>NC_138659.1:48525484-51327984 GCF_964273445.1 Streptopelia decaocto
AATTATCTCCAGCACTGTCGTAAAACTAACATCAATAAAATGGGGCAAATATCAGTGCTAATCATTACGCAGACCTACATTACTGGGAAATTACATACAATATACCAAAGATTTAAATGATGAAAGCAAACCAGTAGCTATTAAATTCATTAGCATATTTGCTGTGCAAACAAATTTAATTAAAAAGGATACAGCCACAACAGTTGGATTTAATTTGAATTTAGTTGCTGAATGTTCAAAGTGTGTGTCTGTTCACGCAGAATTAGAGCCCTGCTCATGCAAAATATTTCGGAGATAATAAAGCCACAAAAATTACCAGGCTGCCTCTCTAAATCTTCTTCTAAAAGACTGGTAAACAAGAATTGCTTCATGGTGGAGAAGAAAAACAAGACATGCATCAGAGGTCTACTCACAGAAATGGTAAACTCCACTTATTAAAATCTTAATTTCTCTCTAAGCTTAGATGTGAGCTTGTGTCTGCTCAAATCAGCAACTGCTATGGCAAGAATGTAGCCAAATGCTTATCAAGAGACTCCTATATCCTCCACAATGACAGTGAAATTATGAAGCAAATGCACCTTTTCATATCCTTCCAGCTGCTCAAGAGAAGCAGAGGGAAAACTGGCATTCTGGACGTTATCTTCTGTCTTCCCTGTCCTTCCAACACATACGTGCACAGCAGCTCTTGTGCATGCAGACCCCAAGCATCTGGTACCAAAAAGATGCTTTGAGCTCTTTCCCTCACAGAATGAGATGTAGAATATCTAAGTAATTTCCCCAGGCTTCCTATATGCTTAATGGTAATACACTGCACCATGGATGCAGGGGGGAGAATCAAGGAACCTAAGTCAGCCTTCTGGTCTGAACTCAAGGAGCCTGTTGGTGCTCCCTGACCATTAAGGGAGAAACCAACTTAGAGAGATTCAAGGGGTGGACCAAACACTCACCTCTCCAATTGTTCAGCTGTGACTATGATAGGAGAAGACCTATGCACACTCTAACCACATCACCTCAGGAGAATCGTATTTTTGGATCTCCCCAGCTAATTAAGTAATACTACTAATTTTTACCATTATGGTATGCGATGCTAGTATTGCTACTTAACTAATACTACCTTAAGTAATCACCACTATTCCTTCAAAGAATAGTGACTAGGCAGGAAAGACAGGTCAAAAAGTGAAAAGAAAAACAACAGACTGGGAGAACATTAAGACTGAAGACTGATTTGAGCATGGCAATTGTAGGTAATTAGGAAAAAAAAAAAAGATTGTTGCGCAAACATGAAAAGTCATTTTCATACCATCTTTGAAGAAACAGGAAACCATTTGCAGAGAAGAAATCTGACAAGTAAACATTAGATGAAGAAAATTCTGGAGAAAATGGATTTTAACTTCTGTTTCTCATCCACTGAAACCCAGCCTACTATCATGAAGTATGACTGGGACTCCAAGATGACCGTTTATAACCACCACTAGGCATTTTAATACAGTTTCATGGACACAATATACACATTCATGCAAAACAGTACACATTTAAGGATAATAGTTTCTGTCATGTAACTTTAAAATGAATTTTATCAATTATTTTGCTCTTAATTAGCACATTTAAATATTAAACTGAAACTAATATACCCCCTCTGCCTTGAATTAACACAGCCTTTCAAAAGATTTTTTATAACTTATTGAATGATACTATGGATTCCTCAGTGAGCATGCAGATATGCCTATGCTTTACATCCCTTCACTGCAGGCATCACAGTGGCTTCATGGGAATCATTAAAACACGTGCTGCCAAATTCACATTAGCATTAAGTGACATATAATTGTTTGAGTTTCAATATGACAAAAAAATTGACCTCAAAAATATTTTCATTCATAAGTTTCTTAAAAAGCTTTGTGTTAGAAAGAAGTTACATCAACTACACTTGCAAACAAATGCTAAACCATTTGGACTCTTTTTATATCATTACTCCATTCTGTATGAAACCAGAGGAGGAGAATAAATCCTGGTCTCAGAGGAGAAAGAGAGAGAGAGAGAAGAATAAAAAAAAAAAAAATAAAGACATTTCAATGGAAATGCAGGGGAAATTAGTTTAAATATTCTAAATGCAAGACCTTGACTTCTTTACACTCACAGGATTCATTCAGGTTCTTCACCCAGTGTTTCTATTGACATGCCATTTCTAGCTTAATCAACAGAAAAATAGGAATACAGATTACTTTTGAAGGCTTTGACAACACTTAAACATCTAGTTCCTCATTTCAGTTTCTGAGCATGCTTCTTGAAGCTATAATGAATGATCTCTTTCCAGAACAAAGTTCTCTACAACAGGCAAGAGAAGTCTTTGGCTCATCCATATCTGTTGTGATAAAACCTTCCAAAGGCAGAGGCATGTTCTACCCACAAGCAAGAACTCTTGTTGTCCTCAAGCTAAATGTTCACATTAAGGAACACAATTCTTTTGTCAAGTTTTCCCTGGATGAGACCAAAAAAAACCAAAACCAAACAACCAAAAAAAAAAAAAAAAACCCAACCAAAAAAACCCACCAAACACCTCGGAAAAAGAGAAGGCAAAAAATATCTTAAACTACAAATCCAGAAAAAGAACAATCAGACTTTGCAAGATTTTTATGCAGGAAATAATTTCAAAATAGGTCGCCTATTCTAAAATGACATTGCACAGGTAATAATAAAACAATTTTTCTCACGTTCACTTTATACAACTTTGACACTATTTTCTCTTGCCCCATGTGCAAACCTACAAGCCTCCCAAGCTCTGTAGGTTGGTCACTCTCCCTTCCCTGTTGCCCCTTCTCCCTAACTGTAATGGACTGCTCCCTCCTGGATATCCCAAAAGACAAAGATGTGCCTGGTAAGTGGGAGAGGTTAAACATGAGCACAGCTATTTATTACGTATACTGCAACCAGATGGAAGTAACTCATCCATCAAGGAACTCGTCATCCTCATCACATTAGCTTCTTATAAAAAGCCTCCTGTTCCTTCTCTGATCCACACAGTTCAGCCTCCTGTGCGCTTTTAGAAAATGAACCTTTTCTAACCCCATCGCTGCTTTCTCCTTGAATCATTGCTACCTACCACTCCATGGTTGTTTTTAAACTTTACTTTTATCAATACTCATCCTGTAGCTCTGGGAGATATTAAAAGTGTACCAGGGCAAGGAAGGGCGTTTCTGACACTTGCTCCCTCATTCATCAGCCCCTCATAGGCCCGTTGGTGACAATGAAAAGATTTCACAATACCATGCGGCAGAAACTCATTCTCCCACTCATCCATCATGCTCAACCTAGCAGCAGTTCTACTGACCTAATCTGTAATGCCTCGATGCTCACTGGAGATTTCTTAAAGGCACCCTTCATTGTTGTTAACCACAAAGAATCAGCCTGCACTATTAGATAAGGAGACTAAATGGTGCAAGAATTAATGCAATACTGTTTCATCACCAAGTCCTGGGTTCAAAGACTGCAGAGTTAGAGTCAGCGTGAAGTATGTCTGTTTATCTGAATTTTGTTGAAGATCATACCAAAAGGAGATGAAAGAAGTTTTCAACTCACTTCCGGGTGTAGATGGACATTAAAGGACCAAGTGTGAGTTGGTATTGCCAATTCATCACTTTTTGACAGTTACAGACTAATAGGTGCCAGATATTCCAGAATAAACCAAAAACCACACTTACAGTCGGTTCTTCAGAAAACAACAGTTGCAAGTACAGAAGCTATAGTTAAATACTTTGGTGGAACATACTTTTTTTCTAAAGGGAATAATCAGCACCTGTGTAAGCAGTTGATATAAAAATATAGGACACAATGAAAAATGCAGTACAGACTTTTTAAGAAGGGATGCAAGAGAGACAGCTAGATGTATGATGTTATCACATTGACATAGCCATAAAAGAATGACAATACAAATAGTATCTGATGAACCTAAATAAGTAAACAGCAATCAATGATGTGTGAAACAGTGACTAGGTAAGAGTTCAAAATTTATTGTGTCATTTCACTTAACTGAGTTAACTATTATTTTTTGATGGTGCAATGGATCAGTCATTCACAAATAAGCAAATCTAACAGCACAAGGTCTTTTGCAGATTAGAATGCTATTCGTCTGAGACATTGTTAGTATGAGGCTTACAAATAACCATACAAAACTTTTAATTTATTATTTAATCACAGATATAAACACATAGACATATACTGATTGGTTACTCTGTCAGCTTCTTTTAGCTCTTTACCTGCTGTGTAGACTATTTAGGTGTCTCAAAGACAAAAAGCTCTTTATAGGCATCAGCCTGTGGTTTGCATTACAATTCGAGACCAAGGCCACAGTCATTCTAAGAAGCCAAGCACTGATTGCAAGAATAAGCCCCTGACCTACATAAGTATCAGCACAGTATGCAGAATTGTCAACAAATAGAAGTTTTAGCTGCACTTTATGAACAGGAAATGGGGGCACAAGAAATTAAAAGACTTGCTGGAGATCACATGAAAGCCTACCACAGTGGTAGAAATTGACCCCTGGAAAAATTTTAGGCCAGTTTTCTTATGCAAGAGTCCATCTTTCTATCTTCATCTTTACATACTAAGCAGAAAATATCAGGTCGGGATAAAAGGATTGGTTAGTCACAAACCTCAAATGTACAGTACTAAATAAAAATGTCATACTTGGATGCTTATAAAATTCTTACAATGTGCTTAATACAGTATATAGAGGACAAAAACTTGCTGCTTTTCTTTGCTTGTCCTCTAAATGCAACTGGGAACATAGAAGATCAGAAAATATATATATATATATATATATATATATGTATAAATATATATATAAATATATATATATATAAAATACTCCTGAGCAAAGTAAGCTTCTTTGATTGCTAGAAGAACAAGGAATCATGCTAAGATCTGCATTTTTATTAGACTGAAAGGTATGCTGGTTAGGTTACCATACAATATTTACCTGCCTATTTAAAAATGGTGTATACCCAAGAGTGAGTGGCAATTCAACTCAAGACTGTAAAGTCACAGCAAAATAAACAAGCCAACGGAGAAGCAAAATGGGAGTAAACTACAGAAGCCAAATGGGTATAGTTTCATCTCCAATATTCTTAGAGTTCAAGCACTATTGAGATGACTTACTCTCCACACCCCTTAAGTAGAATCAGACCTTGCAAAGCACTCAGCACCTGTGACATGCAAGATCACTTATCAAAAAATATTCCACATTTTACAGGTCTAAAATGCTAAACGGGGCAACATGCAAGAAGGGAAATTCTCAAAAGAATATCTTTAGTGTAATTATAGTACTAAACACTTGCGTTGCACTACACAATTAGCTTTTGGAAGCTTATCGGAAATTCTGAGACTACAGGGAAACATCCATTTCTTCCGCAAGACCTCCAATACCATTAACAGCCATGACACTTGCCATGGTGTTCACTTTTCCTTTTAGCCAATGACTCTACTGTAATGTCCAGTCATCACCTTAGGTTACTTTCTAATAGCAAGCCACTGCAACACGTTCTGGATGTAAGTACATTTTGGTACTTATCAAAACCCTTTCATCCTATTATGAGAATGTCATATGCCATTTTTCTGTGAAGCACTGCAAATTCAGAATCTACCTAGCCTAAAACGTTTACAGAAATAAAGACTGCTACATATTTTTCTGGTAACTGTAAAGAAATAACACATTTAGAGAGACAGAGAACTCCTTTCATATATAACAGATTTATGGTGTGTTCTGTTGAAAGCACTTCCCAGGAGAATATTAGTCAGCATACTCTGCTATATAATATCTTTAGCTGTATTAGCTTTTCCATAAGTAATTTGGTATGCCTATCCAAATGGAGAGAATAAAAAAGAGGAAAAAAAAACCCAAACCAAAACAAAACAAAACCAAGAAATAGCAAGGTTTTGTACCAACATCCACCCAAGAGATAAATAAGAAAGCAGTGACTTAAGAAGGATTTGAGGTAACCAAGCTCCCCGTAGAATATGACCCTGAAAAAATATTACTTGTAGATGGTGTATGTTAATCACTGATCCCTGGAAATCTCATCTGAAACATGTCTAATCAGTAATAACCAAACTGTCATATTTTGAGATGACTACATTTCCCAGAATAGCTAAGACTGTTCCAAGGATCAAGATTCATTGTCCCTGTCCTGAACAATTAAGGTCATGATTCTCCAGCATTCAGGTTAGAGCTGCTTCTCTCTTCTGTGTCAGGACTCTGGCACAAAGCTTCTCTGCATCATGCAAGCAGAATGCGCAGTTCTGAAGTCCCCCGACCCCCTACTTAATACTTGGAGCTCAGTAGGAGACCAATCCATGGACAATTTTCCTGTCCTGACTTGATGAGCTTAAAATTTTATTAGAAGAAAGTAATATTACAGCTCAAATTAACTGATAGATGAGAGAAAGCCACTACGACAAAGGCAGACACACCGACCTATAATTTGGACATCTCAAATCATAATTAAAATGTAAGAGCTATAATATAACGAACACATGGCTAATTTAACATGCTTATAAAACATGCAAGCTTTTTCTTAAACGATCTTTGATAAATTAAGGTATATCAACATTTCTATTTACAATACTGTAGGGTTTTTTAAACGTATGTACAGGGGGCATAGACTGTCACAGTGATGCTGGTATGGTTTTCTACACTGGGGGAAGGCAGGAGGAGACATTTTGTAACCTCAAAAGGCAAAGCCATGTTTTAGAAAATGTTACTTAACACATTGAGGTGATAAGGTTGAAATTCTCTGACCTAAGACAAGCTATTATTGCTAACTACTCCCTAAATCCCACTGCTGCTCTTTGGGCTTGTTTATTTATTTATTTATCAGTCTTCCACGTTGCTAAATCCAGCTGCAGATCATCTGATCTCTGCTTTCCTCATAATAGCTCTTCTTGGTGAAAATGATTGCTTAAAGAAATGGGTTTTAGTTTAAGTGTCTATTTTACTAAAAATGAGTTGCAGCTGTAAATACTAGAGGTACTTCTTAAAAAGTCATATTTCCACTAACTAGCTTATAGATCTAATACAAAATGAGAAAGTTTTATATTCAAAGAAAATAAGCTGCAATATTTAATTGTGTGTATTTATATATTTATGCAGTGCATTACATCCCAAAGTACTTACAAAAGCTGTAAATCTGCGAAGTATCACAAATACACAAAACTCCACACACTAGGTCTACTTGATTTTCTGCCAGGTAAGTAAAATCCCTTTAGATAGAAATGAAAAGGCACAGTCCTGGCAAAGAAACAAGGGGTGGGGGGCAGGGAAGATGGAAGTACATTTTGTGCCTAGATTGCCAAAATGAGTCTGAAACATATTTAAGACTTTTAACACAGTATTCTGATCAATAGAGGAAAGGAAGCGACATCCACATGCTTATCATTTAAGAACACATTATGATATGGAGCACAAACACACTTACAGCTGTCCACAACTGAGATCACAATATCACTTAATATCTTCAGGAAGTCTGGACGATATCGCTCTTACACTATATAATTTTGATCTTAAAATGTTTCTTCTCATATTTCCTAATCATAATCTGCAGATTTTCTAACACCTTTTTCTGTAAAGTCAAGACTCCTAAATACTATGGAGCAAATGCCAAGGTATAAGAGAAAGTTATGAATATTTTTACTTTAAGAAAATTGAAATTTTTTTTCTAATATTTAACAACAAAACCCATCATTTTGAAAGCTAAGAATATTCCCTTAGCAGAGTTTTAGTGTTGGATATATCACAGAATATAATGCTGGTGAATTAAGGAACTCACTGTCCATTTCCTCCAGGTGGCTTGGCAATATCAACAGGAAACAAGAACAGTTGACTTCTTCCAGAGAATTGCCAGCCCCAAGAAAAGGAAAGCTGGAGGAAGAACTGCAGAAATGTCCTGGGTCAATGGGAACATTTCCCTCTGAATTGCATTATAAATTTGTTGGATTTGTGAGGCCAACTGGAATTGTGAAACTAATCTCCTGAGGCAGCCTAAAAAAAAAAAATCTCACCTACAGTTCAAATTACCATTACATTAACAAGGAAAAACAAGACACTGCAGAGGAGTTAGTACCATTTTATGTGAACTGTAGCACACCTTAATCCATACCAGTATCCAAGATTAAGTGTATAGATTCAAATTGTGCGTAAGGAGATTTTTGCATAGTTTCACATTGACAAAATGCAACATTTATCCTAAGAGAGAGATAAGGTCCATAAAACACTAATAGCATTGTCTTTTACAGTATAGCCTACATGTAACACCTGAGATCAAATTACACATACAGTAAAACAAACAAAACCACTAGAAAGAAGCACTCTTGCTGCAGAAGTAATGCCAAATTTCAACCCAGATTGCTCCAAAGCATTTAAGGGTGTTGTTGGAAAACAAGTAATATCAGGTCCAGGTACCCTACTGAATGTGTTTGCCAGCCAAGTATTTGCTGGGTATGCTTTTTTAATCTGACCTTAAAAAATCTGGACAAAGCCATTTCAGAATTTTTCTTCAACACTTATCTCAAAAATGGCCCATTTGATTCGTGAACATCTCTAATGTATATCATCAGTGACTGAAGGAGTTTTTTTATATGATTTTTGACAATTTAACAAGTCCTCCTGACAAATTAAATGGTTGTGTTGACAACTTAACTGTACTGCCAATCAATATTTTCAATTACTTTCATTGTCATTCAGAAAAAATACAACACGAGGTCATACAGTGGTAAAACCAAGTAAAGAAAATAAAATGATGCAGAGTTGTGGGGGTGGGGGCAGTGGTAGGGGATTGAAACTTTGAAGCACAACATGCAATTTAAACATTTTTTGTTTTGCAGGGAAAAGGTTAGGTGTTTCAGAATAACTTCTCTAATTTTAGATCTTGGTGACATCTCACTGAGAATACAACACAGTTTCCTTTCTTCCCATAAGCTATTTAAAAAGTCATTAAACTTGAGCTGCTGCCACATAGCACTTTCAGTGAAATCATTCTCTTTATTCTATCACTTCACATCATAACCTTCATGTTCTTAACTACTAAACCAGCCCTATACCACGTAGATAAATGCAATTCAACAAAGTTACAGGTCAGTTACAGAATTTTGAAGTTGGAATTTTAGGTCAGAGTCCTGATAGACACAGCTCTTTGGTGGGGAAAGAGCTGTACTTTCAAACATTTGTACCACATTCAAGAAACACTTCCTGCACGTTGGAATACAACGACAAACTCCTTATTGTGGCTGTGTTGGGAAATTCATGCTTAGTGGTAACCAGTTTACACAAAACCTGTAGTAATGCAGGGTTCGTATAAAAATATAAATTAATTAAATGACCAAGAAATTTAAATTACTTCATGAATTTCCCTTCTCCTTAATACAATGGGAAATTAAACTATATGGTTAATATTTCTCAAAAAAAGAAGAGGGCGGGGGGGGGCCTCTGCACTTCACCCCCACCCAGATGCTCTTATTTTCTCAAGTGATCCAGGCAGGGGGAATCACACAGCCTGACTTCCAAGACTTTTGGAAAGTAGTGCTTCCTTTAAGGGCAGATGAAAACTCCTCACAAGGACCCATGCTAGAGGACTCGCACTCCAGACGTGAGCTAGGCCTTCACAAGAGCTCTCCAGTTCAAGGTACGTAGAAGGAAATTTGCTCACATACACAAGGGGAACCTGAGTTTTCAGTGAGCTGTGCACTCAAGGCTGCTGCAAGTTCGAAAGGAAACAGCCAGAGGAGCAGACACAGACAGGACAGCAGCCCAAAGTGAGTAGAAGTTTTGGGATTTAAAAGTATGTGCAGGTAAAGCAACTTGAGGAGGAAAAAAAAACACACATGAGGACACGTTGCAAACTGAAGAGAAGCGATGAAAGTAGAAAATAGATAAATATTTGGAGGCTGGGTTATACACAAAAGTGAATGGGATAAAGTATGAAGGTGAGTCTTGTTTTCAGTTAAACCGAGCATAAACTTTTTAAAGCGGAACATCCCCAAATCAATAGGCATTTTAAAAGTAAAGTACTGCATATATTACATATATTGTGTGACACCAAGTAATCCTCTCTGCATTAGCCTAATGTTATCCTATTTTTGTCAGAATTCCTCTGCTGGAAAAAGACCTTCAGTACAGATATTTACTAATATCAGTCTAACTCCTCCTTGTTTGAACCATTCTAGAAGTCCAGGACTATTAATAAACATTACCAATAAGACAAATAAGGTGATATTGCTGGTCAGGCCATTTACAGACTTTATTCTCCTGCTATTAGAAACTAATTTATTTTCCACTGTCATATAGGGGATGAAGAATGAGAGAAGCTTTTCAGGCAATTCTGAATCTCACAGTCCAGACTTGAGAAATAAGCGTGGGGAGACAAAAAAGGATACTTCTATTCCCACAAGAAATCTGGAAAAAGGCATATTGATATAGTGATTAAATATTACAAACAATTATAGTATTCTTGGCAAAAATCCAGTGAAGCCTTTGTCCACAAAAACCTGAAAATTAAGAAAGAGGTCACAAAATATTGCCAAGGATCTTAATTTATAGAAACTCCTTTAAGTTCAGTTCTAGCCTTTTAAGTGGATTTTAAAATCTCTTCTGTATTAAAGTAGTATCTTCTGCTTTAAGTTTTTTTCTATTCCATTTTAATTCTGAGACCTGTTTTAATATTTTCACCATTTATCTTTAACAAGTTATATGCACAGGAGATGCTTTCAGTTAGCGAAGGCAAACAATCACTGACCCCTTTGACAACGGTTAAAAAAAAAAAAAAAATCATAAGTGCTGTGATTAACAAAAAGAAATGACATTATATCACCAATTCTTTGTCATTTTAAGACGTGCTGTTTCTGTTTCGGCCAATAAGCTTCGAAAGCTTCCAATACACAGATATACAAAAAACAGAATTTGTCTTATGAAGAAGCAGACTACAGAAGTGTATGTGAAAAGACTGACTTCTTGAGGCAGATTCCATTGCTTGTGTTGCTGCAAAACCAATGGATTCTGCACAGTTCTGTTAACCATCAGCAATTATCTTCCTGTCAAAGCTAAAGGTAACAAATTTCCCCATATCCAGCAAGGCTATATCATCAACCGGACACCAGCATCATTTGACGGAAACTAAATCACGACACCAGCCAAGTGCTCTGACAGACAAATGTGCTGCCTCCAAAAATCTAGGCCTATCACTCAGAGGAGGAAAAAGGTTCTCTCAGCTGGTGTTTCTGAAAAGAGATTAAATGTTGTAGATTCTGTAAGTACAGTACCAAGCAAATCCTAAATAAGAGAATTATTAATGGACTTTACTGCTGGTCTTTTTAATCTTTTGCCAACATACACTCATCTATTTTACCTTGGTCTGTCTTGTTTCCTGATGGACATAAAAGGCAGGAACCGTGCATTATCCTAGTCTTAATCAGAGACAGCAGCACAAGAACAATGTACCTATCATATGGATAACATTTAAGTACTAGCTGTTCTTTTATAATGAAGACCATGTAATAAAAGATACCTCTAATATGTCCTGTCCTTATGCTTAACAATAACATTCATTTCATGATATGCTACATAATGGGGATATCAGTTCCTAACCTGCTCGGTAACAAAGTACTGCATTATCACAACGCAATTGCAGTTTGGCTGGAATTTCCTGATAAACTGTGGCTGGAACTTGCGTTTTTTTTTTTCCCCAAGGGACATACAGTACAGTAGATCAGCCTGTAAGTGCAAAACTACAATTTGAGTATAGCTATCTTTAACCCATGTAATACCCAAGGTATAAAAAATGTGATGCCCTGTAAAGTGCTGCTATATATTGTTAAGTACAAATCAAAGAACTTTCATTGACAAGTCAGTGAGATATTTTTCTTACAAGATCTGGTGTCACATTAAATGAAATAACAGACACAATTTATCTGGTGGAAGTTCTAGTGGAAAACCTATGAGGGGGACTTGATGTCTGAAGGGATTGATAGTGCTGGAAAATGCCTTTCACCCCTAGGTCACTGGTTCAAATGTGGGCCAAGCTAGTTGTGACCTAAAGCTGTTACTATCTGACAGCTATTCGATGACCTATGTGAAATGAGCAGATTCAGACCAGTACACCTATCAGGGAGATGTCCACTTCACATGGAACATATAGCTGTAGCAGACATCAATTATCATCCTTGTTGGAAGCATCTGAGGAGCTTTCAGCAGCTTGAGGAACTGTATGGACATGGTTCCTAGAGGTGCTGACTCCAACTAGGAGCTGCTATACATACACAGCCTGCTTTGAGAAAGATTCCACACTTCATGAGGCTGGAATGTTTTTCCCCTCTTTGGAAGACAGGAGTTCAATGGGAGTGCTGCAGAGAGCTTAAACATATTATAATACAAACATCTCCATATTAAAACTAAAGTCCTGGATGGTATAAGCCTGATGAAAGACATCCACTACTTTTTTCCTTTACTTCTTGATCTCACATAAAGAGGAAAAGGTACTCGTTACTCTAAAATGAAAAGTGCACCAAATATGGATATAGCAGCACAAAAGCTTCCAAAATTCCCTCTTCTGTAAATTTAGAGCTCATGGCATAAGGAACGTACCAAATACTTTCTGAAGCCCAGGATCCAAAAAGGATCCTCTTAATTAAGCTTTATTATAGGCTTCAGATTAATTAGAACATGAAGCAAATGTGAGATCAGGTACCAGCCATTTACTCAAAGTTCTTAATGATTTAAACCGCTCAGTATAAGCAAGCTGTGATACTTGCATGAACCCACACTGCTGCACAATTTTAGAAACAGAAAAGCTAGAAGCTATTCATCTGGAGAAAGTAGGTATTTAGCAGCTAGCTAAGTAATTATTAAAGTATTCAAACCAAAGAAGAAGCTAACCTGGATAAGTGATGAAAATTCTTAGCTTGAATCTATTTTTAACCTCTGTGCATACCTAAGCTACCTAATGTTGCAGTTTAACCCGAGCTAGAAATACAACCACGATAGCCTCTCAGTCCACCCACTCCCCACCCCTCAAATACGGGAGAGAATTGAAAGGGAAGGGAGAAACTTGGATTGAGATAAACACAGTTTAATAAAATAACAAAATACTAACATACTACTAGTAAACATATAAATATATATAGAAATAGAAATTTAATATAAAGTAAAAAATACTCAATGCAATTCCTCACAAACTTCGTTCACACTGAGCAGCCAGTCCCAGGAGGCAGCACCTGGTAGCAAACAGCTGATACTGGAGAGAGAAAAAGGGAAAAAAGGCAGAAAGGACCAGAGTCCTCTGCGAAATGGCAAAAGGCCAAACTAATGAAAGTCCTGAACAGAACTCCCCCAGCTCTGACAAAAAGAGCAAAGAAAGCAAAGGAGGATGTGAGAGACCAGAAGATCCCCATTCTCCTCAAATTTGAAGCACGACACTAATGGGATGGAGTGCTCTTACTGATCAGTCTGGATGTCGGTCAAGCTCTGCCCCATCTATGCCCCCCCTTCCTCAATGCCTCACACTTGTGGGCAGAGTGCTCAGAATGTCCTTGGTTCTCAGACCAGAGCAATTAAAAACATCAACTCTATCCTGGGATGTTATCTACTTGTTCTCAAACTAAGTCCAAATAATGACCATGTTAGCTATGAAAAAGAAAGATTTCTAACTGCATAAAGAAAATTAACTAATTTTCAGGCAAACCAGCACACCTGATTAAACAGACTACTCTTACTCATTTTGCATCAAAGCAATGCTTGTGAAATACTACCTTTTAATTAGTATGCTTTATAATATGGAACAAAAAGTATTTAAATGAAACACCTAATTAAAGCACATGTCATGTTGAATCATCTTCATTTATATCACAATACACCAATGCCATGACACTTGCTACAGGCTTTGAGCACTACCGAGGGAGGACATATTTACCAACCAGCAGGAAATCTTATCCAAGAGTGCTTCTAACCCAAGCTGCCCACATTTGTCTAAACTAATCCTATTCACATACTTGACACTGTGTTTGTTCTGAAAGGACCCATACATACATATATGTAGTCTAAGGCTGCAGCCAGTACCTTCCCCTCTTCTATGTACCATTAGCGGAGGCATAAGCAAGAGGAAAAAGGAAAAAAATGAAACTACCAGATTTTTCAGCATGTCACAGCATAATAATTGAAATATGCTTTCTTCCTTTATAAATTAATATTTCTGTTACAAACCATTGAAGAAAGTTTATAATGCAAATAACACCTGAGAAATCAGTCACTACTGTAGTTAATGACTGGTTTGGTAGATTGTTAACTGCCCCTAACTTCCCATGAGTGGTTAACTAACAAACCAGTCATTACCTACTTCATGGGGATTAGAGGTTAAACATAAACTTGATTACAAGCTATAAATGTGAGTAATTTGAAATGTTACTGGTTATTACAAAAATATATGGTAATAATTTCCTCTTTAATGAAAGAGAGCATGTTTTTAGTGGTCCCTAGTTTCTTGTTGAGGTTTAAAATAAAGAGATCCGTTTATAATTAACAGCTACACTCTTATGATGGGCATCATGGGCTAGGTGGCAAAAAATGAATACTCACTACTTATCTGTGTCATAAAAATACAAAAATATCATTCTATCTGTACAATAAATGTGGAGTTTGTAATCTGTGTTCTTAATTTGCAGTTGAAAATGCTTGTGGCCAATAGATAGAGATTTTGCATGCACACATAAAGGGGGAGAAGGGTTAATCCTTTGCTTGCATCGTGGGGAAAAAAAAACAAACAAACAAAAAAAAAACACAAAATTGAAGTATTCTAATATATACAAGTATACAAGTATTAGTCCAGAAGAATCTTATTACTGTGGTGGTATAATTACTTGCAGGGAACAGGATTTCAAGAGAAATCTAATGTGGTAAAATGTGTGATTAAAACAAAGAAAAATAAACGCCTTCAGTACAGGTGCTCCTATTTCAAATACTAAAGTGATTAGCTTAAAAATTGTTGGAAACCTGTGAATTTCCCAAAACTTTTTGTATCTTCAGAATAGTTATTTTACAGCAAAGTTATTCTTAATATATTACTGTGCCACTTAGATTTCTGTGATGCATCTTCTATTCTCATCCTCCTACCTCTCAGCTCTTTCTCTCAAAATTTGAAGGTGTTCCCTACCCATAAACAAAAAAGTGCATACAAAAAACACACCGTTGTGTTAATGGATAATGTAAACATTGTTTTCAAAAGCACTATAAAAAAAAAATCACAGAGTACATTAACTATTTCACACAATTTTACTAAATAGCCTTGTCCATATCAGACTCTACAGTCATCTCTGGATAGAGCATAGGGATCAAGTCATACAGTGAACACATCTCTGGCCTTGTCCTGAAATAGGTAGCAGAGTGCAAGGACACAAATGAAAAGGGCAGCTAAACACACTTATGAGCCTGCCAGAGAAAGATTCACAGCTTTTATTCCAGCAGGACAACTATATAGATAATTGGAAGCATGCGAGTTTGCTTCTTCCCTCTGCCTTTCCTTAGAAAGTTTGGTCTTGCAAGTGAAAGGATGGAAAACTTAAGTCACGGCTTACCTACATCGAGGGAAAAAGCATTTGTTTTCCAATACTGCATAGGGAATAAGATGAATATTGGAACCTGCACAAAGGGAGAAGTTTGGTGGCTGGTTTATGTTTCTTTGCATTACTCAGACTTCTGGACTTCTAGGAAAAGAGAGGTTATTCAGTAGCTGGAGTCAGAACAGGGTACATGTTTAAAGTTTCCCAGAGCACTGTAAGGCACCGAGGAAACGACATATGAATTCATTAGTTTACATATGTTAAATTAAATTGTAATAAAAGAATACTGGAAAATGAGTGGAACCAGTCACCAAGATTAATCAAAATATCCATCCATTTCTGTCCCAGAATTGATGTCTGTCCCAATGATTAACAAGTTAATTGAAACAGGTAAATCCTAGCATTAAAGCTTGCTGAGTTTGGGACTTAGACCACAGAACGAGGTCCAGAAAAAGCAGAAAGAAGAAACAAATTCTAAGTATCTAAAGACCTGTGTGTAAACACTAAGAATATACCAGCTACTCATTGTGCCCGATAGTGGCAGCACAAACTGAAGACTTGATATTGTACAGTGTTGAGCTCAGAGTCATCTGGATTTCCAGAAATTATCAGAATGTCTTAAATCATTTGCAAGTGCTAAAAAGAACTAAATCAAAGGGGGGGCAGGAAACTAGTATTCTACAGTTACCCTAGTAAGTTCAACATGGGAACTAAGCAGCTATGTTTTATGCTAATTAAAGAGTTTGAACAGCCTCTTGCACTAAATCTCAAGTACATTTGCTGTGGTACTCAGACAATGGAGTGGAGTGGAACAATGGTCAGGGTAAGTAAACATAGAAAGTTGTAATTGAAAAGAAAGGCTCACAAACCTCAGCTTAATGGGAGATGATAAAACACATCCCATCACCAAAAATCTAAAAGCAGATTGAGAAAAGAAGTTTCAAAACACTGAACAACTGTTTGTCATCACAATTATTTCTGTTCCCCTTTAGAATTAAATACAAAATTGAAGTTACTGAGGGAACTGCTGCTGACATGTTGGGCTTGGAGGATCACAGGTTTTGTATGTCTAAACATGAGCAATTAAAAGTATATTATGGGGGCTAAGGGAATCAAAGCCACACAGTTTATTCAACGACTAGCATTCACAAAGAAAAAGTCTTGTTTCTTAAATAAAAAAGGTTGACTGCCGCAAAGAAGCAACTTCCCTTAGCCTGCAGCTTTGATGTTATAAGCCCACTGTCAGTCAGCTTCTAACCTGAGGGTCAATCACCTGTAGTTCAATTTGACATATAGCAACCCAGAAATTAGGAAAAAAAAAAAAAAAGGGTGGGGGAAGGACATTTTATTTTGGGAAAACTGTATTACTCAAGAATGACAGACAAATGCAGTTGAAGTAGAAGAAAGACAAGGCAATTCTCTTCCAAATTTTGTTGATACACTTCCATGGTTTCTTTCCTCATTAAGGGTCTCTTGTTACATTGGGAAATTATCACATACTGAAAATTGACCATTACTATAGCCACCTTCTCTTCTCAAGGCCCCAGCTTGTTTAATATTGTATAAAAATATATTTTATATCATAAGCAGTGCAGAATTCCTTCCAAGAGACATCTAAGCCCCAGGAAAAAACATGGTTTCAATAATGTTCTGTGTAGTCCTATTGAAAACAGACTGGTGCTTTCTGCAAACACAATTAAAATCTTTTCAATACAGACAGGGTTCAGTTCTATGTGAACCATACCAATGTACACTAAATAGTATTAAGTATTAGATATACAGGCCACCAGCTTCACAGATCCATTTCAGCAATAATGGTCAGCACTTTTATGTTATGATTATTATACAGTAAAGACATGAATTTCTCATTATGCTATTGGTGCAGATATGATAGCACTTATACAGATTCTTAAACATATCAACCAACTATTTTACATCACTGGAAGTGCTGCTGGGCTGGTATCACTTTAATAAGAACTGCGCTGGTTCTGACCTTCTGCAGGAAAATGTTTCAAAACAAAGGCTTCAACAACATCTTCTAAACCTGCATGGAAACTTCAGGAAGGCTCATGTGCAAAAATTTATAGGACATTTCAAAACCAGACAGCATGTACTAGGAAGCCTCACATTCGGTCTGTTCAGTCCAAGCTGGGTCCCCCCAGTACTCACACACTCCTGTAGCACAGATGGACATACCCCAGTTTATCTAGCTCCCCTTTAGTGGCTGCCAAACCTTGAGCAATGACAGTATGCTACCTACAAAGAAAGAAAAACAAACATCTAAATCGTGAGCACTTCTTTGGTGTTCCTTCATGTCTTTTCAGCTAGCACAGCACAGGGGGCTGGGCACAATGGGTTGCCTTGTCACTCTGTGAACTGATTCAGATGAGAATCTGTCAGTTTGGCAATACAGCAAACACAACATTATAAGAACTCAAAAGCAAGTGCCAGAAAAATAGAAGTAGTAATGTGGGAGAGGATACAAGTAATATTGGTAGGAATGGAGAAAAAGTCCACTCCTCTAAATAAAAGGTGCTGGCCTTTACCAAAAATAACTCCTGCCAGAAGTTCTGTCACATGGTAGGGTATTCCCCAAAAGACAGTTTGAGGTAGTAGCTAACCTACAGGTCAATTCCTACCTATCAAGCAAAAAAGCAGCAGCAATTATATATGTTAATGCACTACTTGTCTAACTTACTAGTCCTCCCTATTAACACAGCATAGCAGAGATTCTCAATAACCTTTCTAATAAATCTCCAACTTCCCCTAAAGCCCATCAGTAACCACAGAAGACACAAGCGTGCTCCAGTGGATAGAGCAGAGGACTAGAAGATGGTAGAATGATCCTGTGTATGCTCTGACTAGTGATTCCCCCTTCTCTGCCCCCCGCAGCACATGCCTGCAGCTCACCAGGACAGGGACTTGTCACGATGCTCTATCACCGGTTTGAACCCTCATACTGCTACTGGCACTGTCCCCCTCATATCCCACCAGAAGTCTTTCCTTCATGCAGCATTTTAGCAGCCCCACTCTCACTCTATATGGACAGATAATCTCAAATGAGATAAGACAGAAAGCAAGTATGGAATCACAGGCATTTAACGACATATGAATTTAAAGTCAAACATCAATTTTTTTAGCACACTGTAATTTTGTAAATTACTTAATAATGATTGAGAGTTTTCTATAGAAAACTGAATTTAGAGTCAAAAGTACACTGAAGTTTGAGAGTTTCTGTTAAAATAAGCCTTTAATACTGTCTCAATGTATATTTTCTAGTAGCTAATGTAAATTAGAAATGAGAAAATAACAGTTAAACAAATCTTTGGTAAATATTGCCAAGAATATTTTCAAGTGTTGTGAGATCTATCTTTTTTTTTTCCCTTGGGGGGTGTAAGGGAGAAGGGGATATATGGGAGGGAAAGGATTTAGTGCATACAATGTACTTGAAACATACCTAGAGCATTTTAAAAGCTGAAAATAAAGGCTTTTGAGATATACATTTTGGGGGCTGAAAGGAGAATTGATACGGAAAGCTAACCTGGCATGATTTTCAGGGATATATCTAAAAAGCCTAATCATTGATAATTCACAATTTGTGAGCCTGGTGGGATTTCATGCAGAGCACTAGCCTCACTAAGGTAATTGGTGCTATTGAAACAACACTGGCTCAGCAGCATTCTGCTTTCTTCCTCGCCTCTGGGCACAGGAAGGATCAATATTTGTTAGGATTGCTTCTTGTTCCAACAATGTAAGATTTACAATACTTGCTAGGATTCTCACTTTGTCTTCACACAACTCATCAGTGGAACCCAATTACTAACCTCAGACAAACAACATTAACATGAGCCTCTATGCTTCTTTATTGCCCTTCATCCAAGTCTCATTTCAGGGTCTTCAGGCAGTGCCACTATAACAGATACTACACTTTAAAGTGTGCTCCAAGGAATAAATTTTCAGTCTTTCATTACTCGTACCTTGATTTACTTCATATCATCTTGCCGCTATAGACAAAGATAACACACTGTAAATTACAGCCATCCTGTCTCGTAGTTTCAGAGGTAGGGGGAAGGCAGGGAGTGATGCTTTTGCGCTACAATTAGCACTGGGCACCAGAGCTTCATTGCTATCACCACTAGTGACTGAAACTTGTTTTCTCAAAGATGCAAAGCCATTATTTCATAAAAACTCATTTCCTAAATTGCTTTATATTTATTTTGCACTCTGATACACAAGAAGCTCTACAGTAAAAGAAAAATAGGTATTTTTATATTGTTTATTGCATTAACTTAGGATAGGTAATCTCATTTAACTTTACTCAGGGGGCTATTTCTGCAAATTTTTCAGTCCTGATGTCTTAACACAGTGGCCTCTGATAGTGTGCTGTTCATTATGTTCTACTTCAAGCACAAGACACAGAATTAAAACCCCAATCTGGATATTTCTGTTTCAAATGTTTTAACTATTAGTCCATAGCTGGCAATAGAAGGCTTGGAAAACAGTCATTGGAAAAATTCCTTCAAGTTAGCTGTTGCAGTACCCCCTTATTTGTCCTACAATTTCCTCCATCCTCCATCCTATTCCAGTGGCTGATAACTAAGAACATTAGTTTTATGCGACTTGTCAAGCTCAAATGAAAAGAGAGCTAACTTTAATGACACTGCAATTAATCGCCCCAATAGACAGACAGCTAAAAGACAAGATATTGACTTCATTAAGGATAATGTATTATGTCATTAAGTTGGTAGGGTCACCTTGTGTATCATATATGCTTGCTAATATATTGGCATTTTCCTCAAATAAGATAAATTCAGATATGAGTGATAAAGCTGATTAGAAACTGTTTAATCCAAAGAAGCTAGTTTCCCTACATTCCACTTTGCAGCCTCAGGTATAAGTGGACTAGTAGAAACCCATTATATATCCAGATTTACTGCAAATAGCAGGTCCTAGCAATTTATAAACTTTCTGGTTTTTTGTTTGGGTTGGTTGGTTTGTTTGTTTTTGCGGGTTTTGGGGGGGTACTTTTGTTTGTTTGTGTGGTGTTTTTTGGTGGCTTTTGTTTTTGTTTTGCTGTTGTTGTTTTGGTTTTTAAATTTATTTTTTTTAATTTGTTGGGGTTTGTTTTTTGTTTTGGGGTTTTATTTTTGTGGGGTGGGAGAGAGATTGGTGGTGGGTTGTTTGTTTGGTTGGTTTTTGTGTGTGTGTCTTTTCTCTCCCCCTCAAGCTCAGGTATTATCTACCTGTGTTTCAGATTTGTTTTTAAATGTATAATCATCCTCACTACATGTAAGGTTAAAATGACCACTGCATGCTAAATTAATACTTGTGTGTGAGGGCTTAACACTTTCCAAATCAGGAACTTGAAATTAGTTTCATTTGAAAGAAGTACTACAATAATGAGCTATTATAAACTGATCATTCCATCTAATTAAGAAACTTCTCTTTTTAGCCCCATCTGAAGGCAGTTTTGTTGGGTGGAGGGTTTTTTTTAATCAATATAATGGAATATTTGCCAAGTAAGATACATCTGAAAGTAATTTGTGCTACTTCATATCATGCAAATAAAACAGGTTTTGATATTCACTGCCTTCCTACTCATTTCCATAAGATATGCTGGGTAGGCATGTTTCTCTCATCAGCATTATTTTCTCAGGTTTCCAAGTAAACAGAGAGCTGCTCATTTCATTGCACTAGTGACTGTCTGCATAATGCAATTTTGTAAAATACTTAATAACATAAATCTAATGCACTAAAAGATAACTGGTTTATACACATGATCTGCCTATTCCACTAACTGCTTCAATAAGCTGAAAACCAAAAATAAACAGGGCACTGTTTATTTTAAAACCTCTTCACT
The DNA here is from genome assembly GCF_964273445.1 of Streptopelia decaocto. Taxonomy (NCBI): domain Eukaryota; kingdom Metazoa; phylum Chordata; class Aves; order Columbiformes; family Columbidae; genus Streptopelia; species Streptopelia decaocto. Next base: position 48,546,933 of record NC_138659.1, read on the forward strand.
ACAAGACTATGCTACTGTGTTTAGATTTACATTTATTAAATAGTTCTCAGATGCTAGACTTATTTACTCAGATCTGACCAAACGTTCCATCTAAATCTTTCATAATCTTACTTACTATCTTACTTCAATTATTTTTAAAAATTAAGTTATATATTATGCATCAGACAAGGGTGAAAAAAATCTACAGATGTGCTTTATTCATTGAGCAAAGTGATACTTTAAAATTAATATGATTGTTTGCCTGTTGCTATTCATTTATTTCAGCAGTTTCTCAAGAAAAAACTTGATGCTCTGGAGGATAACAGCCTGTTAATGGTCAGTTTGCCTCAACACTACTGTAGGCAGCATGCATGACCTCCTTGAAAAGAACAAACTCTAATTAGCATCGCCTACAATTCCTCTTTCCAAACCATACCTTTTAACCTGTACCCCATCTTTTCCAATATTTCCATTAAGGTTGTCAAAAGCAGAAGTTTGGGAACCTTTCCTTATGACCTTGGCATTTCTTCTCAGGCTTAGCGTATTGGCATTTTTCCCTCTGACTGCATTGCTTCTCATTTGTCATGATTATTGTTGAATTTTTCAACTGTCATTCCCGAACGTAAATCAATGGTTGTCGACTTCCCCTTTGTCATATCTGCACTGCCAACAGCCTTTCCCTTCTAAATGAGGCTTCCTCCCTTTCCATCCATTAAAAAAGGCCTGTCTTTTGGAGAAGTCAATCCTTTGTTAGGTCACTCCATTTATCATTCTTCCAATCAGTACCTGACACACTTATTCAGCCAGGTCTTCAACCACACAATCATTGTTCATTTTGGGAGGGGGGGAATGAGAGAGAGAAGGGGGTACTTTATTTATGCATGGTGGTTTTTGTCATCTATCTTGGCCAGTTTTATATTTTTCAATGCCCTTGTATCTTTAGGGTCCTTACTTGCTTGAAGGAAACACCAAATTCAGAAGAAAAAAACACCCCACACCCAAGAAAAGGGGATAGAGAATCCCTGGAAAACATTTTGCTGTATTAAGAATTAAGAGAAACTGCATATGAGAGAAGAATCTAACACAACAAATTCAGTTCTGGTTACAGATGGACTCTAAAAAACCAACCAAACAAAACCAAGAAAAACACAACACACTCCAAGTGGAACAGAAATAGTAATGGCTTGAATGACCTTTTTGACAAGGTTTAAGTCATACAAAGTTTTATCACAATAAAACAAGTTTCTAAGCAGAATATGCGTTCATAGTGACTTACAGAAGCCTTCAGGACACGACTTGTTCAATAAAGAAAACGAAGTTAGTATCTGTTATTTATGCGGCTACAGTCATATTTGGTTGAACAAATTCAGAGAGCTTCAATCCACTTTACTAATATTTCAAACAGGCCTGCCAACCATGTTATCAAGGTACTTTCGTCATTGCTGGATATTAGGTAAAAATGCCTGAAGTTTATTAGAGCTACCCACAAAAACAACTATTAGCAACTAGCTTTTCCACAACAGCAGCTTCTTATTGTTTCCTGTCTCAGGTTAGAGATAAGTCAATATCTATCACCTCGCTATCAGGCACACCCACTCCCTGATTTTTTAGGGGTTTGACAAGAGAAGAAAGTTCTACACCAGATTTGTAAGAGGTACCCTTCACTACAGTGAACTAGACCAGAAGTCTTGATCTCAAACTGCTTTAATTATAAAAGTAATGCCCCGTATCACATGCAGGTCTAGCCCTTTTCTACAAAATAACACAAGTGGGCCAACAGCGCATTGCACATCATGCAAGCATGATTTCTCCCAGAAAGTAAAATGAAAGGTACAAGCTCCTGATACTGTTGCTTCTCAAGGTGACAGAATGCTTTGTACTAGCTCACATCCTAAATTGGACTAAAACCCTAAGTGGGAACAATTAGCAATAGGAACACTTACAGGCTGGAGAAACCTGCAAGTACAGCTGACACAGGTTTAAGCACTGTGCAGGCAACCTTTCATTAGCATTCAGTAAATCTGCTAACCTGATCCTTTACCCCAGCTAGAAATACAGTTTAGTTCTATCTTCTCCCATCCTTTATTTCTAACATGTGAAAAAAATTCAGTCAAACTAAGCAGCAACTCTTTTCTTCCGAGATCATACTAAGCAGAGGTCTGCTGAAATCCTGCTGCCTTCTAGATCACCATAAGTGGGGCTTTTCTTTATAGTGTCTGGCTACCTATCAAAGCCATTAAAGAGACACAAATCAAGTTAACGCATCTTTTGCTGCAATATTGCATGCTACTGTTTTCTGCACCTTTTCTCTACAAAGACTGACCAATCCCCACAATACTGGGACACACACACACATATCTATAGATGGAGATATATATATATATAGCTGGACATGGTATATTTGGTGCAGCAAAAGAAAGTAAAATGTAAAAAATTTGGAAGTGAGAGAAGAGAGGTGTGGTCTTTGAGACCTCTGACTTAAATTTCTTGATGTGTCACAGTTTTTAATTTGACCTGGAGTCATTCAAAAGGAAGCCTGATCTTCTCCTTCCTATTTGTAAGTAACTACAGACCTCACAGGTATTACAGAAATAAATTTTCCAAAAATTTTTTTTATGAAAACAACATGAGGATGTTGGGTGGGCAGATGAGCTGTACAACATAATGAAATGGCAGGTCAGGGCATTTTCAACACCAGACAAATGATTCTTTGCATGCTAGGAGTTACTTGTTCCAAGGTGCAAGTTTTACTCAGTCAATGGAATTTCTATGGAAGAAGTAATTTTGCCTAGAAATAAGCAGTATTCTCATACAGGATAACAACAAATATGCAAAATTTCTATCAAAATTACATGCAATGTGGTTTCTCATAGTCCAGTTTAAGCTTCAATTTCTGCATTCAAGCCTTTTAGGCAAACAAACAGGAGTGGCTGAACACCTTAGAATATACTGGTTAATAATACATAAACTCCGTTTAACCAGTGTTATAAGACCAATCCCTTTTGGGTTTGGGGTGCAACATTACAAAAGATAATCCAGTATATGCTCCCCTTTCTTTAAGGCTCAGCACATTCTCATGTGTAACCTTGCCACAGAGAGGAAAAAGTGATTTCAACAGTTCCTGCTGTGCTTTAAACTTTGCAGTAGTGCATTATCATACAATTTTGGAAGCCAATATCCAAGTTACCAAAATACAGCCATCTAAATACCAGCATTTATATTTCTCATTAAATCCATTTTACTAAACAGATAACTACTAGCACTACATATAGTGCTCCAAGCTTGAGACGTCAACTAATTTGATTTATTCTTTTCTTTATTGCCCTTATATCTTGCTTAATAAGACATTTTATTCAGATAGTCCTGAGGTAACAAAGGCAAAAGCTTTTCTGCTGTATGTCATAGAAGCTTTATTTATTTATTTAAGCTGTATAAGGTAAGGGGTCATTTCCTTGTGAAAAGAATAAAATACAGCTGATACTGTTTTAAATCATATCATGTAATCCTATTCTTGTCTAAGCAATAGATGTACAGATAACAGCAGCAATCTTCCTCAAGTGTAAAAAAAACAGTGACCCTTCTGGAACCCCGAAGTGACAAAAGAGGTGTTATTTGCAAACCAAAAGAGCTATTAATACACAAACCACTATATTGCAAGTAACAGTACAGATTTTTTGAATGTATAAGGAGTAAGGAAAAACAAGCAGAGGTTGCAGTTCTAGCTCTAACATTGCCGTTTTGTGTCTAGCAAACACAGTACATTGCATTGCATCCATTCATTTCTAGTTAGGACATCTACTACTGACTAGAGAAGGAGAGAAAGAAAGTATCTTATTTGGCAGGCAAATGGTGCTATTCAAACTGTGACGGAATGTTCTTTTATTTTTTTCTTTTTTTTTTTTTTTTTCCCATTTTGTTCAAGTACAGAGCATTATGATTCATGCATTTGCTTAGACTATATATTTTGTAATGTATTCACATGTACTGGCAACAGACACTGTAAGAAAATTGCCTGGGTAAAGAAACACAACCTGTAAGATCATCTCCCATTTAGAAGCTCACAAACTATCTAGGCATAAAAGCCATTTATTTAATTTTGGAACTTTACATTAGGTGCTAACGTGAGAAGGAAGAAGTGAAGATTCTTACTTGATTTTTTTTTTTTTATTATGTAATTTGAAATCACACCAATATAAAACCAAACTGCCCTCTAGGTTCAGCAAAGAGAATCTTCAAGAGCTGGGGCCATCATACAACCCCAAAGTGTACATGTTCAATGTTTAACACATTTATAAAGGATAGTAAAGAACACATTGATTTTCAGAAGCAAATGATGCTGTCTTTCAACACACTTAAAAAAAAAAAAAAAAGTTTAAAATGCCTAGCAACACTCTAGATTTTTCCTTCCTGCTAATATATTCTCGAGTTTCTGCTGTTATTTCAACAAAGGACTAGTAAAATAATGCCTATAACATTTTAACTGAGAGCCTTCTAGTTCAGTATGTATTGCATTTTTGGACACATCATGTTCAGATCAACAGAAAGGGTATGTATGCTATGACAGCAACCGATTATATAAAATTTAGTCTCTGTATTATGATCATGACATAACTTTTATATTAATCAGATAATACGTATTTGTAGATGGAGAATTAACTCTCCTATTCAAAACACTGCAACAGAAATAAAACAGGAAAGCATGTATGGACTGAAGCATTAACAAGTCCTTATTTGAATTAGTTTGTCATTATAACTGAGACATAAGCCAAAATATATCAAAAACGATGACCTTTATTTCTTTTAGAATTGCAAGTATTGCACTTCAAGTAGAGCCTTAGTAGCATTCAGAACAGTTCTGAGAAGCTACACCCAGAAACTTAGTTGCATCTAATAACTTCTAGCACAACTATAAATCAAATCCTGAAAAGTGTTGAAATTTATCTAACAATATTTCCCTGCAGCCTTCATTTAGTTCAGTATTTTTCAAGATCTAGTTGCATTCCATAACTTCTTTAACACACAACATGTATTTTCTGAATGTCTGTGCACAAGCTGTATCTTGCTTTTTATTTCCATTTTTCTATGGGACGTTATTTCTTCCAGAAAGTTAAGGTAACACACTGAAAAAGTATAGCATGGACTGTGTCTTTAATGCCTTTCTTATATAGCAGCTGTGTAGCATAGCATCTTTTAATGTGTTATCCTATACCAAAAATATATCATATGTATAAAGACTTCTCAATTTTTATATTTACTTTTTTCCCTTTCTCCTTAAAATATATTTGTAACAGATGATTACAGGGAACTGAATTTGAAAAGCATTGATTTTAAAAGCCTGTATTGACAGTTACTTAGGGTTTTTTTCTACAGTCTTAAAGAGATAAATAAATTTTACAGCATTCATGGAAAACCTTTAAAATTGATACATCCTGAAATGAGTGGCACTTCACTAGTACCAGGTATAAATCATAATGACGCAGAGCTAAATTAATCTCAACATTTAAAAACAATTACGGAAAAATTGTTTGGTTAGATTGATAATCAGATTTTTAAGCTAATACCTTATGAATGGCTAAAAAGATATCTCTGAGACAATTATTTTGGTTCAAACACCAGGTTCTTCCAATGCTTACAGGGACAAAACTGCTTCTATAACAAAACCATTTCTGTGCCTCATAGTAGTGATGGGCCAGTACAGTTACACAAGATGGAAGTGAAGGGAAGGTCACAGGGCTATGTGGTACATTTAAAAATGCCAGAAATAGATGCTGATCATCTTGTACTTCTTTTTCAAAAAAGCCTCTAATCAGTTCTAAATTTCTTAGACAGTTTGCTTTCTTGCTGCACCTAGAAATGTGTCATTTGTCTATTTAAAAACATAACAGCTCACCACCCCTCCTCACTGGCTTTCGTTGGCCTCTCTTTTTTTCCCATTTAATGTCTCTAACTTTATGCCATGTTCTTTTCCTCTTTCAGCACGGCTGAGCAAGGCTGACAGGCGGATTCCTTTGCTTTTCAGGGTATTAAAGCCACTTTCCCACTCTGACAGCCTGTTCTACTCTGCCACCTTATAGCTCTGGCTTCACACTTCTCTGGGCAGCCACTGCTTCTTGACAGACCACTGTCACTTCCCATCATCCTCTCTGTATATCCTGTTCTCTCCCCCTCAGCACGCATCCCGACTTTCCAACCAATGCAATTATTTTTTTTGACAAGCCATCCATCAGCTTTAACTTTAAAAGCACTTTCCGCTGATATCCATTGTTAAATCCCTTGCTTTTTATGGAGCTTGCATGAGAGAATATGATATCAGACATTCAAACTACCAAACCATGTAAATTTACTTTGTTCTCAGCTATGTTTCCAATTTCACGTCCAATTTTTCGGTACATTATGCGTAGTTGTTGTGCTTAATATGATGTTGTCAAATCCCATTAAAGTTCACTGCATTGCACGGCTTTAAAAACAGGTTACAATTTGCATTCTATAAAGAAAGGAAGGAGTGCAGTCTGAAGTCAAGCTGAATCTTATTAAAATTATCTGTTCAATTGTTACATTTGTAGATGGAGTAATTTTGAGGCATTAGCTGAGACACATATGAAAATGTCAGTGTGCCAACTAATGACAATGAAAGCAAAAGGAATATATCTGTGAAACTCAATAAAGCTCCTTTGCTGGTGACATAAATTTGATGATAATCCGAGGAAATGAATAAGGGACCATCCAGTTTGAATAGGAATTACCTTTTCTATTAAATCACTTTGCTGTATTTCCACTTGGCCTACATCTTGGTCCTATGCCACGATGACTCTCTCTTGGTGGACTAAAAAATCCCTACAGGAATAACATTCTCTTGAGGAATACCTTTCATGTAAACCTCATAACCAATTTCAGATAAACACACTTAAAAACCTAAGAAAGAATTTGCCTCTCTCCTCACCTCCTTTTGGTATATAAGGGCAGATGGAATGATTTGCTAATGTACCATCTAGAGACATGTCTGGTGATAAACACCACTGTGCAGTGTTCTATACACAAAGGCTTGCATTCTTACATACAGGAAAACAGATATATATTAATAGACACAGGTATAAATGAAAAGATCATCAAGCTGCCAAAATGCTTGGAAGATAAGGATTCACATCAAAGACTAATTTTTTAATGACATGTTTTAGTATACTATCTTACAGCCTTTAAATCCTACCCTTGGCAATTGGTAACTTGGCTTTTCCTTGTAGCAAGAGGACAGACGACAGTCAGTGACAAGTAGTGCTTCTGCAGGTGTTGCTCAGTTACCACTGTGCAGTTTTTACAATTCAATACAATTAAAACTGCTATAAGTATGCAAACACAGTATGTAGCTCAAGTTGCATCAGTGAAGTTACTCTTTTGACTATAACAAGGAAGACAATTAAAGTCTGTTTGGCACATCTAAGTTCCCACCCTCAGGTAAAAATCTTCTCGGACTCAGCCTGCCATTTCTTAAAAAGCATATTAAGAGGCAGAGTTCACACTTCTGGAACTTATTTAAAGTGAACAGCGCTAAGTTAATCCAGCAACAACTGTTCAGTCAACAGCCTTCAACACAGATGCCTCACAATAAAACAATATCTGATAATCCCCAACAGAAGTAGTGAAGGAAAGAGAGCTGCTCACCTAGAAATGCTAATCTGATTACAGATTATCAAACATGAACCCTCCACTGCATTTTCTTAGCAATTTCACCTTGTATAAAGGGCGCTCAAGAAGCTTGCACTGCAGTTGCACTGCGCTGTGAAAGGTTGTCTTCCAACTTAAAAGCTATTCTACTTGTGGAGCAATTTTAAGAGATAAATATAAACCAGGATGAAGCGGACATAAATGAAACCATGTTTGAAAAGCAAAAATAACACCTATTTCATAGTCATCAGAACAGCCATCAATAGTCACCATCTACCAATTGGATCCACATAGACAGACCTAGAGAACCTTAAAGAGGGGAGATTTGTTTCATAATCTAAAGAATTCTTCTTCTGTGGAAAATAGAAATAAGTCAATCGGAGGAAGTCTCAACTGAGAGTGAAACATGAAATAGCTCCACAAGAAAGTAGAAAACTAACAGAATAATGTAAATTTTGATTACAGTTGGTATTTGAAATATTCTGAATTTTAACTCCTATTTGAAGCTAGTAACTGAGAAAAACATCAGCAAAAATAAAGAGCTTTTAGAGACCACCAACGTTTAAGGAATCCAGTTTAAGTGAAAGCAAAGCAGGCTTGATTCTTGCAACTTCCTTTTCTTCTTTTGAGTTAGTTTGATTCAAACTTTCACTGTGACAAGTACTTCAGTCAGATCTTACATAGGACAATATGTCTTACAACCACTAACAAAATCAAACAGAAATCTTCCCTTTCAAGCTGCAGGGTAGGATACAAGTACTGGTACTAAAACCTCTGTGCATCAATCAGTCCCACTAGGAATGTTATTAAAATCGGATCCAGAGAACCTCACTATTTCTTCCTGAACCCTGTTTGTGCCCAGCTTTCCTGAAGAAAATCACACTGCCCAGGACACTATTAATAGCTTGGTAAGAAAATTTCTAAATACAAATTATCCACGTGAATCTGTAAAGTAAATTTTCATGATAAAGGAAGAACAGAGTTTGAGAGCTTGCATGTTCCCTCTGTAGTTAAGGACAGGTTTACAGTCACAGTTTTGGTGCACTACATCCATTTTCTACCAGAAAATGAGTAATGACCTCAAGCACTGGAAAAATAGTACAATTTACTAATAAAGGAGAATGAAAAGAGTCACTTATCTCCCCCTTTTATCCATCTTGCTACTCTATGTTCTAGCAAACTTGTCTCAAAGACGCCATCATTAAAAAAAAAAATCTGCTTTTGCTCTTTATATCTCATATTACTTTACACGAAGACACTAATAGACTATATCTATATAGAGAGAGAGACTGACTAGTTGCCATAGGGTCATTAGTTAGCAGCTCTGTAGCAACACAGATCTCAGTGGTATCTTCTTGAAATCCATCTCACACGCACTCCCAAGGTAAAGGAGGCTGTTTAGGTATTAAACACATTTGTTAGCAATGTTTAGAATGTTTTGCTCTTTTCTCTGATAACCATATAAAAATATTATGGTCTTCCAATAGTTGCAGGAGAACTAATATTGCTGTCACCTAGTTCTACTGAAAGGTGATGGATTTTTTTTGTTGGTTTGGGGTTTTGTTGTTTGGGGGACTGGATGTTTGGGTTTTTACAGTTCACTTGGCTATGCTCATTGGTCCAAAGGGAAAGCAAACTTTTCAATACACCATATAGTAACCCAAGGAGATATTAGAGCTAAACCAAAGCAAATAACCAAGGAACTATTTGCAGGTTCTTCTATCACAAGCTAACAAAAAAAAAAAATACAACAACAACAACAACCAAAAAAAAAACCACAACAAAAACTCAACCCACACATTCTACAAATCACTCTTTTTAATTTTAAATTATTCTTATATAATTTCCACCTTATAATACAAACATTATCATTAATGTGACGGAAGAATTCTTGGGTTGACATAGAGGAAGATGTCTCAGTTCTTTCATGGAACTGCATTAAATCTCTGAGAGCTTGATAAACATTCAGTTGTAAAAGACATTTCCTCTCCCTTCTTTACCAATCTCACCATCCCAACATTTATAATTGAAGCTCTGAGGCTTTACATACCCTAAAAGAGACATAAATGTGTTCCTCAAACCACACAAACCCTATCCAATTCTCCCCTGAAGGTGAGATATACTTTCTGAATACACTACGGCTACAGTAACCTAATTTTTAATAGTACTATAGATTCTTGTGCATCTTACAAGGAGGAAGCAGATTTCTGCAAAGTGAATCAGACTGCGAATGCATAGGGAAATGTTAGCAAAAAAAAGATATGAGTTCATCTTATGAAATAAACATCCATTTACACTTCACGTATAGTGATTTTAGCCCATTTTCAAATTAAAAGCAATGAACAGAAGCCATTCCTCAGAGTTCTAGAAAGAGCTGTGTTCATAAGACTGCACCCTTTTCATCAGCAGTGATGCTCTAAAGGCAGAGTAAACAAGTTGGAATTCCAAAGACTGATGTCCCCTTAGTTCCTGCCACTTATTTTAAAGATTAAATTCACACATGTACCAGAAAGATGGTGACACAGAAAAATTTACTTCCAACATGCTGATGAAAAATGATGATACCTTCTCACCACCAGAAACTTCCCAAATTTCAGAAAGGCCAATAACTACAGGTTGCAGCAGTGTTCTAAATAATAAATACTTTACCCTCAAAAAAAAAAAACAAACCAAAAAAACCCCACACAACCAAAAAAGTCACTGATTTTGCAAAAGCCATTCTCTACTTGAAACATATTGTGTTTTCAAGACCATGGACCTAACAATCAAGTGCAAGCAGGAGCTTCAGTTACCCAAACATTCTCTTTCAAATTTGCCATATTTTTCTAACTGTGCCACTACAAAAATAAAATCAGCTACAGTGAATGACAACATGTTCACTTCCTGTGACTTGTTACCGTTTCCAATTTCCAGGTAAAACACCTGCTGGGGAAGGCACAGAAATTAGAATGTGTTCATATGGTAATAAAATACTGGAGGTTATTACTACATTTTTACTAAAATTATTCAATAATAAAAGCAAAAAAACAAGATGTTGGTATTCTGCTAACAGTCTTCCATTGTCTGAGTTGCTTTGCTAATAAAATGTTAAAACACACTAGAGTAGTTTTGAAATGCAAATAATAGCATCTCATAGATTGAGATACCTCAAAGAATGCTATTATAGCATTAGGAAAGCTCCACCGATCTCTTGTATGAACAGAGATTAAAGGAAGATTCTGTTGAAATGTGAGTAACCCAATTGAGTAGGTACAGTTTCTGATGGCAAGTGAACAGAAGCAGCACTATCTGTTGTGAACAAGCACTTAACAGAAAATGTTAGTTTGGGTTTGCATTATTTCTTTTAATCTCACTTCTTTTATATACTTATTTATCTATTTATTTATTTATGTACAAAAAGGTGCAACTACAGCTTACTAAGTATGTTGATACTTAGTGTCAACTAGACAGTAAATTAAGACTTAAATTTAAGGGTCTTTGGTTTTTTTCAAACAACTTTGCTTACCATAGAAACTATATGTTCATTATATATATTTTATATATATATATATAAGTTATATATATATATATATATATTTTTTTTTTTGTAATCAAGCACACTTTGGCACAAACACACAAAATTCATCAAGGATTAAATAACAATTTAGAATTCAATTTCTCATCATCAAAAGGGTTAAAATGTCTTTTTCCCCCACTCCCAACAGCGAATGCATTTTTCCCTTCCTCATTTATCCTATTTTCTAGCTGTTAAAAAGAAACGTAGAGACTTCTTCAGAGCCAGCAGTTTTGCTTAACTCACTTAAGCATTAAGATTCAAGGCTCTGGGCCTCTGCACTCAACACCATCAATTCTAGTCTCACCTGAAATTTAAAATACTAAAGTGATTGTGTTGAATTTCTGGAAGTCAATCTTTCTGGTTGAATGGTTGTCGTCTTGATGGAGAAGGGCAGTTGTCCCTGAGGAGAAGGGTAATAGTAGGATCTTGTCTTATCCTTTAAGTCAGACTAATCACATACTGCTGAGTCAGCCATATATAAAATCAGACAGTGATCATAACATTGTTGCTGAAGTCTGCCTTTCCCAGGAGCACCTCCAGATGCAAAATAACAGCTAATGTCACTAAAGTGATGTTCTAGGTTGAATATATTAGAAGATCAATCCAATGTTTTTATTATAGCAGAACATTACAGTTTAAGATGAAAGATCTATAGACACTACCACACTACAAGAAAACAAGTATCAAAATGAAAAAAACACAAACAAAAAACCACAAATTAATGCATGTATACTTAAAAGGAACTGCAATATTCTACCTCAAGTTACAGAGATGTTGTGAATGTTAATAAATAAATTATTTTACTTGAATGTCACTATTTTTAAGAGAAATCAGTAGAGAAAGCACGATCCTGTGCGGAGAAATGGATTTCCCACATTTAATGTATGCAAACATATGTTACATATGTGAGAAATATATCAGCTTATGCTTTTTAAATACACTGTTCACTTGATTGATCATTATTTCGATACTACTGGATGTAAGCTTTGTAGTAGGCAAATATACCCATTCAGAGACCAAACTTCTGAAATACATTGCACCAGGGCACGCTGGCTGTTGCTAGGTTTATGCAACTTCCACAGCAACTGTAGTCATAATATAAAGAGCTTCTCAAAGAGGTAACTTTACATAAGGTCAACAAGTCCCCTGACAAAAATTTTCTGTAATGCTCAATCTCAGACGTGCAGCCAAACCTTTGTTCTCTTCATAACCCTTAGGCAAAAAAAAGCTAATGAGAATCACAGACAACATACTAAATGATGGTATTTTCAGTACAGCTGGGATTCCATTCTATAAATAATTTTAAAACTATTACCCAACAATACATTGCGATAAAAAGCTGACAAGGTCTTGCTCAACAAGCAGTTAACTGGCATGGTTTTGCTACTAGGGTTGAAAGATTTTCTTAAATGCCTACAGAGATTTTTCAGGTGCTTCTGTAAGCATGATGCTGTCACTTATGATCAGTGGGATACTTCCTTTTTTTGAATGTTAAAATTAATAAAATCGGGAGAATCAAAATAGCAACAAATATCATAATCAAACCCATCCATGCTTTATAAAAGTATTATTCCACAGTAGAAGTAGGTTTATTTCCCTTAAGCACAATAAACAAAAAAATTGTTTTCCAATCCACTGAAAAAAAAAGAAATGAAAAAATAAATAAATTGCTAACTGGTATTTATATATATATATATTTATATATTTATATATTTGTTTAATATTCTTTTTTCTATTTCCTCACATTGGCCTCATGTAAAACTAACCTTACTGTTTAAAAGAAGGCAGAGATTAATGTTTTTTTCTACAAAACGATCTTAGTCCATATCCTTACAGATTCTTTTGATTTAAAGCAAAAGCAGCAGCACTCAAAACTTGCTCCAGAACACTTTCTAAAATATTGTGTATTACTCAAGTAGGAAATTCTGTCTTGTCTTATCTAATCAAAAGGCTATCCAAGAGACATTTAAGTGTATTTCTACTCAAAATAATGAGCTAAAAATGGCAGGTTCAGTCAATAGCTCTGTGCTTGCTTAGAATTCTGTCTTCTTGGTTCTTTGTGAGTCTTTTAAATGTGAGAAATACTAAATTAAAGGATGGACATGCAAAGCATAAAACAAATATAACCTCTCTACTCCTTTCTCATCAAGGATATGAGATTTAGAGGATCTGAGTGCCACACTTCATAAGAAACAGAGCCCTAACAGCTTTTTTCACAGTGAAATAAGGAAGGATGAATATTTATAATTTTTATCACATTCTTATTGATATATACAATTTTATTTTAAATATTCACTTCTATAGTTGAACAGGAGGAAACACACCATGTGCACACCTGAAAACCAAAAGCCCTTAAACTGCTGCATGCATCTAAATTTGTCCTAACAGTCTGAGCCCTAGATGGTTACTTTTATCCAACTGAAGCCTTGAAATTATATTTAATACAATCAAAAGAATTTGAGATAACTACAGAAAACACGGTACTTTCATTTTCAAAGCAGATGTTTGATATCTAAAAAGTAAAACAAAAAACAAGAACCTGGGAACTTTGCAGGGTTGGGGAAAGAACGTTAAGTAGTTTCCATCATCTCTGAAAAACTGTTGTCCCTTTTAAAGGTTCTGAAAGTATTTAAATATCCTGATTTGCAAATTCATTCTATCACATCTGCTTCTCATATGAAGGTCTTCTTCCAAGCCTAAAGTAGCTACTAGCATTCTGCCTACAGAAACACAATACCTGGCTCTATAACCTAAGAGGCTATACCTCCAAGAGAAACAAAAATGATGAACTGTCTTGTCAAAAAGTCTTTACCAGCACTACACCACTGTATAAGAAAGCTAATTGACAGATGTAAGAGAAACTTTTATGCTAACCAAGCTGAGCTGTGGTACGAAAAATAACCACAGATGAATGAAACTGCCGGCTGACAAATAACAGTGATTTACTCACCAATGAAACACAAAGCCACTGAGTATTAACATTTTGGTCCAAGCTAAGCCAATTAACAGTAAACTTCCACTTGATTTAATATTGTAAATTCCCCTTTAAGAGGAGTTTTAAATTGCATTAATAATTAGCACTTCCCAAAAAAAAGTTTGGAGTGGATGGGAGGAGAATCTATTGATTTTCGCTGTTGTCCATTTCTTGAAAGTAATACTGATTTATCATTATTAGACAGCACAATAATATGCAGAAAAAGGAAGAGCCCATCACAAGAGGTAGTTTTGAAAAAGACAGAAAAAAGGGCATTCTTCACAGTTCACCACTGACCCTAAGCCTCAACATTCATTCTCCCAGGTGACAAAAAGTCTAACCAGTCCAGCACCTCTTCTCTCCCTGAAGTCCCTGAGTTTACCACACTTCAGCAGATAAAACTGAGTTATGAACTCCAGAAGCAAGAATTCCTCCTCAGATTCAAGAAACAGAATCTGAACAGGTCCATGGCACTGCTGACTGTTAATGAAAAGGACAGTCTAGGCAGCACTCCGAGATAAAGATACACATACACTCCCGTAGCAAACAGTAGGAGAAACGATAACTCCTTGTGAGTGCCATAGCCCTCAGTACATTTGTTGCATTTTCTTTTCAGTAGAAACAAAAGGATTACATTTCATGCCATCAATCCTTCAAAGCTATACTTGTCTTTTCATTAAACAGTAAATGCATTTACCTCAAATATTTTCAGATAAAAATCTCTAGTGATCCTGAAACGCTAAACTGCTCAATCCCCCATAGCCTTAACAATTCTGCAAAATGACTCAATGCAAAGGCCAGAGGCTTCCAGAGCAGGGCCAATTCCTCTCAAGGGGCATCTCCCCTCCCCAGCTGGGATGCAGCTCTCTTTGGGAGCTGCTTCATGACATCTATCTCTGAAATTATTCAGGTCAGTTCCACTTAGAAGAGAGTGTTAAGAGCACCTGAAGAGCACCGAGCTAACACCCCAGAAGGCTGATTTTTATACACTAACGTCTCACAATTTTTACGGTGTTAAGTAACTTGCCTTCCACATTCCAGAGATGTGAAAGCATCTCAGCACTTCGTACGCTGGTTATATCTGAAACAGCTTTTTTTTTTTTCTCCTCTCTTATTAAGCTATATTTGTTTTGGTTGTGTGGGAGCGGCCAGTTCTACCTGTAGTCATATTCTAACATTACTGTAAAGCAGTATCGTGCTGCTGTGCAATAGCTCTAATGTCAACCATAACCTTCATAAATGGGTTTGTAACGAGAAACCCTTGTTTGTCATTCAGTAGGTATGATTGATGCTGTATAAGTGAAGTGAAGCCACAGTGACCATCTCAATAACATGAACAGCTGCCAAATATTCATTTAGCAGAATGAGTTTTAAAAACTTTGAGCAGATTGCTTTCACAAGGCTGCTTTCAACAAAAGGAAACATAATTAACGAGCTAATATCAGCATGTGTCTGGCTAAGCTAATGAATATCAAATTACACAGAAACCTGTATAAATCATCATTATCCTGAATTTTAATTGAACTTGCAATTAAACATGACAAATTTTATATACACTAAACCTTTAATTTATACTTTCAAATAAGAAATAATTTATCATTTTTAGTATTTCATAGTTAATTTCCCAATATGTACACTTCTAATTAACAAGGACAGACAGGCATTTTAAAAAAACCTGCTGAATAGCTCCATTGGTTACTCCAACTTTCAATAGATTAAAATCAAGGACCCAAACACTTACAGCATTGCAGGAATCCACTGCAAAACATATTCAATTTCAAACTAATCCTTTGAATACTACAGGCAGCTAGAAGAGAACTGGGCCACAGCACTGTCTGCATGGTAATTTGAAATCAGGGTAAGGTTTCTGCAAAAGAAACAATTGTTTTTGAATAAATTTATAGCTTTAACTTTGTAATGCTCCATTTTATACAGTTTGTTAATCTTATTGTCATGGTGGACTAGGGTTTGTCAACATACAAAATACTGCTTCTTGATGAAAGAATATCTAATGCATTATTTAGTTTAATCTTAATCTTATTTATGATCATTCGCTTTTGCTCATCTCCTGTATATACTGACAGCCTCAAGAAAGGGATTCCTTCCCCCCGCTCTTAATATTCATATGTCCATTACGTTTTTTTCTTTCCTTGTTTCATCGTCATCTTAATTCAGTTTCTATTCAGTTTGAAATAGAAAAATTTGACTCACTGAAAAAAAAAATGGGTCTTACAGCTGTGAGTCTGAAGTTTAGAGACAGCAGCAGCTGCATTGCTGTAAGCAGTCACAAAGTTTTGCTAGCACAGCTAACTCATCTGGAAGAGTGGGAGGGAAAAATACCATGTCAGCCATGCCAGCAGAACCTGTGGTATAGACATGGACACATGGACAGTGTGTTTCTTCAAGGAGGTTCAACAACACCAGATGAAAACACCCCTCCTGCTCACATCCCTTGCTCTCTCCTAGGAAACCCTGCCAGCAGAATTACTCCAGCACAACTGGCAAGAAACTGTCCCATCACAGCCAAACCTCCAGCCAGGAAAGGCTATGCACAACTAGATGGCACTCACACTGAAAATGTAGTCAAACTCCAACTGCAATCTATATCTATCTGGCCACAATGAACACTCGAACGCATTCAGACAAGTCTCATTAAAAGCTCAAGATAGGCAATACAACAGATTAGAGAAAGTATTCTGCACTCAAGGTTTCCAAAACTTGCTTTCATTCAGTTTGCTAACATTTTTCATCCTTCAAAAGCAGATGGATCTCAACAACTTACATTGTTGAGTCCCAGTGTCTTTTTCTATTAGCTTGCTGACCAAAGAAATGAAACAACTGGGGAGAAAAGGAGAAAACTAAAATAAAGTTTTTTCCACTGCGAAACAGCTTTAGGAATTCAGATGAAGCATTTTATTAATTCCCATAGCAAATGAGATCAACAGCTTTCATATTCACAGCACTCAGCACTTAAGAGTGACATTTCTGATTTAATGACCAGCAATAACAGGGCTATAACAGATAATTCCCATAACTATTGTTAATTATGGTAAACACATTTGGGGCTTCTTGCAATCATTGCTTTTCTTCAAGTCACCTATATACCCATATTTTTTTATTTTTTCTCTACTGTTCTTCCAGCTCTCCTTGGCACTGTAGTACCTGGCTGTGCTCATGAACACACTCAAGAATGAACATAGCTGATCTTGCTGATTAAATGAGACCTGGAGATCCTAGAAGTAGCTCAAGTTTTTCCAGACCACTTGAAAGAAAACCCCTCTCTCATGCGGTTCAGCAGGATATCATTCCTCTTTATCTGTTTTCCCAAAAAGCTTTGAGAAATGCAAAGCAGATAATAGAAGAAATAACAAGGAGTCGGGGATCTCCCAGTCTCACTACCGTCTCACTACTTCTCTAACTAGTTGGTACAGCTCCACAAATTACTTAATCCCTAACAGAAATCAGAGACAAAGGGCAATTAATCAATAGAGCAGGATCTGTCTGTGGTTAGAGCTTCCTAAATACTGAGATATCATTGCAGCTCTCCCACTGCCCAACTGTATGTTCTTCAATAACTACTCTGCCTCTCTGTCTCCTCATTTATTCTCTTGCAAAGAAATACTGATGCTTAACTCTCCCAACAATTTGTTTTCCTCCACTAATAAATCCTTCTGCAAACCATTTGCACGTTTTTGTTCCCATACTTCCCCATTCAATCCACATGCAGAGCGCTCACCTTTCTGACCTCACTCCTTCCACAAACACAGATTCTAGTCAGCAAAAATAACATTGCCTACCCATCACCAAGAACAAATAAATGAAATAAACTCAGACATAATTCTCCTCTGGGTCTTCCTAGTGCATTTTGCATTGTCTGTCTACTTAGATTACAAGCCCCTCAGAGCAAGGACATGTTGTCTTGTTTGACTTGTACAGCTCTGAGCACACTGCACATAAATAATATTAACAGCAATGATAACACTAGTGTGGCCAGTCTCAATACACATGAAAATGAGGCAGTAAGGGATTCTATTTTTTTTTTCTTTTCCCTTTTACATAAAGAAATGTCATATTTCTTCTCATTTTTCAGGGACTTACAAACCTGATGGAACTGCATCTACCAAGGCTCCGAATGTTTAATGCTTTTGCTGAAAAGCACTATGTGTTCCTGCAGGAGAAGCAGCAGTTCAAATATTTTCACACATTATCAGATAGCTGAGTGAAACAGGCTCCACCAGAATTTACAACTGAAGGCTACCAGAATTTACAACTTGTGAAATTGTGGCTGTCTGTATTTTCTCATTACAGTGTGCTTGCCAGAGATAGAGAAGGCGCTGCTTTATTCCTTTTCTTTTTTTCTTTTTTTTTTTTTTTTCTCCATCTACCGTCTCACTACTTCCTAGTTAAACCTTGTCTCAAGTTATCAACACTCTCTGGAGAGATAAGCTTCTTCTCACTTACAACCTGTCACTAATAATCGAACTTTCAAGACTCCATCTCGAAAAGAGACTACTGGAGGCACACAGGTCACAGGAATTAACTGCCACCAGTCCTTGCAGAAAACTAAGCTCATCAATCTATAGCTTCTCGTCATAATTAGAATAACGGCTTTGAAAATTTGGGCTGATGTTGACTCGGTCTTATGCCACAAAGACCACTGATTAAAATCTTGGTGTGAAAGTTAATGATAAGTGCTGGTGGCGTTGTCGTGGCGACAGCGACAAACAATTCCCTCGCCGTGACATTTTCAATGTCCTGCAGAAGAAAAACTGTCCTCTTTAGTGTGGCACCGTATGAAGCTTATTTATGGCTACAGGGCTTGCTGGATTGATGACTGTCGTAACACACTGTCAAATCCTTTACTGACACATTCATTTTTTGAGCCCCTGGTGTGGCAGAAATAAAACACAACAAAAATGTGAAAGTATTATTTATCAGTTTCTGTTTGAGTAAATAGTGGAAGAAATAAATTCGGTATATTTTTGTAACCAGATGTGTGCACATCTCCTTACATTTACAAAATACATTAGAATCAAAAAAATATTTAAGACATTTGAAGATTCCTTTACAGTTTTTGAGGGGATTTTTAACCCACAAAACCCAAAACAACTAGTACAGTAAACAAAGCTTTTAAGAATACAGCTTTACTAACACTGTGTTCATAGCAAAATATAGTGTATTGCACATCTGACATTAAAGTTTAAGAGTTCACATCAGAACTTGTGTCATGTTTGTTTTGATACTGAATTGAAAGATAGGCTGAGGTTTCAGTGACTTTACTGACAGTAGCATACTCCAACATTAAAGTCTTCAGTTATTTTTTTTTATTACTTTTTGAAATGAGAAGGTGCTACTTCTCTCTCCTCTTCCAGAAAATATCTGTTCCCCTCACTTTACATATAGTGAATGTTATTAAGTTTAAGACTCCCGTTAACTTCCTACAGCTTTTAACATCTTGACTGATCAACCATTACAAGAATACCACTCTGGACTGCAACAAGTGAATTCAGGATCAGACCGTCATCACAGATAGATCTAAATGTGTATCTGAAACCTCTGCATTGCACACCCTCAAAAGCTTCTGTATACAGATTTTACATACTGATCACTTTTTCAAGAATCAAGCTTAATTTAGTTTCCAGGTTCAAAACTATTAAAAGAGGATTCCTCTGCTTCTAAACTCAAAAGCACCTCTTTCTGGACAGGGCAGGAGGTATGGGGTGGGAGGGGAGAGTGGTGGGGAGAAGTTCAAGATAATTTACATCCTTCCAGTATCACAAAAAGAAAAATAAATAAAGCCACTGCCCTTTTCTCTCTCTTTTGCAAATAGACTTCTCCTGCCTCTATTTTTAAAATATTTACCACATATCTTCTAATTTAAAAAATCCTTGAGCAGAGAGGTGTCAAAATATCCCCCTGCCCTTTCACCACACTTAAATATGAAGGTAGTGAGCAAAAGGTTCTTTTCTGTATTCAATAATTGCAACTCCATCAATGTTATCCAGAGGTATAGTACATGATGCAGAGAAACTTCTACATGTGAAAGGGAATCCCTGCCATCTGCTTTTTGCAAAGGGCTGTCCAAACTCAGGTATCTCACACAAGGCCAGGTAAAGAAAGCATAAGTAGGTTGCCTGAGATACCAATTGCACAGCACTGTCTAAATACACTCAGAGCTCATTGTCTTGGTAGACACATGAGTTAACAGGCGATATAGTCATCATCATCATAAAAGACTGGGATTGCTCACAATTCGAGGGCCTGTTCTCAGCATTCTCTGCAGCTCGATGCATATACAGTATCACAGTATCACAGTATGTTTGGGATTGGAAGGGACCTCAAAAGATCATCTAGTCCAATCCCCCTGCTGGAGCAGGAACGCCTAGGTGAGGTCGCACAGGAACATGTCCAGGCGGGTTTTGAATGTCTCCAGAGAAGGAGACTCCACAACCTCTCTGGGCAGCCTGTTCCAGTGCTCTGTCACCCTCACTGAGAAGAAGTTTTTTCTCAAATTTAAGTGGAACCTCTTGTGTTCCAGCTTGATCCCATTACCCCTTGTCCTATCATTGTTTGCCACCGAGAAGAGCCTGGCTCCATCCTCATGGCACTCACCCTTTATATATTTATAAACATTAATAAGGTCACCCCCTAGTCCCCTCCAAACTAAAGAGACCCAGCTCCCTCAGCCTTTCTTCATAAGGGAGGTGCTCCACTCCCTTAATCATCTTCGTTGCCCTGCGCTGGACCCTCTCCAGCAGTTCCCTGTCCTTCTTGAACTGAGGGGCCCAGAACTGGACACAATATTCCAGATGTGGCCTCACCAGGGCGGAGTAGAGGGGAAGGAGGACCTCTCTCGATCTACTAACCACCCCCCTTCTAATACACCCCAGGATGCCATTGGCCTTCCTGGCCACAAGGGCACAGTGCTGGCTCATGGTCATCCTGTTGTCCACCAGGACCCCCAGGTCCCTTTCCCCTACACTGCTCTCTAATATGTAATCTCCCAACCTATACTGGAACCTGGGGTTGTTCCTGCCCAGATGCAGGACTCTACACTTTCCCTTGTTAAATTTCATTAGGTTATTCCCCGCCCAACTCTCCAGCCTGCCCAGGTCCCGCTGGATGGCAGCACAGCCTTCTGGCGTGTCAGCCACTCCTCCCAGCATAGTGTCATCAGCAAACTTGCTGATAGCACACTCTATTCCCTCGTCCAAATCGTTAATGAATATATTGAATAATACTGGCCCCAGTACTGACCCCTGAGGCACTCCACTAGATACTGGCCTCCAACTAGACTCCGCACCATTGACTACCACTCTCTGGCTTCTCTCCGTAAGCCAGTTTGCAACCCACCTCACTACTCTATTGTCTAGACCACACCTCCTCAACTTAGCTGTGAGGATGCTGTGGGAGACTGTGTTAAAGGCTTTACTGAAGTCAAGGTAGACCACGTCCACCGCTCTGCCATCATCCATCCACCTTGTTACGTTCTCATAAAAGTCAATGAGGTTGGTCAAGCATGACTTACCCTTGCTAAAGCCATGTTGACTGCCCCTAATAACCCTCTTATCCTTGATATGCCTTGAGATGGCACCAAGGACAAGCTGTTCCATTACTTTCCCAATACTGCCATATACAGGCAGGTTGCTTCCAAGAGTAAAATACATTCAAACCCTAATGGTCACCAATTTCAAAATTTGGTGACTGAGCATGGTTAGGTGTATGCATCATTTGAAAGGAACATGACAGTTACATGGAAGCTCATCAATCCTCAAAAGCTGGCTTACTTCTCTTGTCTACCTCTATGTACTCATCTCAGTTCCACATCGCTCCCACAACGTAACATGCCCAAACAACACACACACTTTCCAGTCTCATTTCCACCTGTGAAAATTACTTAATCAGAAGCGCTCTCTTTAATTGACTTGAATGTCTTAGTAAGACTTGGAAAATCTCTTAG
This sequence comes from Streptopelia decaocto, assembly GCF_964273445.1. NCBI lineage: Eukaryota > Metazoa > Chordata > Aves > Columbiformes > Columbidae > Streptopelia > Streptopelia decaocto. The sequence goes on from NC_138659.1 coordinate 48,569,061, forward strand.
CATGTTTACATGAAAGTGTCTTCAAATCTGGGCCCAGTTAAATCATTGCTTCTCTCAAAACTGGGTGTTGTACCAGTTTTAATCATTGTTATCTATCTACAGTACTTTGAATCTTCTCTATTTTTATATTATTTTGGATAACAACTTCTGATTTCATGCTTTAAAAGAGCTTACATCTCTAATATAGTATTTGTTAGCTACTAACATGCTGCCAGTCCCAACAGTAATTAAAGTGTGTTAATTAAAATACGCAAGTTTGTCAAGACACCCATGGATCTTTAAACAAATGCTATAATTCACTTCACAAAACATTGCAAAATAATTTTAGTCAAGTAAATTATGACTCGATCCTTCAAAGTTATTAAAAAAAAAAAAAAAGGAGTCCTATTTTAATAAAATTAATCCTTCAGATTTCTGAGGAAAAATTGGGATGTTTCAGCTAATACTGAACCATATTAATACACAACATGGTTTAGAATTATTTGATTTTCTCTGTTGCAGCATTCAACCTTTCAAGTCAATACACAGCAAACCAAACCTGTGCCTCAACAATTTAAAGCCCCAAATATTGACATCATCCATTTTTTCAGATAAACACCAGGCTAATTACAATTGGCTGTATTACCACACAGCAGAGCAGTAAAAAACTTGCCTTTGTAAATTACTCCAGTCATCTTTTGTGCATAGTTTTGCCCCTAAGTAAACCAAACACTTTTTTCTGTTCATTTGTAACACTGTTTATATGGTGAGATCTAAGCATTATTTTGCCTCTTCTATAAAACAAAAGCTAGTTAAAGCACCTAAAGAAATGAGCTCTCCCACTAGTGAGAACCCAGTTCTTGGACAAAGGATGCATCAGTCAATGGTCTTTTCACAGGTCAAGCTCCATCAGATTAGCTCCTCTCCATTACAGAAGTTTTGAGCATTGAGCGTATCTACTACAGGTGCAATTTACTCCATTTTTCAAATATGTCTTGATAATCACATTTTTTTCAGTGGTTGGTTGTTGACACAGCAGCAAAGAAATTACAGAGAAAGTTTGGAAAAGTGAAATTTCCATTCTATTTTAGCTTCTTATCGAAAAGAAGTTGTCTGTGACAGAAAAACACTGGTCAAGATGTAGACATTTTCTGAACTGTTTTGAAGATAAAATATCACAGTACAAGTTATGAATGTTGGGTGCAAGTCTCAAGTCATGTCAAAATGGGTCTCTTTCAGTGTTGTGGTTTGTTTTTTGGTGGGGTTTTTTCCATGCCTTTTTTTTTTTTTTTTTTGACAGCTTTAACTCGTTCCAGAGCACAATGACAGTGAAATTTTGAAAAGTCTGCTTCATGACTTATAACAGGACAACACTCCCTAGCACTGACTCAACTAGAAATAGTCATTTCCATAAGTCCCAAATTATTGTTCACAGACAATAACCAAAAGTCTGGTGTCCCAGCAACTCATTCATGTTAGCAAGAATTTAAAACAATTAAAACTCAAACACATTAAACATTTACACTTTCTACCCTGTCTTCAAAATATGCAGGTTTTGATCTTCTCTATTTTGTATTACAATAAAAAGTTGTAAACTTGGCATGCATTGGTTCAGATTGGGTTTCATTGTGCTTAGCAAGTGGGCTTCCAATTACACCCCTGCAAGCTACCTGTGCTGGCTCCCTATAGTTATAACTTATAAATGGTGTAACTATAAAATAAAATTAATATAACATCAGTTGTGATCAACTATTCCTTTGTCAGTTCTGTAAGCAACACAGAGATTTCAGGTCAATGTATCTACTAAATGCTGCAGAATTTCATGTAAAGATTTGTGCCAAGGTGTCAGCCTTTAATTTTCTTTGCTTTGTCAGTTTGCAACTCAAACTTATTATGTGAAAGTGTTTTTTAAGAAGAGTGTGCTAAAATGTTTATAAAATATAATTTATGCCCTTCTTATGCCTGATGAAAAAGCTGAGTGCACCACATGGAAAGTCTGGGTGACTAAACAGATTGTCAAATTAAAAAAAAAAAAAAAAAAAAAAAAGAAACTCTAGCAGTCAGTTTTAATTTTTTCATGGCCATCAGCTTTTCTTGTCCTATTAGTAACCATAGTAGCAACACAGTGTTGAGCAAAATACCAGAAGCTTTCATTAGAACCATTAACATAATTTGATAACTGATGGTATTTGATTTCTGACTTTTGAACTTTGACTTAAAGCTTGGTGTAAGATGTAATCTCACTGATTGGGTGTTTTTTTAAAATATGAACACTTCATGTTACATTGCTTTGTTAACTGTAATTAATGTTCACATTTGTCACAAATTATATTATTTAAGAAAGAAACAACAACGATGAAAGATGTGACAATGTTAAACTCACATCATCTTCCCCCAAATAATCAAGTCCTAATTTAAGGATTGCTCAAAATAAACCGAAGTCATGCATGCAGGAATGGATATATACAAATACAAATTTTTCAGTGAAGTATTAATGTTGGGGTTTTTGTGCTTTACTTAAAAAAACCTAAAAGATTGGTACTAAATCCATCTAAGTCAGGTACTTCAGAGCTGTGTTCAGGATTTTCTACTTAAAATACACAATTCAATTACACAGTGTTTTCCTAATCTTTAAATACAGAGGCAAAGAAACAAGGAGAGTTTTTCCAGTTCCTGTCTCTACTGGTGTGACTAGGGATTTTCAGAGACTGACAGAAGCTTCGTCTCTGTCCCCAGCTTGCACAGTCATAAACTTGCATTTGGCCACATCAGTGTTGGAGCTGGAACTAATAAGCCTTGGCTCCTCCTGGGAGGGCTCCTCAGTCTGGTGCCGGCACAGGTAAGATGCTTCCAGTAAATCTTTAAGACTAGGTTGCTTTATCTCTTAACCAGGCTGAAGAAGCTCATGCTTATCTGCAAATCACTCTGTGGATGTGTCCATGTCAATTACTGCCAGTCCTGTGCCTCTTTAGCACAGTAAGCAAAGGAATGCAATGTAAATAAAACCAGGATTGCTCAGCTTTTGAAAAAAAATGTTCATAGTATTAACAAATGAGTAAGGTTTTGGAAAGAAAAAAATAGAAACACTTTCTAGTTAAATTAGTCATGTTAAGGAGCTGAAAGTGTACCAAATGTCCTATGTGCATACAGTGCAATTGGCCTGCAACTATAACCATATATAATACATCAGCTATGTCATATGAATGACCCGCTCTTCTAGGCACTGTGTACAATCACACAGATGCTTTTAATGTACATTTACAGGATCTTTATTAGTAATATAAATCACACATACCTACAGTTGCATTAAAACAAATGCAAAGGAACACACACTGTCATATTACAAAGATGCCAGCTTGGTTCACTAGGGACTCTAAAATCAAAGGCTCAAATTCAGAATCCTTGGCAGAACATTAGAAATATTCAAAATTTCCAAATTTTATGGCATACTAATCTACAATGCCATGGAGGAAGGTAAAGGGTGAAAAAAGGCGGTGAAGCCTAGTCACAGGAACATCAGAGCTATTAGTGCCGTGCACCACGGAGTGGGCAGTGACACAGAAACACATGCCTGTTCTTCGTCTTCATGATTGCTGTCGTATTGTCTCTTCTGCAGCTGATATAAGAGTATAAAATGTGATCTCGCATGTCACTATTAAAAATAATTAATCTCCCATGTATAGAATACATTGACTGCAAAAATAAAATATACTTTATATCCCTCTTCATAAGGTAAGATGCATTCTGCTTAAAAGTTCTTCCAACTTCTGGCAGAATCAACCTCTCTGCATCTCAATATAATATTAATCATGATAGGAATTCTTTACATTTACTGTAATACCATTCAATTTGCTACAGCATGAATACATTTTAATTTTTCTACAGCAGTTTTAATTCCTAGCATTTATGACATGTTAACCTGCCAGAGAACTCAAACTTTGCAACAAACATTTTCTCACAAAAGCAATGAGGGAGAGCGGAAAGAAGCATTAAAACTGAATTTACACCATAGAAGACTGCAGAAACACATAATGCAATGCAAATCCACTGAGACATTTATCAGAAAGCACAGTCCATGCCATAATGTCCTTGTCTGTGCCTCAGCACACCAAGAAACTTATGGAAACATTTTCTAAATAATTAGACAGGACACCAACAAACAGTAAGAAGTAGGGCTGGGTATTAAGAAACCTGACAGTTTAGTACACACCACACGCTATTAGATCACATACAATATACACTGATACTCTGTTGTGTCAAGTCTCTGCTCAGCACAGCAGTGAGGAGAGCAAGATCATCTCTCAGAGGTAGTTTACTAGGTTAAGATTCATAGATTGTCTATACTGTAAAAGACATAATTAACTGTAATTAGCTTTCATGCTTTGCCTCATAACCAAGACAGCACTATACAGCTAGGGCAAATGGAATATCTGCTTACCCATCAACTGGCAGTTTTCTTGAATCATCACTGTATATTTGAGCCAGGGGTATAATTTCTAGTATAAAATTAAGATAAGAACAATATCTGGTTTTGGACAGATTTACCAGATCTCCATCAAAAACCTATCAGAAAAGTCTCAAGGAAGCATGGGATGCTCTTCGTTACAGGAAATCAGGATCCTGAAAAAATGTTGCATTACTAAAATGGTGTATGTGGTATTACAAACAAAATCCACCAGAAGTTCTCACAAAAAAAAAAAAATTGAATGGTACTTCTTACCTATTCATTTATGTACTCAAAGATAGGCAGTGTGCCTCCCAAGTATTTATTAACATAATCAAAAAAGTATCCCAGCTGCACATGATTTTTGAGTACTGCAAAACTAGTATTACATAGAAATGACTTTCAGTTACTCATAAAGCCCCTGATGTCCCCATACAGGCAATGTGCACATCATCCAAAGAGACACAAGAACACAGTATAACTTGCCACCCAGATAAAGTATCTAGAAGACACGGAAGCAAAAAAAGCCACTGAGTTAAAACGCTTACATATAGGTTGTTCTAATATATGAGGCCTGAAGATGTTCAGGAAAAAATAAAAATTAAAAAAAAAACAAACCAGAAACAAAAAACAACCCACCAAACAAACAAAAAAACACACACCACACAACTCTAATGTCTGAATACTAAGCTGTGAATGAACCACACAGAGGATATATTGTGTCCCTTAGTGACAGAAGACACGATCACTATTCTACCATGCCAAATAAAAAGAGGCTATTAAAAGTACTGCATAAAATAGCATTTAGCAAGGAAATTAGGATAATTACTTCACAAAAAGGACATTCAGTCAAGTTCTAAACCATTGCTCCAAATTGAGAATTACTTATGGCTAAGTCAAATCACGTAAAACTTCCTAAGCACTCCCTTAAAGAACACCTGAAAATAACAGAAAGAACTACCTAATTCATCATGCTTTGTTCTGTTAAAAACACTGAATTTCAGGAGGTTTTGACATTGTCTTCCTGTCTGCATATGCAGTCTATATATTGCAGGAATATACATTATTGCAAATTGATGAATTGCAGGAATATAAATATAGTTTGGTTCTATACAAGCTCTGAAATGTGCATTCAGGTTAGCATGAGGAAATCAGATTAGAAACCAGTACAACCAATGGTCAGGGCACTTTATAAACACACTAAAAGAAGGGCCATTGAAGATCTTTGACTCACACAGTTTACAGTATGGAAAACCTAACAATGAGATGCGTCCAACTATCATATACTCTAAGCAGAGGAATGACTGTCACTCGACACACTAAATAAGGCTAAAACAAAAAAAAAAGTTCACAGAAGACAATACAGCACTGCAAAGGAAGAACAAACGCAGAAATGTGCTGTCCTATCTATTTCTTTGCTAGGTTATGAAGCTGGATAGCATATCTTTAAATAATGCTTATTAGAAGCATGCTGAAATCATTCTCTATCACTTCACAGCCCCAGCACTGATAAAGCATTTCTTCATCTGAGTGGCAGAAATTAGTTTGCAAAAGTAAGAAGCAACTCTGACAGCTGTTCTTTTGTGACCCTCTAAGTAGCAGCACAAAGTAATGTGAAGCTTCTAGATTGGTACAGCTTTCTTCATGCTATGATATTAAGTGTTACATTCAGACAAGATGATGGCATCCGTATTAGCCAGGTGGCATAAGAGAAATAAAAGTAAATTGTAATAAAAGATTGTTACAGGATCAATGTCTCATATCCTAAAATTGAGCATTTTGGCTCTGCTTCAGCATTCATCAGCCAGAACCTATTATCCTATGACAATATTCCATTTCACTGATATCTGTTCATTATAAAATATATATATTTACAGTATTTGGAAGGTGATTTTTAATGCTGTGAATGCCCTTTAAAAGGAGTCTATTTTAACATTACAGATTCCAAATTACTAGTCAAGATATTCAATTCCCTGTTTAAATCTTTAAATATACTTAGGAATTCCTTGTTTCAATAGACTTTCTAATGCCTATTCCTTTACTGCTTAAATATATATTACAATGTAAAATGAGAAAGGTCTTCATTAACTCATTACACTGGGGAACTCACCTTTTAATGATATTAGTTTCAGTCATTTATCACAATGCTTTACCAGTAACCAAGAAAAAAGTGACAATAATATTTATGTGCCTCACTATATTTGAACTTTTCAGGTTTTGAAGAAGTCTAAGGGAATTGGGTAACCCAACATACTAAATTTGAAAACCCTAATCCTGACACTAAAGCAACAAACACATTTCATTCTACGCATGTCCAGGACATGTTCCAAGTCTCAACCTCAGTTCATTACCTCATAAATATGCTTTTACAAAAAAAATTATTATCAATAGAAATCTTGTGTTGTTGTGAGATCTTTTTATCCTGAAGAACTCAATAGGAAATTATATAGCTTTTTTCTTTTATTTTTTTCCCCTCTTTTTTTCAATATTTATTGAGGTAAATTTAAGAAGTGATAAAAGCAGTGAAGTCTAAAAAATGTACAGAGAAAATACCTAGCAGCATCTGAGACTGAGCACAATATTATCAGTGTCGGCATACTGATGACCCAGATGGTATTTGTATGTTTGAAGTATGACATCTTTACTCCTCTGTCATCCAACACAAGTAATTAACAATAATCAAGTGGGTGTTAATTGGATATAATGGAACAATCTCCAGTCAGCCTGAGCCTACTATTTGCCTCTTACTAGTAATTATGAACACTAAGTACTCACGCTAATCTCCATCTTCTCACTGAAGTCAAACAGAGGTGCAGTATTTACTCAGCTGATAGCTTGTTTTGTCTGCAATTTAGTCTGTTTTAAGCCAAGAAACTCATAATTTGCAGAGCCGTCACCAGCTGCCAGGATCACACAAAAGAATGCCAGGCCCTAGATGACAGCAATTCAGTATATATCATCCAGGGAAAAAAGGACAATTATTAATTAAACTGACCTGTTACGACCACAGTAGCCACAACACCTGGATATGCAAATACTGACAACTACCCAATTTGTATAATATCTGATAAGTTCACATTTCGGATCCATATTTCTCATCCAGAAAACATGATGTTTAAACAGAAAACTTCCAAAGCTGCTATTCTTTTTTTCCATGGAAGACTGTAACAACCCTTTTGCTGATAGGGAAGTGGTGAACAATCTTGGTCACATCACTGTAGAATGTGCTTGGCTGTTTGATTACTATTACTGTAGAAAATTGAAAGTATCTTATCAAGAGTGACCATTAGAAACGTATTACCAGCCATTAAGCAGATGGTTAAATGTTTTAAAATAGCTTTTACATAGTAATAGAATCCAGAGTAGTCAGCCTTATTTATGGTTCTATTAAGGGTAAGGAGAAAAAAAAAAAAATAAAAACAATGAAGAATTTTTTTTGTGTGTGGTGAGAGGGGGCATTTATCAGTGCTTTTGCAAGACCATTACATAACCAATCTATGAATCAGAGAAATCATTACAACACTTAAAGCACATTTAAATGCTATTAAGTTTACTTCTCTTGTAAAAAGTCACCTTTCCTTCATTGTAAGAAATGTATTGATTCAACATATCATGACATGCAAAAAGGTAGCAGACCAGATTAGGCAACATCTGGGAACAGCTTTTAAGAATTATTCTCAGGAAATTGTTTGCATCACTTAATCCATCCCAAACTTTGCTTGATTTAAGATGGATTGGTTTGTGCTGAGATAGATTTTTTTTTCCTTATGTTACATGTAGATGTCATCACTACGTCAATAACTAAGACGTGCATTGATTTACAGAAATGCTATATTATTTGGAATATAATTACTGATTGATGCAGAAGGCCAGAAATACAGACCGTTAGGTACCATTATATTATTGATTCTACATTTAAATTTGGGAAAAATCACTCCATGCATTATGACAACCTTGCAATTTTCTTGTGGCAATTCACATCTGTATCTGGGGCTTCAGCTTCCAAAGTTCAGATAGGAAATGGAATTATATGCGGCTTTTAAATCAAATACCACAAAGCAAATCACAATAAACATACATTACTTTAACATTAATAATATTAAAACATTCTAGTGGCACCTGATAATTCTTTACTGAAAAGAAGAAAGTATTCTACCCATACAGGTAAGTCCAGCTATATCAACAACAATTTTCATAATACATACCCTTTCCTCATTATGGAGTTAAATGATTGTTACATATTTAAATAATTATTTCCCTGATGTTTTCTTTTAATTTCTTTAAAAACTTACCCCCCAACAAAACTTTAGATAATTCTTTTCACACTTCTCCCAAACAATATGTGTATTTTTGAGTTCAAATTTTTATTAAGTCATTTCCAAATTTATTTTAGGATTATACCTCCATAGACTTCTAGTCAACCTTCTGTCATTACCCACAGAGAATGATCTAGTGGAGTCCATCTAGTGGACTGAAAAATCCATACTGCTCAAACATACATGACACACTTCTATGGACTGGGCATGCTGTTTAGAGAAACAGCATTTTCACCCCCATTAAGCAGAAGCAAAAAGTGCTAGCAGAACAAAGGATTAATTCATAAGGGCCAGATTACTACTCCAGCCACTCTTCATCACACGGTCTTTAGAAAGAAGAATTAAGGAGAGTTGCCACGGTTGCACCAGACTGGAAGTGACCAGCATGACTCAAAAATACACATCTCTTTCTGGACAGAGCACTGGCTGCTACAGCATCTCTTAAGACTATGTTGAACTTTCCCCTTCTCCTTTAGTAACACTGTCACTGGCCTGAGGGACAGGAAGGAGGAGAGAAATGGTGGGGATTTAAGTACCAAACTCACTGCACCACAACAACAATGGAAGGACAGGAACGAGAGCAATGGAAAAGCATTCACCTGAGGGGACAGGAAGTGCAAAAACTTGAAATACTTTTTCTATAATACACTACAATCTTTTACATTACAAGAACATTCCTTGATTGTTGGGTTGGTTTCTAAAGAAAAAACACAGGTGAAGAGATTTCAATTGACAGTTTCATTTAGGATATACCCATCTGCAGCACCTTATTTTTGATTAGTTGTAATGTGAACTAGCTTTACAACCACACACTTTTCACTTTGCCAGATGTTTTGGATCCCACTCTGAAGTGCCTCATTCATCTTATACATGGTAGAGGGTATTCCCATTTGGCACCTACATTAGCAATTGGTACTGCACAGGAGGCACTTAAAAAGTATATATTTCAGTCACAGTACTGTATCCATTACTGAATGGCTACTCTGACAGCCTTTTTTTGTAACAGAACTGTCGATGTTTATTCACTACATTTGCAAACTTCAGCAATGAAGTATTTGAAGTAAACTCTGCTTTAGCTACAACTTTCTCACATGTACACAAAATTATATTTAAAAAAAAAAAAAAAAAAAAAAAGAAAATTAGGTGCCTTTCCAAAGAGCATATTGGATAAAGTCAGAGAGGACAGAAAATATTTCCCAACTGAAAAGCCAAACAGACTTTAGAACTTAAGGCAGAAGTAACTCTCAAAGTGCATCATCAGCAGAGAATAATTCTTAGCTCATCAATCCACTGAACCAAAATGCTTGTTAAAGTCATAATGCAGCAATATCTATCAGAAGATATCTATTAAATATCTTGGTGCCACCTATGTCAGCCATGGTTTAACTTCTGATATGACTCCTTTAGACAATTCACTACTTGGAGATAAAAGCTGAGCAACAATATACACAATACATAACACCTACTATATAAACTATACAAATGTCTTTTCCATCTCATCTGAAAACCTTATAAAATACATTAAGCAATTTTCTAGCTACCAAAATTGCATTTAGCATAACAGTAGCTTTGCTTGTGAAAAACAAGTATTTCTAGTGGAAGTATAAATTGTCAATAATCGCCTAAGTATAGAGTTTAAAGGGAACTGCAAGAGTTCAAGAGGTACTTAAAATTAACCAAATTAGTAACACGTGGAAAATCAGCTGCCCTGCTCTACTTTCAAACCTATTGAGTATGGCGCCAGAAAGTAGCCTGGAGGTCGTCTGAAATTCTAAGGTCCTTTCCCCAAACAGGGACACGCACAAAAAACCCTCACAACTAAAACCAAAGGACATGGATCTAAGGAGATGACACAATAGCAGAAAGTGTTCTCCCAACCAAGCTGCAGTCACATGTGTGCATGAGACCATCACCTCCCTGGGTGCACAGATGCTTCTCAGCCCCATCAGTCTCTCACCCATAGGAGCTGAGAATCTGCAGAGGCACCATAATGAAACAGGAATACAACAGGAAATCAAACTTCAGCTGCATTTCCACTCAAGGCTGAAATTTGTTCTTTCTTCTTTTTCCTCCTCCCATCTTTCTTCCATCCCTAGAAAGGAGGGAACACAACTGTGGTGCAACTGATTTATAGGCACTACAGGCTGCAGCCAGAGGCGTACAGTACCAATGTAATTATGGCCTAATCTGTGTTCCTTGTTTTGCCCTAATTTGCAGCTTTAGCAAAGGATGGAAGAAAATTTGTGTACCTGTATGGAGCAAAATTGGGCTCCACACTGTCAGGTGTACTCAGAATGGTTTCAGGACAACAAATTACCTGATAAAGATGAATTCCTGCTTTGGTTTCATTAGATTTGATCACCGTAGCACATTTATTATTTTGCAATAACTTCATGGTATATATGAAACAGAGAACAATAGAACACATCGGTTGAAAATACAGTTTAATTTATTTACTACATATTTTCAGGAAAATAAAATTTAAATACATTATTTTCATAACATTTAATTCCTTTTCAAACAAAAAAAAAAATCACATAGGAAAAAACACTATGCTTTAGTAACATGCAAGAAACGCTTGTCCAATCTTGAAACAAAGCAGGTTTTGGTTCAGAACATAAACCTCTTGAGATTACCAAGAACACCTGTGTGTCTCTCAATGTACAGCAGCATGCCATTTAGACACAAGCTTAAGGGAACACAGAAGAAATATGGAAATTAACCATATACATGAATGACTATCCCTCCACCTTGTAGAAACCAAAACCCTGATGTTATTGCTATCCCACTTTAAAGAAATCTGTCAGGACTCTCACTGGCACCGTGAAAAGCAACAAGAATGGCAGAAATTTTGATTGATGTCACTGCCTGCCTGTCAAATGAAACAAGCAGGGCCAACCTAATCATGTTAGATTAGCGGATACAGACATGACATAATATTTTTGTGTTATAGATATGCAGGTAGAGCGTGCATGCACAGAATCACAGGCATATAAACATCTTTCAAATAATACTATGTATCAGGCAAAGTGTATTACTATCAAACTCTTAAACAATGCCTGTGGGTTTGGAGTGGAGATTTTTCCTTTAACTCCTGTAATCATATGCAAGTAAACTTGATGGATTTTCATAACTTTGCAGTAGACCTTCCACATATCTTCTGAAAGCTTGATACATTAGATTTATTTTTTCATTGGTATATTGAACTAAGTAACGTATACTATGAATCAAGAGCGAAATTGATGCAAGCACCTTAGCAGACTAGTATGCAGATTTAAATATACAATCAGACTACCTTCCAATAATAAACTCAAATTTTAAAAAGTGGGAGTACCTGAAGACAACAGACCTTCTCTAAGAAGGTCACAGAAAAAAGAAATTTTATCATGAAAAGTATACAAACCAAGAAAATGTCTATTTTAGACATGAAACTGGAATCTGACTACTACTGTCTGATCATTCATCACTGAAATACTTGCCAAAGCTACACTTCAGCTGGCAAGAGGTAAGTCTTTGAGATGCCATGCCTAGGGCTCGAGATGACAGAATGTTTTTTGTGTATTTGAGACCCTGTGTTCAAAATCAAACAAATATGGTACCCTTTGGTCATTGTGTGGCCACAGAGTTCACAACAAACACGCAGAAAGTATTTCAACTGCGTGGAGAGAAGAAAAAAAAAAAAAGTACTTTATTCTCTAGACTTCAGGTTACAAACTAAGGGGTTTTTACTTTTTTTTTTTTAATCCTGGGCCCTAATCAATGCGAAATTTAAATTTCCATTTGGTATTTACTGTACAAAATTTATTCCACAGGTCTGACAGAAAAATATCATCTTTGGGATGTAGATAATGTTAAAAAAGAGAGATTGCATTTTATATTTTCATCAAATATATTTTCCTTTCTTTGTCTTTTTGAAGGCAAAATAGAAATGGGCTTAATGCCCAATATTCTTAATTTTGACCGTGGTACTGAAAGCTACTCAACTATTTTTCTCCTCCACTGAGGCAGTCAGACATACAAATATCTTGAACAAGAGTAAGCCTATTTTTTTTTTTTCTTTTTTTTACCTAAACTTCATCAAACTTACAACACCGGAAGGACAAAACAAGCTGGAAGTGAGGGTTTAGTTCCTTAACATAGATTGCATCCCCATCTCCACTGGCATTTAATCTTGAGCCTCAAAACCTTACAAAGACAGAGTATCAGAGAACATCCTGAATAAATTGGCACAACATGTGTTATACAGTGACTGATCCACTCGCTGGACAGTAAATGTAAAAGAATTTGTTCTTGCTTTGAAATGCAATCTAATTAAGTATATCCATACAATCCCTATCTAACTATATAGAAGGAGTTACTTGCATATAATCCAGGTAAGCCTTGGAAAGGACTGCAAGACAATACAGGAGGCAGCCATTTAAATAAATTTGCTTACATATACATAAGGAATACTCACATATCATACTTACAAATACAGCCCATACAACACAAACCTGGCTAAAGGATAGGCCTTCTCAAGCCTGATCTGCTCAATGACTTAACCTAAAGCCACCAGCTCCCGATCTGCTCATTTCATGAAGGAACTGTGCAGGTTCTGCATGATTCCTGTTTTTCCAGTCTGGGATGTGAATTTTGCTAGCTTTGAAAATGTTTTAGGGCTTACACAGAAATTTGTAAAATGTCAGCTTGAAAATTTTAATTGACTTATTAGCAATATCTCTTCTTTGAACGACCTTTTAGTCCTCCTTATAACATATCACCTACTTTTACTACCTTCTGGCTGACAGCTTTTAATATATTCCTTCCTAGTGGATGATATCATCTGTCCTTGGGTGGAATTAACTAAAGCACTGCACATTTAAAAGCTGACATTAATCCATATCCACAGATTTTTAACAGCTGCTGGGATAAATATTGTGTTTCCATGCATTAGGTTTTATATAACAATGACTAGTAGAAATAAATTGAGATTAAATATACACTAGCAACATCAAAAACAAGGAGAAAAAACACTTGGCTGATAAATGCAGTGTTTTAGTGGCTGCATATATCAATGACTAAAAATACTTACTATAATTAGCAAGAATAATTCAGTTATAGCACAAACATAAGGTATATTATGTTACTATGGCATTGTTATATCTCTTGATAATCATGTTTATAAAAACTTCAGTGAAGAGAAGGCTGGTTCGAGACCCAGAAAATACTTTATATCTGTTTCATGAAATATAGCAACTCTTATGGCTTCACATTTCTTTTGAAATTATGCATTTAGGTTTGCACCCATAAACAGGTTAGTAAACAATGGCCCTAGACAGAGCAGGGATGAACACTAGAAGTGGTGCACAGGGAGGTAGCACTACATCTTATTGTAAGTGGTAACTGAACAGAACTCCCTGTGAACCGCTGTGAAAATCCACCATTTGTCAAAGTGAAAAACGGACAATTCAATAGAAGACCTCTCTCCCCTTTCCATTTGTCTATCAGAAGAAAATATACATCAGTAAACTAATGAGAAACATTTGCAATGAACTTGAACATGTCTGTAAGAGAATTCTTGACATTGAACAATTACTTTCACCAGAGCTTGTTCAGTAGCCTCCAGAATCGTTAATTGCTAGTCTGGAGTCAATAACAATAAGCTAGGGTCTCTTAGCCCTGTGCAAATATTTCTGAAAATAACAATACTAATCTTCCTTAATACATGTACAAAGCACTTTACAGAAGTTGGATGGACCAGTGCAAGGGCTGAGTTCTGGTTCTAAACTAGATATCTGAGTCTGACATTGGTTTTTTTAATAATATTACTCTACCTGAAATTAACCATGGTTGGAAGTCAGAATCAAAATCTTGATTAACAGGGCATGGAGTGCTTAGCTAAGGTTAAGGCTGTACTATCCTCTCAGACACAGCTATTCCTGTTGACAAAGACACAGGTGCAGAAAACGTCTGAAAGAGGTAATGTGGTTTTGTGTTTGACAAGAAGGCAATGTGGTTTTGTGTTTGACAAGTTTTCCTGAGCTTGATACAAAGTTGCAGTTAAAGAGTAAATAGTTGTCTATTTTTCTCTGTAGTTATAATTTGACAGTTAATGCATACTTTTCTATGCGCTAACACCTTTGAAACCCGGGCTGGGAACTTAAGGCCAGACTTAGCATACCAGAATATGGTGCACACCACCAGGAAAAGTCATTGTGAGCTATATTCTGCTTTAACTTAACTCAATGGGCAGTTTTAAAGAATTTGGAGTTCAAATTGCAAAGGTGTAATAGGAGGATTAAAACCTGACCCTACAGCTGTAAACTAATGCTTCCTTTTGCTGACATACAAGGCAGAATTCAACTATCATCCCTCTCAAACCTGCAGTACTAATAGAAAATACAAATAAAAAGAAACATTCTTTTTTGTCACTAAAGGTCAGCAAAGGACACTTTGAGTACAGCAGAAAACCAATGTATATAAAGTCATCTATAATTTTATAAACATTGCACAGGTTAAAATTCAACTTTTCAACAAAGAGTGCACCTAGACTATTTGTTGGGGATAGGAAAGACTTCACAGCATCGATAAGAGAACAAAAGCTTGGGAATATTCATCCTTGCAATGTGCAACATTTACGCAATTATCCTATGCAGAAGGTTTGGGGGTTTTCTTTGGTATGGTTTTCCATTCTATTTTCATTCCATGCATACATGAGTTTCCTAGATATTCTTTTTTAAGACGTTGTGGGGGTTTGGTTTTGTTGTTTTGTTTTGGTTGGTTGCAGTTTTTTGCCTGGTCTTTTTTTGTGTGTGTGTTTGGCTTCTTGTTTTTTGGTTGTTTGGGGGAGGGTGGTTGTCTTTGGTTGTTTGCTTTCTTGTTGGTTTTGCTTTTTTAGGGGGTTTTGTTTGTTTGTTTGTTTTAAACTAAAGAGCACCAGAACCTTAATCCTCTACCCTTCAGCAAGAGCACCTCTTTGCTCTTCGTACTGCTTGCTTCAGATGTCAGATTCTTTTATTCTGTCAGTTCCACATTAATTATCAGAATCTCATAACTCTGAGAAGTTCAGAAAGAATATAAATTTCTAAAAACTCAACTCACACAGGAATTTTTAGTAAAGTTGCTGAAAGGTTCTTACTACACTTTCCATCCATAATTGCTTACTACAATCCCACAAAGTAATTAGTAATATAAAATTAAAAGAAACAGATTGACACACCAATTAATTTACAGCTCCTAATTTACATTTCAGTGAACTTGACTGAAAATACTGTAAATTTTGTAACAACTGAATGAACTACTTTTGCTATGCTAAGTATTTTGAAAGCAATTTTACACATCTGCAGTATTTAATATGGTTAGGACATGCTACGTCCACATTTAGCATATAAAAAAAAAATGCAAACCATCATTTAATTCTGATGTTTCAGTTTATATCTCCCTCATGCAACATTAGACTACTCAAGAGAAAAAGGTCTAGGATGACAGTCATACCGTCATTTTATATGGAAATAAACATTGAAGAGGCACACGATTTAGAGTCTGATTCAAAAACAACAGGTCAAGCTTGAATCAAGTACTGATGATAAGATCCACTTACCTCTAATCTCTTTGCACATTCAATGTATTATATGGGAATGAAACTAACTCATATCCACATCAACTTAGAAACAGAACAGCATTTTGGACACTCTATCAAGTTACAAGAAGCTTTAACTTCAGTAATTGGACTGACAGCTACCAATCCTATGTCAAACCACTTAAGCCTCACACAAAAGCCTCAACCAGCCTCCAGCTCTCCTGCTTAAGAGAGGCAGAAGGAAGAAATGAAATCACCATCTGGTGGCCTCTGATCAAGAAACAGGGACTCAAAAGACAGAACTTACACTCTCTAGAAACACAGGAAAAAAAAGTAATGCTTTCTAGGTTTTTTGCAATCAGATATTTAAGGCTGCTTTATCATATATTTGTGATTCAAAACAGCAGAATTACCAAAGCCATTTTTTTTTAAGATTGAAAATACTTTGCTTCATAACTGAGAACTTTGTAGACAGTTTCCACCAAAGAGCTTATTAGTAAGGTTTTCCTAGAAAGTCCTGAATCTAAACAATTCCTCATATTTAGATTAAAATTTCCTGCAAGAAATGCAGAGACAATAATGTAACAAGAAATTCCTGAGGACACAGACACCTGTTATTAATATACTACCTTTGCAAATGTAATCTGTGATCCAAGATACTTAAAAAAACCTTTATCATGTATTTGTATTTTCACCTCAGATACACTTATCTATTACACTTGGAAATAAAAGCTTAAATCTCAGAGACATTCCTGCCACAGAACACTATCCTGCACAGGATTTATTAGCTCTGTAGAAAGATTTCAGGACTTGATTCTCAACTGGGAAAAAAAAAAAAAAAACAGCTCCCAAATGATCCACTTTTTTTTTTTTTTTTTTTATATCATCAAGCAATGTATGTTCAGGCTGGTCATTTCAGAGGCTTCTTTCTGGAGATAAGAGTCTTTAGCAAGCCAATACCACACACTGTAAGTATTTCCACATATACTGAAGCTGATGCAAAGTAGAAAATTCCAAGAAGGGCTCAAAAAATGAAATTCAGAAGGACAGCTTGCCTTAGTCCTGCTCATAGCAGCATATCTGTATGATTTAGCCAAAAGAACCTTCAGAGGCCTCAAGTGCTATAATAGAAAAGCCAGCCAGAAAAAAGCTGCTCCCACACTGAAAAAGTACTGTAGATATGGTTACATCTCTGTTCCTGTAACTGTACCCTCATGGGAGAATGGATAGGTGCTGCCTATTATATTGATGCAAATAGGCCATTTAGTAGTTGAAAAATGTTATGAAGCACTTAATTCTACTTCTTGCAATGGTACTACTAGTGGTAAAAAATCAGGACTTGGACCACAATCAGTGCTCACATGGAGGTCAGGGGAAGGCTGGGGAGTGGAAGGTGTACGGAGAAGGGCAGAGAGAGCAACAGAGACCATGTTAGCAACTTAGTACCAGCTAATAATAAAACAGACCTATTCGTTACATTTAACATATTTGAGTTTTAAAACAAAAAGAAGAAGAATGAGCAAGAGAGTTTTTATTCACAGATGTTAAAATTACATAAACTAGAATTAGAGATTAAATAAACCACGGATGAATAAATTATTCCAACAGAATTATTTGCTTTTCTCTTTAAGGAAAGAACAGGTTACAGATTAGAAAATTTAAGATATCTTCCAATTGACTAAGATTTGTTCATTTTGTTAGTTTCTGGCTCAAAATCTCCACTTGCAATAAAAATCCCACTGTTATACATCCCTGGTTTATTGTGTGCACATACATTTGTATGTACAGAGTATCTCCTCCCTGCTTTTTAGCTGAGAGCTGGGAAAGTTGCATGTTTGGGTAGAACAGAACGGTGAAGGGGTTTATCTAATAGCAGGTTGTGAACACCCTGAATTAATAGAGCAGAAAATCACAATGTCTGTATGATATTGTTCTTAAATTACTTTCCCCTTTTAAGTAGAAATATATATATAAATATATAATACAGAAATGGAAACATATTTATCTGGTTTTAAGACAAAGCTTTGGGCTAAATTTAATATGTTATTGTTACAATAGGGGTTTTTTTTCTGTTTCACTGGAAGACTTTAAATGTTATGCTATTGCCAAACCTTGGATTTGTTGTCTGGAAGGGATAACTGTTTTCTTATGACAAAGACTTGAAAGATATATCCCTTTAATTTTTTTTTTCTTACTTCACGTTCACATGTGTTGAAACTCATTGCTTCTGGAAATGAAGATGCTCTGGTGTCAGCTGTAAAATCTGTATCTCACTTCCTCAGACAAGTGGATATTTATTGACAGGGTGTGAGAGAGAAAGAGGAGAGACTGCCTGTCCTGGAGCCAGTAACCTTGGTGAAGATGCAATGTCACAAACACCAAGCCATCACTCTCATAGATGTACAGCATATTATTTAAAGGGAAACAAATATCGGCCACTGAATGTCATTGCAAGGACACATCTTCTGCCTCTTAACTAAACTTATCAGTGCTGTGGTTTAATATGGTACTTTTTTCATCCTCCCCTCAAATTCATCTTACAGAGCAGCTCTTGACACTACCAGAGAGCAGTCAAGACTAAGATTTAGTGACGTTTGCTTCAAACAGATCTAGATTTATTGACATTTGTTGCCTGCTTCTTCTCTCTCAGTAACTGCACATAGGATTAATTTTAACCATTTCTTAAACTCTGAAAAACTGCATCTTTAAAGTAAAAAAAGTTCAGACATCCAAACAGGTGCTACTAGCATATTTCCACTTTTAATTAGAGGACAAGAACTTTAATAACAAGACATTAAACACGTGTGCAAGGTTTTGCTGGAAGTTGGGTTAAAAAGGCAAATACCAATCGGTTTTCAAAATGAACTATTTTGCAGTAGCGGGGGGAGGATTTATACCTCGATAGGATATGCAAACATGAGATTAACAACGGTACATGAAAATACAGTAGGAGGAAAAATGCCTCATCTTTTAATAACTACTTCAGTAGTGAAATATTGCTCAACTAGTTCAGTCTTTATTTATTACTATGACCCATACCTTATGCTAACTTCTAAACCCTCAAATTAATACGCTCTTTATGCTTCTGCTATTCTACAAAAATTGTATCTTAGTGGCTGAATAACAGTAACCTGTTTCTACAAGGATACCTAATTATTTTGCTATTAATCCTTATAAATTATATTAACTGATTGATTCACGGTTTTCAAATCTAGAAGTGACACTCAGAACTCAACCACACAATAATATAAATGTTTTAGCTCATATACCACAGCCACCTTTTGGTAACACAGAAAAAATGCCTATAACTATATTTTAAAAACATTAACAGATGAGTACACTCTCTTGACTCTTCTAATGTTATGCAATGGTATGAATTTGCAGCGTTCTGTAAAATATTAACTACTGAATGAAAAAGAACTGTTGGATGTAAATTTTGAAGTCCAAAAACACCCAAGAGGCATAACCATAATTATTGCTGAGAGAAGCTGTTCAAAACTAAAAATACATTTCCATTAACAATCAAAATTAGTTTTCATCGCCTTTTCCTCTAATTTTCAGTATATAACCTTTGATGATAGCACATGATCATGATTCATTAGGAAACAAAAATATTTCAGAAGTATGCATATTGAAAAAAGAATCAGAAATCATACCAATGAAAATCAAATGCCAGAAGATGCAGAGTACACTTTGGGGATGAATAATATTCCACAATAAAAGACTTCACATCAGAGTACACCCTGTACTTGTGCATACAGTTCTACAGAAGAATAATATTAAGATATGTTAATCAAAATAATTTATGTTCAGCTTTACAAGATATAAATCCCTCCAATTTGTGCTATCCACTCAGTATTTTCCAATGTGTATTTGGTGGAAGAAGCACCATGGTGTACAGAAGAGCTGTAAAACATGTCTGCAGACTACACAGCAGATACACATTAGATTAGCTCCAAAGTTAGGGGACAAAATGTAGGTTTTTACAGAATTTCTACATGCCAGGAAAACACACTTAAGTTTATGGGAAAAGGCTACAGTGTATCCTTATAACAATATAAATCTCCAGAAGCCTTGTGATGATATCTAATTTACATGGCTGTCACTGGAAAATGCAGTATAGTGAATTATACACAATGCTAAGCTTAATTATGAACAGTAACCTCGAAGTCTTGATTAGAAATCATTTGTTCACTACACTCGGAGTCTGTAAAAACAATGATGAATTTATATAGCACACTGCAATTCCAAATAAATTATTCTTAGAAAATCAAAAGGAAAGTATAGATTATATAAGAAATTATTTCTTAGGATCACTGCCAGATTTTAGCTACACTATCAAATACAGAGGAGAAGTACTCCAATAGAAAGTCCGCTTTACATAAAAATAGCTACTTAACATTCACATCAATTCTTTCCATCTTCAGATGTAGGCATTTATAAACTATGGGCCAGATCCCAACATGCTGTACAGAATTGTATTTATTTCATTAGCCAACCTATGAGAGAAGTTCTCAGATACATTACTGTTCCCACCACCCCCCCGTACTACTTTTCTCCCTTTTCAAGCTACTTGCATGTAGGTTTTCAGAAAGATGTTACCACTGTGGTGGGGATCCCTTTCCCAGAACACTTCTGAAACTCTCAGAAGGGCAGGTAAATGTTCAGCACACTTCTAGCTTGGGTTCTATTAAAGCTTCTCCTTAAGGGTACCCCAGTTGAAGGCATGTTTGTCAAATCTCAGGACTTCCATTTCCCATGCTGTAAAAAGGACCACAGGACTACTACATTGTATCATAAAACTAAATCAAGGAAGGTCTGAATTGGTCATATGATCATTAAATGAAGGAAAGCCTATGACAAATAATAATTTCTAATGTTAGCATTGCCTCATCTCAAGCGTATAGCAAATGTAAATAAAATATGAAATCACTTGAACATTTTTATATAAGGGAAAATTTCAACATCAATATTGTGAAGTGTTCACCATTTTCCCCTAGAGAAGTTCAGTCACTACTAACTTCCTAAGTAAAGTCCTCCTTCAGATGAAAAGACCTCCAAAAATATACTATTTTATTTCAGAGAAAGACCTTAACTTATATGTAGAAAGAGATTAAATAAATCATTATTACAACAGTAAACATGTAAATTCTGATCAATAAGTACTTGCCTCCCCCTCCCCCCAATACTAACAGCTGCAATAAAGCTTTAAATGTAAAGCTGAGCACAACCAGCCATAAAAGTATGTAAAATAAATGAGGATAACATAATGAGGGAATCCAACATTCATCTCATAAATATAACATAACGACCACAACTAAAATGTCAGAGAAACTAATAAATCAATATGGTAGGACACAGCTATCTTTACGCTAAGCATACATAAAAATATATTTACATGAAGGATTTTTTTTTTTTTTTAACCAAGGATCAAACCAGAAAAATTTAACTTAACTCCTTATTCACTCCATCATTCAAAGCTTCATGTTATTTTTACTTCGGTTTTCTACCCAACGGTAGAGAGCATATTACAGTTTTTTACCCACTAAAAAAACAAATCAAATGACATTATTATTTAGCATATAAAGTAAAATGAAAGTATGTGTTCAGCACTTTGAATGGACAGTTCAGAGACACTGTTTGAAATAATAACTCCAAAATCAGGTGGAGAATCTTGTATAAATTCAGAATTTTTTGAAAAGGCAGGTGTTTTGAAAAGCAGTTCATGACAGTGCGTATTTTCTTCATAACACCTAATAACTGATATCCAGTATTTAACTCCAGGTTACAGAGGCAGATTTCTTGTGCTACAATACTGAATCTATTTTAGCTGCTATTTTGAAAACATCAAGTGGTATGTATGCACAACAGCTACAGTAACAAACAGAACACCGTGCAAACTCAACAAATGCCAGTTTTATTTCAAGCTCTGTCCCTGATCCAATTTGGAACAAGTTTTAAGATCCTTAAAGTGTGTTAGCACTTTAAGGGCTAATAAAGCACATAAGCCACAACCAGCCCAAAACAGTACAAGACATTATAGCACATACTAACCTAAACCTGTTCTAAGTATCAGAACTCGATTTTTGCTCAGTCTTTTGCATTTCCTCACCATGTTGTTCCGTCAACACACAAGGCTCCACAGTGGAAACAAGTCTTCATAGTGATGTTAACAGGCATGAGATGGCATTAGAATAGCTGATACAAGAAGAATATGGATCAACATTTTTCTCTTGGTTTGCCTATATCCCTTATGATTATCTGCACAGAAGCTAAAGCCTTTCCACTTGGCTTGGGGACCAGTCTTAAAATGGTCACTTCTATTGATCATCAAGGTTATTTACTATTTATAGAGACATAACATTGTTTTTACTAGAATGGCTCTGCAATCAAATACACACCATGACACTGTAGCCACTGGCTGTTTGTTTTAATTCTCTAATCCACAAGCATTCAAACACATCTCTCTGAAATAAATTATATCCTAGGCAACAAACAAGTTTCTCTACACTTCTTAAAACCGGGCATCTCAAAAAGCTGAGTAGAGAAGACCATGTTTCCATATTATGGACACTTTTAGAAGTCACTAAGTACATATTTAATCTAGAAATTAATTATTACAACCAGAATTAAACATTAAGTCAAACAACTGACTGTCCTTTACATTACACCCCGAAGGCTCTTCTGCTATAGCATGAGTTCTTTTGCAAGTAGTCTGTGGTTCAGTAGTAATTACTATTGCAATGTACCAAGCATTAGCACTGTTAGCCATTTGTGTCTTAGACTGATTAGTAATACTGTCATCAGATGCTTCCAGACTGTCCAAACTTGGATATTGTCTTTTCAATACAACTATTAAAAACTTTCCAGTAGATTCTGCTTTACCTATATGTCCGTGTCTTGTTGGGAAGCCTTATAGTGAAACCTTACTCCCACAGTCAGGAAATTACTTTATTGCTTACTTAAGCTTACTCCTATAGTTTGGAAAAAAATAAGTATTCCCCCTCTAAGACAGCATTTACTGTTATTGAACTGAAGAGCTGTGTAGGTCTTGCCATCTTCTAAGACTTCTCTTTACATTGCCTTTCTCTTACAGAGATCACAATGGAACTACTTAAATTGTTTATCAAATTGGCTTTGGAACAAAAACCACTACACAGGTTAAGAAACTTCCTGAAATTAGTAAAAGAATCAAATTCATCATCTTGTATCAATGTACGAGACAGCAATTTACTTCTGAAGATCACGTCTTCCCTAACAAGAAACGACAGAAGTCAGACTTTTCAATAGCACCATCCATCAAATAACACATAAGATATATAGGACTTGTTAAGTGGATCAATACAATTAAAACAAGGTATCTTCTAAAGTAGCATGGGGTCTAAATGCTTTTTTCAGCAGAGACACAACTTTGCTTCTTTTGGTTGTTAACTTATACACAGGTCTGTAAAATATAAACACAAGTTCATCTAATGTAAATCCAACTAAAGGGAAACCTCCTTCATAGCAGGCCACTGCACTCAAAAATAACGATGCAGACAATCAAAAGTAAGATACACTGACACCAGACCACTTCAGGAAAGATGTGAAAGAGGTATCTGCAATGATGCCTCAGGACTGACATTTTCAACCAGTTACTGGACTGCTCCCCATCTCACTCTTTCCTAATTAGTACTGACATACAAATCAAATACCTTTGTTCAAGCAAATCTGATGCAACTTAAGTTTGTTTTTAATATAAGTAACTCAATTACCACAGTAATTGCTCATGTATAGTTACTTGCATTTTTCTCTAAGAACTTTTTTATGCTCTAACAGCCTTTTGTCAACGCTAAATTATAAATAATCATAATAGAAACATATTGGACAATAAAACTGAAAGGTCAAGTCTCATAGATAGCCTTGTCCACTAGCTGAGTTTGCAGACAAATTCATAAATTACCTGAGTTTCAACTGATCCAGATTCTCAAAGCATCCTCTTTCATTTAGCAATGTGTAATGCACTTAAGCAAATATTGCATACAATAACCACTTATAAAAACATTACTTTGTATCAGCAGATAAAAGAGTTTTCTCCTATACCTGCAAATAACTTCATTCCTTCATATTTCACCCAATTTATTTTGTTTTGGCTGAGAACAGTGAAAACAGGTTTCTAATTTCCATGAGAGGAAGGCAGAAGTCCTTAAAAAAAACTGGTGGCTTCATGCAGATTGTTCTCCTTCACTCAAACAGAAGGATTTATTCTCTTTAGAGCCTCCACAGCTCACATGGCTCAAAACTTTTGGGAAGAGTAACATTATTTTCTTTGTACCAGAGGTTTAATAGTACTGCTGTTTGCAACAACTGTGTCTGCATGCTTTAACCTCTTGCAAGTTTGGGAGTTGGAGATGCTGTAAAGCATATAGTTTAGAACAGAGTAGAAATGCAGAGCTTTACAGCTGAGCCATGGTATTGAAGGTATGTCTCAACAAGTGCACAAGTTATAAGGCATCAGAAATTAAAGCACTACCACATGACAAACAAACCTTGAAATGTATTTAGATCGTAAACTGAATACACATTTGCAAATTCCTAAGACAGTTCTGTCTATTAGCCCACCCTTTCTGGTCTACAGGAACTCTCATCTCATTTGGTCAAAGTTTCAGAATTCAACAAATTCCTGTAATAACGAATATTTTAGCATTTTAAGTTGTATTGATTAACAAGAAGTGTTTCTTAATAATGTATATGAAATGAAAATTAGTGTACAAATATAACATGAGGAAAACTAATTTCCAGGAGTAAGGAAATAGGCATTTTCAGAAGTGCAAATTCCAGTTTTGTTGCCTTGCATTTTGATGCTCTTTCAATACATACAAACAGCTAAAAAACATACAAGAATCTATCAGGTTACCAGATCTGTTTATAAGCACAAGATCCACCATCCTGAGTTGCAAACAAAAATTACCGTTGAAACAGACATTGTTTTTTAAAAACGAAAAGCACCACAGGGTACCCTATAGGTACATATACATAAATAAATTCAGAAGAGAGATGCATAGAATACTGCAGTTAAATGATTTTTGTATTCCAGGAGTGCCAAAGCATTTGCGGGAAACTGGTAAAACATTTCAACTCTGTTTCCCATCCAGTTTTTCCACAGATAATATGTATAAGTAAGCAGAAAGCTGTACAAGCATAAGTAACCATAGGATATGTTTTATGACACCTTAGCAGAAAAATAAGATGGACACACATCTTTTGTGCAAAGAGGCAAATTCCCATAGAATACATTCTTATATATCTTGCTTGCCCCATAATTGGTTCTCTAGTACACAGATCATGTATTGACATAAAATCAGATAAGTGTACATGAGGTAAGAGCCTGGTACCAAATCTAACCTTTATCTGCACTATACTTTTGTATATATAATTTATACATATTTTCTTAAATACATACACATTCTTCTCCTTTTTTTTTCTCTATCATATATAGTTTTATCCTTCTTTTTTTTTTTCCTACCTTTTCCTTTCAGTCTCTCTCATCTACCTATTATAATGTGTTTTCCTTATCACCTCACATCTATAGCCAGTTTAGATCAAAGACGACGTGAAAAGCTGGAACTATAAACTTGCATCCTAGACAGTAAGGTCATTGTCTTACATTTTCCAAGGAAAGTTCTGTGACCATTCACCTTCTCTGATTTCAAGCAGGTCTACTTATATTTCATTAACTGACTAGCAGTATGAATGAAGACCTATTTTGGGCATAATCAGATGATACACACAAGGAAGCTCCAGCACAACAAAGAAAAATTAAGATACTGTGCAAGGAGTGTTCAGTTACTTCAGCGAATGCATGGTCTTTTTTTTAAAAAAAAAAAAATCTTCATATCTTCATATATATACACACATATAAATGTATAGACATAGCCAGATATAAACTACTACAGAAATATGTATACATCTTCTGCAAGAAACATCTCCCTACCATTACAAATTCTTGCGGTAGGTTGCTTAGCTAAATGCACAATGTGATTTTGAACTGAACCAGCCTGCATGCACTTTTTTATCTTGCTCCAGACTGGTTTATTAACAAGTTTCTTATTGCTATGTAATTATATCTACGTAATAAATGAGAATCACCTCAAGACCAAATTGACTGGAGGAACCCTGCCTAACAAGAACAGTAGGCTCAGCTTCAGACTGACCAATGCAGAAGGCACAGCTGGTTTTTGACCAAATAATTTTCTTAGAGCATTATCTGTTGCTTTCATTAATCTACACTTTTGGGTGCACTTTCTGCTTTTCAGCAGTCATACTACAAAAGGTGGGTTACTTAAGAAACAATTAGGTGCGTATACAAAACAATTTGCAAGCAGTCTTACTCTTTCAGCTTCCTAAGTGAAGTGCCTTTCAAGGCTGATTTATAACACTGTCGTCTTCAGAAGGCAAAATAATTAATAGGAGCATGGACTTCTAATTTCAGTGACTTCCAGAGAAAGTGGATTTCATTTGATTTATGATGGCCGGTGACTTTGCATTTTATCAGTTCATTCACTCATTATTTATGCTGATGACCAATTTCAATGGGTCGCTATCATCTAACTCGCTACTAATCAAAGAGAATTAGGGTTCACTGCATTATTTAGAAGCCACTAATTTATCTTCAGAACAAGTATCAAGAATAGTTTGGGACCTTCTATACTGAAAAAAAAGCACAGATGGCAAAGTCGTAGCAGTTGCTCAGTATTACAAATGAATGTCAACGGTGCTAGTTGCAAAAACTACTACTTTTGCAGAAGTTTTTTAATGGGGCTGAATGTACAGATAGAAAATAAATATGAAACATTGAAACAATAAAATGAAACACTTTCCGTCTGACCTCCTATGTCAAAACATTTAAAATATGTGTTTTCCATTCCCTCTGCAAGCAATTCAAAGATGCTTTATTTTAAAAAATTATCTCTCTCAGTCTCTCTGCTAACTAAATGGAAATCTTTGCACCAGAAGAATCCTAGCTGGCATATTTCTTGTTTCTAAAACCATTTGAATGTATTCTAGACACAAGAAATAGATCAGATTGAAACGTAAACATACAAAAATGGAGTTTTATCATCAAGTAATAATACCAAATCATACTCAATCATTTGGAAAAAAAAAATCCTCCCATAGGAAAAAAAAAAGTTAGTTGCCCATTTCACTCTTGGTCAACAGAGCACAAAAGAAACCATATTCCATATTTTTACACCTTTGCACTTTGACATGCATTTATCCTCTGATTTCCTGGGGGCTTACTATACAGCCCACGTCACGTGGGCCACTTTGAACTGGACTTTGAGCTACCAGTGCACATCCTTTCTATAACTCAGGTGAAGCACATGGCCAATACTTTATCAGAATGACAGCACCACATAGCAAGTAATAGTTTTGGACCTTCTAACAGGGCAAGAGTCTCTGTTCTGTTTTGGCTGTTTTAAATGATAAGCATATGTGGGGGAGAAAAAGTAAAACATTAAATCTAGAGAGATACAGAAAATGAATCCTTGGGGCCTCCACACACACCATTGTGGCAGTCTTCCTGAAAAATACCACCCATTCCTCCTTAAACAAAACTAATGTTTAAATGTGCAAAATCAAAGATATCCAAGGCTTCTTCATACCCCCCAATATCCTCAGGGCAAGAAGAAAAACTGTCACATTTCAAGCCAGAGGAAGAGTGGACCAACGTCAGTGTTTTTCACTGCTATTACTCTCTCCTCACACACAGGTGTGGTGTCAAAAGATGGCAAACGATGAGCCTTCAGAAGAAATTAATACTTTTTTCCCTCTGTGTATTAAGGGGGGAATTGAGGCTGGTGAGTTACCTTGGTGCTTCCTCTCCTGGCCTCTCCCCTGCCCCCAGTCACCCTCCCAAGGGCAGGAGGCCCAATGAGAGACAGCAGCACTAATTAATTAATAACACACTCCCACCCTCACCCGACCCCAGAAACTGCCCACACAGGCTGGGCTCAGTGGTGGCAGCTGAAACAAACCCACCATCCAGCCTGTCCCTCCAGGCATAGCTCCATGCTGCGATGTGCCTTCCCGAGCTATGCACAGGTTTAACAGGGGCTTTGGAGGAGTCTTCTGTATCTTCTGAAAGAAAGTGGTGTTTGGTGTGTAAAACTAAACACCATCACCTTCCATCCAAAAACATAAACACAGTGTCAACGTGATATTTCAAAATATGTCTTTTACATGCACTTTAAACACTCTCCCCCCCTTGAAGACTGCCATTTACTGAAGATGTTTAACAGTCGTTTCTCTAAACTTTTAAAAATATTTTTAAAAATTATTGTTAAATGAAGTTAGTTTGTTTGTTTTCAGGCATGTACATATACCCTACTGCATGTAAAGGGTGATTCCTATATTCATTTGCCCGTAGCCTGAGGTCAACCCACTGGGACATGAAAATGAGAAAAATAAAAGCTGAATAACTGTAGTACCACATGATACCAAGGCAAGAATCTAGAAAGAAAAAATTAGGAAAGTCATTATGTAAGGCTACCAGTTTTATTGGATGAAATTGGTATTTTTGTTGCCAAACAGTAATTACAAACTGATTGAAATGACTAAGTAGCCATTCAGATTAGTGTTCATCAGAGTTTTGTTCACATAAACACAACATGCTCATCATACTAATGATCTGAAATAAAACCCATGACTTGGCATAGTTTTCTGCACCATAACACAATTTACATTTCATTGCTAGTAAAATCAAGCTGAAACAGGGCAAACCAGTTCATCTTTACACTGCTTGAATTTTCTTTGCTGATAACAAGCATTAAAAGGATTTTTCTCTAATAAGCATTTATACCTATCTTAACAAATTCATTCCCTTTTACTTCTCTTACTAAAAATTGTCTATACTCTAAAACCTCCTAGGACTATTCAAATTTCTGCGTTTACATCAGTAAGGATAGAATCTCTTTTCTTCTACTAACAAATGCATTTTTATTTAAAAAAAAAAAAAGTGTACATCAATGAAATCTGCAAATAGGCTTTTTTTAAAAAAAATGGAAGTTAGAAATTGGAAGTCTTCAGTCAGATAACAGCACACCAAATTCTTAAAAGATAGCATTATGAAAAGCATTCTTGTGTATACAGTTCTTTCAGGAGACAAAGAGAATGTTTTTGTTTACTTGTTGTAAACAAAAAATTTTCAACTTACGGATAAAATTCACAAATGTCCTATGACACATAAAACTGCTCACACACTTCAGAAACCCAGCACTAGGGCAACATTCAGACTGGGTTAGAAAAAACACCTTAATTATAGTAATTAGTTAATACAGTGGATACTAGTACTAATGTGAAGATGGCAGGACAGTAAAAGATCAGGATCATAGTAGCATTTGTATTATGTGCTTATTACATAAAAGAAGTTTAATTAATCTGCCACAAATATTAAGTAAGTGAAGTCTCCTGAATCTCTCATTTGGACAGACAATATACAGAATTAATTTATAATTTATGAAAATAATGAGTGAAACTCTCAAGCAGACCTACTTGATATGTCACACAACCCTAAAAATGAAACACCCACACACCAGTTTTCCAAGAAACTGAATTCCTTAATGAAAAGAGAATAACATCACAAGACAAAGGTGTGAGAAATGGCCTAGGTACTGCATAAAATAAAGAGATAATATTTTCTGTGCCAAACAAAACTTTGATATCTACATGAGCACATCCACTAAGGCCAAGAACTGAGCTATGTATCATTAAAAGCAGAAATATTTAGGGAAAATGCTCCAAAGATTAGCTTACTTCAACTGTGGCAGCAAAATCCATGAGTGTTTGCAAAGCCCTTAGTCCAGGCGAAAAGATCTGTATCACCCCAGAATCGCCATACATACCTTCCCCCTGTGTCTCCAAGACCGTGTGTTAATGAAGAAAAAGATCCACCATAAACCATAACTGGATTAATCTCAAGAATATCAACAAGTTTTATACTAGCCAACACATTTTCTAGGTATTCTGTAAAGGGATATTCTTCAAAACTGAAATCCACCTCTTACCTTTGCACACTAGCATAACCTCCAAACTCTGTAGAGGTCTCCCTTATATGTACAATATCTGAAATTATTGTTTACAATCAATCACAAAAGTCCCCAGAAAGCAGTTAGAACAGTCTTTAAGCAGGGGGTGCAGTGGGGAGAAATGTCTCCACAAGAGAAACAGAAAAGATGCTTCACAAAATAAGTTTCCCTTTTTCACCCAATCTGGCACATTCTTAGAATGAATAAAAAAAACCTGCTGTCTGATTTAGATATTTATTTTTTTAGTAATTATACAATTCTTAATGCTATGAATTAGCATTGAAACTTCCCTTTTTATATTTTTCTCTCTAAATAGCTAGAGACATTTTACATTCCCAACAACTGAACAAATAGATTTTTAGACTCCGATATGACCTCTTCAAGCAAGCAGCTGTAAAACTTCCATTGTTCATAAAATCCTGCATATGTACATCCCCAAGTTCCCCTTTCCATTCAATATATATGAAAATGCAATTTACTGTACGTCAAATGAAAAACGCAGTTTTCAAATGCATGACAACAGGTGCTAGTTAAATGATCAGACACTATTTGTTACCTAGTCTCTTACTCTCATTTGCAGCATGATAAATTGCATTTTAGCAGAGTACTGCGATCTAAGGGGTCTTGACACGTTTTTATTGATTTGCATAGGTTATATGCATGTATTCCTGTTTGTAGGCAAAGAGTGCCACGAGTAAATTCAAGTCACCGTGCCTCTGTTTCAAGAAAATTGCAGTCATCACAGGGGAGCCAAGATGGAGTGAGGCTGGGTAAAAGAGACACATGCAGCCCATTGGAACCTTAGAACCTCTATTAAGATTTATAGGCTGCAGGATTCTTTTGGGCTTCAACATTATTCTTAGTAAACCCTTTCTGTCTTCAGTTGTTTATAAAAACTGGCAGCTTTAGCAAAGACAGAAGCTTATGTTGTAGGTAGCACAATTTAACATAATAGTGATAGCCTGTCCTCCAAATATCCTGATATGGATTTTGAAAGAGAAACAGTGCATATCCTCGATTCCCTTTACCATAATTTGAAAGGTTTTCTTATTACCGAACAGTAATCTCGCCAGCATTTACACAACACTTTGTGACCCCCGTTAGTTAATATGTGTCCTCTCTTACCTCCTCTCAAGTCAGCCAATATCATTATTCCCCTCATAACAGAAAGAAAAGAATCCTGCATAGAAAGTTTAGATACCTTCCCTATGGGGTAAAAATAATAGGTCTAGAATTAGGAATTGAAACTTCCATGCTAGTGTTTTCTTCAGGCTGGGAAAGCTGCAATCCACCATACCACAATTTGCATAGAATTCCCCCAGTTCAGTATCAGCACATGCAGACATGCCAGCACTCACCCCATTAACTAAGGAGAAAGCTGCTGGAACATACACAATACCCCCATGCAGGAAGATTATCTCTACACATGCACACACATCATCTTATATCACAAATGTGGGAGCTGGCATGAAACATTCAGACTGGTGTTAACCTATACAGGCTACTGATCCAATCATTTCCTTGTAAATTTGCACATTACTGATAAAGGTTCAGGTTACTGGAGGAACTGTTAATCTATCAGGAAAAGGATTTAGACTTGACAGGTATACTTACACTTCAGAGTATTGAAGGAGCTCTTATTTGTATGTTATTTCAGTACTTAAAATTTATTGAAGAACTGTTTCAGTTTGGTAGTTTGGAATTAACTTTGATGGGATTCAAGAATTGGGTCCTTCTCTCTGTCTTTATCACAAACCGTAAAGCAAATGAAAATTAATCTAATTGTAAATTTAAGCTCAAAAAAAAAAAAAATAAAAACAAAAACAAATATTTGGAAAAACATTATGGAATAAAATTAAAGCAATACAGAATGCAATATCTCAGAAAACATCCTAATTTGACACAGACACTTCCATTTGTGTGCTACTAAAAATTTTAACTAAAACTACTGCACTTGAGCCCCAACTAACATCTAAAATAACTGCCCACACTATCAGTTTCATCTCCCTACAAGTTTCTCAGTTTATGAATACTCTATTGTATGCTTCTCAGCAAAGAATGAACTACAGACTGTTTACAGAGACGATAAAATTGAATGGATCAGCAATCAAGATGCATCCTCAAAACATTTTTGCCTACTGTCCACCCAGCATATATGTTTCCATGTAGTTTCCTAGATGAATATGACATACTGACTAAGGCAGAAAGGCACAATATGGTAAGAGCTTCATCTGATTTACA
Organism: Streptopelia decaocto; assembly: GCF_964273445.1. NCBI lineage: Eukaryota > Metazoa > Chordata > Aves > Columbiformes > Columbidae > Streptopelia > Streptopelia decaocto. The sequence continues at coordinate 48,601,665 of NC_138659.1, forward strand.
CTGGAACTGGGAACTCATTATTTAATATGAAGTATGTTTTTTTTAAGATTAAGTCTTCTTTGAAAAGCCATAATGAATAAAGCAACATTGCTAAATATTCTTTTAAATTATACACAGAAACCTGTCCTCTTTGGAACATCTGTAACAGCAAAAAAGGCTATTCCACAAATTTTAACTTTAATATGATATGATTTTGTGATAGTATTTAGATAGTTCTGCCTAGGAGTTTCACAGTGTAATTTGAGGAAGACTCTTTTATTCTTAGATCATTTTTGACATGAGGCAGTTTCTGATCTGGTCCAGCATTCAGCCCCAACTATAGTAAGAATGAAACAACTGAAGTGTCCTACAGTTGATGAAAGCACAGGTGCAAATGGTAAGGACTATGTAAAGTGGCACTGCTCATCAGAGTACTGCTTATTAATTTACAGTCTCATTCAGAACACCAAAATATTTCATGTGGAATAAAAAGCTTTAAAGTGCAGCTGTGAAACAGGAGAAAAACAATGAGCAAAGGAAGATGGGAGAGCAGAAGTAAATTATGCAACACCACAATGATAGGCCACTGTTAAATCTTGTATGCGCTATGCATCAGAAGAATTTCAAAAGAATTTCAATTTAGCAACCTGAGCCACTGAAATTCAGTTCAAGTCATGTGGTTTGAGAGAGCAAGAATATCTACACCATGCTGAATGAATCCCTGCCTCCTGACTTCCAACGCTGAAAACCTTTCTTTATGTAAATCTCATAAAATGGTACACAGAATAAAAAATAATCTCACATATTACCAGCCTGTCTGTGAAAAAAAATTACTACTTTCAGTATATCTCTATTGCCTCTACTTAGCCTGTTGGGCTCATTTTCTAGCCCAGAGTTCAGATTCATGTGCAGCGTAGAACAACAGGCCTATGTTCTCAACATGCCAAAGGTTTTGACTATGAAAGCAAACTTTTAGAAATAGGTCATAATTCAAAACCCATGACATTTTGCTCAGGTCATTGACACAAGCTGGTATTCAAGAAGAATATCCACCAGCCCCCAAGCCTACAAGCATTCCTTCTATCCAGATATAAAAGATCAGTCTGTATGTCCATCCCAGGCAGGAGACTAAAAATACGCCAGCAGAAGTGGCCTCGAGCACAGCACACTACCCCAGTGAAAGCCTCTTTTTAAGAAAGCAGTTAAGCACAACAACTAGCATAGCCCAGCAATCTGACTAGGCAATAATAGTTACTTGCACCCAAAGCACAGACAGGTATAATATTAACAAGGACATGAGTTGACCTCTCTTTAATGATAAAAATCTTCAGGCTAAAAAGAATCTATGACAGTTTTTTTCATAACTAAGCAATGAAAAAGAAAAAAAAAAAATCAAACTTTGTGTACCTTCAAAAAGATAAATAAAGTTTGCAAGATAAAAATGTGGGTAAAAAAAAAAGAAATATGAAAGTGGTTTTAGGAGTTCTATATTGCAAAATTCAAAACTCTGCAGAACCAGAAAGGGCTGTTTGGATTTCTTGCTAAAGATCTTGCCTCTGGTACAAATCACCTATTTGGATTAACCTCAGAAAAGATATGAAGGATTGTTCAGTTTCTCCCTAATGAGAGTAATTTAACATGGTTGCCATAACATTCCATAATATTTCTATGCAACATCTTCACTAACACTTCAAAAGCCATCAAAAATTTAACAAAGAAAATTATAATTAATATTACAAAACATGGAGATTAACAAATTAGAGTAAGTGGCACTACCAAGTTACTGTTTTTCTCCCTCTCTCCTTCTACTCTGTGGAGAGATAATTATGATTGCTTGACTTACTATTGATTTGCTGCTGCAAAATATATTAAAGAGGATCAGTTCCATTCTGGGACATGTCTAAAGAGGACAAGTATGGCTTTACATAGAGAAACATATGACTGACCACTGTATTACCTCTCACGGTTATGGTACTACAAAATCACGTTTTTCATATATTTGTGCTCTCTCCTCCCCTTGTTTCAAGGTCGTCTTCCTGCAACTTTCACTTAAGCTGTAGTCCTGTAAACAATTTTCTGCACTTGCATAAATTCAGACATGTAAATAGTCTGAACGCTTGTTGTGCAAGGCTAAGCACATAAAGGAAAATTCTCAGGAACCCAGCAAGAACCTGAAGAGTAGAGGGGATGCACAGGTCATGCATATACATGGGAAAACCTTCAAGCACCATTCTGTTTATCAGAGCACATCTATTGCTGTGTAAGGCTGCACTCTTTTACTTAAATGACTAATAATTAACATGAACTAGTACATTAAAAAAAGTTTGATAATTTAAGAATAGCCATTCTATAGATGTAGATTACCACCACAAAAGCAACTCTCCATAGTGAGAAGATGACTGTTAGGTGCTTGTAAAAGTAGACTTAAAAGATACCTTAATGCCACAGTTCATCATTGCAGAACAAGTATGAAAAAGATCAGAACTTTAAAAGACTCTGGTAAAGATAAAATGTACCCCTCCAAACCTTTTGGACATTGGGACTTAAACTCTGATGCAGAGATGTACATTGCAACTAACACCCAAGACTGAAAATTTAAGAAATTCCTGGAAAGATGACAATATATAAAGGAACTTTCTCACACAAATGGAGAAGCGACACATCAGCATTAGCACTTAAGCCATCAAAAAGGTTAACTCCACAGATCAAATGGTTTTTCAGGGCATCCTCTGCACATTTAGACTTTTATTTGGGAAGCTTGTCAAATAACAGCACTTAAAGAGGAAAGAAAGCAACCATATCAAACCATATGCACAAGCTCAGGAGGCTGACATGCCATCATCATGCACAAACAGGAAATCTATCTGCATTTTAGTAGCCCTCTATCTAAATCCCACTCCCTGTGGAAAAAGTGTGTTCAGCAATATTATAGCACACACACACTTTGTTTGTGCTTATTAAATGAAAAGAAAGGATCACCTTCAACCATATTAATGATGGACTGGTGGATGAAGGATGTCTGTGAAAATTCACAACATCTGTTTGCTCCACTCTCTTCTCAGCGTGCTGCACCTATTCCTCATGCTTAATGATGCTCATCCACTCTGCAAGTTTTACGAACAAATGTGTGTTTAGCCACATTCATCATTCTGAATGAGCGTTCTTGATGAAGCATCCACTGGCCTGTTTCGCTCTTTCTGCTACACTTTAACAAATGACAACTGCTCTACGTATTTTTCATTTGTTAAAAATAAAAAGCTAAGTGAAGAATAGGCCCAGCAAATTTTTCTTTTACTCCTCTGGTAACTTTACTAGAAAATGGAATACTAGATGCATTTAAACTGTATACAAGTTCACATGCACAAATCTAAATAGTGCATACAGATGTACAGAATTTTCAAAGCAACACACAGCAGAATACAGTGTGTTTCAACAGCATATCAGAAAAACATTCTGTCCTATACCAACACGAGTAGTTCAGTCTTCTAACAAAAGTGATGTATTATGTCTCTCTACGATCAGGTAGGGGACTGATTCTGTGATGTACACAATGCCTTGACATGAGACACTTGGCATCTTTTGGTACAAGGCCAGCAATACATCACTGCTTTCCTCCTTTAAAGCACACCAATATTTAAAGGAAAAGACATGTTCCCCATAAAATGTGCGTGCTGTAAATGCCATCTTTGGAATAAATTCAACTGTGAATAACCATGTATGTCAAATTCATTGTATTTTTATCAATTAGAAAAATGGACCACACTTTATTAGCAAGTAATCAGAGCTAAAGAATCAAATCTAATACAAATAAAGTGGTCAAAAAAATTTAAATGTGGAACATCTTCAGAAGGTATCTTTTAGAATTTAGAGCAACTGACAATTTTCATTTGCATTAGTACACAGAAAAAATAAAATGTTCATCCTAATACTAATTTTCCTAAACATCTCTTTATGAGATTACTGATGCAGTATACAGCAGAATGTTCTCAGGCTCATCTTCTAGAATTATTTTCTAGTTTTCCAAAAACTATCTGGATTAAATGAGGTTTTTTTGTGAAGGCATTCTACCACTGCTTAATATTATTTCTGTGCTTTACTGCCTGAGCCTTTGCGAGCCCCTTCTAGTCTGTACTGGTTGTTCGAGTTTATCTGTATTAGTTATATCCAGGCAGCCAGTGAGTGCATCGGATGAAGCATGTTATATTCTAAAGTATGAATGACCTTTGTTATGAAGAATGTTTATTGCAAGACAGGCATGTAAAATATAGGACAGCACTGTGGTTCTTGTTTTTGTATTGCCCTTTTAATAACTAGGTTAGGGGAAAAAAGTGGATCCTGTAAAAGGATCTTGCAACATATGCCATAGGTTGCCCTCCTTCTGAGAAGCTCTACAACAGACTTCCTTGAATAACATGCTTTGTGAACTATCACAATGAAATAATTATGGACCAAAAGAAGTGAGGAAGTTTTGACTTCTATTCCATACGAAAAACTCTCTATTTATATAAAACAAATCCTAAAATCATTATGTCCAGGCCAAAAAAAAGGGCATGACAATTCAATTACAAGTTATAATTCAGTGAGTAGTAGGATCCAGAATCAAACGCGTAGTACTCAGATATTGAATCTATTTTAAAAACTGTACTGCCTATGAATCTTAAAGCCAACCATCACATATAATAACCAAAATGATTTCTTACTAAACCAGACAAAAATTCTCCATTAATACCTCTCTCTTTAAATAAATTAATACTGACATATATGCATAAGGTCACTGAGAACAGCATTCCTCCTAAAAAAATAGTCCTAAACTTATATGCTAAACTGTATCAATCCCTTGAACTTAGAGACTGGCTAATGCTCAACTAGGCAATAATTGAAGTGGACTAATTATAAGAATTCAGACTTCTGTTCCAACCTGGGAGTGATAACATAGCATTACAGTGACATGCAACTCTACAAAAGTATATCCTACACTAATGGCGTGGTTGGTCAGAGGAATGCTACTTTATCCTGTTCCTGAGCCTTTACACATAACTTAGAAGGTATCAAAACATTAAATAAATAAAAACTAATTAAAACCTTTTAAAGTTATATCCTGCTTTTCCAATACTTTAAAATAAAAACTAGTATCGGGTCCCTCCAACCTCTGAACCCATTAAGCCAGAAGTATTAACTGACAAACCTACCACAAAGCAGTGTTTGTTGGTAAGTCATGCTCCATAACAAAAATGCAAGAAATTATGGAATAGATGAAAACGTACTCAAATTCAATAAAAGTTATCCTAAATCCATGTGTAGTGGGGTGTACCTTTCACAAATTAGTGCAATGCAAAATGAAGATCATGTATTTCAAAGAATCAATTTTTGGCCAAAGTTTAGTAAGAACTTCCTGTGATGTCTCAAAAAGGATAAAAAGAAGAGCAGAGGAGAGAACTATACAGCAAGCCAAATAAAATACACAAAAATGAAGTCACCAAACTTTAATAGAAATTGCAAGAAATGTCTATTCAGGCTCCTCTGAGGTATAAGTACTCAGGAAGTCCATTATTATGCTTAACAGAAAATTGTCTATGACAAATTTATAAGCTACATAGAAAATATTCCTCTTCAGATATCTACAATGAACACTGTAAAAGAACTGACAGCAGCTGCGTATTTTTGTTATAAAAAGGAATTTATAATTATAATAAAATATACAAATTACTAGTTCCTTTAAAAAAAAGAATGCCTCTGATCATCACATTTCAGAAATTAGGTCCCACAGAGGACTTTTTAATATAAAAAATTAATTTACATTTTTTGCATCATATGCTTTTTTTCTCTACTGTAAAACAGATCTGTATCTGAAAATAGAGGAAAGGATTTATGCAAAAATAACCCCAAGGGGATCATTACAGAAACACAAAAAGTATTTTTCTACTAGAATTGTATTTGCAATAGATGTTTAAAAACATGGCTACAAAAATATATAAAACATACAAATGAATGGGATTTTATACAACTGAAATAATTTAAATGGTATCCTTACTTAAGTGACAGACTGATTAAGCCACAAAGCATAGTTTCCTGGGAAGGGGGGAACCTTTTGCTAATTTAAAATTAGAGTGATATTAAAATTGATGCACATATTTTGTACTGTGTATATACACAGCCATCACATTGATTCTCATAACTTACATATGCATAGAGTATGGATAGTTTATTAGACTTCCTGAAATAAATCTGTAGACATAATTAATTACTTGACAGAAAAAATAAGGGGGGGAACAACATTGAAAGCAACTATTCCATAAACAAGAGAAACTAAAAAAACAGGACAATATAGTGCCCAGTGCTCCTACCCATGCAGAATAGCAGCAAGCGCTGTGAGCACTCATTCCCACCAGAACTAGAGTAGCGCTCTACTTTGCAAGCCGTCCCTACAAGTCCACAAATGTCGCTGCGCCCTTCCACGATTGGCAAGGGAGGCTACAGGACTTGCAAGGCAGGGACAGTCTAAGACATGCGTTAACTCAAACTGTACAAAAGGCCTCAAGAAACACATCACAGTACTGAGAAAATCAGAGCACAAATAACCCATAGATTACTGCAAATTACTCTGACAAAAATAAGTCCAAGCATATCTGACAGTAAAATTACACTCTCCTCAACAACAGTATCCCTTAGGTAATCCCCCTTCTATCCCCATCCCGAATGTTAAATTGTCTCTTAGCTTTATAACAAATCGAGTCTAAAAGCTGCACACTGGCAGTAAAGCACTTCTTTTCATCTTACATAAATTTTATTTCTTCTCAATAGCATCAGGTGTGGTATATTTTATGAAAATTATGAAAAGCATCACAAAGAAACAAAATGTAAATGATACAACAATTCAAAGGATCCAAAGGACACTGTTTCTGCTATCTACAAGAACATCGCACAATTTCTCCCTCTATTACAGACCGAGTTTATGGTTTTCCTGGAACAACAATGCCTGTGAGCTATGGGGGTTGCACTTGGGGTTTTTTCCCAGAGGAAACAAAAGGGTTAATATATTCTAGACCAGGGGTGTCAAACTCATTTTCACCGGGGGCCACATGAGCCTCGTGGTTGCCTTCAAAGGGCCAAATGTAATTTTCAGACTGTATAAATGTAGGAGTAGGTGAGGTTCATGTGGGCCCTGGTGAAAAGGAGTTTGACACCCCTGCACTAGACCCTTACAAATATGATGCTTTCAGCTTAAAACAATGCTAAGTTACTTATAAAATACTAAAGATCAGCACCTAGAATAAGATTCAAGTTCTTCAACAAAGGTCTTGTTTTAAGCCTAGCCTTAACTTTCCTATGGACTGAATCGGGGGTTCTATACAAGTATTGTCTCACTTTTTCTCTTTTTTCTCCTCCTATGAGTGATCTTATCCAGCAATTAAGGCAGCTCATTCTTTTAATTTATCTGCAGAAGCAATCTGACATATAGTAATCTTACTGTAAGGCAAAAGGTGAAAGAACTGCTGACAAAGGATATTTGTGACTCCTTTAACATTTGCTTCAAAAAGCAGTTTATACATCCAAATAACTTAATCCATCAGGATTTCCATTTTCCTTTGGGGACAATTCCATATCCTAAAACAGATTCTCTAAGCTTTTCTCCTCCTCATAGCCAGGTATAATTTTAATCCAAATGCTGCTCTTCATATTTTTGCTTTAGCCTTTTAAAAAGTTTCTCCCTTGTGTTTGTAACTGCACTTCCCCTCTTTCTCCATGTACCCTCAAACACTCTTGAGCTCTCTTTCCAGAAAGACATGCCATGAACCAAGCAATAGCGTGAATATGTATGGCCTGGTGCCACAGGAGAAAAAAACAAAAAAAAACAAAAACAGAAAAACAAACAAACAAAACCCACAAAAACAAAACACACCCCCCCCAGACACAAAACAAACAAACAAACAACAAACAAACAAAAACAACCACCACCACTACAATTTGCCTGTATATGAGTCCCAAAATTTCACTGTTCAGAATAGGTTTAATTCAAGTGGATGTCCCTTATACATCATTAGGTACATTTCACTCCATAACTGTTTTCTAGCTTCTTATCTCTATACAGAGACTGACTGCACAGAGGAGACTTTAGGAGCGCTCTCTCTCTGATGTGACAGCTGAAATTTTACCAAGTGAAAATCTATTTTTCCAAGGTTCATCTTAGTCTCTACCAATCTCTTTGTGTCATTCCCCTACCTCCACAAGTGACCAGGATTTCTCCAAATTTTGTATCTTACAAACAGTTCATGTGATGCTTTCTTCTAGACCAAGGCATACAGGTAGCTTTGTCAAAGGCCACCAGGCATACTGAAGAATCTGGACCAATTCCATTTATGAAAAATATGAAAAAGTAATAAATACTATCAAAAAAATCTTTGGTATTGCAATTTGGTAGTGGGAGGGTAAAACACTCATAACAGGAGGATATATAGCAACTTTGTTTTGGCTGGTTCAGACTATACAAAAGTTAACCCACAAAACACTTCAGAAACTCTGAGATGCTGAGATAAAGTGCTTTGTCCTAATGACAAGAAGCAAACCTGGCTTTATAAGAAGGGTTTTCCATTCAGTACTTAGGGTCTTCTTCCTTAGGCTCATCAGTTCCGCACTGACTTGAAATATTTAAATTACAAATGAACACTGTTAAGAAATCACTTGTTATTTAGCAAGTACCAAATCAAGTCTGTCCTGTGCAACTTTAATGCTGACTCCTAGTATATATTCAATATACTGCAATAACACAATCATGTTTGCTTCTGATATGACTCAATTCTCTAAAAAATACTCTGCCAAATAAGAAGATGGGATGAGAAGACAGTCATGGAGATGAAGGACAAGAGGTACTAGGGGAGAATAGGGAACAGCTGAGCCAAAGAGTACACAAAGAGCCAGGATGGGATCAAGTTCCTGAGGACAAATGACCCTGGGACCTAAAAGGCCCAACACAAGTGCAAGAAAAGCTGGATATGTAAGGGAAACAATGAAAGAGATTTCTCATCTGACAACCAAAAAGCCTGGGCAAATATGAAAGCCAGAAGTCCAAGAATATGACAGAAGATTTGGATACCTATTCTTCCTAAAGGTTTTGATCTTGACTCCTCCATAAAATCTAGGAACACGATCACATTTTCAGATAGGCTGCCTGTCAGATTTCCTAATCACATCTGAAAAAAAAAAAAAAAAAAAAGAACCAGAGGTCTGAGTGTCATGTGATAAGCTCGATGTGGTCCAGGAAATAAAATATAGTTAAAATGGAGGCCAAAACTGATCAGCAGTATGATGTTACCTTGCTCAGCACTGTTGCCCATGAATCACCTGATACCTGGCATCAATAGTGAAAAATCGCATACCACAAAGGGTCTACCTGCTCCATCCAGTTTAACCACTAAATAAAAGATAGATAACAGTGAGTTCCTAAGGGCAAGATAAAACCAAGGGTACTAGGCCTTATTTGGGTTAGATGCAGGTACAGATGTTCTTAATTCTCCTCATTTGTTTGTTGATATATAGCCATAAAACAACATCCATAAAAATAACCCCAGTATCAAACTATAAATTTAGGTGTTATTTTTTCCATATTTCTATACTTGACTTGCCTAATCACAACATTTGGCAGGACTGCCCTAACAGCCTCGGGCACTTGACAGGAGAAGACAAAAAAGATACAGAATAATGCCAGCTTTAATCACTATCTGTTCATATAAATATAATTCCAAATATATATATAAATTGCATAAATATTTTCACTGATTGCCATGCCACTTTCATGGATAAGGAATTTAGTACCTTGTATTCTTTGGAAACAAACACACATAATTTCCAATGTGATTAACTCAAGTTAACCTTTAAAAGTATATTTAGATCTAAACCTTACAACAGTTTCAAGTTAAGCAGCACTTTACAAATAATTTGAGAAGGCCCGCAATAATCCCTCATAAAAATTATACTACTCTTTCCTTCAGCAGAAACTCAAAAGAAACAGAGCAATCTAAATACTCAAAATACTTACTACATTGTGATGCCTTTTTAAAAAAATTCTTCAGAGTTGTGCTTGCTAGTAGCATTCAGAGAAACTTTGTTTTCATCTAGTTTTATTGTATAACCCTATTTAAAAAAATGTCACCACATGAATCTAGACTGACACATATAAATATTTCACACTGACTAATAAAAGGTTGACATATAAAGAATAAATATTGTGTGTGCTAGAACCAGCCTCCACTTTAGACACACCTGAGTTCACATCTTTTAAACAGGACATGTCAGCACTGTGTATCCTGATGAAATCAGACAGACCACACACCTGTCATTGACTTAACTGGGCAAGAGACATGACTGGTGCTCAGAACTTCAGCCAGAAATGCAATTATCTGGCAGTAAGAAAATTACACTCAAAGAATGAATTCTAGCAGAGACATTTTGCCACTGTTCGTCTCTCTCTTATAAAAGAGGCCATTTTATCAGTTTGAAATGATAAAGCAGGTTTAAACATATTGGAGAAAACAACTTTAATATCAAAAAGTAATTTCTTCTGGTATAGCTTTATACTTTCAAATATTTTTTATTTTATTTATCCAGCACAGATAGCAAATGATTTTCATTACTGCAATAAATGAAGGATGGCATCACAAATTAGCAAGAACTTACAATTTTTAGTGTAACTACTGCACTGTGTGAAGCTTTGCTGTAGGATCATTTCTAGGGTAAGACACCAAAAATCTCAACAATGCTACATCCATCTTCTGAGTCTATATGGCCCAAGTACAACACATTCTCTTGTGATGGATTCAGCACAAAAGGCTATTTTATAGAATTTTCTTCATAATAAAACCCTCTCCAATCATCATTTTTTCACTTTAGAGAGTGTTCACTTTTTTTCTTTTCACAAATTGTAATTTATCCATTTCATATTACGAGTAGAGTATTACATGTCCAGCTGCCCTAGGTATCGTCCTCTCTCATTGGGAAATTTTGCTGGAATAGAATTGGAGGACTTTTGGCTTTTAGTGAGCACCTGACCAGAACTGTGGGCAGGTTTCAGTAAGTCCATGAATCCCAGAGGTGCGTCCACAGAAATATACAACTGGTGCTCTGCACACTCAGTACGTTAACTGCTTTCTAATGCACTATGCATAGAGCAGATATACATTTGTTTCTGAGAAATTCCAGACAAAAAGCAGAAACCCTTAATAAATACATGGCTTGGTGTACTCCTGGCTGCTCAGATGTGACACAAGCCTGATCTGTACCTGTAATTGCTCAAGAATGTTATTTTGTAATAACAAGATTGCTTCCTGGTTAATTTAACTTAATACACTTTGGAAAAAACAGATTAAGCTAAACTGGAAAAGACATTCATTATGGATTAAGAACACTCATAGCAAAACTAATGAAGAATACAACTATATAAAAAATGCAACTATTTAAAAATTGCATTCTACTGTTTCTTAGCTAAATTTGGCTGGAGCAGAGGACAAAAATAAACAAATGTTTTAAGTGGAAGGGGTTCCCATCTCTATCTGTAACAGACTCAAATTCCAATTAGACATCTCATAGTAATTCTTTTCAAATCAACCCAACTATTTACTCTAGTCAAACTTCTCAGGTGAGAAAAAGTAACTCATCTCATTTGCTCCCAGCATCACATGTAGCCTTCAGTTTCATACATCATAATGAGTTAAGAAAGTTAAATTAAAAAAAAAAAAAAGTTGGGAGAACACGTGTTATCATCTGCTCCAAAGAGATGTTATACAGCTGTATTAATATTTGCAAAGCACTTTGGATTCCCAGATAAAAGCAGATATACATACAGGAAATATTACTGCTAATGAATGCTACAAACACACAGTTGTTTCTCGAGGCTGTGCTCTGACCGTAACAACAATTGCTTGTGCTTGGCTCTCATTCAGTCAGCCCCAAAACTTAAGGAACTCTTTGGGGCTCCTTGAACTAAAATAAGATATTGAAGGACATAGACACAAAACAGAACATGGGGGCAGGGTGGAAATCAACAGAAAAGATTGGGGAAGGGGAACTTCTAGCAAGAGAGAAGAGGGGCCAGGGGGAGAGGGTGGTGGAAAGAGAGTACTGATATGAGAAGGAGAACATGAGGCACAAACAATTAAACAACTTCTGGTAAGAGGGGAAACAAAGGTCCAGAGAACTCTGGAGTGCTAAGGGAGGAAAAAAAAAAAAAAAAAGAAGAAGAAAAAAGATTAAACGCAGAAAGATCACCCGGCCCAGAGAAAGATGGTTCAACAAGTTTGAAAAATGAGCGAACTGTACAGTGTGGACAGAAATATGCATAGAACTGCCTGTATAATGACCTTGGCCTACTGTGAAACCACCACAGCCCTAAGCACATACAACATATACACACAACAGACTACTTGTCCCTACAGTAATGCCTCAGTTTTTTGGTGGGGTTTTTGCGTTTGGTTTTGGTTTTAGTTTGGGTTTATTTTGTTTTTAGTTTTTGTGTGTGTTTGTTGGTTTTTTTTTTTTAACCTGTGAAAAATGTGTTATGTATCCTTTTGCAACATAAACACAAGAACACAAAAAAAGTTTGCAACCTGTTTCAGTAGTGAGAAAGAGAGCAGAAGAGAAAGACTAGCAAGAGATCTTCTACTAGTTTTGAGCTCTAAGTTGCAAATTATCATTGTCAAAGTAGAAAAAAAGAACTCCCCACACTCTTCTAGATTCTTCCTATATGAGAAAATCCAATAGCTGGACAGATGACATGCACTTCAGTGTCCTGAAGATTCCCAGTGATCTTTCTCTAACTGTAGAAGAGTACATTAGTATTTCTTTGTATTTGCTTTTCAATTTCTGGGTTTGATTTGTGCAACACTAGAACATCAAGGCTTCAGAGGCATCATTAGGTTCTCAGAGTACTATGAACAGAGCACACAGACAGTGAGGGGGAAAAAGGGAACAAATTTCTAACACAAACATCTGAAATCCCAACTGATAGCCCTGATTCTACAAGCACAGCCATGGGTTCAGACTCCTTCCTTCTTTCACAGAGAAACAACAGCAGGATCAAAGTCAAAGAGTACTAAAGACAGCAGCTCTTTCTTTGTATTCAGATTCAAAACAGAACAGCCAACATAAGAGAAGATAACAAGAAAACATCCCAACTAAACAAGGCAGGGCTGGGTTACTCCCTCAAACTGCTGTGGGTTTAGGCATGTAACTTGCCAAAAAAACATTTTGAAAACACAAACACATGTGTTTCTCTTAATTTCCAAATAGTGGTCAAGACAAACTAAGTCTTAACAGTTTAAGTATTCACAGCATCAGTAAGTATTAGGATGGAATTCCCTCAACCTCAGCTTGCTAAGGCATATACAAGTGGGAGTGCTGTGCCACACAAGTCTAAGGCTAGCTTGTTCTGAATGGCTAAATCACCATTTCTGTAACAATTCCACTCTGTTCTGACTTTATCTCATGATCTTCAGCTTGACAGACTGTCTTATTTGCATTACAAACTTTCTTAGCAAACAGGAGTCTGTGCTCCTCCACTGCCAAGCTGCCTTTTCTGGGGCAAAGTTTACACACATCAGATGCTCCTCAGTGTCTTCAGCTACAGCTCTGCATCAGAACAGGACTTGCAGGAGAGCTCCCCATGCTTCAAGACAAACCAGGCAGCCTAGGCCTCTATATTACAAACAGAAGGTCTATGGAATTGATAGGGTATATAGCCACTGTCTTCCCCAGCCCAGCCAAAACCAGCTCTCAAAAACACAAAAAAAGACAGTATGAAACCAAAGATCTCTTAAGAAAGACTGTTCTATTATGTATTTCTGCTATTATAGAAACCAAACAGAAAAACAAGGCACCATTAAGGGAAAGGTATTTTTTAACTTGACAGTGCCATATGGTTTTATGTCAGTCTTGCAGTCCAAGTTGTGTTTATAGTACTCATTTGTTTTGGCTAAATACCGTATATCGGAAAAGTATGTTTAAGATGAAAAGGCATTCCTTACTTCTCCCACTGTAGAATGTAATTTGTAAGATGCATTCATAAATTTAGAATGTTTTTTTAAGATATAATCTGGAAGTAAAAGCTAGCTTTGTGTACATTAACCACCTAATACTATCTGCTCAAAGGTGACTTGTCAGAGACCAGCAAATAAAGCTAAAGGTAAAAAATTGTTCCCTTCAGGATGCATCTTGTTGTTAAAATGTCATTGTTTGCATAATAAAATACTTCATGTCTTTAACCTTTGGTGTAAATATTGTAAATGATATTTCTTTTTTCTGATAATTAAACTTAGTGTGCAAAAGAGTGACAACTAGTTATAAAATCTCATTTACACTTACCATCCGTACTGCTTTTAGAATGAATGATAATGCTTTTACCTATCTTCAGCTGAGAAGTATCGTTTATAATAGAAAACAGTTTTATACCTGGACACTTTAATGAATCACTGAAATTACTATATGCTAGACTACTCACAGAAATAATCCCCACGAAGTCCAAGAGACCTGCTTAACAAGTACACAGCAATGTGAGTATGGGCTGTATAATTAGGTCCTCTGTGATCCTTCCTAATATTACCTAGAGGCTGAAGCATAGCATTTCCCCATCAGGATTCTCTGCAGTTAGTACTTCAAGCATTAAACAAGTTAGGTCCAGATCTGTTTGCAGGAGCTGTCTATGGCAAGCTTGTTCATGACCTGTAGCCAGTCAGCTTACAATCAGCTACAGATTTGTCATTCTGCAACTCTAATTTATTCTCTGGCACATCCTTAACTTTTTGCCTTTGTGCATCTGCCACCACTTTGGTAGGATTCTGACTCTTTACCCTCAGACATATGCCTAGCTGGTGTAACCACTAGTTAGCAGAGCAGGTACTGAATATTTTCTGACTACTATTCCATGATGTCTTGTATTTTAAATGAGTTTTGCTACATACAATGTCATACAGCATACAATATGCCCATTACATGATCTACAATACTCTTCACATACTACTCTTAGATAATTACGAAAGGTCTGCTGTAACTGGAACAAGAAAAAAAGAATCACTGCCTTAAGACAAGCACATGAATTGCACTGCCATAGAATGAATTTTCTCAGAACTCTATTAGAAAGTGCCAAGACATAATTTCATTTTGTAACGTCCCATTTTTAAGCATCATCTCATACAAGTCTTAAAATGTGCTAATTGGAAATCCTCGCTATTTACAGAACACTGCTTTCAAAATGACAACTGTTCCTCTTTTATCAGAGTACTCAATAGGAGGAGAAAAATCATTTCCAAAATTCAAAGCATTTTGATCTCGTTCTGTCAAAACGCTATGTGTTCTCAGTTGGTAATCTCACTTCAGTCAAAATATGACTATTTTTGTTCAGGGTGGTGGCTTTCTGAATATGATGATATCCAAATTGAGAAAATAGAAATAATAAAATAAAAATAAAAATAAAAATAAAAATAAAAATAAAAATAAAAATAAAAATAAAAATAAAAATAAAAATAAAAATAAAAATAAAAATAAAAATAAACACACTACACACACACACGAAAAAAACCTATTGCCACTTATCCATACCACCTTCCAGGAACCTTAGGGTGAATCTGGGCAAACATTTCAGTTTAAATTTAGACCATTTAAAAAAATGTCTAGTCTCAAGGAGACAGAGCATGGTTTATTTCACTAAATACATATCCGTTAAGCACTAGGATTTTTTAGGTAGAAGAAAGGGCTATCAGTAATTAGCAATATTCTATTAATTTGTGGGTAATAAAGAGCTGCTGTTTACCAGGTTCTCACTCAAAAAAACCCACTATTACCTCCCAGACATTTTTCACAATATATATCTATGTCATATAAATAGTATTTTGGATGCATTTCCCTATCACAAGTCACAAAATAATCAAAGTTGTAAGGGACCTCTGGAGGTCACCTAGTACAAATCCCATACAAAGTGGGGCCTAAAACCAATATTAAATCAGGTTTCTGACACCTACCACCACTGTCTACAATATTACTTTAAAAAGATAAGCTAATTCACGGAATTATTCAGCCATTACTAGGTGTTCTGTTGGTGGCTTCTCCTTCCATTTCTGTTTGGTACAACATCAGTGCCTAACAGTACAGACAAGCAGGCTGGCAGCTCCTCCTCATTTCCAACTGTTATTACAGACATCTAGACTCCTTTTTGCAGCAAAAGCACTAGACATCTGTAGAAGCAGTAGGCAGCAAAATGATAGAGCCAGGATTGTGCAAGTTGCCAGATGCGTATGGACAACAAGTTGTCTGCAGAATGAAGTGTAAGAATCAGCAGTACAAGAATCATGCTCACTGTAACGAAGGAAAATATTAGAAGAAAGACTTAAAGCTAAAGTAGCTAACAGTTTTGTTCATAACAAAACAGCAGATTGCTGACACAACGGGGTCTCTCTTAAGTATGCTGAATTGTCTCAAATGGAGCAGAAGACTGGCTAGTGGGTTGCTGCATTCAAGACTCCATGTAAAAGGTGGAACTCTGTACACCTAAACGTGCCAGGATGTTTGCCCTGATGACAAGCCAAACCCACCACCGAGTTGCTGCTGCTAAGCTAGGCCAGACATTATGTGAAGAAAATCTATAAAACCCTGGCCAACCCACTGGCCTTCCCCACTTTCAGTGGCATCTAGCCCTTAACAAAGGTGCTGTGAAACCACATGAGGCAGCAGATAGCCCAGCTGTAACCATAATAGTTAACAAGTATGAATCCATACAAGAATATGAAAGCTGTGACTCTGACTTTACTGACCTTAGGTACTGCTGAGGAAATCAAACATTTGAAGTCACTTCAGGGTGATGCCAATTGCCACTATAAAGATCAAATTTATTTCTCTCACTTTCTCTCAACGATATAGAGATTAGAGTTTAGGTTTGTGTGTGCTTGAACCCCTCAATTCCCTACCCCTCACCATGTATCCCAAAGTAGGTGACAAGAAGATAAAGAATTATTTTTCCTTTCCAGATGTGCACAAATGGCACCTACCATCACAAATTTAAATAAAAAGGTATATATTTTCACTACTCAAAATAAGAGAAGGCTCTCAAAGGGACCGAGTAAATCTGTTAAGAAAAATCATGTAGTCTTAAATAAACTCTTGCAACATAATGTGGTCCCAGAGGTCTTTCAAAAGGGATATCTTAGATGTCACAGTTTAAAAGAAGAACAGCTCTCCAAGAGTCCCTAGCATCTACAGGACAACCATCAGCAATCCCTTGCTACTGCTGTGCAAGAAATGATGAAACTGAATGACCTATATGCCATTGCATAATTTAAATCAACTGGATAAATGATGAAAGGATAGACCTGGGATTAGCATTTATGATACCATTTCTCACCTTCCCACTCTTCAGTTGCTCAGCGTCTTGCCACAGGTTAATCTCTGTTGCAACAATTCAAGGCTTTTTTTGTAAAATCATGATCTAAAACTGGATCAGTAAAATGATCTGGGTTTAAAAAAGGCATAGGTGTATATATTGAGAGTATTTTTAAAATACAGATCATAAACAACACACCTACAGAAGGACAGGAGATGGGATCAGACAGCTTAATATAGCTCCATCCCTGGTAAAGGATGACTTTGGTATATAAGCACTAAGTTAAGCACAAAGTGACTGTCAGAAGCAAAACCCCTATCCTTAGTTTTAATGGGTTAGAAGAAGCCAATATACATCACTAAAACCACAAAAGGTCGTCCTCACAAGCAGATGTTAACACTGCAAAATCTTGGTATTTATGCTGAACAGCATAACTACGGGAAAAGCAGCTCTGCAGAGAAGAACCTGGAGGTCCTGATGGACACCAAGTTGTACATGAGCCAGCAATGTGCCCTTGCAGAAGACGCCCATAGAAACCTGGGCTGCATTAGGAGTGTTGCCAGCAGGTCAAGTGAGGTGATCCTTCCCCTCTGCTCAGTAGTGGTAAGGCCACATCTGGAGTGTTGTGTCCAGTTCTGAGAGAGACGTGGACAGCAAAGTGTCACAAAGATGATTAAGGAACAGAAGCATCTTTCATATGAGAAGAGACAAAGCTGGGACTATTCAACCAGGAGGCTCAGGGCTGACTTGTGATTGCAATGTGAATAACCTCAACCAATGATATCTTACCTTTTGTGGTTTTGGTAGTGTAGATTGGCTTGGTCCAAGATTTAGTGTCCACTTATTTCAGGTGAAATCACTTGTGAAATTAGATACCAGCAAATATGAAGGTATTACAATCCTGTCCTAATAATGCATTTTAGAAAATTTAAAGAGGGAAAGATCTCTCTGAAAAACCTAGATTAATTGAATCTGAAAAAAGAATTAACAAAATCCTACTAACTGATTGGCACACTTGGACAACTAAGTTCTTATATTTAATACACTAGAGAATTTTATCTTTATCTTTTTATCTTCCGATATGATTCCTTTGTGCCAGAAATACAACCTTGAAATTGCTAAAGTTTTTTAAATGTGATTTTTTTTTTTAAATATAGAAAAACTAGGCTTCCCCTCTCCATAAAAGAACATGTCTTCATCAAATGAATAATTTAAACCCCTCAAGTCATCATATATTCCATTAATCTTTCTGTTCAATACACATATTAGCAATAAGACATTGTTGTGAAATCTTCAGTTGAGGTCTAATTCAAACAAACAAACATGGTTTTATACTTATTTTTAAGAAATGTTGCCTAGATGAAACAGATCAGTCTTTAAAATTAAACAGCAGGTTGTAAAAACTGCATTTACCATATTGTGAGCCTGTCACATCACAAATACAGGTATATTAGACTTTTCATGTATAGCAGATCAAAGTGCATTACATTAGTTCAAAGACACTGCATTATTCCTCTTCCCATCTACAGTATACTATATTTGAATTCTTGTCATTATATCAATTTAACCCACTGCCATTTTTTAGGCTACCGTTCGTCTAACCAAATGAAGAGCAGAATAGTTGGCATTTAATGTGACTGCATCGCTTTTTCCAACCCGCCTACTTTAAAGAAAAAGTTTGTTGAGTGCTCACAATTCACTTTACAGATCATTTGAAATGCATAAACAATTCCAAATGCAGAAATAACAAAAACAATAATTTGTCATTTTGAAATGCTGAAACGCTTGGAGGAAGATTTGAATATAGTACACTCTTTTGTTTGTAAGCATGGTGATTTGCCAAGCTACACCTCACACTGTACTAACCCTGGGGCATTCCAGTCACAAACACACTTTGATCTGCTGTGCTTTTGGATTCTCTCTCAGAGGGCTCTACCTTTCTTGACAATCCCAGAGGGAAAACGCAGCCTTGCATTCTTTGCCATCTACCACTCCAAAACGAACACTCCATATGCTCGCTGCTAGTTCAGTCTTGCACTGTTTTTCCACAAGCTTGTTTGTATAATAATGACAGCTGCAGGATTCTTCAACTGAAGTTGTGAATTGGATTTTTTTAAAAAAAGGAAGAAGAAAAATGAAGAAACCACCTATAGAGATTACATGACAAATGAGAAATATAGAAAAAAAATCTTACTTCTGAATGTTCTTCCTACATACAGTGAGAAGTAGAATGCAGCTACAATTTTGCGCTGGTGTATCTGGACGTCCCTGTTTTAAAGGGGACTAAATATAGTTAGTATTTACTTTGTGATACTAACAGTCAAGAGCCAAATATCATTGGGTAAGAAAATGAAAAGTCAGTGGATAGTAAACTGTAGAATCAAATATCTTTTTCAACTCATCTGTACTCAGATCTGCTGAGAAAGAATAAATATTGCAAAGGAGTCAACAGTGATATCCATCTATTACACAAAACATCTGTATGTGTTAACAAAAATGATCGTTGTAGCAGCATAAGGTTTTTTGGTGTAAATATCTACCTTAATCTGGTGAAAAATACATTGGCAACATACGGAATCAAGAAGTACCTTGATCCGGCAGTATGTAATTTAGCAGGATTTCACATGCTTGAGGAAAAAAAAAAAAAAAGACATCAGCCCTTAGGTCTTCCATCCATACTGCTCTACAGAGTTTATAATTGGATGTTCTTATCTTCGTGTTCTTAATAACTTTAGACAGAGCATTTCCAGAGCATTCTGTTGGCATATTTCACTCAAGTCTTCAACTATGATAATGAAAGTAAAATTTGAGGGGACTGAACAACATACATTAAACCAATGTTATTTTGAGCTTTTTTATTTCTTTTTTTCTCCCCTACTGTTTACTATGCTATTCCTTGGTGATAGTGAGTAACTACACTACTGTGAAGGAGGTGAAAGACAGCATTGGAGCTTGTGTTTGGGTAGTTTCATAGATGCCTTGTGATTTCTTGGTCTAGTCACATACCAGCCTTCAAATTTCTTCTTCCAGAGGGAAAACTAGCAGAACAGACAACAGTGAGAAGAGAAGAAATGCCAAGTACGCTGTATTTCATATTCACTGCGAAAGCTTTGAAGGCGATGCATCATGGTCCCATAACTACACAAGAAACTGCTTAATAAACACTAAAAAAAAAAAAAACCAACAACAACAAAAAAATTAACACTTTTAAATGGAGTAGACAACTTGGCTGTTGACGGATCAAATGCTGACAGTGCCACTTTCCAAAATCCAAGAGCAGTCGCTTTGCTTCCTTGCCTCAGTGTGCAAGCCACATAATCAGATTCTATATTTAAAGGGATCATGTAAAATGTACCAATGCTCCCATCTATAATAGCATTGGCAGCATAACTTTACTAATGTAGATATAAATTAATATGCTTAGTTTTTAATACTATCTAATGGAGGAGATGAAAAGCAGAAAAAAACCTCTCCAATGTACCAGGAAGAAAAATCGAACACTTGAAAATTGAAAAACGCAAGACGCCAAAAGAGATTCTTCAATGTCTCAGCCATTTACTGTAGAGATCTTTTCTCATTTGCTGATGACTTTGGCAGACCTGGTTTTGTCACCAGTCACTCTGTACTTTGTTTAATTATGCAGTACACCTACAGAAATTTTCTTTCTGATTGCATAAATCACAGTGCTTTGACACCAACCTCAATAGGGGCTGCTAGAACAATACAGTGAGAACTATTGACTCCATCTCTCCAGTCCACAAGGTGTATCATTTAGCCAAGAGTGATAATTAGACACAGAATATACTGAAAACTGTCAATAGACATGTCAATAGGAGGACTCTTAGCATCTAGCATCCAGTGAATCAATGGTGTTTTTCAGCTATAAAAATCAAGAAAATGATAGCTTTCAAATGAATGGTGGAAAGGAAACATGAGGCTCCTTAGGGAGGAATAAAACAGCTCAATTTTCCCTCACTGAGTGGCTCTCCAACTGCCTCACTCAATGGAAAAGGTCACAGAACATTACAGCAAAATATCTCTGAAACAAGATGTACAACAACGCTGGGACATGACATGAAGTACAAGCACACTACAAAGGCCCATATATCTCTGACCTGACAGAATTAAAGCATGGGTCAGCAGATGCCAGACAAGACAGGAATTGAAAGACAATGATTGATCTGAGTAGAAGAAAATATGACTGCCTGCCCAAATCAAATATGTATGTATGCATGAACATCATTTTATGTACAGTATGCTCCCTCCCCTCATAACAGTTTTTAGAGTCATAGTCTTGCTTTTTTTTTTTTCTTTTAACGTATATAATTTCCAGCTGAAGTCCAAGGAAGATGGAAAGCTGTTATTGACATATTCCTACCAAAAATTGTACCAGAATTAAACTGATCTTGGAATAACACTTGCATGTGTCTTTTTAAGCAAAAAGAGACAACATAAAGTCACAGTTAGGTATGGTTCCGAATACTAGAGTGGTGGTGATAGGAAGCCATTTCCATTTACTCTGAACTCTTTCAACTGAATGTTTTAATTGGCATGGAGAGACAAAGGATTCCAATGGCAAATAATACAGAGCCTGCTCTGAGAACTGTTACATCTCTCACAAAGCCTGGTTTACAACAGCAGCTGTGAAGTAATCGTAGCCTGGCTAGTTGAAATCATTAGAAATGAAACTATAAACAAGAGAGAAATACAGAGCTGACAGGACAGTGAAGAGGAATCAGAACAAAACCAACCAAGTGAAGAGTTTCAAAGTTGCCACAAACTGCTGTATTTTGCTTTGGATCCTAAAAGATATTTGTCTTTTAAAAGGTTGCTGCTTAGTAGTTACAAAGCTAAGACTTTATAATTATACCTATCTTTGGATATCCAAATGCATTGTTTACTCCAGGAAATCTTGCTATGAAAGTACAAATGTCCTCTGAGAAGTGATTGCTAAGTGACCCCATGGCAATCCACGCTTCTCAGCTCCTCCATAACTACTAGATCAGTGTCTTCGGTAATTGACAGCCATGCAAAGTGATCCCTAGAACTGAAAGTCAAGCTCAATTCATTTCTGTTCCCATATCAGCAGAACTATAAAGCCACTCATAATGCAGCTTAGACTCTAGGTTATGCTCTTGTGTTTCTGAGCTCCACATAAATAAAAGAAGTTGGAGGCAACCACATCATCTCCCCATTGAAGCCACAAGAGGGGCACATTCATGACGCAAAGAGGGAGTGGATTTGTTGATTAAGAAGCTGCCATCTTTACACTCATTTTTCCATAAGTGATCTTTAATTACCAGTGTGTTTCTTTCAGTATCTTAACCAGAATTATACAAAATTTGAAACCACAGGTAATATAAATCTTAACTCTTGTTGACAGAACTAACATAGAGTAGGTTTTCTTCTCTCTTTCTTTATTTGGAAGTTCTAGCACTGAATAAAAGATTACCCTTTTTTTTTTTTTTTAATGTGAGAAATTTGAGTTCAACCTCAGATGAAGCATTTCATCCTGGAAGTGCTAGCAGGGGAGAGAATGCCACCAATAGTAGCAATAGCACTTCATAGCCAGAAAAAGTTAGAATTGCGCTTTTACGTGACACAGTATTCAAGAGATCCGGTCATAGACGAAATACGACCACAACTCACCTGGTGAAAATACAACATAGAGTCTCTGAATGGCTTACATTACTTCATTCTAGCAAGCCTTCCTTGTAACATTAGACTAGCCAACACAACTACGCTAGGAATCAGAACAGGGTAACAGAGCATTGACACTTCAAATAGAAAGTAATCTCAGGGGAATATCTACTGTTAATATCTACTTGTTGATAATTTATAAACTCTCCTCTCACAGACTTTCACAAACTTTGACCAAGACTTAAAAGTCATTTTCTTAACACACAGCTACACACCTTACAGAGATGCAGCTGCTTTTTAACATTCTTACAGCGTTCTTTAAAAACACTCTCAAGCTACAAGGACAAACAAGCTGGAAATCCTAGGTATTCTAACAGAGTGAGTAATCTTGTTTAAATCCTTGGGTGAGAAGTGTTCCAAGGGAGAGAAAATTCAAACTCAAAACAAGCCAATAAAAATAAAATTAAATAAATAAATAAATATCAAAACTGCATCATGTAGAAAGAACCATCTGTGTTTTTTAAACACTCTCCCGGAACAGTACATGTCATGTAATCCATTTTCATGGATTTTCAAACCACAGATTTTTTTTCTCTCTAAATTCTTACAAGTCTCCAAATAGCAACTTTATAATTATCACCACAGACACTGTTTTTAAGAAAAAACATTTAATTGACAAGGCTGTGGAAAAGCAATAAGCAATGCTTAACACACTTGAAAATGAGCAAGGGTGTAGATCAAAGGATTTGAAAGAGCACCTGCTGCAGAAGCTAGATCATCAGCAAGGCAATAAAAGCTACCAGAATTTAGGGAATAGTTACAGGGATGTAATATTTCTGTTGCTAAACATTCTTATTATTTCCTCCTCCTCTTCACCAACCACCACCAACTTCATTCCCAGTCTCACACCTCACTTTACCTTCTCCTATAACTTTTTTCAGAACTTCCCATAAACTTAGTTACTGAAGTGACCCAAGTTTTACAAAGCCTTTTGTTGTTAAGCAATAGCATTACTTTAGTTGGAGAAAATTCAGCATTTTGCAGTGGTGGGCCCATGGCTCAGATGCCAATACAGTCTCTTCCTTCCTGCCCTCAAAAATACAACTGAATCAAATAAATCCAACTTTGAAGCTTGGGATCTATTACTCAGAAGTAACACCTTTCCCCCCAAATAGCCCTCACAGAGAAAATTCACCCATTGCCACGATAAACAAGAGTCCTGTACCAAGTCTTGGTAAAACAAGCCTGGGAAACCATAGTGTTCTTTATTACTGTTCCTGTTATTTTTTGTTTCTTGTACCTTGTTATGACAATAGAAGCAAAATTAAAGACATAGTATGTAACTCATCATTTTAAACCACCCTCAACTCAAAATAATGTTCTTGAGTTTTATCTTTTTTTCTCATATGTTCATGATTGTGTCTAAAATCTTATGTCATCTCTACACAAAATGGGGAAACCTGTCTCCTCTACTTCTCTGTGAAAGATCTGCTGAAAGACACTTTATCAATGCAAAGGCATGTTTCACGACAGTTACCAAATAAACCAACAGCAGTTTCAAAAATCAAAGAATGTTCCTTTGGGACAGCATTATTTGCATGTTCATAATGAATACTTAACTACACATCTGTGCAACCCTTTAGGTTTTTTGGTAGGAAGTGATCTTTTAAAAGGACTTTGCCAACTTCCAGCAAACACTCACTCGACCTTTGTTTGGCTTAATGAAAGCAATCTTATCAGTTAGCTTTCAGCCTCATTTTAAACAGTTTATAAAAAGCCATGTGATGAATTACTGATTGAAGTGACCAGACTGTTAGGCCAGGAATGGCACACATGTGCAAAATCACATTCTAAACAAGGAAGTAACGGGAATGTAAAGATTCCAAGAAAGAATTGTGCTGTGCTACACAAAATTACCATCAGTGTTTAAAGTTACTAGCTGTTTTTCTTGCTAATGAGTAAGACACAATGCTGTGAAGACACGGGTAAGTTTGCAAATACAACCTACCAGGTTTGCATAGCTACTATTCATTTTCTTTTGCATATGACATACCAAGCCAATTTGATTAATTTATTTAGGATAAAATATTACTAATTATATTTTTATGACTAACAATTTTTATTCCAGCTGAGATAACTAGTTATGTGCTTTTATGAAAATATAAAATTAGTTTGCCATATGTGCTAAGAAGAATTAAATTAAGAACAACATGGAAAATAAGCTTCAACAGCCATTTTGCGACTACATGTTCAGTTACTTACTCTTCAGTGACAATTCCTTGAAACTGCATTTTAAATATATCAGGTAAAAAAACAAAACAAAACCAAAACAACAGAAACAAACAAAAGAAAAACCAACCAACCAAACCAACCCCCAACAAAACAAAAAAACACAAAACCACACAAACACAACGCCACACCAACACCCTACATAAACAAAGCAACATCACAGACAGAATGGATTCTCTCCAGCCAAGGTCAGACCAGGAAATCCCATAATTACATGTACCTTTCCATAGAAAGTCTGAAAATCAAGACTATAATGCCTCTATGGTTAACCAAAGCCGGTGTCTACTACAAAGGAAAGATTCCAAAATTAATAAAAACTGAAAAAATTCCAGGTGCATAAGAACGATTTGGCAAGTCTCAAAGAATATGCTTAAGGTATATTTGTAACTCTAATTAATGCCTGTGCATGTATGTTGCAATGCATGCACACTTGGTTTCATTACTACTGCACATTGTTTGGACTACTCAGATATTTGAGAATACATTGCCAGGAATGAGGCAATTGTACATTTCTACACTCCACTCCTACCTAGCCAGACGTATATCCAGTTATCCAAGAATACTAGCTAAGAATTACCTTTGAGAAATGTAAATGTTACAATTCGAATAGGTCAACGTTGTCCTTTTAAACAATTTATTTGATATATCAGGTAGACAGGCAGTGCATGAAGACATATAAAGTACATTTTCAAACACTTTGATACTTAATCAATAAAATAAGGTTTTCAAATGGAGAGTGGGGGAAGAAAAAGAAGGAGAGAACCTTTTTTTTGTTGTGTTGATCATATTTCTCAGTCCTTCTGGCTCAGGTCCTGCACTGCGGTGTTGGGGGGAGTGGGGTGGCAGTAGCAATTCACATTATTTAAATAAGGCATCTTACAAATAAAGGTTAAAAAGCTGAAAACCGATCAATGAACCTCACAGATGCAGATTTTTCTGAAGCAACTCTTTTGCAGTATGTGTGTGTATATATGTTACATTGAATAGGTCTTTGCACACAGGAGTGTCATGCAGCTGATCATGATGGGCCTTTGGGGACACAGTGGAGGTGGGGAGGGAGGTGTGTATGTGGGTGTTACTTCACAGGTTTTTTAACATCTACTCCAAAAATAAAAACTAATCTGAATACAGGAAAAAAAAGCAACTAAGTGATGTTTTCAATGATATCTGGAGTAGGCAGCATTTCCTAGCCTCAAAAATAACAATTTCTCTTTGTGACCCAAACTGGTATTTATGAAGTGATTTCCAAAGCACAAAAAATAGCCAAGTGTGATTTGCATATTTGAAAGTGTCCCTCACTCTACAGCTTTAATTCAAATGAATAGCAGGGACAGGCATGATCTTCTGCTGCTGTCAATAGGAGCAGCATGTGCTGGGCAACATCACAAAAGTCTAGTAAGGTATATCCCACTTTTGAAAACAAAACAACAAACATTATGCACAAAGCAGTGAAATTAAAGCAGACAAACTGGTAAAGACTGTGCTTTACTGTGACGATAAAAGCTCCAGTATATGAGGTTTTCCAATACTTGGGGAAATTACCTCTATTGTTATTTTTAAGCAGATAACACGATTAAAATCTCAAGCTTTAGACTTCTAAGCTACACTCCCAATTTTTCTCTTTCAAATCAAAAGCTACTGTAAATTTAACTAAATGATACAGCTTCCTCTTAATTCCTTTAGTAACAGTATTTCTCTTGCAGCTCATAAAATGTGTTACATGTTCAACTTTTGAATTTAATTTGCATGGTAATTGCAATAACAATAATAGTTCATCATTACGATAATACAGGCTAAGATCCTATGTAATTTTCAGTTTTTAATGGAAACCCCGAGACTAAGGACACAGCTAAAATATTATATATTAATTTCAATATAGCTAATACCCCCCAAAATCCCACCAATTTACTTTTCACTGACAACGTTAAAAGAAAATGATTTATGCAGATCAATCACCTAGCTCATCAAGTCATTCACTGACAGCCAGCCTTCATCATTGCTATTTAAAAGGCACTGCTGACAGAAAAGACCGACTCTTTGATTAAGGGCTCTGTCTGGCTAACCTTTTATTTGAAGAATGATTGCTGCTGAGTGACAAATACTTTCCCATTCATTTCAAGGAAAAGATATTGACATTCAAATTCTTGATGTCTACACTGAGCAGATGCCACTGTTGGCAAGTGGCTTGATAGCAACAGCAGGTACACTGCTGCTCTGGGGGGTGAAAAACAGCACCACTGGCTCAAGTTAAAGGCTCTCAACAAGTGAGAGCTACAGATCTCTCAGCCAAATCCTCTCTCTTCAGCAGTTATCATCAAAGAACATCTGTTTGTTGTTTCTCCCTAGTCCTCTTCTTGAAAGTGTCCTAGCCTCACCTTGACCCCACTTTCAATTGTATTGGATGTTATTACTAAAAATAAAGAGAACTCAGCAGTGGAGTGACCCTTTCCTGGAGAAGGGCGTCCACTCTCACACCACAACCCCAAACACAAGTCGGGGAAATCCTACGGCAAGGGCTGCTACTTCCCTACTAATGTGATTTCTGTTGACAGTAACGTAAAATGGAAGTTGCATTTGCAGTATCACATACAAAAATCAAAGCCAATATGTTTGTTACTTAAACCGATCAGGCTGTCACTTTCTACTTTATTAGTTTATTAAAGAAAAAAGAAAAAAAGGCAGGGAGTGAGGGAAAGAGGAGATGAAAGCCAGCCAAAAGAAACCATCAGATAATATGCAGAAAGCAGTGAACACTCAGCTTCTATTCCAATGAGAATCTACATTTATAAGTGTTATAAAAACCCAATTGCTTAATTTTCCAAATCAAAATGTTTAAAAATATTAAGAAATCAAGATAGTTACACCATTGTTACAGCTGTCAATACCAATTGTTTTTAGAAATAAATCTATTGCACACTGAAACAATTATTTCACAGATCTCAATCAGACTCAGCACACAGACATGTATCACTTAAATGCCTTTTGATGCTATTGATGAGAGTTTCCCAACTTCTCTATCACAAGCAGTAACGCACACGGTGATGTTACAATCAAACATAGCCAATAAAATAATAGGAACAATTCTCCCTACCAGAGCAGCACTCATCCCCCAAATTATTTGCCCAAGATTGGGCATTTGGAATTAATATTCTGCTGCATAATACATATCTCAATATTTTCTAGATACTAAGCCTCAATTTACTCTTCTGAGGAATGTCTATTGTATTAGGCAGCCATATTAAGCAGTTAAAAAAAAAAACCACAAAGATTGTTCACAACAAAGGCATCGCTTTTGGAGTTTCCGAATCAAGTAGCAAACTTCTATCACATAACTTCACAAAAATATGCCATTCAGTTAGCAAAGCAGGAGAGGGATAAAGAGCTAATACTACTGTTGATGAAAATAAAAGATTGGAGTAAGTCTCCTTTTTCTTATTGTTCAAATAGGATTTGCTCCCCAACTTCTTCCTGCTTCTGAAACCCAGAGGGGAAGATCAGTAACAACAGAAGTCATGCCTACCAGGAGGAAAAACAAGGAAACCTTGCAAATCCAGAGACTGAACGGCACTACAGAGGTAAAAGGACAGTCTCATTTTGCCTCTCTATAAAACAGAAATGAACGAGAAAAAAGCAAGAAAAGAAACACCACCCACTTCTGAAGATACCTGGCAAAGTTGGAGATGCGTATTTATTTACAGCATATCTGTAGTATCATCAAGATGATAATTATCATCTAATATTTCATTTTTGGTCACCTACTGATTCAGTAAGTTTCATGTTGTCAGAAAGGTTCCTACTGTTAAGAACAAAACAAGCACACTTTCTGATTTCCAAAGGGAATGTTAGCTGCTTTGTGATTTTTGAATATTTTGTTCTTACTATTAGGAACAATCTAACATTAAAAACTAACAATCGATAGGAGGAAAAAAAAAAAATCTAGCATTAACAACTGTGGGTGTTTGGCTGAAAATGTGATTCATTTAGGCTTCCCACCCCACACCAGGAGAAACTACGATATAACAGCAGCTTTACTGTGTCAGACAAAAAGTGTCTCTAGTCCAGCACCTTTAGTCCAACAGTTGCCAAAAGGGTATGTCTGGGAAAGAATACTGGAATAGAACAATCAAATACAATGATCCCCACTTTAATGATCCACCTTTTCCTGAAGAGCTTTGCTCAGTCTTATCTTCAAATCAGGCAAAATTCTAACACCCACACTTCACGACTTCCTTTGGCTTGAACTTGGCTTATAGTCCACTCTCTCTACTTCCCATCCTTATAGATGAGGGGACTGAATAGTTTGTCACCACCTCCTCCATTCTGGCTGTGATTTCATAGACTTATGTTTCACAGTAAGTGGGAGTCTTCTGTATTGCTTTGTTTATTTCTGTTAAAAATCAATGTCAAAGCTTAATAATACTGAGGACATCCTCCTGAAAAGTCTTTCACACCACATATCATTTCCATTACCCAAATATTGCATTTATGACAGTAAAAGGAGAGCACCAACTACATTTCTGAATTTGTCAGACCCATCTCAAATTATTCATAAAATTACCATGACAAAGTTGCTCTCAAAAGCATAAAAATGACCATATTAAGATAAATGTGAAATATAACCTGTCTCTAAACAGCAAGACATATGTAGCAATGAGCCCTCATAACTGGAAAAAAAAAAAAAAAAAAAAAAACAAAAAACACAAACAGGTACTAAAACACTAGTAAGCAGAAAACAGAAACTGTCTTATTGACAAACATGTCACTGCAGAAGAAACATTTGGTGACTATAGATCAGAGTGATACCATTCTTGCAGCTGGGTTGCACTATTTCCATTAGTGATAATCTAATAAAGTGTTTTCATTTTAATAATGATATTCAGATAATCCAATCTTTCTGAGAAAGGTATGTTCAAGTTATGGATAGTTAAGATGGTGACAGTATTTATTGGTTGGAATGCCTGGAGAATCCAAGTGAACAAAAATACGATTGAGCAGGACCTCAGTTATTTCTCCTGTGACAGTTTGCTACTTGTCTTTCAGAGAATAAACTGAGGATCAGCTATGACCGCTCTCTTAATTATGACTTCATAAGTAAAAGCTAGGAAGAAACAAGAGTCTATATCACCTCCTCCCTTGCTAGGAAAGCCCTCCAATGGCAACCACAATTTCAGCCATGTGCAAAGCTAAGTCACTTCAGAGTAAATTGCCCATGCCAGAAAAAAAAAAAAAAAAAAAAAAAAGAGGCAAAGCACCTTGTACTGTAGGTTTAGGAAATACTATGGTTCTCTTCGTGTATCTAAAAAAATGCAGGCCCGTAAATCCATGTTTACTATTATTAAATAAACTACTTGATCGTGCTCTTTCTCTGGTATTTTTCCATTTTAAATAAAGATTACTCTGTGAGGGAACTCTAAGGCTGTCACTATAATCAAAAGAAAAAAGTGCTTTCAGGTCTTCATTGGCTTCCCTGCAATGCTCTAGTGTTATAGTATGTTTTTTTTCCTTAAGCATATTTGAATGAACTGTTTGAATATGTTTACTCTTTCATCTCTACAGCTTTGAAAACTTCACACTTCGTATCTGATTTACAACAAAGCAATAAGGACTGCAGAGGCTGACAGGACGGACACAATTAAAGACTGCCATCAATAAACTGCCATGTTGAACAATACTGACTTATAACACACTCCAAGATCAACCATTTACATTTAAAACTATTTCACTGAGAGGTCCAGAAAGAACCAGCTTAGATTGTTTTAATAAGAGATCCATAGAAAGAGAAACAAACTTCTGTATAACTCAGTAAGTAACATTAAATGATTCCTGCTCTTTACCAGGTTTACATATTGGATACAAACGTAAAAAAGAAAGATCATCTCCAAATAAAAATCAAGACAAGAAAAAAAAAAAAATCTATATTTACATAATTGGTAAAGTGTCATCAGATGGATTGTTGACACTTATGTAATACATATGACACATAGACTTATATACTGTACGTCATGTGACTAACCTAGACAATCTGACAATTAAGCGTAATACTCGGGCAACATTATTATTGAAACTTTAACTGAGGAAAACTCAAGATTATTCCAAAATTCTAGCAGCATTAAATAATCTTTCTGACTCATATAATTTACAATAGTGTCTTTCCCAGAAAGGTAAACAGTGCATCATTTTGTAACAGAAAAACAACCCTGAAAAGACAGAGGAAAATAAAAATCTAAACTATATCTTAAGTTTGTGTTCTGCTAAGCATATGCTTTTGTACAGTCATGTAAGTAACCAACATGCACAAAGACATACTCTTCAAAACCACAGAAAAAATAATTCAAAAATTAATACTCAAAACAAAAAACTGTGTTTCTCTTGTACCTTTCAAATGGAGATTCTCTGTCCTGAAGAGTATCACAGACTCAAAGTAAACTTTCGAAGTCCAAAACTTAAGTCATTCAAAATTACTGCACACAAGCAATTGGAGATAAATGTTTACACTGAAGTGAAAGCCACAGTAATATATCTTTAATGCTACTTTTAAACAGGCAAATTATGATGGCTCTATTATTTTCCGACTGCACATGTTAACATCTGCTTCTTGAGAAAAAACAATGGAAGTGGCTTCACTTTGGAAATCACCATCTCATGCATGCCCACTAGTTCACTTGCGTCAGGTGTTCAAGCAGATACAAAGTATTTTGTGACCACACTGTGTTCATTTTTATGCCATTGGTTAATTAGGCAAGATACTACTAAGTTTCTTAAACCTGCTCACCCTTTGTTTTGATGTCAGACATTCAAAAGCTACAATTGATTTCAGGATACTGTCACATCACAAATACAGGTTGTACTGCACCTGAACACTTTTATTCTTAAAGTGGGACTTTAGAACCTTTGTAGTTCAAACATCTTTAAAGTGCCTCAACTTGCCTGAAATACTGAGAAGGATTTAGACTATTTCGCTCATGTAACATAATTCTTTATAGAAATCAATAAGATATTTAAGACACTGAACATTAGTCATGCTTCCATGCGACACAGGAAACATCTACACAGAAACGTTGCAATTGATAGGAGGTTTCTTCAGGTCCAAAGAGAATATAGTTCAGAATACTCCACACTGCAGCCAAAATGAGGGCTACTTGCTCCAGCTCCCTTATTTGTCTCCATGCATTCCTGACAGTCCCACTTTTTTCCTGCCTTGGTGCCAATGTAGGCACAGTATGGGCCACACCAAACTTACTCAGAAGAAAACTAAGGAGAGGACAGGAATAAACAGCCAGGGGGAAGCCAGGTGACCCTTTTGGGTGACAATAAAATACTGATGCCAAATTAACACATCAGTATAAATGTCTTGAAAGACTGTCATTTTCTTTGTCACTGCTTTCAAATAGAAAGAATCAAAAAAAGAAGGGTAGATATTTATATAGCACTGCTGTTCATTACCCCTTTATTATTCATTCTACAACATATTCTATTTTTCATCTTTTTAAATGTGTCCTGTGTATCGCAATTTGAAACATACAATAGTCTCATATTCAATCCTGACCTGACAGCTATTTTGAAAGCTTAAATAACAGGTAAATAATCAAAAGGTAAGATAAATAAATGTAAATAACCTGGGGAGTTTTGAATGGAAATGCAGTATAATAATGAAACTGCAGAACATCTGCAGTGTAGATGCCATTTTTGTGTCAGAGAATTGGGAGGTGGGTGATTGTGGAATTAAATAGAAGACTCTTCTGAGCACCTGAATGAGGACAGAACACTCTCAGACAGAGTCTCCCCTACAGTGCAGCCTACAGATGTAGCATAGAATCATAGGATGGTTTGGGTCGGAAGGGGTCTTCAAAGGTCATCTAGTCCAAGCTCCCCTGCCACAAGCAGGGACATCTTCAACCAGATCAGGTTGCTCAGATCTCTGTCCACCCTGGCCCCGAATGTTTCCAGGCATAAAGGTGCACTACAGTGGCTTAGACTAGTCTACCACCACAAGTATGACATCTGACTCTCTTCACATTGGACAGGGGAGAAGCAAAACAACAAAAAAAACCAACCAAGACCTAGCTTAGTCAGTTATCTTGTGTTGTGCTCGCCCTGCAACAGATGACATCTGCAGGCAAAAGTCCAAAATAATTACCATACCTTTTCCACTCTCTTTTAAGGATTAACCCTGACTTTTTCGAAAAAAGGTTTTGGCTATGTAGACTCTCTTGGGATTGTTTTGTTGTTCATTTGTAGCTCTGTTTCATTTGAGTTTTTTTTCCGCCGGCATTTTGGTTATCCTATTTATACCAAGTCAAATAAATGTTAACATTTACTCTAGTTATGGTCTTATGAATAACTAAAAATAATTTTTTGTAAGCAGCATTCTAAGATATGTTTCTTGTCAAAAATCCCCATCTATCTGAACAAGCAAAATATTGTTATTGAAAGTAGAGGAACTTGCCAGTTTCACATGCATTCTCAGCCTTTTTCAAGAGTACCATACCTAGCAACATAGTAAGTGATATTGATTGAAACACACTAAATTAACAAGGAAATGAACTAGCAATAAGAAGCAATTCATAAAGGAATTCTCAGTATGATTATAAAACTCTAATTATCCTAAACTTTGGAGAAAATATTTTGACACAGAAAGCTCATAAGTCTATAAAAAAAAAAAAAAATAGCATTAACCTCTTTCATACTTCTAATAGTGCTAGGCCAGAATAGAAACATATATAAGCATACATAAGTATAGAGAACAGAGATTTTTAACAAAACAATTACAGCTATCACAGCAGTTTGTGGATAAATTATTAGGTTTATTACTCTGAAAGTAGTTTGAATAGAAGTGTTCCAGCTGTTACATCTGATCACCAGCACACTGCCAATTTTGTCTACCAGATAGTCTTTTCATGCATTAGGGAACTTGTTGCAATTAAGGGATTTTCTCACTTCTTTATAATTCTGTGATTTACAATGTTGTCTTAAAAATTCAATTGCATGAACCATATTCGGTTCCTTTTATTCAAAATTTGCTGCATACAGAATCAAATGAAGCCACCAAATAAATTTCCAGCTAGAAATACAGGTTAACATCTTTCTAATTGTGCTTGCTGCATTAGTATGTTGCTGCTTCTATACCTAGAGTAAACCTTACAGCATATTTGTGGGAAGTATTTCTAATGGAATGCTTTATACTACAGTAATTCCCTCACTACCTTCAGAAATATATTTAAAATTGCAGGCTATTCTACCAAAAATATGTTAGTGCTTTGTTTGCTTTTTTTTGTTTTTCCTCAAAGCTATTTGATTTCTAAAACAAAATATCTAATGCCAGAAAACAGTAGATGTTGAGCAGTGGAAAAGCACTAATTCTCTAGTATTCTAAAACTTCTCAACAGTGAGATAAACCCACTCAATTGCAAAACTGTATCACCATTACACTTACTCAACTCCTTTCACTCTATAGTATCACCAAATATATTAATTATTTCAGAAGTAGTAGAAAAATTTCATCTACTACTAGCAGGTGCAACAACACTAAGGCTGGTAGAGCGTATGTAATGGCATAGTAGCACAGATGTGGAATGAAATGGGAACACTAAGGAAACTAAAACTGACTGTACAGAAGGTGCTTAAGTAGGCATGATTTATGTATTTGCTCAGAGTATTTAATCAAAACACACATGGTTTTTGGAAAACTTTTTGAAGAGTGACATATACTCAAATGATTACTCAGAATATCAGCTAAAGGCAGCACATGAAAATCAGCAGTTCTCCAATGCCCTTCCAAAACAACCCCTAAGAGAAGAGCTCACCTACCCTGTCACCAAGGTGACCTCCTTCAGAAAAACTGGCTTTCCCTAAAGGTTTCCCTTCACATGGCTAATCAAGCCCAACCTTGCTTAGCTTGTAGTACCTGACAAGATATTGCTACCACACAACATGGTCTAGCAGGTCAATTTAGAGGCCAATCTACAGCCACAGTGAGCTACATTCCCAGGTAGATTGCCATAGAACACTTTTCAAACAAGTGATTTGACACACAGAGCCATAAATGCCATTCTGTAGAACTATCCTACTGACTATAATACATGGCTTATACAAAAGAGCACACGTTCCTCATAATTTTATAGTTCGGACATCCAGATTTTTCTTAAGTGATCACAAAATTTTGGAAATGCTTCATACATTTACCCACATATGCATTTGGGCAGAACTAGCTTGTGCTCTTCACACAGTCACACAACTCCTAATTCCCTGACACAAAAATGGCATCTACACTGCAGCCCTTCTGCAGCTCTTCAAGCTCACAAGTCAAGAGGGATAAGCTGACCACCAACCAGTTGCCCCAGTATGCAGAGAACCACTGCTATGCTACATTAGACAATTCATACATAAGGTGATCCCACACACAGAGAGCAATCTCCTTCTTTCAGTCTATCAAAATAAAAGAGGCTTTGTTTTAGCAAGTAGTGATGTAAGATGGAATAATCAAAAATTATCCTACTAAAGTATGATCCTTTTTCAACCTCCCTTCACTAAACAAAACTCAGCTTGCATTGATTTAGTAATTATTTTCTCATCTCCTCCACTGCACCTTCAAGGAGAAAACATACACCTGTCTCAGCTTCTAGCAAACAAGTTATTCCATGTAAAAGAGCTGTGCTGAGATCCATATCATCTGCTCAGAAGCCTCAGCCTTAAAAACAAAAATATAAATTTGAAATATTATTGAACTTTTACTGATCTACAAGTAAGGAATTAAAGCAGGTTATATTTCAAGTAAGTCCACACTCTCAAATAGGCATAGAACAGAGGAGGAGTTGAGCAAACTAACCAGAGGATAACTCCACAAATCCTCACACTTGGTTCTCATCAGCAAGAAGCCCTCAGAAAAGCTAGCATGATGTGTTCTTAAACCTAGCTGTTTTGCCATCACTGTTACCAACTCAAAAGAGTGAAAACACGTAACTGAAATAATAGGTACATCATTAAGGGTCAGCAACTTTCTAACAGGTTTGGTCTCCAAAGAGTTTTGCTGTCACTGAAGAAAATAAAAGTTAACTGTAATTGGTAGTGGTAGGCAACTACAGAAACAAATCAATGCTGAATAATGTGCTAAAGTTTTTAAACACTTTTTGGTGAAGCGTATTTCAGAGACCATAAAGAAGACAACATAGTCTCTTAACTTTCAGTAAGTATCACTGACAAATTTGGAACCTGAAGATTACGTATTATTTATACTCGAGTCTCTGAAGATATCATTCACTATCAAGAATCAGAGCTCCCCATTCCACAGATTTCAAGGCACACACAGCTGAAGCGCTTTGCAGAAGGGTCACAGAAATAGTAGTCAACTAGAGAGTGACAAGGAGAATCTCAAATACATAATCACCAGCCAAGTACTGTTAACTGTCATTTGCTATACTTCTGTAATGCAAGTTTGCACACATGAAAATCCTTGCTCTGAGCTGTTCAGCAACAGTTGCTCTAATTAAATTTCCATTGTTTTACACATATCTGAAACAGACTCTCCCAACAAATGAAATTACTATAGATATTCCATTTTTTACTTTTGGTACAACAAGAGGAGGGAAGAAAGAGGGGAGGGGAAAAAAAAGAAAAGAAAAAGAAAATGAAACCACATTAAAGGGTTGGAATTTTTCTTTCCTTTAAAGGAAAGAAAAAATACATGCATTTTATTTACAGAAGGAAAGACAGGCCGTGTCTCATATGCATGCTTCATTTTGTGGCTATCCTAAATTATACGTTGAATAAACACCTAATATATGACATTTATTCCTTCCCTGTTGAGTTAACTATAATGAACAATTAGAGGGTCACTATTCTGACATTGCAAAACATTTGACAGTCTAACCTGCTGCCAAACCACATTTTAGGAGTCCATCAGGAAATTTTCAGGAATTTCTTTTCTTTCTAACATGCAAAAATCAAGCAAAGCCAAAAATGATAACAATTAAAAGATACATTGAAACTTAAAAATTTGTCTTCACAAAATACCAAGAAGATGGGTGGAGCTGGATAAAGCCTAGATCCACCTCCTGTCCCACAACACCATGAAAAAGCACAGTGGAAATATTTCCCCGCCTCAACCCTTCAAAGGATGCAACAGGATTAAAATATATATATATATATAAAGGTATATTTTCATTTTGGGAAAAAAAGGAGAGAGAAAACAAACAAACACACACCACACACACTACAAAACACCACACCACACACACCCCACAAACCACAGAAGAGCTTTATGGCAAAGACTGTCACATGAAACTGTGGGATCAGACCAGGACAAAGAAAGCTGACACAAGAAGCTGAAAGAAAACCAAAACAGAATTCCAGTTTGCCAGAAGTCACTGTTCTGAGCCCAAAGAGACTGAAACAATAAGCCTGTGTTGACTATATAATTTGTCCAGAAAATGCACCTCCAACATCACTAATTAGGGAGAAATAATGTTTTACAGTACTCTGCAAAATTTGTTTGCTTGTTTCTATTAACATCTTCCTCTGAGGAGCTAAACTATTGACCCAGAGCATCAACAACAGCTGCAGTTTTGGGAAGGCTCTTTAAACTGTGGGAGAGCAGAAAGGGTTGGCATTGGTTCCAGAGGCCAGATGCTGGACCAGAGAAGGTGCTGCAAAAGTTTGTCCATCCCAATGGCACTGTAAGGCTACAAAATCTGTGCAGCATCCACCAGCTGGGTGCAGGCAGGGGGAGAGCAAAGCCAGCATGCACCCCGAGGAGCAGCCAGTGCAGGGGGAGGATGGAGAGGGAAAGGGAGAGTTCTACCAGAGAAAAGAGCGTCCACAGGCAGCCCCTCAACTGCGTTAAATGGATAAATATCTGAAATTACATGAATCGCTTGAAACTGAAATGTGAGTTACATCAATATAAAAACAACACTAATAGTTACCCAGACATGACAAATTCATCAATCAGAAATAGAAAAAACAATACAGGAGCATAGAAAAGTCATTAGGCAAAAGTAAAACATTCAAAAAATACTGCTTA
The DNA here is from genome assembly GCF_964273445.1 of Streptopelia decaocto. Classification (NCBI taxonomy): domain Eukaryota; kingdom Metazoa; phylum Chordata; class Aves; order Columbiformes; family Columbidae; genus Streptopelia; species Streptopelia decaocto. Next base: position 48,639,947 of record NC_138659.1, read on the forward strand.
ATTGAAAGCTGAATGCAAACAAATACCTGCATTTTAAAAATCTGCATATGCAAGATGTTAGTTTGTCAGTTTAATCCCACTCCCACTTCGCTCCTCTGCAAAAAACAGTCCAGTTGATTGATTAGGACCCATATAACATACAGGATTCATACTCAGGAAGAAGTTTGCTATCAGTTTAAACAAGATTATATTTTTAGCTATCAAGTCCTGGTGACAAAGTCACACGGTTCTGACAGTCAAGTATTAAATACCACAATGGCATCCTTTGTTGTAAATAATAAGAATAAAGTTCCCCAGCCATACTGTTTTCCCCATCTTTAAAAAAATATATATGTTAATAACAAAATAGCACACATCAATTCCCATCCCTATATAAAGGCATGAGATTATTTTGTTTTCTCAGTATCACAAACTTTTTCCTATTAGATGTAACTATTTTTGGACACACTTTTATACATTGGGAAAGTCCCATAAAGTGTTTATAGCGAGATTCAGTTAAATAGTTTACCTGAAATTCTGAAGCTAAAGCAAAGTATCAGCCTATCACAGATGGTTGTCTAATCATTAATTTGGTTGACATTAGTAACACTAACAAGTAAAACCATCTAAACAGACATGTAGCATTCTTTAACTTACAAATTACTTGCCTCAGGAAGGAAAAAATAAAACTACTACAGCATAAAGAAAAAGGCTGACTATGCAATCAAAAGCCCAAAGGACCCAATTTCTTCATAAAGTACCTGATGGACATCGTGACAGTCTGATTACCTTCTACCACCAATTTTTGGAACATGTGAAAAATACTGTATGCTTCTTGCTGGTATGTGGTCCAAGATGACTCATAAATCTTCCTTTATCTCTTTCGTGGTGTTAGCAGAAAAGGATGAGTTGCTTTTTTCCATCTCATTCACATGTCTTTCTGTCTGTTACCCGTGCCCTTGAGCAAAGATTACTGATGCCCTGCCTTTGATATATGACACATCACATACAGCAGCTTTTCATCAAGTGAATTAACCTGAAAAAAATGCAAACCTACCTGCCAGTTGCTTCCCAACTTTCCACTATTGCTTTGTGTACCTCCTTCCTAACGTGCCACACACAAGGCATGCAAGAACAAGGTTACCAGACACAGAAAATTGAATTGTTATTCAGTGGACACTGATGTAATTTATTGATATATACTACTTAATATTTACCTTCATAACTGATTCCAATTCTAAATATCCTGTTAGTCATTTGTAACCTGAAAAATATATCTATTTAAAATCAGAGAAGGAACTATCTGCTCAGATCACTCCAGATTATTGCTCTGAGTCATGTATAATAACTGCAGTTCATGTAATACATTACCAGCATGGCTCCACAAACAATTCTACAATGCTAATCAATACAGAATGATCAGTCTGTATATGCTGTATATTCTGGTTTTTCTTACAATTTAAAACATATTATTATATTCTAAAAGCAATAATCTCTGAAAATTTTAAGCCTCTTCACAATAGCTGACCTGTTCATGAGAGTCAGTTTTAATATATTAAATTAAAACTGTATTGCACTTTTGTTTTCCTTAGCTGGGTTCTCTTAAGAAAAAGGCAAATAAATGCCCCTGCCAGAAGTTCTCTTTCCTGCATATACCTTCAATCTTACATTTTAAAGATGCCAATTAGATAACTACTGTGCTGCTAATTAGCAAGATTCACACACTAACCTCCATGAGACTTTTTTACTGCTTGGCAATCTTTTCCACTGGCGATTATTTACTGGTTTATATTTGTAACTGATTACTGACAGGATCTGAAAGAAATATAAGTACAGGAGTTCCTAGATACTTCCGCATTTTTCAAGACAGGAAAGTAAAGTCCCAACATAACTCTGTTTCACAAAACATTGCTCTTTAATATACACATTCTGTACCTTTCATAATAGAATAAAAAAAATTTTCTTCCTCTTTTATCAAAATTGTACTGTATCATCTAATGAAGGCAGTGACTGAAAAATATAAACACTGACATATATTTTCCAATGAATTGGCTTAAGAGCAATGCGTAAAAATAGGATTAATGGTACAAAGCATGTACTATATAAAAATAGCCTGTAGAAAAAAGCATTATGCAATTACAACTCTAGCACTGAAGGCTCCAGTATTATAGGGTAATATTTCCTTAATGTTAGACTTCATTAACCCTAAGATAATCTCTCATAAATTTTGCTGATTTTTAAGGAGAAAAAATAAATTATGTTTATTAAAGTACTGAATATGTTTATGAAAACAAGACATACTCTAGTGCTATAAACTTCTTGTCTTTATCTGAATAATCAGGAAGCTCATAAATAAAATATCATATAACAAAGTGAGTGTTAAAATTCATTACCGTAATAGCTATGCTCATGATCTATTTCATTAACACTCCTCCTTTCTTTGAATAAATGGTTTCTTTGGTCTACCAGAGCAAGGCCATTTACAAGACAAAATACTAAGCCGCTTTTTCTCATTTTCCCTTATCTGTTCTATTCCCAACTTTCTAAATTAATTCTTCCTTTAAATCTTATTGTTCCTTCCAATGTAACTCACAGCAAATTAGAGAAACTTGAAAGAAATATAAGCAAAGAAATGGGTCTATGGAGTATAAGTTAATTAGGAATCTTGTGACTTGTGATGAGACTTGATGGCATGTGGCTTTGGAATGAATTTAGGAAGCTTAAGTTCTTTTTAAAATAAAAGATAAATATATCAGAAGTTCAAAAGTCATACCTCAAATTAAGTCATGCTAATGTTTCAGCCCCAACACTAGCTAAAGATAACAACATATGATGGCATACTGATTTTTATCTCAGAAGTTTCTTTTCATCAATATGTATAAAAAAAGCCAGTACCTGTTAGTGAGGCAATAATACAGCCACTTACAATTGAACATTAGCCACTGCAAAAGTCACAATCTATAATCAGGTATGTAACTATGGTATTCAGCTTAACACACTACTCATTAACAACCCTGTGCTGAGCCTACTTTTCAGTCCTCAAAACAATAGACCATCTTTATATCCATCAACCTTGACTTAATTTTTTTTTTATCAGTTTATAACTTCATAATATGTAGAACAAGATCTGGACAAATTGTCTACCCTAACCATTGTGGCTGCAAGAACACATCCTTGGGAAAGAAACAAGAGAATAGTTACTATATAAACTATGGTGCTGGGAGATTTCCTTCTCTGTATGGAGAACGCAAATGCTAGACTAGAGTTTAGAATTATGTAAAGAGTTTAAATATCAGCAATGGTTTAGATGATTAAATAGACACATTTTGAGAATATCCATTTTATGAAGAGTCAAAAACCAAAATAGCCCTGGAAAGCTTTAAGAGTCATATTCCAGTTAGCGTAGAGAAGCACGCTCAATTCTGGGAACTCCTGAACCCTGGAATACAGACCATGATGCAAAAACCATCAATATCACTCATTCATGTAAAAAGATAAAATACTGGTTATAGTAGATAAAACATTAATAAATTATTAGAAGCTGTTAAAAGATATTATAGATAAGCAGTATGTGCATTATTGATCATGTAATCTACCAGACTGCATAACCAGTCAGAATAATGGATTGTTTTCCATTCAATTACTAATGCTATGAACCATGCATGTACCCTAATGTGGATGGTAACTCATTTTCTTTGCTTTCAATACTGACATAAAACAGCTAAAAAGCAAAAAAGTTTTCAGGAAACACCAATATTTTTTCTTATTGAGGTCACTTCCCCCTCCGCCACGCCCCAGCTGGTATGGTTTGCTCTTCTGGAGGGATTTCTGGCAACTACATCTCCAGAAAGCAAAATTCTACCTGTGAAACAGCTCAGAGCAAAGTACCCAAGACATCACTTGCATGCAAACCCAGCACAGACAGTGCTGGTCTGCATGCTTTGAAATGGGAAGAGGGTAATGACAGAGCTGAGATCGCACCAAGGAGTATGGCATTCGATCTTTACTGAGAACCATCCAGAAACAGCCAGCAGAACCACTTGAAACATGAGGACCAATGACTTCAAGAATGCATCTTTGCATCTAACACATTCACCACTAGTACAGGGCGTTTACACTCAAGTTGGTCAAAACAGTTCTAGCGGTAAAGAAAATTAAAAGACAGCCAAGTTGTCAGTGTCAAATCACAGCTGATGAATGAGGTAACCTACAGGACTTTGCTACATGGGAAGTCTATCTCATTGGACACACAAAGAAAAAAAAAATATCAAAGGGAAAGTTTGCATTAAAAACATGATTTTAAAAAGACCAGGGATTGCCCATGACATGTAATAAGTCATCTGTCTCTCTTAATAAAAAGAAGTCATTGTTTACTAGTGAAATAATATCAGTAACTGTGACAAGCAAAACCAACAAAGCCCATAAAAACATAAAAAAGATGTTCTGTGCAGTTAAGCTGAAAGAGAACACGTTCAATGTTTCAGATGAAAAAGCAGTTAGGCTTACAATCTGTACTAATACAACCTCTATTACATGTTGGGAAATGAGGTAAATATCATGAACCTCTTTATCCTCAACTTTTACAGGAATAGAAAATATGTTCTTTCTTAAAGCATGAATTTAAGCCATAGGAACTTGATTAATGCCTTGGATTCATACTTATGTGTGTTGTAATTAATGTGGTCTTTCAAACACATGTACTAATATTCCAATACTACATCATCTTTGAATACTGTAACTTAAATAAAAGTCTCATCTCCTCTTCTAAATATAAAGTACATTCCCAAATTCAGGTTTTCTGTAGTCCATGTCTGCTTTTCTTTTAAGTATTTCAATCTTCATGCAGGTGATGCAGTCAGGTGCCTCGGAACCAGGAATGAGGATACCATTAAACTGCATTCCTATATCATTTTTCCACATCAGTAACACATAGGTTTTATCATTACTAGGACAATCCTTATAAAAATAAACTATCAAACACAGACCATATCTCTACGTAACACTACTAAAACTACACTTGCAACATATTAAAGAACACAGGATTTATTTACTAACATTTTAGGATATTAGTCTCACTCAGACTGGAAAAAAATAAAAAAAAAAAAAGGTTCAATTCAATATAATTAGGGTAGTTAAAGTGTTATTTGTGTTTCATGTTTTCTTGGCTTTAAAAAAATAAACTGCTATCTGTCTTAGATAGTAGTTATTACCATGTCCTGTAATTCCTCAACCATAGTAGGATATAGAATATTTTTCAAATGCTGAAATGTATTTAACATGAATAAACACTGGGATTAGAGGTTTTTTCCTTGAAAACCAACATAGTTATATAAAAATGTTTTTTCAACTCTTAAATCAATGACTAAGGGAGGAGACCCTAACTACTTATATTAACTTGTAGTCAAAGTAAGAAAAAAATTATCACTGATTTTATTTTTAGCTAATTTTACTTGGCACGTGTTTGAGCCTGTTCCTATTATTCATTTGTTTTCCATAGAAGGTTTTCAGCAAATTTTAATATGCTTTTCCTGCTAAAATGTCTGCTTTATATGTTTAAGAATATTACAATACTATGATTTTCAGAATCTGAAAGGTCAGGTGGCCTCCTGTAAGCAGAGCAAAGCTTAAAATAACCTTCTAACAGCAAAGCTTATCTGATAAGGGTATAAACTGATACACAAAGCAGAAATTTAATCAAACTACTGAAGAATAGCTCTAAATTTATATACCAAATCTTCAAAATTATTAACTCTGAAAGAAAAAGTAAATGGGTATATTATCTGGTGAAAAATTCTACTGAAGAGTTACAGAATGTATTAGTTGATTTCTAACAGGGAAAAATTTTATTGAAGGAGTGATTTCAAAAAAAGTTATCAAACAACAAATATATCTTTGCTATCAATTCTGAAGGTTGTAATGCTTCGGGAAAAAGAGAGGAGCTTAAGTATTCAAAATTTACTCAAGTAATACCATAACTAAATCTATTTTACAAAAACAGGAAACTCACTTTAATTAACTATAATTTTAATCTTAATAGTGATTTTAGCCTCTTAATTGAATTATTTTTTTCCAAAGTCATTTTACTGCTAATAAATGAAAGGCATGAAAAACTAAATTGCATAATAAAGCATGAAAGGCATACGGTTATGAGATACTATGCCCCTGAGAGAAGCGAGTAGTGTTTTATGTTCAATGAAAATCTTAAGAGCAACAGGCAAAAAAAAAAAAAAAAAAAAAAAAGAGAGATAATTTTCTTCAAACAATTAACAACCACATTTCAGGACTGAATTTTTAAAATACTGCTCTTTCTCAAGAAATGTGAAAAGGCGTAAATCAGTAGCACAAGCAAGTACAACCATCTTTTCCTTAGTGATTTCTAAAATACTTAAAATAATTATTGGAAATATATCTTCCCTGTCATTTAGGTCCTTCAACAATTGACAATTATGTAACTAGAAAACCACTTGATTTTGGCAGCCAGTAATGCCTCAGGTGATTTTACTGTCAATGCAGTTTAAAAACTCACTAAATAATACCAAAAGTATTTTCTACCTTTTAGTAAGGAAAAAACTTTTCAGGAATTTCATGGAAAAAATATAAACCAACCATTTTTCATTTGTGCTGAACTGCAAATAAAACTATTTCCTTATAAACCTAAATTCCATCTCCTGGCATGAATATATACTTATTTTAGGCAAGTATGTTAAAGCGAGCACAGCAAGCATGAGTTGGTAACAGAAAACTTGTTTGGCATGTGTGTTAATTCTGACTTTAACTCCAAAGCTGAAACAAACCACAATGTGGTGAAGATATCTATCTCTCACAAGCACTAGGCACACCTGTGGTTTCCTTTCAAGCAACATTTAGGGCACACATATGCTGTGCAATGGGACAAGCAGCACAAGGTTCACAGCACTAAGAGCAATAATTTGTCTCATCTCAAAATGCTAGAAAAGAATAAAATTACAAAAAACATTCAGAAGCAACTGAAGAAACTTAATTATTCTACACAACTCTGCACCTAGCTAAACTCAGCCTGGCATTTTAAAACAACCTCACGTTATCAAGGGTCTCTCCAGGTTTTCCTTAGCATGGGTTACATTGTGGTCTTCTCCCATACAACATTTTAATGGTTACTAAAGATGAACTGCTTTAGGAAGAGCATTATTTCTGCACAGCTTGAGTTTTCAAGTAAAATGGGAAACCGTGCACCAGAGTAAGTGTGGAGAAAAAAACAGAGAAGAGAAACAGATTTGTCAGGACTATGCAAATAGTCCCAGTTCTCCATGTATCAGCCCACCACTCTTTTGGACTACCCAAATAAGCTGAAGGCGGAACAGTTATTCACCAAATTCCGCAATACCAGAACTTTCAGTGATAATGGTAGGAGATAAACTAAAGAGTTTAAAATTAATATGGTACTCTTTAAAAAATGACTAGTGAATTTCTGGAGCTTTCTGCTTCAGGAGGTCATGAATGCAGATGGGACCAGCAAATATAAACCAGAATTCTACAAATTCATGGATAACAGATCAATAAATGTGTATGCAGAGGGATGTACACCCTAACATCCTTAATACAAAGGATGGGAAACTAGTCAAAGAATGGACAAACTTGCCTGTTCTACCTAAATATCAACTTGTTGCCACTGTCAGAGATAGAACTATTACCCAGATGGACTTGGCCTCAGCCACAGCATGATGTTCCTAAGGAACTAATAGTAAATGCATGCAAATAGCTGAAAATGTTTCACGTAAGTATGGATTTATACTCAGGCATAAGTAAATCAACATTCAAATATTACATCTAAAAACTTCCTTGAATTATTTGTGCTCAGACAAGACATTCCACCTTCACAGCTGCTACTTAAATTGGTTCACTACAGTAAAATTTTACTACGGTAATAAACCAATGCCAAATTAGGTTTAGGACTAAGAAAAAATTGACTCATTTAGCATTTCTATTATAACCATTTAGTTCTAAAAGACTGACATCGGTCAAACCTATTCATTTTTTTACCACAACCACTGCTATAATGCATCTCCTTTAAAAAGCATGGAGAAAACGTCTAGTTTGTCCCTCCCCTTTGAGGAAGAAAGTGAAAAACTATGCTCATAATGCCCCATTCTGCTGAAGGAATAGAAAGCATTGGAAAGCATCGGAAATCATCCCCAATCACACCAAGACTACTTTGTTACCCAAGCAAACTCTTACTTAGCACTGTGCAGTCTGGCTCTGCACAGAGAAAACAGCTAAAGCTTCACCACACCGGATAAAGCAACTGGCAATCATTTTGGCTTAAGAAGAAGCATCAAACAATTCCCTGTTTGCCAGACAAACAGGTAAATGCTGCAAGGGAAAAAAAAAAATGTGAAAGAATAGAATAAGATTAAACTGTTCTGGGGATCCTGATCAGCAACACCAGAACCAATACATTTGTGCTTGCAGGCAGACATTGTACTGCACCACAGTATTTTGAGTAGAATAATAAATACTGAGGAAGGTTCTTCAGGTGCCAGGATGCTTTCCTGAAATTCTAACCAGTTCCAATGAAAGTGTATGTTCCACTTATTTATATTTGCCTAAAGGGTGAAAAGGGCATAGTATTCTCCACTTTTCAGCCCAAGCACTACTGTAAGGCTCCTACACACTGTTTAACAGTGCCCATATTTTATCCTGAGTGCGCCAGTGTTTCTGTGATAAGTTTGATTTTGTTTCTAGCTCTTTCTCTGCATGGACATACATGATACACGCATGTGCAGACGACACAATTTAAAGAGTATATGAACCTTTCCAGATGGGATGAACAGATTTAACAGCAGCAAACACATTACTGCAAGTAAGATTCTTCATTTTTATACACTACTGTGTATTTTTTATGATTCGTGTCTAAGATCCTGTTAAATATTTAAACAACAATACAATATCAGTAAGTAAACTCTTTAAATCAAGCATCCTCTATGCTGTATAGTGGAAACAGATGTGTTCTTATTAAGGCTATACTGTAACTCAACAATAATTTGTCATATTTGACATATTGTTAAATTATGTGCACCTGCCAGAACTGTAGTAACAATTACAAACGATATATATACCACTTTCACTTTAAATACCTAAACAACTTATGTAGATGTGAATACGATGTATGGAAGAATTGTAATTTCCTAAATGTCATCACCAAACAACACCTAATGTCTCACAATTTCTTTTTATGTATATTTTATTATAGCGCCCAACTGTTTCAACACTCTAGTGGCTGGACTTTAATGTGGCTCAAGCAGCCCCAAGTAACATCACCAAATGTTTAACATCTGTGAAAGTTGGACCAACAAATGCTCATATTTTCAGGAGGTCATGTTGGCCAGTTTTCATTAACAATTACTTTAAACTTCAGTTTTCTTTATAGCTTTTTAATTCAGGAAGGACATGTAAAGTTCACCTTCCTTAAACTGCTAAATTTATTCCAAACTCATACAATATTAATGCTTAGAATATTTATAAGCTTTTAAAAGTTTCTTTTCCATCCCCCAATACTTGGATGTTGTTTAGTTCACCTATTACTTTAACATAGGAAAACAAAAGTTCTAATTAGGTCTTAAGAGCTCAGCATATTTCCAGAATAGAGTCAGAATCTCCCAGCTCTTATTTACTTTTACCTTATTTTCCTGCTTCTCCCTGTCCTGCCCCCATTTACAATATTCACATCAGATTATTACTAATTTGCAAAACTCTTTGATGGCCTGGATATTTTTTATTGCTGATAATTCTATAATTGCAAACCATTGTATCTTGAAAAAAATCTATTCACAGCTTTGATTTTTTTCTACCACATTCATACCCATAGCAAAAGTCAAGGTCTGAATTTTGCTGTAGACTTATAAAATAAAGAGCTCCAGCTATGGGGCTGGACACCTCAGTGGAAGCTTGTAAGGCAGAACACCATGGGACTCAGGGATGCAGGAATTCCAAGGAGTGGATTTTTGTGCAGGTTCAGCACTGTAGGGTGTACAACCACTCCGTCCTTATATATGCATAACAAATTCTTAAATGCATATAGCTCATGGAAAAAAAAAAAAAAAAAAAAAAAAAAAAAAACAACACAAGAAAGAAAGCATCTTTAAATAACTGCATAAATACAGAAGACAGTGATTGAAAGAAAAGAAACACAATCTATTTCGAAGATCAAAAACCCTCAGTAATTTGAAAAGGGAACAGATGAGAGAAGACACCGCTGATAATCTCAGCATTGCACACACACTAATTACCCCTACAAAAATCCAAATCTCTTTCCCCTTTCCTCTCCACGTCAGCTTCACATGATTTACAGCTTCACATTTCTTGCTGTATTTTGACTGTTTGGGAAGGAGGTATAGGAAATAACCTGTACGAGACATGCTCTTTTTAGAATTATTTACAGGTTTTAGCAATATTACCATCTCATATTCCTTTCTCCATCAGGAATACTTGGGTTTCACTGTATTATAAGTCTAGATATTTCAGTATGTGCCATTTTAATAGTTTGTTGCTATACAATCCTGTTTCAGAGAACCAGAGCGGAAGCTTTGATGAGGAAAGGTGTGAACTAATGTCTCCTTCCTACGCTGTACAGAGATCCCACTCTATAAGACTTTCCAGTGCTCCAACCATACTCCATGCTCAAGTAATGGATTTGACCTGCTGTACTTTGAGAAAAATTCAGAGCCAGCTGCTCCCAACCCACCGAGTGATGCCAGGGAGACTCAGCCTATTTCTTCTAGCCAAGAATTACAACAAAGAGGCTGTTACAAGACTCAGCTTTGCTGTAGGACCTTGGACCCTGCACATCCAGATGGGGACCAACATTTAACACACAGTTTGTTAGTGGCTGCCTTAGTATTTCTCCTTTTTATTATTTATAGAGAGCGATGGTACAGATACACTGGAAAGGAAGGTGAATTTAAAGCTCATTCTAAAGAGCATGAAGATATTTCATTTTATTTTGGAAATGTTTGCATTATGTATGCTTTTTCATGGAGGACTTTACAGACTCTCTTAAATGATTTACCATTAAGGTACATACTGATTACAATCTTCAGTTACTTAAAAGGAGACCTGTTTACCCCACAGCACTTAATACATTGTGACATGTTTCAACTTAACAGTGACACTGGTAAACAAAAGTTACTGATCTACCTAGTGAGTTATAAAACTTGTAACACACTGTAAACAGTTCTGTCATTTTATTTAGCATATTGCATTGCACAAGCTGCTTTATTTACCTAGCGGTAAATCTTTATGGATCAAAAATGCTACAGAAGGCACAACAAATAAATTACAAATGGACACTAACATCTGACTAGTTAATCAAACAAATAGGACATGTAACAAAGAGAAAAGCTATAAATATTGACAACAAGCTGCTTCAGTCACAAAAACATTCAATACTTCAGTTCTCAAGTGTGAGTTTTATATCAGTCCCCTGGAAACAGTTTGTATCCTCCAATAAATTTTTACAGTTGATTCACCTGCCTGATACCCTTCAGCCATTTCCTTCAGAAGCTGTCAAACCCGCCAACAATAATATATGGCCCAACCAACAAGAACAGCTGTAGCCATTCTCTCTGCTGGTTCCCGCACCCTGTTCTGCATAAAATAATACATCAAGATTAATTGATTTCCTGTCAGTCTCACAGAACAGAAAATTAATTTTCATGTAGCTATTTTCCCCAGCATATGAATTTTGAACATGGCAAGTAATTTCAGTTTTTAATTATTCATAAGCAGAAGAAAAAAAAAAAAAAAAGGGAACGAAAAAAAAAAGTCACAACACATGATAAAGCAAGCCCCTGAAAGCCCCAAGGCCATGGCCTGGACCTTGATTTGTGCTGAGACAACAATAGCATTCACTAATGCCTATATAAATAATATATGTATTAACATACATCTTAGTAAAACACCAATTTCTCTCACTCTGACCCAAGACTACCCTGTCATACAACAGCAGTTTGTCACAGTCCATGCAGTGGGCTGCATGTGACACACTACAAGAAGAACGTATAACATGTCAGCCAGACCAGACTGACCACGATTGCCTCCAGAGCATGAATACACCTATGATATAACAGGAGGGTAATGGTCGGTATTTGAGAAAAGTAAAACTTCCTCATCAGCAGGGTGTCATACCTCAGCAAACCTTCTCTTTTCAGGTGACTTTGACTTGTGTGAGGAAAATCACTAATGGAAAATTAAACAGAATAATCTGTCTTGCTCGAGTTAAATCTTTTCCAGATGATTGCTGAAGCCTTAAAGAAAAGCATAGGCCACTCAAAAGACAGTAAGATGTCATAAAGAAGGCAGATTTAAGAAAATCTCATTTGCTAAGGTTCAAATTTCTGTAAATGGACATTCTCGTAAGTTGCAGAATAAAATTTATGACCTTAAACTGGGGCAAAATTGTCCAGGTAAATAACTATAAGTCAAAGCATTCATTATAATAACTTGTGATGTAGTACAAACCACTCATTATTTATTTAGTGCACCACATAATCAATAATGTCAGGATTAGATTTTTTATTAAAAAAAAATAAAACACAAGAAAAACTTGCACTACACAATGCTCGTACAAGGCTTGGGTGTGAAGGCAAATTACAGGGTCAAAATGTACTCAAATTCAAAAGGAGTGTGCAAATGCTGAAAGCATATCACTGAAAATATTTAGCAACAAATTTGTTTTTGAATGTTCTTTCCATTCTCCAAAAGTTTTGGGAAGCTTCATTTTAGTACTTAAACTTCAACTAAAAAGCCCCAAAATGACATGGCATGCCACAAAATTAGTCCTCAGGAAATTCTCTTATGACTATCAGCAGCACTAGATAAATTTGAAAGGACAGAAATCTAGGGAAGATCAGTAAGACAATGAAAGGAGGAAGCACTGTGACCATTTTTGGTTATATATTACAAGGAAATGTTAAACAAGAAACAGAAAGTAGTAAAACAATTGCCAAAATATGGTAAAAATGCTCAAGGTAACTAGAGCCTCTGTACTGGAGACTGAACCGCTTGTAGCATGGCTGGGCATCAGTGCATGCCAGTAGCCCTCTCTGTGAGATGATCCTAGTATTTCCACGATAAAATCATTTCCACAGCTTTAACAAAGGCTTCCGATTTTCCTGTTCAGAGAAGGCTGAAAAAAGATTTGACATATCTAGAAAAAGCCTTTAAAAGCAAGTTTTGAACAAGAACCCTGTGTTCTGTTTCCATTGATACAAAAAAGGTTTTCAAAACAGGAACCCAAGCTCAGTATCCACTCCTTTTATGTGCCATAAAACTTTGGTTTGGATGGAAAAGGTGACTTGATTTTTTTGTTTGTTTGTTTTAAAGCACTGATGCAGGTTAAGGGCCCTTACCTTCTATATATTTAGCTTTGTAAATATATTGGTATCTAATAATAAAATCAGCAGCAAACAAGATCAAAATGTATATGCCATGTTTTTTGCCTGTCAGTTGCACTTGTTAACATCCTGAAACACCAATTCCAACAAAACACCCAGCAAAAGTAAAAATTACACTTACCTCCAAAATGTAAAGAAAGCTTATCTTGCAAAGCACTAAATTATCCAGAACTATAGCTCATCTTTATTGTCCATATTTGACAATAATAAGTCTAATGCAGAAAAAAAAAAAATGGTGTCTAACTTTGCGAAGAAGTAGCTTTTGACTGATTTGGGTTTTGTTATTTCCTTTTCATATTACAAAATAGCTAAAAGAAACAGTGCAGTACACTTAGTAATACCAGCCATTCAACAACTGTCTTAATGGTTTTTCATGTCAAATTTATCTGCAGTTGTCCTTCTAATATTTGCTTGGTTTTTCTACCCTTTCATTAAGAAAATAACCTTATTGAGAACATAATGAGCTCATTACATTCACCATAAAAATACTTGTTTGCAATCCTGTAAATGAAATGTATAATCCAGAGTAAGGAAAAAAACAAAACACACAAACACAAAAACAACCTACACCAAGCAAAAAAACCCACAACTTTACAGTTGATACTGCTGCTACAGATACTGGTCCTAGCATAGCTTAAAGGTCTTTGTTTCTGTAAATTCAATTGAGTGTTTCTATTTCTAAGTCTAGCAAGAGGTTCTAATTATTGTAAGGAGCCTAATTAGCATTTAGTATTACATTACAACAACTGCAGCAAAATTGTACCCGTTCTCCAATAAACAGTATTCACAGTGTGCAATCAAGCTGCTGTACGATGCAATGAGAATTAATAGCACTGCACGACAATGGTAAATCCTACAACTCCCGCTGTGTGTGTTTAATAATTTTTCACTCCTTCCAGATTGTTCCCATCAAGCACAATTCCCAAGATCCTAATCACCTTTCTTCCTCATCAATACTACACAGAGATCTGAGCACTGAAAATTATCTGCAATTTCAAAAAGTGCTTTGTTGCATTATTAGGCCACTGACCTAAGAGGTAATGGGTAAATAGTTTCTGAAAAATGTCCAAAGCACAACATAAATTAAAGCTTATAGTCTTGCCTGCTGTTCTTACCAGAGCTATAACTGCAAAATCTAGCAGTTTTTACACAAAAACCTTAACTACAGTTTTGGCTTTTACACAAAAATTAGTACAAAGATGAAAATGTTTATATTTAAATAACTTCTTTCACTGTGTTTTACACAAACAATGCAAGTTGGAGAGACGTATGCACCTCTTGAATGTATTCCATATATATAAACGCACACACAAAGCAATCAGAGAACACCCACCATAGTTTTGTCTGTGTTCGTGCACGCAGGATATGTAACGTGCTTCTGGAGAGAGGTGCATGCACACAACCATATACACAGAAATGGAATCAGCGTTTTAGTTTTCTTTTTTAGCCAAAGTAAGAAATATAAATCCTGGTCAGAATGCTACGTTGTGATGGTCAGATAAATTCAAAGTTCACCATATTTCCTCAGAGCTTACGCATTTCCTACTCACGTTTCTCTAGCAATTAAGATTCATTTAATAGAGAAACAGAGGCATTAAAGGGGTGACTTAGTTCTGTAGGGAAAAAATACGTGGTGCCCCACCAATACATTAGCAAGGTACATCCTCCATACGCCCAGATAAATGGACTCGCTGCCTATATAAGACTGTGACTGTGTCAGTGATGCACTGGAGCCAGAAACCTGACTCGTGGGTCCGTATGCTGGTTAGCGTGCACCAACAGACATTTGAATATTATGAAAAGAGTTGTAAGTTTGGCAAAGCACTCCCTCTGGCTTTGTCACAGTAATTTGTTTCAGTTAATGGAGTTTCAGCCTTTTCCCATAATCACTATCCCTTATTATGGAAATCTTATCTGTATAATAAACTCATCTTCTCACAGGGGACTTCTCCCTTCCTTTCACAGTTTGTCAATGCCAGTAGCATTTAAGTTTTGCCTGGTAGTCAGAAAGTAATTTTATTTTATCTAGTTATCAGGAGATATAAAACGTTGTGGTATTAATTACCAATTACCATTACCTCCAACAAAATGAGGCATCATTATTTATCTTCAAACAAAAAGAGGATTTGTTCATTAATTCCTGTAACAAAAAATAAGGATCTGTGCAAATTCTTCTGTGGTAATTTGCATCTGCTTCCAATGAGCTGATGATGCACTTGAGGATCACACTTGAAAAAACACCATATTATTACATATCTGGACACAGTGACAAGCACGTGGCAGGGAGGGGGAGGAAGAACTTGAGAGAGAAAGCCAGAAATTTGACATGAGAAAAAAGGGGAGAACAAGTTACAGGAGAGCTCCACTGTGGTCTGAGATGCTGGCAGCCTTTAAGGAAAAAAAGCAGTATTTCTCACGCAAAGCCTGAGTTATGCTGGTTGAATGGCAGATGCATCCAAGAGCAACAAGAACTTCTAATTTTTTTGGTTAGGCAGAACCAGTTATGAAATATAATGAGGGGCCAGCACCAAGCACTCTTGCCGCCAGTAGGCAGTGTTAATAAATACAGAATCAGTGAACTGCGAAGGCAGCTTCTCCTTCTCAGGACCTACTTCAGAAATGTGGACTTTTCAGTCCGGTCTATAGAGAACAGTTTTGCTGAACACCTCTGAAACAGCCTACTTTTCTAATATTAACTACATGTATCCACTGAACAGAACATCTTGTTTCCATACGTTAAGGTGACGGTTCAAAAGCAGCTTGATTGTATAAGAGGTAGCAAAAAAGAGAAGGATCCAAATATGAATTCTTCAGATGACACATGGTCGCCTTCACTTTGGCTATCACAGAAGATGTCACACTGTTAGTGTGACGACTGCAATTAAAATGGTATGATGTGTTTCTCCAATATAACACAATTGTTGCCTTTATTACACAACTGATGATCATTTGCTCTCCAACACTTTCTCTCTGTTTTTCACTCTTCAGGAAGTACATAAACCAAACAAATTTACACCTCACAAAACCAAAAACCACATAACTAATTTTATTATTAGCTGTGGATATGAAAGCTACAGCAGCCAGATGAGAACATTGGTGCAATTTTTATTCTGCACCGACACTTGTCTCCATGGAAGCCGTAATACGCTGCTGTATTGGTGACTTTGAATGCGCTTCTTGGCCGTCACTTTGACTGTTGATGAGCTCTCCAGGCAGCTTTGTCCATTACATCTTATGGGCTTCTTTTCCCTGAATGTTCAAACCTGCCTGTCATTCAGTGTTAACTCTTTTCTGTGTATTTTCTTCTTTCTTTTTTGGCCTTTAAGTTGGTGCATCATCCCTAGTACTGAAGTTTTGATATACAAGCAGGGATGCTCAATTCATTTCATTTAAAAAAATGAACCCAATAGGCTTAATCCAGAATCTCTGGCTCTGAACTGGGTTACCATATGTTGTATTTGATTTGTATTTCTATCAGTATCAACCCAAGCATCCTTATACACACCAGCTATGAACATGATTTATAGCAAGTCATTCGAGGCAAAGCCTATAGCTTCCCTTCACAATTTGACGTTATCAGATTACTTCAGAAGCTGGCAGCAGCTTCCCTAAGTAACAAGCTGTCACTGTAAATAAATCACTCCGTCAGAAATAACAGTTAAAAATATAGATTAGCATGAACAGAGGTCAGTATTTAAGGCTTGGTTTTTGTTTCCCCCCTCAGCCAAGTCACAAATCAACTTTTTATCTGACCAAAATAAAAATAAAATTAAAAAAAAACCCACAAAACTTATCACATGTATCCAAGACAGAAATTAAAAACAAGCAAACAAAAAAAGGCAGGCACCATGTCTTTGGGATAGCCCAGCTTACCAGTTTAAACACACGAGGATAGCATTTATTTAGAAAATGCCATCATAAAAAAGCAGTAGCCAATAACTTGAACAAGTACAGTCATTAGGGCTCACCTTACCAGTTTCCCAGTATTCTAAATACAATCACTACATGACACTTAATACAAGTTTTTAGTTTACCTGCTTTGTTTTTCTTTCTTAAGAATCAATTATTAAAATTTAAATAAATTCAAATTACTGCCTTATGGTCTTGATTTACTGCAGTCTCATAATGACATGGTTCAACCACAGCCAGCAACTAGGACCACACAGCTGCTCACTCAAACCCCACTCCCAAGTGCAGAGCAGCGGTATTTGCCCCCAGTCAACTCCAGTTTGTACACTGAGCATGACAGCATGTGGTAAGAAATAGGCCTTTGGCCAGCTTGGGTCAGCTCTTCTGGCTTTACTCCCTCCCAGCTTCTTGTGCATTGGAAGCCAAAGAAGTCCTTTACTACATCAGTGTATTATCAGCATTCTTCTCATACTAAATCCAAAACAACTGAAAGAAAATTAACTGTATCCCAGATAACAACAGAATACACAATAAATTGAATTTTAACAAAATATAACACATAGTCCTTTTTAGCACACACAAAAAAATAGCAACAGTACTATAAAGACAGGACTTAGCTCCTAACTAAGATATTTTAATCACTGTTTATGAGAACCTAGTTCTTAACTCGGGGAAAAACAAATAATTCTAATGGAGAATAATATGAAGTTCAGAACTGTAATTCAAGGTACTTGTTGATTAAATTATCTTAAAACATTTGGGGTCTTACCAAGAGTTGCACTTAGTGATCTTAACCACAATTTTATCCAATAAAGGTCATGTCCAGTTAAACTTACAGTTGTGGGCACCTTCCACTATTGCCAATCCTATGACTGTCAAGATGTCCTCTATCTTTTATGTCATTCGTTTCACATCAGACCAACCCATTTATTTTGCTTTTTGCAGTCTGACACTTGAGAAGTTATACACTCACATTTCATCATTACAGAGGTCTCTTAAGCATTCACTTCTCGAGAGAAAATAAGAATCTGAAATTCTAGAAAACAAATTTTTTTCATTAAAATACTCACAATGTATTTGATAATGTGACACCATCAGCTAGAAAATGGTACAATTCTGAAAAAAAAAAAATCTCAATTATACTGCTTTACACTACCCATCCAAGTATCTTTTTTCAAAGTCAATACAGTACAAACATGAAAGAAACTAACTGTGAAAAGTATATCTCCTACAGTTTACCACTCTTTGATATGTAAATAGATCACTGCAATCCTTTTTTCTATTTTTTCCTCTACTGTTATGCTGAAAAAGTGTTTCTTGCTATAAAAGAATATACTACATTTATTAGCACACACATATGTACAGATGTATGCACAAAATACTGTGTGTGAACATAGCTGGAGAGAGGAAAAAATGAAATATTAATATATCATGCCTTCAAATGTAATTGAAACATAAAACCTTTGAAATACATTCAGTTTACTTTGTGTGTGTGCTGCATTTATATATGGGTAATGCATAAGCATACATGCAAATCTCTGAAAAGTGGAGGACAGTTGAGGGGGAAAAAGACTATAATTAATGACCAACATTAACTGAAGGTTTCTAGCTATTAGCATTAGAATCCCACACAGGTCCAGTACACAGGACTAAATGTGGATGGATGTTCTAGACTTCAATTGGGGGCTCTGTTCTTAACTAAACAAAGCATCTGTGTTTTTTCCAGCTATCGTAAGAGGAGCATCAAAATATATGATAGCTCTGTGAATACTAGCAATGATTCCTGCACTACAACCCAAATACCCAAACCAAATTAAGCAAATTGACTCATTATGCATTCTAGTATATGACTTTTAATAAGAACTTTAAAAGTTGTCAATTAGCACACAAGGGAATACATGTACCTCTGCAGAGAAAAGTAATAGGAGAAAAAACAGGAGTAAAGCAGAAAAACAATTAGTCTTCAAATACTTTGCTACAAAATTAAAAAAAAAAAAAAAATCCAGAGTTATTCTACGTTTCATGATCAAGGAAAAAAAATATTTGTGTCAGTACAGGAGAGAACTGATATCTCGCAAGTGTCTAGTGAATAGCTCTGCAAAACATGTAGCAGCCAGAATGCAAATGCTCTATTCTCCTAATACACAGTCAGTAAATTTGCTTATTTAGTCAACAATTTTGCTGCAAGCGCCATGGTGTATTTGGCACAAGATGATTAAATTATTTGATTTTGCACTTGTAATCTAGTTCTGCAATCTTGTAGCCATCTCCCTCCCCTTTTTTAAACTTGGTATCCCCATCACACGCCACCTCCCCTCTCAGCAACGGCCTCAGTCATGAGAAATGACTCTGTTACCTTGTGCCCATAAGAAATTGTGGGGCCTGGTGTTAGAGCTATCCAGGCATAACAAGTTCTTTCCCAGCATGCTCACTGATTAGCTACCTTCCATAACCATAAAGTCAACAATAATCTACCTACATGCCCTTTCTGCAGGTGGTTGACCTATAAATGTTAAGTAAGTCAGTGGCAGTTCAGCCTAAATTACTTGGAAAGCAGTATGCGTAAACATTAATGCTGCAGCATGTCCGTAACTATACAACTGGGACTCAATAGTCTGCAAAATAATGTTATTTGATATTATATTTTTTTTCCTCAGTAAAGCCTTTTCCCATTATAAAACTATCCAATGCCCCTCTTATCTGATGTTCCATTCTTTGCTTCAAGTCTTTCCCACAAATATTTAAAGCAATGTCCTCTAGTTTGGGGCCAATTCGTCCTCTTTTGGCAGAGTCCCTCTTCTAGACATCCAGGGACCCAACATACTGACACAACTCTACACGGAACACACAAATACTCTGCATACTGAAACCAAAAGGGAATATTTACCACAAAGTGGCAGGTTAGTATTTTATTTTTCTCTGGGTAAAAAACCACTTTCACTTCATTCACATTGTTTTGGTTAGCTGGAAGATTCTGGAAGATTACTTCCCTGCTTTACTGCACACCAAAACACTTGCTGTTTGTTGGTTAACTCTGTACTCTATCATGGACAATAAAAATATTCATCCTTTAACAAAGACCTTGTAGTCTTTCATTGCAGGACAGATACTGCATCAAAGACACCCTGTCCTGAACAGAATGGCATGAAAGTTCTCGCTGTAGGCACACAAGTTCTGGGTTCCTTGGTCTGCTCCAGTACAGCCTCAGCTCATGCATCTATGCATTTTTTCTGAGCAAGAGAAGGAACTCAGTGGAGGATTAGGCTAGTGATGCAGACAACTTCATTTCACACAGTCATCGACTCCTAAGCAAGGAAAAATAACCAATGTCACCACCTCTGGCAGGTGAGTTTTCAGTGAGGGGAGGCTTATGTGTCTTTTCTTCTTAAGGAGAACAAAATTTACTCAATAAGCCTCCATTAGCAAGTTTTGCCCAACACAGTATTTAATCAAGATTGTTTTCTTCTTTCTTACAGCTGTTGGATTGCAGCCAGGATCTTGCAATATCAAAGACTAAAGTTGCCTAAAATACATACTTATTTCTATATATTTTAATCAGTCTTTAGGAAAATGGCCAGATCTTTATATGGGCTGGTCTTCCTACCAAATCCCACTTTTCTATGAAAAATTTGCTCATAGTACATATTTTGTAAATTCACCTGACATATTCCACTGCCTGAACCCCAAGGGAACCACCACTATCAAATAAAACGTTATAATATGTACCATAAAAGCAGTGTAGGAGTAACAGTGGTTGCTACATTCAAGTGGCAGTACTGAAGAGCACAGAGCCTGTGATTTCATGCAGTGCCCTGTGACTGGAATGATAACAATCCACATTGCCTGTGCAGTCACTCAAACCCTTCCCTTTGGGTATTGCAAAACTGAATGCTCTTTGCTATTAACTACAAGCAAGAGGAAAAGAGTGTGTCACCTTCTTGGAAACTCTGAAATGCACAATTGTCTGACACTGTTCCAAAATCAAAATCAAAGCCTCATCAACTCTTTCAGTAGCTTTCCAGGATTAATTCTGTCACAGAAAACACTAAGGAGATAAGCATCCAGCAGAGTTAGTATGCAACATAAGACATATGATTTTGTCAGCACTGAGTTCAACAGCTAAACTCTTCTAGTAGCTTAATTACAAGCAGTCCTAAAACTCAGTCTGCAGTTACAAATACTGTCAAATTAGTTTCCAGAATTACCTCCAGATGGTGGAGGTAGGTGTATTGTTGTGTTTTACTTTAAGGATGACAAAAAGTAAAAATCATTTTGTGGACTTCTGTAAATATTTCTCCAGAGCAGCTCATGCAGGAGGCTAACTTCAGAGATGCAAAGTACCAACCCAACCCTCCTACCTCTTCCAGTTTAAATACCAGTAAGGTACTCTTCTGCAAGAACAAGTTTTTTTCTTTTTCTTTCTTCCTCATTTTACCACCAGAAAAAAACCCCAGCTACTTTCACCTGTGAAATGAGTGAAGTATTTGTAATGGCTCAAGGACATTACAATAACCAGTCTTAAGAGGGCAAATAGGAAATACCAAGAGAGTAACTCAGCATACAGTTTAACCAAAAGCATATTCTTATCAGCTTCTTTACATACGTTTTTAAGATAGCTCTGCTGATTCATTAAATTATAATTTAGGGAGACAGACAAAAAACTACTGCATTGTACCAATACTGGTCTCTGAGTTACAAAATGACCATTTTGCTCAGCAGCAAAGCAGCCAAATAAGAGTCAGTGTTCCACCCCCTTAGAGTGCAGGTTCATCAGGTCCATCAACATCACCTGCATAGCCCATGTTTGGGGATCCTTCCTACTGCAAGACATGGGTGACAAACTAAGCATTCTAAAATACTATCCCCATATAAATCTTGACGTATAGGCATTTTCCAGCACTGCAATGGTATCAAATTCAGGTACGGATGAGGATCACAAGATACTGGACCTTAAACTGATTTTCATTCTGACTTAACTATGTGTTATACTGCCGCATGAGTATTGATTCCACTCTTTGCTAGTACAGTAGTGATCAAATTGAAATTAGCTTCAATGAGAAGTTAAGAAAGACTGCGACTCAAAAAGAAACTAAAATTCCATTCGCAGACAAACAAAAAGCACCCTTCTATGGCTGCTCAGAAGTTCAGGATGGTAAAAGATGGGTAATGTGCACAGACGGCAGTCAAGGCCATGCTGTTTTCTAACAGCCACGACTCCCACATGATCAAGAGAGAAAAATCACACACAGGCTCAAAGTCTCTCTAAGCTATAACACACCAGTATTTCCAAGTCATTCACTACTGCTTACTTTTTACAGCAAAAATATACCATGCTTTTTTACCTTCATTTGGATTCCATGTTATTCTTTCAACAGAAGCTAGGACATTGCTGTTCAAGTGTAAAAGAAATGTAAATATTTCGGAAAAAATACTGTTCAATAAAATTAATCTATCTTGTAATGTCCCTTGTAGGTTGAAAAACTAACACCAAACAGCAATGCATACAGTATTATTACCCAGTACACATTTATTGTATGCCACAGCTCAAAAACTGTTAAGAACATGGAAAAGTTACTTTTTTTCCTCTACACAAATTTGTTAATGGGTAACATAATGGTAAGCCATGTTTGCTGGCATTCTGTGAAATATCTACAAATTGCCTCTGCAAAGCATTATAGGTTGTCAGACTAATGTAGTTGAAGATAATTTGGCCTTTCAGTGAATTGAACCTCACAGCACGATTATACTCCAGCACCAAGTAGAGTGTCACAATTATTCTTTCATGCTGAATTACCATATAATGTCATAAGCCTACCTGTCATAAGTCCTGCAGCCAAGCTTGAATTTTTCTAAATCTATGTTTCATGGCAAAAAAATGAATTTTTTGCTTCTAATGGAAATCTGATTGTTTTTATCAACAATAAATTTCATAGCAAATCAAAGGATATGCTTGGACAAACAATCCGATACTCAAGGTTAAAAAACACACAAATAATAAATTGCTGGTGTGTCATGTTCAATTTTTACTACTGCATTACACTGCAATAACCATAACAGGATCTAAATTGTTGTCAGAACATTAAACAAACCCCCATACTTCACAAAGGCATCCTGCCTGAGTAATTCACACAACGGAAACAACTATCACATTTTCCGCTGTCCCACCACCATTGGTGCAGTTTATGCATTTGGACAATTTTTTGAATAAATTACTTCCATCCTGGCTGCTGTTGCCACTTCTGCTAAGAGTCATATCAGTTTTAATTGTCTTTTTGTCTACACTGAGCCACTGTTTTTTCTGGCTCCTTCCTGCCCTTACATCCTGAACACCAAAATAAACTATGACCATATCAAATTGCTTAATGCTAAGCAAGTCAGTGCTCTAAAAAGAAATAAATAAACCCATGAGCTCACTTGTCATTTCCACTGTCATTAGCCCTTTTTCTTGTGCTCTCCTAAACAAAGTTGGGGGGAGGAGGCTGGGTGTTTTTAAGGTAACAAACCAGCTCTGACACAGTCTAAAGAACACATTATGTAAATCCAACATGTAGGGTTGGTTGGATCAATATTACCATGCAACATGCTAACTTTTAAAACCTTTACCTCAGACAAAATACCATTTCTGGCAAATGAGCATCAAAATATTTTAAAAAAATACAAAAATAGTACAAATAAAAATATTCATAAAAACTTAACGAGTTTGACAAGTTAGGCTCCTTTCAATACTCAAAATAAATGCTTCTTTAGCTATTCTTATCCTAACATGAAGTTAGTGTTAACTGCATACAGATGTCCACGGGAGTAACTTGGTACTGTGTGAAATGAGATGTTGGGATCTGAAGAGATCAAAATTGGGAAAGAAAAAAAAAAAATATTTAGCTTATAAAGAGCTTATTTATAAATACTGGTTTTAACTGCAACTGAAAATGGTTCACCACTTGATGACAGTCACTAATGTTATACTACATAAACTTGACATACTTGTGATAATTGACACATTTGTAGTTAAACAACTGTACATTAAGTTCCACTTTCATTAGATAAAAAACAAGAAAATAAAACAGTATTAATATTTGGAATAGAAAGGGCATATATAATTCCCTGTCTCAAGACAGAGAGAGAGCAGAAGTAGAGAGATGGATGCACACACCTTCCTCCCTACACACAGAAATGTTCACACTTGGACTGTTGTCTATTCACTGGTTCCCATCCCACCAAAAGACAGCCCAGTGCACCACTGAAGAACGAGAGACAGTCATTGGCACAAATAAGCTGTGTCTATACAATATAGAGTTAATGACTTAACATCACATTTTACATTGCCTTTAACAGCAAACTAAATTGATATAAACTAACCTAAGTCAGATCAGTTTGATCCAAGTCTGTTTTCTAAATAAGAGCCCTGTGTGATTGCCTGCAGCTCCACACAGACACCCGGACCAGTGGCTGCGCACTGGTGTCCTCCAGCCACAGAGCCAGATCACTCATGTATTGCTGGACAGAGCAGAAAAGACCTTCTTCCTTTCAGATGACAATTCAAAAATACAAGCATTTCTTAGCTCTTATTCTCCCATTTTAAAAATAGAAATAACAAAGCTAACCTTTACCTCCCTCACCTTCTGGACTGAAAATGTAATGTAACATATGCCTAAAATGTCAATACCAGGCTTATTTTTCCTTGTTAACTAAACCTTTAACAGTTGGTACTATTTATTTATAACCTCCAAAGCAATAATAAACACAGAACTATGATTTACTTCGAGTCTTTCTATTATTAAAACACTTTGTCTTATTGTTTTATTGATTTACAATCTGTCCTACTTACTTTTTTAGCATCTGAAAACAATCAAGGCACAAAGCTGCAAAATGTTTAGACATTAATTGTTAAGAGACAGCATTTTATTCCAGGCTAGGGGTTTGAGTCCTCGACTGCTAAGCATTCTGGTACAGAAATGATTTATGGCCTTGTAGCAATAACGATGCGGCAGAGCCATTAACATATTGGCAGACCCTAGGATGGATTATCGACATTGATTATTTCATGGACCACTGATACCCATTTGTTAAGAGAAGCTCGAAGATGGCCTCTCCCTGACTGAAATCTTTTACGAGCAGACAGCATTTTAAGTATTAGGAACCTGGGATTTGGGCCATTTTTTTTCCTTCACCACCTCTCTACCCCTCCCCACAATCTACCTCTGGCTCCTCTTAGACTCTAACAAAAAGTGTCAAAAAATTAAAGTTCATTCTTCACTGTGATCTTAATTTCTCAACTCATCATAACCACGTCTTCTTTAAAAATTAATGATTGCCAGCATTTAGCCACTGGTTGTTGCTATGAAGATCTATGCAAAAAGCAAGGATCCCTATAGAGTGCGTGATATATGGAATTCTCTTTATTACTACAATAAAACTTACTGACATTTCAATACTTCTGCAAATAGCATTATAGTATCAATCTTCTGAATTAGGTTGAAAATTAAGTTGTAAATTAAAAGAAAGTGTACTTTGGAATACAACATGATATGTCACCTAGAAAAAGACCTTTGTGCATAACAGAGCTGAGCAGAAAAACTGAAAGATAAGCCCAGGTGCCTCTAAAGTGCCTATTTCATCATAAAGGATCTAGGTTATATTTTACAAGAAGAATGCAGTCTGAAAGCCCTGATATTTCACCTCAGGAGAACAGATTCTGAATCTCCTTAAAAAAAAAAAAAAAAAAAAAAAGACAAATTTGACAGCATCCGCTCGTTAGCAGAGATGCCAAAAAGCCTTCATAAAGGACAGGTGGGACTTTAGGTGGGAAGGGGGGTGGGAGGAGGGGGAAAAAAAGGAAAATATGAGAAGGGAAGGAAAAAGGCTTTATTTTAATTTGGGGCCTTAGTGTAAATACCCTTCCCTTCTTCAAGTACACTTCCACTTACTTGAGTTACCAGAAAATAACAAATTATATCCACTATTACACTTGAGTTGTGCCAGAAGAGTAAAAAGTGCTATATTTCAATCAAAGTATCATTTATAAATACTTTCATTTATGGACCTAGTTGAGACTGTTAATAATGCAGGTTAATGGCTGAAAAATGAATTTCTGTGCCACCCAAGACAGGTATTTCAATATTTTCTAAAACAGTAGCTGCTAATGAGGTGATACATCAGGCTGAAATTCAAGCCAATATAAAAAATGTATTCATGCTCACTGTGCATAAACACAACCTAAAAAAAGTTGGTTTTCAATGCAAAAAATTGCATGCATTAATACTTGAACAAGGAAGATGTTATACAGAAGAATAGCTACTGGAATAAAAAAAACTTAGGCTTCCAAATCAATCCTATGTATTCAGCAACCTTCACAGTAAACAGTTCCATTACCAACTTCTCCATTTTTAGGAGATTAAAGGGACATGGTGTTTCCTCAATATATCCGCACGTCCTTTAGAGCAATCAAGCAAATGAGATTGCAGGATTTCTTTTTAAAAAGCATACCACTGTGGTATAAAGATATTAGAAGCTAAAATACTCCTGTTCATAAAATGGGTTCAACAGTTAGTCACTAAGCATTATAAAATCAAGTCAGTTATCATTCACAGTTTATAATGCTCATCATAAAATGGCCATCACCATTATGGATTGTCACAGCTCTTTTGTACAAAGGGCATGACACCCAAGAGGGAAAACAGACTTGATTTTGGGTATGGATCATCAGCTTCCAAAACTACCCAAAACATATGGGAGGAAAGGTGTTCTTAGCCTTAGCGCACTTGAAAGAGGTGGAAACCCACCTTACATTGCCAGAAGTACTTTTGATTGTTCAATGTGTAACCAGTTCCCTAAAGGGGATAATATACACCCGAATGACATTAGTACCTTTACTAATGTGATTTTATCAGTCGGGATGAGGAATAACACTGTGCAACCTGGTAAATGTGTCTGTAAACTACACAGAAACCAGGACAGAGATTGATTCAGAGGAAGTACCATTTCTAAATTGGAGTTAATTTATAAATGGGAGGAAAATTCTGAATTTCAGGAATAAAATTCATGTAGACAATGAACTGCCTGGAAAGAAAAAATAATGCCACAAATGCACAACCAACATGCAGAGGAGTAAGCACTATCGTTTTCAAATGCTTGTGAATAAGGGCCTCCTTTATTTGCCTGTTTTGCCCTGCTATCACATTCTGCTGATGTATGCAACTGAGAATCCTGAGATCCCTCAAGAGTCCCAAACTCAAGCTGGCAGAGTCAGGCAGAAGAAAGCACCATTAAGTACGCTTTTGCTCGGAAGGTCTCCAATACCTGCTCCAGGACTGACAAAGAAAAGCCACAGTGGTCCCCTCACCTGGAACAGTCATAAGCATCATCTACAGGTGTGTGCTCAAGAGATACTCATTCAGGCCAAGCTGGAGGCAGTAGTCCTCGGACAAAGAGGCAAAAGCATCAGTTAAGCCAGGGGTGTCAAACTCAGTTTCATTGGGGGCCACATCAGTCTCGCGGTTGTCTTCAAAGGGCCAAATGTAATTTTAGGATTGTATAAACGTAACTACTCTTACTGAGTTAAGCAGTCAGTCCGATCTTTTCATGTTAATACAAGAAGGCACAAAAGCACCCTAAGTCCACTGCCAAAAATCTGCAAAAAGGCATTAGTTTTCCAAGCTTCATACATAACCAAAATATATTTTTGTATATGTAGATGAATTCTCATCATATCATATGGCCTTACAGAAAGCATAATTCCTAAGTATCTCACAATATTGTTTGGTCATGGTATCAGTTTGAAACTGCTGCAATAATCAATGCAATAACAGAAACTATACAGTATTAATCAAGACAAACTATTTAGCCATCTTTGAAAGTTCACAATTTCCTTATGGACAAGATGACCCCCAAATTTAAAGTTGTCTCAGTTCTAGTTTGGAAAACTAAACATGACCATTCACACAGCTGGATTTTAAAGACAGCCCCAGGAAGAGACACAAAATATAACAAGCTAAGAAAATCAAATGCACCTCTAATAAGTCAAAGACTTGCACAGCCTATATGCATACTTCAAATGAGATTTGTTTTATTGTAATGGAATTCTGTTTTTACAGTATTTGACATGGGAAAATAAGATCTCAAAGATGAGTCACTGAATCTGCAGTTATAATTGCAGATTTGCCAGAACCATGTTGAAATCGGTGTCACATTCATGTCTCTAAATGTGATACAATGACTACTACTACTGTTTAGCAATAGATCTATACAAATTTAAACGGACTGTGATTTTTCTATAGTGAACTCTCAGACACACTGCACTTACCATCGTTCTCATCACCTGAAACCATTAAACCACAACTACTATTAAAACAGAACCTCTGTTCTGTTAGTTAACTTCTAAATGACTAATATACACATAAAAGAAACCTTTGAGAGAGAAACAGGAGAGAAAGAACAGTGACTCAGAGTCATGTTTGTGAGATTTTCACAGCTAATCACACACAAGACTGATTCACTGCTCACCTCGCTCTGTTCACTCATTTTTCATATCGTACTTTTCACTGCCCCATCAGCCTGCTCCACCAAGGTCAAATGAAGGAAATGATACCACACATACCACACTAAGATTTATTATAAACAGATTTGCTTTCTTCTAACATGGAGGAAATATGTTACTGACATTACTGTTAATAAAAATTAAAGTAAGCAGTAGAGGCTATACATGTAAAAATTTCAATAAAAAGGTAATCATTTGTCTCTATTTATTTGCAGTGCCTGAAGATTATTTTTTTAAATCAACAAGATGATAAAAATTTCCAGTGTATAACACAAAAATTAACACTTCTACAGAAGTCAAGTACCAGCATCCCTTCCCTGCCATCCCCATATTTTAATTTAAATATCAAACCTGGTGCATAAATTCCACTTCAGCCAGATTACAAAGCAAAGTCTCTATGACTTAATGTATGTAACACTTACGAATGAATGCACACCCAGAAGACCAGGCCCAAAAGTAACCCACTAACTACAAGGGACAATTAGCAGCATGTCAACTAACAAAGCCAAGTATCTTAGCCATCAGTAAATTTCTCTTCGGAAAGTAGAGTGGTATTTCACTATTTTAAACCAGGGGCTAACACAGTGAATAATTAATAAGTTACCCACAAATAGCATGGTTTTGTCAAAAAGGCAAGCAAACATCTTTCACTCTCCATCAAGGAGCCTATTTTGAAGACACCCAAAACTCCCATGTGCTTTAGTGCCTGGTATTGGAAGAGAAGATTCCACAAGACAGTATGGAAGAGAATAAATAAAACTGTCTTTTCACATTGCCTATGAATGACTGCAGTGCATCACTACACTAATTTTCCAAGAGTATAACAATTTTACTTTAAAAAGTTTATTAAAATCTACTAAATAATTTTCTGTAATGTAAACAAAGCCTTTCAGTACTTATTCTGAGAACGTCAAATGATCTATTTGTATAGAATAACCGGACATTTTTCTTGGTGTCTCCTCAGCTGAGCACAACAGATCAGTTTGCACGGCTAGTTTAGCTTTAACAGTTAATGCTAACATCTAAATGGCATGACTACAAAAAAGATGACTGAAGAGTGTAGTGACTGCAGGGCCAACACACACCATTTAGTACTTCCAACTAGTAGCACTGACAAAAATTATGTCCTTGTATTTACAGAAAAACAGTGGTATAAAAAAAAAAAAAAATCAAGCAAAATATGAAAGATGTCAAAAATCTGCTGCAAACATCAGATATGTTATATGCATCCACATTCAACATAGAAATTAATGACTCTTCGATCTACATTAAAGAAACATCATGGAAAAAAAAAAAAATCTGTATCAATTACATAACCCAAGTAGACTGTCAAAAATACAGTTACACTGAGGACAGGCCTCAAATCACACTGACCTATGTAAATGGCTGGTATTGCTTTTTATTTACATACTTATCAGAAATGTTATTGAGCAAATGAATTAACATTCTCCTATATCATACCACAGGGGCCACTCCTGACAAGGCATAAGAGCCTTATATCAGAACTGCATATGGCTGTATGTAATATTTGACCTGATACGTTTCCAAAAGCATTTGCCCAGAACAGTAAGAACCCTGCCGTTTTACTTTATAGTAAATAAATAAATAAATAACACATCTAAATAGACAGGACCCATGGCATGGAATTAAAGGATCTTAATTTTCACTTCTATTCCCAATTCAAGAACTTAAAGAAAATGGTAGATTACAAGAGGCAAAATTGCAGAGCAGTGTTTTGGGTTTTTCTGCCCTAGAACTCCATAAATCCTCTTTCCAAGGGTAACTTTCCACAGCATTGCTTCTTTGCAAGAACAGAGGATGCAGCAAATCATCTCCTCATGTAAGCCAAATTATTTTTAAAAACAAAGTAAATGCAAAAGATTAAATCTAAATCAAAATATCTTGTGCCCTAAGAAACCACTTACTACTTGTACTCAAAACAGCACCTATATTTGTCATCTCTGACAATAATACTTTTCCTAACCAGGAAGCTCTAAAAGACAAAGATTATCTAGTTGTTTCCTCTCTTTCCAGAAAGAAAGTTGTAGGTACACACTGCATAAGGGACATGCAACATCTCCTCCTTCCATCACTGTGACTAGAATTACTCTACCAGATTTAAAGAATCCTAAGAGAGAGAGTACAAGGTAAAGTAACAGATGACAGAAACAGCTCACACCAACAATTCCCATGCCTTCCAAAGATGCTTGCAGTGCATGCAGTGTCTGCATCCTGAAACCACTGTACACGACCACCGGCTTCAAAAGCACATTAGCAAATATATAATACAACATGAACAACACTAGACTTTCCCACATAAATTCCATGCATCTTTCCAAGTCCAAAATAATTCCCTGGAGACGTCTGAAGACTCAATTAAGTTAAAGATGGTTATGTGTTTCATGGATACTCTGGAAAGCCCATCAGTAAAAACAATATATGATAATTATCTTAATAGCAATTTATACATGGACATGCATAAGACTAAATTGCCTTTGTTAAAATTCAATTAAACACATTCTATTACTAAGTGAATAGCTGTTTCCAACATACTACTGAAGCCAACAACTGAGGAACATTTTCTCTTTACTCTGATCAATAGTGTTCTTTCCCAGCTGAAAGCACATCAGGGTGCTACATGGAAAGGTCTTGTTAGCACAGCGCATTCAGTTTCTTCATCATCTGCTGAGGGGAAGGAAGAGGTAATAGCTTGGGTCAAATCCCCTTCTTCCAAGTGTCTCTGTGAATCTAAAGGAATCCCACTGGAGCCAATACAACCACCCAAAGTTGCCAGCAGAGAATATTTTGCCCACTATGTCATATCTATATCTTCATTTTTATTTACTGCCTTTTTAAAATGATATTTAAATTTCTGAAACTAAAGCAGGTGATAAGATTAAGACCTATTGATTTGCTCCAGTATGGTAATTCAGATCTTTCTATATAAGCAGTGAAATAACAAAAACTATCTTGTGATCCTCTCATGTAAATAAATTTGGTAGTAGCAGACCTACAGGTCTGTTTCTCTTAAAAAATAGACCATAATATTGTGGTACTGAGAAGCTACATGAGTGGGAAAGCAACTGATTTTTCTTCTTTAAAAAGAAAATGCACATAATGGGCTTATTATTACCATGCATCTGAATGCAGTATCCAAAGGTGTGCCTCCTAGCAGGAGCACAGTTTGTAAGGGAAATAAATATTTTTATTTACAATAGCAAAAGCAACAATAACTGATTAAAGTAAATTTAGTGGAAACATTAAAATAACGGCTGTGGAAAGAAAATTTATTTTGCTCTAGCATACTGTGTGAACTTATTGAAAATAATCAAGTGCTCAGTTTGAATTAACTGAGTGTGAGTGAATCTCAAGAAAAGGAGACAGATATGGCAATAAAAAGCACTAACAGGAATTTGTTAGCTCCTTCTGCTGCTTGGTTCCTTCATATATTTTAAGAAAATCTGCAAAGATGCAAAGAATCCTCCTGTGTTCGGTTAGCAGTGAGTAAATTGCTGTGGGCTCCAAGTGCTAGAATACTTTAGCAGGCAATTCCTCTCTGTCTGTCTTTCTGTTTGTCTGTGTTAAATTCCCCCTCTGCCCTCATCCATTCTCACATCCAGTTCCCAGCTTTGTCCATCCATCAATCCACAGACTTTGTCAGTGCTGACTTCATCCCGGCTCTCACAATCACAGCCAAGCCAGGCTGCTGCCACCAGGGAGCTTTTCGCCTCCCATCTGCGTCTCCCTGAGCTGCTGACTGAGGCCCTGACGCTTGTCGTTTTCTATTGCACAGGCAAGCAAAACCACTAATACTGAACCTGATTTCTATCGTGCAGCTTTTCACCTTTCCTATCGGGAGGAATAGAGAAAGAGAGAGACAGGCAGAGGAGGGGAGAGAGAGATGTTTGCTGAATTTTCTAAAACAATTCGTACTCTAGTCAGGTTGAGGCTCAATTCATCTTCAGCTCTACAAAACATCAATAGAAATCACAAGGAGAAAATGTATCACTAATTAAGGGTTGATAAGCTCTACGTCAAGAGCAGTTTAGGAAAAAAACAAACCTCGCCAGCTTATACAGATTCTCTGCCAGCTGAAATCCATACAAGCAGTCTCACAGCAACTTTAAGTTAAAATCTCAGGGTTTTTTTTGCATAACACATGCTGGTTTATAAGCAACACTCTGGGAAAACAACACACCAAAACCAAATGTGGCTTTATTCTAAAGGTAATTTATAAATATTTTAATTTCAACAGGAAAAAACATAAAAGATGACTAAGGAAACAAATTGTTACCTTACAACGAAATTATATTAAATTATTCTTAGGTGTTTCACCTGCTTCCTTTTCTCAGTTCAGAAGTGCAATATTCTAAGCACACAATAACTCCTATTAGTAGTTTTATTTTAATTAGTGTCTAGCTACTTGCTAAAACACGGTGCTGCTGCTTAAAAAAATATGTATAATCACGTCAGCAGTAGCTACAAATGACAAAGTTCTTCAAATATTCCATTTGTGCACTGCAACGTAGAAGCACGGTGGAAGGGTACATGTTATCACTAAATCAGCAGTTAGGCAAGTGAAAGGATTTTATGAAATTGAAATTAAAGTATATGATAATGATTAAAATGAGTTAACTGTAAAAACAAGCTGGAACAAGAATGTTTCTGACAGGTCATTTTAGGAACAGAAATATAAAGCTGGCATGAAATCACTCACTAAGGAACTAAAACCTTCCCACAAACAACTTCCACGTCCTTCTATGTATTTTTTTGCCTAATTGTGTTTCAGTTTACAAACTGATCACTCTCAGCAGCTCTGTGAATGCATTATTTAGTTCACTGCTAATTAAATATCTTGGTAAGTTTGAATGAAAGATCCTCTTAGCATAAACACACGTTCACTACACGAGCTGTACAGCAAACTCCACATATTCCAGAAGCTGCTGGACTAGAAGAGGGTCTGTTTTCAGTTCCACTTATACTACTAACTATCCCCTTACTGCTAAGTTCAGAAAATGCCGCCAATTCCCCACTTCTCAAAGATGTAGAATGAAGGGAGGGGGGAAGAAAAAAAATCTAACGGTCAGGCCTAGGCTTTTCCTCTCATCAAACCCTTTTGCTCAGGCATCAAAACGTTCTTTCCTCAAATACATACTGACACACCGAAGAATCACATTTTATCTACATATATACCACATTTGTTTAACTATTATATCACATACATAATTTACTTCTAGTTTATTAGTTAGTTTTAGATAAAACTTGAACATTAAGCCAATAAAGGAAAATACACAAAAGAAGGTAAAAAGAGAGACTTGCGGGTGTTCTTAACTAGTGAAAATAACATCCTTCTCCTACCACACTTGTATTTGTTACCAGCACCTTTGTGCCATACAAATTGCATTTAATTTCACTTATTACAAGAGACAGAACCCTAAAGGAAGACCCCACTTTTATTTCTTGAGCCTTTGGTCTCAGTTATGTTTCAGGTATGAAACAGTGGAACTGAAAAGCAGCAGAAGAAAGTCTTCTTTGCTGTGCTACTACACACATCAGACATCTCTAATTAGACAGCAACAAAATTTTATTAATAGGCTGGACATTATGGAATGAGCTTGTTATAAATGGGCCCTGTCAAAGCCTTATTCAGCTACCAAATGAGTATTCTCAGTTCACTGCTCGCATCTGAAGCATCACTGCTGGTGCCGGATAATAAATGATTGCTATTAACCGTATTGTTAGTAATGATGGCTGAAAACAAACAAAAACCCATAAATAACAGTCTACAGAAAAATTAACCCATAAACTTGATAGATATCCAGCTGAGAAATAATAAATGACACTTTGGATCCTGCTGGGAGAAACTAGTGGTTTTTGTTTTCTTCTCTGTCATTAACACATTTTCTGTGCTAAAAATTAGATTCTGATATATAATTATCAATGCTTCCAGATATTAATTCTGCTATCGCTCCCTCTGTTTCTCTGCTGGTTGGATGTAATGTTATTCACAGATTACTCTGAGAAAACACATCAAACACTTAACAGAGCAGGTCAAAGTGACAAGCAGCTTTTGCTGACAACACTAACCTGCACAGCCTTTTTTACCAGGGACACAAAACAAATTTCTCAGATTAATTAACTCTGGTTTCTTTGCAGTGAGAAGAAATCTTTGCTATGTAATGTGAGCTAAGCATATTCTCAGCTGTCCTAATGTAGGCTGTATTGAGGAGGAAGAACTGACAATTATTATCCTGCATTTACACAGTGAAATCCACATCTGTTAACATCCCAGAGAAATATGCCTATTTTCACAGCCAGTTAAAACAAGTCTCTTTTTAACAAATATAGTGTCAACAGCACAGCCACACTTTCTCTCTCCTGGGGGGAAAAAAGGGGGGGTGCAGAAAATATATATATATATAAAAGCAGTAGGATGTTTTCACTGAAGACAAAAAAGCATCCCTACTTTAATCTACATAAGAAAATTTAAAAGCAATTATTCACCTTCCTCTTGAACACAAAAACTTTGCAACCTTTGCAGACAAACACAGCAATGAACAGGTCTTGATTAAATGTTAAGACATCTCAACGAGAAAAAAACACAGAGCAATATCACAAAATAATTACGCATTACCACCTCATAAATGTTTGCATATGAGTAACTTGAAGGAATATTACTGAGCATGGTAAATCATTTGTAGCATCTCAAGCTTCAGTCAGAAGCAGATCCCTATTCCTTTGCATACTGTACAGAGCAGGTTAGATGACACTTTCCTTCCCTCCTCACATCCTCCCCAAAGACCTCACAGTCTAATTTTGTGCCTATGGAATGGACTTAAAGGCTCTTTGCATGAGCAAAGCTATGTATGCATGTTACATTGGCAAGAGTGCATAACATTTTCTGGTTCATGCTTTGCATAGTTTGCAATATTTTTTTAAATACCACTCAGAAGCCTTTTTTGTAACACATTTTTAACTATTTTGACATACATTCATATTTGACTTGCTGTATTTATAGTGAACATTTTAAGTTCACTCATTTCAGCAACAACTTTCAGTTCCTCAGAGTTCAATGAATAATATGCTTCAGAGTATTAGAGAAAAAAAAAAAACCCTTAGGTAAACAAAATTAGAGGATATAAACAGATGTAGACCACAGCTGTAAAGTACAAAAAATGCACAGGATGAAGTAGACAATTTTCTGAACAGTATTTCCTCCCCTTTCCATACCTACAATAAAGAATAGGAGAAGAATCAGAGCAATGTTTCTGCCAACAAGTTAGAAATTCCCTTAATTGCAATTATTCAAGGGAAATTGTTTGCTTGCTATTCACATGTTCTTTTCCAATCAAACAGGTCTCCATTACGTTCATAACAACATCTAAGGAAAAATGTTTTGGAAAAGTATTTAAATAAAAATGAAGGAGGGAGTGCTTCCTGCTCTGCATGCCTAGCTTTTAATTTCCACATTGTGTCCCCATGGCCATGTTTTGCTGATGACAGAGTCTGACTGCAAATCCCATACCTGCTACACACTACATTTTCTCCGTATCTGGCACTGTGATATTAAATAACTATAAAACTAGAAAGCCAAAATAACTAAATCACCTGGCAGCCAATTTCTGAGAGTTAAACCACAAACCCGGAAAATGGTGGAGTGTGTTGAAATAATGTAAAGGAAACCCATAAATTCAAACTTTATGTTCTGTAAAGAACAAATATGAAAAAGGCATCAAAATAATGAAAGATTGTTTATGTATTCTGGCATGAAATGGGAATGTGTTATGAGAGAGAGCGCAATGGCAGAGACAGATCGACAGAGCTGACAGTGTGGTATTCATCCTGCATGGTACAGCAGACGTCCTGCTAGTGGCAGTCGACAGCGCAATAAATCAAGGGCTCTCGATGCTGTACCTACAGCTTATTACATCCAAGATGACAAATAAATAATAATCCCTGTCACAGCGGCCCTTTGCTCAAGGATTGAGCCTGAAACCTTTTGCTCATCACTCCTGGTCTTAAGTGAAAATACTAGAACAAGGGAATTGGAGGCCACGGTTTACTGAGCTCATGAAACACAAAGCAAGCTGGCCACAGGAACTAGAACCAAGCAGGAAAGGTCAAGTAGCAAGAAAGGATAAGTATTTAAATAATCCCAGCAAAAAGATGGCAACATTTCACAGCTGTGAAACTGCAAGAGACCTGTAGAAACACCAAGCCTCTGAAGCCTCATGTTAAGGCCCCAAACAGTTGAAGCTGGTAACATTAACCTCCAGAGTTCCCCTTCTCCAATTACTTCCTTTGCTTCCTCCATTATCACCAAGTAGGATAGCTGTATCCTCAAACTGGGATGTCAGGTAGGGAAATCACTACACCCTCCTCCCCATACATCCTCCAAAGCCAAACACCCACCCCTGAAAACAGAAAACTGCATCTCATTTTTTCCCTTTTAATATGAGTTATTTCCTGTATCTGTCTTCTCAAAATGCTTTTAAATTTAGGACATCTTTGAGTTCTTCATACAAAAGATACTACAAAAAGTAAAAAGAGTCAGTACCAGAACAAATACTGCAGAGAGGTCTCATCTCAGCTGGCACACCAATTATAGAAACATGCATACAAGGCATCCTGAGTCCATTACCAAATCTGTCACAAGTTTTCTTCAAATTAAACATGGATTTTTCTTTAGAGGATGGTTGAATGTTAAAGTTAGAATTAACCTGTTTCTTTTTGAGTACTCAGGACAACAGAGTATAATGTGTTTACATCCATTTCATCTCTTTTTTCTTTATCATTTAGAATTGCAGTTGTATTTTCAAGCAATACAGGCAGCACTGAAGTAATCCATTACCAGTTCTCGGGCTCATTGTCTCCACCTGTATACACTTTGTTTCTTAACTTAAATCTCTTGCTCTCTTCTTCTCCATCTTTAAAGAATTAATAGACATTTCATTACATCCCTCAACAAAGCTGGTCAATACAGCAAGTAGTACACTACAAGGTATATTAGAGCAGTACAAGTTGGACAACACATCACCAAAAACTATGAACTTACACTATCAAATGTTGACTGAGGCATCCTCCTTGAAATTGTATCAGTTGTGTTATATCTTTTCTGTGATCATCATCAACTTTTTCAAGTACTTTCCTCTTTAATGAGGTAGCCAAGGATAACTGACAGTAGAGGTTGTCCATGTCTAATTTGTGCACCAGTGCCCATCCATTGGCATTCAAATGAAGACAAGCAATCTTCACCATTTTATGCCCTCTTTTCCTTTTAATTTTACCAATTATGGTGGTTTGTTGGCTTTCTGTGGTGTTTTGTTGTTGTTGTTATTTAGTTGGTTTGGGGCTTTTTTTGTTTGTTTGTGGGGTTTCTGTGGGTTTTTTGGTGTTTTTTGTGGGCGTTTTGTTTTTGTTTTTTTTTTTTTAACTATCTCTTTCAAAACATTTCACATGAAAAATCAAGTCTAATGCATCAAAAATACATTTGTTAAAAAGCTATGCCAAGCCAACCCTCATTGCATCTATATTCTCCCTAGGAACAGACAGAACGAGAAGTTTATGTACGGAATTCAAGCCCTAGTTTGTAGTCAAGCCCAACTGTAGTTATATCAACTACACATCAAGTAAAGGGACCTTTTAACCAAGGCAAGAGAATATTATACAAATATTTTTACTGATAAATGGGAAAAAGAGATATATTAATACAAAAACACAACACAACATTCATCTCTGTGGACCCATGAATGAACCAGTTCTACAAAACTAGCCAAGTTTGCAGCCACCACCTGGTGAGCTCCCACCATTGCTTGCCAAAGGTGGAAGGTATCACCACTCAGCTATCTTCTGGCTTGACGAGCACTCACCTTCACAGCTCAGTGAGGAATATCATACCCTAGTTTCAATGTATATATTTACCAACTTGTCTTTCATTCACAAGCACTATTGTCGCAGTTGTATATCATGAACTTTTATGTGATAAAGTAACAGTATTCCATATCAAGGGTATGTCTCTATTTTGCAGCAAACTAGCTGAAAATCACACAGTACTTTTTTCCCCCCTTATCCTCACTACTGCACACTCTCAAATTTCTACCTTTTATGATCTCATTCATCTCTTAAACCATCTCTCATACAGAACTTCAGGGACAAAATCACTCATTTTCTTTAGTCTTCACAATTCCAAACTCAATGAAATACCTATTTGGCTTAGTCTCTCTGTCACCTAAACATACTGAGGTTAAGAAAGCATGGTCATCATCAAGATACATAAACCAGGTCTGAATATCACTGTATTTCAAAATTACATCTATAAGTTTATGCAACTTCAACAGTTTCTAGATTAAAGAGGACAAACTAAAGGTTGTTCACTGAGAAAGATCAGCACAGCTTGTAACTCAAAAAGCACATAAAATCCCACACATTCACAGTTTGCATGACTTTTCTAGAGTTTAAATGCATACTCCAGAGACAAGGCTTCTTATTAGAGGAAATGTCTTTTACCAGACCAACAGATACCATCATGAAGAGAGCGTTAAGTTTTGGGGATTACAAGCCCTTCTTTGACCAAAAATTTTCTTCAAGCAATACATTTCAGTGAGAAAGGGTCTGGATTTAAAACTGTACTCAACATTCACAGAATCACAGAATGTTAGGGATTGGAAGGGACCTCGAAGGATCATCTAGTCCAATCCCCCTGCTAGAGCAGGAACACCTAGATGATATTACACAGGAATTGTCTTGTTAAGCCTTTCACACCCTTTATATTTTTAAGAGGGCTTTTCCCTTTCATTTTTTTTTTTCTTAAACAAATCACAATGCACAAAATCACAACCTGTAGAAAGATAAAGCAGATAAGTTTGGCTAGGACACAGCTCCTACTCACAGAGCAGAAGACAAAACCTTCATCTCCAAAATGCATTAAACCTTATTAACACCTGCAAAATGGGGAGTTGGCTTCATTGTAACCAACCTGCACCTGTGATATGAAATTACAAAAAAACCTCAAAAGCACAGAGCCAGTCACCTGGGTCAGGATTTTACAACGCAGCAGCAGGCAACTGAACTGAAACCATGCTGGGCTTAATACTGCAAGCCCAAGCAGCATTACTGCGATGTTTTAAATACAGTTCAGGACCAGGTCAAGAGTTCCCAACATCACCCAAAGGTGGAAGCCCCTTCCAGCTTGCCAATTCTAAAATTGTGATGTTGCCAACTGGAAAATGTTTGAACCATACTTTCATTTGAAAGTATTCTAGATACCAATAATTAAATATTACAACAAGATTTTGATAAATCCCAATTTATCACCTATACACAAACTGCATACATATGTACAAACAAAAGCACTTGATTAGAAGGATTTGT
This sequence comes from Streptopelia decaocto, assembly GCF_964273445.1. Lineage (NCBI taxonomy): Eukaryota > Metazoa > Chordata > Aves > Columbiformes > Columbidae > Streptopelia > Streptopelia decaocto. The sequence goes on from NC_138659.1 coordinate 48,680,168, forward strand.
ATTTCCATGGCAGTGCACTGAGGCAGAGACAATACTTCCTGGTGCTAAAGAGTAATGATTGTCATCACACAAAGCACAGGACAATTATTGTGGAAGTTGGAGAGCCCTAGAATCATTTTAAGAAAATAATAAAACGCTATACACATTTCACGCACACAGGTACACATAAATGACAAATTATTTTAGGATAGACTTTATACTTAATTACTTCCATGAGTACATTGGGATATTTTGTCATAAACTCACTGAGTCTGCTATATTTGTACTGAAACAGTATTCTGAAAAGTGAACCCCACTGCTAATGTTTTTATTTGCATAAATTATTACCCAACACAGCAACCGTCAACATTTTACAGAACAAGAACATGGATTTCTGCAATTTCTGTGGCCCTAATGCCAGTCACTATTGGGAGCATTCAGTTATAAATTGTCTTTCAATAAAAGTAAAAGCTCCCAAAACAACAAAATGAAAAGACACAGCAGCTTAAATCAAGGAAGTCAATTTCTACATGCCGATCCTAAATATTTCATAGCCCTATTTTATTCTGACATTTGTAGATGACTAAAGTGTTACAAAGGAAATAAAATGCTGATTAAAGAGTTCACTGTCATAAAGGTTACTGAATTGTAAATGGCCCTTTCCATCTTCCTGTTAATAGGTACCCAGCTGTAAACATCATGAAGGATGTGACGGGAGGCCTGTGCTGCTCCTTTAGGAGTCGTATATACATTAATCACTGAATCACCAAGCCATGCTTAATTGCAAGTTGTATATCACACAAATCCATGGTAAGTAGAAGGAAACTCATTATTGCTGCTTCATAACTACTGGGTACTTCTCATTTTAACCTTCTCACACCTGAGACACTCTTGTTTTACAATATGAATGCAGAAAAGGCATTAAGTCACTAATTATAGTAACACTGTACGTTATCCTGCAGTTTCAACATTTTTCAAAATAAAACTAAGTAATTAAACTCTCTCCTTAAAACTAGTTAAGTGATTTTTAGAGTATTTTTTCATACATTGTAACACGTGAAATTCCATTATTCCTTGATAGTTTAAAGAACTGGTTAAATGACAAAGAAAAAATCAACAACACACTGCATTTTGTTTTGACAAAATTATTGATTTAAATCCCATGCAATAGCACAATACTATTTAAAGGCCACCTAAAGAAAAATGAGTTTACACACCAACAGAGCAAGCTTATCTGTCATGAAAGTGTAATGATGTGCTTATACTCACACTAGTGTGTATATATTTTCCAAAAAGATAAGAGATTTTGTGCAGGTGAAGTCTGACAAAGAAGAAAAGTGAAAAAATTTGAGGTACTTACAGTAATTGCTAAACCACTAATATTAATTACACTATTTCAATAGCCCACCCAGGTATTTTTATAAACTGTTGAGCATGACAGCACTGAAAACTCTTCTATGCCATTCATCACATGCTTTATCAAAACACTTGCAAAGTATACTACACAGCTTATGTATCTAGACACTAACAAGTGAGATATCTTAATAGATATAAAACATGTTTCAGTTCGTAGGTCTTCATGTTACAAGTGCATTAATGCAAACTGGTTTGAAATTTTGTATCACAGTGAAACACCATAAGTCCTCATATACTACTCAGATAAAAACATATGTATTAGCGGAAAACATTCAAAACAGCTCAATTCTGAAGACAAATGTTATACAACCACTATCTTTTTTTAACATCATGTGACTCTTTCTTGTTCCCCAAGTTTTCAATTCCAATAGCAAATGGTATCAATGGTTTCTCACACCTAAGATTTATTAAGATGGTCTTTAAATCAGCTTTGCCCTAAGACATCCATTATCTGCCACATCTTCCTGTCACTATTCTCCATTCTGTAAGAGCACTAACGGACTCTTCCATTACATCTTCAATGCACTCACATGATCCCTTTACAAATATATTTGAAGGACCTGCAAATTAACAAATTACGCCCTTCCTCTTCCCTTTAAAAAGAATAAGTACAAAGGACTGTGGTTGTGGCTTTTGAATCAACCCTGATCATCTGTATCAGTTGGTACTGATAGGCTACATGCTCCTTGTGGATTTAAGCATGAAGATTACACTGCACCAAACTCACGTGAACTCTACAAGTACTACCTTTAAAATATCTGAGCATTTTGCTTCATTACCCAAAATAAAAGCAACCTTTGACCAATTCTGTATTCACCGATAGTAGTTTCTCAGCTCTCCTATGATTTTGTCAGTTGTTGCTACGTATAAAAAGTAATGTCATAAAACCAGAAAGAGAGCAAACACCTTTGATTAAAAATGCAATAAATACTTTTAATAAAGCCAAAATAAATTGTATTCTTATTTTGCGAAGTCACATTTTTGTTAGATTATGGGTGTCTAGATTAGGATAGCTCTCTCCAAAAACCTGCCTAACTACAAGTTTTCTGAAAAAAAAATGTTTTCTACACCGTTTCAGACAGTAGGAACCCTGTAGTATTCATTACTTTCAGAAATCCACAATCATGACAGCCACAGCCTCACATAGTGCTATATCCAGTCCACACATCCTTTAGCAAAAAGAATTATTTCATCCAATAAATGGATGGGGCGGGGGGGGGGGGAAGGAAAAGATGTCATAGAATATGTTCTCTTCCACTTGCAGAATAAGCAGAAAAGCATCTTGATCAGAATTTAAAGCAATTAGTCGTCTTTTGGAGATCAACAGTAACTTAATTAGAAAAGGGGGGGAACAGTGAAAAGATGGTATATTGACTTCATTGCAGAGATCTAAAAAGAGTATTATACTAGCAAGGGGTTTTCTTTGTCCCTAGTTTGCCTACTGTCCAGTGTGAAGAAAAATGGTTTATTTTATTAATTTTTAAAATCACAGAAATTTCTTAATTATATGAAAGGATATTTTTTCCAGATATTTCAGCCTACATCACACCTGCTCTAGAGAGCAAGGCCTCACCCACATCACAAGTACTCAAAATACCCTCTCTCTGCGATGCTCAATACAGAACACACAGGAATGGTTAAAACAAACTTTCCTCTGACCCCCAAAATTTCCATTTTTAAAATCTTTTATTTTCATATTTCTTTTACACAATATATGTGTTTAATACATACATAAGCAGAGACACACACAAACTGAAGAACACACACAATACATCTAGGACTTGCCACTCTGGAACTGCACAAAAGTTCAGATATAAAACCAGAAACCATGACAGTAAATGATACTCCACTGAGTGATAGCTAACCCAAAGTCAGCACCTCTGAACTATATCCCTGCTCCATCTTTTATTTCTAGTCTCATCTTTTCAGTACTTCAGTTTGTTCAGTATACAGAAAAAAAACTGCAATAATAATTTCCACTAACTGGTAGGTTCAGTCTGAAAGCTTAATCCATCATTCTAAAAAAGCACTTGGAAAATTTCAGATAAGAAGTGCTTCATTAAATCTGAAGAATTGTTCTATGAAAGTCTCTTGCATTTTGCCCCATCTTTATGAACTCTATAACCTTCATCCAAAATTACATGGATTTTAGGTATACAACCCTCCATACTGAGCCTACCATTAGGACATTGCAAGTCAGGAAAAAAACCTGTGGCCAGTGATCTACTAGAAGTTTCAGACAAGATACTGCCACTTCAAAATTTTACAAAAAAAAAAAAAAGCTGACATGGTGTGAACAGAGAGATATTTAAAAATCATTTAAAAAAATATTTTGGTGTGGGGCTTTTTATTGGCTTGTGGTATTGGGGTGGGGCTTTTTGGGTTTGTGGGGGATTTTTTAAAAATTTTACAACAGAAAATTATTCAAATAAAACACGTTACGTTCGGTGCACAACATAGTTGAACACTTATGTACGAGATGACAAACAAAGTACATCATGCTGACCTCCTTTCAGAACATGGACAGGAATATCTTTTGCTGTAAATTAAAGGCCAAGGCTAGAGTCCCTTGTTTAATTAGCTGTACATGTGTGAAAATAGCAAGTACACAAAAACTGCGATTCTAATTGCTGTTATTCTGAGATGTCCAAAAAGTCTTCATTTCTTGTATTTGCTGTCACATTACCTAGAAATTTGTAATAAGTTTTTTAATTAAAAAAAAAAAAAAACATGATACAATAGATGTAACATCTGCTTATTTTATGGAAATTATATATTTAGAAAGAAAAAAAGATTGTTTATACAGTAGTGCAATTGGATAGAAAATGACTGTAATTTTACATTCAATGCTACATTTAATTTGCTATTTCATCCTGAAATTGACTACAAACTTGGTTGAAATATGGTGAGGAGGTGAGTTTCAGAACTCAGTAAAATTTCTTGAAGGCTATAACAACCCTTGGAAGTGAAATAAAATAATTATCAAACATAAGACATTATTCAACACTGAAAACGTCTGAAAGTCTGTACCAAACTAAATTTGAAGAATCTTAAAGGTTAGACTGAAAGGTTTTGAAAGTATTATATACAAAACATTAGGTTTTCCCACATTTCTATTTTTCAGGGTTTTTCCCATGCTAATCTGAGGCCAAAAGTGATGGAAGGGGGGCTATGACCAGTCCAAAGCAGACCTACTCTTTCTTTAGTGTCTTCTTCCATGGTATATTTGTATTACTGCATTGCAAATCTTTTTCCTGCAGCTGTGCCAGGGTCTGAACTGTTCACTCACCAACAAACATGGGTGTCACATAGATTTATCCTAGGAGGAATCCATAGCGGTATGGTTCTTGTTAAGGATGTTACGTAGTTTTATAAGAAAAACTGAATTACTGAACATGTTCAGACACATTGAAGAATGGAGCCTGCTATTCTCAAGCTCAGAAGCTTGATGCAGATAAAAAACAAAATAGTCCTTTGTTTGGGGTTGTTACAGATCAGAGAAAGATGACAGTTGAAGTACAGCAAGCAAGTGTGAACTACATGCTCCTACAAGTACCAATCAAATACACAATATTGAGCATAACAAAGCCTTATATCTCTTATTCAGAGATCTCATGGTTCATTAAGGAAAGCTTCAACAGGTAGGGAAGTCAAAGGATCAGCATAAATTAGGCAGTATGCAGTAAGATGGGTCTTAACTTTTATGGTTAATATTCGGTAACACTGAAATGAATGGCAACTCCACTGAACAGGTGAGGAAGTGGACACCAGACAAATTATAACCAAAAACTCTTGGAAAGCTAAAATCCCATTGCATATAAATACCACTGCTTTTAGAACATCTAATCACAATGATTAAAAAAAAAAAATATATATCAGAGTTAAAAGGAGAAGCACCTGTACACTACAAAGCCTCCCTTACTAGAGCACCAGCACTGCACTCCTCAAGACAGTTTACAGGGTAACAAGCAATACATAACCCAGATTTAATAGATTTTTCTACCGAGTTTTAGAAAATATCATGGACCCAACACTCATTTTGATTGTCATGGCAACACTGGGTGATATTGTCATCTTATAGCAAGCACATCTTGCATCAATAAATAGTGGTTACTGTCAGACAACCCATACGCTGACACTTGTTGTTCATCACAGTTTTATTTTCATATGCAAAGAGCAACAAAGTTAGTGTCTACATTTGGTGGTAGTTTGATAACACTGATGGAAAAATATGCAATTTAATTAGCAGTTAGACAAGTATCTGTCATAGATAATAACTTCTTATGTCAGGGAATCTACATACTGATCAATGTGAAGCCATGTGCAATTGCTTATACCAATCATAAATCACTTTCTATTGATTTGCATTCCAAATCCTTGACATAATTAGAAGGTATAGAAAGGGTCACAAGATAACACTGTGCATGTCCACAAGTCCTTTATTTTCTGGGCCTTTCTGTGTTGCGTTGCATTCAGGTTTTGTTGGGGAGGAGGGACACATTTTATATTTATTTTCATTATTTTTATTATTAGAAAAATTAAGCATGCAACTGCCACCTGATAAATCCTCATGCTAGAGGTTAAAATGTGAATTTCCCATGCCTGAATTTGATTCTTATGTGCAAATGCAGACTTGACTAAATGCTGCTTATAATCTGATTTATGCACCAATTTATTTTATACATTAGGCACACTGTATGCAGCCTGACTGACGTATAAAAATTTCATGCAAAAAAGGACTTACTTGCACACAACTGCTTTTCAGTTATTATTACCTCTTCTGGTTAGCATCACAGAGTACGTAGGACAAATGACTTGATACAGTGCACACATTTTGCCCACTATACAAACATTTTGATCGGTACCTATTTCACTTCACTTTCAGCAGACTCTTGAACGGCTTAACAGCTTCATCTTTAAAGAGATCATATCTTATGTTTCTGTAAAGCCCTCTATGGTGACAACCCCCTACCACTCCCACACACAATTTTTCATATGTACACATACAAGACACGGGGTTTATTCTGCAGCATACCTCAAATAAATTAACAAAATGTAGTAAGGGAGGATACTGTTGCTAATTTTTGTATTATCTTTGTACATGTATGCTTCTTGTATTATTATCAATCAAACTGAAGATATGCTTTTGCACAGCTTTTATTTAGGAAAAATCAGCAAGAAATGCATCTTTCTGTATTTTTTCATTTATTAGAAGTCTCCTTTCATCCAAGAAATATGAGACCAGAAATAAATTGTACCATCCTGCTTTTTTTTATTCAAATCCTTGCCAGTGCTAGGCAGTATGCTAATGAAAACAGGTTGATAAATGACTCCCTGATATTTTCCAGACATTTTTCTCTCAGAAGTGCTCTAAACTGATGTAGCTCAAAGAGAATAAGGCGCATTAAGTCATTATATCAATTTTTGTTACCCAGATACTTCAGTCCCAGTTAAGAGCTGACAGCCAATATAAAACAAGGCAAGGGCATCATACGACTCCATCGATCAAACCTTGTCGTAGATAGATTGCCTATTACACAAATAGAACCAGCAGATTCAGTTTGTAGTTTTATGCTCTCCAATTAAAGGATAACAGGGTACTTTCCCATAAATCTGCTAATTGCAACTGAATTAATTTAACAAATTTTGCCAAGCACAGAAAAAAGTGATTGGTTAAGCTAATATAAACTAGCACAGGATGTCACAAAGCGAGTTCCATAACAGGCTTTTCCTATACCTTGACTGGGCAAGGTGTCACAAGCATTTAACTCCACTGGGGTTCTCTGGCAACAGACAGCTGACAACCATAAAACCTTGCACAAATAGGAGATAATTTATTTGCTGTACTTCCCCCCGCCCCCGAAGCATGGAATAACGCCTTCTTTGCACCTAATTAATGTTCCTCTCTAAGCGGACTGCATTTCTGAATCAGTATTATACAAGAAAAAGCACTAGATCACAAAAAGTGCTCCCACATGGGCACTCAGCAAACAATGGCAGTGATCTGCAAAAACCAGAAAACCACCTATAGCATTGCTGTGAGAAGCAGCCGAGGCATTTATTAAAGAGCACAATAGTGCAGCATACCATGCTTTGGATATTATTCTAATGAGTTTATATATTCATATGGAAATAGCTAGACCAACAGAATAGTAGATAATTCAGATCTATAAAGAAACAGTGTAACTTATGAAAGGAAATTATTTTTGCAATCACCCTTACAATGATACATTATTGTGATAAAAACCTGTCTTCATACTAAAAAAACTAAAGTAGCTACTTCCTAATTAGTTTAAAGAAATTTATATCCAAGCCCATGAGATATTTTAGGAGCAACACTTCTTACCGGCACAGAAAAATTATTCATTGTGGATGGCAAGTTTTGCACATAAGTAGCATAGGGTTGCATATGCCGATATTAAGTGCAAAACTACAGTCATAATTAATATGAAGACATAATGGAGATAATCCCTTTGACACACTGGAATTTAAGATGGAGGGTACTATTAACATTAGGAAGAGTCAAGCATATCAAATGCAAGTTGGACACAACAACAGTCAGCTTTCTAAGTGATTGGCAACCGTAATCTCAATGCACAGTCTAAAAGAAGTATTTAATTCAGCTTGGTTTAGTTTGACTTTTTTTTTTTCTTTTCTCTTTTTTTTTTTTTTTTTCCTATTTCCCTTGCACAAGTGCACTTCCTATGGTGCCCAGACATTCACAGTTTCAACAAAACTATGCAAACAGCAAAACAAACAAACTAGTATCATTAAAAACAGTGTCTGAAGACAAAAGATGCTTGCAGAGATGCAGCAGCACTTTCCCTAAGAACAGTTTGGAAAACCTAATTTGCTTCCACACTAGCAGACTCTCTAGAAAAATTCCAAATTTTACCTGTTGTCATGTGTTGTTCTGCTTAAGACATGGTTGTTTTTACCTGGAAAGTAAATACAGAAAAGCCCTCCCAGCTTCAAACAGAGGAAGAATTATAGCTCCTCAAAAAAAAAAAGTAACGTGTCCCAGGCACTGGAGAAAAAAAAAAAAAATATATATATATATATATATATATATGTATATATATAATTCTCTGACGCAGGGCCAGCAAACCAACTGACCAAAATAAAGCAACAATGCAAATAGGTTTCTCAAGTTCACAGCAAATTTCATGCACTTTACTCTCCTCCGAAGGAGACTAAAGCCACTTGGGAAACAAAAAACCCCAAAACCATAATCCACCCACTTGTTCAAAATTATCATAACCAGCAAATACTTTATGCAATCATTTTTAGCACAGAAAATTTCTGAAAATGACTTGTTCTATCGCACTGCCAGTGGCAGTTATGTTGCTTATTTATATTTCACATGAAATCAAATATTTCTTTTGTTTCATATCTTTAGAAGCCTTTGGTATGAGACTGTATGTCTTCCTCTTGAATTTAATACAGAATATGGTAACATAATGTAAAACAGTTATCCAAACAGATACTTTGTTTACTTCCAAGATTATTTTACAATGTTCATTTTTCCACATAACTATGAGGAAGAAGCACTGATGTACATGACGTTGTTTTATACATGCATTCAAGCCATCAATGTAAATTAAACTCTGGGAAAATTTCATTACAAAGCAGAAAGCTACCTGGCTAAAGCTACAGGTATTATTGGTCTCTGTGCTTATTTAGTCCTATTCTATCTAATCTAAAATTTTACTTGTTCACATCACCAACGCATTCAGAAAAACAGCTATAAAACTCAAAATAAAAATAATACATAAAATCATGACAAAAAAAAAAAGTGTTTCATCATATTAAAAAAAAAAAAAAAAAGTCATAGTACAAAAAATTCAGAAACAAAGATCTGGAAAGGATCTCAAGCAACCATTTAGTTCATCCCCCCAAAAATTAAATGCATCACTATGACTGTTTCTGTTTTTATAGCACAGTCCAAGCATACCATGTCATCAACTGCACATTTGTGCTCAGGAGACATGATGCAGAGGATCAAACTTTTGACCAATGATCAAACACGGAGGAGTCTAGACTACACACAACTATAGTATGATAATACAAAACATGCTGTGATTAACCTAACATATATTTCCAGTTAAATTACATTGAGTTAGAAGAATCAAAGGAACTCGGATAAAACACAAACCATACAGAGAAAATGCAGAATATGCCACTTTCATTAGACAAATAGGGTCTCAGTCTCTGAGTCAGTAAATGTTCATGAGCAAAATGCCACAGTAGGCTTAAGTTACCAAAAGATCTGTGATCACTAACTTGCTTTCCAAAGTTGTTTTCCAGACGTCTAAAAAAGCCCTACATAAAACTTCCTATCATGTCTTGCAACCTAGTTCTCAAAACCCACTTACAGTATATTTAAATTTTACACCAAGGGCAAACCTTCAAGGCCAAAATATTCCCTAGTCACAGAAAGACCTGTGGCCTAAGACCTATTTGTAAAGTTACAATGCCATCATACATGTAAAAAAAAAAAAAAATCAGACTACAGACATGGTTACTTCTGTAGAGAAGACTGAAATTGTTAGAACAGGCGAGTGAGAAGGAAGTAGGTTGTCCAAGTGGACAAGGTTATTCCTTTAGAACGCCATTGGTTTTGCCTGCAACTGTGCACTATGGAAGTTGGAGGTACATGAAGCTGCACATGCATCTATTTGCCAAGCTCTGAAAACTTATTTTTGCATCTATTTTGTAAGAACGGAACAATAGTAAATTAAACAGAAGCGTGAATACTAAGGTACTACATGCCAATTTCCTCGTTTCATTGTTTTCCACCTTGATCTTCCTCCTCTACACCAGAATGAAATCCAGAATGTGTCTCTGTCATGATGTCCCACAAGGGACAATCAGGACACTGGCAGCACAGACTCTGCCCTCAATCCTATTTTTGTGATCCTCCTGCTCTATTTTAGAAGTGCTTTGTCATAATTTGTGAATAATATTACTAGACCCTTCAGAGTGAGTAGCTGTTTGACTATACTGGGTTAGTTTAATTGCAGGCTGTTGAGAATAAAATACCAACAAAATATAGAAGAGATGAAGATAAGCTGCCACTTGACAAGAATTCTTGAGACAATGCAAGAACAAAAAGGCCTGCGACAGGCTATTAAAAGAACTCTGACAAGTGTACAAAGGCAAAAAAGGGGAAGAACAGTTGTTCTATAGAAAGAGTTGAGATGTCCAGAATTCTTCAGCCTAGTTTGACAGTGAGCTACTATGTCACAGTGTCTGTTGCACAGAAATATTCCTGCAGAGCAAAGCCAGTTGAGGAGGTTTTCACCTCTAGTTTTATATTTGAGGAAGGAGGAATAAAATCTGTTAAGTCACAACACCAATGGCACAGCTACCTCTATTACGGTTAGAAAATTAATGAATTTAACCAGGTTAAATTGAGGCAACAAGAATGTAAAAAAAAAAAAAAAAAAAACTAAGGAGTTAATCTGAAAAATGAAACAGACATAAAATTGAATAACAAAAAGCCAGCTGAGAAAACTCATACCTACAACAGTTGTCAAGACCTACTACAAATAATTTTGGAACATGCCAAGATACCAAAACCTCAGACCAATTAGTGGGAGATACAACCACTCCACATCTCGTAAAATGGCAAGATATCTACCATTAGTGCACTGAATACAAGCAAAAAGAGTCGGTCTGCAGTAGGGAGGATCCATTAAGAACCTCTTCACTTCTTTTGATTTCTGCTAAAAATAACAGCAACTCATTATCACAGCCCTGTTTTTCCACTTCTGCAAAAATTTTTCATAAATATTCCTATTTATACAGACATTGCAAAAAATACAAGAAAATCCCATTCGAAGAATTCTAGTCCCAGCTCCTGACCTCACCCTGTTACATTCATATCCTCAATACCAAAGAAAGCTTTGCCGGCACACCAAAACCAGAGCAAATACTCGGAATGTAAACCTGGGATTTGCCTTAACACCCGGAGCTGTCAGGACAAAAGAAGTCACATGCACCATGGAGGGCTAAGGGACTCTCCCTTTATCCAAACCAACCAGCAAACATGAAAGGTTTTACATCTTCTAACAATAAAAATATAGACTCTAGAAATACCTTCATGTAGATTTGTCTTTAGTCTCTAACAAAAGTGTCTAAGGATTTCTTTATATTTATTGGTATCATTATATGTACAGGGATGATCACAGAAGTATGGCAGGGCTGAACTAGTTTTAGGTCTGGATAGATAAGTATGCGTTACTTTGAACTCTAGGAGACTATACAAAATGAAATTTAAGTGAGTAGTCTAACTAGCAGGAAAAAAAAGAAGAAAAAACTAATACAAAATCTAAGGCATAAAAACTGTTACTTTTTAGACCATAATGAAATACTAAACATGACTGGGAGATACTAAGAAGTGTAAAAATCTCATTATTTATGTTTCAGATCTACTTCAGAGATAAAGTACCAATGGCAGTCACCAATGTCAGTGAGGTTTTAGACCATTTAATTATCACAGAACAAAATCTCATTAACATCAAAAAAACATGCATATATATATATATATGCATTTACTCTCTGAGCAAATGGTATTTCCACATAAAAAGACATCTTTTAACAAATATTTCATAATGCCTAATAAAAATTCAGAGCAGCTTCTAACAATCATATTTCAAGCATTTACTAACCTGGTATGCATTTTGATCAAGGAGTAAATGCAGAGAGCTAAAACTTTTGCTCCAACCCTTACTTTTTTCCCCTCCTAATGTAAACTTTGAGGACATACCTTTATTTTCAGAGTTCGATTCCCACTTCAAAAAGGAAACCCTAACAAATCCCTTCAAGCATCCTACACGAAGTTCTCCTATTTTACTTCTTTGTCCCTGTCATGCAGTCCCAGATAGGGAATCTAGATCACAAAACCTCCTCTTTGATACAGCAATAACTAATAAACACAATTTTTGAGAATCACTATATTGTTTAAACAATTTTTCCACTCCACAAAGGCTGATCTACTCTTCAAAACCAAATACATTTTCTTACAGAAATGAGTGAATGGAATAACCATATACATCTGTCTTCTGGATGCTAAGTTTTTTGAAGTGGTTCATTTGGCCTCAGTCTGGATTTCCAAAAAGGCCAATCTTACCCTAGCTAGCCTTGCATGGAGGGCTTTCAAAAGCCCAAAAGAAGCCTTTGGTCCCAGGGAGCTATGCAGACAACATTTTGTGCTGCTACAAGTATGCTGCACAAGCTATCCACATCTGCATGTCTACAAAAGATAAGTATGCTGTTCACTGTGCTTATGGTTGCTCCCTTCTACTCTCTAAAATAACAGCCTAAGATGAAGTTTTGCAGTGATGCAGGCAGTACAGTAACCACAGTTTTAGTCTTTCACCCCTGCGCCCGAAAGTAAAACTGTTTGATTGGTCAAAGCAAGGTATTTTGTTACAACTTTTCTATTCAGAGAAAATAGAGTGTTTTAAATTTCAAAATTCATTCCATTTCAGCTTAGAAGAGTCACATTCATTTTTGTTTTGTTTTCCAGGGGAGAAAATATAAAGTAACAGTTTCTGATGCCCCAGTACTTCAAATTGGAAGTGACAAAAGACCTATTAGCTTATACAGCAAGAGGAGAGCCATCTCTTCTCAATCCATCACCAAACACCTCAGAAGAAGGTGATAAGGTTCCTAAGAACGGATGCTGGTAACCCTTGGAATGAAAGAAGGTGGAGACTGACAGTATCCACCCAACTGATAAATGGTGACAGAAATCTCCAGTAAAGCAGCGTAAAAGTACAAAGGAAGCACAACCTGCACAAGAAAAGCTATTGATTGATAGATCCCAGATGTGCTTTATGGTAAAAGCTGTAGCCCTGTAAGGTATGTCGCTGTGGTCTTGCCTCCTTCTTTCTGTCACACCTGGAATAAAAGCCTATAATGAATCAATTGCCTACTGGCTAAGAATTAGATTTATTCCAGTCTTCCATTTTAACATGATTTGATAAACAGAGGTGTTCTGGAGGGAGGTACTCCCACCATCTTACATACACATGCCTCTGCTATCAAGCTGCTTACCCAAGAACTGAATCATGCAAAATTGCCCTTACTTTTTTAGGGTTCTTAATCCCTTATTTATAATGTATTATGCAGGCAGAATAATCCGCTACATTTTTTTTATCTTATGATCTTTCCCATTACCTGCTCAGGACAACATAACAAAGACTGACAAGAGACTGCATAAGTACTATTTCTGACAGAAAGCAGAGTTCAACATTTATTCATCATTAATTTGACTGTACAGTATTACAAAGATTACTGTAACACACAATGTTCTTGTAAGGTTATGAACTGGTTTGCATCCTTCCACTGCTAGAATTTAATACTGTACTAAGTGTGATATATCTCATCCATTATTAATTCTGTCCAGTTCTGCAGCAAGTTTCTATAAAACCAATGTTGAAATACTACACTCTTAAGGCTCCTGCCAAACCTGAAAGATGTAATATTAACATGGTTATGCTCCAGATATGTGTGTTTAACCCATGCTAAACAATCTGCATGTTCTGCTTGCATGTTCCTGGGGAATATTTATCTTAACACTAAAGACTAGGAAACAGTGCTTTAGTATAGTTTATGACAGCATTACAAATACTGCTCAACACAAAGTAAAGTCACAGATAAAATCTCAATAGGCCTATTATAGTTTTTAGAGAGCGCTAAATAAGGTATATAATGTTTCTGGACTACAGAAAGCTCTCATTCAAGAACAAGAAAGGAACCACCGATCAAATCCTAGTACTTACCGATAGCTAGGATCACTGGCTGTAGCTACTGATATTCAGGATTACATTAAACACCTACCTTCAGTGCTGTGAAGTAAAGCAGATGAAACTTTACAACATACATACATCCCCTGAAAATTCTTATGCATTATATATTTTTTTATAAAGCAAACATTCAGAATGTGAAAGCTCTATTCCAGCTTCTGTAATTTTCTGCATTGTTTCCACTTTAGAGACTTTCTCAAGAAATTCTCTACCAATAAATATTACTCTCTGCCTCATAATCTACTATGTCTGTAGTACTGAAATATCTTTAAACAGAACATCAGACAATGTTCTATCTAAGATATGATTCTCTCTAACACTGCCGTAAACTTTCTTCTCTGAGAGGTCAGTATGTGTTTCAGCATCAGCTTCAGTTAGAACAGATGTAACTCTGTGCGTGATTCAGGCCAGAATCCAAAGTAAACCCCAAAAATAATTTTTCACTCAACATTCTTGCTTTTGCTGTCCTCAGCATGCAGTGGTGCATACACACTCACACACACAGAGCCCTGCTTCAGTGGCCCTGTAGGAGAAACTATATTACTTAACTTAAACTTCAGTCCACCTAGGCATAAAGAATTATCAGAGAAGGCTGTACCTATGAAAAAAAATATGAAAAACATGACTTAAAAGAAAACTGAAAAAATATCAAGACAAAAAATACTATTTTCCAGGTTTTCAAAATTTTCTGAGCTTAGTAGGAAGCAGTATTTAAAGTATATTACACTGTTAAATCAGTTATTCTTTTAAAATTCTGATGTTTTGTTCCACTTCCTCAACTTTCATTTGAGTAACCTCAAGCTGACCTTATGGTTCCAAATACGAATTGCCCAAATGCTAGTGGGATTCCCAAGAGTAAGACAGAAGTAACAGAATAGAGCAGGTTAACATGTTGAACACGTATAACTCATCTCTGATGCATTTAAAATAATTTGAAAGTCTGGTTATCATTAGCAATATATGGAACATACTAAAATATGAAAATATCATACTACAGAATTTTCCACTTCTGACAGCAATTTAAACAGACAATTGTAAGAAACACTCAACTGTGTAATTAAGCTACATGAATAAAAGGCAACAAGTTCTTTCTCTTTTTTTTTGTTCTTTCTCTCCCCCTCCTGCCAAGTACATTTTTTGCAGACACTTAGTGTAATACTCTAAAGATCCACTGCAATTTTTTTAATTGTGCTTTGTATTTATGCATAGCACAAAAAAGTACAGTGACATTATTGAATAAGTTACTTGACAGCAAAAATGTGGGTTTTTTTCCATTCAGCAGTTCCGTTTGTTCTCTTCCATCTTTACTTTGACCTGAACTTTTGAAAAAGAAATGTACATTCTGAAATACATCTATATTGCAGTCAGTCAGTGGATGAACCATACTTAACTAACCCTACAGTAGGTGGGTGCAACACTACTGTAACGATGCTGCTCCACAGCTTCCACTGTGACCTACAGACACCTACAGTGTCTGCTGGCAGCCTTAAATACTCAGCTGGGAAGTGGATATATATTAAAGAAGGATTAATGTATAGATCTTCAACACCACATCTAACTGAAATAAGAAGTGAAAATGAAGGGAAAACTAGACTATCTAACATGATAGAAGTAATAAAAGGGGAACATATTTCTCATCTGTTAACCTTGAATATCTGCTAGCTCAAGATTTTCACATTCTTCATGTATCTCTTCACTGTTCATTCCTTAATAACCACTCGAAAATCAGCTGCACATTAAAGAAATGCAATATAAATTTGACTGGACTCAGTACATCTGAGATATCCTCCAATATAGCATAAAGCTAATTTAGCTGTCACTTACTGTAAGTAAAATGACAAATATCTGTAATATCTGTCAAGATATGAAAGCTTTAAAAAGAGTTATGCAGCTGTCAACATTTTGATGACTTTAACAAGAGAAAAATAAACGAAGAAGAGAAAATAGACAGCATGTCTGTTGTGTATCTAGTTGCCAAAATCTTCTATTACTTATATTAATAAAAATAAAATTACTTCATAAAAATAAGATAAACAACAAAGACTTCTGAAATAAACTGATACAGGTAAACATATTAGTACTGGTGAAACAGAGCTGTGGAAAGCACTGCTTGAAAAAGGGAATACAGTCCTCTTTAGTAACTCAATTATTTTACTGTAGTATCCAGCAGTTATTTAATTTAGAATTACTATTTAAGCACCAACAACTTAAGAAGCCTTAGAAAGCACAATGAAAGTACGATTGGTTAAATATTTGGCTTCCTATTTCTAAATAGGGTTTATTGTTTACATATTTTAGTGATTCAGCAAGAACTTAAATAATTTTATCTCCTGAAGGAGGAGCTTGTTTTGCTTCCAAGATTGCATACTTTTTGCAAAAAAGGTACCTTAAGGATTGCCTGTAAAGACATTGTGACTGAGGCAATTTTATCCCCTTGCTTGCACATGTGTTGTCCGTCTATTTTTATTTAGCTGTCAGCTTACAGGTGCTGACAAAAGCGTATACCTTCCTCCTCTCTCCCCACAAGAAAAACAGAACATTGTTTAGAGTTTTAGCTTAACTTATCCCGTTTTACACCTGGCTTTAGGAGTTTGGCATAAAACATCCTGCTCTAAAGGAAAACCTGAAATACAGATATCCTACCTGGGATCTTGACCAGGGACATAAGACACAAGTTCTATGAATATACAAACAATGAAAATATGCCTGCCACCAAATATCTTACCATAGCATAAAGCAAAATAGCAGTAAAATTCCTTTTCTTTGCATTGAAAAGAACAATAGAAGTTTTGAAAAATGTGATTGTAGCAAATATGAACCGTAGAAAAAAAGTTTTCTTCATTTTTGTATACTGAACTCCAGCTATACAACCAACAGTTAAATCTGTTTTCTGGAATAGGAATGAAATCCAGCCTTTCAGTAATAATTTTAATAGTGATGGAATCCAACACAAGCAGCCAAAATTGAATATCTTAAGGCTGCTAAAATCAGAAATCTGTATGCTTGAAAACAGTATTTTGACTTTGCCCCTGATTTCAGCCCCATAGTACTAAGCAACCAAGCAGACTTTTGTAAAGCAAGATTTCATGGGAGATGAAAAAGAAGCAGCTAACCTGCTTCACGTTAACAAAACAAACAAGCAAACAAACAAAATAGGAATAAAGGAGGTAATATAAAGGATCGTAGAAAGAAGCAAAAAGAATATGCTACATCTTGCAATTAATACCACCATTTTTGTAAAACAGATTTCCTGCAATTGCAGAACTTGGTAGTTAAAGTTTGTTGATAGAACGTACAAACTTTTCTGAATAGTAATTTCAGTGGCTACAGAATAAGGCTGAGTTTATACAAAACTCTTACTACTACACCACCAAAACCACATTTTTTAAGTATTATAGATACCTGGATGCAAACATCTATACTTAGACTCTCATTTCAGGGTAACACAAACTGATTTAACTTAAGTTGATTTTCTAAGCAACTCCTAATAGGCAAAAATAAACTTCCCCTCCACCAAGATTATCTATTTGTTGTTTTTAAAAAGCTATTTAAGGAGCTTTCTATCAAAACAAAACCCATAAAGCACTTTTCCTCAGAAAAAAAGAGCGCTATACTTAACACTTTGTGCTTTTAAAAAGAGTGTGTGTGTGTGTGTGTGTGTAAAAATTGTCAGTGATATCTTGTATACCTCAAGTTTTGGCTAACACCTTTTAAAGAGTCTTCCTATTTGTAAGAAAGAAATACAAGCATATGATATTTTGGACTTTTAAGCATGCATCTGCTTTACTTGATTCTTTCTCAGCTTTCAGTTTGAGATTTCCCAGATTTCCTTACACCACCATCCAATTGTGAAAAATTTATTAGCCAGCTACAAACAGGAGACAAATTTCCAGGCATGACCCAACCACATC
The DNA here is from genome assembly GCF_964273445.1 of Streptopelia decaocto. Lineage (NCBI taxonomy): Eukaryota > Metazoa > Chordata > Aves > Columbiformes > Columbidae > Streptopelia > Streptopelia decaocto. The sequence goes on from NC_138659.1 coordinate 48,698,289, forward strand.
TCACACTGAGCATGATCAGGTTTGCTTGAGACTTCAGTGAGGGATCTAAGCAATAAGCAAATAAAGGAACAAAGAAACCACGTAGATTGCTCTATACTGTCATTAGTACAAAAAGGTGAATCAATATCTCAATATGGCCTGAAAATGAACATCAGAGTGGCTCTAAGACACAGCAGTCATCTGCAACCCTTAAAGATTTTATGAAGCTCTAAATTAAAAAAAAAATATTGACACTACAACAGAAGTATTTACTTGCCATGGTGATGAGGTATACATGCTATGCAGATAAGATTCTACTCTACTATTAATAATGCATCTGCATTTTATCCATAACATGTTACAACCAACACGTATGAGAGGGTTTCAAGATGGAAAGACATCCAATGTCATTAGTTTACATGGTTTTGGCCAGAGAGAGATTCCCATGAGACACAGTATTTTGGCTACTCTGCTTGACAATGTTTATCCATTCTGAAGACTAATGATCATATCACATCACTTGGCTCAAAAACGAAGAAACAAAGCAAAACTGAAATGAGCTGTAAAAATGACAGGGTAAAACTCTAGCTACTTAAAATAGTAACTTAATTATTTACAAACAGATTTGCACATCTGTTTATCTCAACAATGATGTTTCCTGTTTCACTTGCATGGATGTGTCAATATAAACAGCAAACAGGTAAGTACTATTAAACTAAGTATAAAGCTACTAAAAAAAGACAATTCAGGCTTAGATCTTTTGGTGAGATTCTCTTGTGAGAAGCAGAAGTTACTTTCCTTCTATTATCAGCAATTTATATTATGTATATATATTTTTAGATTTATAAATGTGATACAGATTTTAAATCTCATAAATAGTTGAATTATTGTATACGACTTAACATTATTCTGAGTATAGACTAATTTGCCTCTCTTAACCCATAATATATGTGATGAGAAACTGCAATTCACTTAGATGACATTGGTGGAACACTATCAGAACCTGTAACAAACAAACCAAACAAAAAATAAATCAGCATTAGATGTAAATTTATCTTTCTTATTTATACCTGTCCAAGCTCAGCAAAATGAAACATGTCTTAGATATCAGAAAATGAAGCCTTCAAACATTGCTACTCCACATTATCACACACATCTGATTTTTAAAAACAGGAACAGCTGCATTTACTGATAAGAAAGCAGGAAGATGTTGTATGTTTTTGCACAAATGTTTGTAAAATCCTTCTTTGTTAAGCATATGTCTAAGAAATAAGCCACCTTTAATCTTCTCTAATGGTTAAGTCAAATGAAATAAATTGGCACAGTATCTTTAAAACATATACAAACAAAAGAAAGCAGCATTCATGTTTTTGTACAGAAAGGAAGTTATTTCAACTTCATAACTTCAGTCATGACAAATACTAAGAACTGATTAAAGATCAATGAGACCAAATGTCAAGCAAATATTTATTAAATACTACTAGAAAAATATATTTATATCCCCAGCCTGCACTTCAAAGGAGAAGTATGGGAGAGTCCTTGCATATGAAAGGTATTCTAAACAACTGAATTATGGATAAACAAAATATTAATAGCAACCTACTCATTACAGTAAATACATCTATGATCATTTCAAGGTTTCGGTATTCGTCATTATATAATTCAGTCAAGCAATCATGAGGTTTGGGAAGTTCATTTAAATATAATACAGCAAAGAAACTACAAAAAGAAACTCCATTTTTTAATTTTACTCCACGTATACATGGAACATGCATGTTTGAAGTATAAAGTGACATATATATATATCCTCACCACACATATCTATTGGAAGAGTCCAGAGATAATATATAAAACTGGGCCTTAATAATGTTGCGATCTCTTCCCTCTTAGGGCCTGAATCAGCAGATCTTAAATGAGGATCTGGGTAGATTTATATAAAGGCAAGTACTGACTATTACAAGCACTGCATCATAAACTGCTAAACTACAACTGAATAATCCCAGACTACCAGACTCAATGTAATCAGAATTTCAATCTTTCATACCATGAAAAGATCTTTACAGGTTGCTTAAACATTCAGGTAAAACCAGTTAGTCCCAGAGAATTTGGATACCCACCCATGGCAAAAATTACCCGTTCAAAAATTACTGGTTCAGACACGATGAGCCAATCTTCTCAAACCTGGAAGTCACATATTGCAGTGGTTTTGAGTAGGCAAAACCCACAAGAAAAGTGACACCTGTCTCCCACAGACGAGGGGTAGAAGAATTCAGGAGATGCAGGACCCCAGGGGTGCCACCACGGAGCAAAGCTGAGAAAGAAGCAGGGCTGTCACCTCAGCAGTACCAGAGCCTTATAAAGAGGAAGAGTGAGGTTATTCCTTACTCGGCACTTAACAGCCTGGGAAATGAACCACTTACACTAAAATAAGACATGAACCTCAACCAGAAACCATTGTGTGGTGTTTAGAATCATTGGTTATTAAGCACCACATCGAAGCAGAGTACTGCTATCTAAGGAGCAAAGACCTACGCTGGCACAAATAGGAAGCATTACAAAATAACCACAAAGTACTTCAATTAAGAAGAATTACCACACCCATTAAATAACAGCCAGTACTTAGATTCCCTGAAGTCATCTCAGTTACAAGGATTTTTTAGTTAACAGTGTCTTGAGTAATATATGGTATAGAAGTGAAAAGCAGAAAATATATGGAAATCTATGCAAAATATTAGCAACAAAAGAAGAATTTCAGATTTATTTTCCAGACATGTATGTAACTTCACATTTTCATTCAGAAAAATGACAATTTCTAACAATGTCTTATGTTAAAAACCTTGAGATGCTGAAAGTTATTTTTCGGAACAGATCAATTCCTGTTACAGAGCCAATGCTTCAAATTCCGCATGTTAAAATGCAAACTCATCATTTTACAAGCAACTCATTAAAAACGAAATTGTTTTATCATTATATGAAGTCATATAAATTTGACATGAATTTTTTTTCTCACTAAGTAGTACTCAAGTTTGTTGCTGCTCTATTTTTTTCCTTGGATAAGAAAAGATGGCTCCTTTTCAAGCAAGAGTCAAACACACAGCATCAGTGAAATGCAGGTGGGTTGCTCCTACTGAAATGGGAGAAAATCCCAGTTGGGGGAACAGTAAATGAAATCACTCAACAACCTGGAAAACATTGACTTCTGTTCTCAGAACAGGCCTATCAGTAGTGGGGCAGCCCACTATGTACCATATGTCTGTCACATAGTTTTGAAGTGTCAACTACACAAAACAGAATATGAACTGGTCTTTCTGCTTAGACTCAAAACGTGGTCAGCCTACAGTAATGGCTTAAGATCAAGAAAACTTTCCCACTGTTCATTAAACAATTAGGCTAACACTCAACTCATGCAACTGAATTCATAAAAGATCCTTTAATTACTACAACTCCATATATATATATATATATATATATATATATATATATGTGCTAGAGGAGAGGGCCTCGAAGTGAAAAGGCTTTGTAAACCTATCATTTTTGTGTTCTTCATAAAGTCTATGGCTGCCATAGACTTGCAGTAGCAAAATGAAATCCACAGCTACTATGTCTTTTAGAACATTAAGTCAACATTTAGTACTGCCAATGTCTATTTTAAAATAACCTAATATTTTACACCTCTAAGAAAATCAAAATACCATTACCACAACAGCAAACAAAAGAAACTTTCAAGAAGAAAACTAGAGGGTTAATTCTTTTGGAGGTTTCTGTTCTTTAATGATTCTTATTCCAAATGCAAACCTGTGAAAGTGCAGCTAAATACTCAATGCAACAAATTGAAGCCCAGCTATAGAAACACTGCTGTAAAGAAATATAAAAATATAAAGAAATATAAATAAATATAAAAACCTAAATAATTAGCTAGTTTTGCCTAGTCTTATTTTGTATTTGCTTTCTTCCCATCCTGTGCCACAGGCCACAGTCTGGTCTTGGTTTGCAGTTTGGACAACAGGAGGCAAGAATAGATATACTCAAATAGAAGGGGCTAAAATAGCACTACTTTCTCCTAATCTACCTTAATATCTCTTTAACCGAAAGGTTCATATAGGCACAATTTAGAGCCAGCAATAGACAAGTTCATTGCAAATGAAGGATTTCCTGAAAAACTATATGGAGCTAAGACGCAAGCCAAAGCACAGTTATTTTTGGTGCTTTAATTTTATAACAGTGGCTTGTATTCAGCAAAGAATAAAATAAAAAAAAAAAAAACTAAAAAAAAAATCACTTGTATCAGGCATTTCATGGTTTAATTGAAGTAATTCATGCTGTCTGCATGTTAAGACTGCTCACAGATTTTGCAGAGTCAACAATGCATCAATAGTGAATGATTGTATTAATTACCTTCTAGATTAAGATGTATGGCCTTTTCAACTGTGTTGTTAGATGGAATAAAACTAAGAACTGATGCCACTGTATAGAGCAAGTCTGTTAGGCTTTTTCCATTATGGTTATTTGACAAGTTACTATGCTGTTGCAAATGGAAAGAGTTAAATGAGAACCACCTATCCCAAGATGGGTGATGGCCTTCTGTAGACCAGACTGGAACAAACTTGATAATTTCATGCACTAAGACCTCTCAGTTTAGCAAGGATTTAAACTAGAATTGTTTTCTATGAGTCTTTTAATCTAAAATAATACAGCTCAATATTAACATGCTAAATAGTCTCATTCCTTCCTGCCTCTCCCTCCCTATCTCTATTCTTCTGTTTAATATAAATACCCTTGGGAGTTAGAAACAGTCCCTCCTATTTGTTTTGCTTAAGATCAGAAAGAGATCAAAAACTATGGCACAATGTCTTCCAAGGCTTCAGAAAGTTTTACCTGAGCACTTGCACAGTCATTTAGCATGACAATGTTGTTCAGTACAACAAATGTAAGAGTCCACTTGGTGTTAATCATGAGATTAAATGCATATTTTATCATTGAAACATATTTAAACAAATATATATCATCACAGTACCCTACTTGGAGGCAGGAGGAAGAGACTGGAGGAAGGCAAATCTCCCCACTGCAGTGACTTGGCTTCACTATACGGACCACAGCAAAAATAGTATCACTAACTTCCAGTAAAAGTTGTTTGCATACTTGGTTGTATAGTAACTATTGTAGTAACTATTAGTGATCATTTCTTCTCTAAAAATTTTAATGCAAATAATTTGGGGGGGGGTGGGGGAGGAGGTTTAAGAAAACTTAAAGAACAGAATTCTAATGCTAAAACAAGTTTGAACAAATAAATAACTCTTAGATCCAGAACAATCTTTACCTGATAGACAGAAAAATACAGGCTGCAGTTTTGGTACAAAAACCACTTCATTTTTTTAAAAAATGAACACTAAAGCTAAATTATCCAGCATAATAATGCAACCTTTTTCCTTCTCTTGAACCATTATCATAATTTTTCCACTGCAAGATATCAGAAGGTTAGACAATAGCACTATTTTATCAAGATAATATTTTCCAAATTCTAGAAGCAGGTAATCTTGCACTTAATGAAACAGTATTTGATGTTAAGTGATCGTAAGTGCAAAAGGTGATAGTATTTTATTTTTAAAATGTTGTGTTGCTTAATGCTGGTATCACGTTAGTCCTAACAAGCCCTTTTCATCTGCAATATTTAAATTAGCTACCATCACATAAAGGAGAGAGACATCAAGAACCGTGCTAAGATTGCTAACAACAGTAGTACTTAGCTGCTATAGTATCTAGTTTCAAGCTGTCATTAAAAAAAGTATCAATATTTAAATTGATTTTTGAATGAAAAAGTAATAAAATTGTTCTGTTATCCCTCAATAATCTTTGAAGGTTAAAGCCAAGTTTTAAAGACATCTGTGTACTGTTACGTTGGACTGTCTTCAGACTGCAATTTGACTGAGGAAGGCTTCCAAATGACAAAACTGACACTGCACTAATACTATCATCTCCAAGGGTTTAACTCAGGCACCAAAGTGATGTCAAGGACAGATCAACATTTGAGATAATCCACAAAATGATTCCGAGTATATAAACAGGTATAACTGGTTGAATTACAATTCAGTCCAACATTATGTAAAGGACGGCATTAATTTGACCACTTCCATTAATTCAACTTTGCAGTGTTAGTAATTCGTTCAAAAACATACTGAAAAATGTCTTCCAATGAAATCATCCTATAAAGGAAGGAACAAGTATGATGCTCAGAGACAACCCCCAGAACACAACTGCAACTGAAGCAATTAGAAACTCAGGTGATTCTAATTTAGACCACAGGATATTATCAGGAACCATCAGAAAAAAAGAAAATTAAAAAGGCATTGCTAAATTTAGAACTTGGGTAAGACTTGATTGGGGTGGGGGGGGCTGGTTTTGTTTCTTTGCTTCTGTGGGAAACAATTACTGTATTCAAAGAAATATATAGATGTGGTAGGCAAAAAATATATTATATACATTAAGTACAAGTTAATACCTGAAATAGTGAAAAGACAAAAAAAGAAATATCAGAGGAGCTCATTGGGCTACCTGCTACAACATCCTTTTTGTCACACTCACAATCACTTAAAAGATTCATGCATATTTAGTCAGCTGTAATGGGCTTCTTCCCACTCCCAAAGTACTTACTGAGCTTATTGGTGAAAAGTAACATAGGAATGCAAGACAACATTAGAAAAGATGCTTTTTACGAACTGAGCATTTCAATTATAGATAATTAGGAATCCATTTCAAGATCAATCCGTATTTCAATATACAATATCAAGTGCTAGCTGGAATACAACTGGTTTAGGCTCATTACATTTTTTTCATCCATTTTCTTTCTTTTACTAATAATTTATCCTGCCAGCATTTAAGCCTTTAAACACTAGAGAATAAAGACGTTTTCCAAACATAACATTATCATACAAAACAACATTTATTGTATTCTATTTTAATATACTATCCCTTCATCCATCCTGTACTACAGATGTGTTACATAGATGGATACCCAGATGAAACTTAGACTGAGTGTTTCTGAGTGACATGAGGGGAAAAAAAAAAAAGAAAAAAAAGAAAAAATAAAACTAAAAAGGATTCAGCTATCCAAAGGCTGGTTCTACCACAAAGCCCGAAGACTCTGGGGAGAGAGAAGGAAAAAACAACACCACCACACACACACACACACACACAAAAAAAAAAACACACACCACCAAAATAAGCGATATCTCTCTGTCTTTCTACCCCATCAACAGACCAAGAAATCCTCCAGAACTGAGGCTTCAGCTTGCGGGCATGCTGTATCCAGTGATGACACCAGTTTAAGATGTTGCCATCTTTCCACCTCCCTCCCAACGTTTTTTTTCAGGCTTGTGCTTGCACAGCACATTGCCTGTCAGATATGCTAGGACAGCTGAGGAGGTGACACAGAAGTGGAAACAAGTAGTCAGTGATGACAGAAGAAATATTTTCAATGAATACTGCTGCCAAGAAAATGATATATAAAACATCACCTCCCAAGTTTTTATCTGTGAGTTTTACAGAATCCAGTACTTAAGCATCTGTCTCTGAGGCAACGGGACATGCAGTCAACTCAGCCTCCACAGATGAAGCTCCATCTTTGTATCAAACTTAACATTTAAGCAGAAACAGATAGGTTCTTTTTAACTGCTAAATCTAAAGGAAATATTTAAACATTACTAAGAAAACAGTTCTGTTTATCTTTCCTCCATCTAAACAACAACAGAGACCATTTCACAACGGTAAAGCTAACCTTTTACATACAGCTGAGGGCCACTTTTTTTCCCCATAATATGTACATGTAAATGACTGCATTTGGCAAAAAGGAAAAAACACCCAACACACCACTTCTCAAGTGAAGGATGTCCTAGTGTCCACTTGCAGAAGATGACAAATACTGCCATGTCACTAGTTATACAGTCACCACAAATGCACAGTTCCAAGAACATCTAATTGAGCACACAGGCCATTTTCCAGCAGCCTGTATTCCAAGAAACACTGAAGTGTTCCACAACTAACTAAAATTATATCACATTGGTTTCACATAGATGTTCTCCCCTTTCAGATCTGCTGTGGACTCATGATGTAACATCAGTGAACAGACCAATGAAGATCTTCACAGAAGACAAAATTCATTTGAGATAATAATGTATTTGTTTCAACATCAAGAGGGCAGAATATGCAATAAGAACATTTTCCATTGGAATCCAACACTAGAATTAAGTAGAAGGAACCACATGAAAGGAAGCTCAAATATATAAACACAAAGTAAAAGTAATGATTAAAATACATTGAACAGGAAAGAGGACAATAAAGGACTACTGTCTTCAATGAGATGATGACTAGAAACAAAATGTTTCCATTAGAAACATGTGATGAAAGCTTGCTTTTTATTCAGGAAACAACCTCACTCCTGATTTTGGAGATAAATTCATAATATTAAACTAAAAAATAATCTGGAGGAGGAGAAACAAAGTGCTACTACACAGCAGAAGAACAAGATAGAATGAAGATGTAAAAGAAAAAGTACAGCAGGTCACCACATTTTAACAAGCATTGATGGGAACGATTGTTTCCACATTCTCCTCATTTCCTACAAATCAGAGGAATTTCTTCTGCATAACATAATCATCCTTTCAGTTTACATGAAATTAAAATCTGTCAACAGGCAGATGAACCAACTAAAATTTCTGAAAGGTACCTTCTACCAGATAATAAAAGATACTTCTGATGAAAGGTAACTTTACCACCTCGCCATCAGTCCCCTTCTACCTTTTCGCTCTGCCTATTCATTACGCAGGCTAACAATTTAGCTCCTCGACATAATGCCTCTCTATGCATCAAGGTACAAGAAATATTTCAAGATGTGCACTTCCAGTACAGAACCTCCTCTGATTGCATTCTCCGACTTAAAATTTAAATGCTCAAAGCAGTAAAAGAGACATGAAATAAGCACAAAGTAGCAGCCAGTTGAACACAGCCACACAGGAAAGCAACAGCAGTGATTTACTTAGGAAAGCCACATGCTCCACATGTTAGACCAGGAGGTGATGGGTCATTATGATCCCAGTAAGAAATGCACTCAAACTCTGCAAAGTATCTCTCAATATGCTACTTATGGGAAACAACACTACAAAGAAAAAATAGGATCATATAGATAATCTTACACCCTTCAGATACGGGAAACACCAAGCTGTGCAGTATAGCAGGGGTTTCCAACCAGGATGCAGCCTAACGTGCAGATCCCCTCCTACTGTCAAATAAAAAGGATGTTCACATAAGAGCTTGTTGCTGCAGCTGTAGATAAAGGCAAGGCCACACGGGTTGCAGAATCACCAGTGCTGAGTGGGAGCTGCTCACAGACTCCTCTGTCAATCAGTGGCTGAGCATCTCCTGTGGCCAGGGCACACATGCAGTGCTCAGCTTCACTGTTATATGAATTGCTAATTCCTCAGCCTACAACACTTCTGGTTAAGGTAGCTAGAGTTGGTCAGTAGGGTTACATTGCTGGTGAGCCACCTTTCATCTTCAGGCTATCTGCTAGCAAGGAAGAGTCATCAGCACAGTTTCCTTGTGACTGTGTTATCAGGATGAAGTTACCATCGAGACTCACATCTGCACTTCAAGTACCACACCATCCAGATGCACCAGAAGTCTGCAGTCTTGCCACAGAATTAACAGTCTCCTCTCTTTTTATTCCAACACTGAATAAAATCACTCCCCAACCCAAAAACAAAATTAAAAAAAAAAAAAAAAAATCCAGTGATGTGTATTTACCCTGGTCCTCTCTGGCATGAGTAAAAAAAACTTCTCCTATTCACAGTGCTGTTTGGACATATTTTATCAATGCTGAATCTCATCAGCAAAATTGTTCCATTTTATACGAGCCTACACTCTGTCCTTGGAAAAAGTCTTTAGCTGCCTATAAAGGGAGAGTCACCTACAGTTTAAGGCCAACAAAAGTTCTCCTACTCAAAATTTAAGTGTTTCTGTTTCAGTTTTCAACATAGTTTCCTCAGAAGAAACTTTTGTTTGTTTGTGTTTCAACTGTTTTACAACCTCCATGGAACCTTCATCAAAAGTGCAAGCACACCAAGACACCCAAACTGTTGAAAAAACTAAATTAAATTTTCAGCCCAAATAAAAGAAAAAGCCTGATGGAAATGGCTAAATTATACACTAGACTGGATGAAACCATGCACCTCATATACCATATACTCAGTTCATGAACAAGCAGTTTTTAACATAAAGAGAGACAGCTGTGCATTCTTTCTGCATTTGGAATGGCAAAGCTTTTACCTGAATTAAATATTAATAGTTTTCATGATGTAAATTTTGTGATACAGGTTTTTCATCTCTTTCTGTTCCTGTTGTGTTTTGTTGGAAAATATTTTCTTTTTCCATGGTGGCAATAAAAATAAACAAACTGTTTATTATGATAGCATAATAACATGGCTTTTAAGAGAGCCTTAACTGCAGTTAAAGCTTCTGTAAGTGAAATCACATCTCCAGTAAGCACAACTGAAATTAGACAGTATAAATTCTAAATACAGTATTTAAGGTAAAAACAACAAAAAACCAAGAGCAGCAGAGAGAAAATGCAAGTCATACTTGAGTAGGCTAGATAATTCTCTCTTTTTAGAATACTGATAAAATTTTCATCACACTAAAGAGTTTCAGGGCAGGCAAAATTACTTTTGCATACTATAATTTGTCTAGTACACTAGAAACCAGAATGGCATTTCTGAAATTCCTCTCTTTCACTCTTCTTCACACACACGCTTTTTTCAAACTTGCTTTTTCTCTCCCTGCCCCACCTTTTTTTTTTTTTAAATAAGGAAGACGGGGAACAGAGCAATCCATTTGGTACTCCAGTTATTTTTGATATATTCACCATCTTCCAACACAGTTATTTAACCTGGAAGAATTCAGAGCCTAGAAATTTTTCTGGCCATCCTACACCCTCTCTAAGTTTTAATTGTTGCAGAAGCAACCACATAACATAGACAAGAGAACAAGATCTTTTTCAGTCACATGCTGTCTCTGAAGGTCCTTTATTTACAAAGACTTTTAAAAATTATCTCCAGTATCATAAAGGAAGCAAATGTTAACTCAATAGACAGAATTAAAAAGGGGGAACAGAACTGGGTTACAGGCAGGTAAGTATGCACGCACACTAAGCGGTCATTAATTAAGATATGCCTGACCGATAGCAATGCAGTCACTCTTGCCTACACAGTTTCTCAGCACTAGCATGTGCTTTTGGAAACTGGGTAGCCTTCTCCATGGCTCTGCCCCGTTGGTGTTGATTATGTATGATTAATGGTTTAAAGGAATAAAAAGAGAAAGGTCAACTTCTGAGTGCAAAACAGAGCAGCTACACGGGGAGTAATTAAGATACTTGTGTAAGCATGATTAATAAGCACAAACTGGCACACGGTGCTGTAAACAAGATGCAACCAGATGGTTGGGATGAAAAGGATTTTTCCTAAAAAGCAATTTTTCAATGCCTTCAAAGTTGGCTTATTTTCCCCCCTCTAAGCCTTACACAACTCATTATCTACACATCCTAAAAGGAAGAAAGAAATAGTAACCCCTTCAGCATTCCCCCCTTCCCGGCTTTTTTCATACAGATAACTACAGTTTGCATGTAAATGGATTCAACTCATCTTTGTTTAACGTTGCCTTTTATGTCGAGTTTCATGAATTGCTAAGCCTGACAAGGTTCACTGCGAGTCTTTTAACTCCCACCCACAAGTTCTCCCCGGCTGTCATGTGACTGGCAGTATAGAGGGATCAGCAATGGCATTTATGGGGAAAGTGGGAAGACAGGTGTCAGAACGGTCCAGCAGGCAAACCGAACAAACACTAATCAGCTCTGGTGTTCTTTTACAATCCATATCTAATTCACAAGTTTCATTCTTTCTGAAAAACAATTACTAGGTTTTGAAGTTCATTGTGCATTTACTCAACTGTCTCTTCACATTAATGTAAGTGGGAACAAGAAAAAAAGAGTCAGCAGGGAAGGGACATCAAAAGATCTTAGAGCGGATGAAGGCTTTATTTTAAAGTAATATAATTACAGATAAGCATAATGTTTTACAATAAATTTAAATGTAGAGTTACATCCTTATGCACTAGGAAAATATTGGTTGGTTGTCTCTTGAGCTGAAGCTCTGGTACATACAAATGACTTCGCTGAGAGAAGAAAAATAAACAAAAAAATCTCATTGCAACATCAAAGGAAAGGATATTAAGGCAACAGTGGGAACAACAGAATCAGTACTGCATGTGAAGTATCTACAGTCATAGGGCTTGTGTCTGAGAAAAAAAGTCATTAAAAATTACAAGAGGAATAGTTTGTACATTTCATGTTTCTCTCAGTTCAACATATTTATTCTCCAAAGGTAAATTTTGCCTCATCTACATTTAATTTTAAAAAAAAAAACAAAAAACCCTCAAACAAAAAACCCACACCCACAACTCTACATTCCCTACTGACAAATCCTCTTAAAGTTTGAGTATATAATCTGGTAAAGCCTCAGCTAATCTTCATTGGTTGTACCGTTACTGACTCCAATATTGGGAAATTTGCTTTTGTGTAATATAATGTTAGGAGACATCTTAAACTCCGACATTTTCTGATAAAGTACAGATTTCTTAGGCACTTCATTTTCACCCTCACAAGAAGCTATAGGCATACAGCTTCTGTTTTGCAAATAATCCTTTTCCTCCATGCAAATGAACATCCTTTCAAGGATTTCCATACAGAGAATAAGTATTTGCTAAGTGAAATGAAAAAGACCCTATGTCAGGACCTCACTATCCAACCATTTGATTGTCCAGCAGCAGTGTTTGATGTTTCTGTAACTTAAATCTAGAAGTCTTTTCTCTATGAGGAAGTCACCTATTCAAATACATGTTTCTATTAGAAACTCTATGCAATACTCAAGTGTGAAGTGATTTAGAACTTTTCTTAATATCTGAATTGTGATTCCAGCACAAGGATGGGCACCCCTTGAGGGACACAAGAGTATCTGAACTTCCTATCAATTAAACACAGACAGATGAAAAGCATTGTTTAGTTCCATATGAGTACGTTTTGGGACCGGAAAAATCAGCATGATATGTAAACTGTTTTCCCTTTTTCACTGAGAACAATCTTTCAATTTCTAGTAAGAGAAGCCTGTGTCAGTCTTGATTTCTACCACCAGCCATTAAATAACTCTTCCTGGACAGGAAGTTATAATGAAATTCTATAACAAAGTCAACATGCAGATTGCCAGCATACTCCAGCTTTGAAGTTGTTAAAAGGAGAATTTTAGTAAGTTACGAATGACCACTGATAGGCTAGCACTGCTAGGGACACCCCTCTAGTCCCAGATATACATAGCTTAGAAACAAGCTTAATTTAAAACCATCTAATTGCACTGTCAAGAGTCTGGCAGTAGAATGATTAAAGTAACTCATCTCCAGATATCCTGGTCTCCCACAGTTTTCAAATTCACTTTGCAAAAGCAATAAAAACTATTATTGATTGTGTCTGGAACTATTGTTAGGATAAGTCTCAGGAGTACAAACAACTCTGTTGAAAAAATAAGCTCATGTGAAATGTGTTTCCATTAATAATTGTATTATTAGTTTATAAGGGATGACTATGCCTATGGCTCCATCCCACAATCAGTCACTCTCATATTATGTTTCTGGTTTTTTTTCTGTTAACAGTGACAACAAAAAACTAAATAAACAGACAAATCAGCATAGATGTTACTCACCTGTGCCTAAGGAAAACTGGATAAATAATTCTGTGCTAGTTATATTCTACATATTGAGAGATTTGGCTGCTAGCGACTTTCTTCTCCACAGGCTTTGATTACAGATCTCTTCGAACAAGTATATGTATTCATTACTGCTTGGTAATTTTCCCCGAGTTACATTTTCAGTTTGAGGTTGTTGGTTTCGTTTTTTAAACCACACAGCATACTGAACAATTTATATACTACACAGAAGGCTTGGAGTCATAAAAACTGAAAGCCAAAACGAAACGGCCAGACTCTACTGTTTAATTTTATACAGCTTGATCAACTAAAATGTTCCAGAGTTTAACTGAAATACATAACTGTATCAAAATTAGAAAACTATATTCTTTAAAAACACAAAGAAATACAAATATATTTTAATTAACACTCTAGAAAAGTTTTCACACACTCATATCTGAATACAAATAAATCAACATTAACCCTCAACTTCAGCCTAGTAAAGTTTAGAAGGTTCATCTTTCAAGTGAACTTTGAGAAAGCTTTAAACTGTGCCAGATTAACTAATCTAAACATACAGTGAGCAAAACAACACTACATGCACATGAGTTAAGAAGTTGCCTCTGCAAAAACACACTAATGCAAACACTGCAAGTCTCCTCCGTAGTATCCCAGATTCAAGACAGCTCTTATGCTTATTTTATGTTTGTTGATTTTTCCTTCCTTAGCACAAAACGTATTCACATTACCTTAAGTGACTGGGCTTCACATTAACAATGCTATTAAAAAGTCAGGCTCCCATCACTATTTTAAGTATCTTCTTCCACACACCTGCATTGGAGTGTGCTCTTGCATCAGCTGTGAAACTCCACAAGAGAAAGACAACTTTATATTTCTATTTACTTTTGGTGTTTGGCAAGACATTCCCAATAACATCTGTGATTTCTCAACAGCTTAAAAGGAGAAAATTATCCAGTTAAACATAGAAACAATCACAAACCAAAAGCCAATATGACTGCACTGGGGAAACTGGCACCACACAGCATTTTTGCAAAGATCTTATTTCGGACTAGAATGCATGCTACGGACAAACACACCATAATTTTCCCAGACTGAAAAACAAATATCAGGTTGCCGTAGCCTGCTTTATCTTTCTAAACCAGCCTTACCCTGGCAGCATCTCTAGTTCAAGTTAATTGTGAGTGACTTTAGACATCAGGACAATGCTGTTCCACACATCAACAAAACTGAGGACTGACAGGTAGCCTACAAACAATGACAATCACCAAGCAGCAACTAGGTTAGCTTTTTTTTTTCTTTCAGAGGCCCTCGAGGCACAGAAACTAGTGCACGGGCTACAATGAGATATGCAGATAGAGTCCATACAGTCACACTACCCTGGTTTCTACACAAGACTCTACTAGTATGCAAAGATGTCACTGTGTGATATCAATAACATTGATAACCAACATTTTTGCCAGTAACAACCTTTAATCATCTGTGTCTCAGTGTTTTGAAGTGATATATTTCAAAAATGTCAAAACTCTCAGTGAAATGTGGTACTAAAATGAATAGTCTGTTTGCTTTCCTTATTGATATACCAGGTTTCAGACTGTCAAAGTGCTTTTAGTTGTAAAAGAAAAAGTACAAAGTTGTTTTGACAACTACAAAAAGATTTATCAGTTACATGTACCTGCTGAAGTACCTAGATTCTCAAAGTGAAAATGTGTGTATGCAAGGTTCTTAATACTAGAAGTTGCAAGTGAATATTAATATCTTAATATTCAAACAAGTTAAACTTTAAATTATTACCTCATATAGCATACTTCCATGAGCTATCATGTGTTACCTAATAATTCTACATTCATTTTCTATGTCTGCTTTGCTTTTAGTTGGTATAGAACTTAAATTTCTTTTCTTTTGTGCTTATAAAACTTTAGTTCATGTGTTGTAAAGTAGACGCATTCCTCTTTAAAACCATTTGTTTGCAATATACCTAATACAAGTACACAGCAAAATGCACATACACACAGAACAATTCACATTTGTATTCTCTCTCATGTAACTCACTTGAGCTAACATTCGTCAGAATAAGCACAGCAAAAACAAACTTCTGAAGGGATTAAATTTCAACTTCACACCATGGGATTATCATTATTATTAGGAAAAAAGGGCTGTATTGCATCTCATCTAAATCCTCTGCAGGCCAGAAGAGAGGGTATTCTCATCTGCTAAATTGTTGAGACAGCAAACAAGAAAGCAAAAAGACCCTTTCACATACTACTGTGCAAATGTACTATTAAAATAAATATCTTCAATGAGTAATGGATACAGCTTTCCAGCCTTTCTTAAATCTAAACTAAAGATTTAGAATTAAAATAAAATAAAATCAGTCTTATTGGGCTATTCCTGAAAAGTTCTAAGTGCCTGCAAGCTGGTTTACATTTGCTTTAAAAAGCTCTGATAGAAATAGGCTTCTATAATAAGTATTCAGCATTCATAGTAAAAATAGCAGAGGTAGACAGTAGTAAACAAATTAAATTTGCAGTTAAAATTTCACATTCCTAAAACACAGCATGGAATCAGTAATGGTACTTAGTGAAAGATAGATTCCATTTAACAATTATAAATTCTCTGAGCTAAATATTTATGACTATATTAGAGTCCATTTCACAAGTTACACTGGATGTAATTATTATAAAATATTCTGTTAAAACTTTTAACATTTAAGCATACTACCTTATTTGATTATTGCATTACAATATCCATAATTTAGGGCCTGATGGAAGTTCCTTGACCATAGATAAGAATTATCAAGCACTGCTCCACATGAACTCTGTAACATATCTCTGCTTTTCGGAAGTAGCACCCTTAGAAGACATCAAACATTTCTAGCCCACTCCTCCCCACCACCTTCACCCTGTATTTGCTACAAAGATAACTGAACTTTCCTCGAAGTTTTACTCTCCATAACAAACCAATATGACTGACAACTAATACTTCCTGAGTTACATTATACAGTGAGAACATTTAATAAGGCACAGAAAAACTGCTGCAGGTTTTCTCTCTTCACTGTCCCATGTAAAGCTTGAAAGCAAGTCTGTAATCCAATGAACTCTAAACTCATGTCAGCTCAATAGGGAGATCATTGTTTTATCTTCCCCTGGATTAGTAACTAAAATTGAAGTGTTTTCCAATACCCAAAAACAGACTCTGTGTCTTGTTTCAGTCTTAATACCATTAATTCTACAATCAATTAATAATATCAACACTAATACAACAATATGAAGAATTCTGCTCTCATTTTGTCCATATTTATTGTATAATGAAACACAAGGATTAGTATGAATTTATGATTAAGATATCCCAGTGCTCTATGAAGCTTGTTATTTTTTTTTTGTTCAAAACTTACATGGACCTTTTTTCTCCACTCTCAATCTCAGCAGAAAGGAAAATTCTTCTTGAATATGTCCCATAAACAAACTGAAGGTGACCTTTGCAAAACATAGAAGCACTACATGAAAAAGGTGGAGAAATCTATAATGTCATTGCCCATGCTTTGAATTTCCAGTGAATCCCATGTAGCCTCTCTGATGAAGGCTAAACAAACTTTAAGAAAACTTCATGCAAAACAACTCCATTCTCCAGAAAGAATCCAGAAAAAAAAACACAAACCTTGAATTTCTGTTTCTCAGAATGCACCACTCATAGCAAATAAGGTTGATGCAACACATCTTTTTTCAGGTACAATGAAATATCAGTGGCCAAAACAAATTACAGTTGAGTAACCCTTAAAGCAAGAAAGCAAACATTACCTCCTCTGGTAGCACACAGTTGCAAGCCGCTGTTTAAAAAACCCTTTCATTTTAGGGATTGAAGAGGCATCAATTCTTTCCAACAGCAGAGCATCCCTGGGTGTTTCAATTCTGAAACATTTTTACCGAATTCTTCAAGTTCAACAGCCTTGTTTGGAAACACCAAACTCCAGGACAAGTAAACTCTCCTTGTCCCACCACCTCCTCTCAGCTGGAAGCAAGAGAATTTGTAAATAAGCTCCAGGTGGAAGCTATATAAGTCTTAGAAACTGAAACACCTGGAACAGAAAAATTGTTTACCCTTCCTGAGTGATTTCAGCTGTGGCAGAGGGTGCAGTCCTTATTTACTGCTGAACAGCAAGACTTAACAATAACCTATTCCAATCATTTGCTTTCTCTCAAGATTGCAGTATGTACTAAAAACCAGAAGATGATCAGCTCAAAGAGATGTCCCTTCTCTCACACATCATTTTTGCTTTTCTCCTGTAGAGCAACTTTTAGAAATGCTGACTAAAATGCAACTCTGAAACAAGAGGAAATTTATGTGAGACTAACCGCATCCTCACAAAATAAAAGGTATATGGAAACTGCTAAAAGGGTTTATCTTTTACTGCCAGTATGTGGGCTGAATAGTAGCATGTACATCGGATATGGACAATTCAAACATGCCCTTCCCCTAAGAGCACTCAGCCACAGCATCTTAGAGAAAGTGCACAGGCTGCTACTCAAATGAATACGTTCAGCAATAAACATGACTCAAGCAAAGAGTCAGTGCTGACAGCCTCCCAAAGCAGACAACCAGCTTCACTGCCAACAATACCATTCCTGAGACACAGTCATCTATAATGGGAACACTGACCAGAAGTTTTTTCTTTGATATTACTTTTACTGATGAGCAGCACACTTTGAAACAGCTGTTACACAGGTACTTCTCACCAGTTCGTTTCTGCCTTTTTTTTTTTAATATATATTATGGGTTTTACTCATTTTTTGCTTTATCACTGGTTTGTTACATAGCCATACTCAGTACTATGTTCATTCAAAGAAACAGCCTTTTCCAAATAATGTAAACTAAGCTGTTTTTATTTTGGTTCTAGGATTTCTCTTTTTTACTATTGACAAATACAAGGTACTAGGAAGACAAAAGTCTCCTATAGTGCCTATGATAAACCACCTGTGTCTGTTAAAAATTCAACATTCCGACACCACCAGACTTCACACTGCCTGTTCTTCAAGCTGCTTGTCTCTTCAGTATGGCATGGGGTCACACTGCTGCCCCTCTGCAGCTGAGAAGCTGGCAGGGCCCTTCCCTCTGGCCAAAGCTGGATTTCTCAGGGAGGTATCCACCTCATCACCTCCACCAACTCCGTCGGCTGGTGGTCACCTCCACCAGCTCCATCCACTCCCCCAGGTGGGACCTAGCTCACCAGTATCACAGTTCGTTAAGAAGATCACAACACACATGCGCCGGCACTCAGCCTCCATAGGTAACAGCCTAAAAATACATGCTTTAGTTCTTCATAAGGAAAAAAGAATAGCCTCAGAGAAGTACACCATAATTATCTTAAAATAATTAGCACAATAGATGTCTATATTCATGAAGCAAAGCTATTGTCAGAAGCAGAAATCTGTGCATAGCAGTAACGTGCTGTTCTTTGAGGATGCATGACTCCTGCAAATACTGATGTAAATTATTTATACATTTGTACGGACACGGCCTAGATTCACCTTGTGAATCATATGCCACCTAATGTTGCCTTCTGCAACTCAAAACAACCTCCCATTCAAAATCTAAATCCTTCTTATACCATGAGAAACAAACAAAAAATAAGGTTTCTTCATACTTAATACAGTTCAGAATAAGGATAAAATAAATGCCTCTCTCTTTACAACTTTTAGATCAGCTGTAGATTCTTTTCTTTCAACATGTCTGCTTAGGGAATTAGCTATTACTAATGCTATCTCAAAGCCAAGTCATGTCAGATTTACCAGAAGACTACCAGACAGATTTCCCAAAAGTGATCAAAAGATGCAAAATAAATGCTTTCTAGCCTAAAAAATTTCAAGGCAATAACTCCCTCTAAAATGTTGGCATTTTTATACCTCTTATGAATCTTTGTTTTGATTACTGTTTAATATTGCAGTGGTCTTCTCATAGAGAAGACCATGAGAATGACATACAACATCAGAATAGGATTTAATATTATTATAACCTAGAAAACTCAGATTTTACTTCAAAATAGAATATATAGAAAACTTGGCCCCTTAGAGATTTTTTTCAAAGCTACAAAAATGCCTGGAAAGTAGAAACTTCTTTACTATGTAAACATTAAAATTGTAAATAGCTGTTCAGATTAAATTATTATATTAAATTGCATCTGTACAGAGACATCTATTAAGGCCTTCTGATCTCACATTTCATTGAACGTAGCTTATAAAATATATTCAACATACTACACGTCAGGAGCCAAATCCCTACAACTGCCCTTAAGTTTGCAACATAATATTAATACATAGAACTTTAAGTGTTCTGTCTAAAGAAAGCAAACATAATTCCTGTTTTATCATAGCAGAAATGTTGTGCTGGTACAGTAGTGCCATGATTTTATTATGGCCTTATGAAAGCTGAGTTGAAGAGAGTGGAATAAAGCTAGACCCAAACATCAGATTATACCATTTCTCAGTATTCATGTTGCAGCCAGCTTCCCCTCACCCACTCTCACTCAAATTTTTAGTCTCGTAGCAGAAACATTTCTCCACAACCATCCAGTCAACTGGCTTTGCTGTTACCACAAAGAAATGAGAAGGCTTTATTTCTCACAGCATTTTTGCTGTATGAACACTGGTCCAAAGAAAAAGATAAAATGAGAACTCCTTCAAATTCAAGCTCCTTGCCTAAGAGCTAATGCACTGTAAGAGTAACTTTGTTAGGATCAAACACATACAAAGTCCACTACTTTTCCATATTGAAAATGCAAACACTGCACATTTAGAGATAAAAACCAAAACAAAGTACGTTTTGTTTGATATAAAAATAAGTTAAATTACTAATATAATTTCTGGGACTTAATTTTAAAAGCCCCTATCTAAGAGGTTAGCAGAGCAGGCAAAACGATAACTTCAATAATAAAAAGCAAATATTTTTTAGGTAATCTCACCAAGAAAATAATTTTTAACATATCAGGAGAAGGACAAACTGAAAAAGCATGATGGGGTACAAAGGCAGAAGCAAAATTTATAACCAAGAGGTGGCCTCAAGCCACCTTGGCCAGCCCACAATGCCAAAATAAAATTGTAATGATGCCATGCACCAGACAGAAATGAGCAGGGCAGCTAGGCCGAAATGATGGGGGAAAATTAGATTAAGTAGAGAGCCAAAGTAACAGTAATGTCATATGAAGATAGACTTTAAAGTATTATCAAGACTGACTGTATCAGGAAATAGTGAGGTCCCAATGGAGCGGACCTCCAGAGTAAAACATCTGATGCGAAGGACCCAATGTCCAACGCTAGATGCATATTTGAGGATTTTAATATGGATTTGATATAACTTGTTTCCATAGACAGAATGCTCAGCAGCAGCTAGAGCCCACCAGATGCACCTCTGAAGAACATCCTCCAGTTCAACTTCATTAGAAAATAATCCAGACTCTGCAAAGCAAAACACAAGACAATAAATGTGGAAGAACAGAAGAGGTGCTTCAAAAGCACAAGCCTTATCCAGACTAAAATGGCGACATAGGCACATCCTTAAAGTCAGGAAAACCAAAAGCAACACTATCCCTCTGGACTAGACAAGCCTAAGGACCTAAATCAAGGTTTTGGCAATGGAAGCAAGGTATAAACAACAGTTTGCTGAGAGCTAGAAGTGAAATTGTGAATGCTAAAATTAAGAACTTCTAAAGGCTGCTTCTCCTGTTTACAATCTGGTATGAAAGAGAAGGCTTAGGTAATAGTTTAACACATGAAGCCATTCAAGAAGCAATATGATGGTAAAACAAGACTTCATGATCTGGAGAAGTGCAGTATAGTTTGGAATTTAATGCCCATTTTTCTCTGTTACAAAAAAATTTGGAAATTGGCACATTATTGTGCTGTGGTTTGTTTTTTTTTTTTTTTTAAAAAGGCATCTTAGTCACTGATTTGCATGTTCTGAATGGAAGAACAAAGTTCAGTATGATAGAATATATACACAATAAATTGCATTAAGCTACTCATTAGCAGCTTATTAAGTTATGCCTGACACACATTGAATCTATGACACTATTAGGAAAAATTCTAAGTTTTGTGGAAAGCAACATTTATTTATTTATTCCTTTCACTAACAGTAAAAACCAAGGACTGGTGGGATTTCATTCATAACAAATTATTAAAAGAAAGGCTTAGACTTAATTATCAAATAAAGAGGATGTTTATCCTTGCCTATTTTGGTTACATTATTTTATCCGGTAAATTGCTGTTCACAAGTCTCAGACTACAAACTAGTACTTATGACAGAAAACTAGAAAGCTACAGGAGTGAAGGAAACATGACCAGGTTAATGAACAGACCATGTTCTCGAGGGCTGTCACAAGGAACTAGTAACATGATTATTGGAGCCCATGCAAGACCAAGACTAAGCTGAATCCACTCAGACATCTAGCAAAATGGCTACGCAAGCATTTTACGGGCTTCGTTCAGTGCTGATATGGCTGTAGCCTGTCATATAAAATCTAAACTCTTCTCCATCTTCTACCCATTGGTGTGTCCTGAGCAGCTGGAATTTGACTATGATGACAGTGCATTCTCTTAGCCAACTTTTTGAAAATCACTTCCCCCATCCTAATGAAGAATATGATAATTTGCTCATATTTCCATGGAGAAAAGTTAATATTTACATTTAAGGCAGTATAAACAAGCAAGAAAAACAAGCAGAATGGCAGTGACCATTCAGTTCTATGCCTGCCCAAATGTATCCCCACAGTCCTCTGCACTAGAACGAAGACTGACGTGATCCACAATGTGCTGTCTAGTATTCTTATTAATTAAAACCTTCATAAGCAGTTGGAGTCTCACCGTCCATACAGAGTTCTTCTGATGCCTGTTTTACTTTTTTTTTTTCTTTTCCTTTTTAAATGGCCTACTTACTTTGTATGTCCTTATACTTATTAAGATAATATTCTGCATTTATCCCCTGCTCTTTCACTGAGTCAACTACACAGGCGATCTGGCAGCTGAATTATGTATGGCACTGCTGTCAGTCTCAGAGATACAAATGTCTTTCTCCAACAGCCAACAACCTCAAGCCATTTAGCACCAAACTTATGCTACAAAAAGCAGAAGTAGCGCCATACCTCTACCTCCAAAACACCCCTGCTAGCGATGACTATCTTCCTTCTTTTTTCTTGCAAGCTTTCAGATGTCTAAATTTTACTTTAAAAGCAGAGGGAGGTCAGCCTATTAAATCAGCTCGCTTGCACCCTCCATCATACCGCATCCTTCCTTTCATATGGCTTTGCAAAAAGCTGCTGGCTTAATGTAATTAAATTTAATCTTTAGACAAAAGTCTTCGTAATACAAAGCATCTCATTATCAAAAGCTACAGCTATTTCCAGGAAATGTATATGAATGCGACCACTGCCACCCTAGGCAGCTGGACGGCGCAGTTCATGCATAGGTGGAGTAAAAAGAAAGGGCAGAGGATGGGTCGGATGCAGAAGAAGAGCTGGTCACTTCATTTATTTACCTAATCTGCTTGGCTATTGCTGGCCAAGTCTGCTCTTGGAACAATGAGAAAGGCCAATTAATTTATCAATCTGCATTCCTCTCTGCCATAACATATTTTCCCCTTGCCAACAAAAAACGTGTCCATTATCAGCCAGGTCCCTGTCCTCCCAGGCAGCTCGTGCAGCTGTATAATTACACTTCTTCCCTTGACAACTTGCATGATTGTTTTCCTAACAGTATATTACTTCGTTAGTACTTTCCAATATACGTTATTTTTAAACTGTCACTTTTGCCCAACTCATCCCAATTCGCACTCGTCTGTTTATCATAACAATCATTAATAACTGTCACTCCACGCCATCAATTTAACGAACTCACTCCCTCATTAGCATGTTCTAGCATTTGTTCCGTAGAAAGGCTGATTATTTTCTACAACAGGCCAAGCCAATTACTTTAGTGAAATGGAATCACATTAATCAAAACTTAACAAGGTGGCAAATTTAAAGATATCAGATTGCAAAAGACAGCATAACTAATATGTCAATGTCAGAGGTACTACGTAGGTATGCAGCAGCTGTACTAAATATATCTCTTCACCAAGGCCACATGAATTTTGACATTTCATATGATCTGACAACTACCAAAGTGATACTAGAAGGCTGGAGGCTGGGCTGAGCTGCTCCTGATGACTTCTGTAGATTCTGGCAAGGGCAGCAATAAAAGGCAAAGACGAAGGAGAAGAAGGAAACGGTGGCCAAGTCCGTCCACAATGCCTGGTAGATGGCACTTTATCATGTCCCTCTATGCCAGGACATCTTCTTTTACAGTTTAAATGATGATGCTCATCAATTATACCCTGACAACTGCATCAGAACCAGCTGTAAACATGCAACATCCAGCAGGGTAAGAATATGCTGACACTACAAATGCATACTAGTTTTTACCTTTTGGTCTACATTGCAGAGAGGGTGGAACATTCTTCCAGCAGCATTTTTTGCCTTTAAAAGAAAAAGCTCAAACTGTATTTTTTCTCTGTTACTTCTTAAGAAGCTTTTAAGTTAAAGAGCCTGCATCCCAAATCTTCACACAATCCATCAGTTCAAGCATTTCCAAATATACTGGGGTATATGCAGCAGCAGAAGGTAAGCGCTCATCTTTAGTCTTTACCAGTTTGGACAGGAAATTACAGCTTTATTAAACACATCTGAAAGCTCTTTGGTTTTCCATACAGATAGTAGCAAATGCTCATAGCTCATTTTAAAAACACGTATTTATTTTAAAAGTGGGGCAAAATATCCCAAGGCTTACAACTTCTGTTGTATAATATTATTAGGCCTGCTTATATTATACAGTTCAAGAAATTGCACAGTGATTCATTTTTTACAACTTAAATAGCTATTTGCTTCAGTTGCCAGGTTGAGCATGATAAATGTATATGATAAAAAAGAACAAAGAGAAGGGCCAGTTCTTATAAATCTACAACATTAGTCAATGTATTAACCCATTCCTTTCTAATTGTTAGCATTTTAGTGTTTATCATAAACAAGTTTGCTCACTTCAAAGAGTGTTGTATTAAACCTTTGGATTTGGACAACTATATGAGCATGCAAAGAACTGTTCATTTTTGTTAAGCTCTAAACTGCTAGAGCTTTAAAAAGGCAATGTTAAGTCAAATTTAAAATCAGAGAAAAGCATAAAAATGGACCTCAAAAGATCAAAGATCACCATCCATCCCATACTTGTAGATATAATCAAGTTTATGCAGTCTGAATTCAAAGTTTAAAAAACACACACACACACACACAAAATACCAAACACGCCCAAAAAAGAAAAACAAACAAACAAACAACAAAACACAAAAAAACCACAACCCTCCTGGAAAGTTGCAATCATTTGCCCATTCTCATGTTCAACTGCATTTATTGTGAGAAAATTTCTCCTTATATTCAGGCTATATTCCTCCTGTGCCAATGTGAACATTCTTCCTTATTCTTCCTTTGGTGAATCTGCAGAACAGTTAGTTATTAAGAACAGGCAGTGGTCATTTTTCACATATTTGTAGACTTATATGCTTCTTCTTTCCAACACATAAACCTATCCAAACTTTTTTCATTTTCACTTACAATAGTCAAAAACGCCATTTTGATTTCTAAGATATTTTAATGCATATACTAAAGTAAATAGGATTTTGCTAAAACATTAAATTAACTCACTAATATACTTAACCTGCTTAGAAATACTTGTTGCATATAATATCAACTGGTATGTATTTATTTATTCATTATTTTTAAATTCAAATGACACATTAATCTGTATTATGCCTTTACCTGAGAGGTGTAATAACCTAAAATTTAACTGTAGGATTATTTTATCAAGAAACACCAATTGTTAAGATTAATGCAAGTATTTCTAAAAATAAAACAGGAACAAGATTTATTACATTTGAGAGCACAAGTGTGAGAGACAAGCACAGATGGCTTCGAGGGGCACTTTGCTGATACAGCTAAAACTCTTTCTCTGCAAGCAACAAAACATTCTTCTCTTTTAATTGGTATTTTTATGATTATAGGAAAGTGAATAAGCTCAATAAAAAACAGAAACTAAAACGCTGTCTTGTTACACACTTGAGAAGACGTCAACAGATTTACTACAGCTCTCATTCTGGGATTTCCTAATCCAAGACAACATATACCTATAGAATCATTCATCTCTAAGGACTTCAGCAGGTCCCAATTAAAATACTTTATCCACCATCAAAGGGCAACCAAGTATTGTACCTAACACTGTAAGACACCAATACCTAATAGTTTGAGATAAAAACAGTTATGATATGTTTTACAGCTAGCCAAACTCTAAAGAAAATTTGGATTTGATAAAATGCAGTTACTCTGTCTGAAGCATCCGTGACTGTGGAACAGAGGGACATGACATGTTGAGTAGGGGAAGGATTTTCAAAAGTCCGCATGAAAACGTGTTCTTTATCAGTGCACTGCAGTAGTGCTAACGATTCCCAGCCTCTGAACAAAGCATGGTGCAGCAGAAAGTGCAACAAATGACATACCAACCTGCAACAGCACTGAAACCTCTGGGCCAGACTTTTCAAACATTCGGGTGCCTAATTCCTGTGGACATTGACTAAGAATTAATTTCATTATGAGTTAGGGCAGATAATTTGCCCCTTAGTACTTAGGCACCAAAACTAGAAGGCTTTCCTATAGCTTCGCTATGTTCAGGCAGAAGAGAAACCTGTATCACTGGAACAACGTGTGAAGGGATTTAATTAAAGGACTTTATTAACAAGGACTAAGGTTTTACACTGCTCGAGTAACTACTTCAATTTCAATTGCTTCTATAGACAACATATAGCATACAGAAATTAAATGGACAACACGAGGTTGACCGAACCACTCATTGCCAAAGAGCAGCTGAAGCATCAGCAGACCAAGGCCAGGCTCGGCCAGCGCTGCTCCTGCCCATCGCTGACGTTCCACTCCTCCGTGGGCCAAGGCTGTAACAGGGAGGTTTTCTATTTCCACAT
The DNA here is from genome assembly GCF_964273445.1 of Streptopelia decaocto. Classification (NCBI taxonomy): domain Eukaryota; kingdom Metazoa; phylum Chordata; class Aves; order Columbiformes; family Columbidae; genus Streptopelia; species Streptopelia decaocto. Next base: position 48,725,102 of record NC_138659.1, read on the forward strand.
CTACCCAACCACCAATCTGTTTAAAGAAATAATCCATTTTCCTCACAGCAATAACTATCACCATGATAACATCAAAACGTGTGTCACTTCCTTTTCTACACCATTCAATACTGGACTTTCTTAAAGTATTACTTTAAGGTTCAAAATGCATGTTAAAATGGCAGTCTACATTAAAATAATGTATAAATATTTCAAATTATTATCACTAACTACTGCCATTGAACTATATTTTATTAATTTGGTTATTGCTTAGAAGATACCCTCTAAAGCAATACATTTGTATATTTTTCCTCTTGGCTATCCTATTCTTTCATATCAATTAACTTCCAAAGATGACAACTTGAGCTAGTCTTCATAATGGTTCTCACTTTGAATGAATAAATTATGCATAACAATATAGCTGCCCCTGTTCACAACCATTCCAGACAGAATATATTCTCATCTGCTGTATAATAATTTGGAATTGACCTGCTAAGTATTAGAGTAAATAACAAAGTTCTCTACCACAGATTATACTAAAAGCTCCATTGTCATCCATTCCTGTCTGTCAGTTCATTAGAAGTGTGGCATTAACAGACACTTGTCTTATTTAAACATTACATTACGAACACTGGCATCTTTGAATCCCTTCCAGGAAAGATATGGTATACCTATTAAATGAGCATCATGAGTATGAACATTACAGCAATTGAAATAAAATTAAATTTCTGGATTCTGAATGATCCAGTTCTTTTAAAATACATGTAAAAATTTAGCTGTCTTTTCACCGCGTGCTGCATACCGTGTCTAAGATTAATCCCACAGGATTTTTTTTTTATTTCCTATTCTGCCTATCTTTCATCTTCACCCCAGACTAAGCAGATGGATGTGAATTCAAAGTTTTCTGATCTTTAGCACAAGTTATGGAGGGTTATCTTTGGCTGTATATCTTTCTGCTGGCAGGACTCCCTTGGTGATGAAGGATTAACCACCACAGCTGTCTCTTCCCAGAATGATGCAGTGCAGCGCTCCTCAACACGACAGCATCACTTAATCTTAATGTCCGCTCTTCCAGCGCAGCCGCACAGGACAAAGCCAATCAACATCAGATGCCACCAAGATGGACCTACTGCTTGGCCCTGGAGTCTTTCACCCTCGCACACCTATTAATCAACATCATCCAGCCCAATCCCAGCGTTCACTTCTTTCAAACCACAGTTAAACCAAGCCAGGTTTTATATTAACGGACAGAGAGATACAGAAATCTAGCCAGAGATAAAGTATGCATATGCAGACCTATAGAGCAAATTCTAATCAAGTTTTACACATCCGTACAAAACACGTGTTTATTGTGTTTTAAAGCATAACTACCAGAATTTCTATTTTTTACATATTGAAACTAACTAATAAGAAAAGCTACCTCTTATCTCTCATGCCTCCGAAGTCTTAAGAGGGCATAACAACATCATCTTGAGCTGGATGCTTTTATTAGAAATTGTACTAGTTCACAAATGCATATAGCCAGAAGTTCCTTAGTCTCAAACAAACACTTCTGCAGAATCTTGCCAAGATTTATTTCCTCTAACCTATTGTATGCAGACTGTTCAGTATTTTCCCCTTTTCTATCTACACCCCCCAGTTCCAGAGCAATTACAACATAGTTGCTTCCTGCATGCCCTCCCCCTTTTTAAAGCTAGCAAATTCTCAACAGCAAATGCAATAAAACAGTAAATTATAGCTAGAGTTTACTAAACAAATGCAACCTAGTTAAATTTAGAAAAATCTTCACTTTTGCTTACATTTGCAATTTTACTGCTGAACTACTGGTATTTCTTACTTATGCAACATTAAAATGTATAAGAAATCCTCTTGTGTGCTATATGCAGCAACTACTCTTGATTTATAATACCCAATTTAGAAGAAAAACCCACAACTAAACCTGATTTAAATCACAGATTACTCTGTAAAACACAAGCAAGGAACTATTCCAAATCCTAAATGTAATTTAAACATATTTATATTTTACAGTGATATATTTTCCCCTATTCCTTGTCTTACTACTGTAAACTTTCTGTAATTATATAAGCAATTTCCCTGAGGTCACAACATTGATCACAGTTATATATTGCTCAAGTATTACAAAACATAACTCGCAATAAAATATTGCTGGACATCACTACATAATTTCACATAAAGAACTGCAAAACTGAAGTTCAAAAGTGCCGAATTTGGCAATCGGTGTTTTCAATAGATTATTCATTTCCTCTTTACTCCACCGTTAACTGATTATTGTTGAAATATCACCAAAAACATTAAGTTCCCACATCGAGAAATGTATAAGAGAAAAGAATAAGGAAGGAGAGCATATGAAACAGTTTAAATGGGAAGCCAAAACCTGTGATCCCTTTAGATTATTCCTTCCTTCATTCCAACATTATTTGATCAGTCACCCCAGAAAGTGTCATAGCAGTATGATACACTGGAAGGGCTCACAGCAGAAAAACCCCACAGGAGTGCAGCTCAATATTTAGTGTTTCTGGTTGAGCGAGAGTTCTCACACACTTAATGAGAGGAGAGTTCACAGCTCTCAATGCTCTATGCAAATAGATGTTATTTAGGAGCAGTTAGTGTTGGCATGTTGCACAGCTGAGCTGACGCACCAGTCGCTGAACACTAGTTAACAAATGCAAGGCTCCCCTTCGGGAAGTTGCTTATAAAAAAGGAAAATGAAGAACTGAAGATAAGGAGAAGGATATTTTAGTTCACTGTGCAAAAGCAGTGGTAATAAAAAGCTGAAGAGCAACCATTTCATACATATATTATAAAAACACAGCAAACTGCAACTGTGAGCATTTGCTTTGGTACTGATCTCAAGTAGGGTTGAAGCTGGTTTGGTTCATTACCTATACAGGGAGTTTTCAGAGAGCATTCAGAGTCATCTAAAGTGATTCACAACACTTTCTGAAATAACCTTGCATTTTCAAATTTATAAAATACAATCATCTCACAGACCCACCAACAGTAACTGTCACCTTGCTGCAATCAAAGCAACCTAACTTGTAGACAGATGCACAAAACCAAGGCTTGGTCTACACAGCAAGCCACTGTGGAGACTGACTGAATTTCCCAATGGGCAGAGTGATCCTGCAGGCCCTGCTAAAGCTCAGCATGAGCTTTCATCACTTTTTGGAGATCGTGCCACTTGACTGAAAAATGCGACTGCCATGCAGTCTTGTACAATGTTATGTCTTTCAGTTCTGGGAAGCAAATGAGTTAGGCAGATTCCTCTTCCCCAAAAGAATCAGAGAAAACTGTGATCCTAAAAAAAGCAACAAAGACAAACATGCATAAGTGTCAAGCTGAGCAGCTTGGAACTCCCTCTGTTACCTAACATGTATGTATGAATGCCAAATTGCAAACACTGCTGCTAGCAAAAGAGTCAGATCCAGCCTTCACATAACCAAGAAGAAATCCTCACAAACCTCTTTCCAGAAAAGTTATTTGTTCCCAAAAAAAGTGGAATGCTAACATAGTGTATTGCAGAACACAACTTCTGTGTTATATGAAGAACCAAAAGACTGTCTGTAAGTCAGGGCTACCAATACCTGTGAGCTTCATTAGCTAGCAAGGCTGTCCATGCATCAGAAATGTTCATGCAGGATAAGTATCAGCTCATTTCTTCAAGCATTATAGTTACTGATTTCAGGTACTATGTTGACCTTGTCTGATATCCTCTAGGACCTAAGTAGACAGCACACCATCTTTAGAATAAAACAGTAATATTCCATTCACTGACACACCATGAACGAGCACTGTTCAGAAAACATGAATATCCATCTTTCAAATCACAGGTGACCTTCTCCTACACAGTTTATGAAGGCAACAGGAGAACCTGCCAGTGAAACACTGAAAATTTAATCAGCATTGGAGAATTTTCAAGTGGAGCTTTCTTGTGAAGAATTTAAGCATACATGATCTTTGTCTGCAGACTCTTCCTGAATGATGCCATCAACTCAACACAAAGCTACTGCACAGAAAACTGACAGATCTCCCCTACAACCCTGTCTCAAAACCAACAGTCCCAAACTAAGTTTTGGCAGACTTTATTTCTCTCTCAATATGCAAGCTCCAGTTTCAGAAACACTCTAAGCTTTTCTTCCTCTCATTCTAAATCACATTCCTAATTTTTCACATGTCTCTTATTGCCAGCAAAGACAACAATGTAGGAATAGCAGCAACAATGCAGTAACTTTTTTTCATTATCTCTCAACACAAAAGTGAAAACATTTTAAGTGCTGAATAGAAGTGCCTGCAGCCATCCAGCTTTGCAGCTCCAGATCTCTTTTTGGGTCAAGTGTATTTTATTTTTCAAGCCAGCCAACCGTCATGAGCATAGCATGATGTTTTTGAGATATTCTTCCATCATAAATTTACTATCTTAATTTCAAGTTCTGAAGTCAAATGTTATTTACACACATACACCATACATCTAAAGAAAAACAAGCCTTTTGAGAACTGAAACCAACAGGACAGAAAGAGAAGGACCTTAGAAAAACAGTGTACTAAACCATCATAAAAATAATAATTAAAAAAAAAATACTAGATAAGGCAAAATTATACAAAGCATTGATAAAACTATCCAGGGAAAAAAATGAACAAGTTTTTTTATTATTATTTTTGATGAAAATTTGAAATCATTCAACTTGCATCATTTGTCTGTTAATTTCATCCATAAACAGCAACTGATTAGGCCCTCAGCTCTTGAAAACAAGAATTTTCTGAGCATTTTTAGGAGGCCACAACAAAATCAAAATCACACTTTTTGTCATTTTTTCATGCTTAAGAGGCCAAAACTGCCACTTACGAAACCTCCCCTGACACAACAGTCTCTTTTACAGATGGTAGCAAGGGCTCATTGTCTGAAGGAGTCAAATTCAGGCAATATCTAAGACAAATTACGGATCAACCTGCTCCCATAATTTGAGAAAGACCTCATCAAAGCTTCTGTTTTGGCAACCACCGAACAATTACTGCACCGAATTTTCAAAGGTTCCCAAGTCACTTTGAAAAAAAAATTAAAATTTTAAGACACATGTACTTAGATATTTTACTATTTCCTTTTTAAGAAGGCTGTGTTAAAAAAGCTGTTGTTGATATCAAACAGCAAACTTCCCAGAATAAAAGCTCAGCATCATTATGTGACAATAGGGGTTAACTTATCAAATCCCATTAAACTATCATCAAGGGCCTTTGTATTCAGCTTATGCCCTTGCTTGCATTTGTCAAGGGATGATAACAGACGGCTTACAAACTCTCTTCTCATTACTAATTCATTTTTTCACACACCTGTTAATTATTAGCAGCACATAATTATTAACAAAAAACATGCATCGAAGAGGTTATTTGGATATATTTGTCACCTATGTCTGATTTACGCCAGTGGAGAAAACCATAAATATATTTCAATGTGCACATAAAATTGGGGGGCTGGGGGAGGCAGACAACAACTTGGGGGGGAGTTGGGTGGGTGGGTATGTTTTATGCAGCTTTTCTTTTTTTTTTCTGAAGTGCAAGTTAAAATCATTTACCAGGAGAATCATTGTTTAGCTCCTTACGCCGTCTGGATCAACCTTGTGACAGTGTGCTTGTTAACATTAAGTGGAAAATGGGAGGGGGACAAAAAAAAAAAAAAAAAAAAAAAAAATTCTTGATGCTTATAGCTATAAATTGCCTAATAATAAACCACCCACACAACATAAAAAAACCAGGAAGAGTTTTAACACCAAAGTTCTGTTTTCACAGTTGTGCAAACAAAAATAGTTTCCAGAAACCTGATGTCGCTCATAACATCCAGCTTTGGTTTTCCCTACAATGCTTTTGACTTCCACTCAACAGGATTTCCAAGCTCAGGTTTGGTGCTATCTAACCATTTTCAAACACTGATCACATCAGAGCAAATTTGCCATTGTCCACACAACACTGCGCGAAGGGAACTTAGCAAAGTGTCATGCTTGGACAACTAGAAGCATGCCATGATTTTGTCACTCCCTACTCTTCAGTCCTTAGGGTTATTCATATCAATCAGCTGTAGCTCTCTACAGGAAAAGGCCATTAACCCCTGGTTTTTCAAAGGCATTGTAAAAAAATCAAACATTTCAGGTAAATAAGAATTAAACTTTTGTGATTAAAATTACAATCAGACTTAAAACTGGCAGGAAAGTCTTTAATAGTGTATTGCTAACTTTAAGATTTATGGTCAGCTGAATTACTGCTCTAGTTTTTACCTCAAATCCTTTCAGATTTGACAGTTTTTGTACAAACTAACACCAATAGAAAAACTCAAGAGCCTGAAGATTCAGCTGAAGGGCAAGTAATACATGTTAAGAGAGAAGATCCATTTTTTTTAAGTTGATCCAAGACATACATTATGGCTCAATAAAAAAAACAAATCCAGTGCCTCCAAAGTCAGCTTCCTATTTCCTCATCTAAAAAAGAAAGCACAGAACATTAACTGCTGTAATATTCAGCACCACACAGTTTCATGGAACTGCATTACAAGTTGCTAGAAAGGAAAGTACTCAGCTTTTGGCAGAAGACAATGTTCCTTGTTGAAAAAGGAACCAAAATCCAATCTTGCGTAGCATGAATAAAGGACTCTTTTGCCAGTCTCCAAAAGGGAAAAAGGAAAGACCTTAAACCAATTTTGTTAATGCTAAATAGTGATAGCAAAAATATAAATAGGGGATAATCTAATTTCATTTTGAAACAAGGAGTCAAAGTAATCCACATGATAATAAAATGAGAAAGAATACACAGCAAAATAAAAACAACAAAAAGAAAACCTCTAAAGAGCAAGTATGTCTCTTCCACAAAACACTTTTAGGTATATTTAGGGGTTTTTAAAGATATTCCTGTTGAAATGTTAAAGAAAACTCAAGTGTACATAGTTCTTTTAATTATCTCCTATACACGAACGTGGTGTGTTCACTCATTAAAATCTAACTTGCAAGGATAAAAAAAAAGTTTAAGAAATTAAAACCTCTTCTTTGTTCAAAAGCCTTGCCAGTTTAGGTTCTTAAGTGATTTATTTAAATAAAATGTTAAGTAGTAGGTGTTAATAAAATTACACATGTGATAAAATGACTATTCTTTTAAAATCTGATCTGTAATAAATTTTATAAATTCTGATTGCTAGTTATTCAAGCCGTCAAAGCTTTGCCAACAATAGCCAGCAGAGGTCTATTACTGAAGTAGTATTAATATAGACATCATCACCAATTCAAAGCAGATAATAAAGGACTGACACATTTATTATCATTATTAATTAACAGTTTTCTGAGATGGAATTAAATCAATATGCTGCTCTGATATCATTTTAACTAGTTATGCAAATCAAACATTTAGAGCCCATGAAAGGATATAAATGCCATTCAAAATTCACTTCACACTTATTACTGTAATATCAGAACTTTCAGGCTTTGCTAGTAAAAAAAGGACTTAATGCTCATTTAATTACACTCAGACATAAAGCTTATGGAATGAAAGTTGAAATAGCTGATTAGTTAGGAAGTCACAGTAAGGCTATAACACTAGGGATAGACAATGAGATAATAATGTGAAAATGCAGAGCTTTTGCTCAGAGTTGTTCTGGCAGATCCTATTAAAAAGAACAATGACATGTGTAGGAGAAAATGTTTTAAAATTACAAATTTGAAGAATCTTTCCTAAAGCTAGGAGAAAAAAGAAGCCATTAGTTGTCACTTATACAAATAGGAAAATGCTATGTTAAATCATGTAACATTTTTTCTAATTATGCAATTACAATATTTAATCTTTTAGATGTGAAATTTTAACTATTTCTCTGCATAAACAACAACATTAAAGAATCCTCTTTACCAGAATAAGATTTTTATACACTTCCTGGCAGACAATTAGCAACAACCAGCCTGGCAAAGGGATCCTGACTGATGCCATTGGAGACGACAGCCTGACAGATCAAAGAGCCTACAGTAAGGTCAGTGTTAGACTGAGTTGGCTAGCAACAGCAAGCCCTTGGCTAACCACACTGGCCAAGCTAGATCAGGTTCTAGCCAAGCCCTCCAGCATCATGGAAAAAGAGCATCTCTGAGAAGACCTCATCATGAGGCAAACCAAAGGTGGCTGATCAGGAAGAAAGGAAAAAACCCTGGAGTCTTTTGATCTTGTGCATCTTTGTTCTTCGGTCTTGTGCATCAAGCAACAAGAGCGGTGTGCATGTTTTGTTGTGCACTGTTTTACCAGTGTGAAGTATCGTCCTTCACTTTAGCCACAGGAGAGTTTAACAGGGTTCCCAGCACCTGGGGATCTGACAAGTTCTATGCAGTCTACAGTGTAGAAGACACTGAGAAACCTTGCCTTTTGCCTCTTCACTGTGAATAATCATCAAATCACAACATTTATCAGAAGGTAACCTTTACCTAGATATTTTCCCACAGATGTTAAGCCTCTCACAGCTTTGCTAGCTGCATACCTGCCTGACTTTCACAACACTACATTGGGCTTGAAGCTTAATATCGACCTTAGTAAGACTGCAGTAAGAGAGGGGAAGTGACAGACTTCTCACTAAAAGCAATATCTAATTTTATCATGTTCACAAAACAAAAGCTTTGGCAACTGGAAAGATTTCTCCATTCAGTATGCTGTGTACTCCAGGGACAATGCTCAGCCTAAGTCTTAAAATGAACCATCACAGAACAGATTTACTTGCTGGGAAAAAAAAAAAAAAAAAAAAGATCTTTTGCTCACTCTGGCAAAGTAGGACTTAAAGGATGAGGTAACATTTTTAGGTGGCTAAAAGGCTGGCTCAGAAAGGCAACAGGCTATTTCTACATGGTAACTCAGATTTCATTGTTCAAAACTATTTATTAATTAAAAAATAATTCATACAAGCAGAAAGGTTGGAATTTTATGAAAATGGTAAAAAAGCAACCTGCAAGGTTCCTACCATTACATTAATCAACTCAATATCTAGGTAACTGAAAATACTAAGCTTGCTAATTCATCTGACATGAATCAAAGTGAGGGCCACAATGTTCTGTCAAAGGTAAAGGTATTGTTGAAGTCTCATCTCCACATTTTTTCCTGATTAATTTTATGACCAGAAAGAAGCCTTGCTAGTAGCTAGAAGAAAATTTAGACCTATGAACTGAAGGCAGGTGAGCTAGTGCGATTCAGAGAGGAGCCCGTTCTGGTTGACATGTCACAGAATTTAGTAATTGGCCAGATCACTAGTTGTCAAATCTGCTTGGAAACAAAGTTCTCTCTTATTGTACTGTCTGTACTACAAAAACAGAATGTGCCACCCCATGATGAATCACTTTTTGCACCCTGCCTCAAAACATGTACTTTAGGCACTAAATAAATATCCACACCACATGTGCGGAGTGCACTCACATGCCTAAATAGCTGCTCACCAACCTTTTTTCACTGTTCAACAAAACTGCAGCAGGATAAGTCTGTCAAACACCAGTCAAACTGTTTGATATCCTGGGTCAGCTATCAGGTGAAGAACGCACTACAGACAGGAGGAGGAGGAAGCGACCTACCAGTCTCCCTTTGAGCACACAAAACAGTCTAGACAACACAAATGTTTATAGTATGTAATTGGAGTATTTTACTTGCTGATGATCTGAGTTTTCAAAATTATTTGGTAAAGATAGGACTTTCTTACCAAGGCATTTCCTAAAGGCACTGTTACACCTGCTAGAGCCCCCAGAAAGACTGGTATAAATATAAATATTTATCTCTGCAACGGAATGGGAAAAACAACTTTTTTTCAAAATCAACACCTTGTCACCACTTTGAAAGTAGAGCTATAATTATCTCAAAAAGTTACAATTATTAACAGCTGCTCGATTTGGAGGTAGTGAAAAGGGAATGCTTTGCACCATACAAAGAACTGGAACAGCTCCGTAAAGTCTTACCTACCTTTAAAAATGCCATCAATCCTGTATACAGAGACAGTCAAGTGATAGCACCTTTGTAACAAATGTATACGTCCATTGTCCTCAGCTCTCTAGTGCCACATAGCAGCTCAAGAGGAAGGAACACTTTGTCACCAGAAAGGTTGATGCCATGCACCAATGTTAGGTTGAGATCTAAGGATCTAAAAGAGTTGTTTTTCAGTAGCTGGATGGGAGGATGCTGCTAAACAGAAGAGCTATCAACTAAAGCCCTTCTCTGAAAGTGGGGAACAAAGCAAATTGACTATCTTGACTGCAGACCCACTCACCAAGTAAATTCCAAATTACTCACATAAAGAAGCATTGATACAACTGTAGCTAGAGAGCAGGAAATAAGGATGAAAAAGGAGGAAAAAAAGGATTTCTAAACTCAAAAGAACATGCTGACATTTGCCAACTGGCCTGCAATAAGAGTAGAAATGTGCTGCTCCAGCCTTTTTGCTGACCATAACATGGTATAGCTTCCATCAAGATGCAGTGCAGCAGAAGGAAGGAAGGGGTTTCGCTCAAGTAACTACATGAAACTCCGGGTTGGTGGAGGGAAAAATATCTTGCAAATGTGGGGAATATCTTCCTCAAAACTCCGTGTTTTATTTCAAACTGATATTTTCTTTAACAGCCCAAGGGACAGAAGAATGAAGGAAAACACAGCAGCAATGGTCATTTGCTGTGACATGGGTTGCCAATACTCAACATAGGAATCTCACTGCAACTGTTTACTTCTCCCACCTTCATGTCAAAAAAGGGGGAAAATGTTTTTCTTTGGGCTTGCTCCCTTCCAGACAATGTTTTCACAGAAAACTGGCATAGGAAATGTGATATTCTCCACATTAGCTGAAAACTTACTGTTGTTCATTCTGAAGGCTTTCATCTTGCAAGTTCCTCTTGTTAAAACCAGTATGTAGTAGTTTGGTGGGAAAAACAGGAGTTGAATTTTGCATGGAAAAAGTGGCAGAGGGAGCACACACAGTGCAGCAATCATACATGGAAAAAAAACACTACGGGTTTGCAGTTTTTTTATTCATAATATCTCAGGTCACAATCAAATAGGACATTAGCTGTATAAATACAAGCAAATACAGGCATCACTGGCACTGAAAAAGTAATAATCTTTCACTTAAAAATATTACCACACTGCTCTCCGCGACCCCCCCCCCCCGCCAAAGGGCAAACAAAAAGCCTCAAAGGACCACAGAGCTGCGCCTCTCAACTGCTCAGAATCCCCTTCAACCAGCTATCACTTCTGCTGTAGATCTAACACAAGTGAGAGAGTGTTGTAGTACAAAAGCTTCTCTAACCTAGAAGGTCAAGCTGAAACCCTGCTTAGATCAAAAGAGACAGTGAAATGCCAGATTTCTTCCTATCACTCAGGTTTCATTGTAAGACTACCACTCCATATCTGGTGACTCTTGGAAAAAAGGGCCCCAGACTGAAACACAGTACACTTTGACCAACACTGGAGTATTGGTGGAGCTGAATGGTAAATGTGGCAATTACTTTTCAATACCTGTGGTCTAGGTTGCTTGCAAGCTAATTCATTTTCTTATACCAGCAAGACATTGACTGAGTGAGAACAAAAAAATATCCTCCCCCTTCAAATGAAGCCTACAAACTTTCTCTTCCCTTCAACCCAAACACTTCTGGCAGAACTGAAAGGTAGGGAAAAGAGATGCACAAAGTCAAAAATTCAGCAAGCTACTAACCAAAAATAACCTAGGAATAAAAGTATGGAAAAGATTTTTTTTAGGTCACTTTTCTCTCACAGTAGTCATAAAATTCCAGATATCTTAACCCCCTAAGAAAGTACCACAAATTTTCATCCATATTGTTTCCTCCAATTTAAAAACTGTGATGCTTGCAAGCTACTCAGAATTACATAAAATGTTTCTGCCTTCGTTGTATGAGCTAAAACTGAATTAAAACACTTTCAAATAATTCAGATACCAAATTAGCAGATACTGTGATAATTGATCTGTAAAACGGAGAACAGAATTCCTGGAAGGAGGACAGCTCAGAGAGATCTGTCCACCAGCCAGTCAATCTCTCTGAGTTTAAGAGTTTAAGGCATTACTTTTGAACTCTTAAAATTTGTCCAAGGAATTTCAAATACCAATATTGAATTTTATCAGTATTTATGAGTGTTTTTTAAAACTTCAGCAAATATCAATTGCTTAGCATGCTTGCTATCATTGTTAAAATCTCATCAAATCAAAGCTTCTAGAAGGATCATAAAAGACTCACCCATACTCTCTTGAAAACTGAAAAATGTTCACAATTAACTTTCCAAACTCAGTCTTCTCTGGTGATAGAGCTCCGCTCCTCCTGCTCAGATGAAGCAGCAAGCTTTCAGTAAGTTTAAGTAAGGAACCAGTAATGAGAATAGGATTAATCAAGTAAAGAAACCAAGAAATTACTAATTTGTAAGCCAAATAAGAGAACGCCAGGAGACAATCGAAACTGAACTAACATGGACGTGGGCATCAGGTTGACTTCAAGAAGAACCCAGGAAGTAGGAATGGTGAGGAATGGTCAGATGCAAGAAGGTAGAGAGGTGAAGTGTGAAGGTAGGAAGAAAAGCTTTCTGCTTCATTGTGTCTGCTACATCAAACTCCATTCCAGATTCTGACAGAAGGACTCCCAAGTTTTTATCTGCTCTTAACAAATATTTGTGAACTGACTGGTAGTACATGTCCCCTTTTGATCTTTTTCCTGCATCTACCCAACATGAAGGATAACAAGTCATACATGCCATTATTACAGTCCCTCTAGTGATACATCCATTACAGACACTCCAACCCTGATAAAGAAGCATGCAGTGATGCAATCTTGTATTATTTCCAGTTCTCTTAAAAAAAAAAAAAAAAGAAAGAAAAAAAATAAAAAAAAATTAAAAAAAGGAAAGAAAAAAAGGGAAGCACTACTTAGATACCCATCTATGTTTGCAACTGTGGCTGAAAAATCAAGATGACAGAGTTTTGGCTAAGCCACAGGGAAGATTTCCAATAAGGTAGAAAACTTGAAAAAGAAGTTTTTATTAAAAAAAAAAATAAATATATATATATATAGATATATATATATATATATATATAGGTTGCATTCACAAGGAGGCAAGTTTAATATTTCTTTACTTGTAACTGCTCAGCTTACCAAACTCACAGTTGTCTGCAACTTCAGAATGCAGATTATTTCCAAGCATGATGGTCTATCTCAGCAGTCATGGCCAGGCTGCTTTCTGAGGGACGCTGCAACATCGCTCAATGCTACATATTACCTGACCACTCAGGATGCAAATCTGGAAACCCCAGTATGGTTGAAAGCTACCGTAATGATAACAAGGCATTATTATCCCTTAGCATTGCTCACTCTGCATAGCAGCTCTGCACTAGCTATAATTCGGAAAATCCTTTTTCTAAGCATTAATGCATTTCTCTGTTCTTCCTCAAATAAAGTGTAACCCAAAACAACAGTATTATTTAACTTCTGTTTCATTTTGAGTATTTTGATATGACATTGTTACCTAAAATAATTTTTTTCTAGTACTGCAATTCAGAGAAATAATGTTAGCAGATGTACTCAACAATAACTATGAAACAGTAAATTTACCTGGATTCGTGTTCATTACATTATCAAACAACTTAAATGCTAAGGTAGTAAAGCCTCAAGGTCAATATAAATGCCAGATGCATTGTCATCCTTGCTTCACAGATAGTGAACTGAAGCATAAGCAGGTTAAGTAACATGCCCAAGGTCAAAAAAAAAAGGGAATGTACATGAAGACACAGCATCAGCCTCCCATTTTTTGTGCTGTCATCAAGAGAGACCATTTTTACACAGAAGAATCAGATTTTTAATGTAATTCTAGAGAGTAGGTAGTCTTCTGATTCCTTACATAAATTTTAATGGTACAGGCACTTTCTGGAGTCTGTGACTCCAGCTAGATTACTATTAGTCCTGCTTTAGTAAGGAAGCCGCAATATGATTCTTCCCTGACAAGAAATACCAGCATAATTTATTGCATTATTACTCCTCTGAACTGAAAGCAATTAATTACCTCCAGCAGGATGCACAAGTGAAAATTCATCAGAGAAATGTGATGAAAAATGTACCCACTGCTTTAAAATAATAGGTGCTTAATGGGGTTTTTTTTTGCTAGCTAATCTAGAGCATCTTATAACCAACTAAGTATTGGTTATCAGTTGCAAAAACAGTTTTTCCTCCCTTATTCTATCATCCATAATCTTATAGGAGAGGAAGAAAACACTGCCATATTCGTAAAAACAACAAAAAAATCTTTTTTTTTTCCCCATTATAAAATTGGTGGCATGTTTGTATGCAGAATATATGATAAAGTATGCATAGATTTGTGTTGGTAGCACTTCTTTTTGTTATATGTCTTCAGACATAAACTAACCATTTTGCTGGAAAAGTTGGCAAAGCTGTTCTACACTTGAACAACAGACAACGTTCCTATGTGTTCTGTGGGAAGGAAATGTAAAGTCTGGTTGAAAGGAAAAGAGAAAACAATCTTGCAAACACAAATCAGACTGTACTTCAGAAGGCTTGTATACTTAAGTACCTATATATGCACTGCAAAGCTTCCTTCAGGTTCAAAGTAACAGGAAAATAGCAAACAAAAGTGCGGTTTATGTTTATACATTGGGCGTGTGCGTTAAAGATAGACACAGAGCTAAATTCATTACATTTATTTCAGCTTTTCAGAATTATTCACATCTGTATGATTCAGTAATTGTTTTTTCTATGAAGTTATTGGAGTAATTTTGCTCTGTATATTCCCGATCAATTCCTCCTCTCAAGGGCACAGTTGAAAAGTGATATTTGAAAACGGTCCCTGATAGATTGCATGGTTAGTCAGCAGCAGAGACAAACAACCTAATCCAGCGCAAATTAGTTCAGCTGCCAGCAATAGTTTTATACAAAGATGTAAATTATGTTGTCAAAATCGGTCGCTTTCTAGCTTGCTGCTCAGCTAACAAGAAACCACTTTGGCTGATAAAGATGAACACTAAGCTTTTCTCGCTTACAAATTTGCAAATCTGCCACTTCAGCATTCTGCTAGCCACAAACAAAACAGGCCCATATAATTGCTTCCTTTTTTCTGCACTGGTATTTCTCTCAGTTCTATTTCTCTACAGAAAAATACAAATAAAAAACATAAATAGAATGTGAGAAGTGTAATGGCTTTAAAAATTTTCTTTACAAAATGGCAACCAGGACAGCCACAATCACCTAGTTTAACACTTCCAGCAAAATCGTAACACATGATACTCCAATACAAATACCACCCAGTCATACAAATAGTTTAGGAGATTTACTGTATAAATGTTGCATTCGCAGAACTCTGAACACAGCATAAATGTCTTGATAAAGGGAAAACACATGCATTTATTTTAATGTAAGCTAAAGTGTCTTTGGAACTGCTCTGGCTGACAATGGTCCATCTGTATCTATTACTTTGCATGTTGTTAAGAGTAGAAAATATATATGCTATTATTACACCAATCTGCCCCCTTCAGATGTAAACTAGATAGATTTAACATTTGTATGAAAATAATAATGCATTATAACTGTAATTATCTCCAGTATAAGTCAAATAAATAAATTATAAATTACAATTACCCTTTAAAGTTGCTACTCGCACTATTTGCTTTAAAATTAATTGCAGGTGCTCCTGAATATTTTAGTACAGCCCCAAAGTTGTATATTTCAAAGAACAGTACAGATGATTCCTGTTTATTTATTAAATTAAAGCTTTGTTGGTAAAATTACAGCTTAATTAATATTATGGGTACTGTATAAAGAAATAGTTTACCTTGTGCATAATTTATTTCCACATGCATATCTCAGTACAGACCCATTACAGCTCTAAGGCAGCTAAAATAAAATATTCCTCCTTTGCTGGCATTTTTCTAAATAGCAGTTCACTAAATCAATATTATTCACTTGGTATTTTTAAAAGCAGTGTATCTTAATAATTACACAGCATTAGAGTAGGCAATAATTTCACTTGCTAAGCATATTAAATTTAGCAAACCATCAGTCAAGTAGTTTGTTCTTCTTCAGAATTTGTAAGCAGAGAGTGAGTTTGGAACCATGTTACTTTAGTATAAACGTCACATATAGTTTAAGACTATGTATGTGACTCCCTAGGCAAGCACAGCGCCATATATCTTTATTAGTTTCATTGGTCAGTGTGGTGACCAGTTGTTTATTCTCATTATGCAAGACAAGGTGAACTGTTTGGCACAGACCACAATCACGGCTAAAAACATATGACTTTGCAGAAAATAAAAATTGTAGAAAAGGCTGCACAAGGTGCTATATATACATACTACCAGAATAACAATATTTATTTATTTTAAGGCTGTTTCAGGCTTCTAGTTTCTTAGATATGGCAAGGCAAATCTTTTTTTTTGCTTGATTTTTTTCTTGATTTTATATGAGAATAATGATTTCACTACTGTTCATCACTGAAGTATTCTGGAGGAAAAAAAAGAAAAAAGTATAAATTAAGGCAAGAGAATGATAATTCACAAGCTAGATGGGTGTTGTTTTTGTAACAAGTACCACACATAAACCAGTATCATCGTTTTTTTTCCTCACAGAACATAATTCTTTACCCAGTGACTGGAATGTAATCGAATCGGTGATATATTAAAAGAAATTCATTAAAACAAATTACAGATTCAGCCATTTTTTCTTGCTTTATTTTGATTACTGTATCTTGTATCACCATGCATATGCATCTTTGTCATCACACAGACACAAAATAATTTGTCTCTAAAGGGAGAAAAGAACTTGATTGCAATCTCACGATAATCCAAAATATAATGTAAATTGTTCTTCCTTAAATAAAACAGCTTACCTGTGCCCAGGTGTTAAGAAGGTGGAGGGCCAAGACCAGAATAAGGAATTAAGGTTGTATAAACACAATTTTTCCTCTGAAAACCCCTGATAAACCAGCCCTTGATATTTAAAAGAATATGTCTTCCAAGGCAGCTGACTGATGTTCACTGATAGTCACAAGGATAGAAGCAAATCTGGTAATAGTCATGTTTTGGGGATTTTTCCTTCCTGATGTTGAAAACAAGAAGATTAACCACAGGAAAGACTAAGACTATAGAGTTCATACTGTTGTGTCTGGGGTAATCTCCTCATGATATGAGAAGCAAGAGACAAGAGCGTGGAGATGACAATAGGAGGAAAAAACATAGGGGGAAAATAAGCCAGGTTTGGAGGAAAAAGTGACAGAATAAGATGGAGGTGAAGATTTAGAGGTTCATGACAGCACTCAACAGCGACGTTTGGGGGCAAAACCTGTGCAATTCAGGGGATATGGCAACTCTAAAGACACCTGCAATACAGTTAGTGGATTTACATTTAAGACATGCGTAAGTAAAGAGTTTCCCCAAGAGTTACCATCCCACAGAACTGGTAAGTCACATACAGAAGAACTGAAGCCTCAGCTTGCCACTCTACACTGGCTCAGCACCTGACAAAACTGAGGAAAAATCTTAATGTGCCAAAGAAAAACACTCAGCATGCTGAAAAGTTAGCAACTGCTTGCTCGTTCTTCATCACATTTTCAGGAAGGAAGCATGAACCCTTATGTCAAGAGTGCAAATATTGATATATCAGGTCAATTCACTCAACAAACCCTCTTTCGGGTACTGATGTATAGCTGAAACATACACCTTAAAGTCTAAATACATTTCCTAATACTTTCGTCAAAATCCGATATGGATACTGACCACAGTCTCAACCAAAATATGCATTTGTCTACTAGAAAAATAAAAATTTAAAAAAAAAAAAAAAAGAGAGAGAGAGATCAGAAACCAGAGAGCCATCTCACCATGTTTTTTATGCCAGTTTGTTGGCTTCAGTCAAGCCAGACACAGTGATCATACCCATGGCCTACTACTTTCAGTGGAAACTTCAACTTAGCAAAATTTCCATTAATAAGATCTAAAATAAAAGAGTCTTCCAGTTTCTCTAGAAAAGTAATTAGCATAAATTTATTATTAATTCAAGGTCTTGGTAACCACTGGCCCAAGCCATCAGTGATCAGATGTCTTAAAGCATAGTGGAAAAAGCTGCTTTTTTTTTTTTTCCTGCAGAGGAATTTTAATCATCCTATGTTAGCATAACTAAGGAAACCACAGAAACCAAGTTTTTAAAACTAATCTCCCTAGAGGCTGTTTTCCTAGTGCACGATATTAACAGCTTTATGAGTCTCAACCTACATGAAAAAAATGCTCAGGAGCCCACCTGCCCGTCAGTATTCAAGAAAAGACTGGACAACACCCTCAGACACATGGTGTGAACTGTGGGGTTGTCATATCCAGGGACAGGAGTTGGACTCAATGATCCTTGTGGGTCCCTTCCAACTCAGGACGTTCTATGATTCTAAGATTCTGTGCTCACATGCAACTTGAGCAACCTAAGTTATTAGGGCTTCATACAGAAATATGTTTCCACAGAGACATTTGCAAAATAGGAGAGAGGAAAAATAAAAATCACTTATGTACAGCAGAAGTTCCAGAAGAAACTGTAGCCCAATATGCTATGGAGCAGGTCTGTCAGAAGCATACCTGCTCAAAAAATCTAAGGCTCTTGATTATAATAAAGACAATTCTGAGAAAAGAAAAAAAGAAATATTTTGCACTGAAGATGAATTATGATAGCAAGAACTGTGTTTTCTTTCCCAGAGCACTACTGGTTTGCTATCCTGTATTAGGAACTTCATTTTCACCTGCTGGTTAGCAGTGCTTGGTTTAAAGTTCCAAATGCTGAAGTTCTCTAAAACGGTGATGGAAAAAAACAATTTTTTTCTTATGCATTTTCTGAAGTTGTCTCAACTTCACAGGCACTTGGAAGCACTTGGACTTTGAAAATCATGAGGACCAACACGACGCTTGATTCAAAGAGACAGATACTGATAATACTGGATATTCTAAACAACTAGTACCTTCTTTACCAACCACCACTGACTGTTTGTGATATGCTTGACTCTCAAGGTATTACTACTTTAAAGGAGAAAACATAAATAGAAAGGGTACTTATTTGCCTTAGGATCAAAAGCTTTAACGTTTTGTTCCCTTTAATCTGCAGAAATGTAATTAGATGATACACCTATGTTCATACAAAAATGTTCTAAAAGTCAAAATTTCACAGTTTCCAAATATGCTATTTTTTGACGCAGCAAAATGTAATCAAAATTCGTACCTTTGAAGAGTAAGTTTTCCTTTGCTACTACAAGTAACCTGAGTTTTCAAAGTATAAACACTTGCTGAAACTGGGCTGCCAACCTACGAACGTTTAAATGCTATTATCAGTAGTGCTGTTTGCATATTTTACACAGCATGTATTTGTGAAGCTTTTTTAGAACAACAAACTCAATTATAATGTTTTGAGAGAAAACTTTTGACAGCAGCTTAACTGACTATATTTTAATCTCCCTAGGCAGCCTGAAAGTTTGGGGTTCTTTTCCCCCACTTACTTTTCATTAGGAGGGCACTTTTAAGGGAAGAATTTAACTTCAACCTCTGAGTACCCAAGAAGCAGTCAAGGACACAGCAGCTGCAGAACCATAACAACTTTAGGCAACAACTGCCTTTTTAGCCGGGGGACAATGAACACCAGGATTTTAAAATGCCTCTTTTAA
The DNA here is from genome assembly GCF_964273445.1 of Streptopelia decaocto. NCBI lineage: Eukaryota > Metazoa > Chordata > Aves > Columbiformes > Columbidae > Streptopelia > Streptopelia decaocto. The sequence continues at coordinate 48,744,764 of NC_138659.1, forward strand.
AATGTATCGTAGATAGGTCTTCACATCTTGCTAATGCCCCTGATTTTAAGGCATAAGTCCAGTCATCTACAGCATTAAAAAAAAAATAAAAATCACCTTAAGAAAGGCAGAGCGAATACCAAAGCTGCTAGTCAATGAATATGTATTACAATTGTCTGACCTGTGTTTATGTCACCAGATAAGTGCTTACACGCAGGTAACAAACAGCCAAGTAAGATCTGTTCCCTTCAAGGAAGAGAAGGGGAAAAAAAAAAAAAAAAAGAAAAAAATGAAAGAAGGGGCAGGGGGGAAGGATTCAGTCAGACAAGAGAAAGGAGTACACTGGAAGGTCCTGTCCATACCCCTCCACAACCCCCACCTCTTTCCATGGGCTGTGGTATGAAAAAACAATGGCTTTTCTGAGGCGCTGTGCAGACAAGGCAGCTCTGAAAAAACTAATAGCCATGATTAATGACAATGGGCTAGAGGAGAGTTGGGACACAGCCGCCACATATATCATCCTTTCCCATCAGTCTCTGCTCCTCCCTGCCCCTCTTCCTCCTACCAGCAAGGCATTATAAAAATGTCTTATCTGCTTTTGACTTTTTTCTAAAATCACAGTACTGCTGAAAAAGAAGGGGGGAAAGAGAGAGAGAGAGAGACAAAGAGGCAATAGGGTGAACAAGAAAATGGCATGTAAAATAACTATAAGATATTCCAGGGGAAAATGCACGAGCTGTAATCATTCAAGATTTCAGCAACTTGACTCTTCACATGCTGAAGCCACATTTTCAAGGTCTTATCTGCCATATGGTTCCCTGTTTGGATGATTTATTAGGTGTAGAAAGCACACTGATAAATTTTACTGCATTTCCCTGAATAGGCAACCTATGGTGTCAATAACAAAGCTCAGGCCGCTTTAATGAAAACTGTAAGCACCAAAGGGTAACCATTTATTTATGAGTCACTACAGTATTACTAGGACAAAATTTATCTTCCCTTCTCACGCACTCTACAGAAACCAAATCTGGTCAAAGAAACAGCGATCACATCCATATGTCAGTGACTTACTAACATGTCTCCTGCACACTCAGGGCTTGTATCCAAATAAACAGTTTTCATTTAATGACTATTTTGTCTAATGTAAAAGATGCTCTTGGGTTTTAAATCTTTCAAAAAAATACATTGGTGACAACTTGCCTATTATATAACCATTTTACAGTGTTAATTTTCTATGTCTAATACAAAAAATAAAATGTATCAAAATTAAGGACCCTCATTTCAGTGGTTTAAGCTTTAGCTGTATTGGAGTGGATCATCAAAACCACTTTGGATAATCTTGGAAAAAAGGAAGCTGAAAACAAATGACAGCTTATAGATGCAAAAAGCAGTGTTTACTGTTCCATCAAAGATTTCAGAGGATTAATAAACTGACACTTTGGCCTTAATTCAAAAACCATAACTCTTGAAATTTCTTATGTGTACCCTTAAATTTTCTTACATGTATTTTTTTTTAATGCTTTAATTTAAAAAACCATATTGCAATTGTTTTTCTGTTTCGCACATTGAATGTTACTTGCCTTGTACCTACAATCCTAAGGCACTTAAGATACCAAGACAAAAACTTAAAAATGCAGAAGATACCTGGAGCTTCTTACTGCTTATAACCACTACTTGAAAGACACACTGAAATTTTTTGTTATTCATCCTCTATGAAAATTATCAATGATTCAGAGCTAAGCAAGACTGACATGACTGCTTGTTTGTCTCCCTCACACATATAGGCACCATCTTCTCCCCTCTTAAAAACCAACAAGTAAACCATGTCACACACCCCCAAGCATCATTTGGTATGAATATGAGTATGAAGATTAACATGAACACAGGTGGTGAGATTTTTGGCTCCAATCACTGTGTCTCATTTTTTCAGAAGATGTGAAAAACATATATTAGTAATTGAATCAATTTAGATTTTGCTAGCACATCACTCAAACAATTATTTAAGTCTGAAGCAAAAAGTGCTGCAATTTCAAAAGGCCAGTAGTTTCCACCAAATGCTTGAACATGCCTATGTTCACCTAGATACTTCACTGGTAGCTTCCAGATAGCAATCTATTGAAACCTTGCCCTCAAAATCCACCTTTAACTCAGATACATAACATGTTATTGGTACACACATGTCCTTTTTATTACAACTATAAACCTATAGTGTCAATGAATAGTTCTTGGCAGAAGTCCAACTGCAAACACAAGATTTGAGTCCTTGGGGGCATGGAGCATGATGCATTTAAGGAGCTGGACAGTTAAAAGTCTGGCTTTCTATGTGGGTTTTTAGCCTTTGACTAGCGTTGCTCGAATACGGCTTTCCATGTAAGTAAATGAATGGTGCAGAGTGGAGACCCCTCCCGCCTGGGTCAGCCTCTCTTACAAAGCCTCACCCTGAAGTGAAAGGATACCGTGTCATGACCAATGTGCAAAACACCAAGAATGACAGGTTCTTTAATTAGTAAGCCACATATTCTGAATTAACAAGCACCTTCTTTCTTGCTACTGAAAAATTTCCTCAGAAAATAATGCCCAAATTACTACACACGCATTTTTTTCTCAATTTAACACCTGAGCAGAAGCCAAACTGCGCACTCTGAAATCCCTGATGGAAACCATAACATACGTCATCTTACTGCAGATAGGGCATTTTTGTTCCTTCCTTCTCCTTCACAGAAGCCTGTTATGAAGAAGAAATTATTTTGGACTTCATTTTTAAGTAGGGAAATTGATAAAGAAGGATCTGACACATCTCAGTATTAAAATAATCCATTCTAAATAGCCTTGTCACAGATTCTTCTTTATTTTTTTCCCCCAAAACACAAGGTTCAGTTCTACTGTTCTAATTAGTAGAAAACTGCTGGTAAACATATACCAATGCAAAGTTTCAGAGGCTCAGAGAGAAGACCGATGTGTCTTTTGTAGCCACTATCCAGCTCTGCAGCACAGCTCTGAATTCAAGAGCTTTCACACATGCAATAAACCCAGCAGCCACCTTCATCCATATGCTGCCCATTTGAAAGAGCCTAACTGGAGTCTCCATGTGCCTGCCGTCTCAGGGCAGGTCCCTAAAACTGACCCTGTCCCTTGTCCTCACCCCGCACACGGCTCCTACCAGTCACAGACACTGACCTAGGGAGCAGATTTATCTGCGAATGAAATAACCTTCTGTCATAGCCTTTTCATCAGGCAGTTTTATGGAGTAAGAAATGGACTCCAACTTTTTAGCCAACAATCATTTTTATTTGGCTGTCCTCTGCTGATATTCTAGGTTTTTCCTGAAGGTATTAAGAGGAAAAATGCATGCCAGACTATTAGATGTAAATTGGTGCCAGGATTGTAACCCATCAGCTGAAACTGTCCATGCATATAATCTATTAGTCTTCTGTTTCTAGGAACACCCCACAGTTTGCTCTCTTTGCTCCCTCCAAAAATAAACCCTACACTGAGCTGCACGGTAATGATCTCCAGGACAGTGATAGTTTTATAGTCAAGGGTGAAAAATGTCTCTAATGCTGTGTTCACACTGAACACTCTTGGGGAGCAGAAACTGTATTTTTACTGTGTCTGTGTACCAGAAAGTGGACTTCAGCACTAGTCAGAAATTCCTCACTACCACTACATTACTAAGAGTACATCTCTATTTTTTCACAACACCTACAGTCAAGAGTAGAAGGGAGAGAGGGCAGTCTCTCTGAAATGGGAGCCACTCGCGGGCCTGCACTTCAGTTTTCAATTTAATTTATTTTTCCCTACAATACCTGTCTGGTTTAGAGATAGGCTCGGTTCCCACACATACCCATAAATAAACCAGTAGCTGAGCAGCACCTTTACAAAGAAACACATGTAGTTATGAAGATTTTCAAAATACTCTGCCAACAGATACACCAACATCCACATTTTCAGAGCAATTAAACTCATTGCAACAACAGTGTAACCCATCATGTATAAGTCCGATGAACTTATCTATGAACTTGTTTTGTAAAATTGGGTGGAAGAGAGCACAATGCCAAGGCTGCAAGTGGTCCCTTCACCTGCTGGTAGAGCACAGTTCACTTCAGCTCCACTTTGAATCAGAATTATGCTGAAACTGAATTACAGCTTTCTCCCCACACACACACTTACAATATTCCCCATAGACTGTTTGGGTGTCAAATCTGCATAATCACTGTATATTATTTTTCAATAGCCATAAAGCAGGCAAATCACCATGCTGCCTGACAACCATTAGCCAATAAGTGCACAAAGTTCTTCACATTTTTCATTCAGTGGTTATTTCCCCATAGCTGAACTATAAATACAAAATACCATTTTCCTAACTGTTTATAGTTACTTAGAGCATGTAATACTATTTCTCCCCTTCATTCTCAGCATAACATACTTGATTATAGATAAACCCAAAAATATTACTGTCATGAAAAGAAATGTACAGAGTTTACACAAAGACTATGATTTTGGCTCTGCTGTTTGGGGCAAGTCCACTGCTAAATACACATAATCTATAACGGAGATTCTCCGTAGAGAAGAAGAAACTGCAGGGGAGCAAAGGGATTAAGATTTTTAAGAAGAGATGAAGTGGAACGGAAAAACTCACTTTTATTACACAGAAGTAGCTGGCATCATATTCCATAACCAGTACATGGTATTTATTGTACCATTTAAATGTGGAAAAGAACAAAACAGGCTTGAAGACTGAGGGAAGTGGAAAGAGACTGACTTCATTTAAATTCTGAGCCTTTGACAGTTCATGTTTTTATCTTGTTTACTTAAAGTACCATTCTTTTCATCACTAGCCATTTCAATTTAATTTCTCTTATCTTCTTCATATTTGGGATCTGAAATTATCAAGCATAAGTCCGAATGCATTTCTGACACAAACCTGAGTTTACACAAATCAAAACAGTTGCTATATTAATAGTACTATATTCAAGTAATCTTACTATCACATTTTAAATCAATAGCAATGCACACCAAAACACACATTTAGTACTACTTTAATGGTTATCTAAATTTTAATTAAGAATAGAAAAATAATATTTGTTTTAAATATGCCTTTTTGAAGAATTTTTAAGAATTCTAAAGAATTCAGTTCCAGTTGAGCACATTAGTAATTGTATAAACTTTGATTACATAAACTTGCTATTAAGCACTACAGCATATGGTGCTCTTTTGTACAAAGCTAAATGGCTATATAGTTGAAATCTAACTACCCATCATAAACACCTTCAGTATGTTTGAAATAACCTATAGGACAAAGTTGTTCACACACTGACATCCTGAGCCGATTTATGAAAGATTAAAGGCTGTAGGGGATAAGTATTTTAGAGGTACATGTTTTATGGAATGAATAACTTTCCTCATTCTCAATATTTCTTATGTTTTTTACAACAAATCGCCTGGCTCTCAAGAACAGTCTCATAAAAAGAGTGAAAAACACTTCTATCCCAAGTCTTCTAAAGACTTAAAAAAAAAGTTGGAAACACTTTTTAAACTGTAAATTTAAACACTTCTAGAGTTTAAAGAGTAGTACTAATCTGAATTTATTTCACACATCCATTTATGCTAAATGGTCAACAACAGCATAGAAACAAACAGATACTGTCTTGACAGAGACATTTTCCTTTGATTTCGAGCCTTTAGATGAACAGAGGATTCTCTAGTAAATATATTTTCCAGATGGGTTGGTTCTGTGGAAGACTAAAACCTTGGATTTTATACAGGCTAAACTATAATAACCTCTAGGAACTGAAATATAGTCGCTTTTGTCATTATCAATTACCTTCTAAGTCTAGGCGAATTTCATTTACAAAAAGAAAAGGCAGCTAGCTAGCCAGAACAGAGGTTGTCCATACTTAGTCTTAAAAACTAGTGGCAACTTTCATCACCAACCCTCACTCCATCATCATAGTGGCCTGCAGGCCAGACAGGGGCCTTGAGAGAGCCTTGTTCTGTTGGGCTGCAGCAACGCGCTTCCAGCACCGCTCAGACCTCTCACAAGATTGCATTTTGGGACGGGCAGCATGGGAGAAGAAAGAAAGGCAAGGGGAAACCAGTTGTTTTTCCTTCCATTCCACAGCTGGCTGTGATCCTTACAACAAGATTTTTTGCCCTATATACGGTAAAAAATATCACTTCTCTGAGCCTCCATGGCTGCATCACTGGACCACAGAAAACAGCACAGAGTCACTGCCAGTTCTACACTACTTGGAAGGAGCTCTGTTTCTTGAAAAATAGAGTGTGAGGCAGAAGAGCCACAGGTCTGTTTTGGATAGGTTGCCCCAAACAGGAGCCAGGAAAAAATACCAGCAGATAAACCAGTATGTAGACACTCAAGTCTCAAAAAGTCTCCTTCCTCTCAAATAAGGTAGAATAGATACCACATTGTGCTGCACCAGATCCCATAAAAAACATTGTCTAGTATCCACTTACTGGAAGTAGAAACCAGGCTTAACACAAAATATCAAAAAACTTACATGTATTAAGCAGCCATTTAAGAGCAACAAGTGGAGAAGATGGTACTGACAGAGGTAGGGGCTGCAATGTGTCAGTATTTCAGAAGATTAATTAAAGATTCATGGGCTAGAATAATAAAGAAGTGAGAGAGAAGAACTCCACTCAAAGAACTGGATGTAACACCTCAGAAATAAGCTTAGAGATTTCAAGAATATTTCATGTACAAGTTTGAAATTGAGACCAAACATCAAGAATGACCTGATTGCAAATTATATGTATTTCAAACATGGACTTCTGAATTCCAGGTATCAGAAAACAGAACCATTAAAGCCTGAATAGGTAAATCTTTTTACTTACAGGATTCTAAATTTTCCTTGTAGATATTTGCTAATTGATTCTCTCTGACTTCTTGCAAACATGAGTATTGTCCTTGGTTACTTTTTCCTCAGCTTTCCAGCTACTTAGATAGGAACTACACCTTCTGCACTCCTGTCTTTCATGTGAGTTTGTTGGTTCTGGTCTTTTCTCTCTCCTCTTTTATTTGACTTCTCACAAAGAAGGATGAAACAGGAGGAAAAACAGCCTCTTGCAATTGTGCATCAGGGGGGAAAAACAAACAAACAAACTAAAACTTCAAAATCCAAAGGCATCGTTCTAGATTTCCACACTGTCCTGTAGGCAGCACCCTAACGTACTGTTTGTCACAGAAGAAGAGCAACATAGATCTTCAGATTCCTAAAGCGCTGTGCAAGACAAAACATTCCTCAGCTAGTAAGACAGAAGTTCAGACATCTTGAACGTTAACAGTTATGTTGTAAAGCAGAAACCATCAATGTCATCATCTTATTTTTGTTGTAATTCTTTACGTAAATACATGATGGAGAAACAGATTTTCATATAAAGTCATAAAATCCTCTGAGTTCAGGAATGTGAAACTTTCTTGGATTGGGAGAGTGGGCACATGCTGATAGAAAGACTTATTTACAGCTGTTTCAATAAAACTGAACAACCCAGATGCATATCTTACAACGTCTGTCTGTTAAAGAAAAGTTAGCAAGTTTGAAAAAAGGCTTTGCTATAAGCTACTCTAACAGTGGTTTTTATGATCCAGTTTTCCTGTTTGTTGTGTCATTTGCTGACCATTTCCTGCTCTTCACAGACCAAACTACCCAGCATATCATAAGCACTAAATGTCAGGGCTATACAACAGACTTAATTGCATGTCATTGACACCACACCTCACTTTGTATACTGGTAATTCAGAGCAACACTGTGCCTAATGTCAACAGGAAGAAGAAAAAAAAAAAAAAAGGAAAGAAATTGCTCTGTGAGAGAAAGATGGAGAGAACTGGGAAGGGAAAAGCAAACATTTTTGACAGAAAAGCAGCAGCTTCTATTCTACCTCTAATGAAGCTGTAAGAAAATATAAAATTAGACCCCAAATTACCAGACAACTGAACCTCAAAAGACATCTCATCAGCTACCATCTACAAATATTTCCCTTCAATGTTATAACAAAATCCTTCACATACCTCCAAAAATACAAACAAATACATGTTTCAGTTAAAGCATGAACATTCTGCAAAATTTTTTTGTGTGTTTCACCTGGTATTGCAGTGGTTTTTATTTATATAAATTTATAAAAGCCTGCTTTTTGGACACCAATAGGTTAAAAAACTCAGATATGAGGTCAATACACTAGTGGACTGACACTTGGCAAAAGACATGTTTGCAATAATACAATCAACAGAATCATGAAAACCCTATGCACTCCAAAATAAACTTCCAACGTGAAATATTTGCAGGTTTCCTTCACACTTATCATTTCCTTTTTATAGAGTATTTATACAAAGGCACCTCATGTCTACCCACTTCCTTCATTAAAAAAAAATGAAAAATAGTAATTATATTTAAAAATGTGCATTTTGTATTGTATTAATCTAATACAGACTTTTTTGTATTAATATAAACCTTTTTTTCACGTTCTATAAAGCAATTTGCATCCATTGTTCAACTACTTTCCTTTTAGCTGCAAACACAATGGAAATAATTTTAAGAGTTGTTCTTATACTATATAATTTCTATTAGAAAATACATTACTTCCCCACATCTTAACTAAATACCATTAAATGAGGAGGAGGCAGAACCCTCTATATAGAGTCTGATCACAGAATGCCCTGACAGTATGATCAGATTTCTGAAAGTATGAAAAACAATTCCAAGTCACCTGAAAACAGCTGTAAAGATTCAAAACTGTAGTAGTATCTTCATTACATTTGCCCTCATTTGACAAGGCTTGTAATCGAAGCACATTGGCACATATAATACTTCCTTATCAGTTATTCCTGAAACACTCCAAACTGGTGATTTACTGAAAAACACCTTTTTATTTAGAAGATGAAATATATTTCCCTTTAATAATATCACTTATAGTGACACAGTCTCAGAACCAGTGAAAAAAATTATTTAATGATCACTATTACATAGTGTACTAAAACAAAACTTCAAAGTCTTATTCAGAAACTGCACACATTAATTCTTTTTAAAAGTAATTTAAAAAAAAAAAAATCAATGTCTGCAGAAATATGAATCTGCATTTTCAAGGCTGTTTGGAAACGTTAGTTATAATTAGCAAAACAAGTATTGTCCCCTTGACAGCCTTTCTTTGAAAACCTTCGAATGTTTGACAAGAAAAGGTCATGTTTTGTAAAATCCTGGAAAGGTCATTCAATAACAAATCACATGAATGAAATCACAAGAGTTCAAGGAGGTTAACAGAAACACCACAGGCATTAAAGCATGTTTTCAAGGTAAACAAGGTAAAAGAAAAACACTCTGCCTCAGCTCTGGAAAAAGCAAAAAGCAAGTAGACTCTAATTTGCTACACACTGTAATTTTAAGACATTTTCTCTGCGCTTGGTGGTTTAACACTACGTATTATTCCTCATGTTCAACGCATTTAGGGAAGGATTAACAGATAACAGAGAAAAAACATTTAAACATCTTTTCAAATAGTCTACGTTGACCTTAGTAGATTTTTCTCCCTTAATCTTGTGACTAGGCAGTTAAAAAAAAAACCCAAAACTTAACCTCCATCTCAACTAAATCTCAATCTTAGATCTCAAAACTTCACTGCTTGAAATTCTGCCAGCCTTTCAGCTAAACACTTTGACCTGCTTGTGACCTCCTATTTCCAGGTCTATTTTCTTCTTTACCAAAAGAACACAACATTTTTCACAGGCAGGAATAACAAAGAGTTGTTTATATAGGGTAATTTAACTACAGGATCAGTGCAGGGAGCAGTGTGATGTATTTGATCCACAGACCAAGGAAAAAAGCATTGCTCACCAGTGTTAGAGAAAAGCCTATTGAATAGTTTTCCTGGGGCAAGCCAGCAAATTGGGGTTCTTTTCATGTATAGGCATAGAAAAAACGAATTCAGGAATGATCCTGGGTCTCTGTCTCCACAGGGTGTTAAAGCCCTGCCCTGCTGCAATTCTGAAGTTTTAAAGTTCCATTATCCCGGGGGAGAAAGGCAGTGCTTATTTACATAAATTCAACATTATTCAATAGAATTTGCTACACAGGGGGAAATCTCTTCCAATACAAAGAATTTAGTATTACCAACTATGCTTAGTTTATCATCATTACACTTGTGTTTTCATTTATGACAAGCTATTTGCAAACTGTAATTTATTATGAACCTCTTTATGAGATTAATTTAACAGGATCAGGCCTGTGGACCACCTAAAGTTTACACATTGACTGGCAGCAGCAAGTCACACAGGAGGGGAAAAAGTGCACTGTGGCAGCACAGTGAACTGTCTCCCAGGAAGATACTATTCCAACCCCTAATACAGACTCAGAGTTTAAATTTAGCTTTATGAGTCCAAGGAAGCCTGAAAGCATTCAAATTTCATACCAATATCATCAGATACTCCTCTGTGATGTGTAAATGTCTCCCCCTTTTAGGGTCTATGAAACACCAACAGGTTTTTCCATTGTAAATGCAGATTACAACAATGCAGACAAAGAAATTAGTTTAAATAATCTTTTTATCTATCAAATAAGCTGGCAAATCCAAGCAGCTTGGCTTTGCCACCATTCAAGCTGAGCATTGTATTTCATACTAGGAGAAGGCCATGGTTACATTAGGTTCTTCTTCCTTTGAACAAACAACAGACAGCATTAGCTACTCCCAGCACAAATTTTAGAAGTTTGACTTTTTACTGACCTGTGGGCAAAGCAAAGCTGGCTGACCTCTGTGCACCACCCAAGCAAGGCATCAAGCGTCACAAAAAGAATATAGCTAATAACAGAAAGGCTTACTCGCCAAAGTCTGCTCAGCCAATGACACACTAGACTGGGTTAGGGGAAGTGATCCACCAGAAAATTAAAACTACTAATAAATAAATAAGTAAATAGGATCATGTTTTGGTTACATCATTCCCCTCAAATGACTCAGCATGCCAGAGCACTAACACTTTTGCAAGAGAGCAAATAGAAGAGCAAGGTCAGTGCAGCCCACATGCACTTCAGACCACGGTGCTTTGGTCCTGTCCTTCTGAGGAGGTATGTTCCTCTACAAGAGTAGACTCCTCTCTAATATCCTGCACCAAACCTTCTCCAGGAAAGGGGACAGCATGGATACTACAGGAAGCACTGAAACCTCAGCTGTTTGATGGTCGAGGAGCTGGTACCATGTTTGGACATCTCTGTGAGCCTAATAGTATGAACAGCCATCAGCAGACACAGCATTACCAATATAGAAATAAAACCTTGACAATTATTTCCAGGTGATGTTAAGGCAGTCATGGCTGTATTTGTTCTTTTACAAGAAGCACGCATGCCTTCGAAGGAATTAAGCAGCAAAATACTAAGTATTAAAAATAATTATGAGTATTCCAAAGACTCTACTAATAAGCATAAATTTTGTGCTGCATAAGTTTTTGCATCCACAAGTACAAGGGCAGAGTATGTAAATAAATATATCAGGAAGAAATATAACATTGTTTCTTAGAGGACCATCAAAATTACATCTAGTTTATACCTAGTTCTCCATGTATGTTCACACAATGTAGTTTTTCACCTATTCATATGCTGTCTTTCATTTTTCACTACAGGAAAACTCAAAACATTTGATTCATGCATTAACAAATTTTCCTGTTTTCATACGTGACTGTTTCACACCACAGGCCTCATGCCATTCTTTAGAAACCTTTTAGGAACTGTACAGGAAGCATTCGCTAACATATGGTACAGAGCTAAGATGTTACATTGTTGTCAATATTTCACCTTTCAGGGTCCATGTATTACCTCTTCCTACAGGCTGTCTTTTTATTTTTAAGAGTTCAAAAAGAACTAAGCTAGAAATGTTGCTTGTCCATTAGTGCTATTGTTTCTTTAAAAAGCTATACCAGTTTGTACTATGACTGATCAAAATGACTATCAGAAACAAGACACCTCATTTTGTCTTTCTTGCCAACTATTTTAGCTTATTTGCCATGAGCACAGGGTATAATTAATATCACACAGGAGCCAGCATTGTCATTTTTCAAATCATTTCCCTGGAAATGTTCTACACCTCTTAATGGCCCTGCTAATGCTGTAGCTGTCATGTTTTGGACAGCTGCGCTTTTACAAGACAAACTCAGCTGTGCCATGCGCCTCTCTGTAGACTTTTTAGCTCAACGGCTCAGAGGCCATGAATGCCAGCTGCTAACAGCTATATGGAAATCTTTGATTAATTTTTTTACCTCTAGACGCTGACTGTTGCTCAAATGTCACCTTCCCAGTTTCCATCCCTAGCCAGTATTTTTTCTTCCTCCCAGTACTGCTTGATGGATGAAGAATCAACTGAATGGGCCAAAAATCTTATGACTAATTAAAGCCAATACAGCCTGTCCAGATGTGGGGAGAACACAAAGTCTGGAGAGAGGCCAGGTCGCACACACATGAAATGCTCAGTCGTTCAAGAGATGGAGCCCTTAATGATATTCACCCGGCTAGAGTTAACATGTATGGATATTGCCACTGAAGAGTAAGGTGACATGACAGGAGTTAACACTATGTAAGATTTTACCGTCACAACTCACAGTCAAAGCAAATGTGCAGTGTTGATTAAATGAAAACACTTCAAATGTAGGAGCTGCATGGATATTATTAAATGATTAAGAAACTCACTCAGATTTTACGCTGCTTTACTCTAGAAATGATTTGAAGCTGATAATATTAACAAGTTAGTACTGCTCAGCAGTCATCTGGTGGGGTAAGGTGGCTTGAATTTAATAACTGATCCTGCCTATGAGCAATACTAAGCATCTCCTTACGGAGTCCAAGAACCAGAGAATGTGATCATTAAACCAACCTAACATATTGTAATTTCTAATACATGAAAGTACATCAAACGTCCATTTCTGATGCTTAAACACCTTTGCTACCCTCCCATTTTAACTTCACATTCATTAATATTCTTCAGTCCTGAGAACAAAGACTACGAAACTTCTTTTCATGTCATGTCTGCAAAATACTACACAAAGTTGTGTTCCTCAGTTCAGCAGCAGCAGTTCTCCCAGTTGAAACCAGCCAGGCCAGGAAAGTGACATGAACAGGATGCTGCTAAACATGCACAACTCAAAAACACACACTATATTCTCTTCTGCATGATTTGCTGCCATTTAAAAGACAATAAACAGCAACTTTAGATTGCTAACAACATGTCATTTAAGGTTTACTGTTGCTCAACATCAAGAAAAATCAATGCCAGCTCTACAGGGGCAGAAAACCCAGAGAAGTGAGCTCCATTTCAGGTCTGTTTGAACTCATTTCCTTTCTCCATGGTTGCCCCCTTGTACACCCCCTCAGGCATCCCCTCACAGCAGGCATGACAGCTTGACACATTGACAGCTTGCACTGAATGACAACTGATTTGTACAAATTTCAAGCCTTATAAATCTACCTGTCACAACAACAACATAAAAGAGCTTGGACCCAGCAGGTAACTCCGAAAAAGCTTCCCCTGACAGCATTTTCTGAAAAGCAATGGCTTGCCTCCTGCCAAAAATTCCAACTATCATCCTTGTATAACTTTGAATAAAAATTCAGGGCCCATTTTCTTGCCAACAGGCTACCAATCGTCTTATTTAAAGATTAAAAAGAGTGAACAAGAAAAAAAAGCACCATCCACAGAATTTCATTTTATACTGATATGAAAGTAGTACCACCTGCTATGGCAGGATTACCACACCATTTTTCTCTACAGTGCTCAGACAGAGTAAATGAGCAAGGCTTTTTACGGTATTTAAACAATATCCCAGATTGCAATGCTGTTATGCATCCATTATATTGGAGCTGTTAGTCAATGCCACTCTTGCTGACAGAAGTTCAAGAGTTTTTTTGTTTTACTTTGGGAGGCTGTTTTGTTTTATTTTTTCTTGCTGAGTTGTTAAAAAAGCAAAATTGCAATTTCAGAAACCAGTAAGGTTTTTCAAGCTACGTTTTGCTGTCCAGCTCTGGTTAAAATCCACATAGACATTAGCTAAAATGCTAAGTGTTCAGTGTTTCCATAAGCAATGTTATGCAAGAGAAAAGCACAGTATTTAACGTTAACCCTTACAAAGGAATATAAAGGGAATACAGTAATTCTGAAAAGGTCTTTCTGAGGGGAGTTTATACCAAAAGAGTTTTGAAACACTGAAAGAAGACTCCACAAAGATGATGAAACTGATAGGATGCTTAAAATTCCAAGTACCTTCCCAAGTACCACAGGAGATGCTACAAGAAGTAACAAATCATCTGTCTTTAAACCTGAAAAAAAATCATATTAATTAAATTATACCTATGATTAGGAACAGAGGTTATTTGTGGTTATTTTACTGAAAAATTAAACTGTACAGCAGCCAGCAATACTAGTTTATATAGATTCAAAAATGAGTGCTTTCTATTAAGCTGCTAGGTAACAAGGAGGGTCTGGTCGAAGCAGTAAAGGTTGAGGGCTGCCTGGGTTGCAGTGACCACGAGATGGTGGAGTTCAGCATCTCGTGTGGCAGGAACAGAATAGCAAGTAGAATTGCAACCCTGGACTTCAGCAGGGCTAACTTTGGCCTTTTCAAGCAATTGCTGGGGAAATCCCATGGGCAAGACTGCTTGAACGAAAAGGGGCCCAAGATAGCTGGGTGGCATTCAGAGATTGCTTCTTCCATGCTCAGGATCAGAGCATCCCCACATGTAGGAAGTCAAGGAAGGGAGCCAGGAGGCCTGCGTGGTTGAATAGGGATCTGTTGGGTATGCTCAAGCAGAAGAGGAGAGTTTACAGGTCACGGAAGCAGGGGCTGGCCACTTGGGAGGAATATAAGGCTGCTGTTAGAGGATGTAGGAAGGCAGCTAGGATAGCCAAGGCCTCCTTAGAATTACAGCTGGCGAGAGGGGTCAAGGACAGCAAAAAGAACTTTTTCAAATACATAGCAGATAAAACTAATACCAGAGGCAATGGAGGCCCACTGATGAATGGGGTGGGTGCCCTGGTGGCAGAAGATACAGAGAAGGCAGAATTACTGAATGCCTTCTTTGTCTCTGTCTACTCTGCCGGAGGCTGTCCTGGGGAGCCCCGTACCCCTGAGACCCCGGATGAAGCCAGGTCAATGGAGGAGTTTGCTTTAGTTGATGAGGACTGGGTTAGGGAGCAATTAAATAGTCTGGACATTCATAAATCCATGGGTCCAGATGGGATGCATCCGCGGGTGCTGAGGGAGCTGGCTGAAGTCATTGCTGGACCGCTCTCCATCATCTTTGCCAAGTCTTGGGAAACTGGAGAGGTGCCCGAGGATTGGAGGAAAGCAAATGTCACTCCAGTCTTCAAAAAGGGCAAGAAGGAGGACCCGGGTAATTATAGACCGGTCAGCCTCACCTCTGTCCCTGGGAAAGTAATGGAACAGCTTGTCCTTGGTGCCATCTCAAGGCATATCAAGGATAAGAGGGTTATTAGGGGCAGTCAGCATGGCTTTACCAAGGGTAGGTCATGCTTGACCAACCTCATAGCCTTTTATGAGAATGTAACAAGGTGGATGGATGATGGCAGAGCGTGGATGTGGTCTACCTTGACTTCAGTAAAGCCTTTGACACAGTCTCCCACAGCATCCTCACAGCTAAGTTGAGGAGGTGTGGTCTAGACAATAGAGTAGTGAGGTGGGTTGCAAACTGGCTTAGGGAGAGAAGCCAGAGAGTGGTAGTCAATGGTGCGGAGTCTAGTTGGAGGCCAGTATCTAGTGGAGTGCCTCAGGGGTCAGTGCTGGGGCCAATATTATTCAATATATTCATTAACGATTTGGACGAGGGAATTGAGTGTACTATCAGCAAGTTTGCTGATGACACTAAGCTGGGAGGAGTGGCTGACACGCCGGAGGGCTGTGCTGCCATCCAGCGGGACCTAGGCAGGCTGGAGAGTTGGGCGGGGAATAACCTGATGAAATTTAACAAGGGCAAGTGTAGAGTCCTGCACCTGGGCAGGAACAACCCCAGGTTCCAGTATAGGTTGGGAGATTACATATTAGAGAGCAGTGTAGGGGAAAGGGACCTGGGGGTCCTGGTGGACAACAGGATGACCATGAGCCAGCACTGTGCCCTTGTGGCCAGGAAGGCCAATGGCATCCTGGGGTGTATTAGAAGGGGGGTGGTTAGTAGATCGAGAGAGGTCCTCCTTCCCCTCTACTCCGCCCTGGTGAGACCACATCTGGAATATTGTGTCCAGTTCTGGGCCCCTCAGTTCAAGAAGGACAGGGAACTGCTGGAGAGGGTCCAGCGTAGGGCAACCAAGATGATTAAGGGAGTGGAGCACCTCCCTTATGAAGAAAGGCTGAGGGAGCTGGGTCTCTTTAGTTTGGAGAAGAGGAGACTAAGGGGGGACCTTATTAATGTTTATAAATATATAAAGGGTGAGTGCCATGGGGATGGAGCCAGGCTCTTCTCGGTGGCAAACAATGATAGGACAAGGGGTAATGGGATCAAGCTGGAACACAAGAGGTTCCACTTAAATTTGAGAAGAAACTTCTTCTCAGTAAGGGTGACAGAGCACTGGAACAGGCTGCCCAGGGAAGTGGTGGAGTCTCCTTCTCTGGAGACATTCAAAACCCGCCTGGACATGTTCCTGTGCGACCTCACCTAGGTGTTCCTGCTCCAGCAGGGGGATTGGACTAGATGATCTTTTGAGGTCCCTTCCAATCCCAAACATACTGTGATACTGTGATAATACATGTATAATTCATATAACCTATAAATTTGGCCAATGAGACCTCAAAGAAATGGCTTTCTTTCCTTTTAGATCAAGTATTACTGAAAATTTTAGTTGTCCAAGTCACTTCGCACACAGATAGCATGCTGATGATCAGTGCCAATTATAACAGCACAAGTTGAGTGCTATTTCACATTTGTAGCTATTGGGCTCTCTCTATATTTGCTACATAATCTAAGACACTGAAAATTTTGAGTTTTTCCATACTTTGCTGACAAGTTCCTGGCTTCCCTTCTGTGATGATTTAGTGCAGAAAGTAGGAACACTTCTATGCAAAATGTTCTAAGAAACAAACAAACAAACACAAACTACCACACACACAACACCAGCACCACAGCTGCGCATCCCTACACTCTCTTACCACTCATGTAGACATTGAGAGTTGCCCTGTGTTTGCTTAAAAGGAAGGGGACTAAAAGGAAAGTGAATAGCATTTTACAAATAAAAATAAATACACGATGCATGTGAGAAATTCCTAGCATGTAGAAAGTGTTTGAATTAAAAATTAATATTCAACAACTTTTTTTTTTTTTTTTAACAAGCAAGTTTTCAAGGACACTAGCAACCTATCTTCACTGATGTTTCCAGGAAAGTTGCAACTCATGTTTCTGTTTCCTACAGACTGCCTTGATTGTGCAAAATGATAAGAAAGTTTAAACTGGCTGTTGAAGACTTCCCATTGAGGCACAGGAACGAACACCTACATAAAACAGAACTATCACAAATCATGGGATCTTCAAAACATGTACCTTCAAGCAGGTAACCAAGGTTAACCACATCAGCCAAGATAAACTACTTCTGGCATAGAATATTTGTCTTAAAACTACTTGCACTGGCCTGCTCCCTAAAATACCCACCCTTACGAAGGGGAAAAAGACAAGTTACTTCCATAGCTCCCATAACGACCATCACCCCTGGACAAAAGAACTAATGTAGATGGATAACCAACAGCTAACTAGATGTTATGGGCAGTACATCAGTATTCTCATTCAACCATCTTGGCTGGATGTCTTGAAAACAAAGGATGCACATTCTTCTCTTCCAGTCATGCGAATTTTTTTTTTTTATTATTTGTTTCTTCAAATCTTCCTTTACTCCCAACAGTTTTAAGCACAGAACATCATCACTTTTATAGTAGAATATGAAGTAATACAAGTAGTAAGTGGGTTTAGAAAACTTCTCAAAATGACAGCCACAGGAAGAAGGGCTCTAAAGCAGAAGGAGACCTGCGCCAACACCTGAGCCACCACTGAGGAAGGACAAAACAGAGAACTTGTCTGCAGGAGACAGAAAGCCCATTTCTGATGTTGGAACAGCAAAGGCTTGAATTTCAGCATTGCTGCAGTTGCCTGCTTCCCCAGATTTAGTATCTATAGCTACTGCATTGCTTTTTTCTCATGCCACTTCCACAGCATATACACGTCTTGCTTAACATACGTGGCCACAACAGGGCCCCCAGGACAATACATATTATTTCTCAGAAAAATGAGTTGAGGTAGAGGGGAGGAGAAAGACAGATGTACACACACTGCCCTCAACTTTTTTATCCTTTCTATGTGTAGAAACAAAACAAAACCAATGGAAAAGGGCTGCTAAATAGTATAAATACAACCTGTGAGAGGCAAGTTCTAGCATTTCTAGGATTTGGGGTTTTGAACCCATGGAAGTCAGAATATTTTTGCCACTTAGAACCCTCTGTGTTATTTGTAACTGTCAGTGGAAGGGAAATCTGTAATTGTTAAGAGGGAAAGAGCCTGTGCAAATTCTTCCCAGTGCAAAGTGAACAGTCAATCACTTTTATAAGGACAGGAACAACTGAAACTATCCATTCGTATACTTTCCTTTAGTCAACAATATTACCTTTAGTAATCTGGGGAATGTGCATCCATAAATTACAGAAAGTGTTATTGCATTGCTGAATAAACAGCAACATTTCCATCAGCAGCAGTGGCAGCCCCACAAAGGTATAACAAACAGACTCAATCATTTTCTTGTCAAGCTTTGCAATGACTGCAGAGTTTACTGCTGGAGATAATGTTGCTTTCCTCAGCATTGTGTGCCAAACTGCAAACTGCTTATTAAAACAAAACCTCTTTTTCTGAGCAGCATGAGTTGGATAATCACTTATTGCACTCAAGAAAAAACAGGTTTGATGCCCAGAGGTGGTTAGCAATCAAGCATATGCATTAAAATTTGGTTTGTAAAACCTGGTTAAAAAAATAAATGATCTAAAAATGCATTATGAGAACCAGTGCCCCAGGTTGATCATTTTCCCTATTAATATATTGCTACTGATAAAATATTTCAAAGTACTCTAATACACATCTAAGAGAGAAATTAGGAAAAAAAAAAATACAGGAGTGAAATATAAATCAACCCTTCCAAATCAGATATCTTCTCTTTTAAAAAATGCTTTTTAAGAGGAACAACTGGATCACATCTTTGCATTCCAGGTACAGGTGGCAACTCGCTTTTCAAAGGAGGAAAAGAAAAAAAGTAAACTTAAAAACTAGTCAACTGTGTCAGAGATACTGCTGAAGCACAAATCTATTATTACCATCCAAAGAAACAGCTTGGCATAACTAAGCCGACCAATACTCCTGAAAAACCCAGTTCAATTTTCTTCGCTTAAAACAGATTGACAGCCATTTTACTTGGTTGAATCACAGGAAAGTCTGAGACACAAATGAGCAAACTAGGCCATGTCAAGAAAACACTGATGTAAAGCAAGCCATTATTCTTGACTTCAGAATGGCTCCCTTTTTTACCTCTTTTCATTTTGTCAATGATTAGAGATATATTAATATAAAGGTAAGCAGACAGCCTTCTCTCTGCTATGCTAGCACTGCTGATTTCCTTCTAACACCGAGCTATCAGCTGCTCAAGAAAACAGCAACATCCAAATAATGGAGATTTCAAGACTATTGTAAGTTTGAGCAGGGTACTGTGAGACTCACAAACCACAAACACACAAAAAAAGGAACTCAGAGGACGACAGTGGCATTTGCCACTGATCTTTAACAAGCATACAAACACAGTAAAAGCCCATGTTGTATCAAAAAAGCGGCAAGCAATGGTAGCCAAGTTCTGGGGCCCAGCACCTGAAGCACTTCTGAAATCCTCAGGGTCCCAGGTTCCAAACTTAGAAAATCTTCTTTGATTCTACAAAAGTTCAAGCAGTTTTTTTAAGAGAACTTACATGACTTGAGAACCTAAACCCTAATGCAAAGTCAGATATATTTTCTGTGGAGAACAGCCATCCTGACTGTAATTAGACATAAAAAGCAAGCGTTTGTATCAGTTATATCTTAAAATTGTTTTGATCTAAAGGAGGGTTAAATCATGCCAATCTGCACATCTGTCCTTCCGTTCACATTCATACAACCTGAGTAATTGCATCAGTGTAAGCCCCTAGGAAAAAGCCTCCAAGCCAATTTAGAGTATGATGATAAATATTAAGATGTTGTAACTTGGTCAAATGCAAAATCATGGCAACATTCTTATCAGATTTCCTTGTAAAATGGGATTAATGTCAATGAATCAGTCAATTAAATGCATTCATAAAATACCTTTGTGGCTATTAATATTGAGAAACTATTGAAAATAACAATTCATTCCCTTCTTTCATCTACTCCTAAACTACCATATCTGCCAGAACATCAGTGAAAAAAAAATGCCAAACTCTTCTATCATGTTCATGTTTATTGCTTTCCCTTCTTATTCCTGACTTTTTGTCCTCCTTAGGCCTTGGTCTTCTCTCTTCTGCTCTTCAACCAGAATCACTCCAACAGAGCTGTTTGCTTTAACAGATGTATTCCTCTTCCAGGTTCTACCCAGAAGGTAATGCACTCTCAAACCCAACATAAACTCTTCGATATGATTTTGTCCATTCCATTTCACATCTTCCTACTCTTGTATTTCTTGCCACGCTCTAGTCCTCTAAAGTATTCACATACTGAAACCGTCTATAGCTTTCTCCATATTTCCCATAGCACTCAAGCACCTCCTTCCATTCATACTCATTTCCCACTCTCATTCCCCAAAAGTAATTGTCTTTACACATCAATACCAAAACAAGCATCACAACAGTGAGAAGATGCTAAATGAGAAACAATAACTCAAAATAATCAATCCTAGCATAAAGTTCCATGAAAAAATAAACTTTTCATATTGGTGCAACTACTGATAAACATACTTTTTCAACATGAGCAGGTGCTCGATGTATAAAATGAACTGCTGTACTGCAATATCCCTGAATTGCTAACATACACAAATACATTCAATACTATATGCACTCTTATTATCTTTAACTAACACAATTTATATTCAGTGATTACATATGCAAAAGGAGATGATTCAGTTAATCTGCAAGTTACCCTTCAGAGCACTAGGTGCACATGCTGCTACCCAAAGGTTCCAGAGCATCCCTTAATTTCCGTCATTATCTACTGACATGCCCAAATGATTCTTTGGCTACTTGTTAATAAAAGAATCAGAAGGTGCTAATCTCATTATCGCCTTGTCAGCAGTTCCTGTCAGAGCATTGTTGCCCATTAATCGCCTGCTGCTGCAGTCAATCAGGATCCTGCCACACACTCCCCAACATGTTTATTCTTTTACCTGTTAAGATAGTAGCTAACCAAAGTGTCACAGTGCACTACGTTGACTAGCACCACATTATAGAAACAATTATTTACCTTCCTCTGTAGCATCACGGATATGGTTGCATAGTTCAAAACAGTTCAGTTAGGCTGAGGCTCCATCTTCCTAATTTATTACTTGGTTTACTTCACAGTAATGCTAACACAGCCAGGGAAATAATTGCCACCATATGAAAAGCCCCAAGAGAATTCCTATGCCCAGGCAAAAAACTGCCACTCATTGTTCAAATTGAAGAGTGCATATTTATTCCTACTACTTCAAACAGTAGGCATAATTTATTCGATGATACACATTCCAAACCTAACTCAGAGTTTATGTATCCCAAAACACTGTTCTCACTATGTGCTGACAGAAAATTCAGAGACAGATATCTGTGATCATCCAAAATTTCTCTCCAATTGGTATATTAAAAACATTCTAATTATTTGTCAAACCTTCAGATTAGGCCAATATAAGAAATTCATATTTATGACACTTGCATTTCCAATTAATGAAAAACAGGAGAAACAAAGATAAACTCTAAATAGTATAATGCAACAAAAATAAAAATGCAGACAAAATAAGTGGGAGGAAGAATCAAAATAGCATGCCAAAGGATAGAACAACAACCTGTCAAAAATATCCCTGTCTCACTACTTACATAGTTATATTACTTATATACTACAATTTTAAAAAACAGGAGCCTAAAATTCAGGTATACAAAATCCATTTAATAGATATAGTGTGGCTCAGCACACCATGTTACGATCAGGACAAAAAGCTCTTGAGTATCCCCTTCTGCAGCCACCCAGTAGCAGCTTTTCACTAGAACTATAAAGAATAATTTTGTAAAATCCAACAGACTTTATCCAAAGAGAATTGTCCAAAGACCTTGTGGCTCCATCCACTGTCCATAAGTCTTGGAAAGAGAAAAATTAACCTTCTGAGACTGAAATTCCCTCTCTACCCTAGGAAAATCATTTTTTGGGGAGAAAGGGGGTGGAAAAAGCAGTCCCAATCAAAGAGTCAAGGAAGATAAGTCAGTGTTTTGTTCTATTCACAACAGAAAGCGAGTCTGTCTTCTTTCCAAAAACCATATACTGCTCTTTACATAAATCATAGAATCATTTTGGTTGGAAGAGACGAATCCAACCATAACCAAACTCTAGCACTAAACTATGTCCCTAAGAACCTGGTCTAAACACCTTTTAAACACCTCCAGGGATGGTGACTCCACCACTTCCCTGGGCAGCCTGTTCCAATGCCTGACAACCCTTTCTGTGAAGAATTTTTTCCTAATATCCAATCTAAACCTCCCCTGGTACAACTTGAGGCCATTTCCTCTTGTCCTGTCGCTACTTGGGAGAAAAGACCAATACACTTCATATGTAGCTACAAAAAGCCACAAAACAGACATGGTTTGAGCAAGGTATCCTATTTTCTGGGATTCAAAGCCACCTCTAGAAGCTACGCCCAACATGTTAACAAGAATACATCTGTTTATACTAACAACATAATTCCATCTCTGAGATCTGACCTTTCTGAATTTTTCCATGCACTGTGCAATAGACACTACAAAAATATAATTCTTTGTGTCACATCTTTTGAGAGATCTCTAACACCCTTTAAAGCTGCTGCCCTAGGAACCATGAAATCACCTCGACTCTATAGAAGCATACGACACAAGGAACCTACAGGTAGAGGATACAGACTGAGAGGCCAGAGTATTGGCTCTGAAGTTATCTAAAAAATCAATACCATTGTAAAGCATTCTCTGCAATATGATCATGGGAAAGGTTCTCAAATAAATGGGTGTCCTAAATTGTTTAGAATTATATTCACAACTTATTCCCAACCTGAAAAGCACACAAAGAGCATGGCCATGTACACACAGAACCAAACCCTCTCTGGGCCACAAAATGCCAGTTGCTCTTCAATCAACAAAACCCTTCAGTATCAGAATCTCAGACAGAGACAACTTTCTCCTTCCATTAGTTTGGACAATTTTCATTAGATAATATATATAATCTCTGCTTAGATGCCAAAAAGCTAAACATTTAGTTAGGGTTTGTTTGGGGTTTTGTTGTTTGTTTGTGGTTTTGGTGGTTTGGAGATTGTTTTGGTTTTGTGGCATTTTTTGTGGTTTTGTTTTGTTTTAATTGGGCTGTGGGTTTTTTCCCAAAAAAAAGATCTTTAGGCCATTATTTACAATAACTAAATAACATGGAAGCTCATTGGTATACACCATTTTTTAGCAAATATCAATGGATTAATTTGGCACCATCCCAAGGCATCCACCAAATCCAAATGAAAAACATGGAACCAAGTGACAAATTGGCTAAGTGGAAATAGGAGAAGAAATGTTATTTAGAAAGAGGAGTCACATCTGTATCTCAATCCAAGCATCCCATGTTTGCCATAATACCACTACATAGTTGAGTAGCACAAGATTGGGAAACTGAAATTGTTTTGGCTGAGCTGACA
Organism: Streptopelia decaocto; assembly: GCF_964273445.1. Taxonomy (NCBI): domain Eukaryota; kingdom Metazoa; phylum Chordata; class Aves; order Columbiformes; family Columbidae; genus Streptopelia; species Streptopelia decaocto. The sequence continues at coordinate 48,768,651 of NC_138659.1, forward strand.
GTAATAAGGTTGATATGAATCATAGAACTATTTAGCATGAACTATATTATAATATTCAGTTTAATCATGTTAAGTGTAGGGGGAAGGAGAAGTAGGCTAGAAGGAATATACAAGCAATTTACTTGCAGGCACTTTTAACAACTTTATTTAAGCTTGTTTTATCTGCATAAAGAATATCCCAATATGCTTGTTAAGTGAAATGAAAATGGAAAGCGTTTCAAGTAGCATAAAGGTATTAAAGAATGCCTTAAAGTGTATGAAAATTTTACATCAGCTCTTATTACAGTTGATTGCTGAACTGACAAGGGGGAAAAATGTATCTCAGGTTTCCCTCCACTTGTACATTAATAAGCACTTTTTAAGCACCATTCTGCAAAGAAACTGAAACACTTAAATTCTGAAAGAACAGCTCTGACTTTACCTCTACTAATAATGAATACTATCAAGATCTACTTTTATTTTAAAGAAAGATCTCTCCTGCTCTTTTATTATTCCAATTTATTTTGCAAAAGTAGATTAATGTACACCCACTGATTTTATGCTAGGCAGTCAAGGATACTGATTGCTACTTTAAGTCTCATGTAATCAAATGAAGCTTCTTCAAAGTGCAAAAATTAGGCCTTATTGGTGGCAATTCATTAGAGTCAGGATCAGCTTTAATAGCGACCTAGACCTCTCCCAATTTGGACGATAGTTTCCTATTACAGCCACTTGCAGTGAAAAAATTGTATTTTGGCTTAGAAACTTAGCCATACACATGTGACCAGATATTTCAGACACCACATTTTTCATGTGAAAGATTTCTGTCTTCAGCAGGTTTTGACCTTATGAAACTAGCAACATGGATGCATTGTTCAAGAGTAAATGACTGAAGGGATTGAAAAATCTAGACCCATATCAAAATCACTTGTAGGAAATGACATGTACAGCATTTATAGCATCTGAAACATACCCTTTAACCAATGTGTTCAAAGAGGATGCAAGTCCTAATGACTAGGCACAGTTTATATACATGCTTAAATTTTCAGAATACACAAAAAATAGCATGTAAAAAAAAATATCTAGTCCCAAAAGGAGCGCTTCAGCCTACAATACATATCCAAGCTCCTCTTTTGGCCTGTTTGATTAGGATTTAGCCTACACTGACAGATTATCTTTGGAAAGGCCCCTGGCTGTGCCAAAAAGAACAAGTTAAGCAAAGGATTAACCAATACACTCTCAGTAATGCAGTCAAACTGTCACCAGGATCAAAGACTTCCACAAGAGACAGAAAGCAATTTAGGCAAGTGTCCCTCCATGAATTAATGCAAAATATACTATAACGATCCCATGGTGCCTGAATGAAAGAATAGAAAGAATATACTGCTCTGCTTTCATTTCTCAGGGGAAAAAAAAAAATCTTTGTATTTAAATCAGACTGTTTATTCTCTAAGCAAATACTTCTCAGCACTTCTATTGAGACAAAAGACATTGGAGGAGAATCCAAATACAGTATTCTTACAATGGGAAAACATTAAAACAACAACAAAAAAATTCCACTCAAAAAATGAAACTGAACAGGTCACTTAATAGTGAAAAATATAGTGTAGGACAAAGTAGTTGTAGTCCCAGTTATTCCAGTGACAATCATGATTCAGGAGACAAGTAGGCCTAGAAAACCTACCCAAATTCTGTTCAAAGCATGCCATTTTTACTAGGTGCTGTGTGATGAACATTATGTAAAAATGATATTGAAAAATTATTTATGCCAAAAATTGCAGAAGCATCCCTAATGCAAGAAAAAAGAAAGTGATACACTTTAAAACAGCATGTCAGAGTCAATACCACTCAAAAACATCTTGGGAAACAAATAATTATACAGACATAAGGCAACTAATGTTACTAGTGTTCCTCACTAAAGAGTTCATTGATTAATATATCAACATACTGATAATTTAGATCAATATACTGAATGCAAATATATCTCCTAACAAAATGAGCCATATTAAAACCAAACTGTGATGCTCTGTGTGTACCACTGAGAGGAGTGTAAATACTGAGATTTAGTGCCAAATTCTAAAAGCTACAGAATCCAAACTGAAGAAAGATTAGGTGTATTTTTTGGAAGCCACCTTGCAGTTGCACTGCTACTTTTTTTTTCACATGAGAATATCTTCTCTCCCAAAGATGCAGAAAAAAACAGCCCAATAGTTTCCAGCATGGGAAGTGCACTAGATAAACCCATGACTGGCAGTTTTTAGAACTGGTTATAAGTTTACAACTAGGTTTGCCTAAATGCCTGTGGCTCATATGCCCTTAGCAAATTCTTTTCATTTTGATTTCTCCTTGGTTTTTGGTAGTACCTGCAATTCAACCTGGTCTTGTGTGCCTAATATAGATATATGTTGTTTATATAATGGTATCTTCTGAAATAATTGATAAAACATCACAGCCTCTACAACATGTGTAATGAGTACAACCCAACAAAAGCACACTGATATATAAATAACCTGCTTAAAAATGAAAAAAACTGTGCAATTTTAACCTATAAATAAAGTAGGAAGGAAGTTAAGCCGCTTTGAAGAAATGTTACAGATTTTATATGGGAAAAAAATAAATATATGTAATGCCTGTAAGCATTGCCAACATTCCAAATAATAATGGACATATTACATCCATAAAGCTCATGTTTTTAATACAGTGAAAATAAAGTAGACATCAATGCATTACTAAACATAGCCTCTCTGCCTGGATGACGCTATTGTAAAGAGGTGGCAAGAACTTGCACCAACAGCTGTCCTAGCTTCTCCACTCCAGCCTCTCGTTGCCAGAGTTATTCTGTACCAGCATTGACCTAAAGTCATACTGAATGTGCTCCTACACATCCTAGGATAAAGTATTTAGCTTAGAATATGAGAAATCATCCCTCTGCTCCCTCAGTTCCCAACAATCATTTTGATGCTTGTCTAATATAAACAAGCCACTACAATTTTCCAGTACTCTGTTTTAGAAAAAGCAAATTAAATTGAGCAGCCAAGACTAAATGAGGCACAAGTTATAACGCTGTGGTGCAAAGCCCACCCCATCTGTTGGTGCTAGGAAGTGAGGAGATTGCAATGGTATTTGATGGACTCATCTTGCCCTGAGTCTTCAACTTTTAAACAATATGCTAACATCTAAAAAAAATAAAATTTCAGCTTCATAATCTGCTTATAGAAACTTTCCAACTTACACAAAACAAAAGGGAACAATAATACCTCTTATTCTAATGTCTTCTTCAGCACCAGATTCATTTTCCTTTTGTGCAAGAGGTTATTGTAAACAGACTATTTAATTGTGAATTAAAGCAAAGAGGGAAGACGCGTAACAACACAGCAAATACACCAGTGGTATGTTTGTATGAGGACAGAAATACTAAAGAAAGTGTAGAAAGAGGGTATTGTCAGCACTGTCCTTTAATAACATTAGGAAGTATTTATAACACATGCATTCCCTTGTCTTCCAAGTAATACCTTATTCTGCTCTCTGAAAGAAAGTGCCTGTATGTGAAACTTCTACCTTTCCACTGTCATTTACAGAGAAAAATTCTGACTCTTGTCTTTCAACCTTCCCATGTAGAATATATTTACATGAAACAATGAAATCAAATTGCATTTGCAAAAACTTGTCTTTCATAAGTACTGAAAATATCATTACTTGTTAGTGCTGAATTATCAGTTATTATAGTTATATTTGGGGTTTTTCAATATCTTAAAACAGGAAACAAGACTTTTATTAGGATTTGTAAACAGCAACTGCAAGAATAATGGAAACAGAAACAATGCCAGATAATTTAACCCAGGATTCATTACTAGCATCACATAGTTAATGCAACGCACAAACAACCTACTGGTTTTAATACTTGTCCACACTGCCAGAACCCAAATCCTGATTCTTATAAGAAGCTCTGTATAAATCAACACCTTATAACAACTCCACTAGTGGTTTGAGATTACAAAAAATCTGCTATTAGAATTTATGTCCTATGCACTATGTCTACGACCTCAAAGGATTAACGAGCATATGACTTCAAAGTGTGGGTTATTCCCACCTAAGGAACAAAAGCACTTTCTTCAAATACGTCAGGAAATCACAGACCATAGAAATTTAAAAAATGCATATTCATTTATTCATCTTAATTTAGCATTCCTGTTTTCCTTGAGCATCTGAGTTCTGCTATTTGGTCATAGACACACAAAGAGACAGTTTAAGTTATCATGATCTTCAGGTTTTCCCCAAACTAGTATTATTTAATCTTTAGCTCTTCAAATTGGACAGGACAGCAGATGATACACGCAGTTCTGAGCATATAGTTTACATTAATATAAAGTAAGGTTATATCCAAAACAAAGAAAGCCAGGATAACTCTAAGTCAATCACCATTTCATAAGTGAATTGGCATCTTAAATTTGTTTTAAACAATGAAAGGACTGCAAGTTTTGCATTTCAGTTTTGGTTAAACTGTTATTCTTGCCTCATTCTTTTTTGTCCTGTAAACCTATCACTAGCTAGTCTGCAAAATTATGAAACTCAATCCTGATCCAAGAAGAATTTTGAAAAGTTCATAATATGGCAACACACACATGAAAAACCTCAACAAACAACTTCATTAATTAATGCTAAGAGCTCCTGTCAGCCACTCTCTAGAGAAGCGTTTGTCCTCAGAATGCTTTAAAGAAAACATACAGTATTTCATCACTGTGTTTAGACTTCTTATAAGATACAGTATGATTAATGGAGAAAAAATAAATATTAAAAGTCTTACCATGTGCCAAATTAAGAAGACCACTTGATAAAATAGGCACTTCTTCTTGTGAGTAATTTGAAAGAATAACTGTTTTTCATTACAGCCACAGCTCCCAGCAGGTCATACATAAACCAAGCCAGCTGCAGTTCAAACAAAGGTCTGTCCAAAGGATGGGCTCAAGGTGCGGATAAATTATTATTGCAAAACCAGTGCTGAGCTTTACTATCCCCTCTGCTTTTCTCATTTTAATGAATTGGGCTTGACCCCAAAACTTAGTTATTTTTAATACTCTAGCTTCATTTTTTTCTGTATTTTTCCATTTTATTACAAATAAAGATTAATTTATTACAATCAAAGCAAGTCAAAGCTCTAGAAATATCCTCTAAAAGTGTTCACACAATCCCTGAAGTTTATAGAAGCTTATGAGTAAGCTACATGACCCATTAGGTACACAGTGAACAATTCATCTTACTTTAAAGCTACATACTTGAAGAAAAAAGTTATTTCTTGCGTATCTACAGCAGTATGTTCACAGATTGAAGTTTTCCGTTAATTATTTTCAAGTTATTCTCTACAGTTACCAAAAAAAAGTGAGGTTAACGCAACTCAAGGGAGACAAAGGAGCTAAAGGGGAAGAAAGAGAGAAGAGAAAGAGAGAAAGAGAGAAAGAGAGAAAGAGAGAAAGAGAGAAAGAGAGAAAGAGAGAAAGAGAGAAAGAGAGAAAAGAGAGAAAAGAGAGAAAAGAGAGAAAAGAGAGAAAAGAGAGAAAAGAGAGAAAAGAGAGAAAAGAGAGAAAAGAGAGAAAAGAGAGAAAAGAGAGAAAAGAAGTATATGGTCCACCATCCCTTATGTAAAAAAAAAAATTTAAAGTTAGCTCTTTACGTCTTGTAAAAAGACGACAGGATTGGATCTCCAGTGTCACCATGACTCTGTGCAAGAATTTCTTCACTAGTTCCAGTGGTATTTATGGGCAGATCACCTGAATTTATCTGCAGTCTCTCATAGATTTTGGCGTTAATGAGCAACAACCACCCACATGACTTCACTGTCTGATTTTCCTACTTTTGCTAAAGAATGTAAGTCTACCTTTAGAGTTCTTTATTCCAGAGTACCATAGACTAACTAACTAGATGCCATACAGTCACCATAAGTATTCTACCATGTGCACACAGTTTATTTTCACAGCTAAGAACCCTGCATTCTTCCCAGTTTTTCTTTGCAGTTGAAAGTTATAAAACCATCCACCCTTAACACTTATGGAAATGTACCTTAATCTTCTTAGGGGTTTGCATGTATTAATGAAAGTGCCAGTCATTACAGCAGTAGACATTCAGTTTTCATAAACTTAATATTGTGGTTACAATTTCCCGTAGCCTTAGCTTACTGTAGTTCTTTTGATGTTAGTGCCTGGTGAGAAACCTTGTTTAGACAGCTATAGGGTGGAGCTGCCAGGCTTTCAAGTACGCCAGAGAACACAGACCACCATAGAGTAGCACACAGGGGTCCTTATACCAGAATTAGTAAAATTCTGTCACTAAAAGCAGTGTAAATCCAGAACGGCTATATATCATCCAGGACATTACAGTTTCCCATCATAGTTTACAGACAAAATGACATCTCAGGAAAAAAAAAAAAGAAAAAGTTTCAAAATATAACAGAAGCCAAACACAGTGGGAGACTTTAAAAGACTCAAATAAAATAGGTCTAATTTCAACCTATGCAGAAAAATAATAGTTCTAAGTCCCCCTCTGGGGACTTGGATTCATCTGAGATATAAATCTGAGTACAAGTCAGCACTCAGTTTACAAAAATCAGAAAGAGATGAAAGCAATTAAACATAAAATGTGGCGTTTTGGGTCTCTCTTAAGAGTAAGGAGGAGGAAAAAAACCCACACATTCTTTTCAAAACATTTGAAATCCTGTAGAAATAGTGAAACGTTATATTGTGGTATTCCAAAGTAATATCTCTTGTTTATAACCATATAAATTTAGTCCCCTGGCACTACTGGGCTTATATAATAGAGAGAGTTATTTTAACAGTGCCCTGTTAAAAAAAGAAGCAACTCATTTTCAACTCATCTTCTCCAGTGGGAGGGATGTGTGGCCTCATGTGAGAAAGGGAACATGCCTAAGTTATTACTGTAGGAAAGCAATCTGTCAAAGCCTGGTCGTTTTGGCATGGTGAATACCACTGGTGAGATCAGAGAGTCAGATCCTGCTTGCAATTACTCTTAAAGGACCTTGGGTACAGGCAGCCTGCTATCAATTATTCCCCTGGCCTCAGACACTTGGACTTGTCGAGTTCCCAGTGTCTTCTGTTTTGTAACAGTAAGAAAAAGGGCTTCCCATGATTGGTTCTTGGAAGTTTCTCACTTGTTATCACTCCTAAGTGTCATTAACAATTCAATTAAAATTTCACAGGACATGTCAGCATTTGCAGGTTTTTGTCTGCTAAAATAAGGTCCAAGGCAGATAAAGCATTTGTTTAGTTCGCTATAAAACCTTTTTTTTAATAAAGTTTTTGAAGTTGATTTTATTTTTAGAAACCCTTCAGTATTAAATTAGGAGTTTTGTTTTATTAGTTTACTCTCCTATGTGGGCTTTTCTTGAAAGATTAGCTCCAGATGTAAAGTGTAAATGGAACTTAAATTAAGCTAAAAGGTATACTACACATGAGTTTTACTAGATATGGCCACCAAAATAAGACATACTGTTCATTCACATAGCTTATTCATAGTTTCATGGGCCCCTCTGTAACTTTTCTGCAATTATGCAATGTAAAAAATGTTAACGTCTTAAGGTTTTCAGTAAAATTGGAAAGAAGGTTCAGTCTTAAGCCTTCTAAGGCAGCTTTTTCTCTAAACCATCAATAGGTTTAGTCATGCAAGGAGAAGATTCTTTAAACTTACCAAAGATTTTTTTTAAAGCCCACGAAAATGCGGACTGTCAGCATCCTTTGTGTTGTGTTGCAGCTTAAACCCATTCGCCGGTACACTGGTGACCCTGTACCCCAATTCTCTAGTTGCTCTCTGACATCAAACTCAGGATTATTGTTAGATTTTCTTCTAGGCAAAAAGGAGATTAGAAGCCCAGCTGCAACAGCTGACTGACAGGAAAGGGGATTGAAAAATACATAGATAGATAGATATAAAAAGTTTAACCACCATATTACCAGAATAATTTTCTTCCACACACCAACAGCCTTGACCATCATCCCCGTGGCTTGAGAAGCAAAACCTGCAAGAAATGGGGACACCTCCCTTCACATTGTCAAAACAGGAGTTGACAGTTCAAGGCAAAAATGATTTGCATGTAAATCCTGATCAAAAGCAAGCCCGCACCCTGAAGTTGTCAAGTTTTGCTACCAGTCTGACACTTAAATAGGCTATAGCAAAACTTGATTTAAACTGAGGAGAAAAAAAACATGGCAACTCAATTACCCCCTTGCAGATCAGATCTGGCAGTTCAGGTCAAACTTTTCACCCTGCCATTTCTCAATACCTGATGCCTTAAACAAACAATATGTATTCCTCCTACAACCCTAGATGAAAATACATTTCCCATGGCTCCCTACTGCGTCTTTAAAAGTAAATGGGGGTGGGGAAGTTTAGAAATATTGTGCAAAGTCTTTTTTTTTCTTTTTTTAAATTAATTATGTCCTGATCAAAATAGTTTAAATTATCCAGGAGGAAAAATCTTTTACACAAATATATTTGCTCTGTCTAGTATAGATCTGGTATCTATTGTCTTCTAGAATAATTCATTTGCTTTTGGAAAAATCTTGTCCCATTAAACACGTGAAGCCATACTTCACTGAAATAATGTTTGTCTGTAGCACCATAGAACACAGAACCACTTTGATCTGCCCAAAGGATGTTAAAAAAAAAAAAAAAAAGTGTAAATTTTGTGAAAATTGGAGAAAGATTTATATGGTTCAGTCAGTCCATACACTGAGAAGCAATACTCCGTAGTGTTATAGAAGTTAAAGCCAAGGATTTTCTTGGATCTAGTTCTTAGAGCAATTCCATCCTTCATCCGGTCAATCCATGCAACTCCTTAACAGGTTTCTGTAGCAGCACCCAACAGGTCTCACACCTGCTACTGATTTGGTTTGTGTCCCCATACTGGTTCCACTTTGCTGCTACAACTTCCAGAGCAGCAAACCAGATTATCCTCCTCAGCTTTTTTCAAAATTTTGCTCTGTTCATTGCCATTAAAATGAGATACCTGAGACACAATTCAGATGCTGCTTTACAGGCAAAAATAATCAACAAGATAGAGACCAGTGGATGGCCTAGAGATTACTTAGATTCTTTAAGCACTGGAATTAGAGAAATCCTTAAGGAGACCCCATCTTTCACAAAAATTCGTTCATTTTACTAGTACAAATTACGTGAATTGCAAAAATATGTTCACTACACTATCACACACCACCTAGAACTAAAGACTGCAAAGCACAAACCCACTCAGCCTCTCCATCTCAGCTGTGTAGTTGATTCCAGTTACAAAAGCAGGAGAATACAAACTATTGAAATTCCTTCTTTATGCTGATTGGAAAACACTATCAGTACTCATGATCACATCACAACTGATCCTCCTTCCTCAAATACTCAGATCTCACTACAACGCAATTATATATCATGCCCTCAGAAAAATGACAAAATCTGACCTCCTACTTTAAGCAACAGGAATACTTTAAGCCAAGTGTTCTTAATACTACACTTTCCATTTGTATAATTACTACACCCATACAAACAAAAAAGTTTCATCCTGGCCATTTCATGAGCAAATCTAGTACATAGCTAAGCAAAATTTAGCAAATTCTATAGCTAGCACCACAGTCAAACAGAAACCTGACGAATGCTTCGGAGATGACAACTGCACACAATAAGAACAAGTGTGTTACTTACTACAGGTCAGTAAGTTCATTACTACTACATTTCCAAATAAACCATATATTCAAATAGTGGTTGGCACAACTGACTCTTCCTAACACTCATATTCTTCTGTATCAATTTAACAACAACAAAAAAGAAAAGTGAGAAAAAATAGTAGTAAGATTCATTTTAGAACAGCTATCGTTATCTTCATGACAGGCCAGTATAAGAATTAGAGACAATATAGTTTTCTGCTTTTTACTCCAGAGACAAAAATATTCCGAAATACTGTTATGAACAAATTGATATTTTTGTATGTTACTACAAATGTCTCTGACCTTAACACAATATTTGTGAAGGATTTTAAAGCTTCATTTGATCAGGAAGCTGGCAAATACTTAAAGCATTATTGCTGAGATTGTAAACTCTTTGCAGCAAAGATTTTTTTTCTTCTGAGTTATACAAGACACTGTCAAAACAATGTCCTGCTGCAGCAGTGACAATTTTACACACTCCCAGAATAAGTGAAGAAATTATTTCAGGATAATTTGAAATTATGCCATTTTTCTTTCTACAAGTCTAGTTCAGACTACACCTGAAATTAAAATCAGTTCTTCAGTGAATCAAGTTGAAGTATTCAAAATAAAAAGCTACCTCAAGATTTTGGTCTCAGGTTATAGCTTCAGTTAAATAAAGCCATCTTCACTTGCCCTTGTCTTTATATCTGTAGGTGTAATAAAACCTGAAAAAAACTCATGTATGCAGTCTAAAACAAACCTAAATTATAGAACTCTAAGCTACTACATCATTATGATTGAAAAAAAAATAACCTTTCTTCAAAAAAAACTCTAGAGAACCTTGGGTGTGACGTTAAGCCATTCAGAAATCTACTTGCACCTGAATTTTTCAACAACTCCTCTGACTTCCACACCTGAAAAGCTGGCACTTTTTTTTTTAATCATTTCCATTTAAATATTTTGTCTTGTTAGAGAAGACAGCAGGACAATTCTCCCTCCTTCTCTTTTTTTTTGTTTGTTTGTTTTTTGTTTGGTTTGGTGGGGTTTTTTGGGTGGGGTGATTTTTGTTTGGGTTTTGTTTGTGGGTTTTGTTTGTTTGTTTTTAAGATATTTAAAACATTGAGCCACCGTTTTTTTCTGCTTTTTTTTCTCTGCCAACACACTCAGCAATTCAATCAATAGTGTGGAGATACATACCTTTTTATCTCATTAAATTTCGGAGTAGTTCCCTCTTGGACTACTTGTAAAGCGAGTAAGAGCAGGTTTGCTGTCCATCCACTGAAGCGGACACTGTAGACTCCTCCGTTCGGAAAAGGCCAGGCTGACACAGGGATGCGCTCCCTGACGGTGGCTCTGGGCTGAGCCAACGCCCCTGCAGTTTGCAGGGACTAACACCAGAACAACTCTTGCTAACCCACTGAAAGCTTACGACAGGGTGATGTCCCTGACTCGCTGCCAGCTTTACGAAGTCAGCATGAGGTCCTGCACTACCAGGTGAAGCAGGCTGGAAGTAAAGAAGTAGGAAGCTCATTAGTATTCTATCCTTTCAAGGAAGAAGAGTGATTTTTCACTGTGGTTCACTTCTAACCCAACACAGCAGCAGTTAACATACAGGTCACCTCCTCATCACCAAGGAAAGACACAGTTTCCAACTTACTGGTAGATGGAAATCACGTACTCCACTGCAATTTAATCCTGCAGAGCAACAACATGCGTTTAGAGACCTGAGCTGTATGTAAGGTAACATACTACAAGGGGCTTCTCAGAAGAAGGTAAGACACTTGCTATTGCCCAGTTCTCAGGGTGCACAAAATACCAGTATAGTAGTACTAACAAGAAAAATTTTTCATAGCTATAACCACCTGCTCTGTCTCCACAGACAAATGCTCCTACTATGAGACAACAGTCCATCTCCAATGAGGTCATGGCTATTAGAGTTTTCATTTAGATTTTACAAATGTACTGCCATAGATGTTTAAAATCTGCACAGTATCATTCCACAATAAATCAGTCTGACAGCTTTACGAATTTTCAAAACGAAAAAAACAAAATCACCTCTGAAGTTCAAAATGTCAGAAAAGGAAAAGCTCTAAAAACAGTGCCAACGTATTTTTTAAAAAAGCACATGTACTTGGCTCACGGAGTTGTCTGCTACCATCAATCAATGAACACAGAGCCTTGCTGCTACTTTTCACTGGAGAGTCCCATTGGGCACACGACACAGTGCAGCCACACAGCCCTTGCCCGTGGAAAGTGAGCTTTGCCCTCCCAGCCCCACACCGCTTTTTTTATTTTTTATGCCCGAAGATTACTTAAGATCTCACTGACTATCAGTATATTTTGTTTCTTCAAGGCTCAGGGAGTCTAGGTTAGGTTTTCTTAGTACCACCCGTATAAATTCAAAGGTCCCCCTATTTCTGCTCAAAGCTAAATCAGATTTACAACAACTGTCAAAGCATAGGATGACAGATAAATTAATCTTCTCTTCATGAGTTTACATTCAAGGCATCTGGGCTGCTGATCTGGCCCTAACAAGCACAGGGTCTCTACAAGCTGTCGTTTAAAGCTGATGCTTTCATGACTGGAGATGAATTATTCTGTCATGAAATCCATTTATTCAGGAGTTAGAAGGTGGGGCTTTGGCTGCAGGATAGGATGATTTCATGGGTTAAGATCCCCTTGAAGCATCTGCTTAGATCTTGTCCTCGAGTTGACTATACTACACTTGGAATTTTTAGGACATTTACAGAATAGGGAAAAGCCTTTTTCTTCTACAAAGTTGTTACATTTTCCACAGGCTTGACACAAGTAGAGGATCATTCTCTCCCTACAGCAGCTGAAGATTATTTTGGGTGGGAAGAATGATAAACCAAAATAACTTTCCTTTTCAAGAGCTTAAAAGTAATGAAGAAAAATTCAACTCTCTTCTCAGTACATAACCCAGTTGCAGGCAAGAAAGAGCTGATTTTCAGTAAACATTGAGAGGTGGTATGAGAATGCTAACATGGAAACGGAGACAATCTAGAAGAAACTTAGTTTTACCACAGCTATTTGATTTGTCACTTTCTCCATGCTCCTTCCTAAAGCATAAACCATCTTTACACAAGCTTTTATTTTTAGGGTGACAATACCCTTGTGGCTATATTCCCTTTTACACACACATTCATCATTAAAATGTCATTATTGTCCTTTTATTATTCAGAAAAGATAATATTCTTTAAAAGGCTTGAAAAACACTCCCAGAAGCTGATCTATGTTAAAACTTTCACTCTTCCCATAAGACACCTAGTATTCCTTTTCAAGATGTCACTATCGGCCGTGAAACCTGCAGAGGAGTCCACATTCCCATTGTGTCCTCCCTTGAAATTTCCTTGATACTTGCACCCTCACTGCACAATGTTTTCTCAAACCTCCCTTCTGTCTTTTGAAGGCAAGGCAGGGGTGTGGGAGGGCAAATGCCACAGAACTTGAAAATAACAAACAGAAACATTGCAGAGACTAGATCTGTTACTTAGGCTACAACTACTTTAACCAGAAGACAATTTAAAAATATTTAAGATACAAAATGCAAATGTATATTTACAAGAGAATTCATTTACTACTAAGCACCGTTTACAATTCCCATTGACCTAAATCATCCTGTCTCACTATCCAAATCTCAGACTGCACTGTTCCAATGCACATTCAGCTCTAATAATTCAGTCATCCCACATGTCTGGTTTTCTGTTATCACTTCAAGAGAGATTTCAGCAAAACTATGCACAGTAGCAGGACAAAACATTTTGAAACCCTCTCTTCTGTTTATAGGCAATGTAACTGCTTTGGGAAGCATTAACTGAAATTCAGCACTTGGGTGCTGTAAAGTTGATCAACTTGCCTTTGCAAAAAGGTGTCTCATGCCACTCAAACCAGACCTCTAAATTTAGTTTGCCTCAAAGTGCATCAGACAAAGCATTCTATTCTTCTGAAGGTTTAAATACAAACCAAGATAAAAATAAAAAGGACCATTCCTTTAGGATTAGCATCAAGACAAGTTAACACTTAAAAATCCACTAAGTGCAATAAGTAAACCTTACGAAAAAATCATGCATCTATCCAATTATTTTTAATATAACTTGTACTAGACACACCAAACTAATGCAAGATCTGTAAAACGTTAAGGAAAGAGAGATCAGTCTAAGCTATTTATGACTTTAGTCATTCTTTCTCAAAACAACAGATGAAATAAAATGTATGACATTCCCAAAGAGGGAGTTTCTACTGTAATTCATCTTAAAATGCAATGTTCTGTCATCTCCAGTAACACTTACTGAAAGCAACCATCAATACTTTTTGTCAAAAAACTGCACTCTGTGTAAAATGTTCTATCAATCTCTATTTACATAAAACAAAAAACTTTCAGTGTGGTTCTAAAGCAGAACCATTCAGATTCCCTGTCTTCCATTTTCATGCTCTGTTGAAAAATTATTTTGACTGACACAAAAAAACCCCATGCCTAACAATTTTTTTTAGGCACAAAGCAAAACCACAGAGACTTGTTCTTTTCTATTGATCACCTAAGCAAAATAATGCATTTTTTGTTTACTTTGAACCATAGCCAGTTTTTCTTCAACATATAAACAGCCTAAATAGTCTAACTTAATAACTGGTGAACAATTTTGCAAATTAAGCAATTTAATATAGTTCACTTAATCATGTTCGTGTATCCCATATGCTTTTCCAGATATATAAAAAGCACTCAGTCACTACCCTGTAATTTTACTCACATGATCAGTACCATAGATTTCAATCAGAATTAATCACAGGGAGAATAATATATATATATATATATATATATATATATATATATCAATGCTTTTGGATTTGGGGCATAGTTTTCTAATCCTCATATTGCATTCACAGTGTTTCTAAGCTATTAGGCCCTAGCAGATCAATATTCAAACAGTTGTTGTTAAAGAGCACAGAAGAATACAACAGCAGAAATGCACAGGCACAAAGCAGCCATGCATCTTCAAAGGACCAACTTCACTGTCCTGCCACGGTAACATCCAGAAATGAACTAGTTGACTTGAAAAGGGGTGTGGGGAGAGTTTTCCAAACACTTAGGTCTAGAGTTTCCTCTAGAAGCAAAGCGTTATTTTCCATTATCACCTTCCCAAATGAAACTATGCACCACCCTATATAATTTAACTATGTCTTTAGGCCTGGAAGAAAGAGGGCTGGGACAGACACTGGAGGAGAGGGGAGCAGAGCTACCAGAGACAGATGACACAAACCTCACCACTGGGGCCTCCAGCAGCACAGGATCGCACGGGACAGTGCAGGACCGGGCTCTCCCCAGGGCCCAGAACTGGGCTCCATGAAACAATTATCACACAGTATTTCCTTATCACTAAGTGGATTTGATCAATGACTTACCATGCTTAGGGTACCCTTTCTACAACTATTTGTGTATATTCTGGCCAATGGTCCTTAGTTTGGAAAACATAAAATGAAATTAACATTTTTCCTCTTTTTGCTGGAGTACTTATTCAGTTAATCACTGTGTACTTATTCAGTTAATCACTTTCAACTGGGAGTATGATTTCAAGGCTTGCCATCCCACTCTACCCCATAATTTTGTCTATCAGCAGATCCTTTGCCATTTAAAAACAATATGTATAGCTTCTTGTTATTTTGCAGGTCTTTAAGAGCTTTAAGATATCCAAACACTGTGAAAACAAGTAATTTTGTGGGTTATTCCACACCATTCTGAAAATATTGCAGAAACAATATGGACAGCTTCTCAGTGTTTCTGAACTGCAGACAACATAGAGTCCACAAATGAAGTAAACAAGTCCTAGAGAAAATACCAAAAGGAAAATACCTAACAATAAAACAATATCTAAAGAAGAAAAAAAAAAAAAAGGAAAAAAAGTCTACATTTAAGTAGGCATCTGTCACTTTAAAATAATCAGAAGACAACAAATAGCCTAAATAACAGCATTAAAATGTAATGGAAGATCAGACACAAAATTAGAAAGGCCTTGTAAAAATTTCTACTTTTCATAGTCACTACTCTGCATAGTCAGTAAGACCTTAATGAGCTGCTTTCCTAACTCACCCAGGTTCATTCCCACTCCAGAAAGACGGGGTAAAAAAAATTTGAAAATTCTTCCCAAATCTCACTTGATAAAACAGATAAAAGTTTTCTTTTGGATAATGCTGTCTTTTTTTTTCTTCTTTGTTTGCTGTGAACACTGACAATTTGTGTTTAATAGCTGTGAAAAATAGATTAATAAATTAAACAAACAAACAAAACCAGCAGTGTTCTGCAAGCTCTCACATACACACAGCTTTGCGGAGCCACACTTGAGCTACACATCACATAAAGCCCACTCAAGCCAGAACTCGTCTTCTACACAAGTTACAGGAACTTAACTGACTTTCCTAGGTCTAAAAGAAACAGTTCATAAATCAGTAACTAAAACTAATTCAATGTCACATCACAGTACTCAAATTAGTAGTGTCTTTGTTGCGAGAAATCTACATTTAACTTCTCCTATTTTTATGTGTATTTTATTTATAAATTACTAATGTTTTTCCTGGGGCAAAATGGCTGAAATAAAATCTACACCAAACCATATTCCTGTCATCTGAAGGAAAAATGCCCACAGTACAAATTGACTCAACGAGGGGGAGCTATTAGCGATGAATACACACGCAATGCTCAACTCTGCACAATCATCATTACCTACACAGCTGAATACTTAACATGCTGCCTCCTAGAAGAGTTACAAAGTGGCTGCTTACATTATTTTATAGACAGTCAAGAGAAATAAGAATATGATGTACGGCTAGGTAGAAAAAAAAGCTCTATTTTTCCCTTTCATATTAGATGATATCCAGTTACATAAAAACCTCAGGGCACGCCTTATGTTTTGCAAATCATATAAAGCGCAAAACCAGCTACAGTACAAATTCATCCCTTTAAGTGGACCTAGTACTCATTTGATTACAGCAGACATATTTGGCCAAAAAGCTACATATTTTAAAGCTATTAAATAATCAAAAATGTAATGCCTCCCAATCATTATACATATGACAGAAGCAACAGATGAACAGCAGAAAATAATGCTACCACAGATATTTTTCTTTCCTATCAATATGTAACATGCCAGCAAAGTAAAGAGTCAACTTAAAAAAAAAAAAAAAAAAAAAGGCAATAAAACCCCACCACACACAGAAGTTTCACAGGAACCAGGAAGCCGTGTACAGCATCCCAGAGGCTACAGGACGGGGAAAGTGTGAAACCAATTAAGCCGGTGCATCCTTCTCTGCATGTCCAAGATCCTTTGCTCACGTTATGAATTCATGTTTTGCTTCTATCACTGCACCATACTGTTGGGCTGCACCACTCTTTTGGGGAAAGATAACAGGAGAGATTAAAAAAAATAAATAAAATCAAAAAATCAAGCTACCCTTGGAACATCTGCGGAGAAATCTTTTCAAATGCAACCAAATGTGTTCTGGAAAACAAAGTTCGCACTTCCCTCAGCAGACAAGACAAGACTTTTTTTTTTTTTTTTTTTTTTAATAAGCACTGCTACCAAAAAATTTAAAAGACCACAGGAAATCATGCAAGCAAAAGTAAAGAAGTTGACTCTGAAAGAGAGCACTGTGATTAAATTGACTGTAAGGGTCTTTAAAAAGCTGACCAAATAAAATTGTAATAGCACAGTTTAATAGTACTTAGTTCACTGTTGCCCAGTTGTTACTGAAAAATGCAGCTCTAATTTTTCAAAAGTAAATTTAACTTTAGCCTTTAATGCCTGTGGATGAGAATCAGTGCAATATTGCATTGGGAAGTCTTTAGGTTGAGAAGAAGAAAAAGGCCAGTTTAGCTTCATTTTTTTCAGGTGAGTTACACAACTAGAATTTGACCCAGCAGTTCTGAGAAACACAAATTCAAGGAGTACACAATCAAATCTAATCTGGCCATTGTATCTGTCAACACCCATTCTCCATCTCTCTGAATTTTAATACAACCTTCTACTTATTCTGGCCAAGGCTTGAGTCCAACAGTTCCCCCCAAGACAAAGGGCTTCAGTACCAGCAGACACTACTGACATACATCACTTCCTCCTCGAATAAAAAGCAAGCACTACAAAAAGTAGAGGAGCAAAACGAGACAATTTAGAAAGGTCCCTAAAACCTAGGCAGAATTCTCCTGAAGACTAGGCAAAGCCCAGCTGAAAGATTCACCATACATCAGGTCTTTTCTTAAGTTTAGATTAAATCCTGCGGTTTCCTCCCTCTAACTCACAAGAGAATGCAATAAACCCCCAAGTGCCCTACCAATCCATTCTCTGGAATACCTCCCAAAGTCATTTCTGGTCTATCCCCTTTATTCAACAGAGTGCTTCCATGCAATTTTACGAACATAGCAACACACTAGATCATCCTGGCAACACGAAGCAGCACAACTTGAACGGGCTACCTGTCAGTGGAAAAAAGATGGGTTGGCTGTACGAAGAGGAGAAAAGGTGAAGGAACAAAGACAAAGCTGAAAGCAAAGGACTCCTGGGGAGTGGCTCTCAACAACCAGAGGAGCTGCCCTAGAAGTATAAACAGGGACATTCTTTTCTCAGCTCTTACTGCTCTGAGACTCATCTTCACTGCAGACTAACAAAGCTCTCAAGCTACCATCTCTAATCTAGTTCCTATTGACACAAGAAGCCTTTCACCAGTCTGGTTAACCTACCAACTTTCCAGATGGGACAGAGGCTTTCAAAAGAGTCCTGGGGTCTCCTATTGCCTTTCCACAGTCTCCCGCCCAATGCCAGCAGTTCCACTGGAACCATAACGGGGCTCTACCCCAGGAACCAAGAACAAAGGGACACATCTTCCAGCACACATGGGCAGCGCTGCCTCACCAATGGCAAGTCATATTAATGTAAGACTTTTCAGTGTGGTTGTTCCCAACTGAACCAAATTAATCCCAGTCATCCAGGTTAATCCTGCAGTGAAGACATACTGAATACAGATTTGTTTTTCTAATGCATCAGAACTTTACATTCACCAATATAACACAATTAACAATTTCCATCAGGGTGTGGGAGGAAGAAAGAGCAGTATTTACTTGCCCAATGTCTAAATATAATTCAAGTGAGATTTGTACTAGAACTCCCATAATCTGGGGATTAGATGTAATTGCCAGACAACAGAGTTGAGGGAGGGAAATGTACACAGTGTAAGTAAAAATATCAGGTGGCTTTGCCCTCACTCCAAAAGGGATCACTGAAACTCTCTAGAATTTATCAATTGATGTACATTAATGAGGATTACCTGCATAAACTTTATTCACCCAGTGCAGGAGTGAGAACTTCTGTTTTAAAGCAAAATAAATAAATACAATGGGGAAACTGATGTACTGGAAAACTTAAACAAAAAAAGACACACACAAAGCATTTCCGAAACACAAATATCCATCATTCTTTTGTCCTGGTCCTGTCACTGTCCAGAGGCCAGCACAAAAGTTCAAGATGAAAACCATTAATTTTATACATTATGCAAAAATAATCCAAAACTATTTCCTCCAAGCTCCCCAAAATAAAAAGTGAGCAAGTCTGATCAATGACTTTTGATTAAGATGATGAAAAATAGCCTCCGAATTTGCTTAAGGGAACTCAGAAGCCATGTACACACTGCATTGAGCTCTGTTATCTCTAGTTGAAGACAATACAGATAAAGGAACAGGCCATATGAAATTTTGTGATTCATCACAGGTGGCCATAAAAATAACAGACTTTTAAAAATATAGAGACTAAGCCTACTCCAATGGTAGAATTCCCACTTAACATTTCCCAAATTAAAAGTCCTTCCAATAATAGCAGAAATCTAAAAGCCTGCATTAGCGAGGGCTAGTTCCTTCCATCCGTTTGTTCAGAGACTCTCCAACAAGCATACAGCACACACTGTAAGAATTCAATTTGGAAACCATCATCTAAAGCACAGAGGAGAACAGGAAAGTCATATTGCTATAATGCTTAGATTATCAATCATCTTGACAGTTTATTGGCTTTATCACCACACATACCATTAAAATGATGTCTGGCCCAGAATGTCAGGAGGCAAACATTAAACAGACCAGGATTAAAAAGCAGATCCCAAACAGCACTCCAGTAAAGTTTCCCTTCCACTCTGAAATTAGTTAGAGCTGACTAAGTAACTGGCACTAGACTTTGAAGAAATATACAGCCTAAAAGGCACAGAGTCAACACAGGCTTGACGAGCTGATAGGTAATGTCATGTTATGGCAACTCTAAAGCTCCTAGAGTTGATTTATCACATACTGTGTGCAACAGAATGATTGCTAATGGGGCGGGGGGGAGGGGGAACCACACACCAAAACAACAACAGCTTAATTTGGTGCTTCTTAGAGCCAAGGGTTTGCATGAAAAGGGCCAAATGAGCTCCTTGAAGTCAAGCACCAATGCTTGTTTTATCAGTTTTGTAATTATCAAACACACACATTAACAATAACATTTTTTACACTGAAGTAATTTTACAGATTAGGAAAATCTAACAGTGACAGAACATATTCATAATTCAATAGTACCAGATAATGAAAGGAATATAAATCCTGAATTTTTAAAGCATAGCTGTGTGTGTCAGTCTGGTAACTAAATCCTGACACGATTAAAATTGTGCATCAACAGGGTGCACTTGAGAACTGTGTCATTTGTCCCGGACCATATTTCCATGTGCTCAGGAATATGTGGGCAGGCAGTTACAGCTAATTAAAGGCAACTTCCTTTTCCCCCAACCCCCCACCTCTGAAAAATCTGACATTTCTAAGTATTATTTTAGTTCCTGTTTCCTTCTCTACTTTTTGTCTATCTTTCCCAAAAAAATGTATTGACATTTGCATTATCCTCCTAATTTATTTAGAATAAATATGACAGTTTTAAATTACAAATAGGCTAGTGGCATGTCCAGCTGAGAGAACCACTCAAATAACTGAGCCACAGTATTTGCTGAAAATAAACTGTTTATATGCTTTCTTATGTCACTCAAAAGCAACATGCACATACCGATCTCATTTCTAAACAGATCAGTCCAATAGCACCTACAGCCTACTATCCTGATTTATATCTCATCACACAGATTGCTTGAAGGAGTACTACCAGCTCCGAGAAAGGTGTTGGGAGGTTCAGTATTTGCCAAACACTGGCAGATCTTTGTTGCATGAGTATTAAAGCTTTAATATTTTTATCCCATTGCAAGTAAGATTCAACTCTGTAATTATTATTTCACAGTCCACACTTACTCCTATTTTGAGGGACTGAAGCAGTGTTTTTCAACATGTGTTGTAGTTTTGAAATTAAAAGACAGCTAAATGAAATCCTAACTTAAGCAAAACTGCTGACTTCATACTTGATAAACTGGCAGCAATTTGTAGTAAAAATCACTGTTTTATCCTTAACTGTGACATTTACTATATATCAGCAGGCACAAAAATTTCAGCAAGGTCAGAGCCACAGAAGTAGTCTCTCAGCTGAATTTTAAAATACAGGTAAAGACATCTAGAACTGTCATCTGGGAAAAAACAACAAAACAAAAACACAAAACACATACAATCTCATAAACAAGACTGAAGATTAAGATGACCACATATTTAGCTATCTCCAAAGATCTGAACATTTCTCAGACACTTGACATCAGCTCTCACCACCCTCTGGATGACCCAAGTGGAAGTCCCGATTGACCAAAAGTATTCTAAATTAGGAACCTAACAAGGAGTCTCTTTATTGCCTCCAACTATCACACCGAGGCTGAGGAGTAAGGCTTGGGACTGATCTAAAGCCAGAAGCATCTCCAACAAAGGGAAGTTTCAATGCTATCCATACTATTAGAAGGTTAGGAATACAGGAAGGTGACCTCAGAAAAGTGCACATTACCAGAAAATACACACAGACATGAACTCTCCCTCCACAAAAGTTTGTTTCGTCAGCTGTTCTTTGTATTGTGCTAGTTCTATGCATTTCTTTGGAGGAGAACTGCGGGGAGAGTGGACATGAAAGAGGTGAGTGAAGAAAACATGCACACCCCACCCATAACTGTTACTGTGTTGTCTTCAAAGTTAGTGAGTAAAATAAGAACAATGTTTTCCAGCAGCAGATGAATCCCTCCCAAAAGCAGTATCAAGATTAGAATCCTAAATGGAGCAGAGAACAGTCATGCTTGCTTCAGGAGTCTCCACTTCATCAACATGTGCTCATCCAGAGGATCTAAAACACACACTGCACTTGTGGCAACAAAATGTTATAGCAAAAAACAAGATACTAAGAGGACAGAGTAATTTCATTTTACACTGCTACAGGGTTCGCTGTATTCACACTGCTTGCTTTAAGAGCTTTACTTCTCATACCACAACTACTGCACCCAGCAAGTCCCCAAGGACCCAGGCCTCACTAGCAGTTAATGATCCATTAGACAGCCACCTTGATGCAAACCAGAAGGTGGCTAATGCTCTAACAAAGTGGTCCTAAACTACAATAACAGGCAACATTCAAGGATTACAGCCACTATAAACCAGTAGTCATAGTTAATAACTGTAATATTTCATTAAAATGGCTAGAAATAATGCATACCAGACACTCAAACAATTACAGATGACCACAATGGTATTAGAAAAGTTGTAATACAACATTGAAAGAAAACAAGCTAGCCACTTGCCACAGCACAATGAATGTATCTTCTCAACATAAACTCTTCCTAGCTGTTTCACTATCACAGGCACAGAAAAAAATTGATAAAGAATAGAAATTCGATACAAATAGCTGGCGGTATTATCGCCAGTCACAGTAAACAAGCAGTATCTCTAACAGAGGCAAGAAGACCTCTGCTTTGTTTCCATGCAGCTCAGCCAATAAAACTACCTTCATAGCTTCCATTTGCTTACATTTTTCCCCAAAGACTAGCACACCAGTAGCTACATCAGAAGACAAACCATTAGCTTGCAGCATATAACTTGCTTTCACAAGAGAACAATTTGTACCATCTAAATGTAGATTATAAAATACACATCAAACTTCACATAGTTTCTATACAACCGTCACTTCTTTGTCCATTCATGGACAACTTGGTAAAGAAATAAAACTCTTTAAACCACAAAGCTACCCCTAATATACTGCTATTGGAAAAAGTGTACATGGAAGCAAGGGGAAAAAAAGGCAAAACTTAATCTACATCTATTTAATTTACATCAAAATTTCATTAGATAACAAATTAAATTCAGTATTGATAATGTGAAATAGAATTCTTCAGAAAGCTTCGTATCTTGATAAATGAAAGGCATACCATGACTGCTATCACACATTCATCAGGATTAGGGTATTGGGTTATATTTTTGTTGTATTGGGTATATGGTATGAACAGCTACACTGAAAGCATAAAAAAATGGGCCAAACAAAGAAAAACTAGTTGGAATAAAAGAGTGGAAATGCGATTTCCACATAAGTTCTGTAAAGCACTATTTTATTAGCAATATAGTTAGCCTTTGGCAACATGCCATGCACCCAGAGAAACCCAGGGCCTATAAAAAATCTGTGACATGGTGCGAAAGAGGGGTTTTAACACACCCTAAAACACACAGATGGCAACAACAAAGATATTTACATGTTGAAAGAATGCTCTTGTAGCTTTGTAAAAATTGCCATCAATTTCATCACTGAAGGAGAAAGGTTTAGAAGATGAAGTTAAAATAATTTGGTTTCTTTTCTAGCTGGCTGTTTAGAATTCTAGATTGGTTTGTTGCTTTTCAGAGGTGGATAAAACCTCAAGATCCTCTGGCATAGGAGGCACTACTAAAATTATAAACAGAAAGTAATTTACTATTATTGACTTACTTGCCCTAAAGAAAAAAAGCTGGAAAAAGACCCATATAAGATGCTCTCCTTGCAACTAGCACCCTATATATCACTAATTTTCTTGCATGCTTTTCTGTGATGAAATTCATAATTGTAAAAAGGTGTGCACCACAAACAACTGATACACATATTCATGTGTATGTGTAGTAATTATTGAACAACAAGGAGGGATGTGCTACCCAGTAACAAAACAACTCTGGTCTAAATACAACTTAGCTTTCAGAAACAGGAAGCTATCATTATCCTCATATCTGTCAAGACACTTCTTCCATTATACATCTCCCACTAAATCCTCTCCCCAAAAAGCATGGTAAGACTAACAATGCCACTACCCACATGGTTTAAAGACATTCAAAGGCCTCAATTATTATATCTTCACCAGAGGTTAAAGCTCATTCTGTGCAAACCTAGAATACAGCTTTCAGTTCAGTCTAGTTTTCTCCAAAAAGAGTCTAGCCTGCACGTGCCTAAATCACTTTGTGGAACAAATCAATGAGCAGTAAGTGGGGACTTCTGGGGAATTCACTTTTAAAATCACACTGCTGCTTCAGAAAAAAACACTAACATAGATGTGGTCTCAGTTATGTCTGATATTCCCAAGGGAAAATGAACAACAGCAGTTCCAGCAGACCACAGGAAGGCAGCAGGAGAGCCTGCTGAAACAACATGTGGTGAAAGTTTACCACCTACACCCTACAAATAGTGTTTACAGATTCAAACCAGATCCCACAGCTTCTAGTCCTGGAGAGACCCAAGCCTTTTCTTCCAGGTGATGCCCTTTCATATACTCCATAGCTCTCATCCAGCTGCTTATGTCAAATTATGGCACCTAAGGACAGGTTTTAAAAACAAACCAAAAAAAACAACAAAAAACAAGCCAGTAAGAACCGTACCAACCCTACATCATGACAAAGGGGTACTAAATTGAGGCTCAACAGGGAGACTGCAGGTGTCATTACTGGAGAGGTTAATGCGGCAAAATTTGAGTGTAAAACAGTCCTCTGTACTCACATCTCTATGCCTGTCAATGTTAGGATACCACTCTAACAATTTGACAATCCAGACCATTCTTGGCCACGTAGGCAAACAACCTCAAGAACACTTTAAACACACAACCAGTAATTACATCCTACTTCAGAGTGTGAAAAGACACGTGATTTTTTCAAGCACTATGTATTCCTGGAAGAATATTTTTCTTTGATTTAGGAAATGAATTAATAATTAACCTTCTCATAAGTCTACGGTTTCATGGTATTTGTAGGACCGATAATTCTCATACCCATCAATGCAAATCACTGTGCCTGTATAAACTACTGTCATAACAATCATTTTCATAAATGGTCATCCAAACTGCCTTTATTACTTTTATACTGAAAGTTCATATAGCATTTAAAATCTTAGAATGTAAATCATACCTTTACAATAAGGTATACTTACCAAGCTTTCTATTTACAGTACTAGATATAAAGAAAAATGCCACCAAAACAGCAACATTTAATACGTCTGTACCAATCATAAAATTGAATAAGTATTTTGAGATCAATGACTGTATAGGATCAAAATGACGATTCAGCAACACAGCATCTACACATTGTTTCAGTGACTGCCAGGACACTGCAGGCATGTTTTCTGCCTAATTCTGATCTGCAAAGAGGTCCAAACTCCAGGTTTGCTAAGGCTTCTTTTCTGAGGCAACAGCAAGCTACAATGAAGTATTTTAAGGCATACAGCTCTCTTATCTGGTGTTGACTTTTCCTAAACAACTGAAAGAATGAAGCAGAGTTTGGAATTTAATTCAGAAGTGTCTCAGGACTGTCTCTAATTTCTAAAGTTTCATTTTTAAATTGAGAGGAATATCTCACTTGATCCCAAATACTGAATGATTACAAACACTTAATCACAGAGCTAAAAATAAAAATAGCCTGCTGTTATGACCCATCTGAATCTCAGGCACTGTGGGGCTGGATAATGTATGCTGCAACCACATAGGTGCTCAAAGACACTAATGGCAGCTGTCAAAATATTCTAGTATCAGTTCCCAAATTTTATGATCTTAAGTTTGTTTTCAGACCTCAGAACCACACCACAAAATATAGAAAAGCTCCTTCCAAATTCAGGATGTTGCAACTCCAAAGAACTGCTAAGGGAAAACCATTTATCCTCAGTCCCTAGAGCAGTTCAACTTGAGGTGAGGGGGGAAGAACAGGGAGAGCAGAGAGGAAAGAGAAGGTAGTTGCTAAATTTTTGAAAGATAATGTATCCATTGTATTTGAAAAAATAAAATATTTAAATGTGCAATGTCTCAAATTATTAATAAAGGAGGCGAGAGGTGCAAATGAAAAAGAAAACCAAAAACCAGAGTCAGAAGCAGACAATGCCAGCAACATCTTCCTACTAATTTCTGAGACTCCACACAGCTGACTTTTGGGATCTCACAACCTGGCTCTCACTTGGAATACACCTCCTCCTACACACCCCCGCCCAACATATACACAGGTCTCCCCCCAGCCCTTCAGGATAGGATACTCACAGGGAATTTCTTCCTGCCAAAGACAGCTGCATCCTACTTCCATTAAAGTTTAACAAAACAAAACCACCTTTTACTGGTTCCACTGAGGAAATGCCGAGTTCTAAAGTTACAGAGACCTCTAGAATGTGCAGAAGTCTGACAGGAAAAAAAATATTCTTTAAAAGTAGTTGCCGGCTGATAGGTGAGGCAGGATTTAACCAGAAGCAGCATCTCTTTGCAACACCCTGGCTGCATGTGCACTGAAATTAGGGAAGTTGGTGTTCTGGAGCACGAACTTTTGAGGACCTTTCATTCAGGCTAACATATCCCAGTAGGGTTTGGTTGGTAAACAAAGTACTGTGAAGAGATAACAGATATTTCCTCATTTTTCATGCCAGAAATGTAACATGAAATTTTAAAAATACAGCTTTATTTCACAGAAGCCACAAAAAGAAGTGTCCTTTTTATAAAAGTAGAAAGCCCCCAAATATCCATAATATTCTTTCAATGAGCATTGCTCAATAAATGTTGCAACCTTGAAGCTTTTAAATTTATTAAAATGCTATCGCTTTAAAGGTACTTCAACAGAACATTACAAAAGAAACAATTTTCTTTTTTCAAACTCAAAATAACAGTAACCAAGTTGATTAAAAGCATTTTCTACTAAAAATATTTGCATTATCTGTACTGAAAGGCTTCTCTAGGTAAGAGCAAGAAAAAATAAACAAAATTCTGAAATAACAAAAAAGCCTCCATGAACTAATATCGCACAATAAACATTTCATTTAAGTTTCAAGACATACATGCTATGAAAGCATAACTTTTAAGTTATAGAAGTAGAAGTACTAAATAATAAATATTTGGAAGATACAATATTTCCACCTATCCTACTTAAAAGCTCAAAAACGTATTCAATTGCATGCATAGAGCAGCTCTGAAAGCCACATTGAATATATTGCCTTTGTTTGCTTAGGTTATGCACAAATAAGTATTGGGATGACAGTTAAAGACACATCCTTGAAGTAGTCTACCCAATAAATTTGGAAAGAGGAGGAAGAATAAAAATGTCTAGCTGTAAAAGATTCTCTTTGTTGCCTGCTTGTTAAGGAATCTTTCTGGCACAACTGAGCGGATTATGAATTCACATGTGAATTTATCCCCTATTAAACTTTTACTAAAAGGGTCAGTTAGCAGGAATGATAAAGCTCAGGCACACCAGTCACATGCTGGCAGAGCATCTGTGAGTAGCTCTACTCAGGCATATCACTGGTTTATAGCTTGAACATCAAGGGGAAGCTGTGGGGGAGGGAGGAACAGTCCACTTCTAAAAATATTTGAAATAGTGCAAAATATAGTTTCACATGAGACACAGGCAGTGTGACTTCAGGTCATACTTCTTTTGGTTGGTTGGTTGTTTTGTAAAGGGAGCACTAAAAAGACAGTACAGGCTAAAATCTCCCATCTGGCTGGCAAGGGTTTTCACTAATCCCTGAAGAATTCTGTAGTACTCTGGCTACTTAGATCTTCCTCTTTTCCACCACAAGAATTCCTGCTGTTGGGCCACCTTAGCTTCCAAGCAGCACTCCTGGACTTACAGCTATAGAGGTGGCAATTCAAACTATGCGGTCACCTTGCCAATGCTGAAGCTTGATCAAAATTTACATTTACACATCACCTCAATATCTCATACTTTCTTTTGAAATTTACACTTCCATGCAATTATGCAATGCAACACAGCAGGCGACACTGTTTGCACCTTCCTACTGTTGTGTTATTTCCATAAGAGATTTGGCTCAAGCTTTTGAGGTGAACAGAAAAGCACAAGGTCCAGCAACAATACAGCAGCTTCAGCCAAGACGCAAAACTCACCTTCCTTACAACATGAGGTTCTGTGGATCTAGTCTGCACGTTCTCCACCAGGCAACACATCTGCTGGTCGGGTGCCCTGACACCCAACTTGTCTTCTCAGGCTCTTCTTCAAAACTGTTGGGGATTGCACATTCTTTACAGAGTCACTCATCTATCTTTCCCTGGTATTCCCCCCAACTCGCACACAGCATTTGCAGCACACACCTTGGCCTCCAAGGTGACGCTGGGCCCTGTGACAGGTCCACAGGCCGGTGCAGCGTCACACACCAGAGCAGCCCCACACGCAACAGGACCACACTGGGAAGCACCCGCTCCCTTCCCATCGGGTGACTCACAGAGCCCAGGAACACGTCCCTCACCCTCCTGCACCTCCAGGACCTCACAGGTGCAATATTATCTGTTGAGACTTGCAGAAGTCTAGTTGTTTTAGGAGCCCATCACAATAAGCTCATAAGCAATAGCTCACATTACTTAGCAATCCATTTCAAACATGATCTTAATGAATTCTTGCACATCAAGTGACACAAATAAAAAGATAAATATAAAAAATCCTGACCTTCACAAAACTTTTACCAGGCTTTGAAGGAAGGATATTAAAAAATAACCTTCTAGACATACTGTACAGAAAAGCGAAGATTTCCAGAAATTCAGAAATAATACTTCATTTGCCCAAAGACAATGTAACAACATTTTTCAAAGTCATCCACAAAAGCTAAATCATTAAAACTGGATTCTATACATTGAAATTACTTTGAGATAGAAGAGACCGCTAGTTTGGATGAAACCTTTCTGCTCACTTCACACTCAGAGTAACCTGTTCTATAGTTACACATTTGTTTTTTCTGCTCACTGTGGTTTGATCAGGCGTATTCCTGGAGAAGGCTGTTTTATGCCACTGGATCAGTTTTAGTCTGCAGCACAATCTACATAGCACCTGTTTCTATTTCCTATATGGACAAATATCCCAGCACTTCTGTCAACCAGTTGTCTACATAAGTTTAGGTTTCACTTTAGTACCATTTTTACCATCATTCAAATTGCTTCCACTGTTAACAGAGAGAGAAAAATTGAACTTAAATATAATCAAACTATATATACTTAAAAAAAAAAAAATTATTTTGTGTTTTCATATCAAATAGAGAGGTTTTTTTCTTATGATTAAAAGAACAGGCTTACTACTTAAGTCATATTTTTCTCAATTTTTGGTTTTTAATCTCTTGCAGATGCTCGATTTGACTGTATTATTGATGCACCTACAATTCCATATGATGCGATTGCAGTGCATAGATTAACATACAAAAACAACCAAAGATCAGAATACTTAACACCTGCAAAATAATCTTCAATTGCTGTCTTTAGCCAGATTATAAACTAACCAAATAAGGAATACAGACATGTGCCGTGCTAATATACTTGCAAAACAGGATTTAAAACTGTGAAAACAATTTTTAAAAACAAGCAGTGATTTAGAATAGTTTTATGCTCTATAAGAGGGTGTTCTAACCATTTATATTGTTTTAAAGAAGGAGGATCTGCAATCTGTAACACAATGTAATTTTGCATCAACCAATGATCAGATTACAATATTTTTGTAACATAATGAGGAATACAACTTACAAGTGCCTCCACCTTTCCCAGGCACTCCTCAGCGGCTATCTTTTTCCTCCACACAGAAAGAAACTAAATAGCCTTTGAAATAATTTAAATTTCTTCTTTATAAATAAATAAATAAAGCAAGCTTTCTATTGTACAGTTTAAAGAATTTTTGTTTTTGTTGTCAGAATTTGCCTTTTTTTTTTCCTCTATTATATTTAGAAAGAAGAGTACAATGAAGAAAAGCAAGTGGATTTGTCATCAAAAGCATTCATGGCTCTGACACACAAACACCTGTCAGTGGGAAAAGTCTTCAACTTCTTCGCTTCTCTTTACTATGAAGCAAATGCGCATGAAGCTTTCAGACTATTTTCTTCCAGTGTTTTGAAGTACCTTTCAGTTCACATGAAGGCTAACAATTGCAAAAAAGCAGAAGAGAAGGAAAAACTGGCACAACGGAAAGACTGAGGAGCAGTGAAAGCCTCCCTGCTTATAGTTATTCTTTTGTTGAACACTCTTGGGCACAGCCACTTAAAGCACAGCCAAAAAGATAGATGAAAATCAGGAAAATTATTTCAAAAGTTTAATTCCTAATGTGAATTTCTTCCCCTGTAAATTTTTTCTTCCCAATGAGATTTACACAATAACATGAAAGCACAATACATTTAACAATGAACTACAGTATTAGAATACTATTTACATAAAATTACAAC
This sequence comes from Streptopelia decaocto, assembly GCF_964273445.1. NCBI lineage: Eukaryota > Metazoa > Chordata > Aves > Columbiformes > Columbidae > Streptopelia > Streptopelia decaocto. The sequence continues at coordinate 48,798,907 of NC_138659.1, forward strand.
TTACAGACAGTTTACACAAGAATGTCGTGCACTGAAATAGTTATCCCTAATTATCTCAATCAGCGTGTAGCTGATAGAACGACTATAGCAGATTAAAGAGGTTTCATAGCTACTACAATGACTACTGAAACGAGAACCAACATCTTTAGAAAGTGTATGAAAATTATAACAGATTATTTTGAAATTACTGTTGCGAATAGCGACATAACTGGAATTAAGCTTACCAATTTGGTAAGAAAAACAATCCCAAAATAACAATATGTTTCACTGACACAAAGTCAAATGTTTACAAATTTCACACTAAAAAGAAAATTCGCAGAAATATCAAGCAAGCAATCTCATGACAACAAAGCCTATCCTTCTTGTGATTAGTAAACCCTCACTTTCATCTGATGAAGTAGCTCTTCCTCCAGCTCTCAGTGCTCACCCTCCCCTATCAAGCCAGAGATACCTTTTCTCTGAAACAATTACGCTGGAGGAGTTTTGAACTCCTGGTTCAGACTAATCCATCTAACGACAGAAGCACCTTTCAAGCTTCCATTTGACACAAGTCCATCATTCATCATTTGCTGGTGCATATGCTTTTTGCTGACAGAGCTCCATTACTAGAAAAAGCTCAGTAAGTAAAGCTGATTTGAAACAACTATATATTATAGGTAAGCCTACATAAGACACACTGATTTTGAGTCTAGAAAATCACCACATAAAAAAGGAAGGCGGGGGGAGCCGAAAAGAACTATTTAATTATTAAAATACTTTCACTTCTTACCAACTCTGCAATGTGACTTATTAGTGTTAATTTGCAATTTACTAAGAGAAGAAGGAAAGAGGAATTTAACTCTATATAGCATATGCATAACATGCTTTGTAATTCTTGGAGCAGAAATAGTTTTGTCTTTGATTAATAATAAAATGCTGCACCAATGCTATCAAAACACAGACCCCTACCAACTTTAGCACGTCGTAATATCATCACAGCTGGAAAACAATATGCTGAACCATAAATTTAACAGCACAAGCAAGAACACAGTTGATTCCATTTTTTTACCAAACAATGATATAATTCAGATAATATTAACAGGGCATTTCTGTAGTATCTTTGGCAATTGTAAACGATTTACCAACATGCATTAACATTCAGCATTCTTTATGGTTTAGTGTTTCAGTCTCTATTTTACAAATGCAAGCATAGGGCAAAGAGAGGTTAAGTAATGTATTCAACATCCACATTTTCTTATTCATCACTTTGACTAATCAACCTTATGATTATAGGGGTGGGGTGGATGAGAAGGTTTGGCCAGTTCAGCTGTGCATTAAAAAAAAAAAAAAAAAAAGAGGATGGGAATAAGAAATGGTAGCAAAATAAAGGGTCTACCAATGAAGTACAATTAGCCTTCAAGAAGGTCCTTTTAGGCTCTAGGAAAAAGAGAAACACATGAAGCCAAGGAGGTACAGGCTCAGCCTACATGTCAATTAATAGTTACATTACTAGTTAAATTACTGCTGTTTGAAATGCTTTGCTATGAAAAGGATGGAGGGCCATTTCCCATAACATTCAGAAATATTACACTCAGGCCAACCTTACTGGGGAAGAGAGAGAGAGAAAAGAGAGAAAGGCAGCAGCTGAAATAATGATACCACAACCAGATTTCAGGATCTGTCTGTAAAATATAGTCAGATAAGGTCCCTTCCAGCATCCAATATTCTTTTTTGTTTCACTGACTGGAATGGGGAAAAAAAAAAAAAAAAAAAAGGAAGTTAAAAATGGCAACAGAGATGCAGAGTTTGATGTTTTCTTAAAGAGGAATTAAGTTCTGTGCTTCAATTTGAGAGAATGTGGCTTACAAGTTCTACATAGGTTACAAATCTTACAGAGAGATAGTTGTCAAGTCTGTCAGCACAGTCCAGACGGTAGTACACGGAAGTAACAGCCAAAAAACATCACTGGGATATAAAGTATCTTGATGCTTTGTGGTTCCTTAGACTTTTGACTTCTTCATTTCAAAAGATTTGTTTGTGCCACCAGTTATTTTAATCAATAAGAGATATTCAAGCCACTTCTGATGAGTCCCTAACGTAGATACTGTGAATACTTCTCCCAGAAGACTGCATAGGAGGCCAAGACTGAAGGCAGCATGAGATGCTCTTTGCCTTCTTCAGCAGACTGCTCCACGTTACAGAAGTGGCACAATAATGTCCCAAGGCAACTCAGTTTACCAAAAAACAGGGTCAATTTCTCCAGTTTTACAGTATGCTTGATATACCACAATAGCAAAGCTGGAACATGATTGAATACCTTAAGGAAATTCACATTTATGCATACAAAAACAATCTTCAAATTCAGGAGAAGAAATTTTTCTCATTACCCTATTGTGTCCCATACTGGGAGTCCTGGTAACTATGTTCAATTTTAGAGTACTAAGTGCCAAATAAAATGAGAGTCCTGTTCCACACATTCTTGTGCTTGTTACCATCCAAGGAAATGAAAAGACAGGCAAAGCGCACTGTGTACTTCATGGATGTGCTTTTAAATGGCTAATGCAATGACCTAACTTAACTAAAACAACCTAATTATCTTCAATTGTGAAGAAATATACTTCCCTTTCTCCTCTATGGAGAAATTGTTATTCCCACTACCAACCCACAAATACATTGGTTTGTTTAAAGAGAAAGCCTGGTACACTGACATGGGAATGGTATCTATTAATTTACAGACATCTCGCTTAGAATTATTCAATTTAAGTATATCTTAATGAGAGGTAAAAAGCATATAAGCTGCAGATGCGAAAAAAAACCCACACAAAACCACACTAAACACAACAAGGAATAGCATCAAACACAACCAGGAATGGACAGTAACAAAAATCTAAACAGTGCTCTGATGATCAGACTAAAATAGAAATCATGCAGCTCCCTGGGATTCTGTTTTGTAACTTATGGTTTCATACAAAAAACCCACATCACCCACACATGTTACAGATGCTTTAAAAAGACTGAAGCCAAGTGAGCCTCCAGAGACAACAGGGCCTGGGGGAGTGGGGAATCACTGTATGTCTTCTATTAGAAAAATGTTAAAAACGTATTATGTTATACATAGTCCAGTTAAATGCTTTATGTAGATCAGCAAGTGCCAGATACAGGCAATAACACTTCTGAGGCAGCTGAAGGGAAAACACTCCCCTGTAACAAAGACAAAAACAGTGCTTTCTGGAGCCACAGTGATTGCCCAATTATCCGTCCCTCCTCCTCTGTTTGAGCACCAATTTCAGAATACCACAGCTAAACTATGTTATCATGATCTGAGGAAACTTAAGAACAATTTTAAAACGCTCTGTTTTATAAATCTTTATTTTAGTGAACATTATATGAGCTGTAAGCAAGATAACTGCTACCAAAGTTCACTCCATTTCCAAAAGTACAGTAAATGCTTAGAAGTTCAAAACTTGTTTTGATCCTCACTAGCATTTTTATGTATATTTTTTCAACATGGATCTAGAACACAAGCACTTAAAACTTGACCTTCAGTGTTTTTCTAAATACATACCCCATATATATGCTATGTACTAAGAGGTGCTTTTGAGGAATTATATTAATTTCAAAATAGTCTAAATTTTTAATAAAATGTCAAGGTTTTATCCAGGACATCTCTTCATACTTACTGGGAAACATCTTGAAGAAAAACAATACAGAAAGTCAATCCAGACAAGTTTTAATAAGTAACATTAATAACATAACCATCAGTGGAAGAAAATATTGTTTCCTCACTACTCCTTCTTCACTTGTAGGGCTTTGGATAAGCTATACATCTCAGAGCAGCTGCAACTTTCTCACATTCACAATCACTTTAAAAAAAAAAAAAGCTCTTCAGCAAGCTAATCACTACATACATAATTATCTACTTCAAATGAATTAGTGTTCATCTGTAAAATCCATAAAAACTATACACTATTTTGGAAAATATACCTGTTTTCAGAGAATAAAAACAACTTTTAAACTTCTTTGTGTGCACACCTGATTTCATGTTTTGCTAACAAAACTAACCTTCCCGCTGAACAGTCAACTCAGGCTACACAAGAAATGTGGTAGAATATTCTGCCCCACACATCATTGCCAAAATTTCCTCTGAAGGAAAACATTGATCCTGTATTAAAGTATGATGCAAGATCTTTATTAAACAAACAAGCTTTAGAATTCCAGGAGAAAATTCAGAGATGATCAGTCCTGCATCTCACCTTTCTACCTACTAAAGTGGGAGACTGGAGTACAAATGCTCACATCTGACAAGGATTGGACCTAAACCTGTAGCATGTTGACTTTACACAGCCATCAAAAACCTTGTTTAAACCAAGGTTCCATCTGAGACACTTCTGAGGGAAGGGAAAGCTTGCTTTGATTAAATTCCCTCTCCACTGTTTCTTATACAATTTCTTCCTCCACCACAGTTAGTACCAGTCACTTTTGGCAGTACATAGACAAAGCAAACTGTTGTTCTGGTTCTAACACAAATTAATTGCCACATTTCCTTTAACTCATAAAAAAGATGAAGTTTAAACAAAAAAGTAACATGTTTTAGGTTAATTTAAAATTTGAAATCATTCTAGGCCTCATTTTGCTACAATCTGAAAACATGCGCTCTCTTTAGCAGATTACTCACAAGCATGGTCAGGAGTGATGTATATAAAATGGCTAATGGCAAAGTGTTACCCATTTTTTATTTACTACACAAATAAAGCAGACTAAAAATGAACATAAGGTCCTGCAGGGCAAGCTATGTATTCTGTAGATATAAAATCATTGCTCATTAAGAAAAAAAACATCAGATGTAGTGGCTACAATAGAGAACAGTTAAGTGTGTAAAGAATGGAAACATACATCAAAATGCAATGAGTTCATATTTTCCTGGGAAGATCAACAGTGATAGTGATGCAATGAGTCTCCTATTTTTCATTTAGTAGGTCTTGAAACTAAATTATTAACAGTGGACCACTCCACATCAGTCAAAAAGACTGAACTGGAGACCTTTTGCCTGAGGTTAGACTCTCAGACACTCCAATCAGCACATTTAAACTCTTAAATATGATGTTGCCTTCAGTATTTTTTCTATCTAGCTTCAAGAGCAATTTATGAGCTTATAAGAGACAGATGCCCAGAGTGAAAAAATTGACCTGTCTTTTTCACAGGACATGCAAACTTCAAGAACCTTGAACCTTTCTAATCCATCAACAAAATACTTGACTTCAGTTGCCAGATGGATATTTGTCAAATACAAATAAAAGCCACACACGCAATATTGAGACTAACAGCTCAACAATAAGGCAGAAATTCAGCAGAATATGTATATGAGAAAATTCATGCCAGCAACAGAGAGAGCAAAGATGTAACAGAAACAGCAACAACAGAACAATGCAATCTCTCTGACAGGTAGTTTACCCAGTTTGTTACAAGAAGGGAGTAGCACAAGAGGGATAAGCAGTTTACCAAAAAAAAAAAAAAAAAAAGTTTGCTTCAAAGAAGATATCAGACACTATAATACAAAATACTTCCGTCAAAAGCAATAACTTTTTTGTAATGGTTGCTTACCTGTTAATTTAAATGTATCCCTTGTGAATTATTGTTCATTAATGATATACATAGTCTCTAGTCTAACTCTGTCAGAACAGCTAGAATTGATGAAAGCAGATTATGTTAAAGCTTTACTTCCCAAGTAGTAAAACTTCTAAAAATATATTTGAATATTTGGAAAGAGCACAGGCTACTTTTACTACAAACTGTATATATTACTATATCCCAGTTCCAGTCAGAGGTCAGCAAAGCATGTTTACTTGACTGGCTTCTATATACTTAATCTGTCTCCTTGTGTACCCAAGAACTGAATACTGGAGTGTACATATCTACAAAGTAAATGTGATCCATCAGGCTTCAACATGATCTAAACAAGGAGAAAGCAACCCCTGAAACAGAGACCCTGTATGTACCCTAAGCATCAGAGCTCTCTATCTGTTGAAGAGGTTGTCAGGAGTGAAGGGAAACGTATATACTTAAATTACCACAACTGCAATAGAATTATCTCTTTTTATAATCCTGCATCATTTGTCACCTGAAAAACATCCTTAATATTAGACGGTTCACAAAATACTGAATGGTTTTACAGGTAGTTGCTCTCTTTCCCTCTCACGTGCTTTCCTTTATAGCAGGTAACCTAAGAACATGTCAGCCCCAAATATCCACTTCATGCTGTAAAATTACCAGAAGGAATACAGCTTGGCCGCTTCTAGTTATAATACTAACTTGGGAAACAAAACAATTGGAGAAGACAGAATCACACTGACTGATACCTTTGTCTTATAACAAATACTTAAAGATGTAGCATCATAAATACATGCTTATGATAAGACCTTAGCACATGAACGTCATTATGCATTTTCTAGTTTAACATAAATTACATTAACATCCAAAGACAACTGAAAAGCTTCCAACATAAGCTTTGCTGGTCTGGGAGGCCAAGATGGTTCAAATGAGGACTGTTTGTTGATTGTTGCTAAGTCAGGTTTAATCTTGTTTGAAAATCCTTTGCTATAATAGGAAGAGGTGTAAAATATTTCTTTAAACTGAAGTGAGCTCCCCTCTGAACCAGCAGCAATTTGGCAAGTCAGATGAGCTGGCACATCAGAGCACTCCATTAGTTCATGAAGACCAATAGCTTGTCTGTAAAAATTTGCAAGGGCCTAATGCACTCTGACAAATGACAAAGGTTATTAAAGGACAGCTTGTGTGAGGATAATTGCTTTGTGACTTTATCGCTATTAACAGAAAGAACGAACATTGGTAGAGAGTTAACATCATGAAATGCAAGTACAGAAATCCACCAAAACCTTGACTCAGCAAAGCACATAAGTACATTCATTCCATTCCTGTATTACAAAACAATTAAGAACACAGTTAAGTGCATGCTATAAGCCTATCATTTAAGTGGAGGAAAAAGCAGTCATCTTTTCAGGTGCTATGACAGTCTACATTACAGTATAGACAGATTATACTACTGCTATGCTGGCACATGTTTTCTATGGATGATGAAAGGACTCTTAACAACTTTGCTGTAGTCTTTGTATAGATTCTGCTTAATAAGTTACAGGATAAGTGAAAGCTTACAAGAACTCCATCTTCACAGCTCTGTCCACAACACAAACCTGAGTTTCTTCTGCAAGCATCAGTTTCTCAAAAATACCAAAGCTGAGGTGTAAATCAATTTATATTACAAGAGTTTATTTGTTTCAAAATAGGCGGAGGAACACCAGAGAGAAATCTGATAAGGTTAAAAGGAGACTGGGGAAAGTTTTAGGCCTAACACACATTAAATAAAAATCAATCAAGCGGACTTTTCAAGAATTACAAAGTAAGATACATCCCACCACCATTCAAACTGAGGGGAAATGAGGGCTAGGACTGCCAGCTGCACAGCAGCACTTGTTTTGTACAGAAATGAAGTACTATACACTAGCCCTTATGTCCCTGCAAAGGGCTGACTCCTGGCTAAGTTAAGGCAAAAGAGTCAATGCTTTGCGCTGACCAAGCTCAGAATCCACTGTGAGCCTGAAGCCCCTGCCTTGCTCATGGGCAACACTTCCACTTACCCATGAAGCTCCAGGTTTGGTTCTGTGGAGACAGCTGCACATTCCTCTTCTCGTGTTTCTGCAGTGGCAAAACACACCTGACAAACTGATCAGAAGCACCTTGCCTGACATGATACTTACTTTATATCAAAGGCCCAATCTATATGACAGGGGAAAAAAAAAAATAAAAAAAAAACCAAACAAACTAAAAATTTGAAAAAGGATTGCTCACTATGAGCTTCATAGGCACCACAGTAGGCTTGAATGTGGTTGTACTACTGGGTTTTTTTGTTGTTGTTGGGGCTTTTTTGTGTTTTGTGTGTGTGTTTTTGTTTGTTTGTTTGGGTTTTTTTGTTTTTGTTTGGGTTTCTTTTCTTGTTGTTGTTTTGTTTGTTTAGCACAAGATGTGTTGTTTAAACACCTGCTTAAACCTATGCTACTTCTCTTTTAGTAAAAAGGATGCATGGGGCCCTCAGACATTAGGCAGAGTACAATTGGTTAACTAATATCTGCTATGGAAGGATCAAGCAACATTTATTAAGCCCAAATTCAGACATTTCCACAATTGTTTCTTTATATTTTGTACTTCCTTGGAGTTAAGAACTATGACAAACTAAAATGACTTCATGAGACAGTCATAAATGTCAATTTCTGACCTAACTTTAAAAGAAAAAGGCTTTTACAAGGTTTGTGTGACATCCCCTCTCTGGAATGATTTGTACCCCAGCCAGCAACAGACACTTGGCTTCCCAGCTTCCCCGATGTCTCAGCCCAGGTATCGGCACCTGGTCTGAGAACTTCGCAGAAGTCACAGTCTAAAACTTACACCAACTCATCACCTCTTTCCCCCCAATCCCGTAACTAATCTCAACACCTTTTTAGCCTCGTTGTCTAGCACTATCTGTAAAGCTAGTGTAATCTACCTAACTTCACCAGTTTGCTTTCTTTTTAATCTATACAATGTTGGAATCTTGTCTGTATTTTCTTCCTCTGCTTTCTCTTCTGTTGCTGGTGACAATATCATCTGAACAAATAATGTGATCGGTCCTATTCACAGCATTTGATAGACAAAAGCCAGTTTAACCAAGTCGTCTATCTATAAATGGAATACTGTCTGAAAACAATCAACTCCCATTGGTAGATGAGGCTGCTACAGTTCTTCAGCAAAGGATACTTACTACCTCCAAATAAAGTTTGCAACAAAATGCTGTCAGAGCCAGTAAATCAGTACCAATGCTGTTCAGCAGCAGCTGGGTACAGCCTTCCGCCACATGGCAGAGATTATTCGTGCATAACATCAACCCACATGAAGCAGCTCTGTTTAAAGATTGAAGATAATTCGTTTAACAACCTTCAATATTAAGGCGCCCAAAGACAGACGAAGTAGAAAAGGAAAAGCAGGGGTGGGGTGGTGGTGATAGAAGGGAGAAGAATCTGAACCAATACTCCTTCAAGAATGATTCACTGTTTCTTTATTTCAACACACCATAAAAAACAATCTTCCTCAAAACAGATTTGCTTGAGTAACACATTATGTCATCATAAATAAAATTTTCTTCTTCTGTCAGTGTCAGCAGTTTTCTTGGACTTCTCTGAAGAAGGCAAAAAAAGAAAAAGAAAGGTGGGGGCAGGGGGAAGCCAGAACTATCTTCCAGCTTTGGCAGAAAAGGGCCTTTTTGTTCCTGAGACATTTGTCTTCACATAACCCACCACCACTGTCCTGTAGGAGTCATGCAATGAGAAAGTATCTCAAAGCATGATCAAAATGCAAAACCAATATCAATACGAAACTCCTTTCTACTCTTTCCAAACATGAACTTCTTTAGTTGTCATCTTATTTCCTCTCCTGTGGAGTAAATGTATATTTGTTCACATTTAAAACAAGGATTAATCTATGCCAGAAGGACATTCAGACCATTCAACAGAAGGACAGCACTGTGTGACAATCACGAACTGAAAGTAAACCATATGTTAATAACAAAGATAAGCATTTGCTCTTCTCTACTTTTGTCCCTTATTTTTTGGCTTTCATGAAAGAGTGTAATGCATTTTACTTCATCTTAAACAACTAATAATTATTTGTCCACAAAGTATAAACTGGCTTGTATTCTGATTACAGTTCTCCACAATGACCTCTGATTACTACACAGAAATAACTTTACAGGACTGTGATGGCTGATGAAGTATTCATGAGAAGTAGCAAGAAAACAGGGCAAAGCCCTTAACATAAGGCTTAAGTTTAATTTAAGATTTTCATTACTGACAGGGCTTATAAATTATAGTAAATACCATAGTATATACCTTCCTCCTCTACAGCTATATAAAATATACTTTATTATAGTCTGCTTATGCAATATAAAAATTCTTAAGCTTCCTAAAGTTCATGACTGTAGCATTGACTTTTTTATATTAGATTAGCAAGGAGAGAATAGCAACACACGACATTTTTTTCCCTTTCTAGTCTTTAAGTATGTATACACTCTTCTGACATAGCAAGTGGACAACAGATGCACCATCTACAACAGACATGCAATGAAGAGAGTAACATTTGTGAAGAAGTTCCACCTTGATGTATTGAAAGCAAAAACTGTCCTATTGGCTTAAAGAAAAGGCAAAAGTATAGTTAGGTGCTGTAGAAACATATGGTGGGCAAGCACCACACTATCAAGAAGTGAGAGAAGATACCTGGAAGCAGAGGGAATATTTTTGCAGTCACACAGGTTAGAAGAATTTGTGGGAATAAAGTGGAAATCAGCAAAACTGTCTGAAACTGGGTCATCCAAGGTGGCAGTCAGGCAGTGCAGGAGTGATTTGAGAAGAACTGAGTACAGAGCAATCAGAAAGGTTAGCAAAATGGAACAGCAGAGGAGTTCCCTATGTCTGCAAACAAATATGCTATCATTAGAACATACCAAAACAGACAAGTGAAATACCCAAAATCTCAGCATTCTGATAGGGACAACAAATCCTGTTAGAACTGATGGCACACAACAAAATCTACTTATCAGGAGGTCCCGAACTACTAGTGAAATATATAACAGAGCAAAGCAAGTTCTGCAAGCTATTTCAAACTTAGTCTGTTCTTAATTTATGATTGAAATCTGTATTTTGAAGACTTGTCAGGCCTTAGGTTTCATTTTTCAAACATCCGAAAAAAAAGTAAAAACAATGCAGGGTTCATGTTAAAGGGATCCTCCATTGAGAAAACCATATATCTATGAAAGGAAGATAAATATAGCCTATATAGCCTGGATGTAATAAAAGTTACATAGGCATTTTCTGTGATTTGTGATCAATGACAAGTTTTAGACATGTACTGGACAGGCTTAAATCAGAATAGGAAACATTGCTCCTTTTCTTTGGTAACTTTGATTACACCGCGAAGCCACTATGAAGATCCCTTGCAGTTATTGGATACCATCTACATCCGTGCTTGGCTTGGAGAATTTTCTAAGGAATCATCGACAGTTTGCACACCAAAATCAAACTAAATCCCCAGAAAGTAAGCAGCAGAGGACATCACTCCTGACACTTACCATCCACGACACTTTTAACAATTCTGAAAACGACAAATCATTAGTTAGACTGTACATCCTTAACCATTTCACCAGAAGACCTATATCTAACTTGACTGAAATTTAATCTTAAAGATTTGTTTCCTGTCCCCAAAGGCATGTTTTGAATAACCTTTTGAAAAACTTCTGCTATTCTGTTTTGTATTTCAGAAAGAGGTAACATGCTCAGAATTTTTATAACAATTTCAGTTCAAAATAATTTTGAGATTCTTAAGGACAGGTCAGCTACAGGATGTCTGAAAGCATTAAGCAGGAAGAAAAAGAACCTGCTAACCACCACTGAGAATACTACTGAAAAATATATTTGAAGACTTGAGAAGCCACAACAAAGCAAAAATAGTATAAAAAAGCTGGGATCTTGCTTTAAAGGAGAGGATGTTTATTCTTCCAAAATTCCTCAAGTCTGCTTAAGCAGCTATCACAACATGGACACTGAATTTATTCAAAGTAGCCTACATGTATCTGGAGACTACTCTATTTATTACATAGCTTGCATGCAGATGTGGACGTAATTTTTAAAACTCATAATATTTTCACAATACAGTGAAAGACAAAGTAAAAACTAAGATGATTACTACTACTGAGTACTACCAAAGAACAGTTACTATTCCAATAGCTAGAAGGCAAGCTCAGAGTTGCAAACATCAGCATATGAATTTAATGAATATGTATGAGAATGATAGGTAGGGAAAGAACATAAGATTGGAAGACAGAAAACTATTTTGCAGCACTCCAAAAAAATATTCCAATACTTGGAAAAGGAAACTTTTTTAAAAAAAGATCTCCCTCAAAAATCCTAAATAATAGCACACAAAATATTCACAGAAAAGTAAAGCAGAACTCAAAGTAATTTGAATTTAAATATTAAACTCTGCTAATTTAACAACAGAAACAGTGTAAAAATTGCAGACTCCACCTTAAATCTCACCCAATCATTCCACAGAAAAATAGTGACTATAGGTAATTCATTATTAAATAGTTTTAAGAGCACCCAAGTGACCAAGGTGCCTAAATTCCAAGGACTTTCAATGAAAAGGTAAAGCTAAACAATAGGAATAAAGCTTAAAATACTGTTTACACACTGATTGCAAAAGGGAAAAAAATGGTGAATTACACATCTTAGAGCAGTGTTTCATTAAGCCATTTTTTTGTACTGCAGGCTCAGACTACCTTCTTCTCCTCAGCTGAAATATTATCTAAAGAAAAAAAGAAAGTCTCCAGCTACCACAACTGAAGTTTTTATAGGTCGCATGGGATGCCTGCCGCCATGCACCAGATGTGTGTAGGAAAAAGAAAGTGGTCAACATATGATATTAAAAAACAGTGCAGTTTCAAATATTTTAAACATGATGTCAAGTGTATTCAACAGGTCTACAAACGCATTACATTAGCCTAAATTTAGTAGGTGATAATTGAAATCAGAGATCCAGTCGTTACCACTGACATGTTTCTAAATACTACCCAATAAATTTTTGTCTGTTTCAGATTCTGTAAGACAGCTGGCAGCTGGGAGGGGGGAATCACCAAGAGGGTATGTGCACACACTTATACAACATTTTGGTATTTAAATTCCAGTATCTTCCCTTTCTAGAGTTAATTTAACAGTGATGATACTGTCATTACAAATACATGCTCCCATAGCTGAATTCTACAGGCCAAATTTTTCCTGTAGGCTTTACCTGGCATCCTGCAGTCAGCACTGGGTATAGAACAGGATGGTATCTTAACAAGCTCCAATTCTATTTCCCACATGTGAATTTTCACAGTGAAGTTCATTTACTTGTTTTAGAGAGACAAGATCTGTTCTTCCTACTTATCCTTACTGACCTTATTATATTTATATATATTTATAAATATACATATATTTTTACATATATAGAAATACATATATTTATAATTATAATTATATACCATTCAACCACAAGGGAACAAATACGAGAAAATTCTGATCCACATGAAGGCAAAAAAATTTCTTCCATGTCCGCAATGCATTCAATTTTTCATTTTCTTTTTAGTCTCAGCTGTATCATTGCCTTGCTGATACACCCACTATCAGATACTATAAAGTACAGCTAAGTGGCACATGCAAATAAACTCCCTCTAGGAGCAGTCCAGGTTTGGCAGGTGGACAGGTGACACCCATCACTCCTCACAACATGAAGAAGCAGTTCATGCAAGTTGGTATGAGGGCCTGAAAATGATATCTGGCATCTATAGTTTATCAACACGGCCTCCTCACATCTCAGTTTTGTCATCTGTAAAGTGAAGCCAGTGTTGTCTTTCCAGTTCTCAAAGGAAACTGAACTTGGGAACGCACTACTGAAAGCTGTGCCTGAAAATATATGCCTGGCACGTCATGTAACACCACCAACAGCATCGCTTTGGACTGGAAATTTAAACATCTAGTTAGAACCAGCGAAGGCTGGGAATGGAAAACAAGGCTTCCATTAATAAAATTACACTGGTTCTATTTAGGTGCATAAACTTTTGTATAAAAATAGCAAATACTTAAATTTCATGGATTATAATATTTTAAATTTATGTCTAGCAAAATGTATACCAAAGAACTTTGAAAATACTAGCTTTTTCTTAAAACAATTAAGTCTGCTTTAAAGAAACAAACCATCTCGTCTCTTAGTATTCTTTTTTAAAGGAAGATCTATTTACAAAGCCACAATATTTCTATTCATAGAGTTAAAATAAAAGTAAGCTGTATGCTACTCATTCTTAGCTTTTTAGACCCTAAGACATGAAAGACCCACAAAATTACTAGCACCTATTATAAGTATTTAACTTTATTACTGGTCTCAAGAATTAAAACCAAAACTGCAATCAACATTATCCACGAATTACAGTAAAACAGCCAGGAGGCACCCTGGAGATAAACACAGTTATCAAAGACTAACAGAATTTGAGAGCCCCACATTAGACGGTGGAGAAGGAAGGGAGAAACATCAGTTTCATCAGTTTGACATCATTTCTGCTGCTCAAGTAGTTGCTGGAAGCAAGTTTAAAAACAAATGAACAAAAATGAAAATAATTTAAAAACAAACACACAGACAAATCTTACAAAGTTATGAATGACAATTCTACTTGTATTAAGTAGTATCAAATTTAGAACTTCTGAAGTCTACTCTATCAACAGCTCTATTTAAAATGCAAAACCGAGTCATTTTAAAATTAAGACTTTTAATAAATTGTTGTTTAGAAACATCCACCTTGAAACTTGAACGCAGCCAGTCTCACTACAGACCAAGAGTTAGTCCTTCACCAGATTCTGTCAACAGAGTCCTCAACAACCCTGAAGTTCAGACACGGTCATGTAGAACCCAAGTCACAGGCCATTCTGGAAGGAGGGGAACACATGGAGAGTGTCCTGTAGCACCCAAAGCATATGGTTGTTAAAGTTGCTGGAGATCAATGTGCTGATCTTATGACTTTTGATCCAAAGCGAAGAGCAAAATGGCAGCTTTTTATGACATTTTTATTCTATTCCCCTTTTCTGCCTCCCACATTAAAACATCTTCCTCCTCCCTTTTTCACTATCCAATATTAAAAAGTCATTTATTGTGATAAAGGGATTTAGTGATTTGGGAGCAACTTTTGTACACTGTACACCCTCTAGACACCCCAGAACTATGTTAATAATTTTCTCCCTATTAATTGTCTCATCAACTCGCAGCTGGCTATGCTTTTTATTTCATTATGTTATTCATCAATCTAAAATAGAACTATAACAGAAAAAGAAATTGGAAAGGAGCAATTTCAATATTTCAAAACAGATGCAAATCAACACCAGAGATGCTACACAGCATATTTTTATTGAGACAATTCTATACATGTCTGAAAAATGAACTTGTAATAAATAAACTCATATCCTGTGGAGGTATGTTTTTCCTTCCATCTTATGAGCTAATTATGCCAACACAACATAACGTTTTCCTAAATGCCTTATAAACTGACCCAGTTACTCAGAAAGTATTATTTTTAAATTGATGTGATAGATGCAAACTGGAACGTTCAGATTTCAATTCTGGCACCAATTCCCGGATCCCCTTCCCAAGTAATTTAAGGACTTCCTCCCGATAGTTTTTCATATTCTTTTAACTGACATTTTATCTTTATACAGTATCTCAGCAGAATGAACATGCACTAAAACAATGACAGCCCTTCTTTGGCTGTCATCTCTCATTCTGGCAAAGACAGATGTCTTACACTGGCTTATGCCAATAATAGAGCCGACAAAAAACAACAGAGACTACCTGCCTCTGATGTAAAGGCACCAATTCACATTTGTGACACTCATTTGTCAATTAACAGATTTCTTCCATTGTTGACACATGGGACTTAAAAGATGTGGGCTAGAATGTGATGAATTAAAAAAGACAGATGAGTAAGCTATGAGCTGCAAAGTAATACTATAATGTGCTTTAGATAGGAATATCAACTGACACCCCTGACAGGCCATACAAGGTTTTATTTCATTTTGCTCTGTATCTAGGCTTCATACTTTGTCTTCTTTGTTCTCTTTTCATCAAGCTCCTAACATCTCATTCTGACAGCCAGAGACATTTAAGGCACTTTCGTTTCAAATGCAAGTTAGCGTACTTGATTTGTCATTAAAATGCAAAACGATTGCCATTGCAGGTAAATGTAGGTATGCTTAAAAGGTTGTATCTGCAAAGTAAAAGCTGAAAATGGTTTCTGGCTGCTTTGCTTAACTCTTTCACCAGCCTCAGTTTTTCCAAGGCAAGTGTTACCATGCTCTAATAGAAGCGTAGCAGCACCTGCAGTTTTATACAGAGTACATTTTAGTATATTTAGAAAACATAAAAGCTTGAAGTTAAAATGTCAAGCGCAGAGAGGTACTGTCAGGCTTACACATGGAGCCTCAGTATGATTTACACAAGAACCTGAAAATAATCTGTCATGCAAAGCTCCCTGGGGTCAAACCTCTCTACTCTCATGCACCCTGCTAGCTGGACACCAATGAAGAAAAAGCGGAAGTTTTCTTGTTTGTTTTTAATACACTAGCTGTGGTTGGTTTAGCTGGAATCACTGGTGAGGGAATTTTAACAGCAATTTACTTTCTCTGTTCAGTGATCATTTAAAGAGACACGAAGGCCTTAAAATAAATAAACAAATAAAATGCTCTGTAGCAAAAAGACAAGGAAGAGATTTTAAAAGATTGCAGAAAACCAGACCTGCACAGGATGGAAATGAGTAACACCTCGCTTTCTACACACATGCACGGATGTGAATGCACTCTCTAATATGAACAAGGTTATTTCTATTCAGCTGGATAGATTCAAACATCAAGGATCTCACTTGTGTTCAGCATATAAAATCTAGTAAAAGGAAACATCTATTATTTTCTGCAAGTGCTGAAAGGTTTGAAAAGCAGCAGTATAATTTAAGTAAGCAAATTTTCTTGACACTGACGTAGGTTCAGATATTATTTGATTTTAGGAACTTACACATGAATGTTTAACGTAAGTACCTACATATCTTTTTTGTAGACTTTCTTGTGCTTTTTTACTAGGAAAAAAGGGTGTGAATAGGGTTTCACTCACTAGGGTGCAGAAGCCTTTTTCTTTTTTTTTTTCCCTAAGAATGAGAGCTGTATGGAAATTTGCAGTCGAGGAAGCATTCGGGAAATCTGATTTAGATTATGACCTCATAGTGCATTAAACAAAAGGTACAGAACCTGAAACATCTGATGCCTCTGTCTATATAATGAAGCTTATTGACCAATTCTGACACTATTCTGCCTACTGCTAAGATATATCTGCTACAGTATAGGAATTATTTATTCATTTCAGGTGATATGATAGTAATAGTCTACACTGTAAATATAAGTATCAACTTTATAACTACCAGCTATCTTGAAGGGTTTGTCGTGCTACTTTTTCCACCCACATTAGTCTTAATTGCTCCCAGTTCACTTCCGTCCCCACACAGAAAGAAAATGAAAAACAAAATAGTACAAGACAGTACCTTAAAGCTGACTTCACCCCTTTACTTTGGTTTAAAATACTAGGACTAGAGCAACCAAGATTTTCATCTGCTGTACTACAATGCACAAAGAAACATTTGTCCATTCACTTTTAGCTCAATACAGACATATGTCCTCTCTTCCTCCATTTACCGATTAATAGAAAGTGAGACAAATGATGGTCGAAACCAAACCTACAGTAATGCATTAGTGTCCTTAACTTTAGAAACTTTTCTGTTGCTCAGTCATTTAAATGCAGGTGAAGCTCTTGTTTCAAACCACGTGTGGTTGCAGTGACCAGAGTCTGTAACTCAGTGGCAAAGTAGTGGCCTGTACTAAATGGGTTGAGATAGATTCTCATTAGAGATATGCCCACATTTCAAAAGCCCTATTATTAGTGGTAGTAACACACCATTTGTTTATATGATTTATTTAAAGGAAGCCAAAGAATTAACAGTGAAATAAACTGAACTGCCCTCTGACACTTAGGCTGAAAGACAATTTACCAATTGTGTACCTGGTAGAACTGGAACACTGTACAGGAACAGCTGGGCCAGCTAACACCTGGTTCCTGGCTACAAGCAATGCAGTGAACAGAAGAATTTGCAAGAAAGCAAGAACCTCACGTTGCACCTGCACCCAGATCTCTCATCAGCACCTTCTGCTGAGTTAAGGAGGCAGACGTAGCAGAGAGGAAGAACAGGAGGCACAGAGCAAGGGAAAAAAAGGAAACTGGACACATACACCACCTCTTGCTTAGTTGGTTTGTTTCTATTTCTTAGAAAACATAGTATTTGACAATTTTTTCCCAAAGCTATTCCAACATAATCACCTTCACATGACTGTTTATGCGCTATTCCAAAGAACTTTGCTGTCCAAGATAGAGTGTATTAAATGCAAGAGAATGGGAAGAAAACTAAAGTGTTCAGATCCTTGAGCAGCTGTAATTTTAACACACAGTGGACTGTCAGATTATCTTAACGTAACTGTGTTGGAAGCAGAGTTTTCTGAATATTCAATATACTGTCAATCCTTGGCATGTCTAAAGCACCTTTCCTTCAGCCTTTAAGTGCTTTAAAATAATCAGTACATTTTATCATTTACGTAACTAGGTCAAGTTTTCATCTTTTCTCTCCAGCTAAAAGGCCTTGAAAGCCCTAGAAGCCCAAAACACACCATCCTCATCCAGTGCTTTTGTGGCCATGTGTCCCTGCAGAGTCATGGCACTGCAGCCAGTCTTGGACCCTTCACATCTAAAATGGTTCACAGACAATTCTGCTGCATTTCTTTCTGCTTTAAGAGATTTTTCGCTCAAGAGGCAAAATGCATATTAGCATTTGGCAAAAGAGAATGGGACCAAAACCAGAAGAACAAAAACCTCAAACCACTGTCACCAAAATAGAACTTTACTATCCATACCCTAGTCATAAAAAGCTGCTCTCTTGCTTTAAGTAGATAACTGGATGCTCCCAAACATCTAAGAACTGAAAGTGTACTGGTCTTGAAATCATGGCAAGAAAAACAAAAAAAGAAAATAAAAAAAATAAATATCTAAACTACTAAAGAAGTCATTTAGGTCACCACAAGTACATGCCTCACTTAGAAAGGATACATATGCTAACTCTGATCTTCAAAGTAATGGTTGGAAATGATGATTTTTAAAAACTAGTAAATGTAGGTAATAGGTAGCTTTTCTGTTAAATTCATAAACTGAGTTCCCCATCGGCATGTCTGATCATAGATTAACCTTCTAAGGGAAAGGCAGCTCACATTTCTGATATAATTTAAAAACATTGAGCACTATGATGTCTTTCCACTGGGCATTTTCACAAGGAACAAACAGCACCAGTCGGCCCGCCTGCCAAATGGGAAACAAAGAGTTGGCTCATAAAATATGAGCCACATTTTCAGTATCATTAAGTATATTTTAATTATATATATATTCCCCATCTTTTAACATTCAACATAGGAAGCATTGAAAAATGGTGTCTAACACAAATTCAAGAATTAAGGACTGAGCATTTGTACTCAAAATGGCTGCATCAGTCCAGGACATTATATAAAAATGAACCGGCTGAGAGAACTGAGCACGTAAGCTTAATGCTAAAAAAAAAGGAGAAAAAAAATCCCCCTTCCCCAATTCCCTACAATACCAACAGCGTAAGAGCCTGACTTGGTTTACCAAGCCCAAACACGCCGAGTTCGTATCTAGGCCAAACAGCTCATAATCTGAAATCTGCATCAGTCACCACTGGACTAACACCACCAGCTGAAGTAACTTTCCTCCTATCAACCTCAATAAGAGCTGATGCCAAGACTAATACTGAGTTACTTCTGAGAGCTTAGGGAGAAAGCAGAAGGGAGGAGAGAGTTTAAAAATAACAAAAACCTGTAAAAATGTAGGTAGGTTTGGACAAAACATTCAAAAGGGAGACAGAAATTTTTAATTTCTTGTTAATTAAGTACTTTTTCACCTCAAAACTGCTCCCATTTTGATCCAATTCCCTCAAATTCAGTTATCTCTCCCAATCACCCATATCTGATGTATCTTTTTTTGTTAGTAACCTGTAAGTAATATGCTCTTTCTTTCTAGGTTGAGTATCATCCCCAAATTCTTACATATTAAAAATATAATTTGTATATCATATATATAATACATATAAAGGCATTATACATGTACTATGAAGATGTTTATATATAAGCTGTTGGGTTTTGTGCATGTCTCTGTGGGTGCATATATGTATTAAATGCCAGTAAACTATTTCTAACAACAGCATCCCACACACACTATGCTTTCTATGAAAAAATGAACTGGAGGTATGCACACATTCAAGTACTACTATCTACCAGTGCAGGACATATACCAACTGCACAGGAAGAAAGTTACAGATGTAAGCATTTGAAGAGAAGCTATTTAAATTTGGTCCAGTTTGCGAGAGCTTATTGACTTCCCCAAGTTCTGGATGGATTACAAACTATCCCCTAACATTTGATATTTTGCATATCTTATTTGTAGGGTTTTTAAAGTGATTTCTATAGTCTTTCACCATAACAAGGGTTCCTATAAACATGAACAATGAGATGGTTTTAAAAATGAACAAACTCTTACAATTGTATTATACAAAGCATGTTCACTGCTACCACTCATGTACTGAGTGGGCAAACTAAGTTAAAAATTGAGAAGAAATTACAAAGAAATTAACTGATCTTCCAACTCTGTCAGTAAGCAACTCACTCAGGCAAGCATGGTCAAAAAGAAAGACCTGGAGAAACAAAAAAACAAAAAAAAACCCAAACAAACAAAAAAAAAAAAAGACAAATAAACATAATGAAACTTTGGATGATTACCAGCTTCAGTTCATGGGTAAAGCCTGCAACTGAGCTATAACACTGCATTAACTGTGACCTTAAAGACAATATAATTATTGTATAGCATGTCTGGTTTGACATGCTGGCTCCTGAGCCTGAGAAAAATGCATGGCCCTTTTGCACTTCTACGATACTCATTCTTCACACTTGCATGAGCTAAGAGTTTGGGGATTGTCTTCTTAAACTGAAAAATCATCTCCAAGATAATTTATGTAAAGATGATTCATGTAAAATGCAAGATCTCAAAAATGGCACAAACCACACAAGACAACATATAACAAACATGCAGCAGGTTTGTCGAGTGTTGGAGGACAGAGACCCTTCTTACTCAGTGACTGTTGAGCAAAACTAGTCAAGCTCTTTACATCTGCAACTAGATGCTGGGAATCTTGTGTATTTCATTAAGGACCAAAGAAGATACCTTTCAACAAAACAGAGAAGAAAAAACAGAGACAATAGCTCCACAGTTAGTGCAGGTTCTTCCCTTCAGTCAAGCTCCTTGTCCTCAGACAACAGTTATTTCTGCAGTCCTTCGCTCTTGTTTCACAACAGCAGTGATGAGGAAATACTGTTTTAGAGTAAGAGAGATTAAGGAAGTCAGAAAGAATGGTCCATCTGATTACTGTATTTATAACATGCACTTTATCATGCCTTTTCCTTTAACTCTCGATACTCTTTAAAAAAAAGTTCTCAGTCTTAAAATCCAAATAACCAGACTATGCGGTAGAAGTCACCAGGACATTATTTGCACTCTACTGACATTCTTCAAAAGATAAAACAAGTGCATCAAACTATTTCTCCTTGAAATGTCAATACTTTCCAGACTGCGGTAATCTTCCATTTATTAACCAACTCATTTTCTCTCAATCTGACACAGATTCCTGTCATTCAGAATGGAATTCAAAGCAAAAACTAATTTTTGTTTAAGATTGATTACAGTTCTCACAAGAGGAGCTGCACTGACTGTGCCAGTGAATTAAGCCCTCTGGGTACCCAGAGAACAAGTATAGGCTTTGTGGATTTAACTTCCAACATCACTCCACAAAACAACTTCAATCTCATGCAGGAAACCAGATCAAGAGACCTGCTCACTCCCTGCTCATTCAAACACAAAGAAAACTATGCGATGCAAACATCAGTTCACTGGGAAATGCTCCACCTCAGTCAAAACGTCTTGTCAACAGCCTTGATTCAATAGATGCTTAACGTGACATTCAATCTCTGTTCAATTCCAAGGAGTTTGTTACTCACCTTTGTTCAGAGGTACAGATATCACCTTTAGTCATGATTGCACCAGCTCTTTAGAGATGGATGTCACCAAAAAAACAACGTTCATCATCCATCACAGCAATATTCACTAGCTATATTTAAGGATGTAACAGTTCAAGCTCAAAACCTTATTTTGCTCAATGTCAAATTGTGCAGTATGTTTAACATTTTTACAGATTTAATAGCTTCCATAATCCTCAAAAGAATCCTCCACCACACAATATGAACACACACAGAGTCCCCTGCCAGACATTCAGGGAACAAGCTTTTGCCCAATTCTGCCACGTGATATGCTCTCCAGACAACTCCATCCATGATGTTAAGCCTTTTTGAGAAAAGCAGAACAGAAAACAATCTTATGTTCTGATCTGTCAGATACAGTAAATCAGTGGATAATGGCCAGCACTGGGGGTCAGAGGTATATATACTTCAGTGTTTTCACAGTCCGTTAGTGACGATGTGGCCATAAAAAGCCAAGTAAGGATCAATGGACAAAAAGAGAGGCTGTTGGGACTAAAGATGATAACAGCCACCAGTACAAGATTGAAATACAACAATTTATACTCTCAGTTTGTCCTTACATATTAGTGAGTTTGGAAACATAACTTATCCATCAAATAACCACCTTAGATCATTGGCACAGTATGCTGAAATCAGTGAGATATTTAAATATATACCATAAGCCATTAATTGGATATTTTTAAAACTAGTCATTCACTGGTCCCCTTCATATCAACAATAAACCAATGACTGCAAATAAGACACAACAAAATATACAAGTCACAAAACCACACACATATAATACTTTGTAAGGGCAAATATTCTGTAGCCACATTTAAAGTTAACAAAATAACAGAACACGGGCATGCCTATTGTATGCGAGAAAAGGTATATCTTAATAGTATTTTTTAATATTATTCAAGGTTTTCAAAGGGGAAAAAAAAGTTTCCCTTATACCTTACCCAGATCACGTCTGGTTCCTGTTGAAATGCCACTTTTCAAAAGGAGGAGGCATGGTGAGAGGGATAAGAAGGGGAAGAAGAGAGCAAGGAGCAGATTTAGTATCAAAAGTATATTTAACATTTGAACTCTAAAATCATTTTTGTTACTGGTAACACTCTCCTTCCATTTTTAAAATAGACAAACACCTGTAAAACTTTATCTTGTACAACTCCCTAGGTATTACCCATGTAGAAAGTGAACCCATCATCACACTTGTCTTCAGTCCATCTAGTAGGATAAGACTATTTCATAGGGTTTTTTTAATAGAAAGATAATTGTGCATAATGTAGTCCATAGTGATTAATAAACATGTAAGACTTCATCTGAAAGATCACTGCACCTGTAAAGTTTAAATAATTTAAATTATTCCTTGTATATAAATACTTCATTTAGCAAATTGATTCACAACTGAATTGCTTCTAAAGAATGATCACCCTTGGCAGTGTTAGTGTACATTTATTTTCGGACATGAGTAACACCTTAATATTCCTTAAAAACAGCATCTTGTGCTTACTGTAGCACATCCTTTTATGGGTCAACTGTAAGTACTCCCCTCAAACTACAAACCTACTCATTTGAATTTGATAAATCACTGCAATGGTAGGAGAAAAGTTATCAAGAATTTATACATTTCGGATTGCTTAATTGTGGAAAATGCTATCTTGTTGAAGTCTCTAAATACAATTCCATTTACCTTGAAACAGTGAACTATTTCAAGTATAAAATTTACAAACATTTGTAAACTACTGTTTTCTAAGAGTAAAAAAGAAATCTCAGCTACAACTAAACATCTTTGTTTTTTAAAAAAAAAGCAATACAAAATCTTCAATACTTAGACATATTAATTCTCTTTTCACATACTAAACTGTGGTCATGCTTGAAAGAAAACAAACAAACAAAAAAAACAACCAAGGAGAGTGAAACAGATTAACTGCATAGCTCCAATACACTTATTTCAGACAACATACTATAAATCATCTTGAAACAAAACAGGCAATTATAATGTGCACAAATGTTACGATACTATGCATCTCTACTGGTCCAATGGTTCTAAGTTATTGAAACTGATGACTGAACAAGGGCATATTGTTTCAACACACTTGGATTACTTGAACAATTTGAATTCTTTCTCCAGCTACCCAGCGCTGTGCAGAACTCTCCAGTGTCAATGAACAAACCAATGGACAGATGTCTCTTAGGTTATTCAGGCCACATCTACGTGGATTATAATATGACCAAAATTTCCATAGCAAAATGTTTTGTTTGTAAGGAATCATTACTTTTTTTAAAACCTTCAATACTGTAAGCAGCATCTGAAGTTAAAGGAAGTACATACATTTTCCTTCAAAGCGTTCAGTGAGGACAGAACAGCAGCTCTGTTCTCTTTCTAACCACAACCCCATATTTCAATCCTCTTCACCTCGGCGTAAAAGAAACAGGAGTGAGAGCCATAAGACAGAATCATTTCAAAACACAATCAGCTATTTGTAAACAACACTCTCTCTCCTGCAGAAAATCTGGTACTGCTAGTTGCAAGAAAAAGCAGCAAGTAAGGTAAATCAATTAGCTTGCTAATTTCTCACCCTCATTTATTTAGCTCTGCACTGTATTTGTCGTAATTGACTATAATTATGTTAATTACTAACTCCAGCATAATTACTATATTTATTGTCATTGAGCACACTATGTACCCAAAGCAAAGCTGGCATTTGTCGGGCATCAAAAAAATAAATAAATAAAACCACACAAGTGTCGGGAGGGGCTTCTCTGAAAACTGGCTGATATACCTTCAGCAAATGAAAGGGCAAAAGAGATTTCATGCAACGCTAGTTTGAAAGCATCGGTTCATTAAGGATATTAATTTTCTGATAACTACACATTTAAGCATGACACACTGGAGCAGTATCTACAGGATTTAGCAATTATTAATGCGTGACAGTTTCAAATGCTAAGTGAATCAATTAAACAGCAGCATTCAGAATTTGAGAAGAGATAACTGCTTCATAACTGCCTAAGACTACAATTTTCACATGACAAAAAAGGGCCATTCAGGCTCCTTCAAAACCTGACAGGTCAAGAAAGAAGTTTGAAACAAAAGCACCTTATAACCAT
The DNA here is from genome assembly GCF_964273445.1 of Streptopelia decaocto. Taxonomy (NCBI): domain Eukaryota; kingdom Metazoa; phylum Chordata; class Aves; order Columbiformes; family Columbidae; genus Streptopelia; species Streptopelia decaocto. The sequence continues at coordinate 48,823,839 of NC_138659.1, forward strand.
CATCTCTCCTCTTTACTTGTCAGATCAACTTTGCTAGTGTCTCCGCTGAAATGGCATCACCATGCCAGCTGCCACAAGGTGATTTTTCATGTCTTGTCAAAGAAATCTTTTATTCTATTTGCTCTGCATTAACATGTTACATTTATTGATCAAGCCCTTTCTGCAGCCACAGCAGGGCACTGTGCTCTTATGCCTAAGGGGGCTTTGATGTCCTGGTGACATTCTAGACTGAATAATGCACATACTAAATGGATTTAATGCAGAAATGTGTTTGTGCATGACAGCTACATTAATAACAGCCCCTCACACTGATAAATATGCAAATGCTACGATTAAGAGTTACCCAATTATGGTGAAAATATTTTTCTACCTTATAAATAAAACCATCAAAAAGTTTTAACAATAGTACATTTTCTTAAACATTTTAAAACGCTACAAAGATCACTCCAAAGGCTTTTAAAAAATATGTCATGTTTTGTTTTTAATTCTGGCTTTTATTTCCATCTCTCTGTTGTTGTTCATCTTCCTGCGCTGTGTGTCTTACTGGTGCACAGACTGGGAAGGTGGCAAGAAAATAAAAAAAAAGGAAAAAAAAAGCCTCTCTTTTACATAGTCAACTCACAAAGAGGAACATGCCCTGTAAAACTGAAGCCCAGTTTCAAGCTGCCACTTGCATATTCCCTCAGGCAAGAAAACAGTAGGCAGAAGAGAGAAACAAACAATCGCCAGTCCCCAGAGAGGATATTACAAAACCTCAGTCTCCCAAAAGCCATGGAGGAACATTCCAGACTAGGATTAAAGTTCAAGGGGATGTTTTCATACATACACCCTCATAATCGGACAGTGGAAAACATGCACAGGCACACACTGTGCAAATTATTCATGCTCCTAGCAGAAATAATCTGCACCCTAGAGAGAGGGAAGAGATATCTGCATCTCCATGAGCACAATTATTGGATTAATCCTCCCTCATTGGCCAAGATTAAAGATGCACTCTCCCTTTCAGCTCATAGTTTAGATCCAGAAGAAATCTCTGTAAGAAATAGGAAAAAAATACACGTTTAAAATTACTGAGGACAAAATTAGGAGACTGACTTCTCTGTGAATTGAACTGTAGATGTTATTTATAGAAGCATGGTGCCTATTTGTACAAAAACACTGACATCTGTTATTCAAGCACTGGAATGCATTTAGCCTTTAATGTGAAAAGAGAGATTTGGCACAAAAAGTTAGCTAGGACAAATAAAAGAACCTTTGAATAGTTGGTTTGTTGTTTTTTTTCCTCTCCACAAGACAGCAAGATGCATCTAAAATTTTAAAAAAAACCATACTTTGTATTTCATCCAGATCTCTACACCCTACCTGCATTACATTCTTCCTACTTATTCCTTTCCCTTCACCAGTGATTATTATTTACCTTTTTTTTTTTCAATGAAATCTATAACTTCCAATGACCAACAACAGCTTTTCATTCCCCATTGAAATCCTTTTCAGCAAAGCCACCCAGTAACGCTAACACTGGCGCATCAGTGATTTTCCTTCCCATACTCTATGCTTTCGTTAAATGGGAACTGGGGAATGCTTCCCACATATTATGAAACAAAACGGTGGCCTTTACAGCATTTTATTATCAGGGAAAGCTATCAAATACAGTTGCCATGAGAGACTCAGGAGAACATTTCCAAAGCAAAACATCTCTGCTCCTGAAACACGGTGTAAATAGTTCATTTCTAAACTAGCTGAAAATCACTACCAATATCAAATTAATAGAGCTGCTACAACTCAGGCCATTTTATGATGACCACACCAATAAAGCTACAGAATCACAGTATAATTTAGGTTGGAACGGGCATCTAGAGGTCATCTAGTGCAATCCATTGCTCAGAATGGGGCAACTTCAAAGACAGATTAGGGTGCTTGGGGCTTTGTCCAGTTGTGCTTTGAATATCACCCTCGATGGATATTCCACAGTCTCTCTGGGCACCTCTTCCACTCAACTTTTCCCATCATCAAGCCCTTCTCTACAAATATTCTGGAATTCCTTTGCTGCAACCTGTGACAACTGCCTCTCGTCCTTTTGCTGTACATCTGATTAGAGTTTGGCTCCACCTTCTTCACAACCGCCCATTAGTCCTAAAAAGAACAAACTACATTAGAAACTATTTAAACAAAATCTGCAAGGAAAACAGCATGAGAATAAATATTTCACAGGTGGACTATAGTGGTCTGGGCTTGAAGGATTTCTGACTGCCAGAGGCGTAAACAGGAGACAAGTCAGTGGCACCGTATCTTGCTGATTACAACTCGCATGCTTTCAAATACAAACCAGTTTTTCGCTTTGTCTAATATGCAACAAATTGTTGTTACTCCTCCTTTTTCCCAACATCCCCATAAAAAGATCCCTTTTGCCCTTGACCTCTGTCTTTCCATTTCAACTTTGGTTTGGCTGCCAGCAGAGAGACAGTTGGATCCATGTGTCGCTCAGGGTGATCAAGGAGAGACACCAGTTCTTCAAAAAAGGCAAACAAGAAAGACAATTCTTTTAAAGAGCAACTTTTTGTGATTATTTAATCAAGTGTTATTAGATTTACCACATCTAATGCAAAGACAATTGAGCATCTACACAGGCCATTATTTTTATTTAATAAAGGGGCTGTAGCCTGGGAAGGACTCTGAAGTCAGAAAAAAATGGTGAAGTATATACATTTTCCTCTGTATCAAACTGCCAATGCAAAAGAACTAATGGCAATCCACCCCTCCTCCAATTTAGTTCTCCAGTCCTGTGAACGTTTATGTGTTTATATCACACCCCAAAAGAAAATAATTCTGAGAAATCAGAATAACAAAACCACCACACGTAACATTGAATCTAATTGAATAATCACTCTTCTTTGCAAAAAAGAAAGATAGAAATGCCATCACAACCAATAATTAATTAGAATATATGCTTAATTTTTTTTCAAATTATTATCCAAATGTGTATCAACTCAACAAGTTAGGAAAAAAAAAAAAAAAAAAGGGGGGGAGGGGGCAGGCAGGAGAAACTCCTTGGTTTGTACAAAACGAACGAGCTATATTTCCCAAAAAACACACAACAGAATTTCTTGAAATCCATTATCAACGGACAAGCTTGGCAGAAGTTGTTTGCATGTAAGTCACAAAATATAGCATGTTTGACTAACTCTTTCCCATCTTATTAACAGCATCAGCCAGTCTTCCTACCCTTTTTCCAGTATACAAGTCCTTGAAAACAATGGAAAACCTTAAAAGGCAAAATAACTTCCCCAGCTCTACCCTGACTTTTGCAGCAGAGTTATCTACATTATAGCAGTACCAAAATCGGTATGACTGACTAAAGCAAATGTTCAGTCAAGTATTACATTATACCAGTTACGTTAGTTTTGTGACACCTGTACCACACAGCACAAATACATCTTTCTGGTTGGAGTCTCCTATGTGGATAATTGCATGTGTGTGTGTGTGTACAAGTCTACAACTGCACATGACTTCTGGTTCAGAAAGGACAGCACCGTATTGGAAGAAGAGTTTGCTGCCTAACTGACCACAAAGCTGAACACGTTATGATGAGGGAAAGAGATCTCTCTCTCCATGCAACTACACGCATGACAGCAACATCAAATAACATGACTGCAAATAGTGCTGCCCACAAAATGGAAGAAAAATCTTCCCTCTATGCTCAACTTCTTAAATTATTAATGTAATTGTTATGTTGTCAGAAATTCTACTGACACTTTTACATAACAGAATTTATTGCCTGCTACAGAAGGATGATTCCTTCCCAAAATACGCTTGGCAGCAGCCATGCTTACAGAGGGCAGGACACAGGAAGCCTATAAACAAAACATTAGAAAAACATTGGTAAGTATTTAATTACTGCCTAACACAGAGGACAGGCAATTGTTCAATATTTCAGCATTTCTCTGACTTACATACAGGCCAAAAAATTAGTGAGCACTGAAATATTTTTTTCTTTCAAAGAACACATCCAATTCATCTAATAATGAATCATATTATAATGAAAACATCTTTAGTGCAAATAACTATAGTGCCTGCTAAGCATGACATTCTCTTTTTCTAGATTTTGATCACACTTAGTCTTATTCACTCAACTTACGCCTTTACCAACAGACAGCAAGATTTTCTAGAAAATCAAGACTCCTTTTAAAAAATATATTAGAGTTTCTTCTCCCCTGAAAACAACATACTAAACTTTTCAAATTAAGCATTCACTGATAAAAATCATAAAACTCATCAGTATACTACAGCATTGTCAGATTTTTCAAGCAATAATATTTGTTTAAAGACGATGACAATGATCTGTTTATGCTTGCTTCGACAGCTGCCCAAGATGTCTCACTCATTTAAGGCTATGACATTCTATATCTTATCTGACTCTCTCTATAATATGCAGGCACAGTGCTTGTATATGAGTGCAGACCAGCCTGAACAGCTACTGTAAAATAAATACTTCATTATTAGTTTCTATATCTATCACAGCTGAAATGAGAAAACATTACTGTTCTCATCACATTTATTACTAGCTTCCCTAAGCTTTAAAAAAATAAAAAAAAAAACAAAAAAAAACCCACCAGAAATCCACAAACTCTTCCTCTTTCCCCAAATCTGATTTCTGGCCTTAGAATATTCTTACAGCCTGACAACAGCAAGCTATCATACATCAAAAGTTGATTGCACCTACCCCAAAAACTAGCACTTTCTCTCATGTTTCCCAAAAAAATACTTTAACACACTTTTTTTTTTCCCCCAGAAGGCCCAATAAAAACAAATTATATCCCTTCTGAAATGTAGGCTAAGTGATAATGTTTTGGGTAGGGAAGGAAAGAAGGGATGAAAACACATATTTGAGAAATACACCACCAATGAATCTCTCCATGTAAACATGAACCAATGACTTAAAGTTTTAAAGTAGTATTTTACATCTAGATTTAATGTTAATATTTTACTTTATGAAATAAAATGAACTCTGAAGAACTGTTCTTCAAATCATGCATTAAATGAAAGAAAGAACTCTTTTTTTTTTTTTTTTTTTTTTTAACAGAATGTCAGGGATTGGAAGGGACCTCAAAAGATCATCTAGTCCAATCCCCCTGCCAGAGCAGGAACACCCAGATGAGGTTACACAGGAAGGCATCCAGGTGGGTTTTGAATGTCTCCAGAGTAGGAGACTCCACAATCCCCCTGGGCAGCCTGTCCCAGTGTTCTGCCACCCTCACTGTGAAGAAGTTTCTTCTCATATTTAAGTGGAACCTCCTGTGTTCCAGTTTGTACCCATTGCCCCTTGTCCTATCATTGGTTGTCACCAAGAAGAGCCTGGCTCCATCCTCCTGGCACTCACCCTTTACATATTTATAAACATTCATGAGGTCACCCCTCAGTCTCGTCTTCTCCAAACTAAAGAAACCCAGCTCCCTCAGCCTTTCCTCATAAGGGAGATGCTCCACTCCCTTGACCATCTCTGTTGCCCTGTGCTGGACTCTCTCCAGCAATTCCCTGTCCTTCTTGAACTGTGGGGCCCAGAACTGGACACAATATTCCAGGTGCAGTCTCACCAGGGCAGAGTAGAGGGGAAGGAGAACTTCTCTTGACCTACTAACTACCCCCCTTCTAATACACCCCAGGATGCCATTAGCCTTCCTGGCCACAAGGGCACAGTGCTGGCTCATGGTCATCCTGCTGTCCACCAGGACCCCCAGGTCCCTTTCCCCTACACTGCTCTTAATAGGTCACTTCCCAACTTATACTGGAACCTGGAGTTGTTTCTACCCAGATGCAAGACTCTACACTTGCCCTTGTTATATTTCATTAAATTTTTCCCTGCCAAACTCTCCAGGTCTCTGGATAGCAGCACAGCCTTCTGGCCTCTCAGCCACTCCTCCCAGCTTGGTGTCATCAGCAGACTTGCTGATAGTACACTCTATTTCCTCATCCAAGTCGTTCATGAATATATTGAATAGTACTGGTCCCAGTACTGACCCTAGAGGCACTCCACTAGATACAGGCCTCCAACTAGACTCTGCCCCATTGACCACGACTATCTGGCTTCTTCCCTTCAGCCAGTTTGCAGTCCACCTCACTACCTGATCATCCAGAGCACACTTCCTCAGTTTAGCAGCAAGGATGCTGTGGGAGACTGTGTCAAATGCTTTACTGAAATCAAGATAGACCACAGAGGTCTATCATTTTTTCCAGAGGTAGTACCTCCAAGGGTGTGAAGCAGAAGCAGTATTGTTGATGACACATTAAATCTGAATACACATGCAGAACTTGAATTATCTTCATGACAAAATGAAAAAAAAAGTCCATTTGGTTCCCTCCCGCAGCAAAATTCTCTCTTCCAGTCAGTTTCCATAGGTACAGAGTCATCAAGCAGAAGACAATAGCAATTGTTTAGTACCTCTTTTGCTCTGATACCTCTTGTATGCAGGAATCAGTCATTCAGAACTGACATTGGCTCAGGATAACATTTATGGGTAAGTAAGTTAAAACCAGTGGTTGTTCCCTCTAGGAGAAAAAGGCACCAGCACTCTACTTTTGTTTCTTACTCCTCACAAGCTGACTCTAAGATTACCCTCAGTAAAATAAAACAAAAACTCAAGAGTCCAGCCCTACCACTGAAAAACTATGCTTTTTCTTACACAGACAACTACACTCCGTTACCTACAGAGTTGCCAACCTGAAATACACCACTGAATTTCACCAAGCTCTCTCACAAGGATTAAATGAAAAAAGATACTCTCATAACTAATGGGAATACTATAAAATTCTAAATGAATCCATATATTAAAATAATTATAATTAATTTATAAATTCTAACTCCACTTAGTTTTAGCACTGAACTACACAGCTGCTCAAAAATAAAATCATACAACAAAAACACATAATCTGGGAAAAGAGTATTACAAATTATTTATGGTAATAACCAGAGACCTACAAATAAAAAGAAGGGAGAGAAGCATGCACTTACCCATATTTTGGTCAGGAACAATTCACTTTTTCTCCCATTCTTCACTTCTTCAGGTAATTATGCTTATTTTCCATTTTGAGCAGAGAACAAACCATAAGCTCCTCACTGGGCATAATTTATGGTAACACAAGAAATTTACAGACTCACCTGGTTATTTGTTTTCCAAGTATGCAAGAAAATGAGACAAACACTGTGTAAAACACTGTCACCCACTTGATAACAACTAAATGTTCCTGACATACATGTATGGTTCTACTTTGGCAATCTGGAGCTGCTGTCCCATATCACACTTGAAAAATCTATGTATTACCACATACCTTAACAAGTTGAAGCTAAGATCTAGCCTTTTTGCCACCCGTCCATATTTTCTTCCTAGGAATTCTGGGATTTCTTCACAGTCTTGACTAATGTAGGACACCTGAGAATTAGAAGCAAAAAGGAAACATTTCATAAGTGCATTATTTAGTTTCCTGCCCAGATTCCGTCTCACGGATCCAATGACAACATACAATATAGTAAATATTAGTTACAGCTTTAAGTTACATCAGTTTTACTGCTATAAAATCTATCGCAATCTCATTTTCCTATTGATACAATCAGCTTAATATTTATTACATCTGTAGTCTTATGTACAATGTGTTGTCTCCTTTCAGGTAAAAAATATTTTATCAAATATGTTGCATTTGTTCTATTCCACTGTTAATACCTTGATCTAACATTATTTTGTATTACCATTCTGATACACTCCAGAAGAAACTTTTTTGAAAGATCAGAAGCCATTCAAAGGACTTCCTAGTTTGCCTCTCAGTACACAACACACTAAAGGATCACTTTGGAAAGTCTGGTCCAGCAATAGCTAAGCACTGTACTGGCAATCCATTTCAATAACCATTCCCTGAGGAGATTATTATTCCCAGTGATATGCTAGGGACAGAACAAGAGGGCTGCCCAAGATCTGAAAAACCAAGCATGCACCTTTCTTCAGACAGTCATGTAAGACTTAAAGATTTCTGGCTTTAACACCGATGTTCAGGTTGCACTTCTCCTTGTGCTCAAAACATTCATGAATGTCTTTCCTCTTTTTCATACCAGGCTATGTAACTCACCTTTAACAAACATGGGAAGAATTAGTGGTAGCAAAAATACAGTTCTACTCAGATTTTTTTTTTTTTTAGCCAGGATGAAGTGGGTGATAATATTTCCAGAAAAACACAAACAATAAAACAGCTAAACTTTTTCTATTCTATCTACTGTATTGTCTTAGAAGTCTTTGGTTTGATTTCTTCAAAGAATCCCCACAAAGCCCGCCAAACCTATTGTCACAAATTCTATACATCTATCTTGTCTCATCCTCCCAGTGTTCAAAATATCATTATAAACACTGACATTTCAAATTTTGTGCTAAAGAAATCTCAGTTGCCCTTACATGGCAACTTGCGAGTTAAGTAGATTTCAAAACTGTGTTAGACCACTAAGATACTGCTATTATCTAAATATTTAATATAAAGTCAATTCCAACACTTTGATCTAAAACGTGTTAGATGAAAAATATGCAAAAACGTCAGTCAAACTTTGTTTTGATACTGTTTCACTTCCTGTTAAAATACAGACTCCCCTGCAGAACAGACCAACGGTATGTACTTTTGCAAGTCATTCAGCCTCTTACACTCTTAAAAATTATTGCAATCTGATAATACTGTATTGCATCCCATTTAATTCATTTTGTTCAATAACTCTAACAGATAAAGCTGACAACAGGGAAATAATTTTTACGAGCAGAAAACAGGTAGCTTGAAGCTCAGTTTAACAACTTCTTCCCCTTGTTAAACCACACTTGCTCTTGCAATAAATTCTGCTACCAGACGTACACACGGCTGTGGCAAACAGAAGGACAAAAGGGAAAGGAACTGATTTGGCTAGTTGGCATCCTAATGGTTTGGACATAACAAACTGTTCTGCTGAATTTATTGAGTTAAATATGGGGTTTTCTTCCTCCAGGACAACTACAACACACTTCAGAACAAACATGCAGGTATGTGTACAAGAATTGCTTCATTCTTCACTGAATGGTAGATTTCTTTAATGCTTGCAAACCCTTGGAAGGACACCACATTAACAGCAGAACAATACTTTGGATTAAGAACTTAGTTCAATGTAACACACTGAAATATACATTACTAAAATATCATGCTTATTAACACTAGGAGTACAAAAGCATCTTGAGCAAATACAAACATCACAAGAGAACAGACCACCACTTTGCTTTTCACTCAGGAAGGAGAAGGAGCAAGAGACTCTGACCTGCATTCCCACTGCTTCAGAAACTTACCTGGCCACAAACATTCTAGCTCCACAAGAACACAAGCTGGAGAAAAAAGTTAATACAAAGGTGTTTTGGAGCACACAAGAGGCAAAATAAATAAAATGTTGCAAAGCTTCAGCCTTTGAACTGTTATAATATACACATATATTTGCACAGCTGGTACAGACAGATTATTTACAGGTATACTTGCAGATGAAATATGGCTGTCATGACCTTTTAATGCTGAGGCCTTGTAAAGGGAATTTTACTTCCACAAAATCCACTTCAGCACACTCACAGTACAAGCACCTTTTTCAATTCAAAACAAATAGATTTATTTTTTCCACAAAATACACACTGCGCATTCAGCTTCCAATCTCTATTCCCCACATACACGAACTTGCTTTAGTTACCTAGGAATTCTCTTTACTTTAAGAACAGCAGCGACTACTAGCAATGCAATACACAATAAGTCTTTTGAACAAGTTTTCAGGAGTTATTTCCCCACTCTTCCACTCTTTAATCCTTGAACAATGCTGATATAAAACAAGACTTCAGTAGTCTGGACAACATAAAAATAATATTTTTTCATCTTCATTCTTTCAGTTCAAAACCATTTACCCAGAAAACAACAAAAAGTACACAATCCAGTATTCTTCCTTATGCATGCACCTCAAATATCCTAAAAATGAGTATGAGCTTTCAAGTACCTATCCAGAGATGTCATCACTGAGAGATGAGAGCAAGCATACTCTTCCCAAGACTCCTCAGCTCTTTGGGTGCAAGGCACATCAGTAGCAGGAAAATTCTTAGATTTTTCTATACCAGTCACTGAACATTATCTGGGATTAAAAACTGGATGTGGATGTTCATATTGGCTCATTCTTCAACTGAAACATAATACAGGCTGGTCACAGTCAATCGTCCTTATTACTGGTGCCCTGCTCAACATCCTACTGAAATGTTCAGAAAGTTTCCCGCAAAGCCCGGGACCTGACAGGCTACAGACGTCTCAGACATTCTTGCAGACTCTTCAACACACTGTATGTAATTCAGGAAAACAAATACACTTTTATGAAATATTTAAAACATAAGTTAACCAATCAATAGCAGTTACATGTCTCTTCTGCTTTAGTTTCAGAGGATATTAACATTTAATCTCTGCAATCACTTTACAATGGTATTGTAAGCTTGGTAACTCATAATGTAACATCTTTAATAAAGATTATCACCAAATAGGTCATATATGTACTCTAGATATTACATATTCCCTTCCATTGAATTGAATTACATCTAGAAAATATTTCCAGTCAGTTGAGCATTATGTTTACTCTGCGCTGTTGAAGATTGTATGTTAGGCACATAACCAAATTAAGAATACTTTTTACTTGAACGGGCTTAAGGCATGCTCAAGGGAAGAAGGCAGCATGTTACTCAGTGCCATAGTGCACCACAGAGACCACAGGAACCGTTTCCTGCAGCAGCTGCAAAATTAGCCAATTGCCTCCATATCACATGCACATTTACTTGAATTCCACACAGAAACAGCAAAAGATTAAAGAAGCAATTAGATGGGCAGCACCTCGGTTTAATGGCAAACCACTTTCCGAAAGAAGACAAGCTTAATTTATTCTTCTTGTGGGGGGAAAAAAAAAAAAAAAAAAAAAAAAAAAGTATTTTGCTAGTTTCAGCCACAGGTTCAGCACTAATTACATCAATATTTAGCCAAAAAAGTTTCCAGTAGCCAAGTAAGACACTGGAGATAAAGGTCAGCAGGATTTGTTTTACTTCCCCACTTTAACCAACTTTAACCTCTTTAACCAAAATGAAACATAGTGTTTAGTTTCAGCAGGAACAATACTTAGCATATTTCAGTCCTTCTCCTTCAGTTTACTCCCGCAGCCGACTCAAACTTGAGCACGGCAGGTTCCGGAGCAACCGCAGGTCGCCCACCGGCCCCGCCTCGGATCTTGCACCGGAGTGAACTGTTTAGGGCCGCGGTGCTCCCACAGCGAAGCCTCAGGATCACGCCTGTTGCACTTGAGCAGGCTACAGCAGTAGCAAAAGTGGCAGAGCAATAATCCCACCACCAATCACCCCGATGCGCTGCTGTCTACCCGTTAAGACAGAGCACAGCCCGCGCACACACCCCCAATCCATGGGACTCGGAGCGCAGCCCCGGGCCGGGCCCGCCCCGCCTCCTCCGCGCTCCGGGACAGGGACGGCTCCTCCGCTCCTTCCCTGCGGCGGCCCCGGAGCCGCGTGCTTGCGGGAGGCGGCACCTGAGCAGCGTCCCGTGGCGCGGTGCCTACGTGCGGCTGCAAACTAAATCCCCAGCGCCGTGCGAACCCACCGCCCCGCGGGAGCTTCTCCCGGCCGGGGCCAGCCCCAGCCCCAGCCCCGGCTCCGGCTCCAGTGGGCAGAGCGCCCCGGCTGAGCAACCGGGAGCCGGCGTGGAGTTCGGGCAGCCGGTGCCAGGGGCGGGGACGCACCGGCCGTGGCGGGCTGCCCCATAGCAGGTGGGGCCGCCGTCGCCCGGGCCCTGCGAGCCGCGGGACACGGACACTTACTTGGGCTCCGCTCACCACGACTCCCGCCATGGCAGCGGGGGCAGCCGTGCCGGGGCTCCCGCGGGCTCGGGACCGGGCCGGTACCTCCGCCGCAGCAGCCAGCCAGTCAGTCAGTCCGTCCGTCCGTCAGTCAGCTGACGCGGGCGGAAGCGCGGCCGGGCCGCGGGTGGGGGTGGCGGCAGCGCGAGGCTCCCGCCGCCACCTGCGGTTGGGCTGCGCGCGCCCGCGGCGGCCCCGGGGCGTCCGCAGGGTCCGCCGCCCCAGCCCTGGGGTCCGCCCGCCGCCCCCGGGCCGGCCGCCCCGAGGCGCTGCCGCGGGCTCCCCGGCAGGACGGGCCCGCCGCGGCGGGACGAGTGCGCTCCCACGCAGGAGGCTGGCGGAGGCGAGAGCACTGGGGAGGCGTGGGGCTCGGGTCTGCGACTCCATGTCGGCGGCTGCTCCGGGCCCCGCTGCGGTGCCGTGTCCGCAGGGAAGGTCCGGCCGCCGCGTTCTCCGCTGCCGCGTTTCAACAGGAGGCTGGGACCGCATGTTGGGTTAAACGGCGGTGGAACAGGCCCTGGGAAGAAATGATGGAAATAGCTGATCTGTGAGACACTGCCAGAGGAATCGGGGCTTTGATTTAATTCCCCGTAAGGAGCAAGATGACTTGGGGGGTCATCTGGACGGGCTTTCCGCCTACTGAGCCGTCAAGTAATTTGTGGCATAAAGCACAACTTGCCTTTGAAGAGATGTATGTCACTGGCAAAGCAACACTTGCAGAAATAATCCCATGCTATTTGTAGGAGAGGTTCACATCCCCATAGTGATACTTCTTGTCTATAGAATGTAGAGTAATTTGTGTGGAAAACAGAAATACCTTTGGAATTATCAGAAATACCTGTCAAACCAGTCCTTCCAGGGCAGGAGAATTCACTAATCAAAATAATAGCATGATGGCAGATTATCACTGATTAGACAGAGTAAGAAAATTGAAGGTTTTCTGTAAGAATTTTATGTGAGACTTCTAAAGATACTTAGGTTTCCCAGGGTTGGATCCTAAATCCTATTAGTCATCTTCCTGCCTCCTCAGCTGCCTAAGCACCTTTAAAAATCTGGCTCTTCTTTCCCCTTTATTGCTAATACGGCATAACTCACTCCTGATAAAAGCAGAGGCTCACACTGTGAGGGGAAATAAGTTTCAGGAGGATACATATTCTACACTGCAAACCACTTTCTACCGTTTATTCAGCAACACAGCAGAAACTAATATTGTACTTGCTGCTCTGCCTCTTAATATCAACAGAATAAATTCTTGGTACAGCTGAGGCACTACACCTTCTCTAAAGTCATCCCTCCTTTTATGCTGACTGCTGGACTGGAAACAGAGCAAAGAGCCAAGGGAAAAAAATTGTACCGCTCTTTCTGTTATTATAATGTATTGTGCTAAAATAAAAATGGGCCAACATGCAGAAAAAATAAAATGCAAGTCAATGAAGAAACTATTCATTTGCTTTGCATAGATCAAACTTTCCTGGTATGGTGTAAGACAGAAGTATCAAGCCCTCCATCCACAGCAAATACGCTGATCCTACACTGATGAATCAAAGTCCTGTTTTAAGTAAGAGGTATACTTACTAGTTCAGGTCATTACTGAGCATGCAACAACTACTGCCTTTATTTATTTATTAGATTATGTAGCAAATAACATATGCTAAGGAAAACAAGTACTATGTGAATTGTAAATTTAAACAAAGCAATACATGCTCCCTTTTCTGTATCTACTGCTTTTTATCTCTCTGTTAGTCACAAGCATGCGGTTCCAATCAGGATGAGCACATACCACGCAAGGCACAAAGTGGCCCACTGTTACAGTTTTGTCTTAATGGAGTAAATTCAGTTCAATGCTACACTCCTGCAAAATTGGAATAACTATACTGAAAACAATTTAGCACATCATTATCTATATTATTAGTATTAATTTTAGCAGAGTGTTAGCTGTCACATTAGAGATACAAAGAAAAAAAATATCCTGCCTGAATAGTTTACAAAATAGCACACACAAGTAATAACAAGTCTGTTTTTCCCAGCTTCTTACATTGCCAATTGCATTAACCTGCCATTGATCCTCCTACTTACTAGGCAAGACCTTGTCTAGAGGGAAAAGTTGCAGGTGCAGCTCCCTGAACTGGGTTACTTAAATTGACTTTATCATCTCTTCAATCAGTTGAGCTGAATTTTGTAAATTACAAAAACAGCTTAAGGAGGTGGTAAACTGTTTTAAGTGCATCTGGCTTATAATCATTCTTTTGAAACCAGTTCAACGTTTTCTTGTTCAGACATGGCCTAGATTATTATCTGCCATGGATAAAAGAATAGATCCAAATCCCGTGGTGTTTAACAAACAGGGAGTGCTACCAACCACAGTGACAAAATGGGCCTATTATACTGTACAGGAAGTGAAAAGCGAAACTCGTTAGAACAGAGAAATGGAGAAGAGAGATGACTGTCGTGATGCTTCCCTAGACTTTGAAAACTTGCACCCTGAAAGTCCTAATTCTGCTGCCAGTTTCCTACAGGATGATTGGCAAATTTCTTGAACTTTGTTCTTTTGGAGTCTCTGTTTTCCTTAATTTCTAAGCACCCTTCACCTGCGCATAATTTTTAAAAGGAATGAAAACTCACAGCTGCAACAGTCTACCACTGAAGGAGTATTTTGTAACAACTAATCTGAAATTGTAACGAAGTTATAACATCGTCTCAGATTTCAAACCTATGAGTCAATGTGCTCATTAGTTTGTGCCTCATGTTATTACGGAGCTAAAATACATTACAACGCTATATAAATACAGGAGGGCTTTTTTAGCTTTTGAGCCTGCAGATCATCAGTGTCATTTTATAGTACAGATTCTACATGACTGGGAGGCTGACTCCGGTTTTAGAATGTTTTTCACCAACCCATACACATTTATTATTCTGAGCATCCCAAAACACTACCTTCTTGAGTCCTGGCCCCGCACAACCTCAATCATCTGACTGTTTTCTTTAGATCTGATAGAGCTGCCTATATGAGTAAAGCTTCAAAGGACTAAATTTGTACTTACAGAATATATTTTTGTTGGTGGTTCCTTAGAAGCTGAAAGTTTTGTGAGGATTCTTTGTAGAGGTCAAAATAATTTATGTGACAGTGCAGCTTAGCTGACCTTTGAAATATTTTTTTTTACAGTGTATGTATACATAAAATATAAAAAAAAACCCTTGTTTATTTAAATTATCTGTTTCACTGCGCAGTTAAAAGTAGAAGGTGGCAGTTCTGTATGGGCCATTCAAATATTATTTCCTTTGATTTTTAACAAAGTATTGCTAAAACTGCAGTTGTACACAGACAAAACCAACATGGACTCCAAAAATTTTTTTTCTTGTCTATAGCTATAATAAATTAGTTATACTAATATGCTTGGTATATTTTTACATATATACATATATAAATTACAAATTGAGCAGACACATTCCTTGAACAAAGAGCACTATATGTTCAAAACAAGATAATATCTGTAAACCAGCCTCCAAACAACTGGGAGGCAATGTATTGGAACCATGGTAGATACCCATCAGATCTGCCACTTATTTCCAAGTTCTTCACATAATAACAGATCTTTAAGTCATTTTAGCAGTCATTGGCCTAAAATGTATACACAGCTACAATTATGAAATCTCATTGACTAACTGATTAAAATAATTAGCTAATACATACCAGTAAATTTGGCAAAGCACCAAGCACCGAAATAATTACATAATTCTATATAAAACCTAAGTATACAAGTGTTTTCCTATCTTAAAAGAACATTGAAGGTTTACAATAGGAAAAAGTGGCAATCCTGAATGTTTTATTAGCTGAACATTACGCAAATATTTCAGACTGCATTATTCAAAATGGTCTGGTTTCCAGCTCACAGCACACTATGCATGTATGTCTGCATGTGCACCAACACAATTATCTTAAATTTCAGAGTAAGTTAAACAACAAACTATCATCTTCTTAAAAAAACATGTAATTTCTCCTGACAAAAGTGTGCTTTAACAAACTGAGTTTTCTGAAGCAAAACATTTTGGAAAAAAAAAAAAGTCCTAGCCAAGTCACAGAATTCTTCCAACTTGACCATCTGAAAAATTGCCTCAGAGTTTACCCATATCACTCGTTCTGTTGATGCTCACAATGAAAACATCTCAAAATATTTGTTGATAAGTATCCACAGAAATACAACCTCTAATACAAACTGAATCAGTTTCACTGAAAGAGACTGACTGTAGTACAAACATCTCTGCCCATATTACCAGAGGAACATTTTATTCATACATAGCTTCACTTACCCGTTTTTAATTGCATACAGTTAACGATGGTGTTTAATGTCCAAACTAATAACTTCAGTTGTCTCCCAGATTATAGCATCACTAGCACTCTCTGCCGTGAAACACACAGAAAAAAAAAAAATAAGCATGCCATAAAGAAGATAAAATACAATGAAGTATATAATTTAATCTTATTGACAAAGACAAAAAGAAATACATTAATGATGATGTCATTTGCCATTCTGAAGCTGAACTGCTGGAAATTTGGTTTGTCTTTTCCTATCTCCAACCTATCTCTTATATTCCCATTTACAAAGACATTTAACAGCCAATGATAAACCAATTAAAGGGATCTGAAAAACAGGTTATGCATGTACACTCAATACATACTACACCTTTTCTTGAACTATATTAGTATGACAGTGTGATATAGTGTTATAAAACTTGCAGATAAGAACATCCAAATGACAGTAAAGTGATTTTTTCAGAATTGTATTCCCACACTCATGTCTTTGAAACTCTGCAAAATACCTTTGTCCAGAAAAGCCGCCATTGAACATTGGTTATCCGATACTACCATGGGCACATATAATACCTCTGAGTTTGTTTTGAATTTTCTACTGTTAACTAGTAGCCTTGATTTACATTTTTCTATTCTTGTGAAGAATGGAAAAAAGAGGGTTAATGCTTTTACTTTCATCTAGAGTTTTGCTTTTTTATCCTTTCCTGCAAGACAGAAGCAGAGGGTCAAATCTAATAATTTTCCTAAGAAAACCTCTTGCATTTTGGCTCTTTGATTCCTATCCTGTCCTCAAGCAAAGCAGAATTTTGTTGAAAACCATCTCTCGAATGTATTTAATTATTATTTTCCTATTATATGGCAGCAGTGCTCTATGAACCCACTGAGGGTTTATGGTGGTAGTGAATGAATGCAGTTCTGACAAAAGCTCACTCACTGTTTTATTGCAAAGTCACCTTCAAGTTCAGCATTTTCTGATGTCTTTGGAAAGCTTCATTTAAAAACCTTGTTACCATTCTTTTCAGGTAAGTTTTTGTATAGACTTCATAATGCAAGATACTATAAGCTAAGAGTTTTCAAAAACCAGAACAGAAATCTTTGATGACAGAAGTAAAAATATTCCTGAAACTTTTATCCAGTAATCTTGTCTGGCTTCCACTGGAGTTAATGACAGCTTTGTCAACCATGGAATGGTCCAAATATAACTAAAAATCCCTTTTGTTACATTATATAGCACCCTATAGCTATTAGCTTAGAATTACATTTAATAAGTGACGCACTCAAAAAGTAAGACATAGGAACAAGTAATTGTGCAATTTAATTCTGCCTCCTTATAATATATGTTATGGTAAAGGGTTGGTTTTGTCTGTTTCCCGAGGCTATAGAATGAACAGAGCTCAGTAAATTTAACTCAACTAGGTAAAATACCACGAACTTCTTCAATGCACTGTATTACCAGAGCACTTAGCATTTTTTTTATGCATTTATTCTCACCCTATGCCAGGAAAACAGAAAAATCCTCTTATTAATATCCTACAGAAAAAAATGAGGCACAGAAAGGCTAATTTATTTGTAATGAAAACTTATGTTCAGTATCCATAGTCAGCTAGGGAACTGAACCTACACTTCCCCAGACCTAGGGTAACACCCTAACTGTAGACAGTTCTCTGTCTTTGTTCTATTTGGTGTAAAGGCATAGGAGGTATTATACAATAAAAAATATCATTTCCAGTCAGGAGAAGAAGCAAGTGTAGAACCATCTTTTTTTTTTGCTCCCAGTGGAAAATACTTACAGGCAAAAGGATATTCCAAGCTGAAGGGTGATTACAAATCTCGGTGTGTGTCCCCAGTGTATATAGCATGCAGAAGAGAGATGCTGACATGGGGCATCCACAAGCCTTGTGGACGATTGCAGGACTTTTACATGTTGCCAAAACTAAATGTATAGCACAAACCAAAGACAAGAAATGACATTTTTCGATAGCTTATATTTCATGCAATCTAAATGTTTTTCCATAAAGCTAACAAAAAGAATGTCAGGATTATCCTTCTCAAAGGCCTGTTGCTAACCACAGAGGCACAGAACACTTAACAAAAGGTCATAAGGTTTTTTTTAATTTGAAATAATTCAGTCATCTTTGTATGGAAACTGTTGCTACTGCTTCTCCTATAATTATATGTTACACACATACACAGAGATTATTTTTTTTAAGCCTCAGATGACTGACTCACACCAGACCTGAAGTGCTATACTTTCCTACAATCCATTGCGTATATGTGCATTTCAGCTTGGCTGGCTGCATCATCGTGGGAAAGTAAATTGCAATACTGAAGCAACCATACATCTTTGTGCATCAATGCTTGCTTGCTCATAAGAGTGCAACAATCAGAGCTAGGGGAAAAAAAAAGGATTAAAGCTAGGATCAAGCCTAATTTGAGGCCACTCAACATAGCAGTTCTATTCTAAATAACAGATTTGAGGTTTCAGAAGTTCAGTGAGGTATTTTCTTGTTCCAGGTCTCTGTCACAATGTCTGGGGCAGCAACTGTCTGTCACACAAAGACAAAACAAAATTATTGCAGGAAGTGCTTGAATACAAAGATCAAACAACAAAGAAAGTGGCTGCAGAGGCCAGAGGAGCTTGTAGCTGAGCTGATCTCTCTTGTTCTGGCTGTCTTGGAAGTTCACAGTAGAACCGAAATACCACTCCAGCCAGAGGAGGTTTTGGTTTGGTGTTTGGGGTTTTTATTTGTTTCTTTGTTTTGATTTGTTTTTCAGAAGGAACTATATTCAGAAGGAGACACAATCTGCATCTTATTTTGCCAACAACACTGCATAATAAGAGAGACCTGTCTATAAATAGGCACATACTATTGAAAATACATATTGGAAGGACTCCTATGCCAAGACCCTACACCCCTAAAGACAGGTATCTTTACCATGACAGGGGATTGTATGATCAGGCAGGAGTTCAAGCCAAGGTGTGGGAGCACCTGACGTTAACAAACAGGCTCCTTCCCTGCTTCTCCAGGCCTCATTTTTAATCTTATATCTTCAAGCTGGTTATACCAGCAAAGGGCAAAACCACAGTCTTCCACACAGATAATAGGTACATGATGCTGCTGCTGAAAAGAGAGCAAGCAGTAAGCAGATATGCAGTCCAATCAGAAGTCAACATAGTACAGTTCAATATGGAATAACTTCTGTATTTTAAGGAGCAAAAGTTTTAGTTTCCTATTGTTCAGTTCTAAAGCCAGTCACTATTTTTCATTATATCTTTTAAGTACAAAAGATTCCCACAGAAGTGTATGGAAGTTGCTAACAATTTGGATGGCTATGAAAGAACAGAACTCAAACAAAAACCACCATTCTCTGCACTCTGTTAAACAGCAACTTTTCCCATTACTCACTACTTTCATCCACCCATCCTTCTGGGTGAGGAGGAATAAATATAGCTCAGCTAGCATTAATTCTGCATCATCTGGAGACATCACTAGAAAAAGAACACACACACACATGATGCAAGAGGGAAGAGCTAAAAGCTGAAGGTTGCAAAGGTACAGTCTCCATGAGCAATATACTGTCAATATAGAGAGATATACATAAACATGAAAACCACAAGAAACAGATTTTATACTTCCTGAAAATGAGAGAAAATGTATGAGAAATCGAGGTGGTATAGTTAAATTTGACTCTTCTTGAGGCTTCCTCCTCATTAATTTAGTGTTTTACTCTTCCACTTTCCTTGCCTCCAAATATATTAACTTAGAAATCTTTCAAATCCAATAACATGCATAATTCCCTTTACTAGGAAAGATGAAGCAGAAATAGTGCCTAATTGTAGACTGTAGATTCTATAGTACCTGCTGGTTCTCCAAAACATGTTTGTCCTAAGTTCTCTGCACAATTCAGTCACACTATGTTAAGTCCTTCAAGAACTGAAAGATCATGTGTAAACTAGTGGAAAAACAAAGGAGCCCAGTGCATTTGGTAAGGTATTTTCCACAGGAACCACTCTTTAACAAGAAAATAGCATTACTGTGAACAGGAAATATAGAGAAAATAAATCCAACTTGTGGGTCAAGTGGTCCTATGATATTAGTATTAGATTCATTACAACTTTCCAAATACTATCCCTCTCCTTCTTTCCAAAAAACTAATCTTCTAAACCCTTCTCACTACTTAAGTGGGAAAGTGAAAACAAGGAAAGGAGCTGAGCCAAAGTAATGCTTCATTCATTGAGAACAGAGTGCTATTCCACAAGTTGTATGTAACGTTTGACTCTCCACCCATCTGTCCAAATAACAATCAAACAAAAAAAGATTCTATAAGACTTCTTTTGGTGACAAACACACATGAAAAAGCAGACTAAAACCAAAGAGACTTCCTGTTTAATCTCCTGCAGAGATTATTAGAAACAGACCAATGCTAAACTTAAGGAAATTCTTAACTCAATTTTGGAATCCAACTTTGACTCCATACATATAAAAGTACCTGAACATGTGCTGTTATTTGGCCATCATACTGAGGATCTTTTCCAGAATCACAAGAGAACAGCTCAGAGTTTCAGATTACTTGTTCTCAAGTAATGATGAAGATGGACTGTCAACAATATAAAGCTTTCCATGCTTAGCTTTCTTGCTGGAACCCCAGTCAGATAAGTAAAGCTACTACCATCTGATGGTGTTGGATAACATACATGACTAATTAGGAGCAAAGTATTTCATCCAGCAGAGAGATGTCCACGTTACAAAATCAACATAGAAACAGATATCAGAGTCTACATATTTTGGGGAAAAAAAAAAAAAAAGGCACAATGATTTAATATAAAGAATATATAGACAATAAAACCATTTCAGACTCCCCCAGGCTTTGTCTCCAGATCAGACCTGAGATAGCATGAGTCATACTGCAATGGTGTAAGGTCTTCAATTTCAAAGTTGACAGTGTAGCATATTTCAATACCATTAAGTTACCAAAACAAACAAAAAACAAACAAACAAACAAACAAAACAGGGTTCTGCCTTGGGATTTCTTTCTAGTAATGGTTACAACGGGTGTATCTGAGTCCCATAATAGTTCACATGATTATATAGCAACCTAGACTACTATGCTACATTTGGGTCACTTACTGAAGATTCAGTACCTTGTTAAGACAAGGCTGGGTGAATTCTGTAATAAAAAGTGAAGGCTAAAAGAGATCTAGTCATGAATGATGCTGTGTTTTTTAAAATTCAGTGATGGCAACACTACAAAAGACTTCACACCAAGCCAAATAAAAATGTTTGGGAAGTTTAAAATTTTATTATTCATAAAACTTTTGCAAATTAATTGTTTATTGTTTTCCCCTCTCTCTGAGAAAGGAAGAACAAAACAAAACCTATGTTTATTTTTGGTGGAGTAACTCAATTTCTGTGACAGAACCCAGCAAAAATGAAGCTGTCATAACAAATATCATCATGGATCAGGACTACAGGACAGATGAATAAAACACAGCTTTGCAAATTGAGCACTTGGAGAACTGGCAGTAACCAACAAAAACTACTTTACTCTCAGCTCAAAACTCTTGAGAAATATGCACAGTTAACTCTCATGATGAAGAGATGGAAGTATCCAGATTAGCCAGCCAAGTTTACAGATTTTTTTTCCCAGCTTGTCAGCTTAGACTTCCCTACTAAAACAAGAAGAAAAAGAAACAACCAACCATTAGGCTGTACTTTATAAGAAGATTCTGTTTGTAAATACTTTTCAAAGCTTTATTAACCAGTGAGTAAGAGAATGTGCAAAATTTTACAGCCTGAGAACCATGTATTGAAGATGAGGTTATGCAGCAGTAGGCACGGATGGCTATAAGCAAAGTCTGTTGGCTTCTTTAACTTTATGTCAATTCATTAACCTCCTATTAAAATGTTTATGGATAATTTACTATTTTTTTTAGGAATCACAGAATGTTAGGGATTGGAAGGGACCTCGAAAGATCATCTAGTCCAATCCCCCTGCTGGAGCAGGAACACCTAGATGAGGTCGCACAGGAAGGCATCCGGGTGGGTTTTGAATGTCTCCAGAGTAGGAAACTCCACAAACCCCCTGGGCAGCCTGTTCCAGTGTTCTGTCACCCTCACTGAGAAGAAGTTTCTTCTCAATATTTAAGTGGAACCTCCTGTGTTCCAGTTTGTACCCATTGCCCCTTGTCCTATAGTTGGTTGTCACCAAGAAGAGCCTGGTTCCATCCTCCTGGCACTCACCCTTTACATATTTATAAACATTCATGAGGTCACCCCTCAGTCTCGTCTTCTCCAAGCTAAAGAGCCCCAGCTCCCTCAGCCTTTCTTCATAAGGGAGATGCTCCACTCCCTTCATCATCTTTGTTGCCCTGCGCTGGACTCTCTCCAGCAGTTCCCTGTCCTTCTTGAACTGAGGGGCCCAGAACTGGACACAATATTCCAGGTGCGGTCACACCAGGGCAGAGTAGAGGGGAAGGAGAATTTCTCTCAACCTACTAACCACCCCCCTTCTAATACACCGCAGGATGCCATTGGCCTTCCTGGCCACAAGGGCACAGTGCTGGCTCATGGTCATCCTGCTGTCCACCAGGACCCCCAGGTTCCTTTCCCCTATGCTGCTCTCTAATAGGTCGTTTCCCAACTTATACTGGAACCTGGGGTTGTTCCTGCCCAGATGCAAGACTCTACACACTTGTCCTTGTTATATATTTCACTAAATTTTTCCCTGCCGAACTCTCCAGCCTGTCCAGGTCTCTGGATGGCAGCACAGCCTTCTTGCCTGTCAGCTACTCCTCCCAGAATCAAAACTTTATTTTCTTCTCTTGAGAATGTGCACTCTAGTTCACACACTCCTGGTGCCACAGAGCCAGGGAAGGTTTCACGCAGCCCACTGGCTCTCTGGCACCCCTGACACGGTGCTGGACACATGTCTTCTCAAGATGCGCCTTCACGTATGCTTCAGATCCAGCAGGCTGGATACAGGAAGTGG
Source organism: Streptopelia decaocto (assembly GCF_964273445.1). Lineage (NCBI taxonomy): Eukaryota > Metazoa > Chordata > Aves > Columbiformes > Columbidae > Streptopelia > Streptopelia decaocto. The sequence continues at coordinate 48,847,055 of NC_138659.1, forward strand.
AGCCTCCTGTGGAAAATCCTGACTACCCTGGACCTAGTGGCTAACCTGGACACTTTTCTCCTCTGTCTTTGATCTTGCATTTAGTGCAGACTTAAAAAGGAATTGACTGAAAAACATTAAACTTCATGAAGTGAAGAAAAAATGCTTGTGAAATGACCTCAAAGGTGCAGCAGCATGGAGAGTATCTCTGCTTATTCCATATGTTAAATCATATGAAAGGATAGCAAGATATTAAATTCAGGTCTTCCCTACTGTTAATTTTTCATTTTCAAATCTGAAGAACTGTCCACACTGTCACAAACAGAAAGAAGTTCCAACTGTTGCAAAGGTACAGTCTCCATGAGCAATATACTGTCAATATAGAGAGATATACATAAACATGAAAACCACAAGAAACAGATTTTAACCACAGGTCTGAAAATCTTTTGTTACCTGAAAAGTTTGAGGGTTTCTGGTTTATAGTACTAATTAAAAATTGTTCTGCTTGAGCAGAAAAGCAAAGACCAAAACATTCATCCACTAAACAGGTAAGTGAGCAAAAAGACTTGACAAGTCCACTGAAAGATTTTAGAGATTCTGTTTTCAGCTTAATGACTGGTTACATTAATACATATATTTTCATCATACATGCCTATAAACTGACATATTGAAAATAATATTTTCAAAGTTTATCTACAAGGAAATTTTATTAGCATTCATCTTCTCCTTCTAGTGAATGGAAGTGCATGTTAATTCCCTTCTACTTTTACTGTTTCAAATTGTATTCACCATACAGTATTATAATTTGTCTTTCAGTGGAAAGATCATAAGTAAATGTGTTTGGAAAATTGTTCATAATGATCAGTTCTTAGTGTTATTTATACTGGCTATTTTAAAATATAAAGAAAGTCATACCTATCATTTCTAAAGTGTCATTCACCTGCAAATTTCATGACATTTTACATATATTAATCAATTAAGCCCTACTATACTCATCTCAATTAGGCATTAATATCCAAATTTTACAGCTAGTTTCACTGAGGATAGCTTGAAAGGTTAGCTGTCTTGCTAATACCACTCAGAAATGGGGATAAAACCAAAGAATGACAATCACTTCTCTGTATGTAATGAAAAATGAAAAGCCTCTTCCCTCTTGTAAATGGAAAATATAAAAATAAAAGGCAAAATTAATGGACAAAAGTTTGTGCTCTTAGAGAATTCTACCTTTTCAAGCAAACTATGGCTTTACAGACTTCTTGGAGAGAGGTGAATACATCTGATCAAGAGATTTCTACAAGAAGTTCCACAAGATGTGGTCCTGTAGACCAAAGGAAAAACAGTGGCACTGACCTTGCCTCGCCCCACCTCCCACCAAGTCACCTCTTCTTGTGTCCTGCTGAGAAACTTCTTCTCAGCATGGGCCTGGGCTACCTCCAGCAGGCCTGATTTCCTCAGGTCTCATTTCTTACCTGTGTGCCCTTCCAACACCATAGGTTTTTTTTTACTCTTTGGTTAAAAGTAAGTTAGCAGGCTAAAAAAATAAAGGCTGCAATGCAGTCAGGCAGATTTCTATAATCTGGTATGACACATAAAATGTGTGGTGCACAGCTGATGGCACTAAGGGGACATATGAATCTCAAAGGCCTTATGGATATAACTGGTACACTTCACATGGGTAGAGGAAGTGAAACACAGCATGGGTCTATACTGTCCAGTGCTAAATCTGCCCTAAACTTTCCCTTAGCAGGAAGGAAATTATTTGTTCCAGGTGGAAGCCTGAAATTGAACAGCATATACAACTGGGACACCAAAGCCTTAAACTGACAGGGTAGGCACAGCCTTTGATAGGCTTTGCACACCTCAAAGTCATGGTAAAAGCTGAATAAAAGTTTTTTACCAGCTCCTAATGTGAGAGTTCACCCTCCACCAGAGCAGTCACAGCCAGTTCAGCACCACTGCAGCCCACAATGTGCCCGAGCTGTGTTCCCTCCTTCACTCAATACATTGGTTCTCTCTGTAAATCTCTACCATTTAAGGATTCCTCATTGCTCAGGGAAACCCAGTGACCATTAAGGTTCCTCTCCACCTCCTTGGCACCTCAGAAATCATACACAGGGGTGAGAGATGGGCTCCTTTACTTTGTAACCAAGAAAAATCGTGTTCTGTTTTATTGTTTGGCTTGAAGCAAGCAAAAGAGCTAAACTGTTTTTATACATGTTTCTATAATGCAAGACACTTTCAGTGTTTCAGGTAGAATAAAAGCATTCAAGTTAGTTCACCAATTTGCATAAGTAAAGTCATTTAAGTTATGCTGAAAAGGTATTATGACCAAAATGTTATTATTAGAAACCAACACCCTGAAAACACTAACTACTGAAAAATCATTTTTTCTACTGCCATAAATTATCCAAACATTGTTCCTCATCCATTACTGACAATAATATGTGAGTGACATGCATTATGCATTAAATATTTTTATAATCATTCAGAACTATTTGTATTAAACAGTGATAGCAGATATTCACTTAAGATTTTAAAATGTTAAAGTTGATAGTATACAGTACATATCAGAATATCATAGATTATGGTGTGTATCTTCAGGCAATTTTATTTTATACGGAATGGAAGGGTGGAATACTAACCATTTTTAATCAAAAAACCTCTGCTCACAATTTGACCTAAGCTGATAAAAGCCGAGAAGTTCATATCTATCTGAACTTGTCACTTAAAGGTGAAGTAAAAATCTTCAGCAGTAAAAGGCAAAGAATCAAAATCAGCCATATAGGTAATCAGAGGTAAAAAAATCAAATAACCTTACATTTAGAAAAAGAAACATGGATTCAGTAGCCACTGGCTACTGTATCAAAGATGTTACCACACTCCAGCTGTTAGGTAATCTGTGAGATGAACTAGTGGGCATCTCTATTGCTGAAGTCCAGTCACACAGCTGGTATTTTTGCAGAATCAACAGAGAGGATATGAATGAACTATTCTCTAATTATTCTGGCAAGGCAGAGGAGGACATTCTGCACTTCATTCTCTGGTGCCATCAATTTGACATCTTTATAACTGTTAAATTAATTTTTCTGTACTTCAGGAGTCTGCTTCAGTTCTTAATCTTATAAGAATGAAATTCACCATGCTTTACAAGGTCTTAGAAAGTCCCCGATGCAACAGATCCATTGATATTCTAGAGGACAAGTAACTGGAGAAAACTATGGGTGTTGGAGATTGTTTAGTTTTTGTTTATTTGGGGTTTTTTTGGTGGGCTTTTTTTGTTTATTTCTCGGACATTTCATAATATTGCCCAGGAAAGCATACCTAGGCCTTCTGAGAGGACATAAGGGCACTACAGATAAACATTTGATTTATCCAGATACCAAACAATCACTAGCCCAACACTTCTCCGAGAGGTAACACTTCGTGTGTGTGTGTGTGTGTGTGTGTATACTACAAATACAAATATAACCTGCTCTGGATTCAATATTTTGGTATCCTATGATTATTTACTGTTCACTGTAAAAATGTTATTGCTTTCATTACTCCAGAATAAATATATAAATAGAACTACAATCCTGCCACAGGGAAGAACTGTATTTCCTTTCAACTTTCTTCTTGTTTACACCAGGTTACTCACCCAGAACTCAACTGAACTATGCTGCTGCACATAACAGGGATTTTCATACCATCCAAGTCACAGAAACTTCAAATGTTAGCCCCAAAAATCAAGGTAAACTTACCGCCACATCCACGACTGTGCTCCATGGAAACTTTTTCTCATTGTCTTTATTACACAAATGATTTTAAGGGGCATATTGAAAGAAGCAGGCCGTTCCGGCCAATAATAGCTTTTACCTACGCTCTAAAGAGTCTGCTACAGATCTACAGTTGTTTATATGACTGCTATAATTAGAAATATACCCTTTAAAAAAATCCTATCTACATAGTTGTGATGATGAATAATGAAAAATGGCATCAGGCTTTTATTTTTTCTTCTTTGGTTAATTAATATTATTTATTATTAACAAGAACAGATACAAATGGATTCCAACAGTCCAGGGAAAGTGAAGCATCTTTTTAAATTGGGTTGTAGTGTTTACTGGTTTTCTTAGATGTTATATATAACCATACCTCTTTCTTATTAACATACTTTGATACTAAATACCCATAATAGATATGAATACATCCTACTTACATTTGTTGAGATTATGATAAAAGTGTGGGAATGAGACAATGGGTGATTACTGAAGCAAAACAGCTGCTTACCACAGTTCAATTCTGTTCACACAGAAGTAAACTAGAAAACGTTGCCTTTCAGTCCACGGAGAGAAGATGCAAGCCCTAAGTGAAGTAGCCACAATGTTATTATATTATCTCTGTCTTAGAGCTATTCAACCAAAGAACACTTTCATACAGAGTTAATAAATTACATATAAAAAACAGTGGTTTGCTAATTGATTTTACCCTTGTATATTAATAACATTCAAATAAAACTACCAAAGCTATATAATAATACCATTTGTATCTTTGTCGTACTAGCATGGAGATTATTCATTATTTCAAGGTCACAGGTAAAACCACTATATTGTATAAATCTAAACAAAATGACAAGAACACTAACTTCAAATATAGAAACATATGGGAACTACTAATTCAAAAGACTCAATATATGTCATCATTATGTGCATATGTTGTACTACATTATTTCACTAATGTAAAAATCAGTGGAGGAATGGGACACCTTGAAGCATGTTTGTTTCTGGTCACTGAGTAATGCAAAACATGGAACTTGCAGCAGGACCAGCATATTTAATTCTGACAAGAGAGCGCAGCACCCTAAACAGGAATGAGATGATCCTCTTGATTTGACGATGCTATTATACAGCCAGACACATTGCATAATGTTAGAGCTTTTCTATAGGGAATGTGAGATTAAGTTCTTACACTTCCATGCCACAGTAATGCATTAAACCATTTACTATCTTATCCTCCTTAAAACTCTCTGTAACTGATAACTAAATACCAGGACCACATTTTACAGATACAGAGCCACACAATTAAGTTGCACCCTGTTAATGGTAAACCTGGAAATGCAACTTAAGAGTTGCTAACTCTGCATAGTTTCTGTTATTTTAATAAGTTTACCTGAACAAATTGCTTATTTACTGTGAGGACTTGTGATCTTGGCCAAGCTCCTGTTGCCTTTAATCTGTTCTTATGACACTAAAGGTAGTACATTTATCAGAGATGGGAGTACCTGAATGAAGCTGGTCAGGTAAAAAACTCTTCACACACATATGCTTCTGCCTACTTTGTCGTCCACTGAGGGTGTGAACTTTCTGTGAATGAAATAGAAAAAGAAGAAATATGTTTTTTATGGGAAAGAAATTACATAAAGGGTAAAACTCTGCTGAAAAATAAAAAATATAATTAGATGAAGTAGAGTGTGTGCTTAGTTGCTTCTTATTCTTAGTCTGCTTCAAATTCTTTAATGATTCGGGGAATGGGCAAGCTTCGCAAGAGGACTGGTTTTAGTTCCCTTAACACTGTATCTTCATTGAGACAGATAATTCTCACATGGAAATTTTCACAATGCAAAATTTACTTTGTTGTTGTTGTTGATTTCCATACAACTCAGATTACAAACATTTGCTGGAGAAAACAGCAAATATGTACAAACCACACAAGAAAAGCACATTGATTTTTTAAGAACAAGTTTCCATTGTTCATTCCTTCTACAGGTATTGAAAATAGTGACTAAAAAGAAATTATGCTGCAGACATTTGTTTGAATAATGCCTTATGACTTTTCTTTTCAAAGCAGAGAAATATTTGTAAGCAGAGTTTGTGTTATCACTTCATAAGTAACCATTTCCCTTTTGACATATTGTAGGATTTTAAATTTATGATGTGATTTTTTTTTTCCTCTCAGCTTACTGATGACTCACTCATTTTGTCTCAGGGTAGAAGTGGCTAGGTGCATACTTTTAAGCTAAACTTATATTGCTAATTTTATTGTTTCCTAATATTTGGCACATTTTCTTCTTTTATCTCTTTACCTCCAGGTAAGTCACATAGCACAACTGTGAGCAAAGAGTAAGATTACAGCTGAAATGATGTAATGCTGAAAATTAAATTTACACACAAGTGTTCAGAGACTGGGTCATAGCTGGGTCACTCCTCTGAGTGGGAGGCAATCCAGCAAGGAGCCCTGGATAATGATTTCTCTATGCTGAGGCCCCTTTCATGAAATATAGTACAAAGCTCTACCTTGATATCTGAATCTAATCTGATTCAATGTGTATAACTATTGGGATTGGTTGTGTGGTAGTGAGGGGTTATATTATTTTGTTACATGCTGTACTTTGTCTCATTTTCCTTTCAATCTACTAGCACCCAGAAATAAGCTTTGCAGTACCCAGAGATAGTGGTTTAGATAAGAGCTGGCTGGCTGAGGCTTTTTACAGCATATTGCTTAGGCTTGTATGGCAGGAATTATTTTTTTTCTTGTTTCTTGAACAAAGAGGACAAAGAGTTTGTCATAGTTGTTTCTGCATGGTGACCTATGGTCAAGGCTATTATTTCTTAGCTGTACTTATCCACTGTGCTCTTTTGCATCCAGGTACAGCTATTGCACCCACACACACACACCATAACCTTGAGACAAGCCTTCTGTAATGGCTTCCAAGTGGGCTCCATCTTGAGATGGTAGGAAGTGCCTACAGAATATCTCTGCCCACATAGGAGTAACTAGGCCTTCACAGGCTCATCTAAGCAAATCAAAGTGGTGGAATAGGCTTTGCAAAACACCTCTGAGTCCTAAAAACACAATCACATCAAAGAGTAAAAGAACCTTTACTATTTCTTACTGCTGTGCCAGTCCTTGGTCTCTTGCATATTGCATTGCCAATGATTTTTCACTCTACCTGCAAGGTTTCCCACTCCCACATGACAATTCTGCAGTCAGCCACAGGCTGACAACCACAGCACCAAGAGAGTGGCTGTCAGGGCCATTTTGCATGAAGCACACGCAGCTCCTACCCAGCGAAGCCCTAATGTGTTGATTTACAGAGTCCTCTTGGCTGACATGGGAAAATGAGTCTGGTCATGGTTGATTTAACATTTTATAGGCAAAGAGTCAGCCTGCTATAGTAAGTTGGGACTACTGCAAACATTTTACACATTTACACACAAGTCCACAGGAAAAAATATTCAAGATACTAAGTGGTTTTGATGCTCACATCGCTTGAGCTCTCTTGAAAATAGCATAGGTTTCAATTAAATAAATACAAAGGTGTGTGTTACAGGCCAGACCCTCAGGCTGAATTAGTGGCTCCCGGGCTGCGGGTACACGCACCCGAGGCAGGAGGAGATCAGCCAAAGCCCGGGGCGGGCTGCGGTGCCCAGGGCTCACCGCACACCGCGAAGAGGCACAGGACCGCGCCGGCGAGTCCCACCCGCCCGGTGCCGACCCCACCGTCGGCACCGACCCACTCCAGTATCTTCCCGCGGTACTTACTGGGGGTCGGGCAAGTCTCCCCTTCCCTCTCGGTTACCGCGGCTCCCCCCAGCCCGGCGGCGGGGCGGGGAAGCAGCCGGCGGGCGGAGCAGAGACTGGGGGCTCCGCCCGCCCCGGCGGAAGTATCGGCGGCCGCGGGGCTGCCCGGCGGCTCTGGGCGGTACCAGCACCGCGGGCTGTGCCGTGTCTTTTTGCCGGCGTTGCTGCTTGGGACTCTCCGCCGAGAGGGTGGGGTGGTTTTCCCCGTAATTAACTAAAACTAACCCGCAACAGAGCAGCTGCCTAATCCGCGTTGCTGCTGGTCGGTGTGCCTGAACCAAGCCCGCTGCCTAAGTCGGCAGGTAACGTCGCGCCGTGCCCGGCAGGGAGGGCAGCTCCGCCGCCGGGACGGCACCGGCTTCGCCGCCTGCTCCGCGCTGCCGGTGGACGCCGGGGCAGCGGGCGGCCGGCGGGGAGGCGCCGTCCCGATGGGGAGAGGCGGTGGGTTTCTCTGCCCGCGGCGGCTTCCCGGGAGCAGCTCGGAGCGAACACCGCGAAAGACGGGCTGGGCTTCGGCCGCCGCGAAGGGGCGAGGGCGAAAGGGGCAGGAGCCGCGTCGGTTCCGCGCAGCCCCGGCGGGCGCCTGGCCGCCCTGCCCACCCTCGGGCCGGCGGAGCCCTCCTCTGCTCTTCTTGCCAGCCCCCTCTCTCGCTCGAGGACCGGCGTTCCCCCCGAGACCAGCGCTGCTGGAAGGAAAATTAATTAAAAAAAAAAAAAACAACAAACCCAGAAAAGCAAAAAAAACCCAACCTGTCTAATTTACCTCCGGCTAGTTCATCGCCCGACAAGAGAGGGGGAAAAGCGCGTATGCCTGCGCGGGGGTGCCAGGAGAAAGATGAGTGTTTCTTTCATTAACCTAATGGTAATTGCAAAAAGACACTCTTTTTGTCAGCTTCACCTAATCAAAACCGAATATCTGTATGTGGCACTGACAAAATCAGTAAAACTTCACCTTCGACTTTATTGATCTGAACAGGCAGGCAGAGTTTTCTACGGTGTTCAATTTAGGGAATTAAAAAAAATCACTTCGCTAACAGCATTTGGTACATTTCTAACCCATATGTCACCTCGGTGCTTTAAATAATTATATTTGCATGCAGGGAGTGATTCATAAATATGTCAGGATTGTGAAATATAGGCAGGCATTTCAAACTTTCTATTTAAAAAACATGAATTATGGCCACGAAAAATGTGTTCCCATTTAAGGGTGATACGAAGTATTTGGTGTCTAGTACGGAGGCCCATCCATCATATAGACAATAAAGAGAGTTTTTGCCTGACGTTGGAAATTTATGGTTGCCCTTCTCTGCCCTAATAACTCAAGCATTGTGTCAGCCTGTGACAGCCTTTGCAGAAAAACAGCAACCCTGTTATCAATCAAAAAGCCCTTTTACATTTTTAGCAAAACTCTGATCATCCAGACACCCTTTTAATGTATATATTACATCATTATAGATCATTCTGCACTTTTACTGCAACTCAACAAAATGATCCATCACTTCAGGACAGTCCTGATGAACGCTGATGTAAATTATTTGCACGTCGCTAGTACAGTACAAAATGAAAAATGTACTTTAGGTGGAATTAATTTTAGGGTGTAAAAAGCTAAAGATGAAAGCAGTGGGGATTAGAGGACACCTAAATGCATCATAAGGGATGACTGAAAACAAGCTTGTAGTTATTAAAATTAAGATTATTTTAACCTTTTCGGATCGTGGACCTAGACTGCTTCAAGAAGATAGCCAAGATATATTGCATGCTTCTCCCTGCCCCTAGCCCCCCCGCTCAAACGTAGCTGTCTTGTAATTGTGTCAAGGATTATTGTTCATTTAGATAAGGTTAATTATTGGGGTACCAATGCCTTTTCCAGCCATACCCTTAAAACCGTTCCTCGTATCGCAAAAGACGTTATTCCTCACGCTGTTGAAGACCCATCTGGTTGATCTGCACAGTTTCCATAACAAAGTTGTCAATAAACACTCTCTACATTTGGGATCCAAGTGAGGAAGCTAAAGATAGCCTCCCTTTGTGTGCCATAGTTAATTTCTGAAGGATTACTGTAACCAAATATGTGCTTAGTTGGTATAATTCTTTCCCGTAGCCTCCAGGCTTTTGCAGAGGATAAATAAAGAGATGCCTTTATGATGGCTAAGATTCAACGATCAGACCTAGGTGTTACAGAAGCTGAAAGATTCCTTTTTCACTCTTAAAATCTAGGCAGCAAATACCAGCTCGAGTACATATATACGAATTTGGAAACGTGTTCGCTTGCTTTTGGCTCGATCATTCTAATCGTAGTACATTTAATAACATGAAAATGCACTAAAAATCTCGGTGTAGTTAAGAGGAAACATACCCAGCCTTTCCCGTGTCATCACACTCGTTTCACTTGCTCTCTCTCTCGCCCTCTAGAAAGTCACCTTAAGGCTTATTTAAAATAAAAGCTGTTTGCATAAGAAACACCTTCAACATAAAAGAGGATAGATTAGGAAAATCGCTGTTGTTAAAAGAGTTTGAACACGGGAGTAAAAATTTTCACACTCATACATGAGAAAGCGTGAAAAGAGGAATCTATCAAAGGACTTAAAAGAGAAAGGGTTTTTTCATTAGGTGCACTAATCTCTTCTTTATATCAGCGCAACAAAAGGAAGAAAATTAGGCAAACTCATCCCAAACCATTTTAGGATAAGGTATATTTCCGAAAGTAGTAAGCAAACAAACAAGAAAGGGATTTCTGCTCGTTTAATAAAAAATACCACTGACGACTAAAACTTACGTTCACTTAAACGTGACTATTATTTTGAAGATGGCTCTAAAATCATCACCGTTTATAAAACGATTAGCTACATCTCATGCAGAGTAAAATATATACTGCTTATATATATTAGGATAGTAATTACAATCGTAAGGGTAAATATTTTCAAGTACTATGCAAACAGGAGAGAGATTTGGAAATCTTAATTTCTATTGGCAAGCACTCAAACTATTTGCTTTAATAACACTCAGGAAGATATACCCCACACTCCTGCCGGATACCTGGGCAGATGCATCAGAGCACATGCAGTCTTGTATTAAAAAAAAAAAAAAAAAAAAAAAAAAAAGTGCCTCTCTCCAAACTCCAAATGTACGAATTGGTGGTGCGGTGTTTCTAATAACGCAACACATTTCTTATCCAACATACGATCATTCGTGGGAGGAAGAAAAAAAAAAAAGTGATGCGCCATTTACAAAAATCTATTGCGATGCATTTCTTAATAAAAGCCTTGAGGTAGATAGTGAAACGCAAGCACTAGCAAAGCAAATAAATTTGACGCACAGGACGGACAGACAGGTAGCTGAATGTGTTACGCATGGAATTACAGCCCAGACACAACTCAGCAACTACATTACTGTTAATTAAAAGCTTAACCTTGTTCTAAAAGATAGGAAAGAGAGGGGGTGTAAAGGAAAAAATCTAAAGGGCCTGTAGGGCTGTTGCTGTTCAGTTTAGAAGACTAAGCGCCCTTTTCCAACATGATCTACAGGAGCTGACACTTAAATGGCAAGAGAGCAAGCTCGCAGAGCAGGCACGCTCTTGCCGGGGTTTCTGCTGGTGCCGAGGTTTCTGCAGTTCCCTCTCCGGAGGGAAAAATAGTCAGTCCGGGTTTTTTGGGTGATCCTGACCAGGGTTTGCAGCTCGCCAGCCTGACCTGTCAAGCGGATTATTTTAGAGGGAGATTAATAGGGGAGGCGGGCTGCAATAATAATCGTTTTGTTTGATGTGACAACTTTGATAGGCGTTGATTTACTTACAAACTGATAGGCTTTTAATTGAGCGCCTCCATCCAGCTTGAGATGAAAGGAAAACCGCATTGAAAAGCTGCCCGAGTGCCCTCGAGCCTCAATACTGATTAGCCATCTCGACAGTGAATAGTTCAAGGCATTTTCAAACTTTTTTTCCTCTCTCCCTCTCCTCCTCAAATATCTGCCAGCCCACTCCTTTTTAAGAGAAAATAAATCATTTCCATTGTGTGCAAATAAAATCGACTTGACATGCTTGCCAATAGCTGGTAGGTAAAGGAAAGTGTGGACTGGCACTTGTTAATTAATTCCTCCTTTGCTCTCCTTTTTTTTTTTAAGTTACAATTTTCCTTTGTGAGAGGAGGAAGACGGGTTCCAACCCTTGGGTTTTTGGTTTTGTGTTTCTTTTTTATTAAAAAAAAAAAAAAGAAAGAAAAAAGAAAAGAGAGAGAGAGAATGAAAACAACAGCCACAAAAACTTCAACAAGACTGCACAAGTAAATGCCAAACAGCAAACCGTCTGCACGGACTCATTGAATAAGGATCCCTCGCGAAGGTAACGAGCAGGACTGAATCCATCTTCTTCAGGTCGGCAGAGGAAAGGAACCGGCAGCAGCCAAAGCAAAAACTACGCGCCGCTTCCAAGCAGCAGCCCCGCCGCCCGCTCGGTCGTACGCGTGTGCATCCCAACTCCGAGCCCTCACTGGGAATCGTTTTCCGCGTGTGTTAAACGCAGTGAATAAGCTCTCAGAGCCCAGAAATGCTTTGGAGGGGATAAGGGGGAGGGGATGTCTTGGGGCTGAATTTTTTACAAGCTTCTACATAAAAAGTTTACAGTACTGAGTGTGATTTAAATCTCATTTCAAAGGCTGAGCGAAAAAAAAAAAAAAAGCTGTCCTCTGTAGTTACTTATTAAATTACCCTCTGATGCTTCTACTTCAGCCAAAAAGATCGGGGTTCGTGCTGTTACCCCCTCTCCTTCCTCCGCTTCTCCCGTCGGTGCGCTGCCTGTTTTACACATGTACCGGGTACCGCCTTTACTTCCCTGGCTAACAAGTATTAATAAAACAACCCCTTACCGAAATCACCCTCACCTCCACGAGAGAGGAAAGGGAAAATGGGGAGGGGGGAGCCTTCCCACAGCTGACTCTACCTTAAGACAATTAATCTTTAGTCTTTCACCCTGGGAGGCAGGATAAATACAACGAGAAAACAGATAGGAGTCTCCCCGGTCCTGTAAGGAAAACAGCTGTTCCAAGCACTTTAATGCAAATGAACACAAATGAAGGTTTCAGCTTTTTTTTTTCTTTTTTCTTTTTTTCTTCCAGAGTTTTACTGCACTCCATTTATCAATTGGACTTGACAACAAAAGAAAGAACTGGGGGAAAACCTGGGGCAGATTCAAGTCACTTCCACTCCACATAAAGGAAAGGGGGGAGCTCCTTGAGGGCAAGTTGTGGGTCTTGTCGGTCCTACTGCAACATCGGGTTTTATGCAAGATTTTCTCTTCTCCCAACCTTTTAATTTTCACAGTCTTGTAAGATGACCGTGGTGATTGCAAAATGAAAGTACGTTTATGACTTTCCACTGTGAAGTTGTGGCAATAAGCCATGTGCTTTCGGAGAAAATACAGAAATTAAAAAGTTTGATAAAATTTACTGTATCTTTACAGAAGCTAGAAGAGTTCCGTATATTTGCCCTGTCTATTCACTACATTAAGATTAAACTGGTTTTAATAAAAGACAGCAGATATGCTTACTAGGCTGCAGAACTAAAAAGGTACCGCTTAACAGGGGGAATGGGGGTGATAGCAAGGAAAACCTGCCTTATGTCTACCTCGTAACAAGAGCAAATCATCAAGGCTATCTGACACATCTGTTAGGGACTGAGGGAGATCGGTGTTTCAAGGGGAGAAAAAGGACTTCGTTCAGCAGATATAAACGCGAGAAAGTGAAAGTCCTTTCTCTCGCCCACCCCTTCCAGGATCAGCGCCTGTTCTGGTCGGAGTCCAGGTCAGGAATTGGACGCGACCCCTGAAGCACTTGCCTTGTTCTTCACTTGTCAAACGTGTTTTATCTCTAAGTGACCTTTTTGTTAATGTTGTAGATTGTGTGGGCCACCATGTCAGATCCGGAAACAAAAGTAAAAGATTGATTAACACATTTTGCCTGTGAAAAAATGTTATGGGATAAGGAGGTGGGGGGCTAGTGGGAAGGAAAGTACAAAGAGAAAAAAAAAAGGCAATCCAAGGAGCTACGGAAGGGCTGCGGACTCTGCTCGGGGCATCCGCCGGCACGGTTAAACCAGGGCTGAGGGCACAGGACTCGGTGCGCTTCCGGAGAGCACAGAGACAAAGCAAGGTGGATATAACGTCCGGGTGGATACCGTGTACATACCCACGAGGTTCTTAACACAGCCTAGCTGAAATCAAACACGTAAATGGCGAAGCGATACTCCAGCTAAGGCGAGGGGCCGCCTCCCCAGGGCCCCGGTGCCGGTGACCGGGCCAGCCCGGCGGGAGCAGGGACGAAGGGCTCTTCTCGAAGAGGAGGGAAGGGGAAGAAGCCAGCAGCCCGCCCCAGCCCCGCACCGCGCTGTCCTGCGCGTCTGCGTCGGGCAGCGCGGTGCGGAGCCGAGAAAGGCTGTCGGATGCTGGCACACAAATCGAGTTTACTCGAAGGATTTATTCTGTAAATTGAATGGCTTTTTCTCCCGAGGAGCCCGTCTCTCCCTCTGTTTTCCTTCCTTCCTCCCTCTCTCTCTCTTTCCCCCTTCAAGTCACACCAGGCTTGTAATCAGCAACAAAAGCTGACATAAATCAAGGGCGGATTGACAGGGGCTGACAAATAACTGATTGATTGCGGTTGGGGAGCACTGACAATTGACGGCGGGGCGGAGAGACCCGAAAGGCGGCGGCAGGCGGTGCGTGACAGCCCCGCGTGTGACGACCGGCCTCCCCCAATCCCGCCGCGCTCCCCGCGCCGCCGCAAGCCGCGCCGCAGCGCCCCGGCTCCCGCCCGCCACGGGCGGCGACGTGCAGGCCGGCGCTCTGCAGGTTCTCGTCCGAGCCTACCCCGCGTTGTGAGGCGGGAGGGGGGAGAAAAGCGCCCCGCGCCCACCACTGGGGACCTGGAAGGGACGCAGCGCGGCGGAGGCCACGGAGTTGTCCCGGCAGGCCCGGTCCGGGGCGGGGGGGCGCGGGCTGGGCCTGTAAGCGCCGTGCGTGGCGGGGCGGACGGCGGCAGGCTGTGCTCGGGGCGGTGTGCTTGCAACGGGACTGCGCTGGCGGGGGGTGGGCTAGGTAGGTGGGGGGATCGGGGGAGCCCCACGGCTGCCTCCCCGGCAGGCGCGACGTCCCTAGTATCGCGGCTGGTCCCGCTGCCGCCAAGGTGTCCGCGCCAGCTGCGGAGGAAGAAAAACGCTCGCAGCGCGTGATGTGAAACACAGAATTAACGCCCAGCCCATCCTAGGAGCGAAAACAAGGAAGGAGGGGAGGGGAGAGGGAAGGCGGACGAGAAAGGAAAGGGGAAAAAAAAGAGCGAGAGACCATTAAAAACAGAGGGAAAAAAAGCCCCAGAAAAGGGAACGTCACATCCCCTTGACCCTCCAATCACCTCGGGGTCCCATTTGATTGGAAGGCGGCAAAGGCTTTAATCTCAGACTAATTCAGCTGCTTTTGAAGTGAGTTTCTTTGCCAGATCCCAGGCTGGATGGGCAGCGGCTCGCATCACAGCTGAGCGGCGGAGGCGAGCGCTCCGCTCCGCGCCAGCCGGGGGAGCCGAGAGCGGCCGGAGGGGACAGCGGCACACGCTCGCAGCCCCCACCCCCGCCCCCCGCACAGCCCAAGGATTACTCGGCTTTTTTTCCTCTTCTTTCTCTTCGACCGGCTCCCCCTTTCCCTCCCCCTCCCCACCCACACCCTCCCTGCCAGAGAGAGCCACGGGACATTTTATGTTTGTTTTCCTGCTCGGGGGGCGTGTGGCTTTTTTCCCTCCTCGCTCGCAGAAAGCGAGAGCGCGTTTCCGAGTGCGAGCGGCGCCACTTGCCCCAGTTTTCATGCGAGGTTTTGGGTCATGATCACATCGCCCTCGCTTTCTGCTATAAGAAGTAGTAAGCGCAGCAGCAGCCTCAGCGAGCCCGGAGGCAGCCCCCGCCGCAGCCGCAGCGCCGCCGACCTCGCCGGGCCGAACGGGCACGCTGGGAATACCGGCAGCAGCGCCGCCGCCAAGCCCTGCTTCCACACCGTCCCCCCCTCGGACCCGCTACGCCAAGCCAACCGCCTTCCCATCAAAGTCTTGAAAATGCTCACGGCGCGGACTGGACACATTTTACACCCCGAATACCTGCAGCCTTTGCCCTCCACGCCCGTCAGCCCCATCGAGGTAAGGACCTCGGAGCCGGCCCCGGCCCCCCGTCTCTTTCTCCCCTCCCTGCCCGGGCGCTCGCTGGGCATGGCGGCTCCGCCAGCCTCCCTCGGCACTTCCCTGCGCTTTGAAAGGCACTTACACCAGGAAACGGGCTTCTTTTGATCTAGAGTTAGTGCGAGCAGCCGCTCCTGGTTATTGTTTCCACGTTTACTGGGAAATTTTCTAATTCCTGTTTAAATTAGCTTTGCATTTTTGCTCTTTTTAGCCTTTTTTTTTTTCTTTTTTTTTGAGGAGGGGCGAGTGGAAGCAAACGACCCGCTCAAGGGTCACGATCCGACCACACAACTAAGCAGCGCTTGGAGTGCCAAACAACCTTGCTTTTGAAAGAGCGTTTGGGGGGTGGGGGAGAGAAGCTCGGAGAGGGACAGGCTCAAGCGTGGGTGCGGCACGATAACTATTTCAGCTCCCCGACCATTCCCTTTCAAGTACCAGCCCGCATAAGTACTTCGGGAGCTCTAGTCGGCCCTTTTCTCTGTTGCCGAGGTTGTCGATCTGCCCCTGCGCAGCTCGCTGTTTGAGGGACCGAAACTCAAAACGGAGCGGGTGGTGGGAAGGGTGTGTCTGCGGGAATGAATGATTTCATTATGGTCTCTGCGGGGGCGAGGACACCCCTTTCCCCGGACCTCGGCTCGCTGGCTAACTCGGGCTCTGTTTATAAATAGTGGCAGCAGTCAGGGCGCAGAAATGCTGCAGTCGCTATAGTTCACAGGCGGGCTTGTGCGCCTGCATGGTCAGAGCAGTGGGGAGGCAAACGCCGAGGCGCCGAGCCCCGCACTGCCCGGGCCGCTGCTGGGGAAGCAGCGGGCGCTAAAGGCGGCCGCGGTGGGCTCGCAGGAACACGAAAATCCCCAGCCCTTTTTAAAGGCTTTGTGGAAAATGGTGCATGCAGTGGAGGGGGCTGTCAGGGTGATGAATGTGCACGAAATCGTTCATTACTTCCATGCTGTTCTCTGCAAAAATGTACGGGACAAGTGTCCTAGGTATGCCCCGGCGTTTTTCTCAGACCCCGATTAAACCTTTGTCTTCGTGTGTCGTTCTGATTTCCGCAGCTGGATGCGAAGAAGAGTCCCCTGGCCCTTTTGGCACAAACTTGCTCGCAGATAGGGAAGCCGGACCCGTCCCCTTCCTCCAAACTCTCCTCGGTCACCTCCAATGGTTCCGGAGGCGACAAGGACTCCAAATCGGGCCCCTTGAAGCTCAGCGACATTGGCGTGGAGGACAAGTCGAGCTTCAAGCCGTACTCCAAGCCGGGCGCGGAGAAGAAGGAGCCGGGGGCGGCGGGCTGCGCGGGCGCCCCCGCTGCGGGGGTCGCGGCCGGGGAGAAGTCGGGATTCCGGGTGCCGAGCGCCACCTGCCAGCCGTTCACCCCAAGGACAGGCAGCCCGAACTCCAGCGCCTCAGCCTGCTCGCCGGGGCTGCTGCCGGCCGAGGGCAAAGGCGGGGAGGACAAGAAGGACTCGGAGGGCTGCGGAAAGAGCGGCAGCTCCGGCTCGGAGGGAGGCCCGGGCACCACCAGCATCAGCCACAGCCGGATTAGCGTGAGCTGTGCCGGGATTAACGTGGAGGTCAACCAGCACCAGGAGAGCACGCCGGGCTCCAAACCCATCGCCTCGGACTCCGCCTCCTCCTGCAGCAGCACCACCGCCACCTCCTCCACCTCCGTCCTGGGCTCCGGCCTCGTGGCCCCCGTCTCCCCTTACAAGCCGGGCCAGACCGTCTTTCCTCTGCCCCCGGCGGGCATGAGCTACCCGGGGACGCTGGCTGGAGCCTACGCCGGCTACCCGCCCCAGTTCCTGCCGCACGGAGTGGCGCTGGACCCCACCAAATCGTCCAGCCTGGTGGGAGCCCAGCTGGCCGCCGCCAGCAGCCTGGGCTGCAGCAAGCCGGCGGGGTCGAGCCCGCTGGCGGGCGCGTCGCCGCCGTCGGTGATGACGGCGAGCCTGTGCCGAGACCCGTACTGCCTGAGCTACCACTGCGCCAGCCACCTAGCAGGCGCCGCCGGCGCCTCCTGCGCCCACGACCAGGCCCTCAAGTCCGGATACCCCCTCGTCTACCCCACCCACCCTTTGCACAGCGTCCACTCCTCGCTGACCGGCGCCACGCCGCCCTCACTGGCCGGCCACCCTTTGTACCCCTACGGCTTCATGCTTCCCAACGACCCCCAGCCACACATCTGCAACTGGGTGTCGGCCAACGGACCCTGCGACAAGCGCTTTGCCACCTCGGAGGAGCTGCTTAGCCACTTGCGGACCCATACTGCCTTCCCGGGCACCGATAAACTCCTCTCCAGCTACCCCAGCTCCTCGTCACTGGCCAGCGCGGCGGCCGCGGCCATGGCGTGCCACATGCACATCCCCACGACGGGCGCCCCCGGCAGCCCGGGCACGCTGGCCCTGCGCAGCCCGCACCACGCACTGGGACTCGGCAGCCGCTACCACCCTTACTCCAAGAGCCCCTTGCCCACCCCCGGGGCGCCCGTGCCCGTGCCCGCTGCCACCGGACCCTACTACTCCCCTTACGCACTCTACGGGCAGAGACTCACCACAGCCTCGGCCCTGGGGTACCAGTGAGTGCAGGCAGCGGGGCTTTGACACACAAAACAACAGAACACAGAGTCTAGCGGTGAGGGAAGGAAGCCCTGCAAAACTTTATAAAAGTTGGAAAGAAAACAAAATAAATCTGACTTTTTATAAAATAGTGTTCATTTGAGGACTGGATCCATGAGCACTGTATTTATTTATGTTAGCTTCAAGCGGGACAACGAATCATAAAGTGCATTACTTAACTGAGCTCAATAGGTAAAAGTGGAACACCCATTGTAGAATATAAATAAAAAGATAGAGGTCTTCTCTTTAATGTTACTTTAAAATTGCTATGATTGTATTGTACGTTCTTATTTAATGTCTCATTGAAACAAAAATTACATGCATGTTTGTTACTAAAAAACAACTCGCAATTTGTCAGTTATAATTTCAAATTGCAATTATTTTTAAGGTGTATACCCTTGAAAGAGAATTGGTATTTTTTTGTATGTATTCTGGAAGAAAAACAAAAACAATTCTATTCCAAAAACCTCTTTTGCCTTATTTTGTTCTTTAAAAGGAACACTTAACTATTTTTATTTTTTAAGTCCACCCTGTAAAAAGGGTTAAGTAAGGTTTACGTCATGTACTAAAATAGACAATGTATCTCTTTAAAGATTAAAATTCCGTATATTTGATGTATTAAAAGGTTTTACCTTTTTTTTTTTTTTTAGATACGCTTTGATTCTGTTATAAAACCCAAGTAGGTCTTGGATGGAGACAACTGCTAATTTCTTCTTAAGCGTTTATTAAATTTTAATTAAAAATAAAAGAAAAGTTTTTTTTTTTTTTTATTGTAACCCCAGGGCTCTCTTAAAAAAAAAAAAAAAAAAAAAAAAAAAAGGAAAAAAATCAGACGGGAGTAATTTTTTTCCTCCTCAGTATAAATCGTAGGCACGAAATAGGAAAACTGAGAATCGGTTAAATTCCTTTTGCTTTCCTAAGGAAGATTAACTTTTTTTTTTTTAAGAAAATGTTTTAAACTGTGTAAACCTGTTTTTAAAAAACGAGCTTCAATTAAAGGACTTCAGTTTTTCTTTAGAAAGACACGGTTAAGGCAGGACTTATTTATAAAAGAGTAAGAAGATTATCTGAAAGCTTTTTTTTTTTTTTTTACAGTATAATGCATAACTATTCGTCTCTTTCTAAATGAGAAGTTCAGAAGCAATTAGGGAAGCACTGTTTGATCTCATCCAGTTATTTTCAATTTCTTTCTTCAGTTCGTACGGCAGCACAAACGATCATCATGTTTAAAAAAAATGGACTGCTCTGAGAACTACTTTTCTTTTAAAAAGGAGAGGAAGGGGAAAGACAAAAAAAAGTCTATCCGTTCTTTGGTCCGAGTTTGCTCTCTTCTGAAGCGCAGTGCCAAACTCGACGTGATGCTGAGGGGCTGCCCCTGCCTACACCGCGTCTTTGCCTCCCCAGCCCGGGTTTCCCAGCGCCCAGGGCCACCGCCCGGCTCCGGCTCGTCGCTCTGCACTCAGGTAGGTGCGGAGGCTTCGACGGAAAAGCCAAATCGGCTACCAAAACTGCCGAACAAACCGTTGCCGCCGGGATCAGACGAAAAAGGAACACCCAAGTCCGTAAAGGCGACGCTGGCGAAGGGCTTTGCTCCCGCGATCTGCCAGGCGCTTGCGAGGAGCGGCTCGGGCGGACCCGAGTACCTGCTGCCCCTCGCACAGACCCGCTCCCTCCGCCGCGGGCTGCCCTTGCCCCGGCCCCAAAAAGACGCGCTGGCAGGGGGGAAAGTTGCAAGCGGCGACTCTGCTTGATAAATCACTGGGGTTTCTCTCTTGCTCTGTATCCCCCACAATATAATTACTGTTCAAAGTTTCCCGTGGTGCCCAGATGCTAATTAGTCTAATACGTTTACTCCAGATAATTAGTGGAAGTTAGCGTTAATGTGCAAAGGAGAGAAAAGCAGCAAGCTAATGAAACTCCAGCACTCGCCCGGCCGCCCCGGTACCCACAGCCGGGCGCCTTGCCGGGGCCGGGCCTGGCACCGGGATGCAGACGGGGACGCGGGACCGGCGGGTGCTGGGCCGCGCTGCGGCTCTTTTGGGACGCTGATCCGAAAGCGGCACGGGAAATGTTTTGTGCTTTAACCAAATGTTTCCCACCCCTTAAATGGGAAAGGGACCATCGCGCTTTAAGGAGTGTAAAATGAGCTCTCGTTATGAACTGATGAGTTAGCGAACGGGAGAGGAGGGCAGTACTGTTAACCGTACCAAGTAAACGTTAATAATAAAATAGGAAGCGGATACAAAGACAGCAAGTAATCGGAAGAAGGGCTTTGCGGGTCGGGGGTGGGCGTGATGGTGGTGGAGGATTTATCAAGAGAGTCCGAGAAAGGCAGAATAAGCTCGCAGCCCTCTCCCCTCTCCCCACGCCGCACGCCCCCCGCCCTCTCCGCAAGCCCTGCCAGCCTGCCCTCCCCACTTCGCTGTTTTAACCATCCCTTAATTCAAGGAGAAATACAGGCTCTATCTGGGCGTGCAAGCAACTACTACAGATTCGCCGCGATAACAAAAACAAAAAACAAACCAAAATTCAAAAAAAAAAACCCAAACAAACCCCCACGCCACTACCACCACCGCACACACTCCTCTTATGTTCACGTATTTTACAATTACAGATCTCTAACAGCTGCAGCTCGGACTTCGCTAGTTAAACCCCATCAGCAATCAGGTGTTGCGGGGGCTGTTTTCAGAAGAGCGAGCGAGGCATTTTCTGTGTCTTGGAGCCCGAACTGCAGTTTTGTGGATTTCAGCTCTGGAAAGTTATACACAAAGATTTTGATGCAAGTGATGAAATGAACACTTAAAGTTATTATTACTGTTTTGTTCAGTCACTGTCTCCAAGATTAATGAAAAATTAAAATAGCTTATTTTATATGTAGAGTGGTGGTAAGGAGGTCTCTCTTCCACGCTTGTTAAGTATTTGACCTGGCAAGTGTCACGTAGTATTTTGATATTAATCTAGCAAATTTTTTTTTTTTTCTCCTAACAGAGATTGACTTATGGACATTAACGTTTTTAGGTAAAAGGAACTGCATTTGTTATTTGCCCACCCCCCCCCGTTCTTACTAACTGGATGGGTTGTGGAGTTGACAGCAGCCGCTGGTCCATGCCACCGAACTAAAATAATTTCACAGTGAAAAACCAGCTCGAGAGGACAAGCAACAGAAGGGCAAAACTCATCAAAACCCAAAACTCCGATCAATCTGACCAGAGTCAGGCATACATTAGTTTAAATTAAACAGTTTCATCGTTCTCACAAATCTTTTTTGAACATTAAAGTTAAACTCATGTAATATTTAAATCAACTCTTGTCAGATGCTAAGTGCAACGGAAGAACCAAAATAAAAATTAATGCATTTTCATCCCCTCTCGAAGGCTTACTCTGAATGCCACTTCGACAAAGTACTTCTGATAAGCAACACTTTGAAAAGAAGGGTTCTGTTTATCTTATCTCTGGGGAAATGTAATTAAGCTGGTTTTATGAAACAATAAAACACCAGACTCCACAGACAGCAAAGGGGTTTCTGTAATATATCTGAACCTATATGGGTATATGCACCTCGGCTTACGCGTACAAGTCCACACCAAACACATACATATATGTTTGCTTGCTTGATTTTAGAATGCAAAATATTTGCCAAAGCTAAAATACAGTGATGCCTTTACGAAGGGAAGAATTTCCTCAGCTATAAGAGGCTCCATTTCCTAAGACTAGCACGTCAGCCGCTGCCCATGCGGTACCTTTGGAGCTCCCCTCAGCGCAGGCAGCAAGGTACGGGCAGGGAGGCGAACGGGGCTGAACCTCCGCTCTCTAATTCGAGGTTTGTCATCAACTGCCCACATCGACAACCGAAATCACCCAGGCAAATGGAGTCCTGGAAGGCCCAGGCTTTCCGACACAGAAGTAAATGTGCATTCCTATTCCGTAAAAACATCGATCAAAAGTCAGTTTTTCACCTTTAGAAAAGACGGAGAGAAACGCTGCTTTGCTTTAAGACTGTTGGCTCTCACTACAGACTTTCAGTAGAGCACCGTTAAGGTTTGTTTTGTGTAGGGCTTTTTTGTTTCTTTGTTTAAGGAACAGTTGGAAAATCGCTGGAGTTACAAGCATCGAATCTCCTTTCCATCCAAATTTTGGGTATTTCTAACGCCAAACTGAGACCCCCACCCCACGATTCTCTCTGCACCACGAAGCGCAGCCCGCACTGCTTCACAAGCAGACCTGCGGCAGGCAAGCGATCAGTCCTGATCGGAGGTGTCTAATCCCTGCTAAATCTCTCTGTCAACTCAGTCCTAGGAAATTCGGGGCAGACTACATTAAAGAAAAAAAAAAAGTAAAATGTTGTTGCAGTGAAGCATAAAGGTGTCAAAAGAAGAAAGACGGACCCCGAGCCCGTATGCTCCCACTTATTTGGAGACGGAATGCTTTGGCGGACACAGGGCTGAAATTTGAGGAGCTTATACATTCGAGCTTGTGCGTATATGTGAAAAGACTATCCTAATGCTGGGTATTTCTCCATCAAGATCAACCAGGTGCTGCTGCTGCAAAAATCCCACCTCCGGCCGTCTTGTTCTGTGCGTGTGTGTGCGCACACAGCGATGCACAGACTTTGTTCTCGCTTCATGTCTGAAATTCATCAGCCGCTCCCCCCTCCCAGCAATCCCGTCCCCATGCGAAAAAAGTAAATTCGTTCAGGCTTTGAATATTGTAAGAAGTCTTGTGTGTACTTTTTTTTTTTTAATCTTCAAATGAATTAAAGACAACCTGACAATGCTGTCATCTGTCTTCAACGTCACATCAAGGCAAGAAATAATGATAACAGAGCAGCAGAAAGACGCCCACTGAAACCTGGAGAATATATATACACACATATACACACACATATATGCCTTGAAACAGTTTGAAGGAACAAAATTAGATTACCATTCTTGAGCTATCACGGTAAGAATATGTGGGTTTTTTTTTTTTTTTTTTTTTTGGTAACTGCTTCGTCTTTCCTGCTTTACTTTGTGGAGCGCGTGCTCCTTGATCCAAGCCACTTCTGTGGAATGGGGCGAGACGACGAGCAGGGACATTCCTCGCTCCTCAACTACTACGACCAGTGGGAACACAAAAATACCTCCCCTCCCCCTCCACCGTTTCAGGTTCCCGTTCCAGTTAATAATACACGTTACTGCTTTCCTGAAAGACAGGCCAGAGCGTGGCACATTTTACGCAGACACCCACGCGGGGACCCGGTGCGGAGCAGCTCGGCCCGCGGGAGGGCAGAGGGGGCTGCTGCCCTTTGTCTCGGGAGCCCTGCGAGGGTCGGTTCGCGCTCCCGCCCGCCAGGCGGCGCTGCCGCGCCCCACGGCGCGAGGAGCCGCTGAGGCGCGAGCGGCCGCTCCCCGCGAGGGCCCCGTGACAGCCGCGCGACCGCCTCCGCCCGCGTGCGCGGCGCGGACCCGAGACACATCGCGCGCTCGGGCGGGGGAAGTGCTGATCCCATCCCAAGCGCTGCGGGAAGACGGATTCAGCCAGATCAGGATAGGCCGAACCACACAAAAAACATGGTGGTGGCGGGCGCTCTCTCCGTTTTGGTTTGTTTTTTAATCGCGCTTGTAATCTCCTTCACTCTGAAGGGTAAATAAATTGCAGTTGTACGAAAAACAATTGGTGCTACATGTGTTCATAACAGATGGGATCTTATCACAGTTTTGCTGTAATAAATTCTGACTCCTGGAAATTGTAATCTTTACCCTGTGTTCGATGTCTCGTTTCTGCTGTACTAACAGGCCCGTGAACTTCTGCGAGCAAGCAGAAAAGTTTCCGGTGCTCGCGTTGCCCCGCAGCCTCTTCCCCATCGCGGGTCTTACGAAGTTCCCATGAAAACGCGTTCGAAAAATCAAAAGAGAGAGAAAACGCCGGCTCACAGGGAGGCAAACAGAGGGTCCATCCCCCGTTGGGTAACATTATTTACCAAGGGCAATGATATAGCCCTTAACATACACGCAGAAACACTAAGAATGAGCTCTCCGCGTGGAGAAGCCTGGCAAATGACAGATCACACTTGGCTTGGAGAAGACAGAAAACGTCAGAAGCAGAAATCCAGCCCCCAAGGAAGCCAAGACCAAACTTTAGATTAATCCTCCTGCGCCTCAGATCACGAAACTAAAAAATAAATTTGAATAACCACTGAAAGGACAAAATTATAACAATAAATTGTCCATATTAACTGAGGCTGCGGGACTAATTATTTTCACCATCTCGTCCTTCCTATTACTGTTTACCAAGTCGCAGGATAAACACTTGTAAATCCATTACATTTCCACAAATACTGTCGCTGCTTTCTTTTTGGCCAATGCTTTCGCAACATTAATTGATTTTATTGTACTTTCTGAAGTCACTGCATATTAAACTCAAGCAAGTCTGCTCTGAAAACAGTTTTTTCCATTGTCATATGGAACCCGTGAACGGGTATTACTGAAGCTACTGCAGACTCTGGTCTCTCTTTTCCCCTGCTGTGATCTTGATGGCAAATGTGAACTGCAGATTATAAATTTCTAATAATCTGCCATGATACAGAAAGCAGCCCCGTTATCGCTGCTGAAAAATTAGTCTAAATCCAAACGGGGGCTGGTAGCATGAAATGCTACTGGGTGATCGAAATCAAACAAACTAAGAAACACTTCACAAGTAATTTACGTGACTGGCAGGAGTTATTTTTAGGAAAGGATTTTTGGTGTATAACTAGAAGTTTAATGCAATTTAGAAGCGAGTATAAGTGCTCCAGGTTCTTCAAACCCTTCTCCCTTTTTCCTCAATCACTTTAAGAAAACTGGACCCAACCAGCCTCAAACTGATGAATGATTTCTCGCTTAATGTCGGCTAATTTCCAGTTCTTTTACTTGCCACGCTAGCCCCGTGATCATTATTTAAAAGCTTGGGGCTTGTGTTGGGAGCGCTGCCCCTGTGCCGCACGCAGGCGGGCGGGCTGCGCAGCCCCAGCCGGCGGCAGCAGGACAGTGCGCGGCGGACGGGACCCCCGAGCGGCACTGTGCGCTTCTCGCAGCCGTTTGCGAGCCGGTACCACCGGCTTCAGCGTCCTCTCTGCCGGCGGTTCGCAATAGTCTTGTAAAATGACTAGGGATAACTACTGTAAAGCACAGAAGACACGCGGAACTGACCGGTTTAGGGAGGAAAGCAAAATGCCGGTGGTTACGAACCCATCCTTCGAGTTACAGGTTCAGCGTTTGTACCCCGTCCTTGGCTGCTCAGCCTCCTTACTCACGTACACTGCTACCCACTAGGACGTTTTGCAAAGTTAAACGCATTGGTTGCTAGTAATGCTGTCATTATTCAAACTGCGAGGAGGAGGGGAAGGACATAAGAGGGCCCGGGAGCTGAGCCTGCCTGCGCCTGACCCTTGCAGGTCGGCTGGTGTGCAGCGCCGGGGCCACCCCCCGGACCCTGCCGCGGCGGCCCAGCACGGCCCTCACGGCTCTTTGCCTCTTGGCTGGGACACGGCCAGAGAGAAAGGCCGGGGTATCTCTCTGCTCCCTGCTTTCCTTCTCGGAGGGAGGCGCCGCATGGCCCAGCCCAAGCCACAGCCACCTCGAGGACCTGCCGGCAGGGAACGGCCTTCCCGTGGTGGCAAGGCCAGAAGGACCGTTTTCAGCCACGGCTTTTTTGAGGCAGGGCACCCCGTTCAGGAAAGGTCACCAGTGCAGTTCACCCACTGCCATGGCTTTGGAAGGGTCGGTTCAGATGGGAGTGGGACAGTCGGCACAGGTGCAGAACACACTGTGCAGGGGAAGTGATATCACTCCCAACACCCTTTCTGCCACCACAAGACTTAAAACTGCAGCTGCAATATGATGTCTTCATTCACTGAAGCTAGTAAACATCAGCCCAGGTTCTCAACCACAGCCAATCTACCTTACAGTTGTGGGCAAAACATCCCCCCCTTGTACAATTCACAGCCTTTAATCCTCTCTTTGTGGAGATACATTTTTTTTCCTGCCAGGAAAGATCAACAGCTGCCATCATGTACTGTGCAAAGATCAACTGCTGCCATCATCTACTGTGCTTTTACTCCATGCTTGACATACTTGTCTTGAGGCAGAGGAATACCTACCAATTCCTCAATCTGAAAGGTTTCAAACCTACAATTGTCACTTGTTAGGGTTCCTAACCACTGGGCTATTCTAATGTGGGAAAAATTTCCCCCCTTTTTTGAAGGCATTTCACTTTGCATAAAAATGCAGCAGGCCAGAGGGAAAGAGAAGGAAATAAGAAGACTATTTAATCTACTGGTTATGGTGCTTGCCAAAGCCTAGAGCTTAGGTCCCCCAGTCATTGCTCAGATTTAATTATGTTCTCACCTACTCTCTCTTTGCTCAAGAAAAAGCTTTAAACATTTGGAAAGAAGAAGAAGAAAAGTAGTAACACTTTCAACATCTCCTTCCCACCCTAGACGGTAATTAGAGGAGATAAGTCTACTCAAGTGGAGTAGGAAAAAAATACAGATCTGTAGCCACAAAGCTATTAGATAAATGGTTATGTGAATAGGGACCTTCCAGTCAGCTTTTTTTGTTTAAAAAAACCAAGAAAGTAAAAAACACCATGGTATGTTAGGTGACAGCAAGCTTTGCCTCACAAGGCAAAATTTCCCACTACATGCACTGATTACACAGCAAAGAAAAACTGGTTCTTGTAGTAGAGTTCCTGGCTGTGCAAGTAAGAATGTTTCTCCTTTTTGGTCTCTATTTTTGTTACTTTGCTCCACCCTATATGGAGCCACTGGTGACTATCTCCTCTAACCATCCACACACGCAGTCCTGCTGCTGCTCAACTCTGCTCATGTCAGGCTACCAAAGAAAATCACTGGTGGAGACCAAAACAAAGTCAGCCAAAGTCTTACTTGTCCCTATACGTATTTTTACCACAAGATTTCAGGTCCATTTTGTCAACTCTTTTAAAGAAAATAATAGTATAGCCAGCTTCAATCGTGAAATACTTGAGCTCATGAGTCCGAGAACATTCACAAGAGTGTTTTTTGTCCTATACCTCCACCATCCCTCCAATTTCCCTCCCTTTGCAAGATTATATTGCACCAGCAGGCCCGGGGAATGTGTTCCAGATAAAACAGATGAGTAGAAATTAGTTCTTTTTTAGAAGGATCAGCTGCTAAATACATTCCAGTAGAGGTGTCAAACAGATTTTATGAAGAGAGCTAATCACATTTATAATTATGGTCTTCAGGCTGACTTTACAGAGTTAGGGTAAAATCTTATGCTTGATCAAAAGCAGATACCCTACACACATCAATAGGTTTATTAAAAGATTGAGAAAGGAATTTAGACCATATGGAGCAACTAACTTTTCTAGTTTAACCATATCATTTGGTTGAGAATCAAATGGTTGTTATATATATACAATAGTAAGGTACTGACAAATTCTCTGAGAAAACTGGCAGCTCAAAATGCCATAATCTTGTTCCAGGGTTAAATAAGTGTTATTGCAGGTCTTGCCTCCTCAATGGACAGTCAATACTTCTTATACTGTTTTAACTTATCTATTCCTAAAGTGACTGAGTCGGAATAGTACAGTTTCCTACATTATCAAAGTAAAAACACTGGTAAACTCTACCACTATGTGTAGATTATACAATACAGTTTATTCCTATTAGAGAAGGTACTTGTGAGACATCATAGCTGTGTATATATCAGGTCACAGGTTATGAAAAAAGCTAACTCTATAAGGGAAAAAATATTTATTCTAACTGAAACACTTAAACTTGTATAAACATAGTGTTCCACATGGTTAATTGTGTTTGCTCGTTAATGGGATTGTGTCAATTTACATTTATACTTGTAAGCTATTAAACTTGCAAACACCCAAAGTTCACAATTTAGTGTGAAATTCTAGCCAGCCTGAAATCAGCAGAAGTTTCTAGAACTCCTAAGGCAGGCAGGATTTCTCCTGGGACAGAAAAGCCCTAAAGCAGACAAATTCTAACTCCATATAAATAAGAACTAAATACGTGCAACACAGTTGTACAATTCATGACAATTTGGGAAGGGGCTTGTGAGTACCTTGGAGCAAACTAAAGGAATTTTGCATTGTGTCTTTGTTGAGAGGGTTCAGATAACAAAATCTGAAGAGAGCATGCAAAGTAGATAAGTAGCAAATAAGTAAAAAAAGATCATTGAACACATGTATTTTTAAAGGTTACGCAAAACAGAACAGAGTAGGTTTTGGCCACTGTATCACAGAAGGTCAGCTTTGAGCTGGTGCCTCTCAAGGTAGTAAGAACACGGGGAGTTTAATCAGCACATCTGTCTGATCAGTCATCTCTCATGTTTTACTCAAGAAATTGCTGCATTTCAGTGATGGGTGAGATGTGTGCATTTTTACATTTTATATATTACACAGAAAATACTTGTCCAGGTCTTTTCCCAAGAAAACAATAGAATAATGATTTTAAAATAAACTAAAAACCCTCCAATATTTAAAAGTCCTTTAAGTTATTAAGAAAATAGAGGAAAATGTAAGGTTCTGTGTGTAAAAGAACAGCTTTTTTTATGCAGAGCACTTCTGAAAATATTTAATCTGTTCTGATGGCTAATCATCTTGGATGAAACAAATGCAGTAATCCAGTTCTATTGCTCAGTAATTTAGCCCAGTTTTTGTATGCATAGATACACTGACTAGTTTACACACTAACTTGAGTACTAGCAGAATGAGGTAGTGAGTTTTACATTTCCATCTTGACAGTAATTATTGCATAACTGTGTTATTTCATCATGTCTTAAATGTTAAACTCATTTGTGCAACATTATTCCAGTCTTTTTGTTGCGGACAGAAAAATGAGGACAGGCATATTTCTGTGAAGTCTCTTTTGATGTATTTTGTAACAGTTTAATTCTGGAAAAAAAAAAAATGTTGTGAGCTTTAAAACAGATAAAAGGAAACAATGGCCTCCACACCCTCATCACAGGCTGTCCTTAGGAATGCATGTATGTACAATTCTGGAAGGGTAATAAGCATCATCTCACTCATTACCTGGGACCTCCAGGGCTAAATCACAAACCTTTACACCTCGAGTTAA
The DNA here is from genome assembly GCF_964273445.1 of Streptopelia decaocto. Classification (NCBI taxonomy): domain Eukaryota; kingdom Metazoa; phylum Chordata; class Aves; order Columbiformes; family Columbidae; genus Streptopelia; species Streptopelia decaocto. Next base: position 48,876,496 of record NC_138659.1, read on the forward strand.
ATACCCTCACAAGCAGCTGCAGCACACTCATATCCGCTGTTGACCAGATGCACAGAGTGGGAGGCATAGCACAGTGAACACTGGGCTACATATGCAAACCTACTCAAAAGCAAGTTAAAGATTGGCTAGAGACTAATCCATTTTATAGGCTAAGAAATTGATTTTCAGAGGAGCTAAACTACAGGTGCTCAAGTCTCTTAAAAAAAAAATTCAGCTTAACTCTGGTGGTACTATTAGCAGGGCTCACTACAGCAAAGGAAAGCATGAGAAACATTATTTTAGACTCTGGCATTCCCTAAATCAGGGTCCATTGTGCGCAGCGCAACACAGTTTTTTTTTTTTTCCTGGAGCAGTGGTTATGGGGATCCGTTTATAACTACAAATCTAGAGACAGAATGGACTACAAGCATTATCTGCAGCAGTAACAACCTGTTATTTTTTGATGCAATGTACAACGCACTTAAATCCTCATCTGAACAAAAAGAAGTGATAAGATGCTTTACATTTTATTACTGATAAGGAATGAGAATATTAGAAATGAGCCCATTGTACAAGTCAGCTCTGGATCAAGTCAGACAAAACTGATTTAAGTTTAACAGGAGAACAAATGAAGTAGGTCTCTAAAGGTTTCAATTTCAGAAGGGCAGACTCTGGTGTAGTCATATCATCTGGGCTGGGGAGCTAAAAGATTGAGTAGAGAGCCAACTCTTACAAATACTTCACATTACAAATGTTAAAATAGTCAAGAACCTATATTCCAAGCACAGGAAAAAGAACAAAGAAACCCAGAAGGCGGCACACCAGGCCTAACTGAATGCACTATCATGGCAATAAATGCGTTACACCTGAGAATAAGAAACAAAAGTAACATGTGGAAAAACACACTTTTGTTTGCTCATCAGTCCTTTTCTTAGAAGCATGCGGTGAAGTGATAAATGCTAAAAGAGGAGCTGTGTTAGGCTTTGCAGAGGATATGAAGCGGATTAAGATATTTTTCAGTTACATAAACAAAACAAAAGAAAGAAGAGAATGCAGTAGAGATTAAGGATAATGCAGGCACACTCCCAACCTCAAACTGATATGTTACATTAATTTAATGAAGGGTAATACTCAACATGGGGTGAAAGGGAAATAGCTAAAAGGAATGATGTTAGAAAATTAAAATCAGATTAGGTAGAAACAAAAATCAAATCTGGTATAGTTCTAAACTGTAGGAGTGCAGTTAATCTCCACTCCAACTCAGAAGCCTAGGATGTTAGGCCACAACAGTTGCAAGGACTTTCTACCAAACTTCATCAAAACAAAATTTGCACAAAGTAAAGAAAGACTATTTTAAGAAGAAAAATATGATGTCTGAGATTTATATGCCTGTCATTCTGATATCAGTAACAGCCAAAACTTTGCAACAACAAGTTGAAAGTAACAAGGCACAGAGGAAAAAAAAAAAGAGTAAGTACAGTCTGGAATTATTCAAAGTAGATCACAATGGACTAAATAACTTTATCTGATTAAAAACAACCACCTCAAACCAAAACAACAGTAAAAAAAACACAAACCAAACCCAAACACAGCAACAAAGAACCAAACACCAAACCACAATGAAAAAAACCTCACACACCCCCCCAAAAAATCCAGAAATCAACACTTCAAACAAATCCTAGCATTCTAGGCTAAAAAAGCATAATTGGTGTGATTTCTCAACATTAATAAGAAGGCTCTGCTAAAATGGGATGGCTATGGATCACCAGGGTAAGGCAGTGGGTATAATTTCCAACAGAGACAAGGAAAAGTAACAGCATCATGTGAAGCACTGGGAAGAGCTCACCTGAAATTCTGCATACAGTCTAGTCACCTGCATTCCAGAGATTCACTGGAACTAGAGCAGGCAGAGGAGAAGGACCACTAGGAAGATCAGGGGAACAGAAAGCCTATTTCATGAAATGTGATTAAATAAGCTTTATTTGTTTGGTATACTATAACAAAAGCTGAGAGAGGATAGGATTGCTGTCTATACTAGTTAACAAGCTGAGTGGAAAAGATACTATTTTATTTAAAAGAGGATTTTGGCACAAGACCAAAAGGACTTCAGCTGGTCATGAATAAACTAAGTTTGAAATTAGAAGATGGTTCTTAACCAACAGAGCAGTGGTGATGAACCTTTCTGATAGCTGGTGCAGGTTTAAGTGTATGGTAGTAGCTCATTGTTTTGACTCTATTCCAAGTCAGTGCCAATAGCAAACAGCTCACCAGCAAGGCAGTAAAGCAATCATGTTCTGTAACGGCCATCCTTTGGGAAGAGTGGGAACAAGCCACACAACTGTTGTTAAGATGGAGTACACCACACTTAAAAAAATATAATTGCCTGAGTGACGGCTGCAATAAGGAGGGGAAGACTCAGGAAGTATCTTCCTGTTCTAAAGCCTTACAACGGAGGAGTTGGAACATATGATTAAATCTATCACAATTAAGCAGTCAAATAACATTTTTGTTGCCAAAGGGACTGCATGATACTAATGGTTAGGTAAACAATAGCGTAAAACCTAGTGTATTTTTCCTTCTAATACTTAAGAAGCCCCAGTTTGTTTTTTTAACAACAGAAGCAAATCACAGAAAAACCCAAAAACAAACAAAAACCAAACAGGTAGAAACAACCACATTGCACATAAAAAAATGCTACAGAACTTCCTTCTGAAGAGAAAAGCCATCCTGACAAACTATTGCTTTTTTCCTCTGGAAAGTGAGTTACTAGCAAAATCCATAAAATTTTAAGTCAAACAAATCAACTTTTACACTCTTGAAGAAAATAATCCTGCCAAAAATAATTCTCCTTAAAATGAAATAACATACTGCAAGATACTTATGTAGCAAACAATCTAAAGGTGACTTTGATATCAGACATAAAATCCTCCATTTTAAATGAAAATAGCTCTTTATAAAAAAAAGTTTACTTTCAATAGCAAAGGGAATAACATTTGAACCAAAGACAACTTAAGGAAATTATGATTCATGAAAAGATTTTTCTCAACATATACTTTAAAAAGGTTGAAAGAAGTTAACACAACAACAAAAAATCCTCAGATTAAAAAGAGTAATAGCAATTTCTGCTTAGTCACTGACCTGCTTGCAGTCCCCAGGGCCCTCTCCACAGCAGCCATGGCCAAGGCTCCAGGGAGTGCTGAGCTGGGCCCAGCAGAGCACCATCCTGCTGGTGCAGAAAGCAGGTCCTGCTTGTTTCCTCCCAAGCAGCCAAATGCTGGACAGCCATTTTTTTCCCCCTTAAAGGGGAGCCCCTTGTGATGAGGTTTGATTTATCACCAGTGAACAAGTTGAATCACACAGTCCCTCTCAATTTGCCCAGTTAGTGTTACTTAGTGCCCCAGCTGGGGGTTGCATCATTCCTAAATAGATCTTTATTTTATCGCACTATAGGTCAGAATAGCCAAAAATTGGTAAGGCTGATGATACATATTTAAAGAACAAAACCAATATAGGAACAGAGGAATTACCTTGTTCACTGATCCTATTTTTTGAAATCTAGAACGACCTCCCTGGCAATTGGTCTTTGGCTCACATGATTCTGAAAAATGTTATCACTGAAGGTTTGTGTAACACCTGATATCTGTAGTCTGCTGTGATGTTAAACAGGGATGCAGACTCCTGCCCACAGCACGTAAACTCTAAGTGTGATAATAATACTGACCTCTTCATTCCAGTTTGCTGGGGAAGGCACCTGGGCTGGAGATGTAATTGTAGTAGGAAAAAAACCAGATCATTCTTCATGGGCTCTTCAGGAGTTGTTCTCTGCTGAGGACACAGCTGGGTCAAGTTCATGTTAAACATGTCTGAACAGCTGGCACCACATAGTTTCTTATGGACTAGAAAGTAGCCATTTAGTGGTGGCAACTTTTAGGCATAATTAAATTAAAATATATACTTATTTATTCAGAGAAAGATGCTAATAAGGCCACCCAGTCTGTACTTGAATTGTTAAATCCTGTGTTAGAGAATAATATTAAAGTAGAGGTACAAAACCTACATAAAGTAGAAACCAAACAATTTTAACTATGTGTTAAGTGTTCCTACTGATATTTTAGATCATTCACAGCAGCTCTCAGTTGTATACATTAATTAATCTTGTGTCTTTCTTGAAATGTATATTTTGCCATTTAACTTTTCTAAAAAGTAACCACAGCTAAAATCAGTAACAGAGATAAATGATAGAAATGTAGCAGTGAAAGTTCTGGGGCTTGGACATTAATGTTTTATTAAGATTTTGAGACAGCACTCATGATAGAACTAGGCAAACACAGGTGACAAACACAAATACTTAGACCACGTAAAGAAAGGAAAGCCTTCCTGGTTAAAAGGTCTAATGTGTTCAGTTTTCTTTACTGAACTAGAACAAAGGTTCCCCTCCCTCCCAATTAAAGCGAGTTTGCATTCTTCTCCCGGTCTTTTATATAGAGTTGATAGAGCATTGTCACACTCAAAACCTCTCCCTTTTGGCTATTCGGCAAACAAGGGAAGAAAAAGGTTTTCCTTCTCTCCATAGTACTTACTATTTTGCTAGTGAAATTAAACACAAAATATGAAGGATATGCAGTTCATAAAACCTCCAAAGGACACAATAAATAGTAGGTTAATAAGGGTGGATGCTTGTAAGATCTATGCTTATTCTGCAAACAAATGTGACTTTTCAGATCTGTCAGCCACATTTAGTGACAGATACAGATTTCCTGTAAATACAAGCAGGGATATACCAATGATTTATCTACATACAGTTGTGCTCATTTGACTAAAGGCTTGACTGCACATGGAATTATTCAAGAATAAAAGCAGCATTCTTACTGAACAACTTCTAGTGCAGACGTGCTTGTTCTAGACCACAAACTAGAATAAGGTGATCACGTTATGTAATAAGCTTCTATATATGCATAATATTTTTGTAGGGCTGTTGCCATTAAATTCACACCCTGCCTCAACCTGAAATAATTTTCAAGTACAGTAATACCTTAAACTTGAATTTTTAAAAATCTCTTCATTCAAAATTCTGGGAATCCTTTCAAGGATTTTTGTTGCTGTTGTTAGTGAAACTAATTTGCCTTATTTTCATTGAGAACAGACTTTTAAATATATGAAATCACTGTAGATTTCCTGTACTTCCCTTAAAAATTTCATGTAATTCAGAGCCCTACCTGAGGTCAATCCTCCGAAATCTGGATTTATGTGTGGCTTGAACTCATGTTTTCTCATTCTGGGGACATACTGACTTGACAGTCTTCCAGTGACAGTTCCAGAGTTCCCCAGGGTGAAGATTTCTGGCCCTTCTGTTTGCTTATTCCCACATTCCTTCTCTGTGTAAGACACTACATCTTCCAGCTGTCTGTGCGTCAGCAGTCTCTGATCGGATGTCTCTGTGAACTGCTAGGAGGATGGAGAATCACACGTGAGTTCTGATTGCCTCCTGGTGTGAACAGAGCAGAAGGTGTCATTTCAAGAGGGACATCCACAATTGTGCTCTGTATGAAAGCTTATGCAAGAAGCAGCAAAACAAGCCTTTAGCTTGAGAGAAATAAGAATTTCAGCATCAAATCCTGCATAAAAGAAACAGACCAATGCAGTTCTAAAAATTATCTATTTCCTTCCTCCGTTGAAAGGACTAAGAATGTCCTACCTTCTTCCTCACCTCCCAATCAGCACAGAGGTTAAAGACTTTGCTTGTGAGACTGCAACAGCACAGTGTGAGTTTTAGGACATAAAATGAACGGGTCGAAGCAGAGCTAGGAAATAACGGGTTGCAGAAGGAGAAATGGGAACAAGAGGGAGTCATAGGTCTCAGAATATTGAACAAATAAGAGGTAGAGAAGAAGCCACGAAGACGTTTAGTTGGTGAAAAGTTGTCATCTTTACTATTGTTCTAGACCAATTGCTCTATACATTGGAGGATTTTTCAGATTGTGACTCACAAAGTCATTGTTATTGGTGTATTACACTAACTTTATGAAGGGAGAAGGCATGCAACTTCCTTGGCACTGCTCTTCTTCTGTCATAACCTCTAGCCCACCAAGTTAAAGTAGGCCTAGATGGCTTCAAAGCAAAGCAAATATTTTTTTAAAACAGCTAATTATTTCTAGCTACACTTGAATTGCTTACTAAAAATTAAAAAAAAAAAAACCATCAAAGCTAGCATTATAAGAGACACATGTACATGCTTCTTCATGCACTTTCACTGTATAACTGCCTTACTGCTGCACTGTTAAATACAGTTTTACTAGTGCTAGCTTTATGGCATAGTCTACGTTGTGTCACAGTGGATTAAATTAAAGATTAAATTAAGAAGTTCCTTAGTCACAACCATCTTGGGCCACTGCTAATTGTTAATGCTTGAGAATTTTCCAACCAGGAAAAACTCAAGACAGCTGGAGATTCTGCACAGGTCAAGCACAGCTTGTTCTGTAGAGTCCCCTCCTATAACTAATCTGCTAAGCAGTCAGCAGCAGTGAAAAATCCTTTTAGTATAGGTGCCATCCAGCTATAGAATTACAAAACCTTAGGTCTAGGGATTAGCATCATTTTAGGAATGATGGAGGGAAGCCTGCATCCAAGGCTTCGCTAATCTGAAAAAGTAGTAATGTCTCAGCCTTTCAGTCTGATCCCCTTGTGCAACAGTCAGGCCTGACAATTGTTTGGTTTTAGGTGTCTTAAATCTACAATAACTACTGATCTGCCTGTGAGTTAGTAAACTGGCATAAACCAGCTTTTGAACAAATGAATGAACAGAGATGAAAGAAAGACATATTAATTATGTAAAATTATGAACTTTTGGCCTTGCAAGCTGCTTAGTATAGAAAGAAAGACTTCTGTCCTTCCAGTGATAAAAAAAATACTTGTTCATTCCTTGCTTTGGTAGGACTTTCTACCTTAGATAGGTCTGAGACAAACACCCAGATTACTGCAGAACAGGTGGGGAACCAACAGGTACATTTTTCTGGGATGACCTATGGCAAGAAACACATAAAGACCTGTAATGCAGATTGAACCAGCACCACTCATTCAATGAGGAACTGAAAAATGTAAAAGTGAGAGAGAAGTGAGAAGAAAAGGATGAAACTGCAGCCCCTTTGTTTTCTGGTGCTGAGTCAGAGATGAAGGAGCAGAACTGGCGGCAGCTGGAGGATTACCCTACTGTTCCACTTCCTTAAACTGCTGAACCCTGCTTTAACATACGTGGATACCTATGGATAGTCCTTTACACTCAAAGCCGTGCAGTGACTGACAGATGAGAAACAAGTCCATGAACTCGTGCAGTGAACAACTATTCCTGGTTCTCACTAATTCCTGTGCAACCACTCAGCTCTCCACTGCCACTACCAGTGAGATTATGTTGCCTGATATTCATTTTTCTTTCACACACACACACATTTCCAATTTTGTTATTTACTACTGGCAGAAGGGATTCTTGCAATGGTTTTCATTACAGTATTTGGTATTTCAATACTTTGTTATTTGTTAATAAATCGGTTTAATTGTAAAATATGTTAAGGCGTAAGTGCTTGGGGAAAAAGGAAAGGTCATGAAGTTATATCAGAAAACTTTCATAATGTTCAAACTGTTTTATAACGTTAGAAAAAAAAACAACAGTAAATAAACAGTACGCTACAACAGCATACTCCATTGCCTCACTATTCCTTCACACAGGTTATCACTCATTGTGGAGATGGGGCACACAGCCCCAAAAACATTACACATCCTTCTTTCAGTGGTGGCAGACACTTTCTTCTTGGTGGTACTGGCCCCTGAGCCTTTTCTCAATAGTAATTTTCACTCCGCATCTAATTTTCAGCTGTACAGATGCAGCACATCAAAATAACATGAAAATGACTGGGCACTTCAGCATCCTAGCAGCATCCTTGGCAGCACCATTTTTCCTTCAAAGACACCCTTTTTTACTGTTCTACAACTGTGTAGGTAAGCTGTATGCTTTCAGTAGACTTGCTTCTGTAAAACGATGGCAAGACACACTGACATTCAGAAAGTCTCATCCAGATAAATTGAAATGTTAGTCTAAGGACACAGCTCCTCCATGTTGAATGGTACTCAGTAAAAGACCTGCATAATAATTAAATAATACCTTTTAGGCATCACATATACAGGTGCTATTGATACAGATAATGGACTTAACAAACCTGGCACAGTCTCAAATTTGCTGTCTCAGCCACGTTAAAAGCATTCTCAGTTCATGGATATATCACACTATTAGCTGCTTCACAAACTTCACTGCCATATCACTAATGTTTATTAACACCAAAGTGGTTAGACAGAGAAGTCAAGACAACCAAATTCTGCATAGCAAAAATGTGATTTTTTTATATATATACCTTTAAAGAAAAAAAAAATAGTTCTCAGTATGTGTTCCATGAATTGAAAACCAGAACAACATTTTTCCATTAAAAATTGTCTTCAAATAAGACTGAGGTTTGTTTCTCTCTGTTTTCGTCAGCAAAACCTTGGTCAAATAAAACCAAAATACAATAAAATCCCTAAAATCTGAAAGATTTCCATACTAACAATAACCCCTAATAATAGTTGCATTCTCTTAGGAGAAGTAACTGGTGTGTTGATTGGCACCCTTTGGGCAGTATAGTGGCTGCTTGGCACTTTGGTTTGCAGCAGTGTTGCAGTACCTCTATGCATCCAAGAAACAAAAATGACTATTCCACACTATTCCAGGTCGTAACAAAATGCACCTGTTAAGGCCAGGTCCCAACTCAGCCATGCAATTTCTAGCTCATTACAAAACTGTTTAGGCTAAACTTCTCTTTTCTTGGAATAATTTTTTAAAGAAAGACTAAAAGAAAATGGGAAGTTTATGTTGAAGCTCTGTGGTTGTTCTAGAAAAAAGAGTTATGAGACAGAAACCCTCTGTTCATGGAACAAGTACACCACTAACAGGAGCTTCCTTCACTGGGTGGGCTTCTTAGTGAGATTCCCAAACAAAATGATCACCAACATCACTGGAAGTCACCTCTCGACTACAGCAGAATATGCTGTATGGTCTATATGGTCTATGAATCCTACCTGTGATATTATTTTGGTAAGATACAACCTTTTGCACTAATGTCAAGAAGCAGCAAGGGTGGCTGCTCTGAGATGGAATATGGAGTCAAGGGCAATGCCATGGTCACCAGGACAGGATCCTTGCTCTCCCTCTTAGGAAGCTGGGAAGCACTATAGATAGAAGCTGATGTTCAACCAGGAGTTCAGACTCTTAGATGAGTTTGTAGTGATTGGGCAGGTACAAGGTCAAGCTGACAGCCTATCTGCAGTGAGTGTAACTGAGGTTAGGATCTCCAAGCAGGTCCATGATGACAAGGTGAGGCCAAGGCCATCAGCCCATGGGATGGGCTCAGAATCAGTGGGGCCCATGGCCAGTCTGGAGACTGGAACTCCCATGGTCTAGCTCAGGCAGGGACTGAGGGAGCTCCAGGGCCTGTGGGAGACCCTGGGTGAAGCTAGTGAGAGCCATTAAGGCCTATGAGAGCCCTGAGTGTCCTGACAGCTACAAAGTACTATCACCAGCTCAGGTTGCGTGAGCCATTCAAAACTCATTAGGTGTTGAGAACTTTTACCTTCTGATGTTTGCAGAACTCCTAGAGATGAAACAGTCATTCTAGAGTTGTCACGTTTCTTGGAAATAGCGTTAGAGTACAATATTATCACTCCTGCATATTATTTAAATATGACATACTACTTCCACTCAAACCCAAGTCATTTTACTAGTGAAAGAAAAGTGGAAAACACAAATTGCTATTCTGTAGAGGTGGACGTGTAATTCTGAGTATGCCCAGAACTCTAAATTTAAGAAAATCATCTCAGGGTCATCTTTTCAGTAGAGTTTCACTGCAAAAAAAAAAAAAGTCAACTTTCAGTCTGAAACTTTTTATTCCTTTTCTATACAACAAGCTTACTGACTGACATGCATGGACAATTACCTGAATATAATGATTAGTCTTTCTGCAGAAGTATGTGATTTTTATGCTACTCAGAGAGTCTTGGTTTCAACCCATTCTAAAGGTTATTCACTAAAGGAAAATGAGGCTATATAACAGGATTTCTGCTTATAGTGAATTTTTAATGCAGTTAATATTGGCTTATTTTGTGTAAATAAACAAGAACTAGAAAAATCTAAGGCTAGGTAGAGGTCAGATTTTGTCATTTAGAGTCTGTTCCTAAAAGGCCTCTTCTCTCAAATAGTACCTCATATAGAATGCACAAAAATGAAAGTTTTAGTCAATTAAGTTTGTTTAAATGACATTATGGCGGATAAGCCCAAATTGTTTCAGAAAGTGTTATCCTAGTGTTCAGAGACCTTGTACTTAGGCAGTCAGCCAGAATCTATCACTGTGGATTCACAACAATCAAGGCCTTGACAAGTTTTATGTCTAAAGAAAACCAGTTAGTCAATTAATGGTTAAAGACTTCAAAACATCTTTTTGTTAGTATGACACCAATTCAAAAGATAAAAGACTAAGCAAATCTTTTCAACAGTGTTCTGTTCTTTTCTCCAAACCTTCTGAGAAGGAGGAATGAAAAAAAACATCCAACGACAAATCCTGCTAGAATACATAATAGCTAACTAGTAGCCAGCCGTTTAGAGTAACTCTTCCATTAGCATTTGGTACATTTCCTCTAAAACAGAAAGAAACTTTCAATAGATTTTATGGTTTCAGACTTGAGTCTTTTCTTTAATTGGATGTTGCCATTTAATTTTGAATGAAATAGTTTTTCTTTTATTGCATTCTGATACATGCCAGCTTTGACAGAGAAAGCAAGCAACGTAATGCTCATACGGCACATTAAGAGCCACACTCTGTTGTGGCTTTGCACTTCAGAGACCCTAAATTCTACAAAATTTTTTCATTAAAAGCCTTGACTACAGCAGTCTCTGTGTTAGAGGTAATGCAATAATTGAAGGAGGCACAATTGCTTTTTGCAAAACCTATTTTTGAACTCCACGAAGGGAGAAAATAACAAATTGTCTGCCCCAATTTCTCTTTGTATTCTTTAGCTAGCTCAATCAAATATAGCTGTACTTAATGCAGGAGCTCCTCAATGAAATTCTGTGGGCCTGGTAATACAGAAAATCAGACTGTGCCATCATAGAGATTTTTCGAATCCTGAAATCTAAAATGACATCTTTCAGGAATCTTTTTTCAGAAGACACAAGGTTCTGATTCCTAAGGCTGCTCAGAACTCACTGCTGTGCCATCAAGCAGCCTCTAAATGTTATAACGAGGCTCACAATGGACATTATGCAAGCACATGCACACACACACTGCCTAGTAGATTTTCTTTACTTATGACTTTGACCCTCCTCGGCAGCCATTTGGGCGCCTTCTAGAACAGTCAAGGGTTTAGGATGTGCTGATTCCTTAAGAACCTCTTGAAGAAAATTGGTCCCAGTACATGCCTGCCCAATTCTGCTGACATCAGCAAGTTTGTAAAAGAAAATAAATTGTTTGCTGGAGGCAAATTCAGTGTTCTCCCTTAGTGGCCTAAATTTGGGAAAATATCCCTATTAAGATTAGTGTTGAAACAGAAAACTGTGCTAATATGTTGCTGGACTCAGCTTTCTATCTGGAACTCTGCAATCTAATTGTTATAAGTTGTCATGAGCAGCCCTGTCTTCCAAAATACCACAGTTTTCTCGGTATCCAAGAGTTCTAACCTGGAACATACAATTTAGATCTTCAAATATAGCGGGTGGAACATCTGCAGGCCTTGCCTTGAGTTTAAGAATATTCTATGTAGAAGATCCAAATCCAGACAAAAAGTGTGTTCTCCTGCTCCAATCTGGGAAATACTTTGGCCTGAAGCTACCCAAAATTCTTCTACTGTTGACCACAATTTTTTAAAATTATCATTTTCAGATTATTTTGCTTCCTTTATCAGTAAACAGATCTGCAGCGAAACCAGTTCTCCTATTACAAAATATTGCATATGTTTTCCCCCCTTCCACTTAGAGATTCAACTTCTGTCCCTTAATTGCATCCATCTGAATAATTTTAAACCCCTCTTTTACCACTTTATGTCCTATTTCAAAACTTGTTGTACTCCAAGGCACCTGCAGAGAGGATTGATGAACCATCTTCCAGCAATCATCAACTTTCCGAATGTATAAGTTGTTTATTCAGGGTTCAGTCACAAGGATCAAATGGTCTCTTCACTCCTACCATGACAGCAGCTTTATCAGTCCGGTAGGCACATATGCATTACACAGTGCCATCCTTTTCAGAAAAACAATCTCAAAGCATCAGCCAGAATTCAGTAGTAGTATTTAAATAGATTCCCCAAATATAGTAGAATCTAAGGAACGGTAGAGGGCATATTAGGGACAGCTTGTAAGGGAACTAAAAAATTATATGTCCTTAGTACTTTCGTCCCTGTTAATATGAGTGGTCATTACTAAAGTTCATGGAGGTGACTTTGTCTATTCAGGTTAAAGGTCTCTCTACAAAACTACCATTACTCCAGCAACCTGGCTGATGGCCTCTCCACCTCACAGTGTTAGAAAGATGTTTTCTTTTATGCACAAATTATAACAAATCAACCATTGGGAGGTAGGTGGTGAAATTATATGCTTTTAGTGAAGCCAGTGGTTGGGATTTTCAAAGGCATTCTTCATATAGTTTCAACAGGAATATCAGTGAAAGAATGTGCACCCTGCAAAATTCTGCCTTTGCATTTTCTTTTTGGCTGGAAACCAAAGTTCTGTCAAAAGGTGCAGCTCATCAAGAGGGGAAGCCCTTGTTTTGTTTAATTTCAAAGTTATAAAACATAAAACTGTGAAACTGTGGTAATAACATTTCAGCCAACTTAAGCAAGGATACAATATATTACCAAATGTTTCCTGAAGCAATGAAGATTCAAAGTCTGGTTTCCTCTTTTTGCTTTTTCTTTTTGCCCCAGCAGTTAATTTTTTTTTTTCTTTTTGTGAAAAATAAACATATTTATCCATTTATTTTCAGAGATAAGCTTTCATTAGCTCAGGTCTAGAGCTATTTGGAAAACAAGACAAAATGTTTATCACTGTTTTCATTTGATTAGTTGAAATGTTGCTGGAAATATCAATATTTCAACACGTGAAACATTTTCATTAACTTTACCAGTGTCAACAGGGACTGGCTCTGCAAAAAGTCAAAAGTGGTAGACAGCAGACACAATATATTGGAAAACTGAATGAACTTGGTAAATCTGTCCCCAAATGACCAGACAAGATTGAGTTGCAAGCTTTAGAGTTGTCCCCTCTTTCCAAATCCACAGCATGAACTCTCCTGAAAGAATCACCTTTCCAGAATGCTTCATACATCAGCCATCAAAAACAAACAAACAAAAAAGAAAAATACTCAGACTTTTCAAAATGTCTCAGGTTGGGTGATCCAAATAGCCAAGTCATGAATCATTTGTAAAAAATCTTGACCGTGGTCATTGCTGCAACACATTTGGAAATCCTTGGATACTCTAGGCCTGACCTAGAATATAATCCAAGCACAGGTATATGACTATTCACAAGTATAGTCCCTCTTGGGGTTCCCACTTCATCTGTCAACTGAAATGTTTTGAGGTGGAGAGTGGAGTTTTGCTGGGAAAAAAAGAGTTCACAAATCCACTATAAAGTTACCATTTGACCATATTATAACCCAGCAGAATTCACATGTAAATTAACTTGAGATACTTCCATGAAATCCACTGGGAACCAACTTGGTGGGGTTTAAAAAACAGGAAGGAGAAAGAACTAAAAGAAATTCCATTCTATTCCAATAAAACATGCCACTTAAGCTAATTATTTAAGCATGCTCTTCAAATTTATTAAAACTAACTTTAAAATTAAGCACATAAACCAAGACTTCATCAACTGTAGTTATCAAATTCAGACAGTGGTAAGCCACAAGCTCTGAAAGGCCCCATTTGACTGTTCAGTGTAACATTTTTTTTCATTTGTACAATAAAAGTAGCAATACCATTTAATGTGAAATGTGAAAAAATTATTGCAACACAAAGTAACCCTCGCTCCCAAGCTGTGAGCATTGCCCTGGTCCTCTTCTCACTGCGGCTGCAAGCACGGTTTAACAGATACCTCTGACTTAGGCGGTGGGAGAACTCAGTGGGCCCTTTTGTATACAAAATTTTAGCACACAGCAGTCTCTGAAGGCCGATTACCAGCCTCCCTCTCTCCTTCTTTCTTTATAACTGGGGTTGGAATGAAAACATTGGCACCGCCTTAACTATGTCAAGATTAGCATTTGCTATTATAATTAACAGATTCTTTTTTTTCTTTGTGATGTGCATGTATATACTCTCCCCAGTGCAGTAGTTACAGATGGTATGGTTTGTAACATATACTATCTCTAAACAACAAATCTGTTATTTTTAGAGTATGTCTCTGATAAATTTTATTTAAATGTAAAAGGTAATAGGCAGAAAATGTAGTTTGCTTACAAGTTTCCTTTATGGTTGTTTGACTGTCACTTTTCTGCAGATTTATGATAATCATTCTTGTAACAAAAATGTTTACTTCACTGTCTAAATAATAAGGTAATTTGTTACAGCTAATTACTCAAGTGCTTCCTTAATCTCAATTAAAAGATTCAGGCTGATTTTCTATATTTCTGCAGCAGTATGTTCCAGAATATCCTGTTAATGTATTCCCAATCACATATTTGTTAAGGAATGCATGGTCCATGCAAAACTGAAATGCTAAAATACATAGCTGCAATCTTAAACAATGATTTATTGTGACATGGGATGTGGGACATTTCCACAGCTTTTGTGATTGCAGTAATGAAGCTGTAAACCAAATAGCATGAAATGAAGCAAGGCCTTACAATTTAATCAGCTCGTAAACAGATCTACTGCATCAAGCAAATGACATTATTATCCATCCGAAGTAAATCATGCTAATCTCAGGAGATAAAATCAACATCATTAATGGTCACATGTCATATTCATCAACACTAAACCATCCCTTTTGACAGATTAATCCTAACTACAGCTCCCACGATGTATGGTAATAGGGCTTGTAGCATACATTTCATTCAGCAGTAATGCTAACCAGCACTCTTAGTCTGCTATTACAAATAATTTTTTTATTGATTTACATATTTTAAAATGCATTTAAGGTGAGGTATCATTAAAAATCCTGTCACTATCACATATTTCTTCCTCACATTCGCAGACTGTATTAACAGAAACTGGAAACTAAACACTGCATGCAATAGAAATACTTTCTTTAACACGTTGTTAGTGGTAATTAAAGATTTCTGCCTGCATTTTTCCATTCAGCAATGAACATATGTGCTCCTTTTTATAGGGTTTAAAGAACTATTGATAGTATTATTCTAATATCTCATTTGTAGTGTAGTAGTGCATAGTGCCTCTGGTCATGGATCAGGGCTCCATTGAGCCAAGCAGGATCGTGAAGACTTTATTATCCATTATCCCATAATTAATACAACATGAAAAACAAAGTTCCATTTGTGATATTAACTCTTTGTTTTACTTTATTGTGTCCTGCAAACTGATTGTGTATTTCTGCTCAGACTCCAGCTCCTGCGTATCGCCTATTTTTCCAAACACAAAATATATTTATTTATCAAGGAACTGACCCTGTATGAATGCTTTTGAAAAGTGTCCACTATTCAAAGTGTCACTTTCCTTGAACAGGCACTGAATTATATTGACAGGCACATTATCAAGGGCTGCTGACTGACAGAATGAATGACTGCGGCTACATGCCGCATTGCCAGTCACTGACTGAGTGGGTGCAAAAATTATCTACAACCTTTGTAGATCTAAAGGACTCTGAACTAAGGCTAGAAAAGAAGATCTATGCAAGTGATTTACTAGTGCAGCATTTATCAACCTAGTACAAACATCTCGACTATTACCCAAACTGGTTCACTAATATAGTAATTCATTAATGGTTTATTCTCTCTTCTGAAACTATTTTTTTTAACATTCCTTTTATGCAATTATTAATGTCATGTTATTTAATATGTGTTTATGTTTCACCAGGGAAATGGTTGGGGTAATAATTATAAAAGCAACCACTGCCTCTTGCATTTGTTTTTAAGTCAGTGTGGGTTAAGATGCATCTTAGTAAGATTGTAAGGGCAAGGCAAAAACAATGCTGGAGATTTCCTGTGGCTGACGCAGAGCAATCAGTAAGTTTGGTTATGAGAGAAGGCAGAACACTTCCTGGGCTGTGCTGGGACTTTATGAAAACACTCAGCTAACCACAAAATAATTTCATTTATTTGTCAAAATAATTTATTAGCTGGGCTTATTTCTGATTGACATGATGTCAGCTTGAAGAAGTAGACCACAAAAATGTGCTTATTGTAAAAATCACATCTATTAGCCAAAACTAAAAATGCTAATAAAACGTTTCAATAAGTGCATTAATTTCAAAACCTCAAAGTACTAATGTCAAATTCACTGGAATCCACTGACCTTTAAAGAGCTTTTAAAGATTTTACAACTTAAATTGTCACATTACTTACCAAGAATCCTTAAGCATCTGTTTTAGTATCTATGGTGTATTTTAATGTTGGGGTTGTGAAGACTTTCCCTTTTCTGTCGCTGTCCTTTTTACTCTCAACACTTCCATACTTGAGGCCCTACATAAGTTACTCAATCTTTGACAGGCTGCAGACAATCTGTGGGGCTTCATCAGTGGTGGTGGTTAGAAAACTAAAAGAATCACTGATGAGGAAGAACAGAAAAGCCCACCTTTCTCATAGGATTTTGTGCTACTGCATAATGTCATAGTTCTCCTCCAAACCTGTGTTCTAGTACTTCCTAGATATGTCTGATTTTACAAAGGTTTACTAGTAAAGTCAAGATGAAAGCAATCTGTCCTTGAAGGGTATGGTTTAGGCAGGCAAAGGGAACAAACCTGTTTCTCAAGCAATACTAGCAAAACTGGCAACGGGACTTCTTGGTGGTATAAACACAAATAAAGTAGAAGTTTTGCCAGCATAGCTGTGGTGGAATGAAGTAAGGGGAAAAATAGTCTCTGATATAGCTGTGCTACCAGAATTTTCCCATGTCGACCAGGTCCTAACAAGAAACAGAACTTGTACAAAAATAATTATGATCTAAAAAGACAAATGATGGATTGTCTTGCTTTTATCTACAAGAAATGAAGGAACAAAACCATGCAGTGGGCAAAAGACAACAGGAATGCCTCTGATAGCTCACTTTTACACCTGCTGTGGGTGTGGATTAGGATGAAGACCACCACTGAAAGGAGAAGTACAGTCCCACGGGGCTATCTGATAATTAAGAGTAAAATTAGGTATTATTTTTATTCCTATTACTTGGTCCTCCCAGAGAGCAAGTATTAATAAAGATATGATAGAAAGCCCCTGAGAATTTTGTACATGGTGTTTAGCAGTGGGACTCACATAAGAGCCACTACTGTGGTACTAAAATACCATGTTATCTTAACTTTTTTTAGCAGAGGAGTTATTAAAAATAACATTAACTAATGATAACATTGCAAAGAACCTGTTAATCCATTTATTTCCCTTTTGAAATACAGCTGTAGTGGAAGCTGTGCTTGTTTTTAATAAGTCTTGATAATGTTCTATCAGCGTAAAGAGCTACATATGGAACTCATACAGATAACTGGTTCAGTAATTCTATGTCAAGATATAAAGATAATTTCATTCCTTAAAAATGAAAAGAATACACTATTTAAAATCCTTTTCTTACGTTGCATGCACAAGATAATCAATCACCCAAAATAAACTATACTATTTAGGAGCTATTTGAAAGGAGAGGAGCTGAAAATCTCCTTCAATCCATTAAAAAATGGTTAAGAATAGAAAATATCTTAATTTTTATGCATGTATTTTGTTTGCTGATTTATGTTTAGAGTAACTTAATAAGTCAATCTAGTAAACAACATCCTGCAAAATAAAGTTTTGATGCTAGCAACATTGCTAGTTACAAGTTAATAATATTACCTGAAGAAATGCACAAATGATTGTTGAGAAAATAACTGTTAAATGGTAGAGAATAATAAAAGCAAATAGAAGATGAGGGGTACCCAACAGTAGTATGCAAACCTGGATTCTCCTGCCTGTAAATGTATGCTGAAGGATATTCAAAGCAACATATTATTTTACTGTCATGATGTGCTGGTGAAAATCATGGTGGAATATGCAGTTCTGGACATTCAGGCCCTAAATTTCTCTCCAATATGTTGTCAAATTGAATTTGGGTCTGGTTTGTAATAACCAGTAAAAAAAATGCCATTACATTCTCACTTTTTAACCACTGTAGAATAAGTTGTTGGCTATTGCATTGTAGCTGTAAAGTTGTATTTGAAATCTAGAATGCTTTAAAAATCCAATGTAAAGGATACAGGTTGAAGCAATCATTAGACTACATGAAGAGTATATATTATTATTAAAAAGCACTAAGAAACCATGGGAATTAGATATGCAAAGTTCAATGTGCAACATCAACAATACAGTGGAAATAAAACAGTGGAATATGCCTCAAACATGCCTTTAGTGGCACGGCAGCATTAGTTCAATAAAGGTACCAAGGCAACAGAGACCTTAGGGAACATAGGGAAAAACTCCTGACAGCTGATTTTCCTGTTGGCCATTTGGCATGTAAAGTAGAGTAGGTTTGTGCACCTGACAAATTGGTGCCTGCTTTATGCCCCACATCACTTCTTTGAACCAGCTTTTCCTGATGAGTAATCTACATTGCCACAGTTTGAGTCACATAGAAGAAACCCCTAATATTGTAGCTGACACCTTCATTTTCATTCCAGCTGATTGTAGAGCTTCTAATTTAGACAGACAAGAGGTTATTATGCACGGTAGCAAGGGGAGCAGTACCAGATCTGCAAACTCACATCTAAGGAAGTGAGAAAACACTTTTTTATACTCACTGTATCTAAACATATAAAATGCAAGTAGCTCATCCGTGAGCCAAATTAGCGTCTCTCATTTTGTCATCTGCAAACTCAACAGTGACATAAGCATGGACTTCAATACACCATCTTTCAGTTTTGATTTTCTCATGTTGAAAAAGAAGTAAATCCAGACTAAAGAGAAAATACACTCTTTGTTAAACCTGGATTATAAAAACTTATAAAACTACACAAAAGTTTGTTATTACACTCTTGGCCTGAAAGTTTCCTTTTGATTCTGTGTAATACTCAGAGGGAGCTTGAGTATTCAGGATCTGAGATCATGACTGCATTCTCAACCAAATCCCAGAGGGAAGATCAGATAGCATCTGGCCTTTATGAGTCAACATAGGGTGGCTGCTGGGAAGGAAAGAGTAGTCCTTTGTTCCCATTGACTTTTGCATAGGAACAACCATAACATACATAGTGACAAGAATCACTCCCTCCTAGCTTCACCTGCAGCAGGTAAGGCAGTGGCATGGTCTTGTCAGCCTTTCAACCAGCCTAGTGAGCTAGGCAAACACAGAAGCGATGATTCATTGATACCTGAGCTCTTGGAAGTCTTCGGGAAACAATGCCTGAGCCACCAGAGCTAATTCTTCATGAAGTTCCTGAGGTAGCACAGCACCTCTGCATCCCTTCCCGTCCCCTGCCAAGAAGGCACCATATCTCTACAGGTCTATCCAGCCTATGACCCAAATAGAAACTCTCCCATCTGACTTGCAGATGCCAGTGCATTTAACTTGAGCTGGGACATAAAAAAGTCCTTGTCTTGTAAATGGAAAATGTTTTGACTAAAAGCTGTCAAATTGCAGCAAGTAACGAAGTCCACAAGGCTTTTTTCAGTGTCATTTGGTAGAGGGAAAGAAAAAAGTCTTCAAGGAGAGCATATGAGTCATGGGATTTGGTTTCCCGAGGGCTCTTTGGGATTCTTTTAGACCAAGAGTTTTCTAACACTGTCAGAGCAAGGGCTGTGTGAAACGCAGCAATTTTGACTGTCATGCTATTTTTCAGTTCCAGCTTTCATCACTTTGTGCCTTTTGGGTCTAACTTTGCCTCCACTTAAGTGGTTGTCAATGTAGAATAAATCACATGAAGAATACTTAGGGCCATGCTCTTTGCCCAGCCCACATAATAGAGGAAGGAGCTAAATCCTCAGAAATAAAGGGGTATACTCCTCCTCAGTATGGCTACTGAAATTCTGGAGAACTAACTGGTAACTTGAAGTTGAGAAATAGTTGTTTTCTCTAGCATATATTCCATTCAAATCTGTGAGGACTTGCAGCCCTCTGCTGCTTTTTAGAATAGCAGGAAAAAATATGCTCTGTCATTTGAACACAACACATGAGTAGAAAAGAGTAAAAATGAATGTATTGCACAATGCATGAGTAGCCTCAATACAAATTAATATATTATGATGGGTTTAGGGGACAGAGGGGTGTCCAAAGTTGGACCTGGAACAGTCAAGCCAGTGATTCATGGCTTTCAGTAGTGAGGCCAATGATGCTTGAATTCCAACCTCTGCAACTGTGCCTTGCCATTCATTCTTTTTCAGATGCAAAATATTGCAGTCATTCTTTCTCTAAGGGACACATGCTAAAGGACATTGGGACTAGCCAACAAACTGGAAATGTAAGCAGTGCTTCTTTACATTTTAGGGTAGGAGATAAACAGGGCTCCTGATGTACATTAGAAAGAAAAAAAAAAAGAGGAAAAAAAAAGAGTAGTGGCCTGATTCTGACTTAGATTCTTGCACAGGAAGCTCATGCAAGTCTGAAGACTCTACAGAGGAGCCAGCTTCACAGTAGGAAAAGCTTTTTTTGTTATTATTAGCAGCCTGAGGTGTGCTGATTATTTTACTCCTGGTATTTTGCCATTTCTTTTAACATGCATTGCCACAAAATGACTCATGAGAAGGGGTTTTTGAATGGAGCTCAGTCATTTTGGCACAGATTCCAACTCTGATCATAGGGAAACCATTTACTTTCCCAATTACGTGGTCGAGGCACAACCCCAAGTACTGCAGAGTCTTGTCTTCCCAGATTAACCTAGCAGAAAAGGCCAACTAATAAACAGAAGAAAGTAAGTGTTTGGTGAACTTCATAGTCAGAAACTGTACACAAAAGTTTTCAGGCAGTTAATTTCCCTTCATTATTTGTGTGCTGCTCTTGAAGAGCCTTCATAGAATCAGTTTTCAAAAATGAATTTCAACAGCAATACTACAAATAGAAAAATTATAATTCCTCTCTTCAACAGTTAAAGTTTGAAGTGACATGTAACTGACCTGTCAGCTCCGATCCTTTATCTGCTCAGAGTTTAAATCAGCTCTCTAGTGGAAAACAATCTGACGTAAAGTTGAGCTAGACCTTAGCTAGACAAATCTCCTTAAAGCACAAACCTTAAACAAATGCAAGGCTTTATTGTCACCTACACACTTGTTCTGCCAATCTAATCCACACAATGGCCTGTTGACCACGAACTCTTCTCCTCTGTGGGAACTGAGAGTGATCTCCTTCACACTTCTTAACTTCAAAACATTGCTTTCCTCCCCTCTTTCCCCCTTAATTCCCCTCACCCTCTGATCACAGAAATCCTCTCACTAATTCTTACTCAATACTGGAAGGTGTTCTATTGTTTCAGCGTATCACAGATCCTCACATCCGTTACCGTTTACAGGCCTGTGTCCCACAGTTTGGCAGTCCTGGGATGATCCCCGAGTCACTGAAGTCAGAAGACATTTTGACATTTTGCTGCAGACTGTAACAAGCATAGGATGAGGCTCATGCAGCAAATTTTGTATTACATCCAGGTGTATGTTTATGTAAAAGGTATTTTTCACTTAATGTAAATGACGGGGCTCCAGTATCCAATGTGTATGTTCTTTCCAACACTGCTCTGTGCAAAAAGCTTTTTCATTTACTATACTTCTGGTTCAAGCACACAAAATGAAGTGAGGTAGTTAAAAACAGGCAAGTACTATACCTGATGATTTACCATATTTTATTTACATTATTATATAGCTATTAGATGTAATATTGTCTGCTCCTGTCACTCTCTGCGATGTGTTTGATGATTCAGGGAATAAATAAAACCTGGGGTTAGCAAATAAATGAGAGCAGAACTGGCAGCACACCAAGTCTGCTTTATTTGACTGAGAGAGAGATGTGTTACATGGCCTGTTTGTTTAAATTATGCCAAGAGCTGAGATACACCAGGTGTTGCAGACCATGGAGCAGAGCCCTTAGAATGTTTGAAAAAACAGATTTCTGTTTACCGGTTTGCCAGAATACAAAACCAGAAGGTTTACACTGAGAAGTTGAAAGAATGAGACTCTGTACTACTATTTTCCTATCATTGTTATTAACTGAAGTTACAGAAATGTCATATATGTACTAATAGTGACTACCCAGTCAAGGAATTTATAGTATATGTAATTATGTAAAATTATTTTAATGATTATCCTAGTGATTCTGAAATACCATAAGACACTTCTTTAATACAAAACAAACCACACTTTTATGCAACTGAACTTCCATTAAGTTCAGTCCATGGGAGCTGGGTCTGAGACATTTACACTGTAAAGGTTTTTCCCCCAACTAGCCCTTCCATCAGCTGTGGTTAGAGAGGGTGGGTCAAAACCAAGGACACCCTGAGCTGTTCTTACAGAATGTGTGTGGAAGTACACAGTTCCAGTGTCACAACGGGACCTTAGTTTAAAAGGATCTAGCAGAAATTATACTTAAAATGTTAACTTTTACTTATGCTCATACTGAGGGACGTGTTCGAGCATCCACTGCAGGGGTGGCTGGGCCACCAGCTGTTGTGCTGCTCTCCACAGCTCCCTGCAGAGCCAGCAGAGTGGGGCAGATACCTGGATCCTCACCCACTTCATTGCAAAGTCAGCCAAGGCAGTTTAACCTACCATAGAAGACTGTTTGAAAGTAATCCACTTAACTTTGCACTGCTGTGGGGACAATGACCTTTGGCAGAGGAGGAGGTAAAACCAGCAGGAGTTTTGTCTTAAGCTAGTAAAGCAGTTTCTGCAGTGAATATCAGACTACAGCCTCAAACAGGTTCAAAACCTGGGAGAGACATGGGGGAAGAAAGAGAAAGAAAGTGGTGGTGGAGGAGAGAAACACAGAGAGAGAGAAGCAGAGAGACTGGGAGAGAAACAGAGACTACTTGTTCCTTCTTTAACTCTATGATCTGTTACCAGCCCTCTGAGCAACACGTTATCTGTCTACCAACAAAATAAAGGCTAATGCATGTGAGGCTTCTTTAAGTTTCACCCAGTCGTTTATTTGTTTTAGTGATTTTATTCCCTGCCTTGAATAGAAAAAGATTACTTTTTAAAAACCAACTGCAGCAGTGGTGACATGAGTTATCTTCCAACCAAAGTACATTGTCTAGGATTCAGTTATCTCTGAGACTGCCTTTTTCTCTGTATCTTCTAGCGGTTATAACTTACAACTGCCTGGAGTGCTTTTATTGTCTGGTTCAAACATCTTGATGGACAAAACATTCCTGCTGACTCTCCCTGGAACTCTCTCTCTCTGTTGAAGTCTGCCAAAACCTGAGCTTCAGAGTGCACAAAACACATTGCAAGAGAAGTCTGCTTAATCTCACTTTCAATTTAGCAGGAGGATATCGGGATAGTCCCAGAAAAATGCTGAGAGATTTGTGTTGATCTAATGAAGAAGATAGTAATGCCATGCTTACATGGAAGCATCTTCTTGTGTACACTGGTTAGTGTGGCTCAATTGGGATAAATAAAGGAAGAAGATCCCTAGGATAAATTCCTAATTTCAGCAAAGTCAAAGGTAAAACTGCTACTGATTGTAGTGGGACCAGCATTTGGTGTCTGGTTTTTTTGACTCTGTAGTTTATTCAATAGCATATCTGTATGTGATAGTTCTCTGTATAAGAGACACGGAGAGAACTGTTGTACAAAGAAATACACACATTTTATATATCTTTCCTTAAAAGTTTCTTGGTAAGAAAGTCAAGAATCCACTCACTCTCCATTAATATGAGCATAAGTACCAGAACACAGGGTGGATTTTATGTACGAAAATAAACTGTTTGTCTCATTGCTGAAGTTTTTAAACCCATTTTTAATAGTCTTGTAAGCAAAATAAACTCAATAGGTCTGATCTGCCAATGTGTTACTCCACTTGCATGTCAGTGCAATTCCATTGATTTTTGTGCTACTGTGGCAATGTAAAAATGAAATAACACAGGGTTGAATGAAACCTTTTCAAAGACTGGCTGATGGTCCTGTTCAGAAATCAGATGAACTAAGAAAAGCAAAATATGTTGAGAGGAGGTGAAGTTCCAGCTGTGCTGCTGTAGTGGGAGGAAGGGTCACACACTATAACAAGCTGGTTTCAATGATAAAATACATTTCACAGTGGAGAAGTGATATGAAATGCCAGGTTTATATACAATTTGTTTAATGGCCTCAAAATTGTCTAAAAATAGACTCTAGCCTGTGTTTTTCCTCTTTGAGAACTATACCAATCCTCAATTCTGCATCTCTGTTTCTTCAAAGAATAAAGTTTGCAAAGTACGGGTTGCACGGGCAGTAAGATTTGTTGCTTTGGGACTTGGGACAAAATCTAATTTTAGTAGGCTCTATGCTTCCACTTATAGTGGTGAGGCAGAATATCAAATGAGCTGTTTAGCTGTGTTAGAGCTACACATTTGCACTGGTTACAAGGTTCGTTTTCATAATTCTTTAAATGACTGGACTTCACCATAACATGAAAGCAAGCCTTATTCCATTAAACTCTCAGTTCACCCAACTTACTAAAAAATGGACCCTCTGTATATTCTGAAATTTAATTCACATTAGCCAGTTCCTTGGTTAGGGTAATTTAAACCAAAATAAGACTATTGCTTCTCTCTAAATAGGTGCTGTAGGCCACAATATGTTGTGGGCCTAAACTGCATTATATCACTTTAAGACGTAAGTCTCAAACATGAGAAAAATGCGTGTGATAAAATAAGACCAACATTGTTTTTGACCTAGTTCGAACAAAGGTGCAGAAAATCAATGAGCTCCGGAGAAGCCTAAATGCTTTGTTAGCCTTTTACTACAACATTATATATTATATGCAAATAATGGCACAAATTTAATGCTACTATTCATGTCAAGTGATTTTTTTGAATCTATATTTTATATTTTACAGATCTTGAACAGTAACATTTTTCTTTCTAGTGCAAAGTTGCTCAAGGTTCACTGGAGACTCTCTTAAATTGCTGCTTTCAGAGAAATAACAATGTAAAATGACATTATGATGTATAGCACCCTTCTGAAGACTTGAACCGGTGCAGCAGCAAGCCAGTAAAACCTCTGGGAATGAAGAAATCTCCAGAGCACTATTGTCCAATTGTCCTAACCACATCATTTTTAATTAGTTGTAATTAATTTCAAGTGACAGCACACTGATATATCAAATCAGAAAGCACAGAAAAACACACTGGGATTTGGAAATTATTATTGTTAGACAATTTCTCTATTACAGAAGAGAACTAGATGTGAATACTACCTGCCTCAATCTATATAATTTTTCATTAATTTGTTTCAATAATAAAGATAAAACATGCGATAATGTTGCTAAGCTAGTGACAGAGCTTTAGCACTTAGCCAGCTGACATGCATCAGGCTAGCAAGTAGTCCATACACTACTTCTACTGGAGAGATTAGTATCTATCAATTCTAACAGTTGTTCCTGTTAAGGCTAAAATAGTTTAGGATTATGGAGACAACAGGCTACAAATTATCCACATTTTTGTCCCATCCAGTCCCAATGGGTTAGGTATTCCTGCAGGGGACTCAAAAGACTTAAAACACAGTCCTTTTGAGTAGATTTCAAGAGAAACTGAGATTTTACCTCTCTGTGAACGTATGTTAGAAATCCTACATTTGACAGTGCTAGAGGAATCCAAATGGAGGGATTTTTCTACCAAGACATGGACGAGTACCTATGACCACCCAAGTTTCCAGGCAACATGACCCTTGCAGCAGTTACCCAATCCCTACTGCCCTGATATGAGTAACCTGTATCCAGTTCAGCATGGCTTGAGGGTGAGGAACTGCTGGATCTTCTCCTTTGTGATCAGTGCAGTCAGAGTCTTAGAGAGTTCACACAGAGGTTTGCTGTATCCTAGGGCTAGAAGAAATACCTACCAGAGAAGTGGCTATCTTCTGTGTCTGCTTAGTGCCAACAGTGGCATCAATGTGCCTTAGAGTTACAGATGGAAGTGCTATAGATCATATGTATCACACTACAGGTAGGTTACTGAATTTAGAATACTGAATTATGCCGTTAAGTGTTTCAATTGTGTAGATATTGTCAGGCCATACCTACGACAAATTAAAAAGCTACATCATCTAATCTTGACACTACTAGAGGAAAAATATGTCTATGAGGTTAAATGGGGCCAAATTTTCAATAAAGTTAGTTTAATGACAAGATATACCTCTAAAATTTAAAGTGCAAAACAGATGTTCTTAAGTGATCTTAATATGAATTAAAGAAACTAAATCATTGTCTGTAGAAACTGAAATCCTAGACTGATGACACAATAGGCAGGGAAAGACAGTGCTCATGATTCCGTGTGCCAGTGCCCTTCCATGATAACCTAAGAGGAAAAAGTGCTCCAAGGAGCTGGTGTACCCAGTTAGTCCTTACCAACTGCACTGAACTTGCCCAAAGGAGGTAGGATAGTATCGTGAGGTACTTTTCCCCTTCACTGTCAGCTCCTTTTCACGTGAGCTGAAAAAAACAGCTTGCTTCCCAAACCAGTTTTCAGATGACAACTACTGATATAGTCAAACCAGTTACATACAGCAGAGAGGTGACATAATGTGGTCTTTGTGTAGTCTCTTCTCTTACAAACACTATGTTATTCCATCTCCCTGTGATTACTTTGCAATTTCACATACTTTTACTCATCAGTTTTTTTACAATTTAAGAATTTAAGCATGAATATGACTGAATTAGGAGTATTGGGAACTATCCAAAATAATAACAACACTTCTCTGAGCATTAATGTATTAATACTATAGGTGAGTCAGTCAGCCATATTTTTTCAGGAAAATACAGCTGAAGGAGCAGTTATAGTTTCACCACCATTTGTCAAAAAATGCAAAATAGGAACCTTTGTAATTCTCAGGAAGAAACTTGTAGGCCCTCAAATAAGGCCTCTGTTATTGAACCATACTTGTATACTGAGAATGTTTAATTAGTCTTATGAAGTCAAGGAACTTACTAATTCTCGAATTATTTCATTCTGGCAAATGTGGTAACTAAAAATACAAAAAGACTTCCATGAAGACCAACTTCTTATATCCTGCATTTATCTAAACCCCTACGTTCTCAGCTGAAAATGTCTATATTTGTTCATCTAACAAAGGCAAAATGTTTGGAATGACTGAATAAAGTTAGGTCATGCATTTTTAAACATGATTTACTCAAAGCAACTCGATCGTTCTGTCTTATATTAGAGTCCCCAAAGATCAAGTTTGGTTTATTACAGCATCCTGCTCCTCCACCTGCAATCAGAGCTTCCACCAGACCAGCTGCAGCGAGCACACATGGTGAGAGGCAGCCTCCTGGGAACCCAGCCTAGGAGTGGGCAAGACTTACAAATGATACAGTAAAAATCAAAAGCACAGTGAAGCCTCAGTACAGAAGTCCCATGAAAAGCCAGGGTCTGATCCAGAATAAAATTTTGGTACCCTATTCAGGGTCTTCATTAATGGACAAATTGATCTTTAATGAGAAACTAGACAGAGTTGGACTAGGCTCCTTTTTACAGCACAATCCATCTAATTTCTGCTGTGTCAAAATGTCAAAAATGATTTAATTTCTTTCTTTCTTTTAATACTTTCGTGGTCCTTTTTTTCCTCAAAGGCACAATCTATCTGTAGTTGAGAGCCAATGCAAACTGCAATAGGACTGAGGACTATCTGTCACTACAACAAAACTTTCACAGCAAGGCAGAGGGGAAAAAATGCAGAATTGATTATTTTTAGTAACATACATGATTTTTTTTGACACACTAGATTGCCTCAAATTGCAATGCATTAGTAAAAAAGATAACATAACCTGCCTGTACTTTTAAGTGCTGGCTATTGCACAGGGTGGGTTTGTTTGTTTGTTTTTTTCCAATGGGTTTCTTCTTCTTCCCGCCCCCCCGCCCCTTGCTTCTATTTAGTTACTTGGTTTAATTAAGAACATTCAAAATAATTACATGACCTTTGATGCTGTTCTATGATTCACTATATTCAAGAGCATCTATTTTTGTTTGTATAATATCACGGCATAAATGGTGTCGTCTTTCAACAGAGTGTGACAGGAGCTTAATTCCTGGTGCCTATGAATCAGGTCAAGAGCTCTGTCGATGACAGTGAATTAGAGATTTACAGTAGACCAGACAAACTATAAAAACCTATGGTAGGGATTATGAGTTATCAAGATGTGCTGAGCTGGCACATGCTGCTAAGTTTGCGGTCAGCATTATCCAGAGGGAAGCTACAGAGCCACAGCTGCACAGCACTCTATTACTACCAGTTAGCATCAGAGCAAGTATCAGCAATAGGAAGGCTTTAAAAAGGTTTGAAGGCGGGAGGATAAAGAAGGGAAATCAGGAGGAAAATGCATGACAAACAGTAACGTCTCCAGGACTGGCAACTCGTAAATCCAAAGGTTGCTAGCAAACAAACTGTGCGTTCAGCACTTTAACAAAAATGCTCAAGGAAATAACATCAACATCAAATTGAAAGCCTTCTATTCCCTTGTTCTGGCAGGAAGCATGGGGAAAGCAATAACTGTGGGAGGCTGCAGTTTTTCATGCAGCGATTCTTTGTTCATTGCACGTATCATCAACTGATTATTTGCAAAGGAGAAACGTGCCAGGTAGGGAAAGGGTTTCCTGTTCTGTCATGATTTTTCTTGAACTCTATTAATTCCTTTCTTGATTTTTAATATATATAAACACATTGCTTATGGCTCTGTATATGCTGGCATCAGTAAATGCACAGGGGCAAACAGCTTTTCTAAATCACTGGCTCTTCACAAACTGCAATGGAGATCACTGATTAATATAGCTAAACATTAAGTCTGTTTTACTTGCCCCAAATTGACTACATATCCCAAATGAGAGTCTGAGAACTAAGGTATATTTAACAGTGATTTGCCATGCTTCCAGAAGTTTTCAGCCTTCCTCACTGCAATATGGATGGGACTTACTAAGGTCTTACATGTTCTGTTATTTCACTTCTCATTTAGGCGATGAGCCTTTAGGACAGACTCAGAAAGTCATGACCACATTGACAACTTTTGGGTTTCTCTAGTTGCTCTTTTCTGTACAGAATTTAGCATAGAATGAGAAGTAGGGGTATGATATCAATTCCTGCCATGAGTTGGCCATCACAGCTTGCAGCTTGAGACACCGGTGTTCTGTTTTTCTTATAATGGCCTCTGCAGGGAAGTTGATAATACTGGGAAAGGTACAGAAAGTCACAAGAACACACTGGTTTTGCTAGAGGACAATAAAAAAGTCACACTCCTCTAGAACAGAGAGAACATTTGCCCTGTCAGCAATCATCTTCAGGTACATCCCCCCAACCATCCAAATTCCATTTTATCTGAATTGAGGTTGTTCCAACTTGCCTTTTAGCCTCCCAAGTGATCTGGTTCTACAAGAGCAGAGAGATTAAACCTTCCAGTGTGACAGGAGACAGACACAGCTGAGTGCCATCTGCACATTAATAAATCCACTTATGGTCTCAAATTTTTTCACATACATATCAAATAAAAGAGCTGCACAGAAGACCATCCTATAGTGTTTCCCAGAACAAAGAATCTACTAAAAAAATCATCCCATAAGACTCTTTAAGATTTATTGGAAGGAAAATAATTGACTCAGCAAAGATCAACCATACCATTCCTACCAGATACCCAGGCAAGCCAAGAACATCTTGTAATTAATTGTACAAAAAGCAGTTGAAAGACACAACCATTATGCATTTTGGTCTGAAATAAGCAAAGTATACGTGACTTCCTGAAATAATTAAATGAACTGCATGCACTTGTGCCTTGCAGCAAAAGCCCTTCTTAGTTTCTGAGTTGATCTCTGTCAGGCTTAGCACAAGATTGATATGAGGCAGCTGTACCAGCTGTTACCCATCGCAGGAGATGGATTTTTGAAATGTGTCCTGATGACCCGCTAGAGGTAACCCATGTATTATTCTTCTCTAGAAAAGGACTAAAAACTCAGTCAGTGAACCACTACATTTTTTTTCAGCCACACTAGGCAACCACTGTTTATCTTCCTTTCTGTAGGAAAAGAAGTTTTGGATAGGTATCTCCAAATTCCATATATAAGAAGAAGAAAAAAAACACTCAACAACTTTGATACATATGTCTCCCCTAAAACA
This sequence comes from Streptopelia decaocto, assembly GCF_964273445.1. Classification (NCBI taxonomy): domain Eukaryota; kingdom Metazoa; phylum Chordata; class Aves; order Columbiformes; family Columbidae; genus Streptopelia; species Streptopelia decaocto. The sequence goes on from NC_138659.1 coordinate 48,906,939, forward strand.
TACTCCCATTTTCTCAGAATCCACCTGTTAAATTTTAATATTATGATCTGCAAAGTACACTCAAAGTTACCTACCACATGGAAAAGTGGGTATCTACACGTCTGCAAGCAAGATGCACACTGACCTGCCAGCAGTGATTCCAGAATCCAGGAACTTCTTAGTAGAAGACACTCATAGAGCAAATGGTTTTATATATCCCTTTCCAACTTTTTCAACATGCAGGAGCTCCTTGAGCCCCATAGCTACTAAACCAGAGGCCATGCCAAACACAGGCACTCCATGAACAGCTTTTTTCCTCCAGTTTAAACCGTGATGCTGCTATTAACATACTAGGCTGGGGCCAAGCCATCGCTCATACTGAAAAGCAAGGTTAGTGCTCAAGGATGGTTGTTACTAACTACAAATAGGTAACAGGTTACTATTCTTAGACTGAGCTATGGCATACAGCTGTAGTAGTATACTTTCCTTGAGATAGCCTAAGCATAAAAATTTCAGTAAGCCATCCTTCTGTTAGAATTTCCTGTTTTCAAGCTATGAATGAATGTTGGACAGATGTTTTCTCATACAAAGCAAGTCCCCATTTTAGGATACAATAAATCCTGTAATAGGAATGTGATTTTAAAAAAAATTTGAATAACTGATTTATGTTGGTAACCTGGAAGACATTATAATACATAGCAGAAAAGAGCTCATCAACAGCATGATGAATGTATGACACTGCAGATACTAATAATGGCAGTATGTAAGTGAAGTAAAATGATTTTTCATTAAATATAAGATGTTTTAAACCATTACTTACCAAAGTCATTGCAGTTGGCAAGGCTGAAAGATCAGTTTTTAAATCCAACAGTTTGGTGGCACTACATGGGTGAGGAAGAAGGAAGAAGTCGATTTTAAGACCAGACACTTCAAAGCTGTCTAAGAAATAGCCGTAGACTCTATATGTGAGATGTAGGTAAGAATTTAATTTTCAAAGCTTTACTGTACCATCCTTGCACATCATATTAGACCTTACAATTATAGGGGACATAATTTTTTTCACCCTTGATCATGAAGTGTGTGCTTGAAGAACAGCCACTCAGTTTGGTGTCTGCTCACTGTGCACCACGTAACCTACATCCCACATGCCCTTTTTGCCTTTTGGGCCAGAAGAGCCACACAGGCCACACAGCACTGACATACGCTTCTGAGCCAAGTGTTTTTTCTGTAGTTGCTGTGGACTCTGAATGGCAGGTGGAAGATGGAGGAGACTGAATTGGGTGAGGAGCAAGAGTATGAAGGTGTAGCCAAGAGGACAGTTTCACAGGGACAGGGAGCTTATTCCTGCAGTTCACATCCTGGAAACTGAGCCTGGTATTTGGTCTAATATCTTTCTCTGTCAGCAGCTGTCTGTAAAACTCTTCGACAGTGTCTACTTTCTTTCTAAAGACTAATATAGAGAGAGGATAATAGCCCTTCTTTGGCAACCACTTGATGATTTAAATGCTAGAAATCTGTGCATTGATCTAATAATCTAAAATCTCTTGAAGATAAACTAGCAGTTATGGTGTAAGTATTGTCTCTTTTAGATGTGGAACAATAAAGTTATCTTTTAGTAGTTCTAAGTCTGCAAATCAAGATTTAGGTAATGAGAATCAAACTAGCCACACAGTCTTATTTTGGTTCCTTTGCCACGTTCACCATGAAGCACTCTACTTATTCCATAAAACTACTGCCCTAAGCAGAGCACAGGTTGGATGCTGTACCCAGGACAGTGCAGTCAAAGAACCTGGTGTGTGGTAAGATTTTTACCTCAACTCTTCCACTAGTTAAAACACATGAAAAAAGCAGTTATGACTGAACCCACTGAGTGTCACTGTTGAGAACTGGAAATTATCTTCCATCAAAGAATTTTTATATGATGATGAACAAGCCACTTCAAAACTTCAGATGGAGTCATCATCTGTGTCATTCCTTAAGCTTCAAGTGATCAGCATGAAACACTGGCCAATTCAAACTGCACCTGGTATTAACTGGACCTTCACTTTGAACTGTAGACTCTTACTGTAAAAAGCCAAATACTGAGGGAAATCAAAGCTGTAGATGTCTCAACATGGACACCTTGAACAATTCTACCTTTTTTTTTTTTTTGGCCATGCCAGAACTCCATGAGTATAAAATAAGAAAACAAATGAGAAAGGTGAAAAAGGTAACACAGTGATAATTTTGAAACAGAGTATGTGTCCATGCAGTGACTGTAAAATTGTAAGCGGTAAACAAATGTCTTTCTGCGTAGCAATAATCTGATGGAAATAGCATAGGATCACACTAAGGACTAATCATAACTTACAGTTTTAGGTTGTCAGGGGAGGTGAGAAGAGCATTTAGATGCTCCGTTTCCTGAAAGGTAGTTTATTTAGAGAAATAGCTCCTAGTGAGAACACCTCTAGAAAAGTATGTAGAAGTCCTACGGAGCTAGGAGCTTTGTACCAAGCTTCTGTATTCTGTCATGGTACTTTTTGATTCAAGACCTTAAGCTGGTTTAGTAGTAGTCAATTAAGGGTTAAGCATGGTCCTGTAAAGATATTTCATTGTTTGCGGATGGTATCTGTGTAAGGAGAGAAGAGAATCAAGCTTGCAGTGATAATGTGTGTTACCCACCAAGCTCTTGGATAAAATAAATTATCAGCTTCTCGTGGAACAGATGTTTTGTGATTCTGAGTTGTAGCATCACAATGTGATATGGCAAACCCACACAAAACAGCAGTCACATCTGGCTGCCATGCTGGGAAGGGGTTGTGGAGAGGGGCAGAACAGGCCTGGCATCTCTCTTTTGGGGTCTTGAATTATGTATTGCAGTTTCTGACCCACCAGTCAACCAAGGGGAAAACAGAAACGCAGTCAGAAGCCAGCATAAATACAGCTGCCAAGAGAGATGTGCTGCTTGTACGGGAGGAGAAATGTGAAGAGACCAGCCTGCTTTATACCTGGAAGTGGAACATCTTTATCCCCTGTAACAGTTGTCTGGCAGGCAGGTAGAGACAGTTCAGCAGCTTCCAAACAAAAAGATGCCAGACTCTGAGTTCGCCAGAACTCAACTTGAGGAGAGGCAGGTTTAACTACGACTTAAATGAGAGACTTAAATCACAAATCCAACCAGACAGAGGAAGTGGCACTTGCAATTCACTTGAAAATGGTTTTGAAATAAATGTCCTATGGTACTTCACAAACCCACGCACCAGTGTTGGTAGAGGGCTTTTTTAAGACTGGAGTTCAATTGTCTTGCGATCATTACAGGTAATCTGGCATTTTGAAAAGGAGAAAGAAAGGTAATTCTACACAGCCAACTGAAATGCCCTGACGTTTAAATAATCAAATTCCTTGGTGTTTAATTAAACATTGTATTATTCCCCACATTAGGTCCCCAAATCTGCATGGCTTGTCCTGTTACATTTTACTTCAGGCTTTGAGGTTTGACGTGAAGTTATTACCTTTGTAAAGCACCATATATATGTTTAGAGCAGAAATGTTTTTCTGCTTATGCATACATAGTAATTAAAGTTCTACACAGGCTTTTAGATGTTTGTAAAGACTTTCCTTTAAAACTGCTAATCTAAATAAATTTACTGATATCTATCCCTGCTGTTAATGCTTGATGTTTCATGTATTCTATGTTCGATAAGTATTATATACACAAACAGCAGCACAAGGCCTGCCATGTAGTTAGAGAACTGATAATAACTTTTACCTCAAAATAAATCTCGGAGAAAAGAACACAGTCTGGATTATTTCCTTGTGATCTCATTTGCAGGATCAGAGTTAGTCACACTGTATTTGCTACTTTTTGCAGGACTATACTTATAAAAAGACATTTTCTATCTACTATTCAACAAACAATTTTCTCACTCATTTTTATAACCTATTTGTCAAAACATATCACAGGGTCTCACTTTCCTCTCTGTGTTGCCATATTCCTTGTGCACTGGGACTTTTACAGGCTTGTGCTTTCTCTTGCAATATGAAAGAAAAAAAAAAAAAAAAGATGTTCACTTTGGCTCATCTGCTATTTTAATCATAACTCTATAAAGGATTGCCTTATGACCACGACTTTAGTGTTTCTGAAAGCTTTACAACTTTTTTATGCTATATAAGCATGTTTTTGGATCGCCTGTCAGTCAATACACTAGAGCTTTAAAGGGATTTCAATCTCGTACATGCTGATTATGTATCCGATGCTTTACATTATATAATTACAAACAGCTTTACTTCAAATAGATACAGGCGTCCTTCATCCCAGAAGCACAGTCACCTTTAGTTGGAAATACCATCAGTTGGTTTTCAATTGGAAAGGACATTGCAAAACCATTTTGGTCAAAATATGAAATTGCAGCAGGAGGAAAATCTTCTGTTGAAACTATCTGGAAAATTCAAAGGGGTATAGTGTCATATCTCCGGACAGGACCACAGCACAGTGTGACAAATAATACACTCTTGTCAGAATACTCAGCTGGTGTAAGTCACTGTCACTCCAGTGCTTTCAAAAGAGCAATGCTGATTTACATCACATGGTGAACTGGGCCCTCTTGCTCAGTGTAGGATCATTAGGAAGTTGGCACATCCAGCAGCACAGACACTTCCTCTGCTACTGGGACCCTGGCTCCTTCCTCCTGCCCTGCAAGGCTCCTCCTTAGTTTCTCCCCTGATGTCTGTCATCCAAGTATTGACCCACTACTCAGTCAGTGAAGTCTGACAAGATTGCAACTTCTGCTGGTATGACAGTGTTTTGTTTTTGTGGGTGTTGTTGTTGTTGTTTGTAAGTGGGTTTGTTAGTTTGTTTTTAGTAAGCTTCACCATTAGCTATACATTTTGTAAAAAAAAAGTTTGAAAATCTCAAAGGTGTCTCTTAAGGTTAAAGGGACAATTTCTTCCTCCTCTCTCTAAAAAGAAGTGGGTAGATAAAAAATTCAATAGTTTTATCAGAGGCAAGTGAAATTTATTACATGAGAAGGGCCTGAGAGGCTTGGGATTGTAGACAGTATTGATATATGCCTTCCAGGAGCTTAACTAAAATGTTATTTTGTATCTGCCATAAAATATAAGAAAATATTGATGGCTTTTTTTAAACTTGATGTCAGCAGGGTATAATCAGAAAAGGAGAGGATGAAATAAAACATGGAAGATTTTTCTTCCCTTGCTGAAGGGAACTTGCATACCTTTATTTTTAGAGATGAAAATCTAATGTAATGCTTATTTGGTTAACTGGGCTTCAGCTTGTAGTTTGGTTTAAACATTTTTTGCTCACTTTAGTCTTACAGGGATTGTCTGTGTGACTGTAATGTCTTTTGAAGGGACAAATTGGCGAGCACAACTATTAGCTGGGTGACATCAAAGAGCATTAATCTTTTGTTCTATAGCAAGGCCAAGACCACATTAGTGCATTTCACCCAGTCATTATTAAGACTGTAGCCCAAGGGTGTAATAAATGTTTTATGGCATACAAACCAAGGTAATGGAATGCAAATTCCATAATACATCCATACATTTATTTTCTAATTGAGTAAATGATGATGTATTTTATCCAAGAAGAGCTGCTGAATGACAGCACAAGTTCAGAAATTCAGAACTGGAGATAAATCTAGCCCTTACTTGATTTGGGACAACTATGTGAAACAAGAGGAAAAGGAGGTCTGTTCAGCCAGAAATTATCCAGTAAAAATGCTTTAAGAGCAAGCACTTTCATCTTATTCTTTAATGTAAATCTCTTTTGGGGAAGGTGGATGTGGTTATCTTACATTTTTATTTCTAATTACATTTCCCTCTTTGAATACTAATGGATTATTTTGCTTATATTCACCTTAGAAATATATGGGAACAATAATGTGTGAGATGTTATAGGTATCAGGGAGGGCATTTTTGCAGTAAAACTTAAGTTATGCTTTATTGTATTGTATTCAAAATCTGATGGGTTAAGAATTATTCCTAAGGTACAGCAGTTTAAGTAACCTAAATAATAATATAAATACATGTCAGTGTTCTTGCTACTTTAACCTGTCAAACTACACTGTAAAGGTTCCAGTAATCACAGTGCTAGTTGACTGGATTAGTGTGTGAAACCTCTGTAAGCCATTTTATCTGCCCCTAAGAAATGTTTTCATTTCATTCTTACCTTATTTCCTGATGATGCACAGTGCTTTTGATCCCACCTAATAGACAGTTTCATGTTCATCCATTGCTGTGTTTCTCAGATAGAAATACAGTAAATTGTATTACAGAGTATAGCCCAAGTACACACTCAGGACTGATAAGTAAGTTCTAAGACTATAAAACCCCTCATAACTAAGGAGAATGGGCAGGGGAAGGTTCTCAGTGACTGCTGCACACCAAGCTCTGGATCTTGCACAGTCAGAGCAATACAGGAAAACCCGTAGCAGGAAAACAAAACTGGTTGAATTCTGTTCTCCCAATCCTTATTCTCCGCAGACATTACAGAATCACAGAATGTTAGGGACTGGAAGGGACCTTGAATGATCATCTAGTCCAATCCCCCTGCCGGAGCAGGAACACTTAGATGAGGTCGCACAGGAACATGTCCAGGCGGGTCTTGAATGTCTCCAGAGAAGGAGACTCCACAACCCCCCTGGGCAGCCTGTTCTGGTGTTCTGTCACCCTCACTGAGAAGAAGTTTCTTCTCAAATTTAAGTGGAACCTCTTGTGTTCCAGTTTGATCCCATTACCCCCTGTCCTACCACTGGTTGTCACCGAGACGAGCCTGGTTCCATCCTCATGACACTCACCCTTTATATATCTGTAAATATTAATGAGATCACCCCTCAGTCTCCCCTTCTCCAAGCTAAAGAGCCCCAGCTCCCTCAGCCTTTCCTCATAAGGGAGATGCTCCACTCCCTTTATCATCTTTGCTGCCCTGCGCTGGACTCTCTCCAGCAGTTCCCTGTCCTTCTTGAACTGAGGGGCCCAGAACTGGACAGAATATTCCAGATGTGGTCTCACCAGGGCAGAGTAGAGGGGAAGGAGAACCTCTCGCGACCTACTAACCACCCCCCTTCTAATACACCGCAGGATGCCATTGGCCTTCCTGGCCACAAGGGCACAGTGCTGGCTCATGGTCATCCTGCTGTCCACCAGGACCCCCAGGTCCCTTTCCCCTATGCTGCTCTCTAATAGGTCATTTCCCAACTTATACTGGAACCTGGGGTTGTTCCTACCCAGATGCTAGACTCTCTCTTTCTCATGTCATTCATAAGGCGAAAGATTTGTCTGTGCAGTGTAAAAGTTAATGACAAAGACATCAAAGCGTTGTAGCCCCTTACATAATTTTTCATTGAAGCAAGTTGTCTTGATAAGCTTGGATTCCCTGTAGTATCCGCTTCTGAGCCACATTCCTGACTGAGAGCATTTATAGTCTGTTTTAAAGCATACAGCAATTATTGGAAAGAATCCCACAGACTCCACTGGTCTGTGGATCAGGCCATTCATAGAAATATAGTATTTAATATGTCCCTTCTTGTGTTTTCTATCCTTGAGTAAAAGTCTATAAGAGAACAACTCAATAGAACAAGCTCATCCCCAGCATCACTGGAGTTACCCATAACCACACCTGGCATCTGGGAGCCTCATTCTGTGTATGGTCCCCGTCCCTTTACATCACAGTGCTCCTGATGGTGAGGACATGCAGGTGCTATTTCTGTGGTGACTGACTATTTCCAGGTGAGGGTAAACTTTTTCTGCCAAAGGGAAAGAACATCAGTTTAAAGGGATCCTTGAGTAACCCTGGTTCTGACTGAGAAAGCACAATTAGTTGCTGCACTGTGGTTCCTGCTGTGGTTGGCAGAATCTCACCGAGGCAGCAGTGCCCTTATTTAGGGCTTCATGGCCCAGAAGTTCTAGCGTGGAGCGATGAAAACAAAGACAGGCAAAACCAGACAGAAAATATTCTGAACAAAGCAAACCATTGCACTTAATTCCAATAGAACAACAGAGGAAAAACCTGCTGTTCAGACACACAGCCTGGGGTGCTGCTGAAATATGACTGCTTTAGCACACTAGGCAGTCAGACCTATTACTTTGCAGTAGAGAAGGAAGCCAAAATGAGAAAAAAAAAGGCATACACTGTAGTTCATTTCTCTCTAATTGTGAAAAATATGTCCCCAAGAGAAGACATGCAGTTTTTCTTAACTTTGGGAAGCTCAAGAAGGATATACTGGACCCAGTAGTTGCCAAATATGATAACCTCTGAAATACCCTAGTATTAGTTTGATGTTTCTTTACAAGCTTACTAAATGCAGAAGCCTGCCTAAATTATGTCTGTATCCTATCTCCTAGGCAGAAAGCTGGAGGCTGATGAGCTATGAGATAAACACCTGGCTGCTGAGAAGTGCAGTCCTTGCTCCCTGTGCATCCAGGATTCGAGGACCCTTTTGTGGGCTGAGATTGAGAGCAGCATGTTGGGTCTTCTAGTATTTCACCAAGGAGCTTTCATTGAATGTCAGGGGCTACTGGGAATTTTTAGCTGCAGTGTCCTCTCTGACTTGGCATGACTTTAATTCCTCTTTACACATAAGAATTGTAAAATTATGCAGACTAACTACCTAATATTCTGAGTCTACAAATACTGATATAGATGCTGTGCTTTATGTAACTGAACAGCTCCTTTGACTTTAATTTTCCTGAGAACAGGACCAGAAGCACCAGACTTAGACACAGTCTTGAGTATTAGTAATCCAGGTTTGGCCAGTAAACTAAATAACTTCAGTAAGAAAAAGGCAAAAAGTTGTACTGGTTTTTGTGGTTTTTTTTTTTTTTTCTAAATCAATATTCACCTGGAATTTAACATCCAAATTGAACAATTAAAATAGTCTTTGGTATGATGTAAGCACTCACTATCACAACAGAGGATTTATTGAATATCTGATGTGGGGTGATGGCCTTTGAAGGCAGCTGTTAGAAAGCATTTAAATTTATTGCCCACTTTTGTAAGATTTTTTTAAACTAATTGTTGTAAAACATGATGCTAACTTAGCAGTTATAAACCTGTCTATCATAGAAATTAACTAATTTGTGGAATCTCATTGGTGTATCAATGAAAAAAAATTTTAATCTTTTGAACATACTGTTTTGCTAAAAAAATATAAAGCAGATTGAGATAAATTTTATTGCAATAATTTTTTGTACTTGTAAAGACAAGGCAGGAGAAGCTTGGACAGTCCTGAAAAATAGCAAAACCAACTCCCAACTTATCCTGCTTTTTTTTCCAACTGAGAAATTAAAATGTGATCATCTTAAAAAGTCCTTTGGTTTATTTGTATTTTACTAGGGAATTTCATTTGCAAACATTGAGTATATTATTCATTACTTCATCAGCTCATTCCAATGACAGTTAGCATTAACCTCTGGTAAGTGATATGCTAAACTTGCAGATTTATAAGTGTGGAAACTAAAATTAAGTTCACTTATCAGTGGTTTCCCCTTCCCTCTTTATTCTGGGAATGAAAGCTCTTTCATTTTCTATTTTTTAGTGAATGATTAAAATGAACTTATTCAAGTTAATGCTTAGTTCTTAAGCAGATATTAAAGAGGTTAAAAAGTAAAATGTGCAGAATTTCTCAAGATCATGAGAGGTTTATTCCATGTTATACTTGAAAGATATAGAGGTTAATTAACTTCTCTACATAATTAGCCCAAACAATTCCAGTTCGAGTTTAGACTGTTTGCTTTTACTGGTAGCATAAATTTTCAAAAAAAAAGGCAGGATAGTTATGAATAACCTACAATACAAACATCTTATACACCAAAGTAGCACAAATGTGTGCATATAGACTGATTTCATAAACTGTTACAGCAAGACCCAGGCGGAAGTTTGAAAAATCAGCTGTGAATTTGGGTGTTCCTTTCTGAGATAAAAACAACTCAGCAGTTTCCACTTTAAAATGTCTCCAGTTAGCCATCCAGAGTCATTAATAGATTATTAAAAACACAGCTATTTGGTGTAATTTTGAACCTATTCCCAAAAAAATAAATAGTAAAGATCCTTCAGCTGTTCTGGTTTGGAATAAGGCTTATACCCTTATACCCGTCATCCCATCCCCCCAAAAATTCATTCAGGAATGGTGATCCCAACTTAGCAGAATTGCAGCTTCCCTCATTTACCACCACAATTTACAGTTTGTAGAGCACATAGCATTTACTCATGTGATCACAGCTGCTGAAGCTAGAGAGAATAGCAATCAGCGGTGTTCCTCCATGTACTGCTCCACTTCCATTTTCCCTGCACTCCTATGAGCAAAACTCAGGAGCCAGCTCAGCTGTTGAGGAGGTAACGCAAAGGCAGAAAGGCAAAATGACACCATACTAAGGACAGGCACTATTGCAACTCGCAAATCAGGGGGGTGGGGTTGTTATTTTTATGGGTTTATTGAAGAAAATTCTAACTTGTATTTACAGTGATGTAATAAAACATAGCAGCATTTGTTGGAGTTGGGATCTTAAAAACCACATACTAGAACTTTCTGGCAAATCACCATATAAAAAAAGACTATACTGTTTAGCATTTCCCCTTACATTGATTTGCTCAATTGTTAACAGTATGAATATGCTGTATAACCCTTAAAATGTTAATGAATTATTCTGAGTCAGGTTCTTTCTATCATCCTGAATATATAGCAATGTACAAAGGTGGAATGCAAAAGGCATGCTTTACAGTTTTCCTTTCAGCTAATGGCTTGTCTGTAAAATGAAGACACCACTGAGTCTGGGCAAAGACCTTTTATATGGTGGTATATTAAGGGACAGTGAGTGATTCAGCACATTTCCTGTATGCTGCTTCATTCCCTATATAAGATAGAGAAGTTCAAATGGTTCCAGACATTTTAAATGCTTTTGTTTTGCCACAAGATCTTTCTCTGCCTTTTTCTTGGCAGGCTAGGAACGGCGTTTCTTTTTTTTTTTTGACTCGCAGCCTAGTGATATTTTCTTGGAAATTTTGTTTTATCATCATATTCATCTATTCTGGAAAATGCTACAACAGAAATTATAGTTACAATTTAAAATTTATCTGGTAGAACAGAGCGATGTAGACAGTGGTAACCCATCTGTCACTTCTATCACTGCAAGTAAGAAAGTTAGGATCTATTTTTCAAGCCAATTCATTTCTCTGTACCATCCCAGAGAAGAGCTGCCCTTGTTTCTTTAAGCAACAATCAAATGATCAGACTTCGGTCTACAACAGAGAAATAAATAAAGAGACAAGTGAAATGGGACTGTAGGACAACACAGATTAATTTTGTTAGCTGTTACTTTTAAGAGTAATTTGCTGATTTATGATACAGAACTATGATTACAGTGAGGATGGGCAAAAAGGAGAAACAATTTTGAAATAGACAGGTATGTCAACATTTAGCTACAAATGCTGAGATGTTCCAGCAGTTCTAGTGCTTCTTTATTTTTTCACTAATTCATCTGAGAACATCAGATTCGTCAGATCACAAGGTGTGAACCTCATCAATTTGACAATTGTGCAATATTTCTGAATTTACCCTAGATTTCCAATCTCAAGCACTTCAATCTCCAAATGCCTCATGTAGTTCTGTGCAATACAGGTGGGTGAGGATGGAAATGGAGAAAAGTCATTTTCCAGAGTTGTATTACTACTTGAAGGGGAAGGGGAGAAGGAAGTTCTACTAGATGTAATACATGAGACTGCAGACTGGACTTCTAAATTATTCCACACTCAGATTTGTATGCAACATTCTGATGAACTTTATTTCAATCCAAGCATTTGCTGAGCTGATGGTTGGCTTGAAACAGAGGAGAACTAACTGATGGAGGAACACGACGAACTATTCTGAGGCCAAAGCCATAATTTTGAAAATGTCCTTACGCACTGTTCTAGAGTTGCTGGATACAGTAGACATAAATGCAGCTGATGACATTGAAGTTAACATCCTCAAAGTTCACTTTGAAACATGGAAGTCCCTGTATTATGTACACAAGTAGTTCTATCACAGACTTTTTCAGAACCATAAACCCATGTCTATTTAGTGGATGACTGCTAGGCAGAAGCTGGTGAAATCACCAAAGAACAAGCTAGTCTAAGTTTACTTTTGGTAGAGCTTCAACATTACTTCCAAGAGTTTTGTTGCCTTAAAAGTTCACATGGTCTAAGAAAATATAAATTTGGTACATATTTCTCTATAAAAGTCAAACAAAAGAACCCTCATCTTTATTGCCATTCCCTCCAGAATGGGTGAATGCTTTCAGCTAGTAGTTTTAAAAGTTATCAACACAATAATTGGAAGGCTGTGACTGCAACTTGACCATAGATAAGAGAGTGATTCTGTCACGCATCACCACGTCTCATAATCTATATCTCTTCAAAAAAGGAGCAGGATAGGCAGACTGCTTCATAATGCCAAAATATTTGTATTAATTTATTTCCTTTCTGGCCCACTGAGAGACTGCACTGACAAATATAGGTTAAATCACCACCAGCAGCTCTCTCTGAGCTATTTCCCTGCATCTGGAGAAGCTACACCTAGAAAGAACTGGGTCAATATGTTTGACTGAGGAGTTTCTAAGGAAAGTGCAGGCTATGGCAAGAAGTGATTAAAGCTATTAATTTAGCAGCTTTTCCCCTTTCTGAATCACTAATAAATCAGCAATAAATGTGCCCACTAATAAAACTACTACCTGTTGGAGAGACACTGTCTTGTACAGTTGACATCCTGGCAAACGTGATGATTGCAGATTCCATTGTACTCTTGCAAGAAGTCCTCAGCAAGTTCCAGGCTAAGGAATTACATTGCATATACCCTAAATTACCGATTAAGTTTTACTTGAAAAAAAAAATGGCATTTTATATAGCGAGCATGTAAGGTTTAGCTAGCTCACTAGAGACTGCATTTTGTCACTGCTGTGAGAAATGATTCACTCATACACCCTTATCCCTGGAAACAATTGCTCATAGAAGAACTTTATCTGTGCACACATCAAAAAGTTAAGGACTCACGTCCCAGTAGACTCAGCTGATGTCTCGGGTCCTACCCTGCAAATGATTTTCCAGAATTTCTAGACTATGCCAGGTATACAACAGATGAAATAGGCATTTAGCACTTTTATCATTCTCCCTGAATGCAGTGAAACTGTTCAGTGACTTCACATGAACAAAGCAACTAAGTACTCAGGGTGTAAGAGCAATGAGAAAAGTATCCACAAAGTTTGAAAATGCTGTTGTCTGTACAACAACAGTTTCAAACATCTCTGTTTTGCAGGCTGATTCCAACATCTGCTCACCGTTAATACCCACACACAGAAAACTAGAGAGAGTAAAAAGGACAAAGAATTTTTTAGTAGCATAACCGTTAATCTTACCATACAATTACCATGAAAACTGGCGTCTCAACATCCTCTAGGAGCTCTCAGACCTGCAGGCTTTACCCATTGCTGTATCTGAATTGCCAGTTTGCATCCCTGATCTTTCTCATGCTCTGTCCATACCTGCACTTCTATGCTTGATTGTTGTTCTTTCTTTGCAGGGAGCAAAAAGCACCTTTCAGCTTCAAGCTGTGAGTAAATTTTTCAGCGACTGATCAAATTAGCTATTATGTTCTCTCATTTCAAAAAGGACTTTTGAAATGCTCAAACTTAATCCTTAAACACTAAAGGATGTATTTCAGTTAGGGCCACTATCCCACTCGATAAGGTTTTTTTGACCAGAACAAACATATAGCATTGATTTTTTTCTGAGCATATTTGCTCACGAGCCCATGCAACAGTATTTTTCCCCTACAAAGAAAACACAAACTATAAAGAAGGCTATAGTTATCTTTACATGCCATAGTAGCCCATCACATTGCTTACAAACAAGAGGAAAGGTTAAATTAAAAATCATGAATTTAAAATTCATGAATAGGAACTTATTTCTTCAGGTGCGTGGTAGGTCTAAGAAGCTTTACTATTTTGGCTAGCTATTCTATGCCTTATAAAACAGGTTCTTGTAAGTCTATACTTCAGATTTAGCATTTCTAAATTTTGCAGCATCAGTGACCAACTATCACCAATTGTTTTCCAATCTCACTCTTCAGATGTCTTTATGTCATGACTGTTCTCAAGTGATAAATATTTATTGGTAGTTGCATATGTTGTTTCATTTGCAAAAGAAAGATTTGCAAGTAAGGAGAAACTGGGAAAAAATGAATATTAATAAACTGTACAGGAAGAGAAAATGAGAAACACTATATGGCTCAGATCCATGAGAAGAGCAGGGCATCAATTTGTAATGGGCAAATAATTCATAACAAGTAACATATTCAATACATTTCATCTCCTTTTTTTATTCTAGCAAATTGCACACCAGCAGATAATGATTTTCTCTAATTTACTCGTAATTCACATTTTCCAACTAAGTACTTTCTGTGAAGAGTTATTGGTCTTAGATAGTATGTTGCAAAGTATTCCATAGGAAAAGGTAAGAGCTGGGTTTAGAACAATCTTGGTTGCAAACTTTAGATAATTTTTTGTTCCCTGACTAGACAGGTGTAACTCAGAAGGTTCAGCTTTCTGATCTAAATTCTAACATTTACAGGCATCTTGACTTTCGAGAAACATCCCCAAAACCTATTTAAAATATTCTGCTACTACAATCTGTTCTGCTAGAAAGCTCATTGCCTTGATTAAGTCTAGAAGGTGACTAGAAAAGTAGGAAAAACACATAAGCAAAATGAAAGTGTCTGAAAAAACATGGAATTAATACTCAACAGTGAGTCACAGCAGCTTTTAAGTACATAATGGAGTATCATTTATCAAGACCTTCAAGACAGACTAGAGTCAATACATTCAATAACTTTCTACATTAGCTAGTAAAAGAGATGAGCAAAAAAGACTGGTCCTTCCTTCTATGTGTGAATGAAAAAACGCAAGTGGGAGAGGTTTGCTTTTGTATGCTTTCCATTATTACAAACCATTCAGATCTTTTATGCACTGATGTGGCCTGCTTGGGGTAATCAAAAAATAAACAGAAAATCAGAACTATATTGGAAATGCTTAGCTGAGAGAAACATCCGTATTTCTATGGAGACTTGGGTGCCAAAAGAGGTATCTTAGATGGTATCCTTACATGAAGAAGATCCAGTCTTTTCTGGATTAATACAACTCCATTTTGAATAAAATAAATTGAAAGCTTTGCCCTGTTCTCTTGCCTTATTCATGCACAGAATTATGCTGCAGGATGCCTAGAGTGACCACTTCAAATATGTGCATTGTCCTGAACACGTCTTTGCAACACTGACTCTGAAGGTTCTGCAAGGGATAAGATGCCACAACTGAGTCCTCAGCCTGTGATGCTTTGGGGAAAGCACCTGAGAGGAGAAGGATAATCTTGTGCACAATTGCAATGATGTTTTGACAGTGCTATGTGTGTGTATTCAGATTCCAGAACTGTTTAACTGATGCTGCATTCATACCTGTGTAAGTGTGGGAGAACTGTTTGATTTCACAATGGAAAGAGGATGAAATTTTTAGCTCTTGAAGGGAGCTCTTTCTTTGTGAAGTAGGCAGAAGGGAAGAGCCACAGAGCCATCTTCCAGCAGAGCTCAGGCACTGCGTGAGGAAGTGCTGTGCAGTGACATGGAGCCCGGCTCCAGCTCCACGTCAGGCAGACACCACCATGCTTCCCCGCAATGCCGCTGAGACACAGTAGTCTACTCTGCTGAAAGCTTTTAGCTTAGGAGTTGCACATTTTTAGGTGCTGTTGCTCACTTTTAAATTAGGGTTCTCTTTTTGATAGGCAGTAGGAGAATGTGAATGCCTTCAATAAATCCACATCACAGAAGCCTACACAAAAGATCATGCAAGTTCTGACATGCTCATGCGGCTCATGAAGATATTGGCTATCAAGCCTCAGTCTCAATTACAGTGTGTGTGAAAGACTGGTATCTGACAGCTTTGTCATTTATTAATAAGATCTTACTAAGGGCTTGTTGGCTCAGATCTATTGTGTTATCTGCAGTTCTTTGCTTTTTGTTAATGAACATACTGTTGAACTCATGAGTTTCCAGCAAGAGCAATACTCTTACTTGAGCTCTCAAGGACTGCAATAGCACTCTCAGCCAGAGTGAGAAGCCTTTTTTTAATCAAAGTAAAAAGTTGATAAATAGGGAAGAACTGCTACTCTTAAAAGCCTGTATCAGTGTTGCTACCTCTAGAGCCATTCCTAAGGCCCAATCTTTTGCATTTCCTTCATGCACTGAAGTCTTAATCTCAGAGACATCTTATTCATAGTTCTGGCTTAGACCTCACAGTGCCTCGTCAAGTATGTTCAAGTTGTCCCTAACCTCACTGGCAGGTGTTCTAACATCTCTCAGCCGTATCCTGCAGGTGTGATGAGTCACACAAGCTTATTCAAAAACTGAAAGATCTGTGGGAATTTCCCCAGGAATGTAGTTAGATCCACCATGAATGGTACAATACTATTAAATATACTTGAACACTTTTGAGAAGACTGAAAGTCACAATAAGAAACTATTTTTTTATAAAAGTTGTCTTACAACAATGCCATCTATCCAATGCTCCATATACTTTCATGCGTGCACCCAGAATGTAACTATTTTTCCTTCGTTACCTGGACTGACCATGTGGTACCAAAGCAGTAGAATAAGAGGAAAATCATTTGGGAAAGCATGAGTAAATCCAAAATATCTTAACTCAGATTTTATGGAAGTAGTAAGTGTAATATTGAAGAATGAAATTTTGTTTTGTTACAGTTCTGTAGGCAAAATTGATTCTGCCGCCCACAGATAAAAGTATTATTTGTTTTGACCTCTTTGTTGGAAGCAACAACATTCCATGCTGTGGCAAATGAAGAGTGGGCTCTGTGGGAAGATTTCCCCCCCCCCCTTTTTCTCAGACTGTGAAATACAAGTGGAAGTTGAGGATGTGGGAAGCTTTGGAGAACCTAGTAGAAAGACCTTCTTTCCTCTCTTGCCTTTCCACCACTTCCCTAAACAGCCTTTTACCTGCACCACATCATTCCAATTTGCTGGGATCTGACTTTGTAGGAGTTGGTGCTGCAGCACGAGTGTGGGTAGTGCCAGCCTGGCCTCTGATGGCTGTGCTCCAGCTGCTAACGGGTATCTGCCCTGCCCCCCGGGCACACTGCCCTCAACTCCAAACCTCCTCAAAAATTTCCCTTCTCTCTAGGATACTGGTTAAAGCCAGATGTTTGTTCCAAAGTGATGCAGCAGTAATAGGGTATTTTTAATACGAATACTGAAGAAAGGTGACAAGGCTTAAACTACTGTGTACTTTAATCACATCAGTGATATTTTGGTTTGACTTTCATGCCATATTTGGAGGGAGTTTTCAAAACACGTGAAAGCCACCTGGGCTGACTCTGCTTTCTAATGTACTGCTTCTGTTCCATGGCTTGATTTTTGCAATCTGCCTTCCAAGCTAGATTCAGATAATCTTTTTGACTTATCATCAAGATCCTTATACCATGTAATTTGTTGTTCACTAAGACACACCTTGTCTCAAAGGGAGAGTTAATATTAATAAAATATGAAGCCCTTCAAAGATGGTTTCAAGGAACAATGGGAAGAGAGCAAGGTGCTGAACATAGTAGAAACCTTTTTTTATTAGAGACGCTTGTCAGTCATGGAGTATGTAGTCTGGTAGCTAGTTTGCATCTGTAGTTGAACTAATAAAGCCCATTTCAATCTGTTAAACTACTTGGTTTATAATTTTTTTTCCCTTCTTCTTCCCCCCTCCCCCCAAATTGGAATCACCTCCATTTCCAAATATCATTAAAAACTGATGGACCTAAATTTTTCCATGCTTACTTAGACATGTTTCAAATGTTTTACGAATAAATCACGTTCCCCACACATGAAGTCCCATTGCTTAAGAAATCATAGCATACTGCTGGAAACAATCCTGGCTGGATGGGAGGATGAAACTGATTATTTAACAGAAATTTTGCAGCTCTCCCAGTTTTTTACCCTGTGGGCACAATGCTTTGAACTGGACAACTTCAGAAGTTTAATGGTATTTCTCCTGTTTATATCAAGGCTAAATCTAGCTCTGTAACAAGAAAGCAGTTTGTTGCTCATGAGCAATACCTTTTGTCTTTAAAGCCTAGTCAAGATATCATGATGTCTTCCAAACAAGGCTTCAAGAGGCAATGGAAGGTATATAAAAGAATCGGAATAAATGGAAGAATAGAAATGTTCCAAATTAAAGCCAAAATATTTATTTTTCTTATTGTCCTTCTTGAATCAAAATTCACCTTGGTATAAATGACAAGTTTGCTTGGTTAGAGACAAGCTGACTGGCCTATGCAGGGAAATCAACAATCAACGGTTCCAATATTTAAGGGTGTCTTTTCACCACAAAGACAGCTTAGAAACTTATCATTTGACACACATAAAAAAGAAGGTTTTATGGACAATTCTGTAAGAACAAACACTCATTATTGAGTAAGTTAGTAAATAATAATGATAACAGCATCAGACTGGTGATTGCTGTCAACGAATAACGAGCTTACATTCTTTGCGTATTTATTATTAGATTTTCTGTGCTCATCAGAAATTGAGTGTTGCCTTGTTCACTACATATATCTTCATATTGCAATCAATATAATGGTACACTTTTCATAGACATCAGACTTTAATATTAATTTGTTCTTATTTATACACCACAGAAAGACACAGAACATCTTCACTTCAATGATAAAGCCTTCATTCAAGATAAAGTATGGTTATATCATCACTGGGGTTAAGAAGATTTTATGTTTACTACTCAAAAGATTAATGGGTCACTCAAGCATTTACATTCTCATGCATTTTTATGACAGTGCTACGAAGTAAATTTGATGTATGTTCAGAAGAGAATGATAGGTTTAAATGTCTAACAGCTGCTCTTTTGAATTTCAGCAAATGTTTTAAGTGTTGCTACCATTTAGCACTTCCACTGCTCACTGCAATTTACTGTTTGCCCGCATTAGTTATTTGTATTTGCACAGGAAGACAAAAGGGAAAGAATTAGGTGCAGAGTAGAAACACACTTACTTCCCTTAAGCCACCTGAATCCAATCAATCTTACAGCAAGAACTGCTGGGAAAAAAACAACACTTTTCGGAGTGTTTATTGAAAGATTTCAGTGAAAAAGCATCTTCAGCACAGCAGCTGTGTGCACAAATACACACCCTTTCCTGGATCTGGCTTGAAGATTATTCCATGTTTTGAAATGCATTTGATGGCCTCTATATCGCAAAACCAGTTTTGATGAGTAAACAACCCGGAGGGGGGCTGATTTCAGCAAAACAGGCCATTGAAATTGCATGGGGCTGGGAGTGGCAGTAGCAGCAGGAAGTTCTGGTCTTTTAGCTCCAATCAACTGAAACAGCTTCAAATGCTGCTGTAGTCTTTTCCTATGTGAAATACACTACACTAAATGTAATGCACTCAGTACACTTCACTTAAGACAAGACTGTTTAACACAGCAGGGGAACGCAGTTGTCTAATCACCCCCTACTATGAAACAGAGCTAACATAGGGGCAATTAAATAAGAAAGAGCAGAATGTCACTATAGGCAAGAATAAGCTGTGTTAGGGAACAGAGTAGTCATCACTAGGGACCACACAGATCTGTTTTCTCATGCCTTTGCAACTCCTGATTCCATGTATGGCACCAGCTGTTCCATGAATACCTGTGGACTATAGCAACTTCCACAGCGAGTACAGCAGGAGTGGATGCAGGAGCGTGCTGGGGGGCTGTATATAGCCCTTCTCTCGCACCCTTTGTGCTGCTTACAGATTCGGTTCTATGATGAAGTTGTACGTGTGTGACCACACACTCCCGTTTGTCCCCATTTTGAAGAGGGCTTAGTTCGCTCCTGAGTCAGGATTTCACAACCGTCTCATTATGTGAATGAGCAAGAAGACAACTATGCTGAATTCCAAAAGCAGTTAATAAATCTTTCAGAAGCCTAATTTTATTTTAGGAAAATAAAGTCTTGCCTCAGGCAAGACTTGTGTGGCTTAGAAAGGAAAATGTTTAAAACATTTGCAAAAGTTCTGTAAACCTGGTTTACCTAGTTTCTGCTCTCTGTGTTACGCTATTGTGAAGACTCATGACTCAAAGCTTAATGGCTCCATCAGGCTGGGAAACAGAAAGAATATCCTGTCACTTACAGGAGAGACAGGCTGTTGTTAAGTCTAAGGCTATCATTGCAACACATTTATTTCATAGTCAACTTTGTGACTGCCTGGAGGAATATAACATGGAATTTAGTCAAAAAAGGACTCTGTTAGAGCTTTAAAGTTACAAGGCAGAGGTTTATCACCCATCTTACCATCATTTTCTGGTCACATAGAGCAGACAACACAGTCCTGGTAAGTACAAACTATTCACCTTGCTGGACTGATCTTAACCTTCCTAAACAATGTTGTCACTATTTCTAGTCACATCACTCACTGACAACCTCTAGTCACAGAACAGCCTGCAGAAGTGCCATTGTTACAATTAGCTTTGGCCCCCGGCCATCACATAGCCCCTTCAAACCCTCAGCACTGTGCCCACCATTAGACACCCACAACAAGAATCCTGTGCCTTCTGCAGAGGTAATCTATGACTAGACATCATGTCCCAGTACAAGGCACTTCGCCATATGGGAAATGAAGTAGAAAATCACTTGTTAGCTCAACTACAAGTCTTGCTACTTTGGAGATGCTAGAAAGATAGAATCCCAGAATTAACGAGGGGAAGGGGAAACAAACAAACACACACCAGAGAGGTGTCAGGAAGCAGACAGTTTATTTATCATTCTCTAAGTGATGTGCATCTGAGAAGACTTTCAGCCTTCCTGCCTTAGCAGTATTCCAAAAATCTATAAAAGTTGAAGAAAACACAAAAGAAGAAAATGTCTTGTGAACTTGTAGATGCCTCATAGAAGTGAGGCCAGCTGACACGGCCAGGCAGAGTGAAGTAACTCAGAACTACAAACCCGAAGTAACACAATAGAGCCGCCCATCCCTAATCTGGATGTTGGCTAAGCAATGCTTTGAAATAATCCACAGACTGCAGAAAGACAACAGAAGATGCAGAATAAGTTTATATACGTCTAGTATAGATAAGTTGACTTAAGATATTTTAAGGAAAGCATACAAAAATTTGATCATTCAAATTATTGATCACTTTATCTGAACTCATTGTACCTAGTTTCCCTGTGCCTGAAGTTTCTGCTGTATACAGTGTATACAGTTTTCCACTTTTCTCATATATTGACGAATTATTTGGACTGAAGGAGATGTGTCAGCAGAACTACAAATTCTCAAGTTATTTATTATGTGACATTATGTGTAAGGAAGAGCTCATTCCAATAAGAAAATTTGTTCAATCTGAACGTCTCTATGTTGGTAAAAATGCACAAATCAAACATTTTCTCACAAATATATTCTGGAAGAGATTAATTTCTGTAACGAAGTATCTAATAATCGTAAGCTTGGTTGACATTAAATTCCATTAATAGGTAACTTTTGAACAAAAAAAATAATTTCTCAAGTTCATTTTTGAATAATTTCATTTCCAGTGTCAAACACAAACTTATTTCTGCTTAAACCCTTGTCATGCAGAAAACTTCCCCCAAGTAAATTTTTTGAAATGTATTAAAAACCCTATTAGCAAATCTATTATATTATAATTTCTATTCAGTAAATCAGAAACAGTCTTTTATTATTATAATGATATTGCCTAACATTATTTTCTTCCATACATTAGTTGCCTCATTTCTCCAAACATACTTCATTATGACTAATAAAAATCCCAGATAAATAAGTATAGGTACACAAATTAGGACAAATAGGATGTTATTAATGTTACTTTAATTTATACTCCCAAGAAAACTTACAGCAAGGTATACATTTACTTGCTGAAGAAAATAAATGAAAATATAATTAAACTCTAATTAAAATTACTCTCTGATGTACAGCTGCAAGGATGAGCAATTCTGGCTAGAGCATCATTAAGCATGCACGCTAGCATTTGTTTGTACTTACAGCTAGGCATGAATTTATTTTAAAAACCCAAAGATCTCATTTCAGCACCCAAGCACATGCTTAGTCCCCCTAAAGATGGTGTATTTAAGTTGTTCAATAGCAATGGATTATCCATATGCTTAAGATCAAGCCTGAGTGAGTGCTTTGCTGAACTCAAGTCAAAATGACGCTTAGTCACAGGCTCAATTTGTACATCTGTGCTGGGGGGTTAGGGGGAAAAGATGTGAAACCAGATTTTCATCTTTCATAACTCCATATTAATGGCACAAATTGTGTCAGTTCTTGAACAAACAGAGCAGAAGTGGGAGGATTTAGCTCTAGAAGGTGGACGTACACAGAAAGACCACAGCTTGCCCACTGCTTGACAGCCAGCAGAGCTGGACCAACAGGCATGGACTTAAAAGCAGGTGGGACCAAGATATAAAGCACAGCATGCTGAGATCACAGTCTCAATGTTCTGCATGCAAACATATGCCTAGTACCTGCCACTTATAACATGCACAGCTGCAATTCTTCATGCATTTCTTTGCAAGAGTACACAATAGCATGCCAATTGCCTATTCAAAACAAATATGCAAAGTGAAACACATATTTGCATATATGCATGGTCAAAAATACAGTATTATACAACTTTAGCCACATAATGAATTGCTGAAGAGCCACGAGTAGTTCTTCTTCAAGTGCATTTAGATATATCCCTACACCATCTCTCCCATCTACTTGATATGAAGCTGAACAAATACAAATTGCACATCTGTATTCACTTTGATGTCCTCAGACACCACAAACAGTCCTTATATCCTACAGCATCCTAGCAAACTAGACTAGAAAAATATAGCTCAGTTGCGAATCTTCTGCTTTCATTACCCCACAAGCATGTTCCTGTGGTACCATGTTTCATAATACTCTGATGTTTGCACCAATGACAATTGACAGATCTGTTAAGAGACAGCAAGTACGTGCCTCTGTAAGCACAGAGGAAGAGTGAATGAGTAAACATGTCGTCTTCCCCACTTGTGGGGTTAGAAAGGTATTTCTAACACACATGAAATGAAATTCACTAATTTCTACATTCAAAGCAATATCTTGCTGACTGAAGAGCTGGAGTGAATGATCTAAGTTGTGAGGAAGATGTAGCTATGTCCTGAATTGTTCTGAAGTTTGTGCCAGGTTTTGCAACTGTAGAGTGAACACAAAATGGATCTAAAATCCAGCAAGTAGAACAATTCTGTTTTACATTTGCTTTCCTAGGCTGATAGGATGCAAAGATACTGAGCAGCCTGGAATTACTCACTACTTTGTACATGCTTCTGAATAGTCTTTATAGAATTAGAAACCAAAATAATTTAATCCAGTTACAACGAGTTCACTGGTGTCAGCAGCTATTTATATGCTTATGGTTTCACCACTGTCTACACAAAACATTTTCAGTCATAAGAACAATGGACAGTATTCATTCTGGCCTTCAGCTTTCTTTTTCTTATACCTTACTGACTATCCTGACCTGCCTTTGGACTGGCAGGACCATACTCTCAATTTTTTTCACTCTGGGAAAGGCCTCTCCTTCGTAGCTTATGGAAGAAACATCATGGGACAAAACACAAAGCACTCCAGATTCAAGGCTGCAGCTCTCACACTGTGGTCAGCATTAAAGCCTGGATTGTACAGCTAGAAAATGTACAAACAAAGAGGCATCTCTGACTGTCTTGAATTAATTCTCATGAAGAAGGAAATTACAGTCCTTCCTAAAAGGCCTCACAGGAGAGGAATAATGATGGAGGTCTCTCAACAAAGCATTTTAAAAATCCCAGTGTACTTCCATTGAAGTTAATGACAAAAAAACTCAATGCTGTTGAGCTCAGGAATATGACTTTAATGTTTCTAAACAACACATAACTGTAGAAAGCTATTTAAAAGAACTGATGCCATTTTTCCTTTCAAATTATGTCATGGAATTAAGTCTGTCCACACTGTGTTTAAAGGAAAATTCTTCTGCAGTTGGTTCTTCCCACTGTACCCTAGTTTGTTTAATTTCTACACCAATCAGCAGTCAAAAAGGTCTAGGATCTGCCCAAACGTTTAATAGTTTCAGGCAAGAAGAATTCAGCATCCACAAAGTCTGCTTTGTCTCCTCCTGGTTAAGGTTATTCTGATTTACAAAGATAGTTCATCACGAGTATAACATAAGAAAGCTGCTTTGAGCAAACATGCTGTGCAATACTAATAGAAAAGGCACAGGCTGAGCTAACGCACAGAGCATTGGGCAGATGCATCAAGTGCATGAGGAGAATGCGCTTGGTGGGAAGGCGCTATCTCAAAGCTGGCCCTTGTGGTGAGGAGGGGGAGAGGCCAAGGCTGCACTCAGGGATGCTGAGATTCCTTGGGGGGCGGGGGGCAACACCAGTGGCTGCCAAGGCCATTGCACAATCCTGCATTTGGAAGAGGGGACAGTGGCTCCGAGCACTTTGAAAGCCATGGCTTTCCTGACCTGTGTCTCTTGGGAAGCACAGGGAGCTTGGGCCCTAAACTTTTATTTTCTCATTCATGACAGGCAGAAGCATTTTATGTTAGTTGCCTTAAAGAAAAAGGAAAAGAAAGGAAAGCAGAGACAAACATTTCTAGAATTATTTGTTAATATTTTTGGCAGCTGTACATGTACTACTCTCTTGCTGTGACCATAATCGAAGCCTAATGCTGCTCCCAAGGAACGCTGTGACAGTATTCCCACCAAATGCACTGTGAGCAGATCTGTGGCCTTTGTTTGGTGAAAGCTGTTCCAGATGGAGTCTGGAGGATTCCCGCCCAGCATTCCAGTTGTAAAGAATGACTCTGTCTTTCTCTTCCAAAAGGAGCTTTCTGGTTCCATCTATGATTGACCTGTTGTGACCAACAGTGGAAATGACCCACTACCATTGCACAGAATGACCCCCCTTGGGAGAAAAGGACAATGTTGTAGTTTATTAGCTGCATACCTGTTTAATCAAGGTTAAGATGGTTACGTTTGGTGTAATTCCATTTAGTGTTGTATACATTTGAAAGGATTTTGGCTGGTCACACAAAAGTAGCTGCTTGTGGGATAGAAATATAATGCTAATACTACCAATGGGACAGTTTTTGAAGGATGTGAACACAAACACCAGTACTGTTGTACCTGCCCACATGAAACAATACCAGGAGTGTAACGCGGGAAAAATGTAAGCTAGCCCAAAAGGAAATCTGACAATCACAAAAAGGAAACTTCTTTAGTTCTCCAGTGACCTTTTCCCGGGATCTTTAATGATGAAAAATTGGTTAGAAATGTAAACTTGCATTTCACTTAATGAAGTACTAATATTGTCTGTTAGCCTAGCAGTAATTTCTGTGTCCAACTGAACTGGGTCTAGTTCTCAGAGGACAGAGATGCAAGAACACCAAACTCTCCTGTATTTTCAATTTCAAAAATCACTGGTGACCTCTGAAGATTTAGGCTGCTATCATCATTAAGTATCACTTCTTAAAAAAAAACCAAACAAACAACTTTCCTCCCTTGATGTTGCTAATAACTCACTGCTGACCTATGGCTCTAATTCCGTAAGCAAGCTGCTGCTTGTTCATGCAAGCAGGACTTCTGAGTAAAGACTGCAAATTTAGGCCAGTAGAAAAATAAGAACTACCTCCCAAGTTACTACAGTACCTAGTTTGAATTTTTTGCTCAGAAATGTTTGATTTGACAATGCTAAAAAGTGTTGCAAGCTCTCAATTCAGATGAGAAGATTCACCAAATTATGCATAGCAGTTTTTCAAATCCACACTTATTCAGAAACTTCCCGTATAAGAAATTAAGCTTTGTCCTCCCTTATGTTATAAGGCTGAGGCCATGCACACTAAAAGCCAAGTACTCTGATTAGTATTCTAGAGTGAAACACCATGACATCAGTGAAGAATACATCGACACAAGGCACTTTATGGAAGATTTTCTGTTTCTCAAGTGGCATGGGTGCTGTTACAGCACATGGATACCTTTGGTACACAATACAATCACCAGCTTAAGAATTTGTTTCATAAATCAAGGTTTTCTTGTCTTTCTGGTCAATTTAGCCTTAGAAACCAAATAGACCTCAAACACAAAAGGACATACAAACACTCTGTTAACATTTTCTAAGAACTATTATGCTAAAATGTAACTCTTCGGTCAAATTTCATTAAGGTACACATTGACAAACAAGGGAGCATATCAAGAAAATTATTTAGGCACTTCTGTAATGCATCCAAGACTCTTGTGCATTGAATAAGCAGTCAGAGAAAAACAGGAGTTCCGACTGATTGTTTTGCTTCCCCCTCCACGCTATTACTGTACAGGCTTTACTTTTTAAAAAACAATTGCAGATGCACCTCTTTGCCAGAGGTGCTTCATTGGCCTAGTTACGTTACAAGGGAAGAAAATAAATATAAGTTTACAGAAGTTGAGAGAAAGCAGGGGTGGTAGGATGAGGAACAACTCATTTTTTTTTCTTCTACTTATTTTTTTTTTAATACACTATTATTCACTAAAACAAGCTTGTTTCTTGGGAGACACTGATTAAAATAAACCAACCAAACAAATAAACAAAACACAAAAACCACAACCAAAAACCAACCCTTAAAAATAACCTGAACAGTATTTTTCTCTAAGGTTCTGGAGCAAAAAAGCCTTCCTTTGGCTTTACCAAACACCAAACCGGGCTTTGAGTCCATATCAATATGAGGGAAGTTGGTGATTGTCTCCAGGATGACGCCTGACAGTTTTGCCTTTGCTAATGCACATTTCAATCTGATGAAAGATAGGCAAGGAGCAGAAAAAACACGAAGAAGGTGTGTGATGCTTTGTGTTCAGCAGGCACATTTGTATGACATTTTCTCCCTTCCGTTTTCTCAGTGACTGAGTGAAAGCTTGCGCGTGTTTGTCAGACTGGCCCTCCATTAAATGTCTCTTCATGGAAATAAGGGGATATTTATGCACAGTGACTAATGAATGGATGCATTCCAGCATCTGCTATTGTGTATTTCCTGTAAAGTCATTTATTATTCTATCTAACAAACACAGTGTTCTTCGGTTGATGCTTAAGATTAATGAGGCATTTACTCCTATTCAAGAAACAAGTTCAGAAGACACATTTTCTCCCATTCAGCTGTGCTGATAGTTTAATTAATGCCATTAATATATATAACTCACCAAAAACTGTTTTATGGTAACACTAAGTTGGCAAAGCAAGGAAATTTCAGAGGTAAAGCTACAGCATAACACTTCCCTTTGTTTCCAGGTAGTACAAGATTCTCCAGACAGTGGGTGAACTCACAGACTACACAAGCAACAAAAAAACAAGATGTAATGAGCTGAGGTAATGACAGAATATCAGTCTTAACTCTCTGCTTTTGTGGGCTTAGTCAAATCCTTAATGTGATTTCATTACAAAATTTTGTGTGAATGCCTGTCATATTTTTTCTCCTCAGTATTACAAAGAGAGGAAAAGAAGGAAAATTTCTTATTGAAATGTATGAGTTAATACAGTAGACCATAACCAGTGCTATGGTCTATGGTTTAAAGATATATTAAGGGAATTTTCAAAATCTGTACCATTACACTGATACAACAGGAGGAATATAATTTCTCTTTCAGTGCTCCTCAGGTTTTTTGCTGAAGTTTCTGCACGGGTTCATTTTTGTTAGGGATACATGAACACATTGCCTAATTGCCAGGCCCACTCAGGCTGGCACTGAAAGCTTGGTATAAACTGGAATGTCACTGGTTTCACATTTCAAAAACAGAGAACTGAAATGCAAGGAGTGAGCATGGGAGTATGCAAGTAGGGGGTAGGAACCAAAAATACACTGAAAAGGTGGCACTTAACATGGCTTCTTAACCCTTCTCCCAGGAGGAAATAACATATCAAAATAAAGGTGTACTACTCGGCACCAAAACACAGACCTTCTCACCCTGAAGTCTTACTAGAATTTTTTCAACCATAGTCTTTTGATTGGGATAATCTCCTCCCTGCTGTCACCCAAAATGATCATTTGATGGTGGCCACAGACTCCTGGATACCAGAATAAGCACAAGATGTGAAACAGCTTGGAGACATCATTCTTGCTGAATTAGAACACTGGTTCAAGGACAAAATCCATTAGTGATCAAGAAAAATAAACGCAACATAATACAGCCATATTACAGGCATAGACGGCTGCTTGCTGAACTTCTGGAGACAGAGCACTGATCTCATTTGTTTGAGACTCCTAATTATAATTTTTCTTTCCTCTCTTTCACTATGTTAATCTCATAGACTGATAACAGGAAAAGAAACCCGAACAACAACAACAAAGCGCCAAACCAAACAGGCTTCTTTCAATGCCATTTTGACTCTGCAAAGAGGGGAAATAAGCAAATTAAAGCACAACTCGAACTGCTTATTTGGGAGTGGTAGATCTCTGTGTGTGTATAGGCTGCTGGCGGTGCTGTGCCTCCCTACAGTGGTGCTGCTTGAGCTGACACCTGTGAAAAGCTGCCCCCAAGGCTGCAGTGGACGACGCCAGGCACCGCGATGGATGTGGAGTTTGGTACAGTGCCTGCTTGAACAGGGACCTCCTGGACAGTTGAATAAAGAAAAGGCCATTAGCTGCTCTCAGTGTTACTGTAATTCCTGAAGTAAAACAACAAATAGGCAGGAGGCCTTGAGAGATACACTTAGGTCTTCAAGAAATCTTTCTAAAACCCGTCCTGCAACGAGACGGTTTTGCTTATACTGGAAATTCAGTGGTGAATAAAAGGAGACTATGAATACCTTTGTTACTTATCACCTCCTCTCCTCAATTGTCCAAGCCAGAAGCTCTAAATGGCTGAAATACCATAATTATTTTCTCATCCTGAAATGGTGATGCTATCAACAGGTGCACAGACACACTGTGGACCACAAAGGAGTAAGACCTGCTAAAGATATGCATTAGGTGTACAGATATCAACCTGCCCCACAAAAAAGAAAATTAGAGTAAGATAGATACAGGAAGCAGAACTTCCTTCACAGAAAATGTTTCCACAAACATATCAAGTTATTTTGCATGTTTATCCCTTTATTGTGGGAGTAATACAGATATCTGCACGTAAAAGATGATACAGAGCAAAGTATAATGCATAATCTAATTCTCAGTGTCACTTAGTAGAGCAAACACTTTATTTAAATTTACTACCCCAAATTGTTTGGAAGAAGTTTTATCAATAGCCTCAGAAAACTATTTTTTTCCTACAAAGGTTTCCTAGTGCTTAGCCTGTGGCTGTTAGCATTAGATTTCAAGACACACTGTACTAAACTGTACTAGGCATGTGAAAGGACTTTCATTCCTCATTAGCTGCACATAAGAAAGGACTGTAACTTTTAAAAAGAACTAAGCAGCTTTGTAAAATTTTGAACTTCGCTTTAACAAAAATCATACTTGTTAATTTTTTTTTTTAATTCCCAGCTGAACTATGCTTCAACTCAAAGCAAATAAAGTCATCAGTTGACTCCATTCTGTTAGAGGGCAGCATTAAAAAAAAAAAGTCCAGTGGGTCCTTGAACAGTGGTCCCTTGTCTGTCACATCAAGACTCCGCTTATACTTCACACACTATTGACCATGAAAAGCAACCTTGCGACTTTTTGAAGCCCTATCACAAAAAAAAAAAAAAAAAAAGTGCAACAGAAAACTTTTCTTGAAATGTCGAGGATGGGGGGCTGACTGCTCTCATCTCCTATGATTAATGACTTGTGGCCTTATTGTGTAGAGGCTGCTAATCAGCTTCAGACTGATTAGGCTGCAGAATGGAAAATTCAGCTCGATGAACTTGGATGGTCCCCACTCTCCATGCCAAACAAGCCTGATGCAGAAACTCTGGTATCTTGCTTCTTGATAAAAAACGGTGAACACACTCTCATTAGGAACTAATATAATCCCAAGTGACTCTGGACTTCACCTAGCTAGAAGCTTGAACTGTAGCATTTTTCTATACAATACAATAACTATTTTTCAGTCTTATTCAGGTTCGCCACTTTTTGTCTAAAAAATTGCTTGGCACCTTTAAGACCTCATACTAACAAATCTTATTCAAGATCCACTTAAAATCTCGTTAAAAAGTAAACAAAATACCAAATGGATACTTTTAATCTTCTCTTTTCCACTTACTAACAAGTGAGAGGTAGTTAATTATAATGTTTCTAAATAGCTGCACACAGCCTTCTTGGATGCTCTTTATAGATGCATTAAAAAGAGAGAGCAGAAAAGTGGCAACTTCTAAATTGTTATTGCCCAGCATTTTGACCACCTGCTTTATTGATATAAATCCTGAACCTTTCATTCAGTAAAAATAGCTTACCCTAGCTATAGAAGTGGAAGTCTAGTACACAGAGGGTTTCAATCCCTTCTGCTCCAACCCCCCTCCTCCTTTCCCTCCTGTGTCAGATTAAATCTGCTTGTTAAGTTGGTCTTCGCATGAAAAAGCATTACATTCCACTGACACAGGAAGGCTGCAAATACTTAGGCCAGATTTTTAACACCAGCCTCATCAAACCGATGCACTACAACATAAGGCTGATTAGCTTAATAACTGATTACTTGTCCTTTGGGCTCCAGCAATCAAAATTAAAAACTTTAGCAGGCCATATAACAAAGTAATATGACCTTGCTTTTTCAGACACTTACAGTTCCAAAAGGGTGGAAAAAAAACTTTACATGTACAGAACAGCTCTGAAGAGGGAAAGCTCCTTGGTTTGGTGGGATGGATTGAAATGCTGATAATTTTCCTTCTACTAAATAACATCTAGATAAAGAGATCATTTAAACATCTGTGCACAAAGGATATATTAACCATATTACCTTAGTAGAATTATTTTTAATTTCATATAGGTACAAGTTTGAATGCCTTCAACACATTAGCTGTTTGAATTAGAGAGGCTTCCTTTTGTGTTTTCTATTTCACAGAGCACCCTTTAGATGTGCCACTCCAACCAAGATGCTCGCCTGCATTACTTTACATTGAACAAGGCACCTGCTGCACCAGGTACTGCACGTTGTGTAGTGAGAAGACAGTCATACCTCAAAGAAGCAAGTTCCAATACTGCAAAAATACTTCCATATGAGTTACCACTACAAGTAACCGTAGCGTGACTTGCCAATGGGAGCGCTTGTAAGGGCGGTGCTAAATTTATGATGAAAGGCAACAGATGGTCATTGGAAATAGTAACTTAAGGTGTGAGATGACTGCGATAAGCAAAACAAGTAGGAGGGCATCATCCACAGCCTCTTTCAAGTCCCCAACAAGAAACCTAACTATATGCCTATCTTAAAACATGCAAGCAATGCCTTTGAAGTCAGTAGTAATCAGGTTTTTAAGTACTTCTGTGCCTACACATTTATTTTCACTTTAACTATACAGCATACACACTGCGTGGTGTAAACACTAATAAACCAAGTTCAGCACTGCTGTAAGGTAGCACAGTTCCTCCGACATCAGTGGATCAATGTCTCACTCAGGACCTGGGATTTAACTTGATGTTTGTAAGAGTTTTTCTATGCCTTACCCTGTTTCATTTTTGCCTCGTTTTGCTTTCAGCAAGGGTCTTTGTAGTGTCATAACTCACAAACTTTCTAGTCAGACTTTGTTTATAAAACCTTTATTGTTCCCGAACAATGGACTTGTGACCTGTTTGAAGGCAGGATTGCAATCGGGGCCCTCTCCGTACTTTCTCAGGGTGCACTTTCTGATGGAGTGAATAGACCATGCAACCCTATTGATGTTAGCCAGGAGGGGAAAATAGGCCCCCCCAACAAATCTAAACATAAATCTTCTTGCCCTGTCTCACCATCAGCATGGATTCACCTAAAGCACAAAATTAATAAGCAGAACAAGTATCCCCAAGCCTAAAAGGCTGAAATACTGTTTGCAGAACAAAATGGAATTGGTTTATACTTATGGCGGTTTTAGGGAATTCACAGGTATAGAAAACAACAAGTGGAAACATAGTTTGGGCCAAGACAAAAGTGAAGCAAAAGTGAAGGGGCTTGACCCTAACATCATGAATATGCTTCACTGTTATATGTCGCTTCCCTCCTATAAATTTCCTCAGGGAGAAGTTTGTGGCTTTTGTTGCTTTCTTAACTCTGTTCCAGGACTCTTATGACAAACATTTCAGTGAATTTTCAAAAGGAGTGGGCAATTTTTGAAATCACAACTTTCTCCTGCACACTGAGTAATGACTTATGCAATTTGACTTACATGATCAAAGGGAACATCAAACACATTGTCCTAATACCTGAGTGGCATTTGGGGCCTTAGCTGGTAGCAAGCAACTCAATTTCATTGAAGTCAATGAGCCATGCTAGCTTACACCAGCTGTGGAACCGACCCTTCTGCCTTGGTTTGGATCTTTTGTCTTTTTATACAGCCCTTTACAGAAGATAGCACAGCTGATTTCATGCAAGAAGAAATCATAGTTTTCACTTTTTATTTCCTAGTCCCTCAATTATCCTCTGCTAATTTTCAGTCCACTACTTATAAAAGCTGCTCTCACAGACACATATTTGTGAGAGAGGAGTGAATCAGCAAGTGACAGCAGAAGTAGCATTACCTCTCCTTTTCCTTCCCTTGGCCATTACATACACATTTTGTAGAGCAAGTTCCTCAGGGTAGAGCACATGCTGTTTTGCCTCTATAATTCCATGTGATACTGACTATATTGGATATTCAACCAACTAGAATCAGCTATACATACAACTGTAATACAATCAGCACTACTAATATTAATTTTCCCCATCCATTTAATTATTTCATTTGCCCTCCCCTGAACTCCCACCCTGATGCTATGTTTTCTACTCCTTCTTTGCAGGCTGAGCACCTCTACAGCTACTTACAAGACATTAAACCCAAACCATTTTAATTATAAAAGCTTGTACAGCTACCAGAGGCCTTTATAACTATCTAGATGTACCTTGGTGGCTTACAGAGCTGATAAAAGCTTTACTATATTAATGGACAAACATTTAACTAAATAGGTAAGTTAGTGCAAAATACTTATATGGGGATTAAAATGTTATCTAGTACTGGGTAATTTTCAGGTCATAAAGGAAATAAAGCATCACCCAATAAAATATATACCTTTTGCAAATACAGTTCTGCTCAGTGGAATTAATTTTCTGAATTCACTGAATTGCAACATGGATTGATTAGTACTGAGTATTTACTTAAATAATATACTCAGGGACTTTGTCAGTATTTAACAGTACAACAAGATAAGCAAAAGCATACATCTCACACCTTTGACCTTTGCTATTCATATTCTGAAAAAGTGGAAAAAACTTCAGAAGTCTTAAATTGTTTAAATTTAATCTTTTTCATTACATAAAATATGTCTGCAAACAGGCAGTTCTCTCATTTATGCATTAAAAGCCTATGGTGTTATTTATGCTATTATTTACAGCAGTACACTGATCAAATTTTTATCAAAAGTACTCACAACTATAATTTAAGCTTTACTACTATATGTATGTATATACACACACATATTACAAACATGCATGTAGACACACACATATTCCCTTTTCTGAATCTCATAGGCCTTGGCTAAAGAACTGTTGCTAGGAAAAAGAAATTAAACTGTTTAAATTTATCAGCTGGCTAGAGAGTTTAAATTTAATTCACACCAAATAATTGTGCAAGTGAATGTAGGCCCTTTTCTGGGGAAAGGAAGGTCTTAGGATCATTCAAGAACCAATTCTGCCCCCAAGACAAATACAAAAACTTCTGTTGGCTCCAGACCTTAAATGACCTCCAAATCAGGTTTAGCAGATGAATGCTAGGAATACAATATTTTTGTGAAGCTGAACAGTCCCAGCAGAGTGGGTTTAGTCCCTTCTGGAATACCACTGAAGGCTTTGGTTTTCTAATTTTGCCTCCAATGTCACAGAGCAATTATCCACACAATGTAATTGTTAGCACTGAAACAGCCACAACTTTTTTGCCTTACCTAAAAATGCCACATTCTGTAGTTCTGGTTTTAGAGATCAGGGAAGAATTGCCTAGAATAGCTTGAGGATGGCTATATCACCTTTAAAATATACTTCTAGTCACTGGTCAGTGACACTTGCCCTCATTCAGATTTACCAGACTTTTGTACATATGTTTAGGAACATGAAGGAAGACAATCAAGGAACAAAGAACTTGCTGCAGAGAAGTAAAGGGTTTTCTCCACTTCAGTGGATGAAGCCTTCAGATAACAACACCTGTGTATTTTCTAGCAATTAAAACAACATGTGCATTCAACATAAATTTTCATTATCATTCAGGAAAGAAGCGAACAAAAAAAGCAGAGCAAGCACCCAAACAAGCAAACAAAGTGAACCTCCAACTTAATTGCTTAAATGTTTGTGAGAAAACTGAAAGCACTTCAGAGCAGCGGCTACCGTTTCGTCCAACATCAATACAGCTTCTAGCACAGCAGGGTTCCAGTTTGTGACAAAGTCTTTCAAATACTACTGCATTGAGCAACAAAAGCACAAATCCAGCCTAAGTGAAATTATTTCTGAATTTGAATTATTACTTATGTTTTTCAGAATTCACTCAATTCTGACAACAATAGAATTCTTCCATAATGCCTTCCATCTGAGCAGAGTATATCAAAGTGCTTTGCAACAAGAAATTACTGTTTAGAATGTGGAAAAAAATTCAAAATAAACATTTAATTGTTACAATGGAAGGCAAAGGATCCCATCTCAATCAAGCCCTGCTAGATAGAAAACATTACTGTAAATACATCAGAACTAAAAGCATGACAATAACTAATTTCATAAAATAACAGTTCTGTTGAATCAAAGTATATTCATCACATAACCTTATTTAGCAAATTCCATGCAACTTTTTATATATTCCTTCTTAGAAAATACTTCAATGTGAAATGATTGTTCAGGTAACAGTAAAATTGCACACTTATTGCTAATACAAGCTATTAATACCTTTGATCTGTATCAGCTGACCTAGTCATACCTACTCAATGGGTAACCACTCCTAATGAGAGAAAAACAAAGGAGGAAAAAGAAACCAACACTATGAAGTAAACACTTACCTTGGACAGTCTCAACAGAAAAGTAGCAATCAAACAGAGCTGCTTACGTGTGACACAGGCACAAGGCATCAACCTAGGAGGTGAAGCAAGGCAGGAGAATCCATTGCTGTTCTTTCAGAACTTGTAAAGATAGACAGGAGTTGTCCAGCCAGCAGCTTCCACGAAGAATTCATTCATTTCTCTGTGTTGAAAGTATTAAAAAAAATAAATGAGGAAGATAAAAAGAGCTCTACTACAATATCCCTCTCCTCACCCCCCTCCAGATAACCAACCTATTCACAACATCCAAAATCTATTCATCTAGTTGCACTGAAGTTATTTGGCAACTCACAAAAGAATGTATAAAAAAATTAATTACATGTATTTTTAAATCCCACTTCTAGTAAAACTAGAATAACTCTGCTGTACTCTAACATAAAGCAGTTTACAAGGTACCATAAAGCAACCCTAGTATGCACAGACAATGCCTTTACTGCTCAGTATTAAGCAAAATACTGTGTTAAATCAACAGTCTGGTGATTGGTTCAACAGCTGAATATCACCACCAAATCAATCCAGGTGTTCCCATTAGCACTTTCACTCACTTTGACTATGGGCTCTATGCTAATCGCCTGGGCACCAGAGGATGGCAACAGATCCTGCCTGGCATTGCTCCCTCAGCAGAGGCCTGTGGGAGACTGCAAGGACAAATGGAGTTCAGGGGGGGCTGCAGCATCATAGGACAGGGTGGGGTGGTCAGAGGTACAGTTGGCCAGGAAGTCCCATTTCTACCAAGATACTGGGTGTGAAGTTAATTGTGGTAATTGAGAATTAAAAATGCTTATCTCTACATGACAGTTTTTGTGTCCCACAGCACATCAGTCAGGTTGCTATGAACTCAGAAGAAGCAACCTAACAGAACAGAGCATAGAGCTGCTAGAGGAACGCATGTGGGAAGAGAACTAGAGTGCTGATTGGGGCATGTGAAGACCTGTGGTGAGAAGCCAAAAAACACATTCAGGTTATGCATCTGCTTGACAAATAAAGATATCTGAAAACTGTTTGTCTGAATATTGTGTAATAGGGCTTATTACTGGAAATCTACAAGATTGTAGTAGGGGCAACCAGATTAGCATCAGGGATAATCATAGGTCCATCATAATCTACACACATTTTTAGGCAGTATGTTTTGTTAGACCAATTTAATATAGTAGGTGTAAGGACAGCAGGCTTTTGAGCATATAAAAATCCTGTTTGATGGCAGAAACATAAAAATCTGTAGCAGGGGAAACCTAGCTTTGGTTATGACACAAAAAACTTTGGAGAAATACATTTCTTCTTGCACAATATAAACCAGCTATCCCAAGCCAGGTCACCTCTGATTAAGGGACACCCAGAGCTTCTGCTTCCACTTAGCAACTAGGAAATTACCTTTATTTTCAAATATTTTTGTGTGCTAGAAAGCTAGCCAAAACAAAAACACTGTGTATTTCAGATGCTGTTTAAAAATTAGTGCCCTAGGATGTGTGGGGGAAATCACCAGTACTTAAAGTTGGTAATTAAAATTATTAATAATAGTGAAAATAATATATCCATTCTCCAAGCAAGCCATCATAATGCTTAATAAATAATTGTAATTTCCTGTAATAAATACTAATGACTTCATTTACAAAGTAACATAGCTTTATATGCTTATTCACTTTCCTAAGAAATATTTGTGTTTGTGTTATGTCAACAATTTAATACACTAAAATAATTTATAAATATGAATTATTAGTTTCAACGCTTCTTAATAAAAAGCAGTCATTTCACATAAATACCAAAGCAATCCTCAGAACACATCTGTGTCCCCAGCAAGCACTCCGGCTGGCTTGTGAGCCCTGTTACCATCTGTGAGCCTGCATGTTGACAGCACACCAGCCAGATGAATGTCCCACAGAGCAGACTGAGCAGGCCTGCAGGGACCTTCCCCTAACCTGCAATTTACCACAATCCAGTCTGTCTATCTCCAGAGTCCAACGTTTCCGCCAGAGGAGGTTCAACCCCTCCTCAAAGAGATAAAGATCCTTCTATCCCAAAGACACTGAGGTAAGCAGCTCTGAATAATCTCTCCCACCTCTATACACTTTCCTACATTTTTTGAGGTCTGTCCATGTGCTGCTTCTACTGCATCATCTTCCGAGACAGCATTCCTCTTCCTCCGTTAACTCTGATAGGACTGCAAATATTTCCAACAGCTTTTACTACCCAGCTGTTTGATTCTTCTGTGAAGGTTATAGGGCCCTACATTAAGCTCTTCAGTGCCACGTGGGATGTGTATCTCCCACCGCACTTGCATTCCTCACGTGGAACTTCTCTCAGCAAGAGCGCCAGGAACAGGCAATGCCATCTCTGGAGCTCCAGGAATGTCACTGCGGGTGGTTCCTGCAGGGTGAGGGGACACAAACCTCAAAGCTAACGGTGAAATGAGCGGTTAACCATTTCACTGCTCATGCTGTGTGGAAGATGTTGCCCTGTGTAAGAAACGTGAATCCCCAACTGTAGGATCAGAATTCTAATGTGATCAGCAGCATCCTGCCTCATCCATGGAATTGAATCAGGACTGAACCGGGTGTTGTCCAAGTGGCATAAAAGATCACATCTTCTACAGCACTAGCAGGGGTGGTGATGAGGCCTGTGGTAAATAGGCCACATGAAAACTTCTGTCTCCCAGGGTCCCTTCAGAAAGCCCAAACTGCACCTGTGCTGCACAGTGCTCTGCATGCCCATAAGTACACCACTGTTACAACCAGCTGACAACGTCTTTCGAGTACAGTTTAATCTGACTGATCTCTCAGCTGTTCATCCTTCTGATTTATGCCATCAGCGCCAAAGCCTTATAGCAAACAGAAAAAGAGTGGGATTCACACCACCCTTCTAAGGTTTATAAGTGCTGACATGCCTTCTTTATTTCTCTGAGCTTGAAATCCAGAGCACATGCAAGTGCCTGCCTGCATTGTCAAGCACCTTCATGGTGTTTAACGATAGCTAGTTATCCTCCCATTTAAAGAGAATTATGGATCTGACTCAGAAGATCCAGCAGAAAGCATAGGTTGTTGTGGGTCAAGAAGTAGATCTTACTTCAGCCCAAAGTATAAAAGTGAAATGAGAACTTACAAGGGCATCATTAAGTGACCTGTTCTTGATCCCCAGCAAAAGACAAAAAAGTCCTGGGATGGCAGTGGCTAGATGTCTCCATTTCAAGAGCAGTGTGACAAGAGCTAGATATTATCCTAGTGCTTCCCCTGCTCTTTTAATAAGGCAGGTCTTGATACACCCACCAAGACAGCATGAAGAGTTGCAAAGCTTGCCCCCCACAAGATACCTCTGAGGGTACAATGCAGCTGTTTCTAAAGGGAAGAAGCTGATCCCAAGGAGCTCAGACCTGGGGCAAATTTTCATAAACTTAAGTGTGCCATTTTGTTCCCACCTTTGCTGTGAATGTGAATCTCTACAGTATGAGGTTAAGAGCTGGATGCTGTGGCTGACTCATCCAGGAGACACAGAGCTCCTGTGGGCTGTGCCGAGAGAGAGAAACACAAGGAGTAAAGGGATTTGATTGTATTGTAGCTTGAGAGCCAGTTTTGGTGGAGTGTTAATTCCAAGGGTATCATTGCCAAAGTCACTTCTTAATGCAGCAATTCAAGAGACAGCCTCTGTCTTAGGACCCGAGGCTAACCTATTTGATGTCATGCTACAAGTAGAGCAGGTGCTGGGTTAGCAATGTATATTTGATGTCTAGTGTTGAAAAGTGAATTGATTGAAATGCTGTCAGGCTGCACTTTGAATGATTGCACTACTAATGTCACCTACAGGCATCTTGATGGACATTCTGCCATACGCAGAATACAGTAGGCTGGAAATCATCATTTGCAAATCATCACCTTTGAAAGTATAACTACCAATTCAGCTGAAAAAAAAAAAAAAAAAAAAAAAGAAAAAGAATAGGAAACACGTTGAAGAAACATTAACCTGAGGAAGTGAGCAAATCAGAAACACCAAATGCTTAGGCTCATGGATTTCTCATTATAGGAATTTTCAGCCTACTGTATTTCTTTTGAGGTGTTGCATTTCAAAACCTGTATTTTGTTTGATAAAGTACTTCTACAACAGGAAATCTAATCAAGTTGTCTTCTAGGTTTTTACTGGCATTCATCAGTATAGCACTTTGGGGTTTTGTTCATTTATAAAAGTAGTTTTAAAGAATCTGTCACTATGTACAAATGTGACAAAATTAGTAGTAGAACACTAGCATATTTTTGGAAGGATATGGGGATTTAGCTAAATGATTGTCATTGAGATTAATGAGAAATTACTGTTTAAATTCTATAGTTGATCATATAATTCACAGTTCTGACCTATATTTCTTTGCCCCTGACACCAACCTGGGTTAGAGTTTATTAACATTCATGTCACAGAATAGAAGGGAGAAAGATTTCCTTACTTCCAGTGGCTACTGTTCTCCACAAGAATAAAATTCTGTGATTAATTTTACATCAACCTGGCAATTAATTTTAGCAATGTGGTAAAATCATTGGCTAATAAGTGTTCTCAGAACCAATACCGCAGAAAGAAAAAAAAGACAGAACTAAGGAAATGTCAGTATTTCACCACAGTTATCTACTATTGTCAGCTTTCGTTAGCTAGTTACCAATAATGCTGAAGTCTTTCATCAAGTACTCTTCTGTCAAATTTTCTGATTAACTTGGTATGAATTTACTGTGAGTATATGCTTCCAAAAAAACAATAATACCAACAACAGAAACTAGGATACAGGGTAGATGTTCAACTGTTTATTTAGAAATACTGGGGTTTTTTTTCCAGATACCACTGTATTTACATATGTATCTCCAAAGAAATAATGTTCTTCTTGAGGATTACAGAACACAGCATCTCATCTAGAAGAACATTTCAAATTCCATATACCTTTGGCACTGCATCAGGGAAACTCTACTCCTTCCACTGACAAATGGGAATAGGAAGGCCATTTTGAACCTGCACAAAATCACACAGCAGGTTAAAGAGTTCTGTGCCTAAATAAAACAAAACCATTATGTGTTGAAGCAGGAACTGCTTATACAGGTGCAAAACCAAGCAGATTCAGTAATGGACTTGTCCCCAGCCCATTGAAAACCCCATGCTCATGGGCCTGAGAAGATGTCTTCAACTTCTTGCAAGAATCATGAGCAGAGTAGTATCACGTGTAGCAGTGAGATGTTCAAGCAAACCCTGTTCTTGAGCAAGGAACGTGGGATGGGGCCACAGAAGGGCCAGACCCTGACTAAAGAAAGGCTGGCTGGGAGCTCTACTGCTTCATGGCACACTTACTGATCTTGAATCCTAAAAAAACACCACTCATCACGGAGCAGCAAGACCAGTGCTTCTCCAAGGGAAGAATAGCCTGGGAGATGGCGATAACCCGAGTGCCTCACATTGTCTGAACAGGACTAGGCTGGTGATTGTGATGGTGTCTATCGACAGTCACAGACAAGGTGAGATAAACAGTCAAGTGTAGGATCCTCCCAGGAAGCCCAGCCAAGAAAGGAGGTTGGAAATGGATCTGTGACACAGGTCTGAGCTTCACTCAGAACACAGGGCAGGAAAAAAGGCTACCTTGCAGGGCAGGCCTGGAGTCCACCCAAGAAAACCAGTCAGCAAGCCAGAGCAGCAGATGGGTGGCTCAGGAACACCTATAACCTGGCTCAGGGGACAGCTCGGTGCCCAAAGCTGAGCTGAAATGGGACTGCTGAACGTGCAGATAAGGGTTGTGAGTGGGTGTCCCAGATGTGCCTCACCAAAGCCCTTAAGGCAAATCAGGGCCCTGACACAAGCCAACCTATACTTTGGAAGGAGATGGGAGTCTAAGGCCCTATTTAAGCAAGAAATGCTGTTGTTTACTGAAGACCTACGTTTTACCTTTCAATAAAACGTACGCTCACTCTTATGTTGAAAGGCTGGCTTCTGGCCAAAAAAAGATCAGGTGTTTCTTCAGCGCCTGATACCACCTCCCACATAGGCATGTGTTGGGGTGAAAAAAGTTCTGCCCAAAGCGTGATGGGTAGTCTTTTGCCTTACTTGTCTGCTGGGTAAACTTCAAAAAGCAGTTTAATGAAAGAAAATTTAAATATATACATAGACCAAAAAAAAGCACCCAAGTTTCCTTTTTTTTGTTGTTCCTGTTCCTAAATTAAGCTTTAATCTTCTAGTAAAAATTTGGTATAGGTCTTTCATGAGTAAATAGAAGGCTCATTAGCTTGTGTGTCAGTTTAAACGTAAGCAGAATTAATGGCTTCCAAAGGAATCTTTCAATATCTAGAAATCAGCTGGCTGCCTGAATACAGAGAATTTGTATGCACATTCTTTTCTTTCAATGATCTGCTCTTTCAACATCAGGAATGGTAACACTCTGGGAACTGTTTACCCACGATCAGCATGGTTCAAGTGTTACTTAGGACCTCAGTGAGGATTTCTCAGTTTTTAAATGTTTAGTCCTTGGGGGGAAGTGAAAATGACAGCAGGAAGAACCTGGAGGTACTAAGCTCTGGTGAAGCTGGCACTTGATGACAGGAGGGGAATGAACACACCAGGCGCTACATTTTATGATACAGCAAACAGGGAAGTTTGTATTAGATTGTATCAACTTTTGCTGTGCCTTGAGCACATCTGAAAGGAAAGAAACAAACTGATGAAAGTTACAG
Source organism: Streptopelia decaocto (assembly GCF_964273445.1). Classification (NCBI taxonomy): domain Eukaryota; kingdom Metazoa; phylum Chordata; class Aves; order Columbiformes; family Columbidae; genus Streptopelia; species Streptopelia decaocto. The sequence continues at coordinate 48,948,796 of NC_138659.1, forward strand.
GGTACAAAAGTGAGAAGACTGCATAGAGGTTGGGAAGTTGGGAATATGCATAAAATGGAAATAAACACTCTTGGGGAAAAAAAAAAAAAAAAGACTTGTCATCGCTCTCATGAGAACTATGGTAAGCAATGGTTTTGCAGTTCAGATGAGAAAGGATGTGTTCCTTCCTTGCACGCTCCCAGTCCCACCGGAGGAGCCACTTTGCCCAGGGGGAATAGCTTTAGCACCCAATGATCTGACCCTTGGATCAAAAGGATGAACAGGGTCATTTTCTCAGAAGAAGATCGTTCAACCAAGAAGGGTAAGGTGTGTAGAGAAAGGGTGCAAAAGCCACCTTTGGATGGCCTAGAATTTTAGAAGGGCATCCACCATGCGAGTAAGTGATCCTCTTATAAAAAATGCTAGAAGCCATGAAGTCTTGTTTTCAGAAAGGCAACACCACATTGATTCAGAGCTGTGAAGACTACATGGGCATACTGATTTGAAATATGAGTACAAGAACCCATCTGTGATCACTCATGAGGAATTTGCACACGTGGAAACCAGCAAACGTCTTGCTGACCCTGCCGTACATAATCTTTCAAACCTGTAAAATGTTCCATCAGGTTGGGGTCCTGTCCTCCTGGGCAGTGTTACTGAGCACAAACAGCGGACTTTCATTTCCTGCTCCCATCACTTACCATTGGTCAAAATTACAGCAGGGTGGTACCCACTGCAGAACAGAAAGGCCGAAGTACACTCTTCCAGGAATACAAATGCTTTCTGAGGCTTACATATAGCTATAGCACATCCATCCATCCCTGTGTTTGGAAACAAGTTGGCTTTAAAAGGATTCAACAACAAAAGACTATTTTCTCTCCCTTTCAGCTGTGCTACTCTTTTCCTCAGCAGGTCAAAGTCCTCTCCACTAGCTGCAATCATTCTGGGGAAATACCAGCACAGAAGAGTAATTCTTGCCTTTCCTGTGTTACTTTCACAATAAAATTGTAAAGCTGCGACACTCTGAGCAGGCCATGAATTCTGCAGGCCAAACTGTAAACACTGCAGGAATTCAAGGTCCTTGACATTTCACGGAAAGCAAAACCGTGAGACTGAGGCAAACAAGCTAAAGGCTAAGTTAAGATATGTCTACCAGCTCCTAAGAAGGATCAGTTCAAATAAGGAGCTGCAGCTGCAATTTCCTGCTTGATTGTCACTTTCTTCCAGTGAAGAAATAGTCTGCTACTGGCCCTTGTCAGGAACAAATTACTTTCCCTTCACTGCCAACTCAGCTCCACACACCTTGTGCACAAGAGAAGAAACACTGCAAAAAGCCAGTTTTCCCCAGAGGATATGAGCTACACAGGCTGGTAATCTGCAGAGATCATTTTAAAGGGGTAACTTACTCCTCTATACTGCTCTCAGTAAATGCAGGCCAAGTGGGAGTTTTCTCCTAAATGACTTGAAAGAAAAATGCCAAACAACTTCTTGCATAGGAATTCTCATCAACAAAAATGTTCAATCCCTTGAGAGCAAGCTTTAAGGAGGGCTAAGACAGAATCTAAATCCAACCATAACAGAAATGTGGTGAAAGCATTTGCTATTTTAGTTTGTGTTCTTGGACAAATCTGCAAATAGAAAAAATATTTTTTGTAATTAAAATTAATTACAAGGAAAAACATTTTGAGGCATACTAATTTAAGCCTTCCAATTTGTTTGCTTTTAGTGTGGGCAAGATACAATGAGCACGAGACAGGCATTCTGCTCAGGACTTCCTAACCTTATCCTTTCAAAAATTGTTACACATATGAGAAAAATGGGAAATCATCATCAAAGAGTGTCCAAAGTGCAGGGTACTCACACTGGAAGGCCATTTAGAGTTTATTCTATGATGCAATCCAGAAGTCCTTTATTCGACAGTTAACATCAATGGTAGTTTCACCAAGGAAGACATGCCTTTCGGAGTTCAGGATTTTAACCTTAAGAAACAGTTTAAAGAAACCAAGAACAAAATCACTAAAGCCACAATGTAAGCTTTAAATTCATTCCATTATCAAAAAATATCAAATGCAAATATCCTAGTTACTCGATTAGGAGGTGTACTTTGGTGCCTTGTTTTACCAGGATTTTTTCAGCCTAAATGAACATTTATAACTTTACTGTGCCTATCACACTTTAATAAGTCCACACTTGGACAGCTCTTGCCTGCTTACTCAAGTTTCTGGACTTGTTCTCTCCTAGGCAGAGAGTAACTCGATCCGTGCATCCTGTTGATTCTTTCCACATCTAAAATTAGCTCTGTGCACGCACGCTTTCTCTACCTGGTGGCATGCCGTCCAACAGACCAGGGGGCAGGCACTCGCGCATGTGCTGGGTGCAATAAAGCCCCAACTGTTGCTTTTTTGACAGGAGAAACAAGAGATTTTTACTTTTTACTTAACATAACAGGAGAAGTTCCCACCCCACTTTCACATTCAGCACAAACAACAAGTGTTATTTTGTTCAGCTAAATGCTGAAAATGATAACACTGAGCACAAGTGGTAACATCCATCCTAACACGATTACCGGTACACCCATGATTCTGACGAGTCCAGGCTTGGTAGAAATCATGTGGTGGTCACAGGACTGCACACAGTTGGAAAGGTTAAAGAGAATCCCCCAGCCTCTCATTCTTCTGCTTCTCTGCTCTTCCGTTCTTGTGAGGATCTCTTGGGACACCCCTGCTGGAAAAACAGTTGTCAGAAAGCGGAAGGCAGCCCAATGGGAAACATCAGTGAACCTGTGTTTACTTTATTTAGAAATGACACACCATCCCTGTCCCCTGGGGCAAAACTTCTTTTCTAGACCTGACCTCAGAGATGTGCTACACGCACCCTGCACAATTTATCACCATGCTGCCTATAATTAGGTTTGTTAACATACAGCCTAGTGCAGTCTTGTTGACTGGGAACTTAATCAAGTTACTATTGAGTTCTTGTATGCATTGCTTCGGGTGACTGTTTTACTTGTAGAATTATAGCTGCAACCAACGTGAGGAAATTAGCTCTGGACACAAGTTTTTTTACTTTTTTCCCCCAACATGTGAAAATATTTAGCAAACAGTGACAATGATGGAAAACAGTAGGAAACAAAATGTTCTACATTAGTATAAAACATGAAAAATGCAGCAAGGACCCTCAGTGGTACAACATGTGTTATGCTGGCTGGCAGTCCATTAGGCTTGATAGACATTTCACTTACCTAAGTCAAATATAACAGTCTAGTATTCATTAATATAAGAAGGGGGTTGTGGAATCAAGCCTACCATCTGGTTAGAACGACAGAATAATCTACAACTCATGATTAGGTCTAAGGAGTGGAATTTCACTTTAATCTTTTTCATTGCTCGAAATTTCCATCTGCGCAGTACGGCACATCATTTTTCTTCAAGACAAATGTGCTGTTTTTCATGTTCCAAAATTAGATCAGAAGAAAACGATTAATCATGTCATGGCCTGGGAAAGGAAACAAAGCCCTGATATTTCTCTCTCTCTCTCTCTCCCCCTCTCTCTCACTAGCTCTGGCTGTTTGCAAGGTCCTTTCTTTCCCGTCCTCAATTTTCATCACAACTTTCAGAGATTCACACTATGCTGGGCTAGAAACATTCAGGAAAAGGGAATCTGAAATAAAGACACAGCTTTGATTTGCATAGCCATTTTTATTTTCCCCTTGCATGTCCCCCACCCCCAGTTTGCCACTTCATCTTTTCCTTCTCTCTCTCTCTCTCCACCCCCTACCATGTGCCCCCTGGCACAGGACGACAGATGGTGACCTGTTTGCATGTGACACCGTAACTGAATCTAAACTCAAGGAAACAAGTCACCGGGCTGCAAATTAGTGAGACCACACAACTGTCAGGTGGCAGTCCCCTTTGACAGTTGTAGGCCATTATAGGAACATTGATGTTTTCGCAGTGTGACAAAAAGGAATCCTTTTTGCAGCAGACCTGTCTGTCAGCTGGCTCTCAAGTCATAACAAATCCCTGGCACTCAGCTGAGGCTGAACATTCGCAGCGTCAGGAGGATGATAAATGACCTGCAGGGCTTTGAAGTGCCTTGGCAGTTCAGATGGGTCCGCAGTGCTGACAGAGAAATATACACAACAGCGTAACCAATAATGAGAACATTAAACATTCCTGCTTTGTGACAGGCTGACAGAAAAACCCAGCCTCACATCAATCATCTTTGGAGATATAACCTTGACAATTAGCCCCCTCTCTGATACTCAGAGTAACCTTGCACCCCTCCTTTTTTTTTTTCTTTTGCCTGGCTTATCTTCCATAATCTTTTTTTTTCTTGTATGACAGAAAGGGAAAAAACAGCAGAAGAAAAAAAAAGCCCACATCAAAAAAGATCTTTTCCTTTCCCCCCATGCAAAAATAAAATATGCCAGGATAAAGTTTATTTGGTGGACTTCCACCTATTTCCCTTTAGGAGAAAGGAATATATTTTTTGCCCTATCTACCAAAGCATCTGTCACTACAAATACTCCTAGCAGATTTTTGTTTACATTTTATGCTTATTTTGTTCCTTAGTGTATTTTTTCCCTTTCCCCAACTCTTACATTCATATCAGTGCACTCCATTGTCAAGCATCATTTCCACATGTAAGAGTGAGATGATTAAGCATGTAACTGTCCCTTTGTTACTGTATTCCAGGATCATTCAATAAAACAGATAGAATCTCAGCTTCTTCCCATAACCTTGTGTTTTCTTCTTTTTTGTATGTGCCTGTGCACTGGTTTGCCATTTTAAAAACCCTTTTACAGAGCAAAAATAATCTTCAAGGGACAAATGAAAGGCACAGCTAATCTTCCTGAAAACCAAACACTTAAACACCCCTCTGGAATCACTCTCCCCGAGGAGCTGGGACACATCCTGACCTTGAGGATATTTCTCCACTCACAGGGAATTCCTCTTGCTTTGCCCAGCACGGGATCAGCAGAAATTCCTCCCAATACAAACAGCTGACACCTTTCCATGGCTCTCCTGATGGCTGAGGGGTCCAGGAGGTGGGGTCAATGGGAGTGGTTTGTGCTCTGTGAGAGGTGAGTTAGGCTCCCGAGCACTTTTTGCACACCTTCCCAGTGGCCTTGAATCTCCCAAGTTCAACCCCACCCAGAGGTTTCAAAGAAGCCTAAGCACCCTTGTGAAATAGCCTCAGTCATAAGCAAGGTTCAAAACAGTGTTTGTTGCAGAAGTTTTAATCTGAAGAATGCTAATAATGTAAAAAAAAGACCCTCCTGTCATTGCAATTAATGGCAAATCCTCTAAGGTGTGCTGTGCTCAGGTCTCTGTCTCTCTGCTCCTGAAGGTATTTCTGTTTTGCTTATGCAATAACAAACACACAGTCTTGCTCTCATCAACTACAGCACAGCTCAAATACTTTGATGTGAAGTTATGGTAGTGAAACAGATTTACACACAACCAAGCACTTACAAATTAAAAAAAGCTGAGCTTCTAACCCTGAAGTGCCCAAGGCCCATTTTTCTATGTGTACTTCAAGGTCCCTCTGCAATGCCGGTGTAGAGAAAGGAGATGAAAAGGAGAGAAAAAACTAGGCCTTCAACCTTCAACACAGTTATAGGAGATCCAGCTACAGACCCAGATGACGCTGCTGAAATAATATATTCCAGAGTCTGTCAGCTGAGTCCTGCTGCTGTCAAAGTATGTTCTGTGCACGTGGCCACAGCTGTTGACTTCACTATTAGAAGAGGTCAGTGTGAAGGAGAAAAGAAAGGTATTAGAAAGATGAACAGTAAGTGGCAAAAACTGTTAAGCAATTGCATGGCCTCATTTGTACTCCAATTATACTATTTGATAAAAAGACAAACCATGCAGTGCCCATTTCATAAAACTGCAACAGAAGACTGGCCTCTGCAGGACCATGTGGAGCCATTTCACATTCAGGCAAGTACATTTAAGAGACCAGGCTGAAAACATTGGAAATTACCCTCATAATACCTGCCTAGTGGTCACTGACTGGCTGTCTTATAGGACACTGAAAACATACTGTGTTACCACATTGACTCCAGTCCCTCCAAGTAGGGTATGCAGAAATTGTGATTGCTAGGTCCTGCTCAGGCTTTGGAAAGCCTAGGTGCAGTTGTGCTTGCCCAGAGCGAGCTGAGGCTCCAGCAGAGCCAAGCAGCAAAGGACTGTGCATGCAACAGCAGGACTGTCCTCTCTCTTTCCTCTAGGTCTAGGCCAGTTTCTCATGACAAAGGGACATAATTCAATCTTTGGCTTCTGTGCTGGAAGAATGAAAAGTTAATTCACACCACCGACTTCCCAAAGACAGATTCTTTAACTCATTAAAACTACTGTTCTGCTTGTTATGAGTCTGTCTCACATCCAGAAGACTTTCTGTTACCACAATGGCTGGAACAAAGGGAAGGACACTCTCAGCCTGCACACTGTATCTACGTGATCTCTCACGTGCTTGACTTCAGTCTTGTTTCACACACCTTCAGAAAAATGGCCATATCAAACTTTTCAAATTCCAGCACACATCAGTTCTTGGTCTGCCAGACAGGTTGGATAATACTGTCCCATCTGCAGATTGGAGCACAGAATGGGGAACCAGATGCACATGAGACATTCACAGAGCTGCATTTCTCTCAGAGTCAGACTCTGGTCAAAGTGGTTATGATTTCCAACCCATGGTCACTGAGGACTCAGAAAGGGTATCTTCCCACTTTCCTAACCCACTCCTGTACGATGCTTTAAGACCTAACCTACAGCATCATCAGAAACCATGATCTTTGTCAGAAAAATGTGCAGAGTAAAAGAACACTTTCTTCCCAGCAGCTTTCTTTCCCTCCAGCTGCCTATCTGGCAAAGAGGATAGGCTGCTTTCAATACTTTTCAGTCACTGAAAGAAGGATGAAAAACACCCCATTCAGCACTGGAAAGGACCAGGCAAGGAGCCCCATGTCTTTTGCAACTAATGTTACAGTTTATCTTGTAGAAGACCATGACTTTAAGAGTTGATGGATGCATTCAGATCCCACCCTAACAAGACTGTCAGTGGAAAGCAATGAAAGACCTATGCCACATACCAAAAAGAAGATGGAGGTAGAATGTAACCATCCACTTCTTTTCTTCTGATCATGCTGGAGGGCTGAGCAAACACCAGGCATGCCCAAAGGTTTGAGAAGCCCTGAAATTGAAATGAGGCATAAACCACCAGTCATCACAAAGGATAAGGAAAGGAAAAGTCCAGAGAAGCTATTTGGCTCCTCTGCCAGATCAGGCAGCCATCAGTTGTGTTGTCTATTTGATGAAATATTTAAGAACCAAATCGTGCTGGAATTATACGATACTAATCAAATCTCCTGGGCCATAATTCTTACTCTGACATTTACTTGGCTCACAGCCTTGAGTTAATCACCAGTCCCTGCCTCAGTTTCCTCACAAACAGGAATGGATGCATTCAAATTACACTCACCTGAAAGACGTGCTGTAAAATTTAATTAAGCCCTGAAAAGCACTCTGCAATTGTGAGATGAAAAGGTGCTATTAAAGGCTTCTAGTATTATATTTCACTAAGACTCTCAGAAATATTTTGGATGGAGTTAAAGAGAGAAAATAAAAGGGGAATAAATCATAAACATTGCAGAATAAATGCTGCCCACCCCTCCTTATCCGTAACTCACAAGGCATATAGATTACATCTAAACAATCCTTTGTATGAGAAACTGTCCATACATTTGCACACAAGATGTAAGGACAATGTTGGTTTTATATGAAAGGGAATATACATGTTTCCTTGCACACCCTCAGTGAAGTTAAAAGGGTTAATAAAATATAAGTTGAGATCAAAAGAAATCTGAGGTGACATTTTGGCCTTGAGGCCTTCTCTTGGCTGTGGGAAAACAGAACGAGGTTGCTCTGCAACCTACAAGCCGAAGCACAATTAGTGGTGTTTTCAGACTGCATGTTTTTTTCTAGGTTAAATCCATATAGATATGAGCATATATAGTGAAAGCACTGTGAATTTAGCTTTTCCAGGGAGAATTACTAATAGTGTTAAAGATAGAGACAACTTGAGAAAATTCAAAATTATATAATTAGAAGATTATACCCACCCAGATCAGAACCAGATAAAACATTACCATCATCGTTATAAAATGCACTCAAAAGGGAAGGGCTTGGTGCATGTGTGTGCAGCTGCAGTGTCATGCACACATCCTGAGGACAACTGGAGGCAGTGAGCCTTTCATCTTTTGACTCAAGACCTCCCCAAGACCTATGCATTACAGCATGAAGAACCACACACTCTATCAAACATCGTTATTTACATAACACATGGCAGGGAGTGGTTATGGGATAAATCAATACTTTGTGATATTTGTTACAAGCCACATGGCACAGCTGAGCATTTCTAAGGCCTTACCCAAGGTCTGGCTTAAAGGCAGCTTGTTACAACTATATGAAAATTGCCTAATAAGTGAGGTCCCCAGAGAACTGCACTGGAACTTTTTTTTTCTCTTCACTGGACTGTAGCCTTGCGAGGGCAGGGCTTTCATTTACGGACAACCTCCTGACCTGATCCTCTCCAATACAGACTCTTTTCTGTGTAAACTACAAGTTGATCTCCTTTCCCCACTGCCCCCCTTCCAATAAAACTGACCCTAAGCATAGCTGTAATTACACGTGTCAACAGTTGCCCTAGATTCAGTGGTACGCATCTTTAAAAAACTCCTAAAGCCATAGTTGTTCACTGCTGAACATTATTCCCTGCCTGTTCAGAACCCTGCTTGGAGATAGCAGTGTGGCTACACAGTGGGACAGTGACACAGTCTTCCCTTAGGTCCCTAGGCTGGGAGGTTTATGTGAAAGTGGACCTTCCAGAGGATGATGAAGGTGTAGGTACCCATCCCTCTTTGTAGAGCATATGAAAAATCTTAAACAGCTAGCTTACACACGCAGGCCAGGTGTCTGAAATTTGACAATGTGAATGACGAATACCCTGCACAAAAATCTTTGGGCATTGTGACAATCTCTTGTACAAATTGCACGATTTTGGTTTAAATACTATCTGACCATGAGTTTCCTGTGACCTTGGAAATTAGGCTTTGCTTTAAAAACAGAATCAGGGAACTCAATCTTTCCAGTTTCCTTCTGACAAAGCATATTCATTAAAATCTCCAGTTTGGTGAAAACTATGTTTTAGAACAGTGATGACACTTAAAATACAATGTTATCAGTTACAAACACCAGAACAGCGGAATGTGTGACAACAGTCAGTAAGTTGCAAATTCACTGGCTCAAGGCGCATGCTTTCACTTTGTGTTTGCTCAGCACCTTGCACCTGGTTCACAATTAGGCCTAAAAAAGTATCTAAAATACAAAGTCGCAGTAACTGAGAAAAATGATCCATCATATTGGGATATAGCTATTAAATAATAATCTGAAAGCCACTAAATAAAAATTCCTCTCAGAATGCAAGAGATAACTTGTGTTGTGTAAAATGAAAAAACTATAAACAAAATAACTCATTATGTTCTTTCTTCTGTACTAACAAAATAGGCAATCACAAAGGTAAGGAAGAGCAAGCAATTCATAAAAACGTGTCAGCCCAAGTAAGGAATCTCCTACTGAAGAAATACAAGCACAGGAAAAAATAACCTGCAAGAAGTGTGAAGTTACGTAAAGCAGTAACAAAGAGGTTGTATAGGGAACTTGCCAGACAAACTCTTACTAAACTGCCAAACAGCTAAACTTAACCAGAACAAATCAATGTACAATACATTAAATGCTAGTAAATCATTTAGCGGAAATTCACTTGAAATATTCAACTGTTTGTTTAGATGCTAGCATAAAACTGGGTCTAACAACTTTAAAAATTCAGCCTGTTCTTTATTCTGCTGCTCAGAGTTTATATATTAGTCATCTGCTGCCTCAGCTACATCAACATTTCTCTTTTTTTTTTTTTGTCTCACAGCTTTCTTACTCCCTTTATTTCAATGTCCATTTCATATATTTTTATCTTTTCATGCTCTTCCTTCTCAGCTCCTTGGTTTCCACTTATTATAAATCAAGTTCAAAACAGCATTTCAGAGTACCATGAAACACTGCCCTTGGACATCCTTCTTTACTACTTCCTTCACTATTCCTGCTCCTTAAAAGAACTATCAGACTTGTTTGGACTGAGTCTTTGTTTCCTACCATAGCTTTTATTTTTTCCTCTATGACATGAAGTATGTTTGTGACAGCTTTGAACTCACTTTTGCTAGAGGCTTCCCATAGAAAACTCACGTGTTCAATTGTACAACCATACCCCCACTCCATATTTATGCTATTTCACACCTTTGAGATGTCTGTAGCCTAAGTCTTTCAGAGCAAAGAAAGCACTAATTTACATCAGCAACTTCTATTGAGTAGTCTTATGCACATCCACACTGTCATATACACTAAGCATACACAAACCCCCCAAGAATAAATGATTTGAGGGAACTGCCCCTTGGGAAATCTGCAGAGACCATGTTAAATGCAAGTTTTTAATATTTCAGTAGTATTTTAAAAACCACTGATCAGGTGAAATAAAGAGCTGATGCAATAATTAAATTTGCAGATGACACTAAATTAGGAAGTGTTGCAAACATAAGTGAAGACAAAGAAATAACACAGAGGACCCAAGAAAGCTTAGAAATAAGAGCAGGAAATAACAAAATGGAATTCATCCGGGAAACATGCAAAGGTACGGTACATCTGGGGGAAATATTTCAAAATTAAATACCAAAAGTAATCCGATCTTGTGGTTCAAGGTGTAAACTGATTGCCACAGCTGAAATAATCCCCTCAACCCTCCTGCTCAGCAACATATAGCTGGCAAGGTACATTATGAAGGGCTTTGAAAGATCAGGCACAAGTTATTTTTGGAGGCAGGATGTCTGTTCCTTACAGAAAATCCTCTGCAACATCTATATTCAGAGAAATAACCAGGTTCCTTGAGAGCACATTGCTACTCCTGGGCAAGCAAAATGTTTTATTGCCTCGCCCCTTTCATGTTCAACAGTTACCTCCATCCCCCCATTTGTATGCTTACTGGCAATTCAGCACAGACCTAAGCCACAGCGGCAGTGGTGATAATGGTACAAGTTGAAAAGAACAGAGAAAGGGGATGCCAGGCTAGTTAGAGGGTGAATTATCTGGGCTCTTAGAATTCCCAATCCCTGAGAAACTACCTCAGCTACGTCTCACTCTCAGCGGCCACAGGGGCTGCTGTACCAGACAAGCAGTAGTGTTGTCAAAAACACAGAACCCAGATACTCAGGTGATGTCAGTCAGGGTTCTTTTCCACTGACTTCAAAGAGAATAGCAAATTTAATGTGAGTTTGCAGTGAAATAAGACATTGAAATGCTTCAGAGCAGTTTAGTTTTCTATCCCCAGGCTTGCCACAATCAGGAACTAAAGAAGAGATGAGGCTTTGTATGGCATTGATAAAACCAAAGCAAACATATCACAAAGCTTTGGCCCTTGAATGCCATCAACTCAGAGAAGCTGAAAGGAGTTGAATGGAAATCAATAACAATGAAGGATCTCAGAGAGATACACTTTGAATAAAGTCACTATCTTCTTTTCTTATTCATCAAGCAAAAGACAAGAAATGCCATTAAAATAAATAAATTAACGATATCCTATAGCAAATCAGTCTCCCTCTGCTTCACAGAAGAGCTTCTGCTTAGGAATTAGCTTCCTACTACAGATCTAAATAAACAGCACATATATCCTTTTATATTCCCTGCCCTGTTCTTCCCAGATAAACAATCTGAACAGGAATGAAATGAGAGACTGAGATGAGTCATTGGTTTCACCACTCATTCAGATCTGTTCATTGTCTAACCCCCCCTCTATGCATTCAGTTGATTAAATTTATTATGAAATTCCAGAGGTGTGAATGGCTGGACTATAGCTTAAGGAGTTTTTGCAGCTGGATTACATCCCATCTCTGAAGTGTGACATTGTACCACACAGGCCAAGAACAGGATTTCATAGAAAGCAACTTGAGACTGAATATATTTTTAAAAATATTTGCTGTACAGTAAAGAACAAATCAAACACTTTTTCACAAGAATTTTTGAGTCAAGTTTATGGTTTGTGTCAAGTTAGGTTGACAACCTTTACGTCCATTTGATCAGTCTGAAGCAAGTAGTTTCCTGCAGTGCAGCTATCCTTAAAAAGTCACACTGAAACATGTGAAATGTCCATTCCCTCTTGGTTTCATGGAAATTAGTTTTCTGAGGGTATTTCTGATAGCAAATGAAAAGAAAGAAAAACAAACAAAACCCAATTTTTCTGAATAAACTCATTATAACTTTGTCAGCTTGTCGCACTGGAGTAGGTTGGAAGCTCCAAGAAGAAACTGTTAATGGAACTAAAATCTAATGGAGAAACTACTAACGTGGAGCTACCAGGGGATAAGGATGATCTCTAATTAAGGACAGTACTTGGAACTTAAGTGATCTGTGGTCTGTTCCTCACTGTGCTGCATGCTTCCTGTACAAATCCAAACAAATGGTTTTAGATGTACCTTAATTTCAGGTCTGTAAAGCTAGTACTTTCTCAGCCATGCCTATTCATGCTGCAAGCTATGTACACATACGCTGTATCTCACAATTTTGAAAAGAGAAGGTATTTCCAAAGCAGGTAATACTATTAGAGGCAACTGGCACTGTCACACTTCATTAGACATATACGTCTGCAAAAGTCTTTTCCAACCAGAAGTCAGACAAGATTTGTGCTTTGCAATTTCTGGACCAACAGTTCGTTATGAATCATTTTGGGTGGGCTAAACTTGCACTTAATCATCAAAACCTATGCAGAGATTACAGGTAGCACTATTATGCACTGTCAAATAGCTTTGGCTCTCCATGGCATGTAGGTTTTCCAGCAGTCATGAACCACCACCCTCCACAAGCTCTTTATAGTATGTAAGAAGGTTGGGCATGAAGATGGAAATACAATCATGATATAATGGAGGGTGGTGCCTGATACTATCAGGGCTTTTAATATAAGTCTCATTGCTGCCAGGTCTGAGCACTTCCAGCTCAAGGGGGGTGCTGGCATCATCCAACCGTCTGATAGACACACCTGCCAGCAAACTTGTGGTTATGAAACTTGAGACAAGCAGATCTTCTATCTGTAAAATGAGCTAATTAAAAATTAATTTAAACATAGTCTGTATAAAGTGCTGAAGCATATAATGTAGGGTATAATCCTATGCTGGATTTGACAACTAAAGCTGCTACTGCATATTCGGTGTTTTTAGATGAAATTATATGCTCCTTCTGCCAGACTCCAACAGAAATTTTCACTGAACGCTTCAGGATCTGACTCCAGGACACAGACTGAATGGTTAGTCCATGTGATGACATGCAGAGATAAGAGTTCAGATCTAGAGAACATTTGGCTGTGTTGGCACAAACATAATGTTTCTTAGACCCAGCAATGTTCTACAAAGTGAGTGTGGATACATCCACCATCCTTTCCCACCATTCCTGGTTCCAGACTTCCTTCATGCTGAACCAGCTTGTGTCTCAGCACTTTTAGTGTTGATGCATCCGATAAATAGTATGGAAACATCTGTATTAGTAATAAGTACAAAAGGTATTTTGTCTGCAAGGCATGTAGGCCTCTGGGAACAAAAAGCTGAAAGGCAAGCTCTGATTGCATTCCTCTGCCAATGAGTCTCAACTGGGACACAGATATGAGGTATCAGTAGCTGAGAAATCAGTAATCAGAGTGGTAGGAGTTCATTCAAGAAGCCATGAAAGAGAAAGAGCTCCTACAATTGTCGCTTGCTTCTTGGACAGCTGACTACCACAAGTCATAATTGATCCCTGCCCCTAATCGGCTGCTGATTATCACACTGCAGAGACATTAGGACTAGTGGATTCTCCAATCTGCTCCCAGCAGCCACGCCAAAGCTATGATATGATACTACTGCACTGCTTGCCGGACCAACTTGGGGAAGAGATATTCCCTTGCTTGTCTGCTTCTTAACAATGGTGTTGGAATAGCCTAGATTGAACAACTACTGCAATGGGCTTGTTAAAAGAAAATTATGTTCTGGTTTGAATGAGGACAACTGGGTGGTTGCCTTGGCTTAGAGACTGAAAACCATATAAACATGAGTCCAGCTATATGAAGCAAGATATGAATAAAAGGATTGCTTCTGAATATACTTACTCAATGTGATAATTAATTTTTTGAATCTGAAAACAAACTATCACTGGTGGTTCACTAGACATATTAATAGGTATGTTGGTAGTTTGTTTACTGTATTAGTAAATAAAACATTTTCCTTCTTGCTTAATAAGTATGATAATTAATCATATAGAGATATAGCCTAAGACACAATTAGGTAAGAATTACGCATGACCACATTTAATTTTGTGGTACTAGCAGGTACAGAACAACTATTCAGCCTCAAACAGTCTGAGCAGAATAGAACAGCAATCGTGAAATAACACCCTACTTGCTTGAAAAAAATCTTGCATATTCAGGATGCTTTCTCAAACCACAGGAACATATTTGCTTTTTACTCACCCCCCCCCTTTATCCTGCCAGTGCTCCCAAAGTAGGAAAAGCGCAGAGGTGCCACAATGTTCTCTGTGTTACAGTGGAGGAGTACAGGGATGGTGATCCTCTCGGATTAAGAAAGAGTATCATGAACAACAGGTACCCTGACTGACACACACAATATTTAAATTGAGGAAGAGCCTTCCATTATTTCCTTAAAGCCCTCAGTAGTAACAAATCAGTGCAGAAGAAACCCATGTTTAACTTGCTGATTCTAGCACATTACATTGTATTTCTTATTAGATTCTCATGGGAGTTAACAAGAGACTAGTTGGTTCCCATTAAAGGGCACAGCTGTGTATTTCCTCAGTAGCACTGTCAGCACATTACCCTTGTTCTCTACTACCTACAATGACTTTTCATAACATTTCAAATTTAGTTCAAAAATATTTTTCTTTTTTCCAGTGTACTTGCATATACATCCAGGATGAACACCACGATCAGTTACAGCCCTCCGTCCTAATAGCACTCTCCACAGAAAGGCCAGAGATCATCTACACAAGAGGTGGGATCTCCCATGGGGTGTTCGAGACTTCATTATGAAATGAAGCACAGACTGCCAAAAGAGCTGAGTAACACTAGAAACCCTTGTATCTTCTGTGTTATGCACACTGCACATGCCTTTGACCTTGCTTGCTATGACATAAAATGGAATGACATGTACATGGTAATACAGAGATGACCATAGTACAAGAACATACAGAGGGCAAAGTATTTAAGAAGAGATTGGATAAAACATTCCTCCCTAACCCTTCTTCACATACAAATGCCAAAGGTTTGGTAATCCTGACAATTCACTTAACATTTACCATATGAGACCTGATTGGGGCCTCCCCTGTTGAAGCTGGTCAAATTTGCAATGGTTGCCTATTATGAAAGAAGCAATATGTTTACTGTTGAGCATAGAAATTAATGGTAGAAATGAAAAACAATCTTCTTTGTCATAAGAAGGAAGCAATACCTTCACGTCCTGTACCTTGTACTTCAGACCTCTCCTTTGCATGACTTTCCTTTACCACATGTATTGATTGGTGCTTTGTACAGCCCTATCTTTAATCTTTAGTCATTTCTCCATGAAAATAAGATTTAAGCAATGACAAAATACACACCATGCCTCCTCCTTCCTGTCAATTGTATACACAGAGAAACTTTAGACAAAATTTTTTTGAAGACCTAAATTCTCTGGGTGAATTTTAATGCAATATTGAAAAATAAATTCCCTGGGAGCTGTTTGGAGCTCACTTGCAGTCCAAACTATTCAACACAGAGGCTTATCACAAAGTTTTTCCACAAGGAAAGAGCAGAGCAAGGTTCCTACAGAAGATTACTCAACTCACGCTCAGGAACAGTTTTGAAAACCCAGAGTTCAATTGTCACAAATAGAATCTTCCCCATATTCTTTTTCTTTTCATCTTCATCTGAAAGGGAAAAATAAAATTATCTTACATCAGCTTTCTTTTTAAGCTGTAGTTAGATACATGGAGGGCAGTTGAATCTTGTGTAAGTTCCATGCAAAAAGGGCGAGTGGTTTGAGATAGATCTTGATCAAAGACTTGATTTTTCTGTCTTTCTCAGACTCCTCTGATGTGGTCTTTCGACCACACCTATTTTGAATTAAACTCCTACTCAAAAATACTCCTTCAGTGTATCTTTTCAGAACATACCTGTACATGATAGTTCCAAAGTACACAATGCCAATAACAGTCTTTCAGTTTCCATTTGCAGCAGCACCAATCTGGTGTATTGGGAATGTAAAACAGCAGCATTATTTACAGGCCTAAATTCAACTGTTTCAACGGATGGGGTAAAAAAAAGGTGTCTTCTTATGATGTGTGTTTCTATGCACATCAAGGATGTCTATATGTTTGGGGTTTTTTTTTTTCCTCACCTGCTGAAGGAGGCATTTAATAAACTGAGGCCTAAACAAGAAAGAGTATAAATGCAGCTACAGCAAGGATGAGATTTTATGGTCAGCGGCATCTAGTTGAACTTTGAAATGCCAGTAAAAAGGACAGACCTTCGTTTCCACCACCTCACCTGTCTCTCCTCCACGCTTTGTGTCAGCACATGTGGTTGCCTGCCTCAGCAGCCAGCCAGACCTGCTCCCCCGTGCAGCTGCCTGCACAGCTGGATGGTACTGCTGCTGACACAACACCAAGGACAGGGGACAGACACCTTTTCACTGCCTTTTCAGCAGGTTAAAAATAGATTAGCCTTGCATGATACAAAACTGCACCCATGTATCAGCTGGTTTTTGTGATGGAGGGAAACAACAGATTCCTGTGTTATTCGCTGCACAAAACCAAATCACATTACTGATAAAGCATAAGCATTTGGAATACCTGTCTTTATGATATCATGGTCATTGTTAATACAAATGGAAAAAGATGTAACTCAGACAAATGTTTGTTTCAAGCAAGGAGACAATAAATGGAAAAATTAAACCATGTTAAATGAAGTTCTACATGAAGGTTTTGTGAAAAGAGAACTGTAGGGCTTGAACGTTCATTTTTCCTTACTTTCTCATCTTCCTCTCAGAGAATGCTACTTCCAAAACTATATTTAATATTGGTGTCTTACTATTTAGTAGTATATGAAAAGCTGGCTTAGGAAGCAGATCTAAACCTAGTAGTAGAAAAGGCAATCCACTAGTGGATTAAGCCTTTAATATTTATTTCTTCCTATCATCCATCTCCCACACTGCTAAATTCATGAGGAAGACTGAAGAAAAGCTTGAAGAAGTGTAAAAAGAAAAGTCTAGAGAACTACAGAATAGTGCAAAATGTTTGTGGCTTGGTTTTGTTTGTTTTTTAGAAGCAGAAAATCTTAATATTAAGGAAAAAGAGTAATTTAAACTCATATCAGAGAAAAAAAACGAAATAACAAGAAAAAAAGGGACAGCTTCCTCTGTGGCAGTTAGCACTATCCATTATCAGTGCCAAGATATCAGATTAGATACATCACCACTCTGATCCTGAATGACGACTTCTGTCCAACTCTCTGCCCTTCACATCACCACCAGTGGCATGGTGCCTCAAACCTTGATCCTACAAGGCAGCAGGACACAGACACCAGCGCTCTGTTCTGCAGCAGGATACGCAACAGCATTTCCCACGGCCGTCAGGAGGAGCTGGTGGATACCTGTTTCCAGAACGGGTGGGGTGAGAGCACTTGGAATGCAACTACTGAAAGTTCAAGTCAACAGGTTTGGAAACTTGGCAAAGACAATGCAGACAACTCAAGGTTTGCAGGGCACCTCTGTGACTGGTATAAATCAGATGAGTACTGCTCAGTTCAAGGGAACCTGCGAATACATGACAGATGAGCACCCACTCCTTTCCAATGCTCCTCTGAATCTTGGTGTCTGAACCGCCTGGATCTCATCCAGCTTTCTAGTGCTTCCTCCATGCCAGGAAGAAGGTGAAATCAGTGCAAAATATTCTGCCATTCTCAGTGCAAAGAAAAATAAAATCACATTTCATCATGAAAGTTGATCCTTCATTTTCTCAAAACAGCGAAGACAGGAAGAAGAGCTGTAAAAAAGAATAAAGAACTTCCTCCCCTTCTTTCACACCCCCACCCTCTAAGTGCTTTCCTGCTGCTGACAGAAATGAAAGTCAGGCCTGGATGAACCCAGCAGAGATACCCAGAGGCAGCAGAGCAGTGCTGGGCCCCTCCCAATGCCACACTGCAGTTCAAAGCCTTGAAAAGCTACAGAATTCCCACCATGCTGCAGCTCAGCTCCCCACCCCAAAGAGCCGCATACCTAGCAACATCCTCTCTCCTCAGCATGTCTCTACTATGACAGTAGGTCCATATCTTCTTTGCCTTCTGCCAGTATAGTCACATGTCACTCTCATTGCACACAAAGGATGAGCATCTCTGCTGCTCCTGCCTACCGTGCCTCCAGTTGCAGGTCAGTGCCTGCCAAAGCTCTTAATAAGTTGAGCTTTACTAACTCCTCTGCCCCAGCTCCTCATTCTCATGTTCTTAGTTTGATATCTACCTTTCTACATAACAAAATTCTCTTGAGGATTTCTGAGACAATGGACCCTGTAGTAAATGGAAGCCTTGATAATACCGGAGAGATCAGATGTCATGCCTTGAGATACAACGTTACTCCATGAATGCTGTGCATGCAGAGGTCAGCTGCACAATGTATGCACTGATGTGCCCTGTGCTGGAGCTGGCAAAATTACTTTCCTGCAAATGCACAGTACCTTTTTTTCCAAGCAGCCACTGCCACCAGTGTCAAAAAAAACCCCCAGCCAGCTGATGGGAAATAACAGAGAAAGCCTTTTTGTGACTTTTTGTATGAAGTGTGAGACTTTACTAGGCAATTACAATGGACATCTGGCAACTTCTTTACTGGCTGTTGGGATTTGGATATGTCTCCAACAGACTGCTTGGGCTTGGACATCACAGTCTTCAGGCCTACTAATCGAAATAAGTATAAAATAAGGAGGTAAAATACAAATGAAACAGAGAGGTCAAAAGCAAATAAAACCCTTTCAAAACATAGCAGGATTTCATCCAAGTTTAGGAAGTTCATTCTGCAGCAAAGTAACAACTCAGCTGGGCTACTGAATTAGCCAAAGATGGTTCCCAGTTACAAGACTTGTCATTATTAATAACAGCATCAAAAACAACTGAATTTGTCAAGCATTTGGTTCAGCCTGCTACAGAAAGTCAGGCAGGACCCAAACTCTAGGTACAGATTTGAATTTCACTGTCTTTCAGGGCTGATGGTGGTGAGGGAGTTCAGCTATGGAGCTCTAGCCTTCCTCTGGTATATCTTCAATAAAATTATTGCAGCTCTCTAACCCCATTCCTTTCCCAAGATGCTGCTGTGGTGTGTGCTGAAGGGCTGGGAGGAGAAAGAAGTGGAGGAAGAGAAAGAAGTTTGCCCTTCTTCCCTATTGCCCTTCTCTCTGTTTCTGTGGCTGTGTATTCAGAGGATTGTCTTTCCACAAGCAAATGACTACAGACAAGCTCCCCCCAAATGTATGTTCTCTCAAGTTTCAAGCACTTGGTCTCTGTTCTTGCTGAATGTTTAGTTACAGCATGAAAAATGGATATGTGGAATGAAGACATTTCCCCTTTGACTAGCACATTTGCAGAAGGTATGTCAAGGATCTGAGGCAAGGGGTATGGGCAAGCTTTCAAGAAAGTTTTTTCCCCTGCTTCTCCTTTGCTTACTTATTGGAAGAGCAATAAATATCAAGCAGACAGGCCCTTCTCACAGTTACAAAGCCTACCTGTAACTGAGCTGGATAATTAGCAGCCTTGAAGATGATATATGACTTTCATTACCCTTTGGGACTGGAGACTAAATGAGGACAGAGCTAATTGCCGTGCAAAGCAGTTTGGCATGAATGAGAAAAATGCAGGCCCTGTCTCCTGCCAAAAAAAGGGCCTATTGCTGCTCTGATCTCATGGCTGGTTTTTGCCGCAGGAGTTCACTTGGTGTCCATAAATCATGGTCTGCTTACAGCTGAAACTGCACTGAGTCATCAACATGCAATAAGCTGAGTGACAGATTCCAGCCTGACTACATTAGAACTTCAAACTTAGTCCTCCCCCCCCCAACACTACCCATACTTAACAGAAAATTAAACCCAGACTACACAGACATGAAGGCTGTGAGAAACACAAGGCTTGTTTACTTGACAATAGTTTTTTAAGACTGATGTTTCCAGGAAATAGCATCATGCATTTTGAAAGGGAGGGGGCCCCACAAGAACTGAATTTATAAAATGACCCTGTGCTATAGCATTTGCTTTGTCCTTCCTCATATAATTGCTGATTAAAATGTATTACCCTTCTTTAATGATCTAAAGTGGCACTTTGTCATCTTAGTTCTTACAGAGATAGATTTAGTCAGCTGAGAAAATATTTTGCTGCTCTTTAAAATTAGGCCATAAGAACCTGAAATCTGACTAAACCTGTTTCCAAAGTGACCTGAGGCACGTTAACATCCATATAGTACCCTTAAGAAGCGTGGGTTTCTGGGGAATCCATACCATCAATGCAAAGAAGAGTCCTTGAAGATATTCTTTTCCTCTCCCCACTCTGTTTTACAGAGGATTTTTTGCTTTTCCCTAAAGGTTACTTAGGTCTATTTTTTTTAATGGAAGAGATTGTGCTGAATTTGCAATATGGTATCCTGTCAGATCCTAATCAATTAGCCCACATCAGCTCAGTATAAGGCAGATACCAATTTAACTCACAGAGCTAAGCCTTCTGATTTTCTCTAAGGGCAGTCACATAATTCATTCTTTGTAGTGCCAAATTATATTTGACATTTAATTTAAAACTCAAGGTACCATAATGCAAAATCTCACTAAAAATAATGGTGATAAAGCAGAGGAACATTTCATTTGACAGTGAGGATGTTTTTAGCTTATTTATGCACCCAAACATCCCCCCTCCTGCACCTTTCAAAGCCCCAAACTTACCAGTGCTGTTTGTACAGGCAATCACTTTCAGGTGTTTTTAGCCTCTACAGGTGCTTGCATACACTAAAGGGGCACTTGAAGGTGAAGCAAGAAAGCTGGCTGCTGCTTGCCTTTTGGTGGGTGAGCTCTCCTCTTCCTGATGACACATAAGCTCAAAGACATTTCATATATCATTGCTGCTGTAGCTAATAGAAATATTTCAATAGCATGCCTGGGCTAACTGCAATGGTTGAGTGTGGAGTGGAGAAGGGGCAGGCAGACTGAAAGGCTGAGTTTTTTATTGCTAGAAGACCCAAAACAACACCACCACCACCACCTAAAAAATCCCAAACAACAAAGCCAGTTTAATGGCTTCAGTCACCATTGTCTGTCATGTGGCAATTCCATTCATGGCCACCTGGTACAATGGAAGTCTCTTGGTTCATGAAGCACGTCCAGACTCTGATAATACAACTTCATGTGTAGGTAACAATAAAAAGCCTGAGTTGTCCTCCTCTCTTGAAATGTGCACTGCCAAACCACAGGGAGTTCTACCCATGGGCTCAGTCAGTACTTCCAGTGGATGAACAGTCAAACTCTAATGAAAACACTATTTGAAAAAAATGTGCAGCCACCTCTGTCAAGGTGAATTGCTTTTAGGGACTATTTCTGCTGGTGGTGCACAAAATGCTAAGCAGCCAGTGACTTGCCTGGCTAATCCAGAGCAGCTCTGTGAGAAGAGAAAGTAATGGATAACAGTAGGCTCTGCTTTGTTGAGACAATACCATATAGCAATAAGCAAAGTACACTGGTAGTGCAATCCTCCTGAAACTGACTCAACTTTTGTCCTGTCAAAAGCAGCTACTACTTTACAATAAAAGAAGCAAATGTCTAATGTTCTCATAATTTATGTGCCAGATTAGCTCTTGGGAGGCGGGGGGCGGGGGGGGGGGGGGGGGGGCGGGGACGGAAATCATCACTTGCTGCAACATGCTTCTCAACATAAGATACATTACTTGAATTCTGAGATGTTAGGTCTTACCATGGATTTCAGTCCCTGATTAAGATTAATATAGTCCAGGGCTGAACTCTGATATTTTTGGAGTGAGTCTGTAGGCCTCGGGTTAGGCATTCTCGCTTTATTTCACATTTGCATGTAGGTGCATGTATATGCTACTGGGAGTCAAGTTCAAAATTTTTCCTGTTTGCCCAGGTGAACAGGCTCCCCAAGGAGGTATCATGGCCCCAAGTCTGACAGTGTTCAAGAAGAGACTGGACAAGGTCCTCAGACACATGGTGTGAATTTTGGGGTTGCCCTGTGCAGGGACAGGAGCTGGACTTGGTGATCCTTGTCAGTCCCTTCCAACTCACAACATTCTATGATTTCATTTCTTTTAGTACATGCTGTATGTCCCACATTTGTCTTACAGAATACACAGGGTATTATCTGGGGTATGAAATGTGGACAGGAAATAAAGTTGCTATGTACCAGAGTGCGAGAATACATTGTCAGCACAATGGGAAATGAAATAAGATATATTTGATGTTGATGCAGTGTGCCTATGTGACAGGTTTAAATTAGTGAAACAATCGCAATGGCATAACACTGCTGTAAGATTCTCCTAGATTCCATCAAATTTCATTGTAGAATAAAATAAAACCACAAACCCAAAAGCTTCAGGAAAAGCAATGCTTCAGCATTATACAACATAGAGGGCTCCTTTCTATGGCACGTATCCTGTAATTCAGCTCTTCCAGACTTCCTGAGCTGAGACTGTATCAAGACCTTTGTTTTCAGCAGTAAGGATTTTTTTTTTTAATTGCAAGGACAAGCATACCCTTCACGAGCCTAGATAATTGCTTTCTTAATCTAATTATACTTTGGCTTTTATGGCATCCTGTGGCAAAGAATTCCACAGTTTATTAATGCTTTTTATGTGGAAAAGCACTTCCATTTGTTTAAGTACTATTACAATTTGAAGAAATAGTGAATAAGAATTCCCTATTACTTCTTCAAACAATCTAAGATTCTACCAAGAAGAATTATGCAGCCCTTGGACCTCTTTTCTAAGCTCATTCTACTTGGCCTCTTATATGGAAACCTTTCCAGAAATTGGCTCACTGCTGTTACCTTTCCTTGTATATAGGGTCTTTTTGAATTGAGGACAAGAAACAGGTATAATTTTCAAGATGTGAACTTCATTCTCAGTATTGTCACAGTTTTTTGCAATTATCTATTTCCATAAGTATACAGAATTGGGAGGGGGACGACAAAATGTAAGTCTTTAACTGCTCACCAACTTAATAGCAGCATTTTGGCACACAAAAATACACATGCACAAAATCTTCAGAGCATTTCCATGAACTTAAGATTTTGCATCAAATTCTTGAGAAAATTCAGCTTGGCAAATATTTTTCAGAATAGTTTGAATGTTTTCAAAAAGGAAATTACGAAAGTACTAATGTGACTGCATTGCTCTAAGGAAACTGGATTAGCTAAATTGTCATTTTAGTAACCTATTTATATCACTAAGTTTTTAGTGTTGTGGAGAAGCTTTAAAAATAATGAATAGTTTAAAATGGTAGTAAAAAGTATACAGTGAGTAAATATGCAAGATGGAAAACTGACATTTCATACAATGAAGAATCCTTAAATGGAAGTGAAGGGATAAATGCATTTCAGACCCTCAGATGCTTAAAGTTGGTTCCGAGTGTCAAGAACTTAAGCACTTTCACTGAAAAACAGATAAATACAGAAATAAGAGTCTGAATTTAAATTAATCCCTTCTGAAAGTCTTGTCCTTAATCTCCTTTCATATATAAGATTTATCATATTGCTTTGCGAGGGGTGTATCAAAAACAGGGATCTAACTCGGGGTCCTTGCATTCAGTAGGGAAGCTACTTTTTAATTGCACTGTGCAAAAACATTAACAATAAAACCCCCTTATAAATACAAACAGAAAATTAAATCATGGGGTAGGAAGCCATAAGGACTGGAATGCAGAGAGAGATTGAAAGAGAGAAGATACAAATGATCTCATGACACTTATGCAGTCTAGTTTCTGGAACAAATTCTACTTCAATTTACAGTGATGTAAAGGAGACTCAAAAGTTAGCTTGTTTACTCCTCATTTAAAATACTGCCAGAGAAATAGATTACGTTTTTTGAACCCTTTATGATTCAAGATTCTACAGTTAATAGCACAGACACATTTGTCACCATCCTTAATCACTGATATTTGGGGAAATATTTCAGCAAGCTCTATTCTGTTCCAATTTAAACTTATTTAAATCTTGCTCAGCTCTCTTGTAGAATAACTCCCTGCATAATATAAACCTGTGCCTGACCACAATTCTGAATCCTTATCAAATCTATATTGAGAATCATCTTCCAAAGCACAAACAGCAATCATTTAGAACAATTTGAACTCCCTGGCTAGTGTCTGTCCACACAAATTGAGGAGCTGTTGCACCTTATGCTTGCTTGTCACTGTTTGATCAAAATATTTCTGGAATTGCACATTAATTAGCACTACAGTGTTCCAAGAACTGTAAGAAGCAACAACCCACTTTTCAAATGGGATAAGCATGGGTTGCTGGTGCTCCACATGCAATAAAAATCAACCCTCTACCCAAAACCAGTAAAGTCTAAACTGACAGATAACAAAATATGGGGGAAAGAAAAAAAAAAAAAAAAAAAAGAAAAAAATCTTACTCTCATTTTATAGTTTAGGAAACTATATAGTTTAGGAAATCAAAGAGTTGAGAGAACAAATGTTTTGCCCAAGATTGCCAAGACCAGGCAAAACAAGGACAAAAATATAATCCAGATTTATTCGAACTCCTTATGGATCCTGTATCGCTTAAATAATTTTTGTCAGTGAATGAATGGTAATTACAGTCTGACCAACAGCCCACCAAATTCAACATTGAAAACTTTTGCTCTTTTCAAAGGGAATTTTTATCAGAGTCCACTGGGTTACTCATTGAATGTAGCTAAAAGAAACCTTCACCTAGAATAAAACCGAGGCCATACCAGAGCAGACTAGATATTTATTATTTTTTTTAAGGCATCTCTAATTGAATGGCCATGAATAATATAATATTCCTGGAGTCCTAACTGGTGTTCAGTTCTGTGTATTAAAATAGTTTGCATTGTTTGTCCAACAATTCTGACTAAAACTGGTAAAGGTGACATACAGGCTCTTGAAAACAGTAGTGGGATTAAAAAAATAACAAATTGAATAAAGGAGAAAAAAATGTGCTTGCTTGAGTCTGAAAAGAATAAAATTGAAGCCTTTTAACCTTACACATAAGTTCCACACCATTGCTTTTTAAAATCAGTTGAAAATCATTTAAAATCAAATTGATTTTGGCTTTTACATTCAGATGCACTTCAGCTTTTTGCTTACTTGCCTATACAAGTAATGTCTTCAGCCAACCTGTGTTTAAAATGGGTTGAAAATCAGTTTGTATGTTCACATGCTTACTGGAATTTTCTCATTTCCATTTCACTCAGAGCCAATCACGATCAGATTAACTTGCTGGGGAATATGTCAAGAGGCTGATTTCATGGATGTTTTAGCAAAGAAATGGTTCCTAACGTAGTGAAACATTTTTTGCTTATAACACATTATCTATTGCCCATTTCGTGTCAATAAATGGCAAGATGGATAATCAGAACTGTTCAGATTTGTTCTGAAAAGGTCTCTTCTCCATTATGTGTAGACCCATAATCAATCATGAAAAAAAGTGAAAAATCACAGGAAAATATTTCCTAGTTTACATCTGCTTCTTTCCACTAATAAAATCTGGAATATCTGCAGCTTTCCATGTAGGGAGTGGTAGGGTAGGCTCATGAACTGGATGCTCCTCTGGCTCACCTGCTGCCATCCAACAGTGGCTCATTTGGATTGTATAACTGCTATCTGAACTGACATTTAGTCATCCAGTCTGAAAGCAAGTATGCTGAAATAATGCAACGTAACACACTATCAAGGCTGTAATAGGACATAGAACACCTGCCATTGACTTGGATAGAAAGGATAAAATGCTCTGAATTGCTTTGTTTTCAATATTGTCTTCCCCATACTCCTCACATGTCCACTTTTACTTAATCTGTCACCGATGCTTTAAGGAGAGAGGAACAGCATAGCAGGAGAACAAGAAAATGTGAGGCAGATGTCCAAGTTCTATTACTGACTGCGTTGGTGACTGGGCAAACTGTTTATAGTGTTGTATCAAGTTCATTGATTTAGATGGTTTGGTTTGGGGTTTCCAAGCTGAGAAGATGTACATCGTCTTGCTTTTCACTGTGGGTCAGTACTTCAACACTCACCATCTTCGAAAAAGAGTTGGAATGAGTCTACAAGTAAGGTGGCAAATGTCTTAAGGCCTGCATCTAAAAATTGAACACCTACAATTAAATGATATCAGAAAAATATACTGTAAGCTCACAGTAAGTCAATTTAGTTGCCTGCAAATGATAAATTAAAAATATATAATGAGGAGAGATGTTGTGGGTTCAAACAATTCTTTAAAGACCTCTGTAAATCTCAAATGAGAAGTCAAAAATCCACTTGCAAATATTACGGCTCAGAGATGATGAGTGGGAATGGAGTGGGAGGTTATATAACCTGATAATATCAAGGATCTGAAAGAGATTAAACTATTTAACTATTCAGCAGTAAAAAGAAGTTAAGAAGGATCACTGCAGACAAGGAATGGAAAGACAATACAGAAACTGACTTGCACAGGCTGACATTCTGCTTCAAAGAGTATTAGTGCTAGAGAGTGGTTACAAAACTATAAGCCTTTAAAAACAAGTCTGATTTAATAAATATTTACTAAATTTTATAAGAAATGCCTGGCATCAAGCTATAAATATTAAATTGCAATGTAAATATTAAAAGAATGATGGTTTTTCAAATAATCAATTTAAGATTATAAGAATTTTTAGATTAAACATAAAAAAACAATAAAAAAAATCTCTGAGAGTCAAACAAAAACCCTGACGGTTAGATTCCAAAAGAACAATCCACTCAGAGTTCCTTTCATGTGCCAACAACTATTATTTATATTGTTTATTCACTTTCATCATGACAGCCCTAACATTGAGCAGAGCAGATAGAGTCTAACAGTTACCACATTAGAAAAAAAGCTCTCAAAGGTAAATAAAGTGAAGTGAGGCTATATTTTTGGATCTTGGGAGATGTAAGGCCATTCTGATATTCTGTTTATACCGTTTAATGAATTTCTGTACTCTCTCCACAAAATAAATGTTGGCTCAATGAATAGAGCCTGCATTTAGAGGAACCACCCTATTAAAACTGGTTTTGTTTGTGCCTGGAGAATCAGAACTGTTCCAGGCAGTTTGTTTCAGATTTTACTTGAAAGCTCCCATTCCATTAGTATGACATTGTTTCTGAGACAAAGCTTAACCATAGTGTCTTTCTGCTTTAAAAGGTAGTGACACCATCTAAGCAAAAATAACAGGGGGTGGGGAGGGAAAGACCCCCATTATAGCAAACTGTGATATTAATGAAATTCTGTTTGTATTAAAATTTTCTTTCAACCCTGGTCTTCCTGTTCAGGGGGATAGTGTCAACCTGTCAAACTTTAAATCAAGAGGAGTTCATTGATGCTTCCATTATGTCAAAAAGCCTCACCTAGGTGACTTCAAGGGAAGACAGCAGGTTTGACTTTCTCAACATCCAAGGCTATGAATTTTTCATTTCCCACCCCCAACTTTTAATTTCTAGTGTTTGTATATTAATAGACACTTTTTTTTTAATTGTAGCAAATTTATAATTAGCGTAGATTTTTCAATCAAGTTGTAAAGCCAAGATAATGAAAAGGAGGTAAATACATGAAAGACTATGTTCTAAGTTTTTAGGCTGGTAAAAAGGGGCTATTTGGAGGACTGAAGTGTATGCTTTCAGAAAGATTTTTAGATGACAGATACTTCATGATTCGCAATCTAGAATCTCCCTACAAATTATTTCACTGAGGTGTTGCATTTGCAGACATGTTAATATCAATGATATAATTCAGCATACTAAAGAATCCTCATTCTATTGCAAAGAACCCAAATTTGGGGCCAGATGCCGCAATCCTGCAGTAGCTGCTTTCCAGCAATTGGCAAGAACGAAACAGACAAGAAGTTTAACGAAGTACCTGTACCTTCACACTCTGTTGAAGAATGCTGGCTTTGAAAAACAAAAATATAAAACCCATCTGGCAGCTTTACAATGCCTTCCTCCACAGCATATCACTTACTAATCTGCTACAGGCAAAGTTATAAGGGAACTGTGACTGGGAACATCTCTCTCTCCCTTATCCCAGGGAACTGACATGATTTCTTGAGAGTGTTAAAATGGCAATGGTAACTGAGAGCAACCTTGAGACAGTTCTGATTTCCTTCTCAATATTGGCATGATATATGGTTCAACCAGTGTGAAAGTCAGAAAAAATTTATACCCTGTGCTGCAGACAGAAGACAAGTCCCAATTAAAGGTCCAGTCCTCCTAGCTTCTCAATTTAGTCCTGTAAGAGTCTGACTGAATTTCTACAATAAAGTTTCCATTTCTACCACAATCAGGAACAAAGCCACCCTTTTGTATTCACAGTAATATCCATTATTTACCTGTTAGATGTATGGTGAGATGACTTTTGACAGAAAATACTGTGTTGCTTCATGTTCAGGAAGTGAAATCAGGGAGAATTATGATATCCTGAAGGTATGGTTAAAGGAGCCTCCAGGTCTTGGGTTTTTAAATAAGTTTGCAAAGGCATATTAATGGGGAGTGTACCACATAATCCATCTAAATAATTTACTCATCACTATTCTGCCAAATGAAAGATTCTCATCCAAACAGTTTGGTGGTTGGTGTTTTTGTTTTGGTTTGTTTTTTTTAATTTTTTTTTCCTAAACATATCATGTATAATTATAAGACTACTATACAGATCATTTATAAAGCCAAACAACAAGACCAGAACTCTGGCAATGTGAAATGACCAGCTAATTACAACACTGGTTTAAATTATGTTCCTAGGTATTACTTATTCTTTCCAAAGTGGGCTGGATATCTGTACTATTTATTCAGCCCCAAAGACCAATTCATGCTTGCAAACATATTGCACATTTTAAATGTAGCAAGGTTTAAATCATCCAAGCTTATTGTTTTAACTTCCAGCATTTCATTATTCTACTTAATGGTTTGCACATTGTTTTACACAAGTACAATATCATTTGATCATACAATGTCAAAAAAACTCCATGTCCCATTATTCCAAAAGAGATGAGAAGTGATGGGATAGAGACCTATAAACTACAGAGACATTTTGCCTATAGACAGAAGAAGCTCAAGGTTGTTCAACGTATGCTTAATTGGGAAGATACATGCCAGCATATCAGCAACATATACACATCTGAATTAGTCTGTCCCTCAAAGAAACTGGGCCAGCCCAATATTTTTCCCATTGTAGTCGACTGGAATGTTAGCAGCTTTACCGGGACAAGAGAAGACCCTAATTTAGGCCCTGTGGCTTCTGTAATGGAACAGGTTGTGACTGGGGATCACAGCTGTGAGAGACTCATTTAGGGGGTAAAGTAGTAAATGGGACAGGTGGTCCTTAAAACACAGAGGAACTGAAAGTAGAGCCTGCAGTCTCTGACACAGCTTCCTTCTCCCTCTGAAGAACCTCAACAGGCAGCATCTGTGGGTCAAGAACCACACAGGAGTGGTCTATTTCATGATCTCAAGGACTGCAGCTTCCCTTAGCTAAAGGAATGGAAACAACAGATCCCAAAATGCATTCTGATGGACTGCCCCTGCAAGGTGCAGGTATTTGCCTTTAGCATTAGGAACTCTACTAGGAATTTTAAAAACATATTTCAAATTGCTCTTTTGGGTAAAACACAAAAATTACTTTTTTACAAAAATATTTTTACCAAATATTTCCACAAAGCACATCCAGTGTAACAGAAGCACTGTATCTGCAAAGCTGTTTAAGGATAGGTACTTCCCAAGTGCCCTCAGTTGCTCCTGTTCTACTTACCTTGACCTGTTGTGTCATGTTATGTGATATCAAACTGCCATCGTGTTCCATTTTAGAAGTGATTATGCTTCATAGGTGGGCAAAGTTGCTGCTTGCAGAGTATTTGTGAGGTTTGATTAATTAGTGCTTATGAAGTGCTTTGAAATTCTTGCATAAATGATGTTACAGAAACACTGAATATTGCTGCTGCTATACAGGCGGGTACATGATTAAAGATCTTATGTTGCAAGGTGTGGCTGGGCCTTACCTTCTCTTTGGGAAAATGTTCTAGCTTCCTCCAGATTGCCTCTGGCAAGCTAGTTCAGTCTTCCAACAAAACCAAACCAAAACACTTCAGTCTTTCTAGGGTAGGAAAAAATAATAAAAAAAGGATTAGATGTATTTCTGAGAACTCATTGCCTGTCTAGGATATTGCACCTCTAGGTGGTCTGATAAAACTTCAAGGGTACTTTGAATATTAATTTTCAGATCAGCTTAATTTTCTTCAGCTTTTTTTTTTAATTTTAAATCAGCTAGAGCTCTTTTAATTGCTTTCTCCTCTGGGTATTTTACATAGACACCTGATTGCCTGTTAAAGCACCTTCCTAAAGCACCTTTGGCTGTGATATCTGCTCTTTGGCTGGAGAGACCCACTTGTGAGTCCCCCTCACCCCCGATCTCTCTGCCCCAAAGGAGCTGTTACACATTGTATCCCTTTCCATCATTTCTGACCGTGAATCTGACAGCTCCCATCTGCTCTGGGAATTACAACTCCCCACAGGCGATTCTTTCTTGGCCAAGGCGAGAACCTGCAGGGCTAAGCCCACAGCCAGCCTTAAAAGGCCAAGCTGAAGACAATTATTGCACAGACTTACCTGTTTAAAGACTTCTCCAGTTTGCTCATTGCTGCCATACTTGGCTGCTACCATGCTGTCGTGGCCTTTCAAAGCATGCTGCTTTGTAAAGCGAAGGCCAGGACTCCTCTGCCCAGCACACAGGTGCCTGGTGCCATTTGAGAGGCCCTAAGGCATCCAGGACATCTGTACGGGAATAGCAGTTATGACGCAGGACCTAAAGCAGACTGACACTCCACCAGGGTAGCAAATGGATGCCACACAGGCTACTCTATAATAGCTAAAACACCACTGTATGCCAATGATGAATCCACCAAGTTCTTTTCATACTGTTCAACTTCCCTGTTTTGTTATTATTGAGAACATTTGAAAGGATCGGTCATATTGATCCTCTGTGTTGATCACACACTTCGCATCCTTTTTGTCTTGCTTACATTAGCCTAACAGACCACGATCCCCTGTTGCTATCTTTGATTCCAATCACAGCATGGTGTCTCAAGTTTCATTTTTCCTGATTGTTCTACTCATTTCACATCCTGCACCCAATGACAACTTATTTGCTGTTACCTTTTGTAATAGGTTCATGGCTAATGTCATACATACTTTCCTGAATATATAGTAACCTCTGGATTTTAGGTCCCTTGTGCTTGCTTATGTTCCTAAGAACTGTAAAGAAAAAAACTCGATTGGTTTTGCCACAGGCTTTAGTAGACTGCAAGGCCAGTGTCTGAATAAGTCTCTATTTAGATCATGGGAGCATTTAGTTTTTATGAGGTTCAAAATAACCAGGCCGAACACCCTTATTATCTGTCATCAGCTTCTTGGCTGCTGTCACAACCAATGCCATCTTCACACTCTGTGTGTATTTTCAGGGTCATAAATCTTAAACAGGAGTTTTTAAAAGCACCAAAACCTTCAAATGTTTAAATGAAGGGTATCAGGAGTCCCTCGCTTGGTCCCAATAAGCGAGGTATAGCACATCTCAAAATCTACACCTTCAGTTTTCTGATCATTGTTCTTGTCTGTGTACCCTCCAAAATCTGGGTTAGTAATCTACCATGGCCATAAAGTTTCTTTCATTAGAAATGAACAAGTCTGTTCTGACCTTTTCCCAGGGCTGGGCTGGGATTTCATGAGGCGTTTCTTGTCAATCACTATATTCTTTGCACAGCTTGCACTGTTTCATGTATGCTTTCAACTGGGTATTCACGCCTGGCCTGTAGATACATTTCCTGGCTCATCTCGGGCATGTCTCTATCCCCAGGTGTGAAATATGTATGTACTGCATGATCTCAGCTCTTAAGTCTCCTGGGATGACTGTTCAGTTCCATTTAAAACCAAATCCATGTAGTTCTTCATTCACTTGCTAGCATGGCTGGGGGCGGGCACCACCTCCTGTGGCACTTACTCCTTTCTGTCTGGCTGACCATGTATTACAAATTGCTTTACTGCCCATCACACACCATGCTGTTCTGTTGGAATGCCTTGAATGGCTCACTTTGAAGGTGCAGAGCCAGTAGTTAACTTCTTAGCTCATTGTTTCCCCTTTTGGCATATACCAGGGTTCCATCAGTAAATGCTGCAGCCTGTATCTTTACACCAGAGCTGTTTCTATTCCCTTTTCTCAGGCACATCCAACATTCGCTCCTCAGGTGTTCTGCAAGTGCGTAATGCACTTCTGATCCACTTGCCGTTTTCTTCTCTAAATGCCTGTTTCTTCTAATCTCTGAGCATTCTCAGAAGATCCCACATCATTTTCAATGGTCAAGAAAAGTCCAATGTGATAGATGCATAGTTGGGCTCACTTTCAGTTTCCCTTCATTCAGCCTAACATTTTGTCTCCAGCACCCATCTAGAAAAGTTATCACAGGTAAATATCATTATTTTAACTGCCTATTACTTTACAACTCTTTCCTGCAATAAAGATGTTCTAAGCTACAACATTAGTGGCTAGAGGCACAGTGTTCAGTTAATATAAAATATATTGGAGTTACAGCTAACACTGATAGGCATTTGTGCTCATCAATACCTGCTAGAAGGTGTGGCAAAGGTTGTCAGGCAGCTGAACAGCTCTTCCTCTTCAGGATGCCATGGTAATTGATTCCCTGATTTCCTCCTTAAGTCTTTAACCACCTACTCCATCATGACAGGATACATCCAAACAGAAAATAATCCACATAAAAAGGACACAGATGGGAGTGGACAGAATGAAGGTGTACACCTGGCCCAAGCCAGGTGATTACTGCTACTTTGCCAATTCAAATCACATTGCCATTTTTGCTAGTTTAACAATAAGCATCTATTTTACATTCCACGCTTTTTTCCAGTGCAGATGTGTTCATTCTTACTTTTTAAACTATGTCACCTTTCCTTCAATGTGAGCTTAGGTTAATAAACTGTACATCAAGTGCTGCTTAAAAGCTGGCTTCGCAGGATGATAACTGATGAGGGAATTGCTTTTAATTACCGTACAAGCGAGTAGATAAAAATCGCAGCCCTAGTAATCAGCTCCAGAAACTGACAGCAGCGAAGTCTCACATTTCAAATGTGGATTATTTTTTCTTTCAGCGTTCAGCTACAGAAGGCAAATGTTAGTGGTTGGATCATCTTCTGTAAGCAAGCCAAAGTTATGTGTAACATTTTTGGATGCTAATAGGACACAGTTCTGGCAGAACAGAAATAAGGGTAACGTTAACGATTAGAGCAATCTTGGAAAGGAAGAAAAATGCTTTTCTCAACCCAGACTTTGAGAAGAACAATCATCTCACCTACAACTGCTGCTAGATCTTTTAAAGTCCAAGGACAGCAAAAGCAAACAACTGACTTGCACAGCTATCAAGAGTCAGAGAGCATGAGGCTTCCCAGATTGCCTTCAAAACCAGCAGCATTTGGCCCATTATCATCCACACAAGGCTAATGTATTTTTAATAGTTCACCTCCTAAAGAGATACTTCAGGCCATGAGATGAAAATTAGCCAGCCAGAATTGAGTGAGTTTGCACTAAGAGGAATTTCAGGGGAGGATGAAATAAATGGAAGTAGGATTACAAACTGGGTTTGGTGCTCTGGTGAGAGGAGAAAAATGTGCTCATGAAGCCCAGTAAAACTTTCTTTTTCTGGTTTATTAGGTGTTTGCAAAAAAGTCTCAGTTGCAAAGTACAACATGTTCTTTTCTGAAGACTCATCTACAGCACAGAGGCTCTGATAAATCTGCTGCCTTTTCTTTTTTTTTTAGCCAACTATGCAGTGTATGGGAAGCTGAGGCTTATATTATGGCTTTGTTAAAACATTAGACATTGCATGAAAGCTGCCATGTGAATTCCATTTTGAATGTATTTCAATGCAAGTTTTTACAATAGGAAAAATAAACACTTAGCAGCTCAGGAAACCAGAATCTAAAATACTGTAGACATGGCTTTGTTTATTTGTTGCTTTCCTGCTATAGATCAGCCTGTCAGCATACCTCCGTCATGTAAATATTTAAAATCTACAACAAAACAATTCTGATAGGAAAAAATTAAACTCTGAAAAGGAGAGGGGAAGAGGAGGATGCAAAGTTTTATTTATCTAAAAACCCCACGAATGTGGCTGTCTTTGGATCTATGAAGTATATTCTTTGACAAAAAGGAGAAATATTCTGATAGTAAAGGTGTTACATGTTGTGAATGACACTTAGCTCTATGAAAGAACATGTTCTATAGATTCAAAGTTACCATATCCTTTTTTTTTAATGGGGCAATAATTTTAGCTCTCAAAAGTCCACATGAAAAACTGAAAATCCAGGATTTAAGAACTAGAGAAGTTCAGAATAGTAGTCATCTGGAAGTCTCTTTTCATGTTGGTAAAGTATAATGTTTCTTCACGCCATTTGGCTGCAAATGTAAATTACACCTTTTTTCAGTTGTTAGGACAGGATAGAAAACCACATAATTCTAATGAGTCATAAATGTTTCACCATTTTTTTTCATTTAATTCATATGGTGCCAACACCTGTGAAAACAATCAGCATCATAGCTGTGTGCTCTACTTAAATCTGCTTTAGGGTATGCTTGAGTAAAAGCTTTTATATCTCATTTCTCTACATTATTAACAACATGATACCCTGAATCATTCTATAATTTAAGTATGCTCATTTCATTCTCAGCTATTTTATTAGTACTAGAAAAGATGCTCAAAGACTATGACAGTCTTAAAACAGACACAGACACATACCCATTCCTGATTCTTACTGTAACAAAATATCTATAGCAAGATCTTCACATTATTTTTTATGTGCTTTGGCAGTTTTGCACCTTGAATTACAAATCTAAACTGTTAGTACAAGACCTGTACTACAAAGCTTTCTCCCAAAACGCTTTACAACCACTGCTCTAAGGCGAGTTCATTTCATGAGAGCAGCATCTGCACTGAACTGAATTTTAAGCTATTGCCGAAAGAAAACACGTCTTGTTTTCCAATGAGAAGACAGCAGTGGTTGGAATCCTAGCTCTGGAGTCACTAGATGGTGCCAAAGAGGAATATGCACCAGTAACACTGCAGTCTCACTTTTGTTATAGCCAGGCAACAGGGTGGTTATTTTTATCTACAGCAGAACTACACCAGCTAAAGCGTAGGATTTTCAAGAGTACTAGAGGTGAGTTTTACAAACACACTTCGGTGTTTGAAGAAATGATGTAGTGACTAGAGGATACAGAAAACAGCCTAAATTCTCTTGATTTTCAATGGACATCAGGCCTCTGACCACCTCAGGAACCACTGATAACTCCCCCCGTGGCATCTAGGTAGCCCTAAATGACTTTGAACAGTGAAGGGCTTTTACCTACAACATTATAATTTAAGGGAAGGAAGTACTAAGCTCTACCTACATTTTCATGGGATTGCAGCTCAAACTTCCTCCATAAAATTCCCCACCTAAACCCACACAACTTAATAAATAGAGATGAGTGAGCATAGTGCACTAAGCTGGAAGGTGTAGAGACCATGATATTTCCCAAAGAGATCCTTTCCTAAAATGTATTCAACCTGTACATTCCAGCGTTAAACAGCATATTACAAGTAACCATCCAGGGCCAATTTGTGATCAGGAAGCAGGCCAAAGCTCAGCTGATAAATGCTTCAAGCAAAATGTTTGGAGTTGTGATTCATTGCAATAACTTCCATTGTAATCCAGAGGTGGGGACATACTCCAAGTAGCTTAAACTATCTAGCTCAAATTCTCAGAGCAGCACAGGCTTCAGCAAGGTCTTGGGTAAGGACTCAGACTGTCACAGCTGAGCAACTGAAGTCAACCAAACTAGTTAATTTAAAGCTTCTGAACTGCAGCCTTCTCTCTGCACTGAAGCGTGGTCCCGCCTGCATACCTGAGGGCAACATGAGGGCTGAGCTGACCACTCCTTCCCATGTCTATAGAATTTCAACACTGACTTTGAGATATTGAAAACAAGCAGTTTAACAGTCATTTCAAATGTGGTTATTCCAGTATCTGTCCAATTTTACATGGTGTGTCACATTAAAAAAAAAAAAAAAAAAAAAAGAACCCTCAGTTTATTTAATGGATAAGAATCCATGCCTGTGATTACACACCAGTGCCCTTACTGGCAGTTTGCAGAAAAGAAACCAACAAGCACTAAGGATGAACTTTCCTTTTTTTCTTTGCTTTTCTTCAGATTTGTTCTTAAGAGGTCTTCCACACAGGTATGGGACTTTGGGGAAGTGGTATGAAGCATGGAAACAAGCCCTGCTCACAGAACACCTATGAATATATCTATTGATTTACAACAGTATGCACCATACCCAGTGTCATTCAGCGCCAGACTGGAACACACAGCAACGTGACTAGATGACATCAAATCTCATCCAATCCTATCTCTACCTATTTCAGTACCCTCCATCTGCTGGGACGAAAAAAAACCAACTGCTTCGTCCACTTTCACCTCTTTCTAACTTTTGTCCTCTTGGTCTACCAGATTTCGCTTTGAAAGCCTAAATGAAAATTCTTGTGATTTAGACAGAAACTATCTTCATATTTATGGGAAAGAAGCTGTCCTTGCAGGATCCATTGAAAACACCACTCAGCACAGAAGGGCTGTGCTTGCTTTACATTGTTTGAAGGCCGGTTTGATTTTAATTGCTGCTAGGATGTTTAGAAAATCTAAAAGAAATATATTTCAAAATTTCACTAAAACTATTCTCTGTGTTCTTGAAGACATCCAGACTTCTTGATCAACACAGTACCCATGAGATGCAGCATTTTCCATGATGCCATATATGAATTCTTAACTTTGAAATGGAACAAGAAGGGAATATTTATACTGCCTCTAACAAAATTTAATTAATTAATTGAAACACTGAAGCTCTCTCAAACTAGTAAGTCCTGAAGCAAAGAATAGAAGAGAGTGAGTTTTAGCTTTCTCAATAAAACCAATCTCCGTTTTTGAAACACTTAACTAAAAATCAGATTTTTTTTTTTTTTTTTTACTTATGGGAATACTTATTTTCCTGACTGTAAGCTGCAAATCTTTCTTAGTTTAAGTTCCTCCACTGTCAAGGCAGCTTCTGTGTTAGGAACTTTAGGAGGACAGTCTTGAAATGTTATTAATGAGAACTTACTGTATACTTCATATTTGATGTAGGTGCACTCTGCCTCCTAATGGAAGTCGCATGTGTTTTTTCCCCCAAGAAGGCACTAGTAAGTAATGACCCATCATCAGGCAGTGCCTGATGACAATTGATCATATGGCCATCTACAGCAGCAAGAAATTAGAGTAATCTCTCAAGAGAATAATCAGAGAACAATTTTTCAGGGTCACTACTAGGCAAAGAAGCTTGCTGAAGAAGAAAACAGACTCAAGTCTTCACTCCGGATTTTCCTTTCTCTCCTGGATTTCATTTTATACACAAGGTTCACATTTGTTTTTAGAAAATTTTATGAGGCAGGCTGAAATGTTAAGGGGATTAAGGAATGGGAGACAGTCTTTCACCTCCAAGTCTTCAGTTCAAATCTGGCTTAGGCTAATAACGAACAAGAAGAATTTACCATTGCTGTTCAGTGTCTATGCAAAATGGATTGGTGGTTCTGGCTCACTTCCTAGCAATAAATGTGCATGCCACAACTGGCAACTCCGTTGCCATTCTCAGAAGACAGAGCCAAGAATTAAATGAAGCATGGGAAGCAAAGTTACCTCTCCCCCGCTACAGGACAGCGTGGGGGCACGTTGGCAGGAGAAGCCTGTGCTGCTGCTGCCTGAGCAGGGCTGTACCACAGTGGAGCACAAAGACATCAGTATCGTGGACTGTTAAACTAGCACCTCTCTCAGGAACTGAATTTACATCATCATAAAAAACAGAAAATCCAGATACTGTTTAGTGTGGGGCAGATTGGTGATTCAGACTGGGCCACGTTCTTCCTTAAGCTAAAGTGTAGATTAACCTGCATTATAAAGAGATTGAAACTTGATGTAAATGCAATGGATTCCCAATACATAAGGCTTCTGTGTCCTGCCAGGGTCATGGCCCTAGGACGAAAAAAAGAAAAAATCAGGGCTCTTTTTCTTGGCAGCAACCACATGAGGGATCATTTCTCAGGCTTGGAGACTTTGACTCATTGACACCAAAAGCCACTAGACCAGGAAGTTTGTTTTTCCTTATACCATACAGTAATTCCACTGAAATGACTGGAAACAACTGGCCACACAAAGAAGCAGAAAAGGGAGCAGAACATGCCCCATTTTTATCTGGCCAAAACTAGAAAGATAAAGTGACTAACGCAAATGATAAAATGCCACCACACTGCTGCTCTGAGGCCATCAGCACCATCAACAGGAAGGGTACCTAACATCCTTGTACATGATTATGGCACGAAAAGATTTCAACCTAGGCCTTTAGCCTTGGAGTGATTTTACCATTGAACAGTGCTAAATGAAAAATGCATGAAATATACTCTAAAAATAGCAAGATGGGTCAAGAGTATAATGATCGTAGTCCACGCAGCTAGGTGAATTTATGGTGATGCCATCTTTCATATTTCATAATATATTCACTATGGACCCTAAAATTTCCATGTGTTTGAACACTTTATTTATCCATATTTTATTACCACTGTAAACATAATTATCACAGCATCTTCATGCTGAAAGTGATTGATAGATTTTGTTACTTGCTTGTCAGGATGTTCATGTTCTTTGCATTCAGCAATCACACCAACCCAGAGACTGATGACTGTGCTAGCCTATTAATAAAAGTCTATTACAGTACATTGATGCTACTCCTCTCAAACAATATTAATGCAAGCCCTGCGGCAAAAGGCATATTTTTAACTTGCAACAATACAATGATGCCTATTTTGTCACAGTTATTAACCCTTTTATGTTTTTCTCAAACTGTCCATTCTTAGCCATAAAGAGTGATCAAAAAGTCTTCTCACCTGTTATTTTCCATTGTTTTAAAAAGATATTGTTCACCCAGCCCAAGATTCCAAAGTGATCGGTGACTTTCAGTACCTATACTTGAAGCTGATGAAATTGAGACAGTATAAAGCGCATGTGATTTTATGAAATGTTGAGCAGTTACCTATTAGAAGTAAAAGAAACACAAGCTGACAACTCAGAAGCTGAAGGACTCAAGACCAGTCATTGACCCCAAAGAACTCACCTATTAGAGCTCAACTAGCAGCAGGCAATGCATGAAAGATATTTATTCATATGAGATAGAAAAGCAAAATAACTAAAAAAAGGTAAAAATACCTGGAACATGTTGAAACTCCTAAATTCAATATGCTGGCAAAGCTGGTTTTTGCTGGTTAACAAGCAGGACAGTGTATTTTCCTATAAATGCTGCTCTAGGATGAACTCATTGCTTTCTGTCATTGGAATTTTGGCTTGATTCAAAGATACTCAAACCGAAGTGTGTTGATCCTGCTAAAAAAAGCCAAATTATTAACAGTTAAGATACTTCTGCTACTTCAAGATATAGAGGTGGGGTAAAAAAAAAATCAGCCTTCAAGTGAGGAAAACAAATGATAAGACATATTGATCTTCTCATACTAACTTTTTTTTTTTTTAAAAAGAACTTGAAGAAGCCTATACTAATAGAACTTCCACAGTATTTTAAAAAGACAAACCCAGAAAACTACAGAACTCCTGACTCTGTCCAACAAAATACTTATAAAACATTTAACCTAAAGCATAAGAACAATACCTTTTACTTTTCTTTGGTGAAGATAATGATCTTGCAGCAGTTAAGCATGTGCTTAGTTGTTTCATTATAAAACACTACAAGGTTTTTATATCAGTTTTTTGTGTGCAAAATACATGCAATTTCCATAGAATCTAGGTTCAGCGATCACAATCTGAATTACCATGCTTAGATACTCATTCTGCACAAATCACTGGTGCTCTACTGACTCTAACTGGTCTTATAACCCAGTGTAGATGCAGCCTCTGGACCGCAAACAGTGCTGTTAGTCTTAACAGCTCTCAAAGGCTTGGAGCTCAGTCAGAGAGGCTGTGCTGGATTTAGTGGTAATGGCTAAAGAGGTTACCTCTCCCAGCTGTCTGCAGAAAGCCCCCACCAGAAGCTGAAACAGAGCCATCAGAAAGCAACATGGTCCAACCCTCATCCATACAGCTCAGAGCCAGCACATTAATTTTAACTGCCAATGGACTGCAAACTGTGACAGTTGATAAACTGGCACTTGCTTGCATCTGCTGCTGCCACTAGCAGGGTGCAGGACCGTGGCAAAGTGGCAGGGTAGACACTAAGGGTGGTAACCCCTTCCTGCACCCCAACAAAATTAACAGCACTTGTTTGCCAGAGCCCTAATCTGCTTAGAGTCGAATTATATTTTAGAAGAAGCAACTCCATTTAACTTTGTTGGGGGGGGGAATAGAAAGAGGATTTTCTACATTTCGTGAGGCAGTAAATGGGAAAGAAGTTGTGTATATACAGTACCCCTTGTAATTTTAATTCGTATTGCCCCCTCTCAGTGAATAAATCTTGTTAAACCTTATCCTCTCAGAGACCATCTGGATGAAAACTATTCAGGAAACGTCACCGTTGGTACAAGAACTTAAATCTCACCATAAATCTCAGCATGTCAAAGCCAAGCATGCATGCCTTAAAGAAACTCTGCAGCTGTGACTCGCTCAGAGTTGCAGACATGTGTGTGCAAACGGTGCCTCCCAAGAAACACACTGCTATATTTCAGTAACTCTTAAAAACAACTGAAAGCAAACTTGAGGATTTTCTCATTTTCGGATATCTTTGACCTCTTTTATATAAAAAAAAAAACCAAAATACTTAAATAACAGCTACAAAAAATTTACTACCCCTATTAGAAATGTACTGGCTCAAATGATCTCGACCCTCATCCTTTGTCTACTTCTCCTCTCTTCCAAGGTACATGTGCTAATGCCACAAGCTATGCTCAAACCCAGACATCATTATTACTTTGCTCTGTAATCTGATTGCCTGTATAGTTAGACACCTGCCTTCCTGGCAGATTTCTTTATGGTAACAGAGTATGAGCAGGTTGGCCTTTTAAATGCAAGATATGGTCAAAACAGCTTTGATATAAGCTCAGTGAGAACACCACTCTTATTGAACAGTAGATATTGTCCTCCTCTCCACCCCAAACCTTGTATAAAGATTTTTCCAGAAAAAGATTTTACATTTAATTCACTGATTTCAAAATCTGGTAAAACATAATGCAAAACTTACTATACAAGGCAATGCATCCAGTAAGTAAAAAAATTTAAAAGTAACTAGAAGAATTAATCAAGGCTCAATGCTTCGACCAAAACATTTTCAGGGGTGAATCCAGGCTTGGTGAAACAGAAGGTTCTGCAAGTTTGCTTCATTTTCACCACTTATTTCCATAAAGGAACAAAACCCAAAATGTTTGAAAAAGACTGAGATGATACATGTTTGGTAATTAGGAAAAAAAAAAAAAAAGTGAAAAGAAGATTGTTTGGAAAAATTTTTCAAGTAAGAAAAAAATTTTCTTAAACATAGGTAAGTCCTAAATAGAGCATTTTGTTTGCATTTAAGCAAAATACTTTACTTGACTAAAACTGATTTTTTTTTTTTTAAGTTTTCTGAATTCTGATTTTTTTTTTCACCTTAAAACTGCCACAGAGCTTAACAGTCAGCTACTTTTGCACAATAAAAGTAATTTAGAACTGATTAGATGTGCTAGATGGAAACAAGTTTCATTGGCCCAAGCAATGGGATATTTTGGATATATATCAATGTATCCCAGTTGATGAGCAGAGCTTTCTCCAGTAGCTGTGGAGATTTCCTGATGAGTAAGCTGAGATCACTAGACCTCAGTCTTGAATTCAATACCGGTGATCCTGGTTACTTTTTAGCCAGAAACTCCAGTTCTGTGAAGCTGCTGAATACCACTGTAAAGCACCTCAGCTCCCATCACAAGAGCAGACACAACACTGGTTTGCTAACACAGGTTCTTGCTTGATCATCTACAGGGAGAAAAAAAAAAAAAAAAAGAAAAAGATCAATTACCATTCAAGGTAATGTGTTCTATCCAGAAGTGCAAAGTCTGTCCTGGTGGCTCCCTGCAAAGTAATCCATCCGTTCCCCACAAGTACAGAGACACTTACTACTAAGATTTACCAGCCTCTCACTGCAGAAGCAATGTTACTGGGGGCTGAGTAAATGGGCTTCAGCATATGGTCATCTAAGAACCATAGAAAGAACCAGTCATATCCTCACAAAGAAACATTTGCTAGCTCAGCATGATGATCAGCAAAGTTTTGTTGTCATGCAAGGTGTATTGTTTCTTCTTTTTAAAGCTATACGCCATGCTGGGCTCTAATTCCTCCCACATGACTTTCTACACCAAACTGGGGAGCTAAATTAGGAAGGGGTACTGTTTTAGTCTGCCTGCATAATCAACGGATGGAGACACATGGGCCGAATTGCCCTCTGGAGGTGCATATCACTTTCCAGCATCAATGGGAGAGCTTCGGGTGATTAGGTACTAAATTAGGTGCCTCAGTTCTATGCTTAAAGTCAGGTGGCTCAAATCCAGCAGCAACTATGCTTCTTCTCCCATCCTAAACTGGTGCATCCTGTTGCTACATGTTGCAAAACAAACGTCAAATACTAACAGGTTTGGTGGAAGCTATAACAGTTAGTATAAAGGTTGGGCTTTGGATCTAAACCTAGGGTACTATTTTTATGACAGAAATCCAGTTGACTGTTTTGTATGTCCTTTAACTTCACTCCTTCAACTATGCAGTGCGGCATAACTGGACATATCGTGTGAGATTATTTTCACTTTTCTTGGAAGCTTCACTTAGAACTAGCCACTACTGGAAGCAAGACAGCAAATTTGCTAGGCCAACTTGCTGCTCTGGTAAAGTAAATCAGTTGTTCCTATGGCAAGTAGTATGTGTGTGTGTGTGTGTATGTATGTATATATATATATATATATATATGTAGATATATTATTTTTTCTTCAATGCACAGTACAAGGAAAGGATGACTCAAGCTGAGTTTCACAGGTGAAGTTCAGATGAGTTCAGATCTGTTCAAGCCCT
Source organism: Streptopelia decaocto (assembly GCF_964273445.1). Taxonomy (NCBI): domain Eukaryota; kingdom Metazoa; phylum Chordata; class Aves; order Columbiformes; family Columbidae; genus Streptopelia; species Streptopelia decaocto. Next base: position 48,992,293 of record NC_138659.1, read on the forward strand.
CTCAGTGTTCCCATATGCTTGACTCAACTCCAAATATTTAATTGTCAGCTCCAAGCAAAAACTTCCAAAGAATCAGCAGAGGATGGGATTTGTGAACTCTGCTTTCCAGCACTAAGCACTTGAGCACTTTTTTTTTTTTTTTATAATCTGTCATTTGTACTTTTTCATACTAAAGGTGACAGTCTAATTCACATATGACCAACACCCATAAATCATGTTGGGGGGAGGAAATATTCATAAATCCATATCAAACAGCACCCAAATTATGACAAATGACATGGCAGTCATAAAATTGCACAAGCACAACTCACCAAGTCATTAATTTCATGGCCGTGGAAAATAAACAGACACATTTTTTTCGCAGCCCTAATAAATTTTAAAAAACTCAAAGAATGGTCCATCTGCTTCGAATAATTTTTAATTTCCTATTCTGTCTCGTTCCCATTAGCTATTCCACTGAGATATTTGCTAAATTCTTTCATTTGCCTCCTCCCATCTGTATTCAATTACTCTATTCCCAAATAGAGTTAGTTTTTCTTTCTCCTAAGCACAGTACAAAATATCCCCACCTGTACCTTAAAGCAAATGTTATGTGTGTTTTATTATCTGTTAGACTCTATGAGTCATTCTAACTCGATTGCCTGTGCTGAAAGACTTGGAGGGCAATCTGATTTTGATGTTTTCTGGCTTTGGTGAAAAACACCTGCCTGATTCTCATAGCTAATCTATTAACTTGGTAAATGCCTCAACAGATGTTCTAGAATCAGCTAGGGATCAGGGTCTGTCCTCGTGACAGCGTCTGCTTGTAAGCTTGAAATATTTAAATGTTCAGAGATCAGAGGCCAATGATGTGTTTTGGGTACAAGCTTTCACTAAATCATATTTTTTCAGTCAGTCCCTGGAGTGCAATCCACATACAATAAGTGGCTGGAGCATTCTGACTGAGCAGGCCAACAATACAGGCCTCCTTGAACTTTGAAGGGACATGAATTTCAAGGCAGCATTGGCTTCTTTTATTGAAAAATGGAACAAATTTTAGACTGTGCTGAAGCTGTTCCCTTTTAAGCTACAAGTATTTTTTCCAGTTCCTTTCCTTTCTGCCTAATGAAACCCATTAAGAAAGCATAAGCCTTGGCTTTGAGACCTGCCTTTTCAAGGATAACTTGACGTCTCTGAGGAACCTGTTCTAAGCTGTCATCCTCTGTTTGGGTCAATGCTGTTCTGCATGATTCACTTACTGTGTGCCCAATCCTCCACTTTGTTATGTTGGTTTTAAGCCAGGGTTGCTCCACTGACTGTAAGCCTTTCCAGTCTATGATAGCCCCCAAGGCTGCACAGACTGGCTGGGATCACTGGAGCAGAGCAATCCCTTGAGAAGGCTTTACTCCCCTCATAGGAAGGGTGGGAGAGATGCATGACATCAGTGTCAAGCCCATGTAAATTCCCATTTTGCAGGTTAAGGCAGTTTTCTATCCAGATAGCGCCACCAGAGCACCACAAATGAGAAAAGAAGGACTCGCCACACAGAAAACCCCACAGCCACTGCTGCCCCATCTCTGCTTTCAGAAATGGCTCCTTGTCAATCAAAGCTGGACCTGAGCAGCTAAAAATGTTTATTACTTTTGTGAGCATTTATATCATCTTGATTCTTATAAGAAATGCTCAGGCTTGTAATAAAACATTCCAAATGACTCAATTTGAAGCTGCATGCTTCACTGGAAAAATTTTCTCAATGAGATCACATGAAAGGCAGAACAACTAGAAATCAGGACACTTTCTCTGACCTTCACTCACCACGTGATGCCGGTCGCTTCACTTACCCTTTGTTTATTTTCACTTCTTTATCTGCTAAATAGGCTTTATCAATGCAAACTTACTTCACTGCTTTGAAGCTTAATTAGTTAATGCTTGCAAAGAGTTTTGAGATCAATACGGTATTATTACTAATGTACTCAAAATCTCATCTCTGCTGCTATTTGCTCTTGGAGGCCTGACAAGAAGGCTTTCACTGTTCCATGTCTTCAGCAATCCTCAGAAGCAGATCTGCTGTTAGAGCTCTCATATGAGCGATCAGCAGATGGAGTTGGAGGAGTGAGAAGGAAAATGACTGATTCATACTGTTATTGCTGTTACACATGCTGCATTCTAGAAGTCAAAATAGGAAAGATGAAGGGAGGGTTGAAAACAAATACTTAAGCATTTAAAGGAAGACACTGAAAGTACAGAGAACTGCTCATACATTATCTAAAGTAATGGCATTTTTCGAAAGCATCCTTTTGGTGTAGCCATCTTGTTAGCCTTCAAGCCTGATGAGTTGGAGAAAGGTTCTAAATGTGACATGAGGGAGAAGAAAAGAAAGGGTCACTGGAAACAGTGTTCCCATCTGAGGGTCTATGACAAGAAGCTTCATTAAGGAATTGACCATAGTTTACCTAACAGGAACAGTTCCTTCCTCCAGTTTTCAGGCTGTATCTGTGCTGAAATCAAATCTACTCCTCTCCTGCCACCGAGAGATTAAAAAATGGAACTCGTTACTTGAAAGACACAATAACAAAGTTTGATTTTTCAAGTATAATCCCTGCAAAGTTCTCTTTATAAATTAGGCAGATAAGTATACTTGCTTTTCACTTCTTGTCTGTTTTGACACTTTAAAAGTGGTTTCTTTTTTTTTTTTTAAAAAAAAAAAAAAAAAAAAAAAGAAACAATGGGCCACATCCTGGTCTTGCTGGCACAAGAGATGCCTTGATGTGAAGAACTAGCTAGGGACTGTACTGGCAAGAGAGAATGTCTGGATAAATGAGAGCCAACAAAGCCAATTTTAACCCCCGTGCCTCTGTGCATGTAGAAAACCTGACACCAGAGATAGAAGTGACATGATAGAACAAGGGCTAACGGTTTTGAACTAAGATAGGGGAGAGATTGAGGCTAGACATGATGAAGAAATTTTTTGCAATTAGGGTGGTAAAACACTAGAACAGGTTGCCCAGAGGGGTGGTGAATGTGCCATCCCTGGAGACATTCAAGGCCAGGCTGGCCAGGCCTCTGAGCAACCTGATCTGGCTGAAGATGTTCCTGGTCATTGCAGGTAGGTTAGAGTAGATGATTATTCTATGATTCTATGATCAGTGCACGTTCCACAGGAACAAAACATGGCATATATAAACTTTTCCTTATAGCATGTGCAAGACTGGTATCTCCAGACTCAAGCATGGTTGCACATCCACACTACTCTTCTGTAAAGATTAAGATGTTGGTTCAGGATCCTCTCTAATCTAGAACACTTTAAAATCTTTTGTCTGCATTCTACACATATTTTCTTCAGTAAACATTTGAAAAAAACTACCTTCCAGATCAACACAAGAAAGAGAATACATTTTTCATACCAGATACATGCAGCTCCATTGACACAAGCTGTGTTGCATTTGTAGATCCTTTGGTGCAAAAAGAGATACATACGTTATAAACCAAGAACAATTAAATACGATGTTATTATAGCCGTCCACAGCAGAGGGTGCTAAGATTAAAGAGAACTGACCATAGAGTTAACATCTGAGGCAATGGGAGCAGATTTACAGCTAGCAGGAGATGGAGGTTTGTTGATAAGTGGAGTAATAAAAATGATGGTTGACTCTTCATGAATGCTACCTGTTGGTTTTTCTGAAATTCAGACTTTTCATAAGAGAGGACGTACAACATCCAGAGCAGAAAACGATGCATAGTTTCTTGAATCAATATTTTTTCTCAGAAATTGAATTTAAAGCACATACTAATAAAAACAAATCAGATCAAACAAACAAGCAGACAGTGAATGTTTTCCTATACTCCGCCTTCTTTCCACCCAGAAGTCTTTTAATCAGCCTCAAGAAGATACGCTTATCTCATGCCAAAAGCAGCCTTAAGTAAGTAAGAGCGGAAAATTCAGAAATACTTCTGCCAGTGAAACTGGCTTTTACTTCAATGAAAATGACGTATTTGACTGATAGCTCAGCTTCTATTGTGTTTCAGTGAAAACACATACTTGAATTTAGAGCTGGGTAATGACATTATTGCATTAAGCTTGTTATTCGAAAACAGACAAACTGCTCCAGAAATATTCTGCTACCAGACAAATGTTTGGCTCCATCTCTGCAGAGATGACTGAACATGTCATTAGTCCCCCCTCCCTATACCTACTTACCCATCAGTTTTCACAGACTATTAAATTTGCTTGTGGGGCAGGATGAAGCAAAAGAAGGGACGAGGCAAGAGGTTGAATACCAACAGCTCTGCAGTATGTGTCCAAGGGCCTGGAAAGCTCACAAGTTTGAAAAGGGACTATCAAGTCTTTGGCCGGTGAGTCGAACTGAACTCTAAGCAGGAGCAAGTGAAAACTTTTACCCTTTGGTGAAATGTAGTGTCCTCTATCAGTCATTCTCCATTTTCCCCACACAAAGCAAGCTCACCTTGATTCTTTGCTCCTTCACCTACACCTCTGCAGAAAGCAGGCTTACCTCTCATTGAGCCCAGGAGCAGCAATTGGGATTCTCTCTCTGAAACACATAGGAAGCTGTCATCCTTCATTATCAGCTCTCTGGCCTGCAAGACCTGAACCAAAATTGGACAAAAGTCAGAGAAGGGAGTAACTTAGTAATGGGAACAGCAAACTTGACTACTCTTAAGATGTAGCTCTAGAAGTTCACCTGTGATAGCAGACGTGATGTCCATTCCAGATCCATGTTCCTGTGTGCAATAACTAGATTGCGTATTAACCTATAATAGTGAAAGGCTAAGAACCAGGGGGCCAAAATACCTTCTCCCTGCTTGTTGCAGATGTGTTCCTCTAGATCAGGACCCCACCACACAAGCCCAGCAACGCAGGTAAAACTTACAACTGCCATCCATGCAGCTCCCACAGTGGGACTTTTCACCAACAGTAAGTTCAATGCAAATATCAAACAAACAACTCATAAAAGTAGTTTGTTTTATTTAATAAAAACAAACAAAACTTATTACAGGAATCAGAAAACCAGGGTGGCTTTCCGCTTGCTGGTTTTGACATCGGGGAACTCTTGATTTACACCAGAGCGAGTAGAAATCAGACATGGGGAGAGAATACTGGGTTTAACAGTTTACTTAAAAGTACAGGATACTCACACTGGAGAAAGGCAAGAGGGAGAGGGGAAGGCTGAAATACAGCCTCACAGAAGAAAGCCCACAGAAACCATGGCTGGCAACTTGTTGGGAATCTAAGCTTTGGCCATCAAAGAAACTGCGGTGGCTCCCCACAGACATCTACTTGTTTCAATGGAAGTTGCAAGGCTAAACAGGCATTTTGCTCAACAGCATTTTGAGGGATCTGGACTTTATCATTTTGGTATAACCTAACATCTTTGTGCCTGAAGTCCCAGGTTTAAATCTTGTAGAAAGATGAGAGGAATCTGGTTACTGACAATAAGCCAAAAAGAAAAGCACAGTAATGCCCACATAGAGCATATATGCAAGTCCTCAGGGCAGAATTCCTGTTATGATTAGCAACATAACTCTGAGATTAATTCAACCACTATTCAATTATATGTTCTCTTTTCCTTCTCTTCCTCTCCAAGTTACCACTCTTACTGGGCAAGAGTACTCACTCAAGAGTGAAGTCAAGTAATGAACAAAATGCAGTGAAAGTTGTTTTACATCTCTTTTCATACCTTCCATGCAGCTCCCTCCACCTTAAAATTTAGGGGAATAAAGACAAGGTTTTCTATGCAGACAATGAGAAGGATATGCACTGAATGTCAGTTCTATAGGAGAGCAAAGGAGAGACTGAAATAAACCCATGAAAGGAAATGCACCACATTCTTCCACCCTCTACCCCAACAAATCCAATTAAACTTGCCAAGACACACACACATGCCGTCAATCATTCCAGATCCTATCTGTCCTATCAATATTTCAGCAGCATTTCACTCTCTTATTTTCCAGGACTATGCACACTCCACACAGCATGCACCTATTGTTCCACATGCTCCTTCCTTGCCCCTTTTTAAGCAGTCACAACAAGCCACATTCTTTTCTTCCCTCCACATTATGCTACACCAAGCTAGCTGGTTAGCTGGCATGGCAGAGCTGCTTTGTGCTCCATTGATAGTTTGTGGATTTTTTGGTTTTTAGTTTTTTGGTTTTTTGGTGTTTTGTTTGTTTGTTTTTGATTGTTTGTTTGGAGAAGGTTTTTGTTTGTTTGTTTGTTTTTTACAGTGGGAAAATGCATGATGAAAAATGTGTCTGTTTATGTACTATTGCTTATTGGGAAATACTGCTTTCCTATTGTGGTGGCTTCATTTTAAAGAGCTTAAGGAAAATGGACATAAAAAAATAGAAATTTTCTGGTAATATATGACATTGGAAGTCTCCCAGAGAGCTTATCTACCTGACATGGCTGTTCTTAAAGTCTGCCCTAGACATGATACTGTTATCAAAATAGCTTTGGTAATTTGAACTTCTGTTGTTATGCAGGTTGCAGAGTTCTGGCTTCAGAACAGAACTAAGTTTTCTTAACAGGCAAGGGAGATGCACAATGGCCTTTTCATTCTGTGTTTCCTGTGCAGGGCTGAGGGCGCTCTCAGGGCTGCCCTTAAGCCACAGACATATACAGTAACTCACTTTCAAAGATGAGACTTATTTTGGGTGCACTGGAAAGACAACAGCCATACCTTGTGCCAGTATAATAATGGGTCTGTCAGCTTTTTCTTCAAACTCTTTCGTGATGTCACCAAGGGAAATGTATAGAAACCTAATCTCATTGAGGATTTCACTGACTGTTGGGCTGTCTTTACTGACACTACAGGCAGCAACCTAAACTGGCTCCAAAAGAATGACTGGGCTTTCAAGCAGACAGTAGCTACTCCAGCTGAGCAATCTGTCGATACGAATTTTACCCTTTCCCAGTGTTTCCATGTCCTGAACTGCTTGAGTGCTGAGTGGATTCCCAGCTTGAAGGTAAGCTCCTGCTCTGAGCTCCTATTCCATCCCTTTGACTTTTGTTTTTTTCTAAAAGGCCTAAAGAGCTGATATTGCAGCCTAATGTCTGCACATGATCACTTACACACACAAATGAAATGGCACAAAAATACACATGCTAGTGACCACTGTGTCTGCTGGCACAACCACCAAACGATAGCAACAAGTCATGAAACTTGATATACTCAGTTCTGAATAGATATGCCTAAGTTCCAGTGATCAGCCTGTACTCTCCCTCAAATCCAAAGAGAAACTGGAAATGGTTAGATCTTTTGTTTTCTCTCTTTTGCAAAGGGGATTTTTTGGGTCTAAATGTGCTCTTCAGTCTTCAAAGTCTCACCTTCTGTTGTCAAATACACTCCTAAAAAGTGTCTCTTGACATGACTGCCCTAACCCCCAAGGAAAGTTCAAGTTCTCTCTGCACAAGATGTGAATTCTAATATTATAAAGCTTCTCACGCTTCCAGTAAAAAAAAAAAAAAAAAAGAAAAGGAGAGAGAGAGAGATAGGAAAAAGAGATAGGGACTCATGGTTTCCACACATTGTTTTTAGACAGAATGGGGTTCACGGGAAAACCTGGTCGATCACGCCTTGAAAGCACAGGGAAGGCCAACTACATGTAGGAGACTACAGCTTCCTCACACAGCAGACACCTTGTGAATCATTTGAGAGTGAGCTGAGATTAAAAAACCCTGCATAGACAGATAGGCTTGTTATTCAAACAGTTCTCTACCTCCTTTCATAATAGCAATCTCACTGCAGATCTACACTTGGGAGAGCCCCAATCCCTCATCTGAAAGAGACTTTCTCCAGTTTAGAGCTTCTTTGAAGCAAAGCTCCCCCAAAATACAAAGGGAGCTGTGCAATATTGCATCCAGGATGAAAAGAGGAAAACTTTGCCCTGCAAAGTTGCAGCTTTAATATAGAACTCAAGGTTTTGAAAACTAGTTTCTGGACAGCACATCCTGGGATGCTATTTCTTTCCTGAGCCTCTCAGTATTCTCTGCTTTCTTAACTCTTTGAGAAACTTCCCTACACAAGGCAGAAATCCAGACTTCGAGGGGACAGAGAAAGAAAAGGGGAAAAAGATACTTGCTCCCCAGGCAATTATCTATCCTGTGAATAATGAGCGTTTACTCCCATTCGTAACGAGGCTAATATCTGCTAATACAAACACTGCTTCGTGTGAATAGCCCAGCTGGGAAGAACCAAAGCCAAAGGGAACTTCTGAATGAGTCACAGCCAGAACTAGCCATAGAGCACCTGTAAAATATTGACTGCAATGTGATCTGTTTCCTATATTTGGTAAGCAACATATAATTTCCATGTAAATTGGGAAATTATTTTATGATTGAAAAGAAGTCACAGTTGTGCAGGCATGCAGTCTGAGTGCCACTCGCTTATCCCTGGTAACACAAAATCAGCTGACTTGGGGACTGCCTGGAGGCCTCCAGGGCACTAGCAAACACAGCATCAAATGACTCCAGCACAGCCTTTTCAGAGAAAGAGGTTTGACATGGAATAATGCTGTGAGTCACCCTGTAGATGGATTTATGTGCAGTGTTTGTGGGCAACAAGTGCAAAAAAGAGCTGAACAGCAGTCAAGAATGTAGCTGGCAAGGTGCTAATATGTGATTCTAACAAGGAAATTACAGTTTTTCTCAGCCATGCTTTTGGTAAGGGGTCACTTGATGCAACGTGTGGAATTTCTTTACAGTGATGCATCTTGCATACTGTTCTTGGGAATACAATGGGCAAAGCTCCCAGGGAATGATTAATTGAAGTAGCTACCACATGTTTACCTGTCTATTTATCTGATGGTAGAAACCATGTGTACACACAGAGCAATTCTGACCTTCATTTATAACTGGGTCATCACTCGCTTTCTACTGCACAGGTCATGTTAAGAGGTAAAAATCACAGCTAAATGGAGTAAAGCTCCCTCTGTTTATCCTAGAAGAGAACATGAGCACTGATGCACTCAACAGAACAGACCTGGCCTTATAGGAATCTTGCATTCTAATATTTGTCATAACACTTACCCACAGTGTGTGGAGAGAGCAAGCCAACAACAAGAACAAAAAGGGTCCATAAAACCAACACCCTGAACAGGGAACAAATTGAACTTGCCAACAGGGAATTCACAGGAGATCCTGTCTTCTAACTTTCTATTCCTCTTTGCAATTTAGAAAGATATCTTCCCAGACTTTGACTTCAGCAGCTGCCATTTGAAGTCACAGCCTTGAGCATGAAGGTTGGAATTACGATCTCATTTTTCAGAAATGAGGAAGGGCTGCAGCGTTTTATTCTAGAAGAGTACATGCTCCCTTTTAATACAGCAGCCTAGATGTTAGGCTCTACCTTGAACCTGTCTTCTGTGAAAGCCTATTGTTAGTGCAGTGAATGGACACATAAACACTTAATCTGTGCGTCTGGGTAGACTTAGTTACAAGCAAGGACCTGAATGGGTCAGCAATCTCAACATCAAGAAGCTCTATGGTCCTTTGACAACATTAACATCAATGAATTTTATGTGTCTTCAGAACTGGGTGACAGCAAATATATTTTTGAGAATCTAAACAGTTTGTCACTTACATCACTTGGCGGAATTGCCTTGTCCTCCTTTCATTTCATCTTTCCCAATGAGCTTCAGAAGCTACCATCCTTTCCATGCCTCCTATTAATTCTTTGTGCACTTAACCAGTCTGCTACACTGTAGGTGCCATTTTAAAGTTTTGATCTTAATTGGCATCACTACCAGGTACATGCTTCATATGCCTCTGGGTCAAAAGAGGAGAGGATCCTCCAGCAGATTTATCCTGATTGCTTTGCCTGCTCCATCACAACACTCACTACCTGAATGCCCATCCTCACTTGTACAACTTCTAGTAGTCAGAATATGAGCAACACCTGTATGTCTTATGGGGAAGCAGCCAGTTTCCCTTTACTCGACTTTGAATAAGTGGGGCAATGTATTCCTCTCTCAATTATTTAATCAAATTGAAACTGCTTTCTGACATAGCACCTGGACAAGCTGCCATTTATCGAATGAACAAAAACCCCTGATGAATCAACTGTTCTCTCCCTTCCTTCTATTTTCTGGCACTGTTGTTGCAAATTAGGTGCAGTTGGCAGAGTGTGCTTCCTGGTAAATCATGAAGGCTACTTCATCAGATCTTGATTTTTTTAAGTCACTTATCCCTGAGCGGGAAACTATTCCAAATTTGTGAGCATCAACTGAGAAGTGGGGAAAGACTTTGATGTGTTTCTAAAGCTCAACACTAGAGAAATATGAATAGATATTCCCTTGTGCTACAAGGGCTGTTCCTGGCAGTGCTGTGGATTTACTGTTCTTAGCCTGAGAAGCAACTAGTGCATTTTTAGGAATGAAGCAAAGCCATAAAATTTAGACCTAAAGGTTGTCAACATGAAAAGTTTTGGACATATTTGGTCCATTAGTAAAAAAGAGGTTTAAAAAGATTGCTTACGGTTAGTGGGATGAGGCTTCACAGACAGACTTTCAAACCATTCCAGTACCAGGTGTTACAGATGGATTTTCAGAAGCTGGAGATTTTTAGGATCTAGGATTCATATTTGCAGAAGATAAATTCAGACTTGAACCTAACTCTGTATTTTCTCTACAGGAGCATGTGTGGACATGGAGTGGGTTTGGAATGGTTCATTCAAAAGATGGCAGCCAGATGCAATCTGTGTCTGACCTTTGCATTAGGCAGGTATTCAGATCAAATGTGTAGTTTCAGAGCTGCCTCGGGCTGGCTATCTTTCCACAAATTAACTGATTTTTCAAAGGTGGTGTTCTGGAAAATATTAATGTGAATCCATGTGTGCCGCTACTATCGTGTTATGAAAGGCATCTAGAGAAAAGGTCTCAAATGAGGGATGTTCAACCATCAGCCAAGAGGCTGATACGCACCGAGGTACCAGTCTCTAGCATAATGTTTTCTGTCGGCTTCCCAATTTAACAGTTTGTTTTACTAAAAAGACATAACACTCCCTGTCACCCCCCCACCAATCCAAACATTGAATTATTTGGAAATACTTAGGCTGGTGTTCTGTGTCTGGGAGGACACCTGCACCTGAATATCTACATGTAGCAACAAAAATATTTATCTTCTAGAAATACAATGTATATTTTTAAGCTATATTTTAAAATGCACACACAGTTTCCTTTAATGAAAGATGGTTAAGTAAGATTCAACAAAGTCAACACAAACTAGGAAACGGAGATAAACAGAGACTTACCAAAAAACTTGACAGAACAATAAAGCAGCCAACAGCACTGAAGTCACGTCTTCATGCTAAATTCGGTCCAGGCACTCAGAGTGTTTGTTCCAACATTTTCACCTACGGAACTGACAGCACCAATGTTCTTCCATTAGCAAGGCAAACAAGTCCATGTGATGGGAAAACCTTTCCCTCTTAACTCCTCCTCAAAACGTCTACTGACAAGGATAAGGCATAAAATGTGATTTTTATGGCTTTACTTCATACTTAGATGCTAATACTGGGTTTACCATTTCTTTCCTCCAAATTAAATATGAATCTCTTTACAAAGCTCAGCCTGAGTGAAACCACTATTAATGCTGGTTTTTTTCACTTGTGTGAAGTAAAGAAATGGTTGGTATCCCATTTCAGAACCGTGGCTGTGCAGTTTTGTGGGTAAGGGCAGTGCCTTGCGACCAGCTGTGAATACTGTGATTAATAATAAAATTTTAGCTGATTAAAACCACTCTTCAACAGTTGTGTGGAAGTCGTCTGGCCTGAAAGTTCTATTAGGACTGTTCCTGAGTTGTGAGTGAAATCACTAAAAGTGAGTAAGTCACAAACATCACAGTGAAGTACCTCAGCATCACAAAATACTCCAAGATAGAGGATGCCAAAGACATCCATCACATTTCTTAAATATTTAGATCACCTATATTAAAAGAGATGGTGAACCCTGCATCCTCACACTTTTAACTAGGAAGGAAAAGTTGCAATTTTGTTTTAAAAAAAATGTATTGTTACTTCTTTGACAAGAGCAAGAGAATACCTCAAGGCTTTGAAAGAACTAACCCAAACTGGGGCTGAGGGCAGATGTATTTTGTATCACTTGTTTTTTTTCTTGAAAACAAACCACACACATATTGGTTGTAGGACAAAGGCAGACTCAAGCAGCAGTTAGGCAATATTCTCTTCCAGAAGTCACTGCAGACATACACAATGCTCAGTTCTTGGGGTATGATTTTATCCTTACAGTAGTCTTCAGCAAAGCACTGAACAAATTCTTTGTTAACTTCCACATAAGGTAAAGTAACATAACACATGCTTATTTAAAGTTGAAAAGCTATAGCACATTCAGAAAATCAATTTTCAGTCTACAGAAAAAAAGCATCATGTGAAAACACCTGCTACAAATATGCCTTTCTATTGCAAAGCTATGGCCCTTGTGATATTGGGTTAACAAAGGTAGGCCTAATCTGTTAATTTGAAAAGAGACTCAAAATCCTATCCGCAGTAAAGCCAGCTTTTTGGGACATGATCCAAACTACACTAAATGCTAATTTTCCTTCTATAACACCAAAACATTCAAGTTAATACATCATAATGTGAAACCACAACATTAAAACATGCGCGAAAAGGAAAAATAACCAGGAAAACATCAAGATTTTGAGAGCAACATTGACTCTTCACTATGACATGTTCCATGTATTTTTAGCCAGACAACAGAAACTCCATCTGAAAAAAATCTGTAGAAGAATGAACTTTAGCTTTTCCAAATTCTTAAAAAAGTTAAATTTCTCATCCTTAGCACAGTTTATAAAGGAATGCAGAAAGATAATGTTGCCAGAAGGCAGTGAAAGGGTTACTGTTTTGAACATTATGTGTGTTATGTAGATAGATACTATCTATTCCTTCTCAGCATGAATTATATCACCAAGTTTGTGACCTAACCATGTGTTCTTGCTACGTAATACCCAGTCACAAGATCTCCTATAATCCATACTATGCCATTTTACTAGAGATGTGCCATGGTCAGTTTGCTAACATTATACCCATGTTCCCACACTGAGCAATAAAAACTCATATCTGCCAGTAGGGATGGTGAATTCAGGTATTGTAAGATAAATTATTAGAATTTTTTTTAAAAAAAAAAAAAAGGAAAAAAAGAAAAAAGTTTGTCTGGAAAAGAAAAAAACAAAACAAACAAACAAAACCAAACAAACAACAAAACACCAAAACAAAAAAAAAACCTGAAAGGTTCTGTCTGCAACAAGTCTTAGTATCTTCTTCTTGGCATAAGTCCACCCAGAACTGATGACATGCACTTGGGTCCTTCATTATATGTGACAGCTTCTCATGCTGTAAAGAACATTATTTTTGAAGGGGAGAAGAAAAACTGATCTTCCTTCCTGCAAAGAAAGTCTTGGATAGGTAATCAAATTGCTAGGGCTGAGCAGACCAAGGCAGAGAGGGGTGTTGCATATGTATAAATTCCTGGATTTATTCTTGGCTTTAAGGAATCAGTCCTGTTTGACATAGCAGCCAAAACCTTATGCTCTGATGGAGAATATAGTGATCATCATAGACAGAAATGGGTCATGTCTGGGGAAAAGAACAAAAAATATGGTTTCCTGAGCCACTCAAGAATACCCAGATCATCTCTGCAAGCTTGCAGGCTGACAGGACACTTAAGCCAGTAAAAAAAATGCAGCAAAATATCTCTTAAAACACCAGGTCTTGATGGCTTTTATCATAAAACACAAACCTTTCTCCTTTTTGTTCCTCCTCTCAGGAACGTTTGGAGCATGGTTTGCCCACAGTCCTTCGCTGTAACGCGTAGGGACAGGAAAACAGCTGTGCTCCACCAGAACAAGGCCTGACTTAGACCCTTATGCAGCCTTCTGAGACAAGGGACAATTGTGTGTGCCTTGGGAAGAGCACAATCACAAGAAAAACACGAGTGCGCATGCATATATAACCAGTAAACCATGATATATTCTCTCAACATTTAGCACATTGGGTTCCAAAGGATTTCTCAAGTCAGAGGAATACTTGCAGACTTTTGCATACAGTTCTTAAATGAGTTTCTCTTGCTGCCATGTGGAAGTGCCTCAGAAGTGACACCTAGAGATTAACTACACCCATGAGAAGGAAGGAGGAAATAAAGGCACACTATTGCCCTAAACAAGGACTGCAAAATCATCAAAACCCATCTGTCTTTATCACCACCCGACAGCTGCTAGAATTTGAAGGACTTGATTCCTGCAGGGAATTTAGATCTCTGTAGACAGCACAAACTCCTCTCAATTTCCCTAGCAAGAAAGATGAGGGGGGGGAGCAGAAAACCCTCCAGCAACCTGGAAAGGTCTAGCGACCTCAAAAACTAAAGAAGGTTTCCTTTACATCCATTTTGACAAGAGCTATGAAATGCAGGTAACCTGGAGCTAGCACTAGCAAAAGGTTAAAGTCAACTACTCCTGAGGCACCTCGCAGAGGTGGTGGACAAGGGCAGTTGTGAAACAGTACAAAGGGGCACAAAGGACAGAAAGGAGTGCGTGGCCAGAAAAGCTTATGGCAGTCAGCTATAGCACTAAAGACAGTGGCATGGATGGTGCTGTCCTTCTCAGGTGCCATCAGAAGACTACGCCAAAGCAAAACAACCTCCTCTTTCAAAGACATGTAGCTCATCCACTGCAAATGTTAAAAATCAAGAACAGAAACCATACTGAGGCTAAGATATACATATTTTTTTTCCTATCTTGATTATCCTTATTCGCTTTTGCAATAGCAAAATTCAAGTAGCAATCCTGGCTATTACCCATGCCCTGAGCAGTTCTCAGAAACCAGGTGGATTTTTTTTAACATGTGATTTGAAGGTGATGAAATGCCCTGATGATGAAGTGACACATGGTGCAGGAACGACAATATGAAGCACCAGCTGAAAACGTTTCTCCCCTTAGGGCCTGGTTCTGCAACTCTTAACACTGAATCACATAATCAGTAAGAGTCTCTATTCACAGAAGAGTCACCCAGTGAGATTAATGCCCGTGCAGGAACCTGGCCTGGCTGAATGCCACTTTCTAAGACTTAAAAATTTGCTTGTGATGCACTGTGAAAGCTAGCACTTACAGATAATCTTCCTGTCATTTCTACAGGTAGCATGTCAAGTCCTGCCCTTAAATACCTAGTTTATGTACAGTTCAAGTCAATGCAAACCGCAGGTGATCTATCTCTTCCTAACATAATATCTAAAGAATTTGGTTCATCGCATGTAACACATAGAGAGGACCAACTTCTTTCAGACTTTACAGACCTCCTTTTTCTCCTAAAATGAACAAACTACTGTTGCAATACCCATAATAAACGGTAACAATCAGTCTCTGACTGCACACCAACAACATTTATTTTCATTTTTCTGGGATGTAGTGTGGCAAAAGCTGTGGATTTGATAAACACCTTCAGAACATGTTATGGAATTGCTCCTCTTGATCTAAAATGTGAAAACCAAGCATCAGTCAACATAAAAGAATGTGATGTAGCATAGAGCAGAATAATGGTTCTAACGCATATGGTATTGTGAGAAATTATTTTCTGCAACAGCCAAGCATGACAATGAACAGAAGACAAATGAATTTCCTGCACTGCCTCAGTAAGGGTTGACTGTCCTGTAAAGGCTTATATAGAACAAACTGACAAAATCACCTAGTATTACCTAATCTGATCAGCATTGTATGTGACAGATAAAACATCTGTTTAAAGAAAATAAAATGTACTTATCCATGGCTCAGATACTGAACAAAACCAGATCAAGTAGTGGGAAACCTTTCTCAAAAAAATTTTAACAAATCTTGCAAAAAGTTCTCAAACAATTTATGGTAGTTCAGAGACATGTAACTCATCACATTTTCTATCAACAAGCATGCCACAGTTAATTTAAATGTTCTAACTTTGTGCTACATAGAAAAAGGATTGGTGTGTAATTTTGAAACTAAAATAATCTGGAAAAGAAAGAGGTGAGATGGGAGGTATTCAGAATAATATCTGTCAAGAAAAAAAATTCCATTGTTGATCTATCAAGAGGAAAGATACTTTAAGCATCATTGTCTTGTTCTCTTTATCTGAAAAGAAAGTTTGTATCAATGGATTTTAAAATGCTGTTTCAAATTCGAAATTAAATTGTCCTCTACAAAGCCAACACTATGGATTTCAATACCTGGTGGTTGTAAACGGCAAAAAACCAGCAGGTATCCACATAGGAGAAAAATGTGAATTTTAAGTGAGATGAAATGCTCATCAATGAGATTCCACTGAAACAATAATTATTATCAGTAAAACTAACAAAAAACTCATGTATCTTCCCAAAATATGTAAATTATATCTTGAATCTTCTTCATTATGAAAGTCTGAACATCCCCTTCTCTTTCAGAACTTGTTGCCTGTATCTTAAAATGTTATAAGAGGTTGCTTCAATTTTGGTGACGGAAGAGCAGAAAACTTTAAGCTGTGCACACAGACAGGAGATTCGGAGGGAGAGGACAGGGTGGTCCACGGGGAACAGGCTGGGAGCTGAGATGGAGGATCACTCTGGTGATAAGGGGGATGTGGTAGATGATAGGAAGGTGCTCCAATTAGGGTGTAGGTGTGACAGCATCAGGGTGATGAGAGGAAAAGTACTTTACCAGAGATGCCTGAAATCAACTGGAAGGGACAATTCAGTCAGTCAGAACAATGCTCATTATACAAGTTTTGCAGGCATAGGGGCTTTGTTTTTCTAGCTGGATGCAGCAGGCACTGCATTCAGGTGGCTGAAACACGTCTGACATGGGAGGCTGCATGGAAAGCCAGGGGTACACATAGCCACAAGTTGCCCGAACCCTCTCCAGCTGCAAGCCCAGTGGTCTGCTAAGATAGCTACAAACCACAGTTCTGCCTACTGTGCAAGTCACAGTTTGGGATGCAGCATGATTGCAGTAACACTCAGACATCTAGGCCAGTTGCCTCAAAAATGAACTGTGTGATTTAATCAGGATCTGCTAACATGAATCTAGCAGCTCCCTTCATGTTAAAAATAAGAAAACTAATCATGCCCTCCACTTCGCTAAGGGCATATCTTGAAGCTTTGACTCTTGATGAGCTAGTACCTTTAGCAGGACTGTTATGTACCACTCAGCTGTGATGCAAATATCCTTTAACCAGGACCTCCTTCAGGCAGCAGGCCTCCTTTCATCCACAAGCACAGCTACAGTCCCACAGAAACACAACCCAGAACACCTCTGTAACTGAGGATCTTTGGCTTCTCATAAGATACAGCTCTTCTAGAGGTTCCACACTGTGAAAGGGCACAGGATCTTTTTCAAAGGCTCATCACCTTACTGCCTGATAAAAGATTTCTGACTCGCAATCCCACCCAGTAGAACTCCCCGTGTTTTTTTGGACTACTTACACTCATTCCCTAAGATATCCACAGCTAATACTGGAAAGATGCAGATAAATCAACTTAAAAGAGACCAAAACTAAAATTGCATTAGATACACAAAAATTTCTGAGGGAAACAGCTTTTTTTTTTTTTTCAACAAAAGTTTTACATGCCACCTATGATCACTGGAAGAGACTGGTGCCTGGAGAGGGTGATTCAGAAGAATCATTTAGAGATCGTGAGTTCCCACTCTGGAAAATCTCTCCCTCCACTAACGGTATAAAGAGCCTGGAAAAAACAGGGAATGAAAGCACAACAGAAGACTCTCTCCTCACAAGACAATCTTCCAGGTATCACAACAATTTGCCCAGAGAGAGCAGTCTCAGGAGGCAGACCAAAATCTGAACAATAATTATGCCTAACTTTCTCCAATCCTTTCCCTGAAGCTTTTTAACAGCAGAAGAGGTAGACAAATGAGTTTATGTATTGAAGTTCTTGGTAAATAACATGTAGAGAGATGAGGGAACCTGGATTAAATTATTAGAAACAATGAAAATTCTTTTTGGGTAAATTTGAAAGGAAAATGTATGCTCTGTTCCACTCAGGAGGATCTGCTTATTGTCATGTATGCCATGAGTTTGCCAGCACACTTCTTTACTTTTGTAACAAAATAGCTTTGTGAATATCCTGGTCTCTAAAGGCAGATGTGAGGAGGACTAGGAATCCTTCAGTTCAGAGTTTGACCCATCTGATCAAACCCATTCACTTCTCTTCAGCAGCAGCAAAGTGTTGCTGCTGCATTGTCTCAGGTCCTGTACATCAACTCTAATCTTCCTCCTGTTTAATCTTTCCCTGGATTTTTAGTCTGGACAGATCATTCTGTTCTACTTGAAGATTCACACACTCTCATGCAACTGTTTTATTTCACTCCTCGCTCAGCAAGCTGTGCAACAAAAGCCAGAGAAGAAGAGTGAGCTCTGTGCACTGTCAGTGCTACATAGTTCTGACTATTATTTCCGCTTGATGGCTTTGGTTTTATCCAAGGATTATTCAGTTTGGGAATAATGGGAGATTTACATGCTTGCACACAGGTCAAATGACAGTCACAATGCACATGTGTTGCAATTTCTTCACCTGCATCCTGGCAACTGTTATTTTAAAGCTTCCCTAACTGGCAACGGCAGAAATTACTGTTTGAATCCTTCTGTTTGCAGATGTATGCTGATGTCCTCCTGATGTTCCAGTGGGATATTGCTTAGCCCCTGGTTTTTTTTGCTTTGATATTGCATGATAAATTGTTTCAAATAAAAGCAGATTAGCTTTTCTAAAAAGCAATTCTTAAATATGCTGAATAGGTCACTCAAACTCAAATTTATTTGAAAAAATAAAAAACTTTCAAAGCAGCTATTTCTTAAACCAAGACTGTTATAATGCAATTTTAAGTTTTAGACAAACTCAAGCAAATGAACATCAACTATAACACCTTCCTCTCTGACCACAGGAACACCTAAAAATGCTTTGCCATTGTTCCTGGCATTCCTAAAGGTTTCAGTAACTAGTTGGAAATATTATAAGGAAAGTAAACAGAGAACTATGCTGATTTTTACTGCATAAAAAGGCAAAATAAAAACAACATTAATTTCACCACCTGCCCTGTAACAAAACAGGGAAAGAAATGACAGTTTTGCAGCTTCCTGTGACTGGCTGAAATAGAGCTGTGAATTGTGAATGTAAATAATGAGAAGAGAATGTATGGAAAACACACTCTTATTGATCAAGTTATTAATTTTTAATGGTGATGTACATATAGGCAAGCTAAGGAAGCTTACTGGCACCTAATTTAATTTTAAAGTTTATCTAAGTTTCTTAAAACCATATACTACCACCCAGACAAAAGTAAGCAAAGGATTCTCCATCACTTCTTGCGTCTTTGGGATTGAGCATCTCCTTAAAGATATTCACAGTCACATGTGATCAAGCCTAATGCCTGCAACACCAACAAAACTTTCTAGTATGAGTTACACAAGGGTAAAAATTGAAAGAGTAAAATGGCCTCTTTGCCACTTAATATGTAGCAATAGGTGTGTGGGGAGAGGACAGAAAACAATTCTAGGATTCTGTGAGGGACATGGTTTAGAGATTAGCTTGGCTGTGCTAGGTTGAGAGTTGGACTTGATGATCTTAAAGATCTTTTCCATCCAAAATGATTCTATGAATTGGTCATAATCACAGAATGGGGTTCCTAAATGCATTTAGCAGAAGCAACAGTGTAATGGACATTCCAGGTCCATCAGTTGCACACCAGCAAGGAGCAACTTTTCAGCTCATTTCAGGATCTCACCACTTTTTCCTTCCCGAGCAAAGTATTTTGGTCACAGCATAAAGGTAGGTCTCACCTCTGGCATCCTTCCCTCAGCTCTTTACCCCTTCTGAGACTTCCTAGGGATGCAGAGTGCATGCTGAGAGACAAGCCTTTAGAACAGAAGCTTTAAAACAGAGCTTATTCAGTGACAGTAATAGACCAGATAGGTTTTTTTTGCTTAATTTTAACAAAGAAGAGCCCCATCATAAATCTTCACTTCAAATTTGATTGCTTTATAATATATCATACTGTGATGCAACTGGCATCTGTACTTGGCTCCTATTTGGTGATGCCATATGGTACAATTAGAAGTGGAGACAGAGAGCACCATTTAAATAAGTTAAGCTTCATTCATCCACGATTAAACCATCCTCATTCATCTGCATGCATTCAAGATCCTAATTTACCTCAAAAGAGATTCCCATTTGATGCTGCATATATATTTTGTATTTTTTAAACCCTGAATCACTAAGCTGGACTTTGTGTAAGTTGTTCATTTGTTTTCTTAATATAACAACATGGTTTTGCAGTCTCTTGCAGGTTTAGCCAGATCAGGAAGTTGTGTACAGTTTCTAATAGCTCACATTCTCAAAGCAAGCCAGACCTCTTTTACACATTGCTTGCCTCCTCCTGGGAGATCTAAACAATTGAAATAAACTTTGTCTTGTCATACCAACATTCTAGCTATGGCACAAAATAAATCTGCAGGTTATCAATAAAGGATTTTTAATTGGCAAGACTGTTTTATTTATTTATGAAGGAAGATAAGTGAGTCCTAGAATGCCTTCTTTCCCAGAAGGTTAGGGGGTTGCATACAACTCACAAATCTTTCTTGATAATCCTTTCCTTGAACCAGAAATTATATTGTGCTTTTGTTCTTTCATGCCTAAAACTGACCAAATGGGCAATGATTTATTAAGCTAGAGTCTTGAGTCTCCTGCCACACAAACCACTTAGGAACAGTTATGGCTATGAAATAGATCACACATTCTAAGATAGGTTATAATTTGTGTTAAAGAAACTTGTCTGTTTTAATTACCAAATCTAATTTGCAAAGCCATATAAAGGGTTATGAAGTAAAAAGAAACAAAGCAACTAGACTTCAGGTGGTAATGTTATGTGTTACACATACACACAGAGTAGAAGAGAAAACAAGAATATGAAATGGACCCAAAAGATAAAAACCAAATGCTTTCACATAACGTTAAGCAGACCCTTGCAAACATGTAGCATTCTTCCAGTCTACAGTTTTGCATCCTGAGTCTTTGTTTAGAAACAATCGGAGGTAAAGTCCATCATATACTTTTATACAGTTCCTGAGTGAAAGACTGAATATGATGCATTTCTCAAAGGATTGGCTCTAGGTTGTAAACAAAGTACCATGCATTTTTAAATGTTGATTAAGCACATAGTAAATTTGAATTTCAGTCTAATTGATTTCAATTTACATCCAAGGTTATATACATTACAGAATAATTGAAGTTGATGTTTAAAAGTGTTTTGTTTGGTTGGTTTGTTGGGTTTTTTTTCCACAGAATGCATAAAAAAAATAATTCACCATTTTCAAATGAATGTAGTTTTTCCAGCTACTCCAAATTATTTGGAATATACCAATTAATAATTTAAGAAAAAAAAAAATCACTTTAGTGACATCTCTGGAAAAGATTAAAACAACCTTAATGCTCAATGTTACTTTTCATAGGTTAACAATCTAATATTTTGCTTTGAAACAACAGATAACAGAAGATATTATCTGTTATGCCCAATGCAGTCAATTCCACTGGCTACTTATTACAGAGAAGAAAAAGGAGACTGGAAGAGGCTGTTTTGGAAGTTTCTGTAACATAAAGCTATACATTGGCAGCAAATACCACAATAGCTTTATGATTTTCTTATCTCATGTGATCACACAGTTAGGAGTTGGGAATGTTAACTGGGAAGAAACAAATGGAAAGGCAGAAAGCCAGAGTGAAAGAACTGAGTGGATCAAAGTGGAAGATGCAAGGGACAGGCATGGCTGAGGTGCAGATGGTGAGGAGAAATCTCAGCAAGTTCCTGGCCAGCAGAGGCTGGCACTGGACAGAAACAGGCTCAGGGGGACAGTCCCAGACAGAAGTGAACACCCTCAAAACAGGGGGACACTTGCCAGGCTAATTTGGCACATTTTAAGTGTGAAGGGGACACTTACTTCCCGCCACTGAAATCAATTAAGTTTCATCAGATGATTTCAATATCCAGAATCAAGAATTTCCATCCAACTTTAGTCTTGTATAATATTTGCCTGTTCTCGAGAATGAGAGAACTAGATTTAAGTCTCATTCACACATGTATCAGGCTGGCAGGTCAGGTGGGAATTTCTTTAATTTGCAAGTTTGCAGTTACAATATGTGCCTAAGAAAAGTGAGATGCGGTACATTTCTGCCCATGCCCACAAGCTCCTTTTGTGATAACTCCAAGCAAACGGCTTCAATTACCTCTATTTCAGCTTGTTCTGTAAAGCAATTACAGTAATATTTGCTCACTCTGAGGGTATTGCAAAGGGATGCTGGAGGTTGCAACACAAGTTTCGATTCCTAGACTGCAGCTATTACTTGTTGAAATTAATATTATGTAGCAATTGATTCAGACCTAGCAAGTTTCTGTAAGAAAACTGAGAGGCTACCAAGCTATTTTACTCACCTTTGAAATATCTGAGAGGGATTGATGCAGATTTATTCTAAATGGAGAGAGATGAAGGAAAGGAAGAGGTAGGAGATGGGGCAGCTGTGACCACAACCCAGCACTGAACACTTCATTAACTGATCCTACCCATGGATGACAAAGCCCCACAGGATAATATGCACAAAGACACAGGCTTGAAAACAGATGTATACACTAGCACCCACCTAACAGCTACACACTTAAAATACTGACATTATTTTCCTATTTTAATCACATTAATCTCCACTGCTCATTCAGCACCCTGAACTGAGGTATTGTTTTAATACCTTTTATAGCAGCTACTTTTTAGAAATCGCCCTGCATTCCTCACAACACATTCTTTCAAAGCAGCACTCTAAAATGCAGAGATTGCTGGATAAAATTAAATGGGTTTGCCAAGATAAAAAGAAATTACTCTGAATTTTAGACCTAGTAACATTGTTTCTTTTAACGATTGATGAGAGATCACTACTGAAACCTTCCAGTGAGTCCGCAGTACATACAGCACAGATCAGCTGTTGAAAGTGCAGAAAAACATATACCAGAAAAATGGTCTTGATACTTCTCAGTAGAATATACCTCCTTGCACCTGGAGAGGAGACACAAAGCCATTACTCAAGGCTCTTCATAAATTATTTCTATCACAGGAATTATAACAATTAAAGGATGCTGTTATTAAAAGTTATAAACAAGAAGTAAATTATCGTGTTTAGTGAAATTAATGCATTAAATCTGCTAGAGTCTCTACTATTTAAAGAAGCCTTTCATTGTAATAGCACAGATATTAATAACCATCTTCATGCAGCCAAGCTGTGAGGGAAAGTCCTGTAAAAGAATAGCACAAGTGGGGAAAAGTTTCAGATAAAGATGATGTTATATTATCCAAGGGCTCAATGTTGACTGAAGTCTGACTCACACATGCAACCAGTAGGTCTAGTCAAATGGTGTTCGTGTCAGGAACTGCAAGATAGAGTACTATATTTGTAAATATGTTTGGTTTTCCTGCAAATATTGTTTTGCAAATAGACAACAAGACTATGTAAAAACAGCTGCCCTTCACAAGAATAAAGAAGCCTGTATGGGGGGGAAAGAGGGGAAGCCAAGGGCCTTTAAAAGCCATTAGCTTTTACTTTTCTCTTTGTTTCTGTTTATTTTCCTCACAGAAATATACCAAATAAAGGGGAAAATCCCCATGGATAGATTACATGAATGTCAGTGAACAAGCAGCTCTTCAAGTTATTTAGACAGTATTTTTAAAAATAATTAAATATTGCAGAAATGAGAACCCATTTTTAATCTTTTTGATCATAAAAATCTAGGCTAAGGTGTTGGGGAAGGTGACTAAGGTTTGTTGTTGTTTTGGTGTTTGGGGGGGGAATAGGTTTTTGTTTGTTTATTTGGTTTTTTTTGGTGGGGGGGGTGTTTGTTTTTTACAAGGATTTATTCTGCCATTTTTATGAAGGTCTCCATCAGTTGGTGATAAAGTATATAATTAATGCAATGGAAGTTTTTCCCTGACAACCTCTTGCAAGGCAGGTGAACCAAAGACAAATTGTTTGTTTTGAGCTCTACCCATACATGGCTGCTGAATGGTGGTCTCACAAGATCCTGTGAGGGGGAAATGCTCATTTCCCTAAACAGACAAGGCACCCACACAAGTTAGTGTGGAGCCAACTTTCCACTGAAATAGTTCCATAGAATTTGATGCTATTTAAGGTGACTGTTGAAGTGAGAAAATGGGCATGCTTTTTGACTGGTGGTTAGGAATTACTCTAGAGATTTCACAGAAGTGTGGTTGCAAATCATGTTACTCTTAAAATCTATTCACTGTCATCTTAAGCCTATACTAAAATATATTTTAAAAGAAAGACGAAGGCCTTGACAGAATGGTTAGAGAACCTCAGGCAAATACATGATCAGAAATGATGACCGAATACTACCTGGGATGAATAGGCATGCATGAGTAGAGACGGCAAAGTTAAAGTTGCTCAAAAATGGAAGCTGTCCTGAGAAATAGCAAAGGCTGAAGCCCAGACTCTCTGTCTGCTTGGTCCTATCATCTGCTAGGTGTCTGTCAAAGCTGAAAAAGATACATTCGTTTGCCCATGCTACTGATTTGGCAACACAGGTTTAGAAGGGAGTTGAATACATAAGAAAACAGAGCCATGCAAACTTGACCTGTCAGTTATTATGAGATGGGCTTTCTAGTTCTGCCTTGGAAAAACTGATGTTTTTCTATAATGCTCCTGAGTCTGTAAAGGGAGGGAAGAAAAAAAAAAAAAAAAAAAATCAGCCACTTGAAGCTTGTGCTTTCGATGATCAAAGAAACTTTCTCAGACGTGCAGCAGCAGCAGCTAAGAGCGCATATGGGGACACCTTGACTAATTGTCCAAGACAGAGAACACACACACTGGAGAACCCTTTGGTCTCTAGAACCCAGCACAAATGAACAGCAGAACAGAACCTGAATGGTAATGATCAGTTCTGATGCATGGAGAGTTCCCCAAGTCAAAGGTAACGTTTTTCTTAATTGTTAGCTCTTTAGACAATGCTGGTTTATCCAGATGAATGGGAGGAGTGGGAGTGAAAAGGAGCTGGATGGCAAAGGGGGGAAAAAAAGCAAGCCCAGTGACATTGGAGCTTGGCTCTGGAAGTGCAACACCCCCAGTTAGCACTAGAAACAACACAAAGCATCTCTCTACACTCACAACAGTTCACCCACAGCCTGGGTAATCTGGATACATCTTAGAGTTATTTGAATGTATAAATTATCAAAAAAACATTTATAGCAGGGAAGTTTATACTGAAGCTTGGACCAGGTCACCTTTACTATCAGCCATCGGTTGACACTCTAGAGTATTTACTTTGCAAACAACACACAGGTCATCTTTTTTTAATCTCCATAGTGGGCCAGGAAGCCATCCAAATGCCTGGCTTCCTACTCCAGTATGCATAATGGGGTAGGTTCTCTGCCTTGGCTGTGAACCTACTTTGGCTTACCTTGGCTGAGGGTTAAGTATCTGGGAAGACTAAAATCTTCCCACCAAAGTGCTTAAAAGATGCATAGCCTTAAGTTTACATAATGGCTTTTTGTGGTTTGCAGCCCAAGCATGCAATTTTTTGCCTTCCTTTATCTCTCTAAAAGCCTGGCCAGACCCTGCTCCACAGAAACAGCATAACTGTGACTTAAGTAAAAAAGAGTCATCTTCTTCTGTTAGCTGATATACACTCAGTGGAAGTCTGGAATACTTCAGAGATGGTATGAGTAGCACATTTCCACCTCAGGTTTACCTATCCAAGTGCTGCCTACTCAGACATGGCCTGAGAGGGGCACAGTAGCCAGTACTGACCTCCCTTCAATCAGGTTTTGTCCAGTCGCTCTGCACCCAACGCACTAAATTTTCTTTCACATCCAGTTGTCAGATAATTATGGTCCTGCAATTATAACTCATAAATAGCCCAAAATGATCAGCAAAATAAACAGAATTGGCAGACTTGTAAGAAATGAACTTCATGCTTAACACCCCTTTACTTCCCTATTAACACCAAGTAGAGAGGTATCTGTAAGAGATACTTCTGCTTATAATTAAGCTGCTGATAATTTTTCTGTTTTCAAAACATTTTATTCTTCCATTCAGGGTTTATGCTGCTTCCATTTCACTCCCAGAGTGAAGGTAAACTCAACAAACTTAGCCACATATTCAGCAATTTACTAACTATCCCACTATTTCTGAAATACAGTACAGCTGTCAACAGTCAGCACAAATAGGTCATAAGCAGAAATCGGACAGCTCTAAATCTCCTAGACTGTACAACTCCTGCTGTGGGACTTCGTGGGGTTTTGAGGCTCTCTGATTTTTTTTGTAGCTCTTAGTGAAGAGTCTGTATGTAGATCTTTCACCTAGGTAATCCACTCTGTAAAACAGTTTTGAATGTAGATCCATCAGTTTTACTCTGGTGGTGGTGGTGTTATTCTCCTACCACAGAATAAACCTCCAGGCTCCATTCAGCAAACTACATCCTGGCATTACTCAGCAACTGGCTGAGGAGGGTCAAGTGAAACAGCCATCCAAGGCAATATAACTCTGCTGGCATGGTTTGGGGTTCTTCAGTGGGTTGGCATTTTTCATAAATACCATAAACCTGACCTGTTGATAGCCCTGCTTCTGCATCTTCAGTAAGAGTTTAGCATTTGTTTTCAGTGTCTCAACTTTGCTTGCATTTGGTGCTCAGAATGCAAAGCTCTAACAGTACATTGCTAGATTTTTGGAAATATAATTACCAGGACACAATTAGCATTGGGACTCTTGATAGTCACCAGTATAACGGCAGTTATCACCAAAGGATCTCAAAGAACATGATAAACCATGATTAAGTATTGTAGCAACTTTAAGATTTAGGCACAAAAGTGTAAAGAGGCAACGCATTAATAACGTACAAGAACACTTCAAATAATTTCAGGATAGGGAAGGACACCTCTGCATATATCACACTTGTGCCCAGAGTTGAGCCAATTTCACTCTTTTGCCTTTATTCATCAAGATCCAAGAGAAGTGACAAATGAGAGAGAAGATCAGCTCAGAGGATAGCAGCAAACGGATACAGATGAACAGGCTGAATGTTTTAATCAGGGGATACCCAGAATCATTTAACATTATTTTAAGAAACCTTTATTTGGCTATGCCACTCTTCAGAAAATACAGAGAAAGGGAAGGTGGGAATGTATATAGTATTTGAAAAGCATTTTTCAATCATTTCCCGTAAATACTTTTCAGCATTAAATAACAAAATCATGCAGTTTAAACATCCTGAGCAGAAATGTGATAAACGTAAATCTCCTCAACTATCCAGTTTCTATGTGGGCCTTTTTAAGTAGGGAGGGTTGGGGGTTTTTTGTTTGGTTTTGGTTGTTTTTTTGTTGTTTTTTTTTTTTTTTTTTTTTTTTTTTTTTTTTTTTTTGGAGGGGGAGCAGGGGGAGGAGCATGCTATAATAGCAAAAGAAAAAGAACAGAGAAAAGTAAGGAAGGAGAAAAATGCTGAAAATTCAGCTGCAGTACTGATAAGACAGAAAGAACAAGCATCTTTGCACCTTATGTAAAGGTCTAGCAACAGCCTTTTTCACACAAGCATGTTTTCATCTAGTCTACTTTTTAGGAAAGAATTCTCCTGGAGGGAAAACTCGCCAGACTTGTCTCACAGGTCTTCAGAGGTGGGTGCGCAGCTGGGCACCCGCTCCTCTGGGAAAGGAATCCAAGGATTTCATGCTCCTGAGACTGCCCTTGCCCACTGGTGGTCAGCAGACACAGCTTTCCCTCTTCCTTTCTTTTTATTTTATTGCTATATTGCCATATTTTGTTTCATTTGCAGGACAATAAGGTAAATGAAACACAGTAAATATTCTAATTTTTAAAACTAGCTAAGATTATCCCTGGATGAGTCCTGCTGCCTTCCCCTCCCAAGACAGGTGCCGGAATTGATAATGAAACTTTTCAAAATTAAAGTTCACTTGCATTAGCCACCTTCAAAAGGCCTCAACAATAACTTCTACTCTAAATCAAGCATTAATGCACTGTAGATTACTACATGAGAATGAAATGTTGCCCAGTAATACTCTACTATTGTTTAGGTGAACAATTATGTGCAGATTCATCCTTGCCTCAGTACAGACAGCTAGCTCTGAATAGGTCTCTACAAGCATAATTATCTATTCTAATTAGGATATCAATTATATACTACCGTTTTTGGAGTTGTGAAAAAGCAGACTGCAGATTTTTAAAGATTAAGTTAATTGACTAACAGAAGAATGATCGCTATACATTCCAACATCCTCTACACAAAAGAGGCACCATGTCAATATAAAAATGATCTTAATTTTACAGTTACTAGACATCACTAGATTTTCAGTTAAATGCTTTTTAAGTACAATAACCTAGAAGGTTTTATTATGAAGAGAACTCACTATCAAAATCTGTGAAAGGATCTGGAAGTTCCAGAAAATATCTAGAATTAAATATAACAGTATCTATAGTGCTTATTGCGTTATTTTCCATTACTGATGCTATTTGCTTTCCTGATATCAGCTGGTTTTCCTTCAGGCCTCTCATCCTGATAACACAATACGATTCCTAACAGTTACCCAGTGATGAAACTGATGTTAAATGATCTGGCTAAACTTTATAAGCATGAAGTATAATTTGGGGTGAAAGCAAGTGCTGTCAGAGACCCCACCACAAATACTGAAGTAGAATTTCTATGGGAGAAAACACCACAAGAATGTAAGAGGGTCAGTTCTGTACAGTGACCTTATAATCCCCAATTTATACCATGTGTCATGAGGCTTAAGTTTATTAGTGTGTGTAAAGACTTCAGGATGATTTAAAACTAAAGATTACTAAACAGCAAGTGAAGCATAGCTAGCATGTGTCTGGTATGAATTCCTAGAGATGTTCAAGACTATCTAGCTTCCAAAAGAGCATAGTTCTCAACAAGTATAAATGAAACCTGACTTGCAAGGAATAGACCAATCCCAGGAGGTACAAATCAGCAACACAAGGAAAAATATATCAATTTATTATATTTTTCACATTTAACAACAGATTGTATACTTGTTAGTTATTGTATAAGTGGTCCTGAAGTTGTGCTCAAGCCAACACCCTGACATAAGACAAACATACTTAAAAATACCATCTAATCCCAGTAAATTAAATGTCGCATTTCTGTTTCCCTGTATAATCATTTCCATGTTAACTGTTTTAAAAAAGTATTTAGATCTAATACTGCTTAACGTTTTGGTGTGAGATGCAATTCCAAAGAAGAAATCTTATAAATCCAACATAAGGTAGTCAAATTTAGGAAATGCATGTACCAAAATTCTTCTAAATCCACTTCCACATAAAAGGTATTTACTTTTAAAATATTGCAGTTCTACTGTCCAAACTCAGTGCTGGGAATGGAGGATACCAGCAAATGTAGAAAATGGCTGCTGTTTCTTTTCTCTTTTTTTTTTTTTTTTTTGTAATGAGACATCAATGTAAAAGAGAAATGCATCTGTGGCGTAAAAGGGGAGCTTGAAAATGAGACAATTTACCATCTGAAACTTCTATCCTGGTGTTTTCCAACACCATGGAGAACACAATGCTTGAACCAGTGAGATGCTGAGTGGCCTCAGCTTCTGCAAATACTGAAAGGGATGAAGAATGCTCAGCCTTCAGGAGGAGTTCAAAACCTGATGGGACATAATCCCCACTGTGCATGTGGTATTTCTGAGGTGCAGCTGGCTGCAGATGTGTTCTGAACAGAGTGTTCTGGTCCCAGCAGTAACAAATGTCAGACGTGAGGCAAGATTATACAGTTTCAAAATGGAGCATGCTCTGTTGCTCACCAGAATGTTAGCCACATCTTTGCATTTTTTTTTTTTTTTTACTCACAAAACTGCACAAGTCTCAGTCAAATTTGGATTCCACTTATGTAAGTCTATGAAGAATTTTGCATAGAAGGGCCTGCACACATTCTGGATCACTACAGAAGGTCCATACTAAATACTTCTGACATGGAGTCACTGCAAGTTGTTGCAGAAAGTCAAGGACCTGATTCTGTTTCCAATTATAAATATCCAACCCCCACTGTCTCTAGAGCATCACTTTGTCCTAAGGTTTATTTATGAGAGCATATGTTGATTGGATGAGCAAAATGTTTAATTGTGTATGGTAAGCAGATCAAACAGATAAAAGTACAAAGGATGAGAAACGTGCTGAGTGCATGCCTGATTTTTTCAATCCCTCTCCTCCAGAAGAATTTCCTCTCTACTCAAGCAAAACAAAGACCAACAATAGTATTTTAAAAAGGAGGGTGGGAGAGAAGTTTTGCTAACTGAAAAAGGTATGCCACTTCAAGAGGAGCAACTGCAACAAGCAGCTGAAGTGATTCCAGAATCTTGTTACTTACAGAGACTCTTCAGATCCTGACACTATATTTCCAAGGCGATAAAGAAGAATCCTTACAAGGGTATTTAGAAAGAGTTCAAATTGCACATGCTTGGAGGTAGTATAGAAATTTAGCATAAACTAACACCCAACACTGTCATTTGTTTTAATATTTACCCTTCCAGCAGCACTGGAGGAATTAAAAAGTTCCACTTTTCTGATGTTTACAATACACTTGAAAGCACTGGAGTTCTTTTCACTTTCAAAACAAGTGATGCACACCATTCCTGAGGAATGTGAGTATGCTGTCATGTGGCTGTACTAGCACAGTAATATATCTGAAATGGAAGTTAGAGACCAGAATAACCAGAGGCAGAATATAACTATAAGGAATTCTTTCATCCTCTACAGTTCTGGCACTTCAAAGAAATTGTTTTGGTACCAAAGGTTTTGGCAATACCATCTCACTGACAAAAGTCAAATAATTTTATCCAATACTTGACTGGGTAATCCATAATCCCAGCTGCAAAGGGTTTGGATTACTACCCTGTCTTTGGTTTTGCTTTTATCTTTATTTTTAAAACTGAAATCCAGGAGCTCTTTGGAGAAGATGATTTCTTTCTGACAGGTAAAAGAAAGGTGATATTTCCCTGTCAGGGTTGCCAGATTAAAGACACAATAACATTAGAAAGCATCTCTACACACAGAACAACCCACCAAGACAGACATCTGCATCCATACACTCCTGTTAAGGAAAATTATGTCAACACATCAGTGTGAAAAAAAATCAAGTATTGATGGAAAAATGCATCTCTTGTCTCCAAAATAGAAGTAATTTAAAATCAGAGGAGGGAGAGGCATTATCCTGCTGTCTCAAGGCCCAAAGCAGTATACATGTACACACACTCACATACAGATACATGCAAGGCATAGCTCTCAAGCATTTAGCCCTGATCTCATGTAATAAAATTCACCATAGAGACATGTATGTATTTTGAAGAAAAAATTGCTTACAACATACCTAGTACATAAAGCGGTCACCATCAGGTGAAAGACATCCTTTTCCATCACAAGAATGTTGCATTTTTGTGTAATGACTTACAAGGCATTTCAAAGACTGACATATTTAAAATTTCAGATTAGGACCTACTAAGACTAAGTATACAAAATCAGTCTTTGGTCTCAGAATTATCAATTTGTTCCTTAATGCACAGATACCCTGGACTTGTCCACTGGGATAGCAGGCAACCACAAAGCAAGGACAAGGGTGGGTTTACATTTGTGATCTTACTCTGTTCTTTTACTGGTAGGAATTTAGTCTTCTGGATATTCTGCCACCCTTGCTGGAAAAAGGAGGTGCTCACTGGTATTCACAAGAACAACAGGTGCCATGCAAAGGCCATAACTCTCTGCTATTTTTTTTTTTTATTAAGTCAACAGGAATATGTGTTCTGGAGAATGTTTCCTATTCTACAGAAACAGGCAAAGAAATTCAGATGGTGAAGTCGAAGAAGCCAAGTTCAAAAGGAGGAAAAACTACCTCCCGAGTGAAGAGAACAGTACTCTTGCTTTAGTTTAACCTTCTTATGGAGAAGAGACACAAACCACTGTGCATAGCACAAAGAAAAAGCAAGATGAGCTAGAAAACTTGGCCAGTCCCAGGGACATGATTGGCATTAGTGAAACCTGGTGAGATGAGTCCTGTGATTGGTGTGCCATGATGGATGTTTACAGGATCTTCAGAAGGGATAGGCAGAGCAGGAGAGGCAGGGGGTGGCACTGTGTGCAGCAGAGGGGCTGGATGGTATGGAGCTTTCAGTTAGTGATGGCAAAGTTGAAAGCCTCTGGGTAAGGATTAAGGGACAGACAAATAAAGCAGACATCATCATGGGTGTCTACTATAGGCCAACCAGCCAGGATGACAACATTGATGAGTTATTCTTTAAGGAATTAAGGGAAGCCTCTAAGTCACCTTCTCTTCTCCTTATGTGGGACTTCAGCTTGCCAGATGTCAACTAGGAATATCACACAGCTGGCACAAACAGGTCCAGAAGATTCCTAAACCATCTGGACCATAATTTCTTGGTACAGGTACTAAGCAAACCAACCAGGAAAGGTGCCTTCCTAGATTTGCTACTCACTAACAGAGAGGATCTTGTGGGTGATTAGGTGATTGTTCGCTGCCTTAGTGACAGCGACCACGAAGCAGTCATGTTTCAAATCTATGCTAACAGCAGGAAAATGGCCAGCAAGACCTTAAAGCTGGATATGAGCAGAGCAGACTTCAGGTTGCTCTGAGAACTACTTAATAAAGTCCCCTGGGAAGAAGCTTTTGCAGGTGCTGAGGTCCATTAGTGCTGGTCATTTTTAAGAAGCCTCCTAAAAGCACAGGACCAGGCAATTCCAAAATGTCAAAAGTCAAGCAGGCAAGGCAAAAAGCCAGCTTGGCTGAGCAGGGATCTTCTTCTTGAACTACAGCAAAAAAAAAGAAAATATATGGTCAGTGAAAGGAAGGTCAGGCATCATTGGAAAGACTACAGAGATGCTGCTTGCCACTGCAGGGAAGAAATTCAGGTTGCTAAAGATCAATTAGAGTTCAAGCTGGCCAATAGTGTGAGGGACAATAAAAAAGGCTTTTAAAAATATGTTAGTGGCAAAAGGCAAGCCAGAAATTACATTGGCCCATTAGTTGATGAGCACAGTCACCTCACAAACAGGGACATGGCCAAAGCAGAGATATTTAATGCTTTCTTCACCTTGATTGTCAATACCAAAGATGGGGTTTGGGACTCCCAGAGCCCTGGGCTAGAGAAGCATGGCTGTGAGAATGGTAAACTCCTAAACAGTCCCAAACTTGGGCAGGATTTGCCAATTCAGCTAGATACCTACCTATAAGTCAAAGAGGCCTGATAGGATTCATCCAAGGGTACTTAAAGAGCTGTCTGATGTCATAGCAAGACCTCTCTCCATGATTTTTCAACACTCCTGAGAATCTGAAGAGGTCCCAGTTGACTGGAAGCTGGCAAACATTCTTCTGATCTTCAAGAAGGGCAATAGAGATGACCCTGGCAACTACAGGCCTGTCAGTCTCACTTCTGTGCCTGGCAAAATCATGGAGAAGATTTTTTTGAGAATTATTGAAAAACAGAGTCATCAGTCCCAGCCGGTGTGGGCTCACGAGGGGAATGGTTCACTAAACAAACAATTTCATTCTACAACAAGGTTACCTGCCTAGTTGACCAAGGAAAACCTGTTGACGTGATCTTTTTGGATTTCAGTAAAGCCTTTGATACTCTCACAGTATCCTCCTGGACAAAACGTCCAGTGCACAACTGGGTAAACACACAATGCAGTGGGTGAGCAACTGGCTGACAGGCCAGGGTCAGTGTGTTCTAGTAAATGGGGTTATGTTGGGCTGGTGACCCATCACTAGTGGGGTTCTGCAGGGATCCATCTTAGGACCAGCACCCTTCAATGTCTTTATAAATTACTTGGACACAGGACTTGAGGAAATACTAAGTAAGTTTGCTGATTAAACAAAATTGGGAGGAGCTGTCAACACTCTCGAAGGCAGAGTGGCCCTGCAGAGGGATCTGGATGAACTGGAGAACTGCCACTCAAGCGAGGGAGGTGATTGTCCCACTCTACTCTGCACTGGTGCAGTCTCACCTGGAGCACTGTGTGCAGTTCTGGGCGCCACAGTATGAAAAGGACATAAAGCTACTAGAGAGCATCCAGAAGAGGGCCACAAAGTTGGTGAAGGGCTTAGAGCAGCAGAAGCCGTATGAGGAGCAGCTAAAGTGTTCAGCCTGCAGAAGAGGAGACTGAGGGGAGACCTCATCATGGTCTACAGCTTCCTCACAAGGGGAGGAGGAAGAGGGATAGGCATCAATCTCTTCTCTCTAGCAACCAGTGATAGAAGCTGAGGCAATGGCAGGAGGATGTGCCAGGGGAGGTTTAGGTTGGACATGAGGAAAAGTTTCTTCACACAGAGGGTGGTGGACACTGGAACAGGCTCCCCAGGGAGGCGTCACAGCCCCAAGCCTGACAGTGTTCAAGAAGTGATTGGACAACATCCTCAGACACATGGTGTGAATTTTGGGATTGTCCTATGCAGGGACAGGAGTTGGACTCAATGATCTTTGTGGGTCCCTTCCAATTCAGGACAGTCTATGATTCTATTAATGACTCAAGGGACAGGGTAACAACTGTGCCTTCTGAAAGCCCCAAATTCTTTTAACATACTACATTTGGGGCTTCTTTCCGCTTCTTTTTCCCGCAGTACATTCTGAACCATCACTTCAAAGGCTGTTGAGTAACTTATATCACAAACATCATTTTCTCTTGCCCTCAGGACACCGTCCACCAGCATGCTGTTGTCAGGGATGCAGATGGTTGAAATCTGCACATTGACTCCATTTAATAGTTTTAATGTGGAATAAAGTAACCTAGCCCAGAATGAATTACATGTAA
Source organism: Streptopelia decaocto (assembly GCF_964273445.1). Taxonomy (NCBI): domain Eukaryota; kingdom Metazoa; phylum Chordata; class Aves; order Columbiformes; family Columbidae; genus Streptopelia; species Streptopelia decaocto. The sequence continues at coordinate 49,027,153 of NC_138659.1, forward strand.
ATGGGAAAACAAAGAGCAATCATTTCTGTGCAGATTCAAGTAGCACCTGATATTCAAGAGCAATAATCTTAAGTCACAAGAAGCACCTTCTTTCAGTGGATCCATCTGTGATGGGAGCACTCATAAAAAGTATTGATTCCATGCCAGAACTGCAGATATCTTAGGGAGATGCTGTGTATGAAAAATGAAGCAGGATTTTAGGAGGGCCACAGGGTTGACACCTGCTGTTTGGTCTATGTAATTTATTCTGGCAATGACAATAATGCACTTAGAAAGGTGCAGAGCTGGGTTCAAGTACAAGCTAAAGTCTACAGTGTCACGAAGCACTGAACAGACATACCATACGCATCCTCTTACGCCAGCTGCCTTTTCTACAGGAGGGAGAATTTAAACCCTTCCCTCCTCCGATGTACCAGAATCTTTGTCCTTTTTATGGCATCATTAACCTCACTAAGCAGTTATTTCTCCTGCCTTTGGTAACTATGGAATAGAGATGAAAGTCAGAGGAAGAGAAATGTGAGTAAGAGCCAGGAGATACACGTAGAGTGAAACCAAGAGGAAGCAGAAAAAAGAGAGCAGAGGAAACCAAATGATACAGATGTAGTACCCATCTACAGCAGTTTCACATGGTGATAGTTAAACTTGAAAAAATGAAGGCACGAGGGAGATACCAGTAGGAGAGAGCCAAATGCCACCAATATAAAATCTATATTCAGCATTCAGAAGAATTTAAAAGAAAGGTGATGTCAGTGTTACAAGGACCCACAAGCATGACCTCTATCCACCTTTCTCCAAGGGGACAAAGGAGCATGCTAAGATCAAGATGGATTTCCCTGATAGAGCAAATGTTAAGTATAGATGTGTTAAGTATAGAAAGGCAATTTGCAGAGAGACAGCGCATGCAAGCACACACCAAGAAGCAGCATCAGACTACGTTTATAGGGCATGGGAGGTGATAACAAAGGGGACTCTGGAAAGGAAACATGAATAGTTTTGATAGGTAATCCTGAATTTAACTCAGTGACTTAATGAGGGGAAGAAAAATGACATAGAAGAGAAAAAAAAGATGGGACAAAAATGAGTTACTCAAGTCCCTTATACAGACAGACTATGAACTTAGCAGGAAGCTAAATACCATCTGTGCTGGAGACAGAACCTCGCTGCTGTTGCTCCTACTTCTAATTATTGCACAACCCTCTCTTTACACTAGCGGTCCCACAGAAAAACCAGCTGACTTGTCATAGATGTGGTCCATTCGTCTGTTCTACATGAAGTTATACAGCAAATAAAACTTCTTTGGCCAAGTGGCATCACAAAGAAGAGTAGACCACAAACAACAGTGGAGTTGAATAGGAAACATATAAATATTTACATTGAAAACACAGTCTGTTGATAAATAACACACTCTATGAAATATACAATATTGTGACTAGAGACAGGCACAGATGCAAGACACATGAAGAAGGGCCAGATCATCTACTGCAGTAAGTTACACTATGCCATTTCATACCCTAAGGATATTACTTTCAAGTTTTTTCTTCCATATTTAAGGAACTCAAAGCACAGCCAGCTAGAGGGTCCCCAGCACCCTGCCATGCCAGCAGGACACGGCTGCCCAGCCACAGTCAGAAGACGAATGCACGGTGCTGGCGCCAGAGCCGCACTGACTGACAGAGCTTTGTGCTGAATTGTAAGTGTGCCTCTAGGCATGGGATGTTCAAGTGCAAACTTCCTTTGCAGGAAAGACAGACTGATTTATGGATGGCATGGACTGCAACACAGCCCTGTCCTCCCAGAAGCAGGATAGAAACTTTACACAATTTTGAAACCCTGTGCACTTTTCAAGTATCGCTACACTTGGCTTGATGCCATTCTTGCTTTTTGAGTCTTCAGTATGGTCATTTACCATGTTAAATGATCCAGACATAGGTTACCAACACCACAGAAGCACTTTTCATACAGATGAGCTGCAAACTTCACAGCCAGGCTCATCTAACCACATAAACCCACATCTAAGACCAAGACTGTGTCCAACCTCCCTGATTACCTGCAAGGGCATCCCTTATAAAGTGTTTTAAATGCTCTCACCTTGTTCAAAGCCACAGTCCAGGCAGACGTCTAGAGAGAGAAACAGCAAAAGACAAATATTCATCTAAATTTAATATTAAAATGTGTGACCTGGCAGGAATGGCCTGAGCCTGCAAGCAGCTAAATCCAGCCAGGCATATAACAACAACAAAAGGTTTGTCTGGAATATCCATTAATTAGAAGACCATTAATAATCACAACCCACCCTACTTTCCTGACATTGTGCTGCCTTATGCTCCAAGTCACTCATTTAGATCCACATCTGTTGATCTGCTGGTATGCCCTAAATATCAATTTGAAGCCATCAGATCCAGAGCCTCTAGCAATTATGCTCCACTATAGTTATAATTAATCTCTCTTAGTTTGCATAGCATTTTTGCAGTAAAATGCTTTCTCGAGAAGAGACATTTCTGGGTAGAAAGACAACTGGCATGCTATATATTATTTCTAATGACCAAAAGTTAATACAAGTTAAATCCCTCAAACAAATAACAACAACCCCACCTGAAACTACAAAATAAGACTAATAAAAATCAATTTCATATATGACATGAGAAAGAATATAATTCAGAAAGAGATTACAGCAATAAACAAAAGTGTAAGTAAATATATTAAAAAATAGCACGTAGGTAATCATACTTCAGCTTTGTCACAGTTTGTTTCGGAGCCACTGCACATCTGTGGACAATGTTTTGTATCACATTTGGTGATACTGAGGCACAGAAAAGTCAAAGATCAAACATCAAATCTATGGCAGCGTCGCTTCTCTATATCTCACTGTACCCTGAAATGTATTGAATCAAACCCTGAAGTCCAATATGGTATCACATATAAAATTTCAGAGTATGTTCAATATCATCTCAGAAGGAGTTGAATCCTAAGTCAACAAGCAAGAATCTTAAAGGAAACAAGGCAAGTGATGAAAAGAGAACAATTATAAGGCTTTCTGTATGTTTGTATCCTTACCCTGAAACATTCACAATTCCTAAATCAATGACATTTCTAGGTAGAGACTCTCAACTATTTAGCAAATTATTTTTATAGTGATGCGAATAGTTTCTCCCACACATATGTTAATTATGCTATATAAACGGTGTATTCAAGTTGTATTCATATATATTAATTGTATAGAACAATATTAGTTTTGGTAGAGTTAGTAACAGAGTTGCAGCAGTTGGAAACCACTTATCACAGTTGTCAAAATTTGCTGGGAGATGCCAATAGTCTATTTACTCTCCAGTTTGCCCAGGAAACTCAGTTATCCCATAAATCAGCACAGTGCTTTTGACATCCATAGTTCTTGACAATTTATAGCTCACCCCTTTACACAACACTAAAACACCCAAAACCCAGAGCAAGGCATAAGACCATTACTTAGGTATCTACATTCAACACTCACAGACAGGATGCACCGGTTTCACAGCTACTTCTCCAAATTGAATTATGACGTATTGTGTGCTCACCCCTACATGCTATACAAAGTGGGGTCCTCTTGAGTAAAAATGACACCTCATAATTGCAAGCAGATTGGAACACCTTAAAAACAACATACAAAAGGAAACAAGATAAAGGAGCCTCTTTCCTCACAGAGCTCATCTGCTTTGTGATACAGGTAGAACAGACTCCTGAAGCTGACAGCATCCTAGCCCTGCAAGGGACATTACTCACCAACCGATGCTGCCTGCAATGATGGCTGCTGCTGCTCCCAGGGCTGCAGAAGGCCTGAGTGCAGATGCTGCTTTGACTTTCCACCAGTATCCTTCAGAAGTCCACAGCTGACAGAAAGGGGAGGCCAATTTTCAAATACTCTTTTATTAAAAATGAAAAAAAAAAAAAAATACACACTTCTCCAACTTCTCCAGCTAATGAATTTTAATTTTCTTCCCAATAAATTTCAACTGTTGGCTGCAAACAATTCACACATTAGTGTAAACATTTTTTTGAAAAGCCAACAGGAGAGGAAAAACAAATCAACCACCCAACACACAAACCAACCACCTTTTCTTCAGATGCAAACTTGCATTAAGTCCAGTATTACACAGATCAGCTGCAGATGTACTCATTCTAGAGCAGTATTTAAAAAACTGAAGTATTTCAATCTAGGAGATATTTCACACTAAAGCTATTGCACATTCAGAATACTTTTTAGAGGTCCCTGTTCTGCCATAATCCCACAGTGTCTGTTTAAGCTTACTTCATCTCACAATCAAATTTATTTGCAATATGTGACAATGCGAATTGCCCTATGTAAGTAGCACTAATTCTTGACGACCTTAAGCCAATTGCATCAGAAATGGAGAGGAAAACTTGAAAGCTCTGGGTTTTAAAACTAACTCAAAATCTGCAGCAGCCAAAGCAGTAACAATCAAGAGAGCTTTTGTTTTCATTTCTGAGGGAGGGAAATTAATTTTGTTGATTTGGAGATGCTGAAGAGAGAAAATTAGATTCCTTTTTCCTTGAAGCATCTTTGCCACTCCACTGTTTGACAGAAATCTACAGGATTATAGGAAATGTTTAATTTGCTTCTTTGAAGATGGGCAGATGTGACTGCTGGTAACAAGTTGGACAAATCTTAAACTACTGTAAATCTATACAGCTCCATTGATTGTATTGGAATTAGATGTACAGAATAACTCATCCTATACAGTTTCTCAGTACAGAGTCCAGAGTACATTCTCTGCTGGAAGTGGTCCACACTAAACACTGACCTCACTAAAAAGCATCAGGATCCCTATATTGTTTCTGAGGGCTAATGGAAACAAGCAATCAGCACTTAACATGCTTCTCATATTTTTGCAGTTAAAATGTCAGTCATGCCCTTTATATCAGTAAAAAGTAAACCTATTAACCAGCCTGAACTGAAATAAATTGTGAAATGATTTACATGAAAGCTGTTCCAGGCACAAATTTGTGAATAAATGGGGGCTGTTTAAAAGAAAAAGAGAGGCCTTCTGTTTTCTTCACTCCTAGCCACATGCTATCAAGATGTGATCAAGGTGCATTGTAGCTGGCTGTCTCCAAGCAAATTACAGTAGGGGCTTTAGGGTCCTACTTACAGCTGACATGTAACTCCATCAATCACATTTGTTTTCATCATAAATTACTGAAATCCCAAGATACTTTAAGGTTCACCATACTTCACAGATCTCTGCTCCCCTTTTCTAAAATTTCCAGTAATAGAATATACATGAGGAAGAAAAAAGTTTAATCTATATTGGCTTAAATGCATAGCTTGTCAAAACAAGTTTTCCCTCCAGCTGACATTGTACTTTGTAATTATTCCTGAATGTTGTGTTTTATAGACCAACTCTGTGCTAATTTTATAGAGATCATGTTTTCTACATCCTGACTGCATGCCTGCTTCTCTCTGAATAAACAGGAACACTGTGGCTTTTAAAAAGACACATCAATTCCCTCCCTTCACCCTTCCTTCCCTCATATGTTTTATTCAGATATTTTAGCCCCTCAGTTTTGGGGAGTCAAGCTGCCATTTCACTTTGAGGAGCAAACTCTCAAGGATAAAAACAAAAGCACAAGGTGAAATGTTTGTGCACATCCAGAGTTTGACAACAGTGCTCTGCAACTGTGTTCCAGCACACAGCACAGACATGAACTTTAAGTGAAGGAGGGTCTCAGAGAGAATGGAAATCTTCCCATCTCTAAAGCTCTCGAGCATTACTTTCCTTCCAACCTGAGCACTAACACCTGAAGAGCTACTTATAGAATAGCCCTGTGGATAAAGCGCCCGCCAAGAAAGTTAGAAACCAGGGTTTGAAGCCACACCTTAGTCTCAGAGGACTGTTCTGCCTACCAGGGTGTCAAAATGCCTTAAGTGGGGCCATCTCTCCTCCTGAAAGTGTGCTATTGGGCAGCCAAACACACAGGAGGTGGCAAGACAACAAAGCATGTTATAAGCTGGTGTCTAACGCACACATCTGAGTGGGACACGAGAGGGTAAAGCACAAGTTAAATTAAAACTATTGACCCAAGTTACAAAGGTTTGACTCCTGCAAATAAGACTTAATTCCTGATGAAGAGCACGTACCAAGTCTGCTTAAATTCAGTACACAGGTCACTATGCCTAGACACAAAAAAGTAAAAATTTCAAAACCAATATAACTTTAAAAAAAAAAAAAATTACCTGAGATGTCTCTGTCATTTAAGGTATATTGTGAGTGCATAATTCAAGCTGAAAGACACTGAATATGTCATGAAGGATGCTCTCAGAAAACCCAAATACACCAAGAAATGTATTAACTCATGCATAATCCCATTAGAAGCCATCATCCCTGTGCTACAGGGCTGCACTGCAACTTTTGCAATATCTGTTAGTCAAGCAGGCAAAAGGTCACCAGTAAGAGTGCTCCTAGTATAATACTCAGATTTAATATTGCAAAATTAACATTCTTAAAAGGCTAAGTAAGATAAGCTGATTACTGTAAATGGCTTTCCCTCTTGCACATTTGTAAAGGGAATGGAGACAAATCACACCAGAAGAGAGAAGATGTGATTTACAAACGAGACCAGTGGCTGGCAGTTCGCAGTAGCACAGTCCTCTCGATTTAAAGCTACCTTTTGTATCAAGCTGGGAAGAAAGGGTCCACAAGGTGTCAATATATCAGCATTTCATTCTCTTCATGACCTTTTGGAGGTGAGCCCATCTACCCAACTAGGCAATTTCCCCTCTCCCTTCATATTCCCCAAGAGGAAGCTGTTGGGATAATCGCCTCCTTCAAGATCCTGGAGACTCAGAAAACACAAATAATGCACTAGGCCAGCAGTTCAGCACTCTCCTTCAATTACCAATATATGTAAGTCAGTAGAAGCAGGCAATAAAATATCCACTTTAAGGTAGACTTTAAGAGGCAGAAAAAACAAACCCACACATACACCCTCCTCTCCTCCATGGCATAAAAGTACAAATTTGTTCTCCCTCCCACCTTCTTCGAAACATCACCTTGCAAGGAAAACTTTTTAAAAGGAACAAAACACATATTCCTCCTTAGACTCTCCTGTATCAGAAGGGAAATTTATCATTCTGTGTGTCTCAGCAATATTTTCTGCTTCAGCCTATATACTTTCAAATTCCCTTCCAAACATAAAAGCAAAGCATCGATGAAAATAAAATTGATGTCCCAACAAGCAAGAGCTCTTGCAGTGATTACAACCAAACAGCAATTGGCATCAACAGAGCCAACACTTAATACCATTTTAAGGTATAATTAAAAAGGAGAGTTGCTCAGAAAGGGCTCTTTACTATAAAATATGGCAGGTACACACTACAAATACTCCATGAGCTTCCTCCCATGCAGTGGAAGCCTAAATACCTTCAGATGAAAATGTATGGTGGGTCTGCAGAAGCCCTTTACAATAACACTTAGGGGCCTTTCAGCACATAATAGACTTTGGCACCCTGCTCTCCTTGTCATTAAGGGTGGCACCAGGAAGATTTAGGGCTGCAGTTTGCCTCCTCCCTATCTAACAGAGCGAGTGCTATAAAAGGTTGGGGTGCTTCCACTCCATGTCTGGCCACAGTATGATTTAGAGCGATTTGATAGGAGGACAAATAAAAATAGATTTGTTGTTAGATGCCTTGTCTCCTGTTGTAGAGCTTGAGTAATACTGCAGTTTAAAAGGAGCTGTGGAGTAGACAGGAAAACCAGCGTAGTTCAGCAGCAGAGCACGGTAACTGCAGAGATAAGAGCTGTTTCACTGAATGAAACAGGAACTTCATTGCCAGGAATTTACCAGGGCAAAGCAGGGAGGTATTCAGTTGTCTGGGGTTTGGTACAGTTCTTTACTTACACGAGAGCCAGCTGCAGATGGAACTGGATCCAATTTTCCCTGCAAAGCCTAGGTCCAAGTGTAGTCTCAATGCATGCGAGTACCTGACTGTGCAACTGGTATAACAAATACAGGCATCACAGCCAGCTGTCAAGAGCAAAGGTGCACAACAACATACTGGACAGGAGACTCAGTAAGATGTGCCCGCACATCTGATGGCCGGGTCTTGACGCTGAAATGACAACCCTCTCAGGCACACAGAGTTCTCTTTTCTTCTTTCAGGACAATCATATTAATTTCAAGGTGTGGAAGGCAGGAACAGCTTTTGCAGTGTAGAAAAGACCTTTATGCAATGTGTCAAGGCCTTTCAGCTTTGGCACCTGGCTCTCCCAGTCATCATGGGTGGCACCCAAAAGATTTAGATTTGTCTCCATCTTTCCTGGGGACTGCAGAAAATCTGTAGTTAATTAGTGGCTTTAGCCTCTCAAAACCATTTGCTGCAACTGGCCTGCAAGCGACAAAAATATTCCAACTCATCTCTAACCCTTCCGATACAAGTAACATGATTTTCTGTGCTAGAAGCCCAAGGAAAAACTTTTCACCAGCAACCATGGGATTAAGTAAGACACAAGGCAGGACCATTGCATCACAGAATTGCTGGAAGATAACTGTAAAGTGGAGTTTCAACACCTATGAGAAAAATAACTGTCTGTGAATCAGCAAATTAAAATACCACAAATTAAAATCATAGAATAGTTTGGGTTGGAAGGGGTCTTCAAGCTCATCAAGTCCAAACCCCTGCAATGAGCAGGGACATCTTCAACCAGATCAGGTTGCTCAGAGCCCCATCCAGCCTGGCCTTGACTGTTTCCAGGGATGGGGCATCTACCACTTCCCCGGGTAACCCATTTCCAGGGTTTTATCACCCTCATTGTAAAAAATTTCTTCCTCATGTCTAGGTTGAGTCTCCCCTCTTTTAGACTAAAACCATTACCCCTATATCACAACAAGCCCTGCTAAAAAGTCTGTCCCCATCTTTCTTATATGCCCCTTTTAAGTACTGATCTCTTTTAGCTAGGGATGGTTCTGCAAGATTACATATGATTTTTTAAAATAAGGTTATTTTGTCTGATGTGAAGTCACATGGTTTCTTCCAAGTCTCACTGAAGACGAACAGGAAAAGATAATTTTAAGATCCTTCTTCACTCTGTTCAGTCTAGGTAACTCTACTACCAAGAAGCTGACAGCTTTAGCGGCCTTTCAATTCAGAAATGTGTTGCAAATCCTTTTTTTTCTCCTAGAAACCTCAGAAAGAAGTCTGTTTACAGCCTGCAGGAACAGAGATGGCAGACTTTCATACTACTTTTACTCCTAACCAGATGTTTAAGAGCCATACTAACGCAGCCATCCTTGCATGTTGGTGCAATCTCAACAAACTCTTGAGACTTCCGAAACTCATCACTTCCCTCCTCACAAAGCACATACAGTGGCACTCCAGTTTATGCATTCTACTCACTAGTCAGCATTTTGGGTCATCAGATAAAACAGAGTCAAGGGAATATTCTAAGAGTAAATACAGTTCTTGTTAAAAAACAGCAACACGACTCAATATTTTACTGAGATAGAGGGTGTCAAAATCTAGGCTGTAAACAAGACAGGCACTACCATCTGACAGCCTAGTGCACACATCAGTTGAAAGCATATGAGAAAAATATCTACAAGAATATCTACAAGAATAATCTCAGCTAAATAATAAAACCGGTTTTGTTTCAAAGCACCAGGCCTAAAAATTTGTTAAGCCGGAAGAGGGAGACAAACACAGAGATGGACAATAGTTACACCACATTCAGCTTTCACTATGAGAAAGTTCTATGGAAAACATGGATGCGGTCAAACAGACACAACTTTAACTTCAATCTTGTAAATGAATGTCCCATACATTAAACAAAGTATTCCTAGGTCTAGTGAAATTCAAATCCAAGCCAGGATAGTTGCATTGATGCTTGCAGTAACAACACGACTATTTTTGCATATGACAATTCCAGTGCAGTAGGAGAATATCAAGACCAGAGAGGAAACTGAATTTTCATTTTAAGCATTTTTTTCTAGAAGAAAGATCTTGTTGCAGTGATGAAACAGTTTGGCCATAAAAATCAAACTTTTCTGAAACATCAGGGTTAAACAGAGTTCAGAGCATTCTCAAGATACACTTTTATGACATCTATAAGCCTATCATATGTTATAAATTAATAGCAGATACAGCACATTCTAATTATACCACCCATGTCTATATCATTTAAGTAATAGCTCTAAAGGGTGGATTAAAATGATAAAAATCTAAGGAATAGCTCAGATAATTGTTCAAGGTGCTACACCTCACAGATTTACAACCTACTGTACAATATCACCCTCTGCTGGGTGTCAATGAGGAGAATTTGCACAGCAGCATCTTAAGAGATTCCCACAATGCACCAGGGGCAAAACAAGACTGGTGGTGCCTCATTTGATTGAAGTGTATCATGCACAATTTAAAGCATTTAGACTGTAAGAATTCATTACAGCTCAGCATAAACTGATCAACTTACTTGATAGAATAAAGTGGCAAAAGTATATTCAATGTGTGGTAAATAAAATAATCCAGGCAGCTGGTCTTACAAGGTTCTGCTTCCCCTTCACCTGCTAAGGCTGACTTTGCAAGCTCAGAGAACCCTATACAGCCAGGATTAGGCCCAAATTGCCTTTTACTTTCAAATCTTAAGGTAAAAAGAAGTCATTTTAAAGAGAGGAACTGTTTGGAAAAGAGCCATTTCACAAATCAATGAAAACAACAGAGAATTTAATCCTTACTTCATGTAATTCATATAAGCTGGCATTTGCAATATCAGGCTACCCAGCACCGCAATTTGAAGTTGCACATCTGGCATTTTCATCTGCAATACCACTGCAGCAACACAGCAAAACCCATAGGAAGTCCAATGATGCAAAAGAGAGGGGATTGAAACTATTACTTTCCCCATGTTTCACAGGTAGACCAATATTTAAATCTAATATTACACAACATCACTCCACAGATTAATTCGCATTGAAAGGAACATGCATTTGTGCCATACAATGCAGGAAGCTCAGGAATAGCAGGCTGCAAATCTCCTGCTGCTGGGACAAGCCTGACCCCAGCTGGGGACAGTGGGAGGGGAGGTGGTGGCTGCCACCTGCCCAGCGCCTCACCCCGCTGAGCTGTCCCTAAGGCAAGTCAGAAGCTCCCCAGGACACCACATCTTTAGCCAGTTGCAGTGACTTCCTATGAGACTGTTTAGCAGCCTAGAGTAGCCAGAAGCAGCATGATTCACTCAGCTCATTCTTCCCACATCTCTGTGTGGACTTTAACCACTGGGGAAATCACCTTTACACCAAGTGCAATTCCACAAGCTCTCCAGCCCCAACATTTCCCTGGAGACAGGCCTTGATTGGAGCCCTTATCTTCAGGATTTGTTCATTTTATTTTAAAATTTTGTGTTCTGACACGCGGACAATAACACCAGAAGCTGCTGTATTTAACTCATTTTAGAAAGAACTATCCCATTATATGATTCTATTCCAAGCAAATCCATACAGGCTGGAGTTTTCCCTGACTCCAGCACACGCTGGAGACAGCATGCAAAGACATGCTACAGATTGCCAGCCTCAACAGAAATCCAAACTGCTGTGGATTTAAGGTATACCGGTAGAAATCTGATGCTGTAATTTCCTCAAACTCTGAGATGCCTGAGAGATATAACACAACTGAACTTCTTTTTGTTTTATGCGTATATGACTACATGACACAGCAACACTTAGAAAAGCATGAAATGATGAATGCTGCTAGAAAGAAACACGTACACTTGCTAGACATGCCTAGATATCAAATGTTTTTTTCATGTTCAGGCAATCAAGACTTTTTGTGGACTTTTCAGAAATCCACTTTGAATGGAAAACATACAGATCAAATCTTTACAAACTTGCTTTCAAATTAATACTCTATTTATGGATTCAGGTTAAATGAGCATAAATCAAGCTTAAATTGAAATCAAAGTGATTATCTCAGTTTGTATCATGGGTTCAAAAATGCATCTATAAAAAAGCCCACAGCAAACAAAAAAAAACTCCACTTGCTAACACATGTATGAATTGATCCAAAATGTGAGAAAATACACATGCTCTCTTTAAACCTCTTGGAGGCAGTCAGATAAGACACAACACAAACAATTCATTACCCAAAGATGTATAAGCACTGTTTTAAGCTAATACTTCTTTTTTTTTTATTCTCAATAAGTCTGTTTAATGTTGGAGAAAAGTGATTATCACTGCCATATGGATCAGGGCCTAAGAAACTTTGTCTAGTAACAGACTGAAAACAAAATAGCCATCACCCTTACATGACCCCCTAATCGTGCAAGGAAACTCACTGGTGCTAGAGATGTGGCAATTGTGCACAAGGGTGACAGAATCAGGGCCACACAATTTTCCTGATGAGCAAAAAGTTATCCTCAGTCTACAAATTTTCTTTCTAGGCTGCAGAGAAGTCAATAACTTCTGTAGCATGAACTGTGGAATAAATCCCTGTATCATCAAAGTCTTGTAAGTGAACCCAATTTGCCTGCGTTTGAATTCCCAGTGAACAGTATAACCCATCTTTGTCTGAAAGAAACTAAGCCAACAGCAGCACCAATCTCAATTTTATTCAAAACCACAAGTCATGCCTTGAGGATATAAATTTATCCCCTCCCTTTCCCATCAACACACACATTTTGCCATTCGCCTTGGGAAGCATGTTATTAAAAAAAATTCATTTCCCCCATGGATACATTTTTATATTGTATACTAAATTATGCATTTAAAATCAAATAAAAAGAATTTACTGCCTTAAGATTACTGCACACATCAGAAAGCTCTCTGTTTCTGAATTTTGGAAGAATTTTCCATCTTCCCACCCAAGCCAAGCAAACATCCAATGTTGTTACAGCTGAAGCAGCAGGGGAAAAAAAAAAAAAAAAAAGGACAAAAATATTTTTCACATTAGAAAACTGTGCTTGAAGTAGCAAGGAGTAAAAGAGCACATCTCAGAAAAGGTACTGCTCAGTGTCTCCAAGAGAGAAAGGGAACTTTAATTTTGAGGCCATATCTGAAAAGTTCACATTTCAGGTCAGTCTCAGATAATAATCCTCTGATCCTCTCCTAAACAACGTGAAACTTAGAGCCTGATTAATTGGCAGACTAATGCAGAAGTTTATTTCGCACCATCTCACTCCTTTTGGTCATGGTTCTCCTTGTTGGCAGGAAACAAAGTTGTTAAACAATACACAGAGACAATTCAGACATGGCAAATGTCAGGTTTTGTTTGAGGAGGGCAGAAGACAAGGAGGAGAGGTGACATTTTTGCTGGTATTAACACAGACTGGAACCTACACACAACAGCAAACATGTGCAAAACCTGAAAATGTAAAATATAGGCACCCAAGGTCTTATTTAGAGACTTAACTAAAAGTACCCTGATTTCCTGAGATTATTTACTGCCACACCCCCTTCATCTGGAGTTGCATTTGCTCAAATCTTAAAAAAAATCAGGACTTAGATACTTAACTATAATTTTATGATATTAACAGCAGGTAGTCATATTTGGACAAGTTCACTTGAGTTTCTATAAGGAGCAAGTGCAGTCTGTGTCAGTCTTTGACTAATGCAAGATTTGTTCTTCAACTTACACAGAGGAAATTTATAAACTATGGTAAATAGGACAATAAGCAAAGATAGACTTTAATTATAAACCAGATTTTTTTTACCATAAACTGCAGTAAAATGAGAAACCTCAGCTGGACAGGGACAGAGACCCACTGTGCAAACACTGCTGAAATTCTCCTGTGGAACTCCACCAGCTCAAGTGAGACCTGCTGCCCTGCTATTCATTGTGCCCCCAAGCTTGTCAGAGAATGGTAGCTACTACTGAAGAGAGGTGAATGAAAATAGCAAAGAAATTGGAGACAGAAGCTCAGGAACATTCTTGGCTAGATAAGGCAAGGTAGAGCAGACAATACACTGAAGATAGGACAGAGGTTTAGGACACAGAGGTACATACATATAGATGATGGTGCTCAGCAGGATAACTGCAAAGAGAAGGCAATATAAGCAGGAAAAAAGAATGCAAAGGAGCTAGAAAGATATAGACCCAAAGATGGTCTAGGATCAGGGAGAGGAACATGATCCAGGTCAAGAGCCAGATAAAAAATCCTGCCAGGGAAGGGGAGGTAGTTTGGCACCAGTTACATATGCTGCCCCAAAAGAGAGAAACTTACAACTGAGAAAGCCAAGGATAGAGCACAGCAAACACCTCGGTCTAACCAGTAACTAGTTTTGTGGGCACATTTATTTTCTTGTTTTTAATAAGCAAGGGAGTGTTATAGAAAAGTGTAGTGAATGCAGTATCATCCCATTTTATCTTCTATATGCAGAGATAGTGCCTCTTCTCTTCTGCAAACTCTGCAAGCAAACAGATTCCAAGGGCAGGGAAGATGACATTCGGAACAGCAAGAAGCCAGTAGCAGGCTACAGCATATTTATGGGAAAGTTTTGGTCTTACCTGAACCATCAGGAAGGGTTTATGGAAAACCTGCATACAACTCCACCACTTCCTCACCCTTACACTTCAACCAGACAGAACATATGCTGGATACCATTACTGAAATGGGTTTAACATTCCTACAGTCTTCCCCAGTTTTAAACTCCAGGCCTCTGTGTTGCATGTAAAGGATACCATCATAATTTAGCTCACGGACACTGAAACAGGTCAAACATTTGTCAACTCCCTTTAAGCGTCTTATAAAATATTTCCAGAACTACTAAATAAGCCCCCAGAGAAGCATGAACAAATAGTCAGAGTCTGCTAAAGCGAAACGGAAGGATTGCTCTCTCCCAAAAGGGGAGAGTCAGGACATCTGTTGAACACTCACTTTTGTTTCCCTTTCCTAAGACAATTATTGACACAGTCCCATGGTCCCACTTACACTTTCAACTGGAAAACTAGAATTTGGATAGCATCATAATTCATTGCTGGACCTTTCTACCCCTGAGTTAGATGAGTTATCAGCATGGCTCCTGGGACTATGGTTGGACTCCTTGGCACTGCACATTTGGTTGAACTGGAAGTCTCCATAGCCTGTAGCAAGAAAAGTGATTCTCTTACCAGGCTCAATGTAGCATGGCTACCAGATGCAGGGAAGGCAGCAGGTTTGTACCATTGGTGATGGTGAGTGGGAAGACATCTCTTCCAAGAGAAAAACAAACAAACAAAAACACGCTTTGCCATGGCCATGTCTGCTACAGCTCCAGATTTGGTGTTCTGGATATGATGAGGATGTGACAGATGGGTGCAGTCTACAATAGTGGGTATGTACCATGACAGGTGGCAGAAATCTCAGAATGAACAAAGCTGATTGGGAAGAGCGTGTCTTTTCCTGTGTCCCACTTGTGCTGAAAACAACAAATTTAGCATTTCTACCTCAGACAAACTGCTGCCTTCTGTGAAGACAGCAGTTGTTGTTCGGCACCCAAGATAAAAACTATGTGTTCCCATCCTGTCAGTGAATTTAACGATAGTAACAGTTGCCACATCAATGCAACACAAGATTTAAGTCTTCTCTGGCAGAAGAAACTTTGCACACCCTTCTCTCTACACCCAGTGAATAAGTAGCTCTCTCCCTTCCCCAGCACTCACCCATAGTGATGGGATTGCACAGAAAAAACAGTGAACACAGAAATAATGGTGAAGTTTGGACTTCAGATCTCCAAGGAGCTGACCTGAGTAAACAAACTCCTTTCAGGCAGGCCATGGTACAGATGCCTCAAAGTCTCATACAAATGACCCTGCTTCTCATGTTATCTGTGTAAAAAAAACTGGTTTTGCTATCACAAAGAGCTTTGCTAAGAAACAAAGACCTAGCTGAATCAACCTCTGAATTTCAAATAAACTCTCAGGCCTCATTCAATGGAGCCCACATATTTATCCAGTTCCTCTCACTGAAGTCAATGGAAGTCCTGTGATCAGCTTCAGCAGGACCAGGATTTGACACCAGCAGAGAGAACAGCCCCTTAGTGGAGCTTTATGTAAAACCCAGTGCCGAGCATATAAGTAAAATATCAAACTGCTCAAATATTTGTGAGAACTTTTGACAACATGTCAGCTTATCTTCTAGAGATTCTGTCAAGTGAAAATTGCTGCTGCACTGTAGATTGGTGAAAATCTAGCCTCATACCAGCAGGTAATCACCAAAAATGAGTGCTTCTAAAGGAAACAAAGAACTACTCCAAAACTACCCTGGTACATTGGTGGTCAATAAAACAATTTAAAATGTGTTGTAAATTCACATTTTGTAAACTCTGTGCATTCACGTGAGAAAACAGAATCCCACAATGGAACCTGGGGCAAATAAATATGCACTCCATCTAACCAGCAAAGACAGTAGAATGAGGACTGTACAGAAAATATTCTGCTGCTTGATGAGCTGTCAAAACCAGTTCCAACCAGCAAAATGTATCTTGCATGACTTCTCCTATGTAAAAGTACATTATGGGAGATTATCTTTAAAGGCTGTCCAGTATTGAACTGTGTGACAAAAACCACATTGGTGCTAATTCAAGAGAAAGAACTGATTGTGAGGAGGCAGCAATCAATATTTCACACTAAATGTTTCATATACGCAACACAGATTTATACCTCTGTATTTGTTTCTGTCGTAGTTCTCTCAACTGCTCCCTAATGACATGTAGTCAAGTGTTATATTTTGATTTGCATGTTTTGCATGAATCATTAATGCAACAATATAGAACATAACGTTGCTCCCGCCAAAGCCACATGATCTTCCTGGAGATGGAGCGTGCCCACATAAGGCTTATAACAAGGAAAAATCACACAACAAAAGAATAGGCATGTCTGCACGCTTGCTTAGCTTTCACAAGCTGCTGTGAGGAAAGGCCCCTCTTGTTTGCATTTACCTATTTTCATTTGTTACGGTTTGGTGTTTTATTTGTTTTTTCCCCTCAATAGCTTATCTACAGTTACATTTGTTCTGGTGTGTTGTTGTGGGGCTTTTTTCCTTTTTTCTTTTTAAAGACTTATGGAAAGTTAAACGGACTGGCTTAAAGTAAGTGGAGCTGGTAAGTGTTAGGCGATCTCTAGAGGAGCGTTGCCATGTGGATCACAGACTGTAGGTTTTTGTCTCAAAAGATGTTGACGCGTGCTGGCACAACTGAGCTAACACTTCACAACATATCCCCAAGCACCAGCTGGTCCTTGCTTTTAAGACAGACCTGCACATATTTTCTACATATCTCATTTCCCAAACTCATTGCTAATGCTACAAATAAGACGACTTCACCAGCCAGGAAGGCCAACCAACTGGTCAAGAAGATAATTTACAGTTAATGTAAACCTACTCAGCAGGATTACCAGCACATTTATACACTTACAAGCATTCATGAGTGGCATATGATGCTAATGGACATTAAAAGGAAGGCTGCATGACGAATGATGGTAATTAATGATTAAAGCATTACACAACACATTTCTCTGGGAGTGCCATGTTAGTGTCACTAAGTTAAGATCCATCAACCTGCAGCTTAAGAGGTCTTGGGGTTGCAAATCACTGTTAGAAAAATAAAGGTATTTTTTTTACCCTTGCACTTCTACTCTTGTAACCACATGTAGGAATGTTAATACAAGAAAAAGGACATCTCCAGTTTGATAAACATATATTTAATATGTGCATGGGGGTGTGCACACAAAACCTTCTCTAAAAAAGCTTTAGCCTTTCTTAGCTGCTAACAAATCCTGCCTTCCCCTCCATCTAAAAATGCTCTGTTAAGAAATACCTCACATTAAGACATTGTTTGCATCAGTGATTTTTCTTAATAACCAAGTAGGCTTGCTTACCAGGACAGATAGGGATCCTGTTTGCTGTACTCTTGCTCATGGTCATGTATTATGGTACATAATGCTGACAAGGTGGCCAAGTAGTAAAGGCGATTGACTGGTAATCCATTGTGCTGTGTACAACTGGGTTCATATCCCATCCTCGTCAGTCAGCTCAACAATGGTCAAAGTTTCTGAGTGCGAACAGCTCAGTGTGTGCCTCCAAGTGAGCCTTTAGTTTTTTTATTGTGTGCAGTTTTGGGTGCCATAGCATAAAAAAAGGTGTTAAGCTACTGGAGAGTGTCCAGAAGAGGGCTATGAAGTTGGTGAAGGGTTTGGAGAGGTAGCTGTATGAGGAGAGGCTAAAGTCACTTGGCTTGTTCAGCCTGGAGAAGAAGAGACTGAGAGGAGACCTCATCATGGTCTACAGCTTCCTCACAAGTGGAGGAGGAAGAGGGATAGGCATCAATCTCTTCTCTTTAGCAACCAATGACAGAACCCAAGGGAACGGCAGGAAGAAGTGCCAGGCAGGTTTAGGTTGGACATTAGGAAAAGGTTCTTCACGCAGAGGGTGGTGGAGCACTGGAACAGGCTCCCCAGGGAGGTGTCATGGCCACAAACCCGGCAGTATTCAAGAAGACACTGTACAACACCCTCAGACACATGGTATGAACTGTGGTGTTGTCATATGCAGGGACAGGAGTTGGACTCAATGGTCCTTGTGGGTCCCTTCCAACCCAGGACATTCTGTGATAGTTGGTGAGAGGAAAACAAAATAAAAACAATGACATTCCCTGACCACCATTTTCTGTGAGGAAAGGGAATAATTTTTATGTTGTATAAATGTACACATAGCTCATACAATCTTTCCTCGGAAAGAAGGCAGTGACAGAACATGCTAGTCTGGTCATTGTTAAACTAGTGAGCAGTGTTAATTATCAGTACATCAGTGAGTGTGACACTAATGCCTGGACAGCAAAGTAGCTGATGGTGCCTCAGCTTCTCCTCTGGGCAGGTCTAGGGGAGGGGCACAACACCAAGGTGGTGACTGCCTTGTGATCTTGCAGTACCCAATGCCAGGACAAGCTGTGGTCATACACAACTCCAGCTGCCACTCACTCAGACATCACCTGTTCCAGGTTAACATGCTGCTTCCTTCCCAGCCTGTTACTGGCCCTGGAGACGAGTGCATCCATGTCCCAGCCAATCCCCTTTAGCATCTGCTGTCTTAGCCCAAACACATGGTGATCAGCACTTGAATTTAGTGGCATCAATTGCCAAATTGAACAGCTAACATGTATACATGACAGCCTGCCAAAACTGCTGTGTGGCCAAGAATCCTCGAGTAGGGGAACGCAGTGGACAGATGGACATGGTAATACCTCAAACTGAAGCAGAAAGATGAGCTAAGAAACGGTCTGTCAGACTCCTTGCTTGACATAAGATCTCCAGGTGGACACTAATGGCCTGCTTAAGGGAACTACTGAGGCATGGAGGGTTTTCTTGTTGAGGGCTTTTGTGTGTGTGTTTGACTTTTTTTCTCTCTTACGCAGGTTCAGTTTCATCACCTCTGCAAGCTTTTAACATACCTATCTCATGCAATTTTTACATCACATCTATCTAACCTGTTTCTAGGAGGACTAGATAGCACAGTACTGAATAGACAAGCACATGTAAGGTGGTGCAGGTCAGCATTAGATCTTCCTAACGCAGTAAAGATGTGATCCAGTCTTACAGGAATCGGTTCTTAGCCTGAGAAATCTATTTTTCCATTCTCCCATGCTAACTGGACAGAGTAATTACTTTAACTTAGAATCTACTGGAATGATGCTGACTCTGATAATCTGCATTAAACTAGCTATTATACCAAGAGATGCAGGTACTGGAAAAGTTGCCTTGGCTCTACAATCAAAGTTATTCATGTAATAAATTTCCTTTAAAAACAATAAAAGTTAATTTAAAAAACTCAAATTCAGAGAACACCACTGTATGCGTCTGGAAAGGATAAAAGACACACATAAATTTCCCCAGCTATATGGTCAACCAGGTTCATTTCATCAACCATCTATAGCCTGAATATTTTTTTCCATTCTCAGTACAAACAGGGCACAACATTTTCAGAGCATGAGAAGCACCCATGTAAAAAAGAAAGAAACTTGAAATGGTCACTTGATCCTCATAAATGCTGCTAAATCTGATTTCAGATTTTGTCTTCATAATCCCAGTAATTGCTTTAATTGAAATGGCAGAAGTTGTCTCTTTTCAGCAAGGAAATGCTAGTTATTTACTTTTATAGTGACTGAAAGGCTTTTTTTCTTGGCCTGGTAGGTAGGGTTTGCACAGAGCGCACTAGCTGAAGGACTAAGAAAGAACACTGATCAAACAAAAGCTTACATGAAATCATCAGACACTTCATTTTCACATGTTGAAAAGCAGATAAAGTGCTGTGAGGTCTGTAAGAAGGAAGACAAAAAAAATAAACTAAAAGAGAGGGGATTTTTCCTTCAGTGTTATTTTCCAGGAGGTTAAACTGGAAAACCAGAGGTGATAAGTTGTTATGAAGAAGTGAAGAGGAATTATGCCTTGGAGTTGTGTTCTGGTCAAAATAAGAGGACAACTAGGAGTCACAGGTTCTGGATTCTGTTTTATGCTCAGCTAGTGACTTCGAATAAAATACTTGGAGCCTGATTCAAGAGAATAAACCCACATGGGCCCACTGAAGGACACAATGTCACTGGGACTTCAACATGGGATCCTTAATCATTCTAGGGCAAGAGTTATCAGTCCAAGAAACCATCATAAATTTGTTGGTTTGCAAACATCACACAGAGGTTACAAAAAAAAAAAAAATATATATATATATATATATTAAAAAAAACATACTAAAGTTCAGCAGTAGGAACCCTTATTTCTGATTTCCAAAAGAAAGCTAGTACATGGTGCTATACAAATTCCCAGCAAAGAATGTCACTTTGTCCTGGAGCAGGAGGAGGAGAACAACAATGGCAGCACTGTCTGTATGCCAGGACACCAGCCAAAGGGCAACTATGGGACTGAGATATTTTAAAAATATATATGTAATAGTGGTATATTTAAGAAATGGTTCTCTGAAAAGGAAAGGGTTCTCTAAAGAGTCTTTCCAATTTTTTCTGCAACCCAAAAATTGCTGGAAAGAGACCTGAAGGATGAAAGCCGGCAGACTTCCAGTTCTAAGAAGCCACGCCACAATCCACCTGCTTTAGGATATTTGATCATGATCTAGTTGCAGCTGGTGCTTGTAGGGCCCAATGATGATACCCAACAGGCTGTATTTGTTTTACATGAAGAAATGTAAGCCTTTGGAGACAGAGACATCAATAGATGTCCACAGTAATGAGTGTACCAATACCACTTTTGAAAAGACTTTAGAAAGTTGGAGAAAGAATGAGGTTGCTTAAAATGAAAATACAGCTGTTTCCATCCAGAACTGGGACAGACAGATTTCAGATGCTTAAGAAATAACAATGATACAAATATAAATATTTTACATTAAAAGTGCCCAGATACCAGTTGTATAACTGAAGATGAAGCTCAGCTTTACAGATTTCAGTAGTACCACTCTAGATTTCAGCCTGTATAACTGAGACCAGACTCAGCCTGCTGCTGCTAAGAAAGTCCAGGCATCAAAGTGAGGATGAGAAAAAGGAACTGGGTAATGAGTATTCCACCTCCACCTACAAAATTAACAGATGTCACAGGACTGTAACTTAATAAGCCCTTATGAAAAGATCTTCCACTATTTAGTGCCGAGGCTCTTTCATTGTTGTCTATTCTTGCTCAGTTTTCCATCAGCCAGAGTAGACATAGTTGGTCATGTTAATTGGGTGAATACAAGTGGTTGCACCTTCTCAGCCTTTGAGGGATCAACACAAAGTAAACAGTGCACTTCAAAGGATTAATACTGCTTTTCCTTTCCTGTGTACTGTGACGAGCATATAAGTGTGTAACAAAGTTTTAATAAAAAGTGGTGATTATTTTAGTTGGCATACACACACATTACACTAAGACTGTCCTCACCTCAGAGCTACTGTATGAGACTACATGCAAACTCTGGCAGGCATGGCACATCAAGCACAATCAACTCACTCATTGGGTCTCCCTTACAACTTAATCGGTTTTGTTTGTTTGTGTGTTTGTTTGTTTGTTTTAAAAAAAAAGTAATCAGTAGCTAAGAAAAGGAAGGTAAAATGTCTGACCCTTGAAAATAAGGTCATTTCTTGGACAGCCAGTGCTACACATAGGAATGCAGTGGCATTTAGACTTGTCAAAACTGGCTTTATGCAACAAGAGTCACAGTACATGGGCAACTTCAAGCAGACAGAGGCTCTTTTGTTTACATCTAAACATGTGAATTTAGCCTCATGGTTATGCTCAGTAAATTCTTAACTACTCTGCTGGCTACCATTCAAGACATTCAAGATATTTTCAATTGTTTTTTTTTTTTTTCTTTCCCCCTGAAGACCTTTATCTTAGTTCACAGGAGCTGAAAACATCCCATTTCTCTTTCTTTTAGTTTTGGATCACTTCAGCTCCATATTCAGCATCTAAACAGAAACCTACTCACTTGCACTTGTGCACAACCTCTTCTTGTATGAGGAACACAAGCACTCTCAGAGTATTTGCTCATTAAACTCTCCTCTACAGAGGAAAGAGTCCATCTCCCATCACCAGTGCCCTGAGCCATCCAGAAATGGGATCAAGAATTACCAATGTACAGAATACAAGCTGGATGACCAAAAGTTTCTATAATGAATTCAAAGGCTTCCACAGCCTTTTCTTCTGTCAAAGAAAGTTTAAATGTTTCACCTACCCTTAAGGAAGGAGGAGTCAGGCACAAGAAACCTCTTCTACCCAATGAGTATTACTAGTAATATACTTACAAGTACTTTAATGTAGCCCTAATTATAGTAAAAAAGAAATAGCATCAACATGAATAGTTTGGGTACTCTTTTTAAAAAACAAAAACCAACAAAGCATACACAAACATGTTGAGAAAAAACAGAAGAAAAATAATTATACACACTTCAAATGGTATTATGTTAATGTCTTCCCCATTAACTACCTCTGATTTTTTTGTTTTACTTTAGATACATTAATATGATTATTTTCTGACAGAATAGGAAGGACTGTGAAGTGACAAGATTTGAACATTTTGAATGAATTTGTACTGCATCAATAAGGTCATGATATAGGTCACTAGCAACATCATTTCCATAGACTGGCAATAAGATCTCAGATTTGACATATGACTTCACTGTCACAAGATGTTAATTATCCCCACTGAGGTAATACACAGGCAAACACAGAGAAGTGCATTTTCTCTTTTGATTTATTAGAAACTGTATTAATTTACAAGAATAAACACAGAACTCATTAACTTCAAATAATGCAATTTAACTACACTGAATTACACCTGTTCCTTAGCTCCACCACAGAACAGAAAAGCATCAGGTATAATAAAAACCTGAAAAGCATTAAAATACTGAGTCAGGCCAGGGACTATTGCCTTTTTTATTTAACGCAGGCATTGTCTATTACAAGCAATTTTCTGAAGGCTATTGCTCTTGCATAATATGCTGTATGAACATGCAGAGGGAGGGTGGGGTCCCAATAGCCCAATTCTTTTAATTCAGTGAAGTGGAAACAGTCAAGAACAAATGGAAAGCAGAGATCAATTGCTCCCAGTGGCGATGTCACCAATTATGAATTTTGTGGAATTAAAATGAATTTACCATCTTGGCTATGTTATTATGGTTACATTGTGTAACATTATGAAAAGCACATTCACCTCATATATAAGATTAACTGAAATAAATGTATGATTTTTCTCCTTTTGAAATACCATGCATCGTAATGATACTTGATCTGTTCTAGCAAGATGTCTCAAGCTCACTTTTTAACTAGTCACAAAGCAGCTGCCAGCAGTATTGGAAAGCAAATGCAGCAAAAAAGGTAAAATTCATTTAGCCGCACATCAGCAACATCTGGTACAATCTCTGATAGCCACCGAGGAATCTGACAGCCCCATTCCCCCACACTAGTCTACCACCAAAGGTGAATTGGCTTGCCTTCAAAAGGAATTGCTTCCAATACACAGTGATAGAAGAAGGGACAGGAATTTGGTCTTCAACTTCAAACACAGGCTATGTAACTCAGTGATTTAAGTATCAAGCACAGCAGTACCCTACATAAAGAAAATGGCCAAATAGGAAGAGCAAAGGTTTTGTTATTCTTTATCCAACCAAGTTTACAGCCTGAGGTTGTAGAGTTAACAACCAGACCATGAGTGACTGCAGCTGAGGGCTGGACACAGCCATCTCCATTGTATAACAAGGCCTTACAGACTGGGGGTAAGGAGTAACCTCTTTTAACCGTTCCAAGGAAGTTCAACACTTATTCACCACATCTTCTAGACAGCTCTAAAGTAATTTTGTCTTTTGGGTTTGTGGAAAGAAAAATGCCTCTTACAGACAACTGACACTCCAAATTTGCCAAGTTTGTTGTGTTTGAAAATGAAACAAAGAGAAAGTAAATTTTTATTTACATTCAGCAACATTTGGGAATGGAAGTCAGAAAACACATACAACTATTCTGCAAGCTAACATGGAAGAAAGGCTTACCTACTTCATTAGCTCCTAGCAGAGAAATGAGTGCTATGGCACACCACAGGCAGCTTAAGTCACTCTCTTATAGTATGTTGATGCCAGGCACATACTAGACTTATTGGGGAACAGCATTACGAAGAGAATAGGAACTGGGAGAGACAAAAGGGTGAAACAAAAGCTCTACAAAACTTTAGAGTCAAATAGAAACTAAAACTCCTAATAAGATGGGGGAAGGAACACAATTTCAACAAGTCACAAGGAAGAAGCTTTTAAAGGGTAGAAAAAGAAGCTGCAGGTGGCAAGACATTGAAAAGGTAACCTACTTGATCAGAACAACACTGGATAATGATACTTTGCACAGCCTGGACCACAAAGAAAAACACATAGAATCTGGTTAGAAAAATGGTTTTTGTCCAGTCTGGTAAGATAGCACTGATCCACAGCACTTAAATGGAGAAGACTATACTATCTGCTCAAGGATGAGTTCAGTAAATTATTTCAGGTATACTAAACTAATTGATGGGCACCTTGCAACACTGAAAAATCCACTTCTTGTAACGGCAGTGCATTTTAACAAGTAGAGGACAGTGGTGCTCAAATACAGTTATAGCTAGTATTTTAGCACAAATGGCAGGTGAGCCACAAATAGAAATGTTTTGGCTTGGATCACACCTGCCTCAAGATCCACATGTTTGGTTGAGCTCTCCCACTCCACAGTTTAAGGACAAAAGTCTTCTGTGAACAGAGTTTTTTGCAAGACTGAGGTTCTCCTTTCAACTTTCATTCTTATTTAAGAATCAATGATCAAACTCTATTAAGGTAAACACATGCTGGGACAGCACTCTAGCCAAGAGCTGAAAACCTTAATACAGCAATTACACATGGAGGTGAAAGAAAAAGGTGGTGAAATATATGTCAAGAGACAAAATAACTTATTCAGGGCCTAGATGAAAAGAAGAGCCAGGGAAACAACCGTACAGCCTAAAACTCACATGTCTGTGCTACCTTCCACTTTTAAACTGAAGTCAGGAATATCCCTGAAGAATTACAGAACTGTGCAAAGAAATTATGTGAGTATTTCCTAATCTGGATCAACCAGTCATACTGTTAATAACAATTAATAATATTATTCAAGAACTAAGAATAATTGCCTGTCGAGTATAAATATGAACTGCCCTCTCCTGGACAGAACTGGAACACTCACATATCTCATTAACCAAATTTCACAGCTATACAGTCCAGAAAACATTAACACTATTTTAAGCACATGTAAATTCTTTGGGGATGGGCACTGAATTTTCCAAATAGCATTCAAAATTACAGGTGTCTCTTTGTGAAACCCAATGTCAGGGTTCATAATCTCTATAATCTGACGCAAGATATTGTCAGGCATTAGCCATCAATTCGTGGTAATACATGATGATAAAGGCTTTTGGGCTATAAACTTCAAGTAGGTGACAGACTATCACGAATGCAAGAATTACTGAAGCTGGAAACAGCAACACCCAGCCCTCCCCCCCAAAACACAAACCCCAACCAAACACACCTGCTGCTGCTGCTTCCAGCAAAATGAGGGTACACAATTTGGGGGACAACCACGCCACAGAACACCTAGCTCCCCTTTGTTTTCCCAACAGCAGTATTGTAAACCATGAATAAGAAGCCTATGCAAAGGATATTCAGCAACATCCTGCAACAAGGCCAAACCCAGCAAGCTGCTGAGTAAGTACCTCCCACAAGGTGCCGAGTGCCCCTGACTCCTGCTTGAAGTTATATCGCAGAAGCCTTGACACATTCGGACGCGTGGAGGACACCCATTATTTTAGCCATTTGAAAGGAAGCCTGATTGATATAAGACACCCACAGGGGCAGTAGAAGATGGCTGCAGCCTGCACAGTGACATAGGAAGGTCAGAGGGAGGTAGATGGACTACACTATGTCAGATTTTAAAAATAAATACCCCCTCCCCCTCCTAGAGCTTTTGGAAGTGACCTATATATCATTTTGTCAAATAGTTTCTGTGGTGATACAGTCTAGCATAATAGTTGCTACAGCAGCCCTGAGTAGGATGGGGCGGTGGGAGGGATGCAAATGCACAACAGAGAGAGCTTGCTCCTTCTAGCAGCCAAATGTACTTGGGCACAACTTCCTTTTGCTACATTTAAAAAATATTAAGCAGCTTCCATCAATTAAGAAGTTTTTTTAACACACAAATACCCTATTAGAACCATATAATTCACCAGACATACGGAGTGAAAGAAGCATTGCATTCCACGAGTTAGTAAACATATCTAAAGATATATTTTTCACTGTGGTTTAAGAGGGTGAGGACAGGTAAATTACAGAAACAATCCTATAATATACATTTTCTGCCTAGAAAACCTAGTTTCAGAGTCAGTATTTCTAGAAATGTAAGTACTGAAACTGCACTTTAGTTGTCAGTAAATTCATTATCACATTAACTAGGTCTAAATTATTAAACCTTAATGATGTAGGTTCTCAAAATGTGTTGGGCTTTATTTTCCCACACAGAATCAATTTTAAACATTAGCAGTATAAATTAAGTAATACTTTACCATGGCATGCTGCTGCTTTGAATTGAGTTACTCTAGGAAGATGTATATTCATGGCTACAGGCTCTCTCTGGCCTCCTAGCAGGGATGGTATAGTTTATTGTAACAAATGAGCAGTCGACCTGTAATGACTTAAATGATGTATACATTTTTGCCAGTGAAAATGTACCAGTGAGGACCTTTCTGCTTAAGGGAATGAGAAGAAAACAGAAGCACATACTATAAACATAATTTCCATGAAAGCCTGGGGGAACATCTCCCTTTACACAGTTTAGAAGCATGGCGCATATCACAAAACATTTTAGGATAGTTAAATTAATAGAATATAGACTCGGGCAAATCTAAGAAGGATAATTTTTTTTAAACAGTATCTTGGCTTTAATCCTATGCTGCCTTTTTTTTTGTGGTGTTCAATCTGAACTGTGTAAAAGTCAAGTTAGGAAGCTGTACAGTTATTATCTTGATGCAGTTTATGGGTCCTTAAAGAAGGAAAGTGTTTATATTGCACAGTCATCATAACCATTGTCACATATTATTGCTGGGCTTCAATTTCTCCTGTCACTATTTCTTTTACTCACCCGGAGGGCTGTAAAATTGCAATGAGTAGTTTATCTGATAGTCTAAAGGTTACAGCAGTCCACATTTTGCAGTGATATTTGAATCAGAGAAAGCAAGGTAAAATATACATCTTATATTTCTTTTGCAGGGTGCCTAAAATCAGACTGAATAGCCACGGATGCTAGCTTGTCAAAGTCATCAGCCACTATCACCAACACACAGTAACAGGTTGAGAAGAACAAATTAAAGACTGTGATAATCCAGGCCATTTGCTACAGATCCCTTGACTGAGCTGCCATACCCAAAGACTATCTCACCTCATTCGGAAGTGCAAAATGAATGCTGATTCTGGCAAGATACAGAATCAGAGACTACTGAACCGTAAAAAAGGTATGTGATAAACCTAGAGGTGAGAGACTGCACAGCCAGTGTGACAGAGAGCCGCTTTCTCTTCTGCTATTTGAAATACTAGAAGGTAAAAGAAATATATCCTCTAACCATCATGAAGTATAATACACAAGTTACCAAAGACAAATGAGAGAAACTTGGGCCTGACCCAGGAGGTAAAGAGAGGATAAAGGAGGAGACAAACTTACTAAAGTTAGCAGCATGAGACAGTCCCATGGATGGCATGTGGAGATTCAGATGTCTCCGACCTCTCACATCCAACTTTCTCTCTTATTCAGGTAAAAATTACACAATTACTTTTTTGAACAAAATCTTGCTAAGCAACGTCTTTTAACACTGCAAAGGCAGTTTATCTCCTATTACCCCGTCAGACTGAAGAATAAATAGACAGGACAACTTCCATCCCTATTCCATTTGAAGACAGGACCACCAATGCCAGCTGGACCAGTCTGGGCATAAAGGTGATCACACCAGCACTTTACACAGTGGCATATGGTGCTCTTTTCTTCTCCTGGGATTGCATGTGAGATAGACCTTTGTATATAAGACTGCTATTCCTAACTGCATTCAAGTAGGTCAATGGAAAAGATGTCCCACAACCTTCCTGGGAGAGCAAAACACTGTCAACATAATGCAGCAACTTAGGCCTTCACACAGTGGCTTAAGTCAAAACAACCACACACACACCCCAAAAACAAAACAAAACAACAAAAAAAAACAAACAACATGCTGCACACCACAAACCAAAACAAATCAACCAACCACCACTAACAACACACACCCCAACCTAAACCTTTGGAAGGTCTGGAAAGACAAAAGGAAGATAAAACTGCATTTTCAGCTATCTAAAACATTTTTATCTCCTCTGCAAAAACTTGCATTTGCATTCACATATGCTGAATTTCCTTACAGGTAGCCAATATTTCACAAATGTGAATCAATGCCTTTAGTCATTTCACACCTCGTTTCCCTTTTTCTATCCATTGTCAAACCTACAAATGCAACTGATACTTCAAAGTAGGGATATGAGACTTGACCTTAGCTATCATCAATATTAGATAGTTGGTAACACAAAAAATAAATAAATAATAAAAATTAAAAATAAAACAAACAAACCCCACCAAAACAAAACCCAACCACAAACCCAAAAATGCTACTGTGTCACTGGTGAATTTTGCTCTCTCGTACTTCAGTTTTCCCGACATGCAAAACTTCAGATCCACCTTTTGTTTTGTAATAAGTTGATTTTGACTAGACATCCATTTTCACCATTTTATTGGTCTAAAGGTAAGCAGTTGCTAGAAATCTGGCAGTGAAATGCAGACTGGTTTGAGCAGTCCCATCCAGCCTGCAGTAAAAGATTGCACTCCGTGGTATTCCCAGCTGGCTTCTAAGGACTCAGATTCAAGAGTATCTTTTGAGAATTTTGATTACGTAGGGATGCTGGCTTATGAGAACAGCAATATTAACTCTCAAAACTAAGGTATCCACAGCATGGTGCCAGAATACAATACTGTCTGCTTATACTTGGACCTGTGCTACAGTATCTCCTAAAAATTACCATGTAATAGTTTCAGCTTGAGCTGAGTGCTTGCTTTCACATATCAGAAATGGCTTGAGTCAAAGGCTGCTTTCAGCAACACTTGTCCTAAAGAAATTGGCTTAACAGAATTATGAATCAATCTCCTTCCACATAAAATACTTATCCAAAAATAAATGACAATCATACAGTGCTTTAAGAGCTTTCTACTAACAACTAATGTATGTTGTACTAAAAACATACTGTTTGAGCTGTGGAAACTACCATAGTAGTAATTGTGGTTGGTAAGACACAAAATAAAGCTAAACCTGGATTTCCATTTAAATAGTATGTTTAC
The DNA here is from genome assembly GCF_964273445.1 of Streptopelia decaocto. Taxonomy (NCBI): domain Eukaryota; kingdom Metazoa; phylum Chordata; class Aves; order Columbiformes; family Columbidae; genus Streptopelia; species Streptopelia decaocto. The sequence continues at coordinate 49,057,022 of NC_138659.1, forward strand.
AGCTAGAGTTACTTGTACTTATGCATTTCCTCTTGGGTTTCATTCCTGACACAGGGGATCTTTAGCTCCTATAACCCTATTACAGCATTTTTATACAACAGCAATTCAGGTACACACTATAGAGCACATTTCTTCCCCCTGGGAATGAGTTTTCCACTCATGTAACTTTAAGTACATAGAGTGTTATTGCCAGCAAAATAGTAATAAAGCCCTTCCTTGACTCATTTGGTTCAACTTCTCATTGGTTAAACCATAGCTCTCAAGTCTATCTGTTCCACTTCTATAGTAAACCCAGAAAACGCAGCAAATTGCTTCCCTGCTCCTTCTATCTGAATTCTATTCAGAGGAACTCAGAAAGGGCCTGTTTCCAGTTTCATATTAAAACTACTCCATCAGTGCCAGCATCTTGACCAGTAACAGCAGGATTAAGCTGTGCATCTCTGGAGTGGTTTTAGGTACCATGGTAACATAACAATAGTGTGACTGGGTTTAAGGTGTAATGTTACCATCTGTTTACACAACCTCTAATAAACAACAGCTTTGTGTTTCCTGCTAAAAGGAAATTAACCTAAGGAATGAAAAAGGGGTTTAATCTATCTGTAAAGGACACCAAAGGCTCCAAAACTTTGTCATGGTGAGGTCTCATCTGGACAGAGAATGCACATGTACACCACTGAGAGGGATAAATTCAGAGTAAACAGAAACTAAATACACTAGTTGTTAGTCCACCAATCTCCAACACTACCATCATTCCCATGACACCTATTCCAGAGAAATTAAACAGTAAGTCCAAATTCTAACAATTTACATGTAACAATATTCTTTACTTCTGCAACGGCAATCTCTCAGGGTCTCCAGCATAAAGACAAGATCCTTTTATTCACAAACAAAACCAGAAAGAGTCCAACCTATTCATCACTTTACAAAGTTAACACACATCTCAGTGGTTTCAGAAAAAAGTGCTCCAGAAACACCAGGGCAAGCATAGTAAGAAGCTACAGTCGCTGCACACCAAACACCCCACTGGTGGCCATGCCGGGGAATAAGATACTGAGAGGAGGACAGTGAGATGTCTGTGACACTGGAAAACACCAGAGTTGCATTTGGTTGGCTCAGCTCTTACACTGCTCGCAGTCTGGATAAATTCATTGTACACACAGAACCTGAACCACTGTAGAGCAGACATGAAAACAATGTAACATCCCAGCATACAGAAGGTCTGGGAGCTGAACACGGGGGAGACTTGGAGATATGAGCATTTCAGACTGGAAAACATGAATGACATAATGGGCCAGATAAACAGACGAATACAAAACCTCCAAACCTGTTTACCATTGCATTCTCACTTTCAACTGTCCAGAATCAAAAGCTAACAGAAATTACAGTATTAAACTGAACATTTCTTCCTTATTTAAAATGAGAAGGTTTAATGTTTGGTGCAACTCTGTGTGGTTTTTTTAACAGACATTTCATTATGTGGCTATAGGATAAGTTCCAGGTCTTAACATAAAATGGAGAAACTATAAATGTATAAAACATAGTCATAACTACTGGTTCATACTCTGAATCCCACCATTACATGCAAGGTGCAGTGTTAAACTGTAGCAGTTTTAGGTTACTCTGAGCCAAGCAAAATGTCACTAGGGACCTCTTCAAAGATCAGCAAAATGAAATTATCCTGTATGTTTTGGCTGCTCACAGCAACACCTTCATATTATGTAGGGTTCTTGATTGCTCTTGTGTGGGCAAATTGCAGAGGTGCTATTAGGGATTTTTGCTTTTACATAAAGGATGGGAATTTATTGCTGGTTTTATGCTAACACATCGGTGTTCTGAGTATTTATAACATATTGTTGCATTTGTTACTAATAGACTGGTGTAGTGGGGAGGGAGTAAGAATCAATAAAACTCTCACATCTGCATTTATAGTATTTAAAAACAAGATAGAACATACGTAATCCACTGGGTTTACTTGGGGAGATGTGTTTCCCGATCAATTTCCTCATTCTGCTCTGTGCAGTAGGGTTGGATACCTTGTATTGTTGCAATGTGATGGTGAAAATAAAAGAAATTGAGAAGCAGTATTTTCTATGGGTTGGAAAATACTAAGAGTGGAAACAAAGACCCCAAGTTCTGTCCCACATCATTTATATGCTGTATGATATGCTATAGACCAATTTTTAAGAGCATTTAATTGCCTAAAGATGGTACCTTGTGCAATTCCCAAAGGACCCTCACCCTCAACCACCCTGAACTTCTCCCTGATCACAACATAAAGTTAGCTACACCACAGACTGAAACCACAAGCAGTTTAAGGAGTTCTGAGAGGCAGTATGTGTCAAGCAGGTCTAATGTAAGACCTCAGTGGGCGCAGAACACGATTCCTCAGCAGCCTGTCTAGGGTACATAAGTATGGGAGTGTTTAAGCGAAGAGAAAGATGTGTGAACCCACCGCTCTGACTAGCTCTGAATTTTCCCAATTTCCACACCAAACTTCCCTTTTGTTACCCACAGGGATCTCCCGATATCTCTTCTCCTTCTATTCTGATAATGCCAAAATTGGCCTCTCCTGAGGTTTGTGTGAACCAGGAGCACCACATCATCAGCAGGACAGAGATCGCTGCTTGTGCTTCCTGCTGGGCTGCATGTCTTCACATTTCCCACCAAACTGCCATACATCCCTCTTGTGCACAGCACTCAAGCCCACTCTTTCTACATTCTGGCAAGGCAAAGAAGCCACAAGACAGTAGCATTTACTCCATGATTTTTGCAGGTTTCCAACTCTCTTGTTGGGAGAGGGGCTCAACAAACCCAAGCAACACGCAAGAGCAGAATCTGCCAAAGGATTGTTCACAAATTCGCACACCAGCAGCCACCAGGGAGTGTGAAAGATTTTTACATATTCTGTCTAAAGGCATTTTGATGCATGAAACATAGGTAGGTGGCTCAGAGAGCTAAGGAAAAGAGAAGAAAGGAAAAAACTATACAATAGTCTGCCAGTACCCAAGTTATAGACTGCTGCAATGCCCCTGCAGTTGTACCTCGTTCCTCCCTCATATCCCAAATTCTTACTCAGCACAAAGGCCTATTTCCAGATTCAGTTCTCCCACTTCTCTAATCCCTTGTGAAAGACACTTTCCAAAACCCCTGTCCCTGTTCAGTCTCTCCACCCATCCTGCAGCCCTTCAGTCTTCTTGGCTCTGTTTCTAATATAGGTGAACTAACATGTTTTATTTCAGATGCATAGGTAATTTTTAACCTTGTGCATCTGCTGGAGTGAACCTGGCCTAAGGACTTCAATTAGTCTGCAGGAACTGCTGATGCAAATAATAAAATTATTCGCTGAGAATTAGCAAAAGGAGAAGAATGATAAAAAGAAAGCACACCTGTGACTAACTGGCTGTACATGGTCTAATTTATGTGGCTTTAGCTGCTAAGGCATAGGTAGAAGTCAACAGCTATGAACCTGAAAACCTGGGAAGATGGTATATCACAATAACCAGAGGCCCAACAATTCAGTCCCTTTGATTAGACAAATTTGTATTTGTGGGTGTGGTGGCAAACCAAGTATATGTTACAGTCGACCCCTTAAGCAACATTTCCCCTAGTACCATTTTTTTGGCATGGAGATGTATCACTTCCTGTGGGTGCCAGATTGGTTTCAAGCATTTGTGGATGGAAAAGCTAAACTGTGTAGATAAATTTCAAAAGATGAATGAGCATCTGCACTCCAATATAATTTATATGCAATAATACAGGTTATTTATACACTGTGAAGGCTCTGCGAGCCAAAACATCACCATTTTGTCTATTTTCCAAATGTATAAATAAGACATAGGATTGTAGAGAAATTATATTGGAATGCAAAGGCTCATTTATCATTTGAAATTTACTTGCATACCCCTTACACTAGGAAAAAAAACACCATTCAGAATTTACACAGAAATCAAATCAGTCAGATGAAAGGCTCTACATGAAGTGTTGTGGTATCACACTCAAATTGAGTGAATTCAGCTTTTTTCAAATTCATTAACCCCCCACCATAAACTAAAACCAGCTTAAACTAATCATATGCTGAAAAACCATGATGCAAAGGCAGGTCAAGTTAGCTGAGAATTAAGAAACGCTCTTGCAAAGAGAGCCAAATTTTGCATTTGCTTACACCAAGGTAACAGCCATGAGTTGAAAGTTATTATTCCAGCTTTCCATGGGTCAAAGTGACAGTATGATTTGCTCTAAGGAAAAAAATTTTTGCTAAAGTTTTAGGAATCTTCAAAAATCCCAGCACATGTAAATTGAAGTACCATTCATAATTTCATAGCTCATCTCCACTATGCATAAACTAACTCCTGCTCAGAAAGAACCTATGTATTATGCTTGTTTATCACCAGCAATTTCAAATTCACTCTTAAATCAGCTGATTAGAATTTACATCCTTCAGTTACAAAATTTGGAAGAAAATATTTCAAAGCCACTTTCCCAGTATTTTTTTATACCAACTTCAATTTTTCTTTAAAATAATAAATCTGATGCCAGATGGTCAGATTCCTCTGTTCTCTTCGTAACCACTGCCCTGTTCCTTTTTACACAGGCTAGTCTTTTAATGCATCACCCACCATGGTTTCTGTTTCATGTCCAGAGCAGATCCGCAAGGGTTTTTTTTATAGCTTTCATAACAGCTAAGAATCCACATCAAAACCTGTCCTACAGCTATTCATGCTTCTACATTCTGGCTGTCTCTTGTGGATGAAACACACACTGTTCTCATAAATTCATACTGAAACATCTTCTAAAGGCTTCCACATTTCTCAGTTTTTCAGTATAAAAAAAAGTATTCAGTATATCCTGTAGGAGAGTTAAGACTCCGTGAGAAAACCACCAAAATGCACATGTTGTCAGAAAACCTAATCCAAAGCCACTGAGGTTAAGAGGAGGCATTTTGGTCCAGATAGCTACAACTAAGTGATACTTCATTCTCCCCAAAATGCTCTAACACTTAGTTTTTGATTTGTCACACCTGAACTTAATTGCACCATTACCTTTAATGCAGAAACAGCACTGGGATTTCTTAGTTTCATAAGCAAAGATTTGCTAAGCTACTTGAAACTGAGAAAATACACCAAATCCCACATGAAAATGATAGTTTGTCCATTATTTTTCTCTTTGAAAGTTAAAAAAGGAAGAAACCACACTGACTGAAAAAAGAACCAAATCAAAGAACACCAAAGTACTTCCTAACCAGGATTCTTCTTGTTATTTCCACTATACAGATGCATCAAACTTCTGCACAAAGCAAAAAATTGGAAAAGGATAAATCAAAAGAACTCAAAATTCCCTTAGGTAGCCTGGAAAATCCCCTTTTCAACAGACTGAATTTTGAAGGAATCAAAACTAGACTCTAAGTTTGCTGTTTCTCCAGTCACAAATATAATTGCTGATTATAGTTCTTACACGTGATGCAATCCTTCAGATACCAGCTCTGGTCTGGTTAAATACAGTATGGTATGCTAAAACTTCTTCTGCAAACTGCACAAATAAATACCTGACATTTAAGTGCACTATAGGATGAAAGCTTTATAGATCCAGAAACATTTTTCATCTGCTCAGTTTTGCAGCACATTCCCACTTAAAGCCTTCTGGCAACATCACATGCAGCTGCAGTCAGGGAGTTCCCAATCCACCAGCCCACTCCTGTATCTTTCTTTTTCTGCAGATGCTATAATCTTTTTTTCTCTCTGCGCACACATTCCTAGTACTAAATAGCAGAACCAAAGCTTGATAAAATGACAACAGAAGATAAAGCATTTCTTAAAATCTAAACAGCCAGAAGCAAACGTAATCACAATATTTCTATACCTCTGGTTGGAAGGCAGTACATAAATACAGCAGTACCTCATTTAAACTACTGAATTGAGCTTGGTATCCAGGTCTGGGCAAGCTGTCTTCTGAGGGTGATTTTTTTTCCAACACAAAAAACTAAGATCTACAAGTTCACAAGTAGTATTTTAGATGTTTCTTTTGCCCTAGAAAATAATAATAAAAAAAAATAAAATAATGCATCTGATGCAGCTTAAAACTGGTGGCCTGTGTCATGTGGTTCTGTTTCACCCCTTGGACTGGGTGGTTCGTAACCCAGTTGTGCCAGAACCAGCTCTACAAACAATTTCAGCAGGCAAATGCATACAGTCCCATGCATGTGCAGCCACTATTAAAGTCCTCTCTCAGCTGAGCAACCAAAGGAAACCATACAAAAAGTTTTAATCCTCAGAAAAGAAACATAAAGTAAGTTAGATACAAGATGGGCAGGAACTATGGTACCATGTTTTTTAGAGACTGATAAAATGAGATGCCAAGCTAGAGTTACATAAGGTATTGGTAACAGAGTAGAATCAGCTTGGAGTCTCCTGGAAAACATGTCAGTGCCATGAAGAATCAAGCTGCTAAGATGTCTCCTGTAGACTGCTGAGGCCATACCACACTATCAGGTTTTGCTAGGAGTATTCAAGCACAAAAGCCTCCTACAAGGTGAAAAAGACAAAATAGGTTACACAGGAAAATCAGCTTTGTAGATAACACCAGAGCAGACTTTAACTCTTAAATATGTCAGCTTGAAAAAAAGATGCCCAACTTCCATTCATGATTGCTGTCCTCCTCAGGCTGAAAGAGAGCAAGTAACTGTCAGCAGATAGTGAGGAGATTCCAGTTGGTGCAAATACCCACAGTTTCCTCGCTAGACTCTATTCAAGCATACCATGAAAACAGGTTCCTTCTCCATCGCTCCCTGAGCAAGCAAGCACTTCTTTGGGCTAGATATTAACCAATGTCAAGAAATTAACTTCAACATGGAACTGCCGCTCTGGATGCTTGCTGAGACAACCTCAGACAACCCCTTGAACATATCTTTCTAATACATGTCAACAGTGTAGCACATTGTCCTGGCACTCCAGCCAGGAATCCACAGAATGGGATAGCTGAGGCTCCTGCCACCACCCAGATGTTCAAACAAACCAGACAGGACACCTCAGGTAAACAACACCAGGCCAGATAGGTTTGGTTAGGATCTGAGATGGAAGGAAGAAGTCATTTTTTGTTGTGGTTTTTTTTTTTAAGCAAGATGAACATGCAGGAGAGCTTTTGCACAGCTATCTCATGAAAAGCAAGCACAGAGGTGCAAAGGTTACAACAATCAAAAAGGCTGTTTTGTCTTAATTACTCTTTTTTTTTTTAATTTGGGAAGAGGGTGTTGGTTGGGGCTTTTTTGTCTGTTTGGGCCTACACATACCCATGAGAGAGAAGAGACGATGGTGTATGTCACTCCTCTTAGAAATACACGATTGGCAGCCCTGTTAGAAATTGTCTCTACAGTTTTGCAATACCCATTAAAAGATTACTGCCTGCGTTCCAATTACAAGGCTGAAAGCGACAGCAAGCAAGACTCCAATCCAGCAAAACAATTATTTTTATCATTGTATCATCTAGGAGCTTCTAGTGTGGGAACACTAGGAACGTACAGTCAGTATTAACTACGCTGCCTAAGTGCTACCACTTAGATTAGCACCTATTTAAAAGATAATACACGCCAAATTGGATCAGTGACTTCTTGTGACTCTTCTTAAGACATCCACACTTGCCTTTGCTTCTAGTTTCCAAGCCTGGAAAGAAGGCTACACACTGAGCATGGAGACACAAACCCTTTCCCCAGAACAGAGCATCCACAGCTGACAACCCACTGAGGTCACCACACCCTTGCAACCTCCAGGCATGGCTACAAGACAGGTATGTCTACGCAAAGTTAGACTTAAACTAATCTAAGAACAGACTTATTTTAGCAGTGCCAGGGCTACTTTACTCTGGTTTTCAAGCAGGTTTCACACCCAGTGCAATCTTAGCACTGCTATGGTTAGGTTACAAATGCTTCAGCTAGCTGCTTTGAAGCCAGCTAATGCAAGCAGCTCTTCAGCAGCAGCTCTCAGACAGCCCTATACTCCAGCAGACACCTCACACCCCCTCGCTTTGACAAGTACTTCACCACAGAGAGGGGACATTGCCCAGGAGCTCCTTGGAGCACACTGAAGGAACGTGCTAATGAAATGACAGCTCAGATAGCCCAGCCAGTGGAAGATTCACTGACCCAGCTTCACCTGGGGAAGGTGCAGACAGAGCAGACAGCAGAGATGACACTTCCAGTAGCCTGTGACACCATTGCAGGACACATTCTGGCAATCCCAGGTTCTTGCCGTCCATGCTCCACACCCAGGCTGCCCTTTGCCAGGCCAGGGTGTCCCCAGCACAGCCCCAGCTCTGCCCATCATCCTCCAGTTCCTGGCTTTGGTCCCCACTGCCCTTTCCTCCCTTCCCAGGCACAACCCACCCATCAGGCCTCCCTTTTGAGGATGCTTTCATTTGATTATGAACTCTTTCAGGCAAAGATGATCTTTTATTATTTGTTGGTACAGTGCCCAGAAAAATGGGATTCTGATCTCAAGGCACCACTGTAATATAAATAACAATAATTCACTACTACCAGCCTTCAGTAACTCCAGGAGTTTCACTGGGAGATGGTGAGTCATGCTAACATGCCTTTCTACAGCACAGAAATCAATCATTTTTGCACATTCCAGTATTTTGGGAAGAAGGAGAGAGGAAATGCAAAATGAATCTAAAACACATTTAATTCTTTAAATTTATAATAAATCCAAATGATTTACCAGAACATAAAATTCTCACATGCAGAGTCAAGGACAATATTCTAATCATGTGCAAGAGTCATTTATTCATTTATAATTAGATTAAATGAACTGCAATTTTTTAAGAAAAAATTTGCATGTCGCAACAGTAATGTATTACAGAAGGGTGGCACTCTGTTACATCCATTTGTTAGTCAGGACACTGGAGCTGCAATTTAATAGACAAGAAATAAGTACAGTAGAGGAAGGGAAAAAATTAAATTCCGCGTGATCAGCAAGGTTTCGAACAATCGCTAGCCAACTGAAGTGGGTGCCATATCTATAAGTCATTTTGTTTTATAGGCCATTAGGATCTCCTGAGAGAGGCTGCATGGAGACCGCTGCTTTTTGTTGAAATTAAAATGTCAGAGAAAAAGAAATAGAACAAAACAGGGAATCTGCAATTAATTACAAGGCCATAAAAATTCAATAATCAGGAGGCAGTGCTGCTGTAGGCACAGCGGTATCTGATTCAGGCTAACAGGAATGGAATACATTAATCTTTTCAAATTAGTTTTTTAATCTGACGGGGATATATAGTGACGTGTTCTTTTACTGTTTGAGCAGAGCTGCTGTCTAATATATAATGCTGAGTGTCTGGAATTAGGACATCTCTAGCCATTTTGTGACTACAACATTTTCACGGCATTTATTCAACCCTATCTGTACACCTGTCCTACAGTAATCAGGTAAAACATGTTCAAAGTTCACATCCTAGACACTGCTTATGAAAAATAATTAAAATGCTGGGATTAAGACAAAATAGCAGGTCCCCAAACAGGCTTGGCACAAGGCTGCTTAAAATGACAGTCTGCTCTTCAGAACATTCCACTGGGCTTTGAAACTGGGTTCCCGTTCCTTGTGCACACTGAGTTCTCCTTTTTTTCTCCAAAGGTGACCTGTAAAAAGACTGTCTTTGTGCTTCCACGCTTTGTATGCTTTAGAGTGAAGCCCTGAGAGTTTCACAGATTGGGGGAAATTTCTTACTTGTCCTTTTAAATATCAATAACATCCCTCAGACTTAGTATTTTCCTGGTGAATGCTTCACCACTCTTCCTGGTGGCCCTTTTAAAAAGCTGAAATGCACACTACGGATTCTCACATGTTACTTAAACACTCAGTAGATGGGTGAATGTTTACTGGGCACCAGTTATCTAGAGGATGCCTTCAGCCTCAGAGTTAGAAGGACATAAAAAGATTATTTGACACTGTCCTTTTTTTGCAAGCAAATCTTTTCCTCTCCTTTGCTAGGCTTCGCCCTCTAATTCTGCTGAAGTGACATTCATTACACTTTCACTTATCACTGGATGTGGCCAGCAGAGACACTTTTCTATTGAATGAAAAAACAGGAGTCTGTTTACTTTCTTCACCTGCCCAAATCTTTTTTTTTTTAAATATGTAAAGCAAAACAAAACTAAAAAGACCACAAACACATGATACACGGGGAAAAAAGGCACATAACCGCCTCCTTTTGACTTGTTCATACATCACTTTGCATGTTTTATGAGAAGAGTCTTTTTACATAGAGTCACTAACTTTGCACTGTTATAAACAACAATATCAAAGCCTACTGGTTCAAAACTTTTGAGTAGGTGGGTAAAATAATTGCCATCTTGTTTTTCCTCGGTGCACTGGGCACACTCATTTTGCTCTGTTTGAGGTTTCAGTCCTATAAGCACACATCCCCAGGGAAAAAAAAAAAAAAAAAGAAGAAGGGGGGGCGGGAAACACAAACACACAAAAACCCACACACACATCTCTCCATGTGAACATTGAATGTTAAGCTCATGTTCAAATTGTCTAATTCCACCTTTAATTTACAGATTTTTTTTTTTTCAATGATATTCCAGTGCACTCACTTGAAAAGCCATTTTTCAATTCTTTACAGTGCCTGGATGTACAGTAACATCATTTATGCATTCATTGCTTTTTCCTGCCAGGCAGAATAAATGGGCATGGATATATCCTTTTCACGGGTCCTTCAGAAGGATAAATAATATGTTGGGTAGATGAAATAAAGGAAGAGGGAGTAAGAGAACAGGTAAGCAAGACCTAATACTTCAAGACAGGCTTTGCAGGTTAAAAGAAATAGTACCTCCACTTAGGAAACATATTCCAGACATGGGAAAAGGTACAAAGGGCTTCCTGCAATAGGCATTCATAATTTTCTATACATCACTTCTCTTTTAAATCACAATGGCAGCAGAACTAACCACCTTCTGTTGTTAGTTTATCTAACACCCTTTTCCTGTAAGTGTCTCTGTATAAGTGTGTACGTACACAAGTACCTCCATACTCGATAACAATGCAGACTACAAACTTACCTCCACTAAGGTCATTAACTATTATCAATGTAACTGTGGCAAGAGACTCTTCCTAAATCTCCAGAATGAACTGATCTGTCCCAGTTGTCTACTATCCTTCAGTATTTAAAAACCAAACACATTTTAGTATTTTCAGTACAAGATAACTACATTCTCTCGTAATAATCTTCCATGTGAAATACCTCTCATCAGAATGGGTCCCAAGATACAGTTTCCTGACTACAAAAGCCATGTGCAGTGATAACATACCCACAATAATATTTGAACACAGCATTCATCCCATGTAATGTCACATTATAGTCCACAACAACTTGGACAGGGAAGAGCACTGCACATGACAGGAATTTCCGGGGGAATTCAGGCAGATGTAATTTCCCAAGTTGTAGTACAGCCACTACCCCATGATGCTCACCTCTACTACACTTATGCTGTCCCATAGGAGGCATTGCATACTGCATGAGCCAGGGAGAATTAACTCTCATTCTCACATCCTAAATGCAGCCTCATCAGGTAAGAGGTGAAATCAGAGCTAGGAAAATTGACTTAAAATGAACACATTAAATCATTTCCATGTTTATAAAGTGTTAGGATCATACTGAACATAATATTCTTTCCATTAATGTTAATGGCTCGACATTATTTGTAGTATCATCATTACAAGTTGCCCACCACAAGTGTTGAATACTCAGAAGAGACTGGGTCTCCCCACTTGGTTTACTTTGTAACCTTGACTAGACAAGCACAAGCAATTGGAGTGATACCAAAAAAAGTAATTTTTGTCAAATTTAAAATGCTTCCAAATATACCACTACTGTTGTTTTAATAAAAACAAAGCATGCACAGAGTTATCATGGGGGGGTGGGCCTGAAGACAATATATATTAATTTATTTAAAATTTTAAAAGAGAACTGGTTAAGACAGCAAGACTTTGTCTACGCTACACCCTGACAGTTTTGAACACCGTTTCACATCTGTGCAGCTCTATTTGCAGTCAGCAATGCTAGAAGAACCCAAAGTCAGGCCAACAGCATTTAAATGGCCAAGATACCCAGCCCCAAAGTGAATAAAGCTTGAGAGACTGCATCTGTAAGCTGTACCATTATCCTTACATCCCTGCTACTACTAAGGTTGCACTAATGATAGCAACTGAGAGAGGGTTGTGGGGCTGTTTGTTTTGGGTTTTTTTTTTAAACAAACAAAAAGCAACAAACAAAACTCTGGCCTACATACAGCATCTGCAGAAAAATGTAGAACAGTTTCCTTGCCTCTTTTTTCTATTGACCAGAGTCTGAGGATAAACAGATGTCTCTTGAAACATGTCCTAATGGCAAGAGACAGCAGCCTTAAGTTCATTTAGGACAATGACACATTCCAGGGTAAATATTCATTATGACTTATGGAGAAATTAACCACACAGCTCTGATTAGCAATCATGAAGAGACAGCCAATATCTACAACCCACAATGAATATTAAATATATACCATCCTTTCTTCACATTCCTATATTTTAACAGGAAACAGCACATCTTAAAAATGCCAAAAAGGGAGAAAATAATCCTTTGCATTTCATTCAGCTGAGGGAAAACAAACAAACAAACACACACACACTAAGATTTTAAGCCTTGCTATGTCCATAATACTTTCTATATTTATATACAGATGGTAGCCTGAGCTACCTGTTACATCAGAATAAAAACCTAAGAGTGTGGAAGTCTAGCCAGTCTTCCTGTTGTAAGACATATTCCTGGTGTTATCAAGATGTTTTTTTAAAAAAAATATATAAGTCTTCAAAATAATACATTTGTTCACAATAAGATATCAAAAAATAGGATATTATTACAAATTGATGAGACAATAAGGCACTGCTTAACCTATCTGGAAGCCTCTACAAGATGACTAGCTCAGTGGATTCAGAAAGAGCAGTGTATTTTTTTTTTTCCCTGACTTTTGCAAGGCTTCTGACACTTTGTGCCATAACATGCTCATAGACAAACTGAAGAAGGGCTAGATAAATTGACAGTGAGGTAGACTAAAATTTGGCTGAACTGCCAGGCTCAAAGAGTTCTGATCAGTTCCTGAAGTTCAATATTGGCACCAGGACTCTCTAAGACTTTCATTAATGACCTGGATGACAGGACAGAATGCATCCTCAGCAAGTTTACAGGTGGTACATCTACAGACCAGATCAGGTCCAGCAAAAGGCCACAAAGGTGATTACAGGACTAGAGCACCTGTCATACAAGGAAAAGTTGAGAGAACTGGTACTGTTCAGCCTAGAGAAAGCTCAGGAGGATCTTATCCACGTGTATAAATACATGAAAGAAATATATAAAGATGCCAGAATCTACAGTATTCAGTGACAGGACAAGAGACAACAGACACAATTTGAAATATAGCATATTCCATTTAACCATTAAAAAAAACTTTTTTACTATAAGGGTGATTAAACACTAGAACACTAGACTGTGTAAAGAGGCTATGAACTCTTCATCCTCAAAGTTACTTAAAAACCTGACTAGACACAATCCTGAGCAACCTGCTCTAGCTGACCACGGTTTCCAACCTCAACTACTTCAGGTTTCTGTGAATAACTCTCAGTACATATGTATTACAAGGATGATTATTTGCACTATGATATCCAATACAGGGCCCAACCATGACTGCAAGATGAACATGGATATGTTGAGGGGGGGGGGCAGGAAGACCGGGGGAAAAAAAAAAAAAAAAAAAAAAAGCAAACAAACAAACCTCTCCAAAACACTGTTCCACTTCTCTTCAAAAAATTATACATTTAGTAAATCAATCCTTCACTCTGATAGTCTCACAGGAGTATGAACAGGCAACAAATTATCTTTCTTCAACATCCTTTAGGATATGAAGACATATACTTCAGTCTCAAGTCTGTTAACAATATGGATTCAATTCCAGCATTCCCTGGACATTCAGGTACCTGGAAATTGCATTGCATATTTTAGATAGGTATCCTGCTGCATCAAACAAGCAGCACATTCTCACCATACGCCTACCTCTGTGCAATGCCTCCTACATACTCATTTTTATATAATAGTAACAAAAATCTGTGTGCTTTTAATATACATATAGTTTAACTTACTGATTTTATGCGCTGTCATTAATTCTTTCAGTAGGTAAATAGAAGAACAAAGAGCGGATGAGGGTGAAAGGAAGCAGGCCAGAAGTTGAGTGTGGCAAATCCGAGGGCAAAAGGGAAGTGGAACAGCAGTGAAAACAGAATTCAGACCTGCTGGGACAGAAGGGAAAAGTCAGAAAAAGTAAAACAACTGAAAGAAACTCAACACATTAATTATGCAGAAAAGCCAACTAAATACGCTACGTAAGAATGCATTATATAAGCCTGGATTTCCTGAAGTGCTGATGTTCTGGGCATCCAGCTTCAGCCTGCAGAACTGAGAAGCCTCAAAATCCCATGACTAGGAAGACACATACACACACATAACCAACCAACACACCAAACAAAAAAACCCCACCACCCCAAACAACACACAGGACAAAGGGTGAACAAGAAGTAACCAGCTAGAGGTGCTGAGTGAGAACATGAGATGGGCAAGCTCAGCCCCATGAGAAATGCAGGATCAAGCTGAAGGTGGAAGAAAGAGGAATGGAAGGGGAGGAGGGCTCCAATACCTTAATGAGTCTCAGAAGCCAGTTCTGCCCCAATAAGGTAGTCATTAGGTGTCATTTTGACACTCTGCTCAAATCCAGAAACAATGTAAGAAACATTAGCTTCAACCTACTGAAAATTAATTTAAAATGCAGCACATGTTTTGGCATCTTGTATTGACACAGTATGCCCTGTCTATCTGTTTTACTCTCACATGTGCAATAGCAACACCAACCTTTCAACAATACACCAAAATAACAGATGGCACAGGAAAAGGAAGCCAAAAATTCAACATGGGACCTTATTCTGACTGGCTCATGATGTCTAGAGATGGAGTAGTAATAGTACACCATTTATGAAAAAATAATTTTGTTGTGTGAGCCAGGAGACTTGATCATTTTATACAAAGCTTATGACTAATCTATTGTCCTTTGAGCCTTTTCTAGTCTACAACTAAATCTTAAAAGTCTCAGACTCCTAAAGATTTTTCAAGACACCTTGGCTGACATTCTCCACCTCCACCACTTCTTAAAGCTTGATGTGCGACACCCTCCAGAAAGCTGCTGAGAATTATACTAATCTCTACAAATGCATTGTGAGCCCTGAACTGCCAATGATAAAATATTCCCAACTGCAAAGAACTGACAGTCACAAGAGCAGAGTGAAAGTTACGGGTCCTAGTCTTCTTCTGCTTGTGTTTGTGGTTTGGCTGGAAGCACTTGCAAGAGAGCATAAATTGATACAAATGCTTTAGATTAAAAATTTCTATCTATAACCTGAACTAGTCACCTGCATGCTCTATTATTCAGCCATTTATACCATATTTAAGAAAAAAAAAAAATCCCTTGTGTGTTTCATAGTCACCCACTTTTGGCTCCGATAGAAAGAGGAGGAAGATTTTCAACTCAGCAGCCCCAGATCAACAAGCCACTGTTGCTATGCAGTGTTACCTTGATGCTGTGCCTACTAGAACTGCAGGAAAGATCTCATTGACGTCACACGACACGGCATAGTGACACAGCACTGCAGCCACAACATAAGTATTTCCTAAGGGGCAATGTAGCATTCAAAAGAATTAATTTAAACTATTTAGAATACAATCAGGTAGAAAGGATGAAGGCAGTGCTTGTCAGTCTTCTCAGACTGGTGAGCCTGCCTTGTCAAGCAAGGCAAAATGTTAAGATTGCCTTAACTCTAGTAGTAAAGGTAAGAGTAAAAATTATAGCCATGAAAACACTCCTACACATGCAAAATTTATCTGTATGTTTCAAGAAGCTGACAGAATATTTGGGCTTTAGAAGTAATAAAGCAAGAGAAAGATTTTCTTTGTACTAAGCTGAAGGAAAATTTTCAATGCTTTGAGAACCTCAAACATCTTTTGAAACCTACTGCTTCACCACTAATAACAGCAAACTGCCAGCTGAGAGATAGCACACTTTGATGTAATGCCTCTGAGAATCAAGAGAACTGGATTCAATTCTCAGTTTAGCCACATGCCGCAGCCTTGGCTCTGGAAAAGTCACCTAGCATACCTGCACTTCAATTCTTCATTCCGTAAAGAATATTAGTTTACTTTGCTGTGTGTGTCAAATATCTGACCATCCATTGATGACTTTGCCATTTTAAGACCAACATGTCTCGTGTACGTATTTAGATACAAGAAGCACAAGCTTTGACTCCATGGATATAATTTCTCTAGGATATTCACACTGAGATCCAATTTACTCTTTTATTGTCAATATTTATGCCAGTGAGTTCTACTGGTAGAAACAGTCAGAAAATTTCTTACGGAATTCATTACAGAAGGTCTTTCAGTACCCATTGGAGTTCACAAACTGTATGCTCCTCTACTCAGTAACTCTTTTTGCACTTCTGATCCAGAAGCCAAATACACATTATTAAAGCAAATATGTTTGAGTAGTAAACAATGAGGAAATGGCAAAGATCTGGATGTATAAACTACAAATATAGTGAGATAGATCCATATCAAGTTAGCCATTAAGATTAATTTTCACTGTTTCCCACTCCTTCCAGATGATGGTCAGGAGTAAGATAATTTGTTATGTCTCTGATGTAACTAAAGCTCTACATTAGTGTCAGAGTGCCTCGTTAATATGACAACACTCATAAATTGGAGACAGATCAGGTACAGAAGTGAGTAATAGACTAGAGAGATTGATTTGTAGGGAAAAATTAAAAGACTCCAATACAAACAACTTGGTTTACTGAAGAGTAGGGCAGGGGTGGAGGAGGTGAACATGATTAGGGTCTACAAATATCTGATAGGTATAACCATCAAGAAGGCAGAAGAATTATTTAGTCCACGAAAAAACAGGGTAATCAGGAGTAATGAGATTACAATAACAGAGACCATTTAGCATGAACATCAGGGAGAAGCTTCCAGAGTGAGAACTGAGTGTCTGATGGGAAGCTGTGGTAGGTGCAGCCCTTGGTAACTCACGCAGCAAGGAGGTGGCTCCACGCCACAGTTGGAGATACAGCACTTCATTCAGTCTGTTCAGGTCTGTACTAGGCAAGCTCAAACACTCAACATGGGTACTCACAGCCAGTTAGAAGAACATACAGCACCTTATTTTTTGCACAATCACTCCTACATTACTCCCCTGCTAGCTAGCCATGGAGAGGCAAGCCTTGTCATGTGAGATGTTAAGAAATAGACTGGACAAGCATTAGAAACTATACTGCAGGGGACTGGCCCCAGGGAACAGATTAGACAACCTCATCCAATTCCCCCCTTCTTCCCTTATTTATGTAGTCTGATGAATACTCAGCTCTTATTGAAGGCTCATGAAGGATGCAATGATTGCAATAATCATTATTTGATACAATAGTTTTCTTCCAAAATAGATGGCTAATGCAGTCTTTGTCTCATTCCTGCCTTCCTCCCTCTATCTGTAATTAACTCCTCTGTGCAGTGGCTTAGGAATGCACATAATCCCTCCTGGAAGGTTTTTCCTGATCCCCTGTGACAGGACTCGCAGCACGCTGATACGGACTCCAAAAACAGATGACTCAGTGCAACTAGAGAAGCATGCAGCAGCCTTGCTATGAAAACCTAGCACATTCTGCTTTGTAGCAACTATGAGTTGAGGACCATCTCTTCTTTTATTTTTTAAACTAGCATCCAGTTGACATCTGAGTTCACTAAAGAAACAGGTCAGGACTGTCCAGTTGTGTGGCATTCACAGAATGCAGCTGAAGAACATTAAAGGCACTAACCACATTATGTTTTAGGCATCATAATCTGAACCGCCATCCTCTGTGCACTGAACTCCTGAGCCTAGTGAGGAATCCTACTGACTCCAGCCATAGCAGTCAGGTGTCCAGAAAAGCTGTAGCAATAGTATGAAACAGCAGAGAAACTAACCTGAACTCCAGTCAGGTTGTTAACAGCTACATTTACTCATAATTCCTTCCTGCAGTGATTTTGTGAAACAAGAAATAGTTTCAGTTAAAAATGAAACATATATTCATATTTATAGAACCACAAAAGCCTGATAAAGAAAAAAAACTAAGATCAGAGGGAAGGAAACTATCTTCAGACTATGATGAAGTGTCACAGGTTTTTTTTTTCTGTGACTCACCTAAATAAAACTAAAATATTGAAAGTGCCCTTGAATAGTTTAAGCTAAGTCTCTTAGAAAATATCTACATTATTCAATATATACAGAACTCAGCAAAAGCAGTATATGTACATATATATACATACATATAAATACTTGGGCAGGTGTATAAAAGGATCAGACTCAGGGAGTTTTTAACATACATATCAGTAAATCTCTCTGTCCATTTGTAATAACCTCTTCTTGTTTCACTAAAACACACCTTCTTTCTGAATGTACATGTGATGTAAAAAGGTGAAAGGTAGTAATCAGTTGAGAGAACAATGAATTCTAGGAAAATTACATCAAGCAACTGTAAAGATGATATATTGGGGAACAAACCATTATTCTGATATGCATGTGTACATTCTAAATACAAATAATTATAGTTTATATTCTCATTTATAGCATTTGCTTGCAAACACAAATCCATATAGTTCTACTGCACAAGAATTTTCAACAGTGATTTGAAGTGCCCACCTTTGGGACCCTCTTACTCTTTTGGATTCAGACTTTTCAGGACATCATCACCACACAGTGAAAATTCAGGTTCCTTTTTCTTGAGGTGTCTTAAGACAGGCATCAATCAGTAACACATACCGTGCCTTTGTTCTCTGCCAATGGAGTATCCAGGTAATTAGCTTTTCCAACAGCAGACTATGTCTATACTGCAAAGCAGCATAGGAACTCAATATAGCTTTTAACTTAGACTGGCTACTAGAGTCAGTATAGCCATGCCATGGTAGAGCATCATAAAGTGTTTATTCAGATTTCTCTGTACTGCTTCTGGCAAATGGCCTCTGGTGCATGAGCAAGCCCTGATATACCTTTACTACACTGCAGCATATTCTATATAACCCTACACAAAACGTTGCTGTTCACATCTGTTTTAGCCTAAAGAAACATCCACTACTGTCAAAAGAAAAGCACCAGCCCCTCACTTAAGAGTCGCTTTTCATTATTATTAACAAAAGACTCTATTTTAAAACAATTTGATAAATTAGATGAAAGAGAGACTTGAAGATTAGTGTAAATAATGCAAAAAAATCTAAAACAAATGTCTTTTAAATGTTAATTAAAAACAAACCACCCAGGAACAATTTTTCATTAAAAACAAATCCAATAAAATTTAAAAAATCAGTTCTCAATGGGGAGTAGGTGATTAGCAAGATGGAGTCTGCTGAACCTCAAACACTAAACTGGGCATCAAAGCATAATAGTAAGAAATTGAGACTGTAAGTGAACAAATAAAAATCCCACCATATAGTAAGTTTCAGGAATCAAAAAAACATTCATTATAAGTGACAAAGTATATCATATAACATTCCTAAACAATTGGTCTTGAGGGGAAAAAAAAAAAAAGTAAAAAGTAAGACAACAGATTTCCCTCGTTTATTCAAATGATTGACTTAACAGAGAGAATCACTACTTCTAGATTTAACATTGTGCTGTACCTAGAATAATAGTGGGTTGCAGTTCTGGGGTTTTTTGAGGGGATGGGGGGTGGGTATCACATTTTTAAGATATCTCTTGGACAGATCTCCAGCTGTTCCCTATGAGCTGCCTTAGAACCATTGTGTCATTATTTAAATAAGAATCATGCAAAATTTAATCTGAAGTTTTAAGTATTCAAATTATGTCACATTTAGCACTGCTGTCATCTTTATCTGCAACCTGTTAGAAACACCACTCTTAGGAGTTATTATAGCAAAGAGGATTGTGTAGCAACATGCTTTCAAATTGGCAGGACTCTAAATGAATGATCTCAGGAAAGTCAGCTGACTTTCTTTTTTCCCCCAAGAAAGCATTGGATGAAAAGCAAGACAGCTAAATATACACACCGCACCAAATCAAATTTCCTGACGTAAGAGCTGAACATGATGACTGATCTCATTCATCAAAGGATTTGGATTTCATTTGCAGTGACTCTCACCACGTATGAAAGATGATGGCAGCTTCCCAGGAGGTGCTCAAAGGCTTCAGTGTAGAAGGCAGACAGACAGACAGAGATAAAAAGCTTCAGGGTGAAGGAAGAAGCTGTGATACAACCTGACTGGTTTTGGTTTGGTATAAGAGAATTATTTTAGTATAAAATTTCACTATTTAATTAATATCTGCCCATTAGAAGATTTAACAAAGCATTTTTCATCCACTACTATACAGATACAGAAAAGAGACTCAAAGTAACTATTAAAAAAATTATTGAACTGGTACAAATATATAAATATGTATATAAAATATTAAAATCTAGCTGCCAGTGAAGACAACCATTCTCATCTTTACTCTGCTGCTGTCTATTATAAAAGCAAAATTTCTCTAGAACTTGAAGCTGAGCTGTGCCACCAGTGGTTCAAAGGATGGTCTTACTTGCAGCATTAGAAGAACACAATTCAATCATGAGTCTCATTTACAAAAAGGATATGGATTTCACAAACATGACAATTAACATTTCTTATTTTTCCATTTGCCCAATTATCCACACCTTCTACTCCATCTAATGAAACAAAAACTGTTAAAGGAAAATGACTGACATAAGCACATCAGCTTCACATGTTTTAACGTGAGAAACAGTGAAACCATTACAGATCTAATACAGACAATCATGAACAATGTAGCAAAACAAATGACCTCCACCAAATCATGCAAAACAAATTTCCTTAAAGATAACAAATAAAGGTGACAACAGCACTAAGTAAGACACATCCTGTTTGTATAGTCAAAAATCCCCAGATTTATTAAGAGTTCATCACAAGAAGCCAGCAAAAGAGATAAATCATAAAGCATATACAAACAGGAGAGGCATTTTAAGCAACAGAAGTGAGGGAAAAATGGAAAGGGAAGATGCAGTAGTTTATTTAAAAAAAAAAAAAAAAGTAGTCTGAACTGTTGGGATTGTTTTTTAAACATTTTCTTTCTTCTTTATTCTTATTTAAGTGGCCCAGATGGGTCACCTACACAAGTGATGGTAGAATGCATCACATGGGATTAGGGAATAGTAACTATATGCTGTACAGCAAGTAAAAATCTTTTTAAAACTAAACAACAGACTTAAATCCCTACCCCAAACAAAAGTCCACTCTTACAGGATGAGAAGTCAGACAGAAATACTATACTGTCACTCAACTTAAGGTTCCAAGTTAAGATCATCCTAATCAATTTAGTGCCTGGGACTTAAGAGAGTAAAAGCAAGCAGCCATTAAATTCTTCAAAAGTGCTGTGACAGCATAAACATATGATTTAAGAGTCAGACAAAGATACAACAACCATCTCATGGACAGGGAAAGAATTCAGTGACTCCATAGTTACTCAGATTTGCAGTAGTGAAGCTTAGATTAGAATCCACCCTTCAGTATACTGGCTGTTCTGACATAAATCTACCTGAAGAGAAAAATATTTATCTTCAGGAAACCATGGAGCGGTCCTTAGAATCACGGGTGTATTTTTAAAGCTCTATGCAGGATATGAGCAACATTGCTTCCTTTCACAATTTGCCATGTCAGTCTACTCTGCAAAATTACTGTAAAAATGTCATGGTGAGGTTCCATATTTCACATCTTTCGATAACTTTATTTCAAATGTAACAAATTTACAAAGACAAGAAAAATATTTTTTCTCCCAGCTACCGGCTCTGAAAACCCGCCCCAAGCTGAGTTTGCTCTTCTCCCCCCACCAGCTCCTCCTCATTACTAATGAAGGTCCCACAGAGCAAGCCAGGTCTCCAGTAAAACTCCAGCACATTCCCATTATCCCCCTCTGGGTTTACACAGGTGAAAAAGATCAACAACATATTAAGCTGTTCAGAGGCACACGAGGAACCCAGCCTATCTACCACCTCTCCCCCACCCATTAGCTGTATTCAAAAATACTTCAATGTATGTCACTGAGAAACAATTGCTTAACCTGCCAGTTGGAGTAGAAAACCAGACTAACTTTCCAAAGTGGTTTTTGGTATATTTTGATGACACTGAAACTGAGTAGAGATGAATGTTTCAGTGAGTTTGCAGATGAGTGAACTTAGAAGGGAAGATATTTTTTGCTGCTAGTAAATTGTATATTTCTACATGAACCCAGACGAAGTAATATTTCTGCACCTATCTTAATTTATTTCTGAGGTACATGAACTATCCCGAGATGAAATTTTCTTGAGCAGTACAATTTATAACACACAGAGAACTTCTTCCAGGAAATCTAGGGTGGGGGGAAGCGCCACCCTTAATTCTAAGTAAAAGGTCATCCAGTGATGATGCTGTTGAGGGAAGTATGTTATGAATGTAATTTGACTTATAACTTGTGTTGTAAGATAAAGAGTGATGTATCAGAAAATGAGCTGTAGGGTGTAACAAAATCTGGAAGTGATTGCTTAGTTTGACACAGTTCTACTGCATCTTAAAATATGTAGAATTCCCCTGGTTCCTATAGAGGAAAGCTCTTGAAGGATTAAGTAGTAGTGTCAGAGACAGCACTTTTTGTTCAAATGTGTTTTCTTTTAAACTTATTTAGCCATTCAGATTTAACAACTAAAAAAGTAACTCATTACTCCTGCAAAGTACTGCCAATATGATAAATGAGAACAGAAAGATGAAAGGATTGAAAACTAGTACAAAAGTACATAGTTTATATAACATGGGTTATATCAGTAGTGAGAAATCATTTTAATGCATCAAAAGTATCTTAAAGTTTTCTTGCTAGCCCTGTAAGTTTATAAGTCCCCTCAGTATGGCATTTTATTTATAGAAGGAGACAGAGGGCTTTGCGTCATAGATCTGCCTGGTTAGACCCAATGCTTCTCAGTAGTGTGATATTATAGCTAACATTGATGAGGGAATGAATACTTTCAAAGGTAAGAAAGACCTTCAGCCAAATAAGTCTTTACTTGCATGATACAAACATGAACAGTTGAACAACGAAGCTTACAGTATAGTTTGTGCCAATGTGAATGGCACAGCTTCAGAAATACAGGTAGCAATGTCAACAAGAACCTTTAAATAAGAAAGGGAAGGTGGCTCTAGTTTATGAGTGTAAATATTTCTCAGCAGCCAAACATTGCTGTTTCTTATCTAAAATATTTGGAAATGAGATACAGCAATCAAACGCTAAGCACAGATTCCCCAGACAACCTGACATCCAACCAGATTATGAATTTCACTGCAATAGGAGCTGATGCAACTGATACTAGTTGTGTTTTCACAGACTTTAATGTAGGTCCTACAAAAGTGTCTAAGGTAGTATTTAAGAAGTACAGACAGTTGTGTGTCATTATACTAGATAGGTTAACAGAATAATTAATAATGGGTCATCATTCATTTTATTATGGCAAAAGCCAATATCCCTCAGCATTCCTAGGAGGCTGATGTTTATCTTTCATTAAATAATGCATGCTAGTGCAAAGCTGTAAAATAGATGGTGACTGACCTAACGCTACAGGACAAGGTAATGCAAATAAACTTCCTTATTCTTGCCAAGCATAAATATTTTTATTCTTGGGGTTGACTTTGTACAGAATCCTAGTCCTATAATAAATTCAACTTCAGGACATTACTATTTGAATGAAACCCAAATCTACTGTTTGCATTGGAAGATTCTAATGAGACCAGTCATCTAAATGGATAGGATTCAGAACTGAGACCCAGAAAAAACATTACCTTTGGTTAAAAGCCATGTCGTCATTGGAAGTTCCAACCAAATCAACCAAAAACTAGTTGAAAGAAAGATGCCTTACACTATCCAGTGAACTGAAAAGTATCAAAATAATCAGCTACACCACAAGGCCTGGAACATTGACAGTGGTTTCTGTGATCTAGAGTAACATCCATCAGCTCACATGTAAGCAAGCAAAAAGTTCTGCTAAGTGTTACTAGCATGACTTTTGCAGCAGCTATTAAAAAAAAAAAAAAAAAAAAAAGTCTCTCACACAGGGAACCAAATAGTCACCTTCTGAATGGTCTATTCGACTTCGGTGGAAACTGGGCCGAGTAAAGACTGCAGGAAGAAACAATGTTATAGTGAAGGGAATGAGCAGAGAAAACAAAGAAAAATTTCGAATAACAGTGGCAGAGGGTTTCCAAAGTGTAAGAGGGAAATGGAAGTTGGATGTGCAAGTCCCCTTTACTGACTTTGAAATGTTATCCTTTAAGCAAACAACAATGACCTAGGTAAGACTCAAAGCATGACACACATTAATACTGGAGAAAATCAGGAGCTCACAATCCACGCTCGATGGAAAACTAACTTTAATTTGACTACTTTTGTGAAGGGCAGCTAAATCGTGACAAAGAAGTCAAAATCTTTTTCATGTGACAAAGGATGGATGTTTTCCAAGGTGCCAATTTCCTGAGTAATTTTGTTCATCAGAAAATATTTTGAGAAACCATTAGAAGAACCTGGTACTATTTTTATATTGCCTCCCCCCTAACGCACCTTTTACATGTACTTGGAGTTTTAAACTTTTACATTGCACTCCCGGGGCCCTTAAAAGCTGGCAAGAATTTCTCAAACATGAAAAAAACGGGGAGTGGGGAACAGACAGTACAAAAGATTCCTCACCTGGTCTTCTAAGTTCTCAGGGTCATTTCACTGATTGTTTCTGAGCTGAGTAAAGTCAGATCCACTCTTAAATAAATGGTAGCAATCTGCAATATTAATTGTTGGAGCCAGACATACTGTTCACTATGTAAACCTCACAGTTGCATACATTCTTAACAGTAACTGTCCTTGATTAAAGTTCTGGTCTGTTTATGGTTTACAAAGTAATTTGAACTTTGAAGCATCTGAAATTAAAGTTACTCATAATATTTCAGAACTTATTTAATTCATTGCATTTAAAAAAAATGATGGATTATGGTGTTTAATCAAGAACAAAATAATCTCATGTTCCCACTAGTAGGGCCTTTTGTACAACAATAGGAGCATGATGAAGCCCTTAAACTTGTGTACAGGGAACAAAGTACAAATGAGACTTCAACCCACAGACAAGCTTGCCTGAAGACACCAGCTGGCAGATCTCAGTCTTGCGCCGTAATTCTGTGACTTGTCTCTTGTCTTTCAAACAGGGAAACTTCTGGTCCTTCCACTGTTGTGGTTTGAATGCTGCCTAAACAAATCTATGAAATGTGAAATAATTCTATTCTCATTAATTATGGCCTGAGGAGGATTATATTTATCTGACCTAGTGAAAAATACAGAATAACCCAGAAAATGTTTAAGTTAGAAATTTGATGCTGAGTACAGAGTAATTCTCTTCTAAATCAGTATTCCAAATCAAATTCAATACATTAATAATGAAGACCTAGTGGCTTTTCAGTGCTTTTCTTGAAATGCATTCATAGTCTCAAACACAAAATTCAGCAATTCACGATTAGACACAGTTAGGAGAAGATTTCAACTAGAAGGAAAAAAAGATTTTAGGATGGCAAATATAATTTTGTCAACAACAAAACCTTCTGAAATATTGATTTTGATAATGGAATATTTAATTTAACTTCTTGGTTTTGGCTGTAAGACTATATTTCATTCTGACTTTTAAATTTGTATTGCATTTTATTAAAATGTTGGCATATATAATTTTGTGTGAAGTTGAAGTGTTCCGAGATAAAAGCATTCTGACATCTCTAAAATGAAGTATTTCTGACTTTTGATGCCATGTTTAATTTTACACCCAATGAAGAAAAAAAAAATAAAAATCAAAACATCACAGCTACCTCCAGGGACAACAAATTTCTTTCTCAGCCAGATACCTCCACAAAGAATAGTTTGACTGAATTAGCTTGCTAGTTCCTGGTGCACAGGCATCCACAGAAGAAACATACTGCTGCCTCTATTCCCTAATGACAAAATCCAGATTCAGGGACCTGGAAATAAAATTACATTCTACTTCTTTCTAGCAACAGTCTGAAGCATGATGGAGTATTTGTGTCATTTTGGATCTGTTCTGTGACCAGAGAGGATTTTGGTCTGAGCACCTTCTCCAACAGCAAAATATGTATTAAGAACATAAGGGAAGAAACGGTCTTGCAGGCAGAACATTTTGAGAGCCAAGAATTTCAGAGCAACACATTATAATTTTGTCAGCTAAGGAAATTAAACAACCTTCTCTCTGCTTTTGTTGAAACCAGTGCCCTGTGTATGTCTTCCAGCCTTCACTGAAGACAGTTTTTGACATAATAACACAACTGTTCCATTAGGGCTCACAAGTATATTTCAAGAATACATTTGTATGATGTGCAGTGGTACATGTGGTGACTACCATTTGTTAAGCCACTGAAATTAGGGAGCACTGGGCGGGGGGCGGGGGGGGGGAAGCACACACAAAAAGACCTAGAACTTCTCAAACTCACTGTTATCTCATAGCCTTATGAAGCCAAGACTCCTGAGAAACAAAATACTCAGGTAACACACCCTTCATGACCATGCTGATAAATGACTGTTTCAGATGACCGAACTCCTCAGTATTACTGGCACATTCAATTTCAAACTCAAGAGAAAACAAGCTTTTTCCAAAACTTTTATTGAGAGGCTCTTTCCTGGAAATGTAACATTCAGACACTGTTGCAGACTACTCTCACAGAAAGGAAACAACATTGCCCAGTTGCCAGCTAAAGTGTGTTTTACGAAAACAGAAATTCAATTTTAATGCTGTCAGCTACAGTATATTGATGCCATTGATGATATTTCCCTTAATCCACAAGTCTCTGAATTACCTTCTTGGAGACACAGTGGCACAGGCTGTACAAGACAGCTGGAGTATCACTGTCTGCTGAAGGAACCCCCTCAGATTCATGATCAGTCAGATAACCAACCAAGCTGTCTTAGGGGTAAACAAATAATTTCTCCAAAGTCCTACACCACGTATCTTTGTGTGGATGCTGCCCTTGATTAATACACACCTTCCTTCAGCAGCCACAGATTTGCAAGGAAGATTTTAACAGCTGTTGACCTAATAGAATGGCCAACCTTTTGACATGTGGCTCTCTACAAATCAAGGGGAGGATGCAAAGGATAAAAGTCACCTACAGTAACAAGTCAAAGAGAAGTCACTGAAACATCTATCTTAACCCAAAGTACATTATTTTGTATTTGCAGTTTCCTTGTGTTAAACTTGGCAAATTGCTGCTATTTCTTTCTTAATTTCACATGTCGTTACCAGTGAACCACATTATTTTCCTTTTGTCCCAAATTTTGTCATGCAGAGAAGAAATATTGTCTCCAACCCACTTTGCACCAAGTGGCTACTCAGACTCTTCTAGACAGGAAGCTCATTAGGTATCGATGACATTACCTTACAGCAACAACTCTGAAGCACAGTCAACAGCTTTTTTCGGTTTTGGGTTTTTTTTTTAAATTTTCTTTTTAGTCTTTAGGCCTGTTGCCTTTCCATGAACTAGCAGGTGGTTGAAGGCAAGTGCAAGTTTCTTTAAGACCCCATGAAGAGTTAGAGGAAACTATTCCACTTGGTGGCAGCAGTGGTCTAAAGTACAATAAAGTTCCATGTTGCAAAACATCAAGTCACACCTTCAAATTCATCATATAGGAAAAGAAGTCCTTCCTTGATAACCTCCCATACTTTATTAATGCTTAAAAGATAAACTAAAGTTGATATCTCTCTGCTTTTTTCTTCTATGCCTTTGAACTTCATTACAGGATTGGAAAAAACTTCCAAAGGAAAAAAATCTCAAAGCAGCTTCCTTTTTAAGTGAGGTTGGCATAAACAAAAACCATGCTAAACAATAGTCTGAGGGGGAAATTACTTCGTTATCCAGTATATCCACTGTGTTAGTCCATCAAACTTTTACAAGGAGAGAATATGCAAAAAATGTCACCTCCTGACAGCGTTCAGCAAATTAGTTTTCTAGCAAGAGAAAAGACACTGACATTGGGCTGCATCATCATATGCTCCTGAACGAGCAATGTTACAGACCAAATTCTTGTCCCTAGAACAAATCTTGGGTATAAAAACTATGCACAGGGATTCCTCCCTGTCAGCAGGAAAAGTATACCGCCAAACTTTGTCATTCTAACAAAACCACTCCATCATAGACATAGCAGTTCCCCATAGCACTCTATGCTGCCTCCAAGATACACAGCACTTTAAACAGTAAACTACACAGCTGCAGACAAGTGCAGCACCTTGAGCTTCTCCTCTCTCAAAAAAAAAATGGTATGTACACAGACTATGCACAAGTAATCTGCCTCTCTCATTACGGTTCTGTCTCTGTTTTGCCAGAGATATTTTAAAATCAGGTTGCTATGCTTAAAACTACATACAGACATTAAATGTTCTTCCCCCTTCTTCTAACTGTATCTCTTGTAGATGAGCAGGCCCTAGGAATTTGCTGCCCTAAGCAAACTAGGGAACGAGCAGCATTCCCAACTCAGCTGCATGAGCAGTACAGAGTCACTGAATGTTTCTCTACTCTAGGCCACCACCTGCTCTGAAGACAAGCCAGAGCCATCTGCCCCTTGGATGAGAATATATATGGCCCTTGCAAGAATCTCTGGTGAGTTACACCAAGAGAGCTATTGTCTTTGGTCTGCCAGTCATAAGACAGGATGAGGAAGGGGCAACAACTTATTAGAGCAGGGAATTACTGATATTTGACTATCAGAGAAGAAATAGCCCCAAAACTGCTCTGCAGTCTTAAGTGGCTTGAAGTAATCAAATTGTATAAGGAAGGCTTTCCTATGTAGACTTGAAGCATGAGACAAAAGATAGGGAAAGCTGGAGGAAAGGCGCTTAAATCTGATCAGAGCTCTTTGCTCCTGGAAACAAAGGACCTACAGCTTGAGCTGGAGAGGAAAAGCTTTCTGACCTAGTAGCTCCTGGTACTTTTGTGGGTAAACACAGAGGAGAAGCCGTAACATCTAAACACCAGAGGGTGGGTGCAAACGAACACAGTGAGATGCTACATACACATGGAAGTGCTAAAACCATTGATGAAGGAGCAGTGATTTTCTATGCACCTGTGAAGACCTTTGAAGCAACAGGATCTTCACTGTGTCTTCCTGGAATTGCTGCAATAGCTGCTGCACAATTACTAAGAGGCTTCACAAGGGGAACTTCTCTGTAGTTTGTAACACAAGAGCATCCCTATTCTCAATTACATCCCTGCATTGAATTTGCCTACAGAAGACTTTATGCTTGTTTGTTTAGGTTTGTTTGTTTAAAATGTGCAAATCTGGCAAAAGCTTCAGTTGTATTGATTACTTTTCAGGTCAGGGGTGGGGAAGAGGCGATCTTTTAAAATTTTAGTAAGTAGTTTAAAGCTCATTTTCCCTTCACACCAGTCTGTTTGAAAAAGCAAAATCCATTTGTTACCCCCCAATTTATCATCAAAACAAGACTGACATTAATTGCATTCTGTTATTACAAGCAGAGGTCATTTGTGCATTTCTTAATAGAGTTTGCAGCTCCTATTTTTATAGATATTCCATGTGGGCTAAATAACATTAAGAAAGCTAAGGTCAAAGCCCAGTCATTTCAAAGGAATAAAGGGAAAGATTTACAAGACAGCTGGTAAGAACAGCTTACAAGGGGAAGCAAGGCTTTTCTTCTGAGATTACACCAATTGAAGCCTAAATTGGGGAAGAAATCCCAAAGGAAGACACACTCCACTTGGTAAATCAATACTCCTCAGAGATGCAGCTGATTTGATCCTGAATTTTAAATGGGTGATACCATCTCACGTGCCAGGAAGCTTCCCTACAAACCTTAAGTTTTGATTTCCATAAAGCACCTTTGGGATTTCCCCACCCCCCTCACACTTTGCAACAAAGTAGTCAGATGTCCTGTTCAGAGGCTGCCACTTTAAGGTCACCCCAGCTGTCACCAACCCATACCTGCCCTCACAGATACATTCTCTTGGGTCTGCTGGCATAATTGCTTAGGAAATAGTTTCCTAAATCACTTCAAACAAAATTACTTGCTTTGGTTAAACATAACTGATTTTAATCACATTAAATTACATGAGCAGTTATGCCAGTTGACTAGAGGGAGGGATTCCCATGGCAAGTAGCCAGGAAGAAGGATGGACATAGGATATTAACTTGCCACTCTAGTATAGCTAAAGCCATGAGAGGGCTGATCAAAGCCTCATCTTGCTGTACTGACATCTACTCTTACTACCATAAAGCAAACACTATTTTCTTAAAAAAAAAAAAAAAAAAAATCTTATAATTAAACACGTTTTCTTGCTTTCAGTGCTTGTATGCTACCCAGAGTTTTGCTCACACAAGCTATTGATTGCCTGTCAGCCCATACTGTGCAGGTATTGGCTTGAATTAAGGCAAGCACTTAGCACATCACCTAACCTCAGATCCAGAATGAAGTTAGTGAGACCTAATCTGTGGTTTCACCTTACAAAGACATTTTGGTCCATTTTGTTTCTGGGAAGGCAGAGCAGCCACTCACCCAGCTCACAGCACTAACCTCTCAAGCAGCTGGGCCAGCTGATAACCAGCTCCACCTCGTTTTTTGTAGCAGCAGCGCTGCCTCAAGCAACTTGCCCTCACATCTGCTCCATCCACACCTGCAGTGCATTAGCAGGACTGCTCAAGTCCTTCAGCAGCCTGGAAGGGGAGCTGCTCTAGCTCAACCACCAGCCCTGCTGGGGACGGGGGCAGGGGGAGTGTTTCTCAGCTGGATCTATCAACCCAGCTCCAGTGGCCCTACTGAACATGAAAGTACTGCTGAGGCAGCACCGAACCGTGGGTGTAGCAGAACAAGTGACATGGGGCTGAAAATGCCATAAACCAGCATCCATATTAAACTTTGTATTGTGTAAACACAACCTGGACATAAACAGAGGCCTTTTATGAGATACTTTAATGAGTCACTGTGTCTGCCCATGTATATTTTCTCAGGTAACACACACAATTGGATGAGATTTACTCTACAAGTGCAAAATCACCTTTGTAAAAAGCATTTCTCCTGAGCATTCCCCAGGCTATCTACACCTCAGAAGTAAGTTTATGCAATCCTACACCCACCTCATGCTGCAAGATCACAGTGAAAGAGAAATGATGTTGTTACATCTCCTCCTCCCCACCAAGCGCTCCAAACACCAAAAGGTAGCAGCAGATTTAACATTGTAGGTATCTGCACCAAAGATACCAAGCTCACAACACAGAGTCAAACAGTCATCTAGTGGTGATATGTTTCAGAGACTGCTAAATCTGAGATGAATTTAAATTTGTGCACTAACCTGGAGATGATTAGGTCTCTCCAGCTACTGTTTTCTTCCTTTACTACCCAGAATTCAATACAGACCACCAAATCCCTCTCCCTGTGGGAGGTAATACAGCTGGCTGGGGCCCTGCTAACCCATCCAGAGACAGCCACCAGTGCTCAGCTCTCACCTCTGTGCATCCACCCCACAAGCTCTACTGCTGCCTGCAAATGTATTAACAATATGCTCTTCTACAGGTTACAAGGCAGGACAGAGGCTAAGCATCAGGATGATAAATGGCTTGATTTTGGCAGTCCTAGGATACAAGGACAGTAAGCTAGGGATGAGGAAAACATATAGCAAACCATACAGACCAGAAAAATAAACTAGTCTATAAACAACAAGTTCCAAACTTTGCTTTAGCTCTTATTGAAACGTTAAGAAAAAACAACCATCTGAACCACAGAAGTCTATGTATAATCAGTCAAATGCCTGCACAATAAAGGTACAATCCTCTTAATTTATTGAAGTGCTCTCTACAGCTATATACATTGGTTGGGTAGCATTTAGTGTTTTTGAAAAGGCATTACACTACTTTGCCTTATGTGAAAGGTATAATATTAAGGCTCTCTCTATTCAGACCTTTGCCCTTAGCAAATTTTGGGTCCTCCTGCAGTTTCATCACAGTTCTCTATTAAAAGCTGTCAGAGCATCTTCTTCTCATGAGTGACACTATACAGATAGGAAAACAAAAACCAAAACCAAATCCAATCCTGGTCTGCCTGTCACAAAAGGAGAAAGAAAAGCAAAGGTCTTCTAATCTGCTAGCTTTTTTCTTTTCTCTTCCTATTGTTTTTAAAGTATAATCAGTTGCTCCCTTTTCTCTTTCCCATATCCAACACCTCATCTTTAGTTCCAAGGTAGAATTCTGCTGAGAATCCTGCCGAGAGTTCACTTTGGACACAGCTAAAAACTGCCACTATTAGTCCTTCTCAATGACTGCAAGATCTGGCTTCAACAGCATCCATACACCAAACATGCATCATCTGCTTTAATTACCATACACTTTGATATGTCTCTTTCTATCACTCTACCCCCTGTAAGAGTATTTCCTTTGCTATGATATTTGAGACTACTTGTGCATTTTCAGTAGCTTTGCAATTAAGTAGTCTGGCATAGTATATGCCGTCTTGCACTGTACATACTATGTTGTTCCACTGGCTTCATATACAAACAGATGGTAAAGATATGGTGGACAACCCCTTTTTCCCCCTCTCAGTAATCTATTCAACTATTACAAATATAATGCATTACCTATCCTTTCAGCACTCATTTCAACCTTCTCCCCAAGTATCTATTTAAATACTATGATCTATTATTTTGCATGGCTTCAATTTAGTACTGAAAACATACATGGCCAGCTGAAATATCTGTAGCCTGTAGGTTTGCCTGAGGCTAAACCATCTCCTGTACTGGTAGTCAAAGCAAGTACCTTCTCATTTATTAAAGATGTGTTGCATTCACGTATCTCCGGCAGCTGCTGGGGCTAACTGCATAGAAGATAAACTATAGTCAACCAGTTTGGATGAGATTCACATCAGACTTTTATTTCCCATTCCAAAAAATAGGTTTACAGAGAAACCTGAGTTTAGATTTTTTTATCTGACCACCTAGAAATTATTTAGAAATACCAGCTAGAAACTGGGACCTTGAAAAAACAGGGCTTCTAAGATAATATAAACAGCTCAAAGTTCATAGATCAGAGATCTCAGTCCAATCCAGTATCTAAAGCCAGAGGATAATCAGAACAAATACAGTAAGATCATGATAAAAGCTTAACCTTTAGGCCAGTATCTTTAATTTAGCCATTTGGAGTTAAAGATTGCTGTGGATATGCAAGGTGATTTCCACAACTGTAGGGATCATATTAAGCATGTGAGAAGACATTGTGTTGTATTTCAGTTACTGAAGTATTACTGTTCAGCACATCAATATTCCTTAACTGTTGCAATATAAAAACACACCAGATTTGTAAGCAAATGGCTGGAACATTTGTAAGTCTCATTCAGGAGTGGACACCATTAATCATACAGCTGTACCACAAGGTCAACCTGTGGATATCAAGAAAGCTACTCGAAGGCTGAAGGTCAGACGGACACAGGCCTGAACCTGAGAAGGTCCCACAGCCCTCTTTGCTGGAGGTCCTGTGCTAGAAGCCAGCAGAGACTGAAGACTTAGCTGGTTTTTTTTCCCCGCTTAGACCCTTTCAAGTTCAGTGCTTTCTCGCTTACATAGAGCCAGGACTCTAATATTCCCCCTGCTGTGACTGGAATGTAAAAATGTATTTCATTTCCTCCTCAGAATTTATTCCTAATGCCACATTTCTGCTAAGGTGCTTCTCATGTTGTCTTTAGGAATAGGTAGGGATATTCCTTTCCTTTTTATGAGACTACTCTCTCTAGGATCATGTGTTCTGACAAAAAAAGCTCTAAGTTGTTTTAGGATCTTGTCCAAAACCCCATTAACTTTATAAAACATGCAAGGGCAGAAGCCAACCAGCCCTAATTGCATAGGTTTGAAAAGACAATCACTACATGAACAATCTGCAGAGTCTCAGGCAATAGCATTGGGAATGACCTCAAGATGTTCCTAGAGCAGAGCATTTATACATACACACCTGCTTGTCACAGGGTCTTGTTTTTGTGTAAGAAACTGTTAAAAAAACAAACAAACACCATCACACACAGAAAAAACCCCACACAAAACCACAAAACAAATAAACCAACCCCCCACACACACACAGAACACACACACACCACAAAACCCTCCATTAGTAGAATCTCTACACCCTTCCTGGGTAATTCATTTGATCATTCGTGTATCCCCAGCTGGGAAGTTCTCTCAGCAACTCAATTTTTAAGAGAACACCATTATTTTGATTTACCTGATCAGGAAGCCTGGTAACACAATGCTGGAAAAAGCCTCAAATTTAAAATCTCAGTTCAACATTTCCAAAATAAGTAGTTTTCTGAAAGTGCTGAAGTGCACGTTTTCTAGAACAGACATCCAGAGATCTTATGAGAACAAGAGCTGCTTGCAGGAGCCAATCATCTGGCCCTTAGTTCTAGGGGGGACAAAAAAAAACCCAAAAAACCTGTTAATTCAAGGTGTAGTTTGTCATGAGTAAGATACCAAGAGACCTGCAAGAAAAAACGAAGGCAAAGATAAAGGTTGAGAGAAAATTATCTGATTAATTTCAAAGCAGCAAATATTTATCTTCTGATAGTTCTGCAAGAGTAACTTTTCTCTGTCATCCAGGATGACTAATATACTACAGATAGTATATTGTATCTGATGGATACATACTCAGTACAGTAAGAGCTACTCATTGCTGCATTATTTAAGAGGTGCATGCTGATAAGCCTTGAGATGGTTTTGTTCTGATGCTCAGACAAATCAGAAATCAGCCTGATCATAAAAAAGCAGCTCCTAAATAATTGCATATGGAAATCTTATGTATAAACTAGTTTATGATAAGCTGAAATTTTACCAATATACTTGCTGACATAATCTGGCTTCATGCCATGCAAGTCAGAATTAAAATAATTACTTTGATACGTCAATAAACTACAGTTGCATTTTATCATTTTCTTTACTTAATATTTCTGATCTCAAGGACAGTATTCAGAAGTGGGTTTCTGCAGTTCTTGTATCTTCTTCAGCCTAAGTGATTTTGCCTCAAAAGGGCAGTTTTATGGCCAAGATCCCAGGCTGGAACCTGGATTCATTTCTCAGCTATGCAGTAGAATTCCTAGGGGGCCTTTGCCAGTCATTTAACCTTTTATAAGCCAGCATCTCAATTACTTCTTTATCTGTCAGCTCAATTTCTTTTTCTCTGAAGACCAGCAATAGTACTTATCACATCTTGCTTTTTCTTGCTTCACCAGATGGCAAACTTTTTGAGCAAGGACTAATTCTTAACATATACCAGCACAGCACCTGAAACACTGAGACCATAGAATCATTTTGGCTGGAAAGACCCTAAAGATCATCAAATCCAACCATAACCTAACTTGAGCATTAAGCCATGTCCCTAAGAACCTCATCTATACATATTTTAAACACCTTCAGGGATGGTGACTCAACCACTTCCCTGGGCAGCCTGTTCCTTTAAGATCCCGAGTATGTGGCTAAAATTAATAAAATACCCCAAACTTCCTTCCCCCCACAACCAAAATATCCAAAAACGTTACTTGACTACATATTATGATTTTTTTTTTCCAGCCCCATCTTTTTTTGTCTAGTATTTTCCAGGATTGTTTTATGTGAAAGAAGGCAGTAAATCCTACAGCAAAACACAGAGAAGGCTTCATGTGTCCAGCAGTAAACTGCAGTTCATTTCCCTGTGGAATCTGCAAACCAGGTTGTTGTGTGGATCCAGAGGAGGAAATCCTGCTCAGAACAAGAGTTAACATCCATGTTGCAGAAAATCCAGCACAGAAATAGCTTTTGCACCAAAGCAAGCTCAAGACCATCAGTTTTGAGGGATTTTAAAGGATGACCCACTGGGGTCTTCTGAACAAACCAGAACATATTTTTCTAACACAAATACAGCAGATATGACAACACAGAAGGTGATCAAGGTATGCCAGAGGTAGAAGATCCTCTACTTATTCATACCTTTCCCTCTCTACTGGCCACTGTGGCAGAACTGTACATTACACTTCAGCCAGCAAAAGTTACTCAATTCCATAGAATAACAGGGTGAGATGCATAAGAAGTAAGACGAGATGACCTAAGTGCCCCTTCTGGCCTTATTCCCCAGTTTAGATCACAGAAGAAATAGGCTAATGATACATTCAGCCTAATAGCTGTTTCTGACTACTGAAAGACATGATTTTCTATGGACATTACTGTTCTCCACCATGCAGCAGCAGAGTTACCATAGCTCTGGCTTGTCACAGACTGTTTGTGAAAAAGCAGCTTGATTTGAGGGCTCAGGTATACTCAAGATATCCCACTAAGTACACAAATTAATCAACAGTTTCTGAAGGCAACTACACATCTGCTCTACTCTAATCTTCCTAAGAGGGTCTACACTTTTCATTTCCAGTTGTCACTGTCCCTTGGACCTGCACAGCCTTTCAGGAGAAGAGCCCTTGCCTTTCAGCACTATGATTGCATCATCTGACTATAAAAAGGCTAAAAAAAAAAAAAAAAAAAAAAAGTATATAGAAGTGTGACCTCTTTTCCAAGTGAGACACTCAACTCCTTTCACCAAATTCATAAAAATACAGTTACTTAAATTTTGAAAGACACAACTCCAGTTTACGTAATGGTCAGGCAAGTGTGCAGAGACACCAAAAAGTAGGCTGTCTAAAGTCTCCTGAAAACAAGTTCCTAATTTTCATTCAAGTATTAGCTTTCAAATAATACTGCACTATTTCCATACCAGAAATCAAAGTTAATATCCACTTCCAGTGGATATTCCACTGCTAAAAGATGAAATTCTTGTTCAGCAAAAGCATGCCCTGCTAAATGCACAAACAATTAAAATTAAAATTAAATTAAATTATAGGCCTCTTTCCAAAGATCCCATCAAGACACAACAGAAATCGGAGACAAAAGCCTTAGGCAGGCACACAAGTTCTAAGAAAGCTAAAATACCAGATAGATTTTACCATCTAATATTGCAAGGAACCACGAAAATATATGAAAAATTGCCACACAATTTTGCTAAGATCATTTTCTACAAACTTCTGCTTTTTCCTTATGCAAGAGTCTCTGCAGTTGTTTTTCTAATTTTATTTTTTTTTTTTTACTTTTATCAGAAGTTAATATGGTTCAGAGCAGCTTTCTTGTGACGGTTCTGTGCTAACATAATACTCCCTGTAAAATAATTCACATTAAATCTTTTTGCTAAATACATATTGTTCCCATCAGTGAACGAACAGCCTATCCAAACGTCCAGATAATTTGTTTTAACAACATGTTACTGTTCTTGGGTAATGCAACAAAGCAGGCAATCACAGATGAGTGAGCAATATGCCAATAAAAATGAAAGAAATAAATTAGTATCATGGTAACACATGTGTCTTCACAATTAATAAATTCCACTCCATCAGTCTGTGATTTAATTATGCATTATGTATAGGGCTACCATGAATCATTCATGTATTCTGTTAAATAAATGGCAAGATACAAAGCTTATGATGAGAATATTTACATAAAAACATAAATGTTCATGAAGAGTAGGACACAAAATGATCCTAAATTAATTTTTAGATCCTAGGGGGTTGGGGGGGCGGGGGTAGGCAAGGAATTTGGTGTTTGATTTGTTCAAGTTGCTGTGTTTGGGGTTTCTTGTGTGTTGTTTTGGGGGGGCGGGGGCAGTGTGTGTTTGTTTTGTGTGGTTTTTGGTGGTGGTGGTTGGTTGGGGTGGGGGGGTAAAAAGGATGAGCATTTTGACCAGACAAAATAGCTTTCAGTACACTTCAGCTGTAATGATATGAGTTTTTACTGCAGTAGTCCTTAACATGCTCCTTTTCAGGAAATCCAGCTCCATCCATTGTCTGCCAACAGAGTCCTAAATGAGGTTGCACAAAGTAAGATCCGTCCCTGTGGTCTCCTCACACACTATTGCTCCTTTCTGTCAAGAACCATCTCCATCAGGATTTCCCATCTCCTGACGGACTGACAGGGCTACAGATTAAGACATAATGCTTCCTACAGAGAAAAGAGGTACATTTAACGGGAGCAGAACACCACATAGTAAGTCAGGGCTATATGACTTGTATCTATTGCAGTGTAAAAGAATAATACTTGGTCATTTCTCTGCTTAGAGGAATTATTCACCCCCTTACTCTCAGGCCTAACAAAGATTAGACATCCTTTCACAGCATCTGCTTTAAAGATCACCGACAGTAAGAGAACTTTTATTAACTTTAGGAAGTTATAGATTAAATGCAACAACAAACACTGAAACAGGGAAACGTGACTATTTAGGGTTTCCTACCTGTCGACTGAGACAAAAGGAATCTGAAGTCACAGCAAAATTTAACAAAGGCAAAACAGGATCTGGGGGTCCCCTTCCATACACCCCTTATGGCAGATTTTGACCTAGTCTTTTTAAGTTAAAACTTCAGAACAATTACATGAAGGTTTAAGATGGTCTTGTTCAGAAACTACTTAATACAATTCTAGTATCTCCCTTTAACATATATTTTACAAATACAGCATGGACAAAGGGTTCCAAAATTTCAGTCATACTATAAGGAATGGGATACTTCTAGAAGTCTTTATCCAGTTTATCCAGATTCATTCTCTCATTTCCAGTGGGTTTTCCTGAATCTTACGATAAAGTGCTGCAACTCCATCACTCCTAGATTGAGGTTGATAGAGTAAGATGCTTTAGAGCCCTTTATGTTAAACTCTGCACTAAAATGCCCTGAGTGACCATTACTTCTGTTCTTAAGCAGGCACTGAGAATTCAGTTGCAGCTAAATTTGGATTTGTTGACACCTATTTGTCCAAAAATACTAAAAAAGCATTACCAAATGCATTCCGCCCTGAGTTGCAAAGTGGAAAATATATGGTCTGCTCTGACTCTCAAGCAGTTTTATCTGTAACATCCTATTTTAAAAGAACATGCCAGATCTTTACACAGTACATTACATCTGGCATAAACCACCTGCAGCATGTCCCAATACAGAACTCTGCTGTCTCTAAGCCCATGGTACTGATTGCAAGGTAAACACTTTCCCACAAGTCTGCAGGTGGGTGGTAGCAGGGGCCCACTTCCCCTCCAACCATGGAAGCAGCTTCTCTTTCCTGATATTCCTGAAGCTCTCCACCTTCACACACAGACCTCTGTTGCTGCTGGAGGCAGAGGAACAGAACTTCCCTCACTTTTCTGCTGCTGGCTTCCTCACTAACTGCGCTGCCAGCAAGAGCTTGGTGGCCTTGCCCCAGTTACAGACTGCCAACTAGTAAAGACTGGCTCCTGAGCCACAGAGGCACTACAGAAGATAAAGCAGAAGACCATTCAACAGTTACTGTTCCTGTGTTTTCTCTCCTGGAGCTGGTTAAAAGTTGTGTGGGGATTCCTCTGGCTGAAGGGAGTTCTTGGGTGACCATCCTCCAGTGACACACAGAATATATTTTGGCAGCAGCAGCAGCTACTGCTGTGGCCACTTTGCAAAGCTTTCTGCTTAATACAATAAACCAAACACATCAAAAGGGCATACACGATCTCATCTAGAGTATCGACGCTGGTTCATCGCTCATTTAAAGAACTGGGGCAGAAGGAAACATACATGACTTTTTTTAAAGTTGCAGAGCTAGTCTTGGTGATAGTAATATTGTCAACTGTGTAACTGCTTCAAAGAGCCTGGAGGATCAGAAGCAATTCTATACTCCTAGAAAGAAACAATTACTTTGAGAGATGGAGTGAAGAATGTAGCTGTTATCTACAGAATACATATTTTGAGATTTTGGAATTCTCTAGTGTGCAGTTCTAAGAAATCCTAAGATTAAATCCAATTTCTCTCTTCAGAGTTTGAGGAATACAGGCAGCATCTTTCCTTCAACACTCTGGTCCTTGAAGGAATAAAGCCTGAGCTCACCACCAGAAGATTCCTGCTGGTACCTCTGGAAACAAAAAAGCTGTCAGACCCATTGCAGGATTGTGAGTCAAACAAACTTTGGAGTATCAGGAAATTATTAAAACAAAACAAAAAATCTACCTATATGCTCTGGGAACACCATAACTAGAAGAGGGGAAGTGCTGGACTGATAGCAATTGAAGAGCTCAGTTTTTGTCAACAGTCCGCAGTGCTGAGAGTGTCCAAGTTAAAAACTTGTTTAGCTGACAAGGAAATCCAAAGGTGAGGTCAGTTCATAGACAAATAAGGTTTTGTTATTTTCAATCTACTTCTCTCCCCTGGTAGTTTTTATCAAGGATAAAGAAATCCATGTACTTTCAGCAAGCTTTTTCTGCCACTGCCTTTTGAAAGCCTGCATCACGGAATCCTTTCCAGGAACTACAAAAGGGGTCAAATCTGTCCAGGCCTACTGGAGATGCTGAGTATTCAAGCAGTGCATCATAAAACTAGTGAAAGCTGCAGCCTAACAGCTCCAAGGACAGACATGGAGCTGGAAAAAGCAAAGTTTTCTCCCAAAAGAAAGAGAGCATCTGGACAACATACACATCCAAACCCATAAGACCAGTTGCAATTGGGAAACATCCAATTCCTTCCAACTAGCTCCTGTTCTGTTAAGAACTCGAACCTAGCAACATCTTTACAGGATGCAGAGGACCTTATTCAGTTCTATATACAATCAGTGGAAAAATCTAAAAGAGCAAAAGAAACAGAATGAACTGTTGCAAAGTCAACCATCTTTCTTCACATAACATCCATAATGGCTATGGTAAACTTCCCCTTCAGTTCCATGTACCATATTCATTCCTGGATAAAGGGGGGGCGAGAGGGGAGCAGCAATAAATTTAAGAATATTTTATGCCTATGCCATCCTTGTTCTAAGCTTGCTCTTTCTCTCCATCACTAGTTCTGTTTAACTAATCTTTTAAGGTTGTTTTAATAGTGTTGCAATTATCATTTATGATTACTCCTACCCACAGCAGAAAGCTGCAGTAGGAGTTTGATGCTAGAGGGAATGTTGTACTTTGTTCAGTGTAAAAAAAATTGTAATGCATGCTGACTGCAATGCAAATGTCACTGGAGGGTATAAAAAATGAGATATCTGGACTCTTTTGGGCAACAGGGCAAGGTACAGATAGACAGACCAGCTGATCCCTGGTTTCTGCTTCACCTGGGCCCATGCAGCTTTGTGTGTTTTTTGAACATTTGCATTCTGCAGCTCATATACAAGAGGATCAGATTTTCATCCTCCATTTGAATGTGCTGACACATTTAGCTTCAGTTATGGTGAGCAAAGAATGAGACAAATTTTCAGATGAAGTATAATCTCAGCAGTTCCTGGGTTCAAGCATGAGGAAAATGGCAACACCTGACTTGCAAGGAAGCTGAAAAGACAGTGAATGTGTTCGAGAAAAAGTACAAGGCAGAGCCCTTACAACGCACCTAAAAATGTCTCCCTCATTACTGAGAAAGAATAAATGTAGTTTGCACCCAGCAGCTACAGAACTTAGGGAAATGAAAAGGAAGATATAACAGACACATTCAACAGAAAATGGTTTATGTTACCTACAGTGGGGTATAAAAGTTGCCTGCAGTGTGCTCATGCGCTGTACTAGATCATTGTGCAATTTCAGTCTTATCCAAATATTTAAATACTATGTTTTAATACATAGATATTTCTAAACAGCTTTGGACAATTTCCCTTCTGTGCACTGAAGCATGGGAATTTTTTTTCTAGACCAGTTGAAAGACATGGCAGATAAATCCTAGGGAAAATGTCTGTAGTTGTACCAGTTCAGAAGCATGGGATCTCCAGCTTCCTGGGATGCCTTGAAGCATAAGAGCAATATGTCTGAGCTTATTAAAGAAGTGAAAATGGAGGAAGAGACTTGACAGTTTTCTGGCTGGACCCAGCCTATGTGTATTATGCCAAGTCTGTTCTAGAAAATCACTTTAGTAAAAGGCTTCTTTATGTTTCTGAACTAGTTTGGCTTCATGAAATATTAAAGACCAGCCATCAACAGGGAATATGTCAGTATGAACATTCCTCTCCCATACAGAAACATCCCACAGTTAAGTGACATGACATTAATGTCACATTCTTACCCTATTCCTTTCCCATGACTGCCTACTGCCTGGGCCTTTGGAGACGTCACAGCCCGGTTTTGAGGGTTCATTGTTTCCTGGACTTTTGCATAACACACAAGAGAGGTGAACGCAAAGTAGGCCAAGTTTTCCAGCAAGAGTAAATTGTTTCAGCTGACAAGAGCTATGAAATCTGAGACACTCCAGTTGTCTTGAATCATGTTGGGGGACCAAGCAACACACTAGCAGATGAAATTTAACTTGCATGAATTTAAACTAATGTACACTGGCAAAACAATCTTAACTTCTCATGTACTCTGATGAGTTGCAAATATGGAGGCCTCTCAGAGGAGCAAAGGCAGAGGAGTCAACCTAAAAAACACAGTGAGCTTGCCTGCCCTCTTCCCACGCAGAAGAGATACTAGAGCAGACAGCTTCACTCCTTAGCTCTGTTTAGCAAATCTTAAAAACCGTTCACAAACAGATAGAAGACTTCTAAATCAACCTGTTGCCTGAAATACCTAGCTCAATCTTCCCTCTGGAAGCTCAGGGAAGAAACCAAGACAAATGAAAGCAGATTTGTGAAGAGTGGAATCCAGAAGAGGTTGCACAGGAACTAGAAACATTATTTTTATCTGTTATACAGCAATCTGTGCTCTCTGCCACCACAAAAGGGCACATACAGGGATTCAAACAATATCCTTCCAGTGTTTTTGTGCAATGATTGAAAAATACTTGCCTCCTTTACACAGGCTGTTAGCACAAGCACTACTCCCTTTTAGCACCTCAGCCATGCTTGTTACTGTAGGCAGGGCTAAAGGGTATGGACAAGATGATCCTCCTCTCGTGCTTGCTAAAGTAGCAGGCAGCAAAACATTTCTTGAGCAATAGCTTTAAAAAAAAAAAAAAAAAAAAAAAAAAAAAAAGGTGCCACACACTAGGTGTAACTTAGTGTTTCCCAAACAAGGAGGTTGGAACGGCATACAGATGATGTACTAGGAGTACAGCATACCAGGAAGCCAGGAGACAAAACAAACAGTTTCAAGCAGCAGACCCTATGTGGGAGGGAGGGTCAGGAAGAAAAAGGTACAGTCAGGAGGCACATTTGCTACTCAGGCACACTGTTCACACAGCAAGACCTCACTTTGCTTCTTGGTCTCCCCACTTCCCATTTCTCTGTACACAATCTCTCCCCTCCAGTTAGAAACTCTCTATTGTTGTGTTTTTATATAGCATCTTGTGCAAGAGGGTCTAATCACCCACAAACTTTCTCCAGCAATCAGTGAAGCAAAGTAGGTATCAAGTACTTCACTCAGCTATTTATTAATAACACTTCCACAAGCATTATGTTCATGACAGATGTTCAGTGGGAACAGGAAGAAGGGCCAGCTTTCCCCTCTTTGTAAGCAGCTACTGCCTGGAAAGTTTGAGTTGCCCTCTGCAAAGCTCTTCTGTCTAAGCCAAGTAATTTACAGCAGGAAAGGTTCTCTAATGAAGTTAATGACTGATAATGCAACAATGATTATACTGATGCATTCTTTTGAAGTAGAGCAAAATACAGGACTAGAAGCAAATTTCAGAGATGTAAATCAATTTGGCATTACAGACTTCCAGCATATTAAGAAACTAAAATCTA
Organism: Streptopelia decaocto; assembly: GCF_964273445.1. Taxonomy (NCBI): domain Eukaryota; kingdom Metazoa; phylum Chordata; class Aves; order Columbiformes; family Columbidae; genus Streptopelia; species Streptopelia decaocto. Next base: position 49,100,876 of record NC_138659.1, read on the forward strand.
TTAAAACTAATTCAAATATGGTACACAGGGGATTTGTCATTTTAAAAGGACAGTTTCCACAAAGCAGCATTCACACAAATCTTGTTATCACACACACACAAAGTAGAAACCAGCATCTTCCTCTCTAGATTAGAGGTCACCAGCATCCACTACATCTAGAAGTGGCTGTCAGTTTTATAATTAATCTGTGCTGACGGATCCATTAATTAGAGCGGATCATGGTGCTCAAGCAATGTAGGTCACAATGCTTTAACAATACCTATACAAAGCAGTCAATGCTTCAAATGACCTCATGCCACAGCCATTTCTTTTGAAAAAAGGCCTCCACAAAGTGAAATCCTTGCACCTTTCTCCCTTTCCTTTTATTGCAGTCTCCTATCATAAGGAAAGATCAAGCTGAGGGCAGATGTGGGAAAAAGTCATTTTCTATGCTGGTAAATGTTAGAGGCAAACGCTGTACTGTCAGTTGCAATTTGATCTTACAAACTGTTTCATTGGAAAAGTTATGTATAGCAATATATTTGCCTGCTGCACCAAAAATAAATCTGTCCATCCAATTACCAGCAAATTATCAACTGCTAACTTCATTAGTGAATGGTAATTTTGTTCCTATCCCACAGGAAGAAAGGAAGCTAGAAAAATCCTACCCCTGCCTGACTTCAGTGCAGTTACAGGACTTTTCAGTTCATGACATGATGTTCCCAGAGCAAGTTCCCTGATCACCATACTGGAGTGGTTTTGGAAGTAACACAAAGTTTTGAAAACCTGCCATGGCAAAACATGCTTTGCAAGGGGTAACCCTGCTAGAATCAGATATATATATATATAGATATAGAGAGAGATATATATATATATATCTCTATATCTATATATATATATATATATATAAAGCTTCTCTACTAGCTGTACCAATGCAGGTTCCTTACATCACCCCACAGAGACATCATTTCTGCATCAGACACAGCTGGTGTGAGAACACAGCTCCCCTGCAATGCAAGGAGATGCTCTGACTCCCAACATACACTTGGATTGCTCTCCAAAGCTCCAAAAGTGGGAAGGTTAGTTGGAGCAAGCTCGCAGCTTTAATTCCAAGTGGTTTACCTTCAGGGGCTTTATGAACAGCTAACCCCTACCCATTCCTTGGGGAATGGAAATATTAAGTACAGGCTAAGCAGGGAGATTGAAGCCAACCATTGCATCAGTTTCCATTAATTCCATGTGCTCCAGTTTTGCATGCCTTTTAAGAGCTGATGTTTTCTCATACACAAGAAACTTTTTGGTCCTACAAAACACAGAGGAACCAGCCTGCATATTCTTTATTGCCACCTACTGGCATTCTAGGTATTAGAGCAAGGCATTCAAATATGCACATAGAAAATAGACAGCTTCAGGAAATCTTTGCTTAAGTGCCCAGGGTAAAAAACTTTCTAAATCCTAGCTTCTCTTAAGTGCTGTGCAAAAACAATGATGGAACAGAAGAAAAAACACAGCCTCACAAAGCCACTACTTGATGAGCGATCTAAAAGATAAAAATCAGAAACTTAGCTTTTAAGAGAATATAAAGATGCCCCTGTTGTGGGTTTTTTTTTTCTATCAATGATTACTTCATCCACAAAAAGTCCATCTTATTGCTCTAGTGCATTAGAAATTTGAAACTATCAGGCTTTAATCTGACTTGGAGCTCACGTTATGACCTGCAACACAAAGAGGTAGAATAAATAGCACCTAAGACTTTCTTCTGTAGCACTTTTTACCAGTAGATAAGAGTACCATGACAAGTCTCCTTCTGCACTGAGAATGCTCCTTGAGAAGGGTTTGTATACTGGTATTTCACTTTGGATCTTAAAGGAAGCCCAAATCCTTAACCCCACTCACCAAACAGTAATGGACACAAGAAACAGGAACAGTTTACCCTAGGCTACCTGGAAGACTAGAGAAATAACCAGTACAGAATGCAGGTCTTCTCCAATCACTAAACTGCAGGACACACCCCAAACCAGATCTTTCTTCTAGAGGGGAAGGAATATTAAAAAAAAGAAAGAGTCAGTCTTCCAGAAAGAAGACTCTCATGCTGTCAGATACTAGTCTGGAGAAGCAGAGGAGCCTCTGACAGGCTGGCTTCTTAATCTAAATGATTCCACATTGGTAACTGACAGTCCTTTCAATAAAGAAGCCCCTGAGTACTTAATAACAGAGAATTAACGATCTGACAATAGGCAAGGTACTTGCTCAGGCATTAGTAAGGAAACAGAGTGACACCTTACATGAAAAGCTACTTGAATGCCATTTAAACTTGTCAAATTGCAGAAAATAGAGCTGCAAATTGATAAAATCAAGGTTATTCATTATGTGAACTAATGTCTAATTTTCTTCAATTGCATCCATCTTACACAAGTTAAAACAAAAGATATTCTCTGCCCGAAATAATAATGCGTGGGAATGATCCTGGACACGGCAAACTACCCAGCACCGCCAAGAACTGCTGTAATGCATTCAGAGATCTTGCAGCAAGAACACACAAAACTAAGCACCCTCTCTGACCTCCTATAAAACACAGATCATACCATTCCCTAAATTAATTCCCTGCTTCAACCAGAGCATGCTGTCAAGAGAGGTGAAATTGCCAGCAAAGAATCCATGACAACCCTCCGTAAAACCCTCCAGTGGTTAATTACCCTCGCTCTTTTCAAATACAGCTCTTTCTTCTAAACTAAATTTGTCCAGCTGCAACTTCCAGCCCACAGCAATCACAATACGCTTGTCAGCTAGATGGAAGAACATTTCTGGTCCTTATTTAGGTACTTATAGACTGGTCAAGCCACCTTTAAACCTCTGCTCAATAAGCTAAAACAGATTGTGCTCTCAGAGCGTGTCACTAAGAGACATGTTTTCCAGAGCTTTTAATCATTCTGACAGATTGACTCTTACTCTCCTCCCATTTATCAGCATCCTTCTAGCACTGTTGAAACAAGACCCAGGCATACTATCACAAAAGCAATTGCACCAGTGACAAAGGCTTTACCTCCTGACTCTCATTTAACCATCCCTTATTTTCACATCCAAAAACCCCACTAATCCTTGTGGTAACTTGGGAACTTGTTGTTCAGCAGGTGCCCCAAGTCCCTCTCAGAGTCCTTCCCTTCCCTAAAGGGTCTCCCACCCTGCAAGCATGACCTCTTTAGTTCCTACATGCCAAATATGACTTTTGGCTCTGTTAGGAGGCTCCACTTGCACTTGCTTACATTCTCCTATATGGTACTACTCGCTTGGGAACCTGGCATCAGAGAATACTATCTTCTCTGTTGACACAGTCCTGAGGGGAGCATATCTGCAGACTGATAATCACTAATGATGAGGTTTTCTTCCATATTCACCTATTTTAAAAAAAATATTCAACAACATAGAGCTAGGAGCCAAATGCTGCAGGGCCTTACCAGAAACACACCTGCTCAGCAATGATTCCTTGTTAACAGCAATGATTCCTTGTTAACAGCAATGATTCCTTGTTAACAGCAATGATTCCTTGTTAAGCATCACAGTTAGATATGTGACACAGTGACCAGTTGGTAATATCATTAGCATGTGCCATGCTAAATCTGTATCACATTTTCCTCCCAAATGTCCTGTGGTAGCAAGTCAACTGCTGTAGAGATGTCTAGAGTATTTCCTTTAATCAACTAAATGTATCAAAAATATATAAAGTTAGTTTGACAGGATCTATTTTCTACAAACCCATCTTGACTGACATTAATTATATTACTGTTTTTAACTCTTTACAACTCAAATCACTTTATCATCCATTTCATTATTTTGCCCAGGATAAACATCAAGTTGACAGAGCTATAATTACAAGGTTTGTTTTGTTTACCCTTTTTCTACATCAGCACAACATTAGGTTTCTTCCTGGCTTCTGGAACCTCCCCACAGATCCAACAATCAGCATCATTAGTGTCCCAGAGAGATAGACATGCCATAATTTTTAAAACTGCTTATAGATGCATGGGGAAAACTTGCTCCAGCACCTACTTACATGGCACAGAATGGGCATCAAGCATCTCAGTAAAACACAGCTAAGGTGCAAACACTGAGAAAGGAAAAATGCTAGAAAATTCTACCTCAATCCACCACATTTTCAGGAACTTGAATTACCACAATAGCATTTCAAGACTCCTTTGATAGAGAAGCCCTCTGCAGCTGCTCCCTGACCTATGCATCCAGCAGAAGCAGGCAGAGGACTCCTGAAGGATGCCCTTCTTTGTGTGGTTTGATCAGAGACTGCAAATCAGAGCAACTGTGAGAACTGAGCACAAGTAAGCACATTCGGTAGAGTGGTAACAACAACTCATGACCATGAGAGGAGACACCTCTCAGCTAAAGCCTTCTAGGCAGGGACCCTAATTGAAATCAATGCTGAACACTCAAAAGTCAGGAGATAGGGAAGCTTAGGGATGTCAGCAAAATCTAATTCTCAATGAAAAAAAGATTAGACAAGTGGAAATTAGGCTAAGAAGAGGCTAGAGGGACTTGATGGAAGTGATAGTTGATGTAAGAGATGCAGACATGTCAAAGAGTAGCAGAGGCATTGCAGAAGGGCAATAAGGCAGCAGAGAAGAAAGAAGAAGTTAGCATGGAGAAGATGGTGGAGAAAGAAGAAATTAAATTGACAGTACCACTGCAAAGCCAGATGTAATTGCATGAAATCATGTTTTAACAATCCCCTCTCAGCCTACTTCAGTCAGCTTTCACAGCCTTTGCTCAGCACTGTCAAGCTCCACACCACTGCAGAGAAGGAAACAAATATTACAAGCAGTGAGGAAATTAAGCAGGGAGCTTTCAGGGCTGGAACCCGCATCTCCTTATCACTCACTACAGTCGTGAAACTGTAGCTGCTCTCCTCTCCAGGGCTGTAATACAACCTGTGTCAACACTGGGCAGAGCCAGGACATTTGCTCTGACAAAAATGGTAGACAATGAAAGTCTGGTTAGCAGAAGTGCTGCAGGTCAAGTTTGTTATTTGCTTCCTGACACAAGCAGTGTAGTCTTGTGTTGTCTGAAGATGGGAAATCACAAAAGGGAAACCCAAGAAACTTCATAACTTCAAAAAACCACTCTCACCCTTAAAAGCAACCCTGGGTTTTAAAGGTATAGAAGGTAAGTGGAGATGGGGGCTGTGTTTCCAGTCTCACCCTGCTACATTGCCCAAATTAATTTTGGCAGGAAGAGGAGAACAGGAGGAATGAAATTTCTGAGTCAGAAAAAGAGCAGGATCCTGAGCAATGAGGCAGTATGGTGAAGAACAGACATGTATTTTGAAAGTACAAGGATAACTGTACATAATGCCAGTAACTTGACAGCACAAGCACTTCAACTGCAAGGGTGACAATACTGGTAAGGGAATATTAGTTGTGCCTCACTTTTATGGTAACAGATCTGGGCAAAAATTAAAAAAATATAACAATTTACTAGGTTTAGTAAATGTTTATTGCACTATATTCAAAGCATATTTGCCTGTATGTAAAAGAATATTGAACCCATTGCAGAGCTGGCCAAATTGGCTGGCAACTCAGAAGAGATGGCATAGCTGACAGCAACCAAGCTAAAACATTGGGACTAAATCAAACTGACAATGTCCCTTTAAGGGAACAAGCATAACCAAACAGGTCTATTTTTAAACCACTTTTACAGAAGGCTGCTGCCATTTCTGACACTGTTACCAGCAGCCAAGACAGCATCTGTGGCAGCAATTTCATGGAGACAGTACAGCAGGAGGGTGGCTCCTCTACCTCCCTTCCCAGCATTGTCTCAGAAAAAGAGCAGTGAAAAGATTTTAATTAATTTTGTTCCCAAAAAACTCACAGCAAAGCAACCAGCATACGGTGCATCCATCAAATGGAACAACAATAGCCACGGCTGTGCACGCTCAGCGCTCTGATCTTTCAGGCAGTGTTGCTATTGTTAGTCAGACCACTTGTGGTTCTAGCATATCAAGGAGGAAGAGGTGCAGCAACTCATCACTATCCATAAGTGGTAATGATGAAGGCTACAGCCAGAGCCACCAGGTAGCAGATTTCTATTCCCAGGACAGATTGGTCTCCAGAGGACCTTTCCACCTCTTCTCCACCCAAACAAAAATCATTCCTTTTTCAGAAAGTCTGTTAAGTGCTAGAACAAAACAACAACAACAAAATCTTTTGATCATTATTAACAACACTGTTGTTTGCAGAATTATTAAAGAAAAAACCCACAATTTTTATATTTTCTTAAACAGAATTTGCTTAGGACTTTGGTGGTCATTCCTATACAATGTTAGGAAACACAAGTCTGAGGAGGAGATGTAGAACACCTAGACAAGAGATGCATTTTAAAATACCTAAGCCCATATTAGACTTAGGGAGGGAAAATACCTACAAATCATGTAGTAGGAAGCATTTTACATCTCCCACTTCTATCAATTCACTAAAGCAACATTGTGATGAAGTGTCAATTGACCTATCTGATTTATTCAGAAGTATAATCCAAGAGATATTCCATATCAGGAAGGCTGTAGTTTTAGATCAGTAAATTCCTGTTGACACAGCTCTTAAAATACAACTTGCTCATTTGCAGCCTACATTCTCACAATACTGGGAAACAGCTGCTAATTAACAGTAGTGCTGCTGAGAGCCAAGTAGTTGTACCCAATATTGGCAACATTTTAGGTTTTCACACTAGGGAATACAGCATTAACTTGGGTCAAACTATCTCTGCAATTCTTAAGACCTCCTTCACATTGCAGAACACAATTTAATAGAGACATAACCTCCCCAACATCTTCCCCTTCTCCCATTAACAAACCTCTAACATCCCTGTGGCACTTTGAGCAATTGCTTGCACAGCAAAGCACTAGCGGAGCAGCATTTAAACTGTTTCAGCTGTCTTTCATGCAGTTTTCAGCCATGTGATCAGCAAACACTCTATAGACCACAGCAATCCACAAACTGTAACTTCATTATCTATGGCAAAACTGGACGTTTACATGGATTGCAACAGCATAGCACAGACTTCATAAAGCATCCTCTTCTAACCTTAAAAAGTGTAATTTCCAGAGCAGAAGGTGCTCCCTTCTTCATTAGCATCAAAAAGTCACTAATGGTGCCACTAGACATCAAACAGCATCCTTTTGAGAATCTGGCATATTCTTCACTCTCCCAGCTTTCAGATGGGTACAGCATTCAGCTGAATAGCTTTTTCAACAAATGACGTGTCACAGCCTTGACACAAAATTACTTGCACCTTGTCAATCATTCACTCACCATCAAGTTCAAATGCTTATCTTCACAGAGATGAATTTGATCTGCACTGCAGTTAAGAATGTTAAATATGGACTCTCAGAGGAGAAGATGAGCGTAAGTAAAAGCACAAAGCAATGTGACAAATCAGAGAAAATACCACACCATTTGTACATTAAATAGGCAACGCAACTTCAGTAGCGCATGGAAATTCAGGCATACAGAACAACAAAAGCTGAGTGTTAGATGACAAGGATGGAAATGTAAGCTGATATGGATAGTCTCCAGTTTTAAACTGGTGACCTAAACATCCCAGCCCAAAGGTTAGCTACTGTTTTATCTATCAAGGTTGTTATGCTGCACCCATCACTGTAACACAGAGAATCAGGTCCTTTATTGCCAGAGAGAAATCCATGTGTCATTTCCAACACCCCAGTTATTTCTTTGATAAATGTGGAAAACAAAGCACTATTGTGCACAGCAAGTTGCCTGTACTAGTCAAGGCATCACTCATCAGTCCATTCAAACCAATTCAGTCTGAACTGAAACTATGGTAAAAGTTTAACATAGTCACTTTAGAATTATTCAGGTAAAATAATAGTAATTACTAACTTTTATACTTAACATATCTGGGTCCATGTCACAAAAGTAACTCAAATATCTTAAAGATGCCTGCAAGGAAAGAGCAGAAGCCAACAAAAGCCTAGTCTGGGATTTCTGAGAGGTCCAAAAGAATTCAATTCAAAAGAGTTGGATGCTTAATATACCTGCAGTTCACTTCAAAAATAACAATCTAAGATGCCTGAAATGGCAAAGAAAGCAGGCTCTGCAGAGTCCAGACACCAGCAGAATTTATGATAATGCAACATACGACCTACAGGAAAGGTCTTGTTTAGTATTACATTCTTACCACTTCTCAAAGTCATTTTAGAATCATCTTGGCCTCATTCACCCCTCCTTCCCTAGAGGGCTTTCCACTGAATGATATTGTATTTCACAATTATATTTTTAGTGGAGAACTATGTTTAATTGAGAAGCCTATTTTCTGGCATAACCCTGCTTTGACATGATGTTTTTAAACAGCCTGTTCCCAGATTTTTCCCAGTCCTCCCAAATCAGCCAGAGAAGCCACTTTAAGTGTCAGTGCATGCTGTCTTCCATGGAGACCCTGCTGGGCCACATCACAAAGCTGGGAAACAATTGAGTTTTTGCCAGGTGTGTCTCTCTTTACAGTTAAGGATTTAGATATATTATTCCTCATGTTTAATATTCTGTTTACTTCCTTTTATCCTGGTGTCAACCATCTTCAACAGTGAAAGATTACACAAACCAGTCAGTCAGTGTACATCATCTAAGCTGATACACAACAATTCTGAGGTTATTGATTCTTGTAGATCTTAATATCCCATTGAACAGCTTAATCTGATTAACTCAGTTTAATTCAATGCCCCTCATTCATTAGTCTGAGTTCTTAACTTCCACATGCTACATTAGCTGCATTTCTGTCTCTTCAGTTTTCTTTTCAACCCTCTTTCATGAATCAGGTAACTCTATACTGTATTTGCAGTCAAAGACCTCAAGGAATCAACTCAAGAGCAGCAATCTTCAATAAAGCTGAGCTTCTCTGTTAAAGTATGCTCCACTTAATCACTCTTTGAATCAAGGTGCTGCAGCTTCATCAAGAACAGCTCCAGTACAGGGCATTCCCAAGACTGGAGGCAATGGATAACTGGTACACCAGGACACAAAAGCTTGCTTAAATGACACATCAGGAGACTACATCTGTGTGCAGTGACAGCAGATACAGATGAAGCAGCCTGCCCTTCTACCTCTCTTTTGGTGTTTTGATGCTTTTTGAAGCTACTTTCAGAAGCCTGGAGATACTACACATCCTCTTTTCACAGTGATCTATACATACAGGGCTCGTTTCTGCTTTACTGTGCCAGTGCAACACAACATATTTCCCAGTCTAAGCCATTTTATGTAAGGAGGTGCCTTGGAAATTAACACTGGCATGAGGGAGAGGAGGAACATAATAGCAAGTCCTGAAGCTTTTAAAGCAATGGATATTTCTCCTAGTTCTAAGTGATTTTATTATATCTCAGACTTTCATCACGTTACCTCAAATGGCAGGAGCCAGCCCACCACTTGCTTTCATAGCATTGCCATTACTGCAAAGCAGCATCTCTTAACGGTGCCAAGGTTAGTAGCTCCAGACAGAAAACAGGGATTATGGTAGGGTGCCCATTTACCCACTGCTACCTCATTTCATCAGCCGTTTATCAACATGTTCTTCATTTGGAGAAATAAAAGTCAGTGGTAGGCGGAGCTCTTTCAGTACATTTAACCTCCCTGGCGTAATACAGGTGGTAACACAGCTGAGAACAAACACTTTCATTTTTCCTCCAGAGCCAGCTTGGCTGCAGACAAGCTGCTTCTTAATTAGAGATTGCAATATTTCTGGCAAGGGTTAAGCATGCTTTCTACAGCTGGGATTTGCCTGGCTGTTGCTTTCTTAGTTAAAGAATATGCACTTTTTCTTACTAGCTCATTCAGCTTCTAGAATCATAGAACATTCCGAGTTGGAAGGGACCCACAAGGATCATGCGTCCAACTCCTGTCCCTGCATAGTACAATCCCAAAATTCACACCATGTGAATCACCCAAGGTCCATAAAAGAAAGGCCTGGCTCAAGTTACGTACAAGTGAGACATAAATCTATGGAAAGCTTTAGGCAGATAAAGAATCTGTTAAGGAAGTTTATTTTCTGTAGGTTTCCTGTTGCAGAGACTCAGGCATGGATTCCTGAAATTCTTCTTAAATAAACAATTTACTCACAAGGTACAGCATAGAGTAGCTCAAGCTGGGTACCTCCTGAAGGGGGACCCTCAGTAAAAACAAACAAACAAACCAACCAACCAACCTTGGACAACAATACCCCCATAATCCAAGCCCCCACCCACCTATGTCACTCTAGGCCAACTGCAAAATTAGATACTAGAATCTCTTCATTTTCAACCAAAGTCCTGACCTTCAGCTTCTATATTGCACCTACAGCTGGAGAAAAACTATTAGCAAACCAAAGCATTCTCTGTTTTGTCGTCTTCTAGATACCATTCTGTTCTTTTACTTATCTCCAGGAATGTAGCTCCCCTTATCTGGTAGCTTAAACCACTCTGAGACCTTTTTTAACCTCAACAAAGCAGAAAGTTCACAGCTTGCAGAAGTTATGCTAAAGCAGACTTAGTTATGCCAAGCAAATTCTATACGAGCAGTTTCTAAACAAGTTCTATAAGAAGCAGTATACCAAATAATTCATAAACTAAGGCAGAGACCAGAGACCGAGATATTAGAACACTGATACTGTTTTACAGTTTATAAACCCTGTCACATGCTGTAATAAGCATTTCTCTGTTAGTTTCCTACAACAGAGTCGTTATCACTGCATTGTGAACAATGTCCAAGGAAGCTTCAGAAGACCTCCTGGCTTGTTTCCAAGTCACTTCTGCTCCCTGAATATCTTTACTCCAACAGCTGCCCGCCAACAATTGCCTTGCACAGGAAATTTCACCAAGTTTAATTTCTTGGGATATACATGAGGACAATAGAAAAGAAGTACCATCATTCCAGAGCTTCACACAGAAAAAGAGGTACTGTAGCAGCTTGTTCCACTTTGGGAAATATTTATCCCTCTCTATGTTTTATATTTAACATGTAAGGTAAATACAAATCATATATCCTATCTCTAGAAGGATTAGAGATCCTGGAATTAAAATGTTGCCTTGACTTATGTTTATGTGGTGCCAAACACGAGATCTCTGTTATGGCTTGCAAGACTCACCAAGAATGGCTGATTGAGAATCGAAACTTAAAGTCACATCAGCACAAGCTTTTTCTTCTTGACAAGATATAGTATTTTAGAACATAAACCAAGGAACAACAAGGCATAACTAGATGTCCCTCCCTTTACCATTAACTCCCCACCGTATCTTTAAGGACACTTATTACTTCATGTCATTTAATATCATAGTAGAGTACTTTAGATCTTTACCTGTCTTCACACCTGTCTCCTCTCTGCATCCCCTGCAAGTTCACGGGATGACAGTATCCTACTATTAGTTCACTTAATTTTCTATACATTTCTGTCAAAGTGTTAGTATTTGCTTCAGTTGGTCAGTCTTTACAATTGGTCAGTGTTTCAGAAGTAATGATTCAAAATAACTAGGGTGCTTGGTTTTCAAGTTTAAAGCCAATGACTTGTAGTCTCACTCCTCAAACAAAGATCAGTAACATTTGGCTGACAGGTAACATACTGGTTTACATATACTTATATACATATATGTGTTTAAAACACTGCATACTAGAGACCTTTTTCCATATTCAGGCTAGCTTCTCATCCAGTGATGTATACATTGTGTTTCACACTCTACAAATTCCTAGTATGCATATAACTCGATAAATCAGCCACAGCCTCTTTGTTGCATCCATCTTCCCACTCACTGCCCTGAAATGCTTTGTCAGCAAAGACTTAAGCTATTGGTTCCACAGGTTCATGTAGATCAATATTAAACACATGGTAGTTTAGTGTGCAGTGGCTAATATCATTCAGAGAGTGCAGTTACCTGGGTGAGATTTCCAAAGCACTCAACACTGACCGAATCCAGCGGTATCACTCTTGTGGAGACCCAGCACACAGGTTCTCCTCTAACTGTTATATTGGCTATGGACCACAGTGTTCCTTAAAGTTTAGTAAGACCAGACTAAAAGAGATACCAGATGGTTCAGAACAAGCTGTTGGGTTACAGCTAACAGCAATTTCACCTGCTGAAACCCACAAATCTTGGCTGTCCTGAGAACAGGCACATCTTGCCACACTCATACAATGTAAAATTTATCATCTGCTTCATTTCTAATCTTTCCCATGGAAAAAAAATGGGTACCCAGGACTCTCACTTTACCACCCTTCACTGAGTTTCAACGCAAAGTAGAGTGAAGTTTTCTACATATTTTAGGCTGCACATTGCCTGAGACTCAAGGAAGTAGAATCACATAACTGTATAAGAGAAAGGAAAACACACAGCAGAAATCAGGCTGAGGCAGCCACAACTTCACATAAACTGTTTCCATCTCCAAAAGCAATCCTGACTGTTAAATGTATCAACATTTCCTCTAACCAAAAAGCCAGGAAACGGCTTTGCTGTTGAAATACCATGTGATTTTAGGCAAGGTATTGTCTTAAGTTGATGAATAGCAAAGAGCTGGGATATGATGGAAAAAAATGGATTATTAGTCAGCTTGGAAGGGATGTGGAAAAAGAACACCAAGGAGGCAGCAGTGTTTCAGCCACGGGTGTCACAGCTTAGTATATAGTCCCAGGGCAGACATGGGAGGGCAGCAAATTGATCCAGGGGTGCTAACACAGTGAGAGACTGTAAGTGATGCTTCAGACTGAGCAAGCTGACAGCATACAAAAAAAAAGGAACTGACAAACACAGTGTCATTGTATGTTACCTACGTTACCTGCCCAGCCTGGCTGTGTAGGCAGGCAGTAAAAATAATTCACACTGCAAAGTTAGCAACTCTGTCAAGAGAGACAGCATGCCTATCATGGAGTGTCATGACATACCACAGACAAACAAAGCCCTTCACAGTTTTGCAGTGACAGACAAGCCAAGCACAAGAACTATTTCTTTCACCACTGGAAGGCAGTCTCCTCTGGAGCAAAATGCCGAGGAGATTTTACAGTAAAAATTTAACTCTGCAACTGCAGCTAGTCCAAAGGAAACTGCAAAAAAAAAAAAATAGATGAACTTGAGGAAACAGTCTATAGCTGTAAAATAGCCAGGTACTGGAGATAACCCCAGCTGCACAAGATGATGAGAAGTAATACCACTTGTTAACAGCCACATCTGACTTAAGTCCTTACCTTAGAAACTTCCTGTGAGCTACAGCACAGTGGTGATGCACCTGGAACACAGCCAGTTCACAAAAAAAAAAAAAAAAAAAAAAAGGAAAGAAAGAAGAACAAGTCACCTACCAAAAAGTCACCTACCAAATCATCACCTCATCTCCTGTAGCACACAAGCTCACCTGAGCATCCTCAAGATCTCATCAGTCACAACCTAGATGCAGCTTTCAGAGAGGACTTACAGGGAGGCTCCAGGCTGCCATGGCAGGAGACAAGTCAGTCACATGCAGTCAGTATGTGTTGTGAATGTGCTGACAGACTGGATCCTTGTGCTGTACCAAGGGCACCTTTTTACAGTTCCCACCAATATGAAATATGCAGGCTATTATATTTACATATTGCCTTTATGTTCCAGCTACTTTAGGAACAAGGCAACAGTCCACAGAGGATGCCTTCCTGCTCTTTCCTCTTGTTGTTTTGCATACCCTTGAGCTGCACTGCTCTCAGCCAAATGCCAAAGAAACCAGTCTTTCATCCTCCACAGCAGTGCTCTACCCCGCAGGGAAACACATCAAAGCTGTCAGTCCCACACACACATCACCATTTACTGAGAAATTGCCCTGTCCTCTCACCCACCCACCCCTCAACAGATGAGCAACTTCACCACACACATGTCAGCTTCAGTATGAAATGGAAAAGCCCGCAGCCAAAGCAGCAGCTGCAATGGCTGATTTAGCCATTGGTGATAAAGGAAGTGAGGGAAAGAAGTCTGAAACTCTGCAGTCTCTGCTGTTATTTGTATTACAGAAAGTCTTGATAAGCACTGTTACAGATGTGGTACCTATACACACTAAGACCCAGGGTAAAGTCCCAATACAGGAGTCAGGTAAGAGAATCAGTATTTCTGTTTCTATAACCCATTAATTCAGTAACAACACCACACAACTAAGGTCACAAAAGGAACACCAGAAATTTGTATCTCCTCTGACACTGATCAGCACCAGACCAAGGAATAACAGGCCAACCCAGTGCAAGAGCTCCAGCAGCCCAAAAGGAGCCTTTAAGAAGGAAATCCAATGGGCAAGCCTTGAAACTGCAGTTGTCAAAATGATAATTCAAACTTTCACACTAATGCTCCTAAGCTGCCCCCAGGCCCTGAAATGGCTCCATTGTCTGTACAGAATGGTGCAGCATAGGTGAAGACATGAACACCAGACCCACAGCACATCCTGACCAGGCAATCCAGCACCTGTTGTCCCTCTCCTGAACTTTGCTTCTCTTAAGCATTCAACAGAAAGCTTTATAAAAAAATCTCAAGTCTCAAGCTGTAGTGGGGTTTCAGTGTTTTGTTTTGTTTGTTTGTTTTTTCCTTTTTTTTATTGTTTGCTCTTTCTTTTGTTTTCTTCCTGATGTAGCTTAATTTCCAATCATGGATGATCTGAGGTGGAGACAAAGGAAGAACTGAGGGAAGCTATAAGCCTTTGGACTACTCCATTAACAGCATCTACGTACTCCTATATTCCAAGATGCTGCTGAAGCCACATAACTTCACAGCCCTCTGTACTTTGAAGCGTGCATTTTCCGTGCCCTCCAAGCACATCTGTATTTGTACTACTGTGGTAACTAATGGCTTCAACCAGAGGAGAGCCCATGATGCCAAATGCAGCACACATGCATAAGAAACAACTCCTGCCCCCCAAAGTGGTCCTAATGTAAACCAAGGTGAAATGAGGGGGATGAACCAAATACAGAGAATGAGATAAGAGGATGGAAAAGCTATTACATGAACAGGTGTTTTCACTGACTGTCTCTACTCCCCTCCTCTTTCTCCATAGAGCTCAGCTGCCTACAACCAACACACCATGAAGACTGAAACCGTGAATCGGGGTTTGAGGGGTTTTTTTAGTCCAGAAAAAGGCAGAAATATAACATAAAGCTATCCTAACCCAGGGAAGTTCAGCTTTTCCAATGCACTCTTCAAGCAAGCAATTACAAGTGATGGGATGATTCTCTAGAGAAGTGCTAGAGGAGGCAGGGATTTAAATGCTGCTCTGAATTTTACAACAGGTGAAGGTACTTATCTACCCAGACCTGGCCCTGCTTTTTATGACTGCTTTCTTCCATTCTCAGACACCTAAAAAGGACAAGAGAAAGGAAGTGTGGGAGTACCCCTCTTCTTACCCATGCCTGCAGCAAAGACAACATCTTATATATAGCATGCCCACTGCACACACCCCTCCACAGCTTGTATCACTCAGAATTCACACCAGAAGGGTGTGACATTTTCTCCAGATTGCAATATGGCCATTCATTTACAGAATACTAGTGCTGCTGCTTAGGATGACTACTGCACACCAGGAAATTTGGGGGGGTGGGGAGGGGTGGCAGGGAACAACAACACAATGCACACACCCCCCTCCATGTGCCAAGAGAAAAGGAGATGCATGTGCCAAGCTCTTTTCCAAGATTATGTTAGAAAACTGGGCAGTGACCTGAAAGGATAACTTCAGATGAATAGACTCATATGCAGCCCATGTACTTAACTTGTATGCCAACAAGCAATATAGCACAGCTCTGCTATTCATCCCATCTGATTGTGGAAGGATGGGAGTTGGAAGCTTTGCACTGCCAAAATGCCAGCCACTAGCCAAAAGGTACATTTGGTTGCTTGTCAGTGCAGCAGATGTGAAATGGGCATCCTTTCCCTTCTCTGACCTCCTCAAGGACAACAAAAACAGCTCCAGAGAAGGAAATAACAGAGGTCAGCAAAAGTAACACATTTTCTGAAAGTTTTGTTTTTTTGGCACTGTCCCATATCATGTTTGTCCACCAGAAATTTGTCAAGAAAACACAATCCCCTTGATATTAATCTCTTGCATTTAAAAAAAAAAAAAAAAAAAAAAAAGAAAGAAAAATACAGTTATCAGTAGCATCAGGGAGGGTTTGTGCTGACAGGATTTGACAGGATTAAGAGGAGGACTGACCAGCATGTAGGAATGCTGAATACATAGAACCAAGACACCACAGAGTCATGAGCCTGTATGAAATCTCTCAAATTCCTCTTACAAATATCCTGTTTACTCACTGCCTCTTGAAGTATTAAAACATGTCATGGGGTATTTCAGTCCTGGAGGCACATTCTTTAAATTCAATGGTCTTTTAAATACTGAGGAGAGGAGTTGCTCCACCTGGCCATGTAGCATGGAGGGAAAGTATTGTGACCATAAATGCTTAAGGAAATTACAGGAAGGAATGAGTTTCAGTTCATGGCTCTACTTGAATCAGTGCTGGGAAAAACAAGGTGCAAACAATGGCAGAATCTGTATGTAACAGTTCTACCCCTAAATGAGATTCCTCTTAATAAAGATATGACAAAAAATAATCTGCTGCTCAATGCAACAGTAAAGTATCTGCCCAATCCTACCATAGTATGGAACAGTAAAAAGACAAAGCTGATTGCAGCAATTAGACAGATTCCATGGAAAACAGAGACAACACACATGAGCATATTTACAGACGAAAGGCTTCACAGAATTACCATCCTGCAAGGGAAGGGACACTTGCTTCCTGGTATGCCCACCACCTTCTACAAACTCCATCAAAGACTGCCAAGCCAATTCAGTTTGGGCCTTAACAAATTACAAAATTTTTACATCTGCCTGCTAGGAAGAGTTCCTGTATTACATATAATTTTAAGCAAGCTGACTGTATAAACCCACCAGTGACAAGCTTTTTAAAAGTTACTAATTTCATCAGCCATTTTAATTTCAAATCTGGAACTGCATTTAAAGCCACTGGGACACTGAAGCTATTAAAAGTGGGGTTTATTTACAGAGCCATTCTTAGCAGCATATTTATTTAATAAAATATATGTAAATTGTATGTGCTATTAATAAGCTTATTCAAAGAGTTAACCCAAACAGATTTCTAACTTAATACAGTGATCCAAGGCCTTCTCAGAGAACACTTATCCTTCCCCATTCATGTGAATTTACAGGGATCAGCCTCCTGCTCTTAAAGTCACACTGTAAGAGGGGCATTCAAATAGGTTAACAAGAATGACCAATGTTTTAACCTGCTCTATCTACACTAAGAATAATAAGAACTTCAACAACATGCTCCACTTAGTCACAACTCCCTTTTAAATACAACAACTAAAAACATTTAAAAAAAAAAGAAAAATTTAAAAAAAATCAAACCACAAAGCCCACAAACCCACCACACAAGCCCAGGGCAAAGTTCTTCCATTATCCTGGTACATCCAGTTGACCAGCACCAAATGGTACTGGCAGAGAAGAGCAGCATCTCACCTTAGCAAGGTTGCAATACACTTAAATATCAGATGAAAACATCTATATATACACAGAACACACTTCCATCTACAAAACCACCACCAACACCTTCAGGCTGGAAATGCCAGGAAGCACTAGGAGCTATTTGTCTCAATGAAGAACTAGGTTTCTCAATGACTACATTGTTACTGTGTTCACTCATTTACTTTCATGTAAATATCTATGAGACTTTCCAAGTATTTCTGAAGCAAATTAACAAGTTTTACTATATTCCATTTCCTTTTTCAGGCTAGGGAAGACACAAGGTGATAATGTGCCATAGTAACACACACATGCACACACCCACACATAAAGCAAGCAAGAGGTAAAAGATGAGGTTTTACACCGATGTCAGAGAAAGGCATGTTTTTCTGCCATAAAAGCTGAAGTTACATAGCCTTCCTCCAGTAGTTCCTCTACCTGCTGGTCTATACAGAAGTAGAACAACTCAAAAAACTTCCCAATTCCTGATAACCCAGTCTCTTACAACAGTACTTCAGTAACTAATGCTTATCTCTTCTTTAAGCTTCCAAAATTCATGAATGCTACAGTCATTCACTCAACGCAATACAAGACATTAACAATCCTGGCACCTGCATCTGACCTAGTAATACAGAGTCAAAGAGAAACAGGTATTTATAGAACACAATTCACTCATCTTCAGAGATTTTCTGACATCTACTTGGATATGAGCTGTGCCCCCAGAAATACCCATTTGTCTCCTCCAATCACAAACAAGAGTCTAAACAATGTGCTCTGATGCAGGTTCCTAAAGATATTAAGTTGAACCCCCTTAAATTTAGGTTTACAGAGCACTTCTTCAGAGACAAACTCTAGTTGCAGCAAAGATACAAAATAATAATAATTTCTTAGTTGGTACAAGAAGTACACCTGCAAATAACAAGTACCACACCAATTTCCCAACTCAATTTACTTGACACAGTTGAACAGTCTTTGGGCTCAACTCAGAGTGAAATACAAGATTACCCCTTTCCTGTGCTGCACATGCAGATTTTCTTGCACTTGACCTGAACAAGTGAAGTCTCCAGTCCTCATTTTTAGGCTATCTGATAGAGTTTGATCTGAGGATCACTGTTCACTGCTTCATTATCTGCTCTCATACTGCAGGCTTGAAAAACCAATAGTCCTTTGCCCAAGAGAATATCTTATGAATGATTAATTTCTGATCATTCCGTATGAGGTCCAGGATTTTTTCTGTAAACCACCCACTGTGCTACATTAGAACAGACAAAAAAGGAAGCAAACTCCGTAGTCTAAATGAGTTTCACAGTCTCAAAAAGAAGGGAGATGATGAGGAAAGGAGAAGTAACTCCTACAACCAACAGATCATGTGCAGACAGCTGTAACCAGCTAATGACTAAAGTTAACATTTCACTTTTACAGGCATCTAGGAGGAACTGAACAATGTCGGTGCTGTGCACTGACGTAACAATTAAATTCTTCTATAATGGCAGCAGGATTTTTCACTTCAGTCTTCCTACTGTTACTATTTGTATTGCTTAGGTTCTAGTTTGTGCTGGGGATACTTGTAGTGCTTCACCTGGAGAAATACTGTCCCTTAGAAAGGACTCGCAAAGAATCATTTTGCTACCTCATGAAGTCAAGGCTCTAAAAATGCATTACCCTGAGGAAAAAAGAAGCGAAAGATGACTTGCCGTACAACTACCAAGCACTAGAAAGGAGTGCAACTGCATGAGTTTGATACACTTTAGAGAACAATACAGAACAATATATGGCATCATCCTGCAACACCAGCAAGCCGTAGTCTTTGCCACGGACTTGGAAACATCTGACATGCGTTTAGTCAAATGTTTTATGTGAATTAATGACCAAGAGAAGCTCTTGGCATCCTCAAAGTGTAACCAAACTCACAAGGTACTGCTGGATTCCCACACTCTACCAGACTGTGTGGCATCAAGAGCGGTCCTCCAACACCTGCACACCTTATAGCCTTGTAGCTTTCTTCTTTGCTTTACATGTGTAGCCTCAGAAGAAAAAAAATATTTCAAAGCATCCAGATCACTTCTTTTGTTTTTCCCTTATTTTACTTCATCTGTCCATTAGGAACAGATCAGTTGTCAACTCTGTGCTTTAAGACAGGAAATAGGTCTGATCCAACAGACTAGAGCCAGGCTTTCAAACACAGTGAATATTCAGGTCCACAAGTTTATTTTAGCACCAGAAGACCTACTACCATTTCTAAGGACAAGCCAATACAGAAACCCATGGAAAATGTACAGAATTGAGAAGGAGTAGTGAGCCTCATGTTTCGTAGGATTGTGACAGGACACATGACACTGAGTTCATTATGCCACTTACCCTTTTTAAGTCAGAGCTGATTGCACAATAAACACCGAGTCCACATTTCATGCCTTATTTTAGGTATGCAACAAGTCCATGGGTGCATAAACATCAGGTAGTTAAACAGTGCATGAAATACACTGCAGCTAGGCTAGAAGAGTTACTAAACCCCATTTGGTCAGAGAGACTGTCTCTGCCTTGGAACCAGACAAACAGCTTTGATTTTCCAAAAGGCATTTCATCAGGAAGGTGCATGGCACACAGTAATTACCTATGTTCTCAAAAGCGGCGAGACAGATGACCAGCTGCATACCTATCCTCCTCCTGGCCCAGTTCCCAAGCATTCTGGCATTTTCCACTGTTGCCTACATGAATTAGACAGAAGACAAAGGCAAACTGCATTGAGGTTTCTGCCAGTTGGGTAGCACTTTAGGTTTTAAGGACCACAGCCTAGGATTCAGTCACAACAGTTACTGTTTACAACATGCTACAAATACCCTGTTAGGAAACATAACAGCTCTTCAACTGCAGTGCTGCTCTGTACTGTGAAATATGTCAGCAGGGCTTTGCCAGGGTACAGCAATATTAAATATTCTGCATGTCCTTGAAATCCAAATGTTCAGGCCACCAAGTCCAACTAGCCTCTCACACACACTCCCTAGATGGAAGATTGAACATGACTAGATTAATTTCTAACTTTCTGTATTTTTTTTTTCAAATTCCCCAATAAAGTAGTGTGTTCACTGTTCTGCATCATTACCTTCTGTCCCTCTAACACAAGGTGTATGAAAATCCAGAGGCAAGTAAGAGCAGCTTGTCTTCAGTGATATGATAGGACCAAAACTTCAATTTACCTTCACCACTTAACATGTTACCTGTGAAGCCTCATTCAGAATAACACTTGTGTCTTTTTGAGGGAATAATGCCTAAAATAAAAAGCAGCTGCTGACTCAATTGCCCCATTACAGCTGCTGCTGTTTTCACAAGCAACCATACTATTTCAAGTATTCCTTTGCCTAGCAGAGTCTTTACTGACATCACACAGGTACAATGTAATTCATTTCAGATAAAGAAGATCAAGAGAGAACAAAAGTAAAGCTCTCAGGAAAGAGCACAGCATGATTGTGTTTCCCCTCTGTGGAAAAATACAGCAACTTCAAGAACAAAATGGCACCAGTAACCATCTTAAAAGACACAAAGTTATTGGGGGGGGGAAGGGGGCAGCTAAAAGACCAGCAGTTCTGCAGCTGTACTTGTTAGCCAGATACAAACAATAAGGGACTATCTGCAAAAAGAGTGCAACAAGGAATGCAGGGTGGAAAGGACTACAGGGAACATGAGGTGCAAAGGGAAGACCGTGAAGTAAATTTCTGTTGGACATTTCTTCAAAGAGCATGGCAAATTCAGGAACAGATTCCATAGCAATTGTGCAATGTAACCCAAAAGCACTAACTGTTGTCCAGAGATATTTATGATACTTTATAGAGGAAGGCTATTATCCCTTGGAATGTACTACAGAAGCATCATTTTGCTGCTTCAGAGGTCCAAGGCTCTAAAAAAATCTGTGTTACACTTAGGAGTAAAAGTGAAGTATGCAGAAGTGATCAAAGGAGAACGGGCTGGTTTTATAGCCTGCAGGGGAAACAACTGATCATATATTCTTCCTATGACAAACAACTGAGAAAGTAATTGAGAGCCTAGCAGAAACCAATGTTGTTACCTCAGCATTATTGATTTTAGGCAGACATCTTAATCTAACATATGACACAACTTTGGTCATTGCAGTAAGATATAGCTTTCAAGGAAAAATGATATTTATAAAGGTAGTTTACAGTTCAGTTAGAGATTCTTATCAAGTCAAGTCCAGGCTATAAAGGAATGGAAAGAAAGGGACTTCTTAAAAACAAAATGGATAGAAAGTTTGATTAAAAAGTGAAAATATGATTCAAGTATATTAAAGCAGAAGAGTCTTCCGATCTTCAAAACACTAAAAGGAAGCAATAAAACCCTAACTTTAAAATACTGGTACTGAAAAATGCACAGATCACCTGTTAGGGTTTGGGTTTTTTTAATTTCTTACCAAATGTAACAGAAATGTTACAATTGTTTATATTAAAATGATAAAATGTTTATATAAAATGAATCCAGAACAAGATAAGAAAAGTCTATATATCTCTTTGTTACCATTCAAACTCCAAGGAATACAACAATAAAGAAATAAAAACTATCAATACCAAAGAGCAAAATTATATAACAATCATCTTAAGAATACATATAGAGAAAAAAGTGAGTTCAATTCACAGCAATTACTAAGAGTGCATCTTCAAATTAAAAAAAAAAAAGTGAGGCAATAGAGAGAGCATTGCACACAACTAAAGAATTCCTTCCTACCTTCCTTCTGCTTCCTTCTACAAGCAGTCAGCCCTTTGCAATGTCAGATGCTGCTCCCTGCACCCCTCACTCTCCCCCATTTCCTGGGAACCCTGAGCCATCCCCCCTGCAGGTTTTCAGCCTGGAGGGAGTAATGTACCACACATGGAGTTTCAGGTGATGACACTAATTGGGCTCGCTCTCCAGCACATGTATTTTACCTCCTAAATCCATTATCACCTTCTTCACTGCATCATATTAGCAAACCACAGCTGATGAATATAGATATCCCTTCCCTATTCTTCCCAACTGACAAACAGTCTAGTTGGAATTCTTGATTTTAAGTTCCAAAGTGAATAGTTTGGCGTGATTTCACATGTTTGTAGCAAATTCTTATGCTGTCCATGCAGTTGTTCCAAGTGTGAGCTGGGCCACAGCATGGAAGGAGATTGTTCAGAATAATCTGTCACCTGTTTTGAGGAATTCAATGTGCCTCCAAACCACATCCTTCAATGACAAACTCTCTTTGTCAGGAGAACTGCTTCTATCATTGGATCTGTCAAGCTGAGCCACTGAACGAGCTATTTCGCAGGGTCTCCCCCAGTCAAGCTCGATTTGAGTTTTACAGTCCTTGATACTTGTGGGATATTTTCATAGAAGCCATTAACTCACCTTGCACCGGGAATTATGCTGCTTGGCAGAGGCTATCTCTCCTCACAATACCCTGCATGTCCAAAGCTGAACCTAGTCTTGTAATGAGATGGCAAGAAGTAGTCATATATATTCAAAATGCTGGCCTGTAAGCCAGTAAGGCCTGAAAATATTTACCAATATGTCAAAATGCTTCTAGCTGAAAACTGTTTCTAAACCATTCGCTGTTTGCAAGTTTAATGGCTTAAGGCTTATGGGCTCATGAATCACCAGCTTTCTTAGCAGCAGCATTTGAAATGTTGATACCTTAGCCTTGAAATAGATGTGAAGGTACCACAGCCTTTACAAGCTGTTATCGAAAGCCATACTTTAAAAGCTCCCACAGAAGACTGAATGTGATAGGAGTAGCTGAGCAGGATGAAAGTAACTGAACCAACTTAGTTAAAGTCATTGTTCATGTCTGCACTCCATTTTAGTAATTGCCCTCCAGTTGGACAATGAATCATATTAAAGGAAGCTTTGATACTTACAGTTTGTCTGATAAAAAATCCAGACAACTTGAGAAGCAGTTATGAGTATTTGGGAATCTATTCTTCTTATTTCAAATTACTGAATTCAACCATCAGAATAAAATTTTGGATAACAATTCCATTTATCACAGATTTTAAAAAAATAAAATATTGTACCTTTCTTACAATCCCAAGATTTTCAGTTGAGAAGATGTATGAACATTCATGGCAAAAAAATTGCTACAACAGAAACATGTAGAATGAATATCTCTAAGGTCAAGGAGGTTATGCCAGTAAATGGCAAACACTGCATTACAGAACTGTAAAATGAAATGTTAAGTGTACGCTTTACTGGAGAGAGAACAGGGATGGAACAGACAAATACAACAGCAAAACCAACTGGAAGAAAAAAGAAATCTCAATTATTAATAATAAGTAATAATTCCATATACAGTTCTCTAAAATAGGCCACCATCAATTGATTTACCTAGGTCTTACAAAGGGTTATACACTGTGGAGTGCAAAACTATAAAATATATACATGTTTTGTCTACGATGCCTACGACAGACAGAAGAATGAACACATAAATATGGTAAATAAATTCTGTTTCAGTTTTAACCAAAGTGATTATGAAAACACTAAAACTAAATAAATAAATACATTAGAATGCTGCTGAGTTTATTTCTCTGTGAATAGCTTAAAATGTATGGGAAGTCACGGCTTCCTGTTTTTTTCTGGGTAACTGGCCCCATCTGTAGACACATTCATCCACCATGTCAAAACAGAAACCTTGCAGACCTGCCTCTTCACTCCTGTCTCCTTGCAGCCAGATTAAAATCCCAATCTGTTTCAAACATCTCTCTGAGGATGGCTAAAATCAGGTCAGCCTCAGTTCTACAACCCTTCTTCTCCATCAATATAGATAAAAATTACCGTTTTGCATTCACTCGACTCATAATTCTTCATTTTCAACTCTAATTTCTCTCCAGGCCCTCATATTCAACCATACCAGAAAAAAATCAGAAAGATTTTGACATATTTCCAAGATCATTACTGTACGTTCACCTTCATAACTAAAAACTTTTGTTCAAGCTTTCATCACCTTGATTACTGCAACTTCTTTCCCCAGCTCTAATCTCATTCAAGTCCCATTCATCCAGAATGCCATCTCAATCAGCATTTTCAGCAATTAATCTGACCATGTGAATGCATTAATGCATTCTTCTTTGGTTCCTCTTTGGATTTGAGCTTTTACTCTTTGTGCACGGATATCTGAGGTAAACTCCTTGTAATCTCTTTTTCACTCCTTCTGAATTCTCCTTAAAACTTATCTGTTCTGATTTCTCCTGAGAAACTTGAAAATCAGGCTACTGCCAAGCACACCAATCAATACAATCTAACTCCTTCTAGCACTTCCTGCCCATTACCATTTTTTTACATTCATATTGTGAGCCTTTCGGGGAAAAGACCACTATCTGCTCTTCTTTCAGCTGTACATAAGCTCCAAACACATTTCTGCTTTATTCACTGAATGAAATACATGCAATATTTACACTTGCTTCTCAACATTTTATGCAAATGCTGCCATGTTTTAGAGGGCTGTGTGGCTGCTGTCCTCATTGTAAAGAGATGAGAGCAACATGTGGGTATCCAAGATTTGAAGCAAGCACCATTTTAATTATACTTGGAGCCACACCCGCCTGACCGAAGCAGACAACACAAAACTCCACTGAATTCTTTCCAATGCCATGGACCAATGTAGTTTCAACAAATGTACAGGGGTTATTTCCAGTGAGCTGTGCTATTGTGCAACATGCCTATGCACAGCTCCTTAAGGGTATCTGCTGTGTACAATGATTTTCCACCACAGAGTGAATATGATTTTCCAAAGAGCCATCTGTACCCACCTCGGTATAGTAAAACCATTCTAGCTGCCACCAGGACTTAGTGCACATGTTGCCAATAGCTCTGGTAAAACTGTATCCGCAGCAACGATTAGTGTATATATTGCAGGTAGGTTTTCACTCACAGCGTGGACAACCCCTGGCTGTCCACACTGGGCAGGGGCTGAGCTACCCACAGATTTTACTTCTTTATAGTGCAGCAGTAAGATAATGAATGTGGTTATGTATTACTCTTTAACACCAGCGTGGAGCAGATCACAGAACACCACCAATGTCCTGGAAAGCACAGCCTGTAAGAACACACAGCTGAGCTCAGGTAGCTGACACACAGAAGAGAGGAGAGGGGAAGGAAAATAAAACAACAAAATAAAAGAAAAATCAAGTATGAGGATCATGGAAGGGAACAGCTTATTAAACTCATGGCAAGTCATTTAGGATTTTCCACTGGTGCCTCAGTTCCCAGGCACTACTGGTCTATCCAAAAATAGCTGCGAATGAAAGATGGAAACCCAGAAGTGAGATGACAGCTTTACCAGTAGTTTAATGCTTTGCCAGTCCCATTTCTATCATAAGTCTACACAGATAGATGACACCAAGGTGAACAGTGTGCAACATTCCCACACACAAAAAACACTTCTGAAAGGAAGGTTTCAGTAGAAGTACAGAATATTGCAGACATCAGTCACGCAATGACTGTGAAGCCATAGATAGGTGATCAATATGAACAAAGTGAGGATTCACATACCCTAAGGTCAGCCACTGACTAGCCAGTCTGAGTCTGGTCCGTCCTACTCCTTATATTTCACAAATGTGACCACATTCTGGCTCCAGTCTGAAGACGCTGCCCAAACCCTCCTGCCCTTTCAGGAATGCAGTTACAGGGAGAAGGCACTTTCAGGCACAGTAAATATGCCTGCTGACTATGACACCGGGAACAATTCTCATCTCCCACAAAAGCTGTGCAACTGCATTGACCTTACAGGTATAGGAAGCAGTGGGGTTTGTATCCCAGCCCACGTCACACACCGTTTTTATCTCTAGGCATCCTTCACCTTACTCAGCACAAGTAGTAGTCAGAAAACAACCAAAATGTTTAAATGCTCAAGTAACCACAGCATACTGCAAGCATGTGTCTAATTAATCTGACTAATCAAAGTTTCCTGTGCAGTAATATATCACAGAGCTATGTAAAATGAAAAATGCAATCGCTCGAAGAAAAGCAGCCAGCTCCTTTCTATTTAGTTGGAAGACTTCAACTCTTTTGCCACTCTAAGAAAGGGTTTTATCTTAGAATCATAGAATAGTTTTGGTTGGAAGTGACCTTCAAAGGTCATCTAGGCCAACACCCAGATAGCTGTAAATCAGCTTCCTTATCTAAAGGAAACAGTATATTGTTTAATACACCAACATGGTAAAAATACCTTCTGATACGGCCACAACAGGTAAGCTGTTACTGCATAAGAACTTGGGGAAAAAAGTTTCCATACGCATGTTTAAGTGTGTTAGCAATTCTGTTCACCAGTTCTCTTGGAGATTTCAGAAACTTGAAGTTTCCAGAGAGTTTCAAGTGAGGCAGCTGGTCGAGTAGAGAGAGGCCAGCACAATATTGGAAGCCTACAAATACAGAGTGTTTCATGAAAAAGACAACATATCCCACAGTTCTCTCGCTTCTGCTGCAGTTGTAGAGAGTAATCACTAGATGGGGCTGCACAGTCACAAATCTGATTTATGGCCGCTAGAAGAGTTTGTTGTCTCCTACCATTCTGTTTGGCCTGAAACGGACACATTCCAGAGCTTCCTAATAACTCGTCTTCTGAAAGATGGGATGGAATGCTTTTATTTACAAAATCAAAATGTACAGAGAGAAAGTGATGAGATACTGAACAGGGAAGGAAAAAAAAAAAAACACTTACGGCATTCAAAATCAAACAAATTTTGAAAGTAAACTGAAAGATATTTTATCTGCCAAGACAGAGCAGATGTCTTGCTTTGTTCTGCAGGTCAGAAAGCACAGCAGACTCCTTAGTGCTTGACATGATTAGCTGCTGCAAAAGAAATGCAAGAGCTCTGAGCTCAAGTCTTTCTAAATAAGGTCTAGCACATTCTAAAAATGCAGTGACAGGCAAACCCATTTCCCATAAATACCCTGGTGATATGCTTAATCCTGCACTTAAGATGTATTTACAAAAGAATATTTTTCTGCTAACTGCATCGACACTAGACAGCTTTGCTAGCATAGGGACATGGTTGAAAAGTTAGCATCCTAACCTACTGGCACACAATGAATCTGGCTTTCTAGAGATTACCTATGTGCCAAAAGGGAAGTTTTACCTGCTCTCATCCTACATCTGTTGAGGACAACTTGCAGCCCAGTCCACACCTGCATATTCCTGGTCTGTGTGCCATGTTGCTACTCATTTTCTGTAGAAGGGCAAACTGATAGATCCTCGCTTCTTGCTTGAGTTTTGCAAAATCCTTCAGGAACGAAAACCAAACCCCCAGCCCATCTCTAGAGGGCACTGCAGGGTCCTTTCAGCATGTTATCTGTTCTATTAAAACAAAAGCACAGAAAATATTTTTTAGCCCGATTTCTAAAAAAATATTATGGCACTGTCACTGTTGGTTTATACCAATTCCCTCAGCGACAGATCGGGCCAGGGAGAAGATCCCTAAACAACCAGGCTGTCAAACAGTGGCACAGGCACTGCTGCATCTCGCCTGGAAAGTGCTGCAGAAGGCAGCTTGAAACAGCGGCAGAGCAAACCAGGTCCCATTCCCCCTCTCGTGGAGGATCTTCCCTGATCTCTTTCACCTGGAAACTCACCGTTCTTTTGGTCACAGGACTGCTGTCCCACAATCTTACATGCTTTTTGATAAAGAACCTGCTTGCACCTCAGCTGCAAAAGCCATCCGTGCTAGGGGAAGGAGAAAGCACGTTCCCTGGTCTAGTTGGAGGACCAAGCCCCTCACAGTGACATGTCTGTGAAAAGCTTCTCCGTCAGAGCCCATTGCCAGCTCCCACAACACTCTTGCATATTTTGAAACGAAGACTGCAAGGAAAGCATACCAGAACCAGCCTCTGAGGAGGTTGCGGCACAACCCGCAGGTGCCGGTTTTGTCACCTTACACACCGCTACGGGAGCACGTCACTCCCGCCGGGTGGCCCCGCCCACCAGCCCAGCATCGGGCACCTCGGGACACGAAAATCCACCGAGGCGCCGGCTCCAAGAGGACACCGCGCCCCGCCCCGCCCCCCGCCACATGCCGCCGGCCCCGCCCCGCCGTACGACCCGCTTGTGACCGCTCCGGGCCGCGCCGCTCCCCTCCCGGCCCCGAAATGCCCCTTTTCAGCGTGCCCAAAGAAGTGGCCGTCGGGACGGCGATGCTGGGGGTCGCCTTTGCCACGGGGATGCTCGCAGGTAAGTGGCGCCCCCGCCCCCTGCGCACTAGGTTGGGGGCTGCGCCCTCCCCTTGTCCCCACGGGGGCGGGGCCGGGGATCGCGGTGGCCGGGCAGGTGCTCCCCGGGGGCAGGGGGGACCCCCGGTTTCGAGCGGCCGTCAGGGGGGCATCCTTTGGGCGCTCCCCTGAGAGGGGCTGCCCTGTGGGCCGGGATTTCGCTGAGCTGCGGCGATAAATACGCTGATGCTCTTAGAGCCCAAGCCGCTCCCTTTAATCCAGCTGCTGCAGCGTGGGGCCGGGGCCAAGGTCCCAGCAAAGGCGAAGGCACGGCCCCACCCGGCCCCTGCCGGCGCTCCTGTGGCCAGGCAGAAAACGCCATGCGGTGTCCTGGTCACAGCTTTCTCGTCTGATCACAGTTTCGCTTTCGTTCCTCAGGGCCAGACGAGGTGCGAGCAGGGCAGGGGCGGGAGGCTGGTGCTGAGTTTGGGGCACAGCCGCTTGCTTACTTACCCTGTGACTTCAGGCACGTTGCTGAAATAATCTACACCTCTGTGTGATCGACTGTAAAACAGAGCAATTAACAGAAAATAAATCAAAACCTCGGAATAAGTGTTCTTCAGTAGCAAACAACTATCAAGAGATGGGGAACAGATATTTTTGTTGTTGTTATTTCTTTAAAGTAATTGCTCCATTTCGTGAAAGAAGCATTAGGCATCAAAGCTGAGATCAGTTCTCTGTTTAAGTAGACAAGCAACAGTTCCTAAACTTCAGATTTCAGAATTTGCTTTTTTTTTTTTTGCACCCTAGTTTTATGTTAAACCAGGCATTGAGCAATGCCGGATTTCCCATGGCTAGAGGGCAGAACACTGTTATTAGGAGAACACAGGCCTTGAGAAGATGCATCAGCTGACAGCCCTAAAGACCAGCCACCTCAATCCATGTGAAGGAAAGTGTGCCTCGTTCATGCTTTTCTCCTTACACTTGCCCTTAGAGTTTTGATGTGGTTACTTGTCCTGTAAGAATATGAGTTTCTAATGTTCACATAGGCTGCTGAACAGCACAGTACCGAAGCCTCTCCCTTTCAGCCTTTGCACACTTGGGGCTGGACATCTTAACAGTAAAGTGAGTCCACTCAGCTGTCCAGCTACATTGCATTTTCCTTTTTCACTGGATTTTTCAGAGCAAAGAATGCTGTAACCTTTAGTAATACTTAAGTGCTTCCTTTATTTAAGCAGGCAATAACTAACAAAGATAAAAGGGGTTTTTTTTGTTTTTTCGGTAGGTAAAAGATACCCTTCTTTAGTTTTTGGAACACCTAAATCATCCAAGAGCATTATCGGGAAAAGCAGTCCTCTCTGGCAATACATACTGGATCACTCTTTGCGGGAACACCCAATTCTAAAGAAGCTCCGACTGGTCAGTATCTTATCCCTCAACACAGATTTTCTGTTCAGAGTTCCACTAGGCCCTTTCTGTATTGCCCACGTCTCGTCCTGAACTGCTGGACTCTTTGTGATAGTCTTCCTCCATCTTACTTGCACACCCCTGGATTTATAGGTGGTAGTATACAAAACTAGTAGGTCATTCAGGAAGCACTACTGGCATCCTCAGTTGTACAGCTGTCTGTTCCTTATAGATATACCTAAATAGCCCAGCCCCTTAGGGTTAGTCTGCTAGTTTTATAATCCAGAACCTTGAGGAAGAGACCAAAATCTTACTTACTGCTGAAGACCATTATTTGATGTACATGGAAAGATGGCTTGAATCTTCTTCATTTCCTTACTCCTTGTGCTTTCTGGGACTTCCAGTCCTTAGAGACATATTTATATTTATTGATGATATCTGGTCCAGAAGAAATCCTGGTCAAATGCACTTCCCTTGGATATACTTCTTACATAGGAGAAGCAGTGCGAAATTGTCCCATCTATTGAACTGTAAAACACACATGATATTTTCTTTTTAAACTGGTGGTACCCAGACTCTTCAATGTTCATGGCTACCTAAATGAGTATTTAATAGTACTGGCATATGTTTTAGACGTGGCTTCTTAGACATGGCTTCTAAGCTCATGTGTTTGGGCTGCACTTGATTTTAACTGTAACAGATTAATTTTGTTCATTTTATTTGGTGTTCAAGGAAACTGTAGCTTAAAGAAGTTATGTTCTCCAGCAGGCTCCGATGTCAGAGCTCAGAATAGACCTCACTTAGGACTGAGTCATTTCAAGTGAGACAAATTACCCCTGTATAAAAGCAATTTAATGTAAAGTACTGGAGCTGGTTGATTGGGATGAGGCCTAGAGGAAGAAAGAAAACAGGAGGAGTGTCCCTTCCACTGGGTACAGCCCTTCTTTTCCTGCTGCCCCCCTCAGAACCAGGGGCCCTCCCCCCAGCACTGGCACAGCTGCTCTGGCTCTGCACTGTGCGGTCAGAACATGGTCTCACCTTTGGTAACAGAATTTAACCTAGCAGTTCATAAAAACATCCTACCTGTCTTGGGGGGATAACGGCATAAGTACAAAGGTTATAATTAAAAAAAAAAAAAAAGTGCATCTATTTATGTAAATACACAGAAATAAAGGCCTTTCACAGTCAAGGTTCCTCTATGATTCTTCATCAGTTATAACTATTGCTGAATTTGCCACAGCCATGGCAACTTTGAGGCATATTATTGCTCTGAATGATTAGCCAATGCTTAAGACACACACCCCACCCTCCTTAGTTACTGTTAAATTCAAACCAATTTCTGGCTCATAGGTGGAGCACAAAGCTATCTAAAGTGAGAAAGGTAGGAGTATCTGTTTTTCCTGGGGTTTCTCTGGGTTTTTTCGCTAGGATATTGTTTCAGAAGCTTTACGGTTTGTTTGTTGTGATGTGTTATTTGGTTTTTTTTCCTTTCTAGCTTACCGCTGATCATCCCTGGGGTAAAATGATGGTGTCCTGTGACCAGGCGCAGCTTATGGCAAATTTGGTCAAACTCATTAAAGCCAAGAAAGTTATTGAAATAGGTAAGAGTGTCACTTTGTCCTCTCTCTAGTAGAATAAAGCTGCTGGCTATGCTTTTCCAAATAGTCATGTTTACATAAGTTATCTAAACATAGTAAGACACCGCATCCCTGTCTCAGCAAACAGGTAGGCAAACTGCAAGTGTGAAAAGTAGCGTCAGATCTGCACTTACTTGCCTCTTTGTCTATATGTGCTTTTAATAACTCTGATAGGGATGTCTCATTTACTTAGAGAAATCTGAAAAAGCAAGATCAACAGATCACTTGGGCTTCCAATGTCAGGCAGCAATTGCAGGGCAGGGTGTATTCTTTCCTTCCTGTATCAGTTTATTGCCAGAAGGAAATGTTTTGCTGCACAGGCCCTGCATCCAATCCACTTTCCCTGATGCACCTGTTTTAGCAGGACGTCCCAAAGCCAGACGGATGCTGAGCATCCAGGTATGGGTTCCCACTGCCTTCATTCTTGGCCTGGCTGTTTTGATGCCCTTGTTATGGTGTATTTTGCTGCTGGTCTGGTCCCTTTGGCTCAGGATTTAGCTCTGATTTTAAATAAGGGTGTTCCTCAGAGATGCAGGACCAGACTCCATCTGTGTATCCATAAGACTTGGAAAAAGGCAATATTAAGCTTTGGTAAGTGTTAATGACTCTTATGATTTTCCTAGGTGTTTTCACAGGTTATAATACCTTGAATATGGCGCTTGTCCTGCCAGATAATGGCAGAGTTATTGCCTGTGATATAAATGAGGACTATGTCAAAATTGGAAAGCCACTGTGGAAAGAGGTAGGTAGCATCTCTTCTGTTATGTGTTTGGGACAGCTGCATTTGCATGTCAAGGGATTTTGATATCTTAGACTTCAGTATACAGAAGCATTCCTATCATTAAAGGAGGCTGAGACAGTTCAGTTCGGAAAGACAAATAAGTATTGTCTGAAACCTAAAAATAATAGGAAAAATATCTGAACACCAGTCACTCCCCAGGTGCAACCCACTAACAGGTTATTTCTTAACCAGTTTCATCAATTCTTTGTTCTTTTTAACTCTAGGCAGGAGTAGAGCATAAAATTGACCTGAGAATTAAGCCAGCAATTCAAACGCTTGGTAAGTAACCTAAACCACTTTTCCCTTCTCTAGAAACAGAAGATGGATATAATGCCAATGAAATCCAAGACCAAATATGCTTGTGGATGCAATCCCTTTGCTGGGAGCAAGACAGTTTGGTTTTTGTGTGTGTGGTTTGTTTTTTTTTTTTAATGTAAGAGGAAAAAAAAAAAACAGAAAACTTCACCTAAATTCACAGTTTTCCTGCATGCTAGCAGGATGTCCTGTGTGGTGGGCTGTACTGGTCACTCACCTGTCCTGCCCATTGCCTTGTTTAATCTATGAAGTACTATTGTCAGCTGCTTCTAGGAAAGCTGATTAAAACAGATTAATTAGACAAAACCCAATTTCTCTTATCCATTGTCCATTCCAAGCCAGTATTTCTTTGTTACAGGCAGAAAGAGTTTTCTGAAAGGGCTGAAGTGCAGAAAAAATACAGAAGCCAATATAAAACTTAAGGTATAAGAGTTGAATTGTGTCTAGAGAAGTTCAAGTTTAGGATGTGTCAAAAGCATGGAAGACTATTAGAAAGGCAATGACTTTTGTCATTCAAGAAACTAGAAGATGTGGAGCAGCAGGGATATTAGTAAATATTCTGACAATGCAAGAAATTTGCTAGGAATGGAGGAGTCAGAAGAAGGTTTCCAGCAAAGGTTCACAGCCAGCTAGGATACACTGTCCTTGAAGCCTGACGGACAGCTTTGTCTAGGCAACGCTTCAGACAAAAAGATCCTCTGTTGACAGAGGTGGCTGAGAACCTTAGGAAAGCAGCAGCCAGCCCCTCCACAACTGATGATTTGTAGTTCTTGGTCAATAAGTCCAATTAGGAGAACTCAAATCTGAACAACACTTGCCTTGCCCCAGAGAAGGAATACTTACAGCAATCTTTTGCTGTGATGGAGATCTCCAACAGGATTTATTCATGACCTGTATCATGGCATTCTACTATCAACAAGAGATTAGCACATAGGAGCTATTCATAAATGTGAGAAAAATCCTAATCCATTTAAGATAACAGTTCTCAGCTCAAAAACTAGCTGAAGGTGTAGAGTGTGTCCAGTTTCAAATGGCTTGACTTGTTTTTACTGCAGCTTTCAGTAGTTCCAGTTGTGTCCTGCAGATTTAGAACTACTCCATGAACTTCCAAGTAGGCAGAACTCAGTAGCCAAGTGTTTTATGGCATACATTGTGCCTAGACTGGTTTCTGTGGGATAAGCTTTTCTAGTAACTAGCTGTAGAAGAATAGGCTGCCTGATCCAGGCACCAAAAAACACTATTTAATTAGAACTTTGACACAAATGGACAACTTCCTCCTACACAATATTAACCAGGGTGTAACGACTCACTTTGTTGCTCATCTAGATGAACTGTTGGCCAATGGAGAATCAGAAACCTTTGATTTTGCTTTCATTGATGCGGATAAAGAAAGCTGCAATGAATACTATGAAAAATGTTTGCGCCTCATAAAGAAGGGGGGAATAATAGCTATTGATAATGTAAGTACTGCGGTTGTAGTGGTAGTAGCACAGGGAGTTACTGCTTTTGCCTCTGGGAAAGGAAAAAAAAGTCACAGCGGGATACTAGTAATGTGATTTCTGACCTGCAACTTGGTTGCCCATTGCAACTTGTTTGTTCCATGTTATGCAAAGGGGCCTTTTATAATTCAACATAAATTTCTAAAGTAAGCTATATGGAACTCTAATATAAGCAAAGAGTAAAAACCTACAGAAGTAAGAAGTTATGTATTAAATTTATGTTACATAAATGTACATAAATGGCCTGTGATAATGAACTTATCAAATTTTTTGTAATTAATTACAGAGAATGATCTATAGTATTCTGATTTATCTTGCAGTGCATTTTGTATTATACTATGTACAGTACTTATGCAAGATCATAGGTAGCACTTGTAATCAGTAACTACTAATAAGTTACCAATTTGTAACTTTCACTAGAAGCAAAGAACAATGTTAAACTTCAGGTTCCTTCAGGGTTATGGTGGCAGCTGAACTGGAGCTTTTAAAAATGCCTATGTTTAATTATGGGTTTTTAATTTATTTATTTTGGCTTCTAATTTGCAGTAGAAGTACAATCAGCCAATTCTGTGGACTTCCAACCCCACTTGCTTATGAGAGCTCCATGTCAGATACCACTGGAAATCTGAAACACAACATGTAATATTGATTTCTAGAAAATATGCAGGACCTTTTCCAAAGCTTCATTTGTGGTCCAAGGAACATATCAGAACAAATGAGGTGCATGACATTTCTTTTTTCAATAGGTCCTTTGGGGTGGAAAGGTG
Source organism: Streptopelia decaocto (assembly GCF_964273445.1). NCBI lineage: Eukaryota > Metazoa > Chordata > Aves > Columbiformes > Columbidae > Streptopelia > Streptopelia decaocto. Next base: position 49,135,943 of record NC_138659.1, read on the forward strand.
CTAAAACCAAGAAAGGATGACTTGGCAACCCAGAGCATCCACCACCTCAATGAGAAGCTTCTCAGAGATGCACGAGTCAATATCAGCATGCTGCCAATGGGAGATGGAGTCACATTAGCATTCAAGTTGTAACTGGAGGAAGCCCAGCAGATGGGAAACAAGAAGCAGTATCAAATCATCAGGAAAAATGCAAGCAGAGCAGTATCAAAAATGGTTATTTAACCTATATCTCCACTGGATAGGATAGCCTGGGGAAGTAGACTTTAGGAGCAGCAGGATCCTAAGGATGGCTAAGTTGAGAAGAGACACTTGTTTTGAGATCGGCTATGGTTTCTTATTTTAATTGTAATAAAGTAAGTAAACTTATGTGAAGTTGTCCTTGTATGTGAAGTTGTCCTTGTAAGACAGTGGTTGAAAAAATCTCCCTCTGTAGAATAAGTTCCAAGTGAGTCAATACAACTAAGTCATTTTCTGTCCTAAAAGAGACTACCGAGTAGCAGAATAATCAGTCCTACCATCAAAAGGAAAAGTGGAGTTTAGTAATGTAAAAAGCCCTAATAGAAAAGTGGATTTTAAATGAAATGTATGTGACATCAAGGAGATTGCCAGCCTTCTCAAACTAATGATTTTGAAAGTCATTAGTAATCCTTGAAGGGTACTACATAAGAAGCCGCAAATATAAACCATCTGGGGGGAAAAAAGTTGTCTTTAAAAGCATTTAAAAGCATAAACAGGACTTCCAATACAGAGCATGCCCTATAACCTTTGTGTGCAAGGAGTTGGTTTCTTTTTTTTTTTTTTTTTTTAATCTAGGTGAAAATCTACCTGCACTGTTATAGTCAGAATGAAAAAGAGCAAATGGGCAAGAACAAAAAAAAATTCTTCCTCCTTACTCTCTCCCTCCCACCTGCCTGCCAAAGCAGCAGCTTGCTAGGGACTTGTCTAAATAAGGAAAATGATGATTGTATGAGAATGTAATGTAGCTGTTAACTGGCTATTCAAATAATTACTGCAAGCAGAGATTCCCTTCCCTAAGCAGCATGTAACAACATGATGCCTTTTCCATGCCCCAGTAAAGACTTTTCTGACAGCATTCTTAACTCCTAGTTAACTTCATTTGCTGTTGCCATCCATTACTTGTTTCATCTTGATGCATTCTATAATTTTTTTAATCAAGAAACAGTAGTTGAAAAAGCTTGCCTTACTGGAGACCAATGAAAGAGACTTAAAGTGGTAAGAGGCATATTCTGTTCAAGCTAGAGAATAGGAATCCAGCTAATGGCTTCTTTCCATGGTGAATTACAAATAGTAATAACTAATTTTTAGGGATTTCTATTTCAGCCCAAAATGCTTATTACAGAGAAAACCTAGCTAAACAAGAAACCAAAACCAGCATTTTACAGACAAAAGCTCCACTGGCTACTGTTTTGGGTGACTGATACACTGGAAGGGTATCATATGTATATTGAGGAAAAAAGTCGCTAGATTTGTTGGTCTCCTATAGGGAAGCTGTATCAGGTCTAAAAGAATCCTTCTTTTGCTTAAATAAAGCACTTGAATGATTCAGGGCACTGGGGGATAAAGATTTCAAGTCTCAGAATTGTTAGAACTGGGTACTTGGCTAACATTTAAGTTTCACCTGGTGGCTTGGGTTCTGATAAGGGACAGACGTGGAGGACACAGGTCTTACCTGTCTCAGACACTGGTGGCCGTACATTGCAGTGGGAGAGGGATGAGGAAGGAAGCGTTGCCTGATGGTTTCAGAGTGGGGCTGTGAGTGAGGTGTTCTCAATTCTATTTCTGTCACTTCCACTTAAAACCCTGATTCAGCTTAAGTACTTTGCTGAATTGAGGACTGGCTCCTGTAAAGTAAAATCTATGCCTGGGAGAAGGCCAGGACAAAGTGCGTATAGCCCTTAAATAAGACTTTTAAACCGTGCATAAAGCTTGCCCAATTTCTTCTTCTAACTACAGTTTTCCCCTCAGAGCTTCAGGCCTGTGTGTGCCTCAGTTTTCTTATCTACATAAAAGAAAACACCTTACCAAAGTCTTAATAACTATAATACTTAAGATAGGGTGGTTAAAGGAACATACAAGATTATACATTTTCATGCAAAGCTTCTGGCCATGTTCTACACTACATTTTTACTTTTTAAGTAGATAACAAAAAACTCTGAAGGTTACAAACACAAAATGGGACAGTTCAACAGCTAGGTAATCCTCTCAAATAGTCCTGCTTTCTGAGGCTAAAGGCTGATAATCACAACCAAACTACAAGCTGTTAAGAATACATACATACTGTGACCTAAAGTCCCATGATGGCCTTTCCCAAACACACAGAAGTCACTGGAATATTGATCAAGGACTCTTAACTGGTTTGCTAACAATTTCCAAGTTGCAAGAATCCTCTCAGTAAAGCCAAACCAAAGATGGGCAAGTACCATCAACAGTTGTGCAAGAAACAGACAAGTAACAGTTTAGCAACGTTCAAAACCAGATAAAATCATAGTTCATCAATTAAAAAAACTCCTGTTCCTTGAATGGTGGGGGTTGGCAAAGTCCTCATCACATGAGCTAGAGGATGACCTACTGAGTGCCTGAGGTTGAAGCTACACACAGCAAGCTAGCATTTTGCCTCTCCTTTGGACTCTGCTCCATTTTAAATATGCAGAGCATAGTGCGAGCATTTAATCAAACCTGTCTCCATCCTGATCACGTAATTACCATTAGAAAGAATAGCAATGTGTCCCTAAACTATAGATTGATGAGCCATCTGTAAGCTGGAACAAAGAGCAGAAGGAAGCTTAATTGAATCAAATATTTAGAATACATTACACTCTATCTTGTGGTTAACTCAGAAGCTGGCTTTCTCTTCAGGCTTCTGTCCTGCACGTCTGGAATTCATCACCACTAACTGCATTTAATCCTTCAACCTTACTATAAAGTGACTGCTGATAATATATAATTATAGTTTAATTCAGGTGGTGAATCAGCTTTGCAGAATTTGTGGGGACAATGGAAATTTAGGCTTTCATTAGGTGCTGAGAGTGGACCGCACGATAACGCAGTGCAAGTCTTTGTCTCTCTCTAATGGTGAGATCAGGTATGGGAGCTGACGGGTCTGCTCACCCCTCCCAGGTAACACACCTGCCCAAGATACTGCTCACACTGTAGGGGCTCAGGATTTTCCACCCCTAAAAGAGAAGCCGACCTGAGGGCACAGCTGTTGCCCAAACCCCATCACCCAGCTGTTCATGCAGCACTGGCATCTCTCTTCTAGTTGCAAGGGTTGACTCCAGAGAGGCCAACACAGGTGACAAATGTACAGTTGGGGCTTGCTTAGAAGCAAATGGGGCTAAAAAGTAGCACATAAAAAAATCCCCCTAGTGCAGTAACTCCCATAAGCCACCACAAGAATGAAAGCACATAACCCCAGCTGCCAGTCGGGTATCTCAGTCCCTGCTCCAAAGACATCACATTCAAAACAGTGTGGTGTGATGTTTGGATGGGTGACAGGGAAAGGAACAGAAGATTGTTTCAGAGCAGACTTTGCATCTCTACTAGTTAATTAAATGAGCCAATGACACTCGCTCAGCAGTGCTACCATGTTCCCCCTTTGTGCTGGCCCTCTCCAATATACCCAGAGGAATGACAGCAAAAGCTTGGAGTTATATACAGTGTGGAAAGCACTCAGGACTCAGATCGGGTGCTTAGAAGTCTAAAGAGAGGGGCTGCCCCCAAAAAGAAACAACTCACTGCCCAAGGGTAGACACAGGGGTTACTGAATACTCAGGGCTCACTTTGCATTTTCAACACTGCAACTTCTGATCCCACTGGGACATGGGGGAGGAAGCAAGGAGCATCATCCATCTGTCACGTTGCTGCAGGCCTGAAGGAAAACTGGGCTGCTGGGTGCAGCGTTAACATAGAGGCATTTGTTTAAACCCCTGGCACTGCCATCCCTCCCTCTTTTAACAAACCCATAAATTGCTTTTAATCTGTTTGAAATTGGCCACATTAGACACAAACAATTAGCAAGCTTTGAGTGATAAAGCCCTTCAGATACACGGAAAGGAATACAAATATAAACCTCATCCAAATCCCCTCCTTTGAAGCAGGAACAGTGACTCACATCCCCACAAACCTTGCAGCTCAGACCTGAGGCACATGCTGTGTCTCAGGCACTGCAATCTTGGTGATATCTGGGTGGCAACAGCAACAAGTGCCACACCTTGTAGCTGGCTCCTTTCTGTCGACGTAGTAGCGGAGTTAGCTGCATCCCTGCTTGTGTTCTCTTTATCACTTGAAGAAATCCATCCTAAATGGCCATAACAGGGGTAAATAAGGTAAGAGGTCAGTGCTGTCTTAAGAAACCATTCTCCCTTCTAGTTGAGATGAAGGCAGCTCAGTTTTATCTAATTGACATATTGAAACTGCACAGGCCTCCTCCATCCCCTGGCACCATGCTTGTACTACTATGAAGAACATGACCTTGGTGAACAGCTCCATCTGTCCTGGTAAACAATGGGCACATCAACACATTCAGATAACCTACCAGCTCCCCACACAACAATAGATCTGGACCCATCTCTGAGTGGCTTGCAGCACGTTTGATTTTACTGCTCATTTCATTTTCACAGGAGCAGCAGCACTATCACATCCTTCCCAGAATGACAATGTAGAAAGCTGTAAATAAAACGAGAAGGGTCTTTCGAGGAGGGATTTCTAATGAGATCCCAAACAAGTAGTACTGAACAGGGAAGACAAAGCCATTTCTTCTCTCTTTGCACACCAAAGAGTTGCAAACGAACATTTCCTGCCACAGTGAGCACTGAAGCTCCTTCAGAGCAACTTAAAAGTAATAAGTTGTATTTGTTTCCTCGCCCATCAGTTGCTCTGCTCCCTGGTCTGCTAAGCCCTGCCCCAGGGCCATGGCATTTCACTGTTGTTGCAAGTTGTGCCCTGTGACTTGCACTGGAATTAAAGGCTCTGCTGAGTATGAAGCATTGCCTCTGCGTAATTCCAATCACACACAAATTGGTCTCATGCATTTGCAGCTACTTGTGGTTTCCAAGTCACCTGTTTTACAATAATTTAAAAAGCAATGTTTTGAAAAGGAAATGAACAAACATAAAACCTGTAAAAGAGGGAAATTAATATGGGATTTCAGACAAGTTATTTATCTTCCTTTTTGGCTCAGTGCAATACTGTAGGGATAAGCACATAACTAGCTGCTTTAATATTTATTCCTATTATAGGAAAAGTAAACATTGCTGATAAGTCACTGCTTTCCAGGATTAGATTTCATGTTTTAGAGACTGCTTTAAATTAATGCAGAAGCAAACATTATCTTTTCTTCTTATTCATATATTTCCCTAATGAGTTCCAAGCAAATTGTGCCTACTTATATTTTATGATTTTAAATAATTAAAGCATTTTATGGAGGCAACTAAAATTCTCCCCAGAGTTCGCAGAAAGATTATTGATTGAACAGATCTCAAGCTACAAGAAAAAATTATTATTTAGTTTAAAGGCTCATAATTTTATTCCTATTCATCTACTGAAAAACCGAGAGACTTTGTGCATTTTTACAACCTTTGGAGTTATGGGTACAGACTTGGGTTATGTTGGTGAGCTGAAAGTAGTAACTTTTTGACATAGTGAAATTAGATTTGGAGAAGATAGTTAATGAGAGTGTGTTACTGCTTCTGTCACAAGTAAATGCAACGCCTAGCTCCTGCGTACACACAAGACAACACAATGTCCATTACCCAAGATAAAACCTGGCTGTACATTCACAACACCAAGAATTTGAGTCAAGTTCATAAATGCAAAACATCAACATAAGCAGCCAGCTCTCAGGAAGGACTGGTTCACAGGTTCACTGTGTTCACAGGACACCTGGGCTCCACGGTGTCATGTTGTGTGGCATGGCCACCGGAGTCCACAGGGCTATGGCCCAGATGTTACTGGCCTGTAACAACCCCCAGCAACAGCGAGGATGTTTCTACCAGCATGAGAATAAAAACAAACAAACCACAACAACAACAAAAAGAAACAAAAACAAAAGAGACAAATGCTTTTTTAAAACGGGTGCAAAGAAATGCGTATAAGGGAAATGGGTGCTTGCAAATCTAAATGGAAATAAAGAGTAACAGTTGAAGATAAAATTTAGGCTTATTTGTAAAGAACCTCATGCTTATGCATGATGTCACTTTTATCTTTTAACTTGCTTTTTGTTAGGAAGCAATCACTAGGAGTTTACCTTTAAAGGTAAGCAAAACATGTAACTGCTTGAACTAGCAAAAAAAAAAAAAAAAAAAAAAGAGAGAGAACTTACAAAACTTCAAAACTTAGGTGAATAAATATAAAGATCTAAAATGCTCACTTCTAAGCATTATTGCTTACCCTGCAAGCCCTATCCTTTTCCCCGTAATAGCTAAAATCATACAGGCTGTGGCTCACAACACTCAATGCTTACATCATGTGTTTCTCAGGTACATATTTTTTGCACATGCCTACCACAGTCAACATTGTTGATGTCTGCTACAGGTCAAAACCTAGAGGGCAGGAGGAGCAGTAACAGCTACAACTAGAAGCAGACAGTCTTGTCAGATGGTGATGGACACCCCTGAATCCAGGCAGAGCTGCAAGGGCCACACAGGGACTGGGGTCCAGTGAGACATCCAGGCTGGTCTGTGCAGAGGGACTCATCTCTGCCTCTGGCAAGGTCCAGCTCCATGGACAGAGGTGAGAAAGGGTCCTTCAGGTGCCTTCACCCACAGCTTCCATCCAGCTGCCCATGACTCCTCAGCCTCCCGGGCATATCAGCAGGGTATTGGTGTGACATTTCCTCAGTGTCACCTTCAATGTCCTCTAGCCATCTAAATGTCAGCTGCTATAAAACACTCTCCCAAGATACTTAATCCATCTTTTCAATGCAAAGTAATTAGTGAGGTCATTGCAAAGCAGAAAGCCACAGTTAATTGTGCAACTACTATGCCATCATGTATTATATCAAAGAGATTAATACAACCTGAAACAAATTGCAGGGCCTTCCTTGGTTTCCTTTGAACATCAGAGCTAGAATATATTCTAGTGAGCCCCAAAGATATACCCAGTGCAGAGGAGCATTAATTCAATACCAAAGTGCAGTGTCAAAAGGATATTCACTAGGTCAAACTCCTGACAAAATTATTTCTATACAAAAAGCTGCAGTTTCTCCACATATATGTAGAGCGAGATTCTACATCACCGCTGGGTCTTCCTGCAGCTGTTGTGGAATTTAGGCACAGTAATTTCCTGGGAATTATTCCCACCAACAGGCAGCAGTCCCTCACCTCTGGGAGGACCATCAAGATGGAGCCAGTAAGGTGTTCTGCTGAGGGCCGGGGCTACACTACCAAAGCTGAGCTCCCGTGGCCCCCATCAAGGACTGCTGTGTGAGATCAGACCTGTCCTAACAATCTAAGACTGATCCACGTTATCACTGAAGACTAACTTGAAAGAGACAAAAGCACAGACACATTTAATCAACACTCAGGGATGTGGGGCCTCAAAATTCATTCTGGAGTTACAGAATGGGTCCCAGGTGCCACTGAGCCAGTCACACATCCCCTCTCTCACACAGCTGTGGTTACTTGGATGGGCGCTACCAAGTTTTCCTTTCTTGATTTGCAACATACTCACTCATATACCAGATATTGAGTGATGCCCTTTAGCTCAAGCTTAACTTCAAGTGTATATTTAAACTTCCAGACACAGACTATGGCAAACTCCTAACAAAAACTTCAGACCTGCAGCTCGGGTCTGCCTGTTGACCTTATGAACCATTTATGGTCACCTCCACAAACTGCATTAAAGGCACATGATTAAGGTTGCAAAGCTAAGCACTTAGGTTGCAGAAGACTAATTAGATTTCCACAAGCAAGCTTAATTTTGACTATCCCTATTACATATAGACATTATAATATAGATTTTAATTTTATGGTCAAGCATTTCTGCATTCTCCCTCTTATGTGCTCCTTCCTGACCTTATTAGGTCTCATTTTACTTCTTTTGCCTTCAGGCTAATAAACTGAGAACCTATAAACAGGAAAATAGTTGGTTTTAGGCAGCCTGTGCCAGTAGAGGTTTCCTAGGTCTCAGAAGGGCCAAGCAACCTTGTGCTGTGATCATGTTTCTCCAGCAGAAGAGGTGGAGGAAATTAGGGAATCAGCACCAGAAATTATAACTGCCTTTCCTGTGTTCAATTATATTTTCTTTCTGCTTTGTGTTTATCTTATTTAATTTCCATAAAAGAAAATTGGACTGTAACAGCTATAGCAACACCAAATCATTTCAGCTAACTCCCTGTACTTCCCCTCCAAAGGATCAAAGGCTACCAAGTAGAAGGGAAGAAAAAAGACAGAAGAGATAAGAACAGGTTTTTCTGTGCAATAGGAAAGTTATACTGCAAAGAAAAGTACGAAAATTAAAGCCCTTCTTTTCCTGGAAACTACGTTTTGAATGTTTCTCCGCTTCTCTTTCCTTTTCGCCCTTGCTGCTAACCAGGCTGAGGTGTTTGTGCCCGAAACCCTGTCCCCCAGGTCCCCAGTGCAGCTGTGCAGGCAGCTCAGGCAGGCACATACCCGCCTGCACTGAACGCAAACACAGCCGCACCCTGCAGAGTGGCCAGGTGTGCCCCAGCCCCACCAAACTAAACACGTCTTACAGTGACACACCATATCTTACATTCAATAAATCCCGGCCAGAAACACAAGAGCAATCTCATTTCGGAAAGAAAAAACTGGATTAGCCTACCACAAACACCTTGCAAGGCAGCATGCTCGTGCTTCCTGCAGAGCACCACTCTCTGCTCAGCAGTGAAGGGAGCTTTGCCAAACACAGGGGGAACGAAGAGCAGCCACCTGACTCCCTGGCACTCGGCTCAGGATGGGGTGTGCTTCGAGTCAGGAGGAACTGTGGCTCTGGGAGAGGCTGCTGCAAGTGACTGTGGTGGAGCTGCACGGTACAGATCTCTGCTACAGCTTCACAGCAAAGGAAAGGAAATGGAACTTTGAGCCAGGCTGTTCAGATAGCCCACGAGAGGGAGCAATGTTGAAGCAGAGGGTGTGGGTTAGTTGCATTATGCTCACTTGGCAGGGAGACCTACGAAGGCTCCGTTTATGCAAGCTGATGCACTCGCCTTATGATAGGCATGATTAAGTTAAACCAGGTGAACTTCAGACTATGTGAGTGGGCTGTAGACAATTCAATACTGTGCTAACATACTCTAAATGCAGAGAGGACCTTTGCTACAAAGTGTTAGGTCTCACCTGGATGCCTCCCAGTCTTGCACCAGGACACCACCAGATTTCCCAAGGAACTTTGAAGAAGTATAACAAAGCTAAAATAATTCCTCGAACATGGTGGAGTCAGATCAGCCTTCTGTTATAGAGGCTGCACTAAAAGCCTACAGCCACTCTAAACTACAGTACCCCAAAGAAGTATTTGTGAATTTCAGTTTCCTTAAAAATATTTCATAAAAACATTGATTCCTGAAACACCAGAGATGCTCATTCAACACTTCCATGGCAGCAGGGAGGGCCACGACCTCCACTTGCCACATGCATGAGGATGACAGAGCTGGTCCCATTCAGGCCACCCAGTGAACCTCCCAGGTATGACAGCAAGCAGCCTGCATCCAAACACTACTACAACATACACCACTACACCCTCCTCTGCTACAGACAGGCTTTTGTCCAGGCTAAAGGACACATGTCAAGCACCAAGACCACTAAGGGAAGGCAGAAACACTCCCTGCCCTGCTCCCTGAAGCCCATGCTCCCAATTGGAGAAGTGAAAGATACCAAGTGACTCTCATGATGAATCATAACCCACCCAACAAGGTAGCAAGGAAAAAAACAAACAAAAAAACAAAAAAAAACAAACAAACAGAAAAACCACACACATACTATAACTGTAAATCTGGCCTGGGCCCAGGTCCAGCCCCCTGCACCAGGGCAGCCGACAGAACACCCACTCATTCCACCCCCCAGCAGCTACGGGGTTCAACACACCTGGCAGAGAGGTGTTTGCATGCTCTGTTTGGGCATGGAAACAAGGCCCCAAAGACCAACACGTGTCCCCAAACAGGGAAGCAGGACCACGTGAGGTACCCTTTAGGAGCAGGTGATGGGGAGCGCTGGGGCAGCAGTGCTGGCTGCATGGCTCACTGCCCGACACCATGGATGGACACACTGGTCTTCTAGCTTTGTCCAGGAAAAATAAATTTTGTATATTCATGAACAAAATAGCCCAGACAAAAGTTGTCTCTACTGCCCACCCTCAACTGAAATACCCTGCACAACAGCTCTTTAACAGCCACTCCGTGTGAAATGCATGGTGCAGTCGCTCCTCAGAGCAGTGCTGGCCAACCTGCAACTGCTTCTGCTTGGAGGTTGCTGCCCCACAGCACCAGCGGCTCAAGCAAGCAAAAGGGTACACATGCTTTACTACAGTGTCCCCATAGGGCAGCCCCTGAGCAGACTTGCTGGGCTCTCCTCCCTGTCCCCATGCTCCATATGCTTGATTGAGACTTAAATTAATTGCAAAGATGAGGGAAGAGTTTGTAAGCTACCTAGATTGCGGCAGCATAAGGTCCCTGGGCTGCAGCAGTCTACCCGTGTTGCTGGTACGCTGCATGGTCAGTCCAGCCCCACCGCGGTACCTGGTGCCACCAGACAGGGGAAGATCGTTAGTCAGGCAACATTTCAAATCCTTCCCTTTGCCTTCTAGTTTTTAGCAGCTGGTGTGACCTGAGATCCTGTCAGCAAGCGCTTCTCAAAGCCGAGGGCAGCCAGAACATCTCTTTGGAAGTCAAGGGATCTTGAGCCATTTGGAGGTTTCTAGAAAAGTATTGCCAAGTCAGGAGCAGAGCAGCAGTTGGGAAGATAACCTGCTTCCTTCATTAATTTTGTTTAGGCAGGAGCAGGGTGCACCCAGGAAACAGCCGCTGCAGTCCAGTGTGGAGAACAGGACCAGCTGCTCCTTCAGAAGGGATGTTCAGGGGAGGACGTGTGCTGCCCGGGTCTCTCGGACGCAGGGCTGGAGGACACCCGAGTGCCAGCACACGCAGGAGTTTTCCTCCTCTATTCTGTCTCTTTAGCCCAGAACGTGGCTCAGGCTCGCTGCAGTCACCGCGGAGAGGCACCCGCAGAGCGCCGCAAGCAGCGGCTCCCGAGGTCACCACGGGCGGTCCCCGCAGGCGCAGAGGACACCGACCGCCACCAGGTGGCGCCGCTGGATCGCGGGCGGGAGGCGCGAGGCGGCGCGAGCCCCCCCGCCCGGGCGTCACGAGCAGCCGCAGCGCGCGGGGCCATGGCAGCGCTCGGAGCTGCCCCCGCGCGCCAGCCAAGGCCCGAACGCAGCACAGCCAAACCCGCGGTTCCCTAAGCGAAGGATCTGCGTGTGCCGCAAAGATTAAGCTGAGGCGTTGTAATGATGCTGCCATGGCTCGATCAAATAGCCAAGGACAAAGCTCATTGGTTCTATGGCAGCCACCTCCCCAGCTGCCCACCTGTGCCAGGCTTCAGACAGAGCACCTGTGACCCTGACTCACGCTAACACGCTCACACTGACTCCATAGAGCAACCAAGTCAGATTAGTGAGATTTTTGTAATAGCCACTCAATATTTTAATGCTCATAGGAACCAAGTAAACAAAAAAGAGGTATTGGGCTGCTAACAACACAAAATCATTAAATACACTCATGACTGTAGCCTTAGGATCTTCTCCCACTGATCCAGGACATGGAACAATCCTGTGGAAACACACACAGACCCTTGAAAGGGTTCTGATGCATGCACTACTGTTAACCAGCGGCAACTGTACTGTGAATGTTGCTGTGGCATCAGTTTCAGCAGCAAATTCTCATTTAAAAAACACATTTGTAATAAACACCAAATGTTTGGAGCCCAAACAGTCTGACCGCTTGCCATCTATAAAGGCCTGTCAGCACTTTTCCCAACACCAGCACACAAATACAAGTGCAGATACAAACCAAATCTCACAGTGTATAACATCACATTTTGCCTAGTTTTAATTGCATATTATTTTTCAGAAATTGCTCTAAAAAAAAAAAAAAAAGCCTGTTTACATGAGCATCAACACCAAACTCACAGTTAAAGCACAAGATGCTGTAGGTTTGGCTCACAAAAATGAACTGAGTTGTGCATTCCTTTCTGTTGGACCCAGCAGCATGTGTAAAGACAGATAAAACAGGCAACTACTATAAAAGGCAGGCCTGAGAACAATCATGAGAAGCAAAACCTCACTAAAATACAAGGAATGCACACTACAATAATTTATATAATCCGTGGTTTTATTACCACGTCAGATCAGGAAATCTTCCACAGCAAAGGGAGGCAGACGAACATGATAAAACCGCGTGCAACATCTCCCTTTCATGCCGTGTAACAACCCAACCAGCTTTTCCTTTGTGTTTACCCTTTCAAGGTTCACAGGAAGCATTTGTACCTGCCATTAGGACACTGCCACCACAAGTACAACCCAGTATTTGTCATCATTAGTGGCTTACTTTGCACGGAATCGCTTCTGACTTTGCTAACGGCTGTAAGGAAACCAGGACCTTTGATATAAGCAGGGCTGGATCACCTGTGACCAGCTGTCTTCTGTTTGCTCAGTTCTACATCCCACAGAAGTGCAATCACCACAGATTCACCTGCAGCACCTTTGAGCACAGCAGACAGATTATTGAAGGAACAAGCCAGGCACTACAACAGGACATGGGAGGGTAGTGAGCACACTCTGTCACTGCCTGGTTTCACCCTAGCGATAGCCAAGGGAAAGGTAAACACCTGTGCCCCAGTGACTGGGGGTGAAAGGTTTCCATGGCTATTCCAAACTCCAGATTAGTTCCAAAAAATGTCCTGGTTTTGAAGGACTGCAGTGTGCAAGACGCAGATTTAGGAATATACCACATCAAGCTGAACCACATGAAGAGTGCAACATTAAATGAAATAGCCCGGAGAATTTCTACAGCACAGTGAGAATGTAAACATTCAAGTCACTTTGATAGTAACTTGCAAAATCCAGGGCATCATAATCTTATCTGAAAGGATTTTTATTTATGAAAGCGCGATTAAATCTCCTTGCAATACGCATACAGACAACCCCTACTCCAGCTGCACCAGGAGGGATTGCAATGCTACAGCCCAAACAAAGAAGATGCACAGCCATGCTCGGGTCATTGCTTAGCTCAAGTGGTTTTATTTTATTCAGAATGACACCTGAGGAAAGGCTGGCTACCACTGAAAGGTATCATTACGGCTTTTCACGTGTTCTAACAAAATTGAGCCATTTAAACTACTGACATGCCTTACTACAAAACTCCAATTACACCACCAGCTTCTGTAACGCACTTGAAAAGGAAGTCTGAAAGCTATTTTTATTAACCTCACTTGAGAAATGCCAAGAGATATACACCAAACTTCCTTTCCCTGCTCAAAGTAGTGATTTATGAAAGAATATTTTAGAAAAACTCATATTTTCACACTTGTCTTAACTACTGCAGAGCCCTTTTATTTCTCCAGTTACCCATCAGCATTTGAATAAATGAAACTACTTAAGGTTTAAAGGCTGAGAACTAAGAAAGCAATGCACATGAAAACAGGGTAAAACCAATACGTTGAAGCTTTCCATTACTAATTTGTATGAAAACCTGAAGAGAAACTTCACAATATCTGCTTTTACTTCACTTGAAAATTTTGTGACCTCAGGAAAAATAGCTAGAGGTGAGCAGATAGTGGTGAAGAGAGGTACAGTAGTTGTTTCAAAACAAAACACAACTCCAAAGACAAAAAGGTGTCAGACCACTACAGCCCTATCAAGAGCTTCCAGAAACTGAGAGAAACATCAGTGTTGCAGCCATGCTGGTTTAAGGATGTAAACAAGACATCATTTATAAACAAAATACAGAAGTCTTCATCTGCCCAGGTGCTACAGCTGGGTGATCCATGCAGGCACACAGCGTTTTGTTATTTTCCAGAAGTCTGGACATACTTTGTGAGTAGTATCCTAACAGGATCACACTAAAAGGAAAACCCATACTAAAAACCCATACTAAGAAGAACCTGTACTACAGTTCAGTTGTCTGGCCACAGAGTCTCTAGCTTTGAGTGATCTAGCACATAAAACCACTTCAAACTAAAAAAAGTTTATTAACATTAACATTCAATAAGAGAGCAACAAATCGCACCTTACATGCTTCTTCCATCACTAAGTGTTGGAAGCGCTTCTCAGAAAAGGGCATTTCATGACAACAGCTGCAAAGATACACCAAAGCACAAATGCTGCCAAACTTTCTCTTTGATGTGTAACAAACACAGTCAAATACACGAGCAAGCCTGCTCAAAAGCCTCAGCTGGGAGCTTAAGCTCTGCTCTGTTTTCTTCAAAGAAGGTGACAGCTATTCTACAGCTCAAGTCTAAACACAGGCAGCTTACAACACAATAGTAAACTCAAGCATTTGAGTATGAGAGTAACAATGCAGGATGGAACAAGACCTTGAACAAACCACTAGGACTTCTGTGGGGGTTAAGTCTAATCCAGCATGAACCAAACACAACTTGCAAACCAGAGGTAAAGCTTCCTGACCATACGCCAGCCACCTGCCCTATATGGAAAGCTGCTGTGAACTTCAGACTGCAAGACCAAGTACCAAGATACCCTTCTCAGCCATGCGAGACTGTAAGAAGTAGGCTTCAGGCACTCCCCAAACTCATTAAATTATTTCTTAAATCTAAGCACTGTAACTACATGTATTTAATATATTCCACATTACAAGTGTGCACAGCTAGTTATGTTTGACATTAATGGACCTTATGATCACAAAGCAAATATTCCTCATATTATCTTTTAATTCTATCCTGGAAAAACATGAGTTCTTCCATTATTCCTGGACTTAAAATGGGTATCTGCCAAGATTTATTAGTCAAAGGGAAAGCAAAATCGGATGCATTTTCCTCTGTCTCCATTTAAAATTAAGCCTTTATTTCAGTCATTTTAAGCAGAAACCTCTCACAGCAGGTGGGATAAGCAGGCTGTTACACCATTACAGTTACATTCAGTTGCAGAGATACGTCTTACTTCACACAAATATAAGCAAAAGGTGTGTTTGTGGTGAGGTTTGTCACCCCTTAGCCAAAAGCATAAAGGAGCAGTTTTAAAATGTCTCAGTGTGCCAGGTACATCATTCTGCGTTTTTTGCATCAGGAGGCCAACTAGTAATGCAGGAAATCTTACCCGTGGAAGACAGAGGGAATTAAACTATTGTGTTATGACAAATCTTACCTGATAGAAAAGCACATTCAACTTGCTTGAGGAATCCAACTGTTCAGTGAAAAACACCTATATTCAGTGTTGTCATGGGTGGGGTGGGATGGGGGTCCTTAATTGCACAAAGGTGTAGAGCACTACTTCTTGGGTTAAAGTTAAAACTTAACTGAGCACTACCCTCACATCTTGACTCTTAAAATATCTGAGGCACAGATATGTGTGTGTACTTGTTTTATTCATAATTTGTCTTGGGATACCAAATGTATTTCTACTTCAGGTGATCTAACAAAACCATTGACCTCATTTCAAAACATCCACTGATCCATTTTTCATTCAATGGCAATATCGAATGTTAAAAGGAACATAAAAACAAACATGCACACAATTGTACAGTTTTCATAAATGTCTATTTCATTATTTGTGGGTAGCGCATTAAACAGTTAAATACATTTAAATAATGTTTAAGTGACTGCACTAATGCAGAATTTTAACTAGATGGGTAACCAATTTAACTAGAAACCAGCTAACAAGTAACTGTCTAAATACTTCAAATACAGCTCTTGTTCTAGGTCATTCTTCCTGGAAAAAAAAGCCTGCTGGTCACATTGGAAATGCATTTTAAGGCCAAATTCTTCTGATATCCCTTCTCTGCAGCAGTTTCTTCACCCTTTTAAGCCTCCAAATCCAGGCCAAGACCAAGTTTATGGCCACCAGCGTTGATGTTCTTTCCATCTATCAGGGCAGACATTGTAAGCTTCACACCTGTAAGATTTTTAAAAAGCATGTTTACAACATACTATTGGAACTCAATCTCTGTCATTAACAACTCCCAGCTCTTCTCCTATTTTATTACTTGCCTCTAAAGATTTCTACAGAAGAATCCATTTACCCATGAAATGTATTGAAAGCTAGTCATGTGAATCAAGCTAGATGCTTTTTGTAAATACCTATCACTCATTACCTGGCAAAAGGAGACCCACACACACCTCACTACAACCTCCTTTCAGGTAGTGGGGTGGATGGAAGTAAACTATTATTTTATTGGTTTTCAAATAAGGAACAAACCAATGGTAATATCACATCAGCAGCTGTTTTTCATATTTAACCAGAATTATTCAAGTTCTGCAGGGTTTTTTTTTTTACTAAACATGAAGAGCAGGAAATGTGTTCTTTTGCCAATTAATCATTATGTCAAGACCTGCTATACTTCAATACAATATGACTGGAGAAAGTAACACTAAAAAAAGACTGCTTACACAGCCTAAAGCTAAGCTACCAAACACAATACAGTTGACTCCTACAGAAATCAATGAGGAATATGATGCAGAAGTATCATTAGATACAATGGAATTTGTTTTGTTCAGATAAAGGTTTGATGTGCAACAGAAGCTCCTATAAACATCTACTTTGCCTTCAACACAAAATTATTCTGGAGAAACAATTGCATATAAATGCACAGATCTCAAAGATTTTCTCTGTGATGCGTAAAAGATAGGTATGTGATGTAATACATGTGATAACCCTTACCTGGCCTCAGGGCCTGGGTGTAACCCACTCCAACTAAACTAGAATTGTTCACTTTTGCCTGGGGAAAAAAAAAAAAAAAAAAAAAAAAATCAAGACAAAAGCAATTGAAGTGTTCTGATTAGTTCTTTGTTATCATTCAGAAGCCAAAATAACTATGGCAACACCACCATTATCAACTTAAACAAATTTTACTTGTTCTTTCAATATCTCTGTGCTTTCTGGATTCTCTCTTCCCAGCTATATCTTTGCCCCAGCTGCAGAAGTAACATATTTAAGAGCAGACAGAATGCAAGGGTGCGGAGAACTGTTACTGGAATGTAGTCTGGAAGGTGAAGTTCTGCACTCCGCCCCTACTTTTCAGAAAGGCATAGCAATTGACCACCTTGTCCTCTCAAAACAAGCCACTTCAGAAGAATCCTCCACATACAGATTATTACAGAAGAATTAGTATCTTGCAGGTCCAATCAGTCAAGCAGCAAACGTTTCATAATATCACCATAAACAATATGTGCAAAATTATTTATCTCACTTGCATTACTTTTTCTACAGGATGACTTCCAACAATTCAGGTTCAATTCTAACTTTATAATAAACTGATAACTTTTCTGTGTATCACCTTTTTAAGCAGTATCACCAGAGTTCTTCACATGAGAATGTGACAGAGCTCCCCAAAGACTGTTTGTTTTTTTAAAAAATAAATAAATAACGTGTAAGCTTACAGAAGTGGACATGAAGGTGGGGGTTTGTTGTTGTTTTGTGTGAGGTTCTTTTTTTTTTTTTTTTTTACTAAATATTTTATGTCTTCTAGAGTAGAAAAACATTTGACAGTCAGATCCTAAAAGACTTGGTTGTATGCAGCATCGCAAAATTTAAATACTGCTGGTTGAATTATGACTGCCTGGATTGTAAGAGTAATTGCTACAAGACTGACTGAGTTGCAAAACCTTCTTTTGTACTAATACACAGATTTGCAGAAACTGAAAATACACTGTGCTTAGCATAACCCTTTTGGTTAGAGCCATACTTACAGAGATAGAAGAAGTGGAATCCAACTTGTATTTAGCTGCAATGCCAAATCGAGTGCTGTTGCTACCTGCTGTCCAAGCCAGGTTTACAGCAGTTTCAAGACTGTCGCTCACTTTCTGGTAAATTGAGCCACCAAATTCTGAACCATCATTGCTGCACAAATTAAGAAAAAAGTTAGTTTCCCATAACTAGGTAATCCAAATATTTTTTTTTAACTACTTCAAATTTTTATTCCAATTAGAGTTTCAAAAGTTTAAGTTGTTACACACTTTGACAGGAGAAGGGAAGATGAAGAAAGGCTTCACGGCAAAATTAAACTGCAATAATTGATGGAAAAGAAGCTACTTTAGAGTGCTACAGCTAATTGTTACACTAGTTTTGAACTAAGTACTTGAATGAAATTTCAGATCATACCCTTCCAAAACAAACAGACACACTAATAGTTAGGAAATGGGTATTCTGAATTCTATTATTATTGAACACGCATGATATTCCTAAAGAATTAGATGACTTTTCTAAAAAATCTGTCACATGGTCTGACATTAGTAAACTGAAATGGAATTCTCACAGCCCAGACTATGAAGTGGTTTGTAGCTTCCTCCCATGCCCCTGTACTTCCATAAACCCAGACAGACACCCTCCAGAAGGACCAACTTCTACCTCAAAAATGAAGTTATTTCCTAACTAAACATACTATAACACCAGAAATTTTTATTGACTTAAGAGTGAAAACAGCATGCTCTTCCATAGGTTTTGATTAGCTTGCTCTGAAGAACATTTAAGATCCAAAGGCACAAGTCTGAAGAAAGTTCATAAATAAGATGTCTTACACTTGTTCAGTTACATTCTAAGCATTTCATGCACTTCTCATCCCAGACAGGCAAGAAGATGAACCTACTCAAGAAGTCCCACAGCAAAGCTCTAGTATTGCTCCAGGAACAACTACTGGCCTACCTAAACAGTGCAACACTAATTACTGCCTCTAATAAATCTACTGCCCTTAAATTATAGTCAGATAAAATTCAATGTAATGGGAAATCTGGAAAAAATCATTATGATCAGCTCTGCATAACTCAATTATTGCACTTCCGATTTGGTTGCACTTCGGTATGCTGTAGTATATATTGTGCTCTTTGTATTAACAAGCCATGAGTATCACAGAATCACAGAACTGTTTTGAAAGAGAGAGATACAAAGTAACATTTATCATTTATTTGTCATTTTCTATTGAAAAATGCACTTCACCTAATGGCCTTGCAAGCACCTTGCAAGGTATTTCAAGCATTTGTATTCTGACTAGAAGGACAGTAGAGAAAGCCTACTTCTGTAAATCTGGACACAATTTTCATTACTTACACATTAGTGTGCAGTTGGAAGTCTCCAGTCTTGTAACCCACAGAGAAGTTATTTCTTGTCAATTTTGATTTGGCACTATCAAAAGTCATCTGATAACCAGCAAGCCAGCCTTCATAACCAAAGACAGCAGAACCGTGGATTGCAGGTCCAGCAAAATCAAAGTCAACATCACAACCGAGGTTTACACATTCACGTTTGTAGGCTGACTTAATTTTACCACTTTTCTTTCTGAAACAGAGAAAGAGTTATGTTAAGACAATGCTTGATCTTCCTCAATGAACTAACTGTCAAATTTGAGCCGTATGACCCTACACAACAAATCTAAATGCCACGCACATGCATCCTCTGGACTGGGCCAAAGGACAGATAACCCACCAAGAAAGCACAGGGGT
The DNA here is from genome assembly GCF_964273445.1 of Streptopelia decaocto. Classification (NCBI taxonomy): domain Eukaryota; kingdom Metazoa; phylum Chordata; class Aves; order Columbiformes; family Columbidae; genus Streptopelia; species Streptopelia decaocto. Next base: position 49,155,583 of record NC_138659.1, read on the forward strand.
ACCAGACAGGCATTTTGTGATGAATGTAGAGGCATTTTCATGCCTCCTGCAATCTTCCACGTGTTTCTATCCCAGAAAATAAGCAAAGCGGGCTGTTGTGAGAAGTCCGGTACTAGCCCTGTAGAATGTCATCCTAAAGAGCAGAAGCCTTTAGCAATGTAATTTGTTAATTTGGATCAATAGCAAACCATACAAACATCTGTCAATATACCAAATCAGATTAATATTTCCTGACCATTGGTGTTGCTGTTGCCCTAAACAAGGTAACAAGGTTAGCAATTCTTACCCTGTATTTGGTGAGAAAGTTGTGTCAAATGTCAACTTCAAGCCTTTGGCAATCTAATTCAAGGGGAAAAAGATAAAGCTTTAAATTCAGTTCTACTAGTTAGGTAAAACAAATACAAATACTCTCCTAATCTATTACCTGATCTTCAATTGCAATTTCTGTTCCCAGAGTGTTATCTGTGTTCCATTTTTCTGTGAAAGTCAGCCCATACTCAGCCCACTTGTATTTGGTCTCCAAGCTCCCATTCACTTTTCCAGTGTCTGTATTCGATGAACCAGATGTTGTGAATTCCTAAAAAGAAGTGTCCATGTTATACAGAAGACACAAGTGATCCTGAAAGCATTAGAGTGCCAGAAGGCACATTTTTCTTCAGCAAACACCAAGATCTTGTTATTCTGCACAACAAGTTTAACAACATTAGATAACTTGTGGGGCGAGAAGGGGGAACGACACAGACAAGAACAAGATGATTCATGCCCATATGGAGGCCTCCCCCCGCTTCCCATCTCAACTGCACTGTTTCTGCCACTATTACAAAACGTGCAGGTTTGCAACGCAACTCGGAAGCAAGACAGTAGTTACTGTATGCACTCTCCTTAAAAGCAGGAAACAGTTCTTGAAACATAAAGTTAAGTCTGATATTCCCAATGACAAAATTAAAAATCAAACCAAGAGCCAAGAACACTACAGGGCACATAACTCCAGTAAAATTCTTCAAGGAACACATACATATTTCCATTACTCAAGCCAACCTTGAAAAATAAATTATGTACAACTGTAAAATGTCATAGAATGACATAATTTTTCAAATCAGGGGTGGGTGGTAGTTTGGTTTCTTATTTGTTTTGGGTTCTTTGTTGCTTTTTAAGAGAGCTCTCAGCCTAACCAATGTGCCAGCCTTTCACACAAGCCATATACACACGTGTTTTTACTGACAGCTATAAAATTCCTATTCACACTCTGGTTCAATGACACTAGAAAAACATTTATGCTTGAATTGTGAGAAAAGGCAAAGTCTGATTTTATGCTTCTGGTACAGCCTTACTTGGAATTCTTGGAAGTGTTTAAAAGTTAGTTTAATAAGGTGATGTGAGCAATATTGCTAAGTTGTCACTAACATCTCTCACTATTTGGATTTTCACAAAGAACAGAGATAATAATTTCTGTGTACTACTATTCAGAAATTAAAGCCAAAACAAACCAGGCTTCCACGTCTGCTAGGTAAAGGATCTGTTTCCACTGAAATATTATTGTCCTTAAGATTTAAAAAATAATTATTTCAATTTTTTTTTTTAAACAGATCAAAATTTTTATCTCTGACTTCATTCACACACAATATTACTTTCAAATTGAACCCTCACACTCACCTCCTCCAGAAGGAAACACAAATTTTACTTTAAAGACCTCATTTGAAATCACAAGTCCTTAGAAGTCCTTAAGCATTTGTATTCTCACATCGCAAGACCTGCTGCATATCATAAGCATGCATGAGACTGTTCTATAATGGTGGTTGATCAAATTTCACCATGGCCAAGATATCTGCTTGAACCATGTTAGTGAACAACTAAACCATCCACACAGTTGCTTAATTTTAGTAAGGTCTACTTCTTAGCAAGTGACAGGGACTATACAACTTCAAGTCCAAATACCTTCAGCTTTAACTTCTTGCTTTGTGCTATTTCTAGTGCACAGGGTATATGTGACTGCAACCACTGTGGTAATAGCTTCAGGAGTGGCAGATTATTCCATTATCTCTTCTTTAAAACATCTGCAGTACATACACGTCAGTACTTCCTCCTCCTGGGAAGGAAGGCTTATAACCACTATGGAATTCACATGAGGCCTTCAATTTTCCAGAGAGTTTTACCAGGACTACTGGTAGTCCTTGAAAGAAACAAGCTAAAATAAGAACTATATCTATAACAGGGCTCTTGCAAACTGGGCTTCAGTTGGAATACACACTTCTAGCAAAAAGACAGCATATATCCCACACACCTTGTTTTGTAGTGAGTTACACTGTTAGAGCTTCCTGTTATTAAAACAAAACAAAAATCTACCTTTATATCTTGCAAAATCTGCTCTAGAAATAGATAAAAGTTACAGGAGGCACTGCTTGCATGACCAAGTCATCTTGCATCGAACATTACTGCAACACTTTTAATACCTTTAAAGAGGAGCCAAAGGTTCAACATCCTGTCACTGTCAACTACTTAACACAGGCACTAAGATACCAGAAATTTCCACCAAACACTGATAGAATCACAAAGTACTTTAGAAATAAATTCTGTGTACTATGATAAATCAAAACACTTCAAAAATGTAATTGGTTCACCTTCAGACATAGGATGAGGGACAACTAATAAACCTCTTTATTTTTACACAGATTACTAAACATTGCAATATCCCTGCTACATTCAGAATAAAGTCAGATCTTTAGAGGCGTCTGAAATTATTTGACACCAAAACCATAACATTCATATAAGCTATAAACTACTTAACGGCATATGGAAGGTGTCCTTTCTAATTAAATATCAGAACATATCCAGAAAAAAAAAAAAAAAAAGAATAAAAGGTTAAACTCACCACTCCACTTGTAGATTTTGTTTTCACATCCAGTTTCACCAATCCAAAACCTTAACAAACAAAAGTCAAAGTTAAACCAGTAGGTTTTAACTAAAACCAGGCACATTTTCCAAGAGTCTGGTTTTACAAGCAGTCTCATCAGTGTGCCACATATATACATTCACACAAAACCAACCATAAACTGCCTTCAGTAACACCCACATTTTAGATGCCACAGTAGGTTGAGGAGGTCACTCTAGAACAAACCAGGAGTTCTGTTCTATCATCACCATATAGAAAGTGAGTGTACATTTGGTGTACATTGTACATCTAACTACTGGGCAATTACTTCCAAAAGTAAATGTAGTGACAGACAAAATGCACTCTGTTCCCAGGATGGTATGAGCTTTTTAGTCGGTGCCATTTGAAGAGCCATCCTAACACATACAGCTTGTCTCTCAGCACCAAGAAGAAATATCTCCAAGTAAAAGAACTGTAAGATTGAAGTCACTGGGTAATACACAGCCTTTGGAACTGTAATATAGGCAGGTTTTATGGGAATGTCAATCCACATTGCTACTCCTACAGCTGAGCAACAGTCTTGTTGAAAAAGCCCCCACATGCAATCCCAAATACCAGAAAGAAACAGCACCATAACAAAGCAGAATTTAACTAGGCAACTGCCTGGCATTAAAGCATTTTAAAAGTGGAAAGATTCTTTATCCCAATAGCTATTCCTCTTTCTATTAAAAAGAAAAAGGCTACAATGTTACAGTAGCACATATGCCTTTCTATAACAACAAATGTTGTGGCAGAGACAAATTGGTAAATGAAGTTACTAAGTTAAATTACACTTGATGCTTACATTCTTGCACACTTGTACACCTCTGACATTTATGTGGCTAAGGCATTAACTTTTAGCAGACTTCACATCAAAACAGCCCTCAAAAAGCCTCCAAAGATCCATTCGTTGACGGTAATGATGTAAAAACATCACACCTTCTCCCTGCCCCAAAAACACTGGCATTTGAGCATTCAATTTTACATACAGGCTTAAAAAGGCAATTCATTGCCACATCACAAGCACTGTGTTTTATAATAAGTACTATTCTTACCATATCCTTTATTGAAGATATCTCTGGCAGACTTGCCAAGGTCCGCATATGATGGAGGAATCGCCATTGAAGCTGAAAGGTAACAGGGTAATTAACAGTGAATCTTTTACCACTGCATGCACACACACAAAAATGGCTACCACAACTGTTTAAGACACTCTTTAAGGCAGATTCATGTATGAAGGCAGTTAAGAGACAGACGGCTCACACTAATACAGTATTCTGTGAAACACCTACAGATTTACAGTGATGTCCAAAATGCAAAGAGTGCATATCTGTTTTGCAACATCACTTGCCTGATATTTTAAATGGGAGATATACAATTTAAAAATTAGCATCTAACACCATTAACTAGCAATCAATCTGATAAAGTTTTTCCCCCTGTAACACACAAGAGTTTGTCAGCTGCTCTTGTTAGTTTAGAACGAACAAGTAGTAGGAGTGCTGGGCCACTGAGAAAAAGCTCTTTTTAAAAGTCCCCTTATCAGCTGGGGAGCCTCTGGCAATCTCACAGTTAAAGAACTTGTCATTCCAGCCTAGCCATGACCCAGCCTCCCCACCCCATGGATAGCTACTGGCCTAAGGTCTCACAAGGCCTTATGGCTTCCCTCCCTGTGAAGATACACCTACCTGTACCTTCCTTCCATTACTGTTTTCCCACGATTTCACTAGCAAAAGGCCACTGTTACAGAGGCACTGTATTTTAAAATTACAGAAAACAGAGCATATTCGAAGTAACAGTTAACTCCCCCCATGCTGATAAAAGGCAGGGAGCGAGGAAAACAACAAAACTGACTAGGTAAGTGCCACAAAAAGACTAAACACAAACAGACAAAAATCTTATCTTTTCAAACTGATCTGTCACATTTGTTTTGCAAAGAAAGTCAGATTAGTATAACTGACTGTTTATCTTGCTTTTCTGTAGGGTTTTTTGTTAAAGAAAATGAAAAAATATCTTCAAAACCTCAAAAATAACAAAGGCAGTACCTTCACATGTTAACTTTCAACTGAAAGCAGAAAAATAATTTTCATATAGTACTTTTAACCAGTATTTAAAATTTCAACACCTGGCTACAGAATTGCTTATCTTCTGCAGATCTATGCAAGATCATAAGTATACTCAATAACACATTACCAAGAGGAGCTTTTTTTCCCTCTCTGTCAAAAAGAAGTTTATTTCAATCTTTCCATATCCTTATCTACATGTAGGGAAAACTTCTTTAGTAAGGAGTTCTAAACCCTGTAATCAGTTCACTACAGCAAGACATCCATCACTCGCTCAAGAATGTAAAACATCTGCTTTTTCATAAACTGTCTCTTAGCAAAACACCACCAAAAACCACCATGAAAATGACTTAGAGCATTTGAAGCTTAAAAATGCTTAACCCAAGTTCAAGTCCATAGTAAATAAGTCTTGAGAAAAGTTCTATAGCAGAACACATGCTAATCCCAGCGACAAGAGATTAAATGGTTCCTACTATTTATTCAATAAAAAGGTGATACACCAAATTATGAGAAAGTGTGGGAACGCTGTTTTTCCCCCCTAAATTTCTGCTGTACAGCAATTGTACAATTCATTAACACTTTAAAATAATTTAGAAAATATTTAGCTAAGCATTTTTCCTCTAATAGACAGACCTCACTTCTAAGTGTCATTTTCAGAATATTTATGTCTAAAGTTTTATACTAGCCTTTAGCAGACGTGCTTTTACAGTGTAAATAGACAAGCTTTTTGCTTTTGTTTAAATGTTTCTAGTCTGACTAGAGAACTATCACAGACAAGGTTTATGCAAAGCAGTGATGTCCTGAGAAGTTAACAAACTGGTATCTATATCTAAAGTCAAAGGATTACTGCAGTAAAAAGATACTGCCATTTTATCTGGCCTGGGTAATCACCCTTTTTACTGCAAGGAAACCAACCTGTATTTGTCAGACATTCCAGCCTACAGATGCAAGTTTTGTGATAAAAACTTAAAACCGAGTACAACTGTCACACTGTTGTTCTAATCCTATACTAACAGGGATAGATGAGGACAAAAAGGGAAACCAAGAGTTAATTTGGGGTACACTAAACATCTGATAAAGCAGTGCCATCACCAGAATGCTCATTAAATGAAAACAGGGGCCAAAAAAAAAATTTCCGAGTCCTCCAATGTTGGCAAGTTAGCTGGATTTGCAAATTCTTATAATCAGAAGTAATTTTCGTCAACCCTATTTTGAAGTGTCTTTCACTTAAAAACTACTCATTAGAAGTGACTAAAACGTAAGTACCATTTAACAACAAGAGGTTTGTGGTGAAAGCAACTACCAGATAATCTTATTCCTCACTTCAAAAACACAAAATCTACTTGAATCAAGTGGGAGCTCCACCCTGATCTTGTTTCATGCCACCCTAAAAAAAAAAGTTAAATGAATCTGTTACTCGAGACTCACAAATATGCTTTCTTCTTCTGTAAAAATAAAATAATCTCATGTACAGTGTTTCAAAAAGATGGATCCAGTTTCAAAGACAGAGTGATTTCAAATTTGGTCCATCTTTTTTAAACACCTCGTATTAATGTTATCAGAATTATTATGTCAGTTTTCTTTCGAGGTAATATTGCAAAACTATCTCACACCCTATAATTAAAGGAATGCCAACGACTTACATAAATATTTCTAACAATTTTAAGATCTCAGTATATTGAGGAACAGGCTGGAGGCTAGATCAGGTTATAATAAAAAAAAAAAAACCACAAAAAACCTTAAGTATTAATACAATTAAAAAAAAAAGGCAACTACACTGAGACTGTAATCCAGTAGTGTAAATAGCAACAGAGAAATCGATATTATTTTAAAAGATTTTGTTAAAATACTCGGGACACACCACTGGCCTTTAGACTTGTACTGCTGCTAAAGCTCAGGAAAAAAAAAATAATAATAATAAAAATATATATAAACCACCTCATTACCCTTGCTTCACCTGTCTCCCTACTTACATCCTGGAGGTGGGCACACTGGTCTAGCAACCATAGCTAGACCAGTTTAGAGACTCTACGGAGAAGGGAAAGAAAATTAAACATCTGAAAATGAGCTACGTGTTCAGAAACCGAAAGGAAGGATAAAGCAGAGCCTCCCAGGAGAGAAGGACACGGGAAGGGGAAGCGTGGCTGCGAGCGGCCAGGCCGGGGCGCAGGGGCAGGCGGCGCAGCCTTCCAGGGCCGGGCCCGGCCGGCGGCGCCCAGCGCCAGGTCCTTCCCCCGCGCCCAGGCCCGCCGCCGCCGCCAGGCCCAGCGGCGCCCGCTGCCGCAAGGTGAACTCCTCCACGCGGCCATCTTGGGCATCCCGGCCTGACCCCCTCCCGCGGCGCCCTCCCCGCCGCCCTTTATGTAACCGCGGCCAGGCCCGGGCCGGGCCCGCACGCCACGGAGGGCGCGGCGCCTGCGAAGGCCATGGAGGGAGGCAAAGACAAGCGACCCGTGCGAAGAATCACCCCACACCTCCTCAAACCGCCCCCCGCCTCCCCAGCCGCCCCCATCCGGCCGTTAGCCGGGGCGCTGGGCAACGCGTCCCCGACCCCGCCGCACCCGACTCCACGCGGCCCGCAGCCCCGCTCGCCGCCCCGCCGCCCGCCCGCTCGCTCGCCCGTACACGGGCGAGCCCCGCCCGCCTCCCGCGCTCCCACGAGGCTGGTCGCGGCCCGGGCGGGCACCTGGCTAGTGTGGGAAGGCAGCGGGGCCGGAGGCGCGGGCGGGTCTCGCCGTGAGGAGGCCGCGCTGCTGCAGCCGCTGGCACTGGAGGGCGAACTGAAGGAGACACCGATCCGCCCGCCCGCCGCCGCCGCGCAGGACCCCAACGAGCCGCGGCCGCCCCTCCCGCCGCCTGCCCCGCCCGCCGCCCCGCACCGCCGCCCGGCCGGCGAGAGGTGTCGCCGTTGGCGGCCCAGAACCGGGCGAGGGGGCGGGATACGCCGCATGCCCCAGCGGGGAGCCAGGCGGGGGGCCGCGGGCCTGCAGGCGTTCGGAGGGGCAGCCCCGACAGCAGAGAGGGGTCCTTGCGAGCGGGCGGGGCGATAACGGCTCACCAGGCAGCGCGGGGCGGGGCCGCGGCGGCCCGGTCTGCAGGGGGGCGGGGCTGGGGAGCAACAGCCGCACGGGGGAGGGTGGGGCTGAGGGCGCCGCAGGTACCGGTTCCTTAGCGGGCCTGTGGCGGCCACAGCCAGGGAGCGATTCTGCTGGGGAGACTCTAATACATGGACACTCCCTGGGATGCGGAGCTGCAGGGCGGCTCCAGGCAGTACTTGCAGGAGGTTCCATACTCTGGGCCACTACCCGCCCTCAGAAACTACCGCTCCGTTCAGGGCCCGTGTGCCTGGGCACACGGACCCGTGAGGCCCTCGGTGCGGGAACAGCCACGGGGAGCAGCTCTGCAGCCCGACACGGTGGCGCCTGCCCTAGAGCTTGGAGGCAGCCCTGGTAATCACAGCCGCCAGGACCCCATCCCATGCCACCCAGCCCTTGCAGAGCACTGGGGGTGCTCGCCTTCACTCTCCCACTGCCCGCAACTCTTTGAACACCTTACAGCTAACGTGGCCTCCTGTTGCTGCCCCAAAACACACAGGCACAGGGCAACATCCAGCAGCACGGCTGTCCTATCGCTGATCTGACATCTAAGAAGGTTTGCTGTTCCTTCCAGACAAGTGCCACAATCTCTCCAATTGAGTAAGCTCCATGTTTACCTTCCAGTCACTTCCCACCAGAAGACACAAGTCAAGAGAAGCAGTAACCCTCAGAAAGCTTTCCTAGATAATGCTGTCCTGATCATAAATGAGACTGCTTGGAGAAAACAGTCAAAATGACTGTTCTGCAGCTGTCACTGCACAACTCTAGCAGGAATCACTGAGTCACCCATGCAGACCATTGCTAGACCAAGGAACTGCAGGACAGGCACATAGTTCTCCCCTGCTTACTTAGATTCTGACATGATCAAAGTTCTTCAAAAAAGTGAAAATTATTTACAAATACAAATTCTATTTGCATAGTATGAAAAATATATATTACCATCCAACACTACCAATTTACCAGAACATATACTACAACAGCAATTTCCTGGGTTATTAAAAAGAGAGCAGATTAGCAGCAAGGCCCAACACAATGTCAGTCAGCACCTCCTAGTTATATAAAAAGATAAGCAACTTCTTTTTTGTGAGAGTCCAGTACTTTCACATCAGAAAACCCAACAGGTTAGTATGCTTCTTTTTGATATTTTTAAGTAAAACAGCTTGGCATTCCACAGAGGCGTATGTATTGATGAATCAAGAAGGAAAATCACATGCTGAGAGAATAAAGAGCAGTAGAAGAAGAAAACTAGTGTATCTTATCGAGCACTGGAACATATATTAGGAATAAATAGAAGTCCAGTTAAGTAAAAATAATCATGCAATAAGTTGTTCGTTATTTAAAGAAACACATTTATTATTCATACCCAAAGTATCAATCCATTCTGAATAAAATTCCACTACTTACAGGAGGCATCAGCTTTTTTGCCCTTTTTTCCTTTTTAAAATAATATTTTAGTCATGGTTCAGCTCTATTTTTAGCAATCCAGGAAAGTAATTACTGCCCCACCCTAAGGAAGGGAGGGAAAAAAAAAAGGCAATGAATCACTTGCTTTGTGAGACAATAATCTGAGACAAACGCACACACATTAATACTCCAGGCTTCTGTAGCGACAGCCTCTGCCTGCCAGTGTTTGTCACTCTTACTCTCCCTGTTCCTCACTTGCACAACCTTGCCTTATTTCTCACGACATGTCTGCTAAAGCTTAGAGAGCCAAGAAAGGCTCACCTTCAGCCAATAAAATTATTCTGGACCTTTCTTCTCATCGCTCTCCTCATACCATTCAGCGCACACACCTCCCATGCAGGTGTGCTCACTCTCAGTGGGCTGGTTTTCCATTGAAACTGAGCAGCTCTCAGGTTTTTGTGCCACTTGCAGTTTATCTATTACCACTTCATATGAATACAGCCATGCTTATGCATAACTGACAACACAGAGTCAAATATTTTACTGGTGCCACTGGGATTAAAAAAAAAAAACAACAAAACACACACATCACTACGAAAGTGTACTGCCATTTGAACACAAGCTCTGCTTATCTCTCCATATATTATAAGCACAATAATTTAAGTAATGTATGTGATCAAAAAAAGGGAGTAAGTGGCTACAGTGCATATCAGTGTCCAAGCATTTTAAACAAATTTATGTTCACTTCTAACACAAGCCTGAAGTCACTGTCTGCTCTCCCCGCAGATGCAGACCTTCAAGTTGAAGATTCAGTGGAGAAGAAACCTTAGCAAAAGTCTAGCAAGGAACAGCTAAGTAAATTAGAACTCCCCATTCTGAAACAAGTTGTCCTAAGGGATAAAGCAGAAATTATGAAAGTATAACCAGCTGGGAAAGGGTGGGAAATAGCAGGAAACAAGCTCAAAACAAGGAAAGAAAGTTTTTTTCCACCAGAGGAGTGCCATTCAGTGGAACTACCTACCAGAGGAAGCTAAATGTTTATATGGGCCTCCGAGGAAACTGTACAGGTTTGTGGATGAGAAATCAAGTGAGGATTACTAATTACTAATTGATTCAGTCATTACATATGGCTGTATGGCTTCTGGAATCAGAAAATCCCTGAGCTGCAAATGGAGGTGTCATTTAAGCTTACCCTGTTTTTACACAGTTGGTTTTTTTTGAGGCACACATTACCTAAATAATTGCTTAATGCATCATCTCAAACACAGGAATATTAGACTAGGCACACATTTTGTTTGATAACCATACAACTGCCCTTATGCAAACCAGGCATCTAAATAGCCCCAAGAGGGCAACCAGGAGAGGCCCATACTGCCAGGATCCTTTAGACTGACAGACTTAATACCTTTAAATTTTTTTCCCAGGCAGTTTCAAGTAGCCTTCTTTCAGTTTAGCTTAAACATCTAGGATAAAGTTCAACTTAAACCAGATTTTAAGATACTCTTAACAGGTCCACACAGAAGCATCTGGTACGGATACATATGGAGATAATCCCTTAGCTCAGAGGAACACCAACAAATATTAGCCTGCAATTTTAGGGCTGAGAAGGCAAACGGAAAGCAAGTTTGAGAAAGCCAACAAGGGAACCAACTTACTTTCAGGCCCTACTAAGGCTAATGGAGACACAGAGCAACTTGCACCTACATAGCTAACAAAAGCCGATTCCCCATAGCTCGGCAGCCAAAGCAAACCAAAAATCCAATCCTTGCTATGGCTTGTGGAGACACTGCATGCTTTTCTAGTATGTGTTCAATGCTAAAGCACCATATTCCCAAATAAACAGTAAGGTGTGGAAAACCTTCTGTTAAAGAACAAGGAGAAACTGAAATCAAAACCAACCCATGCAGAAGAGCCTGTACTTATTCCTTCTTCTGGATTTATCTTTAGTTGATCGTAAGTTCTTTTTCTTCATTTTTCTTTCTGTTGCAGCTTTCATTGACTTAGGATTTTTTTTTTTAATCCTCAGTAGCTTAAGGAATAAGTAAGTTTTTAACAAAGCTAACTACTACCTGAGAGATCTGCAAACCATCAGGTTCCCTGACACCCTGAAATATGTAAATTAATAGGCTTCATTCCTTGGAGGAGATACTTCCTGGAAAGGGAGGGCCAATCAAGTAAACAAATGCTGATTTGTAAGCAAAACAACCATTCACACAAAAGTCACTGAGTAACTCAGAAAGTGTTCTTCAATCACTTACATAGAGCAACAGGTTTGAGTGATTGGTGTAAGGATTCTCACCTGAAGTAAATATGAAAACATCTCACTTCTGTTGTATTGTTGACATTTCTGCTCCTGGTGCAGACTGTAGCAGTTAATGTGTCAGACTGATGCGTGGCACTTAGTTTTAGAGGTTACACATTTTTTTATTATCTCGAATTTTTCATAAGAAATTGAAGGAGGATTATGTGCATTTAGTGCTTTTTATACCAAAGAAATCACATTGCAGAGCAACAGGCCTCCAAGTCTTTAATCACTTAGCTGAAAACAATTTAGTTGCCTCCATGAGTGCTTATCTCATTGTAAAGCTTGACCTGGTGAGGGATATAGGTGCACAAGATGCTGAACAATGTTTTTATGGACTTGCCTCTCACTGAAGCCATTCCAGGGTTAAGCCTAAATTCTGTAAATAACACCATGAAGGTAGGGATAACAAAGCAAAGCTGAGCCATGCAGGAGGACGAACACCCAGAGGGCTGTGCTCAAGCCATTGCAAGTTACATACTGTGTTCAGAAGTGCTAACAAGGAGCTTGAGGAGGGCGGATGGACAACAGTTTGCCCACAAGAAAATCCATCTCTGAAAAAAAAAAATGTCCTTCACTGCCATCACAACCTTTTACATTATTTCTAGGTGTCATTATGTTCAGAGTATCCTGATGATGGTCTTTACTGTAGACTGCTCTGGATGCACAGCGCCAAACCTGAAAGCATCTCTACAGTACCAGCACATGTGGTTTGCCATTTGATTTATGAGGGACTAAGTTTTCTTTTTCAACAAATAACGCAAAAATCCTAATATTTGCTGTCATTTCAACATGCACTTCAAGCAATTTCTCCCTTAAGGGCAGTGTTTCTTAAGGTCACCCCTCTTTCTAGGGTGCCTGCCTGCCTGTAGCAGGCTGTACTAACATAGCAGAGGGATAGGAGGCCATTTGCAGTAGTCAAGCTGCAGAAGCTTCGGGCTGCTGTAACCTGAGCTGCTGCTCCAAATAGCCTCAGACTTCGAGGAAGCTGCAGCTGGGGACAGGCTGGCTGAGGTCTGGCCCTGGTGCATGCCTTGGCTCTCAGAGGCCAAGTGCCACCGTCCCCCTGGGTAGATAAGGCAGACTGACTTGGGGTAGGGCCACACTGTGGGACATGAGTCTTGAAACAAATGGAAAACAGCAGATTTCTGGAAGCAGATGTGTTAGGGGCAGGTTGGTGGTGCTGAGTGACAGGACAAGCCCAAGCTGGTCAGTGTGGCCACACACCATGCTGCAGCAGTCACTTTTTGGTTCTGGGTGCATCTTCTGGCTGCAGTGTGTGGATGCGATGCCAGCGACCCCTGAGCGAGCTGGGGACCAGCCATTGCCCACCCTTGAAGAGCATGGGGCGGCCTCAGTTTTATCCTGTAGGCACATAGGCTGCTGCACATGTCTGCTCTGTTATTCAGCCCCAGCAGTAAAGACACTTTGCTGAACAATGAATTCCATGGCTGCTGCCTTTTAGGAGCATGGGCAGCGGAGGGCAGGCTTTCCCGGCTGCTGAGCACAGCCAGGCCCGCGGTAGGAGGGAAACTGAACTGTAGAAGCTGAGATAAAATCCAGACTTTAAAAAGAGAAGAAAGGGAAAGAGTGGGGAGTTGGGTTTCTTTCCACGGTCTTTGTAAAAGCAAACTGATGTCCTGTATTACACTGAGTGCTCTTCGGTAGCTCCCGCACCGTCTGGCAGCACACCTCATGGGGAAACGGACAATGTAGATGGAGTTGACTTAAAACTGATTGATCTGTGAACAGCTAGAGTTTCACCATAGCAATTTGACACAGGTGGTTACCTGGGAGGAGGGGCTTATCTTGACAGGACAAACCTGTTATAAAACCTGCAAGAAGGGATTTATCTGCAGATCTATTTTGACAGCTCTCATGCTAACAAATATAAAAGCAGCATTACTTCCTTAGAAAACTGTGCGGACCAGACCCTCACATGGCATGGTCACGTGCAAAGCAAGCAGCCTTTGCCAACATACGTGAACTCTCCAGTTCTTCAAGGGTTTGCATTTTCATCTGAATATAACATATTAAAACACATACACACACACACACACACAAAAAGACCTGTGGGTAATCTACTCTCTCTATGGCAGATTTTTCCTCTTTTGCAGAAATTTAGCTATGTGTATTTACAGTCGCGTTTTAGTTAGTTGCCAGATACTCAGTGCAGATCTCAGTGCAGCAGAGCTGATGACAGTGATTCTTATAATTAGGTTTGCCTAACAACCCCCAGTAAATTGTCATATTTTAGTAATACACTATTTCATTGACTCCTTTTTATTTACTCAGAGTGGAGATTCTAGTCCAGAAATTTGTGTCAGCCTGAATGTTTTTTCCAAAGTTTTGATTAAAATATTCAGTCTTTTATAAGTGAAATATGCTGTTTACCCAACTGAAATAGTTCTTATAATGCTTAATTGAGAAAGCTCTGTGCTTTTCATGTTGAAACAGATATTCCAGACATCACATGGAAAGACTGCCCTTTTGCTGTCTAGTAAAACTCACCTATTCAATCTATAAACTTCAGAAGGATCTCCCATGGCATGATTTGGCAACTGATTTCTCTGAAGGGTGTATTGATGGAGCATACATAATCTCTGCACTTAGTGTAATTGATCTAAACCATCTCTCAGGAGCAATTGTGCTGAAAAAGTGGGATGAGATTTTTAATACAATTTTAACTCTGTATTGTAAACCTGACTGTTATTCTGAGCAGAATGGAAATCCCTAGAGGTCACCTTCAGGAGCATAAGAACCCCAAATGCCTCTCATGCTGAGGAGCAGAGAACAGAAAGCGATACCAAAACAAAAGGCAAGAAAGACAGAAGCACAAGTACTAACACAAGGGGATAATGAACTATGACAGGAACAAAGGCAAAAGTGTCTGTTGACAAGAATTAAGAAAGTGGGGACTTACTGCAGACCTACTTGCAGCAATTAAGTTCACTTCTGTGTAAGTCTTTGCCCTTCTGCAAGAAGGGAGTAATGATATTGACCTCTTTTGTCGAGCCCAGCACAAAGTGAACGCTGAAAAAAAAAATTGTCCTGATTTCCAGCTGTTACATAACTACAACTTTTTTTTTTCCTTAATGTCGCGTTGAAAAACTTGCACAGCCAGGTGTAAAACTAACAGAGCATGTAATAGAAAGATGGAAAAGATATTGGTTAAAAATCCTCCACAAAAATCCTCCACATTCAAAGGTGATGAGATAGGTACAGTAAGTGTGGCCTGTCACAGCCTAAAGAGGCAATCTTATTTGTATACAACCAAGCCACTGGGAAAAATCATACACACCATTCTAAATAAAACTAAACAGCTTCTTAGCTATCTCCTTTTCTTTCTGTTTGGAAGGAAGATGTGTCTCAGCATACCTATTTCATACCCTGAGAACATGTTCACCACATTCTTAGAATTTAGGCATTTAAAAGAATTTCTCATACACTATGGTTCAGAGAGACTTTTGTCTGGCACTGCTGCATATTTGTTTTTAAATGTATTCCCAGTGTTTATAGCACAAATGCTGATCAATTTCTAGAATAATGAAGTGTTAAGATAAATTTGAGATCATCCAAGTGTTCAAGCATAGCAGAGGATGGACATACAGACCTGCTTGCTTTATTAGAGCCACAAAGAGCTCCTTCTCTTTGAGCTGGGAGTAGGGGGAAACTGTGGTGTTCTGTGGTGGTTGGATAACATGGGTGACCTGGACATCCATAAGCACATGACACATGAAGGCTGATCCTTGTATCCCGTCACTGTCCCTCCTCATGTTCACTGCAGATTCCATTATAGCAAAACAATAAATAAGTAACATCTTAAAGATTTTTACCATCTTTTATACCTGATGCTTTGGTTTAAATATGCACATGACTACTTTGGGTTAAATGTTCACAAGCATAAAGTGAAAATTGAAATTTACTCAGCCTATAATTCACATAGGCTTTGCCTAAGCACCCAGAAAATAAGCAATTTTATCATATAAGTAGCTATGATCGAAGAGCATGAAGTTTAGTACATTGCAAGATTAAAATGGGGCAAATTTTGCAAATTTGTATTTTGATGGAGCACCAGGAAGAAAAACTTTTTACATGGGTATCTGTATAGAAAAGCGTTTTCAAAACTAGCCTAGATAGATAGTATTCATTGACCTAGGAAAAATATCAAGAACTATTCTAATGACCACAGTGTTATTATCTATGTGGCCTGGAAGGCAAAGGGGCATTCATTTGTTTCAAAAAGTTATCTTGCGCTGGCCAGATAAATCAAATGTGACAAAACTAAGTAGGAGAAGTTATTGCTAAAAATGATGGGCTTTCAAGTATGGTGTCATGCAGAGACCTGAAAAGCCTGTGTTGGTGAAAATAGAAGGTGTTTGCAGATGGGCTTATAGGTGCAGGTTGTGGAAGAATCCAGTGTACTTGCTTCATCAGTATCAGTTATGGCTGGAACCAAAGATGGAGCTTCAGAACAAAGACCTGCAAGTAATGACCCACAAAATGCATGTTTCTGAAAAATAACGTCACTGAGGAGTGGCAACCAAAGAGACCTCTGTCACTTGGTGGGTGTTCACAGCAGGACATGGGCCAACAGCTCAGTTAACGCAGCAACAGCTTAAGGAAGTCATAAACATTAAGAGACTAGCTAGGGTATATGTAGAGAAAATCACATGTGGTTCATTGATCATAAGGAGTGATCACAAGGAAGGAGTCCTTTCAGAGAGAGAAGTGAGCTTTTGCTCTCTTTTGCTTCCTCTTAGCTCCATCAAGCTGCAGCCCAACACCATCATAATAACACCATCAGCCAGGGTTATGGGTTATGCTACCACTGAAAATTCACCCAGCAGCAGTAAACGAAACCATCTACATTTTGGAAATGTGAATCCATCAGAAAAGAAGTTCATGTTTATTTTCCAAACCTTTTTAAGCTGGGAAGGGCAGAATAATCTACCCTTTGAAGGTCAAACCTTGTGAAATTCAAGCTTTTTGACAGTATCTCATGTTTGGGAAAACCAAAACGAAAATCCTAAAATAAAGACAACCTTTACATGAACAAACTGCAGTTTCAGACCAACACAGTCCAGGACAACTGATTCAGCAATACTATGAACTTCTGAACTTTGTGCCATTATATGGCTGTTAACTGTTGTTCAGTACTGCAGCATAAGAGTGACTGTTTTAAGTACCAAATGCAGCATGGGTTGTATTGTGTACAAATTCACCCTGCCCTGGGGGATCTTGACGGAGCTGTGATTGTTCCCATGGGGGATACATTCTGTGTCCAGGTTTTCATGCTTCCAGCACGATTTTCAGTACACTCAGCAGCTTTCTTCCGGCACAGGCTGCAGCTGAAGTCGTGTGAAGTGCTGCTGTGGATGCTCTCTGGTGCGTTTGCCTCCCTACCTTTCCTCTGCAGTATATCATACCAGTCAACACACAGCCTTGCCTTCTCCATGCTTCTATGACTGGCACTGCCAGCAGCTCCCAAGATGAGCTGGCTTATGTGGACTGCTAGACGCATGCGACCAAGAACAAGAACAATTCTGTATGTGTTGTTTTTATTTTTTTTAGTTTTACTCAGGTGTTTATTGAAGACACAAACAGGCAGTTTTACTAGCAGCCTGTTTATTTACTTTGAGTGCAGTCCTGATTTCTTACTGCTCAGGGAATTTATATATGGGAGACTGATTTGAAGATACTCTCACTGTTCTAACTAAGCTATCAGAGAAGCCAGATGCAATATAATAAGTTTGTCTGATTAAGCCCGTTGCAATCTTTGGCATGCCTGGGACTACTTCCGTGCTTTCATTTTCCAGGAGGATGAATTTCAAGTGTGCTCTGAAATCCTCAAAGCACAATACAGATGTTCATGTGACAAAAGCCAGTGCTCAGTAATCTTAATGCACAAGCATACTTCTTTTGGCAGGATCCTGGCACTCCAGCTGTTACTCTGATCTGCTGGCTGCCTGCTTTCCATTAATCACTTCTGGCAGAATCAAAGGCCTTCCAAAGATCTTTTAGCTTTGGCTTATACTCAAGCAGCAGAAAGGATGTTGCAGCATATAACACTTGTGCCAGAAGGGATCTTCAGCTGAACGGAGAGCATGATTCTGAGTTTTTTGCCATGGGATTCCTCACAAGTCCATCTTGGAGAACTCAACAATCTTGTCAGCCCCACCGCACCTTAGGTTTCTGTATCTAAATAGGGCGTTAGTCCTCAGTTACCCTGCCTGCATTTGTAGCTGACAAGTTAGTTCATGCCTAGCAGAGATCTGGCAAGACAATATCACAGGGATGATGTTTGGAAGACTGAGAATGCAGCACAAGCTTTTTAAGACTTACATGGTTGAGGGTAAAAAAAGGAGGAAAAGGAATCAAGAAAATATGGATATGAATCCAAGTCAACTTCATTCCTTTCTTTCCTGCGTTTGGGAACAGTAATGTACAGAGATACTTGGACAAAACTAAATTCCTCTAAGGGACCTAAAAAGGAGAAAAATTTTCAAGAACACTACACATTCACTGAACATTAAATGTTGAAGAAAGCGCACTCAATTAAGGAACCCAAGCTGCCTTTATTCTGCTTTCTGACAAATGCCCTCAGAAATACTGATGAGTTTGTCAGCACATTCTCATTAAGCTCCCTCATTTCTTACTCAGCGAGGTAAAAGATCCTCCTTCCTAAGCCAGCATCTATCTTACCTGTTTGAGGATGAATTCTAACAGTTCTTCAGCTGTTAGATTGGAGTTTGAGATACCAGGGGTCTGCATCCCAACCACCTGCTGCCCCAGGATCCAACTGGGTTTAAATTCCCACATTTTACACACCTGGAGGCTGGGGATTGGTGCCTCCCCTTGAGAGCTGAAACAATATATATATTTAACCTTATATGGGAGATTTCTTCAGATGAAGTCAAAGAGCTGAGCCAGTTTCCTTAGAGTTCCATAGTCTCTGTGCAGCTCTAGGTGTAAACTCTTCCTGCATCTGATGTGGTAACGTTGATTAGTTGTCACTGGACTTTGAAGAGCTAGATAGGATCTAAGTACACCAGGTAGCCAAAGGTAAGCTCGGGCTATTGTCTTCTCATGGATAATGCGTTCGCCCCACCATATACTGGCAGGGAAGATCCTGTGACTTTCTTTTGTGCTCAAGTGATCTGGGCTATTCTGTCGTTCCTTGCTGGTTCTGCCATGCTGCAGGAAAAGCAGAGGAGGAATTTGTAGAAAGTATTTGTGTAGTATGTGGAAAACCAAGGGCAAATCAATAGCCATCAGATGATATAGTGTACATCCCCACTGAAAAGCCAAAGACAAAACAACACAAGTTGTGAACTATTCATCAACCACACCAGCTAATGCAGGTTTAACTCATATGCATTTCGATGTAGTAGAGATAATGCCCAAGCAGGAGCCTGTCTATGGGTTTGGCTAACGGGGTAACTCTGTCTGGTAAGCAAATACTGCTGGAATAGAATAATTTAATTCTAGCATTTAAACCGCAGTGCGTTCTCAGTCAGCGTGCACACCACATCAGCACGATAGTGCTGCTGTAACTCAGCTGTGCCATCACACCAGCCCATCCCTGCTTCTACAATCCCAGGCTGAAGCATCCAGGCAGCGTTTCTGCAGCGCGGGGACAGAGGTGGCACCTGAGTGGTCTTTCACGTTGCCAGCTGGGCAGAAGCAGACACTAGCCTTCTGCTAAAGCTCTGGTTTCCAATTACCACAACACACAGCTTGGAGAAATGACCCTGTTAAGAGAAAACCAGAACAGCCAAACAGAAGAGCACCTTTGGGAAAGACTGCCTCTATGAAGGAGTCATCTCAGGAGCAGCCAGAGGCCTTCAGCAAAGTCTACATTCAGCAGAGCCCATTGCAAACTACTCTCCCTCTTCCTCTGCTGTCTCCTCTTGCTTATTTAATGTAGCCTGCAGGAGAGCAAATGCTTTTCTAGGTATTTCCAGTCTCATGATTGATGGTTTGTGATTGTCACGAGGGGCTGTTATGCCCCTTGGCATTAGCCAGGGAGGCTATTTTTAGTAGGCAAGACAGAAACAGAGGTAGAGCCTTAGGCCAAGTGCACCACAACCCTCTGTTACTCACAGATTGATTCACTTTTTGGCACCCTCATTAAAGCATTTGGCTAACAAACTGTGTCTGCTTTCCTCTTCAGAAACACCAGTGTGAGCAACCAGTTCCCCTGTAACATGGTGAAGCACTGTTTCATCCTGGGGTGGGGAGAGGACACCTTGTGGAGTGACACGTCAGGGCACTGCTAACTGATGTGACATCCCTAGGGTCACGTTAGTATCTTGCAAGAGAAGTTAGAGCTTGCTAAGATACACTGAAACCTTCCGAGACGCAAAATAAGGGCTGCAACAATCTAGGCCTAATTTGGGCACTGACTATAATTTAGTTTGGCTGGACCCTGATCTGGTACAAAATAACATTTGCGGTTTTACAGAAGCTGGAGCTACTGCTTTATACTTTTATTGCCTTCCCTCTCCATAACTTTGGCTCCTGTTTCTAGGTCAAACTGTCACTTTGTGCAAACGATTAAAGCGTGTCACTGAAGGCCTCCTGGAGCACAGGGCTGTCATAACCCTGCTCCTTGAGCAGGACCTTCTCTCCTTGGCTTCCTACCATGGAGCTCACCTCGGAGCACAGGAGAACAGAGAACATCACACACCTTATTTCTGGCAGAAGCATGCACAAAATAGTCTCTCTGATGTGTTTTCATGTATGTGTAAAAAGTAGCTATATCAGCTTATTGTTCTGTACATATTCCGTTTTACAAGCTTCCCCCGATATTAAAAAAACCCTAAGCATTGAGGAATATTTTAGAGTGCTGTTAGGACACAGAAGTCTCAATTTATTAGCTTTGCCGAAAAACCCCACAAAACCCTAACATCATGAAATAATTCGAATCCAAAACACTGAAGATGTGGAGAGGACCTTTGTGATGAGACTTGTAATGAAGTTACAGAAGCCAGCAAAATTGTGGGTTATAGTTTTATCAGTCCCTTTCTGTGCTTCCATTTGTACACCAGAGAGATTCCTTAGTGGGCACAGTCATCTAAAATATTTTTTGGTAAGCTCCCCCGAGCTTCATGCTCCACTCTCTTTCACAGTATTTGTGAAATGAATTGCTTTTCCCAACATTTCCTAAAGACCCTTCTTCAGTGCTACAGTAAGAATAGCACACTTGTTGCCTGCTGCTGTCTCCTCTTCCTCTCTGCCCCTTTCTTTTTAGGGCTATTGCTCCAATTATAGCATTTGAGAATCTACCAGTGATCAAGCGACACAGATTCAGTTTTGAGGTCTTCATCTGCCAGAGCGAGGGGAAAAAAAGTTAATTGCTTTTTATATTAAAATTGAATGATACTTCTTTGAAAACAAGCATTCTCCATCCCCTTCCAAATGGATCTTGCTTGCTGTGGTATGCTAGAGAACAGAGCTTGAAAATAAGCTTTTGAGAAACTAACAACACTGCCAGAAAAAACCTCTGTTACCGAATTGGCTGTCAATATTGTGCACAAGTCAAATCACACTGAGGAAGGGCTTCATATTCAGGATTCCTTCTCTAAATTATCAGATTGATCAACATTTTATAATTCAGAGGGAGGTAAACAAAAAACTTTGTAGCTGTTCAATATGTTAAGTTTAGCTGGCTCACACTAATTAGAGAATGTTTTAGCTAGATTAAGGTTACAAAATATATTTTAAAATTGCCCTTTACAAACATGAACATGCAACTACAGGGCACACAGCGCACCTGGCATACTGTTAAAGTTTCTCCATAGGAATGAGTGTACATCCTTTCACATGCCAGATGACTGAAATCCGTGACTGAGAGTAACAACAAGCCTAACATACAAACCCATTAGAAGAGTATCCAAGTATTCAGAAGTTAACTTTACTCTTTCACAGTTTTTCCCAACAGTTCTTATAGACTACTGATTTACTGTAACACTATTGACCACCAAAGCCTGGAGACATTAAAGTTACTTCACCTGAAGAGTCTCTGAAAGCCCTCTTGCCATACTTAACTGAAATCTTACAAAACAGAGTACATCTTTTTATTTCTTGATAACAGAAATATTTAACTGATTTGCTGAAACAATTTACAACTGGCAAAAATATCAGGCACGCTGATACATGCATTATGCAACATGCATTTTCACACCCATAAAACAGAGCTTTGGGGAAAAACAACTCTAAACCCTAGATTACTCAGGTATACTTTTACGATCACAGCACTAACAGAGACCATCATTTTACATATAAAATAAATCAAACATTTGTCATCTTTCAAATATTTTATTTTAGTACTTTTAAATATGTTTTAATACAACAAAGATAGAAAACAATATATTAATTCAATCTGAGTTTAGAATCAAAACAATATTTACTTATTTACAGTACTCACTTTAAACTTCACTGGCACTCCTTCTAGCCATTAGGTAATACTATTTTCTCTGTTGGAATAAAACTGAAGTAACTGTCAGTGTCAAAAGCCGTATTTCTACATCCCTATTATGTTAAGTACCACATACAATGCAGTTTGTGGTTTCTCACATTTGACAAATTTCTCATATTTGACAAAACAGAATTGAAAAAGCAAAACTAAGTTAGTCTTCCTAACTACGCAGTCACTGGGCTAACAGGTCAGGTTACTGTGCTCAACGTTTATCACCTTAAGATCTTACACACCTATTAGAAACTGGCTTTAAAAATGTGCATGTCATTGAACTATGTACATAATACTCACTGCAAATTTCTTAAGTTACTAAGAGTAAGTATGCAGGATACTGCTATACGGAAAGCTCAGTGTTCACAATACTATAGTGTTTGAGGGATTGTGAGGGGTTTTCGGTGTTTTTCTTCATATAATGAAGACAACATCAGTAGGTTCGCTCCAGAGGACTTTTTTCCCCCAGAAATACTGTTTCAATTAGAATAGGGACAATGTCAAAGATGCATCAGAAATAGTAATCATCTATATCAATCATCAGTAGTCTATCAATTAACCCTTGATTGATAAAGTCTACATGCGCAAAACAATTCAGAGGGTAAGCTGGCTCGCTGCTAGGACTTCTGCCCAATATATATCCATCTTGATAAGTCTATGATGGGTTTTGTAGTTACAGGTCATGTTTCTACAAAAGGATCCTAGATTATTAAAAAACCCAGAAAAATCAATATTGTCAATTACTGCAAATTCTCCCCAACTCTTCAGTAGAAACTACATGGACAGGATGAAAAACTAACATACTTGTTACAGGTTACTTTCATTATACTCCATGTCCACAAAACCTACTTTTCTTTTTTTTCCTAAGACATCTGCTATTTCTTCAAATGCGTATTTAATGATTAAGACTCAGCTCCACAAGAGTTTTGGTGAGTGAAAACCTAGTGGACTTTCATACATCAAAAAACTAGCTAAATAGTAATGAACAAGTGTACCACTAAGTATGCACGCACTGCTTAAAAAAACTCAAGGAGATACTAACTGTTGCAGAAGACTTGTACTGATGTCCGAGTTCAACGCTTCCTTCTTTCTCTTCAGTACTCTTTGGCACTACATGAGACACAGCTGTACAGAAAAGAAGATTATTGGAACCTGTGCTTTTATCCACATTGAAGGGTTTCAATATTTCTAAATAACCTCATTAACATGCTTGCATCAAAAAAGAACCTTTTTTTTCCAAATCATTTAACTGATTCTTGCATCTTAAAGCAACTAACTATCCAGGTTTTGTTTCAATGCTTCTTTTTTTTCAGATTTATTCTCTCAGAACCAAGTTAAGTAGTAATTCTTTTGAAATTCTCCTGGAATGTTTTCTTCTATAATAGATGGCCGTGGGCAGAAATCAGGGAAAACCAAAACCAAAGTGACATCACCTATTCCCATAACCATAGCAGCCGACCATGTACAGCATGTACTTGGCCTTATCCAAGACAATGCTTAAACTTAAATGGTAGCCCTCACTGAGGTCAAGAGCAGTTTTTGCCTAAAGTTAAGCACATCATTGGCATCATCACAAGCAGTATACTTGCTAGTCTCGAACATTTAAGTACTTCAGGCCTATCTACATTTCTGTACCAACACTTTGTATAAATGTTATCTTGTTTGCCAGAGGACATGAAGATAATCAGCATATATGGAAGATTTCTATATAATTTTTCAAGGACAGCTAAAGGAACCTTGTTTAAAGACCCTTTCATAAGCTTTTGTCAGTGTAATCAGAATTTGCTAAAAAAAAACACCTATGAAAGTCTAATTTCTGTATGCAGGTGTAAGGTCATAAAGCCACCAGTTTAACAGATCTTCCAGAAAGGAAAAACTAAAGGCAAAAAGTTTAGGAAAGCTATTACAAGAAGCTCTGTCATAAGGTACAATGAAAAAAAAAATGGAGGAGGGGAGTGCCTACATGTCTATCACTTGCAGGTCTGTGCATACATATCCCAAAACTGATGACAATAGTAAGGGAGAGCTCAAGACTGTTGTCAAGTCTCAAATATTACTAGATTTGCTCAGCTACCGAAAATGTGACCCTCCCCTTCTTTTCTATATCCAGACTTCTTAAGTTAAGACTTCTCTACTTGATTGCTTTGCGCACTCCCACAGAAGATGACTTTGTACAAATTAGGTGCAGCAAGATAAAGGACAGTAAGAAAGACTGGTGCATGAACATAAGATAGAAAGACAACCCTGAACGTACTTGGCATTAAATCCAAGGCCCAACGATGCTCTGCTGCCATTACTTAAAGTGCCTGTCAGCAGCAGAGAAGCAGCAAAATGCATTTAAAACACTGACTCTTTAAAAAGGAGGTACAGAATTTTAAGCCTGTCAGTTACTTGCAACTTGTTTACATCTAACTAACAATAAAACTTACATTAGCAATTTTACAGACTGACCTGTGCTCTTTTGCATGCAAGATAAGACTGTTCTGTCTTCTATTGATTTCAAGCCTTCCTCTTGCATGTTTATCAGCAAAATGAACTTACAAAATAGAAGAGGACAATTACCCCAACAATGTTTTAACCCACTTCAATGCTCACAAAACCAGTCTCTGTAAATTACTTATCTTGGACACAGATATTTAGCATCAAGGGAAAGAGCACAAAAGAACATGTTTCCTTTAAAAAACAGTGACAGGCTGATGTAAAACATGGATTTACTTAACAGAATTTGAAAAAATTAAATTAGAACAAAGAGAGAAGCCTTATATTTCAAAGTATATTAAATTAATTAAAAAAATAGTATTGAAATGGTAGCTTTACTTTATGTAAACATTGTTACACTGGGCTGTATTTGAAAATTCTCCTGCATGTCTAAGTTGCAGAATAATTTTTCTGTTTAGACACAGCTACGCCAGTTAGCACTCAGAATCGATAGCTTTGCAGTTCAATTGCTTATCTCTCCAAATGTTTTAACTCAGAATACAATCCTGCATATCCTGAAAACAGATGTTTCCTAGACTTTAAAAAATAGCATTAGTAATTGTGTGTGCATTGCAAAGGCAAATAAAAATTAGCACATAGAGCTCTTTGATTATTAAGCCTCAAGAGGAATGTTCAAACTGCCTTTCTGAAATCAGAAAGGTAAGAACAGCAAATGAAAAGTCTTTAAATATTTCAGAATATTTTCTCCTTTTTTTTTCTTAAGTGTATGCACACACCCCCAGTTTGGATAGGAAAAGCCATTAGGCTATGGCTGATTGAACAACACAGTATTATACCTGCAATTTTGCCAAAAAATTGGAATGTTACAAATGTAAAAGTCTGCAGAATAGTACAATGTATATGTGCTCAATACAGCTGGGAGAGATACTCTAAGATGCACAATCCCTCTGTGGAACAGGAGCTAAATTAAGTTACGAAAGTAATATACTACAAAGAGAGGAAGACAGTGAAGTTAGTACAATCCAGGTTTATAAAAGGAACACCACACAGCGAGGAGTAGCCCACAGGAGGTTACAAACCTCCAAACAGAAAACTGTCTTGCAAAATTCCAGAGGGATTCTTTTCCATGCAAACATAAGTATACAGTGGCCATTAAGTCAGCTTGTACCAAGCTGGAAAAGCTTCGTGCAACTTTCCAAAGCTGACTTATGCTACCTTTTGCATATACCACCTATTTGGAAATTGCAATAACTAAATAAAAATGCCTATATCTTTTTACGATTTGCACCTTTTACCCATCAGTTTTCATTTAGCATTAATCTAATTTCAAGTCTCTACAGCCAATATGTTAGTATTGTCCCCTTACAAACCACCACATAAGAGATCATCAATGGGGTGACCCTTGGACTCAGAGTGTTGGTTTGGGGTTTTGGGGGTTGGTTTGTTGTGGAGGATTTTTTTTTTTTTAACAACTGAAACTCAACTGCTTATGGTACTTTTATCTTTCAGTGTAGTAAATGAGCAACTTAATTTAAGAACTAGTCTTTTTTCGTACTTGTTAGATGAACATATACTCTGTGTGTTTATATATATATAAACAAATATACTGTGCATATATACCCAGAGATATTCACCATTGTTGATACCAGAGTGCTACAACACACACCAATATGAGCACTATTTCCAATACTCACTATTATTATTTTTCCTGAAAGAGTTACTACATGCATTTTCCCCATCCATTTATGGGACAGTAAGATACATGAAGAGAACCGTTCTGGCTTTCCAATGTTAAAGAGCTGCTCCTAAAAAGCATGCAAAGGTTTGGGTAGAAAGCAATTAAAACCACACAAAAGTTATTTTGTGGCTTTAAACTCACTAAAGCTAAGTTGACTTTACTTTCAGTGGATGTAGCATTTACTTTAATTCATTTATTTAAACACAAAAGGGAAAACTTCCAAGTGCCAGAACAACCATATACACAACTGATAGACTAGACTAAGTGAGCTGTCATTAAAAAAAACCCCATAATCGCTGCATAGCCACAAAGCAAACTTTTGTTTTTGGCAACCTGTATGCAGACCATTTATACTGTCAATTATACTTTAAGACTTGTTAAGAGACCCTTTTAGCAAGGAACTATACTGCTTTCCTCATTATGACACAGTACTCCTCAATTTTTAAGTATACACACAGTTTGTTTTGAAAATTACATTTATGACTGTTTTAAAATAAAGTCTTCATGAAGTTCTGATTTTTTTAGTCAGTATATGTAAAGGCTGGCATGTCAGGTAACGGAGATTATTTGGACCTGTAAAGGGTATCTCATATTCAGTACAAGCAAATACTTGAGGTTAGAGTTACTTAAACATTCACACAGAACCTTACTAAGGGTAACAATATTCTGGTTCATATGCATGATGCACTGATAGCCTTTACTGGTTCCTGCATTGTTTTCTATTTTAGCAACAAGAAAACAAAACACACACTTGTGAAAGATGGGAACCCCATTTTATGGCTACGAATCTAAGAAACAAGGCAGGGAGGAGGAGTGAAAAATATTCCATTTCCCCCCGCCCCAGCTAGCCTTGTAGGATCTTAGTCATAACACTTCATAAAAATCTGAATAGACCCACACACTCTTCAGCCAATCAGTCTTTTCAGTATAGTAGGTTTTGAAAAGGGCCAGCAATACTCATTGGGAACAGTACCATTAACATTGCATTCAAAAAAAGAAAACATCGGAAACCAGATCCTTGCTCTCCTACTCTGTTGATATGCTCTAGTATTAGCCAACGTATGGTAATACAAAAAGAGTCTTGTAGTGATGTAGAAGGCAATGAAGACATCTATAGAATAATGTTCATGTGCAGCCAAAATGAAGAAGATTCCAAAGAGATTCAGGACCCAGGACAAGGTGTGCAAGAAGTTCCAGCTCCTTGGTGTATCTAAGAGAAAACAGAAAGTGACTAACCTTGAATGTCTCAAAAATCCAGGTCATTACAAAATCCAGGCCTAGACATCACAAGTTTTTATACATAGTTTTCATCCAACAATGTGATGAAGTTATTGTCATCACCTGGAAATATTGTTTACAGCTACAGGTCCAATAAATCCAATGAAAACAACCATACAAGTTACAAATATCTATCACTTCATGACTTCATTTACAAACACAGCTATTATGCATTTCTGGATTAAAAGAGAATCCTAAAATGGTTTAGGACCATGTAAAGCAGAATTCTCTGTTGAACCAACTTCTTTTAATGAACACCGTGCTTTTTCCATGTAATAAGGGGAAAAATGTCATAAAGCGTACATTACTCTCTTATTGCAGTCATTCCATCATTGGTGAACTCAAACTAATTATCTTAGCTTGCTATATAATGTATCAAATCCCACTTTGTATTTACAGAACAAGAGTACCCTTTTATATCTTCTCACTCATTATGAAGTTTGGTATTTTGGCTTTATGCATTATACTAACCATCCAGCCACCCCGCTGGCTATTTTGCCTGACAGGGGTCAGTGGCAGATACATAGGGAAGTGTGTAGGAATCATAAATATCTCCCCCCGTATTCTCCCAGTAACAAGCTAGAAAGTCTTTCTAATTTTCTTGGCTCACATGTTCTTCCACATGTGCCCTATTCATCCTTCCATTGATCTAGGTAGTGCTGCTCCTTTCCTGGCTGCAAGTGAACTGTCCCGAACATGAGAAAGAGCACAGCAATCTGAATTTACATTTGTTTGCTTAAATGTAACACTCTGAACTTTTTGAGGAGGTCAAGCAACAGATGTTCTTAAAACTTAAGGACAGTTAAGTATTTACACTCTCACACTCTTGGCTAACAGCAAGCAGTACATATTCTTAACACTTAAGGACATTTAAGTATTGACACTTGGTACTTACATTCTGTGACAAAGAAGTTGAGCATGGTCAGGACAACAGTGTGACCACTGAACATGTAATCTCCACATGTATGTACTCCAGTCAGAGTCATTCCAAAGCCACTCCATATTGCAAATGCCCGCTGGAGTTTTGCCCAAACATTGCCATACAACTGAAAGAAAATGACATTAACCACACTGCCCGAACAGTACATCCCTAACATTAGTTGTATAGCACTATGTACATTTAATACCATTTATCATGTTGGGTCTTTTATTAAAATGAAGGTTAGCACATCTTTGAATTTTCTTGTGGCACTGAGTCACATTAGTAACTGGAATTACAAATCGTATTCATCATACCTCTGACGAATACTAGAATTTAGAGCAAGTATTTTGTTGCAAGTGATTTACATACAGAGTCTGCCACCTTTTTTTGAATGTATTCAGCCTCCCAGTGTGTCATTGTCAAGCTTCCAATATATTCAGCTCAACTAAAAGTTAAGATAAAACCATAAAATTCCATGTTCTATGGAATATCCCTTATTAGAAGGGGTGAAATAATAATAGGTTGCAGGTTTTTTTTCCAACCATGCATCCAAAAGGACAATGAAGCGATTACTCCTCTTCCAGCCTTTCTTCATGAAGTCAGTATCTTAAGTGCACACTTCTCTGTTGTATTCTCTCTGGTTTACATTGTGAAATATTCTAAACGCCCTTCCCCAAGTAACTATCTCCTCTCCCAAGTGGGAAGCGCTTCTAATACTCCTAAGGATGCTTGCCTACATAATGGCAATTAATGAAGAGGCATGGAGAGGAACAGGAGAGAAACAACACTGTTCTTACAAACATATGTCTAACATTATGGTCACAACCATCTTAATAATTTTAAATTAAAACAAAAAAACAAAAAACAAAAAAACAAAACAAAACAAAAAAAAAAAAAGAGAAGGAAATGGCAGAAATAATTGAAAGCATTTTAAGTTTTTACCTTTC
Organism: Streptopelia decaocto; assembly: GCF_964273445.1. Classification (NCBI taxonomy): domain Eukaryota; kingdom Metazoa; phylum Chordata; class Aves; order Columbiformes; family Columbidae; genus Streptopelia; species Streptopelia decaocto. Next base: position 49,185,150 of record NC_138659.1, read on the forward strand.
CAGTACACTGCAAGTGCTGGCCTGGCACAGAGAGTGAGGTAACAAACATTGTAATGCAACGTAACAAGAATACTGTCCCCATGAGGCTGCACAGCCTTCGCAGAAGTATAGATCTGGGAAAAGTACATAGGAACTAATTGAACTAATTGCAAGAATCTTAATATATCATATTCTTAAATCAGAAACGGTATCATAAAAACAATTCCCTGCACCCCAACTTAATCCCATGAAGTCCCTTCATCGCTGCTGCAAGTTTCACAGTATGGTTTCTGTTTTAAGTAGTACTGTAAAGGTATGGTTCCACATGACAGGGTGAGACACCGTGGCAAGTTTACTGTCACCAAATGGTACAGCTCCACTCCTCTCCAGCTGCACTTGTAACAGCTCTGGCACTCACACCTTCTATTGGCAAACTGATAAAAATCAACTAACTGGTACAAATTTAACTTCAAATACATACACAAGCATTTTCTACTCTTCAGTGACACCACCCTGCTAAGCTGGCTTAGTCATCCTGTGGAATTTCATTCTCATAGGATTTTCTTATATACAAAATTGTTACAGTATGAGAGTATATACCAAGAACTCTCTGAAATACATATGTTCTGAAGGAAATTACATATAAATCCAGTAGAAAAGTAAATTCAGATTATTCCTTTGTAAGATTAACACATCACCATTCTTGAATAAATCCTCCCTAATCAATTTTAACAGGGACCTATTAGAAGCTTACAAGGTCCTCATTGAATTGAATTGAAAGTCTTAAACAATCATCATAAATTCTTGCTACAGTCCTTTCTCTGAATCAAAGTATTGGTTAATTTGAACTTTATATACTGTACCTGTGTTTGTGAAGCAGAAGAACCAACAGCCAAATATAGCAAAGAATTACACCGCATACTTCAGTCATAGCAAAAGCCCATGGTATCCTAGGGACACTAAAAAAAAATAAAGGATGAAGCAAAAAAGTTAACTTGCAATACAAAGACTTAATTTTTCTACCTAGTCTCAGTATTGAGAATGAAGACATATAAAGTTCTAACTACAAATCTAACTTGCATTAATCTGACAATAGTTTAAACTACAATCAAAATTATTCTGTTAGACAAATGAAATAGAATTTGAATTAGTTTTTAATCACATCATCTCCCTTCTAATAACATATTTTCAGCAGCCATTTGCGCAGAATTCACTAAGACAAAGAAAATCTCTAGTATGCTCTCTTAATTTATGTGTATGATTTCCTAACAGGATGTGTTCCTCCGCCATTGTTTCCCAACAGCCTTTTTCTTTCTGACACAAACTTGCATCATGTCAATTATGCTGCTTATACTTATAAGAAACCCATGCCAACACAATTAATGAAATGCTGCAAAGCCTAAAATCCTAAATACTTGCAATGAAGCAGAACTGCACAGGAAAGCGCCAGGAAAAACAAAAATTGTTTTCAAAGTTAGATTTCAGTGATAATCACTACATGCAAACTTTTCAGCCTTGCTTGTCAAAATATTTAAGACTTTCTTGCACATGTATGGCACCAATAACAATTTCCACTCTCCAATTTCACTAAAATACAGACCAACAGATTTCAAGAGAGGCTGCTCCTCGTAGCTTGGTGTTCCCCCTCAAACAAAGGGGTAGCAAAGCTGCTACCCCAGCTTTATAGTAATCCCCTCACATTGTTTTGTGAGCTGCTGCTTTCTGACCTCCCCCATCCTCCTGCCCACGGAACACCATGGCAGCGCCTGGGGAACATAGCCCAGCAATTTCACAGAGCTCATTCTCTCTCCCCTCTCACACTCTGCTAGACGTGGTCCATCCTTGCTAAGTTATAACTGAATTTATGGGGAATTCTGCACACTTAAAAGATTAGACTCCTACAGACTTCAGGAAAATCATTAATGAAAACGGAAATTACTGGCAGGAATAAGGAGACCACAAGGACAGAACACTTAAACGGTTTATCTTGTCTTTTAAAGCTCTCTAGGCCATCGGTTCTCTACAGTGCACAGGCACTTCCGCAAAGGAGCATTTATCCCCCATTAAATCTGTAGTTGACTATATATAGACTAGAATTTCACCTTTGCTATTGTGTCCCTTTCCTGCCTGAAGTTGAATATTTTCCTTAAAAAATGAGCAGGTACTATGTAAGTTACAACAGTGCTTTAGTACACAGATACTTTACGGTTAAAAAAGACGCTGGTCTACTCAGTCTACTTCAGAGTTTCCCTAAACCACCTTCGACAAGTTAACAGTGGGGAGCCGGCAAGAATACAGTATCAGTGCTATTCCCTTTCAATCTCCCTGCTCACTAGCAGGTCAAAATATTCCTTCATAAAAGGCTTTTCTATCAAGACATGTTAAGCTTCGTAGCAGCATCTGGGTTTCAGAAAAAGCGTATGGCTGCTTATCTGTGACAGCTGACCATCAGCCTTTTTAGTAAAATTAGAGGATGGACAATTTAATTCCTGTGCTGCGATTAGCTGAAGATGTAGAATTAAATATAAACTGGGTAGAGCAACAGCTCAATTTATTTTCCCCTGAGAAGACTAAATCTCTTAATCTAACTGACGTGCATTTCGATCTTAGCAGAAGGGTTTAACTACACTCTAATTACTATTTTGCAGAGGCATCTTCAAGAGCACAAGAGACTTTGAGAATGAAGACAGCCTATACTTTAACCATCAAGTTACTATTTTGTTTTAGAAGACAATTTCTTACCTGTCTAGAAATATGTCTGGTAGAGGTGGATATGTTTGCATGTCAGGTACTCGCTCATGTACTATAACCATAACAAACGATGTAAAGCCAAACACTATGAAGACATACACACAACTTAAAACTGTCTTCCAATACTCTGGGTCCAGTCTTCGGGCCGAGTGCTTGTTTTTGCCATTGGCATATTGATACTGGTCACCGTTCGAGTCAGTACTTGGTCCATCGTAGTCCCGAGGTACTTCACCATTACAAAACCAGTCTGAACCCTGCAGTGAACCAACACTGGGGCACATTGTGCCAACGTGACTGTCGCTGTTGTAACCCAGCTCTTCTAGGACATCAATATGTTGCTTCTGCAGTTTGCGTATGGACAGCATTAGCCTTTTGATATCCCCCAGGACTTTGATTTCCAAAGGAGGGGATCGTAAGTCATACTCAGTAAGTGTCAGCAGTGTAATTCCATCTAGCCTGTGTCTATTGCACAAAACATCCACATATTCACAGAAACCTTCTTCCTTCAGCCACTTGGCCACATTCTTGGTAGTCCAACGTCGAATGCAAAGCTGGTTGTTGCCTGCCATCATCCTTCTCTATCTGCCAATAAACTGACCTGCAACATGTTGGAGAAAGAGACAAGACCCAAACACTTAATGCAGATCACTGAAATGCCACTGTATTTTGTTTATTTTAGATGCCTAATTAGCCAAAGGCTTTTTACATATGAGCCAGCTAAAAAACATATATATAATTTATTAGGTAATATAAAAATACTTTAAAAACATTTTTTATCCAAGCAAAACTAATATTATCTCACTTGTTCCAAAATACACATTTAAAGCTACAAAGAAGCAGAGCATTTCCTGGATGTACCAAGTCTACTTTCATTATTTTCTTAAAATAAATAAACAAATTAAAGTTTGTTAATTACAGTAGGTGATGAAAAACAAAGATTTCTCTGTTTAAATACTAGCTTAACCAGTAGTCTTTTCCACTGCTTGCACTTCATCAGCTAAGTATAGCCAGCAACCACGTGAAACTGAATTAGAACTAAAGTAATACATTACAGGTCCAATACATTCTACTGTTTTAAAAAATATACTGAAGCTTTAGTGGCATGGCATTTCCCCCCACCCCTCCCAAATAAACCTAAGACTAGGTATCTACAATAATATTGACCCGAGGCATCTCAATTGTATGTTGATGGTGCAGCCATCATATTTTATCTTTGTTTGATCTCAGTAATTAAGATAGATGCTTATTATATTATGAATCCTTAAAAATATTCAGCTTTCAAAATAACATTACTAGAAATTAAGCATTAGCTTTAATTCCAAAGCACCTTCAAAAGCGATGTTGTAATAGATGACATAATAACACACCAGAACCAGAAAAGATGTATTCTCTTCACACAGATTTCTCAATAATTGTTTTCTTGACCCTAGAATATTGTTTGAAGGAAAGCAAGCCATCTCAGCAACATCTGAGTCACGTGGAAGCGACAAGTCAGCAGAACAACAACCAGAAAACAATTAACCCCAGAATGTTAAATAGAATACATAAAAAAACTTTGAAAAGCTACCAGTGATGTGAAAGTAATAAAAAGCTTATCCAATATTCAAGACCCACAGCAGTACAGAATGGACTTGTGCATAAGTTATATTTGGTGACTTATGTACAGTTACCATCTAAGAAACAGCTACAACTTCACAACTCTTTTGTACTCAAAAAAAACAATCTACTTAACTAGAATGTTTTAATCATGCCAGCCAAATTTCAGAAAATACAGGAGTAAAATACACTAGCGCATTGAATACTACACATGAATATTCAACAAAAAGTTCTACACCATTTTCAGGGGCACAGCTCTTCCACAAACAGAAGCTCTTTCCTTCTCACTTCTCTTTTTGAAAAGGTATTGTACCTATTGCTACAAGTAGCTCTTCTCATAATTATTGGATTCAACTTTTTCTTCCAACTTATATCTAATAGGACCACACACTATTTTATTCTATATCAGAGAAGATTCAGTTTGTCCAACAAGATTTATGAGATTTACCAACAGTGCATAAGAAATCATTTAGAAGAAAAATGAGTGCACAAATCAAAGCTGCCCTTCTAAATGAATTAAGGGAGCGGTACTTCTGAAGATATTCTCTCTGGAGTTGACTGTATATTAACAACATGTACTTAACGCATTGTTTAATTTCTCAAAACTCCATATACAGTCAATATGTATATAAGCTTTAATACCTTGATTTAACTAGTTGCAAAAACATCCATAAACCACTGCTAGAATATCTGCATATAAAAGGCTATTTGCTCATTTCTGTTATCTATTTCTGAAAGTCTTGCTCAAAACAACTATAGCAACTACTTTGCTCGTACAGCTATTAACAAAAGAAATAAAGACATTTAATTTGTAATTAATGATCAGTTAAGTGACCTTTTTTGTATTACATATTTTTATCTTGCTCCAGTAAAGCAAACAAATAAATTCGAGCTGCTTATCTGGACTTCCAGCTTTGCTTACACAGAAATACAGACAAAAAATGTTAATTACTCTGTTTTTCTTACAACACTGTAATCATCACAAGTTTTCTAAAAGCAGTGAATTTAGACTCACCAAAAATACACTCAATTTACGGATTTATCTTCTAACCGAAACAAGTTCTGATGGCAAAGGCAGAAAACTCTCCCTGTCCCATGAGAAATCTGTTCATTTTTTTGCAAGTAGCCCACGGCCAGCCTAGTGTTTCTTCATCTGGCATCACAGGAATAAAAATCAAGTCTTAGCAAACATGCAATAAAATGCATAATGTTATTTAAAATGAATAGCATGCATTAGTAACACAGAGCAAGCAGAGACTTCAGCGTCAGAGGGAAAAATATACTTTTTGCCTGACATCAGCAATGTCTGTAGCGAGCTAGTTGATTACCTCCCTGCTACTGGGACTTCATATTTAGTCAGCTCATCAGCAGTACATATCATGTGTCCTGTTTCCCTTTTTTCCTTCCTCAGCCTTTCAATCAACAGCATGAATACAACCAAAGATGAACTTCATGCACATAAGTTGTTTTCTTCTTTTTTTTAAAGAAAAACATTACTTTATGAGTCACGAACAATTCTACAATTTGGTTAGGGCATTTTTAAAAACGAGATGCCTCTGAGAGGCTGAGTATACCCTGACTGTTAGCACAATATTTTTCCTAGATGTCTACTTAAATATGGAAAATTAATCTCTCTCAAAATGACTATCATGTTTTCCTCTACTGAATTACTGCCAGTCAACCATTTAGTCACTAACTTTCATAGCATACAGACATGGAGCCAGTATTTTGAGGTAAAAGTGTGGAAAGCTGAATACGATTATCACTGCTCTAGCCAAGGAAAAGTAGCATTAGTATCACACTAATATTAGGCTGCAATTTGGTTACAGAAACAAAACTCGATTCCACCAGAGTCATAGCTGAAGGGTTAAATAACACGCTAGCGATGCCCACAACAGTTAGCAGAATGCTGACCGGATTTGTTCATTCTAGACACATGCGAAACTCTACCAGCACCTTTAGAGCTTCACCACCTGCCCTCGTGTGCCTCGGAGAGCCTGTGGCTCTCCTTCCTGACATGCCTGTGGATTTTGTCCCAGCTAGGTTAAATTCTCACAATGCTTCAGAGGAATTTCGGGAAGGACACTGAATCTCACCAATCTCAAGTGATTTAACCTACATTTCTTTGTGGAAGATTTCAAGCTGATAGGCAACTCCAACTCAACCCCTCCTTGCCGGGTCAGCCGGCTTGGAAGCACGACATCTCACACTTCGGACATCTCACACCTCGGGTGAAAAGTCTTCCTGTACAAAGGCTGCTGGATCGCAATGGGGACAAGACGCAGGTTTGAGGCCTTGGCTCCCCAGCACACAAAGGCCATACACAAAAATGTACACTGAGCCAACTTGCAATAATGGGGCCACTGTCACATACCAACCCAGTAATGCTGTGCTGGAAAAGGAAAATACAGCACTGCCTTTGTTACTCATCAGAAGTCTTGAATACTCTGCTGATTTGCATCAGAAGCCTGTCACTTGTTCTTCCCAAAAACTCTAATTTTTCAGTGCTTATTTAAAGCAAATAACACCAAAGGTTTCATTGCTACATAGTATACAGTGACTTAAACCTTACCTTCTAAATGCCAACATACATAATACAGTATCTTGAAAACAAAAGGAGAAAAAGAACACTTACCAAAAAAACAGATGACTTTAAAGGGTTTTTAATACAATAGCTACCATGCTATACAAAAAACTGATCAAACACAGCAGAATGCCCACCGTGAGACCAAAAAATTGTTTTTTTTCCTGAAGCAAACATACAGTAACTTCAAATGCAGAAATAATCCTGTAAAACTTTCATTCAGTTTTACTTAAGAAACTTTGCTATCAGGGTTGTTTCATAAACATTTATATTAAGAGAGATTATCAGCAGTATCTTAATTGTACTCAAAGGCCTCAGTGCTATTTATGAAGGTAAGATATGAAAACTCATAAAGTAACACTTGTTTAGTTTACTGTATGTCTTAGGTTTTAAAACATGAAGGAAGATGTGTTTTTCAATAATTATTTATTGAAGTGCTGCATTGTGGAAAACATAGAACCGATACTGTAAAATCCAAGATTAGCTCAACATGCTTAGGAGAGTGTGTCTGTTGGAATTGCCTCCGTGCCAAACCGACAGCTAAACATATTTGTCTTAAGAACCACTAAGTGCAGTTACACATTGCAGCAAGCTGAACAAAGTACATACTCTTACCTGACTTTTACATCTCATTAAACCAAATGGGTTGTACTATACTCAAGTGAATACTACGAGTGGCTCAACTCCTACTCAACTGCCCAGCTAATGAAACATTTTTAATCCTACCACCGTAATTCAAGACACACACAAGAGATTTTTAAATAACTGATTAAGTACTCCACCACTTATCTTAGGATGTAATTCACAGTATGTCACTAATATTTGTACAAGATCTTGAAAATTTCACATGCTAAACGTCAACCGTCAAATATTTTTTCCTCCAACTTCAAGAAATAGTATATGCACCTCCTAATGGAATGTTTGCTGCTCTTTATCCTCATACAGCTTATAAGTAAAACAATTCATGTTTGCTTTTCCCCTTTTACTTAATTCTTTTCTTCTACACCCCCATCTTAAGATGGAAATTAGGAAAAACATGAACAAACTCTCCATCCAAATTAATACCAGAACAGTATCTGAAGTGAAACTGTGTTTGTTCTTATTCTCCATAATCGTTTACAACCTGATCTTTTTTGGTCTAAAAAAAATCTAGGAGCCTGCTTCATTTTAGATGCATTAAAATAAATAAGAAATAAAAAACCTTTTCAAGTTATGGGATTATTAAATAATAATTTATAGTGTTATATAGTTTATGGATCTCAACCAGCTTAGTGGGCTGCAAAACTGAGCTCTGTTCAAAGAAAAGTGATAGCATGGAGCCTGAATGACCACAGCTCCTAGGCCAAGCTGGGTTTTTAATTGTATACTACAAAACAAACAAACAACAAAAAACAACAAACCAATCGGCCAGGAAAAAATTCACATAGCATAGCAAACAAGATAATTACAAATTCTTGCCCTTTACAAATCTACAGAATGTTTCCTTCACATCTAAGTAACACTTTCGCAACAAAAACTTATGAAACTTCCCAAAGAATTTCCTTCCACTGGGTATAAAAATCATTTCACTCTAAACCTGTGAGTTAATGTCACCTTTTTTTCTGTACCACAGATAGCAAAAGGAGAACAAGTCCACAGGAATTTCCTTATCTCTGATATCCAGCAAGTGGCAACTCCTACCAAACAGGAGGGGCATTTAAATGCCAGGATATGACTTGCTGAGCTCTGGCTGCTGCAGAGAGAGCACATCAGGATCGGCCACCCCACGGAGGTGGCACAGACCCCGTGCCCAGCTGTCCGAGGGAGCTCTGCGGAGACGGAATGTTCTCAGCACAAGCGGAATCTCCCATCAAGTCATCTTACAATGCAGAATGTGTGTTGGGTTTATATAAAATGGATTTTGCAAACTGAAGCATCAAATACAAGGCCACGAGACCACTTCAATTCCAGTTACAAACCAATAAATATGTGAACATTAAAACTGCCTCTCATTTACCTCTTCTTCCATTAACTTATAGAGCTGAAAAAACCTACCCTTTGAAGTATTATTTTTAAAAAACAGCATTAAGTGATTAGTCCAAGAGGCCACCTGATGCATCAGCAACGTAGATTTGACAGACAGAGTGGACAGCAGTTCCTTGCAGAGTTTCAACTTTCTGCACACACTCAGGCCTTAAACTCACACAAAATCTGTCCCACGCAGGCAGACTCCTCCCTTAATCCCGAGACTCGAACAGCGTGGAACATGCCAACCAGTAACGGCACCTTTCCTTGTCAATTATCAAATCCTACATGCTCAAAAACTTTTTTACTCAAAACTGAATACTGTGCCCTCGAAAAACCCACGATTTTACACCGTTGGCAGAGAAAACAGTAAGACAGATAAGCGTCTGTTTTGACCCTGTACGACTGCTTCGTTATCGAACTGCAGGACTGACACACAGCATCATTTCCAGAAACGATGTGTTTCCTGGGCAGGCTGACACGGGAATCAGACACGATTCCTCCCTCCCCAGACCTGCTACAACTGAAAAAGCAGAGTAACCGCCCGGCCCCGTCCCCGGCCCCGCCCGGCCCCGCGGACCCGCCACCGCCCCGGTTCACACGGTCACACCCAGGCTCCTCACGAGGATTTTCTCCTCCCTGATGACAGCTTAGGTACAAAATTCACAGAGTCCAGAACGAAATCGACACAACCGGACACAGAGACTAAACCTGTTCATCCTCCCTCCAGCAAACGAAACGACTTAAGCAAGAAACACGCAATTCCCAGTTTCTCAGCAGACTGGTTTCCCCAAGCGCCCGGAACCCACCAGCCAAGGCGGGTCAGACCTCAGGAGAGCCGAGGCCGTGACAGACACACGTTAACGACGGCGGAGCGGGTTTCAGCGCCAGCAGAAGATCCAAGGGGCTCCTTGCCCGCTGAGGCCGCTCTCCAGCGCGGCCGCGGCCGCCCGTGTCCGTGCCGAGGCCCGCGAAGCCCGCCCGCCGCCGGGCCGCACACACGCCGCCCTGCGGGCCCGGGACCCGTGTTTCGCTGAGGGGCGACGCGCGACCCCTGCGGGGAGCGCCCCTGCACTGCACCGCACCGCACCGCACCGCACCGCACCCCGTCCCGCCTCACCTGCCGCCGCGGCAGCGGCGCTAAGTGGCGGTGCCGCAGCGCCCGGCCCCGGGGCGGCGGCAGCGGCGGCGGCTCCTGCGCGCCCTCCCTCTCTCCGGCGGCGGCGGCCACCGCCACCACCCCATCACCCTGCCGGAAGTGGCGGCCAGCAGCGCATCGCGGGCGGCGGAAGGGGCGGGGACGGCGCGGGGGCAGGTTCCGGGATGGCGGTGGCTCCCCGCCGTGGCGCGGAGCGGTGCGGGGTCCCGGCCGTGCCGTGTCGCAGCGAGGCCCAGTAATGGTGGCGCGGGGCACCGGCAGCTACGGGCGTCGGGTCGGTACCGCGGCCTTGCTGGTAGGGGCGGAAAGGCTGGAGCGGGTGCTGCCTGCGGGCGGCTTCTCACCCTGCTGCCCCTCCGGTAACCGCCCCACGGCGAGGTTACAGTATAGCGTACAATACGGGTACAATGTCCTGTCGGACTGCCGTGAGAATGTAAGTTCTAAGTACGTGAAAGCGTAGTCACTGCTCCTTTGAGCTGTCCAAGAAACTCACAATCCAGTTGCCCATTGTTTAGAGGTCATAAGACAAATTATTAACTCTTCCATAATCCCAACAGAGATCAGCAGAAGGGGCAAGTGAGGTTGTATTGCTTTTCTAACTGTATTGTGCTATTCTATCTGAAGAACAGAACGTGCTCAAAACAGGGCAAAGGTATTGAACTCTACCCTGGTAAGATACCATAGTGTATTTTTTCCAGAGTGATCTGGATGTACCTTAGTACGGTGTGGATGAGAGAAAGAGGTGGAAGTTTCTGATCACACTGTATAGAATTTTCATTGCTTTTGCATGAGAAATGAATAAACACATAAAATGAGCCTGGCATCATTTAAAAATCCACTAGTGTTGTCATGAAGATATTCCCATCCTTCATTTAAAGGCGTATGTCAAGAGAAAATAGCGGAGAAATATTGCAGGACCATTATACTGTCAATTTTCATATCAAGCAATCATTATAGGCCATTTCTCCTTAGACGCACCATTTTTTGCACTGTTGTTCTTTTCTGATGTCTATAGAAAAAATAAATCTGAAAACTGGCAGCTGGCAGACAGCACTTAGTCATTCATCCAAGGTGATCCACAGCACCGATCTGAACAGCACAGATGATTTATGAAAGCTCCAGCAAGGCACCGTAACATCAGGAACTCCATAACCTATAAATAATACAAATGGAGGGGATAGGAGACAGATGAGTTAGAAACAAATGACTCCAGAAATAAATTTATTCTGTATATCAACTGACTGTGGTAGCAGTCAGCCCTTTGCAGCAGCATAATGCAGTCGGAAGAACATTCAGATTTAGCTTTGTTTATGATTTAATTACTATGAGGATCAAGACAAGTGACCTAAGTTGTCACTTTGGTTGAAGTAAAGATGCTAATGTCACTCCATAAAGTTAATGACACTAGCCCTTTCAAACTATTGGGCCTTGTATTCTTTCTTCACAGAGGAAAAAAGGCTCTTTTGCAATTCTTACCCATGTGCCCCTACAGTGAAACAAGGAAATTTTACATTTCAAAATGCTTCACAGCTACTTCAAGTTGTCAAGTCATCAAGCAGTCTAATGCAAGTGTCCACAATTGTACAATCTCAATTGTAATGGACTATATATATTTTAAGTAGATCAAATATTTGGAACAGAAGCAAGCTGTAAGAATTTCTGCGCATTACCACACGCCCTGATACTGGTTCAAAGATGCTGATCTCTAAGTAGTCTGTTCCATCCTGCCGTTATTTTTTACACCAAATGAAGTGTAGTTTCCCAAATAAGTTGCTGGATTTGGAGGGAATGTTCCCAGTTCAGTAGCCTCTGCAAACAGTATAGGAATTAAGTACAGTTTCAGTCCTTGCAATGTTTCCCTGCTTTCTCTTTACACACACTAGATGAAAAACCAACAAGTTTTAATTCATCGGTGCCAAACTGTAGAACACATACATATGAATCTGAAAGCAAAAAAAAAAAAAATTAAAAAGGACCTTGTCTTGCTGTTAATAATGGACCTGTAATAAAGTTGAATGTTGAGGGAATTTTGCTTACTCCAGGTCCACATATCCGTATTAAAAGTAAGTAGTTATCTGACAAGGGAAACAAATAGGGGAGCAAGGCAGTTTAGTTCTGCTATGCACATTATTCACTTTTTCTGCCATGCATTTTTCTTCACCAGCTGCCTGTCAATCACAACTTTCTGCGCACTCCCAGGTGCCAAGTTGGTACAATTTATAACACATCGCCTCATTTGCTTGTATCTGAAAAACTGGTTTAAGCTAAAAATGTAAAAATAAGTAAAAACAGAAGATAAAAAATGCTGCAAAAATAACTGTAGCAGGCTACAGAGCTGCCTCATCACAGAGCGGGTCACTGTGTCAGTGTCTTAAGCATAGTCCCAGCGCTAACTCACCTTCGTGATCTCATTCTTAGCCTTGTTTTGGGAGGTGCCAGGAAAGTGCTGTTTTGTTCAGAATGCTGTGGCTTTGTTGTGTGGGTGGTTTTGGTTTTGTTTTTTAACATAAACACACACTAGAGTCCACCAGCTCCCCAGATTGCAGGAAGGAAGCGAAAATGAAGGCAGGAGTTTCCTTATCCTGTTTCCATACACTGTTTATAGCAAGATCAGCAATCCACCGACAAATGATTTCCCAAATTCAGTCTCCAGACTTCAGAAATCCGGGTTGGGAAATGAGCCATGATTATATATACATGAGAGTCCAGGACTATATGAAGTCTAGGGCCCCAAGGTATGTTTTATCACCGATAGATTTCCATGCAGTGAGCCCCTGGCTGAGAGTCACATGCGCAGCAGAACTGGAGGACAGATGTACATACGTACGTATGTACATGTGTGTGCAGCCTGGTCATGCCCACTGGAGACAGAGAGCCCTGTGCCCAGCTGTGGGGGCCGCTGGGCTGGTTTGCAGCAGCGATTTGGCAACATTGGCACTGGAGAAAGTCTTGACGGTCGGTTTCTATTTGAAGTTGTCCCTGCTAACTGCGTTTTGCTGCTCTGTCTAGTTGCATCACCTAACAAATATTTTGAAAATGACCAAATTATCTTGCACAAAAAAGTGATGAAGAGCACAATTTAAAACTTGTAACTCCTGAATGAAAGTAGACATGAAATAGCTGCTTAGCCACTGCACTGCAAAGCTGAAAACTGGTTTTCCTTGCTGACATTTGATGTTCTTTGAAAGGGTGAATTATCTAAATAGTTTGTGCTTTATTTAACAGAAATTTCCAATAAACCTCATTCTGTCACTTTGAGTTATGTCATTTCACGCCATGTGACATGAAGACATTGATGTAAGTTTGACAGGCAGTGGCAATGCTGACATGTCAGTCTGAGAATTTATGACAAATTATATGCTACAGATGTTTTTAAAAATACTGCAGATTTCCAATAAAATGTCTTCAAAATGTATAATCTCACTGGGTGCATCTTTAGATCGAAAACAATTTATTCAATACACTTATATTGATTCAATGTTCAGACTGACACTTAATTAAAAAAAAAAGGAAATTTATATTGAAATTCCCCAACTAGCTCCAGTTACAATATATTATATAGTAAAGGAAAATGAGATATGTTAATGCAATGTGGGGTTTTTTTAAAACACTCTGTCATCAAATAATACTGTTAGCATTTAGTAATTTGAAATTATCTCAAATCTCAGGATGGCACACAGGAAAGAAAGGCCCCAACTGAACAGGGAATTAATTGCTTCCAGCAAATAATAAAACATGGCAAAGGAAGATAGGGAGATCTTTCACTAGAAGTGCTAATTGATCTAAATAATGTTTTATTTTCCAGGTTTTGGATTTTTTTTTTGTGATCTCATCTTTGTACAGATCAGATCCTCCTTAGAATTTATTTGTAATCTCTGTACTTGAGTTGAAACATACTTAGATTAGTCATGTGGACTTTCAAGCATCTATTTTATTTTCAGATTTTGTGCTCCCATAATGGAAGAAATAGGGACTGAATGCCTAAGAACTAATCAAGTTAGTTAAATAATTATTTTTAAGGCAGAAAACAAGCTGCTTAGAGGGGAGAGGCTAAAAAAGTAAACTCCATGTGCTGATCAGACAAAAATTGTTCTATCCATTAAAAACACGTTAATGTTGTAGAACACTAGAAAACTCTGTCTCACTTAGTATTGATCTAAATGTGCCAGAATTCAATTAGTTTGTTTCTTCTTCAATAGCTAACAATCCCCAAAATCATATCCTGAAAGGAGGCTGATGAGTGAACTGAGTACATGTTTTGCAGTCGGAGATGACTGTATCTATAGCATCACAGCTGGCTGAACTTCCATGCTGTAACATTTTCCACTCTTAAAATGTTCTTCTTTCAGGATATGTGAAAGGAGTTTGCTTTCGGCCCAGATTTCACTAGCGAGCTGGAAGAGTGTCACAGACATAGCATCAGTTAGTAGTGATGTTCAACAGAAGAGCCTCCACAAATGTCCTGTTCTCTCAATTGCTGCTCATTTTCCAGGTCATGCCATGCTGCTGGGGCTCTCATGGCAGCTGACACTGTTACCACCTAATGTGTTATGAGCCAGGGAATGTTTGATTTAGATTATTGCACCATGTACTGCCTACAAAGTAATCACAAAGGCATAGTCCACTCATTGACAGGATGCCTTCTGTTGGGTGTTCCAGAATTAATCATGCATTAATCTCAACAGAAACAGCAGCTATTTTAAGATCATATATAATTGCACATGGATGTTTGGCTTAGAGCTGCCCACCATCCCAATGCTCAGGACAATGTCCAAATTCTTGGAATCTCAAAAAGTTCCTACTGCACAGAAAGCTGCTTTTGCCTCTATTCAGTGTGTCTCCATATATCAATTTGTTGTTTTATTGCATCCATCCTTAGTAGTTTTAAAAGGGACAGCAAAGAAGCAAAGCTGTCAAGAGACCTAAACCCATGTGGACAAAAGGTTGCACGTGGAAGGAATAGCCTGCCAAATTTGAGGACAAAGCTAAGTTCATGCTTTCCATAGTTTTTTACCATTTGAATTCAAGCTACTTTTATACCAACTAAAATACAGCAATTCTTCACAAAGTCAGAGAGTCACGGCATTTCCCTGAATGTTAACATGAGGACAAAATAAAGCACTACAGGAGCAAGGAGATGGTGGAACAAAGCCTTCAGCTTCATGTAGGGGAGTTAGCACTTCTGCTGAGAGGGATCTCCAGCTTCCTGGGAGTTTCACATCAAGGCTCATCTCAGTAGAGGAGAGCCCAACTGTCCGGATAGCTAAATAGTGTGTAAATACATGGAAGGAGAGGTATAGTCTGAAACACCCAAGCCCCATGCTGTGGGCAAAGAGCAGGCAAGGGAGAACGTGGAGTGGGAAGAGATGGTCTTGTTCTCTCTAGTGAGGTTACATCCTGTAGGTCAATGCGTAACAGAGCTGGTCTGAAAGCCAGATCTCTGCATCCTGTCTATTTCAAAGACGGCTCCTGATAACAAGAGTCAGTAACACAGCTTTAACAGTCGTGGTTACAGACTGTTAAATGTTTAGAAGATGCTAGGTGGGGAAGGCCAGAGTTTTGAAGCAAATGGATGTATGCCATACGAATGTTGGAGGCACACAGGGCTTAAATATCATTCATCTGTAGTTCATGTTTTTCTACTCAAAAGCTTTCATGCCACAGATGAACTCTGAATTTTTAGTCAGTGCAGTAGAGGTAGAGTCCAATAAAACTTTTACAGCTGAAAAGAGCCAGAATTAAATACGAGTGCCACATTTCTGACAGAACTTGATTGGCAACAAAAGGGCTGTGCTTACATTTTAAAAAACCCTGCTCATAAAGCCTCAGCTTAACCCTCCACCCAGAAACCTGAGAAAAGTAAACTAAATTAAACAACTTCACCTGCTCAGTGAGTTAGTTTTCCTCATTCATGAGCACAAATCAATCAGCTTAAAAAGCACTAGTTTACCAGAGGAAAAAAAAAGAACAAAACAGAGAAACAGGTTGACATATTAAAGACATACGCATAGTGCTTGAAGTTTAACCATTTTTGCAGTTCTCTGCTGCATCTTGCCAGCTGGTTGCCTTACTCACTGCAGAGCCTGGCTGCATGTCCCACTGCCCCCTCAAAATAAAGGCAGAAGCACTGTTGCTGGCATTTTCTCTACTTTGACGTTTTAGGCCAGAACATATATGGCAATGGCAAATAACAGTCTCTTTGTATACAGGAGGCTCTTAAGCAGTTTTTTCTCTAAATCCACAGAATTTTAACAATTTCTGCTTCATAAGAGACTCTAAACAAAGTCTTTCCCCCACCTCCATATAACTTTTGACCTCTGATGCTAGAAACTATTGCCCTGCATTAAAGTGATCTCTCACCCTCAATACTCCTAAGCATAGTTATTTAGTCCAGACTTTAATACCTGGTTTCAAATGGCTCTTCATGTCTCCTGATAAAATAAAATTAAGCAAATGCTCTCTCCATCATAGTAAGTCAATGCATGTAGAATAAAGGTGTTTCAGACCTGACCAAGGGTTCTTTACATTCATCACCTTTTTTCCACGGGGGATAATAGCAGCAGTAAGCTTCTCCTCTTGGGTCACCTTCTCTTCTGGATTCCTTTGGTAGAGAAACCAAGCTCTGCACATTAGCTGCCAGGCTTACAAAGAGCATCAGCATCTCATGTATTTCACCCTGCAGCTCCATCACTGACAGCTTTGCAGCCCCTTCCAGGAGTCCCGTGATCTGAAAACCAGAAGCACAGGCCCTGCTCTACTTGACAAGACCCACTAACACTGCAGTTTGACATGATCAGTCTCTAGTGGCTCACCAGACCTTCCTATATGAACTAACTCAGCAGCTTACAAGTTTCACCTGTTAACCATTATACTCATGTTTCTTGTTCTCCCACTGAGGGAGATATTGTGCAACATGTGGCAACTGTATTGTATTAACACGTTGGTGAAAGCAGTGACTGCAGAAAGATTAGACATATAAGGTACAGTGAAGCTCGGATCATCTTACATAGTGAAAAAACAGTAGCTTCAAGAAATACATTTCTCTAAATTATTGGTGATAGGCAAAGACATCATCATCTGCTTGGTGTTTGACCTCCTGGTGACCATGTTGGTAGGACCGGCTGGTGCATTTCTGACCCTTTTGCAGCAATGGTTTTAAGCACCTCAAAGTAACTGGGAGACAGTTGTTATTGGGAGATAGTTGCCACGCTTCTTGCACTGGACAGGATTCCATTTTCTGTTATTTGGCCTTTAATCACTTACGATGAACACCCAGGTCTCTCTAACTGCCGCTGCTGTGTCAAAGGAGAGTGGTGCAGCTCTGGGGATGAGCCCTGAGGAGTTGCCTGGAACCA
Organism: Streptopelia decaocto; assembly: GCF_964273445.1. Lineage (NCBI taxonomy): Eukaryota > Metazoa > Chordata > Aves > Columbiformes > Columbidae > Streptopelia > Streptopelia decaocto. The sequence goes on from NC_138659.1 coordinate 49,202,578, forward strand.
GTGAGGACGCAGTGAAGCCCAGTTTGGTACATGTAGCTGTTTAAACTGTCTGTCCCTGGCAGGGCAACGTACAGGCGAGCGGCCAGCCCTGGGGAGGGGTTCGGAGAATGCCGCGGCCTCGGGATAGCATGGCTCGGCAGCGGGAGCTGCTGCCCGGCACCTGCCCCAGCCCATCTCCCGGCTTCCCCGTGACTGGCGTGGGGGCTGGCAGCACCCCAGCAGCAGTGCCGTGCCTCTGGCTGGTGGGACTGGGGTCTGTCCCTGGCTCTCAGCATGTCTGGGGTGGAGGCGCTGGGCCCCCGGGGACCTGAAGGCACTGGGTCATGCACAGGGGACATTCCCTCCCTTAAAGAAATCGAGCAGCTCCTGAACACCGGGCGGCCCTCTTGCAACCACGTTGATGAAGTGTGGCCTAACCTCTTCTTAGGAGACCTGTGAGTACAGCTTTGTGGACACACCTCCACCATATGCTGTGTCTGTCAGTATGCCTCATGGGTGCAGCTTTAGATAGCTCATAGTTTTTGCTAATTGCTGTCATTTACACTGCAGACAGCATAGTTTCCGAGATAAAATTAAGACTAAGCTGGTACTTGTTTCTCAGTTAGCCCTTGGAAACAATGGATCGGCTCCAGCAAATGGCTTGGGAGATGCAATCGCAGTGCTTCTCCTGCTCGGTGAATACTTCCACGCCCATCTCAATTTGCTTGTGTTTATCTTTGCCTTAGAGTAACAGCTCACAACAGATTTGTTTTGTGGAAGATGGGTGTGACCCATGTTTTAAATGCTGCCCATGGCACAGCATACAGCCACGGGGGCCAGGACTTTTATGGAGCGACCATTGAGTATTATGGTGTACCAGCCCATGACCTCCCAAGCTTTGATATAAGCCAGTTCTTTTTCTCTGCGGCGCAATTTATCCACAACGCCTTGAACACGCCGGGAGGTAAGAAATGGTCATTGGTTGCATTTTTATGTGGGTTGGGAGCCTCTCCTAGCAGGTCAGCACCACAAACTCAGTAGTAGACATGTCACTACATGGTGTCCTGCCAGCTTCTGGTCACCTGCATGATAGATCGCAGGAGAAGAGAGTGCTGGGTACACAGATGTAGCTCTAACTGGGTCCCAAAAAGGTGACATGAGAAAAGGGATGAACAGTGCAGGAGAGAGAGAGGGGCAGAGAGGATAGGAGGCAGAGTTGAGAGAAAAGTATCTGGAAGGAAAGGCTGGTTCAAAAAAGGAGAAGCAAAGCCATGCATTTAAATTGGACATCCTCTTTTGAGACACTCTTACTGCAACAGTATTTGTAAGAACAAATGAATAAAGAGACAAAAGTTCTGATTTCTACAGCCACCAACCACATGAAGAGGCTCATATATTGCAGCTGAGCTTCTTGTATGAGCAGGGCCTGCAGCGCTGTGCCCCCAGGGAGAAGATTTACCTTTACCCAAGGAGATTCATAGCATGTTGCAGGAGAGACTGAGCTGCTTGACACTGGTGCAATAAAATACTAATTAACCTGTACTACATAAAAGTCCATTTCTTAGCATGAGTAAACTGGCATTAATGGAGATGTTGCAGTCTGTGTTACAAGTTCTGCCTTCATAAGAGAATTACAGTCACAGAAAATTGCCTTCTTATGCAATGGTACTAGGCCAGTCATTTTTCTTGGTGTCTAATGTGTTAGTGCCATCCTTTCAGGCCAGATTTTAGCATTCTTCTTCACCTAAGTAAGACCTCTGAAACCAACGAGTCTGATTTTCTTCTTGCTCACAACTTCATTACTTCAACAGGGTTTTCTTTGATTTACCGGTGTTTCTGAGATCAGGTTGGGATCTCATGACACTTCTCGTACAAATGAGTGTAACAACTACAAACTAAAATGAACTGTTAGCAGTTCATGTGATCTGTCAGAAGAGTGAGAAATACACCATGTTTGCAGTGTTACTCTAATTAAGCTGGAGAAAGCAGATGGGCTTTGCCTTCCCTTTAAAGTAAACTTCTTCTACTGTACTCCTTTTCTTCTATGCTTATAATTTATTTATTTTTTTTTTAACCAGCTAAAATTTTGGTACATTGTGCAGTTGGAGTGAGCAGGTCAGCTTCCCTAGTCCTAGCATATCTCATGATAAATCACCACCTCCCATTGGTTGAAGCCATCAAAACAGTGAAGGAGCATCGATGGATCTCACCCAATCGTGGCTTTCTGAAACACCTGCGAAATTTGGATGTTCAGCTACGGCAAAAGAAAGACTGCTGAAGGGGCAAACCCATTTACATTCACTTTTCTGAGTTTCAGCCTTCATAGCCATTGTGTGTATAGAGTTTCCTATGATCAATGCATGTTGAAAAAAATGACTAAAATTGCACGTCAAAGAAAAAAGTCAACAGAATCGTAAATGGATTAATTCTGATAGCTCAGTTGATCCAAGACCAGCACAGCCAACACCAGCACCGTAAGGGCTGTGTGCTGCAGAGCTGCTATGCCTGGCCTGGGGCTACCAGGTGACTCCACTGGACTGGTTAAGATGAACCGAGTTTGTTCCTATTTTGTGCAATGCCAGAGGCAAGTCCAATAATTGCACCTAGCTGTATGGCATGTTTGAGTCCCCTTTACTCAGGAGTGTAACATAACCACCTTCCTTGGTTTGGTTACAGTTCTCATGTGCATGTTCTCATAACAAAAGATTGTTGTGTTTCAGGCCTGGTGATGTGGTGAGGGCAGTTTCTTAAGAGCCCAGTCACTGCTACAGGAACATTCCTCTTCCACTGGACTACTAATTATTGCAGTGCTACAGAAAGCTGTGACAGCCTGGCCACCCACACCGGCAGAATAAACTTCTGTGCAGCTCTCCCTGCAGTCTCTGGGTCAGCAAACCCACAAACCTTTTATTGTGTAAATATGTTTTCAGCAAGATAGTGTTTACTATGTAGTATACTAAAGACATTAAAGAAAAATGGCAGATCTTCAAAGCATTTTGTAAGCTTGAACTCATCAGCTCATTCTCCCTCTGAATTACACCAAATCAGTTCTATGTAAGTGGCTTTGAATCACTCCTGGTTTAACATCATGTAGGAACTTAACTTACATCAATGGCTAGGCTTAATTGATACAAATTAGTTTTAAGCTGTTTTGAGGATGTCACTTTTCCTATCACCAGTTAATTGGTACTTAAACCAATGTGATTTTTAATACAGCAACAGCATTTTAAATTCATGCTACCACTCTGCCTGAAAATTAGCTTGTTACCTTGTGGTGAACCATGAAGTGATAATCAAATCTATTTTTGCCCTTTGCTACTGGCTTGATTTATTGATTAGCTAACCTTATAAGCCTTCCCTGCCAGATGAAGTAAATACATTTCTGTTTGTTTATTTGCATTTGAAGCATCAGTTCTGATCTTTTTCCTCTCTGCTGGAAGAGACTTGCAAGGTTATTAGTAGACTTAAATAGTGGTGACTTGTGAGTTGAACCTATTCCTTCATGGACCCCCTATCCTTCTTAATTCTTGGAGAGGTTATGACATGAATGCTGATTCTGCCTAGCACCTACAGGAATGTAGAAATCCCTCCCAATTTCAGTGTACACAAATGCTTTGCAAAGGAAGCATATTTAAGATCCTTTCAGAGGTCTATTTGGCTGTCTGTTTAGATTTTCCTGAATCTTGCCAAAGAGCTCTGCTGACAAGAGAAAGAAGACATTGTAGTGAAAAAAGATCAAATAGAAAATCACATTTAAAACCCAACAGTGCTAGGACAATCTTTATACCTCACAAAGCAACAGAGTGGTGGAGGAGCTGGGTTTGCTTTGAAGTTCTCCATTAGATTTAATAGGGATTTATATGAGCTAATGTTTCATTATAATTTATACTTCATTCACGTTACAGTAGGTTTTAGCCTGGAAACCTTTTGAAGACATAGCATTGAAAAATCTGAAATTCATGTGAGTGAAATAATGCATCCTAATGGCTTTAGGCTGGGCAAAATTAGACACATGTGAGCAAGATTAATGGAACCTCCCATCAGGATAATGCTTTGCATGCCCCTGAACATCTGTCCCACAAAGCCACAGCTGTGAAAGCTGCTCCTGTTGTAAATTAGTACCTGCTCTCGGAGATACTGCTTGTCCTGCAAGAGTGTTGTTTCACCAGGGCAGAGAAGAGCACAGAGAGAAGCTGAGCCAATATGGCATCCATGCCACCAATGACATGATAGTGATCACGTGCAGCTAGACTTACCCCAGTGGAGGGAATAAATTAGTTAGAAAATCTTTTCAAGGGCACTGGCAAATCACAGAAGTATTTCTAATCTGTGGAGTGTGTTGCCTGTATTTCCTGCCTGCCTGTATTGCTCTTTCCCTTACATACAGTTCAATTTTGGCTCCAGGTCTGCTCAGGGAGGAGTCCAGTCAACATAAGCAGAAGAGGTAGAATTAGGCCTGTAACTTCATAAAACAGAAAACACTGTCTGCTGTGATGTGCGAGGAGGAAAAGAGACCTCATCTGTCACTTACACTACCCATAGTTCAGGTTATGATGTGATATGACATTAGTGCTTCATTATTTTCCACTATCAGCAGGAAAACTTATTTCAAATATTGGTTTGGGAAGTTAGACTAAGGAACCAAAACAAAAGAAAAATACTGCCTCACCAGTGGCACTTTGTTCAGAAAATGCACATCTGTCAACAGGGTCTACACAACCCAGGAGATTAAAGACACCAAATGTTAACTCCTCGCTGAGGTAGGGTCCCATTTTGACAGATATTTCAGTATTTAAAGGTAATTTGGGTACCTGCTGAGCTGCCAGAGCACACAGGCTCACACAAAACCACAGTGTCACCTGATGGGAGTAATGTAAAATTCCTGTGGAAACTTCCCTTGATTTTATTTTCCAGTACAAGAACTGAGGGCATCAGATGAAGTCAGTACAAGCCAGGTTTGAAACAAGAGGAAGGGGTTTAGCTGAGCTGCGTAACACCTTGCCACAGGATGCTGCAGAGGGTAAAAGCCCATGAACGTTCAAGGGGTAGCTGGAAAATTTCCACTCAGGGTTATAAGTATTTAGAAATTCCATCCAGATCTGGAAGCTGGGAGAGTGTTAGAAAGCGGTGTAATTCATGCTTGTATGTTCTTATTTTCTGTAGGTAGGCACTTATACCCACAGTTAGGTGCAGGATAATGGGCTCAATGGACCTCTGGTGAGACCCAGAACAGCTGCTCTCTTAGCCTTTATTTTGAACTCACCCCTAATATGAGCTGTCTGCTCTTTCCTGGTAGTTTATTATTAGAACTGGGTCACATGAGGCACTTGGGACTATGTCTCGGTTGCGCTGACATTTCTTTCACAAGGAAAGGTCTCTGCTGGTGGGCACAGCAATATAGCTTATGTGGGGAGGGGAGTACTGTCTTTTTGCATAAGATTCGCTTAATGCAGACTTTTCCTTTTTGTGGTTTTTCCCCGCTCGATCAGGGCTGTAGCACTGAGCTAGTGCGGGGAGGCGTCAAGGCGTGCGCCGAATTTAGAGACAGCCACCTGCTTGGGAACATCACACGGCAGCAAAGAGCACACTTCAGCAAAAACCCTCCCCTGCGGGTGCCGCTGCAGCGGCACCCAGCCGGCTGTCCCCTCCCTCAATCTGCCCATGGCCACTCAGGGGGTCAGCGCCTGAAGACGATCAGACCCCGTCAGCCCAGGAATGCTCTGAGCCTGGCAATCCTCCGCCCAGGAACCGCCAGATATTTTGGACAGCTGCAAGGTGGAATTAAATCACGTGGGTGAAGGGTGGCCTAGTCTCTGCATAGGCAATATGTAAGTGTTATTTGAGGCTGAGTTGTTCTGAAGGGCTGGGGAATACAGTACTTGTTAACACACCCCGTCCAACTACTTTATTTAGTTAGCGTTGTTAAACTTCATTGCATTAAAATAGACTTTAGATTAGCATAGAAGAAAGCAAAAGGCCTGTCTGTTGAAGAAAGAACATACAAACCAGAACGAAATTAATTAAAAAAAGACTATATTGCTTTGCATTATTTCATAATTATTCAACAAATAGATTTTATAAATGCTGCAAACATTTACCAAATAAAGCACAAGACAGACTCATGATTCTGAGTAGCCTTAAAACTGAACTATTATTGGTTTTGATCTTTTTTCAGTTTATTTTTAAGTAGAGGGAAATTTTCATATTAAAACAAACAAACCAAACCAAAACACAAACCCGCACAAAACCAAACAAAAAAGTATTATAATATATGCTGTTTGTATGACAACCTTGTTTGCAGTTGAAATTTCTGACCAAAAAAATATGGATATTCTGAATAATGGCAGACTTCAGTGTTGATTTCTCAAACCTGTGCAGATGTCCGTTTCACTCTGGAGCACGTAGAAAGCACAGTCATCTGCACTCAATGTGCCTAGTGCCCAATATTATGCTAAAATAAGTTCCTTCCTCCACAAGCAGGTTGCAAACTTGTTGAAATATCTGGAAAGTACAATTACAATAATTCCTAAATGAGAGAAGCAGGAGTAACTGATGAACCTTCAGCTAATTGCCCATTGATTACAGCTAAAAGTGAGCATTCTTTTAGCTATGAAAAAGAAGAGCCTAAAAATGAGCTAGATGACTTTGGGGAAGTAAAACCAGGTTTTCCAAACGCAGATTACAAATTGTAGCCTGCTTCCTAATCTGGCCACATTTCCAGTCAGGAGCGTGACACCCTGCAGATGAGCCCTGTGCACTGGTAGGCACTGGTGGACACCCAGAACATGATTGTTCAGGTCTGGCCCTGGGTGGGGAAAGGCAGAAGCCAGCACAACACGCAGAACTTCACTGAATTTCTGCCTTGGTGACAAGAGCAGGAATCCAACCTTTGCCTTTCCAGTTAAACCTCATAACTCTATTTGGAAATTAACTTTTCTTATTTTATTAGAAACAGCTGGAAAAATAAGGATTTGAAGAACGGAGGCCAACAGGTAGTAAATGCAAAGATTTAAGACTCTATAAAAATCACTGAAATTGTATTGTCTTAGCACCATCATTTAATTTTAGACATTCTTCTAACTGCAGTTTTAAGACCTCCTTTTAATGTCTGTGGGTATATATGCTCCAAATTATTCTTGCATGTTTATTTTCAATCACAATCTGTCTCTTAGGGGGAAAAAATGAATGGTGGGGAAAAAAAAGTATAGATAACAGCAGTGTGTACATGTAGCATGGAAAATATTAACTTTGAGAACATTCAGTTAACAGGAATAAAAATGTAAACAGGTTTGTTTGCTAATGCAACTGCCAGTCACTAATATTGTGGTTAAATACAAAGAGTTACAGACTGCTATCAGTGAACCTGGAAGTTTTTCAAGTGCTATAGATGGAATTTTCTTTATTCTGCCAACATCAATAAGACAAGAATGAACAACACCTGAGAATAAGGTTTCATGGGATCTTCCTGAGGTGGAAATGGGACACAGAGGATTTGCATTCAGGGCCCAGCCTAATACTCAGTGAAGTCAATAAACAGAGGCTGTTTCTGTTACTGAGCAAACCTGTGCCAGCACCAGGGCTTGTGCCAGACATAAAATAACCTGAAGCAGTACCATAAATTGTCACTGCTTGTTCCTGTGGAACCAGTTATGTGCAGTTCCTGAAGAACTATTTGGAAATTAAAGGTCAATCTAGAATTAAAGCTGTATTTGTAAGAAATATTTATCCTTGTGACTTTTTCAGAAATGTGATGGCCAGCCTATTTAAATGAGTTAAATATCTCTAGTAAAACAAAGTAGGGATGGTTGACTTTACACAATGTTTCTCATCCCAGAGGACTTTGAAGTGGTCAGCAAACTGATTATTAAATATTTGCATGGCTATCAGCCATTGCTGATATGCGAGGCCAAGGCCAAGACTCTGACCCTTTGGGTTGAAAGGTAAAATATTTTTTAAAGTCCTACATAATAAGCAGCTGAGGGCACAAGATGTAAAATATCCTGCAAAAATCAAACTTCATGCAGATTTTAAGCAGGCAGGTTTATCAACTGGAGTTTAGTGATATTAGCGAGACTAATATCACTCCAGCAACTGGATAAGATGTTTACAGGCTATGCTCTTAGTGTGTTATTTCAACATACATATTTCAAATCCAGTTACAGGAGGGCCCGAGCTACCTCATGAAGTGAATTTTTGTAAGGTGTTTGGGCCAGTAATTCTCTATGCCTTTGTCATCAAATAGAACCTGTAACACCTGTTAAATTTACAGGAAGTTGTAGGCAGGAAAACTGTCTTTGCAGAAGTGACATGACCTGTAATTCTGCATTTTCTACATCTATTTTGAGTATATTCAAAAATCACAACCTTTTACCTTCTTTTACTACAACAAGTCTGCAAGTGTGGTGGGCACTGGGCTCTGCAGACAGGAATACATTACAAGGCAACCGGATGTGTTGAGTTGCTTTTCATCATGAGCTTTTGTCCCTGACTCTCAACATCACTGTAGCCCACAACAAGGAATCACAAAATCACAGAATGGTTGGGGTTGGAAGGGACCTCTAGAGATCATCTAGTCCAACCCACCTACTAAAGCAGGTTCACCCAGAGCAGGTCACACAGGAATGTGTCCAGGTGGGTCTTGAATGTCTCCAGAGAAGGAGACTCCACAACCTCCCTGAGCAGGCTTGGTGTCACCCATGCACTCAATGCTGCACATTTTGCATGGGGAAGGCAAGAAGACCAAACTGTCTGTGGTCAGGAAATGCATTATTATATAATACCTGCAGAAGATTTGGTCTACTTTCACCTTGGTGCACATTTCTTTACCACGTCTGAATATATTCACAAGGCCAAATGGCGAGTCCCTCTCCTGGTGGTAATCTACTGCTCTTATGCAGCACTTACGCAGCACTTTCATTAAGGGATCACAAATTAGTTTAGCAGCATTGATTAAACCTCACTCAACCACTTGGGTGAGCCTAATTATCCACTTACAGATATTGTCTCCATTGGCAGGTGGGAGGACAGCAGGATCCTGAAAGATTAGGCGTAACCAACAAAATTGCATCCAAATCAGTGGCAGCGATCACACGTGGCCTACTGGTAATCATCAGAGTGTATCTTCTGTAGCAGGAGAGAGAAAAAACATCAATTATAAAAGGGAATGATGCTCTGGTTTAGGGAGTGAGGAGAAAGTTCTGACTTCTCAGTCAGAAACCACTGATTTTTAATTTTTTTTTTCTGTTTTTCATTCATCAATACACACCACAAAAATTATTGCTTTCTGGTTTCAGAAACAGCGGAAAGCCACAATGAACTATCATAGAGATATGCCAATTAGCCATTTACAAAGCCTAGTGCCATGTGTTTTTCTGTCTTTATGGACTCAGATCTCTAGAAACAAAAAGTGGTTCTTGATTTGTGAAAGGGATTAATGTAATACCCTGGAGGCTACTTTATCTCAGCTGCTGTAAATTTGATCTCTCAGAGATGAGAGGTGAGTGAGGTAGAAGCATGAACTCAAGCAATCTGTGACCATGGTGCTATTCCATGCAGCCTGGAACAGCACTGCATGTATTCTTTTCTATTTTGAAGGGAAAAATCTTAGTTCTCTGTATTCCTGGAAAAATCAGATCTGCTTCCCTTGTGCTGGTCACCTTACGATCTTCTGTCACTTTCCTCTAGCAATGCTATCCCAAGAGTTATCCAGGAGCAAGCAATTTCATCAAGCTGCAGGATTTACATATCGAACTGAGATGTAGTATACACCTATGTAAACTCTAAACTCTTATGAAATTAAAAAAGATCAAAGGGAGAAAGGTCAGACAGACAACCTGGATCTGAGATGTAGTTCAAAGGAACATGACCTAAAGCTTTGGCAGCAAACCTATCTTTCCTCTTTGTTTAGGAGGTAGAAGGTTTCTGAATTTTGTATGCTCCAGTCACTCCTCAGTCATTTGGTTAAATGGAGGCAACAAATGCGCTAGATACGCCTGTAGGATACATTCCCAGTTTCTTGTCCATTCTGCTCATTAAAACTCATAAAACTCAACTCCAAGAGAAAACAGGCCCCTGTTTAAAGTTAAAGCTCTTAAGGATATACCTGGACATAAAAAGATGCTACCTTGATTTGCTGTGTTGGGATCAGCAAATGAAAAGGGGGAAAAATGTTGTAGTCCAACACATACAAGAAGTCACCCAGATGTAAGAATTTTCAAGTCCTGGTTAAAATAAATGGTCAATGGCTGGGGACTTTCCAGAGGTACCTTCCTCCCACCACACCTTCTGTGCACCTCTATCTTAGCTTTATGGACCTGAGATTTACAACAAACGAAATGAAATGAAATTTCAGCCATAAATTAGCCTTCTTTTCATGCTCAGAATTCCCCATTCTCACCAGACTTCTTTTTACACAATCATTGCTGTGTCTCTAGCACCGGTAAACACAGGAAGAGCCAAATTCTTCTACAGGATTATTTAATAAAGAAATTGGTCTTTCAACCCTACTCATCTTGCTCAGAAGACAAGGTTTCTCCCAGTACCCTGTCTTCTGTCAACATCTTGCAAAGGAAAGGGAACTGCAAAGATAAAATACTCATTAGACTTTCAAAATGACTACCCAAATTGGCAAGCTAAGCCAGACCAACGTAGGGTAGTTCTCATCTTAGAGCAGGTTCTGGAAAACAAATTGTAGTTTTATACTAAAGTCCTAGACAAGCAGAGGTAAAATATCTGGGGAAAGTTGCTGGTGGCAGTTCCAGCATCTCAGCAGAACTACGTAGCATTTGCCCAGAGCTCATTTGCTGCACGTATGCAGTTCTGTACAAGATAATGCAGCGCAACATCAGGCACCAACCCTGGGGCCAAATTAATCCTTTGGGGAAAGTCCCACTAAAAACCAGTGGTGCAACCCAGGGCTGAGTTTGCCCTCCTATTTCCGAAAAGAGAAGTCAGCCAAGGACAGTATGGCCTAAGAGGCACACAGAGCTGGCAGGCTCTCAAGTGTCAAAATAGAACCAGCATCGCTGGCCACGTACATCCCGTGCTTCGCAGGCGAGACAGAGACAAGAAAAACAATCAAGTTGTCTGGTGGAAAAAGCAGCTCCCCAGGATTGCTGTAGCCACGGTGTAATTGTGATCAATCCGCATTGGCAAGTATCAGCTTTCTGTGTGTGTTTGGCCTCACGCAGGCTGCCTGCAGAGAGCAGCTCGGGCAGGCTGCTGCATGCTTGTTATCGCTGGCGTAAATATCTCTGCCTTGTGTTATTGTGGCACAAAGCAGCTGGACCATTTGAAAATCATTTAAAAAGCACTATAAAATTAGGGCTCCAGTGCTCTTATTTTATTACTTTCATGAGCAGCCATTGCCTAGAGAGAAATTATCCTCTTTATTTTCAAGGCTAAAGGTTCTTTTAACATTCATCAAAATGAAAGTGCACCCTTGATAACACATGGAGCTGTTACTTATCTAGTACAGACTCTTTACCTTCTGCATAATATCACATTTGAGATCTCAGTTCTTCATATACAACTCATTTCATTGTGTCTGCTGTTGTTTTCACCAAGTGAATTTGCATAGTTCCAGGAGAGTCTGGATGATGCCCTGAAACATATTCTTTCCATAATTCCTAATTTTTTTTTAATTTCTAAAACAATAGCCTGGAGTGTTTTTGTTACTAATCCTTCTATAAAAATGGTCAATTACCTCTTCTGGCAGTTGATTTGCACAGACCAATTAAGCACTGTAAGCGAAAGATTTTCAAGGACATAAATAGTACTTTGGTGCATAACCTGATAGATTCCCCTTTCTGCCTTTGAAAAATCTCTCCCCCATATATACATAGAGTCTTTGATAATTTTCTTTTCTTTCATTCTTGTTTTCACAGACAGCTTCTTTACTGAACTCAGGAAAATGGTGAGTGAACCAAAGCAGCATGACAAAATGCAAACTGTACAAAGGGAAAGCCATTCTTTTGAGCTGGATTGTCCGTACTTAAAGCTCAGATTTGAAGGGCTTAGGAAGAGACACTGCATGAAATTCTCAGCTACAGAGGCTGTGAATGGAGAATGGTGAGGTCCTGCACATCCTCTGTCCTGCAGCTCAGGAAACCCACTGTTTTCCTCTGTGTTGTTTAACCTGCCTTAGGTTTCTGTAAGAGACTGGTCACCTTAATATGCAGACATCAAATATAGATTGAAGATTAATAATTTAGAAACTCATAACCTTAGGTCTGTTCTCATTATTCCCTCTTTGGCCAGGATTTTGTCTTTATTTCCTCTGGAGGTAGCAGGCTGCGTTCCTGTGCCAAAAGGTGGCATGCTTTCAGATCTCTGCAAGGGGAACTGGTTGGTCCTAATAGATCCTGCTGTGAAAGCATGTGCAGCCACGCAGAGGAGCTATAAAGTCAAGATGCAGCATCCTGCATGGAGGAGCTGTAGCCGGCCAGAAGGCAGGCTGCGTGTGGGTGAAGAGAGCCTCGCCACCACACCAGCACCTCTGCTGGCAGAGGGAGTTTGAATTTTTAACCATAGAGGTCTTGCCTGTCATCACCCAGTTTGCGATTCATCAACAGGATGCTTAAGATAATGGAGAGGCGAGATGGAGATATTTAGTAATCACGATTGTTTATGCCCCCAGGAGGGCAGAAAACAGGAAAGGCGTGATCAGCAGAACCTAGTACAGTCTGCTGTCACCTTGAATGAAGAAAGCAGGACATGCTAATAAAGTACCTGTGGTGTGCTTTTCTGTTCCAACAGTCAGCAAGCCAGTGACCACCTTCCTGTGTCTGATGATGCCAGAAAAGGAGAAAAGGGCCTAGCTGAGCTGATCTTGCGCTGGGCTCCTGCATTTCAGACCAGATTTGACCTTTTGGGTTAGGACCGATCCACCCAGCCTCAGCCCTTACTGTGGCAATGGTCAAGAGTAAGTGGCAGGAAAAGGGCAGAGTTCAGGGCAGCACAATCACGATCATGTCACCTGTCTGGGAGCTTCCTCCCTTCTGAGCTCACCTGCACATATGCTTTTTCCCTCTCAGGTATATACACCTCACCTAACAGAATAGAAACAGAAAACTCAGGTATACACACCTCACCCAATAGAACAGAAGTAGAAAATCCCTTCCACCCAGAGTTTTCAAGTTCTTAGACAGCCCTGAATTTGCCTTTCTTTTGGAGATAAACTGTATTGAGTGTTTTTTCAGTATTGTCTTCACTAAAAAAAGGGAGGTGGGGGAAAGGAGCAAATGGACATTTGAAGTTAATGATTCAGTGCTGAAAGAGAAGGATTTTCCTTTCAAACATGGAAGGGGAACAGATATCTATAGAGTGTTGTTTCCCCCATATACACACCCCTACTGAAACCTCAACGTGCAAAGGGTATGTGCTTGCTCACCTCATGTCCAGAGCAGGGTTAAGCATACCCTGGAGGTGCTTTGACCTAGATAATCAGTTGTTGGAAGCCTGGCAAAAGGACTCAGGTTGTAGGATGTCCTGGATGAGGCAGACTCAAAGTCATTTTGTGCTCTCTTAAAACTATGCATTTTCAGGGAGGACTAATATACTTCTGAATAGCAGGTGGGACCCTTTAACTAAGAGGAGGGCAGTAAAGGGGCAAAAGAAAGCTGCTGGATGGCAGCAGTGCTCTTGCCACAGCAAGCTTGCCAGCAGCCACAGAGCTACCATCACTTGCTTTACTCAAAGGACGAAGCTGAGTCCGCTGCTAACCACACAACCAATCTGGGAACAAAGTTGTTTTACCAAAAGGAACAATATTATGAACAATACCTTAAAAAGTCAAGTAGGATCAGAATCCTGAAGCAGAAGGTGTAAGGGCACTGGGGTCTGTGTTAACATCATCTCATGGGGCAAGGGTGTTCCTGCCCAGCTGATGGCTGTCCACAGCATCAGTTGCTTTTCCTCATCATCACAACAGTTGAAAGTTGCTTTAAACATTTTTCTTTTGCTTCTTCACTCTTGATCCCTTGCCATCCTCCTCCTTGCTGCCACTGTGAAATAAATCTTGGTTGATAGTAAAAATATATTGCCAACCTGGGAAGCAGACACTAGATGTTTGGTGCCCGTGTTAGATAATGTGATGTTTAGCAATGGATATGGGGGACACCCCATTCATAGGAGATACGGAAAAGATGCCAAGGCAGGTTAGATCTGAAGGTCTAGTTAGTCAAGCATTCTCCATCAGCCCAGAGCAGAGTCTAGGGGAAGACAGTGTAAGAAGCAGGACAACCTGAGAGTGATGGGCCCACTCAGTGCTGCCCTTCAGAAATCACTGCTACTGGTTAGTAAGAGCCTGATCGTTTTCACTGGTGCCCAATAATTTTTGCAAGTTTTCTCCTACAAGGGAAGCATCAGTCTAGTTGGGGAGGAGGAGTAACGCCTCTGGTTAACTCAAGGCCTGCAGCCAGTCTGATTGCACTTTCCAAACCAATTTCCATCCTTATAAAGGGTTTACTTCCTATAAGAAAAGTATTTGACGTGAAAAGTGGCTGGGGAGAGAGTATGAGCAGCATGAACTCCTCCGTCCAAGCCCTCTTCAAACCCCCTCCAGCTCCTGAGAGAGGCTTAGTCCTGGCCGTGGAAAAGTCACCCTTGTGACTGAAGGGTCAGTTTTCCTGTGGAGAACAGGCAGGGGAGATGCTGTCTGAGGTGCCCACCATCAGTAGCCCGCCACCTAGTCCAGCAGCTCAGTGCAGAGGTTGTCAGTGCCACCAGCAACTGCCCCACACACCTCCCTCTTCCTGAAAGCTGGAGGAGGGGAATATTTGCACCATGTTGGCTCTTCTCCTACTATGACTGGAGGAACTGGGAAAGGGAAGAGAAGCATGCTTGGAAAGAGAGAATAGAAGACTAAAAGAATCACCCTCTTTTTCTTTTCGGTGATTGCATTACATCCTGGTCTCTGGTGTAGCCTGGTTTGTACACGAGACTTTGCCAGGCCAGGCCAAATCGCACTGCGCATATAAAAAATGAGCACAGTTACAGGCTTTTCTAATACAGAAAACCTGCATGGGAAAGGATACGGTATAGATAATTTGATGTATACACCCTAGTCAATACCAATTTAATTCATTCAGTACACATTTCACATTTTTCATTCATCCAACTGGTGCCGTTTCTTGTGAATCAGTAACAGCTCCTTCTAAAAGCCAGTAATGAATATACTGTATATTTTTAAATCATTCAAGATTGCTTTATTCTGCCATCTTCTGGCAATATGAAAAATGACAGAGCCTCAGTAACAGCATCGTTGCTGTCCTGATCAAAGTGAAGGGTTGTCAGTAAAGGCAGTGTATAATCATATCATTTGGCATAATTAGAAAAAAAATACGGTCCTTCTTGCTTCTTTGAAAGCTTGCCTAATTCTTCCAGCTCTACCAGTTGATCTAGTAGCAATGTCTCGGTGGTTATCCCAGGACAAAATGTCTCTTTTGTAGACCTCGTGTCTGTGTCGTGTCTGTAACAGCGAAGGAGTTGCATGCATAACATGTGAGGCTTTATCACTTTATAACACGACTTCATTGAGTGTACCATAAATATTTTGAAAATAATATTTTTTTCCAGTTTCGCTCTCAATCTTCATAGCTCCTTGACAAAAGATATATTTGTTTCCTATGAAATCAGAGGAAGATCTTGTCCAATAGGGATGTAAAGCTTTTTCTTCTACTGCAACAACTATTTCTTTCTGATGTCTCAATGTAAACACCACAAATCATTCCAAAATACCTTGCATTATTTGCTTAATTCTAAAACATTTGCAATATTTTTTTAAAAACTTACATAAGATTTAAATAAGACTAAATTTTGACTCCTGGGTTTTTTACCTTTTCCTGCAATCACACAGAGGTTCTTTGAAAATGACTACTTGTGATTCTCACTCTCCTGTCATAATAGCTTTCCCACATAGTTTTGCTAAAAATATGAAAATTATACACGATAATTAAAAGAAAAGAAAAAAATCCAAAAGGAGAAAATGCCAATATTTTCCCTTAAAATAAACTCAAAATTCAGAGCCAGTGAGAAAAACTACTTGCAAAATTCCAGCCTGCAAACAGAACACAAATAAAAGCTGTTCAAAGCTGTGTTCATTTTCACTAGCACCAGCAAAAATGAGTGCTTGGGATGCCAGGCATTGGAGAGAAAGGATGTTAATGCTATTTATAGCTCATGGATGGCTCCCATTACCACTGCACCTGAGAAGCTCACAGTCTTTAATGTATTCCTTCTCACAGCAACTTTCTGAAGCAGAGGACAGCCTTCCCAGGGCTGTGCTGGAGGAACTGGGGTTTGCTTGAGGAAAACGGACAGTTACATTTGTAGCCTGTTCCCAAACTGTCTATTATAAACTGCCTCCAGCAGGCACAACCTCCAGCGAGGCTGCAGCCATCCCTGCAACCTGTGCTTGACTCTCCCCTCCGCGAGCCATAGGGCTGCAGCTTTGCTGGAGGCTCTTCCTCCCTCCACCATCCTACCAGCTTTGCCATCCATCTACTGTCCACACCAAGCCTCAGAAAGAAACATCATCAGAAAGACAGCAGCATAAAACCTGACAACATAAAGGTGAAAAAAAACCTTCAAAAACTTGCTGGCGCTTAACAACCCTGGCTCCTGCCCTGCCTGACCAACTGTGCATCTCAGGTGCCATCAACATGGTATGTGGGGAGGGAGCAGCACCGCACTGCCAGCTCCTTGCAGAGACAGTGCAGAGGCAGGGCCTGGCAGGGAAATTCCTTCCCACCAGCCAGCAAATGGCAGGACGAGCTCTCCCAGTGACCCTGAGACTGGACATGGCGCAGAGCAGAAAGGCGTCCCCCCCACACCCTTGTCCCGTCATCCAGCAGAGCCTGGAGAGGTGGCTGCACACGCCGCCTCACCCACACCCGACTGGGCAGCGCCCTGGTTGCTTGCGCTCTGCTCTACCTGGTACCCCCATACCAGGGAGGACCTGTAGGAATACTACCCCCAGTTTTATTTCTTCAAATTCAAAATAAGAAATTAGGAGCAAATATTCATCAGACACATAATCAAAAGTTTGCAAGAGAAAGTAAATCCCAGATCTAGGTCTAACTATTTCCTCTTAGCTGTTCTCATGCACCTCCTCAGTGGTCAATTCCTCTGATAAAAAATGTCACAGTAATTAAAAGACGACATAATAAAAAACAACAAAATCCAAACCAAACAAAAAACCCCACACAAACAAACCATGATTTTAAAGTCAGCAATTAAAAAATATGAAGTAAATTATCCTGCTCTGCCCCAACAAAGCTGAAGTGTGTCCTTTGAAAGCTCTGCCTGAAAACACTTCAGTGCCAAAATAGATCTCTCACTGTAGAGTTTTGAAGTCTCTTTTCTCTTGATTCCACTGCAAAGAGTTTGTACAGCTTTGTCAACCTTAGAAAAAGGTTCCTTTCTCATATGTACCTTTTCAAGCAAGGCAAGGCAAGGAGCGCACTTCACTGCCTACGTTAAAAGTGCAGGGCGAGACAGACAGCTCAAAGATACCACTGCCAAACGACTGAGGAATATCAAAATGCCTTTACTCATGCCTTCAAATACTCTGAAATCTTGCAAGCTTGACAGCATTGTCAATTTTGTATTGACAGCAGCAGTCAGAGAAAAATAATTTGAGGAGTAAATCAAAGAGAAGGAAAAAAAGCCCCTTTAATCCACCGTTGCACAAATCCATACTGCCTGCAGAAGGGCAAGGGCTTTAGAGCCCCTTTTAATAGCAATATATTAATATCCTTGTTTGCCTTTCCTGTAGCTTGCATGGCATTTCCCATCTACACCCCACCCCCACCCCCGACTCTGGATTCTTCAACATCATTTGGGTCAGAGCTGCCCATAACTTACACCTATCGACAGCCTGTGACAACGATGCAATCTTGGCGCAGCTCTGGCTGTGACAGCACTCACTGAACTGTTAGCAATATCAAGGTCACTTTGTTTTTCTTGCTCTCACTGGAGCTCCTCTGCCCTGGGGCTGCCCAGGGAAGCTTTCTGCCTAAGCTCCTCACAAGCCACAGCCTCGCTGCTCCATTACTGGCGTTATGTAAGATTAGAGTGAAGTTTCCACTATTAGAAGCAGTCAGCTGCATGGTGAGATTGTGCTCTCCTGATTATAGCATCTAGCACAGCTATGGCTGCTGGCAGCAGAACTTAAAACTACCACTATTATAATTCAGGGAGAAGGATGAGCGTAGTCGAGATGTATCAAGGAAAGCAGTAGTTTGGTGGGTTTTTAATTCCTAGCTGTGGTATCCTGGACAGGAGCGCCCCAGAAGAGAATTAAAGGGGAAAGCATCACCCTAGGCTTGACAGATATCCACAGCCGAGTCGGAAATTATGGCAGGAGCCTGTGGAGGGCAGCACTGCCTTGCTGGGGATGGTGCGTTGAATAGCCCAGCGATGCCATCTGCTAAGGTAATACTTCTTTTATCTCCTTTGAATCTGAAAGCTGCAAATGTAAAAGCTGTCGTCCTGCCACAGCCATGGCTTGTCACTGCAGCAGGGCGTCACATTTTTCCACCTGCCTCCCCCATTTTTCAAGCATCCTTTCCCACAGCACTAGCCCTGTGCATGGACAGGTGCCTCTTCCTTGGCTGCATCGCTCTTAAGTGGGAGGGTTGAGGGTGACAAAATGGGGCTTGGGGGCTGGAGGCAGCATGGAGGTTCTCCCCCTTTGAAAATATATAGTTTTGGAATAATATGTGCAGATCCATTACATTGCAAAAGAAAGGAAATATGCTCTTCAGGAGCACTTCAATGAGCTAGCAATAACACCCTCTCCCCAAAACCCAGCAGGTCACAGGTGAAGCTCCCCCCATGAGCCCTAATCCTGCTGACAGGGCTGTAAATCGAGTTTAGCAAGCTCTGCCCCTCCTCAGGGCTTGCCTGCCGGATTGTCCAGGGGCAATGGTGGCTGTGTGACCTTGCATGGGGCTGCTGGAAGGAGCTGAGAGTGAGCAGTGGGACACCTCGCTGGGGCTCCCCACCTCACTCAGGAGGCCCACCTGAGCTGAGACACTCGGGCTTCATCTCTGCCTGTGCCATCCCACAGCTCTGCCCCTGCCTGGCCACGCACCCCCTTGATTTCCCATTTCACCTGGGACCTGCCTCCCCACCACAGGATCTCCTGGCTGCCCAAACCGCTGGCTGAGGCTGGTTACCCTCACCTGCCCTGCCCTCTGACTGCTCCCACCCCAGGAACACCCTCACGCGTCCTGGCCATCCCAGGTGCAGGCAGCTCCGGCGGGGCAGCAGCAGGCTGTCTCTGCCCTGTGCCAGCCCCTCTGGCCCCACGGGCAGCCCTGTGCAGGGACAGGAAGGCTCTTGTAGGAAGAAGCCTTTTACTCTCCAGCCCAGCTCAGGCTCCTCACATGCAGAAGTTGCTACCTTCCAGCTCAGTTTGGAGGAGTCAGAGGGCCACATCATAAATGTACAAGGCTGGACGAGATGGAGGTGTCAGCAGGGAGAACAGGCAGTGAAGAGGTGTGAAGACTCAGATTTTCTCCCACCCAGTAAAACACGGCCGCCGGCACAGGGCGAGGGGCATGTGCGAGCGGAGCTGCCGGGGTAGCCATGGAGGAGGCTTGCAGGGCTGCTCCTGCTCCTTCCCGGCGCTGCGGTTAAACAGAGGGTTGTGTTTTCCAGAGCCCTCGGTCTGGCATCTTTCCCGGGTAGTAAATTCTCTTAAAAACTGAACCAAACAGAGCTTTAATTGTACATTCTGCTTTTCTCTTCACTCCAGAATAATGGCAATTGCATTAATACAGTGCTGCATTGAACACGTACCTGCACTGAGGCCGAGGGACCGATTCTGCTTTCCATTATTATGGGGCACTGCCTCTGCTGAGGCAGATCAGGATTTAAACAGCGAGCAGGAGCAATGAACTTCTACTGTTCCCTGCTGTTTGAGTGTGGGCAAAATAAAAGGCCCTAATATATGATGCAGTCAGCCAAGAAAGCAATATTGCTCTACCATGTGCATGGTCTACACCGAGACGAGTCCAGGATCTCATTTCTAAATTCCCATAGGAGCCTCATTTAAACCATCAGCCATAACCTGCTTCTCATTTTCAATACCACTTGGTATTAGAGCTGCAGTGAACTGCTGGTGAGAGATTCTAATTCCTGCAAACAAGCCCCTGTAGGCTTGCAAGGAAAACAGAGAGTTCCCCTCTTGGTTGCCTGCTAGGTTCCCATCTGGCTGTTTTAACTTTGCTATTGCTTTTAAATGTGCCTGTTTCTGCACACGAGGCTTTCAGCTCTACCTCAAGAGACTCCTGGGTTCTCTTAGCATCAGATTCTGGCCAAAATGTAGAGACACAGATTGGGTCTTCTTAACAAAAAGGAAGATCAGATTTCACATTACAGTATCTGAAAGATTAATTCCACTTACATGATCATTTCCCTGTGAACCACACTTCTTTCCATCTGGATTTTTCCATCAGGAGGACAAAGAGCCATAGTGTTAAGCACTACCTGAGAGAAAAGAGCAAGGAGTGTGAAAGATGAGTGCAGAAATACTTGCTGAGAGAAAAGAGAAGAAAAAAAAAAAAAAAGAGTAGACAGCAACCTTAAATGCATCAAGAGGCTTTTTTAAATTTTATTTTTCATGTGAATTATATTCTGATCTCATACTTTAGTAATTTGGACCATTTCATTTGTTGGATTTTGATTCAAGGAATTCAAGTTTTTTGGCTCCAGGCTCTTTCTGTATCATGTTATTGTTATCTAGTGTTTGTTATTGTAGTAACCACAGGCCCAGCCAAAATCAGTGCCCTGCTGTGTCTGAGGCTACCAATTATATCATATAAGACCTTGTTATTGAAAGACACCTGTCCTGATCCGAGCTACAATCATAAGCACAAGCAGAGCTGTGCCAGCTAGGAAGGTGCTAGTGAAAGGGATAGAGGAAAGATGACTTGGGGCACAAATAATGCCCTGCCACAGACTTCTCCTGGGGCTTCAGTCATTTAATCCCTCTACAGCTTAGTTTGGTCTTTACAAGACAAGGTAACCACTATAACAAAAGGGCAATGGGCTTTCGCCCTTACAGAAATGAAAATTAGGGCTAGGCAAGCAAGTGGCTGCTCAGTTAGTGTTCATTTTTAGGTAAACAGAACATGTTTTTCTTAATCAGGAACAAGCCACTTCGTCTTGTTTTAATATTTTTAAAAGTATTATGCAATGCTAAAGTAAAATTGCAAAACAAAAGTAACTTTGAATAGAAAAATGGAATTGGTCATTTTTTTTGAGATAATAAAATGAACTATTCCAAACCTACAGTATTGGAACGTTTGCTTGTTTCTTCAGAACTTTGCTGATTTTTCTTTCACTGGAATCTGCAAATGCAACACAAATCTGTTAAATGCTTTAGCCAATTCAAGTCAGTGGGGGTTGTGTGTTTTTTTCTCTTCTCTTTGCCAGAAAAATCTTCAGTAGAAAACGATAATTGTTTCCAGTGTAGAGGAAAAAAATAAAAAAAGCGCCTTGCAGCCTGCACTACTCAAGTGGCCAGATAATACGAGGGAGATCTCAACGAGGTTGTTGCAGATGAGATCCTGGATGACCAGGTCCCTGAGGAGCTGCACCCAGCTGCAGGCAGACAGGGCGTGGGGTCCCCTGCAGCCCCCCAGGTGCTCCCTGCAGCTCGGCACTGCTGGCCTCACAGCTACCTGCAGCTCTTCTGCCCCCTGGGGAAATCGAAGCCTCCTCCGTGGAATCTAGAGAGGTGACTGGGGCTGCAGAGCTCAAAGGTGGAGCCAAGCAGGTCCCAGCCATTTGGGATGTACCCCAGTGGTCTGGCTGTTTGGGAACTGATGCATAATGACAAACCAATTTTAAAGCTTGTGCTACCCTGTATTGTGCCAGGGAAGGAAGGAGGTTAATACATCTGGACAGCCCTTAAAAGCTCTATCCCATCTCGAATGTCTTCTGTAGGTAGAAGGGTTCAGGTTTTTTGTTGCTGCTGTTTAGTTTTTAACAAAAAAAAAAAAAAAAAAAAGAGGAAGAAAGATAGAAAGAATGAATCTAATTAGAATGTCTTTAGGTACTTCCAGGCTACAGTTTAAAAGTAAAGCAATCCTACCCAACTTTCATGGTCTAGATCTCTGCAGAAAACACTAATGACTTTGCAAGACAGAATTTTTTCTCCCCCAATTACGGGGGCTCCTGCCCTCCTGTAGTCACAGGCTGTTTCCAGCTCTACCAGCTTCTGGGAGCCACCCAGAGGGACAAGCTTAGATAAATGTAATCAGTGGCAGCACTTTCACTAGCTTTGCAGTATCTTAAAGTAGAAGGAGAGGGGAATTCTCAGCAAAGTCCCTGGCCTTCAATTAAGAAATTCATATTACTTTCTTCATTAGTCCAATCATCTGCTATAGCTATTTCCAACCTCACCCCGAAGGCCCCGCAGAGCAATTCAATTCCAAGGCCAGCACAGCACGGAGCGGGTGCTTGGGAGGAGCTGTGCTTCGCGTTGACACGAGGAGCTCGCTTGTCTGGCATTAGTCATGCGAAGCAAATGATGCTGACGCACTTTTTGGGAAGAGGACTGGTGCATGAAAGGGAGCTCTGTTGCAAAGTACCTCCCTGGCTGCAAAGCCTGGAGTCGCCTGCTAAGTTTCACCAGCACCAAAACGACTCAGTTCTTTGAGGCCAAGAGAACCTCCTCAAAGTCGGGTCTTGAACGAGAGGCCTCGCAATGTAATTCTCTCTGCGAATAACCTCTTTCCCTCTACTAATCAACTCCATTACTCTAACTAGCTGACAGGCTACAACAGGCCTTTAAAGCAGTGGGGGCTAAGACAACTGAAAGTTTAGTATCCATCTGCTTACCTTCACAACTTCAGCTTTTAAACATCTGCAGAGACTGAGCATCAGCCACACTCCTTGAAAATGAGCCTGTGGTCTTATGAATCTCCTGATGTAGAAGCTGGATTATCTTTTTCTTTATTTCCTTTTACTGCTTTAGCTTAACATTCTGTATCAGTGAAAGTACAAACAGGTCATCATGACAATGCTGGTAGTAGCTCTTGAGCACGGTGCATGACTTCTGCAAGGTAGTAAAACTTGTAGGGCAATGCACAATATCTTTTTCTGTGCTGTTCTTCATGCTAATCTGTGCTGGGACTGCACAACATACTCCTTTACCAAAGCTCTTGGTGTTATGTGCCCTGAAAAATTTGTAGGCTTTTATCCCTATACTCCTCTCTACTTCCCTGCAGTTCTTTTCCTTCTTCATTAAAAGTAAAACCAGTCAGCTTTTTTTCCATTTCTTCCATCATTTTTATTATGCTTTTCATATCTTCCTTATTAAGTAGTTACCCCAGGGAGATTTTCTTTTTATTGGAATGTACAAAAAACTGTAACTGCTCTCAACATTCATGGGGAGGAGGGGGGAGAATGAAATAGGGGAAGAAAATGTAGGCTGAGGTCACAAATATATTTGGTTTGTTCAAAAAAATGCCTTGCATCATCCCTACTTCTTTATCTATAAGCAACAAGATATTCTCTCTTCCTTTCTGCTTATTCCCCAAATCAGCCTACACTGTTAAAAATAACATACCTGGATGTTTGGACAAAGCTGTTGTTTAGGAGTGACATCCATCTTGCTGCTGCTGCTGTGGGGCAGGGGGCAGACTAGATGACTTCCAAAGGTCCCATCTGCACTTGTTTTCTAGAATTGCTAAGAAAATAAACCAAAATTCTAGATTTAGGTATTCAGGCATTACAGAAAAAGCTGATGTCACTTAAACTTTTGCAGAATAAACACAGGACATAGACTTTGGGAAGAGTTCTACTGTGGTTCCCATGTTGATTATAGGTTTAATACCAGCAAGCAACTAAACAAAGAACATCAGTATTCTCTAGGGTCAAGAACAGCAATTCAGGATAATGAGATCCTGTCAGGAGAAACGCTCCTGAAGTCTCAGAGGAGGGGTATCTTTGGCTTGGATATCTTTGAACTTTTGCTCTCAACCAAGCACTGCTTCAGGCTGGACTGGCTGGCCTGAGCTTCCTCGGTCTAAACCAGCAAAAAACATTGCAAAAGGGATGCCTGTATTCCACTGCATGATCTGTAGGGGAGAAAAACAGTCCTAAATGGGATTCTCAATAGGCCAACAATGCCGGACCTTTCAGCTCTGAATTTCCCAAAATTCAGATGTTCTTTTTTCTCATGTGCCAGGTAAGTGCCCTACCTCCCAGGCAAGAGGAACAGCCTCTCTCTGGAGGCAAACAGCTATCACATTATTTATCCAAAGTGGGACAGCTCCCAGAGGAGAGACTGAGACAGACAGATGCAAGTATACCAGCATAGCTGAGTGTTCAGGGGTATCCACCTGAGACAGAGAAAAAAATGGTTCAATTTCTCTCAATTTCTATTTATATACATACATAGCTATATGTATGCTTGTGAAAATCCTCTTATGTATACATATGTGCATACATGTGTTTAAATACATCCCTATAAACACAAAGAAATTGTACACACATACATTTTATATATGTATACACATACACTATATGAATATGTCTTACATGCACATCCTAAGATTTCCACTTTGGCCCTATATGTGGCACTAGTGCAAGAATGGCGAGGAGGGGAATTGCAAATATGCTCAAGCAACTGCAGCTGGGGTGCAGTTACATAAATCACATAAAACACATAAATCGAAAGTAGAACCTCTGTGTTTAGATAACAGGCCAGTGAAAAAAAGTTGTAAAGGCACCTTGTCATATATCCTTGAGATTCCTGCAGGCAAACATCAAAGCAGTATGGTAAACTGCGCCTGCACGAGTCCCTATATACATGCCAAAACGAGCAGGCTTGTTGGTCTTCACCAAGGGCTGAATTCTGCAGCGCCTGTATCTCCGCTTTTGCGACCTCTGCCTGGGAGCTTAAGTGCTGTTTCAGAGATTCCCCGGTTAGAGAGATAACAAAAATAAATTTGTTATTTGCATTGCATCTGTGGCCCCTGGTTGTTCCTGCGACCTGCCTGCGTTGGCTCACACACCTAGAAGCTTTGTAAGTAAAAGTCAGACCAATGATTCATTCTTTCAAAAACTTCCAGTTTTAACTAAACAGAATCGAGTGTACACAAACACTTTGGTAGCTCTCCAGCATCAAGTATGGGAACTTTCCTGTACACACTCACCAGCATTATAGTAACAGAAATAATACCTGCACCTATGAAGTTCAGCCAGTGCTGCATTCGGGTGGCACAGGATGTTCTTTTTTCAAGTGTTACTTGACACACACAAAAAAATCATGTTGTCTTATGCTGCTGCTTTCTCAAGGGATTCATTACATGCCTGCAGAGTCCTACCACAGGGTCAGTCCTGCTCTCTGGATGCTTTTAGCAACACCTGCAGGTCCTGCTGCACACACCAGTTATGATAATGTAATGCTATTTGGAGGGTAATGAACAGGACAACTTACTAGGGAATATTATTTCTGTATGAAAATTTCCTCTTAATTCATTTCAGGAAAGCTGTCTCTGATATATCCTGAGTGTATGCAAGAGAAGGAGCAAGATGCCTCACTCCAGAGACTCTTCATCTCCAACGAGCAGCACAGGGAGCAGAGCTTCCTATGAAACACCAGCACTATCAGACCTCCAGAGGCTCTTGTGGTTCAGAGGAGGGTCTGATAATCATGTGGACGAAGTCTGGCCAAATATTTACCTGGGAGATGCGTAAGAACATATGGTCTTTTAATTAAGCTGTTCTCAGTCCCTGGGAGGAGGAGGAAGGGGTGTGGTGCATTGGGAACCAGCTTTTGGATCTGCAGGAATGTTTTTCTGATACGGGCTTCCAAAACTGATAACATAAAGAGTCAAGAAAAACATTACTTACAAAAGGGTGATTTACTCATAGTGTGTCCGAGTTGGGTCTTCTATGTTCTGTGAACCACAGCGGATTTGGCAGAGTAAGAATTATTTGTATTCTAGACAAAAGTCCTTAAAGAACCCATCCCAAATTGGTGTCAACTCTGAGATGTCTTATCCACCCTGGAAACTGCTCCAAGGCATGAGGCAAGAGCACGGTTGCCCTCACATTCAAATAGGAGTAGCATGATCAAGAGCCAGATGGAGGAGGACCCAAATGAATTATACAATAGGGATTTTACCAGTTCAAATCCAAACTTAGTTTCAAAGATGGTAAAACTGAAAATATCGAACAGGCATTTTCAAGCAAGTACCTTATTCTTGCGACAACTTCTATTTATTGCCATTTTCTGGTATTTGGATTACTGCAGATTACATAGATCATCAGCTCACTTTTCCCAGCTGTTTCTCCTCATGAATGCATCAGTTAAGGATCACAGTTTTGCGGAATAACTTCAGTCCCAGTTTAGGGTGGGGAGTGGGTAGAACCTGGCTGGTGAGCATGATGCATCCACTTCAAGTCCAAACTAGGGATGAGGTGCTGCTGCATCTGTGTGGGTTCTTGCCCTTGTGACCCACACACACTATGAATGAGAGATTAGCTCTAGAACTTGATAAACAACTATTTAAAGGAAAATCTTGACTATATTATACAGTAAGCCATGTTCCCATGGATTAACTGCTGAGAGGCATTTGCTTAAATAAGAGTATCCCACCGGCAAGTCTGTGCTCTTGCTGCTCTTCACAACACCATATCACATTTTTCATGTGGGCTTCTTGAAATTTGCTACTCTGTAAGCAAGCTGCAGTTCCTGCATCCTTCCCTAGTGGGAGGAGGCACTAACTTTAAACCATACTATTTTAGGAGAATGTTAGGAGTGTTGCCAATGAGCCCTTCATGTCTTTCAACAGGTGGGCTGCTAGGAGCAAAACTACTCTTCAAAGCCTCAACATTACTCATATCCTTAATGCAGCAGATGGGCCTTATAGCATCAATACAGGAGCCAAATATTACAAAGATCTGCAAATAGAGTACTACGGAGTAGAAGCATTTGATGATCCTTCCTTTGATATAAGTATCTTTTTCTACGATGCTGCCAATTTCATAGGCAAAGCCTTAAACACTTCAGGAGGTAAGGGGGAGGCAAAGAGAATATTTGGGAAGAAGTTTCAACATGAGCCAAATGGCTTCTCCTTGCAGTAACAGGCAGCCAGCAAGGCTCAGATTCAGCATAGGGTTCAAGGAGGCACATGCAGAACCGCCATGCAGAGGATGGGAGGAGGGTGCCTATGCCACACACTGCAGGGAAGGTGGCCATGGCCAGATGCCCAGGGGCTGGGGAGGGCTGGTCGCCACAAACCCTGTGTGCTGGAGGAAAGGGCCTGCTCTAGGAGCAGGGAGAGGCGAAAGCAGAGGTTATGACACTGGGGGGCTCCCCCATGGGTCTGTCCTGTGGGAACCCGCAGGATCCATGTGCCTGCACACGCACTGCACACCCCGGCACGGGCTCAGCCCCGCGACCCTGCGCCGGGCCGCAGAGCCCTCTGCCCGCTCCCGGTGCGCTCAGCTGGGAGCAGCCGCACTTCAGCGCAGGCTTAAAGTCTTCACATGCTTAAGTGCTTCACAGAATTGGAGCTTTATTCAGACTGTCTATTAAGCTAGAGAAGCAGCAGAAGTTAATGAACTAAGTCAAAAACTACAAGCCTGACCCACAGCCTGCTGAATTTTGTCAGCAGACTTTGGATTATGGCCTAGTTATCATAATTTCCATTTGTTCCAGAGTTTGCTCCGACTCTGACTGGCTGCGAGATCTGCTGCTTTCACTGGAGTGCTTTACTAAATCCCCAGTTAAAGCTCACACTGGGCTGCTGAGATACAGTAAATTATGAGTCCACTTTTACAGGCAGACTTTTCTACAGAGTTTATGGGACTTGTCAGTGATCACAGTCAGGGCTGGGCCAAAATTTTCTGCCAAAACAGTTGTTTTTTTTTT
Organism: Streptopelia decaocto; assembly: GCF_964273445.1. NCBI lineage: Eukaryota > Metazoa > Chordata > Aves > Columbiformes > Columbidae > Streptopelia > Streptopelia decaocto. The sequence goes on from NC_138659.1 coordinate 49,230,458, forward strand.
TTTCCACAGAAAACTATACTATCAAGTTTAGACAGAGCAAGCTTCTCCTTCCATAGGAAATTTCAACGATTTTAATCTGAGGCCTAAGTTAGATGCATGTGGTCAGTATGAAATATGACCTTACTGGAGAAGAATGGCACAATCTTATGCTGTCATAACATGAGTATTCACTAATCATCACCATTGTTTTCCCAACTAATTTCTAGTAGTTTTTGTCTTCTCTGTGTCCCTCTTGCTTTAGAAATGGTAAAGTCCACTCACCTTGCTGTGCCTTTTCTTTTACAGGTAAGGTGTTTGTTCATTGTGCCATGGGGATAAGCCGCTCTGCATCTTTAGTGCTTGCTTTTTTAATGATCCATGAAAACATGACGCTTGTGGATGCTCTGAAAACAGTGAGTGCTCACAGAGACATCTGCCCAAATTCAGGGTTCCTCAGCCAGCTCCGGGACTTGGACATTAAATTAAATGAAGAGAGGAAAGGAACCAGAGAATCTGCTACTAAAGAGCTGTAAGAAAATATCGCTGAAAGAGAGAGAACTAAACGTTATTTGAGTTTCCTGTATCTCTTTTAAATGAATTGCAGTTGTAAACTAAAGACACAAGTTTATGATACACCAGAATCCATGTTACGACTAAAAGGACATTTTACTTGATCTTTCCATTTTGCAAAATCCTCCCAGATTATATTTACAATTGGTTGTATATTGTATCTCTCACTCTCCACCTTAAAACATTGCTCTCTGCTGGTTTAAAAAAAAAAAAAAAAAAAAAAAGAAGATATCAGGTTCCACTTCAGAAATAGCTGTGTTTCAGCAACTAGTGAAGCCCATATCACTTTATGAAGTGTTAGGCTATTTGAGGTGAAAGATGCCATATTATTTATGCTACAATAATGCTTAGAAGTTTTCTTATGAATCAGCCCCACACCCCTTTGCTCCCTGCATCTGAAATGGTTTGTATTTTGAGACTTGAATCTGGCACTGGTTAGTTCTTGCTTTTACAATTGGTGGAGCCGCTGAGTTGGGGGTAAGAGGCCATTTAAAGACGGAGCAGCTGGGAAACAACACAAGCCACTCTTTAAGAAATTATTCCAGGTCTGCTTATAGTATTTTCCCTTTAACTATTCATCAAATATATTCTTCTTCAGTCCATAAAAAGTACCTCTGTTTGAGAAGGCATTCAAATAATGTTCGTCCTCCCTGGTAAAATCCATCCAGGACATGCTGTGGAAAATGCTTCTGAAGAGGAAGATGGGCTCCCAGTTGAGGCTCCAAACATCTGCATGGGCAGTGGGAGCGGGTGCAGGAAAGCATTTGATGACAAAGCTAAAGGGGTCCCAAATTTGCCTGACAGTCCAACGTTATAAAACTTGGGATTTTCTTTCTCAAAAATAAAGGTCATTAACATTGCAACATCATGTTCTGTGGCATTTGCTTTTGTGAGGGGACTCAAGTGAAAACTGAAGGGACACAGGAATGGCAAGGGAGGTGCTGACAGGCATCAGGCTTTCATCTTTGTGTCCCTGGGCCACCATAAGAGCATTCAATAGCTACTGTCATCTGATGGATCAGTGCTGCCTGGAAACTTTGTGAAGCACATCTGGCTCTCAGTTCCCAGCGGACAAACATTCACAGCACAAAGCCAGCTTGGGGATGGCAGTTGTTTGCATTCCTAGTACCAAACTCAGGAATGCAGAGGCATGAATACTCCCCACCATGTGAGCTGGCTGCTCAAGAACACCACAGCAACAAGGGGAAACATTCCTTGCCATTCCCACTGCTGTCTACAAGGCAGATTTCTGCCTTCAGGACAGACAACTCAGCACCTTTTGTAATACTCTTTGGCAATATCTACATCTTCTATGTGGACCAGGCTACAGAAGCAAGAACACAAAGCAGAGCATTTGGCACTGAGGACTAGACCCTCACACCGGGGCATCTCAGGGGGTTTTGATTGGGACTAACCCTGTGGACTGGACATCCCCAAGCAGCAGGCGAGCAGTGCTGGAGTGTTTCTTTGCTTTAGTTCCCTGTCTAAGGAAACCTGCTGATGAGCACCAGGGCTGCTCTGCAATGTCAACAAAAACACAGCAAGTAGGAACGGTCAGTGTAAATGTATGCTTCAGACCCAAATAAAAATTTAATATGCATGTCTCAGTTACCAATTAACTCAAATAAATTGATTTCAACTTACAGAACGAGTGGGAAACAAACAACAGTGGATCTGGCTACAGAGATTCCCCCATCTCCAAGCAAAAACCCCACATTCCCCTGTATTTCCCACCTACAGGAAAACTCTGCTGGCCCTTGGCAGCAGTGGGACTGAGGCCAGTCAGCCACTTCCATCTGCAGAGCAAAGGGCACAGCTGAAGATGTTCACAGTGGGGGTACAAGATACCTGTAAACTATATGCATTTCATGTGATAAAATCTTACTGTGTTTTTGGTGCGACTGGAAAACCTGTGTCTTACTCTGATGGTACATTACTGTAAACACTGCAGAATAGCACACAGAACGCACTTTCTCACCCTGCGATGCAACGCACTCGGTTTTCCCCGCAAAACACCCGGCGCACCCCCGCGCCAGCCGCGGCACCGGGTGGCGCCGCCAGGTGGCGCCGTCGGCCCGGCCGGCAGCACGCGCGGCGGGGCGTGGGGGGGCGGCGACCCCCGGGTTGGCCCTTTTGTTCCGAGTTGGGGTCAAACCCCGAGGGAAACGCAGCAGCCGGTGCGGGGGCCGTGCTTGGGAGCGCCCCCGCCCTGGAACTCCGTGTGCCGCCGGGAGGCTCGGGCACGGCACACTCACACCCGCCCCGCCGAGACAGACCCCGGCGGCCCCACGGGCACGCGTGACCGGCGTGAATGCCGCAGCCCCAGCCACGCACACGGGCAGGGTAAAACTCCACACCCCCCACATGCGTGCCAGGGGTAACCCCAACCCCACAATGAGTCACGCAGCTGGGGTAAGCACCAGCCACCCCGACACCCGCTACAAGGTTGAACCCCAGCTGCCCACCAATGCGGGTGTGCCGGGGCAAGCCCAGTCACCCCCCGACTGCTCTTCTCCGACGTAAACCGCAACTGCTCCGCCAACAAGCACACACGGCAAAAGCCCAGGTATCTGGGGTACACCCCAAGAACCCCGCGACATTCCCATTCGCGCTGCAAACCCCAGTGTCGCCGCCAGCAGCGGCCCGGCCGGGGTGAACCAGCGCGGCCCAGCCCGGCTGGCCGGGGCTCATCCGCTCGCACCACCTGATGATGATCAGCCCCCTCCACAGCGCAGCTCCCGCCGCGGCTGCCCGCCCGGGCTCCTGCAGGTCCAAAGAGGGTAGGGGATTATGGTTTATAATTAACACAATTAAAAATAGATTTTGAATAAACTGAACTCTGAGAGGATAGAAATCTGTTGTGCAACTGGCACCTTAGGAGGAAAGGAAGTGGTATTATTCAAAGGTAATCCAAGACACCGCAGCAGAGGACCTTCAACTACCAGGCAAGTACTTTTAAGCTTGTTTACAAACCAACCCCCAGTGAACTTAATACATGCACTGAGCAGCATGAATTTAACCACAGCCAGCTCCGCAAGCAACAACACAACTGCAGGGCTAGGCCAGATTATAATCTATGCTGCTGTACTCAGAAGCTCTAGTATTTGTGAAATTTTAGTTTGCTTTCCAGCTGGATTCTCAGGCTGAGGATCTCTCACTGAAAAAGATGCTTAAATTCAAGGGTTTTGGTTTTTTAAATACCAATCAGTCTTGTATTTAAATTTCTTACAGATCTGTCTTTAAGATAATAGCCATGAAACACTGTATGTGGGTTTCCTTCTCAGTTAATATTCACTAGAGTCTTTCTTGGGAAGGGAGAAACTGGGCAGCCAGTTACACTGGAGAAAATGGGAAACAGACTATGAATGAAATGCTGTGCAGTTCAAAACCAAAACCTGGGGGTGGAAAAAAAATCTGTATAAAGAAGTTCGAGAGATGGGGCGGAGGGGGGGATAATTTTTTTGCCTTTATTTTTTAATACTAACCCTCTATAGTTTGGGACTTCTATGAATTATTTATAACTAGGATAGAATTTTCAGAAAGAAATGGGATTTTTAAAATCAACAGCCTTCCTCAGAACATTTTTATTGAGGAAACATGTTTGTGTGTCTGTAGAAGACATCGGGATGCTTGGAGTAAAAGAGTGCAGGAAGAGAAGACTGGGTTAAATTAATTCCCGCTAAATACCTACCAGCAGACTTACTGTCTATATGAGGAGCTGGAGACAGAATTGTACCAGGGTAAAAAGGATACTGTGTCTATTTATAGCACTGCCTTCAACACCGCAGGAATTCAAAGGAAAACTCCAACTCAGCACACAGTCTTCTCATCATCTGCTTCTGTCAAGATTAAATCGGGGCTGGGATGATTCCTTTCCCCTGCAAATCCCTGCTAGGAAGGATCTGTTCCTTCCTGCAAGTGAGGGACTACCATGGTACAAACCACTCCAGAGCTCATATGATCTGGGAGTCTTCACCCAGACAACTGTCACCTCTTTCCTCTTGGTAGTCAGAGGAAGGGGATAAAAAGATCCTTACAAGCCTCAGCACTTCAGCAGGAAAAAGCAAAGGTGTTTCACCTGCTCTGCATCCCTGTTCTCCATGCTGTCCCCAGCCCTTCTCCTACACCAGATGCTCTGGGGCACTTGCAAAAAACATGGTAGCATAGCTCCAGCGTGCTCCCAGTGTCAGGAGGCAGGGAGGGGAAGATCAGGGTCCTGGCACACAATCATTGTCACTCATGGTGTCACTGAGATCAGGCCTGTACCCCACAGGGCATCCATCTCTGACAAGGAACGGGCTCCAGCAGTTGTATAGGGCACCTATTTGTCAGTGGAAATGATTTCTGATGTTAAGAGTACAAATGGGAGCAGCCTTGGAAAAGCTATTGGCAAAAACCTGACCACCACTCCAAGAATAAGGCAGGCTCCTGGAGTTCCTTAGGTCCACTCTTCTTTTAGCATCACAGTGCCTCAGATCTTTCCTTCTCATCTTCCACCTTCCAGTTTCTCTTTAATAAGAGCTGCTCTTTCATTCTTCACAAAGCACTACCTACTCTACACTCTCGGTGCTCCTCTTCTGTAATTCTGTTATCAAGCTGTCTGCTAGGTGGGGAGCAGAGGTGCAGGACTTGGTGCTGCGTTTGAGGTACAGATAATTATTATGTGCATCTTTTCTTGTGGTTGCTGCCTCAACGGGTGGAAAACATGCTGTTCTCAGATAGATTTGCAGCACTCTGAGCTCCTGCCTTGTCTTTTCTCTAAAGCCAGTCGTGTGGTGTTCCTAAAATAATAAACACAGCCTCACTGCTGCCACAAAAACCCCTGGTAAATATATTTTTATGGGAATGAAATATTAAAGGATTTGAACATTTCACTGAAAGCAAAATATGAGCAGTAAGGTTGGGTAAAGATTCAAAGGCTGGTTTACTTCCTTTCCCTGGGGCACATCAAGGCTGTACTGTTTGCACTTTAGAGATGGATAGCGGGGAATTACTTAACCCAAAATGATGGAAACAATTCAGACGATAATAATATAGCATGAGAGTTTCTCACATTACATCTATTCCCCATACTGCTGGCTATATTCTGCCTTCAGATTCACATGCACAACTCTCACTGGATTCTGGAGGAACTGTATTTGAAGCCAAAATGCATTTCATTGTCTTTCTGAAGTCTCTATGGTTTAGTTGCTAAATCCTGAGCTCAAGGACTGGGGACAAAGCTTGTCTAAACATTTCCCAGTGTCTGTCTCTGTGAGATTCCCATCTGCTGTGTTTTATTTTGAATTTCATCTCCCTACTTTCCTAAAAACACAAAGCAGAAACACAGGTTTCCTCTGCCCTGGAGTGCAGGAATCACCAAATTTCCCAGCAGGTTCTTTCACAACATATGGTGGATCCAAGTTTGTTTAAAAATGCTACAAGCCCTTTGTGGAGTAGAAAGAGAGGAGACCAGAAATGTGGGCCAAGTTTCTGAGTGTTATGAACACCCCCCATTCCCCAAAGGGACTCCATATCCTGTTTCTTCTCTCCCAAAAATTTCACCTGGCTTTGGGTTTCATTAGGAGAAATACACATTGCTCAAGTCCAGGCTCTAAGTCTTCGGTTTGTGCTTCCTGCTGACACTGCAGAGACTATACGAGCAAAAAAACTGAGTCTGACCTGTGGGCTTCAAATTTACTACAATAGCAGAGCAAATTAAATGGAGAGCATGTTAAGCAGGTTGGGAGATTGTTGTTGACCAACAAATCTTCATTAAGTTCCCGCACCAAGCTGTGCTGCATCTCCAATGTAACTGATTATTGTGTCTCCATTTGTGTTTCAACTATATCTTCACCAGGCTTAAAACGAACTCAGACTTGCTTTAGGTCTAATTAGAAATAAAACATAATATTCATCCACGTTGCCCCACACATGCACCTAGTTTGGAGGTGCTGGTGCATCATTCAAACAAGCCAGGTTCCACTCTGTTCACCACCAGGTATTTACTGCTCTGGTTTTCGCTAACTCTTTTATTTACTGCCAGTGTCTCACAGAGACTTTGTTCACTGTTTTATGGTGACTTTCTGGATTAGCGGTTTGCATTACCAAATACAAGGTCTGAAATTAGTTCCTGGCACTGATCTCCAAAACTTTCAGCTCAAGAGCCACCAGCATGAACCCCAGGAGTTCATACAACTCATACCTCCCCATAGCAAAGCCCACGCTTGGCATAACAGCAGCTTTCACAGAATTAGACCAAAGCTCTTTTTCGATATTCATGACTGAAGGGAGGCTACCACAACTGGAGCCTCTGACAGCCTTCCCTGCAGGCCACTACTAGAAATACAGCTCCACAGGCAAAACTCAGGTGCCAAGCTACTCTGCTGTATGAGCTTTAAAAACACTGCCCAATTTAGGCCAAACAGAGAAAGGTTTGAGGAAGAAGTGCAAGGAAAGCAAGAGGAACTGAACAGCAGTACTGCGAGTTATATAGCTTCAGCATCTGCAGTGTACATGCAGAGCAGGATCTTCTGCCACAGACTGGCCTTGCCTTCAGGTAAGATGAGAAAAAATTATTAGCTATTTCTCTTCTGAATACAAGGTAAGAAACTAAAGGTATTACATGCAGATACACCGCAAATGACGGAGGTAGCCTTTAGTATCATTCTTTGCCAGATAACATTTATGGTGACCGAACTACATACTGGCCATACCCCATACCACATTGTTCTCAGAGTCAGACAACACTTGAAAAACATGGATAGGACTCAATCATTTCCATATCAAAGAGAAGGCATTGATTACTGGGCTATGGGGTTATTGGGTTTATGCAGCACCACCTCAGTATGAAGGCTGGTACTGGTTCCCAGCACTTGGGCACTGCAAGGCAACCTCCCCTTCACAGAGCTGCCTGTTGTGTCCCTGGCAAGGCTAAGAGTGTGAACACAGCAGCTGCCTTCTCATGGGATCTGAATTATTTTTTGCTAGTGGTTAATTTGTTTCCAGCTCTAGAAGAAAACGAGTTCTGTTCTGCTTGTACCATGTGACCTATGACATTTAGGGGCATATATTTTTAATTGCCAGTTTTAGAAATATGGTAAAAGTTAACCTAAAGGACAAATAATTAGGAATACCTGTAATCTCAAGAGCTAATACAAATTCTGGGAAATTCTAAACCTCAAATCAGCTGTACTACATAGTATGATGGGTTCCTATTCTTTTTTTTTTTTTTTTTTTACCTTCAGCAGACTTAGTAGTGATATTTTACAATGAGAAGAAAGCAATTTGCTTAGCTTACTTAGGATTTAATCTCCTTCCATTGCACCTCTTAGACTGCACACACATCAGCAAGCAAGTCTCAGCTCTGTTCAGTCTCAGTCTGACCTCTGTACTAACTTGATTTATTGTTTTTAGTTCTCATATAGTATATTACATTATACCCCAACGGGTCTGATTAGAACTGGCCAGTATTTTAATGATTTATGAGGGGCATCTGGGACTGCATGGGTAGCATACGTGTTGTGTCACTGCTATAGGAGGAGTCTGTATTGATCCATTCCAGTGTGCTCCAAGACAACAGCGTGTCAAATTCCAATAAGCTTTAGTTCACAAACCTGATTTAACAGGTGGCCAAGCTTGCACTGGGACTGACTGTAGTTCTCATGGTGGGAATAAAACAAAACATCTGGATTGCTTCTAGTCATTGCATTATGAGAGGATTTCCATTCCTTTCCCTTGTTCCATTTCTACCTTACAGGGCTTAAGGAGGTGTTTATCCTTCCCAGTTCTGTAGCCAGAAACCTGGGCAATGGGAGCTTGCTATCAGCTCTGTGGTTTATCTTTCTGCCAGGGAATGCTGGTGAGGACAGGCTCCTGGAACTAGCCGTCCAAACCTCTCTCAGTCCTGCCATGGCTATCACATTGCTAGAAAGTCTCATATCAGAGAGGCTGGGGTGAGAGCAAGATAGACTAATAAACACTTAGAAAGACAATGTGGTTGTTCTTAAGTCATAATGTCACCACATTTAATAAGGGATCATGCTATTTTTTTAGGGTATCTCTAAATAAGGACTTTGCAAACATGATAAGAAGGGTATCAGGAGAACAGCACAGTGACATAGGGTTTCTGTGTCCTTGGTTTGATTTTGCATGTTCTGAATTCTGTTCTGAACAAAGCTAAAATCTGCCAAAGCATTCCTAGGAAATCTCATCCCTATGCACGGAAGTCCAAATTTGACCATGATTTTCACTTCAGAATGTAAGCTATCTTTGACTCACTAGAAGTAGGCACAGCTTTTGACCTAAATTAAATCAGAGGGTGACTCTTAACCCTGGTTCAGCTGTTGCTACAAGTGTTTGGCAGCACTCTGCCCTTGGGTTGCCTCCCAGCTCAGTCTTTTGTACAGATGTAGAAAAATCATCCAACTTAACTTTACCATCTCCACCTGTGTGGTAGGAACAGCAGTTTCTTCTTCACAGGCTCACTGTGGTAAGAACTATAAAATGCATTCCAGTGCTCAAGAAACACCAGGGAACTGGCTGCCTACCTCCTGCTGTCTTCCACCTTTCTTCCTAGCAGGTTGCTCACCCTTCCTGCTCTGCCAGCCTAGGGATACGTGTCTGTTGTCTCCTGTAAGCTGGGTAGCACTGAGCCATCTTCATGATGCTCGTAGAGACCACTGGGCAAGAATAAAGAGCAATGAATCTGTCAATGTCCCCAAACAGAGCAGACCCAAAAAAGAGCAATATATTCTTTTTAAGATAGAAGAACATACCAGAGCTAGTCACAGGGGAGAAGGGCTTTGCATTGTGCCATCCTTTCAGTTAAATCCTTGGGGCAAAAACCATTCATTTGTAATGAGATTCTTTGAATTCTGAAGTCTGATGTTTCAGCGCTGGGCTTGAGGACACTGCTATATTAGTTATTGTTAAAGCAGCCTCATTCACCTTCAGATGTGGCCCACTAAAATCTAGTGGGGACACAAGACACAGACCTAAGGGACTACATTACAACCGGAGTTCTGTGCAAAGCACGGTGCAGGACATCCTTGGCCTCTGAGTAGTTATTGCTGAAGCAAGAAATAAACATGGCTTATGCCTCAGATCACTTTGGACATGACCTGGGAAAATTAGATCAGGCTAGATTAAGAACATGCAACATGGTAAGCCTGAGGAGTAGAACCATGGCTGAGAGACTGGAAACAGCACCCAAGTCACATTCTATCATTCTTCCATTAAGCTAGATGTATTGTGCCCAGCAACTCGTTTGTGGCTTTCTCGTGTTGTGTTCAGTTGGAAGTGAGATGTCTGGATCGACATCCCTTGCAAAGTAGACAGTATGCAAAAGACCATAGCAGTTGAGCTGCTTGGCAGTCACAGTTTCAACCCAAACAGCCTCAGAGAGGGAGCAGAGAATGTACCCTGTGGTGTACAGCAATGACAGGCTCTGCCTCCACACAGCAACAGTGCTGAGGTTGAAATGCATCACTGCAAATGGGAGCCTGCGGCCCACTGGATCTTCTTCAGAGAAATAGACTCAGCACATTTCAGGTAATCTGTGAACAAACCCAAGCTTGTGCCTCTCCACAGGGTCATGCTGTATTAACATCACCCGGAAATGAGAGCACCACACACTCTCTGCAACTTCAGGCTGCAAATGTCAGTAAGACCATTACCAGAAATCATGAAAAAGCAGCTAAAATTTGTGTTTTTCAGGGAGGGTGAACATTTTGGGATGGTTGTACCAAAACACCAGTGTCAGCCAGGCAACTCAGCTGGTTGCTGGCAGTTCCAAGAGGAAATCAAAGTGGCACACATTACTCATGATTTACAGCAACCTGCATCGACTTGCCAGCTTGTCTTCAGAAATGTTTCATCCTTTGAGTTTTCCAGTAATCTTCTGAGGGTGCTTGCAGAAGAAAAAACAGAATTTACCTATTCAGAGTACACTGGCTTTCACCTCAGACAAGTCATTGCTGGAGGCAATAGAGAGTAAGCAATGTAACAACCCTTGTGCACAGGAGAAGAGCCACTCTTACACAGGAAAAACTAAATTTTAGGCAAGTGTGTCTTCAAGTGGGAGCGTAGGGATAGCAAGAATGTCTCCTGAATGTAGAAAGTCCAAGAGCTGTTTAGTGCTACAATATTGTAAATTGGGATTTTTGTTTTCTCAAGAGGGAGTGAAAAATATCAGTACTGAATGGAGGAAGGAGTTACAGACTGTCAGAACTGATCACTTGTCAAGTCTGATGGCTGAAGTCCACTGCATAAGAAACTAGCAATTACGTTCAATCTAGGAGCGGTAGCCTGGCAGGGAGCTAGAGACACTCTCAAATACAGGTGTGCTGTTTCAGTGACAAATAGCATGGAGATGTGGCAGATGCATTTTGAACCAGCTACTGTCTTTGGGCCATATGCAATGTGTCTGATTCTCTACCAGGTCAGGTTTGGTTAACAGGTATAAGGATGTACTTGTCAGCTGAGAGCCCAGGAGTACCAAGGGGCTCAGAGGGCCCAATTTTGCAGCTGAACTTCTGTGCTCACAGCCAAAAGCCCCACACCTTTGCTGGGGCCAGGGCTGGAGGGGAACCGACTTTCCTTTGCTTCCTTGCCAAGAGCCAAGTTCAGGTCCTTAGAGCTCTACAGCGCTCGCAGTCCAGCTGATGACTTCATGAACACCTAGTGTTGAGAGGAACACAGCTCCCTGCACAGCTTTAAATATTTGTGTTTCCCTGCATATGCCGATGACATCATTGCCACCTGAGGGCCTGAACTCGGGTCTTGGCAGGTAAAAGCCTTTCGGGTCACCTTACATTGGGGTTCTTGCTCTCAATGCATATTTATGTAATGATTACTAGATGGCTCTAATTAAATGACTGTAAAGCACCACCTAAAATGCACTAGTAATAAATTCTTAATAGCTGATACTATAACAAGCAGTTACCAAAAAATATATCGTAACATGCAGATTGTTAACAGTGTCTGGGCTTGTTTAACGCACAGCTTTTAATAGTTACAATGCACACTATTAAAATAACATGTAAAATTTGTAACTAGTAAATAAAAGGTCCAATTCAGCAACAAAATACACGCAAGCTTCAGTGGTGAAGAAGCCACAGAAAAGCTTGGGGTGGATGAACTATCTCCTCTTACCTCTGCTACCCTTCTGGTGGTGCTACCTATCAGCCATGGCTTCTATAAAGCATAATCTATGTGCCCACCCCTGCCTGGTACAGCCTCTGCCCCTGTCTCTGTCCTGACTCAGGAACATGGCTAGGATTGAATTTATATTAGAAAAATACAACTGTGTCCAGAAAACCCTTGGTTTTGCATTCCACAAGGAAGGGATGGGTCTGGGAAAATCCATTTAGCTGCCCACGTTTTTTGCTTTTCTTTCATCCAGTCAAAGCTTCACTGTGGGCAACATCTCTACAGAGATGATTTGCCGTGGCTAAAGAAAAAATAAATACACGTGCAAGACCCAGAAAAATTAGCAAAATCAGAAGGTGGCCAGGTTTTGAGCATTTGGTACAACATTGCTGCACATAAAAGGATGGCTGCTTCTGTCTAGCCACTGTCAGGAACCACACACATGGCTGATAAATACAAGTGTACTAACCAGCTGATGACAAGAGAATATTTTTATACTACAGTCACAGACAAAAATGAGGCCACCCTGCCTTGAGGCCTGCATGCTGATGTACATCCTGAAACAGCTAAGACCATCAGGTCTGAGCCCTGCTGGCTGGCCCACAGACTTGTGATGAAAAAATTAGACATTTTTGAGGCTTCTGAGGCCTGGCAACCCATAACATCAGTAGAAGCTGTGGTAAATTCAGCATATTTGAGAACCAGGATGGGCTGATTGATTTCTTCCTTACATTTAAGTAATGTTTTGCATCAGAAATGTTGCTGCTGATTTCCCTGAATATCACATGGAGGAAAGTTCTACTCAGAGAAGTGTCACAAACCCTCTGCAGAGAGGACAGAAAATTTGGTACCAACACAGTACTGAGGGGAAAAAAAAACAGTCAGAAGTTTTCCTCTTCCTTATGGTGCTCAAAGCTGTCCAATACAGAGATTAATTTAGCTAGTCTGCTCCTCAGCACAGGCTCTGCATGATCTGTTGAGAGCAAGGCCATCTAAATGGATTTTGCCAGGTCACACCAAATGGGTGCCTTAACCTAAACATGTATCTGGGTTAAAGTTGGGGGTCTGGAAACCTCTCCTAAATTTGGAAGTGCTGTTCAGATTACATCCTCCAGCTGCTGAAGAGATTTTCTTACAAACAGTTGGCTACTCAAATACACTGTGCTTCCCTGGAAACCACCTCTATCTCAGTTTTCAAGTCCAGCCAGCCCCACCTCAGTCATTGCTGTATTTGATTCAACCCATCTATATCCTCTACTGCTCCTAGCAATTGATAAATTACAGCTCCAGTGAGACTATCGGGTTAAACACCACGGAAGAATGATGACAGTAATACTTGTCATTTGTATGGAGACGTACCAACAGAAAACCCTCAAACATATGTTATCTTGGAGGAATCTTTCCAAGGGATAGGCTTTCTGAGAAACATTTATGACTTTTGAATACACGATAGGCATGAACTTGACATGACCTACTTTGGCCAAGCCCTAGCTTCAGCCTGGACTTTTACCACCACAAATCAAACCGTCTATCTGAAGTGCGGTCAGACTGATATCTTCATTGAGATGACAAGGTTACAGCACACATCAGATTGAGAAAAAACATGATGTAGTGCACTTTGTTCTCAAGATTTAAAAATTCAGAAATATTTTTACTAAAGCCAGAGGAAAATGATGACTTTCTACCCACACACAAAAGCCAAAACAATGCCTGGGATGATTAAAATATTCACTACATCACCAAAATGAGAGTATTGACATCCTTATATTATACTCAAATCCCTTCTTTATCTTGGCATTGGAAAATGCAAGGAAAAGCAGAGGATATAAAGGCTTTCTACTGAATATCCAGGACACGAGTCATTTTTTTCCTTCTGACTTTCTAAAGCATCATGCTGCAGTGTTTTGTTTTGCTCCATCTCAGCCTTTATACTATCCTCTCAGCTTGATCTTGTACCAATGTAATGCCAAATTGTCAAATTACACTGACTTTTGAGTGTGTTCTTATTTAATTAAATACTATGGTGCTGGAGAAGTTGGAGATGTGACACATGTTTCCATGGACTGAGACACCTGTTTAAGGGATACCAGTCTCTAAAGGCTTTCTCCTCAGCACAGCACCGGACAGCGTTAAATATGTTACAGATAAAGCTGTAGTCACTGAACTAACTGAAAAACAACCAAAGCATCCACAGTATACACAGCACACAGGGGCATTCACTGCTGGGAAGAGAGGAAGCCTTGACATCCACGAGGGAGATGCTCTCTGTGAGCTCTCACAGGACCACTTTCTTTTCTTCCCGGGACATTCCATATATAAGGAACCACTGACCTGGCCACTCTTGTAGCCCAACTGCAGCAAAGCCACTAATGGGCTTCCAGGAAGGGGGCTACAGGTGTGAGCATGGCATGGTGACATGTGGGGCCGTGTCATACTCTGTGTCACTCTAGATGATCAGAATTATCTTCTGCTCTGCAATAGGCCTCTTTGATTGCAATTCTTCTGCTAGTAATAATTAAGGAAATTCTGTTACACAGTTCAGATACAATTATGGTTGTAGTACAAACCAATTCAAAATTAATCTCAATATAACAGTAAAATTTCTCTTACGTGACTGAATAATTACTGCAATACAACTCCAGTAGGGCAAAGATCAGGAACATTTCATGTGAATATCATTCAGAAACCAGCATTGTAAAATTGTATTGCTCATTCACATGACACACATCACAGAACCAGATCCACTACAAAAAGTGAATATAGAGAAACTGAGCTGAGAATCATTAAAAACTTATTTTTAAAATTAAGAACCACCACATTATTACATGTAATAATTTTCCTCTCACACTCATTTGTTTTAACCTATTCACACTCCTTATAAAACATTACACAAAATTTTAATCATAGCATTGTTTTCTTTAAATATGTGCATTTCAGTAAATGACACTTGCATGTAAAAATTTAGTGAGCTAACATGTTAGACTGACACTAGAACTGAGCAATCATTTATTCAGAAAAAATTGCCTTGTTTTCCTGTCTGTAAATTTTCTATGGAAAGCTACTATTTTTTTCAGCATATTCATTATTCAACATATTATTTGAATAGTCCTACAGAGACTTCTCTGCTTTTAAATCATTCACAGCCTGTTAGTTACAATTATTTCACATTTGAAATTTGAACCCAAGTCCTTAATTTTCATTGGACATAGCGTTTACATGAACTGAAGCTGTTGTCCAGTTGAACAAATGTGACTAGAATGCAGATGGAATAAGTTTTGCACACAGCATCAGTGGTTCGTGCCTGTTTTTCAACAGAAGTAAATTCCTTAGCTATAATACAAGATCAATGTGAGTACGAGCTGGAAGTCATCTCAGGGTAATTCTGGAGAAGCACACCCATCTTGCAAAGACAATTATTCCACAACCTTCAATAGCCCTGTGGCACACGCTACCTTCTTTTGCCAAACCTATGCAGTTATGTTCCCTTCCAGAAAGACAACTTAAAAAAAAAAATCTCTGAAGGAGCACTTTTCCTAAGGTGTGCTCTACTTCTGAGTTGTCCACCCAGCTGTTAGAGGGACAGAGTTACGGACCTGGAAAGCACAGCTCCCAGAAGAGCTGTTGAGAGTTGCTGCCTGTCCCTCCCCATCTTAACGACAGCCTGAATGCTGAAATGTTGCCTGGACTTTTGGACAGTGCCCTGTTATTCTCCACTCATGTAAGGCTTAGGAAAGCAAGGCTGACAGCAGCCTTCCATCTTCTGAGGCTAGGTAATATGAAAATCAAAGTATCTATACAGTGGAGAGGGCAAGAGGAATGGATAACAGGCAGTAGTAAGGAAGAAAAGAAAAAACTTGAAACTGTTGAAACGAACTTTATAAGGAGTGAGAAGTGGCCTAGAGCGGTCATTAGCCACACTGCCAGGAATAAGATACATCAAAAAAGAAGAACATTTGCTGCAGATATTATGAGGTGTGAAGGATTGGAGGAGGCTGTTATAATTGAAAGTATTTAATGAGCTTGTAGATGTCCCTGTGGTCAGGACACAGGAAATGCAAGTCCCATTTCTGCTGCAGACCTCCTGCTTGGGATCAGAGAAGTCATGCGGGTGTTTGAGATCACCAGCGGGAGCCACGCAGACCTGACTCAGTGGGCACTGGGGTGGGTCAGTGTCAAAGAAGCTGTCAAAATCAATGGGGGATGTCCGTTCCAGTATGGGAATTCCTCCATGCCTCCTCTTGCATGAAGCTATCCAAAATGGGCAAGAACATCTGCTTTTGTTTTCACAGTAAAAGCTGACACTGGCGGAGATATGCACACTTGGGAGGGGGGCACATTCCACAGTGGAGCTCTTTGTAACACAAACAATACAAGACTATCCTGGGAACATTATTATTTTGTGAAAACTTACTGTATTCAAGAGGACAAGACTGCCTGTGAAGGTGGCAGAAGAAGGTGTACTGACAGAAGAAAGGGTTCCTTTTCACAGCTGCCAAGGCAAATCACCCAAGTGCATGGCATAAGGGTGGCTTCTAGTGAATCCTTCCCTCCTCCATTTCTGTGGACATTTCAGGGACTTAGTTATTCCATTTCTCCTTCAGCAAAACAGTGGATTAATATAAAGGTGCAGTGAGCTCCCAAAGCAGTCTAGTCTTCAGACTCTTTGTGCATGCAAAGAAAAATATTTTTAAACAAAATTACACCAAAATATGAACTTAGGGCTAGTGAAAGTACCTTGATGGGAAACCAGGAAAACCTTTCACCACAGTTAATATTTGGAAAGAAATTGTCAATGAAGGTGCTTGAACATGACTACGGCCTATTTGCAAATAGCAGAGATTCAGCAGAAAGACAGAAAGAATTTTAGGTTTTCTGTGCTGGACTGTTCTACCCCAAACCACCCCTCTAATCATTTATGCAAAAGACATTCAGCAGTCAGTGGCAATGCAAGGTTTTGACTCATTGACCATATCTTCATCCATGTCCTAGACAGATGCTTCTGTTCTACAGCAGCCTGAGTTGACAGAGTTCCCAATATCTCTGTAATGCAGATACTTGACTGATTTGTAGAACATAGAAATCACATACATTTTTAATAATTTTTTAAAGCATAGCTCTGGTAAAAATAGAGTCTCTATTCCCCTCTTCAAACATCCTCCCAACAGTTCAAGTCTATAGCTAACACAAGGAACCACTATTTCAAAAGAAATGTATCATATGGGAACAGATTAATACCAGAGACAAATTGATGCCTAACAAAACCTGTTTCTCCTTGTAATTAAAGTTCTTCAAGATTAGAAATGGGACGGTTTTGGAGAAGGCAGAAAGGAGAGGAATGCAAATGAAACAACCTATTAAAAAAAAAAAATCTATATATTAATGCTCATGTGAATGGCAGCTGGAATCACTATAACTAACTCATGCAGATTCCTTCTGCCACAAACGTTTGTCATTCAGACAACAAGTATGGCTGGCAACTACCATCACAAAGAACAAAAATACTCATAGAGTTTCCTCTGTTGAAGCTGACAATTAGGAGTTAACCACTGAATAAGATTTTGTGTGACTAATTCTATTGAGCTCAGCTCAGTTTGCTGAGCAAATTATAAAAGACAAATCAGATAAATAAGCAAGTCCTAGGTATGTGGTTAAAGGAAAAACTCAGCATACCAAATTAGCAACTTGTTTCTATGCCTGCTGTGTAGCTACATTTACACAATACATTTTCTGTAGCATTACCTGTTTCTGTTTGAAAGCAGAATTCTCATACTGGCATATCAAGGACCGGTCTGCTTCACTGCAGTAGTGATAGTGTCTGGAATTCCAAATACAGAGTGGGAAAGTTCATACTACTATGTATAAACCTTTAAAAATATAATAATGAACATTTAATTGACTGTTTGACATATCTAGAAAGAAGGGTTGAGTAGTCAGGTCAAAATAAGCCTGCTGAGGCCTTAAGCCTAATAGTTTGAGAAAGCTTTAGCTTCCAATTTGCCATAATAATAGGAAACTTTATTTAAGAAGCACAAGCTTCAAAATCATTGTCTGAACCACAACACGGGATTATGGGAGGCACTGTACTGTTGTTGTTTAGATCACAACAGCATTCCTGAGTCCAGTCATGGCCTCTGCTGTGATAAGTATATAAACACATGAGAAAAAGACAATCTCTGTCCCCAAGAGCTACAACTGTAACTGTGGGCAAGCCTTGGGAAGGGGTAAGGGAGGGGAAGGCAACCTCAGAAATGTCTCTGGCTGGTGCTGAATGTCTGCCCTCCACTTTCAGGATGGCCTGGGACTCCCTGTGCAGCAGGGACTTACTGCGCCCCAAGATAAGAAGCTCCTCGAGCCGGACGCCCGGCAGCCCACGCAGCACCGAGACACCATCCCTGGAGGAGCTGCGGCGTCTGCTCTGGACACACAGACACCCCACAGGGCACGTGGACGAAGTTTGGCCAAACCTTTACGTGGGAGACCTGTAAGAGAGAGGGGAAGGTTGAAGGTGTTCATGCAACATTTGGCCCCCACCCTATACTCCCTGAAATAATCTACTCTTCATTTAAAGAGAGACCTAGAAACTAATTTAGTGCCTCACAGTGTGTCAGGCAAGGCTGAACTCCGCTTAGGATGCTGTCGCATAGAAAAAGGCATCCTTAGTACTCCAAAAGAATATCTCCCCCTCTGATTTCTGCTCTTGTATTAGTACAGGAGTCCCACCCTGCAACAGCCTGGTGGGGCCATGGCATCGGTACCACAGGCAGTCATGACAGAGCCCAGTTAAACAGGACCAACCTTGTGTTCTCCTCACATTGCCAGGCGGCATCAGTCCCCTGAACCGATGGGTGCCCAGCAGAGGTGACCTGTTGAGAAAGCAAACCAGAAAACTCTTGGCTTGTGCAGAAATAGCTTCACCATCACCTTTTTATTTTTTGTCATTTGAGAAGAACCACCTAAACTGATGTTTGGGGGGAAAAAAATTCAGGAAACAAAAGTCACTTTCTTAACGAGTCACTTCTGTCTTGAAAGACTTTGGTGGAGACTTTATACCTGATCAACCTGTCAAAAATAGCCACTACAACTTCATGCAGTTTTAACAATCTGCACCATCAGCAGCATGCTCTACCCCGCATTGCGATGCAGTAGGTGAATATAACCCCCCGTCCTTCTTCCAGGTACGTTGCTCGTGACAAAGCACAGCTGAGCCGAATGGGCATCTCCCATGTTGTGGATGCTGCTGCTGGGCGATTTCATATTGACACGGGACCCAAGTTCTACAAAGATCTGTCTGTGGATTACTATGGCGTAGAAGCAGAGGACAACCCAAACTTTGATCTCAGCATTTACTTCTACCCAGTTGCTCGATACATAAGAGCAGCACTGAATTCCCCAAGAGGTAACTAGACCATCTGTGCATGCTGCATACCTTCTGCATAAGAGCCAAGTAGGGCAAGTTATCAAATAGTATCTGGCATAACCAACCACCTGCAGATGTGGGTAAGAATGGAGATAGCCAAACCAAGTAGCATGACGCCTGCCTTCTGAACTCCCACAGTGAGCAGCAGTTCCCCTGAAACAGGGAAGGATGCACTGAACGGGCTTTTAAAAGTGTTTTGGTATGCCTCGTGCTATTCATTAATGAAAGATAAAATAGCAAGTATCCCTTATTACCTATAGTGACATACTGACCTGGGAGACAGCACATACACAATTTTTTCAAATTAGTGTTGGGATTTAGAATAAATTCTGGGATGGGGTAAAAATGCCATGCTGTTGCTAGAAGGAGTATAACCTTGAAATAGGAAGATAACCCACAAAATCCTTGGACTCACTAAATACAGGCCAGATACGATGCCAGAGGCCTGGGGCTAGTGGGGGATCGTTACTGTTAAGGATAAGCCTTCACAAAAGCAAGTCTTCACTGGGGCACAAAACTGTACAGATACCCACTCAAAAATAAGTGATTCATTAAGAGAACACTTACACACTCAGCAAACTGTTTTGCTTGCATCATGGTGAGCTTTAATATCAATGAGGGTCATAAAATACTAACTACCCAGATTAACCATGTGCAGCTAGTAGATCTAATTTACACCACGCAATCTAGGAAAGGGAGACACAGTTACTGAAAACAGTGCACCTCTGTGCTAGATTCCTCAGCATTTACTGCTGTTTGGAGGGCTTGACCCATCCTGTTAGAAAGAATTGGACTTTGGCTGCATTTGGATTTCAAAACCACTAACACATTTGAGGAATTTGGACCTGCACACATTTCTATTACAGCGTATACTGTTTGCAATTGAATTCATTATTTGTGGTGCTCCAGGGAAAGGTAAGATCCAAAAATCTTTTCATGTGTGTGTAAAAAAAAAAAAAAAAAAAAAGTTTCCAAATCAATTGACAAAAGACAGAAAACAACAGACGAATCATGGTGACTACAAAAGCAAACAAAATCAGTGCTTTGCAAGATGCATGCCCAAATACTGAAAGCTATGAATGCAGAACAAGTTAGGGCTCAAGGCAAGCACAATGAACTCATGTCTAGAGTGTATATTTATCTCTACTCCCATGCTTTTAGACATTGCTGTACTGAACTCCATATGGAAGTAAGGTTCTGGGAATGGGGACAAGGTGAAATTCAATCATATACAGTCCAGCTGTTGCTGACATTCATCATTTTAAGGAAAGTGCAACAGTTTAGAAAATATATAAACAAGATGTTCTGGAAGCATAATTTCTTGAGGTATAGAAATTTAGCAGCTAAATACCCATGATCTGTGCAAGGATGAGACAGGGAGAGGATTGTTACTCATAGCATTTAGAAGAAGAGAAAAAATGGCATTTATTATAAGCAGTGATGCTGAACTAAAAATTACACCAGGTGACAAGAGGCCTGTTCATATTAAACTCAGGATGTAATAAGGTACTTTTGTTTGACTGAGAAGTCATTTAAGACTGCTGCTTAACTCTTACAAGCAAATTTAGCATCTTTTCTTTAATGGAATTAAATTATCTTTTTCACCTGGGAGGATAAGTCGAAGTTAAGACTATATGAGGCACAAACATATTTAAAACTATGAATCAAATACTAATTAGAAATAAGTAAGAACTGTTACTCCCATCATGCTAGAAGAAAAATTCTGATGCTTTACACCAGAAGTCCAGAAAACAGCATAGTGAGATTTACTTCAGATTTCTACCTTAGCTGAACAGATTACGTCTTTGATGATGTAAGGATTTTCTTTTTAAAGCAATGTCTTTTGCTCATGCCAGAGCATGAGCAAAAGGAAGCAGAGGAGCGTGTACTCACCTGCTCCTCATCGGGAGCTATTCCTGTCACAATGGTCAGTGGCTGCATAGCACCCTGACTGACTTCCTTCATCATCTTTATTGTCCACATTAAGAAATACAGGCAGTACTATTGCAGCCATGCCATATAAGCACTATTTTATGAACACTGTTTCCTTGGCTGCCTTTTTTTCAGCAGACCCCTGCTGTTACTGTGCCCACTTAACAGAGCTGTTTGGGAAGGCTTAGCCAAGAGCAAGCAGATGCACAAGCTGCCCCCTTCTCTGCAAGGAAAAACATGATGTCAGGGAAGTACCGTCTTTCTCCCTCATACTCATGCTCAAGGGGCAACACCTTGAATATCAAGTTTGACCCTTGCATGGCCATCTGTGCAATTTGCATTTTTCTGGAGTACAGCTAAACCTAAGCATAAACCAGCAGCGTTTGGCGAAGTCTAGCAGGAGAGGGAAGGAAAGAGAACTTGAGAGCACAGATGAAAACATGCCATGAAAACTATTAAACTAACAGTATGTAGACAGAGAGATTCCCAAGGAGAGAGCTTCTCCTTTTATTGACCTCCAAACACGTTTAAAACGGGCAGGTTAAAATCACCCATTAACTTCCTGAAATGGCAAATCCTTCGAAAGACATTTCCTTTCTTCCGCTTCACTGGAGCAAATGAGAAGCTCGGATCCCTCTTCTGCCTTCTTGGTGGTGGTGGTTATGAAAGAAGATTAACTTACAAGAAAAGGGTCCTCTTTCTTGACTCTGCCATGGGTGCATTCCATACACCAGTTTGATCTCTCGCCCTACAGCAGATGACAGCCCTTACCTGTTCCGGGAGGCGTGGGAAGGAAAGGACATGCCACTATTTAAAGCTCTCCATAAGCTTCATGCTGTTTTCAGCTGTGACAAATAGACACTTGATTAGTCAATAAATAGACAATTGATTCTGCACCTGGCTACAGGATGGTGGCTAAAATGTAACAGGAGATGAGAAAACCACAGTGGAGTAGGAAGAGGCCCTGGGACCTCCTGGCCCAGCTGAGCTCTCGTCCTGGTGAGCAGCACAATTCTGCTGGATTCAATGGGGCAAAGGCAGCTGGGGCGTTCACTCCGGGTGACAGTCTGCAGACTGCTCTTAAGCAAAACTGAATCCATCCTGCAAGAACGCAAGGGCTGGTTCAGGACATTTAGCTCAGTTAATGATGAGTAGCAAAAAGACAATAAGATATTATGTGTTTTAATGACTAATTTGTTCAACAACATTGAATTTCCCAACTTGATTTTGGCCAACAAAGTTGAATGTGCAAACTTCATCCTTAGCACAAACCCTTTGATGTCAGTAGAGTTACAGCAGGCATGAGCTGGATATAATATCCATAATCCGTTGTTAAAAACCAAGTGTCATTGTTCTGCACAAATCCCAGCCAGATGACAGTTATTGTCTGCCTCTGCAAAAAGTAGCTTGAGATGTGTGGTGCAACATTTCAAATAAGGATTGCAATATTTAATAATGCCAAAAGCTAAGTGGCCCCACTTCTCCTCAGTTAATCCCATTATTCCTAAGGGATCCTGTTACACGCTCAGAAAGAAGGTTGCAATATGGCCCTCTAATGTGGGATCAGTCCGACTTCTCTTTGCACTGTATGATAAAACAAATAGAGGCGAGGAAAGCAGATCTGAAGGATGTCAGCTTGTGGCGTGGACTCTGTGGTATAGAAGATCTGGTTATAACCTCCTTGCCCAACCATGACAGAGGCATGTGCCACAACTGCCCCTGCGAACACTGCTCGCCCAGGCTGTGGTCCAGCAGCCACCCGGGAATCCAAGCCTTAGTGCTGGGACAGTGCATCTCTGCTGCCTGCCGCCAGAGCCTCACGCAACCTGCTGCCAGCAAGGCCACTGCAGTCACTACATGGTACAGATCTGCTTCAGGCACTTTTAAAATGCGGTATATCGTGGTGGGTTCAGAGTGTCACTTAACTCAGATAGAGCAAGTGCTAGAAGACAAGGGTCTGAGCCTGTACACAGAACCAAATGGCAACACAGCTTTTGTTTCCTGACTCAGGTTTAACATTCAATTTGTTTGCTACAAATAATCACATAGGAAATTCAAATATGTTTTCATTAGAGCAATTTTACGTTAGTTAAATCATTTCATATGACAGTCATTTTATTGTCAGTGTACCAGCATTTATCATAACCTCTGTACCTCATGAAACAAAACTAACAATGTAGAACAGACATAGCACATGTAAAAGAAATAATATACCTGCATTCTCATGGAAACAAGTGTATCAGAGAGACCTGCCCATTAGGACCAGGGTCATTAGCTGGGGCTTGTCCAGGCTGTCGCTGAGACACCTTCTAAATCTAGATGTCAATCTAGGAGGATTCTTTTGAAGTGTGGATAAGCCAGAGAAGCAGACAAGAAGATTCAGTGCGTTCTTACTTACCACCTCCTCCTCTCAGACACAGAATTAGATACAAAACAGTAGAGAGCCAGCCTGTACAAGCAGGAGTCTGGAATTTGTTCTGCTTTCTGTGCACACAACAAAAACACATCAGGCAATAGTTAAAGGCAGCATCCATACCTGTGCTTAGCTCTGTCTTCACTTCCAGACTGCAGGTGGGACAGAGCATTTTCCAAAGCAGAAGGCTCCCTCTGGCTGGAAAAAAAAAATGGACCCAAGAACAATTTTTAAATTTAATTAGGTTCCGAACAGTAAGTCTCCTGTCCTCCATCCAATTTCTGGCCAAATTTAGATGGAATTCCAAACTATTTAGTGATTCAAAATCAAATTCACCATCAAGGTCATCTCTTTTTTATTTTTTTTTAACCCTCTTCCTGGTGCAGTTCAAACCATAAATATAATTTCTTTTAGTTATCAAATGTTAGTAGCTTAGATGTTTTTGGGGCGGGGGGGGAGGGGGTGGGGTGGGTAGGAAAAAAAGGGTGTTCTATTTCCAAGAAAATTTTTTTAGAACATATAGTTCCTTTGCTTCTGTTATGTGGGCTGTGCATCAGGGTGAGAGTCTGGATTTCCCCAGTCCCTGACGCTACGTTGCAGTTAGGCCGACTGTGAACTACTGAAGCATGGATTTTCCAAAGACCTTTGGAACTTAGCCCTGTTTGCAGAATTTCTTAAAGATAAATTGTGCTCATGACTCCTTTATGTCCTGCTGAAAATCTCAGACCTGGCTTATCTGGGTCTGAAGTGCCTTCTCCAGGCAAGACAATACAGCATACATATCCCACCAGGTTGGTGTGAAGGCTAATGATAGTGCAGCACACTGAAAAAAAAGCCTAGTTAAAATTCAAATTGCCATTATCTTTAGCAGGGGTGCAAAGCATTTTGCCATATTCCTGCAAAAAGTAGGACTTCACTTCCAAGAATCCCCATGGAGTTAATGGAATTGACAGATGTAATTTAACTTGAATAATGGCATCAGTATCTCAGTTAATTCTGTCAAGCTGTATCTGAATCGGAAAACATAAATAGAAAACATTTGATCTACTAATTCTGCAAAACCAACATTATGTTGGGAAAACCTCTTCCTTCCCCCGAAGGTTTTGATGCCCAGTCCCAGTCTGCTGTCACCAGAGCTGGTTTCGCTGCTTCCTTGGAGACTATATTTGTCCCTTTATTTCTGCTGAAGACATGTCTATCTTTAGGGCTGAGCTCAGATTTCTCATGCCAGGATAATGAAAGGTGGCTGTGTCACATACATTGCAGCATTCAACACTTCTCTCAACCTGCTGGCCAGAGCGGGTCTTTACAACACAGGCATGTCGCTATGCCATCATCATTAGTCAGAACTGGAACAGTTGCTAAATAAATACCCTGTCACAAACAAAAAGGGATCTAAGATTAAAAGCTGTGCACAAAGTACCTGGAATTAACACCCGGGGAGACAGGGGCAATCAGTCTGAGGTTTTTGACTGGATCTATGCTCATCATCCAACAAGGATATTTTTGTCTTGCTCTCTGGTAATAGAGAAATTAAGATGCTGTAAGCACAAACAAAGGAAACCAGCTCTGAAATGCTGTCCATTCTTTCTACCCCTCCTTACATTCTACAGAGAAACAGCATCTGAAACACTGTATTCCATCTCCAAAGGTAAAAAAGCAACATGGGATTGTTTTTACTGATTTTCATCTTTTTCTGGATATAAATGGTATTGTTGTTAAATTGCACGTCAAATAGCTATACAATTAGTAGACAAGAGCCTTCAAATAAGAGTGTAAAAACCTCCTAAAATTAAAAAAAATACAGAAAAGATTTTGTCTCAAACTTGTGAAGATCTGCAGTGAAGCAGTGTTCTGAAATTTTCATGCTAGAAAGACTACTTTTTTTTTTTCCAGCTGCCTTAACAGGACACAGAGCTGTCCACTAGCTGGTCAGAAGTTCAAATCTGACTCTAATCATTAGTTGCTTCAATAATGTCCAATCGTTGGGCCCTGCTCTCTGTGAAAAGACTAGATCTGGCTGCAGCAAAGGACAGAAGAGTCTGAAATTTTTCAGGCATGGCTATAACTGAGTAGAACAACAGGTCATTTTTCTAATTAAAATTTTTTCATTGGATCACACCATTTTTGTGAAAGCTGAAGCATTTTACAACATTTACAAGATGTAGGTTTTCAGGTTCCAGAATGAGCTCTTTGTTCACATCCAGAAGGAAAATACTATGAATCTGAGTTTTTCCCTCTGAAAGCAATCCTTTTGACAAAATTTGCTTTAATTTCACATAAGACCATTTTAAAAAAATGCTTATTGCCTTCCAGCATGGGTCAAAGACACACATCAGAAACCTGGGAAGCGGTCATGATACAGAATTGGGTTTCTCAGGCTGCTTCCATTAGTGATCACAGCAGCAAACCCAAAAGCAGAGAGCAGAGGGCAGGAGGGATCCCTGGGAGTCTTCCCTGAGGCTCACTTAGAGCAACATGGAAGGACTCACAATATTACTCTTAACGAAGATGTACACCTCACATTGAAACCTCCAGGGAACTCAGAACATTTCATAAATTGTTTTTCTGGTGATCACCTAATGCAGAAGGGAAGACAAAAGCGTTAGGGAAGATAGTGACTACAGATATACAGGGTAGGTGTGGGAAAATAACAGAAGTTTGTCAAGGAGAATTATAAACATGCTTAAGTGACCTACAACTGAAGTGTAGAAAAACACTTATCATACTAATTGTTATTTAGCCATTTGTGTTTTGATACCACAGCCCTGTGACAGACTTAGAGGCACCCTATCAAACATGATTGAGACACTTGCCCTGCTGTGGGAAGATCAAAGCAGGTAGCGGTAAACTACACCTGCGCAAATCCCTGAAATACAGGCAAAAGCAGCAGGTTCAGCGATCCTCTAGCGTGGGCCGAGCTCCGCGGTACCCGCGTCCCCACCTGTGTGCCTCTGTCCAGGTGCTGCTTTGGGAATACCCCGGTTGGCGCAGTAACGAAAATAAATTTACTCTTCACATTTCATCTGAGGTTTTGTGGTTGTTCCTGCATCCTGCCTGTGCCAGCTTATACAGTAGGCTATAGAAATAAAAAAACATAAGTAAGCAGGTGCAAATGGCATATACGAACAGGAGCTGTTCTTACAGGTAACACCCATTTCCCCACACGCTTCCAACAAGGTCTGGGCAGCAGTCAGCACCCTCAGAAAGCATTGCTGCCCTAAGCAAAGAAGAAAAAAAGAGCTTGTTGAAAATCAGGAGTGTTCCTATAATAGCACCAAGGGCTCCTGAGCATCACACATTTGAAATCCCAAGTGTCCAGGCACTCTTGTAGTAACCTGTCAAGGCTGCTTCCCATCGTATGGCCTTCAAGTATGAAGACTTGAAGCTTTGCCAGCAAGTACATCACTCCCTAAAACCACACGTGCGCAAGCAGGGACACCATGGATGGCAGGCTGGGCAGGAGGGCCAAGGGCATGCCATCAGGTTGACGGCTAAGCCCAAACAAGCAAATGTGGATCCTGGAGTAAAATTATGAATTTTCCATGCCCAGACATTGCAAACACCACTGTTTCCCAGCCATCAGTGCACCGCGTCTGCTCTGCAGGGCTGAACACATCTGTTTGCTCAGCCCCAGTATCAGCACCACTTCCATCTCTGCTCCAGCATGATAAACCCCACCATTTGGCCTCCTGACTTAATTGGATCTCTCTCTCTCCCTTTTCCAGGTAAAGTACTAGTTCACTGTGCGATGGGAATCAGCCGCTCTGCAACTCTTGTCCTTGCTTTCTTAATGATCTGTGAAGATATGTCCCTCGCTGATGCAATTCAGACTGTGCGTTCACACAGAGGTGTCTGCCCCAACTCTGGCTTCCTCCAGCAGCTCCGGGAGCTGGACATCCAGTTAGGAAGAAGGAAAGGCAGAGGAGCAGAGACCTGCTAGCACCAAGGGGTGATGCTTCCTGGCGCTGGATGGAGAGACGCTGCCCTCACCGAGGACAGTGCAAGGACGCTGTCAGGACTGCTGTGCAGCTGCGCTGAGAAACACCTCGGGAAACGGCTGAGAATGAGCAAGCTGGTAGGACTTTGGTATGTATTTTTTGGATAAGCCCACTAATTGGAAAGAAAATGAAATAAAGAAGGATTCAAACCTGCAGTTTTGCCCACCTGGTCCTGTTTATTTAACTACCTGTTGGGCAGGGCATAGGGAGCAGTTGGGTTTTCCTGCAGAATTAAAGGCAGCACAGTCCACTTGAAAAAAAGACTTTTTACTTGCTTGTAATTTCATTTATATGGCAAGAGGGAAAATGGCTGAACTAGTAAAAAGAAAAAGAAAGCATGAGATTTTTAAGCAAATCTTTAACATTTCACATCCAGCTGGCACAGGGGTAGACTTCAGGTTTTGTAAGCTGACATGCTCCTTTAGTCAGACACGGTGACACCAGTCAGGATCCAACTTGGACCTGGGGCTCTCTGTGTTACAAGACATGGAGGCTCTCACTGGGACCCTTCACAAGTTCTTTCAGCTTCCAATATACAGCAAATACTGAGAACTTTAAAAGATCATGAAATCCTCAGGAGGCAGTACTGGAGGTCCCAGCCAGACGCTGCACCCTGGGGCATGGCTATCGACCGCCTCGCTGCTGGTCAGAGCGGGGAAGGTGTCCCCTTGCACGTGGAAGACAAGGGGCACACTCAGGGCACGCTGCCCACTGGTGCACTGTGGGGTGGCAGCAGTGCCAGACAGAAACATCCTCTGCTTGGCTGGCAACCCAGGACTCCAAATCACATTCCCTAAATTTCCCTGTTTTAACAGAAAACCAGAACCTAGTGTCATCATGTCAGAGCAAAAATGAGCAGTGCTTCTAACAAATTCAAAGCAGCAGCTCTGCATTTCGATTATTCTTTTACGCCCAATTGGCCACATTTAATCTTGTGAAGAACTCGAAGCAGATATTTGCTTCAGTGCAATTACAGCCACATACAGAACATTGGCAAATGCAAACAATATAGAATTTCCACTTGATGGCAGATTAATTTGGTGTGATGTTTTCCCTTGGGAGGTCTTAAAGGCTTGCAGTTCTGAAAGTACCCTGCAGTTTGTATTTATAACACTATGGATGTTGAAGAGAGAAGCATATACTGGTTCTGAAGTTTCTTTTGCCTCCATACATTAAAAAAAATTAAGTGAGCATAGCACACTTCCACTGAATTTCTCATAATGCAATATGGGAACATGATTTCCCTGCAGAGCCTATAGAGAAGTTCAGGTGGTGTTTCCACTTTCATAAACATTGTAAGTAAAACACAAGCAACGCTACAGACTAATTTCCTCTCAGGGAACAGAGAGATGTGTCTTCCCTTCAAAAAGGGTCCCATCCTTTGAGACTGGAGTAAGCAGCCAGAAGGGAGGTCACAGCTAATGATGGAAAAATCAGTGAAGTTATAGTTTTCACAGGCCTCTTACTGGCTGTTGCAGCACAGAGATTAGATTTCAGTGAGCATGGTGGCTGAACCACTCCTGGCACTTGGGTCTCCTCCACCTCAGTCTGTCTGGGGATCCTTCTTTATTCCAGCCCATGCTGAAGCTGTTTTGTGAGTAGCCTTTTCAGTTGCCTGACTAATCACTCCCTTCAGGTCTCTGTAACTCAGCCTACGCGAAGCCAAATGGCACTGTATTAAAGCATAAGAAGCGTGTGAAAGACAATGGTCCAAAATCTCCATGCATTGAGCCTGTCAGGACAGGTCATAATTCCCAGCAAGTTGCACATCTCAAAACATCTGTGCTTGCAGGGCAGAATTTAAAGCAAACTACTTCTCTGAGTGACTGAGCCTAAATTTCCCCCAGCTGAGGCCTGACAGCCATTGTGGGATGATTTCATCTGACCATGGACAGCCACAGGTTTCCCAGCCATGCATGACTTGCAGCAGGGTGCAGTAACTCCGGCTGGAGCTGCAGCCTGCCAGGAAAGCCAGGGGCCTGGCAAAGCAGGACTGCTCTCTGGGTATCACTGTTACAGGTGTATAGTGGAAGCTTCCTCTTCAACTTGGAAAAAAACCCTAATGAAACAATAAAGAACAAGAGGTCAAAAATCACTGACCCAAAGACAATAAAGTAACTATCAAAGCCCAGGACAAAAAACATTCCGTTCCTAGAAAAGCCTGAGCTGGTTCCAGCGCTTAGCATTGCTATGAAGTTCAGACAGCAGAAGGCATGTCCCCACATCTCCTTGCAGTTTCTCCACCCTCCAGCAGACAACAGCACCTGAGCCCACCATTGCTTTCCCTCTGTGCTTGGGCTGCGGCACCACAGAGATGGCCTGGCACGGGCAGGCTCAGTTGTTGATGACAATTAAGCAGTCCTAGTGTCTGCCCCACATGTGTTGCACACTGAGATGGCTTATTGTCCCTATGCTTGGTTAAACAGAAAGTACGGCTGGAATCAAGACAAAGAAAATGAAAACAATATTGGGGGCAGTTCCAAGTACATTTTGTACTACAACCTTGAGATCCAGAGTTGCTGACTCTTTGCAAACCATCAGCTTGGCCCAAGAAACAAGGAATAGCTTCTTTCTGCCACAGCCATCCCTGCTAACAGCAAAGTGTTTGGTCCTGGTGTGCAGCTGTTATTTGTGCTGCCGGTGGGTCAGGCAGAAGCCCCACTTGCTCACTTGCATTGCTCTTGCAGTATCAGCTGTGATCACACTTGCCCAGTGCCCTAGCTAAGTATTACCTGCCAAAAGCAACTGCAGGCAGGGCAAAAGTGTTCAGAATGGCAGATTCAGACATATTAATGGACAATGCAACATTGATGCTACCACCTTTTCCATGCCCACTTCTTACCCAGTGCAGAGCAAACACTGAGGTTTAGTTTATGAACACCTATCCATTCTGCCTGCCTATGAAAGAGCAACCTCCAGCACTGCGGTGGAGCCGGTGCCATTCCCACACAGCCTGCAAGGGAGGACGGGCGTCTTCGCCCCTTTTCCCAGACAAGGCACCTGGAGTTTGCCTGAGCTGCAGTATGATGTTTGGGGAAAAGCACAACAGGATTGCTCTCCAGTCTCCAGAACTGGCACAAAAGCATGAGAATAGTTTTCTCACATAAGGTTTCTTGCCTTCACCAGCTTTTCCTCCCAGGCTTTCAGCAATGATAAGTATAGAGAATATTGCTGTGGGCATGTCTGCACTGTGTTATATATCCTTTGGTTTTGCACTTAGGGCTTTTTTGTAAAAGGAAAGTGGGACCATAAATCTGCTCTGCAAGAAGCCAAGGGGAGAGGACAGAAATCTTCAAGAAGTTACATGGAAGGAGATGATGCCAAGAACAGGTTTCTCATGAAAATAAATGCCAACCAGGATATTGCCCAGGTACACAACAAGTGTAGTGGGCAACAGCTAAGAGTGCCAGCCTTTTTCTTGCAGGTGCATTAATTCATTCCTCCTTGGACAGGTAGCTTTGAGGTTGCTGCAGGAAGGATGGCCCTCCTATGGGACCTTCTTTTGCCCTTTTTTCTTACAAAAAATAAATAGATAAATCTTAACTGAGACCAGAATAGACCACGAACGGGGAAAACTAAGTGTGAACAATACTAACTCATCGGAGTTGAGTAACAAGCCACTGGACAAGCCTGTGTTGACCATGTTACAGAGTAACTATTTTGTTCATGGCCTTCAGTACACGCATGACCGCCCTTTGGACACAGCACCCTAAGTGACACGCAGCACCTTAGGCAAGGATGGAGGCAAGCACCCTCACAGGCAGATCCCCTGGTTCTGCATTATGCTGGTCTGTTCTGCTTTAGCCACTGGTTCCCACTTCTGCTTTAACTTTGGCGCTGCTCACCAAGGCCAGGTGACTTTCTTCTATGTAACCCTGATGTCTCCTGCCAGCCCCTCCAGAATTGCAAAGCAGTCCCGTGTCCATTTGTCAGACATTTTTCTCTTCCCATTATTTTTTTATCTTGTATTTTCCTGATAATAAGGCTGAGCTATGTGTTACTGTGGAGAGGGGCTTCAAAATAGCTTGTGCTTTACAAATTTACTTCATAGTCTAATGTTCAAAGAGTATATGTAGCTCCTGAAGCCAAGTCAAACAGGAATTTAGGACCTGAGAGGCTTTCAACAGTTAAGTTTTCTTAAGGCTACAATTATTTTGCTTAGAAACTAGACCCCTGATCCTTTGCAGGAGGCTGCAGTTTAATAAAGTAAAACAACTTGCTCTTTGCAATGTACTATTTGTGGTACTAGTATCATCAAGTTATACCGCTCCCCTTCACTGCTGCCTCCTGGAACCTTGTCTGTTTATATACAGAAAGCACTCTCAGGAAGCACTCCTAAAAATACCCACTGATGTTAGCTGAGGATCTGGCTCCATCTCTCTCCTCCTGCTTTTGCCTCCATAACATCTTTCCATGATCTTCATGCTCAAGAACCTCGGCTGCCCAAGCAACCTTATTCCTGTCTCACCCTCTAAAAAATTGTTGTTTTCCTTCCACCTCTGCCAGTAGCCATTCTCCAGCCTGTCACAGAGCAACTTCCGTGATGTTGCCATGCCATGTCCCATCTAGTGTTTCTCACTTTATCACTAAATTAATTACAGTGAAGCCACACTGTCTTCATCAAATCCTTGAGTATATCTATATGGCTCTGCCCACTTTTCAGACAGTAAGAAAGTGCCAAGTTGAGGCAAAAAGAGAATCAGAAAAAGAACAATATCTTTTACTTTTGATAAAGAGGCATTTTAAGACTGCAAAACAAGATGCAGTACTCTTCACAGACTAACTTTTGAAACCACTCTCAAATAAGTTACTTTAGAGAAAAAGCATCTCCCCACGGAAATACCATTGCGAATAAAAATACCGTCACAGTGGGCAGTGCCTCCCCGACATAAAATGCCACATGTCAAGGGTCTTCTAGTTGCTGCACTCTGATCCTGCTTGTCGCCGGTCATCCTCACGATCACAAAGATCTTCCAGCGCATTCAGTAGGTACCCAGCACAGATGGAGATTCATAGCAGCACAAAGGATCTTTGATCCTTCAGTCTGTCCACGTATCACCAATTGACCTGAATGTTCAGCAGACAGACCCTAAAAATGAAAGCTCAACACATCTGCTCTTGTAGATCTACCTTTGTGGTGCTTCCCAGTGTAAAACTCTTCTGAAAGGTAGTTGCTGCCCTACAAGCTTCATTTTATGAAAAAAAAACATCTAATTATGTAGTTCCTCCTAATTCAATAATAATTATAACTAATCAATTAATCTAATATTAAATATCAACAATGAAATAGTCACAAAAATTTACAACCAAAATGATTCAAAGCCCCTAAGATTGCTTTTGGAGGACCAATGGTTCTTAAACAAAAATTCCTGGAACCGGAGAAGCCAGAACTGTAAGAAGTGAAACACTGATAATATTTGCACCAAAAACATTTAGGTTGCTTATGATAAATAAAAAAATAAATAAATCAGTTATTTACAAAACCCCCACCCATCATTGGAAAACCATTAGACAGAAAAGAATGAGCAAGGAATTATTTGCTCAGCTCTGGTAACAATTGGCTGTTACTAGAGTTATTCTGACACATTATTTTGGAGAACATCTGTTTCCACTCTGACTGCTTTAACTTTCGGAGGTGAAAAACAAAAACTCATTTTCATGCCATGTCTCCCATCTTCAGCTGGCAACAGTTGCGTGATTATGAAGTTATTGTTATGCTGGATGATCCGTTTGTCAGTTTATATTTTCCTATCATATCTATTTTTAGCTGCTCATTAGTATTTGTTGGAGCCCCTCCTATAAATCTTAAACATTTATAGCACATCTCGACAATTCATCAAATGGAGCCAACCTCCAAGGAAAGGAAACCCAAACCACTTCCCCTGCTCAGCTGAATGAGATTCAGATCCTTGTCTTTTAAACTTCAAACTCAACATTTTCCCATCTGCTCTTTATACACAACAGCCCTTTTGCTCTACACCAATATTTTATTCTCCATTCATAACTTTTTACTTCCCTCCAGAGGTTTTCTGATGCTTTTAGTCTGCTGGACTCATAGAAGACTTGGGTTTCGGAGGATTTCCCCCCACACACACCCCCTCCCCACTCCATTGAATGGGAAAAATAATCATTCAGCAATGAATGGCCACTTTTCATTACTCATTCACAAGAGAGACACAGCAGGATCCCAGGCCCGGACTCAACGACACTTTTCTCTGCCATTCTCACAAGAGCAAAACAACATTTTATCAGAGACTATTCAAACTAAGGATATTTGGAAAATTTAATTTACTTTTGACTCTCTGTTCTATTCATTGACTTGCATTTCTAATCCTCTGTGTGTGCACGTAAAACTATCAATCAGCTGCACAATTTTCATAGCTATGACCATGCCTGGAGGTACGCATGATTTGGCTAAGTCATCCGTGCAGGGAACATGTCTAAAGGGTTCAGTCTGTAATGGCCAATGATAAGCCGATTTCAAGAAACAAAAACCAGAAGATGTTGTTTGGCCAAGAGTTTCACAGAAGAAAAATCTCCACCCGTGAAGAAATGCCGTCCCCTGCCAGGCGCCTGGATGCCAGGAAACGTTGTGCAGCAGCTCCTGGCTGGTGGGACCAACTAGTGCTGCAGGCCAGGGGAGGTGGCTCTTCTCCTCCTCCTCCTCCTGCTCCTGCTCGGCTCTTCTGAGGAAATCCCAGCCTTACACACTCTGCCCATTTGAACACTAAGCAACACATTTCTCAGATGCAACTATTAATTGTCTGTATGCAATTAGCTGATATCTGACTGGAACACACAACTGATTAAACATCAGGCTGACCATCTTTTTTGTTTCCTACACATTTGAATTAATGGAAGGAGACATCATATAACAATAAATGAAAACTGTACCAAGGAAAACAGTCCTGGCATGCGTGTTAGTCTTACAGAGTGGCTTTAATTTAAACAGCCCTTCTGATCGGGCAGAATAGCTGTCTGTTGCTTTTTAGGGAGATACAGAGTGCTCAGGAGAAGGCAATAACATAAATGAGCATTTAGATTTCTTCAAAATTAAACTTACTTCCCATCAATTCACACAGTTCTTCAATTCACCTACTGTCATGTTTCATGGAAGAGAAAAACCCAAACCAACAGTTTATGGTTACACCATGATTTTATGATCACTATAACCTCCAGCAAGTCCTCTAGTTCCTAACCCATCCCGCTCTGCACCACAGACGTGTCAACTTTACATTTCTGCTATCCCAGATCCTTTTGGCTAAAAGTTCTGTATATTCTAGTAGTTATCTCATGCAATAAACTGCAAGAGCACTTCTGGAGTGCTGTGATTGTACTAGCAGAATACTGCAATGTGGAATGTCAGTTCACAATGTGGAACAGACAGTTGGAAAAAAAAAAAAAGCAAACTGTGCAGGCACAATGACTCACAGGGATGAGAGATTACAGCAGCAAATGCAAGTAAGTCAAAGAAAGCACCATCGTATCAAGATCTCCTGCCCACCTCAGCCACTTTTCCCATGAAAAGTAGTATGCCAACTCCCTTATGTTTTAATTTGTAAAAAGAAAAAAAGAAAAAAGATTAAACTGAGGACAAACACATACTACAAGGTTCAAATCTTACCCAGATTTCTCTTAGAGTTAGACACTTACAGACCTGGAATCTTAAAGTTTATTATGGCAATAACAACCTTGGATCCAGAATCACAGCTAGACTCAGACACATGTACAAATCACCCCTGTATCTACCTGAGCAAGAACTGTATTTCTGCCAGCCCCAGATGTTCAGAACTCCTGTATCACCCACCCACCCTTTCCCATTGCGAGAATGACTTTATAAAATGTCTTTGTAAAGCATGGGATTTTATTATTTGTCTTAAGGTTCATTGTTTTCATTATTTTCTTGACAAGGGCAATAAACTTATATTCCTCCTCCTCTTCCCTGCCAAGGAAAGCTGAGATTCTCTGGTGGATTTAGGAGCGCGTACCATGTTATGAGACACAGAAAAAGCTATGAGAGCTATAGTGCTGCCACCTGGTACACCACAGACATGTCCTAGGGCTAAAGCAGCTGGGTGCACATGTTGTTTCATTTACTTGGCTATGCCTTAAAATAAGCAGTGCCAGGGAAGGATGTATACACACATATATATTACAGCTTCATCAACATCTGTAACATTGGGACATTTAACATATCTCTTCACTTACCAGCAGCTCCAAGCCCTGCTCTGTCAGCTTTGGGAAGGAACAGCCCTTTGCAAGCTGTCAATCAAACTAAGATCACTGTTTAAACTGAGATGATTCCCACCAGAAAGTGGAAATTTGACTGGGCCCCATGTTACCACATACAAACTGGTGGAACAAATCTGTGTCTCAATTTAAAAGGAATCATTTACTGACAAAGCCATAACCAATCAGGGGGTTTAAAATTTTTTTAAAACATCTGGAAGGACCATATAACAATACTATTTATACAAGAAATATTTAGCTACATTAGCCCCTAAGATGCGTGAATTGCCCAAAGTTGAAGCTATCCCTTAGCAGTGTTGTATGCACATGCTCAGCTGCAAAAGCAAGAAGAAAGCTGCATGTCACTAAAAAATAAAGGTTATGAGACAAACCACTGCATAGTGCAAAGGAACCTGTTTGTAACAATGAAAACATCATTACTTGGTTTTATAACTGATAGTATAAATGTTCTATAACATTAAGAAACATAACTTGGAAAACACTTGCAACCCACATTTAACATTAGCAGGATGCAAGAGATGTGCTCCACGACACAGCTGGGACCACAGCCTCACAGCAGCCTGGTGTGTGCCAAGCCACTATCCCTCCATGCTCGCCTTTACACCTTCCTCAGATGCTATTGCTCACCGCCCATGTGGCACAGGGATGCTCTGACCCTGAGCACAACTGCTGCATGACTGCAGGGTGGCTAAACTGGGAGAGGAGAAGGGGGCAGGACACAGTGGGGACCGCAGGAGGACAGGCACCCCGAGTTGCTCCTGTGAGCCAAAGGTCATCTTGTCCAAAGGCATGAACACCCACTACAGCATGGTGATATTTTGCACAGGTTGTTTCTCACAAACATTAATACAGGCTTGAGTTTTTCACTGTCCTGTCATGGCTGCCTGAAGGATTTAGAGTTCAGGCTGAAGGCTTTTAGTAATTTCTGCCACAGCTGCATAGCAGGGCTCTGGAGACACTGACAGTATTTATAGCAGCCTGAAAATTGTACCTCTCCTCACCAACTGAACCAGTTCCCTCAGCTGAATGCTACAGCTAATTGAGAGAAGACTGTCATATACTATCAGCTAAATTTACTGCTGGTCCTCAGGATCAGGTTGTGCTGACTGCACTGTGACAGCAGTGTCTAAAGACAGGTCATAGTCATTTCTAAATTTTCCCTCTAGGAGTTTCTTCTGCATCTGCACT
Organism: Streptopelia decaocto; assembly: GCF_964273445.1. NCBI lineage: Eukaryota > Metazoa > Chordata > Aves > Columbiformes > Columbidae > Streptopelia > Streptopelia decaocto. Next base: position 49,267,338 of record NC_138659.1, read on the forward strand.
GCTAGGTTTCTATTTTTAGGCCTGAACCCTGTGATGTAATCTTCCTTTTTGTTTCCAAGGAAACAATATTTCATGTATTCTACTTTCAAGTTTTCTTTCCTTTAGGTTACCCCCCTGGCCCCACTCTTTCCCTCACTTTTTAAAGAGATAAGTCAACAGGTAAACCCATACTTATCTCTGGCATGCAGCATAGTTCTCTCTCTAAAACCAGGCTTATTAATAAAACTGAAAAATTAAAGACATTTCAAAAACATGCTTAGCAGTAATTTTATGCACTGTTTATACATTTTACTTTTCTGATAGTAAATGAGCTATAATTGCAATAGGCAGCAACTCCTGTTGATAGGTCAGTTTCTTCAAAAACTTCAGTTCTGTATCTCAGATCCGAGTCCTCTTTTTCTGGAAACATTTTTAAAAATCCTCTCACTGATCACCCATCCAGCTTTCCCACAGTTTTAGTCCTCAAGCCAGGGCTCCTGACGGCCAGTCCTGTCCCCTGGCACTCCCTTGCTGGCAGCCCGGCATCTCCTGCCACCTCTCTGCATGCTCTTCTCTGGCACAGGGTGGTGTTCTCAGGTCTGCTGTGGCTCTGAGTTCATTTTCATTCACATGAAAATCCTCTACACGAATGCTCTTTTAAAACAATTGGCTGTCACTTTGCTGTCTGTAAATTACAAAAACGCAGGGGATCAAATACATAATTCATACTGAGATCAGCATCTGTAACAGCTGGAATGAAGTGCATTGAATGGATTCTTGGAGAAATGTGGATGCTTTGGAGTCTTAATGGAAAAGCAATGGGTCAACATAAAAGCTTTCCTTAAAAACCTCAGTGCTAGTGTTTATATGGATGGGTTGAAAAGGGTGGGAGTGACTGACTGATTTCACAAAAAGAAACTATTCTAACACTGCATAAAAACCAAGAGTAGCAATGTGGTTGATTAATTCTGACTGGGAAATACACCCTCATTTGTTACTCCGCTGCCTTGTGCCTCTGTGATATAGAATCATAGAATGCCCTGAGTTGGAAGGGACCCACAAGGATCATCCAGTCCAACTCCTGTCCCTGGATATGACAACCCCACAGTTCACAGCATGTCTGAAACAATAAAGGAGCTGGACTGGTGATAATCTGCTCTACGTACAATGAAGTTATAGCCAGAAATTTTTTTAGGACTATCCACTCTGGAACATAAAAGGGTAGGTAAAATTGCAACTTAAATGAGATGATGTGGATCAAGAACTCTCAATAAGAGTTGAGTGATGACAAGGAGAAAAAGGGACAAAGCACATGCTGGATAAAAAGGCAGCAAATATTACAAAGTGAACAGGGAAATTATCTGCAGTCAGCATCTTCCATTTTGCATCATACAGGTTGTTGACTAACATCCATCAGTTCCCTATGTCAGCTCCAAAAAAGGCCAGGCTTTGTTTTGAGGTATCTGATCTTGATTCAGAAGTCATTCCACAAAATCTCTGGCTTGGCAACAGCAAGGGACATGGGATGGGAAGATTTACATGATCTAGACCTATGCCAACATCTCTGGATCCTTTTCAAAAATTCACCACTATTTTTCCTCAAAACCCTAAAATAAGGGGTTTCCACATTGCATTCCTATTGGAAGCTGCTCCAGGAGCCCACTTCTCTCCTCCTTCCATCTCAAAAACATTTGCAGTCAGTTTTGTCCCGGAGATCACAGTTTTTAATCAATCATCATATCTCCCAGTCCAACCATGGCTTAACGACTTGACAACACTGTCTCCTTCCTAGTGATTACTCAGTCTCTTGAAGAACCTCAGTAAAAATCATGTTTGAAAGGAAAGGGAACAGTGGCAAGCTTCAAGTCTTTGTCACCAGGTTTTGTTAGTTCATTTCTGAGGCAAACCATTTCTGGTAGCTAAAATGCAGAGCATATTTCATGGTCTGGCAATGCATTGCTTTAGAGATTGTGGTTCTATAAAGAAAGAGCTTTATCAAGTTTGTTTTCTTCTCAAAGATACTCCTTGGCACCGGACAGGTCCAACTGGGTCCCAGTAAATCAAATGCTTATTTCATGTCAGTGAAACTAAGATGCAACTGCTGTTTTGCTCAAGGTTGTCAGAAAGCTTTTCAGTAATCACTTTCAGCCAGAATAGATGCTCAATTGTTCTTTCCTTCTGCAAGAGGGAAAAAAAACCCAGCAGCTTGCTCTTAATAATTCCCTCATATTTCATTTTTAATCTCTTAAGCAAATTACAAGTGAAGACCTTTGATGTATGTGCCAGCCAAACTCATTCATTTCTCAGTACTTGCTGGACTAGAGAGGATCTCCCGTTCTTATGCATGTGGATGATAATAACAACTTCAAAGCCCCCAGGCATGTGTTAGCTTTCCCTGATTTCTTTTCTAAGTATGCATTTTGTGGGCCAATACCAGCTAAGACCCATAAACAACTGTGCTGGAATGCCATCTATTAAGGCAGTCTTGCTATCTCTCATAGTGTAACAACTATTTCTGCTTCACAGAACTACTCAGTCTGGCTTTTGTGTTTTGCCTAAAATGGAGTACCTTGTTTCCAACAGCTTAAAAGAGTCTGGAACCTGATCAAACTCAGAGCAAAAAGCCATTAAAAGGCACTTGCCCTGAGGTGGTGTGGAACATTCCTAGTGGATTACAAAGCATTGTTTTGCTGTTGTGGGGTTTTATGACATGAAGTATACTTGATTACTTCTAGGAGGATGGAAGGTCAGTTGTAGCCAAATGGTACCACAGGACCAGATGTTCTGAGTACAGCAGTACAGCTGCACCTGAAAAGTGGTCAGGCAAACTTCCCCCAAGCTGGCTCAGGAAAAATGAAAGGGGGCTATATTTCAAACCAGTTAATGTTATAAGTTATAGTTATTATCTTTATTTAGTCTGTTGAACTCATTATCAGAACACTTGGAGGAAGAGAGCACAGAAGAGTTAAAGAGAATATCAGAGAGTCACAGAAATAAGAAAAACCACCACTAGAGACAATTTACATTGTAAGAAAAGAAATTGTTTGGGAAAAGCTGTAAAACTTCATGCTTCAGGCTTCCAGCCAAGCTTTATGTAGGGATGTGGAGTGGGGAGATTAGACAGATTTTCTGTGGGGCAGAAACTCTGTCCAATAAGTGGGGAGCACAGGTTTCATGTACTTTCCTGTAAGGTGTTTGTTGCTGACCATGCTCAGTGGTACAGACACTGGACTAATGGAACCAGCACAGCAGCTCCAGTGTTTCTCCATCTGCACCGCTAGTGAGCCAGAAACCTGTACCAAGAAGACAGCAAACATCAATCCAATTCCTGGCTCTCAGCTATATTTAAGCCTCGATTTGGCACCCAGTATACCATGAGATTTCTCTGACCTGAAACCTGTTCTCAGCATGTCTGGACAAAAGTTTCTGATCAGAGTTACATACCAAGTATCTGTTATTTTTGTTTATTTTTAAAAACATGTTATGCTTAGGAAATAGCTTGGACCACACATTTCTGGAATCTCTGCAGCAACATGTTATTAAGGATACAGAGAAGGAAAAGAAAAAAACATTCTTAACCCAATGAACAATAATTAGAGTAGAAATAGACTGTGGCAGTTTCCCAACTTGTCATCAAGAGAGTTTAAGTGCAATCCTGTGTGTGATACTGTGGTATGTTAGGGACAAACACACCCTGCATTTTGGCAATGCTGTTTTCATTGCAGGGCAGTTTAAATGCTATAAACGATTGGAGGTGCCCAAACTTTGGACCTCAGGAGCATGTCAGGATGCCCTGCACAGCAGGGAATGGTGCACTCACTGGTTAATATCCTCTCTCCATAGGATTTCTCTGGTAGGTGCTCTTCTTGCACTGTTTCCTCTTAGCACGAACCAAGAAATACGGGAGAAAGCAGCTTGGGGCCCAGGCCTTCCCATTCCCAGCATTCTTCAGTAAAGGGAGGTTACAAGAAAGCCCTCATCCTGTATTTTCCACATTACCGTGCCTTGGGATCTATACTCCGCTGGAACACAAATCTCCCAGAACGTTTTTTTTCTGCTGACAGCAAGAGAAAAAGCAGAACAGTGAACAAAATGCCTTTCAGACTCCTGGCCCCAGCCTCCCCTCACAAGCTTCAGGAAGGCCAGGAAACCTCGTTCATGACTGGGGTCCTTCCTTCCTCGTCCCCAGGAGCTTGATTCATCCCTAACCTCAAATACTGTCTTAGAAACACAGCCACTACTGCTGGGCAGTAGCCCTGTCAGAGATGTAGCAGGAGAAGCACCAGCCAGTGAAATGACTCCTACCAGGTCAAGTCCAAATTACCCTCCTGACAATATTGCTTAAGAAGCTCATAAAACAGTATTTCTACCTGTTATACTACTTGGACAAAAAACCATCAATGGTTATCTACAAGAACACTTGCTTATTGACTAAAAAAACCCAACGTGAACAGTAACATACCACAAGTCTATCTTTTCTGATGGGCCTTTCAATTCCTCTTATTTTCAGAATTTCAGAAGTGCTCCTAATGTGCTGATTTAAAACATTCAGACACCAAAATCCTTGCCCTGTGAAGCAAAAACGTCCCTTTGATTTGATTTGCAGAATAGTCTCACTAGTCAACATCATTTTGATTCCCCTGCTGATAGAAGCTAGCACAGCCGATGTCTAGCTGAAATACAGTAATGAACACAATAGGCAATGCTTATTAAAGAATCAAATAAAACTCTTAAGTATATATACAAAATAAGCGTACAACCAATATTTTCTGGTAATTCTTAACGAGGAGATGAAGAGAAAAGAAGCCCGAGCTTGAATGGCAGGTTACACAGGGCAGTAACTGTCCTTTTTGTTTTATGGGTCTGCAATGCCTGCCCCAGCAGAGCCCCAGCCCCTGATGGGGGCCGTTAAGCAATACTTCAGCATAAAGAGAAATTAAACAAGTAACGCCCAGATAGATACTCACGCATGCAAGGTATTGTCAAACAAGTTTTATGTAGTGCTGGGTAAATGCCAGTTGACTTCAGCAAGAATCAAGGGCACGCAGCATTTTGTGAGGAGGGTGCACAGTCATTTGAAACATTTCTCTCTATCTGCAGTAATCAAAACAAGTTATAGCCAGGCTACAGCTATATGTCTAGTTCGAAGACTGGATGTCTGTGCAAGAGAGAACCATCTGGATTTACTTTATGGTTAACTTTAAAAAAAAAAAATAATACATATATATATAAGGTTTCTTAACTTTTGCCAAACAACTGGAAACATAATGGTTTCTGCATGCTGTTAGCATCTCAGTACAGCTGCAAATGTCCATTAGGACAATCTTATATAATTATATACTTATTCTTACAATGCAATTGTTAAAAACCCAGCTTTTTCAAATAGCAAAGAAGAAAATCTTCCAGTCCACCAGGTTGGAAAGGGGGAGGGAAGTCTTCTAAAGCAGAACTTTACTCAAAGATTTCATTTTAAACTAACATCAAAATTTCAAGCCTTAGAAAATGGAGTGTCAGGTTTTTCCAATTGTACCTCTAGTGTGGTCTGGCCAGAAATCTATCATTTCTCTCCCTTCTCCTTTCTTTACCCACTGTTTGTGGAAGAAATTCAGTCCTTTTAAGAATTTTTTTTTTTTTTAAGCTTTTGGGTCTTTCCTCCCTTCCCACCTCTCCCACCCTGAATGGGACTCTAGCTCTCATCCTTCTCACAGCTCCATACTCTGTGCCACAGAAACTGCCACCTAGGAATCTGGCCAATGGCATATTTTTGGCCACAGTCTTGCTCATCCCGCTTGAGTGTCATCCTTTTTCCCACCTAAGCCTTTGTCTCTTCTATCTAGACTGTTAGCTCTCAAGGCCAGGAAGTATCTTTTATCCTGTATCTGAACAATGCCTGGTGCTGCCCTTGGCTGGCCCTTTGACACTTTCAAAATACACATGAAAAATACAAGGATAATGAATTTCACGGAGGGCCATGTCCTGAGGCTGGTGACACTGTTTTGCTAAGACAGGCGCGTGGGGCCAGCGGGTGACCCCACACAAGAGCTGACCACCGACAGCAGGGACCTGCAGGCTGACTGCATACAAGGCTCCAGGAAAGGGGAGCGATTGGCATGTTCAAAGCACCGTCACCAGCTTAGCCAAGATTTTCAGAGATTACCAATAACATGGCAAACATCCTCTTTTAGGAGCCCAAGGCAAACGTTCAACTTTCCAGAGGGCAGGTGCTTACCTGTTCCAAAATAAGGGCCTTCCTGCTGTGGTTCAGATGTGTCCAGGCTCCAAAACACTTCAAGTCATTGGCCACCCTCAAGACATCTCAGCAGCTAGTATTTTTTTACTTAACAAAATCAAAACTAATGGAAACACATACAACTAGTCCCAAAAATAGAACATTTTTCCAGGAGGTGAACAATTCCTCTCTACATGTTCTTGGGACCCTATAGCAAGAGGAGCACAAGTGCTCATATTGCTTTGACAGCCAGGCAGGCAAACAAATGCTTCTGTTTCAGCTTAATATTCCCGGAACTCAAAATGCCAGCCTGAAAAAACAATACCACAAAACATTGTCATGCCATTGATCTGACATCAGAAAGACAACCCTGGGGAGTGACAGCTCAAGAGAAGCAACAGCCCACTGCCCATCCCCACGCCATGCTACCCCGGGCACACAGACCTTCCCTCGCACACCTCACACAGCATCCTCTTGCCAGCCCTGCCGCTCTGCTGTATCATCTTACCCATACTCCCCAATACTGGCGTTGCCTGCAGGGATAAAAATAAAACAACTGCTGCTAGTTTCTGCTATATGGGGCCTGTATCTCTTCCTCCACAAAGTTTCTCTGTTATCAGTATAGAATTAATTTGCACAACAACCTTCCAAGGTAACTTAGAAGGCACAGCAGGTTTCTAACATCTAAGCTCTTTCTCATTTTAAGAGCAACTATCTGAATAATTGGCAGGGAGGAGCGTGGCTGCTCGGTAATACAGAAACTTGGCTAAAGTGATGCTGTTAGCATGAAAAAGCAGCAGATCCAACATCCAGAACTTGAACCGAAACTTTGTTGTTACTTCACATCTGTACTGCAGCATTACCCACAGGCCACGACCAAGTCTGGTCCTTCTGGGATGAGCTTTTATCTTTTAAACAGACAGAGGTTGACAAAGCTGGCTGGAAGCATTTGAAGTAACATTAGAAATAATTGACACTGTCCCACTGAAAATTAATGGCACCTACTGTGGGACTTATATACTTTGGGAAAAAAGCTTGGGTAACTTGAAACTTCAGTCAGGCACGGGCATTTGCATTCACAGACTGTTTCTGTTCTTGCAAGAGATGAAAAAAAATCCACAATGGGTATACATCAACAGCTGGCTGCTTTATGCATTCACTGAGGTGAGAGTAGGGAGCACTGTGAGCCAGGAAGAAAGGCAAGCCATGCATACAGGTCTGCTTGGGTCATCTCCAAGATGGTCATCTCAACAGAAGGGGGGCTAGGAGGCCCCAAAACCAGGTGCAGAAACCATTGGGCTACTTCCCAGAATCATGCATTTGTCTTGACTTGTCTCTTTGCCTCCTTCCCCCACTCCCAGGCAGAAGGCAATTGATCAGAAGAATTTCACCTGAGAAATACCAATATTCATGTGACAGCTGTAGCTTCTTATGTCATTGCAAGCCTGGCTCCAGCAGCACAGAAATCTCATTACTCCTAACGAAGCTGTCTGAGTCGGCAACACTGAGGCACGGTTTGCTGCAGAACAAACACTCGGGGAGAGAATGTTGTGTTTCAGCTCCTCACACAAGATCACTGACCCTTCTAGTGGGCAGTCCGGTGAACCACAATGGTCACTGCTCTTGCAGGGAAATCAGATTTGATCTTTGATGAATCTGGACACGGCTTTTTACAGATAGTTTTAGACTTTCTGCAACAGGAAGGCAAAGATCTTTTCACGAAACCTTTTTAGAAAAGTGGAGAGTTTTTCGAGGTTGGAGAGTGTATCTCCACCTATTTTGGTCAGTTGTGCCCACGTCACCAGAGCTGAGCAGGGCTGAGAACCACATCACTTTTCAGCACAAAAATGCATTTGAGAGTCAGATGAATACTAAGAGTGGTAGCACTGGAGAAAAGCAAGACAGCAGGTAGGGGAAGGTGGCTCTCTGGTGGTGTGCTTGCGAGAGATGAGGATCTTGTCAGATGCCACCTCTCCCATTGCCTGTTGTGCCAGTGCCAGATCACTTGTGCATAGCATGAGAGAAAACAGCAGTGCAAGGCTCCTAACCCATACAGCCTGACAAGGGGATAAGAAGATAAAAGATGAGTTTTGTCTTATTATAGTTGACACGCAGGCATCACATTATCTTAATCATACCAAGGCTAGGTAACCAAATTGCGAGGTTTAACGTTTCAGGTCGCATCAGGGAATAGTTTTACCAGCAGATGTAAAGATCGTCCTTTGGAGTGGGTAGCACTCAAGGTCAGAGTCAGCAAATCCTCCTCTAAAAATAGACTCTAGTTGCAAAGTTGGTAAGATTTCTTTTGTCGTTCTGCTGCACTTCACAGGACCCAGCTACCTAGAGCACCCACCTAAGCTTACAGGTAAGGCTAAGCAATATACATTTTCTGCTGTATTTCTTGTGCTCCTTTGTTTCCTTTTATAAAGTAGTTCAGTAAACCAGGGAGAGGACTGAGAGCTGGCAAACTTTCTAAGGTAACTGGTAAACTTGTTAACATAAACTCAGACTTTAACATAAACTTCTTGTAGAGAGAAAAAAAAAAAAAAAGCTTAAAACTACTGCAGAGTCAAAGAGTTTTGAAATTATATAAAAACCAAATTGGTCATATTACAGAAAAGACTTTATAAAATAGGAAATGTGGTACCCAAACTGCATTTATCTTCAAGATAATTTCAATTTAAGTTTTAAATGTTAGGAATAAAAATGCAATTTTTCAAGCCTTTGTGACATCCACCCCAGAATATTTTGCTTATTCTTTGATAATTGCTCCACCCTCCAGTCAAATCTAACTTTTCCAATTGAATTACAATTCTCTCAGATGACACTGTGTTTTTAAGTTTCTTTGGGCACTCTCACAATATTTCATGAAATCTCAGCTTAATCTGTTTTAAATTACCCAGTTCAGTCAACAATAAAGAATGAGGGCAAAAATAAGTTTTTAAAAAGTCATCAGCGGCTTAGAAATTCATTGAAATAGCTGGATAGTTTTGAATATTCGCAGCAGGAGGGTCTGGGAAATAATTGCACAGAGGCTATGATTCTTTTGGTTTTAAACTGTCTAAAAACCAATGTATTGAATGAACTATTTTACAGTTCCTGAATACTTCAAGCATAAGAATGCAGGGGTAAAATAAAGAGACTGAAGTAAATGACAGTTTTTGGTGAAGATTAGGACAGGAATAAGGAACACGGGATTGTGTTTTCCTTCACTTAAGTATACTGCAGGTACCCTGGGGATTTCTAGTTTTGGATGTACAACACTGCTTAATTCTTTTAGGGCTCTTTTAGAGAAACACTTTTTTGAAGTACTTACTCCTGACTCCTCCTCTGCCTCCCAAGAAGTATTTGTACAAAATGCACTGTTTTAGTCTAGCGTTAGGGAAAACACCACCCAAGGAACCCCTACAGCAGTGGTCTCTGCAGCACCCTGAGTCACAGCGGTGACACAGGAAGCACAGAGTCCTTGTGGCCACTGCCAGCGTCTGGCGTCTCAGCAAAATGTCACGGGGGCGGCATATCAGGGAGCAGCACTTTTAGATTCATTTGGTTAAATCATCCATCAAAGCAAGCTTTTGTTACTGCACCTAACCAGCTCTCAGCTCATGTACTTTGAGTCATGAAAAGCTCAGAGACCAAAGCACTGTTTACCCTCCTCCCAAGTGCAAACACGGCGCTCCAGGCAGCGTGTGCGTTGGCTGCTGCATGGAGAACTTTCCAGTTTATAAAACAACCCTCTGCTTAGTCATATTCAGAAAGCTGAAGTGCTTTTTCACCCTGAAGGGAGGTATGTACCTGGCATGCTGGCTGGAAATGGAAGAACAAAACATTTCTTAAGAATTCAGGAGCTCGCTCAGTAGATCACCTCTCACTGTTTCTGAGGACGCTCAGTCACTAGAGCTGACTTCTGCCTCTTCCAGCACCGAGAGCACTTACCTGGAGACAGGTTAGTGAACTGGCTTCAAGCTTTTGTACATTTTTTTGAAAGTGCAGAAGAACTGGTATTCTCCATCCTGATCTTCTCCCAGGTACTTTAATCTCTTGTACACACTTGTTACAGATGCTGTTTCTCCAAAAAGCTCTTATCTAAGGTAGTTATTAAAGTGAGAGAAATAAGTAAATAAAAATAAAAGTTTTGGTTTTGTAACTGTCTGAAAGCCAAGCAGGTTTCAGGTCTGGACCCCCTGGAAGACAGATGTCCTCTGATTTCAGTGGTGTTAAATTGTACCTAATAAATAAAAACATTCAAATAAGGCAGCTCTTCATACAACATTAGAAAAGAAAATGCGAATAATTTCTCCGTAACAAGAACTTCATGCACAAAAATGATTTCTTAATCATAATTACGCTTTTGTTTTGGTTTGCCTTTTTTTTTTTTTTTTCCCCACTTTATTGTTCTTCTTTCAGATTTAGTGTTCATGACAGTAGGTAAATTCAGTCCCTGGACCTGAGGGTCAAACCACTGACTAAATACAAGAAAACCACGTCCATCTCCTCTTGCACTGGTGTGGGCATAAGGTCTTCTAGAAATGTCACTACTTCCATAGACTTCTCATGAAAGGCCCAGGCTGACAGATAGTCTGCTTTGGTTATTTTCTTTCCTTCCCTTGGCATCTTAAGAAAACAACAACAATCACCACCAAAAAAAACCCCACAACAACAAAATAACCCACAACCAACCAACCAACACCAAACAAACCTTAATATATCACAGCTCCACTCCTTTTTCAGAGCTGTCATGAAAAAGAGGTAAAAAGCAAAATCTGAAATCATCAAAACAGGAATAAGATTAAAATCTGCCTTCACATTTGCAAATAGATTACATATTTAGGTGTCTGCTAGATGCTGAAAGCCTTAAATTCCAGCTAAATCAGAAGAATTTGCAATCGCTTGGTATCTTCAGGGAGAAGTCGCTTTTAGACAACTCTGAGTACAAAACTGAAGCCAGTACACTTGTGCACACTGAATTCAGTTTAATAAAGCCAGCATCAAAAGCCCCACTAGCACAGGTGATTGATGTCATATGGGCTGGGAGAACTCCCAAGAGCAGGAAACATGGGTGGTAAAGAATTTAAACTATTCTGCTATATAAATATGGACTGAAGCGGGCATGAAGGTGAGGAAGTCTTGCGCCCTATGTCAGGCAGGACAGAACAGCTAACAGTTGTTCCTTCTGAAGGAAAAGAGCAAGAAAAGTTGTCTTCTGCATCCATTTTTCTTCCCACCTTTTATTTGTTTAGCCCCATTGCATGTTTGTACCAACACCATTGGACTTTGACCTTATTTGGGATCTGTAGCTTCAGGACCACAAACACAGTCACAAATTGGCAGCCAGAATACATGTGCTTGGGAAAAGAGCAGTGCTGGAGGAGGTCCCCTCGGTCAGGGAGGGTGCAGAAAAGAAGGGGAGAGGGTACATAGGTCCTTGCGAAGGACAAAGGCAAATGCAATCCTTTAGTGTGCATGTCTGCCTTTTTTTTTTTTTGGGGGGGGGGGGGGGTGGGGGTGGGGGTGGAATCTCTACAGCTGACTTGGATCTTAACTCCCAGGCATAAATCTTGCCAAATTGTTTGGCATCTTTATACACAGCACTAAGGCTTGCACAGCACATTGAGCCAAAAACTTTAAGAAACATAGTATTTTGTTATGTAGATAATGACTTCTAGCTTTCAGTCTCAAAGTACTCAAACTTCCACCGCATCTGGAAAACCAGCAGAAGAAATGCACACACCACCACCAAACCTCTGACGTTCACCTCTAGATATGAACCCCTGTTTCCCAACCCCCCTGCCCCACATATCTGTGGGATTACAAACTGCAGAGCTCATGACCGATGTTTCTAAAAGCATTAACTTACCTTCTACAGTTTTTGGTGTGGGGGAGGCACATCCATCCAGTTGAACAACTGTGAAAATGGGCCACTATGTTCTGTGACTTTCCAGGGCTTTCCTGGAAATTTTGAGTTAATTTGAGTGGTTCAAAGGACTCAGAACAAGGTGCAGAGAGGAAAATTTTTACTGCCATATCACTGCTCCAGCCAGTAGACTTTGCTCACTCTGAATTAAACAGCAGATAAATTGGCAGATTTTCCTTTTTTCCCTCTTGCACTTTCTTTCCCCGCTCCCTGTTTTGTTAAAAATAAAATAAAAAAGCTAAAGAGATCTGTAAGAAATTCCATTTGGCAGCTGTAGAGTGGATAGTGAACATAAAGAAGAGATTCCTTTGCTGTGCCTAATGCATGCTGCTTATCCAAATTAGCCACACAATTACTTCTATCAATGCAAAAATAGTTTAGTGTTTTTTTTCTAGTGCACAGCACTTGAGAATGACTTAAAATGCAGTGTAATTTGCCACAGTGTACGTCCTGAAGTGGCTCACTAATGAAAAGAGGATTAACTCTCCATTATTCTGAATTACCATTTTGTGAAATCACTAACAATATTTTCATTTATATACATATAACCCAAGGGGGAGAAATATTCCAGCCATCCAAGTGATTAACAAATAAAATTCATTAGATAACATGCACTTTGGTCTTATTTATGAAGAGAAAGATTAGGGCATAAAAATGCAGATGACTGAATTTTTATCATCCTCGTTCTGATAATACACTTAAGTCCATGACAGCATAATTGGCGAGCAGCAGCAGCTCAGTGTTACGTGCACACGCTGGACTGAGCAGCAGAACCCGCAGGATGTCGGGCTTGGCAGATGAAACCTCACAGGCTGGAGCATCACACCCCAATCCCACTGAGAGGGACCCGGCACTGGGCTGCTGACCAGCCACTGTGAGGTGGACACAGAGAGGGGACGGGAAGGTCTAGGCGGCTGTCGCAGCCCGGCCTCGGCACAGCGCCCCAGAGAGAGGAGCTGTGACTTGGGCACGGGGGAAGAGTGGGATGAGCCGCAGATTGCTCTGCCTCACTGCAACTGCTGGCCCCAGCTGCAGGGCTCCATTCCTCACTACATCCCAAAGCTGGACTCAAACCTTCCCATTGAGAAGAACCTCTCTGAGACAATGGCAGTTCCCTCCGATTTTGCTCTTCATTCCTCCATCGTGGAATCAGAAAGGCTGTCCTGTGCTAGTGCAGCACCGCCAGGAGCAAGCAGGCTGCAGAGTCCCCTCTGCAAAGGGCACAAGGACCATCCCTACTCCAGAGAGCTTTCACATCCAAGGCTGTGTGTCCCATCACAGTGTGGTGCCATGAAGCGTCTGCCAAGCTGGTACAGGAAAGCTGCACTGGTACATCATTCAGCCTGCACTGACTAGTCTATAAGGCAAAGTATCTTAGCCCAAACAAAGCACCACAAGGGGTGGGAGGCTGTTCCCACGAGCCTGTGCAAGACTAACTCTGATCTGTCTGTCTGACCACACTGGGTGAACACCCTGCAAGGGACTGTCTCCCCAGCGATCTGCAAAAGAAATCTGAGCTTTCCTTGCTTGGGCTTGTGCTAGGCAGCAATCCTTATACAGACAGTCATCCTTATATCTACAACAGCATTAAGAAGAACCACCACAAAAAAAAGTCCAATCCACTTTTCACTTTTTAATCTAAGAGTGCAGGCCTAGGGAACAGTCTTCCCTCAGCTCCATTTGGTGTATACAGAACAGTCAATATGAGATCAGACCTCTTTGGTTCACAGAATCACAGAATGTCAGGGATTGGAAGGGACTTCAAAAGATCATCTAGTCCAATCCCCCCGCCAGAGCAGTAACACTCAGATGAGGTTACACAGGAAGGTGTCCAGGTGGGTTTTGAATGTCTCCAGAGTAGGAAACTCCACAAACCCCCTGGGCAGCCTGTTCCAGTGCTCTGTCACCCTCACTGAGAAGAAGTTTCTTCTCAAATTTAAGTGGAACCTCTTGTGTTCCAGTTTGTACCCATTACCCCTTGTCCTATCATTGGTTGTCACTGAGAAGAGCCTGGCTCTATCCTCATGGCACTCACCTTTTATATATCTGTAAACATTAATGAGGTCACCCCTCAGTCTCCTCCAAACTAAAGCGACCCAGCTCCCTCAGCCTTTCCTCATTAAGGGAGATGCTCCACTCCCTTAATCATCTTTGTTGCCCTGGAAAGACACAAGCCTTTCCATCCTTCTCCCCCCAAAAATGCTTCCCGGCAATTAAATCCAGAGCTCAAACAGCAAATCAGACCCTTTTCCTCCTTCCCCTCCTCCTACTTAAACTCTCTTCTTACTCAGTCTAGAGTCAAATCTGAAATACATATTTTATTAGAGGAATTTCAACTGATACTTTCCTGTGCTCTAATTCAATTTAAAAATCCCCACAGCACATAACGTTGGCAAGGCATAAAAGAACACAGCTTACTTGAAAGTTCAGGGAGCATATGGTTTCCCAGGACAGACAGAAATGAGTATTTCTCAGCCGAGGTCTAACTTTCAGAGTACTAACCAAGCTTCAAACTAGAGACGGTGTTATGGTACCACAAACGATCATTTGCAGATGTAATTGCCCTGTTTTGAGGTCTGCAATCTATGAGCAGGACTATTGGTGTAACAAATCAATGCGCTGTGGCCACTGAGCATGATTACCAATTACATTGCCTTCTCTTCTTTTTTTTCTTTCCCTCTCATTTTATGGAGCTGTGTGAATAAAAGCACAGTCAGTCCTTCAGCATCAAGGCACCAGGCTCTCAGTTAAGATAATTCCTTACTAGACAAATAGCAGTTCTTATGAAGTTCTAGATAACAGCCTATTCACTCCCAAAGTCAGATTGTATTAGATTTGTATCCATGACAGCCTAACATTAGTTACGGTGTTGAGTCTGCATGTAGAATTATGGTAAGGGAATAATTCTGGTACAGGAAGGAAAAAGGCTCTCTTGGGGAAGGGCTGCTGGGGGCACAGAGATGGGACTTGGTGCTACTCAGAGGCATGAAAGACCAAGCTCAAGGTAAATTTGCTAGAAGCTGGAATTCTCAGATTCCTTTACAAATCTCAACAGAGAACTACTTAGCTAAACATCATCATCATGTTTTAGGAAGCTTGGCTGAAAGATAGATCCCCTTGCCAGTGAAAGCAAGCCAATTTTTGAACAAAGGTTTACACATGCCAAATAAAAATCGGCTCCACAATCTTGCCTAGTTTTGGAGTAGGAAAACAGGAATCATTTGGCTTTTTCAAGTTTTGTGAAGAAAAGGAACATGACAGGCATGAAAGAGCCCAAAATGAGGAAACAAACCCCATGGGTACATGGGATGTCAATGAAAAATGGTCATCCTGCTTGTAGGAGAGCTCTACAACAGCTGCATGAATGCACTAGCCAGATTTTTGTAATTAAAAAGACACAAACGTCACCAGCAGCCAACAAAAAATTAGTGGGAGCCACTAGAGGATTTGTTGCCTGCAAGAAAAGGTGGATTTTTGGCAGGCTGTACTTGCGCACTTCATAAGATCAAGCCCAGCTCCACCTCTTGTTACAAGTCTCCTACAGAACTGCAAAGTTTAACTTCTCCCTTCAAGGGGATGAGAGACAGGAGCATCCTCTGCCCTGAGACTTCAGAGAGTCCAGCAGAAGCAAGACAGACCCAACAGGGAAAAGGAAAAGGCAAGAAAGTCTGCAGAAGCAGGCTGGCAACATGGAAAATAGGGAAAATTATCTCAGACGACAAGAGGGGAAGATGCTTAAGTGACAACTGGCAACAGGGTAAATAGAAGGTCAGACACGAAGCCAGCCCCAAATTCTAGTTCCTAGAGGTTTGCTGTACGGCAAAGACGAGCTGCATGAGCAGTTTAGCTTCTTGTTGACAACTTGCAGAAGAAAACACGCTTTGCCTTCAGAAATGTGCAAATCCATGGGTGTTGTAACATCTCCTTTAGTTTTCTTTCTGTGTCCCTCATAATAGTCCTCCTTCGACATTGTGCCCAGATCTATGACATGTCAATTTGTCTGATAGTGTGCAGAGCTTCCAGCATGATTAATTTGGACGGAAAAGCTCTCATGTAGACCTTTATCACTTGTGAATCACTCCCGTTTGCTGCTGCTTCTTTATTGAGAATACATGGATGTACTGTATCTTAGCTCTCTCCTTACAAAATCCTCTTCAGCTAACCAAAAAATTAAAATTAAAAAAAAAAAAAAAAAAAAAGAAAAACCCTTGACCTAAACACACCCAACAGCATATGTGTGGAGATACCGCAGGGCAGCGCAGTGCCACATCTCAGCTAAGCAGCAGCCTTGAGAAAGTGGGGGAGGAGGGAAAGCACCTCACTGGGCTGTGAGTGTTGACTCCACAGCTGAGGGAGCCAAACCAGAGGGGAAAGTCCCAAGCAGGACAGCAGCTGAGGAAGACACAGTAAGCAGGAGAGAATTGGGAGCTTCAAGAGATGTGTAAAGCTGACACCAAAGGATTCAATACTAGCAGACAGCAATCTTGATGTTCTGTGTGTTTGAGCTAGTTCTGAGCAACAAAGGTCTGACAGCACGGCCAGGCAAAGGTGTTGGTTTTGGCGACATTAATGATACTCTGCTTTTCGCTGCAGGATAACATTACTTCATTGCTCAGCAGTGCTTCCTCCTACCCACTTGGCACGTATGCATCTAGGTTAAAAAAAAAAAAAAAAAAAACAAACCCAAAAAGAAGTGTCCTTGAGCCCATCCTGGCTGAAAATATTTTGTCAGTCAGTGGTGCTGCAAAACAGCAAAAGCCTATGAGGTTCAGTGTGCAGTACTGCATTAAGATCTTGAAAGAGTAGAGCTGCTACACCCACCATTCACCTGAATGGACACATTTTATCTCCTCGCATTGCTGGAAATCACATGGAGAAGCCTTTAGGAGATTCACAATTAATGAAATGTAAGAACACCTTACATTTGCCCCACTTAGTTCCCCTAGCTGCTCTAGATCCCTTGATCAGGCTGCTCGACCTACCAAATTCTTACCAGTGGATTTTCCAGGAAACAAGTTCCCAGTGGAGACCAAATTTCAGTGATCACAAACCTTTGGCTTTTGTTCCCATTGCTGGTAAGCTTGTCCAACAAAGTATTCCTCACCTAGTTCGGGGGAGGCAGAAATCCAGGTGTGAGTCTGCCTGGCACAGAGCAGGCACCTCCATCTCATACCATGACCCACCCAATCACACCTGGCCAGTGCTG
The DNA here is from genome assembly GCF_964273445.1 of Streptopelia decaocto. Lineage (NCBI taxonomy): Eukaryota > Metazoa > Chordata > Aves > Columbiformes > Columbidae > Streptopelia > Streptopelia decaocto. The sequence continues at coordinate 49,284,666 of NC_138659.1, forward strand.
CTGGACACACAACCGGAGTGGAACATGCTTGCATTGTTCTTCCTCAGGTTAACATTCTGGTCTGGTTCCATTCCAGTTGCTGGCACATCCTGAGCATACTACTCCATGGACAGGATGGCATCATCATCATCTGCTGCAAAGAAAAATGCATACACAGCAATCAAAGTAGATCCTGACGAGGATTACTGTACCCCAGGTGCATTTGAACTGGAGAGACTCTTCTGGAAAGGATGCCCAAAGTACACTCATGTAAATGAAGTCTGGCCCAACCTCTACATAGGAGATGAGTAAGTGCACATAGTACCTCTCTCCATAGCAGATAAGTGTACATAGTACATCTCTTCTACCTAGGACATGACTAAGCTGTACTAAGTACATCTCACCAACAGAGTAAGGTGTTTCTTTCTTCCTCCTTCCCATTTGTTAATATTTAGTGGTGATGATGTGATGAGCTAGTGACAGATGCCAGGGTTCAATAGAGCAATGAGAGCCTGGTGTGGCCCTTGCAGATATAGGTGCAGTGTTGTCTGCTGTGTGGCAGGGTCTGCTGGTAAAGACTGAGTAGCAGGAGCAGTTGTGGCACCAGCATAGGCCGCAGAGATTGAAGCCAGTCACAATTTATTTTTAAATGTCTCATTTCAAGGAGTAATTTGTCATTTATCTCTGAGTGAAAGTCCTGCCACAGTTACGCTGACAGAAGGGCATGGCCTAGATGTGTTGGACCACAGCTTATGTTGGTTTAAGACTAAAATGTAATTCTTGAAAATTGACTGAAGAGACAGTTCAACCCACAGTGGTATTTCTGCACTTCCAAGCCTGCACTTGTATACATAGAGTACTGCATTTCCAATTTGCTCAAGAGATTAAAACAAACAGAACCCCATGGAAGGCAAAGCTGCAGAGATGTGTCTCACTGATCAGACCAAGTGTGATTTGGAAAAAAAAAACAACAAAAAAAAAACCCAAACCTACAAAACACACTTAACCCTGCTAAGCACAGGACTGAGCTAGAAACAGCCTATTCTGACAAGCAGATGACTGCTGCAGCAGGGAGACATGCCATCAGAAAATCCCCCAACACAAACCCTGAGCAGAGCAAGAGAGCTTTTCTTACCCCTTAGGCATTATTGGTTCCCTTCCCATTTTCCTCTACACCCCGCGCTAACATGACTTTTATTTTACACCATCACTGTAAGGCACAAGGCAGGAGACCCACAGGCTCCAAAGTTCTCAATAACTTTTTTAAAAGGTCCTAAAATTCATCTGTTGCCAGCTTATAAAAGAGAAAAGATATACAGCTTTTAAAGTTACAAGACTTCTAATATCATCGACCAACTAGTTCTGTGGCGCCAGAGGCAACAGAAAGACACACAAGAGTTCTGGGCTTTAACCAAGCCAGGGCTCCCACTTTAAACACAAAGGAAAAAAAAATAAGTATTTTAAACTGTGGGAAGAGCCTGGCCAAATGACTCAGCAACAAAGGCTAACAGAGATGAGTGCCTGCTCCACATCCTACCCTTCCCCTCTTGTTAGATATTTCTAGCTCAAGATTCAGGGTAAAGAACAGCCTTTTCTGGCATTTATTTCCTACTTCTTTGTTCAAAATCACCAGCAGAATTATTCTGAATGAAGCCATTAGAAATATTTCCCTCTTATCTCCATGATGAAGCTACAGCTCTGTCCTCTGAGCAAACAGATCTAAGGAGACAACAGGTCTTTGGACAGTCAGTCTCTAAACCCAGGATGCCAGCCACTGACTCCTCCGTGTAATTGTTCCTGTGGCAGTGGCTTGTTACACCTTGTAAATGCCAGGAGGTTCAACTCCGAATACAATATGCACCTGCACGGTGCCCAAACTAACCTGAGCAATGGGAAAACAAGCTTCTTGAAAGGTGCTTGGAGCTACACCCACTTATGCTGGGCAGTTTTTTATTTCTGCAGGGGACAGGTCTTAAGTCAGGAGGAAAAAAGCAATGGTGCTTCAAGGGAAAACAAGTCCCCCACATGACTAGGACAAAAGAATGAGAAAGCCAATGGAAAAGTAAAGAGAAGGGGGAGGAGGTGAAGGGTGAACAGAAGTAATACTTCACCAGAAAATGGGGTTTCCTGCATGAAAATGACTATTGTCTGCCAGATAGGGGCAAAATTGACATCCAGTAGCAAAAATCTGAGATGAGAGCTGGTTCACAAGCAAGATACAGCTTTCATTACCAGAGCTAAAATTCTATTTGAAGCAGGTCCAGGGACCTCAGTATCTTTCCTTAGCCAGCTCCACATCTTAGTTCTGACCAACAGCTTCCTCCTTCAGTGTGACAGGGGTTTTTTATTGTTTATTTTAAGATCTTACTGTAGCACTGGTCACCAAAGAGCTGCCATGGAGACCTGAACAGATGTTGGGTGTATTTGCATCCTTGGCCATGCTAAATTAAGGTTGCTCTTGAAAGAATTTAGTGGAGCTCATCAACAAAATCAAGTGAACACACACATGCAGAGTTTATCTTCAGAACCTTCACATCTGTGCTTCATTCCTGCCTCCTGCATTTACAAGGTTAACAGGACTTGTGACTGCTTATGGAAATGCTAATTAATTACCCTGACTACATAACCACATCTTCCTTCTAATGCAATACAGGCTATCAAGGAGCCCTGTGAGGCCACTCAATTCTTTTGTTACAAGGCTTTGCTGCAGATGTTGCCCAGAGGCAATGAAAACTCCATGAGCCTGTCAGGCTCAGAATAATCAAAGCCTCAAAATATAAAATGCTGTGTTCAGCTCCAACTGAAATTTTCCTCCAGCAAGTTCCAAAGACTTTTAAAGACCAGACACTGGAACTTGTAGGAGACAGCCCAGTGATAGGAATAAAACATGCTTTGCCAAGGTTTTGATTCATCTGCTACCAGAATTAGTGCTTGCATGTATCCTTCTCACATCCAGAAGCCTTCTAAAAAGCAACAGAGAGCAGCTTTGTCTTGCTCCTTTCTTTCATCAGTCACCAGTTGAGTTGCATGGGCAATTTTACTGGCTAATCCCAAGCCTGCTTGGTTCACCACAATCACATGGAAAATCTCTGCCAGCTTTCCAGCTTGTAGTTTCTTCTTGCAGCTCTTCAGTGATTGCCTCATTACCAGAGATTATGTTTATGGTTCCACATTTCTGGATTTCAAATAATATTTTAGCTGAAGACAAAGGCCTCCCAAGATATTATTTTTCCTCTAATCATTCTCTAGCTCTCATTAGGATTTAAGCCTGATCACAGTTTCAGGTCCTCCTGTTGTTCTCAAACTACTCCCAGAGGAAAAGTAGTCTTTTGGAGTCTAATTCCCTACAGGTTAAATATGAAAACTAATATTCTGGATATGCAGCTGAACTGAGCTTGCACTTCCAAGAAAACTATGGCCTGTGCTTGTCCCAGTAGAGCCCCAGGGCTTATGGTCTTGCAAACTTAAACAGGTCAGGTTCAACAAGACATACAAGTAACTCAAACCTACATGTTGGAGTGTATTATAATTAAAATATATAGCTAAATTTTAAATATATGCTTAACTTACTCTCTCCTCTTCCCTTTCTCCAAGCAGAAATGCAATTTACGCTGATCTAGAATAAAACAGATGGGACTCACTGAGGGTAGCAAACAGTTACCTCCTACAGTTTAGCATTATGAATTCCTAGGAACTACACCAAGTATTAATCATACAAAAATAGGAATGTATGCAGATTTAGATTATAACAACACTCTTGAGGATATAGCTTCAACTCTGTTAGTATGAGGACTAAGAACTGACTGACTACATCACATGTGTTCGATGCCTTTGCTGTATAGAAAGCAGAGAGGCATTTCCTCTCTGTCTTGCATCACTTACAAAAACAACATCCACCATTTTGGGTTAGATGAAAATGGACTACTAAATCTTTTTCTACCACATATTATGAAGATCCTGTACAGTATTTTCAGTGGTACTTAAAAATTCATGTAATTCACACTGAACAGGAGGTATCCACAGAAATGAAGCAACACCTCAGAAGGAAACAGGAATACAATACTATACTATCTCTAGATTGCCTCAGTGCTGGAGTCACCAAAGGAAATCGGGTCAGTATTATCGGAAATTCTCAACATATCTCCTCAGGAGGGAGAGCTGCCAGATTTTCTTAAGAAAGTGTCAGTATTGCCTATATTCGGGAAGCTTCTTTCTGACACTGACCATCTGGTAAATTATCATCCTGCATCAAGATTTCCTTCAGCACTTAAGAAAATGAAAAAGTTTGAGAGAGAAGATTCTGCCTCTAGTAACATGTTGCCTCAGATTTCCTTGTGTTTTGTCAATCTGGGTCACATAAATCTGTGGCTTTAACAGTCTCTACTGAAATATGTTTGCATTGCTTAACATTCACATGAAGCTTAAGAGGTGTGGCTCTACTTTATATAAGCATCCCACTCATCTGGTTGACCCGTACCAACTATAAGATGCTGACTTACCTGTGGTGGGAGCTGCTCTGCCCACAGCTTCATGAGACATTTTGGAGGATTACATCCCTTCCTTTAGATGCACTTGGGTTTTCATCATGATCTGCCTTCTCTTCCCTTTGTTAGCTGCTTTTAATATACTTAATACTTGATGTGGAGGTACAGTCTGCAGTGCCTGCAAGCTGTTTCTCTCGTTCTTGCAACTCATTGGTTTGGGTATCTTCCTGATGAAACCAGCTGGGACTAAAGCTTGTTATGACAGTATTTTTGAAAAAGAGAGAAGGTACTTGATGCACTGGAGACAGCAACTTGAAGGATTTTCTTTCACATTACAACTACTTACATTTTTGCTTCCGGTAGAAGGCAGAGTTTGCTGCAGCACTTGCTTTTAATCCTATAAATCTTAGCTCTAAAACTGACAGCAGGCACAGTTCAAGTCTTGGACAAGCCCTTTACATGCCCTTGCACAACCCAAGAGATGTAAATAGTCTTTCGGGAACCATCTGAAAATGGGTGACATTTTTGTTTGGGTCAGTTCTCCCTCTTGGTGATAGTCTGTCATTATCAATATAACCCTACGTGAAAGTGATTTTATCTCCAATTTTCACCATTTTAGGTGGCATTCCCATATCAAAGTACTCCCCCTTGCCTCAGAACTTTAAAAGCATATTTATGAGTCCATCTGTACTACAGTAAACACAGGGTCTGATTCAGCAGAACACTGAGCTTTTGCTTGACATGCTTTGCTGTAGAGTGAAGGACTTCTGGGCATGCTTAACTTTCAGCATATGTTTATGTGCTCTGAAGAGCTGATGAGTTTTTACATGGGACCAATCTGTCCAGTTCACCTCCTACTGAACTGAATTACACAGAAATCTTCACTGTTATCTCCCAGTGCCACACTTCACCTTCTCTGCATAGGCACACATTCAAGGCAGACACTGGAGACCACAGCTGCACCATGTAATAGAAAATCAAGTGCTAATAGCACAGATTGTGGAGATATACAAAATGAAAACAATTGCAAGGGCAGTCAAATGCTAATGCCTTCACCCACACTGGCATTTGTAGAAAACTCTTGTTAACAATGGCTATGTAAATTCAACCATAATCACAAAAATGGAAATATTAATTGCAATTCCCTAGGAAACAGCAGCATCCAAAGAGGGAAAATGAGGAATATTGTTAGCTTGACTATTACAATCTAGTAGTTAGACAATTGCAAGGGAGGAAAAAACCACAAAAATAAAATTAGTGTCATTTCTAGCTGAAAGTGAATTAGAAATAGAGTTATAAATCCTCCAATAAGGTATATGATTAATATACCCCTGAATGATCCTATGTTATCAGCCACCTCAACCAGCTGGATATTTGCAGATATTTATGCTTGATTTATTCTTTCCTTTCATCCAAAATACTGATACCTCAGTCATGGTAAAAGCTACAAGGAAGACCAAAAGCATTCTCCCCTCTTTGGGATGTAGCCAGGAGTATCATGCATGATAAAACACACACACACACAAAAAAAATGAGGTTCTGATTAAAGTAAACAGATAATGAGAGATGCCTCCACAACCGCATCTACGCTACAAATTCAACTGAGGTGGAGAGCAAGCCAGTTCTTCAGACTAAGCTGGAGTTCACTGATGGCTAAAGCCAGCCCAAGCAAACGGGTCACAAGGCACAGCAACTTCTCCATTTACAGGCACATGCAGGGCTTAAGTCTGTTTCTTGCTCTCTGCTAACTGGCATCGACACGCTGCAGGCACAGCAGGACCTTAAGTCCAACTGCCTATAATATGGCAGCTTCAAGAGTCTCAGCACAGACCATCCCTGCCCAATACTCTTGATGATCAATGGGTGAGGTAAAAAGACAGATGATGTGAGTGAAAAAGCACACACATCCAGGTCAGTATGACAGCTGGTGGTGCAGCTGGGCTGTCTGCCTGGCTGCTGGGGAAAGTCCTACAAAAAAAAAAAAAAAAAAAAAAAAAGAAAAAAAGAAAAACTTTAGAGAGACCAGTAGAGATCCCTTTTACGAAAACATAATTATCAAGTGCAAGCCTGGGGGATGGAGAGAAAGGAGAAGGAGTATAAGTGCTTTCTAATCTCCATGTCAAATTTGAAGCCAAACACTTTTGCTCTTAAAAAAGGGTCTCACTTCAGCTTTCTTCAAATGATGCAGATTTTAAAGCCCAAGGCAGGCACCTCTTGCAGTCCTGTGAACCCTATTTTGTACTGCAAAAGAACTATTTCCTCAGATCTCTACACATTATGTATAAGAAACCCTAGGAAAACGCTTTCCACAGAGGATATTGTCCAGGGTACCTGCCTGAAGAGAGGTACCTGACATCCTCTTCAGAGATTACATGCAATAGCTCAGCCTGCAGATGCACAAGCCATTCAGCCACAGGCCTTCAACTGACCATGCTCCACTTAGCGAGGGCAGAAGTTTTAGGTCTTGGTTCAACTAACAGGTTCCACTACATCCACATACAGCACAGTTTGAGTATCTATATCAGTGAAAATACGAGGAACTTAAGCAATTTGAATGCTCAACACTGAGCATTCATTTTCTGCACTAGCAATGTCAGTAGAAAGACTAAGGGATATTGTGCAATCAGTTTACATACCAAGTGTAATTAAAAAGCAGATGTCATTTTAGATCAGTTTATGCCAAGCATTGATGAAAACAGCATAAATTCTTCAGCGCCAAAGCCAGTGGATAACAAAGGGTTTCCTTGATACACTTAAAATTTACTTTAGAAAGAAGAGATTTCACAGAAGATGATTTAGTTACTCCTGAGCATTTACAGTGGGCTTTTGCAACAGCATTCAAGGCTGCCACTCGTTCCCATGGCTTGGGCTGGAAATGGAAACGGAGAGACCTAATGGAATAACAATGTGCATATTCCCAAACTCCAGCAGGCCCAGGGCCAGACAATGCCAATGCAAATACAGATGCAAAACGAACAACCTGATTAAACAAAAAGGAGGATGATTAATTCCATCCTGGGTCACAAATTTCCAGTATCCCTTCTCTTTTTCTGAATACTTATTAAAATAACACTGGGGCCACTGAACACTTAAAAATGAGATCCTAAGACATATAACAAGATTTTTACTGCGACTGTCAAACAAATGCATTAGATTCACCCAGTGTGTCAAAAGGCAATCTCTCGAGAACCTAATCAAGGAAATGGGAAAACTGGATTTTAGATGAATGTGACAGTGTCAAATGTTAACGATTGTCAGCAACCTATTGTTTGACATTATCCTTGCTTAGAACAACTTCATCACTTAATTTAAATGCTATTTATTAGCCTCAGCAGTGCTTGCAGCAACCAAAGTTCAGTAGTATCTACAGTCCATCAAAAACTTCGTTTTTCCACCAACCCTAACTATACTGCAGGCCTACTTGCTATTCAGCACATACAGCTCCCCTTGCAGGGGTTCTAGTGGAACACAGATCTTTGACCTGAAACCATCAAGTCTTTCATTGTTCACTGGATACATGCTTGGGTCAACAGAAAACATATTTTCTCTGTCCCAGTATCAGAGAGGTAAAACAAAATAAGACTGAATTTGAAAGCAGAATCAGCAGTTTACCTCAAGAACATCAGACCCAAGAGAAGTAGTTATTCACTGCCCCTTTAGTCTTTGGCCACAACATTTAATATGTTTTTAGGTACTGGCCATCCTCACAGTTGAGAACTGAGGTGTCTTTACTGGCAAATTGGATAGTGCATATCTACCTAAAGAGAATCCTAAAGCACGAGTCTCCTAAAAGGAAAAAGAAATACCTTTCTAGGTCAATCACTGCAACAAGAATACAAAGGAAAGGAGTGAACTCTATTTAATCTGAAGGGAAGGTGGGAAGTCACAGCACTAGCAGCAAGATGCTGCTGCACCTCTGTTCTCCAGTGCCTACTGAGCTTAGGCAGACAACACCACACTAACTGGAGCTTTTATTTACATTTTAAATCATTGCATAGGGGACACATGACATTATTTCATGGCAGAAATGCCAGTAACATCAAGACATTCAGAAATTCCTTTCTGGATAGGAATGATAAAGGAGAAAGATCTACACAGAACAGCCAATTATTGACCTTAACTTAAATAAGAGGGAACATAGGTGAGAGCTTCAGTATCCATATCCCTGTTAAATGCTCTCATCACTAGGTTCTTGACTGCTCAAAAGGGGGATTTTGACTCCGACAGATGCTGGGAAGGTGGAGGCAACTTCAAGCTATTCTGAGCTGTCACCACTATGAAACACAACAGGTAGCCACAAAGCCATGTGTGACAGCAGCTGCATTTACATGCTGAAATGTTCAGGAAATATTCACGAAGGGAGGTACTTTTGGTTGGAAAAAGCTGTTTCACATCATGCATTAATTCATTTATAGCAGCAGCAGTTATGTGAAAATATATTAACAAAATAAAGCCTGTGCACTTTTTTTGTAAAAAGCTCAGTAGTCTGTCTAGGCACTAATGAAACCTGACAGCTTTTTCAGAACAATTTTTTCCAAAATTAAAAGCCTTCTGTAATGGAACAAAAAAGTTTTTACATGCTTGCCCAGGAACTCTGCACTTTTGGAGGTACTGCAGGCTGCTGGAAAGCACTTAAGAGTGGGTATTAGGCACCCAAAAATCTAGGATTTCCTCTGCTATTTGACACCCCTTGTCTAAGAGAAGAGAGGATAAGAATAAATTAGAATATTGGGCTAAATACATGACTTTTAGCTTTCAGTGATAACTAATATCCAATTTCCATATGTAGTTCTTTCTGCTTTAGACCCCTGGTTTTACTAAATATGACAGTAAAAGGAATCCTGATAGGGTTTTGTGACCACAGAAGGGTGATCTTTAAATATATATATAAAATATATATATATATATATATATTTTTTTTTTTTTTAACAGAAATGGAGGAAAAAATCAGTAACTTATTTTAGGGATGAAGAGCTGCTTTTTGAATCCCAGATGATCTCACTACTCGCATATAACTGACTCTTTATTAGTTCTGCAATATCTATTGATGGGACAGAAGGGAAAAACAGCATTCACAGGTCCTATTTCACTGATTTGCTTTTATGACTTTAAATAATTCATTCTATTTCTCAAGTTTCTTCTTGTACAAGACAGATGGAAGCCAGTATTGCCTACACTACAAAGGTGCCAGGAAAACAAATTCATTTTTAAGGTGCTCTAAGGACATAGGAGAGACAGATATGAATTCCAGAAGGATCATTCACTCTGAATGACAGTATCTTAAGACTTTTACAATCGTAAATGATGCATTTTTGAAGCATTATCAGTTTCATTGACATTTAGAACATAGCAAATCAGATTTTTTTTTTTCTGGATTTCTGCTCTTGTTTTAACAGGAAAACTGCATTAGATCGCTACAGCCTTGAGAAGGCAGGTTTCACTCACATCCTCAATGCAGCCCATGGTCAGCGGAATGTGGACACAGGACCAGAATATTATCATGACATGTCTGTGGAGTACCATGGAGTGGAAGCAGACGACCTCCCCACTTTCGAGCTCAGCCAGTTCTTTTATTCAGCTTCTAAATTCATTGATAATGCGCTTCAGGATGAAAGAAGTAAGGAGGGTGCTGAAAATGGTTAAGAACAGTACAGTATTTACTCCACCTGATCATAAACATAGGTCCATGTCATTCAGCCTTGTGGGAATGAAAGAAGTCCAATACAGTTTAACAAAGAATATAAAACGAGTAGCAGCGAACTAGTTTAAGAGAAGGTAGTGAGGTAACTAAGACCTCTCTCACGGCAGACCTAGTTCTAGCCCAACAGCCCCTTACCACGCACTTTGATCAAGTCCACATCACAGCTTGCATTATGGTCTCCTGTTTGATAGAGGGTTTTTGTTGCTTTGACTCCTTCATGAACACAGACACAATCAGACACTGCATAGGTTCCATGAATTATCTGTCTTTTCCTCAAGTTAGTCCCTATTAAGGTTCAATGAATATTGGTTACATAGCAGTGAGAACGGAACACCAGTGCCCTGCAGAGATTCCAGGCTGTCACTCCAAAGCTTCATGCTCTGCAGAGTTAGATTCACTCTACAAACACAAAAACCACCTTCCTACCTGGCCATCAGATCTGCCCCAAGCTATAACAGATTTCTTTCTCCACCATCTTCCAAGCAGCAGGGAACCAAAACAGCTCTGACAGCAGAGATCTAGAAACATTTTGTTAAAGCCTTCGTAATTTCTCAGCCTGATTACTACAATTCATTATTTGCTGACATGCAGCAGTGTTCCATCAGAAAACTTAACACTGATGTCAAGTGCTGCAGCCTAGGCCTCACACTGGCTTTCAGTATTACTCCTACTCCTCCCCCCAAAATGCCCTTTAAATTTTTTTTAATTTTAAAAAAAAATTCTCTACAGGATACTTTACCAGAAACCAGCTGAGAACTTAAAGACTTTCCTGCTGACCTAACAAAGATGTTAATATCAGAGGGTCACATATCAAGTTTCTAGCCTTGTGTCAGCTTCTGTTCTTGGCTGTTTAGCTCAGCTGTAGCCAGCTACCACCTGGCTTGCCCCCAGTAGCCAGCCAGGTCTTTACAATTTTACCCTTTCAGCAAGTAACAGTCTACAGCAACAGTCCTTATCCTTGTTCCAGAGAACGTCTTGAAAGCAGGTAAGTTTTAAAAATCAAAGTCCTAATAGCAGGGGAAACTGCTTCAGGAGCTTAGTTGCTTGTGAAGAAAGGTACCCAGCATTTCAAAAAAGTAAGTGAGAAGCGCTGCCTTTGGGAAGGAATGGATAACTGCCACACACCTGTGTCTAGCCAGGGCTGGGGGCCAGAGGTCAGTGTCAGACTGGAGAGGCTGAAATGAGACATGCAGACTGCCTCACTGCCATTTCCCTCCTGTTTCTGTAAGACCTTTGGCTCCTGCACTGAGGTAAAGAAACAAGCATAAGGGAAGCAGCAAAGGGTAGAAAAAAAACCCCTTGGATCCCAACACCTATTGGGATAGGGAAGGATGGGACAGGGAGGGGAGCGTTAACCTTTTTGTTTCAAAAGCGCGTCACGGTGCAGGAAGTTCTGAAGCAGTGTCACGTAGCAGTCCAGCACTGAAACACAAGACCAAATCACTGAGACTGGATTAACCTCTACAGAACAAAAAAACCCTGCACTTAAGTACATACTACCAACTCCAATTTCTGTAGCTGTGCACTGCCTGTCACATTCGCATGATTTTTAGACAAGACAGGTAGGATATTTTCTGATAGAGACCAATAAAATAAAGAATTACTGTAATACTAATGAAGAGAAAGAGCAAGCTCTTAACTTTCTTATGAGGCAATAGTACTCTAAATGTACATCTCCTATCCCAGCCAAAGGCACATATGCATGGCCCACAGAAATTGAGGTTGAATGCATTACAACGGATTTCTAATACACATTTATGTAACAGAATGACTCCAGAGTCCAAACTAAAGTGTAGAGCGTTGTCCCTTACACTTGCAGGGAAAAAACTAGAGACAAGTAACTCTCCTCCAACAACATAAATGCATTATTTATGAAGGCACATGTAGTGTAGAAAGGTGCTATGTAATTCAAGTGCCTAATGAGAGGACTATTTGTGTACATCTTCCTGACAAAGAGCATCCAGACTCTTAGATACTAAGCAACCAAGTACTTATCTCTAGCAGTAAGAACATGGGACTTCAGTATAGAATGCTAAATACATCTGATCAGTAACATCATTACACTCATTTTCTACTTTGCATTAGAACTGAGCAAAGGCAAAGAGAGAGAAAAGGGGAAAAAGAAAAGTTTTGACTTTTGTGGCCAGAATGTATGTATTAATGAACTTGCTTTGGCTGTATCACGTTGTTTGGGGTGTGACCTTCAGCCAGCCAAGTGACAAAAATCATTGTAACATATGTCTTCATACAATGCTTTTTGCTGGAAAGCTGCTCAATAGTCAATGCTGTTGAAACAACTTGTGACGCAAATGAAGAAGCCTCTCTCTTTCTGCAACAGGGCAGGAAGCTTGGCAGCTTGGATGCTGTGGAAACACAGTCCTAATGCAGTAATTCTGACTTAAGCTTCAAAAATCTTTGTGATGGTGAAGGAACTCCGTGATCAGAGCAGTACTTGCAGACTTTAAGCATGGGCATATAGACCTAATAACAGGGAAAGGAGCTCAGTTAAGAGAAAGTTTTAAAGGCAAACTCTAACCAGTCACAATTACACATGCTATCATTCAGCTGTGCAAAAAGATTCCCCAAAACATGCAATTCAGATCATAGGACAGCTTAAAAATTTATACCAGCAAGGAAAGAAATACATTATTTTAAAAGGTTTTTAAGTTCCTTTTTATGCTACAGATTTCATACTCAGTCCCTTGCTGTCTTAGCTCCTGGGAATGTAAAGTAGAAGGGAATAGGCATTTTATTTTCATGTGAGGATGTCATGGGAAAAAATACACTAAAGACTGAGATGATAAAAGCAATGTGAGAATAAACACGAGACAAAGACCCAAGGCATTTGACCAAAGACACATCAACATTCATCACTGCATTTGACTCTGGAAAGGGAGTGCTACATCTAGACAGATTTTCAGGAAACACAAGCCCAAGTCAAGTGAGCAAAACAGTTCAGGAACCTGTCACCACTCCGCAGGCCTCTGGCTCTATGCACTGCTACTGCATAAGCAGCCACACGCTGAAGGGTGCAAGCGGTCAGAAGCAGAGACTGCAAGAGCAGACTCCCTCTTGGGGAAACAGGGTTCAGACTGGTCTTCATGTCAAACCCAAAGAAACTATAGAACAGTACAGGAGGAATGTGGACCTGTGTTCTGCTCTATCAGGCAGTCAGATATTAAGTGTGCACACACAGGAAAGGACAGACTTCATTTTCGTACAACCAGAAGACATTTCAGAAAATTGTACAGTCATTTTTTTTTGCCTTTGTTAGCACAATACAAATGTGTACTTTTTCTCCTAGATCCTTTGCATTTGCCACCCACGCAAAGCAAAACCCTTCTTCACCTCAACAGCAACCCATTTACAAGACAGGAAGCTCTACAGAGAAGCATGAAGGGCTGAACAAATAAGTGTTTTCATCCATTTCAAATATTTGCAGCAATAATAAAAGGGATTACCATTTTATAGGAGAGGAAGAGGCACTTTTAGTTATCAGAGAGACTGGAATTTTGCCAAGATGCCACCAAGACTATCTGCTGGGATTAGAATGCAGACTGTAACCATTAATCCTCTAGTGTTGGCAGTTCTTGATGCATCCATTACACAGCAATGCTACTCGTGCCAAGACATCCTCTTGTGCCTGGAAGCAAAGGAGTTAATCGGCAGGAGTCATGGCTTTGCACCCAACACTTCTCACTAGGCAGAGCTGACAGAGATAAACAATTATTGGCCCCGATAGGATTTTTTTTTTTTCCCTGTGGCAATTCAGCTTAGCAGGGTGTTAAGCATGCTCCAAATCTACTTCCTTCAGCAGTTCAACCCTTTGTGAGACTCCCTCAAGGGCTTTGAATCATTTTTGGAAATCTTTTGAAGTGTGTCAAAACCTGTCAATCAGACCTGAACACACTTACCATTCTCTTCCTCCACCTCCCCCAGACACAGCAAATGGGGAAGGTTCCACTTTGGCTTACACCCTTGCTAGTACCTGAAGCCAAGGACTTTCTGCCTCTGAAGTCCAAAGTGAAACCAAGCAATGTCACAAAGCTAAATCTTGAGACACATTTATTCAGAGATAAAACTATCACCAGAGACTCTGCATTCAAATTATACAAGACAGGCCACTACTGCAACATGACCATATAAAACAGAAAAGCGGCAGTGGAGAAATGTTACTTTTATTCAACATGATAGAGTAAGGGTGACTAGCCAGAGATTTCCGAAGCATCTTTTCTGCAGTTTAAGAGGTGGTTTATTTCTACCCCCCCTGGTTATATGCCTATTAACTTCTATGGCTCTTCTTATCCTCTGTCCTCAAACATATGACTGAACCTTAAAAAAGCCTTGTTAGCTATATTTTACAAATTACGTATTTGGGCATAAAGTGATGCAATCTAGATGTTGAAGGACATTATTATCAAAATGACAACAAAAGTCATATTCAGTTAGCTTTTGTGCCCAGCTGACATAACTGAGAAATGCACCTTCATGCCTTACCATTTATCCTCATGGAAGGATGGTTCGACAGCCTCCCACACCCTTGTGCTTCTGTCATTATGTCCAGACACAGAATTACATACATGCTGCTTGTGAGGTGTGCAAGCTTAGGCTGCAGCGGGGCGTGCTATGTTATTTAATGCAAGGTTGCAGCCCCCAGGCCTTCTCTGCAGACTTTGTTCATAAATAAATTCAAAGATACTCTGCATAGAATTAAATGGGTAATCTCCAATGTAGATGGTGTTCAATTAAGACAGTAAGATTTACAACCTGTTTCCCCACCTGTAAAAAGATGGGCCTTACCAGCATTTTTGTAAGGGTAGTCAAACCACCAAACAGAGCAGGGGCGCTACGGAAAACTTCACTGTCAAAAAAAGAAATTACTCAGTGTCACTTCTGCATCATCTCTGTTTCCACAGACAAGGTTCTGGTTCACTGTGCTATGGGTCGCAGCCGCTCAGCCACGCTGGTCTTGGCTTACCTGATGATTTACAAGAACATGACAGTAGTGGATGCCATTGAGCAGGTATCAAGACACCGATGCATCTTGCCAAACCGGGGCTTCCTGAAGCAGCTGAGAGAATTGGACATAGCGTTGGCACTGCAGAGGAGGAACACCAAAAATAGCCTACCATCTGATGACGACGGGAACAGCACCACAATCTAGTATTGTTCCTGGCAGGGTTGTGCTACTGGAAAAGAAACTCCAAAAAAGGAGGAGAGAAGGTGTAGTTAATTACACAGTCACAATGATCATTTGTTATTTGGAAGGAAAAACAAAGTCATTTCAAATGCTGTCAAGATGAGAAAGAAGGGAAGCCAAATTTAAAACCCATCTTCTTAGAATGCTCCAGCCTTGGCAGAATTTGTTACATCAACAGATAAATTTTATCATGTACAAAAGCTCTTACAGCACAAAAGCAGGCACAACTTAAAGAAAACCCTTTTCTAGCCAGTTACTCCCCAAATCCTGATCCTAATCCAAGCACATGGTCTTTACAAGGGTGAGGCGAGGCTTTCCTGAAGAAATTTTGCAGGAAGAACACCAAGATGGTAGCAGCACAGATGAATTTTTAAGTTTAGTGCCAGGGTCTGAAGGATTTTGCAGGAATCTGCCTTTTGTACTGTTTCCTGGCATCTCCATTTCTTCTTTGCCAGTAACGATCTAGGGCAGCAGAGCATTCAGAAAGCCTCCAGATGAGGATCAGCTACCCAGTCTTCACAGTGGTCTCTGCAGCAGACCATGCAAACTAGAAACAGAGCAATGTCCTTGAGAAGGTCAGATCCATAAGCAGATAACAAACAATGCAAACAGATACATACACATGACATCTTAGGAGTTCCAGTTTTAACTTGCTTTACCTAAATGCTTCAGCTGCCTGAGTTTTAAAGGGTCCGATACATAGAGTATCCATAGGTCAATTTACTAGTCTACAAAAAACGCCTGAGAAAACTGTGTTGTGACTCGTTTTCCTGCATTTGGAACTAACAGCTAGAAGAATAAACAAAAAAAAATAGGATGTCTTTTACATTGCTAAGAGAAGTTCAATACTGAACTTGTGCAGCCCCAATAGCCCCTAAATAATCATGGATTATAAGTAGTTTTAATGAGATTTAGGTTTTGATCAAAAAGGCAAAAGACACAGGTGAAGCCTTTAACAAAAAACCTGACTAACCAGGAGAAAGCTGCTGCTGTGCTTCCAGATGCCACTGTATATATTTACCACTATTAGATGTTTCCTCCTATCTCAGCTTTAGTCACCTTTATTTCTGCTCCAGTACAGCTGATAGTAATTTTTATTTGTTGACAGAAGTAGTCCAAATACACAAATTAGGATACTAGACCTACTTTTCTGCCAAACTTATTCAATTTACTCTATTTGATACAAATTATCAGTAACTCTGTTACCACTCACTGAGAGTTTTGCCACCTCAACAATATTTGATATCCTTAAAATATCCCATAGGAGGATCACAATTAAACCATGTTCACCTTTCTTTTGCATCTGCAAAATGTCATCACCCTCCCCACTGGAACTGTAGCTAATTCAGAGTATCAGGTAAGAACTATTTACCGCCTTAGTGCCTGAAAGGAATGACATAGCTACCGAGATCACAGAAGAATTCTCATGATCTTTACCAGCTGACAGAGACTTTCTAAGTCTGGTGCAAGATAGACCGTAGAAGTCTTAGATACTTTAATAAAAGAACACAGGGCAGAAATGTGCCACTGGCAACTGTGAGTATACACTACAAACCAGAGTTGAGCACAATTTTAAGCCGCTTTTTGTAGATGTTAACAGTTCTTTAAAGGCTTAGCATCACTAGTGTGAAGGCTTTCCCATTTCTCCACTTGTTTTTGGGGTCCAAAACATAGTAAATCATTCACGTCCAAAGAGCAACTGCAGCCAAGGCTGCAAACATCCATAATGCAATGCTTTTGACTTATCATTTGTATTTATCTGTATAACAAATACCTTATCTTCAAATTCTCAGACACAGCAGAACAGAATAAACACAACTAGACTATTGTTAAAAAAACTAGGCATCACAATGTGAACAATATTCATGATAGAGATACACAAACTTTGGAACTTAGAGCAAACTAATGATGTCTACACCTGGATTAGAGAAAGACAAACCAACCAACCACAACAGGAAATTCAAAGAAAGTCATTTGGCACTTCAAAAATAAATGAGCAGTCACAATATCGGTTTAAAAAGTCAAAAAATTCTTGGACAGGGTCCCTCAGCCCTTCCCATCTAGCTTCACAGACCTTTAAATGCACCTTTTCAGAGCACCTGTCTACTGCAACTTAATTCACAACCCAGACATGCAGTTGTTCTCCCAGCCTTGTGTCCGACAAACCTGCCTTTCGGACACATGGCCTCGTGCTTTCATTTACCCCGACAGAGAAAGCTGAACTTTCTCACCTCTATGGCAGCAATGTGTTTCTCAGCATTAGCCTTACAGACAGGAATTCTGTACCAAATGATATGCTAAAATACAACAAATATCTACTAGGATTTCCCTCAGTCAAGTTACAGGTAATTTTCTTTCTTGTATCTTTCGTGATAGCTTGATAACTGCTGTAACTCAGGGAGAATGTGTAGCTGATTTACATGCAGAATTTTATTTGAACAGCGTTTACTGAGGCCTGGAGACGGGTATTTCTTCTGCATTCTGACACTTGTGCAAATACAGCGGAAAAATTTTTATTTCCTGAGGTCCAGCCGCTTTTGGTAGAGACTGGCAGAGCTTTCAAACAGCAGCCTCCCAGCTGCTGATAGAAAGCAAAATACTAGAACTCTCAGTGGTTCCCATTTGTTTTGTCCTACATAGCAGATCAGGAAACTGGCACATGGCAACACTGACATGGCAATAGAAGAATGTATCAACAATTTCCAAAGGACAGGATTCCAAGCTACTCAGAAACTAGGAGCATGGAGACAAAAAAATAGCACAAAACTGATTTTTCAAGAAGTAAATCAATAGAACCCCATATTCCAGGGTTTTTACACATTCTACTTGAAAGCCTTAAACATGGCCTAATTAAGCTTAATTATTCTTATTTAATAGATGGGGAAAAAATACGCAAAATTTCAATTACTAAACTGAAGTTATGATAAAGCCAAAACTGTAATCCTTTTATCTTCTTACAAGATAGAACTCCACAAAGCTCAAAACACCAGCTTCTGATCATCGCATACCTCAGACCTTCACTATGGAAGAGCTGACCTAGATGACTATACAGGTCATAAACAATACTAGAAATACATAGTTTTAATACAGAGAATTATTAAAAGTAAAGGCAAGAGGAAGAAAATCAGTGACAGGTCACTACGTTGTCACAGCAACTATACTGGTCAGTTTTTGCTTGCTGCCCAAGGTGTCAGTGTCTGCAGAGCAGGCTGTATCAGGATCACTCTCAGCACTACAGGTAGTTATCAGGCCCTTTCTTTCTATTTACCACACTATATAAAAATGGAGTTTGCTTCAATCAACTAGCCTGCCTGATGGACAAATGAAACAGCTTATAAAACTAAAACTCACAGACCGCCATCTAACATCAAAGATCTGTACGTTTAGAAGTGCTCTGTTTCTGCTTACATCACACAGCTTCTTACAAAGTTAGTAAAAAATTCATTATATTTTGCCCACTACTAGGAGATCAGGTAGCCAGAGTGTGACAATACATACCATTCCTGTCTTTGCTAAACAGCTACAGTGCAGCTTGCAGGACTACTGTCATGCAGCAGCTCCCAGATGCAGGTTCTTCTCCAGAGAGACGTATCTTCCCTAGAACCAGGTCTACCTAAAGCACTCTGCTGGTACAGCTATGCCAGTTAAACAACTCTGAAGGAAACATACTTCTTATTTACTGCCCAGTCTTTTCCAAACCATTTCCCAGAAATCATTAGATAAATCAGAAAAAGCAAAAAATTCTGGAACATGTAGCTTCCACAAAATAGGCAACCCTTGCAAGGTGTTAACTAACAAGTGCTAGCAGCACCGACTTCAGCTACAAGCCAGGTCTGCAAGCCATGTACACATAGAATGAGGCAAGCTTATGTTCTTGCAAATCACTAGTGGTATGAAGTAGCCCATTTGTCAAACCAAAGACTAAGATCGCACGGGCAGGGAAACCTCCTGCATTTCACAAGAACCGTCTGTTGCGAGTCTGTGAAGAATTTTTCTGAGACAGTGAAAGGGCTGATTCTCAGATGGTATGGTACTAGAGCACAGTCAAAACTGACACTGCAGTAGGCACACAACATATAGAACAGGTAGATCTGTCAAGGAAAAGACAGCTGCTTATAAAACAGAAAGTTCAGTGCAGTAATGCAATTCACAGCTGAACAATCACTATGGAAAACGACATAGGAGAACCATTTGTCCTCCCAAAGGGAATTCTGTTCTGAAAAAAAAAAAATATTGGAAACTTGTCTGTTGTGCACACATAATACATCATTTATCCACCCAAGTTTTAATCCATATACTGCAAATATAGAATTTTAGCAATATGCTGGAGTTTGAATGCTCTGCTTTAGGTCAGCACATACTGAAATGGCAAGAAGGTCTGATTTGCCTGTATGTTACAGGCTTGGAAACCCAAAACTAAACAGCAGTGGATAAAAGACCCAGCTGCCTTTTTCACTCACTGTAAAAAATACAAACCGAAAAAACCAGAGAACACCGTGCCACTACGAGACGCAAATATTCAAAGACACAAGGTCCTAGTTTTACACACTCAAAGGCTGCACATTAACTGTGTTGAGTTCACCTTCCCTCTTCCTAAGCCTAAAAAGGTGACAGCGAGTTTGTGAAGACAAACACACATACAGTTTAAGTACTGGGAATACTCTGTGCCTTCATAAAGCAAATTTGACAGTGTAAGTGCATGAACAAAGATCTTTGTTGTATCGTGCTCTCCTTATCAAGCATTCTGAACTCCTAAAACACAAGTTACTCCAAATTACTATTTGACCAGCAATTTTAGCTCCCATTCAGATCCTCTATTTTAGACTGCTGCCCCATATTCAAATTGAACAGGTTATGCACATGAATTTGTAGTATCATGTTCTTGATTTGGCAACACCACACACTTCAAGGGTTTTATTTGAAGAAATACAAATTTCTCTGACTTTCAAGCATATAAAATACCACCTATAAAGCTGTTTTATATCCTGGAATGGGGACAGAGAGTTTTCAATGAAACTGAGCAGTCCTTTCACCTTAGCTAGCAACCTTCCTGCAGTGTCAGTGGGCATGGGGGGGGAATTCAGTGGCAACATTCACATTAGAAGCATTTTAAAAAAAAAAATCTTCTAAGAATTTTTTCTGGTGCAGATTCACACACGGCCAATTTAAAAGTGGTCCGCTCAAAAGCTCCACACACACAGGGAGCCTTGATTTTTACAGGACTTCTGTTGCTAGATTAGAAGTGTTCACATACGTGTGTACGTGTGCACACATACACATGTGTATACAGAGAACTTGGGAGGTTCAACACAAGATCTGCATCGTCTTGTAACCTGATAAAATGACAAAGGAAGAGCTTACAATTCTATGTTTAAGATACAGTTCAAACATCATGTCTGTTACTATCACATACCCTTTTACATATATATTAACATTTTCTATAGGAAAGAAGTTTCATACATTAAATACTGACAAGCTTGTAATGTATTAAATACATATTTATTCAATATTTTATTAAGATTATTAAAAAAAATAATCTTGGATACTCTTTATTTTCACAAGGTGTATGCAATTATGCTGAGTAACCTACACTTAGGCTCTAACCATCTAATCCAAACCCCATCAACTTTAATGGGCTTTAGATCGAGCACGTGAGAGCACTGTAACAAACACTGTTTCAGGAGGTAATTCCCATGCAACATCAAACTATGACAAGACACAAGAGGCTAAAAATGGCTCATCATAATTTATTTCATGTTAAAATGTACAGCTTGGGGGAGTGTTTTTTGCAGTTTTTATTTTTGTTTCTTGGGTGCTTTTTGTGTGTGGGATTTTTTTTTTTAAGTGACTGACTAAAAAGATAACAGATAAATACAAGAGTGTCACTGGGTCCTATTTTTACATGTATCAAGCCTCTTCTGTTCGGCCCTTACAGTCACTCTGTACAGGTACAAAGGCTACAAAAAAGGAAGCAATATAAACAGACACAAATAACTTTTGCCTTTTTACATGCGATCTGTAAGCTTAGTTTGAGCTATTCACACGCTACTGCTCTATTTTTTCCCTTAAAAAATAACTCCAATATTTTATAAAGATAGAAAAATCTACAGATGGAATGAAAATGTAAAGTTAGAGGCATTTCCATAAAATAGCAACTTTACACCAAATCCACTACCTTTTTTTTAATCCTGCCAAGTATTTGGACACATATGAAAATGTTTCAAAACTTGACAAATAAACACTGAGATGTTTCAATCAACAAAAAAACATAGCAGTATTTATAAAACAGAAAGCTGCCCTTTTTCCTACCCCAGCCCCAAAGTAACTGGTCACAAAAATGGAAAAGAGTCTCAACTTTACACTAAACATACAGCAATAAAACCCTTTGAACTAACCAAAATGTGAGTAGCTTTTGCAGCTTTATTATTTTTTACAAGTTTTATAATTAACAAAAATATAGTTCTGTTTTATTTACCCCTCAAACTAGGGTAACCTAATCAAGGCAAAAAAATTAAGAAATGGCTTACTGTTAAGCACAACACTTGTACAGTACTACAAAATGCACTGTCACTAACAAAGACATTAGCGGCATGCGGAAGTGTCACCTTCAGAAACAAAATAATACAATAAAAGAACTGCTAAAAGGCATTTACATGTGGGGAAAGGAGAGAGAAAAAGCTCACGATCTAGTACGGTTTGATAGTTTTGGAGTCTGTTTATCCACATTTTTAATGGGAGCAGGCACATAAAATGGCTCTGAACCATCAGCTGCTGTGTAATTGCAGTTCATAGAAAGAGTTCTTCCTTTCCAGAGAACTTCAAGCTCAATGAAATAAACAGAAAAATGGAAAACCACCTAATTCCCCCCCAAAGAAAAGCGAAGTTAAATCCCACAAAGTTGAAAACAAAACAAAATGAAACAAAAACCAAAACAAGAAGAAAAAAATAACAACTTGTATAAGGCTTTCTGCTGCATACAGCTTTTAAATGGTGCCAACAAATGTTTTTGCATTCACACCAATTGCTGGTTTTGAAATCGTACTCTCCAAAATATATTTGTGCAGATCAATCCATATGCCAGTTTGGTAGTGTGTCTCTCCACAGGGCCTACCTTCTCATGTAGGATCCATTAAGAGACTGTTTGGACATGCCTGTATTCATGTAGCCATGATGCCCTGGAGGAGTGTACATCATGTTACTGTGGGGTGCTGTCTGCATTGGTTGCTGTGCGTATGGCTGAGTTCCCATCATCCCCATCTGCATCTGCATAGGGTACTGGGGTGTTTGATTCATATACCCATGATTACTGTGATATCCACTATTCATCATCGGCTGGGACATACTATAACCATTCATAGCATTAAGGGTATTCATATTCATGTTCACTGAATTGACATTGTAAGCTGGGGCTGGCATCAAATTTACACTCATGTTCATACCACGCTGCATTGTTAAGGTCCGTGTGGGCCCTTGCATGGCCACAGTCTGCGAAGTACGCCCATAGATTTGTGGCTGATGGGCTGCAGCAGCAGGTGGCAGAGGCGTGGATTTGGTTCTTACAGAAACATGACCTTTGCTGGCCATCTGAGTCTGCAGTCTTTGGGTGTGGGATATTCCAATATTTGATGAAGTCATGTTACGCTGCAAAAGGGGAGGTGGCAAATTCATAGGAGGAGGAGTGAGGTTGGGGGGAGGGGTCATGGTGGCCTGTGCTTGAGGTCCTCCAGGAACAGCATGTGGAGACTGAGAAAGCTGAACAAGCCCTGTATTACTCAAGGGGGTGGACAAAGAGGCACTGTTTGCATAGGAAGTTACAGCAGCTGAATGGCTGTAAGGCAAGGAATGATCCATAAGCGTGTTAGTTAACTGTTGCAGTTTGGCAAGGCTGAAGGTGGCAGATGGCTGTGAGTAATGCCCTGCTCCAAATTCACTCTGCCCCATTCTTTCATACAATCCAATGTTGGTATTGCCAGTCTCGGGGATTTCAGTTAACTGCATAGGTGGTGTAAAATTGGCGGCCATGCTGCACTGGGATAACTGTTGGTTGCTGCTGGGAGGCCTTTCAACAACACAGCCTTGGGGAGATTTTACATTACAAGTGGGAGGAGAGTTGATGTTTGTTTGTTGCATCATACTGCAGCTTCCATTCATGTTAGACATCTGCTGTGTCACTGCACAGCTACTCTGGGTTAGGTTACTAGATGTAAGGCTACTGTACGAGCAACTGTTTTGAGAAGAATTGTTTCCACAGATACTACTACCCATTGTAGAATCATAACTGCTTGGGTTTTCGTAGTTTTCTGTTGTGCTCTCAATGCTCCCCAAGTCACTAAACCCACTATCCACAACTTGTTGCGAATGATCAGAAACTGAGGGAACATCCATCATGGGGCTGGTCTCCATGTTCTGTAGAGACGGCACAGAAATGGCACTTTGATCTGGGCTGATCTGAGCATAGCTGTTCTCTAAAGGAGCAACATTTGGACTATTAACAGAACGAACTGACTGGCTGGGATGCGAGTGCACAGATGAAACAGGGCTACTGTGATCAGACTGCTGACAATCATCCAGTGTGGTCATTTGTGGACTTTGGTCATTATGGGCATAGTTTTGCAAACTTCTACAGGCCTCCTGAGTCTCTGCGCAGTCCTGAAATGTATCTTCATGTTCACTTGCTTCTTGAGTTAGAGACTGTACTGCTTGAACCGTCTCTGAATCAATCTCCATGGTCTCAGTACTCTCACCCTTGAAACTGGAATGTAATTCTTCATCAGCTTTTTGGTCCTGGTTGTTATCTGTGTGATCATCATCAGATTCAGGCACTGGGTCTGAATCTGCAGCAAGTTCTTTCTGGTCACTTTCACACTCATCAGCTGCAAGGTCCACCCCACAATCCATTAAGTCCTCTTGATTTGAATTACCATTTTGAACATTTACGTCTAAAAAAGATTGCTGTGTTTCCAGCATTTCTTTGAAAGCTTCACCAGGCAATTCCTCTTTCTCCACTTCTGTTGAACCCATGTGGCTATCGTCTTCATCATCTGCATCATGATCCTCATTGTGAGAAGGTTCTTCATCCTCCTCCTCTTCCTCATCCTGATCATCCAAATGCAGGGACTCTTCTTTTTGCAGAAACACCTCATCTGCTTTGTCTTTTTCTCGATCTTTTGAATTTATTTCACCTTCTTCTAAATTCCTTTCTTCTTCCCCAGCTTTCATCATATCGTTTTCTTGTTTTTCAAAGGGTTCACAGGGTGGATGCAGAGGTTCAGGTTCTACCTCTTTTACCTCATCATCTGGTGGTGGCAATAGTTCAACAGGCTCTTTAATCTCTTCCTCCATAACAGCAGGAACTGAGCAGGGCTTGTTGTCAGCTACCTCCTTTTGTTCCTCCACCAACACCTGATAGTCAGGCTCCATAGGAGTCTCAGGTGGAGTGTATAAATTAAGCTTAAAGCCAGGTTTTCTTTCTTTGCTTTGCCTCCATTTAGATGGACCACGCTTAACTCCTTTAGGCCAACCCTGCTTACCCTTTAAAGGTTCAAGATTGTCTTTAGTGCTTTCTTCCGATACAGCTGCATCCTCTGTATTATCTTTGGGAAGCAATAAACAGAGACAAAAGAAAAGTCTTAGCTTGCACAAACTGATCAATATTTTCAAACACAAACCCAAATGTAATTTATATACTCAAAATGTATTCAGAAACTCCAGAATAAGAGTTACAAAGAGATCTCAGACCACAATGGAATGACATAATATCTACAGCTCTAAAATGCACAGATATATAGAATTCTGGTTTGGTGGCCTTCTAACAGTGACCACTGGAACCACCATTTACAAACTAGAAAACCCCTAGAGATTTAAATCACAAGACATGTAAACTAAAGCAAAAATATTGTCCAAGTATTTGATTATCAACCTGTGTTTTTAGAATAGAGGTAGGCCATCGCTTTATATAGACTGATCTAATGCATATTCATCTTTTTTGACAGTAATAACATGAGAGTGTAGAGTTGCCTGTTTGACCATTCTGGAGGACAAGCCACAGTAAACATACAAACATGCTTCACCACCAACACTGAAAAAAAAGTGGTTCATTCTAGTAACTTCTCATGGGCAGTATAACATGACACAGCTCACAATACATGACAAAAGCCAAAAAATAATAGAAAATAAAGAGAGAGTGCATCAGAGCACTAAATTAATCTATTAACTATAAAAAAAAACTTACCCAAACACATTCACTTCTCTCTCCCCAGATACCACTTACAGATACACCACAAAAAAGGAGAATTCTCAGGATATACCATGCTGCACCTGGGAGTGTAATGGCTTCAGCGATACTCCTTTGCCAAGTTCTGCCTCTCACTGTAGTGTTATAACACTGCTACAGTCAATTCATGTGATGACATGGTCCACAGACAAATACACAGTCTAGTTAAAGCAGTGCAAACCTGACCACTGGGACATAGCTGGAACACACTGAATTTGCTACTACTGGTTTGATTCATTTCTGTCAAGAAGCAGGAAAAAGTGGCAATATCCTAATTACCTGTGCATTGGTAAGCATTACAGCATTACCTGCAACATTCGTAAGCATGGTGCTCTAGTCGCACAAAAACTGTTTAAAATAGAAATCAGTGCATGATTCCTCAACTGAGGATCGCAAAGATTAAAATTCCCATGCAATTATGAAAACACTAAAGTAGCACCTACTGGCTTCTTAGAGGAAATACATAGACCTGAGAATCCAGTCATTCATTCTGGAATTAAAAGTTGTAAGTGCAATTCAAGAGCCAGGAGGTGAAGGGATGAGTGTATATTCAAAATAGCTCATTAGTAGCTTCACTCTCCATCCATTAGCTTTTCTGCCAGGAGAGATCCTTGAAATCAAACTAGATAAGCAGCTTCAAAAGATGACAGTTAAAACTACCCCTCTCTCTTTTGGAGAAAAAACAAAAGGGACCCCAGTGAGGACATATTGTGTCCTAGAAACAAACATTTCATCAAATTACCAACAATGCTGAATAGAAAGATACTTGTGTAAACCAAATATTACTTTTTGCTTCTATCCTTTAACTAGGGATACAAAAACAATCTTAAACAATATTCCAGTGATAACGCTGCTCTGACTACAAAATGCCCTGTTGTAGGGACACAGAAGTTGGTTTTGGCAACACGACAAGGACTGCAGTGCTTCAGACTGAAAAACATCCATTTTCTGAATACAAAAACCAGATTATAATATTAATGGGTCAGCAATAACAAAAGAAGCAAACACAACAGAAAAAAAAACAAACATGAAAACACCAAAAAAATTTGGATATACCACTGAATTCTAATAAAACTATGTGAGATTAATGGCTCCAGTAGCACCTCTAGGCAGGAAGCATTGTTAAGGTCATAAGACTTTAAGATCAAAATGGCTAAATACGACCTTTAAAAATGTCCAGATTTACGACAAAAAACACCCACTTCCTCTGAAGGCCACCCAACAAATTAATTTTGTGAAGATACAAGAACATTTTCAGCTTACTTGTACAATTGTCATCACTCCTGTAACAACAAATATTTTTCTCCTCCTTGTTCTGCTCTTCATCCTCCTCCTTCTCCTGTTTCTGCTGCCCAGGTTGATAATCAAAAGCTTTTCTAATTACAGGCTTCAAGTCATCATCTTCCCCATCCATCTCACAAGTAGGTTCCAACTGTGGCATGGGACGCTCTTCATCTGAGTTATCAAATGGTTCATTCAACACCTCTGTTGTTTCAGAAATTGTCTCTGTTGTTACACTGCTATTAATCCTTCTGCGTTTACGGCCTCTTTTCTTTTTCAGTATGAAAGGTCTCTGAAAAATAATTCCACAAACATAACTCTTCCTACACTCCTGTTTGTTAGCAAACTCTAGATATAATTTTTTATAAAGTGAGTTTACAGTAATCTATCTGCTCATTTAAAATAAAAACCTTACCTTGCATCAACTTCAAATGTAGACAGAATCTAAAAGTAAAATGTCTAAACAGTTAAAATACATATATATCTATATAAGCAGACAAACCTTTCTGTAGGTGAAAATTAAGATTAGAATTTTCTTCATATTGTAGTGACTTTTACCTTCTTCTCTCAAATAATATTCATAGCAATATTACATAAATTGTACTTATACATTTTTCTTCTGTAGATTTATAATTCCCCAACAACCCTCACAAGCATCAAGGTTTCTGCTACATTTCTGATTTCTGCTAGTTTAGAAATAAGTACGGATGTAGAAAAAAATAGATAACAAAGGAAGTGCGCCTCAAGCTTCACACGGGTCTCAATACACTCAAAGAATCCTACAGCTGGCTGCTCTAACGAAAAAACTGTTCAACAGTTTGTACCTCTATTATTATCCATTCTCACAGATTTATAGTTACTTTTAAGTTTGCTCATCTAAAGTTTAAACCAAGTGACACTTCAATTCCCTAATTCTCACCAGAGACATCTAAATACACATGCTAAGGTGGGTTCTTTAAAATTTTGGGATGCCTGCTTTTATGAATTTAAACCATTGAAACAGTCAATTTTTCAATGAAATTAAGAATTATGTAAACAGTACACTAACCAAAATTTATCATTTAAATCTCTTGGGAATTAAAAGAATATGGGTAAAAAAGCCTTTTGTTTTAACAGCATTTGCTTCTGAAAAACATTATGCCACTTTGAGTATTTCTTATATTTCAAACAATAAAAAGACAAACCCCACAAGCCAGACTCCATCTTAAGATGAAAAAAGGAAGAACCATTAAAATATTGAACCAATACCAATGCCAAACAGCAGAGGGCAATCACTAGTTTTAAAATTAAGAGGAAATTCTGATATTTTGTGTCACTAGTATTTTACAGTTTGATGAAAAATCTGACAGATAAAAAATTGGATGTAGGAGAAAAACCAAAAGACAGGAGCTGTTCACTGTCCAAACAATATAGAAAGCATTAAAACAGTCTAATAAATGTTGGTAGAAAAACTAGATTGTTATTTCAGTGAAAACAATTTGATTGAAATGAGAGATGAATGACTTTAAACCAAACCATTGAAGTAACACACCTTTCTTTTCATGGCCAGTGACTGTGGCTTTGTCAGCCGGGGAGGTGAACTCTGCTGATTCTCATCCCCGCCATCCTCCTCGCTGCTTTCCTTGGATTGCTCTGCCGATTGCCCTCGCTCCCCCACTACTGCCACACTTTCTGGAGATCGCAAATATTTATTTTTAGATTGTACTTTTGCAGGTGATTGCCTACTATTAGTTCTCGTGGAGAATATGTCTTGCTCTTCCTTTTCCCAGCAGCTAGCTTGTTCCATCAGACGCTCAGCCTGAAGGGTCGAGGTTAAAATAATGGGTCACTGAAAGAGCATTTACTTAGCCACATCCTTTATGTCCAGCTAAAGAGTTACAATAAGTCAACCCTGATTAGCAGCGCTGGCTAACCTAGCAACAACATTTCAGCTGAATCATCGAGTAGCTCCTTCACAACAGTTAGGATAACAAACCAAAGAAGATTGCATTTCATGGGATATTTAGCACTATTAATGATGCAGCGAATTGATTTAAATCCTTTAGCACTACATTACATGCCCACTGACATGGATCACTTTGAGCAAGTTCATAACACAAAGAATCGATTGACACTGTAGCCCCTGAGCTCTGCACCAAATTTGATCTGATTACATGTTCTTCGACTACCTCACGAGTGAGAAATACAGCTCCATGACAGGTGATTCATGTTTTAAGTTTTCATCTTCATCACCCTGAAGTTACCATGTCTTGCTGCACAGCTTCCAAAACTGGTGCATTACAAAAATATCAGTATTCTCTACAATTAAGCACTGCTCAAAATTAAAACTACTCTATGTAAGACAGCCTAATGTTGAATATTCAGAGTGATGAAATCCAACGGAAGGGAAATTCAGAATAAGAAGTTTCCAATCTTACCTCCTTTTCTGCTTCTCTCTCTTCTTCAGAAACTGCAGCATTAGAAACTAACAAAGGAGTCCACCTCAAGCTTTCAGGATCTACTTCATTGATACGTGGATTCGCTTTCAGTTTCTCCATGTGACTCGAAATCAGCTTTTCTCTTCTAATAATTACAAATCTACAATCCAAGAAAAAGTAATTTTAGAAAGTGATCACCTAAACCAACCTTCCTACTGTTTAAATCTGTTTGCACAATAACCTGTGAAAATATATGGGTAAATAAATGGATACCTCAAACTAAAAATATTAGCTGTCACACACAGATAACACGCTTACACTACTGACTGTTTAATAAGAGGAAGCGAGGAAACAACAGTGTATGAAGTGAAAGCTCAATACCAATCATCACTGGGGCAACAGGGAAGCAAGTAAAGGTTTTATAGTTGACTACTCTAAATCCACTCCAGAGGTTTAGTGTTGGCACTTCAGATGCTGACAGAATAATTTCCAATTTTCACATAACATACAAGCATAAATAGAAAACACTGCGGATCATCAAGTAAAGAGCAAGAAAGTCATTAATATTACAAGTGAAGATGGCAGCTAACTGGACGAGAAAGCAACTTAGAAACACAGGTTTTCTAACGAAGCATAAAAATGTACCTTAGTCCTATGCTGATGCAGTAGAAAAAAACTTTCTAATTACTATGAAATGAGGTAGCATACCAAAAGCAGGTAAAGACTAACACAATAGTACAGTATGCAAATTTACTAGCACATATCCCACTGAAGCCCCCATTACAAAGAACTATATGATTTTAAACAACTTTTTTTTTAAACAAGGATTGCAAATGCTGTAAAAATCAGATAAGTGACAATATTGCTTTTCACTTAGATAATGCTATAACCAAAATCAGATCCAGGTGAACCCTTTTCACAGAATTGTGACAAACTTCTGTGCCACTACCTGTAAGAAAAATTAACAAAATGTAGGAAATCATAAGAGGCCATACCCAATGTGTCCGGCAGGAATTTCAAAGACAAGATTTATTTTCCTGGCTCAGCCACTGACCTTCTGGATACCATTGGCCAGGTCAGTTCAGGTACCTGTCTAAGCTTTACTACCTATGAAAAAAGACTGACCTTGTTCATAAAATATTTTGAATTCTACAGAGGAAAAAAATGTTATTTTCTAACTGGGTGTCACTATTCAGGACCTATAACAATTTGTGATAGGGCAGAAGTTGCATGTAAGTAAGGAACACTTATTTGATTCTCCCTTAAAATGTATTTGTCCCATTAGGTTGCACATTAATAAGCACTCCAGAAAGTGAAGGTTTTAATGCACTGACAGCACTCCTCTTAATAGTCTCAATAACACCATCCTGTAAAGCCAACCTCTTTTTTGACGACTTGTATTCTTACTAGTTCAAAACTTGCTAACTTTGAATACTAGTGCTGGTACACATAAAAAGGCTGAGCTATTCCAATACCAACTTGATTTTTTGGCAGCCCACTGTTTCTAAGGCAGTTTTGCTTGATTAAACCTTCCATGACTGGAAGAATTAAGAAGCTCTTCAGAAACACAAACACCACTGAAAGTCATTTCAGGTGTTTTATGAAAAAAAGAGCTCAAACAACAAAACAAAACCCACTTAAAATCTAAAACATCAATCAAGATTGTTAAGAAAGAAGATAGTCACAAAATAAGAACTCACCTTCCCAGTGCACTGACTTTCAACATTGATGTAACATTAAACAGAAACTTTAAAAATCCATTTGCATTGCCAGTACCTTGGGCAGGAGGGCTTCACGTAGTGCTGGTCTGATCCCATGGTTTATGAGAATTTGTAGGGATTGAAAAAGGGGATGTGGAGAAAAAGACTGCCACCCACTCTTCACTGAAAATGTTTATCTGGCTGCACCCTTCTAATGACTATTAACATGAAAGAGGGTCTAAAAAACCCACCATTTGTTTAGTAACAAAATACTCTTTACATAAGACCGCATTAATGAGATGTGGCTATAGTGACTCCTTCAATAAGATGCTTATTGTTCATTTTGAAGTCAGAATTTTACACAGATGCTTTTCACATCAACTGTTTTCTAAGTAAAGAAAGTAAATGTTTTGACTCAGTATTTTTAAATTTTTTTTACAAAATTCACTGACCTATCTTCTCTTTTATCTATCATGCTATGTTGCTGCAGGGTTGTGGCAATATCATGTGGACACATTCCAGTAGCTCGACTCATTCCTTTGATGCTGATTTGTTTTTCATGGTGGCAGTTAAGGTATTCTAATATGACACTTTTCCAGTAAGCCAAGTATGAGAGACGACCCAGATCAGACAATGGCTTTTCAGGGGATCCTGCTTGACCCTCTCTTCTAGAAAGTAAATAGCCTAGAAGGAAAAGAAACAGAATACTTTACTGAGATAACAGAACTAAAGAATTTTAACTGCCCGTTAAGAAAGTTGATAGTAATAGAAAGATCAGTATGACTGGTTATATTATTGGTAACTCTTGCAATTAAAGAACTGCTACTTGCAAAAGAGATTTGTTTTCATCATCATAGTGGCATAGAAAAGGATGAAATCCTTGTAAGAGACTCAGACATCCTAAGAATCAATCATTAACCAACCCCCACACCCCTTCTAATCATAAGGCAAGGAGGAAATAAAAAGCAAACACATTTCAGAACAGATCCATCATACACAATCTTGTTTAGACCTACAACTCCCTGGCCTTCCGACTTACAGCACTGAAGCCAAGAATTTTCAGAAAAATCTCATGAGAAAGTATTGTGGGTAATATAATTTAAGTCAGTTTTTTTCAGGAAGCCTCAGGTGATGCAAGTTTTTGATTAAACAGTTAGTTGTATTTTAGAGGTGACACATAATTCACAAGTTGAATTACTTGTGAATTCACAAGGAGAATTACTTAGGAGAAATAATTTGTAAAATAATCTCCCTTAATTCACGTTTAAGAACATTCATGTAATTCTAGTTGGTAGTCCTCAAGACTGTAACCAATCAGCTATTCTACAATACCCCACCTTCATTTTACATTCTATGTATATTGCAAGTCCTTTTTAACTTTCTTCAGCTCTAAGAAGCTTTTACAATTTAAATCAAAGCACACCTGCTTGGACATAACAGAAGTCTGGTTTTTGCCACCATTAAAACTAACTCGGGAGAAAGAAAAAAAAAACCAGCACAATTAATAAAATCTATCCTCTCACAGTAATTCATCCCTCCACGATACATATTCTGCACTTTGCCTTTACAAACACTACTAAAACATGGGCCTTAAACACTAGGCTTACAAAATGCTTATTCCACCATAAGCACAGACATCATGCTAATGGAATTACATTACTCAGTCATTTGGAATCCAACAACATATATGGTTCTTTTGCCTTTCAATATTCTTAAATACTTTAAAAAAAAAAGTTGGAATCTGTCCTTTTATTTTTCCAAGACTACTTTAAAACATATCTAGTACAGCTATGTCACATTTGCTAAACAAATCCTCCTGACTTCTTCATAAAGTTTCTCCTAATCAAGTTTGCTATAAATTAAAAACATCCAGCTTTGAGCAAGGCAGTGGCTGTTTCCCTCTTTTTTTGCTGTATGCTCTACCATAAACAAACTGTATGCACATTTTAAAAAATACTTATAAAAATATGAAATGCACATGTCCATGTATATTTACTCAGCCTGAAACAATGCTCTTCTCTTTTTTCCAGGGCAATGTAAAAGGTCCACAACAGAATTCGGAAAATACATATGCACTAGA
This sequence comes from Streptopelia decaocto, assembly GCF_964273445.1. Lineage (NCBI taxonomy): Eukaryota > Metazoa > Chordata > Aves > Columbiformes > Columbidae > Streptopelia > Streptopelia decaocto. Next base: position 49,317,781 of record NC_138659.1, read on the forward strand.
CATCACACTCTCACCTCCAGTTTGCATAAAAATGTTTACACAGAAAAGTAGACATCCTAGTACATTCCAAGTGATTACTAACAACACGGATACTGAAATAAGTAGTGTACCCTTTGTATCTATTAGCATGATTTATGATAAAATGCCAGAGCTTCAGGAGGAATGCCATCCCACATCTGCCTAATTCTACACAGCACATGGCTGCCTACATCTGCATGGTACCACTGGAAACTCTGCAAGTAAATTTCTTGTGTTTCACAGAAGAAACACTACCTTTATACTTCAGAAAAGGGGGGTGTTTTAACATTTGAAGTTGCAGCATATTGCATTTTTTTTATAACTAGACGATACATCTTAGTACTACCTGTAACAGTTATTGACAGAAAAATTTCACATTCAAAACCACACTGCGTCCTAAACAGTTTGAAGGTAAAGAATTGTTTTACTTCCAACCACACAAAAGGAGACCTATAGTGTATAGCCTTGTCTGCATAATTTCAAACAAAGCTTCACTTGTACCAAGAAAGTATTTTGCATCAGCTTGTTTATAACATATGAAGACAAGTTTTATATTAAGACATCATTGCCTATTGAAAAACATGCAAAACTGTAGCAGTACAAGTAGTGATAGAAGTGTCAACACAGGAAGAGAGAAAAACAGGTCATTAAAATAAATCCATGAGAACTTATATTTGCTTCAAGTAACTTTACAATTTAACCTACCAACTTGACATGTAAGAAAACTTGGGCACTAAAGTGTATGTAGACTGTTTGCAAGACCTGGACTTCATTCTTGTATTTTACTATAAAATTACTTTGATAAGAACTTTCTTCCTCCGCTTCCATTTTCCTCCTACATAACAGGGCTGTAACTACACTTTTTTAGTAAGCATCTCATGAGGCTTAATAAGAAACCACTATCAAGAGCCTGGAATCACCAGTTAGGGAACCACACGTAGTTCTACTAGTATATCCTTGCTCATTGGATCCTTCCAATGGCTGTGAACTTTGAGATTAGTTCTTAGTGGTAATTTTCACATACTCTACATTAAAGCAGTGAAACTTCACCTGCAGGGCAATAACATCTGTCGGTATTCTTCCTCCTTCCATTCTACAATATAACCTTGGCTTATCCAAGATACATTATATAGGATCAAAACTATAAATCAGAGGTAACAGTCCCAGTTACATGTAACGAGCACTGAATAAAAAGTTTCTCTTAACAGATTCTGTGATTTGAATGACATCTATTAAATTAAACTTACCAAAGAGACGCCAAATAATTGATCTAAGTTGCAGGTAAATAAAAAACACTGATCTTGGTAGCTCGTGTATCTATCCTGAAGTATCTGAAATGAGTACAATATTCCCCTGTTAAACAAATACCCCCAGTGTCATTGTGTCTTCCTCATCTTAATAATGGATAGCCTCAAAGTGGAAACCTGAAAGAATTCTTTTAAACTATAATACCTGATATGGGAGTACGAACAACAGCAACGTTCAGAGGACAAAATACAGCTCCTGCCCACCCACCCTCCAAGAGTAAACAAGTCAGACTGTGTGTTACACACAAAACTGCTTGACCTAATCTAGAAGAACAAGGAGTTGTCCATCTTCTAGGCATATGAGTGATAGTATCACAAAATTAAACAGCCAAAATACCATTAATGATTTTTACTTCTTGCCTTATCTTCAGCCTTCATAGTGAAGCAACATGCCACGTGCAATTTACAGCCTTTGATTTTTGTCATGCAAACCTTCCCAGAACCACTAAGGTTTTATCTTATTCAAGATTTAAAATAATTGAAGAAATCCAGCCTGAGAAAGGGCAAGCTAGTACAAGATACATATATTTTATGCTTCCAACACAAATTTAGGAGATAAGACATTAAAGCATACATTTAAAGAAATTAACTTGAGCAGTATCTTGTAATTTCAATCTATAGCAGTCTTATTATGTAACTCCCCTGAAAGAGCTGCAGAGTCCACAACAATAATACATCTGTGTCAGTCCCCAGAAACTTCCAGTTAATTATTGGTTTTGCTATGCTCAGTTCTGCCTCTTAAAACAAATCAAACAGTGTGACATCTGAGGTCCAGCTTGATTGTACCCTGTTCTGACAGAAAAGTCCAAGGGATAGACTAAAACAGGCAACCACCCTGCAAAACTCACACACAAACAGAATTAATCTGGCTCTGTCCGAACAAACAGAACCCACCAGATGTGTACCATCCCCACACTTTTTGGCATTTTTAAGAACTTGGTAAGATTTGTCAAGTATCACTGTCTTTCGCAAGCTGCACAGAGTCCTTCCTCCATTCACTGCATTTACCCGTGTTCACTAGTACTAGTCTTAATTATTGTCATGTCCGCCAATATGGCTGGTACTGACATGAGGTTAATTGACTTGTGTATCTCTAGCTTTCTCCTGAAAAACTACTACAAATCAGGATCATATCTGCCCCCTTTCAGTCCTATGGCATGAAAGTAATTTTATACATACTTCAAGTTACAAACTGCCATAAGCAGCTATTTCATTACTAAGTCTCTTATCTTCAAATTCCCAAGACGCATCTTGCCTTCCACACCATACACACTTTCAAACTTCACTGCATTGCCTTTCTGATGGTAAGCACAAATCACTCCACAATTTTAAATAAGGCAGGTACCATTTAGCTTGAGACAGCTGAATTAAGTTTTATTATCTACTGAAGAAATACAGACTTATCCCTTTGCTTTTAACGTGGTAGCCAAGGCAGGCTAGCCCTCAAATAGTGCAAGAAGAAGACAGAGATGCAGATGACAAAGGTCAGTGGCACAGGAGAAAGCAGCAAAGACACTACAGAATTGAACTGGTATACTGAGAAAGACCAAGTGAACAAAAAAAAAAAAAAACCAAACTGACAGAAGGAAGTCAAATGAAGTTTGAAGATATTCTTTACAGACTCTCCTGCAACCTGTGTGCTCTCTACACACACTTTATATTCTATAGCAGGGGTGACAGACTCATTTTCACCAGGGGCTACATCAGTCTCATGGCTGCCTTCAACTGGTTGAATGTAATTTTAGGACTGTATAAATATAACTACTCCTACGCTTACACAGTCCTAAAATTACATTCAGACCTTTGAAAGCAACTGCGAGGCTGATGTGGCCCCCGTGAAAATGAGTTTGACACCCCTGTTCAGTAGCAACAAATAAATCAATTTATCATTTTATTTCTGATGAATGGTCAAAGAAGAGAGATGTAGCTAAAAAAAAAAAAAAAAAAAGTTATTTGAGTGCATTTAAGACTGACCACAATCATTATAAAGCCATTAGGTTTTCAGCTAAGTAATTTAACTTGATTCAATTAAACCACAAAACCAAAAACCCCAGTCTTGTCCTCCCTTCCCTCCTGCCCATTTGTAACCTAGCCGGGGGTGTTTGACTGATACTTGTTTGTGTGCAGGCAGGACAGCATGCCCACATTGGGGCTCAGTTACACACAGCCATAGTTGAACTGTGGCATGCATATTGCACAGGATTGAATGAACACTTCATTAGTGGTTTCCTGTTCACCTGAGAAGCAAGGGAACTTAGTTAATATGAAGGTTTTGTACAAGCATTTTTGATGTAATTATATTTACTATTTCTATTTTTAAAAAACTTTATATCCTGGAACAATCCTTGAAGTGCTATATTTTATATTAAATACAGAGATTCCTTTGTTTAGCTTAAGAGGAAGCAGTCGGTTGCTTAGCATCCACACTTCAGAAAATGAAAGAACTGTAGCAGAATAAGCTCTAAGAAGGTAAAACAGAGAGCTATATTAGGCTTGTGAAGTATAATAAGTATATTAGTCCTCCTTTTATGAAGTTATCACAACACCTCTTGCAATCTCCAATGGGCATTTTATTCAAAATTCAATGTAGCTGGAATACAATCCATCCAGAGCATTCTGACAGTTTCAATGCAATCTACACTAGAAGATGTCACCAGCTGAATCTCCAGTAGTATTTCCTGTGTTCTACTCTCCATGTGCTCCCTTAACAGAGCATCTGACAGATCAACTTTACCACACACAAACGACACCGTGCCATATACAATGGATACTGTGCTGATCTAACAGAACTCCTCCTGTCCTTGAACTTCACTATTTACAGCCAGGCAGGTTCTTGGAGAACAGTGCCACAAAGAAAGGCACTGGGAAGGCATCATGTATGATGTTTAACTATTGTTGTGAAAAATATTTCACTTCATTGCATCGCATTGCAATGCATTGTATTGTCTTCAGCAGAGACAGACAGAATCAGCAAAAACATGCCTGAATGGCAAAATACTGAATCTCATTCTGTACCTGGACAAATACTTAAAAATTGCAGTTCCTTTCTCCTGTGCTACTAGAAACAAACCCACATATTTGTGTTTCACTTATGAAGGTTAAAAATCAAAACAAACATCATCTTCAAAGTGGACCTTAAGGGTAGAGACTCATGAGTCCTACATTTCAGCTAGGATAGATTTTTTGTTTGCTATAAAAAGCTGAAAATAAAAGTTTACACTGAAAAATCTAGAAGAAATTTATCTGACAGTCTGTGATCTAGGAAACAGCTTTATGTATCAATCACATAATGCAGTGGAGACAAAACACAGTTCTGATCTTATTTAAGTAGTCATGTTCAATATCACTTTCTAGGAAATCAATAATATTAACCTGCCTGTGATGTTCTTGTAACAGAGACAGAACTCAGTCTACAAAAAAAACCCAAACCAAACAAAAAAAAACCCAACAACTTAAAATTAAGAGTATTCCAGAGTCCTCATTTTGGATCATCCTAGCTCTTCCCAAGAACACCACTCTTCACCCAAAATTTGTAATTCAAAGTTACATCTTCACTTTTTTTTTTTTTAATCATCTGCAGATTAGATTGGCTTTTACCTTAAAGAAAATCAGTGTTTCCTTCAAAACTAGAACCACATGGGTGGTAATTTAATGCAAGAAGATAAGTAGAACTTTGCTTCACTGCAAACACTCATTACACAGAAACATTTACATCCCATTTCTTCCCTCCCATTCACAGAATTATTAATAAATGTAACGCTCATAGAATGGTTTGTGTTGGAAGGGACCTTAAAGCATCACCCAGTTCCAAGCCCCCTTCCCTGGGCAGGGTCACCTTCCACCAGACCAAGTTGCTCAAAGCCCCATCCAGCCTGGCCTTGAACACTTCAAGGCATGGGGCATCCACAGCTCCTCTGGGCAGCCTGTTCCAGTGCCTCACCACCCTCATGGTGAACCATTTCTTCCTTACATCTAATCCAAATCTGCCCTCTTTCAGTTTAAAGCTATTACCCCTTGTCCTATCACTACATGCCCTGTAACAAGTCCCTCTCCAGCGTTCTTTCAGGTCCCCTTTGTGCACTGGAAGGCTGCTATAAGGTCTCCCCAGAGCCTTCTCTTCTCCAGGCTGAACACCCTAACTCTCTTAGCCTGTCCTCACCGAGAGGTGCTCCATCCCCCTGATCATCCCTGTGGCACTCCTCTGGACTCATTCTAACAGGTTCATGTCCTTCTTAGGCTGAGGGCTCCAGAGCTGAAATCAAAGCTCTTGAATAGGAGCAACTTTGAACAGCAGTAGACTTGGCAAATAGAAAATATTTATTCTATTCATCAGGGTTTCATGAAGACAGCTTCCTCTCGTGCTTTTTAGGCTACCACCTTCCATGCTTCCAAGTGAAACTGCTTGATCATCACTGTCCTGGTTTTGTTAAAAACAAGACCAGTTTCCCTTTTAGAAGAACTTGCTGAAAGGAAAATTCACTAAGTAACTGCATTTTTCTGAATTTGGCTGCATGTTTTTTCAGACACTGTTCGCTCCAGAGGTGATAACGGTAGCAATGGTATGCAGAAGAGGCCCAGGTTTAGACTTACTGCTATGGCAGCCAAGGTTGCTGATAAATTTCACACGTCATTTCCCCTAAGTGAGAGGGGCGTATTTGCAAGGAGGGGAGGACAGAACAGGTGACTAAAATTGATCAGCTGAGTATTCCATCCCATAGATGTTACACACCCTATAAAAGTAGGAGATCACAAGGGTCTTGCTCTCTTCGATGATGGCCAGCATCTGAAGAGGACCCTGTTTGTCGTCTCTGCAATCCAAGGCCTGGTTCCAGACCCTGCATCTCTGAATCCAGTTCCAGGTTACTGCAGAGTCCAGCCCAGGACTTCGAGGTGCCTGCCCTGCAGCCGCCAGAGCAAGGCTGGCTCCACCAGGCAACCCTGCACTACCCCGGGAAATTCAAGATTGGTTTGGTATATTTTGTATTGTTTTCTCTATTTGTTAGTAGCATTATTAAAGCTTTTAAAACTTTTTCCAACTTGAAAGTCTCTCTCCCTTTTCCTCCTATTCCCTTTCCTTAGTGGGGAGGGCAGGGGGGTAAGAGAGAGCATCTGCCACAGTTTGTCACCCTGCAGTAAACGATGACAATCACACTGGTACTTTGCTTCAAAGAGGAAAATTTCTATTGTGAATCTTCTTTTAATTGACATGCAAGAAAAGGACTCTCGACCTTTTAAAGTATAAAGAATCAATAATTTACTAAAATGCCCACAAAACAGACAACAGTTTCATTACATCTGAATAAACTTCCAATCAGTTTTAAACCTGGCAAGTCAGACGGTAGTCTTGAAACAGGTAATGACTGAGAATCAAAGTGGGGAAAAAACTGTATGAAGAACTGAATTCAAATTTATTAACCTCAGCTTCCAAAATCAAGTCTCTTTTTGCCACTGTAATCTGCCTCACAGCAAAATACAAAAGCAAACTTCAATGGTTCCAAACTTGCTCAAGCCTTGACTCCACAGAAAGCCCATTTTAAACACAGATTTCAACTCACAAACAGGAATTACTTAGCTTAGAACAACTGTCAGATTGTAAGCTCTCACAGAGTCATGAAACAGCTACTGAGCTGCTACAACATACAGCATGTCATAGTAAGGTAAACTGCCACCAGCTTCAATTTGCCTACGAGACATGTCATCTGTATGTACCGCTATTCAGCAGCTGAGTTGTAAATGGCTTAACTGCCTGTGAATCAAGGAGAAGACAGACAACAAAGAGAGAAAGAAGCACTGTTTCCATTCTAAGGGGCAGACTTGCTCTCCAGCTGTGCACTAAGGCCACTGCAATCAAATAAACTTGAACAGTTGCACAGAAATGCCGTCAACGCACAACTAAACCCCATTTTATCTTTCTGGACCTATTCAGCTATACTAACAGTAATACATCACCGATCTTGAAGAAACCTGCCAGTGTTGAGTACCACATCAAGTCCAGTTCAAAAAGCACCGATGCAACACAGCACTTATATGACAGCCTGCTGACAACTCTTTACTTCCAAACTTCCTAAAGTTTACTTCCAAAGTAAGTTTTCCTACCATGAGCTAATCTAATGCTAACAGCAGAAACTTCAGAAGACAGCAGATGTAGAAATACCTGTAGACAGAATTTATACAGATCCAGAAGCACCTTAGCATTTGTTATGTGACTTACACCAAGTCAAATGCTCTGTCACCTTTGTAATATCATAATGATACAAATCCATTTATTTCTCTCATTGCTGCAATTGTTCACTCTTGTCTTTTTTGAACATGTATGTAACATTTGCTGTTTCTTTCAGTTACTGAGAAAGTTCCCCACTTGCCTTGACTTCTCAAAGATGATAGGGAGACGTCTTGCAATCATGCCAGCCAGTTCCCTTAGCTGAATCTCACCTGGTCCTGCGAGTTTATATCCATTTCACTTAAGTATTCTATAACGTGATCTTCCTCTAACATGGATGGCACCTCTCTATGCTGCTTAAATTCTGACACACCTGAGAATAGGTCCTCGCAATGAAAACCAGGGCAACGTAAATACTGACTACCTCAGATCCCTTCTGAGATCCCCAATGCACTCCCATGTCATAACACGATGCCTACTCCATTCAGGAGCAGGACCATGTTCTGCTTACTCTTCCTTTGGCTGCCCACATACTTGTAAGAGCTCTCCCGTTGCTCTCCATATCCCTCAGCTTTGGTTTAATTCCATTCCTGTACATGTTAACAATACCGGACTTCATTTTTGCTCAGTCAGGAGCTCTCCCTGCAGCCTGGCAGGCTTACTCTCATGCCTGCAATTTTCACGAACATTAGAATGAGTCATTTTTGCAGTCTGTCACTGGAGATCAACATGTCCTGTGATTCTTTGCCCTTCACAACAGCCTCTTACAGGAAAGCACTTACTGGTTCTCTAAGTAAGGTAAAATTCCAGGCCTTAGTCTGCTTGTTACCCTCCTCAGTTCCCTTAGGATCTGAAACCCTACTATCTCACAGCCACTACAGCCTGGGCTGCCATTGACTATTATTTTCCTGATCATTTTATCTTTATTTGCAAGTACCAGATCCAGCAAAGCATTTGCCCTAGGGCAAATACACTGCAGAGGTCTGCTGGATTGCTTGTACCCTGCTGTGCTGCCCTTCCAGCACAGTGTTTCAAGCAGTCCTTGAGAACAAGGGCCTTCCACTAGTGACATCCAGTCACTTGGAAGGTTCATCCTCTTGCCTTTTTGATCGGGCTGTCTATAACAAATGCCCACCACAGTATTGATGACTACTGCCCTATCCTCTGATTCTGAGGCATATAGACTTGACAGACGTGCCACCCATCTCACAGCAGAGTTCCATGCTTCCAAGTCACTCCTTTGCGTAGAGCACAAACTTCCCTCCTTAGCTTCCCTGCCTATCCTTCCTGAAGAGGCAGTTATCCACCTATTGCAGCAGTTCAGTGTTCTGAGCTACCCCACTGCATCTCTGTAACCCCAACAAGGTTACAACTTTAAGACAGAGCACAGTCCTCTAATTCCTCCTTTTTTTTCTTCAGGATTTGAGAAACCGGAATAATAGGATCTCAAATGCAGTGTGAGAGGGCCCCTTTCCCCGCCTACCCCAGTCATGCTGTCTCTTGCAAACCCCACTCTCCAAGAAGCCCAAGCCCTGGATGACTCTTATTTCCCTAGAAGTTTGGTCCAAGTTAGTTTCTGATGTGCCAGCACAGTCATTCCAACTAGTGCCTGTGATTCATCACCATCACAGTTGTGTCAACTCCAAACCGCTCTCTGGACCCTCAGGACACCCCATTCTGGGCCAACAGTTCCATTAAACTGTCCAGTTTGCAGGTCTTGGTCATTGGTGCTACACACATTTGTTAAATAAGAAGCTGTACACAAGCCTACTTCACCTCACTTCAAGACTTCCTACTTGACAAGCAACTTCACCTGCTGTCTCTTGGTTCCCAAACATAGTTCAATCACCTTCTGAACTAAAGATCCATCAACACACTCCCTCCTTCTATGCTGTGATCCAAAATGCTCATGCTGAGTCATGAACTAAATTAATTGTACACAACTCCTTATTTATCCTTAACCACTATCACACAGCTCTAAATGCAGCCATCTTGTTCCATTTCCTACCATTTAGTCCAAACGTTGCTAAGTACATGAAACTAATACAAATATTCTATCATATTTTACAGCATACTGAGTTTACAGCACGGGTCATCGCATTTGTATGTTTTTCTACTGTTACGAAAAAGTGAAAAACACACTTTAAACAAGTATGGGTCTCCATGAAGTGTTAAGATAGACACTTTTAAGAAACTTCACCAAGGGGCACATATACAGGGTGTTTCAAAAGTAGGGATGCAACTTCGAAGCAGTATCTGTATTCTCCTATTATTTAGGATTCATCTTGAAGAGCACGTCTGTGAACTTGTATCCAGACAGACAAAGGTTGCAAAATGTTTAATACTTGTGGTTTTAATTTGAACATTGTAGATACCTTTCTGCCCATTTTAAACACTGTCTTCCTATCAGGAAGTATTGCATGTAGCACAAATATGCCCTCTAAACTCTATAGACTCACAGCTGTTCAAATAGCAGATGACGAACTCACATGTATTTTAAGTAATCGCTTGGTCCAGAGCAATTACATAATAAATAACAACATTTGGACATGTCCTCGTTTTGTTAAAAACAAGACCAGTTCTCTTTTAGTGAATTTTCCCTGCAGCTAAGTTCTGCTGAGTAATGTATGTCAAATGCATGGTGCACCTCTGCACCAGCTGTACAGATCACCTACATTGCAAATTAGAGCAACAATACATGCAATTAAGCATGGGTAGAATGGGTAGCAAAAGGACAGGAACAGCGTACTGATATCATGAAAATGGGAGTCAAGTAACAGCAGGTTGTAAGAACAGATTTTCGTCTACTGATTTCTCTCCTTATAATGTAGCCTTCACAGCAGAAGTCCATTTAGAAACGTATACACTACCTCAGCAAAATGAGAAATTAATGCTATGCTAGCATTCTGGACTTCAGTCTGGTTTATAGGAGTAATAGCTTTTCCTCATGAACTTTATTAACTTAGAGCTATCTCATGTTCATAGTTACACATGCACATCACAATCAAGTACATAAAGGTTTACATACACTTCCACATACAGCAACAGTATCCCCACACCACTGAACTAAGTCTTGTACAGAAGACAGAATCAAGTTACTTTGGAAAGCCTTCCAGATACACAATTTTAAGATACCAATGCATTGCTGAAAACCCTGAGCAGACAAGGGAGCCACAACAAAATCAAAATACTGACAGAAGTTGGAAATAGCGCGAGATCTACTTCTCAGAGGCCTCTAGTTATAAAATTGAGCCTTTCTGAAAGTCATAAGCAGTAGTTTGTGCCCAAAAGGTTGCCCTTACGTAATCAGCACCCCTCAAATCCTATGTGCATTTCGTTAACATTACCATCAGAAGAAAATGCATTCATGAGAATCTATCCAGAACAAAAGAAACAACCAGTGAACTATTTGTCCTTGCATGTTCAGAGTTCTTCTAAGTCTCTTTAAAGGTCAGCCCTCACAAATTAATTACCAGACTCAGACAGATGGAATCAAGCACTTTTCTATTAAACTTTGTTTTCTTTGAAACTTAACCAAGTAAAATAAGTCCATCAATAGGGAAACAAAGAACTCTTAAGTTTTCACATAATGTTCTGTATCAAACCAGAGATCTGAAAGAAGAGCAAGTCCTAGTAACTGTTTTTATAATACACCAGTATTATAAGTGAAGATTTCTCTCAAACCAGCATTTCAAGTTATCGTAAGAGACTTCCTTTTGTCTTATAAAATATCAAATACTTTGTTTCAAAATTATATTAACAAGTTCTGCAGACACAGGTTCAAAAGGATAGTCAGAAAAATCAAAACAATTGAGTATTCAGAGAGGATGGCTCAAAGCAGTTAAGGCAGCTCAGGATTCCAAGTTCAGAGGTATGACCATGAGTGGAAGGCAGAAATACGAAAGGTGAAAGTGTGAGCTTATTAAGACTTAAGATTCCGAAAGCTGTAATTCACGTTACTGATTTTTTCATAACTATTCTGTGTGTCTCTGAACTGTTCTTATCTGTGTCAACGGGAGGAAGGTCAAAGATAGAGGACCTTAAGTAGGTGTTAGTACCCTCTTTGAAAGCACTTTTGAGGCAGCTTCAAAGAATCCCAATGCCACGATCCACACAAACACTATAAAATAAAAAAAAGACCAGCTGTAACTTGAGATGCTTAGATCAGTGAACAACCTGCTACATTCTCTTTTCTTCTTTGTCTGGCTATAGAAAAGCTTTCTTCGTGATGAACAGAGTAAGCCAAAGATTCTCTCATTATTGTTACAAGAAATAATGCCAGCTCTCATTCCTCTCCACATCCTCAAGTAAACTCAACACAGGGGGCCCAAAACCTTTAGTTCCTTTATAGAAAGCTTCACAGAAGAGGTTAGGGCTAAACAAATGCCCTTCACGAAGGGAAAGAAAGTAAGGATGACTGCCTTACAGTCAGACCAACAAAAGGCACCCTTTGAGTGAATTAATTGGCTAACACTTATTTTACCTGTGCCAGTTGCCAGTAAACCCTTCTAGAGGAGGTTCTGTGTACAAAATGGACTACTTATAAGCAGATGTGAAAGCATAAGCAAGGGAAAAGGAACTGAAATACCCTTAAAAGCAAGACTTGGATGCACAGAAGGCATCAGTCCTGACTCCCAAATGGATGAATAAGTTTGTCGGTAGGTTAAGTAGTTTAGAAGAACATTAACAAGGCTGGATTGTTCTCAATTTTATAAGCAATGTTTGAAGTTATTATTTAAATTGCATTTTAAAATTATTAAATAAATGGCACTGAACAGTAAACTGTTTACACAACTCTAACCATTTAATGAATTTAAGAACTGCCATTACCTTCTGGTGTTTAATGTTCACAGCACATGAATATAATTCTTAAAAATATGTTCAACATGCCCATTACAAAATATTACCTGTTTGCCTTCTAAGAGGCTCTACATACTCCTACAAGACTCAGCTGACCAGACTTAGGAGGATGGACTTAGGAGGCTACACCTAATATAACATGCAAAATCTTCACACGGCACTGGGGCCAACCAGATGGCATCGACACCAGTGAGCTCCGACTCTCAGCTAGAGTATAAACCTGACTGTTAACGTAATTCTCCCAGATCTGTGGCTCAGGAAAATTGTTATCACACTTGGAAAGTTACAGATGTCCTAGATCAAAACTGTATCAGGGATGGTTTTAACAGTTTTGGAGTAGATAAGCAAGTTCCAGAGCCCAAGAGCTTTTCCTCTAATTGTTTCATTCATACCTACAAAAGATAACCTAGTAGTACTACAGAACACGAATAAAAGTAAAATGGGGAGTCAATACTGAGAACTCAATAGGCACATCTAGGAAATCATTGCTAATACTGTATTTGCTCAGGTAAGTGGTCATGACACACATACTCTTTAGACACAACAGAAGATGCAAGTTGTGTTTGTCTTACATATGCAGCAAAACACCTTTGCTGTTCATTTGCTCTACTGAAGCATGCAGCAGCACAAGGGATTAACCAAGGAAGCTATAGAAGAAAGAATCAACAGATTAAGGGGGTTATCAGGGAATCTCATGGTGATACCTGGTTAGCCAGCAGATACAGAAGCTGCATGATAAAAAAAGAGCACATTATCTACCAAGCACTGAACACAAATTTATTACAGCACACTTCAAAAAGCTAAGTCCAAGACATGGCAATCTGGTAAAACTACTGTTACTCAGAACAGCAGCAAACAAGCAAAAAAATAGTTTCTTTACAAGGTAGAACTGCCTGATAAAAGTGATGGCACTGGAAAAGACAGTCATTAAGAAAACCACACGGTTATCTCACTGAGGTGAGATGTCTCACTGTGCCTCAACAACAGGGCGGCATGCTACAAAATATCCACTTTGTCCACTGACTTGCTGCAACACAACCATGTTCTGCAGTCAAAACTAGAAATTCCTGATCATTAAAGACACGCTACTTAAAATCTGTTTTCAGCCACCAGCTTTCAGCAAATGGCTCCTCCTGTTCACTAGTGCCCTATAAAGTCAGCTTTGTCCAACAAACATTTGTTTTCATTGTTACCATGTTTGGCCTTGCCTTTTAGCTGTTTTCAATGCTATCTGAAATAAAGATGCTCTTCAGTTAAAACAGTCTTAGTTTCTGTATCTGAAGTGACATGCCCGATTTCTTTTGCAGTTCTGATAAATGCACAGTGTCTTGAAGCTATATAAAAGTGATGCCAAGAAATCCCAAGAGGCTGATTTTCTTGGAATAATCTTAAGTAAACAAAGCTTGATTCAAAATCCATCTTTATTCTCTCCTCATCTAAATCTCAGCTTGACAGAATGTTCCTTATTAGTTATTTAGAAGAGGCCAAACTCATGCCTTCAGGTCAGCAACACAATCAATCATCAAGAAAAGAACATAAAATAAGCAGCAGCTTTCAGGCTCCCTCACAAATTCACAGCTCCCACAGACACTTTTATCTCCCCCTTAAAGGAGGGGGGAAAAAGGCAGGTAACTCAGCCTTTCATTTGGACACAATACATCTGCAAACACATCAACAAAAATGACCAGAAGATGGGCACAGTGTTCTGTATTGGTGTACACGAGTCAGTCATTAATTAAAACAAAACCACAAAAACATCGCCAAAAAAACAAACACAAAAATCTAACACAAAACACTGGAATGATTCAATATATGATTCAATATGGGCCACCACAGGTAATAAATGACACAGGCCCATTTTACACAGATACTGAAATTTGTGGTGTTGGCTTCACAAATGTAGTTTGAGAATATATTTTTCTGACAAAGGCTATTAAAAGATATTCTGTTCCTCTCCATCCTCAGCCTCTCATTCCCACTCTCCATTGTTTACCTCACTCTCAGCAGTAACAGAGCAGTTCTTTCAGAATTGTAATGTAAGAAAGGAAATGCTGAAATGCTCTTGGTTAAAATAAATTTTCTCTTAAAAAATATGGTCCCACTTCATGCCTGTCTCAATTCTGTTTACACAGTATAGCTAAATATAACTGTAAACATTTTTTTTACAGTGCATTTATTCTTAGATTGTATTTATGCTGTATTTCAGTATTTGTTATAGCAAACTGTAAAACATATTAACACAAGACTTTTGAAAAGAACAGTATAAGGGGTGTTTACAGACAGAGTTCATCATTCCACAGACACTGCCGTTTTTCAAACATTATTCCTACTTCATATCCATATTTGATTTAAGTACTTATACATTTAAAATATTCTATCTGATTTTCTTAAAGTAGTTTTTCCAGAAGTCTACTTCTGACCAATGCCTTATTTCCCATGACCAGACTAAGGGATTTAGACTATCAATCCTATATAAACCATACCAAAGAAGTAGATCCAACCACTTACAGCCCACTGCAGCCTCGTCCCAGCTCTAAATAGCAGGCAGGTATCAGAAGTTCCCAGCAGTTCCATAAGCATCCCAGAACTTACATGCTGTGCATGTGAAAACACTTCCCCTGATCTTTCCATTACAGCATCCACCTCTACCTATTTCTTTTCTGGTCTGCTTTGTTTTCCAGAAGTTTATTTATAAATTAGTATAAAGAACACAGTTTTTCTCAGTTCAAGGTCTGCGTCTTGTTTCCAGCTGAATACAGAGTTTTAAACCAGTTACCACCATCAACCTGATACTACGAGGAAAGTCTACATACATACTTAAAACACAAGCTAAGGCTACATAGCAAAGCAATTGCATGAATCCATCATAATGAAGACAAAGAACTACATGTATTTTGATTATTTCTGCCCTCTTTGGCCCTTTTAGTACTTTTGTCAATAGCCTGTCATTGTTTCTTCTTTTAAGAATACTTCAACACAGAAACAAGGTCATTTCCATAATGTAATCACTTTGCTCATTTGCCTCATTCCAGCTTCCAACCAAAAAAATGAAACCCCTTCAGTAACCTGCCACCTTTTCCAAAGCTCTTCCTTTACCGATACAACCCTTTCTTAGTACCACTGCAAAAACACCAGGCAGCATTTTTACTCTATTCCAACACTTAATTCCAAGACATTTATAGCATTTTTAATAAGTTTCTCATCTTCAAACCAGGGATGACATTTTCTCAAATGCTAGTATCATCTATCAGTCATATGTCGCCTCAAATGACAGGCCACATGTAAATCCATTACTAGTTTCAACTTCTGTTCAACTTGATGTTTTTGGATGACCACATAAACATGATGCTTTTACAAAAAGTCATTGCTTTTCAGGTTTCACAGAGGAGTAACTTAATTTGCTGTTAAAGCAGAAAGCCTAGAAACACTATAGCAGGAACCAGAGACGAGAGTTATGAACCTGATCTTTTGGCAAAGCAACATTTCCAAACCTTCTTAACACACCCAAGCACCACAAAGCCAGTGTGGAAGATGGAACTGGATCAAGAGCTCACTGTCCAAACTGCAACTAGCCATGGGAAGCTTAACCTTGACTTCTTCTGAAGACACTGCAAAAACCCAAGTCATAGTAATAGACATGAGTGAGAAAACTAGGCCCAAAATAAATTATTATTTTCAATTAAAAACAACCTTTTGTCTGTATAAGAATATACAGCCTTTAAAGTATTGGAGCCATAAGGAAGTTCAAAATAACTAGTTGATCCTACAGGAGAAAAAGCTGTTTGAATTGAACATACTCAGACATAAGTGGTTTTGGTTTTGAATGATATTCATGTTTTTCTTCAAGCTTACCAGAAACCAAACCTCTTCCTTTTCACAGAAAATCTGATTACACAGGCTAGACCAGCTATTTCCCAAACTTGTAGGGAGAACAAAATTTCACTAAAGACCAGAAGAAAATTTCATACCCTTCACAGTCTCCTTAAACTGTGACAGCCGTGTATCATGCAAATGGACTGCTATACATGGACATGAAGAGAGACAAACCCAGGATGGGCTCTTATAAAATAAAAGCCCACTCTTTGGTTTACTTCTGGATCAACTTAAGCTGGAATCTACTTGCCCAAAACATAATTTACAGCAAATACAAAATATTGATGCAGAAGTCAATTATTCTCCCTCAGGTACAATCACAATCCAGTCAACCTCACAGAATGCAAGAACAAGGAAATGAAAACAAAACAAAAAGCCCAAACACAAAAAGTTTGGCAAGAGTTATTAGACCTGTAAAAGGTAGGAAGGTATAAATATAACAAGGAAATCAAGACCCTCATTCATTTTAAGGAATTGGTTTTGTATGTTCAGATACACTCCAAGTAAAAATTAGATTCCCTACATGAAA
This sequence comes from Streptopelia decaocto, assembly GCF_964273445.1. Classification (NCBI taxonomy): domain Eukaryota; kingdom Metazoa; phylum Chordata; class Aves; order Columbiformes; family Columbidae; genus Streptopelia; species Streptopelia decaocto. Next base: position 49,334,528 of record NC_138659.1, read on the forward strand.
AGTCAGACTGTTATAAAATAATACTTAATAAAGCATGCTGAGTGTAAACAAAATGAGGAGTTCATGTAAACCATTTTGTCTTCAGTATGACAGGCTTCTAGAAAATAAAGCAGGTTAAACTGATTTTATCTTACCGTAAAGTGAATTAAGCAAAATGAAACAGTATCAAGTCTGCAATTTCACAAACCAACAGTTTCACCATTTGATAAGTATTTATAACTGAACTTGTTTTTGATTTCTAACAGCTCAACAAGTTTCTATAACAGTCAAAGCCCATAACTTCCCTGCCAACACAAAGAAAAAGAATAAAATCTTACCAGCCTTTAACAGAACAGTTTCACACAAAAGTATTTTGTTTTTAAAAACAACCTTTCTATTCAAATGACCAATGACATACAGAAAACTATACATGAAATTTTTGCTGAAGACAATCAGTCAAGAGAACTCAGGCATTTCAGAGCATTCTTTCTTCTCACACTGAAGTACTCTTCCTACAAATCTTTTTTCCACATGTGAGATTACAGATTCTTGAAGAGATAGGCAGATAGACCCTACACAATGCTTTATGTTGGAGTTTACAGAGCAAGAAATAACAGTACTATCAATTTCTACTTGAAATATAGATAAATTTAAGTGGAGTTAGCAAAAAGTTTGAAAAAAGGTCAGAAAATAAATGTATTTTTCTTCTAGCAATATTAAAAAAATTATTTTCCCTTGCAGGTTATAGAGTACCACATAGACTCATCTGTAAAGATTAAATTAGTTCAAGACAAAAGAATGCATCACAATCTGAACAAACGCATTTCACTTACCGAAAAAGAAGCAAATTTTGTACTGCCAACTACATTTTCAGCAGACAGCTGACAAAGCACAAGCCATGTCGTGGCTTAAGGCTGCGTTCTTTCCAGCCTTTCTAACTGTCAAGTGTCTAGATATATAAGAAGTAATGCGAGCAGTCAACTGCTGGCACACAGTTCTTGAGACCTTCTCTTTCGAGGTTTGTAACTATTGTCTTCTGAAAATTACTTGCTTAGTTACATTTTTTTTAGTGTAAAAACTGTTCTATAAAAAGTCAAATACTAGTGACTGTTTCACAGAATTCAAAATAGAACAGTTCAGATGCGTTACTTGCATGACAAATGAAGATGCAACACTCAGAGCTTAAAATTTATCTTCCAGTAACTTTATGAGAACATGGCAATCTACATCACGTTACAGGAAAAAAAAAAGTTTTAAACTATGATAAACTTGCTCTTTCAAGCTTAGATTATTAACTGCGGTTTTGTTATATACCAGTTATAGCCCATTTTCTCAAGCCAGTTAGAACAACTTATTCTCTGGACACCACAAATGAACAGAAACGGTGAAGTACAAAGTAGATGATGGTCAGTCAATTACAATATAGGAGGTAGAAACACAAATACAATTCCAATAAAAAAGTAAATAACTGTTGTTTGTTTGTTTGTTTTGTGAAAACACAGATTTTGGACTCGCTAATCCAGCAGAGGCTATGGCTGTCCCATTTAATGGCATTCAGCCTCCATCCTGCAAAAGGATATACATAAAACCTAGGAAAACATGCCTTGAAGTTTTACCTTCCTTTTTACACCTAGGGAAAAACCAGCCACAAGCAGTTCTCACCACGCTTAATTTAGTTTGCAGCTCTCTCTCACCACAGAGCCAGACTTCCTCAGTCATCTCAGGGTTCTTCTGTTCATTCTGTTGGAGACTGAGACAGCCTGATTCCCAGTCAGTTAAGGGAACCGCTGTTCAGAAAATAAAGGGAAGGCACTGTGGAAAGCTACTGAAAGACTGACTGCGCTCCCAAAGTGGGAAGTCTGTTTGCTACAGCAGAAGCTGAAGCTGGTCTATGGACTATGCCCAGCATGTATACAGCTGCAGCCTGGACCCCAGATAAGAACACATCTGGCAAAGAGGAAAGGTCTGAGAACAGATAAGCTTCAAGCTAAGGATACCATTAGGTCATGTCACAAGTTATCACAGAAATCCTAATGATTTAAACAATTCGATGTGCTCCCAGATTTTTCCAGAAAGATCAGAGGGACAGAATACTGATTTTTCCAGATTAAGCCGCACACGGCACAGTAACAGAGCACAGATTCAGGGAGACGCAGCAAATCCATATCCAGAGCTTCTGTGGAATCCACAGGTTTCATAACTGTGCCACCAGTTTTGTAGACATAACTATCACAAACTCAACCACAATGACATCTGTTGAGAGCACTTTCTTGAAAGACACCACAAAGTAAAAACCAAAGGAAAAGCCTAGAAATACTTACCAGTTGTGCCCAGTTATGGTTCCCAATCTCCTTTTGCAGAAATTGTAATCCTAAAACAGGGCCAATTTCTACCTAAGTAAGCTAAAGTTCACTCCACAGTTCCAGAACTATGCATTACTCCTCAGTGCCTTTCCTAAAAGGTTGCAGAAGGCATACAATGGAACAGCTGTTGTGTTCCACTCCAGTAATGGCTACATTCCAATGGTGGATTAAGTGGTCCAGAACCATCCTTATCTAACTCACAGGGGTATAGTGAAGACTGTTTATAAACCCATACAATGATGAGACATACTAAGTATCCGTATCAACTTTAGTGTAGTCATGCTGGGCAGAACACTACAAGACACAGAACTTGAAGACTCCACAGTTAGAAATTATTGTATTTGTCCAGCTGTTATACTGCAATGTAGTTTTATTTGCATTTTAATGTTCTTGCATACACCTTCAGGCCAGAAATCCTATTATCTTAACTATGGCTGTTGCCATGTAATTCTACTGTGCTTTAAAAAACATAATATTGAAAAGTAAATATTAGTATGTATATGATATATACTGATTCCTTATTCTCCCTCTAAAGTAGAAATATGGATTCAGTAGTACTGAGTACTGAGGACACTCAGCTAAGAAGTTTCTTTAGACGATTTTGTTTGGAGTTTCATTGCCGCTTAAAGATTTTGGGAATAACAAATCTATATTTAAGCAAGTGTGCCTGAAGCTTTCTAACAGGTCAGACAACTCAGCAAAATAAAGCAGCAAGTACATACACAGCCAAGAGCACAAATGCTTTTTTTGGTAACAATTTCCACTAAGGAAGTTATGAACTTCAAGACAAAAACCAAAATACATTCCTTCCATGTAGCAATTCTTGCACTGAAAAAGTTCTTTAGCTCAAATAAGATAAAAGAAATATTAGAATGTAAAGAATGCCTTGGACTAACACCTTCTTAGCTTTAATCACAAATAATTGCCTCTTCGTACACTAATGAGCAAGGCAAAATGGAAAGTAATTTAGACAATTCATTCAGGGTAATAGCTTTGTGAGCTAATATTACTGTTGAGAGATTCATTCTCAATTTCCTTGAGTACAACAACAGAGCAGCACTAAGTTTTGCACTTCAGGGAGCTTTTCTATCCTATGTAAATATAAACAGAAATCCCATTATCTATAGATAAAAACAATAAAGCAAGTTAAATAAATTTTCATATATTACTATTTCTTGTAACAGCCATCAGCTCCCTGGATCACAAGTGTAAATAAAACACTTCACTTACTGAAATCGATGAGAAACCTTCCAAATCCTTGCCTTTGGTATTGGGGCATAATCATTATGCAGGAGACATTGTACTTCTGCTGGCAAAGCTTTTCCTGTGGGAAGGAGAAACAGATCAAGTATGTCAAAGCACTGCTGAAGCAGGCAATTGCCTGCACCTGCCACTGTCCTCGTAAAATAATCCCAGTAAGGTGAACAGACACATGGGGTCATTACCAAAGTCAAATAATTCCATGTTAATATTTAATTATACCAAGGAAGTACCAAGCATACCCTTCAAAACAAATATTTTTTAATTAGTTAACTACTTGGCATCTTAAAAATTAAATACATTGTCTAAACAGCATGATGAAGTTTAAGTGTTGTAAAGGAGAAGGATGGGAGGAAGAAGGCAATATTTTCATGCTCCACTGACCATTCTGTCAAGGATATAAAAGCAGAAAATAATACCCATACACATGGTGAAGCTGTATTTTCTGCAATTGCTATGCTAAGTGCCTGCTGGTTTCCATCTCTATTTTGCCTTCTCTCTCTGAATTAATACAGGGTCGGGGTGGAGAGGAGGAAACCCATACTCTGAGAACAGAGTCTTACTTGAAGCATATTGACTTTTTCAAAGCTGAATCCTTCTCACCTGAATCCAAATTAAGAGTGCTCAGAGGTCAGAGCTCTTTCAAACAGAATTAACTAATTAACATACCGGAAACTGAGGCAAATATTCCATTGATTAAGACAAAAGAAGGAAGAATCTAAACTAGGAAACTGTTCTAAGAATTTAAGGTTAACGGTTCTTTCATATTTATTGATAAAAAGGAAGAGCCTTGAAGCCTTGTTACCTTTAAAAGATTACACACACACACACACACACAAATCTCTCAACATCAGCACTAGGTAGTTTTGAAGGAGACCAATAAATCAACCAAAAATATCCAGGTCAGCATAACCAACAAGAAGTTGTGGCAGGCACAGGGACAGTTTAAGACACCAGCTATCACTTCAGCTTCCACACATCAGATGACACCAGGCCAGTGATGACACTGTCAGGATCACATGCCAGAACATTGGTTTCTAAAGATTTCTTCAGCTCTGAGAGCAGATACTCATGCCGTATTTTACCAGGTGTCTTAGTTTCTATGGTATGGTGAAGTATTTTCTCTGTAAAGGCTTCTCAAACTCACAAGACTGCTGCTAGCATAGAGTTCACATCCTGCCAACGTTATTTGCCATTAGAGAAGAAAAGCCAGAGTACTTTTGCCAGCAAGAACACACATGTGGTTTTTTTTTTAAAAAAAAAGGCGGGGGGGAGGTGTGAAACCCAGGACAACACATGCAGTTCAGTAAATAACTTCAGTGGAATCAGGTTTTATTTTTCTTATGTTTTGGTAGTTAAAACATGCATGATCATCAGATGTAACAAACAGACTGGCCAAAAGCAACAAGGGTGAAGTGGAGGAAGAAATGCATTCTTGCTGAAAGAAGGAACAAACAACAAGAGAGATTCAACACCTCCAGTACCTTAAATAAATCTAGTAGGAAATATTTGCCTGTATCAGAGTTGACATGTTTGTATGCCACAAGAACTCCCAACTGACATAAGAGTGCAAATTGTGTCTACACATCTCACGGTTACTTTAATCCGAGGAAGGCCCCCATCTTGGAAGGAACTGGCGACCCCCAAGAGACCACTATAATATAGAGGTACTCTGACATGATTTTTAAACCTCCTAAAAGCAACATCTTCATACAAATCACTTCATAAACAAAGAAAACTATATACTGAGGGAGGCGGTGATACTAGGAGCAAGAAGTACTGAATGTCTGAGTAACTACCAATTCACCACATATCTTATGAACAAACTAATGGAAACTTCTGTTGCAGACACATCTAGTAATATTTCACCATTATTTTTGTCATCTTTGTCAAGACAGTCTACAGAAGTATAACTTTTGTCTATAGCAGTCACCTGTTACTTTAAAATCCAAAGCAAAACCCCAACCAAAAGACATCCACTCTAAAGTAAGCATCTGCCATAAAGTTAGGCACTGCATTCTTCCACTCAGTGCAATGAGTATCTGCATTAGATCAGAGTGCACACAGGAGGTGAATGCAGCTGGCCAGTTATGTCTGAACATCCAGCTTGAACTGCTAGCAGTAAAACCATGAAAACACACCAGCATTTGAGATACCGAGCACTTTTAGAAGCTAGACTTGGTATACTATTGCAAAAATGGTAGAGGGAGGAAAAATATTTGATTTTCTACTGCAACCACAACACATTCTAGGGGAAGGAAAACAAAACAAAAACAACAAAAGCAAACAAAAAAGACACCACCACACAACCAAACCAACAACAAAAAAACCCACCACCACATGTGGCTGAATGCACATACAATTGCTCAATTTGCATCAGTGTCTGAGACAAGAAAAGACAAGTGTATTTGAGACAAGGCACATTATATTGGAAATTTATAGAGAAGATTCAATCTACTGAATTGTTTCTTCTTTGCTGTTGGCACAAATATTAAGAAAAGGTGAAAATTAGTATTTTTTAAAACAACCAAATTTATTTTTTTTTACCTTAGAGAAATATCCAACTAAATGGCAGCCTTTCTCATCATTTTTTGTAAGGACATAGAAGAGGAATGGTTCAACATCATAATACAAGGTTTTGTGGTCCAGAAAGAGCTTAGCTAACAAACAAAGATTCTGACAATAAATTTTGCTCACATTTCCATCAACCTAGAAAGCAAGACAGATGCAGTTATTTTCAATGCTATCAACATGTTAGGACAAAACAACTTCTTGCATCAATCATATCCTAGAAGGAAACATGAACAAGATGGAATTACAGAAGAAACACACATTAAGTTTCAGAAGAAACACACATTAAGTTTCAGAAGATAAATGCCCCAGCTTTTTGTTAAATAAGAATTCTCCAGTTAGTACTAATTACTTTGCAAGTATTCTCCAAGGACCTGGATTTATTAAACAAAGTAGGTTCACCTTTTCATTGTTCAAGTGAGACCTACCTCTCCCAGTTCAGTCCTGAAATGAAAATTAGTGACTGGCAGACAACAAAATGTTCTAGTTAAAATGATATTAAACTGTGGTTTGCTAAAAGGCAGTGGTGTACAACAGTCAAACAAAACAAAAACAGTGAAGTGTATTGTGTTGAATCCTTGAAATGTAAGGCAAATGAATGAGTTCGCAACTACATATCAATCACAGCAAAGTTTTAGATAAACTAGACAAAACTTCTATGCTAGACTAAAACACTATTGAGCAAGAGAATTAAATTTTCAGGCTAAGTACTACAATTAGTCTAGGTATGTTACGAGTGTAAGGAGTCAAGCTGTGACTCAGACAGCTACAGAAGAGCCAGACACAGATTTCCTAAATCAATTAGTTACTCCCTGGAAGGGAAGACTCAGTCAAAGGCAACAGCATTTTAGAAATAATCTTAATGGAAAAGTTTGCTTGTACTAATATTCTTTAGTAAAGTCACTACCCATATTTCATTTGCAGAGACAGCCATTGTGTCTCAAAAAAGAATCAATTTTCTATGCTAATTTGTTTTTAGTAAAAATCCTAGTTAAAAATCTAAGTAACCCCCAAACTTTAGGATATATCTAGGGATTTCAAGGTGGCTTCAGTAGTATACTTGCAGTATCTGGATTAAAAAAAAAACATTTAATGGACAGCTACTGCTCCTGAATCAGAATAAACTTACATGCAGTACTCAAGAACCTATCAAACACATTAAACTCTCATACAACTCACTCCAACTCTCTAGATGCTTGCTTTATTGCTTCTCACACTTATTAGCAAGTGTGCAAATTAAATGCAAGCATTACCCAAGTAGAAATCATCATCAGGTAAGCCACAAGCCTGAAAACCCAAATTATGTAAGATATATTTTTCAGCAAGAATATTTGTACAGAAATGTAAAAAAACTCCTTAAATTCCAGACAAACTCAGCTTGTTCATCAGTTTTAAATGCAGGGGGGAGGGAAGAAGAGGGACTGCAACTTCAATAGCAAGCATCTGTCAAAAGTTTCTTGCATACAGCGTGGTAGTGAACTATGTCAAAGTCTTCTCTCAAATCTGTCAAAGTCATGCTCTAGGCAGAGGTACATAAATCTCAAATGTCAAACTCATCTCAAAAACAGAAAGCATGAAGGAAACCACAAACCCTTCATTCTGTCAAACAGAAAACAGGTGTACAGAGTTACTGAAAGTATCTGTGAGGAAGGACATCAACTGATGAGTAAGGTTCCACAATCAGCAGAGTAAAAACTGACAATAGCCTTTGAATTAAAAAAAAAAAAACCAAACCCTACTTTATTTCAGAAATCTTAACATAAGTGCTTATTAAAGCACCTAAAGTAAATAAAGGCAATAAATGCAGTGGAGAAAGAGTCGGAACATTGCTTCACATTCACCTTGTTTGCCATGTGTTTTTGTGTCAATCCCCCGCCCATACCCAACCCCTTTCTCTGAGCTATATTTTAATTTAAGAAGTTTTTATTCACATATTGGTAGTAGCTAATGAAATTAAACTGGAAAGCAGGATTTGCCTATTGTATGCTGCACAGCTCTTAACACCTGCTAACAGAGAAATTTAAGTTATTTTGGATTTACTAGGACAATTTTGCTTCTTGACAGGAAATATATATATATAATAACTGAAGTCTTTTGCTGGGAGATCTACAATCTTCGTAAACATTGCCCAAGTCAGGAAGGTAGCAATCTTGATGCTAATAGCTATTTTTTAATAGCACAAATCCATTTATACTATATAAGTTTCAAGAAGAACCTATGATACCTGCAGGTAAAAAGAAGTTATCAATATACACATCTAAACACTCTTGTTGATAAATAGCCTCAAAAGAAGTCCTAGTAATCCCAGCAGTCTTTTCTGCTCATGCAACAGGTAACAACTCTCGAGACACAGGAATGTGGAGGTTAATGCACAGCTGTAGTAACTGCAGGCATGCTATTTGAAACACAGAATTCTATTGTCCAGGATATCCTGAAGACACTAAACTTTAACAGAAGTTGTGTCTCAAGAGAATAATTCAGACTATAAAAATAATACACAAAGTTCAACTCTGACTTTCTAAATTAACGGCAGTGTGTTCTGGCCAAAGTTGGACTGAATCTCTGTCACCCAACCAGGCTGTTCCAGGGCAAGTTTCTCAAACATCCAAAATGAAGGCAAAAGCACTTAATAGATAAGTTTGTGTTTTTATAACAATAACCGAGAAACTGCTTTGCTTGCTTTTATACATTGGAAGCATCTACATTATTAGTATTCTCCCTACACCCAAGATACTCAAATAGCCAGAAATGAATGGGTACAAGAGGTACCTTTGCTGAGAAGGCAAAGGCAATCCAGTAAAAGAGCTTCCATTGCAGTCCCCAAAGATACATACTATACAGTATCTTAAGAGGTTGGGCGGTGCATGAAGAAAATAAGAATTGTGACAGAATACGGTGGGGTGGAACAGGGGGAAGATGGGCTTGGTTTTGCAGTATAAGAGTCTCCAAGGAAGTATTTAAGTAAGTTTTCACTAGCTCTATAACTGGCCCGCAATATCTACAAACTCTCAGAAGTTTAGATTTTTATATACCTACCTCAAATACTGAAAGGTCATTTCTTCTGTAGATTTCATTGGCTGGAGGATGAAACCAGCCACATTTCTTTGAGTGCCTCAACAAAATGTTTTTACTTTTCATGTATTTAAGACAGAATTCACACAGGTAAAGCTTTGGTAATCTGTATGAAAATTAGAAAGATATTTTATACAGAAAATTCGTTAAGTTCTATAAACAGAAAAGTTACCACAAAGTTAAAAGCCCTCCCCATTTGTATATAAGATACCATGAGTAAACACTGCTTAAGCTTAAAAAAATAAGAAAAAAACAATCACATTAGAGTGAATGATTAAACATACACATCAGCCACTAGAAAAGATTCAATCAATCACAATGAACCTAATTCAATTGAGATGGACTGCTCTTTTCAGGAGTTTTATGGCTACTTACCTTCATTTTTAAATTACTGAAGCAGTGGAAGACTGCTGCAGAAACTAGTCTACAAAGTTCTAGAGCAGAGGGCAATCTTTATGTGTTTTTAAGCTACTAAGAGTATGATCCTGGGATCACATTGGGATCACAGCCATAGTTTACACCACTCCAGTATTCTAAGCAACTTTATCAACAGCATAAACGTATTTGAACTGTTTGTTCCATGATCTAACCCCACTGCAATGAGCCAAATACCACACTGCCTCCTACAGGTGCCATCCCACTATTGCCTCATTCTAATAATTATCCACCATTATGCCTCTATCTGGGATTAATTTAATTGATGAAACAAGTAACTCTCATCACATAAATTGAGGGAATAAAAAAGTAACTCAAATAAATATTAACACTATAAAAGCAGGAAATACAGATGCTTTCTACGCTTTTCTAAACCCTTGAATTTTATATTACCAGTTGATGATACATATCTCATTCCTACCACACAAACATGACCATATCTAGGAACAAGAGGGATTGACAGAAAAGGCAGCTTAAAATAATACTATGCAAAGGTATTTTGGGATAGACCACATAACTTCAGTGCTTGCTATAGAGGCAGAGCTTGATAAACATATAGTTCTAAAAAACTCCATGTGTGCCACTGATCCCATGGATTCATCAAAAAATTTCTTTTCAGCACATTCAAAAATCAGGAGATCTGCTGAGCACACATACTAGTTCATGCTCTCTGCCTGACTCCAAGGTGTGCCCTGGCACAGGCAGCCACAAACAAGACGCTGTTGCCATAATTACTCACTTGGACTTATCTAGCATGTTCAGACCCCTCCCTGGTTCCTAGAAAAAGGATGTTAAGAAATTCTGGATGATAAACAAGGTTAATTGCTCCAAGTGGCCAAAAGTTGGACTTACCTGTTTGCAATGGTTTGGAGAGAAAAGCAAAAACAAAAACAAAAAACCCACCACCCCACACCAACACACAAGAACAACAAAACCACACCAATACATGCTGCAAGATTATGTTTACGCAGGACTAGGAAAAATCAGTCTTCTTAATGCATCTTTGATTAGAACTAGTTTAAAAAAAAAAAAAAAAAAAGAGATCAACCCTTGTTCTCACTTAAAATTACAAAATCATATTTACTTATAAAAGTTGTAAATTATGAACAATTACAAAATAACAAGAAAATAAACTGTAATTATCACATTAGTAAAAATTCCAACCATCCTGACAACTCGCTACCTTGCATATTCCTGTGGGTAAGGTGAAGAGTACCAGGTCTGTATCTCGTATTTTCCAAACTCAATCACAGAAGGGTATCGCCCACTCGTTTCACCACCATTTTTACAACCAATTTTCTGTCAGGTGCAATAAAAGCAAAATATTAGTTATAGAAAAAGTAAAAGGAAAGTTAGCTTTGTGTCATCAACCTCTTTAAATCAGTTCCTTAAGTTCTTCCAACCTGGACAAGCACAGGACAGACTTTGCAAAGAGCCAAATAGAGCCAGGGAAGATGTCTGTCAAGGTGCCAAACAACTAAACATGAAGTGAAGTAAGCAGTGCTTACAAGTGTATACAAATAGATGGTACATGGCCCAGACAAATAAGAGGCACAACTGCCTCAGTCCTCTTCTCCCACAGCATCTAGCATGAGGACTTCTGTACAGTTCTGGTTCAAACTCAACGCCATCCTTTTGTCACCAGAAGGCATCAGCAGAACCCTTCTGGAGTCCTTGCAGTTTACTTCTGAACAGTCAACAGTATACTGACACAAACTAATCTTGGCTATCATTCTCAAGTTGAGCTGATCAGAAAATGACTGCTAGACTAGACAAAAAAAAAAAAAAGAAGGGGAAAAAAGTAATTTCAGTGCCACGAATTTTAGAAATCTTATCACCTAACATTTTTGGACTGTATATGAAAGACAAGGAAAGGAGGAGGTAGGAGCCACTTCCATGAACAAATGGAAGTACAAACTAATAATGAAGTTGAATCTTTAAACTTGGTTTGAGTTTGTTCCTTAACAAACTCTGAATTTAAACTACGAAAAAGCCACTGCATTGACCCATAGCAGGTAATGACAGTTCTTGTACACTAAATCTGAAAAAAATTAAGTGATTTCCAATTACTAAAAAAACACAAGACAAATTTACGATGCAATTTTATAAACAACAGCAGTTGAAACATTCCATGCACCTCCCTTCTGACCCAGATTCTCAAAGACACCAGTTGCTCAATTCATAGACACAGAAACATAAAAGTCTATTTTGCCACAGGAAGTTGCCATGTCCAGGTTCCTTGGTCAAAAAACAAACAAACAAAAACATCGTCAAAAGAAACAGCTCAGTCTCCACAAGCTTTAGATTAACACTACACACCTTAAAGAAGAGCATTAACACCAGCTGGTATAAACAGTTTTAGTCAGATTCAGATCAATATTTTCACTGCTAGAAAAAGCCTATAGTATTTAAACTTGAAGTGCGTTACATCATTGGGTAAAATGAACTCATGAAGTCAGTAAACCCAGTTTCCTATCAAGCAGTATTTGCTGGGACAAACTCAACTTTTCACAGTGGCTGCTTTATCCACAAGCACATTGTTACCAACCAGCATCCCAGTCTTGACCAGGATGTCAGCTATGCTTAATCTCTATGCTTAATCAGTCGTAGTCCTATGTCCAAAATGCTTATATTTCAAAACCTATCCCAAGTGTCACTCATCATCTGATCCATTCCAGTGTGAGGCCTTGTCTCCTAAGAGAATGTAACTGTATTTACAGTGTCTCCCAAATTAAATTCACAGCAAGCATGACACATTAGATCAAAAGGAATATATTAAAAATGAGGATGAACAGACATATGAAAATAAAGTAAGCTTTTATTTACAGAAATAACTACATTTTATGCACTGATTCTTACCTCCAGGGAAAGCTCTCGAGCCTGCTTAAATACTTCCAAATCCTCCTGTGTAACAGTGACCTTGCTTCCCACCAGAAATATATCCGTATTTTCTTGCTTGATGCTTAGTTTGATTTCAGTATCTGTTATTTAAAACCAGCAAAAAGTTTATTCAGACATGAAGGTTACACATGCCTTAAAGTGATACTCCTAAATAGGACTGCAGCAACTACAGCTGTTATGACTCACCATTTTAACTAAACTTGGGATTACTAAGTAACTGAAATGAAACCTTTCCCCTTTCTGGTTTTGTAGTTTGCTGTTGCATGAGCTATTTTTGGCACTTGCTTGTCTGTCTGTATAAGCCTTTACAATCCAGTTCTGCTAAATGAGTTTTGAACCTTGTGAAATGGAATATATTCTATCACTAAAACTATGGTACTTATTAAAGTATACTCTACAAAGTAAAAATAAGAGTAAAAAAGTTGCCCCTAGAAGTTGGAGACCAATGCTAAGCTAAATCTACATTCGAACATTATAAAACTATATTTTCTTAAATAAAATTATAAAAAAAGGTAGCTCACAGCAGTACAGATCGGGTGTTGTGGAGACTGTAGCAGGATGGAATTGTTCATGAAAAAGCAATGGAGCAGAGGGAAATGAATTGAAATTCCCACCATTATAAGCACTGACAGCACACAATCATGATGACAGAACTACTGCCAGAGAAATGGCAGGGGAATAACAAGGAACTAGCATGAAAAGTGACTACTCATGCGGTACTACACAGCCATAAGCAACATTATGAAGGCACTTGGGGCTCCTAGTGTCACTACAAATGCAAAAAATAATAAAAAGGTGGTGTGGTATTAGTCAGAAAAAAAAAAAAAAGAACACAACACATGTTTTGGAGATTTAGTCAGCATTAGATAACAGGTCAAAGTTTTGTTGCTTTTGTATGAAAGTGAAGCAAGAACAAGAGAAATAGCTAAGACCTATGTGACAATATAAGAATTTTGGTTCTGGATGGGACGCAGGTTTGGTTGGCGCTTTGACCTTTGCTTACCATCATCCTGATCAGGTTTAATCCTTCCGTCTGCCAAGCTCCCCTTCCCTGGTGAGGGGGTCCCCATCTGAGGGGTCACTTTATACTTTATTCTGCCTAGAATCCTGTGCTTTTTAAGGAAAGCTGCCCTCTTGAGGTGAGCAATTGCTTTAAAAGCGTGTCCTCTAGACACACCCCATCCAAAGGTACGAGAAATAAACCTACTCCTAACAGCTTTCTTTCCATAGAAATGGCTATTAGGTTTTGATGTGGAAGATAAGTCTGGTTTACAATGCAAACGCTTGGGTGGTGCATAGCTTGGGTGTCCCTTTTTCCGAGAATGTCCCTGAGTGGTATAGATATGAGAGAGTCCATCGAAAAGTCCCTTTATCTGACTGTTACTAGGAAGGCCACTAAAGGAGGGCACGCTTGACTGACTGGAAGAACTGTGGGGAGAGTTAGAAGAAGTGGAAGTGCTGGATTTTTGTGAACTGGGGCTCTGACCAGAGATGGGGGTTGGGGGTAGAAGTGAAGAAGGTGGAGGTTTTAGCTTTTGTGTGGTACCTGTAGCCAACACAAGAGAAGTGCATGACTGTTTCTGAGAGACCTTTTTCCTTGGACGATAGTGCTTTGAAAAGTCTATTATTTCACCTCGTGATCTGCGACCATCAGGTGATGGTGTAAAGAACTTAGTAAGGCCATCAATGAGCCCTTTGGTTTTCTTGTTAACTTTAAGTGTAGAGGCAGATATGTAGGTGGAGGTGGTGGTGATTTTGGTGGTGGCACCAGGCCGAGTGGGGTCTGTAACAGGCAATCTGCTGCTTGAATCCTTCACAGATGCAGCATGACCAGATGAAGGTGTGGTACAGACTTTAGTCTTTTGACCCCTACCAGGTGACCCCCTTCCTGTGAATGCATTCATGGATCCTTCATCACTGGTTACAGACCTATGCAAAAATAAAAATTAGCATTAAAAATCTGTAACTACTGCCAAATAACACCACAGTTATACAAAAGTTACTTACGCCACTGCACTTCAAAGTCTTTAAAGAAACAGAAAGACATACACACTTCGCAAATACATTTCACACTATGACATAACATCCAACTTTTTTTCCCCTGTTGTTTCCCCCCACCCTGTTGTCTTTAATAGATAGTCTATAGTAAATATAAATAGAAGCAGCTGGAATAGCACGATCTCACAAGTATACAGCCTCCCCACCTACTTTTATGCATGGCAAAAGTGCACTTCTTTGGAGAAGAACATCAATGCACTTTGAGTACCATAACTGCTCCATCACCATAGATATTATTGTGCACACAAAAGAAATGCACAAGTTCAGTGTTAATAAGTTACTGCATATCAAAACACAACTTCAGGCTTAAACTGCAAAGAAAGTCTATCAGTCCTTAAAGCAATATAGTCAGTTTTCGAGAAGCTGCTATTTTTTTTTTTCATACTCTCATTGGATTATGTATGCCAACACTAGTAGCGAAAACTACCATCAAAGACTTAAAAGCAGAATGAGGTAAGTTTAAGAAGAACATTACAACAAAACCAAAGAAACAGACTCTGTTTTCTTTAAAAATTGTAACAGTAGCAAAACCAAAAATAGGAAAGGAAAAAGCAAAACTCTAAGACCAAGTGGCACTTAAGAAAAGCTGTTAATCAATCAGGCCTAACATGGAAGGTGTTAAGAAGAAAGGAAGAAAAAGGGCACGCAGAAAGCCAATGTGACAGCAGAAGTACAGGTTTAGCTGGTTGCTAAGGGCTGAAGAGAAGAACGACATTGAAGGATACACTGAAGAGCAGTATACTGTAAGTATATAGAAACAGAAAATTTAAAAATATTGGCAGTAAAAGAAATAGGCATCAGGAGACACAATCTAACTGAAAATCCAAACAAAGCTATATAATTGCATCAAGTGCTCTGATTCCCTTTTCCATCCTACTCTTTGAAGTTAGCTTATTTACTTTGCAGTGGAAAGTTTTCTTCTACAGATTTTGCTTTTTTAATTGAGATGCAGAAGTAATTAATTCCAACAGGTCACTTCTAATTAGAGATTGCACAGCCTGGGGCTACCATCTGGCTTACTGAACTCCAAGGGCCCACCAGTTTAAGAACTAGCCCCTTTTCCATTCACACATCCTTAAATTTGGTTAGCTCCTAAGAGGCAACACAACCAAAAACTTTTAAGTCTTTTGAATCCTTTGGTGCCATAAGCTTATGTCCATCACAAGACCTATTCTTTCTGCCAGATGCAGTAATCACAGTCAGTGCCAGAGGCCAACACACACCTGGTTTTAGTTAATCCTACAGAGTCATTTGCCTGGGAAGGGCTTCCCACAGATGGTCAACAGGCAAAGTTATTCCAGTACTACTGGACAGTTTTTCTTTGTACCACACAAAAATAACTAAGTGGCATTAGCTAACCTTCCTGTATTTCATGTGACCACACACTTTTACATATGACACTGTCATCCTCTGTACCCCACAATCACTTTTAAATAGGATTCCATAAGGAAGAGTGTCTTCTCTTATTCCACCAGTTTTCTAAAACATGATTCCTTTGTTTTATATATTAGACACTGAAATAACAGAAATGTGTCCACAGTCTTGCAAATACTTATTATGTAAAGAACCACCCCCAAGTACCACTCCAACATGCTAATGGGGCTCATGTGCTACAAAAAAAGATTTTCATAAAAATATTCATATTCATCATCCAATGCTAACAAAACTTATGCATCCTTTAGCATGACATTTATGTTAAAAGCTGTAGCTCAGAATCCCATTGGCAAAATGTAACAGTAAAACCCTCACAAGCTTTCCAACGTTTATTCTACATGTATGAGAAAAGAGGAGAAGCAGAATTACTGTGTCAGACAGACATTCCTGCTAAATCCACTGTGAGAACCCAAATCAGGGACATGTTTTTAGAGAACTAAGATGGCAAGTACTCTGTTAGAACTCCGGTTGAAGGTTTAGAAGTTTTCAAAGGGGTAAAGCCAGAGGTGTAGCTAGAGATACATGGAATATTTTTATTGTGCACAGTGATAGACAGGAATTTCAGTTAAAACACTGAAAGTTGTATGGCTATTTCAATGACCTTCAAATGCCCAAGTTATTTAGTCAGGAGGAGAATAGAGAAGAATATTTCACCACTCTCTGTTTAACAGCATGCTCTCATAAGCCACTACACCTTTTACTTTCATGTAGCACGGCAATTCATCCTTGTCCTGTACTACTTTCCTAGAGCAACACACACTGACCTTTAGGACAAGAACCAAAACAGCAAGAAAAGAAACCCTGGCAGAAAGAGTGGGGAAAGAGACCATAGCAAGCTGCACAGCACCAAGTACATCAACCTGACTAGCATGATGTACTCTAGTACCATTTTTTTTTCTCCTTCTATTTGTGCACGTTGGCCACACTGCCTCCAGAAATCCTTATGTTGCAAAATGCAAAGTTTTACATCTGCTATCATGCAACTCTGAAGAATACCAGACACGTGTTTAGACAATAGAGAAAAATGGTTGGGTAACAGCCACATGACAGAATGAGTAGTAGATAGAGCCAGAAAGCCTTTCAGCTGCTGAGCTGACGTGGCCAAACAGTTAAATAGGCAAAGGAAGGCATATGTGGATAAGAACACGTGATGAAGGGCAACATGCTACTGGAATTAACACAGAATCTGTTCCTCTTTAACACTCCATGTAACATCAACTGAGCATTTGAAAGCTACTTAAACAATCCTCCAAACCAAGCCTTAAAGCCCAACTACAGTGTTCCCTGGAAAGACAGATGCCAAAGGAATTACAGCACTCTCTTGTCTTAGATAAACACATTCCTGAGAAGCAAGAGGAATTTCAACCTCTTTCCCTAGTAACCAGTGGCAGCCTAACAGCAGAATTCAAGTAACAATTTTTTCCAGAGTACCCCTGAAATCAGAACTTCTGTAGGACTTGCCTAGCTTGCTTTTTGGAATGGGTTTTGTGAGCTGATACTAACAAATGAAGTAATTTTTATCCAACTTTTGAACAGGTCTTAGAGCTGAACAGTCTCCTAAAGTTGGATTTAAGTAACTCGCTATTATCTTCTTAGTATAGATTTTGTATGTAGTTCAATTATTTGAAGTTATGTTTAAAAGACAGCTGTGGCATATGTTATCATAGAGACTTCTATTTGCATCTGCTATAAATACAAGTTTTGTTTAAAAAAGATGGGATCTGGGGAAGTAAGCTACAGGAAAAGGGTTTTTTTCATCACCTTCTGACATGACACAAAAAGTAACCACTATAACTAAGAAGTTATTGGCCTTTAGGTTGAAAGCCATATACTAGAACACTCAACATGTATTTTCCCCAACTTGAAATACAGTTAAAAACTGTAGCTGAACCTGCATCAACTCTTAGTTGACTATAGTCTCAGAACCATTTAAAAAAAAAAAAAAAATTGAAGAGAAACCTACAACATTCGTTGCTTTAGTTTATTTTTCGGTCGTCCAATAGGTTTTGCATATCGTCGCCTTATTTGGGCAGCTTTCTCATGAAGCAGCTTTCTCCCTTTCTTCTTTGGTCTACAGACCTGGCAAATCCACATCCCTACATTAAAAACAAAAAAAAGTTTAATTGCACAAAGTTTATTTAATCTGTACTGCATGTGTCTCCGAAGATACATGCCAAGTACACAAGGTCAATAAATTATCTTATGAATAAGACACAGGGAAGGAGAAGTAGGCAGAGAAAAGCCATCTACTTCTACTCATACGTTGAAGTTTTTGAAAGCAAAGTGCTCATGGAAATGGTTAAAAAAGAATAAAAAATAAAATCACATAAAAGATTGCGAGCAAATGGGTTCTTGGAAGAATTTCTGTTCTAGCTTGTCCCTCCTTATACTACATAGGATCTTTCATCATATACAATTCAGACAGTGACAAAAAAAAATTACATGAGCATTACAAAGCAATCTTGGCTAGAGCACACTAAAGAAAATACCAGATCATACCTAGGTATGTTTGTTTTAATATGCAACAACTTGAATTTGGCATCCTTTTAATGTTAGGTGATCACATCTGAACACATTTATTATAGATAAGGCTGGGAATTTAGGGGGGATAGGGGTTGGGAGTTGGGGTGGGCAGAAATGGAAAAAGTATTCAGTGTAACTTTAAGATTAAATAGGGAAAGCCACAAAGATGTGAGAGCAGAAACGAAAGGTGCTATGTATCAGGATCTAGAGTATCTGAAGACACAGGTGTTTTCTCTGTTTTTTAAATTACTCTTAGGAAAGGCATGAAGAAGCAGGCTCTTTCACCGGCTCTAAGGATTTCTTTGTCAGTTTGTATACTCCAAACATTTTAACCGCCTTCGTAAAACTTCACCTTAAAGAAACTGGCCAACAGTGAACACATCTGGTCAACTGACCACAGATCTTTATGAACTCTGAGAAAAAAAAAATCTCAAAGAAAAATGAAAGTATTGGCTTTGACATGACTGAAGTCATACTGTTTACCAATGTAAAAACAATTTGCATGCTCAAGAGCTTTTTGTCATTTAATATGAGAAAAGACTGATGAAAGTATTTTCATCAAAAGGATTTTTAGTATCACCTTTTGGCATTCGGGAAAGTGGCGGGTCACAGCACTCCATGTGGAACCCTCTATCACAAGAGTCGCAAAAAAGCATGTTATCCTGAAGGGGGGTGGGAGAAAGGGAAGAGGGAAAAAAAAATACTTAATACAGCATTGCTTGAAGTTGTACATCAGTGATTTATATTTGCACATGTGCTAAGCATAGAGCTACAGGAAACAAAGAAGAGTCAGATAACAGTGCAACTTACTGCATTTTTGCCTTGGATCCTACATGCGCTGCATGTCTTGCATTCAATACACTGCCATCTTAAGGCCTTCACATTTGTTGTTAACTCTGGACAGAACTTCAAACATGATGGATGTCCTTAAAAAAAAAAAAAAAAAAAAAAAAAAGCTTGAGATGGATTCTCAGGTTCAGCAGAAGACAGCCACACAGCCAGCACCACCAGAACCTTGCAAACACCAGCTGTTCTGAAAACTTCGCAACAGATTATTTAACTCGTTCACTTCATACAAAGATAAAGAATAGCTACCATAAAACTAACTTATGAAGAGAGGTAGAAAGTTGACTTTATTCTCATTGACACCTGTGAATGGTCTACACGAGCACTTGAAATGGAATTTCTATTTTCGCTAGGTTATTCTCATACCACATTAAACTGCCATTGGTTCTGAAAAAAGTATTTTTACAAACTTGACCCCACTTCCCTTTCATAGCAGAGCAACAGAAACGGAGAAAATCTTTAGATAAAACCGTATTAGCTATTTTTCTGAATATATCAAGTATCTACCAGAGAAACTTAATAGTCAAACTAAATGCATTTTTTTGTTCCAACTTATTACTTAATTATATACGAAGAACAACTTCAGAGCAGTAAGAAGGAAAAAAAACACGAAGCAGGTAATGGGCATGAGAAACACCTACTGCAAAGGAAGATTTTAAATGGTAGGCAGTAGGGGAAGAGTAGCTGAACTGCAACCTCCCACAAAACTATATTTTATTCCCTGGCACAACTATCCTCTTTTCATGGCAGGCTAGAAGACCTACATGGCTTTTCCAATTAATAGAAGATATCAGACAACTGAACACATACAACACCTTGGGCAATACTGACAAGTGATTTTTCACATTGTCAACAACCTCAGAGTATACCATTAATACAGAAGAGATAAAAGCACTGCTAAACAGGAATGGATAAGCCTTCCCAGGGAAACAGGTTTTGCCATTGTTATATTCAAAGATTATCAAGAACATCAACCCACAAATTGTCAGAGGTAAGAATCCTTGGTGCCGTGTATCACTTATATGGCTGCAAGGATACGATGCACATGAAGGACGCTTTCTTCTCGCTGTCAGGGCCAGGATATGTGCTTTCTTCCTGGCAAAGGTCTAGTCATGCCAATTCAGACTTTCTCCATCCGCTGTTCCTCAGTTCAAAACTGAGCTAAACCACCACAAACAAGAATACAGGCTAATCCATGAGGATTTGCTATTTTTGTCTTCTAACAGACTGAGGCATGAATGGAAAAGATGACTGATGGAATGCAAAAGCCACTTCGATAAGTACGAATTTCAGCTTTTATTTCGTTTTATTGTATGTACCCAAGGCTTAACCCACTTTTTGTTAAACTTCAAAAGACAATGTAAATGGTATGAATACAGCATATTCTCAAAATAAAATGCAGGAATATATTGGTAAAGATCTATCAATAATAAATTAAAAGAGTAGTTTCAAAACCAAAGATATTGAGAAAACATTGCCACTTCATTCTTAGCATGCAATTTAAGATACATCAACAATTTTTTGCAGTTAAAACCAAGTATGAACTTAAAAGGGACTATTTTTCTTGAAAGTGACAAATATACTCTAATTGCATAGTTGAGTTCAATGCTTCACTGCTCCCTTCAATAAAGCTTAACAAGTCCCTCACTTAAAAAATAAAAAAAAAAAGAAATAAGAAAAAAACTCCCTAGAGTAGCCAATATTAATAATCAATATCTCAGAAAGACTTATTCCATCAAACATAACTTAACTAAATTAGCACATTAAAGTGTAATCATAAACCAATTACCTCCATACAAGTACATTTAATTCCAGTTATCTAGCCTTCACAGAAGTGATTTACTTCAAGAAGCAAGTAAGTTGTAGTTTAAATTGTTGATTTTAACTTGGCCTTAAGTAAATAACTGAGAAGTGTAACCATGAGAAACATTCATTCTCACTGGTTGGTAACTATGCATAGATTAGATGTAAATGGGTTACTTTATTTCTCTGTCATCTACCAACACAACATTTCTCATTCAGGCGATTATATAGCTTAATACAGTTGTTAATATCCTCAAGTGTTAAATTTTACTGTCAGACAAAAGTCAAAAAAAACCCCACTGGTATTAAAGAATCTTCCTGCAGGTCCAAGTCCCTGAGGCACAAATCACTAGAGGATGGAAGAGCATCAATGGGAATCACTGTGCACTTGCTATGTTCATTTCCCGTCTTTCCTGGGTATGCACTAGCACAGACAGCATAGTAGTTTTCGTATTTCAAAATACCATATGGTATTGTTCTTTGATAGCTGATAATACTTACACTCTTCATTTTGGACACAAACTGACATATCCCAAATAAAACAATAACAAGTAGAGGGTAATGCCTACCAGGCAAGAAGTGGTAATCAACACAACTTTCACTTTTAAAAGAGACTTTGTTTAACAAATTTCTGTAGTCAGTTAAATGAAGTCGCTGTGACCTTCAGTGATTTTACAGCTAGTTACTTGAAATTTGAAGGAGCTGAAGAGAGGAAGCATGCTTCTGGCTTCAAAATTTGCAGTATTTCAGGTCTAACTGATCTAAACTGAAATCAAGAACATACTGTCTTCTCCACATCCAGAAGCTGACACATCTGCCAAGCAGTTTTCAACACTTGATCAATCTCTCTAGTTTGTGAAGTGTTTCAGGCAGTTATTTCTGCTGGTTCAATCACTTGACTTTCTCGTAAATCTCAACAGCATCAATATTTTAATGTAGCACACAAGTTTAACAGCTTACTGGAAATTTGGACATTTGAAAGCTGGCAATTTCCACCAGGAATACATATAGGCTTGCTGTAAAGCTAAGCTATTAAAACTAAAGGCTTGAAAATTCATTCTTGTATGTCCCAGTCAGAAAAGGTTATGATTTGTGACATGTTGATTTTGCAGAAAAAGGTGAGATGAAGCCATTAGAACAGAACATCTCACTCCTTTGTGACTGAACGCAACTCATTTTAGCTGCTCACTTTAGTTTCCTTATAAATTTGGGCCTTGTTTATTCTCCAAATCATTTCACAAAACAAGCAGTCTTTTAAAAGAACAAGTATTATATCAGTGACAACAATTGTGCTAAATGAGTACAGTGCTAAATGAGATATGCTAATATCTCCATTTATCTTTGATACAAATTTTGAGAACTTACCTAAGATAATTCACATTAAAACCCCTTGTGTTCGATAACCTTTTAGGTAGAAAGCAGTATTACTTGGGGCGATTTATGCTATGAGCTGAGGGGATCAGTGCACCTATCTCAGACACGTAGTAGGCTTTTCTGCATGCAGGTTTCTCAGCTGTTCAGTTTATCCAGCTAGCCAACATCCTCCCACAGACAGCAATAATCAAGACAATTCACATATTCCTTCCTTCTTAGAGTTTCTCTAAGTCCCCTTTATAAAGCAATCTCAGCACAGTGTTTTCCAAACATTTTCTGTTCCTGTGCCTCTTGACCTGACTCTGATGTTTGTTGTTCTGCTCTCCAGCCTCCCCATACCCATCTTTGATGGGTAACCCTCTTGCCTTCTCAGCTTAACATACTATTTATTTGAAAGGACAGCACCCACAGGTGTTCTACTTATAGCTATTTTTTTTCCTCTTTTTAAAATATTTATTGTAGTTCCCCAGTACACTCAATTTTTCCATCCCCTTTCTAAAACTTCAACTTCCTTTTAAAAATCCGTCAGCAGCAGCTTTTTAGTTGCTTCTGCACCTCTCGATTGGGAAAATGGAAGTAGAGTTCGATTCCAGTTCTCAAGCATATTGATTTTTCAATATCAAAAGGGAAATAAACAAAAGGTAGTGGGATGGGGGAAAAAGTTATGTTTGCTTTCATAGTAGGATTTGTTTTCTCACATCCAACATCTTTCCACTTACTCCTTTAGAAAATGCCCAGTGTATTCCATTTCCACTGCCCAAATAAATTATCCTCCCAAATACTACAAAATAAGAGTAATATCAATGAAATGTGCCGATATCTGGATGGTTTCTGCTTTCAGAATACAGCATTACCTGAAGAGACACAAGCAACTGACAGAAAAACAAAGCAGATATGCCAGTAGTGGGCACTGCAATTTAATCTCTGATCAACTCAACAATTTGCTTGCTGTGCACAACATGCAATTTCTTTTATGCTTGTTAGACAGCAATACCAGCTTTGAGATACACTACAATGTGCAAAATTACAAATCCAATTACAATAAACCTTCACTTGAGTGAGGTTTTGTTATTTATAAGTTGCACTGAGATTGTGGGTTTTTTTTTAGTCAGGCGTCAGTAGCTAAAGTTTAATGATCCAGCAATCTGATTGGCAGTCTCAACATTTAATTCTTTATATCTAATACATCTCAGGAACTAATTAAAGATAATTTAGTCTTAATGAGGCAAAGAGAATGTATCAGTGTTAATTCAAATGGATCCACGAAAGTCAAGACTTCCAGTTCTAAAGTGTCTTAGACCTACCAGGGGATTATTACACAACCAAAGAGTAGCTGATACCTAAGCTTAGCTGATTAATGTAAACTCTGCATACCACAGAATCACTGAATTGTTTTGGTTGGAAAAGACCTTTAAGATCATCAAATCCAACCAGAATCTAACCAGCACAAAATCCTACTGAAATTCCTAATATTAGAATACAGATCTGAAAATACAGGAAACCTGTAGACCATTAAAGGAAGACAGGTTAATATCTATGGAGTTCGGTTTTGCATACTGGGGTGAAAAAAAGCCACTTCCTTACTTCACTGTTTAATCACTTGCTTAAATACACTAAAACATACACTAGCTATAATAAAAAGAATCTGTCCAGGGCGACAGATTCAGAAGCACGCGATCAAAAGCATATCCTGATTAACTGAAAACACATTTTTGATCCACACTGTTTTGTTGTTACTCAAGTACTTATGTAGCTATCACAGTACACCAGACAGACTATCTTCAGCACACTTACAGAATGATGACACACATGGACTCTGAATTCAAAGACACCAAAACAATACTTTCACTTGCAGCTTTCTCAAAAGCAGGGCTGGCTTATGCAGACTGTGTCACTTCTCATTTCCTTCCTAAGCACTTCTCTCTTCTTCATTCTGGCACAGAAGTTGGTATGGCTGTGCGGTGAACTGGACTGGGGAACAGACCAAACTTCTTGTCTTTCAACTACATTTACGCCTCAAGCCAGTTTAGATGCAACCAGGTGCCAGCACAGAGGGGTAGCGCTAAGCAGCTGCATGTTGCAGCCTGTGACTTTAAACAGCGCTGCAATTTTGTCTTTGAGCTGGGATGAGAAGTTCTGCAGCGCAAAGCTTCACCACAAGTACTTCCCAATCCAGCTGTAAGCCTATGGGGGCAAAAGCTTTTTACTGGTACAGCTAAACAAAAGCAGTCCACTCAACTGACAAACTATACTGGCCAAATAACTCCTCTTCCATCATAAAGCTATTTTCTACAGGGGATTTCTTCAAAATAGCTAAACTGATCAGAGGATTTTAATATCCTGAACTCTACAGCTGCACTGGGGAAAGCTTTATGGCATAGAATTGTTAAAGACATTTGCCCAAGTTTCTCAACCAAATCCCTCTGTGAATCAGGAATAACTCAGGCCAAAACCACATTTGGTATCAACCATGCACAAGCACTGCACAAAGGAACAGCGTGCTACAGTATTTCATTTTCAAAATTAACCTAGTTGCTCACTTCAAGGGACGAACTTGCATTCACAACAGCCACGTGGAGTCTGCAAGAGCTACTGCAACACACAGGAGCACCGTACCTATCATCAGTAGAGTCACTATCTTGTGCCTGACAAGTAACAGGTACCTAACAACTTCAGCATGTTTTATAAAAATTGAACTGGATACACAAAATAAGCAACAGCACAGATTGCTACACAGTCTTTATTATTATGATTATTCCTCAGCTTCTGAAATGTTGTAAATCTGTGCAAGCAAATTCTTTATCATCATTTGATGCCACAAAGCAAAACTGAGCTTTCAGATAAAACGTGGATCCCAAACAATAACAGAAGTCTTATATTTTACAAGTGTGGTTTTCCTATTAATTTCCTCAGCAGATCTATACTTTTGGCATAAAGATGAATTCACACCTCTCATTTGTAGTTATCCAGATGACAAAACTGGGGGGGAAGAGAATTCTTCCATCCCCGCTTTGTTTCAGTTCTCAATCTACGTCCAGAGAGAGGATGGAGAGGATGACACTCAGAAGTTTAAAATACTTTCAATACCTTAAAAACAGACTTAAACATTTTTAGTATCAGTAAATTCTGCCAACTTACCACTGCTGCCACAGTCTGCACAAGACAACAGCTCTTCTGGCTTTTTTTCACGATTTGATTCCTTTGTTCCCAAACAAAAGCTACATATCGGGATGGGATCAGCTCGTGGCTAGATTTAAAAATAAATAGAGTTAGCTAGCAAAACAAAACAAAACAATAACAAAAAAGCAAGCCTTTCTCAGTGGTCTGTTCTTTGATTTTTACCTGACATTTTTTGTACCAATTTGTATTCGTATTAATTTCCAATAAAGTGTCCATTTTACTAATTTTGGAATAATGAAGTTTATTATGTTAACGTATTATGGGCCAACTTAACATTTCTGAAATAAGCAATCTTGTGTACTAATCTACGTAAACATCTCCAGTACAAGATTAGTATTAACAAAAAGGAGGAAAAATTAGAACTTAGGACACCATACTCGAACACACAGTTTCAGCTGCAGAATACAATCACTTGTTCTTCAAATGCAATTGTGCTCAAAGATGAAGATGCAAACTGGCCTTCATTAGAGATTAATATAGTTTATTTCCACAAGAAAAACAGTAATTTTTATAGAAACTCTCAAATTTAAGACCTATTTTATTACTTTCCCATGCAATACAACACACATCTCCCACTGAAACTACCATTTCAGGGTAAAAACACTGGATTCAACAAATCAACAGTTATTCATTCCAGTCTGAGTCCCATCAGCCACGCCACACTATCAGAATTTAAAAGCCACACAAATTTTTTAATGTCTGGAAGCAATATACAGACGTTTTCAGAGAAAGTCTTAAGAACTAATACAAATTTACTTCTTGATCTTCCTAATCTGCATTGTGACAAACTACCAGAGATTAAATACTCCAAAACAGTTTCTGCAGTAAATTTGAGAGATTTAATGAAACTACTTACTTGCATCATCCAAAGCATGCATGTATTAATGCCAACACAGAAGTATTTGTAAACAGATCTGTAACAAATAAAATGACGAGCAACTATTTCTTCGAGTGGGATACTCAAATGCTAGAGTACCTTCCCAGACTGGCTGCTAGCAGCTACTATCACAGCAACACAAAAATTAAAATAGTTTGTTTTGCAAATTCATAGCTTCCAGATTTAGCTAAGCGATGCTGTTAGTTTTATACATCAAAGTAATTATTTGTTGTTTCCACCTTCAATGTGTACATTTCCACTTTACACCACAATACTTGGAAAGCTGACAGACTATCTTCACTTGATCAATGAATCTGTATTCCATTACAGCTCTGAGAAGTGTGGAATGCCTGTTTTTAAGCGTATTCTTGAAAAGGTATCAGTTGTGTGTAGATACGCCCTATACCTCAACACAACACAGAAATACTGAAATGGGGTTCGTATTATCGAGCTTTAGGATGGTCTTAAATCAAGTAGCAGATTCCAAAGAATTCTGGCACCAGTAAGATAAAGTTGTCCTACCCAGCCAGCAGGAGCACGGACACCCTCTCCTACAGCCACTTCCACATACGCATACCCTGAGGCATAGCACTTTTTCTGAAAGCTTAGTCCTCAGATCTGCTCACTGCTCATCTCTTCACAATTATTATAATAATTATCAGAATACTAACATGTATACCCCAAAGAATATACGTAAAAGATTACCAGAGCCAAAGACTATTCCTAAGCATGGAGATGTCAGTTCTCCTCCATAAACTACAGAAGGGAACCACAACATTATCTTCTTACAACTGATAGAAACAAGCATCATCTGTGGTCCTTACTAAGACCTCTTTTAATGATTATATGGATAGCCGAAATATTAAATTGCTACCTGGACAAAAATAATTATCGACATTATAAAACTGGCAAAATTCAAATTTAGTCATGTTTAAAAAAAAACAACCCACAAAAACAAACAAAAAACCCACCAATAAACTTATTGATATTCTTTGTTTTGGCAGGATGGCATTGAATGAGAACAGTAATCCTACAGGTAGGAAAGGATATATCAATTACCTGCAAAATTTTTCACTTGCAAGTTAAAAACAACACATAAAAATTAAAAAAAAAAAAGTTGGGTTACTATTCTTTACAGTAACATGTTATAATTCAACAGCTCTGTTTCATTATTAGACATTTAAAGAGTTTGGTTTTGGAGCAAAATGCTATTAACAAAAAAATACATATACTGCACCAATAATCACAGCAGAAAACTGGTCCAGAGCTATCCAAACACAACTGTTCATTTGCAGCATCTTGTGGACATTTCTTAACTGCTACTTAAAGTTTAATTCAGATAATTTAAAAAGAAAGATTATTCTTTTAGTGGAATCCAGTAAAAATCTCCTCTTGGCAACTGCACCATTCTCCTTCCCTTTGATATAACAGTGCTTTAGCCATTTCAGAAAGGCTCGTTCTGATAAATAATTTACAAGACATCACATATCATTCATGTAATGAAACAAATCCAAGTCTACAATCTCATTTATCTTTCCAAGATTTTTTTTCCTGCTCTAGGAAAAGACATGGCCATTAGCCAACATTCATTTACTTCCCTATTTCAGAACACGTCACCCCCACCTTTTTTTTTTCCTTTTTTTTCTTTTTTTTTTAACTAAAGGTAAAATAAAGGACAAAGGTTGTTGGCAGTTCAGGGATACAAAGACTGATGTTCCTAGACCAAACCTAATAATAGAGAGCTTGCAAATCCTAGCACTTCACACTTAAGTTTTGAAGAAACTTACAGGCTCCAGTGTATTTTTGAAGCCATTTACATTAACAGTTGTATTATTGAGTCTGATCTCTGAGCTACTGGAAGTTAAGAATACACACATTCTTGTCAGCACAGTGAACAAAATATAGTTTCATTTGCTTTAGCCTACACAGTCAAAGCAAAACCATATTCATACTGGTAGTATTATTTCTGGCTCACAACTGTCTCAATTAGGATAAACTAAGTGAAGTTTGTTATGATACTATGAGGTTTTTGTTTGGTGTTTGTTTTGGCTTTTTGTTTCTGTTCTGTTTTTTCAGTAGGTCAGAATATAATCCAAACAGAAATGCATCTCCTGCCTGTCTCTCTTTTCTTAATCGCTACTTTCTCTTCTAAAATATAGCAATCAAGTATCATTATCCTCTAAAAAACAATGATTAATCATGAGGAAGGTTAATTCCAACTCATCTCTTACAGGAATTGGTTTGGCCAGTTATTCCACACTGCAATATTTTATACCAGATGAATCAGTAATATTTTGCCTGTTAGTCAACCTCAGTTTAAAAGGAAAATTACTTTTTCATCTAATATTTAATAACTACATTAATAATTGTGTTACAGAAACTTTCAGAAATATGGTGTCTGCTCTGTCACTGAAGATAGGCCTGAATAATGCTTATCCACTAATGTACTATTATTTCTTCAGAGCTAATAGGCTGAGAAGAATTTTTTGTTCCTTTAAATTTAGGAAAAAGGTAAATTACAACTTCCAAAAACGTTCAGTTTTCTAGGGCACTAGAAGTTGTACATCCAAATTTAAAAGGCTGCTATGTTTTTCTGCATTTCCAATTGCAGCAGGGGCAAATTTCCAGAAAATTCATACACTGTGCCAACATGTAGTTGCATTCAGAAACTGAAGCTTCGCAAAAAGTAGTCAGGCAGTAAATTCTGCCCCCCCAACCTTTTTTTTAATATATTGTATACCATAAAGCAATAATAGACCAGCAACTCAGCACCTCTAAACAGGTGGGGTTTTTTTTTATTTTACTTTCCAATTGGAAACTGAACAATACTTATATAAGCATCATACATCCAACTGTCAATCAATCACATATTCAACCACCACAGTCCATCAGTCCTCTAAATAACGTTAAAACCAAGTACCATATCACAGTATTTTTACTGACATCAGTAATTTTGACTCAGAAATCCTTGTGATGCACACACTGTGATCATCTGCCCAATTTCACATTCTTCGCTTCCTACAATAAGTAGGAAAGGAAGGATGATGCTGTAAAATTCAGTATATAAATTTCTCGAAAACATACAAGTTCTAAGCAGGTTATATTACTTTACACTAATGAACAAATTATGAGAGTTTGGTAGGAGATACTTATTTAATCCTGCTACACATGTAGTACAAATGTTAAACCAGGCATTATTTTTAACATTCACCATAGGAAGTCTCAAATGTATCCCCCTTTCCCTTCAGGCAAAAATGCAGAGGCAAAATTATTCCTATAAACAACCACCGACTGCAGCTGATCAGAACACCGTCATAAAAGCTGTGTGAACCAGAAAAGCTATGCAGGTACATTTTCAAGAGCCTCGCTTATTAGGAGTATCACAGCCTATTTAGCAGGCCCCAGTCAGTGTCTCCACTTTAGGCATTGTATAAATCCTTGCTCTGATATCATGAACACCATCTTTCTAAAAAGGGCACTAACAAGATGAAGGGAGAAGCAAGGTCTGCAGCTCTGTTACTACCAAAAGAAATCTGGTATACCATACACACTGATTTTTTATTTTTTTTTTTATTTTTTTTTTTTATTTTTTTTGTGCTGCATAGAAGACCCCACAAACCAACCAAAACTATCAGAACAACTATCACATTCAAGTGCCTGTCATTAACTATCTGGAGAGAAAGACTGAAGATCACCAGATGGTCAAGTTTGAAAGCAACTGCCTTTCATCAGGAGGGCAATGGAAACCAACCAATCATTTCATCTCAGTTTGCCTACATATGCTCAACCTGAGCGATGGGAGAAGGAAGATTTCTGAGACTGCACGTTGGTCCAAGAGGTGAGGTGGAAAAGTACAGCATCACGGCTCATCCTCTGGTATGCCTTTGACACAGCGTAGGAAAAGGAAGGACAAGCAACCACCCACATAACAAAGGAAAAGAGAAAATGCGTGAGTGACATCATTCACCATAAAGAATCTAAAATATCATCCAACTTTAACACCTGCCAGTGCAGAAAGAACAGGGAATTAAAGAGCAGAGATTAGTGCTTCCAGATGTGTTACTGTAGCTATTAGAAAAAAAAAAAAAAAAAAAAAGGTGGGGGCAGCGGGGAAAGGCACAGACTACCCAAGGAATACTGTGAGGTTTTCACAGCAACCCCATGTCTACAGCCTGACAAAAACTCCATTACAGAATTATAGCACTAAAGATGTCAATGGAGCATTGAATGCTCCCAGCATCCTTACCTTGAAAAGTTCAGGTTCCTCCCCCACACCCCAAACCCCATTTTAGAATCAGCACATTTCATAACATCATTTTAAAGTCATTTTAGACAATAATTGTTTGCAATTATCCTAACACTAAAGACTGTTTTTCACTAAGTTATACAAATGTGTGTACAGTAAATTTTTATTATGGCTTCATCATTTCAGTTGCTTCAGAAAATAACAAGAAAAAACACGTTTGGTAAGTTTGTGCTAGAGATAAAGACTGACAATAATGCAAAATACTGGTAGTGGTGACTTAAGTGTTTTGTCATTCATTTAAAAACAAACAAAACAAACAAAAACAACTACCACCACCACCACACAAACAAACCCACAACACACACAAAACCACACCACCCAAACATCAGTTTCAACAATTTAACTGAAACTGAAGTAATTTATGCAACCATTAAATGATTTTATTTATTTTAATGAATCATAGCTATCTATTCTGAGAACCTAACAAGCTTTGCCACTGCATGAAATGAATCCTTGGTAAAAATTCAGCCAGACTTTTATTACCTTATGTCAGAATTTGTCTCAAAACTCTGGCACAAAATAACAGTTTTTTTCCTAATGTAGTTTCTGTGCTTGCGGAATTTACAAGCTCATCTGACTACAATTATAATTCCCATGAAATTCTTAAGGCATTTAGCATGTTCTAACATCCCACTCCCCAAAATGTCACATTGTTAAGTCCTGAAAAAAAAAAATCTTATTTTTGAGTATGCAAAGTAACCCACAACTATAAATCCCACTGAAAGCAAGGAGATTACTATTTGCATTGCTATAGCACTCTGAGGCTTTAAACAGATTGTCTGAAAAGTGTTAGGCATTAGCTGGGTACACACAATTACAGTTTTAGATGTTAGTCTCATTAAATGTTACATACACATTAAAAGAAATTAAAAGTTTCACATACACTCCCAAGGAATTTAAGTTGGAACACTAAACCAAAAAACCTCAACTGTTCACATTTGCAACTGTCTCTCAATGCCTTTTCATAAACACATCAACATCATCTGACAAGCTGCTGGAAGACACATCCTTATGTATGGTACACAAATATCAACTCTCTAGTATCCTATGAATAGAAACAGCATGCAAGTCATTTCAGGTTTAACAGGACAGCGAGGCAAATTTTAATAAAAATGGCAACTGCCATGACCTTCACTGGGGATACACTGTTCTGGTCCCAATCTTTACCCTACTTCAATTACTCAACTATTTACAGCCCTAGGAAGGCCAGAAGCAGCGAGCTTCCTTTCTCAGAACTCCTACACTTTCACAAAGCACCTTCATGGGCTGCCTTTTTTTTTTTTTTTTTGAGAGGGGGAGAATCATCATATCACAGTTTGAAAAACAGAAGAAGTCTTTGAACAAGAAGTACCACCAGTAGCATCTCTAAATACTGTTTTTCAAAAAAGTACTTTCAATTGCAATTCTGCTACTGCACCCATTCTGTTGGTAAAAAAAAAAAAAAAAAATTAAAAAAATCAAGTTTACTGTCTGGAACTGAAAAAATCCATCATGTTTCAGGAACTAGATACTGTAAATTAAGTTAAACTTTAATGTTTTTTAAAACGACTTCTTCATGACAACTGTCCAGTAGATCCCATATTAGCTTTATAGTACCTCGCAAGTATCACATGGTTAAGAGTACACACTAACTCAAATGATGGTAAAAACATGTTGACCAGCTATCACTGCAGAAGTGTGAAAACATTAGACTTGTTAAAAACCTTAATGTAGCACCTATACATTCAGAGAGCACAACGCAAAAGCCAGCGCAACAGCAGTTCCAAGAAAAAGATGACACTTCATGTTGTCAAATTCTTTTATTACACCTTTAAGTCAATAAATTACATGAACAGGGTGTGTTGAGGAAGAACTATAGTCTGAAGCTTCTCCTCTTGTAGCAAAAGAATATCTTCACTGCTAGAATACAGGTTTGTGTTCTCTTCTGCCCTATAAAACTCCAGTTTCCTTACTACACAATGGCATCCTGTGAGGGCACACATACAAAGACTATCTCTCATATAATGTTCTTAAATCATCATCTTGAAAACTGAAAATTCTCACTTCCATCCTGCACTCCTCATAAGGTGGGAAACTCCTGGAAGTGCATCCAAATTGACTTATTTCTCCAGGTAACAGCAGGAAGGGGAGCACTCTCCCACCTCAGCCCATTAAGGGAACTGTGGTTCCTCAAACAGGCCTAAGAACTCTCTTCAGCTGAGCACACTAGTTCCCTTGCGAACCTGAGCTGACATGTGCAGAGCATACAATGTTATTCCTAGATCTTTTGTTGTTCTTCACCTAATAATTCCAAGTAATATCCTTAAAACAACTTTTCCTTTTTAAAACCAAGAAGTGTAAACCCAAAAATCTTGCTGTTTCCTTCCCACCCTGAAAAATATGGCAAAGGCTACAATGCAGACTTCTATGCTTAGAAATTTATATCCCAGAGAATTTTGACTAGCTCTTATAGGAAAACATATCATGTACCTCCCTGGACATGATGTGTCCCACTTGAACACAGCTCCCCACATCACTTTGTGTGCCTTCATATTAACCTCAGCAGTCTGCAAGCAACACTACAGCTGATGGAACTGAACAGACAAAAAGTTAACCTGCATCTTCATAAACAAGCACTGTCATGAGGAAGACACATAAACCAGTACACACTACTAGATACTTTTCTGAATACCATTTCTATTTTTATGTTATGGAAAGGAACACTCCTGCTCCCTCTTCCAAACCGGGAAATAATACAACCTATAACAGGGGATCTCACAACAATTACTGCTTAGAAAACAGAATGCAGCTTCAGGCTTCAAACACCTGTTTTCCTTGCAAAAGACAATATAATTCTATTTCAAGTTACACTGTTGTTGTTTCATATAGTAGTACAAGGTATTAGAAACAAAACTAATTTAAATTTATTAAAGTTGCTTCCATTGTATTCAAGAAACAATCAAAGATTAGTGCTCTCCATAGTGAATATTGCTCACCATGCATGGAAGAAGAAACTCCAATCAAAAAAGCTATGAAAACCCCACAGAAACACACATGCACACACAGGTACCTCTTCTAGAAAGGGTTTTATTCATTTTCCCCAGTCTTCTTAATTAACTTCAACATATGCCAAACTGCATTCATGTTTTGTTTGCAGTTCATATCCACTGAAAATTTTGAAAATCCACTTTCTGTTGAAAAATTACTACCAAAAGCACAGGATACATCTGGAGAAGGGTGCAAAGCAGAAGCTCAAAAGTACAGATAAATCTCCCAGTCCCCTGGAGGCCCAGCTTTCATTTTTAACAGAATCAATCTAAAGCCTTTACACTTACAGAGGGGAAGCTTTCAAACCACAATGCAAGTTTAATAGACACACAAGACTATTGTAGACAGCTGAAAACCAACACTTTTGGTATGTGCAGACCCTGCTATCATTTCAAAAGTTACCGAAGTTAGACACTTTACTCATTTAAACCGTATCTCTTCTGTGATTTTTGTTACTTCATATGGTAGTACTACAAGACTAAAAAGGCTCTTTCCTCCTGAATGAGGGGGAATTTGTTATTTGACATGTGTGTTTCCTGCTTTGGTCCTGCACCTGGGAATAAACAATTAAAAAAAATTATTTGCCTTTCCACTATTTCAAGTCTTATATAATAGTTCTATTTAAAAGGCTATTAATATAACTGGGCTATGAAGAAGGCCATCCACAAGTCCCTTCTGCATTCTCTGTTGTAAGATTACAGTCCAAGTACAGATCTTGCCACCAAGGGGTACTTACACTTACCAGCCATGTTATAAATAGCTCAAGCTGTAAATACATCCTATATACAATGAAGTTTTCTAGTTGCATCTCCCTGTAATTCTGATGTCCATCATCTACACAGTGCAAATCTAACCATGGGCCAAGCAGTCTTCAGACGTACTGAAACTGCCTCTTCAGTGGTTTTGAATTTAAAAGATCAAGGGGAGGGGGCAAGTTAGTTTAGTACTTTTCAGCTAGGCTATTGATAGCTGCGGCAATAAATTATCTTCAGGAATACACGTTTGCAAGTTTATCTAACAGATGAGACTGAAAAGACTGCGCACCATCAGTACTGCATGTAGACACTGCTTCACAATTCCACATTCAACTACTATGGGTTCGCTCCCTTTCACCTTCTGCAAGGTACCCTTGGGGAATTAATTCAAAACATATTTTTAAGTGAAGATTTTATATAAGGCTAACTCGGGTCCATTTTCTTTATATCTAAGATGTAAAAAAATGATGTCTTCAGAAGGGATAGCTCAGTAACAGAACAGCGCCAAAACTTCTTTCTTTTTCCAACTCCAAATGTCATCCTTTCTTTTCCCTTGCTTACTATGAAAACAACAAGTGGTTCAAAATCTACATATCCTGAACTTCAGTTTCTGGATAAATATTTTTAGTTAGTTAGTTAGCTTTTAAATTAAACTCTTCAATCTGGCACATAGCATACCTAAGTGTACCAAGAGGCTTGTTTTTCCTCATTCCCTCTCCGAAGTAGTCCATTGACTCCCACAGATCAAAGTGAAATCGCTACTACAGATCCAATCAAGCAAATTATACCTGAAGTCGCATTACTCCTTACATAGCAATCATTAGCCAAAGTATGAGGTCATCTTCCAAGTGACACCTTTGCTTTTTATGTAGTTAAAATTCTTTTTCCGAAGTAATACAAGTTTTCACTCTTCACACCTCCCTTAAAACTCACTCGTTTAAATCCATCCAGACTTCTTAAAAGCATCACACCTTTCCCTTATTCACCCACACAGCGAGAGTAAAATGATGCACTTAAG
The DNA here is from genome assembly GCF_964273445.1 of Streptopelia decaocto. Lineage (NCBI taxonomy): Eukaryota > Metazoa > Chordata > Aves > Columbiformes > Columbidae > Streptopelia > Streptopelia decaocto. Next base: position 49,370,310 of record NC_138659.1, read on the forward strand.
CCTTAGAACAATGACCTATCACTATCATCCTCATCATTACTTCATCTTCTGTATCATCAAGCACAATGCCATCCTTGTGTCTGACAACATGTTGTTAAAAACAAGCAGTATCCACATCATAAGTACATCAACCTTCCAAGAATCTTACCTTAATTACACTCCTAGGTCTCCATTCAGAACTAAACTTAATTACATAAATACCTAGGTTTCTACAATCCTGCTCATTTCTTGCTGCTTATTTTCACCCTTCCTTCATGTATCTCACTTTCATCATATGCTGCCACTTCCAAACTTTTTGGCATGGAATCCACTGGTTTTTGTCACAGGTACATACAGTTGTTTGAATGGGATTGCATTTCCTAACTTCAAATTCTACCTGTTACCTCAATGCAACTAGGATGAAGCAGGTTCCACACATCATCACGAGCAGGCAAACAGTGGTGCAATTCACAGACTGATCCCATGAGTACGTCAATTTTTTCATTCTTTAGGGATATGTATTGCTTTTAAGCAGATTAAATAAACTCCAGTTCATTGCCATATTATTATGTTTATTCAGATGTTTGTATATATGTATTTTTACTCATAACTTATTATCAAAGCCATCCCTACATCATTGTGTAAAATATGTTTGCAGTGTGGCACAGGGTAATTATTAGTTGTCTTGATGCTAATTGCTCAGGGAAAATGTTTAATCACATATTAAATTGATCATATGCATATTTCATTTAGTTTACTCTTTGGGGCAAGTTTACTCTTAGCACTATCTAGATCTGAGTAGTACTGTACTAAAAACACAAGTAGATATTCGTGAGAGTGAGCCAGTGTTTGAAATGCAATCTTTAACAACACAACCACAGCCCCATTCTACTTCAAGATAAAGCAGCTGAATTTCTGCACAAAGCCAAGAAATACCCTGCCTAGTTGCCCTATATATGTGAATGGAAAAATATTAGGACCAAAATGGAATTATTAAGGCTGCAAATTCTAGAACCTGATATGGCATTACAAGAGAACTATTTCTTTATATTTTTTCCACCGATGCGATTATGAAATGGAAGCTTTAAATAAAGATAATCATGTTTTGGTTTTGTTCTGTGATTTTGTGTGTGTTGGTTTTTGGCTTTTTTTAAAGGATTTAGTTTAACACCGGCATGTAATTCAACACCATTTCTGCTTGAACCATTACTTTAAGAGCAGATGTAACACAAATGATGTCAGTGTAAACACCACAGTCACTTCTCTTACCAGGGCCCAAGTGGTAGAGAACTAACATGGCTAAACATTTATATTCCTATGGGCAACAAGTGACAGCAGCCAGGACACTGACCTTTCTGTTGCTGAGTCACTGGTTTTTATTTTGTAAAAACACCAGCACTAAGATACTACTGTACAAGCTGAACTACAGAGCTGTTTCATTTTTCATTTATATATTTTTAAATGAAGTAATTCTTGGTCTCCTTTATGACCAAGGAGAAAGCTGGACAGATAGCTGATTAAATGCCAACAGCTTCATTTTTTTCCCTTCCCAACAGGGACTGAACTTTGTTTTTGAGAGTAGAAAAGCCATTTATTCAACAGCCAAGACACTGAAATCACTTGCAGACATTTACTTTTATATGCCATTGCTCAAGACACAATGCCATTGAAAATCTGCCAGATCTGTAAAGTACATATAGCATATTTTATACAAGACCTAATAGAATAGCGGTTTTTCACTTGATCAAGTGCTGAATGATAATAAAGGTGAATAGGCAAAGGAGCTCTGTACCCCAAGGAGTTACCCAAGAGGCTGGCATTTTGAACAAATGAAACAGATTGCTCTGTTAATCTGCTTCTTTATATGTATAGGTAAAGTCCAATATTGCCATACTGTAAGGAAATTACACCCCTCCAAATAAAAATGTGATTTTTTAAATTAAAAACACAGATCACTGTAGTTCATTTTACAAATACAGCACAATTATCTCCATTAGATTATAATAAAGCATGGTTAACTAGATATGCTATGTAAACTAAAGTTCAAAGAGTTCATACCAAAACAGTTAATATTGCACAGAAGACCATCTTTTCTTAAAAACGTTTCCAAGTAAGCCTATTAAATGAAGTTAAATGTAAGCCTCTTGAAAGAAAGAGGCTTGAGATTTGCTTTCAACTGTTACATTCACACTGGGGAAAAAATATTGCAGCAATTTGTATTGCATGCTTTCTGGAAACAAATCTGATCAGGCTCTAAAACTCTGCTATTAATCTATCTTCTACATTATTTCAAATACTTTTTCCCAAGTAGTAAGTGTTTTCACATTTCACATCTCCCTCAAAACTCAATCCTTTAACAAAATTTGTTTGACAGAATCTTTAAGTCCAAGAGGCCATTGTCTGTCCTACCAATAATATTAAATTGCCATACTACCCAGGGAGAGAATACAAGTCCTACCATCAGAATTCATACAACAGGAAAAAAAAAAGGATATAAGTTCATTCAGCCAGCAGCTTTCTTGCTGTAATTTTGTGAGAGATTTTTAAACAGTGCTTCAAGGGGGTTATGCACTGCCTCAAAAAAGGCAAGTCTATTGCTCATAGCTTACAGAAGGTGGTAAAAAACTTCCATGCCAACAAAAAGGCATAACTGAAGAATATATTAAAAAAATCATCACTTAACAAATCGTTTTAACAATACTATTGGACTATGCCGAAGTTTGAAATTGAAGTCTTCTAGCATCAACCTCCCTCCAACAATGACAGGATTATTTAATGTACCAGGAAGCTGTTCCTGTTCACTTCCATGTAATGAAATAACCTATACCTACAGCATCATCCACAGTTAAAGGCCACTACACATTAAAACAGAAGTCTTATCTGCAATACTCAAACTACTTCCAATGCAAGTTTTCTTGTGGAGTGCAACCACAAAACCACTGTCTTCAATCTAATTCCAAATGAGTACAGAGCATGGTTGGGCCAAGACACACAGAAGAAGTCATGTATGACACAACTGCAGGAATCCATGTCATGAGAAAATTTTAGGTGTAGAGATTCTTTCCTTGTCCCTTCTTTCACATACAGGAGAAAATGCAATATCCCAACAGAAACAGAGGCAGCATGACAAGAGTTCCACTATATAACACACTGAACAGTCTTTAGGACTGGATTAACCTGTAGGGCCAAGGGATAAACAAACAGGTAGGCCAAGTTTTCACTTCGTGTACTAACTGTTCAGCTGGTTTAGCACTAACAGATAAATACAACAAAATTCTGACCTTGATCCCTTGCAAGGAAGTCTGCGATTCTGATCCCTACAGATTCTATGTATTTTAGACACCCCTATAGGCTAGTGTGAGAAAAATACCTCCCCTAACCAGTCAGATGTAGCAAGGAGACAGTGAATCCCAAGACACAAGCAAAGAGATGAGCCATACTAGTAATTCTCAACATTCAAAATCAAAGTATTATTTACAGCTCTTATCCTTTGGCAGCTTAACTCTTCAGTATTTAAAATGCTTTCTGTGCTTATAGCATAAGAAAGAACGCCATTCATTTAGTGAAAGTAAAAAAATAAAATGTGGTGCTCTTTAACAGCAAAGCTAATTTAAATGAGTAATTACATTTAGGATGAGCACAATATCTCCCTCAGTTTTGCAAAAAGCAAACATGTCTGAAATATCACTTAAGTGATGCAAATCCGAATGTTTAAAAGCATAGAAAAAGGTTTTAAAAACTAGTTGTCTAAAAAACAGATAGCTTCATTAATAGCCTATAAACAAATCTACGTAACCCAATGCACTGAAGAGGCCCATTCTCTCTCTTTCTACTTGGATGCTCACCATATAAACGAAAAGGCTTACTTACTAAGAAGTCATCTTCCTAACCATGTCAACATCTGAAAGATGCAACATCTACACCTTGTAATCTCTGAACCTAGTTTAATTGTATCAGATAGATTTAAAACAAACAAACAAACCACAACGAAATAAAACACCACACACCAAAACAAAACCTAAGGAAAACTAAAACCTGAAATATAAAGTGTACAGGAAGTCCTCTCAAGACTTAAAATATTGGTTGAGATATTGACTCCGCTGCCATCTGAGAGCTGTGCCACTGATGTCAACACAGCTTAGATAGAACATATTTCCCCAATTTTTAACTTCTTGCAAAATTTTCTTCAAATATGCCATTTAAAGGGTGCTCAACTTCAAGCAAACAACGATAGATTTTACTATTTGGGAAATAAGACATACTTGCAGCCCAAAGTAGTTTCCTTTAAAATTCATTTGGACCCAAATGCAAGGGTCATGTTAACTGACCAATAAAAAAACCCGACATATTTCATGCTGCAAATGTAATCACGTAATGTATATAATAGTTAATAGAAGGCACTCTAAAGTTACTTGATCTGACCAGTGCCTTCTACCACTGCCAAATAAATAAAAAGTATGTTCTAGTTATTCCACACACACATCAAAATAGTTTCATGATAGGCTAATTAATCATGAACATAGCTTTTCAGACATTACATAATTTTGCACAGACTTGCTTGCAGCTCCTGCCAAAGAAAACAACAACTTGTATAAGAAATAAATCTATACTTGAAGAGAGATGACAGTGACAAAACACGACAAGAGGAAGAAAAAGAGAGTGGAAAGGAAAGGGAAAGTATTAATATCGCAAAAAAACACCTGTATAATTTTATTACTCAAAACATAGCGAAGCCTGGAGTTTTAAAGCCAAAAATACATTAATCAAGTGAGCTTAGCAACTGAAAACAACTTTTCACTCTAATCTTTGTTAATTTTTTAAAATGTCAGACCATTTCACGAAATGATGTTTGCTAGAACTTCAGAAACACAAACCTAAATCATGCAACATATTCTGTAAAACTTATCTGAGATTAGGAATCTCCTAATAACAGTAAGTTCATTTCTCATTTGGGATATATCTAGCAGTATTCAGATCAAGCACAGACCACTTTTACATTTCAGCAGAACAGTCTCAGATTTACATTTCCAACCTGCCAATAAATTAATGTGATTAATTCAAATTATATGTTTAAAACATAGACAATGAAAGCCAGACATAAATAAAACCAAATATCCATTTTTCCAGGTAACATATTTTTAATCCCCATTGAAGGCCCCTCTGATAATGCATTCAAACCCCAAACGGCCAAGACACTGTAACTGATGAAATAAGGACCACAAAGGCAGACAGAAGAGTTAATTTAATTTTAAAAAGGGGGAGGGGAAAAATAAAACATATTCCAGAAGTGTTCACTTCCACTCCTCCAAGGGTTTACAGCAGCCTACCCAGTTACCTAAGCCAAAACACAGACATGCAAACATGGGACTCTGCTCTGTGACACACAGAAAAAAACACAGCGTAAGTCTATGAAACAGTTATGTATTAATAGATACACTTAAACAGTGACCCGTTCACTTTCTTCCATGAAAAAGGGCAGAGGGGGGTAGTGGAAGGCAGGAATTCCACAATTTGTTCACCAAGCGACTTGAGAGCCAGTAGAAAGGACAAGTACTTTTTCATCACAGCAAACACTATTTTCTTTACAGACAGAACACTTAAAATGTTACTGGCCACTTAGTACAGATTTCAGTTAATTTAGCCTGAGTTTGTTTAGCAAGACCACAAAGTGCATACTAAGGAACAAAGTAATGCATTCAGAAGAGGATTCTCCATTAAAGGCAAGTCATGAGTGGTTTTTGACATTAGCTTACACAGTGTATTCCCCTTAAATGCTTTTGAAGTTTCATTATACCTGAGAAAACAAATTGGTACTTATAACTATTATCTGGCAGATATCTTACAACTGATGCTGTTTGGCAAAATTAACGAGCTTGTGGTAAACAGAAGTTTCTTAGCAGTTTCTCTGCTACATACTGAATTCTTAGGGACAGCAACACCTTTCCTTCTGCTGAGCAAATTCACAGGTTTGTAGTTCTGCTGCTACTGGCTACTAAACACAACTGCCCTCTTTTCCCACCTCCTCCTGTCCATCAATGAGTCAATAAAAATCACAGTTAAAATGCAGTCAGGGAGAACACCACAACTGCAGTCTCTCTAGCTTCTGCTTTTGTAGTGAGGACAACAGTGCCTCTTCTACCGGTGACAGCAGAGCAAGAAAAGTTATTCCCACACACACCGGCAAAACTCACCTCACCCTGAAAGAGTCAGCAATTTCTACTGTTAGAAAAAAATGTCTCTCAAAAGGTCTCTCTTCAAATCCCATAGCAGAGACAGCCCACATGACCTGTAGATTTATTATATACCTTATAATTATATAATTGCAATTTAATGAGTATGTATTAATACGAGCACAATTGTAAATTTGACAGTCATTCACTGAAGTTTATTGTTCAAAGTGTGCTGGAAAGACTGATGAAAACTAAACTTTGTTACATATTATAACCCATACCCCTTATTAAAAACAAGGCAAAGACCATCTCCATGCCAGAAGACGCCAGCTGAGAAAACAGCAGCTCTAAGATAAATTTGCTGTTAATATCACAATTCTGCAAGAAGTTCAGGGGAAAGAATTTGCACAGTAGCATCCTCAAAACATCAACATTAATGATGAGATCTTTCATGCATTCATGATATGAATTGTTTTATGGATGATAGGGAAAAGGAAGAATGGATACAACTAGCTACGTTTTCCTAAATACTCAACTTTAAACACGAAAAGCATTTAAGGCCTGGAAAATTTAAATTTAAGCTAAAATGTATAAACTTCTGCTTTAAGATCTGCATATCTTCAAACTAAAAAAACCCAAAAAAATAAAGAAAACACCACCTACTCCTTCACAACAACTACAAATAATAGCCACAGATACGGAAGAAAGTGGAAAAGTTAGGACACATGACAAATGCATATTTGTTACTTTCCCCCTCCCCGCCCCCATCTTGTCATCTCCTCCCTTACAATTGCCAGAGAAAAGATATTGCAAGAGTCTTTTTCTACATTCTAAGACTTCTACCTGCTGGGAGAAAATGCTGTTCTCCTGCCCATAATCATAGCTAATTGCACAGTATAGTCACTACTCCATCACTGCTTTCTAGGAAAAATCAAGACCTCCACCAAGACATCTGCCCACTTTATCAGAATTTGCAGAATCCGCTGACACAGCATCCTCTGGAGCACCTGCGCTACTTGGAGGATAAAGGTGGAAGTAGAATGGAACACTGAAGCCATCACCTTAGGCAAAAGGTATTCCCCACACAAATCTATACAGCCTCCTTAAACCATTATCTCCTAAGTTCATCATCTTTTTCCCAGAATACTTCTGTTGAATCATCCTTGTAAGAAAGTATAGAGAACTACCATGGCATGTCCAGAGAGGAACAGACAAATACCCAGTTAAAAAATAAATGGATGAAGTCACACAACAGGGAAACATAACTAACCACTATCAGAGAGTCCTGAACACTGCCAGGGATGGAGATTCAACAACCTCTCTGGGCTGTCTGATGACTTTTTCATGAATAAACCCTTCCATTATCACAAGCCCAGTTTCTAAAAGCTTGACATTACTGAGAACCATATACAACCTACCAGCAAATGGATCACAGTGGTACCACCTGACAGTTGCGTAAGATGTCAGAACCATAGTTGCAACTTCTGTTTATACAGAGCAATTAATTTATTGCTGCACTAGTTAATCCGTAATTTCTACATTTGTCTCCACAATACCAAAAAATGCACCAGGGCATTTTTACAGCTTTCTCAAAGTCCCATTTAATTGAAAGCACCTGAATTAAGATAGAAAGAGTTGCTAGAATACTAATTCAATGAAGAAACTCAGCTTCTGGTTTGGATCTGTGATTTCACACCCTTCATCCTGTCTTTGGATAGCTGCTAATAGCATCGCACACACACTAACTCGAAGGGAGTGCTGCTTATAGAACTTTAGGACTGTTCTTTCTTCTTCTAGCAATACTTAAATACCATCAGACAATATTCAGCCTGTAGGAGTTCTGACCCCATCCCTTGAACGGGGGCCAAATATGCAATTGGACTACAGTTCTGAACGCACAGAGTGTCAATGTGTCATGGTCAGTAGAGACACATATACCTCAAACAACATACCTACAAACTGATCAGCTGAACTTTGGCAGGAGCTGCAAGCAAGTCTGTGCAACATCCTTCTTAAAAATCACCCTTCCACTCATTCTGATATATCAGGAAAAATTAAGGGAGGCTCCATTTTATTTCTGTTTGAAAAGTGTTCAGTCTGAAAACCAAAATGTTTCATTTATTTTTAAGAATAGGTGCTTATTAGGCAAGCATACAAACTGTATGGGGGAAAAAAAAATAAATAAAAACACGTAGACATGTGATTGGACACACATGCCCCCCCCACAATGCCAAATTTCAGTTTTGACCATGGCAAGGAGAAATGGAATTTCTCAGTGTCTCCAAAATAGGTTCCTGGGCCCAAAAATCATTCAGCATTTGTCACCTACAGTGACACATCATGTCAGCATACACAATTTGTCTGGACAGAAGTACTCAGGTTTAGTTTACACTACTTCAGCAAGTTAAGTAACTAGTGCTAGAAAAAAAACATTTATGTGTAGCAATAAGCATGTACAATAGCCTTAAGCCCATTAGTCATGTTTTTGAAAATACACGTGCCACTGAGACTTTTGAAAAACTGCATGCATCTCTAACACAGACCTCCCCTTTGTGTAAAAGGACCTTCTCCAAAATTCAGATTATAAAAAAGTTTTGTCTATACATTTACAGTATGAAGTATGCATAATATATGCTGACAGTTTAAGTGCATCAGTATGTCCTTCTGCTCTTCCCATCTGCCCTCAAAAAAGGAAAACCATAAAAATAAGTTCAAAGGAAATAACTGAAGTCTTACATATATTGTTTTGTGCCCTGAACAGTTTTTAAGCCTACATCTTTCCCAATAGTTCCTTACTTGTAGCTCTACAAAAGGAAACAGCAGGTCAGAGCAGGAAACACATCAGTAATCTAATTGCAAATCAAAAGTTAGAATACTTAATGATGCTAGAAATAAAACAGCTGAACAAATTCTATTAATGTGCAGGCTTACCTTATACCAAATTGATCTAATGTTATATTACTACATACAACAAATTGTGCTGGATCAGGAAAACACACAACACGGACAACAGAAATGTTTTATATCCAAACTAGCAAGGACAGAATGGGGAGAGGGGAAAATGTGTACATAGGTGCATACACTTAAATGCTGCATGTAAGATAAATTAGAAGGCAACTGACAGAACCAGGTTCTGTTGCAATAGCATCACAATTTTGATACTGAGGACAGCAACTACAACTAAGTACTTAATTGAGAAGCTGTAAGTGGCAAATCAGTTTAAGTACACAATCACCTGACCACAAGAAGCATATAAAGCAAGACTGAAAGTTGAATAAATGTAAGACAGCATGAGCAAACAATCATGCTCCCAAGATTCTTCATTTCAGGGCAGGGAAAAGCTTTACAAAGAAAATAACATGATTCAGATAGCTTTAGATGTAACACGGGGATGAGATGAGGACAGGGAGATGGGACTGAAACATCAATTAACTGACAGTGGTTGCAAAACATATATATGCTGTTTCAGAGCAGCTCAGTGCCCAATATAACCATCAATCAGACACTGAAATACTGGAAGACTAACATCCCACTCTCCATCTCCAGTGAAGTTATCAGCATTACTTACAGACTAGAGAGACACACAGAGAACAACTACTTTGGGAATTAGAGAGAGGAGACATATGTCCTTTTTACCACTATCTACAACTGTGGTACAGAAAGATCTGTTTCATATTTTTTAGTTACATTTAATTTATTGCAGATCTATATAATGAACCATCTATTTTTAAAGTATCATTAGCCTTTTATTAGCTACATGAAAAAACAGTATTGGATTCCCCCCATGCCATCTCCCCCCAGCAAAACTTCACTTGATACTCATTCATCTCCAGGATTATCATATAACCACCAGTTTAAAGCTGGATCAATGTTTTTTCACTTCACTGAACAACCTAATCAATAGCAACAAGGACATTCTGCTGTCAAAAGCAAACTGCTGCTCATGCTGCTAGTCCCCCCTGGGCTTGGTGTTACAGAAGCATGTCAGATCCTACCATGCAGCACTCAATGTGACACTGATCACTCTGAAGGCACAGTGCAGGGTATTGATAGCAATTATACAGCTAAATCAACACAGCTAATTGCTTGCACCTTCAGAAAATAAAGCTGTAGTCATGACAAACAAGTTGTAAATTTATTTGCACCTCACACTGAGGAAACTAACCTAGTCTGATTCCTGGTTTAATTACATGAGCATGTGTTTATTTTTCAGGAAGGCAAAGCAAATGAAGAAGCTTACAACAACAACAACAAAAATGCAAGTGCATTTCACTCATCAGTACTACATAAGTAAGTTTTCAAATTTTTCACCCCATCCACTGGAAAGCATGCTGTTCTTTTTACAGCTCTCCAACTTCTGGAGAGTGCTGCACAACAAAAATACCACTGTATACTTTTCAGACAAGAATCATGTTTTGTACTTATATTACACAAGTTCTAAGAGGATGGGGGCAGTTGTACATACAGGACATTCCAGAGGTAATCTCTTAAGAATACAGGCCAAACAGTGTAATCAAAGTAAAATCCACTCACTGGGCTGCCTATTTTATATTCAGTCTGCCTATAGCCAAAAAAAAAAAAAAAAAAAAAAGCTTACATTTGATTCCTGGATCACCTAAAGAAAATTAAGGAGTTCCTAGCTTTGTTGCATCTTTCATTAAGGTACACAAATGGAAAAATGTGTTCCTTGAAACCAATTTTGTGCAAAGCCAACAGGATGGGAGAGAAAAGGACAAAAAGGGCAGAGACATCACACCAAAGAAATTGAAGTATTTTTCTTTAATATGTCTGGCTATCCTAGCTGGTTAATTCCACAACCTATGCTAAGGGACAGAATATGCAGATTCTTTGTTTAAACAAGATAATGAAATCTGCATCTGTTGCTATAAAATAAGGGGAAAAAAAACAACAACAACAACAACACAATTTTCCCTTTCTATTTTAGGCTGTGAAATCTCCTAAACCATGAGATTTTGAATGTATTTAGCTTCGTAACAACAACATTAGCTTAACGTAGAGTCTTGGATCTTTACGAACAGTTAATTTCTCAGAAAAACGCATTTAGTGAATTTGGTTTCTCACTGGATTACCTATGTTGTATTTTCTTCACTACCTTCTCATTTCCAAGTTCTCTAACTATACCTCTCAAGCTCACACATCCCCAATATTCCTGCTCCTCCTTTCTATTTACGCTGGGTCTCCAGCCTACCAAGGGGGAACATTTGCCACATCTAATCCAGTATCATATATGAATTGCTTGGCTGACTACCACTTCTACCATTATCTGAAATATCACCAAAGATGTATTTAGAGCTGTCCCTCCTTTTCCTTCAGCAATGCTTCCACTCTCAATTTACAAAAAACTTACTTGTCATTTTGGTTGAATAAAAGCTATTTGAAACTGGCCATGAAGTTAAACTTTACCACGGGAAGATGAGTAAAGTAGATCTGACTGACACAGACTGCAATACTTCAATACTTTTTCTTCTCTTGCATATTGGGCCAGCCTCACCTTAAGCATCTCTACTGATTCCAGCAGTGTATCTTCAAGATGGATATATTTCAGAAGAAACTAGCACTGTTGAAAGATGCACAGCAACTAGTGACTTCCCATTCAAACAAAACCTGTCAATCTGCTACAACACTGGAATGGTTTTGTTTCGTTTTTTCTTTCCTCTGCATAGTCTTACAGGGCTGAATTTCAAAACAACCTTATGCTTGTCAAAACTTGGACACCTCCTCAGGCCCAGCATCAGCAACTGTCAATTTTTAAATGCAGTTAATATAGTTTTAATAACCACAGAATAAAGGAAGTACACAGTGAACATTCTTGCAAGTCATGGCATTCATATACTACAAAGTCATGTAAAGATTTGGCCTGGAAGCTTCTGGGGAGTTTCACAGGAACTCAATCTGCCCAGACACTTTCCTTCCAAGGAAACAAGAGAAAGTGTAGAGTCCTGCATCTGGGCAGGAACAACCCCAGGTTCCAGTATAAGTTGGGGAATGACCTGTTAGAAAGCAGTGTAGGGGAAAGGGACCTGGGGATCCTGGTGGACAACAGGATGACCATGAGCCAGCACTGGGCCCTTGTGGCCAGGAAGGCCAATGGCATCCTCCGGTCTATTACAAGGGGGGTGGTTAGTAGATTGAGAGAGGTTCTCCTTCCCCTCTACTCCGCCCTGGTGAGACCCCATCTGGAATATTGTGTCCAGTTCTGGGCCCCTCAGTTCCAGAAGGACAGGGAACTGCTGGAGAGAGTCCAGCGCAGGGCAACAAAGATGATTAAGGGAGTGGAGCATCTCCCTTATGAAGAAAGGCTGAGGGAGCTGGGGCTCTTTAGTTTGGAGAAGAGGAGACTAAGGGTGGACCTTATTAATGTCTATAAGTATATAAAAGGTGAGTGCCACGAGGATGGAGCCAGGCTCTTCTCGGTGGCAAACAATGATAGGACAAGGGGTAAAGGGATCAAGCTGGAACACAAGAGGTTCCACTTAAATTTGAGAAGAAACTTCTTCTCAGTGAGGGTGACAGAGCACTGGAACAGGCTGCCCAGAGGGATTGTGGAGTCTCCTTCCCTGGAGACATTCAAGACCCACCTGGACATGTTCCTGTGTGACCTCACCTAGGCGTTCCTGCTCTGGCAGGGGGATTGGACTAGATGATCTTCTGAGGTCCCTTCCAATCCCAAACATACTGTGATACTGTGTGATACTGTGAAACATTTAATACCTTCAACAGTGTCACATCTTCACGTACTATGAGTCTGTAACAGCCCTAGAAAAAGGACCATATAATTTTAGCATGTAAAACAAGTACAGCACATGAAGTTTCCTCAAATGTGTTTCTCAGATGGCTTCAGACACATTCTAAGAAATCAAAACAGGGATGACTGCATTAAAGGGCAATACCTTGACATATTTTCTATGCTACAGGAAATCGATAGCCCAGACTCTCTTGAAAACTGCAAGGCTGTGAAATTACCCTAATTAAGTCTAAAATGGACACCTGCTCATGGAGGACTGGACTGAGACTCCCTGTCATGTACCTAAGCCTGCAAGTAGCCAAGATAACCTCCCACAGTAAAGGCACTGAACCATACTCCAAATAGTCACCTGAAGGTGAAAAGCATCACGTCAACTGCCTTCTAAGGCAAAACCAAACAAGGAACTGCCAAAATGCTGTCAGCTAACATGTTAACAGCCAAAGCAGAACCTGAAGATCCACAAAAACACAGACCAAAACTGAAACCAAAGCCTTGCCGGAGGTTCCCAATACTAACGCAGAGCTGACAGCCGCTTCCTAACACTGCTGTCCTTGCACTCAGGCTAGAGTTTCCGCAGGAACGCAAGCTTTAGAAGAAGCAGGCTACTGCACAAAACAACAGTGATGACAGATCAGAGGAGCAAATTCAAGACTGACAAATCATTATCAAGCTCTCAAACCACAGGAGCAGTTAAAATCCTTAAGACAAGGTGTCAATAAAGTAAGTAACTATTAGATAAAAGAACACTTATTTCAGAATTTGTTTTCCTTTCTTCAGTCACAGAAGTTAAAGACCACACACAAGGAGCTATGCTTCAGTGAGGTTTAGCAGAACTCTCAACAGCTACTTCCTTTTAATGCCTTTGAAAAAACTAATGGTTGCAGAAACCACCATGTGCTGCATCCACTCTGGAGCATCAGTTGGTATTAGCACCATTCTTTATAACGCATGGTCAAGCTTACCCTGATCCATTGCTTGATTCTACAGCAGAAATGAATGCATGCATCCATACGTATCAGGTTTATCACATGCAACCTAGGAATACGAAGAAAGCTGTAATGTAATGTCCTACATCCATGTAAACCCTATGACATTAAAACTGGAATTATCTTACTTGAACTACCACCTGGCTATAACCTGGATACACTGGGGGACATGGAGCACAAGCCAGCCTTGCTGACTGGGGACTTTCCAGGCACCTCCAAAAGCTTTAGCTGACATCAAGATTCTGCCATGGTTAGTTTCACCATTTTAAGCTACAGACACAGTACTGGCCTGACTGAACAAGTCACATTTTGCTAGAGTGAGAAAAAGGGTTTTTAATGAATGATTATTTTGTCTGGCATTGTGAGGCATGTTTCTTACAACATGCAGTAGCTTTCTGTGAGTATAGGCAGTCCTTGTCACTGTATACTTTCAAACTATGTTACTACTTTTTAGCAACAACCATACAATGTTTTACAATAACACTGTAGGGTAATTAAGTTTTGCTATATTTCAGAATGAAAATTATTTCAAATTAATTCTGATTTTACTAAACTATTAAACAAAGTAGCCTCTAGAATTACTAAAACACATGCTTATCCTAGGGATGCAAGACAGTCAAACCATCAGATGTGATGGCAGATTTTCACAGAAGCACAGTTCTGCTCAGAAGTCTGACACAATTTTATTAAGCCTTTGAATATACACACAGAATTAGAAAGACATGGATCCTGATGATGTAACCATCTACATTTCTGTACGTCAGCTCCTTCCGCTTTTCTTATTAACTAGCTGTTCCTTGTCATTTGTCTCTTATTCTTTCTTTTCTATCCAAACTTTAAGTCATCTCTAGGTAATGCTCAACCTATACCTACAATCTGTCTCCAGTTTTACTGGAGAGATACTGGACAGATATTTTTAAGTGATTTAAGGACATTATTGGGTAAACGTTAAAAATAAACAAGCAAAACTCCATGGAAGTGCAAGAAAAGCGGAAAACATGGGGAGCGGGGAAACCCACGTACATGCACACTACAAAGTATTTCTCCATGTTTGACCTAAATATTGCTGTAGAATTTGAACTGACATACAGGTCCAATTCCTTTGGAAAAATACGACCAGAACGTTGGCCAAGTTCTCAGTATATACAAGCGATATTTAGCAGAAAAAAGATGGACACTTGTATCTCACTTCATTCCTACCTTGGTGATTAAACTTAATGAGTGAGAACAACTACTCTTTCTCAGGACTTCTCCATATTACAGAGCCTGCTGCATTTAGACGCCACAGACCGTGCTGAAACCTCATTTGATACTCACTGGTTATCATTCTTCTACCTCATCACCACCTCTTTTCACACAAGCTTAATTAATACAGTGAAACTTGCTCACAAACATTCAAGCACTTGTTTTCTGGGTCCCATTGTTTTAAGAAACATGCCAAAGTTTAGAAACATTTTTGCAGGCACAAGCTGGGGGGGGGGCGGGGGGGAAGCAGCATTCAATTTGCCTTAAATTGATGCAAGCTTTACTCACTTGAATGAGGCCAAACCAACTGAGAACACTTGAGAAATAGCTTTCTAACCCTAAGAAAAGTTCTGGAAAGAGATGAGCTACAGTATAGCGATTGCCAGGGACCCGTCACTAGAGAATGCTGGAAGACACTTGAAGAAAGTACGCACGTTCCGGAATCCCTTCTTTAACTATCATCTAGGACTAGCAACCATCATACAAAACTTATTTTGCTATTTATTTCATTTTTATTATTTCATTTGATTAAAATCTTTAAGAGCAGATAGGAAGTTTTTCCACTGCTATAAAAAAACAATTCTGTCCAAGAAAGGATTTGCCCGTTCGGCACACTATCTCCACAAAGACCGCAGCCTTATTAAATTACAACTGTTTGAACAAGGTCAAGCACTCAGGGTTTAATTCAAGTGTTTCCAGGTATAATACTGTCAGGTCAACTTAAACAAGCCAACAGAGGCTTAGAGCTTGATTAAATATTAAAACAGAATCTTTCACATCTGTTTTTACCCAAGGATGAAATTACTGTACATCACTTCAACCAGCTCATTAATACACTAAACACATATCTTGCCTCAAAAGGTTACAGGAATATCAATGCTTTCAGAGTGCCTGCAGTGAAACCCACACAGCTCAGCTAGAAGTGAGGTCATTGCACACTTTAGCAGCATGTCAATATTTCTTTATAAATGTGAGAGGTAATCAGTTACACATAGATACATTTTAAATTAAAAGATGGGAGCCTCCAGTGAAGCTAAATCAGTTGCCTTTGATCTGAACCTTTTAATCATTCCTTTTCTTTGATAGATAACTTGATAACAGACATGGAACAGAAAGTTTGATCCAACAGTAATTATTTTCAAACTGAAGGGCTGTCATGTCCAACTAGAAATCTGCCTTTTAAAAAAAATTTGGACAGCATAATTTTTAATTGAAACATAAAAGGTCTATCAGGATCATTTATTTTAACACCTATCATTTCTAATGATACTTGAATGCCATACTAAAGTAAGGGAGAAGATAATGCATTTGAGGATACTTCTTAGACAATTATACATACTCTGTATTAACTACTCCACATGGCTTCTGTTGCCCTCTAAAACACAACCAAAAATAGATACTCCTCTAGCATTATCTTTTTGCATGAGACAGAAGACACTAGTCAAATCATCTTTCCTGACTGTAATCCATAGAACTCAGAGACAAATGAAAGCCATCTATTTAGAGCAACACAAGTATAAGACCAGACTTGGAAGGGAAGCACTGGGAAGTGTTTTGTGTCTAAATTATGCGTAGCCCTGATGAAAAAAATGGTCTGTACATATGTATACACTGAAATTGAACCCAAGCATCTTACCACTTGTAAAATAAATTCACTAGGATTTTTTTATTTATTTTGCCATAAAACATTCAAACTTACTATGCTGTCTTAACAGCACTCTCTTCAGGCAAGGGAGGGGGAAAAACACTGCTTGGATACACATGTTCTCACATAATGAATAGGAGAAACCACTAAAACCAGTTCTGAATGCCCTTGCATCTATTCCAAGAGTCAGAACCATACATTTTAAGCACTGGTAGTTAATAAGGCATGAGCCAATTTGCTTAAGACAAAATAAAATTCCAATACAACACACTCTTCTACCACCCACTAATTCACACTTGAATAATATAATCAACTAGACCAAACTATGCTTAATGTAAAGTCAATAAATTCCTTTCTGGCTGTTGACACAAAAACCTACTGGGAATTAAACACTTGAGGAAATTAATCATTATAACACTCTGGCTCAATGCACGTCTATATTGAAATAATTTGCTCTTTAATTCTCTTTATTTGTAGTTGGGTTTAAACCAGTAAATTTGATAGAAGTGGGCCTCATTAAATCACATCCAGCTTGAACTGCCTTTCATTAAGCTTGGTGTATTTGAACAAAGTCAAAAAAGATTCATTTCCTTTATAACAATTGTGCATTATAAAGTAACCCAAACAAACCAGAACCATTAATACATTATACAACAAAGGCATTTACATTTGATATGAGCAAAAGCCAATATTAATGATCTATTTGCTCCCAATATATCTTCTTGAGGCACAGAGATACTCTTTTCTTACTGACCTCAGAAACTCATATTGACAAATAACAGGAAGATCACCAAAATGAACTATCCAGAAGCCTGGTCTATTATGACAACCTCCCAGCTTCCTGTTTTAAGAGTTGTGTTTAACTCTTGTAACACAGATGTGGTTTAGCATTGTGGCTCCCAGACATAGTTGGCTTGGGAATCAAGAGCAGTGGCTTCTGTAAAGCCAGTTTAGGAGACATCACATTCATGGGCTGGGCAAACTTGTGCAGAAGTGACAGATTCAGCTAAAAGAATTATACCAACCCTCCCCTCTACATAAATTCAAAAGCAGCAGCCCTGTAGAAGGTGGCAGTAATCACAGGTCCATATGCAGCTGCCAGAACACAGTGAACAGTTCAGCAGTCTGGGCACACCTCCAGCTTGAAGCCTTTACCCCAAGCTCTCGCAGGACAAGGCATGATGGTCACTGTATACTGCCACATGAACCCTGATGTCTGCATAATCCAGTATGAAAACCTCTGGCAAAACATATACAGTTATACTAAAAACATGCTTAAAGATGTGTGCAGTAACTCAAGAGCATCATGTTAATCACTCCCACACACATCTACCTTTCTATTCTGTTGTAGTTTAAGAGATGAGACAAGCGGTACGCTTTCTGCAAAGAGACTGCTTGCTCTCAGGTAGGCACTCAAGCAAAATCCTAGATTATATAAGTAAAGTGATATATCCAGTGAAGATTTATATTTTCTCAAAGTGCACACACATCATCTACTCCAGGTAGAATACATCTTTGATGCAATTTCAAGAGGTGGAGTTCACAAGTTTAGTTTTTAACTTCCCAAGACAATGCTGTGTCCTGTCCTATCCCCCCCACTTCCACTCTGCATAGTTTATGCCTCCAAATTCACTCTTTTGGAAGCAGAAACATGTACACATGTAGTTTCAGGCTTTACAATGAGATACAGTGCAGTGATACAGTACATGACAACTGAGTTGCAAACAGCAGTCACATGTTAGACTGGAAGGAAGAGGGGGACAACCTAGCAAGAAACACAACAGTTACCTATCACTATGTGACGTTCAGGTAACTACCACTTATTCCACTAAGGAAGTGTGATAGTGTAAAGACCATTCCTTAAGTTCTTACCACAAAAAGAAGAATCCATAATCACCCAAGTGGCTCACCTACAGAGTTTCTCCCACCCCTCAAGTGACTTTCTCACAGAATTATCTCACAGGTGAGGAACACACTGACACCACAGTTTCCAGGACAATTTTGCTCATGATTTCAGAAGGCCACCAAACAACGTGTCAGTAACAGAAGCTTGGTTTATTGCAGTGGGATATGGTGCCATGCCACTTGTTACAGCAACCCTACATCTTTTGGCCTAATTGTCTGCAGCTGGCTGCAGGTATCACCAAGTTACTGAAAAACTTGAGAAGTGAAAAACATCAACATTGCTGAATGGCTGCCAGTACCTGCAGTAAGGAAGCTGCTCTCAACAATAAACATCACCATTACAAAGTTAACTGAACACAGAGTATTTTCTTCTTTCACCTTTCATTCCCTGTAGTCTCCTTGTTTTCATTGCCATCTTCACTTAAACTTGCACCCTATTTTTCTGTTTTTAAAATGAAGGTCTGTCAGTCTTCACAAGACAAGGAGGTTGGAAATCACTGTATAAATGAGGGTGATACAAATAAAACATTTATATATGTACACACATATACATTGTGTATGAGCGTAAGAGACCCCAAGGCACACAAAAATCACTTCACAGAAGAAAACAAAAATTCTCTTCCCTGGAAGCTCTTTAACAGTTACTTACATCAATTCCTGAATCACTACTGCTAAGCAGTATTAGAATGCAAAAATCACACTCCTACAGCTTTATCCTCTTGAGATTTACACTCAAATTATAAGAAAAATACTTCCTGGTTAAATTGGACAGATAATGCAACACAGCTTTTATCAAACCAATAAATATGTTATAATACACAAGACTCTTGCCCTAAGAGACTTCCTTCTTCAGGTGCTGGCAGTTTATCAATTAGCTCATTTGTAGTATAGAAAAAGCTTCATAATTAGTACCTAGTTTATCATTAAAACCTCACATTCACTCTATGATGGTCACAGACTAATGAGTCTGGCTCTCATTTACACACTTATTTTCTGGCATCTCAGTACAGTCGATCCCATTATTTCCTATATACCTGACCAACTTCAGCAGCTGCAGTTCTGCTCTTGTAAATACAGAGCTCATTGCACAAGACAGGATCATAGTTATCACTCTTAAAATAATTCCACATCATATACAGTTTAAGTTTGACAAAGCCTAAGATGCTTTGCCCTGCAGCCAGTAGAAGTTTGATTTAAAAAGCACTGTACAGTAATTAGATTTAAACCACAGAATTACTTAAAGTACCACATTCATTGACTGGTAGAGCTTTTACTGCAATAGATTAGACTCATTACTTAAGAGACTGAAAACAGTTCAAGATTTATTTACCTCTAGTACTAGAAATTAATACATTTACTTCAGATTATAGCAGTGAATGAGACATGCAGATAGAAGTTCTGCAGCTCCAGCCATGCCATTTACTCTCCTGGAATAACAGGGAGCAGGGGGTTTCCTAGCTGACTCAAATCTCTATTCGTGATCAACATGCTAAATCCTCTTAAATCCTTCTGGGAAAACCTGGAATGCACATGGTTTGAATTTCTCCTACTCAAACAGCTTGAAATGGCAACCTCTGTAGACATGAAGACAATGGACAATTCAGTAAGTATTCAATTTTTAAAAAGCCATGAGAAACCATAAGATGTTTTCCTCTACTTGTGCATAACCTTTCTGTCCAAGAACAAGATCTGAGAAAATACCTGTACCTTGTTTAGTGTAAAAGGTCTGAAAGCCTGGAAACCAAGAAGCCCTTTCTTGTTGGCTCTCAACAGATGCCTTGAATGGTCTTCAATGAACCAAAGGAGAAAGCAGTAGTAGAAAAGAGATAAGATTCAAGAGCCTACAACTGTACTGTACACTACCCTTTATCCCTAAAAAGCACAAAGCCATGAGGAAAGCATGCTTTTTGAAATCTAACAGTTTCTATACTGCCATACATATGCACAGAAGACAATTTTCATAGAAAGGTAGTATTTTCCCCCACTTCCACTTCTACACTTTGCTTTCTGGCATGAAAGTAAATAACACTCCTTTTATAGTTTCTTTGCATCTTGCTTGGAATTTAAAGGACAACACCCATTAACTGCATAATACAGCTTTTTGTTATGGACTTTCATGGTCAATACTGTTTTTACATCATGATGGCTTGGAATTTCACACAATTCAAAGTATTTTATTTTGTATTACTAGGAACAACAAAAAATACAACAAAGAACAACAAAGCTGCTTCCTGTTAGGAGGCAAAAACCTCTGCCTTTTGGTCCTTGCACTTTTAACATGTGTCACTTGTCAGTCTGACACCCAGCACAAAAAAAAAAACTGCTAGCACTTGGGACATTTTCTTCTGGAGAGAACATATTTTATCAAGGATAACACACTAGCCAGATGTCTCCAAAAGTTTTCACAGGTAGGTGCTCATCAGTGCTGGTGACAGCTGAAAAGGCGTCTCAAGCACCTGCTGATATGGTTGCATTTTCTGAAGCATCATTTAAATGAAGCTATAAAATCCATGGGGGAAGGGAAGAGAGAAGACGAGGGAAGATTCCACCTTAAAACCCATATGCGGCACTTAAGTTTTGATTTGCCATTCCTGTTTTAAACCGTTAAAGATACTTCAGGTTTTTACCCCATTAAAAAAAAAAAAAGTTATACATAAGATCACTAGATCTCACAAATAAAAATATGTACTGACCAAATTCAAAATCAAGGCAAATACCTCACCTAATTCTACAGGATGGCCATATGATATAATAGCACAGCAGTATAACTGAGCTCTGTCGCACAGCATCCCTTTCTTCCAGCCCAATGTTTCATCATTTAATATAAATTATTTTATCATTTATCACAGTATTAATTATGAGACATATTTGTGTTAATCTGCTACAACTACAAAAGCAAACCCACAGCAAAGCCTTACAGCAAAAGAATACTATTTCAATTACACAGGATTACAGTTTCAGTATATTGTAACTTTCGAGGAAGAAACTGACCAAAACAGGAAGTTTTCAGCACTTCATTAAAAGAATTTGAATATTTGTGTTCAAGACACAAATTCAACATGACAACCTTAAAAGAAATGTATTCTTTAGACATGGACAAGGCAGCTAATGAGGCTAATCTTCAGATTCCTGTAATCAGTGACCACAAAGCAAATTCCAAGTTAGTTACCAGCATACGTTAGTTAAGATCATATACAGATGAAGTTGAGTATAACACCTTCTGCATGACAAATCAGGCTACTCAATTCTAAGTAATGTTCTATTAACAAAATTCCATCTTTTCTTATTCTTTTGCAGAACAGCTCTCTCCTATAATCTAGGTAAAAGCCTTTCCACCTGCCAATAAGACATCTGCATGACACCTTTCAAGATAGAAACTTCTCCCAAGTCAAAATAATTAAGCATTAGGCTCTAAAAACCATCTTCATTGCATTAATTTGGTCTTTTGATTCTGCTCTAGTGGATTATCTATTTAACTCAGTCACAATTTAATCCAGTGTTATAACTCAGAATCAAAGAAAGATTATTATAATGCAGCTATAAAAGCTTGAGCTCTTGAGCTAACAGGTGAGGCAGTCCTATTCTGAGGCTTCACTGGTACCACTAGCACTGCAGACCCTGCAGCACAACACACCATAGACAGGACCGAACTGTCCTTTCCCAAGGCTTTGGAAACCTAAGCATTGCCTTAAACCTGCATTTTCTAGACCGTTCTACTCTAGTTAAGAAATAGGCTGTATCAAGGGCCTCAAACCAGCTTTTTTTTTTTTTTTTTAAGCTGTGTGAACTGACACTGGAAGGTAAGTAGGTGGGTGGACAAAGATATTGCCAGTGAAATTAGAATGGTGAGAATAAGATTATTTTTCCTCCTTCAGCAGATGAACAATCCAACACTTACCATGTATGTTTCCCATTGCCCCAAATTATTTTAAGCTAAGTATTAAAATATTTAGCTCTGCAGAGGAACGTAATAAAGATTATGACATGACAGGAAACAGCATGAACTATACTGTGTCCTATACCACAATGGTAAACTCGCATCATAGTTGGCTTTTCCTTCCCCTAATTATGAGCAGTGAAACCACAAAACCCATGTTAAGATCTTATCAGTTAAAGTCCCCTCACAGGAAAAGTTCAGGAATGGCTGTACAAAGAAACATCTTCTGCTCAGCTTGAGCTTTCTGAAGTAGCAACAAATTCAGAAGAGAAAAAATGAAACCTGTCCATCTTGACACAATATTTGGGCCTCATCTATCACATGTGCTATTTGTATTAGTAACTTCCTAACCAGCACTCTAGAGATGCATTTAAAGTGACCGTGGATGTAACAAAAACACAGTCTACTGTTTTCACTGGCCATGACAGACCTCAGAAGTATAGAGTCTAAACACAAACTGGTAATTTGGGCAAAAGAACTCTAAGAATTCAGCTAAATTGTAAGCAGTGCAAACGGGTTTTATATAGTCTATACAATGCTGCCTCCCACTTTCATAATAGGACACTTCTCAGTACCTCCACTAAGCTGTTAATCAAGTACTTACTACAGCTCTTTCCTCGAGTTTTACACAGATGAGCCTAAACAACAAACACAAGTCAAAAAATATCTTCAATGTACTAAGCATAGAAAGCATTTTTTAAAAACAACAACAAAAAAATACTCTATGCTCTGCTACAGTTTTCACTATATTATGGGTTCTAGATGATACTGCTCTTAGAAAAGCCTGAGAAGTAATTGGCACCCCATACCCAGGAAACAGAAAGCCAGGCAAACCTATCTTCTGTGGTAATAGCCACAGAGGGTATAGGTGCTGACAGCAAGTGTAAGCTGTATCAAGTAGACCTGCAAAGGAATTTAATAGATCTAAGAAAAACATTTTTGTATACTAAGAATACTGTTTTGTGAATACAAATGAGTTAAACCTGCAAATAAAACAAACATTACTTTCCCATAGTGCTACCTAAAAAACTCTCAGAAAAAACAGTATTTTTACTTCTATATAAATGTCAACACAGCATCAGACTACAGGAGAAGAAATACACATCCATACTGCTCCTTAGAAGCTATAGCTGCCATCTTAGTTTGAAATTCAAGTCTAAATCATGTTTCACTGTTGCTGTTTTGCTTGTACCAAAACAATTATCACTGGACCTCTGCTAATATCCACCCCAATTAAGAATTTAATTGCCCTCTCTTATTCGCTTTATAGTTTAACAGCCTGTTCTCAGTAAAGAGTGATATAATAAGGTAATATTCAATATTCCCTGTAGTACCTCTTCCTGGTGAAACTCCTTCCAAGAAAACTGTTTAAATTTAGTATTAAGAAATCAATTTTTTTTCCCTCCAACTGTAATATTTTGCAGTATTTTATTTAAAAGCTCCCCAAAAGCAAGCACACTTTACTACAGGGCTTAACGAGACCTGAGGTGAATGAGACTACTAGATCACACAAACAAGTAAAACTTCCCAAGTTCCAACAAGTATGCCTAATGCTTATCTGTGCTATTTTTGGTCACATTATAGCACCACCAAGAAACAACAGTGCTGTAACCAAGGCTACACCATAAGCTGTCATTCTGAACTCTGATACTAGAAGCTGGTACTTCTGAAGCTGTCACGCAGCCTGCATATCTTCATCCTCGTCTCCTGTGAGGCCACAGTCGCTCACAACTAAAAGCTACCACAGCATGAGCATATTTGGTCCAGTTTGCCTGAAGAAAGCATTAATAACCACTTTAGCTTAGTCATCCAATATATTCTAAGAAAGGTTGCCAAGAAATGAGAGACTTGATTTCATACATACTATTATGCAATAGCTAGTTTTAACACTGGGGCAAACACACAGATGCTAAGCAGACCATTTTAAAAAGTTATTTCTCTATGACAATATCTCAGATTTTTATAGCCTATGAACATGATTAACTTACAAAATGTGAACTGGGTCACAAAATAAACCTGCTAGATACTTAACAGAAGTGGAGAGGAATTACTGGAAATGTACTAGAGTTAGATGTCACCATTTCAGTAAACTGGAAGGGGAAGAAAAAAAAAATCTGTTAAAAATCCCACTAGGTACAAGAGGAGAGCCTTTTCTTCAGTCTGAGATGCTATTTCAAACAATCATTTCTGATGGGATGTATTCCACTGAAGTGTTAACACTGTACTCAGAAATGGAAACCTATTTGATTATTTGGGCAAAAATATATTGAGGGTAATCAAACAAATATGAAGCCACTTCCCTTTTTCCATATTTTCAAAGATGTATCATTTGACTGTGGTATTTTTACAGCAGGGAAAACACTTCAGCTCCCAAGCTTCCTGCAAATATTTCTTCAGAAAACTATAGTAAGATGGGCATTATAATATTATGTAACAAACACAATTCATTCAACTTTAAAATACATTAATTTCTAAATTCTGTACTTCAAATACTGATTTTTAATCATCTTTTTCATTATACTACTGACATGAAATTAGACTTTCTAGTTGTTGAGCAATGCAGTTTCAACAAAACTGCCCAACAGTACTTCCTGAAACTGCATGAACGATGAGCAACTATTTACTGGCAGAAGTCTAATCAGTACATATGATTTGGGTTTAGGGTTGGGAGGAAACATAAGAACCCATTAAAACATTGTATACTTGATAAAAATAAAATAAACCCCCACACACTTTCAAGAATGAAGCTGAAGTTACACTTAGGCAGGGCATTGAAGATGAACCTAAACTGGATCTTAGAAAGACCTTCTCCTATAAGGTGTATTATACAGTGACTCTTACATGTACACCCTTAAACTCAGCCTTCTTTACTTCTTAACACAGAAAAGACATACTGTAACTCTACACAGTTACTTCTATTTCTGAATCTTGCTGAGGGGACCATAACGCCTTGAGAAAGCAGCTCTCCAGAAGATTCCTTCGGTCCTCAATCCATTACTATGTTACAGAACAGAGTATATTACCCCCTTCTATACAGCACAGTTAATAAAAGTATACCTCTTCATAAGTAACTGCTCTAACACCACCTTATTCTAGTTATATTTTATCCACTGTATTTCCAAAGCAATAGAATTCTTATCAAAAATCCCACCCTTCAGATCCTTACAAAACAGACAGACAAAATATACTGATCTCAAGAGCTTAGCTGTTTTTTGAAAGTCTGTAAGCACTGCCTAGCAATCCAGAACTCTTTTAATTTTTTGCAACTCAAATAATTTAGGCTTATGTCAGATAATGCTCTAAGTCCCTCCCCAACCCCTTGCCAAAAATCATTCTAGAAACTAAATATTTCTATTTCAATCTTGAAAACAGTCTTTATTAAAAGCAAACTAACTGAGAACCTAATTCTGCCTACTAATTTGTTTTCAAAATGGTGGGGAAACAAGTTTACAAGCAGGTTTTAACATGACAGTGAACTATCACCTTTAGATGAGGTGCACAAATGTAATCCAAAGTCAATACACAGATGTATTTATGAACTTTATAATCACTGAATTGCTTCAACTGTTTTTGAGGCAAGTCCCAGCAATAAACTATGAACGAATTTTAAGTGATATTTGCCACATGAGCTAGTATCAAACCAGAGTTGGGAGCAGGGGGGGCAACAACCGAAAAACCCCAAAACTGTAATAATACAAAAAGCAGGCAGAAAACAAGAGTTATTTCCCTTTGCACCACTTCAGGAAAGGCAGAGGGAGAGAAGTAGGACAGAAGAAAAAACAACAGCTCTTTGCAATCTCTTTCTGACCTACTTCCAAAGATTTAAAATATCAATGTGGTGACAAAGTTGGAAAATCTAGTTTAGTCAAAATATTGACAATAATGCCTTATTGGATTGTCTTGGTTACTAACACATTGAAGGTAGCACTAAATAGAAAAAGTTCTTACAGTGGTCCAATGCTCAGTACCTGGAACAGGACTAAATACCCTTTAGCATAAACTTTGTATTCACTAAATCCAGAATCAAATAGTAGAGCAGCTGCTCAGTGCCTGGTCTGCAGAATTCAATGAATGACAAAAGGCTACCTTAATTCAATGAGATAATCAGCACACATTTACCCACTACCAAGAGTTTTCCAACCATCTGCAAGGCGACAGAGCTAACTGCCTATAAAACAACTGGTAGCATGCTGACATGTCCTCACATCCCTCATGTCAATGAAAATTTCTCTCTTAGCAACAGCTAAAAAGAAGCTGAACTTCCAGAAATATTTTAGATGTATCATGAGCCAACAATTTCTTTGTAACTGATTTTGATTACTACTGATCTACAAGCAGATGTCTACTCTAATTGGTAAGATCTATTAAATATATACTTAAAAAAAAGTCAAGTTGTCATGGCTTAAGAAAGCAGTAACAACAGGAATCATTATAGCTGTGCACATAAAAGACAAAATTAACCTTAAAAGCTGCTCACCACCCAATTAGATCAAGTAAGAGTGAAGTGAACAAAAATCATGTGTTGTGGGGAGAGGAAAATATTTGCTATTTATGTTGTTGTCAGAAATTTGAGAGGAAAAACAAAATAAGAGACTCGAGGTTAAAACCACTTTAGCTACTAAAACTATTTTAGGATTCCCTCCCTTGCTACACAGGGGTGAGAAAGTTACTTTAGTTCCCTTCTCCGATTAAGTACACCATGATATTTATATCCCAGCTAACTCTTAAGTTAAAATACAAACTTTTAAGGCATCAAGCTTTAAAAGTAAATTTCACATAAAACTTGTAAGATTGGTTGTTTTTGTTTTTGGGTTTTTTTAGCAAAACTCACTTGTAATAGCAAAATATCAAGCAAATTAGAATTTTATCACCAGACAGAGATCAGGAAGCAGAATAAACTTGTTCTCGGATATATCAGTAGCTCTTCTCTAGAAATCAAGTCTTTCAGAGGTCTCTTCAAAATATATCCAAACACAATACTGAGAAAAAAAACAATATCGATCATTAAGATTCACTTTTCTTTTTTCATACCCCTGTCCACAGTTTCCTCAACTGTAGCACCACAAACACTGTCTTACAGGAACTTGCCTATCACTGCGTTCTAGCGCTCAGACTCATCCTCAGGAGCACAGACTCCTGGTATCATACACTGTGTAGTACTTCCTTTTTGCCTAACTCTTCTGTTTCTGCTCAGTGGAAAGTCTAGAGGCCAGAGGGAACAAGGTAGAGCAAGCAAAGAAATCTCAGCCAACTGTCTCTTGTTGCCTACCCACAGGAAGGCAGGAAGCTGAAAAAACAAGCAGGGAGGAGCCTGAATGCCAAAAAAGCAATTCTCTATAGATTGGCCCTTTGCCTGAAAGACAGAAGGAGGAACACCCAGTGTCTGCACTGGCACAAGCTACCTACCAGAAAACTGAAATTCAACCCATGCCAAGCTATACTTTGAAAAGCTAAGTGTACATAGGCCAGTGAAAACAAAATTAGACAGAAGTGCAGAGTATCAAAAACTAACAAAACAAGTTTGTTTTTGCATGAAAGTCAGTTTAGAAAGACAAAATGAAAGGGGGGGTTAATAAAAATTTTTATGCCAATAATCAGATGCAAACAACTTAATACAGCTGATGAGCCATTCAACAAAGCATTCAGGGGAACCAAGAAAATGCAGTATGGGTCAAGTCGTTTCCATTTGCACTGCACCTTGCCAAGTATACTCTAAGTGGTAATTACACTGAACACAGCAAAGTGGTAATCACTGAGACATACTACACATTCCCACAGTCCTCTGAAGATATTACAATAGCTACTGCCTCTTTACCTTTTAAAGCTGAATTTATCCTTATAAATCATGTTTAAAAATAAATAAAGAGCTACGGCCTACAAACACCTGCTTCTTGAGGTTCACATCCACACAGCTTTTGTGCTCAAGAAGTGGCCAATTCTTAAGACCTTGTAGGTCTCGTGCAGTTCCCAAACTGCAGAACCTTTCTAGAGCTTGTCCAAGTGACAAGCAAAAGAAAGAACAACACAGTGCATATGCACAGAAAACACCACCTACATTCTACTATTGACATCATTAAAGATTAATTAAACACCCATTGAAAGACTAACTGTAACTTTTAGATATTTTACTGCTGCATTTCCAGGAGAGTATTTTAACGGATCAAAGCCTTATCTAAAAGCTAAGTAACAGTCAATACGTTCAGGTTGATTTTTCTCTCTGTTCACACCCTTTCCTACTACATTATCAGTTTTTACACTGCATTTTCTGATTAACCTACTCATACAGCCCTTTTCAGAAGATGCTGGGTGAGAGAAGGTGTGAAGCAGGAGAGAGAGGGTTTTTATGCAAGATACTCTGAACATAAGGAAGAACACATAAGAGCAGTTAAATTGTTAAAACTAACTATGCACTGCAAGATAGTGAAGCACACAAGATCAAACTACTGAGCAAAAAACTTCCTTTTTCTACTTTCTTGTGTGTCATTATTGTTTTTTACTTGCAGTGGAAAAAAAAAAAAGCACAAGACAACACACAAAACCCACCACAACATATTACAAGTCTTCATCCTAAGGGACACCACTGTTTTCAGTTTCCCTTCATCATTAACATGGCTTCACTTCTGGCTAGAGGCTGGTCAATTCCTTTAACACACAAGTTTAACACCTTAAAACAGGCATCTGTTGAAGTGCTGTGCTTCAAGTTACCTGTCCACATCAAGTAAATATCTACCTTAATATAACCACCAGAATATTCAGGATAACCGTGATGTCCTTTTGAAATGTAATTTATACTACCCATTACACTTTATATGAGGTACAGCCTAGACACTGTATAACTGATGACAGCTACTGACCTTCCAATGGCATCTATCCTTCCTATGAGCCTTGTGCTTGCCTCTCTTCACACACAAGAGAGAAAGCAACCCCCCACACACACTAGAGAATGAGAAGGGGTGGAGGAAGAGAAGATTCAAACAGCTCCACTGCATACTTCCTGGAACTTGGAGTTGACACACCTTTGCCCAAATCCAGAAGATTCAGGATTACACTTGAAGGAAACACACCATTTTTACACAAATGCTTTCTTCCAGGACTACAGGTAACAGGAAGAAATATGGCAATACAAGCTATATTGCTGTAACTAACTGCAGCTATGTCTACATCTAATGAAGCAAGAGGACTATATCTAGTTGCACTCGATCACCAAGTTAATACTAAGACAAGAAAAGCAGCTCTGTATCATCACCACCACTAAGTGGAAAACTTAGCACTTCCAGCTCTCCGTTCCACATCAGTATGTCACTGAACACCTACCATATAACACAGTCAAGTCTCCAGGTGCACTAAATATTCCAGTGCCTTGCAGGGCAGGGGTAGAGGGTGAGAGAGAAGTGGGGGTGTGGAAACAAAACAAAAAACAAAACAAAAAAAAAAAAACCAAACACCACAACTCACACACAGCAAAACACACACGCAGTACTGTATCTCTTCTGATCACCTTTTACTCAGTAAGAAAGGTCTGTAACCTGCATTTGGTACTATGACTGAAAGTTCAGATTGCCAAACAGAACTCTGATGCACTTCCAAAGCACTAAATCTAACCGTCTCATCCTCATGAGATGCTAATTATGAATTAAAAAGTCAGAATTACTCAAACTTCTGCAGTCACCTAAACAGATTTCTGCACATCCTCCTGTTCTTCCTATTCCTCAAGGAAAGTCAACAGTAGATATACTTGAACTTCATCTCTAGTATTTAAAAACAAGAAACCCAAACAAACAAAAAGAGCCACCCAAACAAAAAAGTAGCTCTTACTTGTGCTAGATACAGAAACAGCCGAAGGAACTTTAAAATACATCCATCTCTTAGAAGACTAGCCATTCCTGAGAGATGCTAGTTGACTACATTTTATTGTATAAAATTCAGTAAATATCTTGGCATGCCACATACTGCCACTTAAATACTTCCAATAAAAACAGCCTAACAGTTTTCTTGCAATGTCATTCTGTTCATTCTTGAACTACCACCAATTTCAAAAGAACATGCAATCACATTCAAACAATAGGCATCTATTTACAGTTACTTTCAGAATGGTCTTTTGCATGTATTTAAAGCCCAACAGCTTGAAGATGAGCAAAAATCCCATAATTAAATGAAGACTATATATATTTACCCAGTAACCTGTGCCACAACTAGTACAACTAAGTAGTGCACTACATAGATATGCAACTACTGATTCACCAACCTCACACCAAAACTATTTTCATCAGGAAAAAGTGCATTCCAAACAGTTTTGAAACACTCAAGTCACACTGCTAATTTTGAGGCACCCAAATGAAAGCTTATTTCTTGCCAAAGCACTTGGTAACAGAACAGATTTGTTTGGCTAACTTCTAAACGACAGATTTATCCTTATACTAGTATTTTAGTACAGCAGTAATGGCTTTTCCAGCACCATGACCCAACTAACATTCCTTGCAATGGATGCCAGTCCCAGTAGGTAGCCTAACAAGTGAGATTTTTGTTTCCACAGAATTCATGTGAAGCAGCATACTATTAAACTATTCTAATTGCTCAGTACTCCAGTATTCAAATTTTTCATGCCACTAAAGTATCAGAATTACAGAAGAATCTCCGATAATACTTAGCTTTATTGCTACAAGTAATTAAATCTTTATAGTGTATGGCTACAGCAGTAATTGCACAGTCAGCAACGCTTCTGAACTTCCACTCTGATTATTGAGTGTGAACCCCCATGCATTCTTCAAACACCCACGAAGTCCAATTTGACAGAAACAGATATCCACATATAACAGCAGCCATATTTAACACATATTTAAAGAAGCTCACAAAAATCAACCTACAGCTACCAACATTTGTAGTGTCACCCCTGACAGTTCCACAAACAAGTGTTATTGTAAACTTCACTAAATATTTCTAATACAAGCACTTTCCACTCTGCACCCTCCAGCACATTACAATCAGCTGAAAGAAAAAGGTGAGTGAAAACCATCATGCAGTTTCCAGGAGACACTAATGGCAGCTCTACAACGACAAAGTTGTCTAGGTTATTCCATGCCAAAAAGGACTGCCAAACTTTACCACTGAGAAGGCGGGGGGGGAGGGGGAAGGGGGAGGAAAACACACACACACCAACTTACAAATATTCTAAGTAACTCAATTCAAGTAGAACAGGTAGCTCTTTTCCAAGTACACTGAACATTCAAAACACACTTCACCATACTAAATGGGGAATGAACAGAGAATGCCTACAGACATGTCTTTGACACTATCCTTTCATAAACAAAACACTGACACCCTCTTCTCCCTCAAGGCTTAAACCCTGTGAATAATTAACCTGAAAAGAAGGCCCAAGTAACAGCAAAAATAAACGCATGTAGGAAGTCCAACAAAACTGATATATGAGGAGGATTCTGCAGTTCAGCTCAATTTGTCTCTCTGACATCTTCACTTACATTCCCTACAATATTTACAATAACTCCAGCTCCTAGTAAATGCAGTTTTAAAGCTAAGCAGCTACATGCAACTATCTTTGAAAATAATAATTCCAACAGTCTTCAATATCAAGAGTCCTACTGGTAGTATTTCAGGCGGTGTTCAAACTACAAGAAAATCAGTATGCCTAGGGTGTAAAATTAAGGTAGAAGGCCACAATCAAATCACATCACACATTTCAGCAACACCAGTCCAGCAGGCAAGACAGAAGAGTCTCATACCTAGAAGAGAGTATGCAGCTGTACTCTTCCCAGGTGCTCTGTTTACCTGCTGAAAATCCAAAAAGCAAACTATCCAGCACAGAATCACAACATACAGGGAGCTAAGTAAACTTCCTACACCAGACCTGATTCTGCATTCATCTTTGACATGCATCCTCACTTACATATTTAAACAGGCAAATAAAGAACAAAAAGAATCATCATTTTTGCATTAGGTAAATAAAGAAAGAACAACAAGAACCATTTTTGGATTACTACATTTGCTCTCATTTTTCAGACTTACCTGGTCTTTTTCATGGGGTAGAAGGCTGACAGGTGGAAGAGAAGCTGGGAAAGTGCTGGAGTATTTTGATACTCCTTTGCTTTCCAAACTGCCATAATTCACTCTATACTGAGGTCCATCCTTCAGTAATCGCCCATTGTTCACAGCACGTTTGGCCCCTAGACGTAACCTCTGCTGAAAGGCAGGACTGTTGAAAATATTTGCTAGGTCATTTTGACTTCTCAAGTACTTCTCTATGTTTTTCAGGGAGGAGCCATTTGGTTCTTGAAGCCCTTCAATTGCTCTTCTCAAGAGTTTATTCCAATCCACATTACGAAGCTCATTACAAGCTCCTCTAGATCCCTTAACAGATTTAGGAATAGTGCCAGGTTTAACAGATGAAAACCGTCCAGGATTATCTGGGTCCTTGTAGGACGCAAGGCCTTTGTTGGTAACTTTAAGAATAGAACCATCTTGAACACTAAGTTCCAACTGTTCTGAAACAGTCTTCTTATCTAATCCATGGGAAGCACAAACAGCATGACATATTCTCTCTTCAGAAGGCCTTTGTTTCTGCTTTTTAACTTTTTGTATAGCTTCAAGAATCCACTCCGTATAAAGAGGGTTGGCAAGTTTTACCATGGTTGACCAGTAATTGTTTCCAGCCAAGGGTTACCCATAGAGGTTCCTCCTTATCCTTTTAACAGATCTTTCAGAGGTTGTTCACACCTCAAACACAAATCAAAGGATTCCACACACTGCTTGGATGCATCTCAAAAATATCCATCCTGAGGAGTCGAAGGAGGCAGGGAAATGCCAGCTGACTGAAACTTCCAATTACTTCACCCTTAGAGAAAGGCAGAGAGGATTCATTTGTGATGATATCAGTACATCCTTACAAGGAAGTTTCTTGCACCCTTTAAAAAGAAAAAAGAAGAGGCAGGAAAAGATTATAGTTAATGCTGAAGTAGTAAAAAGAAATACAATGCATTCAGACTGCATTCATAGTGTAGATGCTGCAGTACACAAAAATCTATGTGAAATTTTAAGAAATGTTCACCAATTCCCACCCCACACAAGTAATCATAAAAATCCTCCCACTTCTCATAACATGCAGTGGATTTAATTTTCTTTAATTCCATCATCACAACACTTAACCTACTACTAAATTGGTGGACAACTTCCATTCAGACAGAGAACTGAAAATATTCTGCCCACAAGTCATTTCTAGACCTACTGGTATAAGAAAATTGCTGTCTGCGTGGATCATACTTGCACTAAAAACAAATCAACCCCAACCAAACACAAAACAATCCTCAACCAATCAAAGTAAAATTATTAACCACTCCCATTTCTTACAGTATGCTGCCTTTAAGTGCCATGCCATAAGTTGATTATACAACTCAAAAATCAAAAGCAAAATAACAGAACTGAGCCACTAGTATTACATACTTCATTAATAACTAGGAACTATGTAATACAAAAAGGACTCACAAAGGCACTTCTCATTCTAAGGCATAAAGAGGCATGCATTTTTGATACAAACTTTTAGGAACAGAAATGAAGATGAAATAACAGGAGGCATTTTCAGATAAATACACTGTCAGCATGAAGACATAAAGAGGTCACATTGACAAAATACATTTTGGTGACTCACAGTTTAATAAATAATTTGATTTACTTATTATGGAATATATCACTCCAATAGGAAAAATTCAGTGGCTACAAAACTTAAATAAGAAACCTGAAAACATCTTGATCAGGAGTTTATTCATTTATTTAAGTCATCTTGCATTTCAATCATGTTTAAAACTTGAGTAAATTATGAATAGCAACAAAAAATAACTGATGCAGTAATCTAAATTATTTTCAGCTCATTAAAAAGATTCCTCTGCAACTATGAAGCAAATGAGTACAAAGAAGACTTCTGGTCCCAATACCTTCTCCTCCGTCTTCCCACTCAACAATCTCTTTAAATATAAACTCCTGATCATGTTTCACACATTATTACACCTACACAACAGGATTAGTAACAAAAGAGCAGCTGGTTATTGGTGAATATAAAATTCTTCTATACTCAAATACTAGAAATATTAATCAATTCATTTTATGAGTTAGCCATTCTTTAGGTTTGATTGAAGCTTAAGAATTTTCATATTTATAAATATGAAAGTTAAACTGACAGCAAGAATGAAAACACACAGTCCTGATAGAAATGCAGGGCCTGAATGTTTAATTGACTCTCATACTGAACCTTATTGATCTACATGGATTGGATCCTGGTTCTTGCTTCTAGTCTGCATTCATGCAAATTATATTTGCTAACAGTTCTGTGTATTTCAAGTATTTGTAATAAAACAATAACTTTTTCTACAAACAGACATTTTCATTTATCTGGCTAGCAAAAGCCATTCTTTCCCTAACAGCATTGTTTATAGTCACTGTTATCAGATAATTCCAAAATAACACTGTAGCTGCAAAATGCAGACAAATATAGGGAAGAGTTTCCATGGTATTATGAATCCTACAAATTCTCTCACAACTCTGACACTGAAAATACAACAACACAACAAAGCAGAACTTTCTATATAGTGGAGGCTCATTCACACTGAGACTATTTTATACTCTGTGCCTATAAACTTGGAAGCTCTCTGTAGCTACATAATAAAGCCGCAGATTCCTAGAAAGCTACTTCTAAGTTTAAAAGTTTTTTAGTTAGGCTTTTATACTATGAGTCTTCATGAAGACTGTCAGTACCTAATTAAATGCTGAATGCTGCTTTTGCTGAGTCAGACATACTTGCTTCATTTTTAAATGTACTGCAGTACTGTTATATTAAGTTTCATACAAGCAACCACATCACTTCCATTAAATTCCAGAACACACAGTGCAGGGTTTGTTCCAAGCACCTGGGCACTGATGAACATTTCAGTATAAATGCTAGAACTTGTGGGTTACAGGAATTTTTATTAGCCAGTGACTGTGGCAAAAGGTGAGCATAAACCTGTATCTTCATGTAAAGTCTACTGCTTGGTACACAAATTTCACAGCAATATACATTCAGAACTACATTTTTACTTATTTACTTAAAAATCCCTATGTGTAACACAACCTCCTGCATACTAGCGCCTGCTAAATCAACACTAGTTGAGTATATCAGCAGGAGCAGAGTTTCCAACACACAGGACAGGATATTTCAGGAGGAAAATCAAGACATCTTAAATTCACACCTTCCAACAGAATCTAAATTCATTCTGCTTTAGGAAACCATGCAAAGCTCATCCAATCCAACTTTGGAAATATTTTACCACAACTTAGAGTTTCTGTTATTCCGCATCTTCATTGTATATGTATTTCAAGTGTAGGACTCTGATCTCCACAGCCGATATGACAAGGTCACCCATACATAAGATTCAGAATATCCTCTTAATAACAAACACCTTTGCCAGCAACATAATTCAGCTGAGTGATCCTGGAACTATAAGTTAAAGAGGTCTGTAGGTCTGTCATAAATCAGGTCAGAACAGATTGATCCAAAATTGGCAATAGATACATACATATACATGCCCAGTGACCGGATAAAGACAAACTGCTTTAGCAACAAACCTTCCAGATTCAACATGAGAGGCCTCACAGAAGTTCAAAATGACATTTGAGTTTGTAAGTTTAGAGCTTAATTTCATCAAAGCCACAAAACAGTGGTCATACATCATTTCATATAAAAAGTGTGATGCTTACCTAAACAAATTTTGAGAAAATATAACTTTTTAAGAGTGATTATAATTTAGTAGCAGGGACTCATGTCTATTTATTAATTTTCTTCCCCTTGTAATTAAATAACTTTCAATCAAACCCTTAACAGTACCCATCCAATCACAGATTAGATTTTCCAAACTATTAAGTGCACAAGACCACTTCCAAGTTTTATATCAACAGTGATGAGCTCTTTCTATGTCACAAGCCATATTTCAAGCTTTTACACTCTATAGTATCTTATTTTGAAGACATGAATATTTGAAAGTTTGACAACACTGTATTGCTAACCAAATCTGTTAACAGGTCTGCTACTGAAGAGCTGCAGAACATAAGCATTCAGAATGTAAAGTACGTTACCTTTAAAACACAAAAAGCCATCTCTAGTCGAGGCTTGTCCCTTTACCTGAGACATAAATTATCAGATAAATACAAAGAAGTTGCAAAACTGCAGCTTAGAATAAATGCAACTGTAGCTTATAATGAATGCAAATATGTCCTTTATAAAGCACACACCTATTATACAGCTGATTCTAATTAAAGAATGCACTGACTGAACATGTCAATCTCAGGTGTCATCAGTAATCCTATAATCCTGTAATAAAGTCTTTTTTAGACTGAACTAGTATCTGGAATTATTTCCAAGTGATTCAGACTGT
Source organism: Streptopelia decaocto (assembly GCF_964273445.1). Lineage (NCBI taxonomy): Eukaryota > Metazoa > Chordata > Aves > Columbiformes > Columbidae > Streptopelia > Streptopelia decaocto. The sequence continues at coordinate 49,407,354 of NC_138659.1, forward strand.
GAAAACAAGCTGTGTAGTCAGAAAGACCAAAAAGAAAAAAAGAAAAGAGTCATTATGCTTCCCTCCCTCCCCAAGAAACAAAACTAAAAAATACTGCACAAGTATCCAAAAGCACTTCGCAAAATACAATCTAAAAACTTTTTTTTGAGAAATTCATGAAAAATTCACTTTCACAGTCTTAAATGTAAATGCAGTTAAACTTTTAAAAACTGAGGTTAACACGGCTACCTAGAAGATAAACAGAAAGGGGGGGAGGTGGGGAGCGAGAGACAGCTGCAACTTGTGCAACCTGCCGGTGACCTGTGAAGCACAATTTCCTTCTGCTCCCTCCTACCTGCTCTGCACACACTCAGGAGAAGCAGCAGCAGGCCAGCTCTCTGCTGCAGCATCAGGGTCAGGTAAGGATTGCAGAAGAGGAAGGAGAAGACTGCCATTGCATTCAGTAAGGTTTTTGCCATTTTTCTTTCCTCCAAGCCATTACTTATGTAACTAATCAACTCTGTATTCCACCCCCATCTCAATTAATGATGCAAAAGAGGGAAGATACTTGTTTCCACATTGCAAAATACACACACCTACAAAGAGACAGAGAGAAAGCAGCCCTGGCAAGGACTCGCAGCACACATGGCACCTAAAATTACTCAGATCGGGAAGCCAGCTATTGCATTACTCTTTATACGACATACAGTTCTCATTTATAATATGGAATGGCAATGACACTTGCACGTGCTTTAAACAGAGAGATGAGGAGACAGTATAGTAACTTCAAAACTATACCAAGAGACTTAGGGGTGTGGGGAGCAAGAGTGGTCCACGTGAATCAAACTGACAAGGTGCTTGCACTCTGCAATACCCCACAAGCTACTCTAAGATCATATGCTAAAAAGCGGTTCACAACATGATGGCACCAAGCACCACCAGAGGAAGCAGCATCAGCACAACATGACACCAGCAAAATCACCCAAATTCACCCTTCCCACCCTCTTCCATGGAAGTTCTGAGCACTTTAAAATATGATACTAGGAAGACAGAGCACGGGAAGGTAATATCCATTGCCAGCAGTTAACCTGGGAAAGGGGTTTCACTGAAAACATTTTTTTCTTGGGATAGTGATTTTCAACAGAAAGCGTATCGGTTTGCTTTTTGCAGAGTGGGTGATTTTCAATGCTCAGTGACAGAATGCTAAAGGTGAGGTCTAGGCAGAGAAAACACGGTGTGAACGTCACTTCTGAAACGTGGTTTTAGAGGCTTGCACATCCCCCTCCCCAAGTTAGTTCAGATTTTTGCAGCACACCCGTGCCACGGCGATGTGCAACGCCTAGTGCCGAGCGCCAAGGCATTGTTGTATCTGACAGGGGCCGGGCCGGGGCTGCCTTGTGATCCGTCCCGGCCCTGCTTCGGGATTTTTCATCTCAAAGACAGAAAGCCCCAGCCCGCGGGCTCCGTTCCGCGGGGCACGGCGACCCCGCAGGACAGGGCAGCCGGCACGGCGTGCACCTGCACCCACCCGCGGGGCCAGCGGCGGGCGGCGCCGGGGGCAGCGGCCTCGCCGGCCCCCGCGCCGTGCCCGCGGGAGGCAGGCTGAGCGGGCCCCCCCTCCCCGGTACCACTCACCTCCGCGGGACCGGGGCCGCGGGGGGAGGAGCCTCCTCCGGGCGCCGCAGCGGCTCCCCCTGCTGCCGGCTCTTCCCCTGCTCCCGCTGCCAGACTGCGCCGGGGCGGCTGCCCCCGCTGCTGCGCTGCCCCCCTGCCGGCGGCCGCCGCGACTCCCCCTACCGCCGCGGCTCGGCTCGCCTCACCTACGCCGCCATTTTGTTTCGCCCTGTTGTACTAAACGTGAATCCGACATGACACTGATTACAGCCCAATGGAGTCTCATTAAAACCTTACCTACCCCCGCGCCCCGCCCACCGGCGCCCGCCATTGGGCCATCCTGCGCACGCCGCTCCACGCTCACAGGCCGCGGGCCCGCGTCCATCAACCGCCCACACCGGCCCTGTTCCGCCCAGCAACCAGCCTGTCTCTCCCATTGGAAGGCAGGGCGTGTCAATCACGAGGCACGCCCCTTCCCTCACGCACAACCCCGCCTACCAGTAAGAAAGGGCGGGGCTGGAGACTGCTATTGGCTGCCACCGCCGCCACACACCCGCATGGCCCGCCCGGCCCACCTCACTGCTGGGCCTCAAACGCCACCGATTGGTCACCCGCGCCAAGCGGAGGCGAGCGCACTCGCAAGCTCGCCTTCCCGTTGGCTACCACTGCTGTCCGTCTGGTCCCGCCCGGCCTCGCTACCCTCCCCCACCCGCCACCGCCCCACCCGCTCCTGAAGTTTGTTCGAGAGGGTGATCGCCAGCAAGAGCCACCGGCGGCGGCCGCCTGAGCCAGCCCAGCAGGGCGGGCGGGCGCGCGACACACACTAATAAGCAACCTTAAATATTGAGCGTCACGCGCGTGCTTCAGATGCTGCCACTCGCCCGGGCGGGCGAGATGGAACAGCACGCTGCCGGCAGAGCCCTCCCGAGGTGCCTGGCACTGGCAGCCGCTTATCGCGCACACACGCACCCCGCACCGCCGAGGGAGGGGAGGAGGGGGTGGGAACGGGGACGGCGACAATGACTCCCAGCTCTACAGCCACATGCAGGTCCCTGCAAGTTTCGCCATGCGAAGCACAGGGACTTCTCTGTCACCCCGTCTGCGAAGGAACAATTGCCGCCTTGGAAAGACAGGGTGGGAGCATGCAACACAAAAACCTCAGCCATCCCCTGGCTCCCTCCGCCACTCCATTCCCCCCTCCCCACCCCATCCAACCCAGCCATCACCTCCTGCTGCTGCTCCCCCTCCCCTGCAAAACGCAGCGCGTTGCAACGCATTTACCAAGCGCAAGTGTCTGCAAACACGTGCATCAGCCTCCAATGCAAAAGGAAAAAAAAGTACCCAGCCTAGTGACAAGCCCCCTGCACTGAGAGAGGGGAGGGAAAGGAGGTTATTATGGCAAATTGCAGCCTGTCACCCAATGCAAAACAAAACCCATCGCATGCTCCCTGTTAGCCCCCACATAAACTCCTGGGAATCTAACCTCCGATGCAGGTTTCCCCCCTTTGCTTGCAATGACCTCCTTTCTCTGCCTGTGTTTCTGCAGCAGCGGTTCCTGCGGAATGTGCTGCCCCTGAAACGCGATCGCGGCTCCTCTCTCTCTCGCTCGCTCTCTCCTTCTCTGTCTCTCGCTCGCTCTCTCGCTCTCTCTCCTGGCTGCAACCAGAGCCAGGAACACAACAACAACACAACCTCCCCCCACCCCCTTCCCCAAACACATACACACTGAAGAGACCCAGCCAGGAGAGCCAGACGAGCCGGGGAGGGGGTGGAGGGAATCCCCAGCCAGCGGATTGATTGCACCAGTTACCTTCTCTAAGCCCCTTCGCGAGAGGGGGAAAAAAGATGAATACAGAGAGAATACCTTGTCTCCCCTCCTCCTCCTCCGCGGGGCTCCTCTTCTCACTCCAAAATACTAAAAGGTGGATGGGCAGATCAGACACAAGCGTTCAGCTCACGGCGGGAGAGAGGCGGGGGAGGGGAACCACACGAACAATTATCATTAATTTAGAAATTAAAACACTAAACCCACCCTTCCCGGTGCCGAGCGGACGCAGATTGCGAGGACTGGTGCTAAGACACAGGACCTGATAACAGCTAATTGAAAGGTTAATCTACATAGGCTGTGACAGAAGAGGTCCCTCCCCACTTTTTTATCTGCTGTTGGCAAGTGGGAAATTGAGCTCCCCCCACCTTTTTCCCTCAAAAAAAAAAAGAAAAAAAAAAAAAAGAGAGAGAGAGAGAAAGGGGGGAAAGGCAGTAAAGTTTGGGGGGAGGCGCGTCCCCGCGGCAGGCCGGGAAGGCGGCCCGAAGGGCCGCGTCCACCGCTGCCCCCCGAGGGGCCCGCATGCCGCCCGCGGGGGTTTGGGGTGTTGTCCAATGTGGGACGATTTAAACCGTCTCGATGGCAGCACCACCACAGGCAGGCTTTGGCAAATCCTTCCCAAAGGGCTTGAACTGTTCCTCGGTCTGCAGGAAAAGGGCTGTGTTTGAGGCGACCATAATTAGTCTGAGGGATGAAAGGAGGGTGAACAAATTACAGATGTTGTCGTCCCATTGGGTTTGTTGTGAATGTAACAAGATGTTCTGAAGAGTGTATTTCAAAGGACAAGGTGATAGCACATATGGAGCTAAAACTTGCTTAAACATTTTCTCCATGCTGTCTTGCACCAAGTGCCCAAGGCCACTCAACGTGTCAAAGTTCCGACACCCGTGTTGGTTTTCTCAGCTGTGGCTGAGCAAACACCCCTTCTCACTGAAGTACAGCATGACAAAATACTGCAGGGAATATACCATAGGGTTCCATGCAAGAATGGAAAAGGTAATCTGCCTACCTGAGCATCTACTCAAGCAAGCACCAGCTGGACATGCCTCATCTTCCCAAACTTGAAACGTGACCCATCTCAGAGGTCTCCCAGACAGCCTCTTTTCCATGTCTCCTGGGTGATGTGTCGCATTAGGGACCTGTCTGCAAAGTTTTCTAAAATTAATACCTGATCCTGAAAAAAAGAAAACACAAAAAGAAAATAAACCCCTCCTTTTAGAGCGCATGGAAAATGACCTTCTACAATAAATTAAGAAGGTCTTTCCCAGAACATGTGTTGGATGTAGACCAGCAGGTGAACAAAGTTTCTTTAATAAAATACTAAGTGTCAAGGTTTAGTGCAACTTTTTTTCAGAGTCAATTGCTGGAGATACTGTATAAGGAAAGTCTTTAGTGGTGTTTCAGAAAACTGTAAAAATGAATGACCCACTCACAGAAAGCTACTGTGTGGAAATACCTATGATACCATACCTGTTGAATGAGGTTTTATTCTTTTAACTGCAAGATGCAGCCTTTTAAACACAGAGTGGGAAATTGACATGTGTAGTGACCTAATATTTGTTGGAGAATCCTTCAAGGTTCACATACTATGCAGGACTTGGCTGTCATTGAAAATAGCTTTTAAATTATTGGAAACAATGTAAATAATTGCAGCACAATTTGTAACAGAGTGTCATATTTGCAATACTATTCTGAATGTTGTGTCAACATTTCCATTATAAACTTTTTTTTCTTTCTTTCTGGGAAATTTACGACTTGGTGGTAAAAGAGGAAAATAATCTCTTGAAACTGAAACTTGGCATGGCACATCCCAGTTCAGGAAACAAAACACTGAAGAAAACTCTACAATCTGCTTGGCTGTTTTGAAATTACAAGTGTGCTGAAGACATAAGTAATAGCACAGAGAAAAATCATAAAAGTATCTGTTTTAAATACTTTAATTCTTTCTTCTTAATGTAATTCTTTTCCTAAAAATAAATTTTGTAGGCCAATTTGTCATTTGGTGTTATGTTCCAGTTTCTAACATATTCAAGAACCTTTTATTTGAAGAGAAACTCCTATGGATCTTGACATTTACAGGTATACCTAACACTGTATGAATTGTGAGGTTAAGCACATGAACCTCTTTATACATGAATCATCCTCCAGCAAACTTAGATCCACTATCACTGTCGATTATCCTATTTCCCCCAAAAAAAAGACTTCAAAAGAATTGCATCGTGTGAATTTAGGGCGGTTCAGTCTGAGACAGTACATGTTAGAGAGACAGGTCATAAATACCTGAAACACTTTGGATCTAATTGAGAATGTCTAATGTGTTGTGTGCATTTTGGTTTGAGACCTAGATAAGAAATGTTTTTGGCTTATTATATGAAAAAAAAATTAAAACTACATTAAAAATGTCCATGGAAAAGTTACAAGCCCATCAAGGAAGTTAGTGTAAGCAATAAAACTGACACTTCAGTGTGTCTTCTACTGTCCAGTTTTGGGGGATTTACTCTCCCATGGCCACTACAAACTGATGAAGTACAACGGTTAATGCCTCTGAGTAGTAAGAGGTGCCCAGGCATATACACATTGAATATACCCATTCCATCTGTTAGAAAGATGTTTCTGATATTAAAATAAGTATCTAAAATCAAAACCACTCTCTCTCATCTGCATTTAGAAAGAAGTACTATGGCTCGGTTCACTCTGTTCCATTAATTTTGTTGCTTTAATTGTAGTTTAAATGTCCTTATTTAAATAATATATTCCCCCCCCCCCCGTGGAAAAATATATTTGATTGCACATGTACATGGTAGTGTATGTAGTAAGCAGATCCTTCTCCATAAAAGTCCTTAAGATTATTCTAAAAATGCATGTAAGGTTGCTATTTTTGGATCACAAGTGTGAGAAAGCAAGAAGGGCTGAACATGGTCTGAGTTAAATTCAGGTCTCAAAAATAAAAATCTTAAAACTGCTGTATGTATAGCAGTGGTATAAGACAAGCTGGAAACTACTCTTTAAATGAAGCCCAACCATATGCAGACCAAATCCATCAGTATACAAAAAATAAACTAAATTAGAGTTTGAACACTCATTTGAAATCAGTGAGAAAATTCTTGTGCATGAAATTGCTGCCATATATAAGAACAAGAATTTCCCTGTGAGGGCTTTAATTGCTGGTGCAGTTCCGTTAGAACTAGTGGGGCTGTTACATATTTAGAAACAATTATATAGTTGTCCATGTTGGTGTGGTGACAGATCCCTGTTTGTCTCTAGAGCTGCCAGAGGGTGAAGTCTTGACCCCCATCAAAGTTTGGCAAAACTTCCTATGACTTCAAAGAGTGTTCATTCTGTTATTGCCATACATAACCACATCTATGCCTGCAGTCACCTGAAAAGTGCTTCCTCTGCTTACGCTGATGTGAGAAGTGACCCTGGGGAGAGAAGTCATCCTAAGAGTGCCGTGAGTTTCTCCCCAGCCCCTGCAGTCACCCTGAGTGTGTTCCTGCCGACTCACCGAACCTGTATATCCTTTACCTATACCACCTCCTCTGCTTAGCGCACCTGCCAGGGTTTCAGCAGCTTCCCCGTAACCCTCACCTTCAACCTCATATTCCTTCTGAATTAAAACAGCCTTTTCTTTTTTCCCTTACATGATTTTTTTCCACACCCTTTTATGTTGTAATTTAATCTGAAAGATTAATCCATTTAACTAACTCTACCCCTCTGAATACAAACAGACTGTTTCTTGGTTTATATATGAGGCTATTGAGTGCTGCACACAACAGAGCATCACTGCCCAATTTAGGTACTATTAATAAATACTAATATAGATTATGTTAATATATACCTGCACATGTTTATACACACACAGGCACACACATAGTTAATAACCTGTGAGCATATTTTCTGGCCATTTGCTATCTCATCTATTACATTTAATAAAATTGAATAACAGTATAGAATAGTCTCCTGCTGCCAGCTTACTGTTTTGGGGGCTTTTTATTTCCTGAAACTAACATTATAAGGTAAATGGTATAACAATCTCAACTCAGGAGTTGTAATTGGTAGCATACTGTAATGTGGAAATAAGTGTTTGTGGTAGATCAGCTGTCATTCCACAGGGATGGAGACAGTGACTTTTTATAATAAATCCCACACGTTCCATTCTACTCTGGCAAATATACCACAGTGCTCTATCAAAGTACTTTGCAATCCTTCATTAATTAGTTCCTATAAGAGGTCAGTTAGGTGAATGTATATTATCTTTCCTGTTCTCCAGCCAGAGATACAAAGCATAGAGCACAGTGGTTAGAAGAGGATGCCAGCTTAAGCAAAGATCTGGCCACCTGAGTTACAAGGGTCCTGCTCCAGCCACAGGAGATTCAGTGATGGAGTAGCTATGCTTGTCATGGAGAAGAAACTAGTGGCCTGTTAACACATATTTGAAACCTTAGCAGGAGCATATATTTTTGTTGCACCAACTAGTATTCATGTTAAAGAGGCAATAGGATGAAGAGAATTTAGGAATGCAAAGGAAAAGGCTAAAAGCAAAGCAGAAAAAAGCAGGTGGCTCTTATATGATAGTATCCTATAAGATGATGTCTTTCATATACACAGTATCTCACAATACTGCATACAGTGGTTCTATTTATACACACATGATAAAGGATTAGTAAGTGATTAATAGACGTTTTAATAAATGGTAATCAATTGTTAGAAGTCCAATGGGTCAATAGGGTTTTTTACAACGATAGCTCGTCATCAGCTGAAACACCCTACCCATGTATTTAAACTCTATATGCTTTACACAGAAACACCTGCTAATCTTGTGTAAAACCTCACAAATGGAATCTTAATATAAAGTGTGGCTCAAAACAAATTTGCTGGAGAAAAAAGGATTAGCACCTAGGCTCCACAGTAAATTGTTAGCTATAGCTATACTGGGTTTAAATTTCTCCTTTTGCCACATAAAACGCACTGATATGACAGGAAGCATTTTGCTGCTGTGTGCAAGAGTAGCGTTTTCTAGGCTAATCCCAAGAGGAAGGCCTGCGATATTGCAGGACTCTGTATCAAACGGCATCACTGAACTTGATGCAGCTTTGTGTTTTTATACACTATTACGGTAATACTTTGTGAGGGCAGCTGATGGAGGATGGAATTGAAAACGAATAAAGATCAGTTTGCTCAGAGGTAGTGAAAGCTGCCATAACCAGAGGCTGCTCAGGTCCTTCTTGCTACTGTCCTGCTGCGATTAGTTAGTCTAGGTGAAAGGGGAGGATGCTGGTGTTTGCAGGAGCCATTTTAACACCTCAGCTTGTCTTTGTGAGCTTTAAAGTAATTAACTCTCCAATCATTATTGGTTGACTTTGTCCACAGGTTTAGATTTCCCTCCTGCTGTTCCCTTTGGGGATATTGGGTTGTCACTTTATGAGAGGGGGGGGATTCTTTTTAAAGTTCGCACAAAATCCCTTTCACAGCTTCCCAGCAGCTTTTTGTGCTCTCCAAGCTGCTGGAATACTCTCCCATGCTCTGTTTTAATGAACATTATAACTTTCTCTGGATCCAACTGGACAAGAAGAGAGAGGGGAAAAAAAGCCCCTTCGAAAAGCGTGGTATCACACTTGCTGAGCCCTTCAGATGAAAAGGCGGCCATCCTCAGTACTTAGAAGCCAATAAAAGAGACTGCAAAGGCAGTTTTGCTAAATAAGGTTACTTTCAGCCTCTAAAGGATCCTGACAGTCCTTAATGTAACTGAATGAATCCTCACAACTTCCAACTGTGATGTGAGTATACTACATTCTAGTTTAGCTTTAGCCAGGGGAAAATTTCCAGACTTAAAAGTTGTTGGCAGTCTTTTATTGGTCAAACATTGCCAAGAAACATGGAGAAAAAAGGGGCGGAGAGAGCTTGACCATATTTTTGTTACTTCCATTCTCATCCAGTTTCCACTACATTTTTTTTAATGCTATTAATAAGCTGAAGAAATTGAATTGACCAGAGAGGCTGTTACCAGCCACATAATTTGGAGACTATTCAGATGCTGCCCAGCCCTTGGTGTACAACAGCACTAGACAAGCAGCCAGAGCTATAAGAAATATGACTGAAAGGCACACCCACCACATTTCAGACTCAACAGACAGTGAAACCCTCGCCTACTGCAGAGCTGGTTGGAGCGCTTCCCCTCGCAACTGCTGCTCAGCACCTCCTGGCACACCCACCTTCTCATAAAGGATGGGAGTTTGGGAAACAACCCATGTGACAAACCAGCTCTGAATTTGCCAAGCCCAGGCTTAGAAGAACCTTAGGGGTGCTCTGTATTTTTTGAAAACTGAGCAACCTCCACTCCAGTCTTTGACTTTTCCAGCTTGAAACCAAGTGGAGTTTGGCTGGTCTCAAAGACCAAACTGCTATCTGCAGCTGGAGCTTTAGCTAGGCCTGTGTGATGTTTTCTTTACTTTGTTGGCAGCATTTGTTGTGAGGTTCCCTTGCTAAAAAAAGCTCTGACTGCACAAACAATTTATTTCAGTCACTTCCCATAGCTGCCGGTGCTAGAGCAACTCTACCTCTGTTAGCTAGACTAGGAGGCCTGTCAGAGTCAGGTGGCAATATACCACATCATTTCAAATACCTTTCAGAAACCTTTAGATTTGCTCAATGCCACTTTAAAAACAGCCAGTGGCTTGCTTGTATTAGGGCTCCCAACCTGACTAACTCTGGTTGTTAAATTATTGTCACGCATGGTAGGATTTTGTACTAAATATCCTTTGGGAAGGAAAATCTGAGTGAAGAGGGATTTGGGGGGCAGGAGAGACTTGTTTTTCTGTGTCAGGTAATATGAGAATGTGAACTACTATAGCAGCTAGGAAGAGCTAAGGTAATAATATATCTGTGCTGGGAACACCAAGTATCTTCTTCGTACGCATTGAACACACAGACTGTCTCCTCAGTGGTACATAGGATAGGTAGCTGGTGATTTATCAAGATGCCAGGAAAGGAGTTGCATTATCCAGCATAATGAAGCCTTTTGTTTATTTATCTTTTTAAAATAAATAAATAAATAAATAAATAAATAAATAGATAAATAAATAAATAAATAAATAAATTTAATATAAACAAACAAACAAACAAACAAAACTAAATTTTTTAAAAAAAATAAATAAATAAAGAGGGAAGTTCTACCTCTCAGCTGACAGCAGGACCTGGGCAAGCAGTGAGATTGTCAAAATTGTTTCCTTAGTGCTGGCCAGAACCCCCCTGTTATCCTGATATTATTCCCCTTTGTTATTCGATATCCCACAGTGCCAGCTAAGTCAGGAGTTGTCACACTCCTCACTGGTGCAGCAGGATACAAAATAGCTGGGGGTGGGGAGGAAGACTGGAATGGTTACGAGGTGGAAGGGAAAAGGCCTTTTTTTGTGAAAACAGTAGCACCAGCTGCATCCTGCAAGTCGCTAAATTACCCAGTCAGTTGTTTTTCTTTTAATTTTTGTGTGAATTCAAGAATAGGTTGTGGATGTCTTGGCAACTCATGAATGAGGCTCTTTATGAAAGAATTCACCTTGCAGAGGGGCTGCTGTCAGATGCACAAGCCTCTTTCCATTAATTAAGCTGCAGAACATCTCCTCTGTTTTTTTTTTTTCCCCATCCCTCTCAACCGTCTGGATAATCAGACCCTGTGTCTTTCCATAACATGCACTGCTGTCTCTCTTGCTGCTCATAGTATTTCAACCACTCTTAATTCTAGGCTGCCAGATCTATCTTTCTTATTTATTTATTTATTTATTTATTTATTTATTTATTTATTTATTTATAACACAGCTTATTGCTGCTAAGTGCAATATAATGCTGCCTGAGCTAAGAATTAAGGTGAATATTCTTTTCCACTGCATCCAGTAGCATTTTCTGTGCATTATTTTCAGCTGAGAGGTGGCCTAAGAGCAAAGTTGGATATTTTTCAAAAGCTCAGCTGGGAGTTAATCAACTCTTATTGTCTTTTGACAGGAGCTGGGTGCTTAACTTGCATCCAGTGAGTCATCCCCTAGATTGTGGCTCACTTACACGCAAGCAGCCCCACAGAAGGTGCAGAGCATGTCTGGGCATCCTAGAAATGACCTGCCATTAAAACTGTATAAGCTAAACTGCATTGGGTTAGGCAATGATTACAGGTGTAATTATGCCTGGACAGACAGTCTGAGGAGAGAACCTGGGTTGTACCAAGAACCTTAATCAGTCCCCACCCAGCTTTGCTCTGGTCTGAATAAGATGTGTGACTGCAATCGAATAGTCTAGAAGTTCTTAGTGAGGATACTCATGTGTGTATTTATGAAGTTACACACCTGCTTCAGGGAATAATACCAAAGCCTTTAAAACCAGTGAAAGCTTTCCACTGACTGATAAGCTTGCTATCATACCTTAAGTGTTTGTATGTTTAGGCTAAATTTTGTATGGCTGATTTAAAATCCCAGCCACTAGGAATAGAAAAATACGGTATATGGTATTAATGACAGATCTGTTAGTTTTCCTTCACTTCCAAGTAATGCTGAACATTAATTTCCTGCAAATGAGGCAATCTGAAGTAGAGTGCACGAAATAATTAATCTTTGGAAACTCTGGACTAAATTAAAATAAAGTTAAATAAAGAGCTCATCTGTGGCCCCAGTGCTCTTTCTTGAAAGCCAGGGGTACAGAAAATAATCAAACAGAAAGCAAATACTGAATTATCTAATAGGAAAGGAATCTACAAATATACGTAATAAATTCCCACATTACATCATAAAAATAACTTTCTCACAAATGCTGTCATTGCAAATGCCAAGACATGTAGGAGACTATTCAATTGGTAGTAAAACTGAGTAAACAAATAAGAAATTATTTGGATTGGAAATATGCATTTTCTAATTTTGAGACTTGGTGGTATTTCATTTTTTTAGAGATTATCAAGTTATCTATTATACTACTAAGAACTGGATGTGGTGGAATTTGAAATACCATTTTAATTGTACACTCGTGAAGGCAGAAGCACTCTTCATGAATACAGGCAGCATCTCAAAGAACAAGCATTCGCAATAAACTCCATGTTTTTATTAGCAAATGTTGATTTTTTAATCCAACACCATAATTTGGTTAAAATTAAAGCATAATTGAATAGTTATCTGTAAATTGAGAACATTCAGGAATAATAATTTCATATTCATTAGATCCAGGAGAAGTAAGCCTGACCTTTTTGTTTGTTTGTGATCTTCTGTGAAAATCAGGCCCTGAGTTTCAGTGCCTACATGTAGCCATTTCAGGAAAGATCATAAATAAGTTATTTTATTTACCTTCTGCAGAGGGAATCTGTAAAAATAAATCATTAATATTTGTAAAATAGCAGTGACATCCTCACAGAGAAATTATACACTATAGCAGCATACTCCTAAACCCTGGAAACTTCCAGTAGAGCATTCCTGTTCACATCCCTTTGCCTACTCAGAACTATCTCAGGAAAATAGTCTAATGGAAGACAATATTGCTGAAGAGATTAAATACAATAGCAGGCAGCAGGATCTTTTGAGTTTTAAACACATGGTACTGTCTCTAGTCTTGCTGAAAGCTGCTTGCTGCAGTTTTCTTGTTTGTTAAATAGGAAAAAATATTAACCTGTCTCATGGTGAAGTGGGCTTGAAGCTCAGAAATGCTTCTGTCTCTATAAAGGTTGGGCATTACTAGAGAGCATGTTCAGCTTGGGAGGGGGGTTCTGAATATAGTTATGAACCCACTCAATTTCAATTGCTGCATATGGGGGGTTTTCCTCTTATAACAATTAACCTCTTAGAAAAGAATTAGCACTGAGTTTAGATGTTGACTCTATAGACATTGGATAATTGCTTAAAAAAAAAATCTTCTATAGTCCAGGAAATTACATTTCTCCTTTTGCTTCTAAAATTACAAACTTCTGACTTCCCAGCTGGTAATGCAAGCAATCAAAATCGGGTCTCTTGAGTGCAGTTGCATGACACACATGAACAACAATCTCATTTCATAAAGAATTAACCCACAGCTAGCCACATTTACTGGCTCCAATTCCTGCCACAAAGCCCATCTGATCCGAGCACTGTGGTTCCCACTTTGCACAGGTAGCAACGTGCTGGTCAAGTATAATAACAGCAAAGCTTCTCGGAGCCCTTCCCTGGCAGAGGGAAAGGGTTTGGAATAAAGCACTGAACTGAAACTCAGGAGCTCTGGCTTCCTTTTCTGTCTTTCATACAGACTTCCTATCAGTAAGTCACTTAACCTCCCAGAGTTTCATCTTCTCTTCATCACATAGGGACAGTAATACCTCCTTTGACTGTCTTTTCAATCTAGAGTATAAATAAAATGACATTACCCGCCCCCCCCCACTAATCTCAGTTAAGACATCTAGCACTACTGTGATTCTAATCAGTAACAGCATTAGCCACCGTTTAAACAGAAGGGCCTACTTCAATTTGGAATATCCTTGATTTTATCTAGTTAAAATTCTCTTTGTAATTCCCCTGTGGTGTTTTTTTTTATTTTTTTTGCTTCTTTTTGAGAGAAGGTGGGAGGAAAGGAGCTACTTGATTTGGGTTGATGATTTAGTTCTTTAAATGCTGCAAGTATAGGGTCATAGAAAGGAAGCAGAGAACATAGATGCAAATGAGGAAAAGCTGGCAAATTTAATGTTTTTTCAGCAGGATCACTCTCTACAATGTGTTCTCTAGATCTTAGATTTAAAGATGACCTGCCAATGAAAGTCCAGAATAAACGCATGACTCATGAGCTACCTTGAAGTGATTGGGGTGGAGGTTGCCCCAGCACCTCTTCATCATTTCATAAACTAAACACCTTGCTGCTTTCAGATGTTTTTTCTTGATGTTCGGTCTAAATCTTTCTCCTGTGTTTTAAGCCATTGCAACCCTAATTGTAGTCCAAATCAGTTCTTCTCCATTATTAGCGTTTACTGCAAAGGATTATCTTGGGTAAGCAGTTGCCATATTCTTCACTAGTAATTAATTAAGCAACATGTAGCCACTTATCTTTCTGTTTTGAAACACTTTTTAGCTGAAAGATTCAAACAAACACTACCACCTTCAGTTTTGCCAAAGACTGACATTCAGTGGGGTTTGTGCTAAATGTCCAGTCTGAAGAAAGGTTATTAATCCATTCAGAAGTCTGACTTTGCTGGCATACGTTCACGTTTGTATTTGAAATTTCTAGATTGACAACTCTTCAAAACCAATTGCCTTCTCTTGGGACAGGAACATGAACCTTTATTTCTCTTTAATTTGAGAAGTGACACCACTGCGAGCTCCTTCATGAGTCTAGCAATACTGAGTGTGTTGTTCTTTGCAGGCAGGACTGACTGCTTGAGTTGAACGAGTACATGTTGACCGTGGGGGAGCTGCAGCGGTGTGTGCATTTGGTTGTTTTTAAAATTCATCCCCATGTTGTGGGGAAAGAAGCTTTTAGATGTTACATGATTCAGGCAGATTTAAACAACATTTTATTTCAGCAGCATCTTAACATTTTTCAGCACAGCTTTGTGAACTGTTGAGGCTTAGTACAGAATTTTTTTCTCAGATCAAAAGATGTGACAGGCCACAAAATGTGCAGCGAAGAACTGAAACCATCCCCCATACACACCAAGAAGCACCGTTACCTACCAGATTCCCCTGACAAAGGTGTCTTTAGCATGAGTCCAGAAAATTGACACTCCAAACCACACATATACCTCAAGACAGATGTTCATCTGCCAGGGACAAAAGTCTGTCTTCTTTTGTGATGAATTACAATGGAGCGCAGCAGTCATTGCAAGTTCAGTGAAAAGAGAGGCTGTGTATGATACCATGCTCAACCAAGGGGCATCAGAGGAACCGAGAAAGAGGTGGAGCTGGCAGGTTCCCCAGGGCTTGCGCCTCCAGCCTATGGTTCTGCCTCTGCTCTACCTAGTCCCCTGCTGCAATGCTGGGCAGAATTAGCCTGTAAACGGTTCCAAGTACAAAGAAGAAGACAGAATTATTGTCTCCCATCGCTAGACAGTTTTAAAGCCCCCAAAAGACTGAGGTTCTCAGAACCACACATATAACTTAAAAATCTCTAATGAGAGAGAATCTGAAACTCAGGAGGCCCTAAGTCCAATTCAGAGACAAATTCAAGCATTTGTGACAGCGACAGATGAGATACATCCATTCACGGAAAGAAAAACAACTCTATGTTCATGCAGTTGAATTGTTTCTAATTAATTCATGATCTATAATTCATACTGCTGAAGCAGGATCTGAGACACTAAAAAAAAATCCTTCATGTGGCACATCTCAATGGTGGCAAGGGTGCTGAGTCACTGGCTCCAGTATTAACAAGTTTTCTTGAGTTTGTAACTCACTTCTCAATTTTGTTCTCTTGTTCCTGGACACAAATAATGAGTTGTTAGTACTGTGTGACAGAGCAGTGAGGGACAGCTGCCCCTGCAGCCCTGGAGCCTATGCGGTCCCAGGACTGGCGGTGAGGTAGCAGGGCAGGACAGGCCCTGGGACCATGGCCAGGTTTAACTAAAAGTCAAGCTCACCTGGGAAGTTTGTGGTGATGAGGCAGGTCCAACGTCAAGCCAGGCAGTCGACCACAAGTCAGAATCTGCATCAGGTACAGTGAGGAGCAGGTAGGGCTGAAATCAAGGTCAAGCGGGAAAGGCAGCCTGTGGGCTGGATGAGCAGGGCCCATGGCCAGGCACAGGCATGGCTGCAGCTGGGCTGGAAACCAGCGCTCCCAGTGCATGGCAGGGGACTGAACTGAACTGGGCAGGGGTGGGTGGCGGGGAGGCCCCAGCTGATGCTGGTCAGGGCCGTTAATGCTGATAGACTCTGATATACAGATGCAATGTGTTTTCAAGTTTTCTTTATAAATAAATGGCATGAAAAGTGCCATACATTTGCCTGCCACATAGAGCAGGGCCCTAATGTTACACAAATAATAACTTGATCCTACAAACCCTTGTATATGTCACTGAGATCTTATTACAGGCTGGGTAAGAGGATGCTGGGTGTTTGCACTGATGAGGCTATTTCCGTATGATAAGCTGCACTAAGTGGGCTCAGTTTTGCATCAGTGGAGGGCATTTGCATATTGCACTGCCAGGGAAAAGAAAACCTTCCATATTGTAAGAGTTTGCCATGCACAAAAATGCTGCTGCAAACATCTATGTACGTGAGCAGTTCCAGCAAAGTCAATACTCTGTGGAAGTGCTGTGTTGGTGCTAGCAAGACTAAATAAAAGGCTTTGCAACACTTCGAGTTCTTGGATGCTCGCTAGAAAAATCATCCATATGCTTTCAGAATTTTTTGCAATATCCATTGCCTTTTGATTTATAAAATTGCACATGGAAAAAGAGTGGCAAATATTTTTGGCTATGAGAATTCAAATAATCTTTTGGAAGGATCATTATTAGAACCAACTTCAAGTCCAGGCAAATATTCCCATTCTCTTTAATTTCAGCTCTTGATATATGCTTTCCTGTTGAAAGGCAGTCTGGAAGAGTTGTCCACATTTCTATTCTGGACAACACTTTTGTTTTTTTCCTAACAGCTGCTGATTTCTGATTTTTTTTTTTTTGTTGTTTCAGATTTTTTTTTTTCTATTTAATACATTTTTTTAAAACCAACAGAAGAACCCAAACTGTATCTTGTATTTTCCATTCTATGTTGCATTCTGCAGTTGTGTCTTAAAATTCTTCCATAAGTTCAACACAATATTATTCCTAAATGAACATAATTATTTTAGGCCAGGGCCTTGAAAAGCTGGCACCACATTTAAAATTCTAAGAAGACAACATTTATATTAAAAAACAAATAACTTCATATCTCTATACAACTATAGACACTTACTCACACATGCATATACACACATACTTTTAGTGTAGTGATATGTTCTGATGCTGGGGTGTCACACTAATTTTCACGGGGGGGGCCACATCAGCCTCGCGGTTGCCTTCAAATGGCCGAATGTAATTTTAGGACTGTATAAATGTAACTACATCCTGCTGATGTGGCCCCCAGTGAAAATGAGTTTGACACTCCTGTTCTAATGGGTTTATATGCAGCCTATTAAAATAATGTAAACTGAGAAAACAAAGCAGATTACCAGCAAAAAGTGCAATAACAAGATTAAGACAAAAATTATAATCCCCAAGCAAGCTGAGGAGTCATAACATGAACAATTTCATTCTGTTCCTACAACATCTGTGTTCACTAATTTAACTACAAAAGAGATTTGGGGGAGTGGGGAGAGATCCCAAGGCTCCAGGATTGTTTCTCCAGCCAGATTCAGGCTGGGTCTTGTTTGACTGAAGTGGAAATGCACTTTTTGCAGCAAATGCCGAGTCTGAACAAGAGACTTGCTGCATCCATTCAAACAGCAGCTCTGACAGAGAAACCAATGTGGGAAAGTCCTTTAGGGATATGTCATACACCGGAATTCAAGCAGAACCTCCAATAGATGCTGGTAGCCCAGCACAACTGCTCTGCTCTCTCCAGGCCATCCTGCAATGGAGCTCACAGTATGGACCTTCAAAGAAGCACGAGGCAGCTTAGCAGGGCAGTGCTGGTGCAGAACAAAGCATCACCTGCAGGCAAGTAGGTGGGAAGGAATTAATAAACACAGTTACCCATAAAGTGAGAACGCAACAGTAACAAAAATGAAAGTGATTGTAAACTGTGTTAATACGTGGATAATTCATGTAGTAAACAGAACAGAAGAGAAGGCACACAAAACGTTGCTTTGGTGAATGGTGTAGAAAAACCTGCCAGAAATCAATGTCAAATATATCCTTTGTAGCTTCACTGAAGTATTTTGCAGTAAAGCAATCAAAACAAATGTGCAGAACCCAATTATGGGACAAGAATCTTCTTGTAGTTTGATCATAGGAGTGCCCTGGCAGTTTGCTTTGACAACACCCAGGTTTTATGCTGTTCTGGGACTGGCTGAGAGCGCAGATCCAAAGCAAGACCCCCTCAGTCCAGCCATTAGGTGAGCTTATGTGGTGCTGAGTGTAAGGAGCAGCTATGTACCCTTGCTACATGGATGCAGTGAATTCACTTTCCTGCTTAAACTGCGCACATACAGAAAGAGGTTTTGTTGTTGTTTTTAAATTCTTGTTCAACCATATCTACGTGCTTAATTTCTGGCTGTTCAGGTTCTGTAGTTTAATATTAATGACTTTGCACCTTGGACTTCCCAAGAGGTCATCCATCTCACATTGTGCTTAAGGCCGGAGTCCTTTCCATCCCATATCCATCAGAATGTTCACCAGAACCAGCAGGTGCTGAGTAGCCTCATCATTTCCTCAGGCTTCATAGGGTTGGAAAAACCATTTGCTGGACCACCAGGCAACAAGCAGCAGTTATATCTGGCAAGCCTAAATGCAAAGGGAAGACTATGTGTTTTAAAGCCATCAGGGACCATTCCACACCACATAGCAACTCTCTGAATTATTCCTCCATGCTTCAGCATGAGCAAACACAGAGAGAGATGGGGGCTGTCTAAAGGCCCTGAGAGCATCCCCCCTCCTGGCTGTTTGGCTACCTGGGCTCAGAGCCAACCTGGAGCCAGTGCAGGGGGGAGCTGCTCCCCCTGCTCTGCTGCTCTTGGACACCACACTGCGGGGGGCTCAGCCAGGGCTGCTACCAGTGCCTGTGGGACCAGCTTTCAAGCTAAACCTCTTCCATTTGGCCCCCATCTGAGCTGAAGCTCCTGCTATGTCTCAGCCATGCCTGTCCCTAGCTTTGGGCCCATTGCTCTGGACCTAGACCCTGACCTGCAGCTGATTTCCTTTCTTACCACCATGACCCTGCCTGGTGCTGACTGGGGTGTGCCAGAGCCTCGTAACCCTCACTGGACCTGCCTTGCTTGCCTCACCTGGGGGCTGTGGGACTGGTGAGGCTCCTGCCCTGCCAGCCGTGTTCCTGTGCTCAGCTCTCAGCCCACCTTCCCTTGCAGAGTGCCAGCTCTTGCTGTTCCCTGACATGCTGTTCCTCTCAAAATCTCCACAGCTTGTAAAGATTGATGATCTCAGCAAAAGTGTCAACCCATTTTCCTTCGCAGAAGAAAAGAAATAGTGGAATCAGCCAGGAATCAAACCTACCACTTATACTACTGAACCATGGATTAATAGTCTTACATAATTTCCCCTCTCAGCAATAAGAAGACAGAGCTAGAAACTTTGGGAACTCTTTATCTTAGTCCTCCAGCCCAAAGTACAGACATCCTGGAAATAAATGCCATTAATTCACAGCTAGAAGAAAACAACAGTGGTGCTTAAAACTCTTGGAATCCAATGGATCTTTCAGTTCCGTGGCCTTCCGACCTCAGCTGCAACCTGTATCTCACTGGCACCTCAAAGAATACCACTGCACCAGCAAGTGTCATGAGACTAAAAAAAAAATTAAAAGTCCTCTTTGAACTGTAAGTCAAAGGTAGTCCATGGAAACTGAGGTCAACATGTCAGGATGCTCTCTTCTTCTTCCCCTGCTTTCCTCTCATGCCTTCCTCCCCTTGCCCCACCTGACATTGCTGGTGGCTTGGGCCCTGCTCCTGGAAGAAGTCTTTTTGTGCCTATTGCTAAATTCCTGCAGCAGCTGCTCAAACCTTTTCCTGTTACTGTGTTGTGATGCACTCACGATTTTACCACAGAAGTGGTGTTCGCCTGCCTGCCATGAACCCAAAAGAGTTCAACAGTGATTAGGAAGGAAGGCTGGTTGGCTGGCAGGCAGCATGACTGACTAAGGCTGGTTTCCTTAGGAACCCAGCCTAAAAGAACAAGAAAGTAGGAGCATGTGTGTTCTAGTAGGCAGTGAATAATCTATTAAAATTCTTAATTAAAAATTTAAACATGTGCCTGCTAATTACATCACCCTTCTCCTGCCCTCAAAAAAGCAGCAAATGAGCATGGTTGCACACCTGCCTGTGTGTTTATTTCCTTAGGATGCTGCTCAATTGCTCAGCAACCCAAATACCAGCTCAGGTAGCAGCTGCCATTGTGAAAACATTCTGGGGAAGAGCGATGACAAATATTTTCTTTTTGGTAATGAATGGCAAAGCTGTTCACAGACATCCTGCTCACTGTTGCTGCATGCCCTGAATTTGTTGATGTTTTTCATATATCAATCCTGATATTATTAGTTCTCATCTCTCAGACAGGGCTATTTAATGCCAGCAATGCACACTCTGCTGACCAGACACATGAAGACCTGTGAAGAGAAAGAGATGGGGTAAATGGTTTGAAAGGTAGGCTGTAAGGATATGAAAATGGACATTGTAAAATCAAAAACAGTGGAGAAAGGTCTGCCAAGGCTCTAGACCCTCTGGAGATTCTCATTCCTGCAAGGATAGCGTGGCGCTGCACCTTTCAAGGACACACGGGGAGAGGAGTCTCAGCATGATAAAGGGACAGCTCAGATTGACCGTTGTCCATGCACGTGAGCACTCATAGCAAACGAAACTTGCCTCTCCCTCCATAAGTTACCCCCCAGTGAATCTCCTCTGGTATGCATAGTGTCCTCAGCTGCTCTGAGTTGGCTGGGCTGCAGCCACTTGACATCAGGCCACAGCCTCTGAGTTGGGAAGGCTGTTTTATTCACTGCCTAGAGGAGTAGGATCATGTTCAACATTGCTGTTGTTATTTATTACAGTCATTAATTTGGCAGGAATTAACCAAATTCTGGCAGGTAGCATATGTCTCTGTATATTAGCATAACTGTGCTGAGCTATAGTGGGTACACTGGGTGAAAAATCAATTCCCTGATTTTTGGCTCCTGTCAAAACAGGCAGAGGCCAGAGCAACTGGCATGTATATGGTCAATCTGACCAGATGTTCGTTCAATATGCTCTCCTCAAGACCTGCCTTTGCAGAGTGGTCCTACCACAACCTGCTGAACCTCTAGGGAAAGGGTCCAGCTGGGATGTGGGCTTGTTTCCCTGGGGTCATTTAGAGCCATACTGGTGCTGCACAAGGCCTTCTCCAACTTGACCTAGAGAAGACAGTAAGAAACTCTGAACCCCTATCACTGACAAAGCACTGCCTCAAGACTGTAGATGACCCTATGAGGTTATCTTTAAAGTGATACTTGAATGCATTCACTGACTATTTCAAAGCTTCACAGGTGATTTCTTGAGATGACATACTGGAGAAGGCTCGGCTGTCCTCGGGGGTACAGACAAGGAGATGGCTGCCTGGCTGCAGAGTTTCCTCATGTTGAGGTCACATCTGTCTAAGATGGCTGGAGTCGGGCGACTCAGCTCAGGGGCTGCCAGAATCACTGAATTAATTTTTCTGTGAGGTGAAGCACCTGTTATTGCAGGGTAAAGAAACTAACTGATCTTTCCTTTGAAAAAATGGTTATTTGTTAAAGCCTGAGGTATATGGAGAGTTGAGGATGCTATACGGCAAAGCTAGGGGGTTGTGAAATCCCAAGCAAGGCCAGGAGGTTAATTTGCTCTGGTCAGAAATACTGGGGTGTCAGGCCTGGGCTCTCATCATGGAGGTGGGAGACCAGATCTGAAATTAAAAGAATTGGCCTGTCTTTATAGGGTGTCAGCCACCAGTCCTGGGGCTGGGTCACTCCCTGGCATCCCAAGCTCATCTCTGCTCCTTTTACCTTTTTCCTCTCTTGCCAGAGGGGTGACATGAGCATCTGGGTGGTTTTACTGGTTGGACCCTGCTGTGTCACACTGCCCTGCGATGTGGGGTTGTGGCAAGAGTGCCGGGAGGAGAGAGCGGCTCATGTTGAGGTGGCTGTTTGATGTGGACTCATCTGCTCCAGTAAACGGCCACAGGTCACTCTCACGGGTAACGCCCACTCTGCTGACCGGGTGCCTGGCTGAGCTATCTAGCTTGTTTGTGCCCACCAGGAAGGCTGTAGTGGCAGAGCTGTTGAGGACAGGCTGATGCACTTACCACATGTGTTCTCCAGCCCAGACTGGGTGGCATGGAGTGAGCTGAGGCACATAGTTACAGGGTCTGGGTTTCTGTGGGTCAGTGTCACTACCCTTTGTGCTGCAGTGGTGAAGCACCCAAGGCTTACATCAAAACCTCTTCAAGCTGGGAGTGCAGGACATGTCCGCAGCTGGGCTCCCCAGACAAAGCTCAATTACTTTCCATTTGTGCAGAGAATGGGTGTATTTAATTCAGAAAGAGTAGCAACCAAAATGTCATTTCACTAAGTAGCAAGATCATCCACCACTTGGGAGTAGCTAGAACTATTTGCAAAATGTTTTCACACTTCAGCAAGGAAGAGGCTGCATATTTCTGACTGGAGCAGAAAGCAATCCTATAATAATGCCTCATCTTTACCAATCATTCCAAATTATTCACATGAAAGATCCTGCTTTCTCTCCTGGACTTTAATGAAGCTCCCGTTGAACCAATTATTCACTAGCTATTCATGTATTGTCAGAAAGGAAATCGCAGAAGCTTTGTCATTAGGAGTAAGATTTGATTGGCAAGGCACATGGCTTTGGGGTGGGTTTTCTTCTTCCCTTTTTTTGCTCTAAAGCCATAGCTTTTAGCTGGCAATTTCCACTGCTATAAGCTGATGGAAAGTGATAAAACGCATCAGACTGCAGTACTCAAATGAGAAAACACTTCAGATTAGTAGGAATATAATTATGTTTTTCATGACATTGATTTTTTTATTTTCTAACTGATAAAAGTAAACAACTGAGGGGGGGAGAGGGAGTGCTGGAAAACAACATTTAGACTTTAGTGAGATAATTAACTCAGCAATTAAACATATTTTGTATTCAGCATTTGTCCTCCATAGCACACAGCATATGTGACGTTTGTCCTTTATTCAAATTCTTGCTTCTTGCAATCTTTTTTGTCAGCAGGAGTGGCAGCCGGCGAGAGTCCTGTATGAAGGCCAACTTCTATCGTGCTTTACTTTTAAAGATGAATATTCACAGCTATGGTTTGGAAGGGTAGAGGCAGCCAAAAAGAATCATTAAGATGAGCTAAATGAGCAGAACTGAGAGGCAGGAGATCTGTGCAACAGGCATTTGTGTCTGTTTTCTTTTTGCCAGTAGTGTTTGGATGTGCAGTAACCCAAGGCCCTAGTGATCCTTGCTACTCCATGTACTAAACTTGGGCCTGCCCCAATATGGGGCTGCAATGTCAAGTACTGAGCATTCTGATCCCATTCGGTGTCACAACCTCAGGATGGGCCAGTACATGGGCAGGCTATTTCTAAGGAAAATCAAAGAACAAGAGTTAAAGCCAATTAAAGGGCTAGTCCTTTGGTAGGACTGCCTGCTGGTTTAAGAGAGTTGATTCCTCACTACAACATGAAACAGGGGAAGAGGCATAAGCAACAATGGATCATTAGAAATTTCACTGGCCTTTTTAGAATGGAGTGATTTGGCAAAGAGCGTGTGAGTCTATAGGGAAGCTGATTGTCTCAGAAGCTATAACTACAATAGAGAAGAGAGGTGCTCCGCATCACTGTCCCATTTTCATCTCTTTTAGAAAAATGAGGTCATTAGGAAAAAGTTACAAGGCTAGGATAAATAAAACATGCTACTTATGACTCTATAGGCAGGATCAAGAGGGACAAGCAAACACTGTGTAAGACAGAAGTGTGCAGATATGTCATGCCAAGGATGACACAGTACTTCTGCATGTCAACCCAAACTACAAAGATGTAGCTGATATTGTGCAAGTTAATACCCAAGCACACTACAATTTATCTTTTTTTCTTTGAGACAACAATATGTGAGGCTTCTTTCAGGGCAGAACTCTGAGCCTCAGGGAAACTCAAATATCTTCCTACTCTGTGAGACTCCCATGGCCCAATTTAAGCTGCTGCTGCTGCGGGGTAGAAGGGCTAACTTCTGAGCTGGCATAAATTTCTATAGTAAACATACTATGACAAGTCACTCCAAATTAATTTTTTCCTTTCCCAAGGTGAATTTGCCAGGTTATGGGCTAAAATATTCTCTCTTGTTTTGTCCCGAAACACTGTGGTGCATAATAAAAATCAAGCTTCAGGAGGCTGTTTTACCGCTAATTTTAGGCAATGAAATGTATCATGTATGTATTCATGATACATGCAAATCACCATGTATCTGGAGCACAACCTTCCTTAAATCTGGGGTGTTCATCTTGTGAAATCTGTGGCCATTTAGGGAATGCAAAAGTTGCACTGATAAATGCTTTTCACTATCAGACATAAAATGTGTTTGTTATTGTACTGACCTTGGGAGATGAATAGAAAATCGCTTCGTCCTTACCCTGCAAGACAGCCACAGCAGCTGGCTATGCTTTAGGACAGGCCAGACTAAAATAGGTCTGTCCATGTGATAGCTTGATAGAAGAACCCTGGAAATTCTGCAAGTTATTTGACTGCTGTTAATAGTCCCACCAATAGATGAAATCCCTGAAAATGTATCCCAAAGTTGGCTCAATTATTTAATTTATAATTCACTGATCCAAAGATATGACAACAATCTAATTTTTGGGAAAACTTACTGTGATTGGTAACTGCCCAACTCCTCAAAAACCCCCAAATCTACTCTTTTTATGAAGCTAATTGGGACAGGAGGTGTATTTGTGGGGAAATATTTCAGTAGAGAGAGAAGTCCTATGGAAACAAAAGATTGTGTAGGAAGCACTGCCCAAACAGTACATGAGCAATGGGGTTTTGTGCAGTATCCACCACAAGTATTAATTTGGAAAGATTAGAAGAATCATCATTAACTTGCAATCCAAATAATTTTAAGAAACTGAGATCAAGGTAATTTAAATATGAGTCATTTTGCTGATGGTTATAGTTTTTGCTGCTTTATTTGCCTGTTTATTATTTCTTTCCTCTTGCCTTTCTGTGGAAAATGGAATATCAGCAAAGGGGAAAGGCCAGGGACGAGCAGCCCCCTCTGCTCCCGCTTTAGACAGCTACCAGCCTTAGAGCAGGTAGGTCCCACCCTACCTCCTCTCTAGAGCCAGCAGAGGTGCCTGCAGAACATTTCAGGAGCTGTTGCTCTGTGTCTGTCCCTAACTTGTCCTGGGGAGGCACACTCTGCCATGGCTACCCAGGGAGCCTGGGGGGCATGGCCTTCTCATCACCTTTGTTTGGCACTTACCGTCACTTGATCATAGAATTATAGCATAGTTTGGGTTGGAAGGGACCCTCACAGGCCACCTAGTCCAACCCCCTGCAATAACCAGGGACATCTTCAACCAGATCAGGTTGCTCAGAGCCCCATCGAGCCTGGCCTTGAACATCTGCAGGGATGGGACATCTACTCTGCGCAACCTGTTCCTGTATTTTACCATCCTCATTGTAAAAAATTTCTTCCTCATACTGTTGATGGGAACAGCCAGCAAATACATAAGGGAAGAGGGAATCTGCCTATTCCCAAGGGCCCAAAAAGTATGTACGTTCAAAATAAGAGCAATTTTAAAGTACAGTAAAGTGTTAGTTCTAGCATGAATAAGAAAAATAATAAGTAGAATGAGAGGTGATTTTCAAGCTGAATCTTTTTATTGAAATATTCTCTCATATGCTGTTATTATTCTACAGTAATGCTTCTTTTAGGGCAGTATTTTACAGCGATGTTAATGTCTCCATGGCACTACAGCCAGGGAGGCCTTCCAAGCACACAATTTCTCATACAGTTTAGGAGCTCTTCCATTTCTCTATGCATTTATGCTACACCACTGACTCGAGATATTAATATTTGATCTAGAGTAACGATAATGCTCTGCTTTGCTTCATCCCAGCCTTTACTCCATCTCCTTTACAAACATTGCCGGGGAGTAACTGGGCCTCGGGAAGCAGGAAGCTCGGCCAAAGCTTGTCTCTGAGT
The DNA here is from genome assembly GCF_964273445.1 of Streptopelia decaocto. Classification (NCBI taxonomy): domain Eukaryota; kingdom Metazoa; phylum Chordata; class Aves; order Columbiformes; family Columbidae; genus Streptopelia; species Streptopelia decaocto. The sequence continues at coordinate 49,433,614 of NC_138659.1, forward strand.
ACTTGCCAAAGCTGGGACTAGAAGACAGACAGACTCAATTCTTCTCTCATTTGAGAAGCAGCTCAGGTCCACATGGCTCTGAACTTTGGAGATGATCTGCCTGCTAAGCCACCACACATTTATGATTTGCAGGTTTCTAATCTGACTTGGCTTCATTTTTTAACTTTTTATTTTCTTTTTAGAGAACCAAACTGTTCACTGGGTTTGGCAGCTGATGGCTATTAACTGTCACACTCCAATAACCAAGGGATAGTTAGAACATCATTAAATATTTGCACTGTGCAGCAAGGCTATACTTCATCTCAGTACACATGAATCCCATGCTCTTTTCACACTGGAAGAAAACCTACCTTATTGCTATTCAAATCTATCTGTCTGTCTCTCTTCCCATACTGTCATTACACATGCAAGGCCTGTCAGTGCCATTGACACAAAAAAACCCTCTTGTTTTATGCCAACACCAGTGACACCTGAAAAAAAAAAAAAAAAGAAGACACAAAAGAATTACAGCTTTAAAAAATTTGTTTATTTGGCCTTCACTTTCTAACAAGGTCACTTAGTCCATATCTTTACAAAAGTATTTTTCCTGCCCTGTAAGGGTGTGTGTTTTCTCTCTAAGGAATGAGTTATGGATAATTCTATAGGAAAAGTGGGTTTTGGTAACTGAGGTTTGTCTATTTTTATGTCCCTGGTTAAATTTTGAAGCTTTGTTTTGAGCACAGTTTTTTTTCCCTCATCATCTTAACTGCCACTTTGAGTCTAATCTTTTAGGAAATATCCTATATAGGCACTCCTTGTGGTCTGCTTTTAAAAAGCAAAATTTATTTTGGCCTCTGCAGGAAGCATTTAAAGCACATAATGAATAATGTTTGACACAGGAGTCAGTTAGCAGTCATTTTAGATTAACAACACTGCTTGGAAAAAAACCTTGCAGGGGATTAGACGAAGGGAAAGATGCTTAGGCAATAACCTCTGAGCCAGTTGGTTGCTGAACTATTCACAATAGACATAACTATCTCCGAAGGTCTTAAGTGTGAGAATTATCTCCAGGAAGAGAACAATGAGTTAGTGAGATATAAAACAATAGGCTCATGCTCTAATACAAGCAGTTAGCACCACACATGTTCTCTTCTCATTTAATCTGCAAGACTTTCAGACAGTAGCAGTTGGTGCCCAAATTAAGACTTCCTCTCTCCCTTTGATCTTATATAAAAACTAATTAATTGTATAATCTCCAACACCTCTGAAATCCTGCTGTTTAAAGGGAAACTATCCCTACCTTTTCCATGCCTGTCTCAATTCACTAAACGAGAGCTATATTTAACAGCAGGCCAATCACATGATCGCTGAAAAGGAACAGCACAAGGATCTGTAATCCTAATGCTCTGGAGCTGTGATTGCTATAAATCCTTTGCAGAATGATTTCCTTTAAATCCCAAACATGTCATCACACTTTTAATTAACATTTCTTTATGAAAACTGGGGATAAGACCCTTTAAATTAAAAATTGTTCCCAGACTTGTCATCTTAAAACACTGTGCATTTCTATTGTCATTTTTATGTAGCATATTTTACTTCACTGTATAAGTAAAGCCCCTTCCCTTCCCTTCCCTTCCCTTCCCTTCCCTTCCCTTCCCTTCCCTTCCCTTCCCTTCCCTTCCCTTCCCTTCCCTTCCCTTCCCTTCCCTTCCCTTCCCTTCCCTTCCCTTCCCTTCCTCCTCCTTTGCCTTACCTGCCTTAACCTCAAACAAGTAGTGATGTTTTTTTAAGGGTAAACAAATAGTTTAAAATTAGTTCATGTACAAAAGGGAAAATTCAAATAATCAAAAGACCAGCAGTGAGTACAGGCAAAGATGTGGCTGATACTGCACTACTTGAATTCTTACCACCTTCATCTCTTGACTTTACCAAATTGATCTTACCACATTCTTTACAGAGAGAAAGAGATTGAGAGAGGAAAGGGGTCTTCCCAAAGTAATGAAGTGGATCACCTGCAGAAACAGGAACACCACCTTTATTTTCCGTTTCCCCGCTCTTAATTCTTCTCAACTCTTCAGCATGCAGCTTTCTGAATATCGGGCCCAGTTCCTTGTCTGTTCATCTCAGTGGCATTTCTACCTACTTATGTGGTACTAAACCAAGCCTAAAATGCACGATGCTGGGCTTTGGCTGATGGTTAGTGGGAAATGCATTTCAAATACTTTTTTTCCTGAAAATATCCCAGGTAAGAACTCTGTGCTTGAATGATGGCTTAAGCTCAGTGACAGACTCACTTCACTTATCCCATCTGGGATTTGAGACAGTGGCACATGCCACTGGCAGACAACTCTTTTGATGATGTTTTTCAGGAAGCCTAGTTTTCTAACATGCCTCTGTGTGGAATAAGCTGTTAGAGGACCAAAGAGAGAAGAAAAGTATTTGTGAGAAAAAATATTAAAGATGGCACCATTATTCATTATATAGATAAACCCCTCCTTCATCTGTGAGAAGCAGGAAAGAAATAGAGCTCCTGAAAAGAATCCAGAATGAAATCATCAGGCAATTTGACAACACAAATTGGAATTATTTAGCATGATTTGGAAATAATTTTCTAAGCATCTATGTATCACCCAAGAATATCCATTAACAGATATCAAAGAAGTAATGAATGGCTAAATAGAGCAGGTCAGACTCTCGTGCCCTTCCATGGCGTGGGGAGTAGTTTATTCCTCAGCTGCTCTCACTGGCTTCAAATTATGCTTTGTAGCTGACACTCGGAGCCAAATGTCAGGAGCCCAAGCTCACAAGCGCGTCAATGGAAAAGCTCAGGACAGAACCTCTGACTTGACTCTCTTGCATTCTGAATTGAAAACAAGCAATAGCCTACAAGGATAAAGCCAGACCCCCTGCTATGTCACGACTACCTTTCTTTACATATCCTTCCTTCGTTTACAGTAGTTATGCTCTCTTGTAGTTTCATTGGTATGATAAAGAATGTTTACATATTTATATTTTGTTTTAAATGGACCATTATTATCTGTCCAGGACATTGTGACAAAGTTCTTTTAAAAGGAATGGAAGGTGTCATGGATGCAGAGTAAAGGGAACAGCAAATTTAGCCACTAGACCATTGGGTTTTTCCTTAATGACAGCCAAATTCATGCAGGAAGTGTGGCATGGCATATGTTACCATACATTAAGACCAGGGAATGCAAGACATCCTTTCTTGGCTTGTCAGCTTTTCTTGATTAAAATATAAGACATAGATAAGTTAAAGAATAAAAAATTAACCATGCAATGTAAAAAAATAACATTCTTCTGATTATAAAGCCTGTAAAGCCTGAAGACCATGTGCACTGTAGCTTCTTTCAGTTTTGTTTGCACTTTCATTTTCACTCCACTACATTCATTCCTCTTCCTCTCTCCTGTGCTAGAACATGAGAAATGTAAAGTCCAAAGCTCTTTCGAGAGTAGCACTATGGAGAAACCAGGCAAGTCCTATTTGCACAAAGCTGTTCAAGACTAGGTCCACAGATAGATAAGGACTGTCCATGCAGCCTTTTTCAGACAGAAACTGTGAGCCCAAGTCCTTGAAGAACAGACTGTACACAGTGACCTGTGTTTCCAACGATGCAGTTCCATGGCCACATGAGTATTTTCAGAAGTAGCTGGTTTGAAGTTCCTTGATGTACTTGCAGAGATCCCATCAGGTGATCTCTAAGACAACAGAACCTGTTGTCCAATGTGTCAGATTGGATACTGGGCCAAAAAAGGGAATCAAGATCATAGCGTTAATTTCTCTTCATGCTCCTTGCAATACACAAACTGTAATAACAACATTCAGTCTCTGTATGTCCCTTGTTCCATGCTATGCAGTAAAATGTGAAGCCTGCACTGACTTAACATTCTTTTATGAACCCTAGCCATTAATTTTTCATCTCTCCTGAGGTACAAGAACTACGCTGACGTTCTTTCCCTTCCTTACTGCTGAGATCACCCTTGAACACCCACCTGGACACTGAAAGTCACATATAAAATGCTGAGATCTTGCAGGTGCTGTGGGGTAAGCACCCATTTCCTGTTCCCATTCAGTTTGATACGTGGAGGAAAGCCGGACACACACCCCAATACGAACCAGGAGTAACTGTATGACATTTTTTTATTTATCAGTATCAAATTACATAGCAAAGTAATGAGTGCAGTGTCAGATCACCTCTTTGAATACTGTAAATACAAACAAAATCCATCATATTGCTTAAGTATCCAAAGTAAATTAAAAGTTTAAAAATGTGCGTTTCAGAGATTCCGTTTGGCATATCCTGTCAATATAGCCTGCATAAATATTTCTGTACCTCATTTTCACTATGTGTACCTTAATTAAATACAGCCTTTAGAAAGCTCACATGAAGGAGATAGGATCTATCTGTATGTTTATGTTCATCATCAACTCACGCATCTGCCCTGAAATCACTGAAAGTACCTGTCTGCTACCTCACCTGTGCCTGTGACTGTGAGTGCACACAGAGTGGCCAGACCCAAAGGTACTGGCATCAGTGCAAGACAACTGAATGCATGACATCAGCTTTGGGTCAGGTCCTGAAGTTACTGACAAGATAGCTGTTCACTTTGATGGAAACAGGGCTGGATCTGATGGCCAGACCTTGTACACTCAAATAGGTAAAGAAATTCTTGGGGCATTTACACCACTCATTATACTAGTATGACTCCACTATATATAAAAAACAATTCCTGGTTTATCACGTTAAATAACAAACAAAGTCAGGCCTGTTGATTTCACATGAGTAGGATTTTGGCCACTGCTGGATACAAACTAGATAATTCAACAGAAACACTTTAATGGTGTTAATCAGCAGTGTAATTTAGATGGGACTTCCTTATAAACTGTGTAAATAGAACAATTTTTCCTGATGGATGAGAGAATAAGCTTCACTTAGCACTGTTTCCAAAAGTTAAGATTGCTGAGACATTATAGTGGTATGAAAAGGAAAACACCATAGAAATTTATATTTTGCTTAGAATACAATGAACAGAAGTACAGAAGCGTTGATGCAGGTAATTGGAAAGGCAAGGAAAAGGAAGGAGGAAAAATGTAGGCAGGAATCCCATGGCAACATGGGAGTTACTCTTGATCCCTCCAATTCACCAGTATCAGTGGAAGTCAGGCTTCTCTGGGAAGGTGCAACCCGAACGCTTGATGATTACGCTGGCTGCGTAATGTCCAGCTCGGATGCACTCGGTCACTGGCCGGTCATAGACGAGTTGTGAGAGAAAGCCTATGGAAGAAAGTGGGAGAAAAAGAAAAGGAAGAAAATGGTTAGATTAGTTTTTTGAGTGTATCAGTTTGTCACGGGGCAAAGCACTGAAATACTGGCCTGTGTGCACACGGGTAGCCTAGCCAGGTTAAATTTAGTATTGTGCTTGAGTGACCTGCTGTGTGACCTGGAGTGCTGCTGCTGTTATTTCTACCTGAAGTCTCCAGTTGGCAGCTTCAATTAAAGATTAACAAGACTGATCTTTATTAGTGCCGTCAAAATGATTTTACCAGAGTTCTTCCTCTTTTCCAGAGAGAACACCTGATTCCTCAAATACCATTTGAAAAACAAAGCAGCAGTTTTCCCTGCTGAAGAGAGCTCCTTCTGTTCATACTGGCTGCAGCCCCACACAACTGTCACTCTGCAAACCTTTCTCAAAAAATGGGAAAGGCAAATAACAAATAAATGTTATCTATATTCACAGTTAGAGGCGTTCAGAGTGAAAAGGAGGTGAGAAATTTTTACCTGATGAGGAAAGTTAGATGATATCTGTTGCCCTTGATTATGGGAAATTTAACCTAAGACTTGAGGAACAGCGGGCACCTCTTAGCACGTTCAGATACCTGCAAACCGCAGGGAGAGCCACACACCTCTCACAGTTGGGGCACTTGGTGAACTGCTTTAGCTAACAAAGCCCCAGGATGCAAAGCTTAGAAAACCAGAAATCATGGGGAGATGAGTGTTTTAAAAAACAGAGCACCTCTTTAAATGAATATAACCAGAGACTCCTAATAAGGAGATCATTCATAGTACCTGGAAAAGTAAGGTACAAGTGGCACCAGAAATTTTACGGATTGAGTCCTTCATTTCTAAAACATTTTGTCTTGGCTGAATCTATTGAGATTGAAAGCATGACAGAACTTATGGCAGAGGTGAAATATGTATTTTATATTTGGAAGAGGTTTTCAAGATGTGAAAAGTAAACTTACTATCTTACAATTTAAAACTCCACTCCGTCATTCTATTTTATTCACTTTTATCCTGTTTTTAATATATATCAGATGTATCTCTCTTCCTCATCCAATCACAGGAGGAAAGTGCGAGTTGCCCAGGAAAATCAGAATTCTAGCAAGCTGAAACATGTTCTTTTAAAAGCTTTTATCCACCATTTGAAGTTCCTGTGTCATACTCCGACAGGCCTCAGGCCTTGACAGTATAAATCTAGCCTTGAATCCACATCTCTCATAAGTACTATGTAGCTCATAGGTACCAATTTCTGACATATTACAAATTTTGATTCAAAGTTGATGTTTTGCTAGTTTGCTTTCAAATACACTTTCTCTGTTCAGCTTGGTTACTATTGGAACAAAGATTCTACATTATATTTATCTCATTTAACCTGTGCTCCTTTTCCAAATATTTTCTTTTGTGGCACATTTGAGTGTATTTTTAGAAGATGATAAAAATATTTTATCCTATGCAATAATACCTGCTCCTTGAAGATTAAAAAATATGTAAAACATGAATAATGTTAGGTTAACAAAAGATAATACGGGTGAGCAGAAGACCCTGTTTTCATGAATTACAAAGATTCTTGGCTTCTCAGTCATGACTGATAGTGAAAAGGAGCCTGGCTGACGTATAGTTTTCTCTAAACTGTCCTGAATAAGAGAAGAGTTTGAAACTACTAAATCTATGAATCAAATACTTTTCATTGGAACAAGGCGGCCACAGAAAGTCGCCATTTTAGTTGACAACTAGGAGAAAACTCCTATGTTTCTGCCATCAATTCTTTTCTAGAGAACCACATATTAGCTAGAATTTCACAGATATTGACTCACACTAGCTGGGAAAAAAAATGATTGCTTCACCAACAAAGTTAAGTCCATATGCACAAGTGGTGAAAACAGGAGTTTCCAGTATACAAAAAGACGAGAATCTGAAGCAGGAAGAAATTGTGCTGTGAGCGCTCTCACTGATGGCAGTCAGGGGATGACAGACAACACAACTGTGGCAGGATGGTCCAGCTGTAATAGTTGGGAAACAGTTGAGAAATTCAAACAGCATGCCTGGCAGAAATCAGACCATTTCTGAATAACAAGATGAAAATGGTCTGCTCTCCATTAAATTAACATGCGTTCTTAGGAGAAACTTTCTTGGATATGTGGAGAATGTCAATCATGAAATTTAAACTGCCTGGGAGGCTGGAGCTTGCCAGTGTGCTTCTGGGTGGTTAAAACTTGAGAGCGAGTTGTAACCGTATGTAAAATGAGGCTGTTAAGACAGTCCATTTCTGACTCAGTAAGTATCAAAGATGCACTGGGCAGGCCTCCAAAGGCAAACACAAGGCTAGGTTTTGTGCAGAGCATGAATTCAGAGAGGGGTTTATACAAGAAAGAACAACTGTCCTCTATGTTTATGATCCAGGCATCAAACACTTATGAAGACAAGAAAATCCAGGGAGCGAAGGACCATAAAACATGAATTATTTTTCAATACCAACTAGACTGAGACTGTCATCACCTCCCAGGCTCACTGTAGTTTCAAGCTAGTATGTATTTTTTGTCTTCAGTGAAGCTACTTCTTATTTATTCTGACCTAAGTGAAAGCAGAATCAGAAATAAAAACATTGTGTTCTAATTGGGGATAGAAATGAGACATCTCTGTGATTTCGGTGTGGTGGAGAAATGACATGAAGTACAGCTGTCATATATGAGATATGTAGAAACTGCAGTGGGGAGTTTGCCCTCAAACCATTCTCTTGTCTGTTGAGTATGTGTTTCATAGATGTGCTATGTGTTTCATAGATGAAATAGAAATGTATGTATTTCACAGATGAAATAAAAATAGCAGTACCTGACACAATAACCCTTCAAATGACAACACAAACACACATATCACAAACACAGAACTACATCACATACTAATACTAGACAGTTGGCAAAGCAGACCCCAAGGGAACACCAGAAAGCACTGTTGTTTGAGCAGAGAAACAAAGAGCTCTATCAGGTTGGCTGCCTTAGCTGCAGAATGTTCTTTTTAGTTAATGCAGTAAAAATCAGCATGGTCAGAATATAATTCAGAGATGACCTCCTCCAGTGTATAAGGTACTGTGATGCAAACCCCACCAGCTGAAGAACTTACTGCTCCATCTGTTTTTCACCATCCTTCTTTGCTGCTTGTATAACCTGATACTCTGTCAAAATGAGCCAGATTAGTTTAAACAGTAAGCTGTTGAATGGTAAATCTTTGCTAACCCAGCCGATTTAAACTGAAATGGGTTAGTGAGTACTCAAACAGCTCTGCCAGCGAGCAGGGCAGTGGAGGGAAGATGATGAGCAGTTGAAGACTGTAATCTCTTTAAGGTGCCATGACTGAAAATGCAAGAAGATAAGTGAACATGGCTTCAGACTTCACACTCCTCCTACAGTTTCACAGACTGAAAGAACAGGATTGAACTCTGATCCTGTATCACGGGCCTGGGATCACAGAACTAGATCATTCCAGCACATACTGAAGTAGCTCAGCAACTATTTTAACTTCTGCAATGGCCTGAACTAGTTCCTGGCTATCATTAGAACGGAGCACAGAAAGCAGTAGCATATTTTGGCTACGAAAGACAACTTCAAATATTTTACCAACACAACTTCAGGCAATATTGTCTACCATCTTCTAATTCACTTATTCTGCACCAGCATTTCTACCGTGCTGAAGCTGTGGATGGCATTACAGGCATCATGTACAACTCCCTTCATACTACAACAACGAGGCAAGGACCAAACTCAAGGCTTTCCCACTTGTCTGCTTCCTGCCCTGACATCCAAAGTGTTTCTCGTTTACGGAGTAAGAGAAATAGAAGTTGCAGGATGACTAATAGCCACCTTGCTGTAATTAGCCATCTCGGTGAGCTTTCAGAGTAGACTGGGATGTCTTTTGTCACTCACAGGCATGGACAATCAAGTAACCACCTCGTACCTAGTGATGATAGGAACTTATCTGGAATTGTGTCCAACTGAAAGCAAAGATAACTTTGCTTCAAAAGCTGCTTTAAACCTTAAAGTGGTACAAAATGTATTTGCATTCCCAGATGATAGATTATAAGTGATTGTAACACACCAATAGCTATTTTTGGCCCATAATTATTTCTTTTCTGCTCAACTGAGAAAAGCATCTCTGAAATCACTTTGCTGAAAAATTTGTGCCTGAAATAATTGAGAGTTACTCTTTATTCTCTCCAGCTTCCTTACTACATAAGCTTGAAGACAATGTTTATAATTGTTAGGTCTGCAAACAGAATGAGGGACAGAAAAGTCAAGTTGCTTTCTTCCTTTTTGTGCTCACCACCAAATGAAAATTTCTGTAAGCCAAGTGCTGTAAGTGGTGCTTGAGCCTCAAAACCCACACCCAAACCAAGGCCCTCACTGAAATCTGCTCAAATCTCTTTGGGGATGTCAATACAAGTCTGAAAAGACACAGCAAGACAGTCCACTGACTGACACAAAAGGTGTTGTCTTTACTTTGGTACTTGTAAGAGCTGAGTAGCACTTAAAAATCATTAAAGGAGAACCAGGTTCATTTTCTTGTGGCCAGCAAAATAGACATTTCAGAGGCAACTTCACAGAAATGAATGATTTATTTAAAAGTTTTGTTTCCAGATAATCAGTGGTAATTCTAAATGAACACCTAGTGCTAGTGCATTTGGACAGGAATGTGGGAGCCCAATAGTGGAGATTTTAAAACAGTTCTGGTCTGCTTCAGTAGTGGTTTAACAACACTTAAAAACAGCTCATATTGAAGCCAAATGTTTCTTTACAAATTGTACACTTGACAATTAATTTTAATGACTGTTAATTACTAATGCTGGCTGGAAATCCATTTATAGCCTCCGACACCCAGCTCTCCCACTACTTGTCTTTCTGCAGTTTCTCTCACACTTCCAACCTTTATAAAATGTCCAAGGCAAAATTAACGTATTTTTTTTAAATGCATGGGAGAAAAGCAGAAAACAAGCAATTATCAAATGCAGTAATTATAAACAATTACAAGCTGACCCTGAGTCAGAGCCCCTCAAACCCTTTTTGCTATGTGATGTTCTCAGACAATCCTCCTCTTCCAGCCGAACCCTGGAACACCTAATATAGTCCATGCTAGCCAGGCCATTCACCAGCAAAATTACCTGAGCCACAGAAAAGACCATGAATAGCTGAGCTGCCTCTTCTCTTTTGTATTTAAAGTTTCTACAGCTTAATTTGTGAACTGCCTTTTTAAAAACGGTGTTATACCACCATGGGGGACAGTTGCAAGCATCTTCTCACACTCTCATTTGTATACAGCTTTTTTCACAATTGCTCAAACGCTCACCTATTTTCATGTGCTCCACAAGCTTTCCAGGCCAGCAGTGTGGGAAGACGCAGTTTTCAAGAAACATCACCCTAGCAATTTAAAGCCTTGTAGCTGATATGACTGAGGCTTTTTTGGATGTCTTTTAGTGCTGTTGGAGTGGGCTAATGCGGTAGCATGAGTCTGGTCAGCTGTAATCAGGTGGTTAGCAATGCTGGTGCCAAGAGCCAGCCAGCCAACCGAGGTTTTGTAAAAGATGTTGGCATCAGATGATTTTGCAATATAGTCACTGAACGGCCGTACGTCAACATGCTGAGGTTTCTCCTTTTTTAATTTTGTGGCAGATGGTGGATATTTCAGCCAAGAACTGTGGTAAGCCAGAGGCCCTGCCCATTGCTATCAAACCGAATGTTGGCTATTCTAAATGGAAACGTTTTTGATTAAGGGTGGGATTTGGCTTCTGTTTTCATGTATTTTGGCACTGTGGACTGACACATTAGACTTGCAATATATAAGACAAATCACATGCAAGCATCTTCAAATACACTATATTTTCAACCTTCATGCACCTCAGCACTTTCTCAAAATATAGTGCAAGAATCATTCCACACATGCATGTATCTGTTATTAACTACAAATGTATATGTGTACAAACAAGTGTCTTTCCCTCTCTTAAAATGAAATGGCTCTGTGCTTCTACTGAACAGTAGTGCCAGGCTAATTACAAGTGAGAGAAAAAAGGTTACCAACCCTTTCAGAAAAATGGTCATTTAAGATGTACATCTAACAAGTGGCAACCTTGAAATCTCACTTTTACTGAAAAGAACCTTAGAAAACCCTTCCTGACTATATCACTGGAGGAAAGTTTTAATAAAAACTAATTAAACTACAAAAATCCCAAGTGGTTAACTGATTTTAGGGGCTAAATTTCTGGCAATTCTAATTATCCTCTTGTGGCTTCACTTAGTGTTTCACAACCATGACAGATGACAATGAAAAACTGCAGTTAAATTCATCCTCCCTGACACCATGCTAAGCACTAGCTTCTCCCTTTCCAAGTAAAATCAATACTATGTTTGAGTAAACACGTTTACAGCTTTATTAGGATGTCTCGCTTGTTCTGTAACAGCTACTTGAAGCTGTGGTAACAAATCGACTCAACTCAGTTAAACCTAGAGAGCTGAGTAAGAGGCTCATCGATAAGGCTGTTATAAAAATAAACTGCAGGAGATCAGAAAGATGGAACAAATAGACTGGTAAATGTCAATATTTTTACTTCCAGAGAATGACAAAACCATGAGATCACGAATAAAATGTTTCAGAAGTCTATATTTACTTGATTTATAAAATGGTCACATGCTAAATGCTTTTTACTGTCTATGTACAACTCCCTTACACAAAATTCTTACTTTCTAATCACCAAGATGAATAATCAACCAAGCACGATTTCAAGAAAAGCAGTTAGTGTTGGTCTTGCTGTCCCCAACCCTCTTTCTTTATAAGTACAGACACATTTTGAATGCGTTGAATTTCTGTCAGGATCACTCAGATGGCTATACGTTTTCCTTAGTCTGAGGCTGTACAGTCATTTATGGACACATGCAAATAATACAACTTTGCATTTACTAGACAACTATGAATAAATGAAGGAATGTTTTCAGTTTGGCAGTCTTTTCCTGGAATAGAGAGGAGGTGTTGAATACACAAAGCAAAAAAGAGTTCAGACCCTAATGCTTTAAACAATTATATGTGGAAAATGTTAATGTAAGATTCCTGCAAAAAAGCTAAAATAAAACTCCACTATATTCCCTGCTATTCCATTAGCAATCAGTTACTCAAGGCTGCATAATATTATTGCATTGTATATATGATTATCAGTGTTTAGACCTACTGAATAAGCTGCCATTCTTCCCAAGGTCTGTATAGATGCTTGGGCCCATCAGAGACTCTCTCTAAGGAAAATTGTTTCTTTGTCACCTCTGTGCAAGTAGGAACGGTGGTTGTATCTCTGTAGTGGTTTGGTCCTAAAGGCTGTGTAATGGGTGGAGAAAATTTAGATCCTGATTTGAAGTCTACTGAGATTGACGGAGTTTTCCCATCGCAGGCCTGTGCCTTGATTGACTACTGGCCACCGGTTGAGGAGGAACAGCTCAAATCTGGACGAGAGAGGCTCAAGTGTTTTATACTGTGACACCCTGCACATTAATAATCCTCAGTGGACTCTATATCACCTCTATTAAACTCACCAGCGCACCTTGTTGTCCAAGAAAATAATAATTTCAGTCTACAATATGCTCCAAGAAAGCTATGATGGAGGAAACTGATAAAAAAAAGCTATAACTCCTGATGGTTTCATCCTATTTTTAGTTTTTAAGTCCACGTGATGAACTTTGGGAAATTGCCTTTTGGATCAAAATCTGGTGGCTTTGGGCTCATTTCCAACAGCCAGGATCAGGGAAAACATTTGATTAAAAAAAACCAAAACAAAACAGAAACCACAACAAACCAACCCTCCAAGCTTACAAGGGATATTCAAGGCGCTATATGCCAAACCAAATACAGATATTTTTACTGGAAGCATCTTCTCTATCTGATAAAACTACTTTCCAGGCTGATATTTCTCCTTGTTTTTCCTAAAATCATTTCCTAGGAAGTTTCCTAGAAGTGTTCTTCGAAAGCTATGATTCTCCTTAGCTATTTTTGAGACAGCAGAAAGAAATAAGCTTTCTTTTATTAGTACCTGAGGAATTTTTCTGAGCCTCAAAACAGATCTGTTATATTGACATTAAGTGATGCAGATTACTACACCTACTGCTGGGGATAAGAAGAACAGAATTTCACTAATCTAATGTAGAAATAATGAAGTTCTAAGCCTAACAAAATAGAATGCTATATACTATCTTCTATTCCGTTTTTAACATATATTCAAGTACAAAAAGGGCTACATAAACGTAACTTCATAGTTGAGATTCACATGCACAAAAACTAGGAGATCTGAAGTTGTGCTTGCAGAGCAACCATCTCTCAGTAAGGTTTTATTTGCAGGTATGCTTCACCACAATCGAGCCACCAGTGTGTAAAGACAAAAAAGCAACACCTAGCGCAGTGGGAATACGGTAGCTAGACAGCCTATGAACCCCTTGGCTTCTGTGGGCTGAAATAGCCTACCCTAGCATTATATTCATAATGCTTCTACTTGATTACAGTGGCATTTAATACCTTTTGCCTCTTTAAATATCTGGTATGGTCCTGGATTGACACTAACCATTTACTGATCACCAGTAACAGTAATGTCCCACTAAGCAGAGTCGGAGATCAGTGTGAAACAAACCTACAAGCTCTACTACTACCACTGCTTAAAACTGTGACCATGTTTTTTCTTTTATTTCTTTTTTTATCGCAACCTAGCCATCTTCCCACTTCACATATGAGCCCATTTCAGTGAGCAGAAAGCAAACAAATGATGGGAGATGTTACCATCCTATTATCAAATAGAGCCAGTTGTGAATGAGGATCTTGCGAGCAAATCCCACAGCCTAGAAATACCTTTATGGTCAGTGTGTCAATCCCCGTAGCACCACACCAAGTCATATTAGATGTGAAATAGATAACATATTTCAATGTGTTTTTCTATTTCATTGTGTGTTGTTGTATCTCCTGTGAATATAGCATCAGCTTAATCTGACACATCGTTCCTTAGGGGACTATATCCTGCCCTGATCCCCAGGGGAATGTTCTTTATGATCCAATATGACTAGTGCTTCTGTCTCTACTCAGAATACATTAAAATAACACAAAAATATTACCCATAGTCTGCAAGCAAGGTAATAATAACTCATTAAAGTAATTTCTAACCTTCCACATGAACATTTTCTTCATCATTACATGATTTTCTAACACATGACACATTAACATGAAATGAAATGTTATGAGGATAGGGATAGTAGGCATGACAAAGTATTTTAAATGGTGATGATTTGCTTTGAGGCGTTAAGTCAATTTGTAATTGTCCTATAGCTATTACAGTAAAAATTGGAACTTTAAAATTGGTTTTGAAAATCTATTTTTAACACAGTAGGTTTGTTTTTTAAAATGTACGCAACCTATTTAATGTTTATTTCTCACAAAACCTGTCCAGAACGTCAGTGAATTTATGGTGAGGTAAATTAGGCCTTTTAAAACTCAATTTTGCAAAATATTAATCCTCTTGCTGTGTACTGAGGCTTCCTTAACACTGATGGTGTCGCTGACAGTAAGAGAGACACAGCAGCCAGAAGGATCGGGTCCTGCTTCAGCCTAATTAGAAAATTCGGAGAGTTTTGAATTTCATACACTGATCCTTTTAAATGGATCTCTCTCTTCTACATGTCATTTAAAAAATGATAGCAAGTACAGTAATTTTTTTATTGTACATTAATTCTACTATGTATTTTTCTAGATTGCCTTTAAATTGTATAGGTGAAAATGTGAATTACCATATTTAAGTTACTATATTTTGATTAAAAATACAAATGTAATACAATTAAGATAAACAGTTAGAAATCAAGAGAAGGGTAACAATTAAAACAAAACAATTAAACCAGATTGGATCAGATTTAAATGATACTTGGACAACACTTGCTACCAGTTTTAAGCATCATGCCAGCACAGAAGAGTGCATTAGTTCCAAAGAAATAATTCTGAATGGAAATTGGTAAAAAGTGAAGCAGGGAATTAAAAAGAAAACACTAATATTCCATGTTTTTCCTGAGTGACATCTATTTTTATGTTTTTGTTTAAGTAGCTGCAATTCAAACTGTGACAGATTTCTAAATTGTGCCAGTACTAATGTTGAAATCACTAACGAGTGGCAACACTATTGATCAGAATAATGATGTGCCTCTAGCTGAGACTGAGGAAAATCAACTAGGAACATATAATCTGGTAATTTTCTAGTTTCTAGGTGGTCAGTTACACAGATAACGTGGCCATCTAATAGCCTAGGTTTAGATGCAATGTTTATCTGAGAGTTAAGAATGCCATCGGAGCACATGGGCGGTAAGTCATGGACATGTTGACAAGTTATCCCCTAGCAAGCAAAGATTGATGCCCTGTCTGCAGCTCAGCTAATATACTCATGTATGCTGTTTATAAAACAGGAGTATTAAAGATGGGCAAAACGGGCTGTCAGTCAAAACGCTGATGACATTAAGAAGGTATTTTCATTTCAAAGCTTCATATCTCATCAGCCATGATCTCAGTAACAACAGGATTGCTCAGAGGCAATTAGCCACCCATGTTCTATAAATGAAGACTAAGAGAGTGCTGATTTCTGTTACAACATTTATCTTTACTTCAAAGCAAAGACAGAACAATTCCAAGTATTATCTCCTTGTCTCTTCACTCGTGAAGATAAATTTTTTAGCAAAAATCAGCCGTAATAAGTTACATGCACATACATCGTTAGTCAGCATCACAAAAAAAAATTCCCCTCACTCCCAGCTGGTGAACAAAATTGCATCTCAGAGCTCCAGCATTATCAGAAGGCAGTACTTCACAGCAGGGACATTTTATTCAGTGTCTTTCTCTCAATCAAATGTGACTAAAAAATGATGGCAACTTCCCAAGGTATCTTAAACAAGTATAAAAACCTGATATGAATTAAAGACAACTGTAAGTGGATTAAGTAGCTTCTGGTACCACAATCCTGCTGTTCAGTAAAGAACTGTTCCTAGTTCCTTGAACTTTTATTCCAACAAATCTGGAATGTTTTGGAGGTGGTGAGCACTGGAGGGAGGGCAGCTCTTACAGCACAGATTCATACAGAGATGAAAATACAACAAATAAGAGGAATATTTAATTCCTCTGCAATGTTTTTAGTGAAAACAGATTATTTGACGATTTTAAAAAGGCTTACAAATCCATTTAGGAACTTTTTTTTTTTTTTTTTTTTAATTATAGTCACAAGCTTACTCATAATTTAGTATTCTGGCAAATCACCTGTCTCTGCTGAAGGCATTATCAGACCTTTTGGGCATGTTTAGCACTCCTGGTATAGCCATATAGGAACTATCCATGAGCACTTATTTTATTTCTCACATGTGCACATACCTCCACCCATGCAATTCCTTCACATGAAATAGATAAGGCACTTACTAAACAAAGTCATGAATATGGTCGGTCCTCACCCTGTATCAGATTTATTGTGAGAAGATGGAATTCCCATTGTTTAAGCTTCATTTTTTCAGTTCAGTCAGTTTCTACTCTTTAGCTACCAACACTGCCCTCTGAAGATGAGCGAAGCTGGATGTTCAGAAGAGCAGGAAATGGCACATGGGAACCTACTTCCTATAGGGTTAGAACTCATAGGACCACAGCACAATTAAAGTTGAAAGGTATCTCTGGAGATCCCTTGCTCCAGCCCCTGGCTTAAAGTAGGGCCAACTCAGGTCATGTTAAATCACACCTTGACGATTTTTTATTTTAAAGATTCTTGAATTCCTTCTATAAATGACATGTTGATCTGCAGATCAACAGCATAAAAATTATGGTACTGGATTAAATTCTTTTTCCATTTTTATCAATAGTATATTTGTTTAAATCCACCGGCTTCCATCAAGGTATTCCAAATTTATAGCAGTGTGTTTGGAAAACAGAACCAGACCTTTTTTAAAAAACAGATTCTGAGTCAAACTTGTAATAGTGGAGGAGTAATGATGAGCAATTATTCTGTGCCCTATGGGTTCCTTGTAAACCTATATTTACATTTCTTGTGCTGTGTTTTTATAAACATACACATATGTAAATGTATAATATATTCAAATAAAGTTTCACATTAAAGGATAATATTTTAACATTTTGATAATGTAGAAGTATACCAAATACTACTTAATTCTGAAATCAAAGCTGGATGTCACTCTACAGAAAATCATTTGCATTTACCTCCTGAGAAGAGGCTAAAATTTGAACAATGTGATGACCTTCAGGCAAACTCTTAGGAGTCAAAGGTCTTCATCTAATTTGTAGAGTCATTTAGATTAAGATGTAAAATGATGTTTAGAATTAACCTCTATATTAAAGATGAGTGAATGGCCTTATTGAGCCAGTTTGGATAAGGATGCCATGAGGCACGCTCACACAAGGACACATATAAAAGATGACAATTGCTCTTTTGTTGCTGTCCCTATCTTGTATCAGAATAGTTCTCTGATAGCTGAGACAGTAGCTGGCCATCTCATAAGATTCATGCTGGGTTTCATGAGAGAAAGAAAGAGAGAGAGAGAACTGCTTATTCTGTAAGCATGTGCACAAAAAAGTTTCCAAATGTAGCTTTCAAACTGCAGGCAGCAGCTTTATGAGATTCCTTGGTACACGAAAGCTGGCAATGGGATTTTAATTGACAGGTGGTTTGAGCCACTGACCTCAACTTTGACACTGACAGAGGCAAATTGCTATGAGCTCGTATCTGGCACCGTACAATGCTTAATGAAGAGCTCCTTCTATCTTGGGATTTATTTTCCTTGATAAAGGTATAACATCTTTATGGCATGGTGTTAAGTAATATACACTTGCTGTGATCATTCTGTCACTGCTTCATCACGCTACTTTAAAATGATTTGTGGTTACTTTTCATACTCTAGTACTTTTCATGCAGTATATGACTAAGTCATAGCAGATTACTAAGTCAATATATTTATATTGACAGATCCTGAACAAACATTGATTTCACACCTTCTCTTATTCATTC
Organism: Streptopelia decaocto; assembly: GCF_964273445.1. Taxonomy (NCBI): domain Eukaryota; kingdom Metazoa; phylum Chordata; class Aves; order Columbiformes; family Columbidae; genus Streptopelia; species Streptopelia decaocto. Next base: position 49,451,932 of record NC_138659.1, read on the forward strand.
ATTATGAACTCTCTACCTAGTTCCACTGTGTAGACAGATTCTAGGGGAGAGATTTTGCAGGGAACAATGGCAGTAATTATCAGAAAAGATGCTTATTATTTTCATTAGTTACGATGGCAATGACAAAGCAGAGTCCAAACAGACAGCAGAACTACTCTAGCTAAAAAGAGCAGGAGGAAGAAAAAAGAGCAGGAGGAAGAAAAGCACAAGAAGGTGAAATTGTCTGTATTTCAAACTGTTTATTGCCTTTAAATATGCTTTGATTATCATTATTGCAAAGGTTCAAACTGGGGCTGACTAGTAATAAATAAATGTTAATTTAACGAGTAATAGAATGTTGCCGAACTCTACAAATGAAAGCTGTAATTCCGCTAAGAGGGCTCTTGTGACATAAGTCATGTCAGCAAAGCTCAAGTGATTTGTCAATGTCATCAGAACCCGGAGGTGGAATTGCAACTTTAATTTATGGGTGTTTCAGGGATTTATAACCCAAAATCTGTGGTACCCCAGAAATCCACAAAAGGTGCTGAGATGCTACAACGTAAATCCTTATTGCTTAAACTTCTAAAAGGCAGCACTGTTGCTGGAAAGCAATAAAGGCAGAACTCTGTTAATATTGTTTAGAGAAGTATTTTTAGCATAAAGATACCTGCAGCAGTGTTAAAACCCAGTTTCTCACTCATGCATTGCACCAGCCTGAGTGGCAGATGACCTGATGCCTGCAGTAAGAGATACTCCTGATGCCAACTTAATAAAAACACATTTCAGCTGAAGAATGCAGTTTATTTCTTGTTGCTAGCTGTTGGAGTGAGCTAGTTTTCCTTGGAGGCCAGCAGCTTCGTGTTCAGAAACGCTGAACTCATGAATCAACTCACAGAGTTACAAGTGCCCAGAAATTTTGTGTCTTAAAACTTTTTCATGACTTCAAGGTTTCAAAACCTTCAGTAGTTAGATAGGTTCTAGTAAACAAAACAAAACAAAACAAAAAAACAACAAAAAAACCCCCATCAGAGTTCTTATTTTCCACTTTCACACAGAGAAACACGTGAGGAGTGATCTGCCAAGTTGGCAAAATTATCGAGAAGGAATTTCCTTACAATCTGTGAGTTATACCTCTGGAAGAGAGTGCCTCTGTGAAAGACCTTTCAAAATATGATAAAGTTTAACAAACCTGACCTCCTAATATAAAATAAATCCTGCTTGATGGGGTTAGCTCTCATTATATCCCACATTCCCTTCTCAGCCAGGATTTTTGCTCCAACAAAACCACTGTTCAGTCATGTTAATATACCAGTCCCAGAGAAGCACGGGAAGCTTTGCCATGGGACTCTTGTTCTCTGCTGTTTGAATAAAGGAACTACATTTGCAGGAGAGTATATTATAATGCCGAATGAATTTTTGAGTTAAGGGATGTATTTTGAAACATTTTCCTACACGGACACTAAAATCAAAATATTATACGTACCGTTGCCTAGGTAGTAACAACTTGATGAAACTCAGTAGATGAAAGAAGCTAGAAGAACACTGAAGAGAAGATAACCTTCCCATTATGAAAAAGTCTGTCAGGACAATAACACTGCATCTGGCTCAATACTAGAGTCCACAGAAGATAACGTATGTTGAACAGTATTACCAACATTACTGGGTAGGGCTTTCGGCTAAGGAGACAATAAAGAACTTTTCCTGTTGCAAATACGTACTTTGAAAACACATGAAAAGTGTGATATAGATAAAATACAGACATTTCCCCCAAATGAAACACAGACCAAATCAAAGCCTATCCAGTCCAGTATCTTATTTCCTACATATGGGAAGGAAAATGAAATGACTCCATGAAGAAGGAGACCACAGTATATATGACTAGAATCAGCTGTGTATCTAGACTGTTATGACTCCCAAATCTCCCATCTGGACCAAATGCAAGAAAATCTGTTCTCTGAGGAGAATAAACGACCAATTTGTTATTTATGGAGTGACAGAGGAAAACTAAGATATATCAGAACCTAATGGAAGAATTATGGATATTCTAAAGCTCATGTTGCTTTGTGAGTCAGCAGAGAGAAACATGGCGCAACAAGAACCTGAGCTCACAGACTGACACTCAGGTAAGTGCCTGACCACAATGAGATTTCACAGAGATTTACAACTGCTGAGCCAACTTCCATTACAGAGGGGAAAACCAGCTGTGGTCCTTTCCTTTCCTGGCACTGGAGAACTGTCCAATGCCATGCTGCCACCAGACTGCACTGCACTTGTGCTCCATATAAAAAGCATCTGATGCCTCAGTGCTATTAGTGGGGGAACTAAGGAAAATAATGTATGTCCATAAACAGTAACAAAGGACTTTTCTTAAGATTACCCCAAATACACTTAAGTTTGCCATATCCAGACACGTTATCTCAACAGACTTAGAATGACAAAGGGAAACTTGGAAGACCTATTTTCTTTTCTTTCTTCCCAATGGAGTTTAGAATTTTCCACATCATTTTGCCCCTTGGAGAAAGGAACCTCACAACTGATCCAAGACCAGCCTGACAGGATGTGCCTGAACTCCTTATACTGCTAGTGGAAGGCAGCAGCTTGGAATAGAGTCTAATGTGGTTTATATCAGCCTGTCCATTTGGGATGTTCTGAATAATTACTAAAGTCAACGTTTTAGCCCTTCTACAGAAAAACAGCAGCTGTGGCAGTACCACGGAAAAGGATATAATTTAAAGAGGAAGGGTTATGAGTGATCAGGCAGTTCTTAAAGCCTGATTATTCAGTTGCAATACTCTTCCAGCAGCTAAACTAGGAAAGAACAAAGGCATTATTACTAAAAAAAAAAAAAAAAAAAAAAAAGAAGAAGAAAGTCCTGATTTCAAAATGCCTAAAATCTGAAGAATGCAGAATAAGCACAGCCTGAGATAAACATGGCTGTGCCGGTTTTGGCTACGATAGAGTTAATTTTCTTCCTAGTAACTGGTATAGTGCTGTGTTTTGGATTTAGTATGAGAAGAATGCTGATAACACATCAATGTTTTAGTTGTTGCTAAGCAGTGATGGACTTTTCAGCTTCTCATACTGGTTTGCCAACGAGAGGCTGAGAGGAGACAGCCACGATAGCTGACCCCGACTGAGCAAAGCGATATACCACGCCATGCCATTTGATGTCATGCTCGGTATATAAGCTGGCAGAAGAGGATGAAGGGGAGGACACTTGGAGTGATGGTGTTTGACTTCCCAAGCAACCATGACTTTCCTGAAGATGGCTGACCACCTATCTCCCAATAGGAAGCAGTGAATGAATTCCTGTTCTTCTTTGCTCATGTTTGCGGCTTTTGCTTTACATATTAAAATGCTCTATCTCAACCCACGAGTTTTCTCACTTTTACCCTTCCCATTCTCTCCCCCACCCCACCAGGGAGGAGTGAATGAGCGGCTGTGTGGGGTTTAGTTGCCACCTGGGGTTAAACCACGACAAAGGCAGACACATAAAAAGCTGCTTCCGGCTGAGGCAAAGCTTGGTTGATGTCGACCATATTGCCCACCTGGGCCACACCCAGTATTATTATATTTTCAGGATCTGAAAACAAAATAAGCAAGATATTTTCTCTTTTTTTTTCCACCACAAAACCAGCAGCTTACTAGCACAGCTGATACACAGAGCACATGCAGATAAGGACAAACACTTGAAGATAGTCACTGTTACTTACTGGTTCAAATTTAGTCTTGTTTGTGATTTAGAAACAATAGAAAGTGACAAGCATTCACTAAAAGGTGTATGATAATATGACCTACTGTGTTTCCCTCTATTTCTGTCCTTTTTGATTCACAAAAGCACCAAAGCAATGAGTAATAACATTCCTATTTTCAGCCAGATCTAAGCATATACTGCAAATGTATCATTGTTTTAAGTGAAGTATTGAGCAAGGATGGAATTACTCACATGCTTAAGACTAACCTTATGTTGAATACTTTCTTGAAGCAAGACACAATTCTGAAGCTTTAATTTGGTAACACACTGCTTGTTATGCCCTTCATAGCTACAAGACTGAGCCCTGCAATTCTATTTATAAAGTCTCTGTGGTAATGTTTCCAGTAAATTAGTGACTAATGGAGCTCCTTACAGCTACTATGTACTGGATATTAGAGCCTTCAGGATGCAATAGCGCATCACAGAACTACATGTACGAAGGTTACAATGAATGACAGAACTTTTGGATTAGATTGGTTTTTGGCTTATATAGAGTAATTTTTTAAAACAGGCATAGACATAACATCCTCTTTTTTCCTTAGAGCTTGTGCCAAAAAAAATAGTAAGTTTGCAAATGGATATCAAGCAATGCCAGATATTTTCCAGGTTTAACAAATTAACCCTTTGTGTTCTTTTCTGATGTCCAAATAATTGTATTGGAAGCAGATGTTCTACCAAAATTGACATGATCAGAAGACATTATGCTCACTTATTAACATACTGTTTAATATTCACTACAACCTGTTTTAAAGAACAACAACGTGTTAACATTTAAGCCAGGAGGGATTTCTGTACACTATATAGTACTTGATGCAGCTTGTTTATGCAACAGTCTGACAGATACAATTAATCTCATGAAAACAACCAGAGTACAGCATAATGGCACATTATTTTTAAAGTAATAGCACACACTTTCCATTTGAAAAGCAGAACTTAATTAAATCATATAACTTCAGGATGCAGAGAAAAGCTCTAAAAGAATGAAGCTCATTCTGAAGGACAGTTGAAAGGAAAAATGGTAGATTTTATACAGAGAGAATAATAGGATAATCTCCAAACAAGAGAAAGAAGTAAGAAATACCTCCAACAAATGCATCTCCAGCTCCATTGGTATCCACAATTTCACTCTGATCACTCACCAACACAGGGAAAGTAGTCACTTCATTTTCTATAGTGGAAGGGGAGAACAAAACATGAGTCACCTGGAAATACGACTTTGAAAAGCACAACAAACACTGAAAATCAAAACAATTAAAAAGCAGAGCTCTGACCTGTAACATGGCAATCTGGATAAAAATAGATTTGTTTCATAATTATGTCTGCATTTACTGCATAGGGATATAGGAACACATTTGATCAAGTTATTTGTTGTGGACATTTTCACTAATTACTTCCAGCCTCATTTGTTTTCTTTTTCTCCTAATATTGAGGGCAAGAGGAAAAATGTAAATCATGAGGAACATAAAAACACTTGGGCATATGGACGAGACTAAGAAAATCCATCCTTCCAAAACCAGTGCTTCCTCTTAGTTGCAGAAAGGTGATGCAGTCTCCAGAATGGCCAGTCTAAGCCTCCAGAGGTTCAACAGAAACTATTGCATTGTAAAAAACAAAATGCATGTGAATTAACAAAAATAAAGCTGTAAAATAAAAAGCAAGAACTAGTGTTAAAGTGCTCTCAAATTACATCTTTTAAAAAACACATATATGTAATAAGCCTTGCAACTTACCATCTGACTAGATTTGGTTTCAAGACTTCAATGACTTCACCCTCGTCCTTACTATTTTTTTTTTTAATATTTCCTTCTCTGCAGCTCCCTGCCCTCTACTGGCACTTGTTAAACCTATTGCAATAGGTGGATACTCAGCATCCTCACCTCCAATTCACTGCCACACCACAGTTCAACATAATTACGCCACTTAGGTATGATAGCTTTAGAGTTCTAGGGTTATAAATTTAATATATGTCACTAATTAATCAGCTATGGCTTTCCAGGTGGTAATGTCATAATGACGTGATAAAAATATAATTACCACCTTGTCACAATACCTTGTTAAAGTGTAAATTACCTCTGTAACAGAGCCAATGGAAGTTCTGCCTCTGGTAGTCAGTATGCATTAAACTGTCTCAGAGCAAACAGATTGTCCTTTGGCAGACAGCAGGAATTAAAAAAAGGGGAGGGGGAAGAAAAGCCTGTCAATCAGTGAAAATGAAAACCATCAGAGCTGTTTTCTTTTCATTTTTGGTAAAAATAGAAATAAAATGGGAAAAAGACCCTCTAGTAGCTGAAAGCTGGAGATGGGTCGTTTCTTTATTGTCCAGCAACAGATCAGATCATAAAAATCACTCTTACACTGGTGCACACAGTAGCAAACAAGGAAACCTCGTTTGGGAGGCATATAAAGAATTCACAGTCTCAAATCAGGCAAGTCTGTGTATGCTGCAGAGGTACCAGAAGGATCCTGGTTTCTGTGAAATGCAGTGTATCAGCTCTACTGCTCTTCACCATCTGCTCCTAAGTGAACCAGGCAGATATAATGATGCTGCCTCCAGAGGGAACTGTTGGCTGGCCCACCAGGAGGGGAGGGGAGGGGAGCATTAGCAACAGCCATCCATGAGAGGCAAAGGGAAAAGGGTAATGAAAAACATAAGATGAATATTCCAATTAAAAAACAGGTTTCAGTCAGTTCTCAGTGCATCCTGCTCTCTATCCTGTTAAGAAAGCTATTTGGATACACGCTTCAATGCTGTGTTGTGCTCTTAGGATAGTCTTGAAGAGCAATGCTTTTTAGTAATTTTAACAGGATTCATTTGAATTGGAAATCACGAAAGAGAGGTCTTACATTAAACTCTGCCAGACGAGCAGAGTGTATTCATCCATTTCATAAGAAGGTATATACAATTTGCTCTGGATAATACTAAAACAATGAACAAAGTGATAACTCTGTTGAAGACACATTGTAATAAACTAACCTGCTTTCTTCACAAGTGTGCATGGGCACACACAGATGTTCTACGTTAAATACAGAGTAGACACTTGCGTATGCATACAAATGTATGTGTTTGGGCACAGACATTATATTTTGAATGCTGTAAATGGGGCTTGGCATCAAGTAAGACTCCGTTCAAGCAAACACACACAAATGAAAGTTCTCACCAACATCTTTCTCCTTTCTTTTCCTCTGCCTTGATTCCTTCCCTCAGCTCCCTCTAGTACTTGCAGGTAAGTATTGCACTATGAGCTCTTATTCTATTCTTTCTGCATTAGATGTAAATGTAAGTAACTGAATTAGTCCAAAAGCACAAACACGTAAAGGAATTTGGCTGGTAGGAGAACAATCCTTGCTTCTCTGATCACAGTTTTTCCATCTCTACCTGGGTCATGCTTTCTGTTTCTATAATTTTATGTATTTTCAAGAGGAGCGATAATCTCATATTTTGAAGTACTGAGGTTTCAGAAGGAGCTGGCATGACTTTGGAGCACATACTACGTTATAAGGATATTACCATCTGCACCCATCCAATAGGGAAATTATCTTTCTTTAACCTTAGGAGAACTTCTACAAGCATAGGAAAGTCAACTACACTGTAGTTAACAATAATATCGCGGTGGTTTTCTTCTTCACAATAAATCAAGTCAGTTAGAATTAAAGCTGCCATTAAATTACCTTGCTATGTAAGTGTAATAAAAATAGCTAACATCTCTGTTTTGTACCAACTAGGCACAACAGGGTGAATTAAGATAAAGCAGAAGTCTCCATTCTGAATATCCTTGCTTTTGTGACTTCGATGTTGCTTTAACTTAATTTTTGTGTGTGATCTATTATGTTATAGAACTTCCAAATCCATCATAGCAAACACAGAGACACCTTAGCTAAGTGCACTGGTCATCAGTGGCCTCGCTTTTCAAAGTCAGTTCTGATTTCATTTATCATTCTGAGAGCTTATGAAATAAAGAATAATTACATAAGTGTTTTGAAGTCTAAGTGTTTCTCCTCTGGGCATGAAATCCAGTGTTCTATTTTTAAGCAACAAATATCTTTCACGGTAAACACCCTGGGAAACAACACATTCCACTTGGATGTGATTTCCTGGAAGCCTAGAATTGTGAGTGTAAATTGCAACAAAGTGTCTATAATTAGGGAAGTTTTAATGACAAGCATTAATGAAATGTAAAATTTTGGGACTGTGCTTCAGCTGTCTCAATGATTTTACATTGGTGAGGACCTCAACTGTTTCAGAGTGATATAGAAATAATCAAAACCAAACATTAATGTGGTGATTTCATAGGCTGAAGACACGTTCACAGATAAGTCAGAAGGAATCAGCTCATTGGTAAATTTAGTTATTGTTAATTTGTCGCAGTATGTACATAAAGATGTGAAATTATCTTTATTTTCCTTAGGCAAAAACATGCACTTGCATATCTAGCTCAAGATATTTTTGTATGTAAGACAATCTGGAGAGATAATAATTGGAGAGCAATATTAACTGAAAGAACAGTACTCTTTTCATTCTAATACATTTAAGCTCCCAAATGAACACAAGCCTATTCCATGATGTTAACGGAAACAATCAAACTCTGATGATAGCTGTGAATACTACAGGTCTGTCTTTAAACCAAATTAGAATCACAGACCACACGTCTACTCTTAGTACAGTAATAAACACCAGCAAGCAATCATTACATCCAATTAGGCTGAGTACTTTCCTTAACTGGGTCATTTACCAGTCTCTCTTGCTCTTAAAAGTAGATTAAATGTGTAAACTTACATTTAATTACCTGTAACAGAACTCTTATGGGCAACATGTTGGAGTGTCCTTAATTTTGTATTAAAATAAAATAAAAGGAAGAAGGGAGCCCTAAAATATATACAAAACCGTCTAGCTATTTCCTCAAATAAACTTTGATCCGTGGGCTGGTAGTGGTAGTACAGATGCTTACAAGATGGAGACACATTCATGCTTCTTTAGTGAGCTTTAACTTGTAAAAAACGAACAACTGTGAAACAGAATTCTGTCCGATCTCCTCCCCACCTCCACCCTCTGTAAAGAAAACTTTAGATCAGGGGCCAAAAACAGATAAAAAGAAAGAGAGGAAAAAAGAAAAAAAGAGACAGGAAGAACTTAACAGAATATAGAAACCTGAACTCAAAACCTATAAATGTCTCTGGGTGGCTATAAGGTAGGAATTAACAAGAAAAATATTTGTGCAAGCCCATGTCAGTCAGGATGGTTCTGAGCTCTTTCCTCTCCAGAAGGTAGAACCCAGAAGCCTACAGGCTCTGGGTCTCTGTACCTTTTTCGGCATATTAAAACATCTTTAAAAATCATAACAATATTTTCTCCTGCATTTTCTCCAGTAAAAGTACTGTTGTTGCTGTGCATCACACAAAGATACCACACCTGATAATGTAAACCAAATAGATACCGCAACTCTCCCACCATATCAGCGCAGCACTGTCCAAAGTTACAAGGCAAGGTGGGGCAGGGCACTGTGTGCTGAACCCCCGCTTAGAAATCCCTCAGACTTACAGCGATGCCGTATTTCAAACCCGGCAGTGTTGATTCAACCTGTCATTTCTAAGCAAACAGCATGAGATCCTGCATTTTCAGGCTGGGACTTTCCGATAGCTGTACTGGATGAACACTCCAGGCCCCCTGGCACTTTCTGTGTGCATGTTCAGTTTGCCTGGCTTTGCATGCCAACATCTCCTTTCTCCGCCGTCTAGTTCTGTGCGCTGTTTGGCCCAGTGCTGTAGCCATGTAGGGCTTTTCAGAAAAATAAGGAATTCACCCGTGCAAGTCACTGGTGTTAAATAGTATAACAAGTGAGGTGCAAGTCAGCCACATGCTTTAGGATCTTTCTAATCAAATATTTTAATACACAAAAAATTATACTGTATTCTAATGAACTCAGTATGTAGCCAAGAAAACTCATAACTAGTAATATGGAAGTTAAGTATTAATTGCTATAAAAAAACGTTACACCAAACAAGGTATAGAGTAGTTGTCATTTATAATGCGTTTATGTCTATGGTATGATGTGATTAATTAATACAAATACTAATTTATTTACATAATAGAAGACCCAAATAGTACAATTAGGCTAAAATTCTCCTTGCAGCTTGCTAAGCAAAAGTCCTCATAGCTGTGTTGGCCAGGATGTAAAGAACTGTCCCTCACATGGAACTAGTTAATTTTCAGTAGATAAAGAGAAGGAATATGATTCCAAAGACTTTGAATCTTCTGTGGCTTTATTAATGATCCTATAGATATCTGTAGGGAAAATGACAATGTGCAGACCTCATTTTCCTTCTCTCCTAGCAGGTAAAGTTAATCCAAGGATGTTCAGTTGGACTTGTCTTCCCTTTATAGCTTTCCTCAGACATACGCATCTCCCCATTATCTGGTCAAGAGCATTTTTATTCAGAAGTAATATTCATAGCATCTAACTAAAGTGTGAGTCATAGGATTAGAGTTAATAGAGGAAAGAAGGCTCCTCCAGAGGAACTTGTACACTCATACACATCAGCTATTAGCAATGATGTAAAATTAAGCGCTAATTTTCTACCCAGTGTATATCCCCCGAACTTACACATGATTCTGTCTGCACTCCTGTCAACTCAACACCACTTCTTTGAAATAGCTCTTGATTTATACCAGCATGAGATCAGACTCAGAACTCTGTATCTAGTTAACAACAATTGTAAAAAAACCTAACAGCATCAACTAATGACTCATGAATAGTTTCTACAGGCCCAGATGTGTTTTGTTTACTTTATAGGTGTGGAAGCCACTTAAACATCAGTATTTTCTATATCACCATTGCCAGAGCCACGAGTTGAAGCTCTACTTTACTTCTCATATGAAATAATTATTTGTTTGCACAAGTAAACAAAACACTAGGACTGTGTGTAAAGGATAGGGAAGCAAAAGGTCAACAGAAAATACTAGCTTCACTTCAGTTTAGTGCAAATATAACATTATGTATATATATGTATAAATATATAGAAAAACTGCCCTTAAGAACATGCCGCTGAATTTTTCTGGCATGTGTCACAATGTTTAAGGTTTAGAATGGCAATGAACTCTGTTGAAAAAGCCTTTCCGAGCACACAAGAGTATTGCCATTTGCCCGCTAGGCACAGATTTCAGAGGGAGCTGAAACTGCGTCCACTGAACTGCCACAAAACGTGCTCCTCTAACTCGGCGGGGTTGCTGAAGACATAAGGTAGTGTTCAGAGCTAAATCCTTTTCCTGTGATCTCTGTCCGTGCCAGGAAAGGGGTTGAGGGCTCACGCAAGGCAAGGGGTGTGAAGTCCTAGGCACCAAAATAACAAAAAGCTCAAAACTTTTGCAGATGTTTCACTGATTAAACACAATGACGGTCTTGGAATCAGTATTAAGAGCTCAGATCAAAATCAGTCCTGAAAACAGAAGAGATGGGTTACAATAAAGGAAACGTGTGAATCTTATGATCCTAGATTCTGTTGAGAGTATGCTCTACTGTGGTGAGCCTAGCCACACCACTGAAAGCACAGGGACACAGGCACACAACCAGATCTTGCCCTGGATATTAACAAATACAAATATCTCTTCCTGCACTGTAAATCCTACACGTATTGGTTTGGCCACTGTGCCTCATATTTGACCCTCACATGTAAAGAACCAAGCCAAGCGGCCCTCCAAACTATTACTTTTTGAGCTGTATGTGGGAATGGGAAATACAAACTAATCTATTTCTATCTGTAAATAGGTAGGCTCAAGAATTGAAAACACACACAATTTATGTCACTTGGAATTTCAATGTCTAATGTAAAGAATATATCATATATGTGTGTCCAAGTTACACCAACACACATGTTCTAGCTCAAACATACTCTTCAACCTTCTGAACCTTGGCTGATGGAAACTGCAAAAATGAAGCATTTTTCAGCTCAGAAAGTAGATCATGCACTTCACTTACTGTTTGCACCAATGCACACGCTAGAAAGAATGCATGTATGCTTGTACTCCACTTCATAGCATTCTATAGACATATTTTAAACCACTGCATAGCTGGACCATCAAAACACTGTCATGTGGGAGAATTTTCTCACAAATATCAACCTATAATTAGGTCAAAACAATTCCTACCCAAAAGCTTAGCAGGGCATTGGTTAAAAAAAAAAAGAGAAAAACACTTTATAATTTGATTTTGAGCAGGACAAAAACTGTATTATGCCTCACATTTTTTACACATTAAGCATATTGCCTTAATGGGGCAAACACACCTGTCAAAACTTGCAAGCTTTCTTAGCTATACCTCAGTTTCAGAGTGGTGAACACAGAAATCACATCATTTAAATAAATGCCATGTTACATGACAGCTTTGTTTATGCTACATGATAATCTGAGAAGCATGGGTTGTCAGTGGAGGCAGAAATGGGCCCAAGGCACTTCTATTTTACTTGAGCATCAGTAAGCTTGAAAAGAGAAGGCGTGAGCATTAGGTCACTACAGAGCAGTTTTGAAGGATCTTTTTCTTCTGGGAGAATTTATATTTGTTTTCATAAATACAATCAGTCCATCAGAATGAAAGAGACAGACTTCCCTAGAAACATTGCTAAAAATAAGTTAATGTATATCTATATTTCTTCTTTAAAAAATTAATTAATTGGATACTAGTTGGATATTATTGATGTAGGTATGCCACAAAAATTCTACAGCATTACCTTTAAAGATTCAAATTACATGTAGATATTTTGATTTGTCATCCTTCGAACTCTGAGCTCAGCTCCACAACTTTGACAATTATTTTTTTTCTTCTCATGCTGTATTCGTAACTTCTGTGTTGCCTTTAATTAAGGTCCCTCTACACCTCTTATTTATTTTTGAAGAATGAAACATGCTTGCTAAATGAATTTTCTCAGGCTTTTGCAGGTTTTAAATCTATTAGAAGATGTCACTGCATTGGAGGCTGAAATTTGTTCTCATCTCAATGTGAAAATATTCTGCTTCTAGAATGCCAGTCAAAAACCAAAGCAACTCCACTGTTTTCAATGGAATTCTTCAGGTGTTATGCCAGTCCAGAAAGAGAATTTGGCCCAAAATGAAGACATTTTTTTCTCCTATATTAGTTGCAGGTAATTTCTTAGATCATTAAATACCCCAAACTATGATCTCTGTAGTATGACTTAATAAGTTTAAAAGTATTACCTAGCTATTGCTCTAAGTGGCACAGTCGATCTACGACCTTTTAAAATAATGTCACATACATTTTAATGTAAATTATGCAACCCCGAATTTACAAAATTATTGACTACATAGTGAATTAAATTAATTTGGATTCAGTTATTATAACAGCAGTTTTGACAACCAGTTTCTGGCAAGAGCTCTTGAATTGTATGTTTTTGTAACAAGCCCTTTAAAGCACGGCAGTAGCACACAGGCGCTCATAAAGGTAACACAACGGGTTTTACAGTGCATGCACTGTCATTTAAAGTAAACCCCAATGCAGACAAATTAAAAATTTCCAGCCTCTATCTCTGCAGAACCTTGTCAAACTCCTACCAGTGCCTGTCACTCTCAGTTACTTTTCTTTAAAGTTTTATTTCTGTACTATTAAATTGCTAAATCATTCAGTTTTAAGTTATTTCAACCTAAAAACTAAACCAACACATTGATCTTTTTAGAAGCAATAAAACTTTTCAAAATTAATCAAACTTTAGTTGGCACATATAGTCAAATCCAGCTTGTGATCTTTTAAACCTCATTTGTATTCTCCTATGGTCAAGGTGACCAACAAGATTTGTATTAGACAAAAAAAAAAAAGAAAAGGTTCCTGCTCTGAAGAGTTTCCAATCTGAAAAGCAAGGTGGGTAGGCAAGTAAATAGATATGTTTAAATAAAATGTGGACACTCTGTTGATATATTAATAATTAAGTTATGAAAAGTTATGAGGAAAGGCAAGAAGCAGATACTGCTTTAAAAAAAACAGATAGACATCCAGGAAAAAACTCTGGTCAGGCGAGATCATTGGAACTGTAACTTAAAAAATGTGAATTAAAAAAAAAGGAAAATGCTTGTTACTTGTTCCTTTTAAAACCATTTCAGTATAAAACATATACTTAATGGTTCTTTAGACATACTGCCTGTTTTTTTTGCCATTTTCTCCCACAGCAAATAAAACCAGATTGAAAAAAAAAAAAATCAAGACATTAAATTTAACATTCTTTAATAAAAATTTTCCTTTTCTTATGGAAATAAAATTAACTTCCGTAACACTCAACTTGCCAAATTTAAACTATATCAAGTTCTACTAATATTTGGTGTTTACTGTCTTCTCATTCACTTTCTTTCCCCTCATTCTTCTCTGTTGCCTGTTGATTCCTTCTGATTGCAGAAATGACTAAGGTGTCTACTGGTGACCCAGAGGCTGACTGTAGCCAAGGATCCTAGTACCATTTGGATTTTTATGCCAACAAAAACTGAGAAGGCTTCATTCTTTTTCCATATAAATACAAATCTGATCAAATAGCTGCTCCTCTGTGGCAGCAGAGGTGGGAGCAGAGGGCGGCAGGAAGGAACAAAGCCGCTTGGGAGCAGACCAACGTTTGGAGCAGGTTTTGCTGTTGAATGCACTTGTCAAACCTGACCTTCGAGCCTGTACTGTTTTACTCATCCAGTCTCTTATTTCCTTTCTCAGATTTTTTTTCTTAAATGCCTGTACATTTTGCACGTTCAAGCTGAAACTGGAAGAATGGCGCTTTCCTCCTGTAGCTCTAACCTTTCCTGAGTTGGCCTCCAGCTCTCTGCTAACCAAAACCAGGGAACCTACCATTCCCCCTGTCTCCTAGGAGAGGAGGGCTGTCACTCCCCACCAATTTCTCCGATTCCAGCACAGTGTGTGCTCCAACCCTACCAGTTTGCCTTGGTCTTGAGGAACCAAACCTTGTTTCTCATCAATTTCTAACATATTTTAATTTCTGTATTGGTTTCCCTAAGCCATTTGAGATTACAGCTTCACATGCTCTCATCTTCTAGACCAGTGCTGTGGCTACCCCAGAAGCCAACACAAAATACATATCCCAGTATGAAATCTAACATGCTTTGTGCTTTGTTCCTCCAAACAAATGTTTTGGTTGCACATAGAAAGACCACCTTATAGTTTCTATATTCTACCTTTCACAGTAACTGTCCCTTGATTTTTGAAATATTTAAGTTGCTTAGTTTAGCAGGAAATAAAAAAACCCGATCTTTAGGTCTTCTATAATTGATTTTAGTCAAATATAAAAATGTCAGTACTTACATTCCATGGTGTACCAGAGACTAAAAGAAAACTGCACTTTTAGCACTCTACTAACTAGTGTTTAACTGCTCACAAATGGATTTTCATATTTTTGTAGTAATTTACAGTGTGCAATAGGTAATCTAATCCACTACAATTGCATAATTTTTGACCAACTTGCTGTTGATAAATAATGCAAGTATTAGGTTATTAAATTTTTTACAATTAAGTGACTAAGAAAGCTGTTTATTGCCTTCCGTTATACCCTCTGTTAATAAGATCGCTGTTGCAGATGTTCATGTATGCTGCATTGATGTTTAATGGTGCATGATGCTCTAGGTGGTTCCCATAACCTTGCTTTGTCTACTATGAGCTGACTCAATTGATATGATAATAGAGAAAAGAGGTCTGAAACAAGCTGGGCTGTACTGGCACAATTTGCATAACCTTTAAATTTGCCATCATTTGACAGCCAACTGCTCCTAAAAATTCTTATTCACTTGTCAGCAACAACAATATACTGTACAAACAGCATTCTGCAATTGGACAGGTGGAGACGAACGAGAGGGCATGCATAGCTTATTGTACTTTTATATGCTATCACAAAATGTACTTATTATCAAATTTATAAAGGCAACAATTTGGAGTAGAGTTCTGCAGTTTCATTTATGATCAACAGCTATTAGCCACAACTCATGGCCTGGCATTTTTTCGGGTTCACAGTACAATATCACAGTGTCAGATTATAATACAAGGCACATAAATATTTGGTTTCATAGTCTCCTCTCTGATTTAGTTTTGACTGCTAATCACTGGGGCAGGCAGAGGAATCAGGATGGATTAGGAGGGCGGTGGGGGGCACAGGGTAGCAGAGTACAGCAAACAAAATCAGCGTAAGCAGACCTCCAGAATTTAAATCTGTCTTCAGACTACTCCATGTATTCTTTTTAAACAAACATTAGTATTATATCATTCAGTGGGTATAGCCAAAACCTAACAATATAAGAACAGTTCATGTTTACTGTATTCACTAGATCTGCTGTCTGTATATACTTGAAGTCAGGTCTGCTTACTTTACTGACTTCATTATTCATAACAAAGAAAACAGCTATGATGAAAGTAAGCCAGAGCCTACTTTCACTCAAATGAGATCAACTACATAAACGTTATTTTCGTGGTATCCAGAGATTTATATCTAAACTGCCACTTTATATTCTATGTCATGCTCAGGTGCATCAGGGCCAGGCCATTGGTATACGAGTAACATGCACAGCCTATTTTTCAGATGTGGCATTTCAACCATTCCCACTTTATCTGTAAAGCCTACTGCGGGAGTCACAGAGGCAAACTGATCATAAAATCTCACAATTCCACTTTTAGACAATCAACCACTTTTGAGAACTCCAATTACCTTCCGCCTCCCCTCCTTCTCCATCCCCAATGTTAACTCTAAATATTTTGTCATCTTACACAAAACGAAACTTAAATTCCCAAAGTCAAGCGAAGCAGGAGCCATTCAACCCTCCTCTTTGTCCACTTTTTCCACTAGCCAGGATCTCTGCTCTGACCCTCCTGGAGCTAAGGATTTGTTTTCCATTCACCCACCTCTTTCCCACAACTTCTATTGCCTGCAACTGGATGCTACAGCAGAGAAACGTCTAATCAAAGGATCCGCTCCTGCAGTTAACTTCTGTCCAGGGTACACATCCACATTTTACTCTCCTTCCATTCTGCGCAATTATTTTGTAGTGACTATTTGAGCAGGTGAAGATTAGAGGCTTGAAAATATAAGTTCCATCATTTATGGCAAAAGCATGATATGGATAGCTACAATTTAAACTTTTCTACAATGTTCGTACAACTGTAATCACAAGATGGGAAATAAAATCTCTAAATTAAAGATGATGGGCTATCAGAGTCTGTAGGGCACCTTCTGAGTAGAGATTCTGCTGCTCACACTCTTCTGTGATGATTTGTTATGAAGTGAACTCCTGCCTAATAAAAAAAAAAGGCTAGCACCGCCAAAATAATATAAAAAACATTTTCCACAGAAGATATTCTGCCGAGGTGCCAGTGGTCAAAGAGTCCAGTTCTTTATGCACCTCATTTGAAACAGACACAGAAGATACCTTAAGGTAAAATGTGTTATCAAATCTTTCAGCATACATAAAGATCACTTTTTGTATAACCTCTAGGTAGACTACAAAAATTGAATCGGAGATTGCAGACAAGGTACAACACACAAAAGACACATGGATCAGTAGAAACCATTAATATTCATGAATGTTTTAAGTTCTCCATGGCCATAATCGATATCCAATGAAGTTAATGAGATCTTTCCATTGATTTCAAAAGACACTGGGTTGAGCCCCAGAGACAATAATATCACATCCTCTGCAAGCATGCCAGCTGATAACACATACTTTGATAAGCTGTTACCCTCCCATCCAGAATTTCAGCAATGAACAAAAGACGTTACCTTATTTAAAACTGGTTTTGCAAAATGAGCAATACACCATTATAAATCTGAATATGGGGCATCGAATACCTTTAACTGAAGAGCAGTCGAGACGACAGTAGATACTTGCAATGTTAACACCAATATGAGATCCACGAATAAGACAATCGTTACTTATTTAAGAAGGAAACGGAAAAAAGCCTTAATGTGTTATCCTCCCAAAAGGTTGAGATTTTGTTTTGTTTTAACTTTGAGCCTCTAGAAAGCAGTCCTTCAAACTCTTATGTCTTCTAACACATCTAAGCCCATCCAATAGATTTAATCACTGATAAGTAGTGTTATAAGTTCAAACTGGCCTTGACCTTGGGCAGTATGACATTATCTGAAAACCATTAATGGTCTGAATCTAAAGGAAAAGCTCATTAATAAAGGCAAGATCCCACAAAGGTACAAAGAAAAAAAAAAGTAAAAGAAAAAAAGAGTAAGTTTTATTAAAAGTATTGATCATGACCTAGGGCACTACAGATATTGATCTTCCCACATCTCCAAAGGAAAAAAAAAGTTAAGCCAACAAATTATTGATCTATTATGAAACCTGCTGAAAAAGCCATGCATTTAAGTTCTTACAACGAAAAAAATAATTACACCAAATCAGGTTAAAGAGAAAATAGATTTTAGAATTATTGGCTAAAAAATTACTATGTGATTAATTTCATAAAATAGCCACCCTGTTAGTATGTTTTGAACCTAAGTGTCAGGAAGGGAAGAGTCTATGCACCGTAAACCTTCAAAGCATGGGTTTTAGATTTCAACTCATTAGAGCGTATTCTTTTAAGGAGAAATGGGTAATGTACAATACTGGATATTGCAGCAACAGAGAATGCACGTATAGAAAAGGACAATACTGAACTTTAAATTGAAAGCATAAACTTAATGAAAAGTTTATAGGATAATTATTTTATACGAAACAGAACACTGTCATTTTGAATTTTCTTCAGTTTGTTCCAAAAGTCAGAAAGATATACTTAGACTGACATAACATTGTAGCTGCAAAAACAGTTGCTGAAAAACTAAAAGTCACCAGAATTTCACGTTTGATGTACATGACAAGGGGTAGGTGTCATTTTTAGAAAACGGGATAATCTTGACAAAGTTGCATCAATTACATGTACACATGAAAAGCACAAATTAAATTTGGAAGGCTGTCATTAGTTCCAGTGCTTCCCAATTAGTGAATGGCTGATTCCACTCTCTCGCCATTCTTTTATATAGTTCTATGATAAAATTGGTGGTTTTCAGCATAGGAGATATCAAAGAGATCGTTCCCCTTCTGACACCATATTCATGGCTCTGCCCCTTATTCTTTGATCTTTGCTTGGCAGAAATAATTCTATAATATTACCAGCTGACCCTGGAACAACTTTCCTTCCAGCTTTGGAACAACAGTCTTTGTTGCTAGATGGAAGATCAAAATAAAACATCAGGTTCCACAGCAACTTCAGCCAGTACAGTTTGCAGACAATGTAGCCTCATCCTCGTCTCCTACTGCAAATGCTGCAGTCTCTCCTCCCATGCTGGCACTGGTACTCAACTGGACCTCGGTTCAGAAAGTCCAGTACCTTTCCAGAGCAAGTGTCTGCCAGTCCGTGCAGATTGCTGAACTGGTTCCCCATGCTGGTAGAGAAGTGCTGACAGGGTGAGGGAAAAGTAGGGGATGGAAATGTGTATCCTAGGATGAGCCAGTGATTTCTGATTTCAGTGTAAAACTGCCAGGGATCCAAGTCTCAGGGTCTCTTGCTCTGAGGACTACACAGCCACAGAATGAATAAGGTGAATCCTCATTCCTTCCATGGTGGTGCAGAACAGCAGGGTCCTGCCTCGGTAACCATAAGACTTAATTACTACCATTCCTTCTTCTCAGGATTTCTAGTAGGTAGTTCTGTTGCTTTGTGGTTTGAACAAACAACATTGTGCCAACGTAATTTTTTTTCTGCATGAACCATCTCACAACTCACTCAGGTCACCAGTAAAATAGTACCAGTTTTAAAGTTTACAGCCATGTATACAGGAGGCACCAGAAATTTATGATAAACTAATTCTATGTGGATGTTT
Source organism: Streptopelia decaocto (assembly GCF_964273445.1). NCBI lineage: Eukaryota > Metazoa > Chordata > Aves > Columbiformes > Columbidae > Streptopelia > Streptopelia decaocto. The sequence goes on from NC_138659.1 coordinate 49,471,511, forward strand.
TAACTGATGAATAATATCACAGGGAAGGGCTCATTTATAAAAAAAAAAAAAAAAAAAAAAAAAGCTATAGTGTACTAAAGTACTTTATTTCCTGAACAAGAGTGTCCATTTGGGATTTAATGTCATCTGAATAGGTGTCTTACTGTAAATTCATTCAACTTTGCTCTCCAGAGTCAAGCAAGACAGGCCTCAAGTTGTTTAAGAGGTGACCTTATTGAAATCCCTCTAAGTCCAGTCTTGATGTTAACTGTGCCTACCAGTTATGGGTGGCACCCCCAGGCCATATATACCATTTCTGAGGGGAGCTCTGCAGTGTACTGTGTGCCTTCCTCTGGTGATACATGTAGACTCACTTTGGACAGTAAAACCAAAAGATGAGTTGAAGAACTGCAGAAGTGTATCACTGCAGAAGTGATAAATTCTTTGTCAATCAATGTAAAAAAGGCACACAGACAAAAAACAATTATAGCCTTAAATACACTGTGATGGGCTCTAAACCACCTATTACCACACCATAAAGAAAATTTGAAGTTACAACAGTTAAGTCTATGAAAATGTCATCAGAGACAGCCAGAAAAGCAAATAAAATGTTAGGAATTACTAAGAGAGGAATAAAGAACAAAGGAGACAACAGAATTAAACCACTTTGTAAACTTCTCACGCACTTAACATTCTGGTCTCTCATTTGCAAAGTGTTTAGCAGACCCGAAAAAAGTGTAGAGAAGGGCGGGCCAAGGTGTCAGAACTATGGAACAAAGAAAGAACAAATAAACAGAACAGGAAAAAGAGTCTGGAAAAAAAAAGACTAGCGAGGGGAAATAAGCAAGAGTTCTGCAAAACAAAAAGTAACAAGATATTGCATACGGAATAGTTACGGACTGGCCATGCAACACAAGCAGCAGGAGGTAGCCAGTAACATTGCTAAGTGGCAGAACCCAAACAAATAAAGGGAGGTATTTCTTTACCTAACACAGAGTCTGTGATGCTCATTATCACAAAACATTATGTACGGTAAAATCTTATTTGGGCTATTAGGCTCAAATACAACATCCCTAGTTCAGAAATTCCTGAGCTGCAGATTGCTGGAAGTTAGAGAAGCGTAACATGGGAAGTATCACTATAGGTTTGTTCTGATTTTATGCTCTTTTACAAGCACCCACTACTGTACACTACTGTGGACAACTGGTTAGATAGACCTCTGGTCTGACTCGGGCCTGCTCCCACTCTTTCGTTCTATATTGCCTCTCCAGCGTCAAACAATTTCTACCACCTAATAAGTGGATGGAGGCATATTAAGAGTTATGCCTCCAAGAGTCCATTTCAGAACTACGTCACAAAACCTGACTTCCTAAATCTACATATTCATATTTGAGAAACAAATAGAGAAATTCTTTTGTGTAAGAAGAAATACTGCCTAGTCCTCGGGAATGAAATAAGGGCCCATATTTATTGTCCTTCAACAAACATGCATTTTTCAGAGCTTAAAGGGGTAATTTTTCCTCAGAACCCCTAAATGTAAATTCAATGCAGCACCTGGAATTCAGGCTGGGTTTAATAAGAGGCAGAGTTTTGCCTCAAAAATTCTTCATTACTAGTGATTACACATGAAGAGGGGATTTCCCAGCTTCACTCTCTATTTCTGGGCTAATTCGGCATGCTAACACAGTAAGATAGAAAAGACATCCTTTTCTTAAATCAATATGAAATTACCAAACATAAAAACATTACATACATCTATATCTATATCTATATCTATATCTATATCTATATCTATATCTATATCTATATCTATATCTATATCTATATCTATATCTATATCTATATCTATATCTATATCTATATCTATATCTATATCTATATCTATATCTATATCATCTATATCTATTTTACATATATGTATATGCATTCTTTGAGTTGAAATAGTTGATACACTTTTAAGTCCAGTGAAGATACCAGTATCCAGGAACTTAGGTTTTAATAATGTGTTTCAGCTCTCAGACCTCCTTTCCCATGCAGCATGAAAGTATGAATGGTCTCAGTTACAAAACGGTATTATCAGCTTTGCTATTCATTAATCCTATCAACAAATGTTCATTATTAATTTAGGTTTTGTGGTTTCTTAAGTCACAACTAAACTAAAAATAATTCTATTGGGCTTTCTGGCTCATTTGTTATGCCATTAGCAGACTAAAATTTCCTTTTTTCCTAAATCCATTTTTGTTTTTTAAACTTTGCTTTCCATTTGTGACTATAAATTGATAGGGAAGAGTGAAAGTGTGTAATACTGTGAAAAGAGAGCACACTGTAATATAACCCAACTACTATTTCCCCAGGTCCAAGACACAGCTTTTGTTTGTGTAAACACACAGGGAGTCTCTCTTCTAAAAAGAGCTAATCAAGGTTTTCCAGTCTTGAAGGCTAAGCATGAAAGCTGTGAGAAGTAAGGAAAAAGAATAACACTTCTTGCTTCTTGGAGCAGAACACACAATACTCAGTAACTTAAAGAAAGATGAGGTGCAAACAGGCCCACCATAAAATGTCAGCAGTGTCAATAGTAATACTTCTATGTTTTATAGACAGGCTTACAAGGTAACATGTTGGTCTATGATTGCAGCACAACCTGACAAAGAAAACCTACTGACCTCTGTTTAGAGTAATTTGTACACTTGAACATCAGTTCTTTTTATTTCCCCAGAAAGCAGACAGCATCACACCATTATGATTTAAGAATGGCTGTTAAAATCTCTCTAGTTTCCACAATTTTGACAAGCCTTCTAAAACAAACGGTTTAAAAACTCTCCTTCTAAAATGTTTAAGATCTAACTTATCCTTAAAAAGTAAGAGCAGCTTCATCATTCCTAAAAACCTACTATCCATATCTTTGTTGTTATTTTCACAGAGATCAAGTTTTGGTTCTATCCAAACATATAAACTTTTAATTTATGATCATGTGCATATATTATATAAAGAATCGTTATAATGGGTGACATCAACATCCATTCAGCTCAGAATTCTGTTTCAGATAACAGGTAGAGGCAAAGGCAAATGCCTACTATTGCTCCCAACATCCAAAGCTTGATAGGCAGGCTCTAAAATTTGGTAACGTTGCAAGTTTTATTGCAACATATTAATATGGCTATATTGCACATGCTGTTTAATTTATGGAACAGATTAAATAACAATAATAACAAGTAGAAATTAAGAAAACTATTTCAGTATGTACTATGTGGTAGGTGTGCTAGGAAATTTTTAAGGGGAACGTTTCTCATTCTACGACATTTGCCAGCACTGCTAATGCATTTCCTGAAACATTCTCAAGTAATGTATCCCACAAACTGAAGAAGATGTAAGTGGTTAGAAAGCCCTAACTAAGGTGGCTTTAATGCTTGAATCTTTAAAAAGAATACATTTTTACTGCCATATTCTAACAAATGAGGGTATTACAAATGTGCCCTTAATAGAGGTGGTCTTGCAAACCCTGGCGGGGGGGAGAGAATGGAAAATTCTATGTTCACGCCTGAACATGCCAGATTTCACTATTCATAACTTGAAAAATGCTAAAGTGATTTTCTTTATATTTGGATTGTTTTTCTTTCCTCTATTAAAGCTATAAAACAAGCCAAGTTTAAAGTTTGTAGCTTCAGCTGTTTCTGAATTATGCAAATATTTCAATATAAAAGTATGTTTTTCCATTGCTGAGCTGATTTTGCTCAGACTTTCCAAAGATTTCCCTTTGGGCCAAGACCAGTCATAAAATGTATCTGACTAAAAGTAATTTGTTTAAAAATGTTATGAGCAACTCTGTAAAAGGGATAGCTTTCACAGCATTTGATTCTGACAAATGTTATAGCACACATATAGATATGACATATATGTTCTTGCCAGAGCTTGTGATTTTTGGTGCATTTCTGAAAAGCTCCAGCTGCTGAAATCAGGAGATTGCATGTGTTCATTAACTCTCCCCCTTTTCCCAGCATATGTATTTTTTGTGGTTACAGAAAAAAGTGTTGAAACATGAAACAAATGTACCCCATAAGCTCAGGAACCCTAAGTCAAATCCAGCATCTCAGGCCTGGGAAGACAGATGTGATGGAACAAGGCTGTGGTAGTGGGATCAGAGCCTTCATAGCCCAGTAATTCCCAGTACGGATGAGGAGCATCCACAAAAGGAATTAACCCAATACTGTTCTTCAAATAAACGTTTCTGGTAAGCAAGGGCACAGATCCTATTTTCTTTACTAGTACCTTTCACAAACCATAATTCTCTGTACTGAAAGGCTGCATCACTCTCACAGGCTACCTTTTTTCAAGAGTTCTTTCAAAACTCAGTCATGTTGGGAACTGATGCTAGACAAAATTACAGTGCTTTTGTCAATGCCACTTCTTATGGTCACTGAGAAGATCCAATGCCTTCAAATTATTCGGTAAAAAGATAAAATTTGATCTCACAGAAAAATGCAACTCAGGTTTCCCATAGAGGTGGTAGATGCTCCATCCCTGGAAACATTCAAGGCTGGGCTGGATGAGGCTTTGAGCAACCTGATCTAGTTGAAGATGTGCCTGCTCATTGTAGGGGAGTTGGACTAGATGACCTTTGAAGGTCCCTTTCAACCAAACTATTCTATCATTCTATGACACAATGAGGAAAACCTCAGCCAATGATCATTTGGTCATGCTGTGTGGAGCCTTATTAGAAGCTGACAGTTAATTTAGTCAACATTTAATGTGCCACAGCTCCTGTGTGCCAATCCTAAACACTCCTTTCCTTCCCTTCCCTATAAACACACTGATCACACTCAGCTTGAATTTGAGCTTGCCTCTTCCTTGCAATTATTCCAACTGACAGAGAACAGGAAGGAAGGGGAGAGGAAAGGGGCCTTGGGGCTGGACTACTGTGACAGAGGAGATAGAAACAGACAGTAGAAAGGTCCAATGCATTCCATGATAAAGAGATAGAAATTTTTCCTCTGAAAACACGAATAATTCAGACAGCCAAAGAAAGTGAGCTGACAAATAGGAATGGCTTAGATTGGGACTGCTGATGCAGTTATTGCTTCTAACTGTTTCCATGGTCTGCTCCAGTTGCATGAACCTCTAAATTGCTTGTCAATCGGTGCCTCAGTGCCTACAGCTGTTGGTCTCTTTGAGGCGAGCCACCAGCGGTTTTGGTGGGCATTAAAACAACATTAACTATAGCAATTCGTAAGCTTTCTAAACATCTTTGCAGTACAGCTGGGCCAGATTGTAGGAGGAAGTCTAAGCAATCTCCTCTGTTTGTCAAAGCTATGTTCTCAGAACTTTTTGGTTAAATTTTCTTTCCTTTTGGTAACAAACTGTGCCTTTCTGCCCTATGCTCTACTCAAGTATCTGTTGATACTTCCATTCTCTAGAATGTTCAGGAATCAGAAACTATTGCCACAGCCATCTCTCCACATGTAATGATTAGCTGTATCTAGCCGCCTTCATCTCACCAAAAAAAGAAAAAAACCCTCCACCTCTCATTTTCAGAATGTACAATTCTGTGTCCTTTCACGACAGGTTGCAATCTGCAACCACTTCTCTTACCCATCTTATTTCCTTTCCTTCCAGCCAGAGCTGTATCTAAGTCTATCCCCTCATTACTTCCATTACCTGATCCCCCACTCAGCCTACACATAACTCACTGGGAGAGGTACACTCCTCCTCCTGGAACCCAGCCCCTCGGCTGCCTTGTCCTGGGCAGCATGCAGGGGCTTTGACAGAGGAAACTGAGCTCTGTTAAGGACGCTCTCACAGCCTCAGTGTTGCCTTTCTCACCTTGCCATGTGCGGGCAGGGGGAAAGGAAAGAAGAGAGGATAGCCTCCCAGCCGTGCCTCTTCACAGAGTATGGCCTGATCCAAGCCAGTCACTTCTGTTCCCATGGCTCACAGTAATGACACTCCACATTGCTGCCAGAGGGCAGAGACCTTTCCATGGGGAAAATGGGGAATGGGAGGAGGAACAAAATGTAGAAAACCCCCATTTCACCTTGGAGTCTTTTACTCTCACACCTGTAAGCTCCAGCTCCATCCTGCACTCTTTTGGACATAAACTAAGATCACTGGAATACGTGATCTGCCCAACAGCTGACAAAGGATGGTTAAAAGCAGCAGTGGAAGGGGAGAAAGAGTAGAGTCCTTTCCCCGGTTACTGATCCCTTCTGGTTGAGTCACTAGTGACAGAAATGTCTTCCAACTAATAACCATGTTGTTCTTATTATTAATCTGGACAAAATACAAAGCAGAAGGTATCAACAAGCATATCCAAATCCATAGCTGACTTTGCGAATATTATTTTAAATGTAGGCACAAACTCTTGCAGACTATATTGTTTCCTCAGAAAGGCAAGACAAACAACTACACACATCCTGCTTTTTCAAAATTCTACTCATCTTCTGTGCGTTAGAAAAAGGAAATGAATTTTATACTGGTACCTGCTCCTAAATGCAGTAACTCTACCAAAAATCATTTAGAAACTTTTTACACTTTCCACAGCAGAATTCAATGCACAACTGTACCTGATTAGTGTTGAAATAAGCGTGTTAGCAGCACTCTGTGCCATTGTGTGGTATCATCATATGCTAAATAAAGGGATACATTTTCCTTTTTTCATTATTATTTTAATGTGAGGAGGTAGGAAAAAGATGATCCATACCAAAGAAAGGAAAAAGGGGGAAAACAATAACAAATTGGTATCTCTTTCGAGAATTGCCCCACAGGCCAAACATTTTTATGTTCTTAATCATTATTAAATGACTTAACATGACACACAGAGCCTTGCGAATGATTGCATCCTGACATGAGAACGAATTACAAATGAAATGAAAGATCAAGCTGTATTAGAGGACTGCCTCTGGGAAATGAAATCTTTAATTCTCTTTTATTATTGACATTTATTTGGCTGCCATGAATAACAGCATAGCAAAGAGATTCAGCTATGCTTATGCGCTGAATAGCTTATCCCACAGCTCAAAACTGCCTTAACATTTATCATGTTTGCTTTTGTAGCTGACACCATTGCATATACTCTCTATCCATCTTGCATTTATCACACATATAAAGTGCATTCTCTAATTTAAGTTCATTTCATAGCAAACAAACAGCTAAGATTAGCAAGTGTCAGTCCTCAAATAAGCTCCCAGTTGTAAAAATATCAAAGAAGGGATTAATGGATTTGTTAACAACTCCAGTTTGAAGAATAAAATAAGTACACAGTGAAAATTAAATAAGAGCACAGGAGGGTTATGTTAAGATTTAGGTTTACTACCGTTATTACTAGCTCATGTATAAAAACATTTTTACACCGCTACTTCTCAGCCAGCTGTACCATACTTAAGTGCAGTGCCTCTATATGGGCCATTCATGTAACGCAGTAACTTTCTGGAAGGAACACTTCAGTCATTATTCGCTGAGATACACATACCCAACTCTCAGTGACTGCTTTCTGTTTCCGTTAAACCTGTTTGTAGCTAACAAAATACGGGAAGAAGCAAACTATTGGAGAAATCTTTCAAACTGCTGCTAGAATGATCTATACAGCAGTGTCATACCTACTTAGTGCCTGGGCCTGCAGCCACAGTCTGAAGCCAATTCTGATGTCGAGGCAAATATCGTATGAGTGAGCACCAGTCCCTCAGGTACAAAGTTTCCTCAACTTCACTTTATTTCCAAAGAAGGAATTCAGCCCTGACTAATAACTTGCCTTGTAAAGGAATGAACGACTAAAATGGTTTGCCACAGCACATGTTTTTAATAGCTTTATTTAGTCTAGAAGCATAGGTGGACAGAATTCAAGAGACTGTCAAAAGGTAGGCAGTCATGTTAATAATGCTTAAATCTGTGTGTCGTAAATCATCAATTTAGACAGCACAAACTACTTGTATCCCTGCTAGAACACCTTTTTCCCACGTACTCCTTTGAGAATAGAAGAACAGACGGCTGAGAAAAGCTAGAGTGAGACTTTCTGCTCAAAGCAAAAAAGCTTGGAAATTCACTTAGTACTGGATTTCACTTCCTCCTCTTCACAAATGTTTAAATATACTATACTGTTGCACAGCTGTTCTCAGCAGGCATAGTGTGTTCTTGTTTGCAGCAAAGATGGCTACACAGATAAAATCTCAATTCATAAAAATCTGAGTAAAACCAACTGGATCAATATTTTAGATCTATGTTATAAAAACGAACGTAAGATGTTCAGAACTAAATTCTCAGGCATTCTTGTGAAATATTAAGTTCTTAAAGTCAGAATCTGAAAGCAATTAAAAGCATAACAGATGAGAAACGTGGACTAACATCAAAAGGCAAATGTTGTGACTACCATTTAACAGTCATAATTTGTAAAACCACAACTTATAATTGATTAACTAGAATATTTACGGTGAGTGACAGCAAACATTTGAAAAATATACCTGTAGCCATTACAGTGTCATCTTTCCCCTGGGTAAAGACGACGATTCTTTGCCTTTTAGTGTTCACCTTTGGCAGGGCTTGTGCCTTCCGGGCTATCTCTTTAATGTCTTCAGTCTATTAATAGAAGAAAAGTTTTGTTACTAACATACTAGAGTGGACAGAGATTAGAACTTTATTAGCAGGTCAAAGACTTATTTTCTCACAGCTACGTATAAACCAGACTTTATTGTCAGCAGAGGAAGATTTTTAAAAAGAGGAAAACTTCATTCTCCTAAGGGTTTATGTAGTACTGTAAGATCATTGTTTTTAATCTTGATAATGATAGTTCAGCTAGTCCAATTGCTACAAAACTGCAAAGCTAACAAAGGAATTACAGAGCATTTCCTAATGAGCAATTAGTGGATTTCTTTGCTGCTGACTGGATTGTAATCTTACCTATCATAAAATTAAAAATAAAATTGGTAAGAGAATACTTTGGATAAAGCCTGAGCCTGATTTTCATCCAATTTAGCCAGGTTTTATAGTCCTATAATCCCTCTGGTTTCAGGAGGATTAAAAATACTGTTTCTCTAACTTCCCTACAGCAACTGATCTCAGCAGTAAACAGACTGTGCACCGCGGCACCTCAGAGGGTGCGGAGCCCAGGGGAACGTGCGCTGTGCTCACTAGCTGGCTGTAGAATACAGACACAGGCAAGCAAAGGGTGAAAAAGCTATATTCAGTGGGGCTCAGAACATAACTGATTTTCTGGAATAAGTCTAAGCTGCAAATTTTCGGACATCTTTGCTTTCAAGGGACTTTTTCTGTACACCATAGTGCACGTACCTAGGAACAGAAAAACCGGCATACTGAACCAAACCTCTCATCCATCCAATGTCTTTTACAGCGACATCTGAAATGTTTAATTTGATGCAAGAATCTCTTAACAGTACAACTGGTCATTAGAATACTATCCTACGTATTCTCTTCGTTGCCCTATGATCTGAAACACAAGGATTTCAACTTAAGATTGAAAAATAAGTAAATTATATCTAAATATAGATTATCCTGTTATTTGTATAAGCATCAAATCCTTTGATAATGCTATGTGGGAAGCTTTTGTTCTCAGATTTATCTCGTCAGTAAGTTCTACAAATTAACTTTAGTATACGTAAACTTATTTTTTACCATCCTATATTTTTTTTCTTTTTTTTTTTTTTTTTAATGTTAGGAAAAGTAAGAAAGACTGTAATTATTCTCTGTGCTAATTACAATGTCCCACTTTATTAACGCCTGTGTTAAATAACACTATACTTTTTTTCCAGTTTGCTCTTGCATACAAGCAACTGTAGTGAAACATAGCTGATTTGGTGAGGGCCTACCATTGAATATATGAAAGCATAAAAATACTTTCTGCCTTGCTTTATGTCTTATTTGCAATGAAACCCAACTAATTTTTAACACAATTACATAATGAATAGAGTTTATTTATAAAGCTGTCCAGAGTGGTTTCAAGGCATTTACCGGAGTTGTTACAATTACTTCATATTATTAATAAATCGATGTTTATCTTCCAAAATCAGCATATAGTGTTATTTTTAAACTCAGGTACAGTACATGCCACTTTGACTGTAGCTGCCAATTTTAACAAGAGACTGATTATTTTTCATCAACGGGTCAGTTAAACACTTCAAGAACTATAATCTACATACCATTCAGTCTTGGGCACTTGTTGATTTTTTATAATCTTGTTGATCTTCAAGCACTTCACCTTTTTATGGACAGAGAATATGTCTGGGCTATGTATTTACCAGGATTTACTCATGTGAAAATTATCTAGCTCTTTTGCAATACTCTTAGCTTCCCTTTAGTTTCTCCCCCAACTCTGGTAGTCAGTGAGCTCATTGATTTATACACATTTGCCACACACACAAAAAAATTCCCCTTACTTACTTCTTTAAATCTTTTTAAACTTCTCTCATACTTTTCATTTCCATATACTACACTGTCGTGTGTGTTATTTCTTCCTTGCTCCTCTTTAGACAGTTAATATAGCTTTTAAAAGGGAACATCTTCCAGAGAAGAACCTTGAGCTCCTCTGTGTGGAGTGAGAACAGTGCACAGGGGCCATCTTACCCCTAATTCTCAAAAGACAAGGAGTCCCTCAAAGATGCCAGAGGAAAAAAAAGAAATTCCTGCTCTTCTGTTTTGAAATGTCTTGTTACGACATTTGTGAATAGCAGGTACCAGCTGATGGCACAAGTTGCTGAACAGGGGATGGATGCAGAATTACAGCCTTCCAGCTTGGTAACATGAAGGTTTCTGAAGGTTCACCTAAATTCTGAACCATTTCAGACCTTGATAATTAAGAAATGCATGAACTAGAAAATGCAATAAAGCATCATGGAGATCAAAGGAAACAGGAGAAAGGTGTTTAGGTTTTCCTAAGTAGGAAGTGGCTACTAGTGACTTTATTAAGCACATTTACAGTAAAGCAGGCATAGAAATCAAAGAGCTTGAAGATTATTTGTGTGATATATTTACATGCATTTTAACTTCTAAAAGGAAAATGAGGAAGTTATAATAGGAAAAAATGGCACAATCAAGAGGTGATTTCTTCAGTGTAAGGAAGAATGATGATGAACTTATATGAGGGAAAGAGGGCCCTGAGGAAAAAGTTTAGTGAAGAATGATAGTAAAGGATGAAATAAAGTAGACAGTGAAAGAAAGTAAAAAGCACATATGTTTTCAGGAAGAACTGAATATATAACAAGCATGTACCAGTAAAAGGAAGATATGTAGGAGAAAAAAGACAATGTTTTTAACACCAGAAATTTCAAAACAGAGTGGCTGTGCAGACTTTAAAAGTAACTGTGAGAATTAATATGGCCATTTTTAGCCAAAATCACTTTCTATACTAAAATTTTTCAAAGTAAGAGAATAAAATAGGGGTTATATAGTAGAAGAGTTGAACCCTCAGTGTTGAGGAAGCTTTAACTTTTCTACAATATAACTCCACTTTACCATTATGTTGTATTTTGAAGGTACAGGTGTGACATTTTATAATATGTGACTATTTACAGCTTAAGACTGCAGAGGTACCATTCCCCTCATTCCATTGTCAGGCAAACATCATGAAATGTTGTCATCTCCTATTTCTGTTCAGAATATACATAACATTTTCAACTAGCTGAAATGAATAATATTTGTTTTGCACTGACTCATACTTGCACACTTATCAAGACTTTCTTATTCATCCTATATCTACAGATATGACTGAATAGTGAGAATGTACTGGTTTGTGGTTCTAAAGCCTCTATAGTGCGTCCCAAATTCACAGGATTCTCACATATATTGAATTATACACTTGAATCTGATTTTAAAAAGCTGACATATTAGTCTCACAAATACATGATTTGCCTCTTGATGCTGCACCTGAAAAACCTTGCATATAGCATTCATTCCAGCAAGTAAGTGGAATATATGCATATAAAGAATGTATATAGATATCCCAGGATCAGACAGAGGTATGTGAAAATCCACACAGAGTTAAAACTGCTAGTCAAACTAGGTCTTCTGACCTTTGCCTCTGAACAGACAAACAATTGCTGGAACTACCATAGCCCTGACCTAAGCCAGCATAGATCCATTGAAAACAGTGGACCTATGCAGTGCACCTCCTATACTTGAAGACCTAAATTGGGTCCAGCATACCAAAACTCTTTAATTTAGTTCCCCAACCAATACATGCTTAAGAGGAGACCTCTGTCTCTAACAGGAAAAATTATTTTGCATGGCAGCTGCTACTAACTCCTTATATGCATACTGTTCCATTCACTTCATTTTACGTCTTGGGCTGACAAACAGAATTGAACCCTAAGTTTTCTGTTAAAGTAGGATAATGTTTTCCTAATTCCTACACAGAATAAACAGCAAGTTGCCATTTTGTAAAAACAGAACCTCATAAACTTTTGCCCTGGCCATTTTGTTATTTTAAACATATTATGAACATCCAGTTAAAATACACTGACAACCATTCTACCACTTGTATGGGAATCAAGCCTAGGAGCTTCCCTGGGATAAAAATTGTGACTATTACAACGTATGTATTAATGAGATAATTGCAACATACAATTAGGATGAAGCACTGTCTCCAAAGACTGTGAATTTATTGTTTATTTAATAGTTTTAAAATGTCATAGAACATGAATTTCTGAAAAAAAACCACCTGATGCACTCCAGGAAGAGTCTGCATCAGAAGCAACGTTCTACTTTTGATTATTACAGATAAGTGTTAGTCAGGACATGAAATAAAGGAAATCATAGTCTTCAACTATCCTGATTGATTTTACAAAAATACCTTGGATTTCTGCACAGTTCAATGGAAAACTAACTTTTGGTAGGGTGAAGCATAACAATAAAAATTCCTTTGAACATGGTTTCTCTTACAAAGAAAAAACAGATTTGTGTAATGTAACCATTTTCTTCTGCCTATAACAAGATTTTATTTCTTCAGAAAAGGTGTATTTTTTCCTGAAGTTGACTTGATTGTACTTTTTTTTTTTTTAATTGTTTCAGGTATACTTAACTCAATCCATATGTAAAAGCTGCATTTAGTCCACATAAGCTGCTGAAATTACTGGAAGATAGAAAAGGAGATGGTTTAAAATAAAAGCTACTCACAACTGATTCTTGATGCCTACAGATTTCTGATGATTTTTGTTAAAAAACAAAATTCCAGGCTGCAATTCAGTGCAGCTACCAGCAACATTTCATTACTTCTGTGATAAATATCCTCTTGATATTTTCTATGGTCACTCCAGTTCTTTATTTTTCTGTGTTTATTCAGTTCTCTATTCTCAATATAAAATGCAGAATCAGTTTTACAAGCTTTTGAGAGTTGCTGGAAATTTTTCTTGTTTTTAATTGAAAAGCTAATTGAAGCTCTTTAACGTTTTCCCGAGATGTTTTATTAGTAGTGCAATTTTTTTTTTTTTGTCTCCACAGCACAATGGGAAAAAATATCTGTGGACTTATCAAGTTTTACACATCTGTGTCAGTAAACTTGACATGTGAGTTGTTGCCAAGCAAGGGGGTAATAAGAGATAAGATCATAATCATTGTGCACTTTACTGATATGCTGTAATCAAATGTGGCAGATTTAGGATGTTCGAAGAACTGTGCTAGAATCTCTAAGCAAGCACTAATGGAAAGGTTAATATGATGGTAGTTAGCAGACACCAGCAAAAGCAGTTTGTCACTAGAACTGAATTTAAACCAGGCACATTCAGTCTTTAGCTCAAGGGGGCAATAAAAATATAGAACGGGTAGACTTAATATACTACTTCCTTTCTTTTTTTTTGTCTAGCTACCAGAGGGTACCAATAATTTGTTATGCTTCATATTTGGAGGCATGTGTGAAATTCATTTGATAGAATAAATTCAAAGTGTATTTTTATGCTAACAATACAGATTATACAAATGAAAATTGACAGTGATAAAAAGTCATGATTTCTACAGAGCAGTCACATGAATTTGGCAAACGTTAAATGAAATGGGACAGCCCACAGTTTTAATATCTAAAACAATGACGGCATTGATGTACCTGCTGGTGTATGGTTCTAAGGAAATCTAAATTGTACAACAAAAGCTGTCAGTCTTTCCCTCTTGTTTTATATGCAACCATCTACACACAAAACCGGCATGTTCTTAAAGCAATGCGGTTTGAATTGCGCGGTTTCTATTATTTATGCAAAATGGGTGTTGAGCAATCAAACTCCTATCTATTATTTTACACTGCAAACAAATTAATTAAGGTGGGTTTTATTCCAGTGAAAAAAAACATATAAAAGGATTTATGTGTGTTCAGTTCTGCAATTTAGATTTCAGTAAGATCACTTACTATCTGCAAAATTAGCACAACCGTTGTCACATTAATTATAGTATTTAAAACCTGCCTATTTGAATTCAGCATTAGAAACCAATAGCTGATAGCTCTCCAGATTAAGTTATCTGAATTTAGCCAATGGGAGATACTATTCAAATAAATCCTTCCAGAAGATGAAATCCAAAGATCTGAAAATCACTGTAAAATAGCAGCGTTTACTTCAAGAAAGTAGAGGATCATACATTTTTAGAGCACAGATGGAAAACACCAACTCGAATATGTTTTGAAACACAAATTCCACGCTACCCCTCCTAAAAGAAGCTGTTTGCAGAAGCATGGTTTACATTAGCCAGTACCTAACAATTCTATACACAACCTTTCTAAAATTCATTTGCATAATGATAATCCGCATATGGCAGGGTTTAAGTTATTTAAGCGGTGTTATATTTCACTATTTAGTCTTGCTTCACCACTGCTTTAGCAGTGAATCCTTATGGAGTGTAATGCAGCTAATGAGGTAGCTTTTTAACTGAACAAACTGACAGGTCCCATATCTGCAGAGGCAGCTTGAAACCGTGCCCAACCTCTCGGCTTCCCAAGAGGCTTTTCAAAATTCAATAAATAACATCTGTAGGCGATGTTGGGTGCAGACCTAGCAGAGTGCGTCATAACACTGAGCTGGCAGAACAAAGAAACCATGACGACTGCCAAGTTTCCATGGCAACCGCTGCGAGGCTTGGAGAGTATAATAGCACATCAATCATTGTCCAAAAGAACTTCATTATCAGCAAGAAAAAAAACCTTTAGGATCTGTTTAGTGTGCAATTGTGAGTTAACTCACCTCAAAGCCTTGCTCTCTAGCAAAAGTGGCAGCTTCCTGAAATAATAAAAAAAGAACAGTTAATTACAAAGTGCCAGATAATGAAGAAATAACACATTTTGAAACTCATTCAGCCAGTTTTCCTTTTACACGATTATCGCAATATACCCATGTACAGTTGTTCAATTCTGATAGTCGCACCAAAAGCTTCCCCCTCCTTTCCTCGAGCCCAGCAACAGCACAATGTCAACACATTTCACAAGTTCAAATAAAGAAGGTACAATATGTTTTTTCCAGGCGAGGAAAGTTACTTCTGGAGATAAGACTTTGACTAGGAAACCACTACTTCAAAACCAGACAAACATCCTTCAGACATATTTTTTAATTGAAATTGTATCATATCTCTATTTATATATTGCAACTCACGGGATACAGTTTATTGAGCCATTTTAAAAATCATTTGTCCTCCACGGTGCATTAAAAAAATAGGATCACAAAATGTGTTCAAACCCTTGTGGTGGAATCAGATGAGCATTTTAAAATACTCTGATGTCTTAATCACTGCTTTAGGCAACTTAACTATGTTCTTTTCCTGAAAGAACAGATGAAACTTCAGGGTATCAGAGTGTCCTAATTTCTTATTTATATTAAACAGAGCAATTAAAATCTGTTTTGCAATAAAAGCAAGGAGACAGAAGACAATAGCGATGTTTTTCCCTGACTCTTTTTCTACCTTAACATTGCAAATATTGCAGAAAACCCTCAAAGTCTTTACATTTTAACTTGCATCACTTTCAAGTGATATTAATAGAGGAATAAGACTTGAGCCAAAATGGTAAGTTGATCCAACTAAACAAAAATAACTGCTGTACTGAACCACTTAAGGCCAGTGTCCCTACAACAGCTTTTAGTGCTGCAGAAAATAAATACTTGTGGACCTTTATGATCTGCCACTTTGGGGGCAATATAAGAATTTGAAGTGGGTACAACTGATTATAACAACAGTAAGGTGAGGTTAATAAAATGTGATAAGCTGAAAAGCACAACTCCTCAGGCTGCTTCACTGCAGAAACATAAGGCTGACCGGGTTAGCCTTAGCTGATGTTGACAGAAAAACTGAATCATGGTCCTGACAATTGGGTGCGGGCAAGGTTAGCCACTTTGACAATTTACTTACAATTGAATTCCTTCTTGTACATCACACAGTCAATGACATTTGCTAGCCTGGCTGTCAAGAAGGAGTGTAGGGTTCAAAGATATCATGCAGTGTTTTCCTAAACCAGCATGTGATTAACAAAGCTTATGCCCATATGAAAAAAGGAGCCTGCAAGCTTCCACTCTGAAGTGATGTACTTACAATGAACTGCAACACAATCAAGAAAGCCTCAAATGGGATTGAGACACAGAAAAACCCCAAAGTAAGAGAAACAAGGGAGTAGAGAATAAAAAAAATTACCTAAAAAATGCATATTGTAGCCAAATTACTTCTTTAACCTCAGGTTTTGGTCGTGCAATTGAAATCGGAAGTTACACTGATCTGTCCTAAGGGGATATCTTTAATGTCCCAATGCAGCGGGACATTAACATCTGTGTTAAACTATTGTTTGGCCAGGAAACTGGACACCAGTACTTTCTTCCATCTGTGAAATAAAAACTATTCCAGTTAAGCAGTATTTCCTTATGTGGGAGCCTTCGAGAGAGCTCATCTTAATTTTCTGTACTGGGGCACCCATGCATATAGCACATGTGGTTTGAAAGGCATGGCTCTTCCACAAGAAAGGATAAATGATTGCACATTTGTTAAAAAGTATCTCGTCTTCAGATTTTCCTGTTAAAGCATCATCTTTTAGCCTGGTCTGCTGCCTGCCTACATGAATAATCGTGGCTAGCACACAATCATAGATTCTCCTGCAGCTGACCTCTAATCTGAGGGTGTCTGAGGGTGCCAAAGAACAACAGCAATCTTAATTTTCTTCTCTCCTATCAACAAAAGCTCAGAATAACTCCTGTGTAGCTTCTTTCAGTAAGCACTGTGCCTATAGCCCCCTAAGAATCAGCCTCTCTCAGAATTACATCCCAGTAAGAATTAAGGCCCTTCCAGTAAAAAAAGGTACAGCTCAAAACACACATTTGGAGACTACAGTTTGGTGTTTGCAAATGGTGAGAAACGTGTGGCAGGCCCTGAATGCCAGGGACAGTTCAAAGTAAATTAACCAGATAAAAGCGATGAGAAGCTTTTAGTATCTATTCACAATAACAGTCAGAACAGGAAACAAGCAGACCCCATCTGTGCAGCCCTAGGGCACCTCATACTGAGCTTCATGTCTCTAATAAAGTAGTCAGGTTAAAATCTAAGTGGCTGTAACATGTGGAGACTGCTAGGGTTACAGCGGCCAGCCAGGGCATTCCCTGATGCAGGTGATAATCAGTACGATAATCACTATATTTACAGGCTTTCCATTTTATATCTGACATTGGATATCACGAAGAAGGAGGGATTAAGGAAATAAAGAACCTACACAGAAGCTTTACCGCTCCCTGGAGAATGCAGCGTTTTCATTCATGCGTGACATGCGACAACAGCAAAGCAAAACAGCGACAGAATAGAATTTTCTTAGGAGGCTTCATTTCACATCAGTTCTTTCAGTTTTGATAAACTTTAGGCATTATTCATTCATTACTCCAACTCAGCATTTTCAGAGCTATTTTCCATTATTGTTCTAACAGAACACCTCATTTCATACCCCCCCCAACCTTTTTACTCTTTCATACTAAACATATTAAAAACTCACACTCCTTTTCCTAGATAATTGCTGTACCACCTAAAGTAGAAATAGGATTGTTATTAGTTATGAAATATTATTTGGCTCATGCAGTTTGGGAAATAAATTCTAAGTACAGTCTTGCTGAAAAAAACTGTGTACAGCATTACTTAATGGGAGTAACACAATGTCACCAAAGTTAACACACACCCTCTCTTTGGACAATAGCGAGCAGTTTACACAGGAAAGTGAGATAAATCAAAGAGATAACAACAAAAAAAAGACAACTTCCGTTAGTACTGGCCTTGCTGTTATGTTAGAACTCGCTAGCTGAAAATTATTTCCATTCTTGCATGTATTTAATTGCTGTTGGAGTTCCAGCATTTAGAAAATAGAGCTGTCTACAAGCTACACTGGGGCTAATTGTAACAAGACTTGTTAAAATTCTAAGCCCTTTTATCACCAGCAATACAAACTATTTGTTTATAAGTAAATAGAAACATACCCTCCAAACACAGAATTAATTAGCATCTGCATTCCTAGGCGTATTTGTTAGCCCCCTGTGTTAGAAGAATTTTATGATTATAGAGTTGAGATGGCTCAACTTCAATAATCGTACATTCGATTTGCCATAAAACATAGAAAGCACACTATATATTAAATATTCTTGACACATCCAATTCTTTTTTTGTTGGTACCAAGATTTTATGATGACTTGATCAAATTATAGCAAAATGGTAACAACATGCATGTTGGGTTATAATTAATTCATGTAGGCCAACATAAAACTCACGCAGTTGCACTGAACAGCATTTAAAACTATGTATTGCTGAAATTAGCTGACAAGGACCGTTTCAAAAGCACCACCAACAGTATTATCTACAATATGCATTTTAACCTTTATACAGAGAAAAGGAGCACTGTAAACTAAATTTGCATTTCATTGCTGAAATCAACATTATCTCATAAAGAAATGATAAAACAGCAGGACAGCAATGATACCCTTGCACACTGAATGCATTTCCCATAATTACACAGGAAAGCAAATGCGGGGGACACTGAACCTAATCCCTCCCCCGCCATCCTTCTCGTTAGAGGAAACATCTCACAGAATCACCTAAACTCACATATTACAGTGCAGCTCTCTCTAATTCTCTATTATCCCTTGGGCTGAGGGGGGTGGTGGGAGTGGGAAATTGGATTTGATTAACTTTTTTAAATTGGGAGATTACCAGCAGGTTTTGAGGGAGGCTCCTATTGCAATAAATGTAAACTTCCTGATTTACTCAAAATAAGCCCCAAACGAGCCCTATTCACATTTTCAGGAGTATCATCCTCTTCCTCCATGTAACAGATCTGTGACTCGGTGCGTTCAGCCCAGCCCACGAATCAATGTAATCTTGAGCCCGCACGCACACATCCAGCGTGTGTAACTGCAGAGGAAGATCCTGCAGGACAGTGCAGGGCAGAGTGCCTAACGACAAAAAAGAAATAAAATAGCAAACTTGAGTGGACTCAATAAGAAACAATAAATTATTATGAGGACCATCCACTTAGTGTCTACATTTGATAGAACCATTCCTACTGGTACCAAACATGTCTGATTACAACTTGAACACTACTTCTACCATAATACCTTATGAGACATTTTTAACTACTAAAATCTTCTAAAAAACAATCTTAAACATTTCCTTCCTCAGCTTTAAGCTACTGCCATTGTACGGCTGCCTTCTAAGAAGTATGAATTGTTTCTTTTCTTCCATTTACATTGTTTCCTTGAACACATTAAGGGCTATGATTACCTCAACCCGATAATTCCCTTTTTCTTCACTATAATAATTTAGTACTATCCACCCCACTCATGAGTTCATCTCTATTTCTGGTATAACTTTGTATGTATCCTCTCCTGCTTTTCTATAGCTTGCCGCCTTTGCTGCAACCAAGTGTTAGTTGCAGAAATTTTCTCTAAAATTAAAACTGTTATCTAAATGAAAAGGGTGACAACAAAGGAAAATAAGCAAATGTGGATACAGGGAAGACATACATGCAAGTGATGCACACCAATATCCATAACTGCATTCTGTAGAAGACTGACTCAAATAATTAAAGTTTTATTATACGATAATCTTCTTTCTTTGAGATAGGTGCTAAAGATTTGTATTTCTGAAACAGACGTTTTTATTTATGATTTCCTGAAGGACAGTATACTTGTCAAACTTTCTAAATCAAAACAAAAACAACCAACAACCAACTGGACAAACAAAAATTCATGTATTATTTGTCTTACTCCACTATAGAGATACAAAAGTCTTCTGCTTTATTATAGCATAATTACTAACAGCTGTAGTTCAGCTTTCCCTAGGTAGTCACATTCGTCCTTCCTATCTGCCTGTCACTTCTGTCATCTTTCTCTGTCCCTAACAGAGCTTTCTGAGCTTTCTTACTAAATTCTGTGCTTTCAGAAGTATACCCTTAGTTTTATATACTCCATAAGCACTGAAAACCTCTGATTTCAGCAGTATCTGTTGTGCCCAGCAATAAGGAATACAGGGCAATAAAAGACATCTTATTTTGTTAAAATCTCTTTCTTTTTTTTTTTTTTTCCCCCCTCCGGGAGAGAAGTCAGGAAGAATACTACTGTCCAGAGCACCACGTGCCCTCCTTTTGTTATTTCCTTCACAAAACACTTGTGACAGAGCAGGAGCTCAGCCAGTTTTTAAGAAGTGGGGCTCGTGAGCTGTGCTGTGCCATGGTTTCCACTCTTCCAGCTCCAGGCCAGTTTAAACTAAATATGACCCTGGCAATGTTGCTGAAGGCACAGATAGGACAATAGATTTTCAGTTGCTGCCTTTGAATTATAATAAAGATGCCATACATACATCTACTAACTTCACAACACAGTCCGTGGGCTGTTTTTATATCAAATCCAGGCATTTTATGCAGCCCAAATCATGTGGTAATATGATCTATCTTTATAGTGCTTTTTCCTGTCTATGCTACGCAAAGTCAAACTAAGTTATACTCGATTTTATTGCCCATTCCAATTTTAAGTGAGAAAATAATACATCCAAATATATACATGTACACATATTTAATAACAGACCTACACTTCCTAACTAGCTGACTTAACAGCATGCAAGAATTATGACTGATTTCATGCCATGCACATAGGCGCGATGTCAACGCTGTGGTAACAATAACCATGACATACCTAAGGAATCAGAGGTAGATACTGCCGAAGTCTGAAAATACGATTTCAACAAGTGGCCATTATCATTCTGTTATTTAAAATGAATGGATGGAAAGTCTATAGGATATAGTTACAGCTAGACCAGTAACCTTTAGTGCCAACAGTACCTTTATGGTGGTTAGTGATAAGATCGTATGATCCTCTTCAATTCAGTGCTAAATAGTTATCAAGAGTTACTCAAACACTGTAGATTGTCCTATCCAGCCTTTTTGTCACTGTAGTCTGACTTAGACAGGCATATCTATTTCACTCTGTAAAAGTAATACAAGCTCACATGCCTTTATTAAAAAATGGTCACTTGTAAAGGCATTCAGGAGGCAGATATCATATTTTTTTTTTTTAATTTTCCCCAGAGACAGTTGCTTTAATATGGGTCACATCAGAGTTTGAGAAACATGAGTAAAAACCACCACTCAGCATATTTTTTGAAACAACTATCTGGTGAAATTACGCTACAGCTGATGAAGCCTGAGCTATATCTGGGGATGTGTTACATGGATGTAATGCTCCTAAATTATTTTCATTTGACAAGCACAGAAGATTAATCTTTGATTTGGTCAGTGGTGTACACCTGTTCACATTTCAGAGAAGATCAATAAAAGCTGGTCACAGAATGGACAGACCCCGCACACAGCTTGAGAATCAACACTGAGAATCAGTAGTATCTGAGTGAGTATCTACCCCGTGCTGGTTATTACTGAAGAAGGCACGGCTGGCATCAGTTGAATGAGCAGATTATCAAAAATAACATTGACGTGTTTTTTTCCCATGAGCAGTGCCAGACCCCAAAACTGCTTTTCTTCATAAAGGATAGCAGGAGTTCATATAATATCCTAAAATATTATTTCAGCTTGCTCCACTAGTACTAAAGGCACTGGTAAATATACCTACACTACCTTCACCCAGTAGGTGAAAATATAAAATAAGAATAACCACTTCAAGTGAATAATCAGAACAAGTATAAATACCATATGAGGTTAAAGTTGTAATGTTCAGAGGGGATTCTGGCAGAGTACCAGAAGGTTTTGTCTGAAAAAGCCTAGTGTGAAAAGAATTGAGAAAGAAACATATTTCCTGTCCTGCTTGTGTTCACCCTGGAGCATCTGTTACATACGAATCATTAATATTCAAGGTATTTATTCTCCTATTCAGGTTATTACCAGAACTATAGTTCCTGCTAGAATGTTCTACAGAAAAATATCACCCTGAGTCAGAGCTTAATGCCATTACAAGGTCTGCAACAGCTGCAGCACTGATATGCCTCTGAGCCATTTTGAAATTTTATGATGGATAAAGCACTATTACTTTTATCTGTAACTTACATCCTTACCTAAAGAACTGAACTACCTATGACTCTGTATGTCTCTTCACATATTATAAGCATCATATTAGTGAACTACACTTCCTTAAACCACTTCTCTGCACAAATGTGTCTGTCTCTGTCTTAAGAATAGATGCATCATGATCAGAGGGAGAAGAAAAAAAAGACCCTTTATTTAATCATCACTAAGTCAGTAGAACATAATAGAAATGAAAACAAATATCTTAAAATTAATTTAACAGCTAGAAGAGTTTAATACACATATAAGAAATAAACGATGTGCAGGGTCTTTTGAAGTCTTTAACACTGCTCATTGGATGCTCTTAGTGTTAACTTTCTGGCTGAAGGACGACAAACAGAAATGAAAGATTGCACCATTTTCAACAGGGCCTTCTATGATTGCAACCACTCAGACTAGCCTGAAATCACTGACAAGATATTCTCATCTAGCAATTGCACATGAAGAGAATAATCAGATACTGTGCTGAAAGTGCTGGAATCCAGCAGGACTTGTCTCTAGTCCAGCTAAAAGGTTAACACATTTTTAGCAGTGAAATTGAGTTGGTTTATGTACTTTTTTGGTATGATGTCATGCACAGCCGTTTAGAATTATAACTAAGGCAATGGTTTTGGGAACCCTGTAATGAACAATCATTGCGTAATGCTTCATGTGCTGGGCGTGCTCTGCTTGTTAACTCTGGCAAGAAAATAAAGTTGCTCACTACAACTCCAGCAATAACTTATTAACTGAGTGCTTACAATTCAGTTTGAACCCAATTGACTTAAAGATTCTTGTTGAAGCTTGTTGTCTTATTTAATGCTAATTCTACGATGCATTTATCTGTGTTCAAGACATGAATATTCAACATACACTTTTTTTCTTGTATTCTTCAGTTTGAGCTACTGCAGCTACTTTAGGGAAGGAAAAACCTAGTTCTCATGGTGGCTCAATTCCATATTTTGCACACCAGGATCCTGAGGTCCTTTTTGCAAAGCTGATTTCTACCCAGCTGGTACCCAACCTTTTCTGGGATCAACATTTCTCCCCAGGTACAGGACCTGCCATTTCCATTTGTTGAACTTCATGACATTACTGTTGGCCCATTTAGGCTGTCAAGGTCTTCAGAATATGATACTATATTTTGGATTAAGATAAAATCGATGCTGGGGCTAGGAAGGCAGAGAAAGACTTTGTCAAAGACTTATAAATACATGCAGAAAAATCAAGTGACTGTTAGGATGGAAAAGAAACAACTAAAGAAAGCAAACAACTAACCACAGGCAGGTAGCAGGTGAGTATAGTCGGCAGCTACATTTTAAGCAGGACAAGATGCTCTGACAAATAAGCAGTATCTCTCGAACTAGGAAAACCCCTCCATCCAGCTTCTGATGGTCAAAGGACCGCTAACATCAGTACAGCACACCAAAGATGAAGAAAACATGGATGTTCATTAATGTCTTGACCACTGAACTTCACCTAACTATTCCACGTGGGTTATAATACGCTCGGCAGCAGACATTCAAATTATCTATTAACAATTGCTTCATGCATTCAAATTACTCTCATTTCATTATAATTGCTTTTTCCTTTAAAAATTGGCTTAGGTAAAAAGATCATGACTATCCTAGTGGTTGGTTTTATTACTATGCTTTCAAACATGAAAGTGATTTTTTTTCAATAAGTGGGGTTCAGAATTCCTATGTCAAAAAGCAAAAGATAAGCTCTTGCAGCACTCCTTTCTACTTTTAAAACACCAAACTCTTATTAAAAAAAAAATATAAAGAGTAATAATATTAAATGATGTATGAATACCTATAGAAAAAAAGTCAAAATTAGATGAATTACGGAAAACTACATTACTGCATCAAAGATCAGTAATCTTTCACCCAATATATAACAGTGTAATCATGAAAACAACTTATTTGTTAAAAGTGCATAGTTTAGCAATGCGTTATTACATGGTTAACTGTAGGCAAACCCCTTTCTTTCAATGTGATAATTTGCTTTAAGATGCACTGGATATGTAGCAATAATACTGATAAGAAACCGTATCCATAGCGGTTTTGTCTGTCAGGCATTGCCTTTCCTCTTAAATAACCTTTAGGTACAAATATATACACACACGACTTTGACAAATGCATATATAGCTCATGACAAAACAATACCGATCTCCCTCTCCAAAACCTTATGTATTTCAATCTTCTCCTGCATGCAGCCATTCTCCAAACAATTGCTGGCTAAAGCGACGGTTTTCACAAACATTTTTATTTACTAGAGCTCTAACTAGAGAAAAAAACAGAAAACAATCAAAACCTGACTGCCAATGGAATCACAGCCACTGAAATTCCACAACTTATCAGCACTTTCAAGTTTTCTGAGCCCTTGAAGGTTATGAAGACCTGCAGCTATAGTCTTAGATACACTGGTTACATCACCATTCGTGTTACATAGTGCTAAAGGATCTTTTTGTTACTATGAAGTAATTCTACCTTGTTAATATAGTTGCAATGAATTATTGTCTATTATCTCTTAAAAATATAATTTCATACATTCACTGGCTATAAAATATTTAAGTGCAACTATATTTTTCTTAGAGTGTAATGACAGAGGTTGTTTAACAATTTGCCATGTACTATTGTTCTTCAGTTCATAAATTCACACAGATAAATTTTAGAGCTAAGTTGAAAAGCAAAATTTGGACTCAGTCCACACAGATGAGGAAAAGGAAGATTTAATCTACATTTCAACAAAAGGAAACTTCAACCGTGCTCTTTTTACAAGACCAGTTCTCCAAATCCCTGCTAAGCAAGGACACTCTCCTAGTGGCACCAGTTGTATATCCTAAAGGATCACAAAAATGTTTCATAGTTTTCAAGCAATAATGTTTTATAAATTTCGTACGTTAGCACACAAAAACCTTACCATCTCTGACTCCAGCATATGCACGTTCTCCACATACTCTCAGACTCAAAGGACATTTTTTAATCCTCAGCTATACTTCAGAACAGTTACCACTTTAACTTGCACTTCCGTGTCTTTAAAATGCTACATTTATTTTAGAATTTGTCTCACAACATTTTTTAAATTGCTGAGATAACAGATTAACGTTATATGTTTAGATATTTGTTAACCATTACTATATGCTTAGTTTATGGTAGCATATTGCAAATGAACCTGAAATTGCACCTGATACATTTATTACTTTATTACATGACAAATGTAAGACTGCAAATTTTTCTGAAGCTGAAATTAGTAGTCATAGTAATAGTAGTAGTAATTCAGTTTTGGACAGGTTATTTTTAGCTAAGTACTTGTTTGAAGCCTTCACTCCAGATTTCTCACACCTCCTGTCTGCTTAGAAGTGTAAATAATACTTTTTTTCTTTTCTCTCTGCCTGTAGCATTATATTTGTGTTTAAATGTAACAAAAGTTATTTCCATCTATTTAGTTTGCCTCACACTTTCCAACACAAAGAATTCCTGTGATTTCTTCCAAGATGCCGTGTCTGTTCCATTTTATGCAAAATTTGCAAAGAGCTGTAGGGTCCAAGCAGTTGCTGTTCTTTTGTTCAGATTGCATTCTGATTTGGGTTCTCGAAAATTTACTTCTTTCTCTTATATTAGTAATAAATTTTTCAGCCAAATACCAGGCAACAAATGAATGGGAAAATCCTAAAACAGTAGTGCTATGATTTCACAGCAAAAGTAGTGGCAATAACAGCACACCAGATGCTGCACTGGAAGCTTTTTTAAAAGGCAGCTACTTAGGGATTTAGGGAAATGAAATAAAAATAGGCTAGGACCTCTGAAAAGTGTTTTTCCTAAAAGAGCTAGGAGGAATGTAGTGCTCATATTACATAGTAGAATCTAATTATCTTATAAACAAGACAGAACAGATATTCAGCATTAGCAGACATGTATACATCTTCCTAATTCTTCGTCTCTTGTCGCAATTTTTATATCATACACTCTCCTCTTTCAGGCAAGTTAATCAACTCTTCTGAATAGCGCTTTGAAAAGTCACATATGACATCAACCATGCCAATGCCATGTTTTGGAAATCACCATGCCCTAAAAGGCATTTTGATCTTAGGTTTAGACCCTGCAAACAAACAGTTTATTTGGAGTCTGGCTGGCCTACGTGGCAAGCAGTGAACAGTTTGCAGAGGATACTGTGCTAAAAGTGTCACTTTTTAAAAATAATATTGAAGCAGTTCTTTATAAACATGGCACTTCTCCAAAGCACATATGGAACATTAAATATAACCATAAAATTTTATGTACCAGATTTGACCAAGGTCTTGAGCTCTAATTTATATTTTCTCCATTTTGCTGGAAGACTAGCTGCATTTGATAAAGCTACTTCATAAGGACTCTGTTCTCCTAACATTTACACATCACACATCTGGACTTGGAAAGGGATTCTGAGTGAAAGAACCAACTAATGCAGATCTTGTTTACATTATGTGCAATTACTCTTGTGTCATGAATCTCCCTGGGATATCAGAATGTGCTGAAGACACACAAAGAATATGTACTTCAATCAAAAGTGCAAAAGCTTGGGTGTTTCAGTCCCTATCAATGAGCTTGGTACACGTGGATCATGTAAGAAAATGAATTGTATTTGTATTTTCTAATTATATTGCTTTTCATTTTTATTAGTTATTTGTATGTAATCAGAGCTGCCCTCAGTGACTGAATATCTCTGTTTGGATTGTTTTTCTCTCACAACTTGCTCACTGCAGCCAAGGGAACTAAGTGATGGCAGTTGCAACACTCAATTCGGTTACATAAACACATCTTCCTTGCCAGATTCCCCTGCAGTGTTCCCATTTCATTAAATAAGTCTCCAGAATTTAGTAATAGAGTATACTAGCAAGTTTCTTTTCATGTGATAAAAAATTAGGCCCTCCTCTCCTGGCAGCAGAGCAGCATGTGTATGAGCATCACACACCTGGAATCCACCCCAGACCAGGTGGCTGCACCAGCAAGAGGACAGGAAAGGAATACAATAGTCCAGTAGCTACAGAACAAGAACAGGATGTGAGATTTTAGTAGGAGAAAGACAGCCTTCATCCAGAAAATGAGGCAGATTTATTCCCAAGTCTGTTGCAGTGCCAACAAATGTGAGTGTACATTATACCTTCAACCATATACAAGATGCATGTACTTCCCCATTGAGTGTATTTGCCTGTAAGGACAAAAAACACTCTGGCCAGACTCTTCCCGTGAGTGTAAATGGAGTTACATAATACTTCTTAACATCACAGCTGGAACAAAAAGTCTTGACTATGAAAGCAGTATGTGGTAAAAGTGGAGAGATGTAGACGGAGCGACCTAACCTATTGCAGAGCTGATCAGCTGCAGAGAGGGAAGGCTTTCTGGACAAAGTTTCCCACCATACCTGCCCACCAGTGTGAAGCTGGGTGGTCACACTCCACTGACATGTTGGAGCTTACCCACTGCTCAAGGCTATATGGTAAATTATATAGGGACTAGTACCTGTATGTTTGTGCAAAGGTCAGAGACAATATAAGTCTTTGGGTGTCTTTTATCAGGCAGTAGGGCATCACAGAGATATCAGAGACACCTGAGCTGGTAATTCACCCAGAGTCACACAGCTTAAGGTACTCCTGAAGCACAGCACTCACATCAGCAAATTGAATTGTCTAGTTTTGCAGGTTACATGTCCAGGGTGTGTTCAAATGCCTTTGGTTAAAGAATACACCTATGCTCCTAAAGGATTATTCAAAAATCCCACTTGCTGCCTAGATATACATAAAAATACTGAGGTTGTATTTCTAATAAAGTAGTACAGGAGAAAAGAGAGAATCCAAATTAAAAAATGATTAGTTAGAATTACTTACTAATGATTACTTATAACAACACAATGAAAGAGGTTTTTCTGATCCTTTTATGCAATCTGCAGTCAACATGAAAAAAAGTTTCCTTCGTTCTAGTTTATGACTTCACTTTCCTTTGAGGGCCTCTCATCAGATTCAGAGACTCTGAATGGTGGCCTTGCTACACAAAGCTGCAGTCTGAACCACTCAGCCTCCCCCTCCAGTTCAAGGACTTAAGGAGGCTGGATCAAACTTCCCAGCTAAAGTAATTTCCTAACTCTTCCCTGTAATCATGCAGACGAACTTAATACCTAACAGCACCATGTCCACTTCCCTATCCAGCAAAGTGAGATTCCTTCTTTGTGGGAAGAATTCTGACGCTGCATGATGCGAGGAAGAGGAGACCAACCATTACATGAATGTGGATCACTTTTACGTTCACATGGAATTGCTAATAGTTGGCTCTATGTGTTGATATGCTTGTTCAGTAATTCATGTGAGCTGCTCCTCTTTAAACACACTTTCAAAGTAAGTTAAACAGGAACAAACCACTCCTGTTCCGGCATAAGATTGTCCACAAATGGATACAATACAAATCTGAGTTAAATACATGCTTAAAATAATGTGATATCTCAGTTTAAAATAATTTTCCTGTGTAAACAAGTTTTTATTAAAGGAGGATGAGTGAAATGGTAGATTAAGTATACAGCCCTGTGACCTGCTTTTCTTCAAATATCTGATGTATTCTGAGTATCTCATACTGTCTATATGTAAGAAAACATAATTCAGCTACAAAAAGAGAAGTCTACATCTGTGGCAAGAGTTTTCACCTTTTATTTATCCACTGTCTCCAGTCACATTGCTGTAGCCCAACACTCTCCAGGAGTTAATGCTGATTTGGGAAATCCAGTACTTGGCTTCTCAATTCTATTAATGTTAGTGAGCAGCACCCCAGGGTATAAAAGCTTATCACCTAGATTCCTTACAAATTTGCCATTTCTAAAGTAGAAGAAAGAAGGGAAAAAAGGGGAAAAAAAAAAAAAAAAAAAAGAAGGGAAAAAAAGCCACCACATTTTGTGATACTATTTTATATAACACTAACAAGCTGTAAATAGACAAAAGATGGCTTTGTTTATGAGTTCACACTTAAAATCAGAGAAAATGTCCTCCTGAATGCCACACATTATTTTTCTGGAATATTGCATGTAAGTACCAACATTTCACAGAAGACTAAAGGTTAAGTATGTACTAGTGGAGTCTCTGCTGATAGATGCCAGTGAAGCTTTTCTTTCAGCTTAGCGGGAAAGGATTTACAATACTAGGGATGCTAGAGACACAAGATTCACTTGCACTGATTGCTTTTCACCATAAAATGTTCTGTAAATCAATGTGTTACTCTTTGTTTAGAGAGGTGTGTGACACTCTCAACTTGTACTTTCACTACTGTGCAGGAAATAATCACAGTTCAGGTGGCATATGGATATTTTGTATTTCAGAACTAGCAAAGAAATCTCGTGACATGGTCATTGCTATGGTAACTATACTTTTGCAGTGAACACTGAAGTAAATAGGTACATAAAACATGTGTAAGTTGTCACTACATAAGTTACTGCTGCCCTGGAGCTGCAAGAATTTGGTTCCTTTAAAAATCATTAAATCTAGCCATAAATACTTGGTATCTCGCAATGTCCTATTATTTCAATAAGATGACAAGGCTCCTCTTACATAATAGAGTACAAAGGCAGGAGCAGATTGATTTATCCAGAAAGGAACTTTTTGGAAAAGGAATTTATTGGCCTCTAAGTACCAAAATATGAGCAGGCTTCTGGCCAGCATGAAGAAGGTTGCCATCATTGAAACTTGGTGGGACGAACCCCATGACTAGAGCATGGCTATCAATGGCTACAGGATGTTCAGAAGGGACAGGTGAGGAAGGAAGGTGGAGGAGTTGCCCTCTACGTCAAGAGATGGATAGAGCGTGAAGAGCTGTCCCTGAAGAATAGCCATGAGCCGGCTGAAAGCTTATGGGTAAGAATCGGAGATCGAGCCAACAAAGGAAACCTTGTGGTTGGTGTCTACTATAGGCCACTCAATTGATGAAGCCTTCTTACTCCAGGGATTGAGAGTAGGCCTGTGGAGAAGGACTTGGGGGTTCTGGTAGATGAAAAGCTGGACACGAGCTGGACATGGCCCAGAAAGCCAACCCTATCCTGGGCTGCATCAAAAGGAGCGTGACAGCAGGTCAAGGGGGGGTGATTCTGCCCCTCTGCTCTGGTGAGACCCCACCTGGAGTCCTGTGACCAGCTCTGGAATCCTCAGTACAGGAAAGACATGGACCTGTTGGAGAGGGTCCACAGTAGAGCCACAAAAATGAACAGAGAGATGGAACACTTCTATGAAGAAAGGCTGAGAGAGTTTGGGTTATTGAGCCTGGAGAAGAGAAGGTTCTGTGGAGACCTTTTTGCAGACTTTCAGTACTTAAAGGGGACTTATAAGAAAGATGGGGCCAGACTTTTTAGCAGGGCCTGTTCAACAGGACGAGGGGTAATGGTTTGAAACTAAAAGAGGGTAGATTTAGACTAGACATAAAGAAGAAATTTTTTACAATGAGGGTGCTGAAACACTAGCACAGGTTGCTCAGACAGGTGGTAGATGCCCCATCCCTGGCCAGGCTGGACGGGGCTCTGAGCAACCTGATCTAGTTGAAGATGTCCCTGCTCACTGCAGCGGTCTTGGACTAGATGATCTTTTGTGGTACCTTCCAACCCAAACTATTATTTTCTAAAAAAAAGAAACAACCACACCCTGAAGCAAGGTTGAGCCACTGTGGAAAGCCTGAATCGTCAAGGGAATTACTCCCTCTCTGGGAAACAGAGAACTATTGTCAGGTATAGTGCTCAGTCTGATTTTCTCAGGTTGTCCCCTTATTCTTTGTCTCTTCCTCTCCTCAAATAATTCACCAATGGCTGAGATGTGAAATTAGAAGAGAACAGGCTGGACTTGCCCTCCTTCAGCAAACAGTAGTAATCTGCAGAAAGAGATTTTGTTTTCCTTTCATGCTCTGCTCTTCATCATAAAGAATATTTGGCTTAAGGAGGTCCTCCTTTTGTCCCAGCTGAGCAATATAACACAATTGTTAGGTCTTTCATACACAAACAAGTTTTGGAACAGTTAAGTGTAAGCTTAACACCCAGCTTAACACAAGCTTCTCACACATAGTGATGATGAACTGACATTCAGAGAAGGAAATCACAGTTGTCTTCTCATTTAGACAGTAACTGTAATCCTGCTGAGCAGAAAACCAAAGGGAACTGTCTAGCCATGGCACAAAATGAAGGAAGGAACTGATAGGTCAAGTGGATCCCTTGGGAACATTTCCTTGGCTTAGATTACATGTATGGCTTCGAAGTCTTATGTTTCTCAAAGAAAGGGGATAGTGTTTTGTGACAGCTGCATTATATCATTTTATCAAATAGATTAGCATGGCCGTGGAGACTGGAAGGCCTACACAGTTACCACTGATGAGAGATGTACAGCTGAATCAGTTCTTCATAGAGTATGTACCAGTGGGTGTCCAGAGACTGGACGAACACCAACATATATCTTTTTAAACTAGAGAATGCAGTTTCTGCAAGAAAAAACAACAAAAAATATGGTAATTTTATTTTATGTATGGAAAGAAAAGCATCCACCTTAATGTTTCACTGATGTTCTGGTCATGTCTCTGATGGCATTAAGTTCTGCCTCTTGCTTAAAATTGGAGTTTTAACCTCTATTTACTGTACTTTGAAAGTACTGAGAGCATACAAGAACTTTATTTATTAATCCATTGGCAACTATGCCCTTTACCACAGATACAAACATTGTCTGTATCCCAAAGGATTTAGCAAACATGTCATAAGTAATTATAATTTGAAATTTGACATTCAGGCTACACTTAAAATGGACATTGAAAAAAACTGTTGATAATTGTTTTATCCAATTATATCTAGAGGGACTACAGCAGTACAGGTACCTCTAATATGGGATTATTAAAATGCTAGTTACCTCTCAGTCTTTGTCTAATGATTTTATAGATTGTCACACTTTAGCAGTAGGGAAGAAATTCAAGGACTGTGTTTTCATTTCTTACTTTTAGATTGGCTGCCTCAAATTACTTCCCTGTTTAAAAATCACGTGGCCACACGTCCTCAGCCCTTTTCTTTAAAACATCGACCATGTATCTGCTGCCATACCCCCACTGTGCTGAAGGAACTGAGACAAGCTACAAGTCTGAAAAGGGGGAGAAGAGGGAGAACAGGGAGAAATGTCTCCCTCTTCCTCTGGCAGAAAATTCCTAGAGGAACTCAGGCTGTAATGTGCAACTTCACATTAATACAACTCTGCAAGTCACCACCTTAAGGGTCTGATTCATCAGTAATGCTCTCATTTCATTATGCTGCTCTGCTGATGGAAAATGTACACAAGTAGAGGTTAACAGCTTGGTGCACTGTGGCTGTTTTTATTATGCTCTGTTATATTTGTAAATCTGTTCTTAAGAGCCAACATCAATGCAAAATGATTTAAGTCTGATACTACTTGAAAGAGACAGAACTTTTGCATGGCTGTGCAATCCCCAGTTGGGTTTCTTGCTTGGAGACCATGTATGACATTTAAAAAAGTAATAACAATAATAATCCAGGACTAAAATTTACATCAAGTCAATATAGAGTTAAAATCAGGGTATGAACCAATAACTTCATTGTGAAGAACTGCAAGTATGCTGTAAGAATTCTGAAATCCATGAGCATAAATATAACTCAGGACACTCAGGGTTAAGTTTATATTGAAAAAGATCCAATCACATGAAAATAAAAGATAGATAAGCAAGTTACTCATATATTAAGGTCTACCTGTCATGATACTATGAATGAAAACATCCATGAAAACTTCCAAAATCCTGAAAACATAACTCTGAGCTAATCCAGTACCACAAACACTAAAATACTGAAGTCATGACTGTGTTTATTAGATAGTAGTACTACAGGGTATGCTACCACTACTGTTCTCAATAGCAGAAGTGAGAAGACAGACACCTCCCTGAGACACAGCTCTTTCATGGCTCTTCTGTGCTGACAGAGGACCAAGCTAACAAAGAGCAACCTTCTTTTCACAAATCTTGCAACGCACAATCCCTGCTGCCATGTTAAAGGCTAATGTGACAATACAGGCAAGTCCAACCTCCTTTCCCTTTGCTCTCCTGCATAAGACTTAGGCATAATACAGTTATTAATGAGTACGCATTTTTAACCCAAAATCTTTTACTCTTTTCTGCTAGAATTCAACAGTTGTTTTAAAATACGGGAACTGCTAATAAAAGTTGCTGGAAGTACTCATGCAGAAAGCTGAAAAGATTGACAGTGAATTTTTTTACTTATATAGCAAAGACTAATTTGTGTTTTACGCTGTTTCAGCAGTCTTTGACTGTTTTCTTCAAAATCACTGGCTCAGTGGCACCATATGGAGCATGTTGAACTTAAGATACCAAGAATGTGTCCAAGATATATCTCACTCCAGTGTGTTAAAACATTCCACCCTGCAGCTGTCATTATAGGAATATAATTCATACCCCAAAGTTTAAAGAAAAACAGTGTAGCTTACTATGCTTACAAAAATACAAGATTTTTTTGGTTCCAAGTAACGGTCAGTAAATGGAGAACAGTTAATCTTAAACACTGCTTTCTTAAATATTTAAAATCTTAACTGATCATGAACTGCTTTAATACTGCATGATATTTAAGACTGAGAACAACAACAAAAAAAGCAAAAAAATTACTAAAAACGTTACAGTGAAGGGACTTAGATATCTAGATTTAGCATAGCCCATCATTATTTTTTTCTTTTCCATGGATTGCATTTCTTTTCAAAATTGATACATGAGATTACAGGGCAAAAAACCTTAGCTACATTTTTGGTAATGGCACTGAGCAAGTAAGTGATCACTGTTATGACATTTCACCTCTCTCTGGTCATTCCTCTCAAGTCTTTTGTTTGTTATCTCTGTTTAAAATGTAAATTTCTCAGGACAGGACATGTTTCTTACTCTGTTTTGTACAGTGTATAGTACTCCGAACACCTTCTATAAAGTTAACTGCTGTAATAATAATGGTAGGAGATAGGCAAGAAAAAAGAACACATGATGGTTTTCTGGAAAAGCTGCCTTGGGATGGACACATTACTCAAGTGGTCAGTTCGCAAGTTAGCAATGCAAACTGCCTTAGAAAAGGATCCACAGAACCATTTTAACATGCCAACCCGTCATATATTCTGTACATGACACGTTTCAGAGGAAAACTGTTTTAGAAAATTTAAAATTTTTATTGATACAATTTTTCATACGCCTTTGTCTGTAAAGTGAGGAAATTGTACAAGACACAGGGGAAAATGTTTTAGAAACCTTCTAAGGTTATCCCATAATAGCTTATTGATAAATGGTAAAATTGTATGTAAGGCTTAATATCCCAGAGGCCTTCAAGGGCAGGCAGTAACTTGTGTGTGTCTTGCTGGCAAGCTGGGGATCTCCTCTCTACAATAGTGTCAGTCTTCCATTTACAGCCATCCATGGAACAAAGATACTGATGCAGGCCTGAGCATTACATGCCTTATGTCTCTAGCCAGTATGATATTAGGGAGGCATTTCCTATTTGCAGGGAGTAGGAACATGAAAAGGATTTTCAAGGGCTAGTTGGTAGTTCAGAGCACAGAAGCTGGCTCTGTTGAGAGAGAACAGTAACTATGCTCAGTAATAAGTACTACTGAAGACCTTGTTATACTCTCCACATAGCTGAGACAGGCAAGATCCATAAAAGTGTTTGTAAAATGAGGAATTAAATTAGGAAAACATTGCACAGTTATACCAAATTTGCACCCCAGGCTGTTGCTGGGTTTGATGTGTTTGATTCCAGAAAAACAGAATGCAAGAAATAAAGAATAAAAAAAAAAAAGCAGTTAAGGAGATGTTATGAAAAGGTAAGCATCATAACTTGTTATGATCTTGATTTAAATTAATAACATGGTTTGGACAGATTAGTATAGACAATATAAGTTATATTTCAAACAGTTTCCAGGCTGAGTTGGATATATTTAAAATCTACTCTTGGGAATTTTATCTACATGAAGTATAATTTTTCTTATTCACTATCCTGAACAAGGATGTATTGCAAGAGGTCTTATTAGCAGACGAACAAAACAGCAGCACTGAAAACAGTTGTTAAATTCTAATTAAAAAAAAGATAATTAGAAAATTTTCCACATGTATAAAATGTAAAATGAGAGAGTTCTATTTATCTGGCTAATCATTTCTTGAAAGAACTATCTGTGTTCAAGGACCACAGGACTGGCCACAGTGGATCAGATCAGCAATCTATCTAGTCCAAGAACCCACCTCTGGAAAATCGTTACAAAGAAAACTGAAGGAAACCAAAAGTTTACAAAACAGTCTGGCTTTCTTTAAACGCTCATTAAAGAGTTGATTTGTACCCTGAAAATTAATTGTTAAAGGATACTAACTGTGGATAGCCATATTGTCTCATTATCTCATTCTCCTCATCCACCTAACACTTAAAATTGCTACTGTACCACTGAACATATAGATTTTGAAGCAGAAGAATTAATGGATTTGCTTTGTGTTTCTTTACATGAGATACTATTATAAAAATTGTTAACTTCAATAACAGCCACAAGAACGCAGGTCTCCATAATTTATTTCTCAATTAAGCATCTTCACAGTGTGTTAACATTTCTCTTTTATCTATTACACATTCTTCTCTCACTCTAGATCTGTCCAAACACCTTCCAAAGTAACCAACTTCTGTTAATTTCTGTTGCAGAGTTCTATACAGCACACTTTTAAATTCCAAATAAAATGAAAGAGAAACTCTTATTTAAGATTAGCAGAGGTGAAGGTTGGTTAAAAAGATATAATTGACATTTAGCTTGCTACAAAAACAACTCTAATGGAAGAGGTGCAAAATAAATAGGTATGCTTTGAATAAAGTCTGCTACCATAAATGAAAAGATAACTGCGGGATGACTTA
Source organism: Streptopelia decaocto (assembly GCF_964273445.1). Lineage (NCBI taxonomy): Eukaryota > Metazoa > Chordata > Aves > Columbiformes > Columbidae > Streptopelia > Streptopelia decaocto. The sequence goes on from NC_138659.1 coordinate 49,507,875, forward strand.
CGTTGTCACTTTCATGCCAGCTTAACAATTATCCCAAGAACATAGCTAAAGATGACGTTAACACACTAAACACTTTGATATTGTTTTTAGTTTGCTCTACCTGAAATATATACATGCACCACTTATCCTGGGACACAAAGCTTGTGTTTGAAATATGAAAGTAACTCATCTGGAAGTAGAGTTAATATGGAATCTTGAAACTTACGGTTTCCATGGTATAATCTAAATAATGGGTCCACCTCCCACCAGTGCTACGCTTTAGAATACTCATACGTGTGTCCACACACCTTCTGGACAATGCAAGTTCAGAGATGGGCAATGATTGGGCAGCGTAAGACCATGTACTTCAGTTCTTTTCAGCAGTTTAGATTCTAGAAGAAATTAATTCGGTTCCAGATGATGAGTGTTCTTTTTGAGCAGTTAGATTCAGTAGCTTGACTCATTATCGTAATTTGCGTATACCAAGATGCAGCTTCATCCAAATTTGGCATTTACTTTGATGTTCAAATCAAATGCATAGTGTTTGGCAACTATATGTGCAGAATTTAAATTGACTGCTCCATTTATCTGAAACTGGTACACGTCCAAGACCACTCACAGATGTATCTACTGGTCTAGTAGAAATTCAGACAAGGGGAAAAAGACACATTAATCATAGCTGCTCCAAAATGACATACATATTAAATATTGTGTGTGTTAAGACTATCTGACTGGCCATCCACATAGGTCATACGTGTTTCAAAAACAGTTAAGAAAAAACTTCAGGTGAACCTATGGTGAAAGATAACTACAATTCCATGAAATTTCAGATATTTTCCAGTTGGAGGAAGGCCTTCCTTTCAGAGCAATCAGAACTACCTCAACAACACAATTTATGGCTACAACTTCATTTCTCATAAAAATGCTCATTAAAATTCTTTTAAAAAAGAAAGAATGTCACGCAATCTGGAGAGGTCAACGGCCTGACTAGGGAAGATAAAAATGCCCTGGTCTCTCAGAGGAATTCCACACTAGAAAGACACTTTGTTAAAAGACATCCTGAAGACGACCTAATTCTGTGAGGTCTTTCACCTGCCAGAAATCAGAGATATTGCTAATAGCTTGGCGTCTCAGAATTTAAAAAATAGTATCCCTCAGAATGACAGCCACAGCAAACGAGAAATAAGCATGCTGTTGAATGGCACCTGCAGGCTGGCTTAGACTCAAAGAACAATAATATCAAAATGAAGAAGCATAATTTCTCAATAAAAACAATGAGTTTCCCCTGAATCACGATCCATCAATCTTCATCATCAGAAAAATTGATAATAAAACTCCTAACTCCAGAAATTTTTGGGACACCCTCAAATAGCCTATTGAACTAACAGGGCTGTACCTTGATAACAGCAGGAGAGCTTGAAAAGTATCACTAAGGCCAGTTGGGGATCCTAAGAGTCTTCCACTGGAATGTGTACCACTTTCCCACTGCTGTCAATTGCGTTTCTCAAATGCTAACGTTATTTGCTTCTTGACAAGGCCAGCCTGTGGCCCTATGGAGCAGGGAGGACCAGCTGGCTCCAAGTCCTAAGACCTGGACAAGAAGCAGATACTGGTGGCTGCTTCCGCTGTAAGGGTGCTGAGGAAAGTCCTTCACCTTAGCTACGGTTGGGAAGAAGACAGTTTCTGCTTGTCAAACTGCTGCCACTGAATAACTTGAGGATGATTAACACACTTGTTTGCTGAATTTCAAATTCAGAGTAGGGATCACCCTGTACACAGCTAGAAACGTGACCAAGAAACAGACTTACATGTTTCAAAATTTCTACCAGGCCAGCCATTAGGCTGCTTCAATTCTTCCCTTTAGAGCAGGGGTATCAAACCCATTTTCAATGGGGGCCACATCAGCCTTGTGGAGTACTAAAATTACATTTGGCCCCTTGAAGGCAATCGTGAGGCTTGTGTGGCCCCTGCTGAAGATGAGTTTGACACCCGTGCTTTTAGAGAGAAGCTCCTTCACCTGGAAAATACTTTAGTATGGAAAGCAAACTGACTCAATACATGTGTGTTTCCCTAATGTGACTGCAGATGTTGCTGGTTTTGACATGGAATATAAGGGTACAAATGAGCATCAGAGGACTTAATGAGCAAGTTTTTGACATTGTTACTTATCACGCATGTGTTTGTAGTACTTTTAGAATAATAAAGTAAAGGTTTAGTAGATCATATCTGTGAAGAATAAAGAAAAAAGAAGTGTAACGACTAGGAGAGATGAATTGCCTTAACTTAGAACAAAAACCTCTAGCACAGCAACTTCTCCACACTGCTTCCCTGGGAGGTCAATATTTAAACAAACGGTATTGTAAGTCAGAATGTGAGCAACAAATCCTAAAAATTTATCTTAAAAAGACTCTTTCATGTGACCGCAAAATTATCACCCAAAGGCCGTTGTAAATGGGGTGGCTTACATTTATAAACAAGGCAAGGTTTTAGAGATCTGTTAATATCTTTGGGAAAACCATGGGTGCTTTTACTTATCTTTAATGTATTTTAGGTACACTGCAACTATATTTTTCCTACTCCTTTTCAAAGCTCCTTCCCTAACTTTTTGACAACTCTTTGAAAAAATATTTAGAAATTAATAAAATATTTTTGCAACCCTTACATATATTTATGACCCATTGTATATACTTCATAATAGGAGTGCACATTTAGCTTTCCTTTTAATGCCATTTATAGGAGAAACAAATTATTTTTTAATTGTATAATTAGTAAATTTAATCGATAAAAATGCTGAGTACTATCAATTCTAATGTCTTAACTCTAAATTCTAATTAAAAAATTAAAATACAGATGTTAATCAATAACACTTGAGCAGAAGTAATTTCTAAATACCGTCAATGTATATGTCAATGCATGATGGAAAAATCTTTTTGAGTTTTTAAATTATACATAGCACTTTTTCAGTAATCTTAATGAAACATCAGTGGGTTACATTTATTCTTATAAAATCTACAAACAGTAGGAATCCCAGTGACAGACGATTATATAATTACCTGGAAAGAAGAGAGGGTTCAAGTGCATGGTTTTAACCTTCTGTGTTGAAGAAAGTCAGAAAAATAAAACTACTTAATAGATTTGTAATCAGATGTGAAGCTCTCTCGATGGAATAAAAGTATTATTTGAGCTATATAAGCAGGGTGAAGGAAGGTGTTGATAAACATAAGAAATAAGGTTGAAACTGCACTTTTGAAAAATTTGTGTTATGTAATAGTACAGAAAAATATGTTAACATAATAAAGATACTGTCAATTCTATTCCAAAATCTCCAAACCACTTTTTCAAGATTACTTCCTTATAAAACAGTTTTACAAACAAATACTAAAAGCTGTTCTAAGGCAGTTTCAACTTACTTTTGCACAACTACGTGTTTGCATTTTGAACGTATTTCTTAAGTGGCTTCGGTGTTAAAATCATTACTGAAACATTTGCAATCATACAGACTGAAAAACACACGTACTTTTAGTCTCTGCATTCATTATGTCATATTGCATACTTTCTTGAAAAATTTAGTTCAGAGCAATTTAGTTTAAGAGCAGCCTCCAGACCCAGCTACAACACATGATCACAGGCTTTTGAACAACATTGTGGACTTGCTACTGGCTCCTTGACTATCCTTCCCTTTCTTCTCTTCCAAATACCCTTTGTTCAGAATCAAATTTATAAACACAGGAAGCACCAATAAATATTCCTTAGGTAAATACAAGCTCTTTAATATAAAAACCTCTGTCCAAGAACTTTACAGCTAATACCTGAACTCTTCCATGCATAATAACATTCAACTAAAAACCTGCAGACAAAAATACGTTATACAGCTCTAGTCAGGATTTGAAAGGATATTGCTGTAAATACTGTACTAGGGAAAGAAAATCTTTAAGTCAGACAATGTCCCTAACTGTGTTCCTTTGCTATATTGCTTGGGAGGGCCCAAAGATATAGACTGATTAAATCAGATGAAACAGAGAGGTCATCAGGCTTTCTAAGTCCTCTGTACCACCAAGTATGACCCTCTCATCTAGTCAGATCCAGTGATCTTGTTGCCTGGGAAAGCTAGACTGGCTCTGTGATTCAACAGTAACCTACCCCACAGAAGTTACTCTTGCTATGGATATAAAATCGCTAAATCAGACTAAAAGGGATAGATGAGACTACGTGATAAGGGCAGGTGATTATGATTTAGGTGTTATCCATGGGGACAACATGGAACTGCAACCTTAGAGTTCACTGTAAAGGCTGTAATAGGGGGAGAACCCTCAGTGTATATTGGCATGAAAGGCTTTCACATGATCTAACAATGCTTGGAATCAGAAACTGGCTACATATGCCCCACAGGGAGTAACGTATGTATGTATGTAACTAAATTTTATTCATACTTATTTTTCCAGCTTTTATATTACATATTATCATGCTTTTGCCCCAGTACTGATTATTGAAAATGCGCATGCAGTTCACCTTCGAAAGGCTTTCAGAGACATATATTATATTACACTGAAAACTGAAAGCCAAATTCTGCACGTCTTTCCCTCCAGTCAGGTGAGTTTTGTCCTGAATGTATCCAGCAGCTGACAACATTTCAGGATGCTAACTGAAGAAAAAATCTAGAACTCCATTTTGCTTGCTCCTGGCTGTCTCGCTATATGACCTTGGGCAAATAACCTCTCAGCTGTCCACCTGTAAAACAGAGACAAGACTACACACCCACCTTATTGGTTTATTCTGAGCTTTAATGTTTATGAAGTGTTAGGAGACGCTCTGGGAAGTGCTACAAAGTGAAAAGGGTTATCAATCATTGTCAGTAAAACACAAGCTGCTGAAATACAGTGAAATCTGCCTTCCTTCCTTACAGGACATGTTCTGTTTTGTACTGCATTCTAACTAGTCTTTGCAATCTTAAAAGTATCTCAACCTTGTATAGCATAAGGAAGGATAAATATCCCTAAGCATTCTGAGAGGCTACCAGAAAATACTTTTACTTTTAAGAAGTGAAGCCTGTTGTAAAGTATATGCTGCTCTTCTAAATACCTGCTTGTTTTCCATAACAGGAAAGAAGAAAGCCATTTTTGAGACAGGATTCCTAAATTGCTTAAATAGCTAGACATTTAGCTGAAAGCAGCACTAAATATCAATTTAAATACTTGGCTTTCAATTTTGCTTTCATTCATAATGTACTAGGTAAACTACACTAAAATAATTACTTGCTTATTACTCATGAATTTCAGTGCAACAGCTGAGACAATGTAGATAAATAACATGATTAATTGAAACAGAATGAATCACAACAAAATATGTTGTTGTATAAGGTATGATTAACTCCACAGTGATTCATATCATTTCAGATAACAGGGCTTTTATCAAAGACGGCTGCAAGGCTGGGAAATTATTTTAAAGCATTTCATCTTCGAAAGCCACTGCAGTTCACAAGGGAGGCAAAAAAAATAAGAGAGGGAGAAGCGGATTCAGTGTCTGCAGCTGAAATAGCCTCAGGCTGTTTCAGCATCTTCCCACAGCACATCTTTACAACATGCCATTGACATTATAGACCTGCTTGTGCTAGAGACCCTCTCATTTTTCAGTTGGCCACAATTTATTAAATATTCCAATACTGAGAAAGCTAATTCTCTGAATTAAGCAGCAATATATAATGCCATAGCTTTCCTATAACTGAAAACACAATACCTGCACCACGCGGTAAGTGTCAAAATTCTACAAAGGCATTGAAGAAAAATAATATTTATTTTTCCTGCATTCAAAATTACAGTTTTTAATTCCCAGGCTCCCTCCAAAGACTATGCAGCAATCTTAAATGTAGGATTCATAAAAAGACATTGCTATCTGTTTACTGCAGTTTTGAAAAGCAAACAGCACCAGCAGCTGACCTTAAAAACCTCTACCTGTTAAAATAGAAGATGAGATGTCTCCTTACAAAATTTTTTCCCATGTGTATTTAATAAACTGGGTCAGAATATCTGACTACAATTTTTTAACTTAACCACAGACTCCCTGTAGGGGACTGTGCAAACCTCAGTCTCTCACTCAGTCTATGAAATGAAGATGATTACCCTCACCTGTGGGGCAAGTTTCTGAGAACTTCTGAAAGCATGAAAAGGAAAATACTGGCATATAAATTGAAATGCAAAACACTGACACCCAGCTTAATTCCATTTAAATTGATTAATGTTTCTGAAAATGTAATTAAAAATGAATAAAGATGTAGAAGCTGAAAGTAAAGGTTGAATTCATAAGGAAGATAGCTTGCAACCAACCACTGACAGAAAATAACTCCTCAATATGAACCAGTTCCAGTAAGCTAAAAAGAAAGAAGCAAGATCTCTTAAGGGCTCTTTCCATAGCATACATGCAAGTTAGGAGTACAGTAAAATGAGCCTCTTCAAGCTACTAGTTTTCAAATATGGTCTAATATTTGTGTTCTACTATTAATTTCAAACATTCGAAAAATAATTTTAAATGCTTACTTGAAAATACTTCAAACAGAAACAACAATTTGGTGATATTTATGGCATGACAAGCCATCCTTTGCTATGTTCCTTACTTCTTGGCCCCATCTGATACAAAAGAACAGACTGAAATGTTTGTCTCCCTCCCATTATTTATGGAAAATCAAACTGTATTTCCCTTCCTCCACACACTCTATTACATCTGCCACTTGATTTTCTCCTGTCTCCTGCCTTTTAATAGTTTCTTCAGAAACAGACGATTCACCAGTGTGAAAGGACATTTAGGTAGTGTGGAAAACTATCTGCCAGGGATATAAACAACAGCAATTACACTGGTGTAAATTCAGATAATTCAGTTATGCTGTTATGAATGCACACTAGTTTAAAAAGAATCACCATGAAGCTCATTTATCTTACAAAAGTGATTATGTCTCATTCAAGATTCTAGTGAGCTGTGGGCAGGTTCCTAAGCCTGCAGGTATCAATCTGCTCCCAGGTGATAATCCAGCAGAGAAAATTTGCAGGTGGGACCAAAGGTTGTCCACACTGTCATATCTTAATGTAGCATATCAAGCTATGTGGAGTGAAAGTTGTTTACAAAATGCTTATACGTTACAGAAAGGGAATAGACCAATTTGTTTGGAAACTATCATTTAGGTGTAAATCCTGGTGTGCTGAACACAGTTTTATGCCAGAAAACTTAGCAGCATTTCCATTCACTCCCCTGGTTAAAATAAGCACAAAACTACAGACTGGCTGCAAGTTCAAAATGAGGAGCGTGTTAACCACTGTTATCAGTTTTAGATTTATTGTTTTTCCTTGTCATTAAAGAGATTTTTCCACATCATTAAAGAGACCTGCCTTTATAAAGCCTTACAAAGGTTCTTAAAGGCTGTGTTTAAACCACATATATTTGTAGATATGTTTCTGTTAGTATTTGATACCTCACTTGAAAATATTTTTAAATTAAGGAGGCACAACGTACTATTGTGTGATAATTGTAAGATGAAATGATAATAAGACCCATTCAAGATCTTACTGCATACAAAGACACCTATCTTTTTAAAGGATTCATAACTCCAGAACCACCACTAAAGTTGTCATTGCTTTTTAAAACATGTAAGTCTTGCATGCAACCTTCTTTCTTCTCAGCACGTTTGCTGTCACACCAGCATCCATTTCCCAGTGAGCCTGCAGAAGCATCTGTCTTTGCAGAACTTCAGTTTACAATTTTGTAATTAATTTGTTCAGAGACTGCATGTTTAGAACTAACAGCTCTTTACACTAGACAGGAAGAGGATCTGATTTCCAAGAATAATTGTTTTCTTAGTTTTCTTTATTATATTTGTGCTTTTGAAAAAGCCACAATTTCTCTTTTACATAAACTCCTCAACTTTTACTGATTGCTGTACACTGTATACCGCAAGCTATATTGTTTGGTTATGGATTTTGTTGTAAAGCAATAGATGAGGAGCTCAGCATGCCCGTAATTCTCAAGCCTCTAAATTTTCAAATTTCTTAGTGATGTCCTGCCTACACATAGGAAGAGAACCTAGATGATCTTTACCACATCCATATCTTAATAAATATTCCTCTGAGTCACGAAAGACTGCCATATGCAGGGATGAATCATGTGAAAGCTTTGTAGTTCCCCTTGATTTCTGAAGACTTCACAGAAAAAAAATTGCTATCCAGCTGCATGGCCAAAATACACAGACTGTTCCCTCTAGAAGTAGTTCCTTCCCTGAGGAGATGCCATTGTAACTCCCATCTTTTGGGGAAAGCAGAAATTGAGTTCAGATTCCTGTGCCCATTATTGACTTAGATGGATCAAGTATATCAGAGACATCAAGGTTTAGCCCTGACTGGGAAAGCAGAAAGAGGCCTGGGCAAGAAATATATGCAAATGTAGGCTCCTTTACTTGCCTAGTACAATTGCTGTGTAGGAAACATTCCACAACTCTGTGCAGAGATGTAATTTTAAAAGCTTTCACTCCTTTGACCACTCTGTTACTAAAAGTTACTTTGAGTTGTAAAATATGTATTCTAAGGTGAGCTTTTACAGACAAATTAAGCAGCAACTTGTGACAAAGCAGTTATCATCAGGAGATAATTGACCTTATTTGAGAGTTAAGCATCCTGAGGCAAAGTAGAGTGTGCTTAATCCTGGCAGGTTAATTATCCAGTGATTACGGTATCTTGGAAGGTATTATTGCTAAGAACCATTTGCAAAATGACACTATTAAAAACCCCCTTAATTTAATAAAAATTAAAAGCAATGACAATAATCAAGTTCTCCAGTCATGTATTGCTAGATAATGACTGCAGAATGGCCCTAATTGGTTAGCAACAATGAACATATAATTATTCCTATTCTGAATGTTCTGTACTAAATTTATTATATAAAGTACAGTTAATAAGCATCAAAAATCCAAGACAAGATGTTTGGCTAGCTATAAAAGGGATTTAAACAATTGATCAAAACATGAGTGGTCAGTGGGCTAATGCTGAAACTGACACATGTACTAAGTCGTTATCACAGCATTCAGTGTCTCCACTGCAGTTAAGAGCATGCTGGCTTTTACATTCTAAACTAGAACATTTATTCTGAGGGGTTTATAACTTGCCCATTTTACTTGCCATCTGGCTGAAACTTGAAATAACTAATCTCCTTTCAGATGTAAATTTTTAAGTAGAATATGTAATCTAAAATCACTTTGCCAATTGTTTTTAGTTTAGGAATGGCAGTAATTTGGAATTTCGCTGCTCTTGGATGTTTTTGTATTATTCAAAAAATAAACAGCTCCGTGCTTAAAAATAAAATTGTATTGGTCTGTAATGTGAAGATAAATATAGGGAAGAACAAAAATCATATCTGAGAGTATTGTTTGAACTAATAAATAACAACCACACCACTTAGTATGCCTTTCTTATATGTTAACTTAAAAACTGTCAATATCTCACTAGCAAAACTGATGGAAAACACAGCAAAAAGCAAAAGCAAATCACAGTAAATGGGCAAAAATTTGGTGTTGGTAAGTTGAAGTGGTTCATTGCCCATCAAGGCATACATAAACACAAAAACATCAGGAATGTACTTGTAGATGAAATTAATACAGGAGGAGAAAAAGCCAAAACAAACCAACAACGAAGGAAGTTACTAGAATGCTGAATATGTCAGAATGAGCGGTTCTGGAGTTTTGCAACTTCTCTTTACCACAAACCATATGCAGAGTGCAGAAATACCGACAATCATAGGATACAGCAGCTACCAGAAACTAGAAGTACAGCATGCCAAGAGCATGATTTCAAGTCACACAGAAAGACAAGAGAATAAACCATGCAAATAGTATTTTAACAACTCAAAAGCAGTAATGACCAGCTTATATAGCAGACAGTGGAGAGCAAAAAACGACCAGGGTTTCAATGAATTAGCATAAGTAACAAAGCATAAGAGGCTGGTACTCTGAGGTATATATATAGTACTGCCACGCTGAAGGGTGATCACTTATATTTAAATAGCATCTTTTACCCTGTAAGACATCAAAATACTTCAGAAATTGCACACAGAAAATGCATCGAGTCTTTTAACAGTCTTACACAATATTTTATGACAGCAGGTGAATAATGCCATAGCAAACTGAAATGGAAGGGGAAATTATGGTAGTCTGAATATAATTTCTAAAATTGGAATGTCATCAGTACAGCAGACTACTGCTTATAATGTGTGCAAATAAACAAAATGTAACAACTGATGTTTTGTTGTCTGAACAACAGCACCTAACGAACCACTGTGATGTGAGAAGTCTCCTAATAGGTCAATGAGGCAGTATTTTATATAAAAGACCAGCAAGGTTTAATTCCAGAAGTATCTATGAAGCTCTCCCATTCAAACACTGACTAGACTTGGTATTACTTACTTTGTGAAATCTGAAAAGATTTTTTTTGCTGAGATTATACTGCTATTAAAACAAAATATTCAGTAGCATCTTTGTGAGGAATGTATTGTGGAAGACAGAATAAAGGTAACGGTTGGCAGTAGCAGCAAAATGTCAGGAAAATACTTCTGCATTGTTAACTATAGCTAAAAAGGTTTTCCTTATCCTACTGCATCAAAAACACAGCAATTTTCTTTATTTATTTTAAAGTCCTATATCTGTAACAATACTAGCCCCTAATATGGACATGTGGACAACACTGTAAAAACTGACTTGTGTTGATGCAAGTCCCTGTATCACAGTCAGGAATAAACACTGACAGGAATAAGCTGCTTTTCTGTAATTTTCCTGTATTAATGTAGTTACCTTGAGAGACAAACCCACACTTCATTTAGGTGTGTCACATTCTCCAAGGTTTTTTTAAACCTTTTTTGGCTGAGCAAACTAATAAATATCTAAGAACACTTTCTGAAATAGAAAAAAAATAATCAAAAGTGATAGCGCTACAATGAGGGAAATCTGAACTCATATGGTCTACTACCATGGACTTGCAGGCAGAACTTCATGCAATCTGTTTGCCAGCTGTTGCATAGCAAAGATAAGCTTTCCTTAGATGGACTGCCAGTCCAGCTACCATAAAATTAATGAGAGCCTTCTAAACCAGTTAACCGTTTCTTAGTTTTCTCCTCCCACTTCTACCCAAGAAATCATCTTCATTACAGAAAACGCTATTAATAGCACCAGTATGGGTATAGAAACAAGTTACGGAACCTCAGCAGCTCTGCAGGAGCCCTTCATATGTTTTCTCCCAGCAGAGAGTTAATTTCTGGGTGAGCACATCATGTACATGGACAGTTACTACAAAGCAACCAATGTGCTGGACACAAACAGCTAGATGCAAGTGGCATGAATACTTCAATTACTTTCACAAGACTCACCGTCTCATTTCCAAAAAGGACATCGACATAAGGCATGACTTTCATCATAGGCTCTTTGTAGAACTGGCTAATAAATGGTGCAGAAAGATTCAAGCTGAAGATCTTGTTGTTTGCAGAAGCTTGAGCAGCCACTTTTAATACTGCTTCTGGTGACACCGTCAGGAAGAATCCCTGCAAGCATCCAAACAAATCAATGCATGTTACTAATTTCATGTTAGGAACCACATGAAGTATGCTGCTTCTAGGTCTCCCCCAACCCATCTTCGTCATACATGTACACAGATAACAACTTCCAGAAAATACCACCTTTCCATTACAGTATTATGGAGGTGACAAAGAATCTGCACATGCCTAGAATCACAGCCCTCCAAAATTAAACATAATCCTCTACCGCTGTATTCCATTTAGTATGCTTTCCCATGGCAGCTAAGACTAATGTTCATATTTTAAAAGGTGATATAATTCTAAACACCACTTTCCAGCAATAGTGTCAGTCAGACTGTGCTGCCTAATTCTGAAGTCTGGTACGATGGCTCTATACACAGCTAGGAGATTAATGAAATCCCTTGCCTGAAAAATTATTACCTTGTTTATAACAAATATGGTGAGTATGCTGTCATTATAGTAGCTGTTATTGTTTTGCGGGAAAAACCTAGGGGTTTTCACATTTCTGCACATGCATTTTACTTACCCACCTCCCAAAAGTATTGCTCTTTATTTTAAGTATGAACATTCCAGTAAGTATCAATTGTGAAACAGAACAAACAGAACTCAACCAGAAATTACTATTTGTCTACTGAGTTGTGAATGCCAGTTTCAACCTGTGTGAAGAACAAGTCAAGGCTGCCATTTTGAATTTAGCATTGCAGATGGTTACCTTATCTGCACAACTTCCGGGAGTTACGTAAAGATCCCCAACAGCTTCATTAATCTACTAATTAGAGAAAGGCTTAGTCTTTACACTAATTAATCAAATTTTGTATGTTTCATATTTATAATCCTAGAAGTAATTTCACTAACTGTTCTCAAAATTCAATGAATAGCAGTGATTTTCAAGTAAGAGCAGCAAGTGTTAAATTTAAGGCCAGAGATAATGTCTAAGGCACAGTAACAAACAACTTTGAGAGGGATCTGATAAATCAAACACCATCTCAGTCCTGTCTGTAACATCACTGTTATACTCTAGAAGGTATAACAGTGAAAAAGTCTTATTTTCCTGTTTTTATCCATATTATTATGTCTTCAGATCACAGAATATCTGTATTTTTATCCTGCTTACTTCAGCTATCAGATCATAGACATTCCACTTACTGGAAAAAAGACTATAATGAAGAGTCTACAGATGAAAGACTACTTAGAAAGTCTTTCTATTTATTTCTCCTTACTCCATGCTCTCCAGTCTAACAAATACATGCTTGATTTAATCTGGGCACAATTCACCACATGACAATAAAAGTCCAAAGGGCACAAGAATGCTTCAGTACCTTGAACAACTGGAAGCCTGTAAACATCCAGGTTTCTTTGCTATTTTTAGAATCTGAAGAATTAAAATGAACAGTTTGTATAACATCTTGTCTCCATAGCAATCTCTACCATCTTTTAGTTTTTCATTTAATGAACAGAGTTGGATTTTTTAATATCTGTTCTAAACAAAAAAATAAAAACCTTTCAAGGCTAACATGTTGCCAGCTCTGGATAAATCACAGATCACTATACAGTGGTGTACGTAAATGGTAACCTGGTCAAATAATTAGGCTTCTTACCAATTTTAGGCTGAAAACTTCATCTGAACTAAAAGACATCTGATTGTAATTTAAAATACAGAACACTATCCCCATGAGATCTAACTCAGGCCTGCATCCAACTCCCTTTTCCTTGGAAAGGCAACGTAAAAGTACTGAGATACAGATAGGAGAGCTTGCTTTTCTGATCCTGTGAAGTAAAGGCCAGGAACTCTCAGAAGCCACAGTTCTGTCTGCTGGGTTTCCTAAAAATCACTGCTGCCATTTAATTCCATTCTTCCAAGAGTTTGCTATATTTTTATTTCAATAACTATTTGACATTAAAACATCTAGAAATTGAGTTGTGTGCATGGTAAGTCTTGTTAAAACTTTGCCAACTATAACATTTATTTGTAAAAAAAGTTGCAGCAGTAAAAAAAAAAACGTTGTAGAAGTACAATTCACACAATGGAATTAACAAAGTAGGAAGGAAATGTATAAAATCTGAGCTGAATGGATCTGGGTTTAAAGAAACCTAAGCAGTACCCCACTCCTTAAATATTAAATTGAGTTTGTCTGTAGTTTTAGTGGAATTCCAATTACAGCTATGGCAAATATATTTACAGGAACCCAGCTTCCTAAGTTTAAATTACAACTAGATAAGCCACAGACCACGCTATTGCAGCATGCCACAATTTTGTACAGGAATGAACTCCACTAAAACAAACATGTTTTCTTATGTTTCACTGGGATTCACAACAAAGTCACTCCGCGGCTTCCTTAGAACCACAGCCCACATGCTCTTGCAGCCGCCTCGGCTTTTGGTCCAGACTGATGTACATGAAGGAATGCCTGAGTCAACTACTCCTTCCCACTCTAACAACAGTTAGCCAACATCAGCTTTCAGTGAGAGAATAAGTGTATCTTGGTATCGCTGGTATAAAAGACTTCATATCTCACCAGTAAGAAGTTCTGTTCCCACTAATTAGAAGGCTAAAAGAGGTCCTTCAGAAGATATTCTATATCCACCTACACACTTCAGCCTACTTCTGAGAGTTTTGGGAACATTCTTACCCTCAAAACCCAAAGGTACCTTAAAACAACTATGAGGAAAATATCTGTAATCAAAGCATGAGACAGTTAACATACAAAAATTCCAATAGCCTTGGAAACTTATGTTGCATATGAAATGAAATGAAATTACTGTATATGTATCTCTTTTTGTGAAAGAATGTTGTACATACACATAACTGGACAGTGCAGTCAAAGAAAGTGAAAAGCAGCAATATTAAACCAAGAAAACCCAGTAAACCCAGTAAACATCACATGCTATCAGACATACTAGCAACATGCAGTATTACTTCGGTGTGTACCCACTGAGACTAAGTATACCAGATGCTACTGCTTCATGATGTGCCACTATTTTCTGCTGTTCAAAATATAATGAGCCTATTTTCAATGCCAGGAGGAAGGTAGCGCTGTACCACAAGCCAGAGAGCAAGGCTGAACTGACACATACACCAAGAAAACAGGATGATAGACTGAATTATTTATATGCATGTTTGTACATATATGCACACAAAACATGACAATACTTTTCTTATTCACTGTAAGCAGTCTTTCTGTTTAAATACAGTTCTTTGGTGGAGAAAAACATTTTCATCGTGGGAGAAACAAAAAGGGAGAAATAAGAGAAAGCCATTTGTGTATTGCAGACACACAGCTATGGGAGATACAGAGTATGTTTGTAACAAAAGCTTTTAAAATTCAATATTAAGATGCACATGACAGGACTAGACAAAGTCAAGAGAGAATATCATATTAATCTCACTTTTACAATATTCAGGAATTCTTTGATGCACCCTTTAAAATATGCCAGGGCACTGTGAATATAGGATTGTCTTTTTTACATTCACTTTTTTTTTAATAGACACTAGAGCACTACTGGAAGGATTTGGTGGGTTCACATACAAGCACTTCGTCTCTGCAAGTCATCTCTCTAATTTTCATCACACATAGAACCCAAAAGGCTTCTTCTGACCTACACTAAGCTCATAGAGCACTAACAGTAACAGATATGAGGGCAGAAAATGAGGATGTCAGAACTGTCAGCAGCACAGAATCAGAATGCTGAAGGACCTCACGAAGCCAGAAAAACTCTGCCTTTATTAGCGAAGGTAATTCTGTATAAGGTGTCTTGTCCAAACTGAGAGGTCTTGTCATAATTTGTTCACATGAAATAATGTGTTCACACTGAATTTGTCTGGATTACATACATGGAATGTTTGCACAATGAAGATCAAGGTGTTTTTATTTTTAAAGCCAGTGAGTATTTTCTTAAAGCCAAAACTGATATCTGTGACTTAGTGCACATTTAGACAAATCCAGGCTGAGATTACAAAAACCAGCTTTGCAATTTCAGGCTTATTATTGTTTAATAGCACAGAAGCAATGTTTGTAGAAGAACATACAGAGAAAACAAAAATTAGGATTTTCAAACCTACTACCCACTAAAATGCATTTGCCCTCTGCTTTCTAGCTCTTCTTCTCTCCTTGACACTCCTGTTTGCAGAGTGGGTTATATGAAAATAACTTTATCATATGAGTGACAGGATTTAGTACCATGGTATTCTGAGGTCATTTTGAAATGCCATTTGGTAACAATGTAAAATAAATAAATTGCAAGTGTGAGTAAAAATATTTAACTTTCAGAAACACAGATACAACAGTCTGCCGCCATTTAAGACAAATCATATTCTGCCAACATTAAAGGAACACATCATTTAATCCAAAATCATTTTATGGCAAGCATTTACATAAAAATGCAATTATGATGACATCACACTGTCATCCATCTAAAGGGTGGAATTTTTCAGGCACATAGAAAGTTTGACAGTTACATAGTGACAGTCCTGATAAATACTGTGGTTCAGTAAAGCTCTGCAGAAATCATCTAACTTCAAGTATGCTGGCAGTTCCAGTAAAAGAGTGAGATTGCTAACGTGCCCAAAGAACTTGCTCTGTTAAACAACAAATATAACCAAGTCAGAGCTTTTGGATCTGGTGAGGTTTCTTGTACTCTGTACCCAAAGAGAACTTCAAGCCACACACTTGGGCAGAAGAGGCTTCCCTCAGCTGTGCGCTGCCATCAGCCTCATCAGCGGCAGTCACACACAAATATCAGGGCTTGGAAAGAGTGGAGCTACAACACATGGAAATTCCTGGGATGGAGAACGAACGGCTAGGTAACTGCGCCAAACAGAAGAACCTGCACAAGGCTTCCAGGTGCCCTTACAACCAGAAAAGACTGAAGGACTTTTGTCTTGTAGCCTCTGAACTGCACAGAGCACAAATTGGGTGCAGACCATGCCCTGTGAGCCAAGGCAATGAAATCACCTTCCTTCAGAACAGGAACCCAAAGGAATCTCCTTGGAACACTGAAGCAAAAGCTTTAATCTGTCTTAGTACTTATGTGAGTTTAAAAGACCAGGGAACAATTTTTAAACTATCTTTAATGCTGAAGTATGTGAATACAATACTTGCAGTGTGCAACACTGTCAAGTTAGCAGACTTACTGACCCCCTACCTCTTCCTCTGAGTTTTGAGCATTCATACTTGCAACCTGTTCCTGCTTGAAATGATTTGTTAAATTATTTCCCCTACTGAGCTATGACAAAATAGTAGCAAATGATAGAGATATTAGACTACAATGTGGAAAAAACCTCCAGAAATAATTAACAAAACCCCACAAATTAAATCAACAACATGACCTATATTAATGAAGGTGCTTGTGCCTTAAGTAACTTTTTACCTTTTCAAGGAAGGACAAAAGCTCTATATAACTATCCACTTGGGAAATGCTCAGTCTGTAAATTAGTGAAATACATGGACATTATTTTAATCTGTGTACCCATTATTCATGTAATAATAGGTCATTTAAGAACTTAGAAAGTATGTACAGAGTGTCAACTACATTTTGGAACTATATTTTATCTTGTAGTGGTTACTTACTGAAACAAAACTCACTGCTTTTCATCCAGTTCCTACTGGAAACAGTTGTTTTAAATCAGGAAGCAAGGACAGCAAGAATGCAACAGTTTCACTGAGTAATTGTTTTGGCTTGTTCCTATATGCATTGTTTATTTTTATGAAAGTATTGCTTTATAACTGGAAAATGACTAAGCTGTAAACTATTGTTTTATCATTCTGAGTGGCCAGTGTTTCTGTTTCTGATAAAAGCCAAGTTTCAAACAGTTTTCAGTAACATAGGAAAAAACCTAACTGTCAGTAAATGTGCTTATATTGACCATGACACTTTCCTCTACAGTGGTGCCAACATGTCAGAAGGAGAGGATTGCTTTCAGATTTGAACAGCTTCTTTGTTGCTGAAGTGAACTCTGATTGCTGCCATATTAGTATCTATCAGATTACAACAGTAGCAGAAAACCTCCAATATTTGACATTATATGTTAAAAAAATAGAATTATAGAATTATTTCATGCATATATTAGTCATTTCTTTTTAAATTTACACAATTTGGAAATATTTTTCAATTCTGATTACTAGTGATTAAATTAAGCACTCTCCAGGAAGTTCTTCCAAGTCATATTTCAGACAAAATAATTGTGTGACATTCCTTATGAGACGTATACTCACAGAGTGTATAGATGAGAACTCCAGTAATGAGGTGGAGGTGTAAACACATATATGAGAGAGCAGTATTTTACCTAGCTTGGGTTTAGGGAAATGTCATCCCAAATAAAAATTTCTCCTGTTTCCCTGGAAACTGCAAAGTTAGTTAATCTCATTTTGGCAAGATGAATTAAGCTCTTAAGTTGATGGTTTGACACAGCTCCCTAAAGTTTACCCCTCTGTGAGGAAGCAAAAATTCTCTATATTCTTTGTGAAGTATAAGCATACAGTTTTATGTGAGTTTATTAAGCCCAGGGAGTGAGATGTCTGTTTTTATTTACACTGAATTTATAACAAAATTTTGGAGGAAGTATTAAACATCATCTGGGAGACAGGAGCCTAGAGGTTTTATTACTTTGATTAATAATTCAACCTTTTTTGCCTCTGTTTACCCACTTGCAAAATAGTTATAATGATAAATACACTTCCATTGGCAGAACCAGTGGGAGGTTTAATTACTTAACATTACTGGAATTCTGTGTTGAAAGGTATTATAAAGTACAGGGTATTACCATCAATAAAATACATGCTGCAAATCATATAAGCTAGGATAAAGAACAAACCACTTTTCTTCTTTTCTCTTACTGTCCCAAAACCACTTTGCCACACCTTCTCTTCATTGAAAACCAATTTAATCCTTACTCAGAAAGCAACACATCTTAAAATATATCTTAAACTGGGATTAAAGAAGCTGTTTCTTTCACCTTTCATCCTTCTAAAGTAACTTAATCAAAATTAGGTTTGCCCAACCTATCTACTAATACGAGGATAACATGCATACACCAAAAAGTAGTCTTGGGCATACCAATGATTGTTTAATGAAACAATAACCAAAAGTCTAAAAATTGGTAAATCTATTATTTACAATGTTTGCAACAATGAGATAACTGATTTTCAATCATAATTTCCACAATTTTGAGCACAATCTCAGGGTCCCTGTCGTAGCAAATGAACATTTCAGGAAGTATAGAATAAGATGTTGTTAATTTAGGCCCTTGATGATTGCGCAACATTTGCTTTTTTGTGTATGGCTAGTTACATTAATATAATTTGGCATCTCATTAATTATGTAAACATCAACCATATGTTGAATTCATTCAAGTTTGGTGTGTACATAATATTTACAGTATATTAGTAAATGGAGAGGATCTATGTAACTACAAATGCATAGAGAATTTCTAATTCTCTAGACAGTTAATCCTCAGTTTGAAAGCTCTGTAAGTAAACATCTTACACAAGCCTATGGCTTACTTAATCAAATAGCCTTGAAGAAGAGAACATATATAAGAATCTTTTAAATTACATGTGCTTATATCAGCACAATGGTTTATTTTATAAATACAAGTAGAACACTCAAGGACTAAAACAATGACTGACCACTGGTGTATTAGTAAATAATCAATAGTGACTGAATGGGTGTCACAAGGATCTTGTAAAAATGCGGATTATTTAATATTGTTGTACAAAGTCTTGTGGAGAACTGTTCAAAGCTTGCATATCAGTACTGCTTACTTAAGTATTTCAATATTCCATAGCCTGAATGTAATAAAAATTCTTCTGGTGTTTACATGAAGAGATTTTTTGGTTATGTGGCTTTTGGAATGGAGAGGGAAACCAATTTGTGCTTGCCCTTGCTGTATTTATAAATATAAGTTCTCATGGTCAGAAAAAGTGGAAAAAAAAAATCTTAACTAACCTCTTGCTCTGTACTAGTACATACTATATACCTGTGCCCTCACAGTGTCAAGATTCCCAGGTGATGCAGAGGAATGCAAGTCTTTTGTAATATTAACAAATACAGGAATAAGTCCATTGCCATGAAAAATAAGTCAGCTCCAGCATGACTTCTACACCTTATGGATTTCTCTGTCAACAACATGGTCATGCTATGAAAGGTTTCACTTAAATTCAGGTTAGAAAACAGATATAAGGTAAAATAAAACACAGGTATGCTTTTCCCTAGGCACTCTCATACTGAAACGCTTAAGCAGAAACCTTTCCTCCCTCCCCCCAACTACCTTTGAGATCTTGTAAATTCTAACAACATAGCAGCATGGGGATTAAACATTAATCATTAATCACATTAGTCATTGCCATCATCATTAGAACATATTTCAAGGGTCCAAAGAAAGAGCATATTATTCACTAATATAGATCATATCATCAGAAATCCTACACTGATACTGTAGCATGGCAGGTACAAAGAAAGAAAAAAAATAAATGATCAAGAGGTGACAGAAAAGATTTCTGAGGCTTATTGCACCATTCAAATGCTAACTCATCCTTTAACTGAGTCTATTTAAGTAAAACAGACTCACCATGGGCAAAACAGAGATCTATATAGAATCACAGAAACACACAGTGTCTTTTTAAAATGTAATTTTGCTGGGGAGAAAAAACAACACAACAAAAATCAAAGGATCCGAACTCCATAAATTGTATCAGTGAAAATCCAGAGCAGCTGTAAACGGAGCTCTGAATTCATTTGGTGCGCAACAGGGCAACCTGCAGAGCAACCGGTGCACCTGAAACCAGCATTGTTCGCAGGATGACTTATTCCTTGCACCAGAGTAATGACAAGTTTTATGTAATAATAGGACTTCTGCTATTTGCAAATTAAGGTGTAAATGATTAATAAAACAAACACCTTCTCCCACTCGCCAAGGTATTTGCTAGATAATTTTAAACAGCCTATGTATCCTTATGATATATTTCATTTAATGTATAAGCACCACTATTGCATAAAATTAAGTGCATAGTAAAATGAAATGCTCAGAAGAACTAAAAAAGTAACTGGCAAAATAATAAAGGGTGTATTTCTTCCAATTTCTGGCTTACCAAGTTTAAAAGTGCATTAACAGTTCCTTTTAAATCACTCTTCTCACAACTATAGCCCCAGAACCACCATTCCAAAAAAACTTCTTTCACAGCAAATATAACATTTACTATGAACATGCAATTAGGTCCTAATCACTTGGATTAATTACCACATCAGGGTTTACAATAAAACATTTATTGCTCACACTTCCACACACTAAAATTAATTATTTAAAACAACATTAATGTTATTGCTTGGCCTTTTTAATTTTCATTATATACTGTTTCATGACTTTGTTTCAGAACACACAAACAAACGAGGCTCGGGACCTACGCTAATTCTAGTAAATATTAAGATACATAGTTGAAATGTGGACAGTTGCTAAACTCTAAACAAAGATATTTTCACTTAAATTAATTTGGGCAATAATAATTGCCTGCAGAACTCTTTGAATGCCATGAGCTATGTATTATATAAGTGCTTAGCATTAATTATTATAGTCTTAATGAGTACTTCAAATTCAAAGGGGAGGCAGAATATCCCTAACTATTAGCCTTTTAGAACCAAATAATACTTACATTAAGTTCCTGCTTCTAATGAACTCATGAGCTCACACCTCAGAAACTCACTTTTAATAGCAGGACCACTACTGTAACCAGGGAGAGCAGTGTTAATCTTTTACTCCCAGTTCTTACCACCCGAGGGGAAACTTCTCTGCAAAGACACAACTTTCTGGAATGTCATATTATCCAGGGAATAGCAGTTTTCAGTAGAGGCTTCAATTTGCACTGTTATGCAAGATGCTTGAACACTCCAAATAATTTTTATTTTTCTACTGACTATTTTTCATACTTCTCTACTTGAAAATTACTCCACTCCTGTCACATTATTTTCCCATCTTCACAGAAAATCAGTCTACAGAAACAGGAAATATGAGTGAGCAAACTCCCCCCTCCCCCCCCCCGCCTTTAATTAAAATGTGTAATATTTGAAAAACAGCTTTAGATCAATAAAAGATCAAGTTAGCTGGTCAGCCTATGGCAGAGAACTAACCTTTCCTGATGCAGAATACCTCTGAGTTTTCAAGCTAAATGATTTTGAGAACAGGAAACCCCTGAAACTTATTGAACAAATAACTATTTGTTCCCTAAGAACGTGTGGTCTGTGACAATGCCCCTTTAGCCACCTTGGCAGGATAACACATCCATGCAGCTTCTCGGTCTTCATGAGCAGGTCTCCAGGGCCAATGGGGTTGCAGGGCCCTTCTACGGGTGTTATGCTGTGTTTAGTACTAAATGTTCACATGATGTACTGCTGCTGATAGGAACACTTGCAAATTACAGATATATCATTAAAAACGCTAGTGCCTGGCAACATGGGACTCAGAAAGCACTGAATGAGGCTGCTCACATACACACATGTTGATGCCATTTCTGATGGTAGGATTACATGCTACTGATTTTAAAAATACGGTGTAACATTGTACCTTTTTTTCTGCAACAATAGAAACATATGGGCAGTATTTTCTACTTAATGTATGAGAGACAAATGGATTTCATAAACTGTCATGTAAATGAGAATTTATAGTTCCAAATCAATTTACAGATTAAGAACAAGAAAGCAGAATACAAATAACAATTAAGAAAATCACTGGTAAGAGGTAATTAGTGACTTCTTTGGACTCACTTAAATCTCTCAAACTGTTACTTTATAGAAACAAAGTTACATTCAAGGAGACATTTCCAACATGGTAATTCCAGTTTTGGAAGATCGGCCTAAGCCCTTGAACCAACATCTCTCCTATTTGTTAGTGCCCAAATTAGTTTGTCTGGTTCAACTAAACTTGCGTATTCTCGAAATGTTGAAGTGCACAGGGAAAAAGAGGAGAGATTGAGATAAGAGTTAATGTTCTTAAAAATTGTATTTCAAAACACATAATTCAAACAAATTGTTTTTGAACCTCACATGACTTTTATAATGTCTGAAGAAGTCTCATGCATAAAAAGGATTTTCACAATAATGGTCAAATATTAGAAAATCCTTAGAAATTTCAAAACGACTGAACACAAAGCAACCGTGTAAACTTTGAATTTGGTGTAACAAACCTCTGGTGGTTCATTCCAACCTGAATTATCCTGGAAGTCAATGATACACTAGATATGTGAGTATTTGAAAAATATGGACAAAAGAATATGGGGACAAAATATAGAGCCTACAATGTTCTAACAGCTTCTACGAGCAGAACTTCATAGCAGAGCACCCTAGATACTGCATATACCTCTAACAATTATGTAAGAAATTAACTATTTTACCCTAAAATAAACAACACAAAGTGTATACATTTTGCAAATGAACCATGTAAATGCATTAGGAGTAGCATAACACCTTAGAGGTTAAGATCCTCCAGAGGCCCTTCAACTTCACATGGAGGCTCCCTGAATTCCCAGTTATGAAGTCAATGAGATATTAATACCGCCTACAGCCCTATACGTAGATTGTACTTTGGACAGGAATGAGCTCCACTACAAGAGTATTAACTATGAAAAACTGTTCCCTGCTCTTTTCTGCCCTTTACTTTAATCTCTGCCCATCCAATTTGCATCTTTGCAAACAGAGAGAATAAGAAAAATACATACTAAATCTATCATAATGTATTTAACAGTGTTAACTTGTGGGCTAATTTATACCGTATAACCATTATTTTCTACATTACAATATCAATGAATTACTTTGACATATTGGACACATAAAGAAAGACAAATGAAAAGGCATTCATTTTAAAATCATCATTTAAGCTGATGTTTTAGTGCTTTTATAAGAAAAGGAAGTTCAGATCTCACAAAATCACCTCCTAAATTCTGAGGGTTTAAGTCCATTCTTTATGCTAAATAAACATCATTTGCACTTTTTCAAACAGGCAAACTAGAACATTTTGGAACTGTATAGGCATATATATGTTGAAGCAAAATGCAGCATGCATTCCTCAAAGCAAACATGGAAAATCTCTGTCTCGAGTTTTTGACATATTTATATGTATCTGTGCCAATGACATGCCATCATTTACAGGAAAGCCTGATGATGTGGTATTTATTGGAGCTTGCTCTCTCTTCAAAACAGCCAATCACAGAAACCAAAATGTTTCTCTTTGTTCCTGTCCCTGCAACACCTCCTAATCAACATCAACGGTCCAGCCCAGTCAGGAGCCTCGTGAGAAACAAAACACTGGCAGAGTTCCATCAAACACTTCTACAAATAACAGGAAAAGAAAGTGATGAAGGTACCTCCAAACCAGAGTTCAGAAGCCATTGCTAAATATTTTACATTTCTTCAACCCTCTGATACTTAGTGCTCTAATTTTCTTCTGGAAGGGCAGTGGATACACACATCAGCTGTTTTCACAAAACTTTCCCTGGAGAGCAATATCTAGACAATGCTACTTAGAACATCTTTGCAGAACAAAATTAAGCTTAAGAAGGTCCTTTCTGAAACAGATGTTTGAATACAGCTATAAATCACAGGACAACGTATTCCCCTCTCCAATAGTCATGTTTATCTGTAGCAATAATCGTTGTTAATCAAAGGGTTAAGTAGTTGATAATGACATGAACGACAAAAAACTTAAAGATTCCATCCTCATTCCAATCTCTACCAAGCGTCAAATGTAATTATAAATTTTCACCAAAGATGTCAGATTCTTATGTTAATCTTTGCACAATCTGACATTGCCATTCTTCAACTTTTATAGATGTGAACAGTTATCACTTTGCTTGTATGTCACTACAGACAACATAATCAATAGTTTTAATATCTTTCTGTTCATACGTTTTGTTAAAATGAATTTTATGAATGCTGCTTACTTTTGTTCCACTATGAAACTTGTTACTACTTGAATAGAGAGTACTTAACAATAAACATTATAATGTATGATAGAGCAGTCAGGAAAAAAAAAGGTTCAGCATCTTTTTTCAGTCCCCATTTTAACATACTCTGTCCTTATCAAATTAATATCTAACAACAGTGACATGAAAGCAACACAATGGATGGCTTTGTTCACTTTAGATGTACTAATTTAAAGCACAAACTGCCTTTCACTCCTTTTATGCTGTATATTTCTGCAGTAAGGAAATCTAACTCCATGAAACACCATGCAAAAAATTATAACTGGAAATCACTGGTTTATAAAATATCACCTCTCCTCATCGATAATTTAAACAGGATCCACAACACAAATGGATTGCTTGTTTATCGTTACCATACCCGAAGAGTCCACAAGGCAGGCTGGAGAGGTATTTGTTCTGCCCCATCACCCAGGTGAAAGTACCATGCGGGCACATTCAGCTCTTCCTGCAGTTCTACAGCAAAACTCCTCCAGCTCTAAGCACAATCAGCACAGTTGTTCTGGACTGGAAACAGACACTGATAGATTTTCATAGAAGTTGCAAAAGACACTTGTTGAAAAATTGTTTATTGTAGGCTAGTGGCTCTTGTGAAAGTAAACTTGATCCTCAACATGCTTACCCATGTATCTGTTCTCCATGGATGCCACAAAGCAGGGAGACTTAAAAAAAAGATAATTTTTAAAATCAGTTACTGGGGCACAAAACTGAAATGTAAAGAGCTTTTACAAATGAACACCACTGTGCCAACAGTGAAAATGGTCCTGATTTTGTAATGTTTGCTGAACTTGAGTTTCAAATTGACTTTCCTGACACACAGGCTGATGGGAAGTTTCCCTTCTGGGCACCAATACAGGCAGAACTGCTCCAACAGAAGGAATGTATTCTGACTATGATGATTTAGCTTAGGTTTTAGGCTCTAGCTCAATGAAACAGGTATTTCGGACACTTAATATCCAACAAAGACAGTCGAGATTTTTCTATTGCCAGTGTCCAACTGATTTCCTCCAGTGTGACCTAGAAACAGTTAAGAGACTGCTTCATCCACACCTTCCTAGCTTAAAATTGATGTACATCATCACAGGAGAATATGTTTATGTCACCTAACTGTTAGGTTTAGCCAGAGGTTAATTACTGTTGCTTATTGGAAACTGCAGCCCTGCACTTGTCCAGAAGCAGTGAAATTACATGACTCCTCCTTGAATGAGAGCCTCAGATTTGTGAGGCTATGCACTTAACTTTGTAAAACAAACAGTACTGAAGCGCAGCCTAATGCACAACCATAACCTCTGAGTAATAATACCGTGGTATGGTTTAGGCTGCTGAAAAAGCCGATTTTGGAGAATGGGTTGCAGCACAGCAGTACTTTGGTATACATGTAAGAAACAGAGTCTGAGTTGTCGTCTGACCCTATTTACTCCTGACAAAGCGCATTTGGATGTGCAGAAATCTTCCTGTGCAGTTATTTTCCTGGCAGCTATTCCCCATAACGATGACCGCTTATATCTCTTGTACTCCGCCATATCCCTGTCCACTGTAATCTCAGAGCAAAGGAACTTCAGAATATTCACTGCGAATAATAGTCCTGGGAAAATGTTCAACAATTTCAAGACTGTATGATACATTTTTGAATTTAGATATTTAATAGCACTGATGACTAGCAATTTTCCACGATTACCATCATAATCATTCTATGTTCTGAAAAGAGGATACAGATGACAAGGAGCTGTTTGAAAAATTAAACTTTTATAAAACATCTTCTGAATATCTGGCATTTTGATACACTAATACAAATTTGTATTTGCCTTTGGATATTCTTCTTATGGCAAAGGGTCTGTCCTGAGGGGATCTGTACCTTGGTTTTCCTACAGTGAATTATGTATCTATTCAGAGATGACACTCTCCCAAATGAGCATCCAAGCCTGTTAAAATAGTCTGCCAACACACTGTGAAGATCTGGGAAATGGCACACCCTCACAAATGCCAGATGTAATTCTGCCCACATGAAAAGTCAGATGGATTCCTCCAATAAATTCCTATTTCTTTTGTCTGCCTCTGGGTTGACATATGATACCACTACAGATGTATCCAATTTGATTAAAATTTGTCCCATCAGCTCCATTCTGAAAGTAGAATTTTCAAATTTACCCAGAGTTTGTGCACATGTTGTGATAAGTTATTCCTAAGCTAAACCCCAAGCATTAAGTTTTATGTCATTGAGTTCAGCAAGGTCCATATCTAGTTGGACAATCTTCTGTGTTTGTGATTATAAAAGACAGCTATGTTTAACTAAAAGTGCTTGGATATTTGGGCTCCCATTTCAGTAGATTTTTCAGTTAGCACTGAAACTGGAATTATGTCCACTTTGGCTGAGATTGAAAGTCATCATAACTAGCAGAGCAGTTCAAACACCAAAACCTCCCACAGGACTACATGCAAGACACAAAGATCTCATCACAGCTAGCTCTCCAAATGCTAGCAGGATCTTTGCTAAGGAGCTGAACTATAAGAATAACATTCTTTAGTGTTTATGGCTTTATAGTGAAAGCTTTTCCTAAATGAGCGGCTAATGATGTACTTGAAATTACAGAGATACTGGTAAATCTGTATTAAGGATGTCACTTAATTCCTCCACTCCAAAGACATACCTAATGTTACAAAGTATATAGAAAACTCGCACAGTTGAAAGAAAACACAGTTGTCTATGGCCTTTATTGAATTTGATACTAATAAAACTCTGAACTATTTTGAAAACCTCATGTCCTAAAAATCATCATACAGTAGAAAAGTATCCGCTAGAAAGTTTTAAAAAAAGGTAGCAATCCAGAGTAATTTTTAAAAGGCTTTTTGAGTGAATATTTACTATGAATTTAAGCACAATAATTTACAAGTAGTTATATATAATACACTGAGAACAACAGCAGTTGCTACACATTCAAGATATTATCTAAGGGGACATACTGCGGAGGTTGGGTCAATATTTTTTGAATTGGAAAGTATTAAGACTTGACATTGAGCTAATATTGAACAATCTTGCACTGAATTACTTATATATTTAAAGACTGATGAAATCACTCTAAATAAATTAACAAAACAAAATACGGGTATACAAACACGCTGTTTGAGCTGTTTTGTGTACTGAAACTAAGCTTGTAATAATTCAACTTTTCTTTGTGTAGCATTATTACCCTGGAGAAAAGAGGGTGTTTTGTTTCTAGAAATGACATTTTTGGCATTATGCCCAAATTACCTGGGATTCTGAAGACACTGCCCAACAACCATCCCTCCCATTCCCCGTCATTCATTTTGTAACTAGCGTTCGCAGAGACTGATCACCTAGAATGTCCTTTGTTCTAAGTTTTCGTATTCCACTTTTGCCCTTCTCAAGTGAGAATATGATAGTTCAATACTATTCACATTTAAGGGAACACAGAGCATAAAAGTTAGTGATGCTCATTGGGCGATGCTTTTCTGCTTGGAGATACAGAAGGGAAAAATATTGTGTGAGAAACAGGGAGATAAATTTTAACACAAGTGTGAAAATGAATTAGGGTAACTGTTTTTGTCACTGTGGTGTCACGGCTGGCCCTGTGACAGAAGATGAGTCTCAGTCTGCATATAAAATGAATATACACTAAAAACTTTATTAATAGGAAGTATTAATTACTTCAAGATGATAACATACCTTGGATCTAAATCAGATGCTGCTCAAGGGTGCAGTGCGGATAACTAAGTACTGTTATAAGAGTGTCTTTCTCACATGAAAAAAAATACAGTAAAGATTCTGTACATTTCAGTTCTTGCACAAAAGTATCCAAAAGCATATAGGGGCTTCCTGTAGAAACAGAAAACCTCTAAAAGGGGCCTTCAAAGTTGGCAAAACTAGCAAATTTAATCTATCCACTTTCTTTTGACCTTTAAACCTGACCTGAAAAAAGTGTTCGGCAACACAAATTTGATCTCTAAAGGCCTGCTGCAGATCTCATTTTCTGCTGTTTTTCCATTAGGCATTTATGGGACTTGCTGGTGTTACAGGGGACTAGTAAAATGTCGAAGTAATCCTGCAGTTCCTGTGTATGAATTCAGCTTTTCCCTATGAGATGATAACATATTTTTTCCCTGCCAAGGCTTTTTCAGATACTGGAGTATAAGACTAATACCATAGGTGTGATGTTATTTTTTTTCATTTGGTAACATTAACCAGATCTAGCAGTTCAAGTGTTGAAACAAAAGAATTCTTTTCTGAGCCAATAAGGTGGCTTGGTGCACATCTGCACTAATTGAAATCACAGCATGGCTTTTCAGGATAGGAATTGTATCCAAAGCATACAGAGGATTTGAAGATCTTGGTTGTGTGTTTGTACATTCTCTTAAGTGCAGAGGAAACCAGCTGCTTCCATTTATGAACTGTGCTGACACATGTGCCTCAATGTACCAATGACATAATGTGCAACTTAGCAAGCTAAAGATTTGCCAACTGTTTTAATAATGAAAAGGAAAGCATATGTATAGAAAGTATGACAACAGAAAAGAATTTATGACAAAGATACCTAATATTCAAGTAGCACGTTCTATAATTTATGTTATACTTCATGAGGATTAGAGTTAGGTGATAAAAATACAATAAAAAGAACAGGTTATTACATCATCCTGCCCTTTCATCCACTGACAATGGCTTTTGATTCTTTCCAAGTTCCTCTCTCCTATCTCTTTGTCTATTGCACTGTTTTTCCATAACATGGCCATCGACTTCCAATGCAAATTCACTTTTCAGTCCTTTTATGCTTTAGTAAATTTTTCATGCAAGTTTGCACCACCAAGGCATAATCAAAGTCTCTGAAAAATTCTTCCCAACTCTGAAAACCTGAGTAGCTGTTTTCTCTTGATTAATCACCTTATAGTAGGATTGACCATGTTCTTGTTTATGAAGTGTTCTTTTCCTCTTGACTTGCATAACTTTTTCCTTTTTTGATGCTCTTATCTCCCTAACAACTCCTTCAGCACATCTCTTGAAAGATCCTCCTCAACGTTACCGAATATGGTTGTTGAGGTTGGTTTTAAGACATCTTTTCCTCTAGCTCTAGCCTATTTCCAGGTAATAATGACAAAATACATACATAAACTGATAGTGGAAGAATCTTTCTCCCTCTCTCTCTGTTCAAGTCCTGGCTTATTCTGTCCAAGCTGAAACTCACATTTTCAAACCACATTCTCAATTCAAATCTTTTTTAGGACTTTGATTCTTCTAATAGTTTCTGGATAACTTTACTTTTTAGTCACACAGCTCAAACGGAGCAGACATCACCTTATACCAACTGACCTTGAAAAACAAATCATTTCCAGTCCATATCTAATCAGACCACTTTCCATTCATCTCCTTGACTGTATCAAGTATTCGGCATTTGGCTCCTCTCCCAGGCTTTCATACTGATCTTAAACCAGATTATCTATGAGCATTTATCCGTTGCTACTTCATTTTTGAAACAATTAGCTATCTGCTTTTATCCCATTCTGTCCCACAAGCAGGTGAAGTGCTTCCCATAAGCCTGTCCTTTTCCAGATCCACGTCTAGTGCTGGAGATTCTGGGATACTCCGGCCAACATCACTGCGGTGTTCTTATTTGTACGTGTTTTCCCTCCTGCATGCTCTACAACAGGAAATATTTCTTTGAGTAACACACCAATGGGGCTTCGATCTGTCATTAAGGCTCCAAGGCACTCCAATAATAGGATGAAAAAAGAAAACATTAAGTTTGTGTGACACATCATAGAAAAAGTTCCAAGGACAGAGAGGAGAGAGGGAAGGGTTTTGATTGTGTTTTTATCTCATGCATGCTCACATAACACTGACCAAAACCAGTCCCGTCTGCACTCTGCAACTGTAGTAGAACAGAAGAAATGGAGGGGGGACCGTTCTAATTCTTTTGTTAAACAGCAAAAATAAAATCAATCATTATTGACTGATAATTTGATCCTGGAAAATCATAAATGCATTTCCGTTCAGGAATTAAATACTGCACAGAAGAGGGATGTATAGCAAAGACAATTAGGACCCTGACATTCTCATAAGAGAAAAAAAATTTGGTTCAATCAATGACTGAATTTCAGTGTCAACACAAGAAAATAAAGATTATGGCCACATACGATGATAAGTGTTTCTTTGAAAAAAAAAATTGTATAATTAAAGGTGCTAGTCTCCACATCAAATTCCACTTTGGATGTGGTTAAATTCCAGCTTGGTTAAGTATTTCCTGTCTATTTAATTTCATCCTGTAGATCCAGCTGCACATAGTTATTCCACACTTCCTGTCCTAAACTATCACATAGTGCTGTTGTGAGTCATTGAGCTGCTTCATTCTTTTTGATTCTTTATACGATGTATCAATTATGTCATCTAGAAAGTGTTTTAAGACTGCCTAAGAAGTTACCATAGATATCAGGCTATATCCTTAAAAAATAACATGTAGTGCAAACTTTAAAAATCCCAACTTTTAAAAGGTAATATAAGTCAACTAAGAACTGGTAGATTTTGGCAAATTATTTAGAGTCCACTATAAAAATAAAAGCCAAATAAAAATTAATTCCAGAACACAGTTTTCAGAAAAGTTACTGCAATTTCCTCATACATAGGCTGAAGTTTCTATGGTGGCATTAGGAGAAAACAACAACAACCAAACAAAATCCACAAAAAAATCCCCAACAAAAACGCCAAAAAGATTTAAAACAATAAGACAATTATACAAAATGAAAAAGCTGATAAATGTGTTTTTCTATATTTTCTCCCTTTCACTTCTTTGCATTAAATAAAAAGTAGGTGACAAAAGCAGAAGTATGGCCTGTCAATCACTCAGTAATACCCTCGCACTCTAACAGCTCACAAAGGATCAGAGAAACTGACTCCTCAAATAACACCTGGTCTAAAAGCCTTAAAAGCATTTAAAACACTGATCAATATATAAAGCTGAGACATATATAATCCCCAAAGGGAACCAATTCACTTTTATTCTGCAGTCAAAGGTAGAAATAGAGGTCCTTGACTGTCAAAGAACTTCCTGCTAGCTCCCACAGACTTGGTAAACCTAGGTTGTTGCTATCTAGGTTTGGTTTTGTGCCTTTTTTTGGGGAGAGGTGGGGTAGAGAAATCAGTCAAAGAATCCAGCATCAATTGCTTATATTATTCTTTTGTTCCCTCAGCCATGATAAGTAAAACCTCCGTGATCTGAACTCAGACACCAGGATTCTTTGACAAGCAGAACAGCACAAGCCATCCTTTAAGAACTTCTATTACATGTGGGGGAACGAAAAAGAAACAATGCTCTGGCCATGAACAGGTAACACTCAAGACCACGACCAGAACTACTGGCACTTCTAAGTGTTCTCCCCAGGTGCCTCCAACATGCAGTACTTGCCTGGTCACAGGCACTGAGTCTATGCATGAAACAAGAAAACCGTTTTTGGAGGACAAGAATATATTGCCAGTGTGGGTAAGCAAAGCAACAATATACCTAAACAAATGATAACTAAAACATTCATCCACATGGGAGCTGTCCCGTAACTCTTTTGTTATCTACAGCTTGAAAAATGAACACGAAAATGTACCTGCAGATGGCCCAAATTCCCATCACTTCAAACCCCTATTTCTGATGGTATGTCTAGGCATTAGGCCCAAACTCCTGAAGCATGTTTGTTCAGGCCAGCAGGGATGTTCAGGCCAGGCAGACAGGGAAGTAACGTCCGCTCTTGTATTGAAGCTGCATCACCTGAGCCTCTGCGTTACAACCATGACTAGATGACACACAAGAGCTCAATTACCAATGACGCAACTTAAGCAAAAAAACCCCAAAACTTAAGAAAAAAATAAATCCTCTCTGGACTGTACCACAGTGACAAGTAAACTCTGCTACACCTGCATCAACCAGCTGCCTCCATCTCCCCCTTTCTAAAGGCTGTCAGAGCTTTCACAGTGAAGTCCTCAGTGTACATCATCTCTAGCCCATATGGCTCTTGTGGGGATGTAAAAATGGCATGGATGCAATTCTGGCAGAATGCTTCATCCTGACATTGATTTTTGTTAAAACACAAACTCTTCTTAGTATACATACAACCAATTATGACTTTAGATCTAGTTAAGACAGGTCCCTGGACATCACCATAAGGATTTTGAATTAAAGTTCTATATAAATGAAGGCCAGTTGGTAGCTACTTTTTTCCCTTGTTAACTGACAGGAGCAATGAACTACTTATTCTAGTTTCAGTCTACAAAACTTACACAAGGTCCATCTACACAGCATTGTCATTTGCTCAAGAAACCTAGTTAGAACATCGCTTTTCTTTGATACTGTTAACAAACCTGGACTTCATCATTCAAGTGGATTTGAACCAAATTCATGTTATGAAACAAATTGGTGCTGACTGTGTCTCAAAAATAAGATAAACACACAAGATAAACATATGCTGCCTATGATACCAAGTGTCACAAGGCACTGACCCATCTTCTACCAATATCAGGGACAACATGTAAGTAAGACAACTTGCATTCATGCTACAGAGCATTTAAAGTCTGCAAAGACTTGTTATAATTCCTTCAGCACGTTCCGTTCCAGACTAATGACCCACAACAGTGAAAGAGCTGTTTGTTGTACAGTGCAGGTCAGTGCTTATATGCAGCTTCCCTTGACTTTGTTTGTACAAGTTACAAGTTGCTCTGGAGATATGGTAACAGTAAACTAAGCAAATGCAATTTCTCTTTCATTTACTCTTCTGAATATCACAGTACGTGATTACCAATAAAGTTTCTCTGCTCTTGAGTGAGGAGAAATAAGAGAGCTTAATAACATCAAAAATGCAAACATATAAACACATGCAAATGAATCCATGACTGTAAAAAAACCTGGACATACAGAAACACAAACAGGGAGACACCAGTTAAGCTATTTTCACATTCAACCTCAAATCACTTTTCCTGTAACATATACATAATGCTTTACATCAGTGTAACTTGAAATCAAGGTTTTATTCTTTCTAAATGTATTTGCTGATGTAGGGAAACATGACCAAACAATGAATCTCCATTTTGCGGTGGAAACACACAAATGATATTTGCTTTTTTATTAAAATAACATGTCAAAGATGTATTACAGATTGAACTTCCTTTTGGAAACTTTAGCTGCCCTGGGAGACAACACAGCCTATGATATTTCTTACTAAGAATATTCATAATACTTTTGGAAAAGTCTTAAAATCTAAAATATGCATGAAATATATGTTTTTCATGAGGTTTTCTTCCCCTGTCTTTTCCTCAAGAGCTCTAAAATGCCAGTTTTAATGTTTTAATATTTAATTCAATTCAGTTAGTCTTTTCACCCTTTGCCTTGTATAACTTAGGAGAGAAAGGTTGAAAAGTTAAAGAAAGGGGGAATTTATCTAATTAAAATGAAATCTTTTAATTATGTTATGAAACCACTCAGAGCAATGTTTTAGATTTGCTTCTGCTGTTGTTTGAAGCTGTGGTGTTAAAAATGTCCTAGTTAGAGTTACAGACTGTTCTAAAAAATGGTGAGGAATTTATGTAGGATTTAAAACAGACACATGCTTTTAAAGTCGAGAACCTTCAAATAGGACAGCTAATCCACACAATAATTCAACAACCAACCCATGCTCAAATTCCTAACAGATACCATATGCAACCTGTAATAAAAACTGCATCAAGGTATTTGAAGCAATGGGATAATTTCATTTTCCACTTAAGAGACCTATTTACTTTTAATTAACAAATTATTATAAGGTGCCTGAAAACTATTCCACCATTTTGCATACAATGCTTATACTGGAAAGGGTCTTGAATGTATTTTACTGTCTAGGGAGGGTGAATTATTACTTAAATGCATTACTATAAAATCGGGTATCATTTATTTAAATATACCTGACAACCATATACCACAATGATACTTTCCGCCTTTACCTTTTCTGTAACTACAACAGAAAGAAATATAGGACAAAATGATCCATCTGGTTCAGAAGTAGCATACACCTAAGTTAAAAAGCAAGAAGAAAAGCAACCTCCAGAGTTCAATGCCACGTATTTTGTAATGGAAAATGGTGCTTTGACAATATAGGAACAAAATGTAAGGATACACTCGATTTGATGGTTTAGCCTTTACATTTTTCTATCCACTTCTTCATTCTCTCTCAATGTCCTCATCTTCCCTGAGGATTACACATCTTTTGGATTTGGACTTTCTCATAAGCATAGCTCTGGTAATAAAGCTGGACCCAAATTTTTGTAGTAGTTAAAAAAATTACTTCATACAAATAACAGGATGTAATTCCTCTTTTGACTGCCTCTTTGATTAAGCAATATATTTAGCTGGCTAAATAATTAGGCCATTGCTAAATGTGAAGATTTTTCAAATGTGAATCTAATTAGCCTAAGTAAAGAAGGTATTTCATGGGAAATTATTTTCTTTGCCTTCAAGGAGATGATTCTACACTCAGTGAAATTGTGTCATCTTATTAACACTCAGCTTGTCTGGTATAGGTCCTGAATGATTTACTCTCGTACTCGGTTACAAATTACAGATTCAGTAGCTCCTGAATACTAGCAGTCTTTACCAAGAGTCTCAGGATTTGTATTAAAATGCTTTACATTGTAGAAGCAAAAACTTGACAGTGTTAACATATTTAAAAAGTTCAATAAACCATCCTTTTACGTCAAATGAAAATTTTCTTCAAATGAATGAATTGTTTAATATCATGATGGGAACATGATGTTTTTGAGTGAGGAGGTTCTACTTCAGCTCAATGAATTCCATAACTGCTGACAGCCACAAGCTACCTGAACACCACAGAGCACTGACTCCTTCTTCCCCCGTTTCCTCAAGTATTTAAGGACTATCTGACCACTGTCAGATACAATGTATTTGGTTAGATGGATTTTTGCCCTGATCTACTATGATTGATTTTGTTGTGCAGATATGAGTAGTTGGAAAGATTTTAATGTATCCTTGGGCACAGCGGTCCTTTAATCTATGAACGGATTAGAATTCACCACAGTGTATCTAATTAAGAAACACATCATGCACGAAACAAAGTATTTAAACTCTGCCATAAGAAACCAAGAGTTTAGCAGCAATTCCTAAAGAGAAAACAACAAGATGACAATACAGCTCTAGACAGCCAAGTGTCGCATTGTTCACCCAAGGTAACCCTAGTATTTTTCAGCAACATAGATTCTCACTCATGAGAGCATTGGAAAAAAGCAAGGAAACAAAATGAGTAATTAAATCACATGACATAAAAGAATGTACCTGATTAAATCACTTCATTCCACAGCATGAATTTTGGGTGCTCACTATTTCTACTTCTGACCTGCCACGTTCAACAATTCACAAAGCTTTTCTGGACTGCAAAGTACAATCTCCTCTGTACCTACGCTTCCATAAATGTCAACCACTTATTAGTGTTCACTGAGTGGAAGCATGATCAGTCCATCTTGAAAAGTCTGGTGCTCACACCTAACATATCTCAACCAAATTATTTGGCACATGATGCTGCACTTCAGCTATGACTTTCCAATGAGTTTTCTGCTTTCAGGTTTGCGTTAATCCGTTCTGAAATGGTGAGTAGAACTATCAACAAAAAAGCATGGTATGCCATCAAAAACTGATACAGACATACTTCTGTTTGATATAGTTAAATGGATTCATTTAGATTTATAGTATTTTGAACAGTCTTTTATGGGCAGATGGATGCTTATGATTTGGGCAACCGCCTGCAAGGACAGTCAAAAATCAACAGTTGGGAAAGTCACACTAGTGCAGTGCTGAGCCTTAGTTGGTAAGTGCCTCCCAGCAAAAACATACACGAAGAGAGGCTCAGTGCTGTATAGAGTATGGCCATTGGACACATCAAACCTGGCATAATAAACCTGCATCTGCTTGGAGTACAAAGAGTGAATATGTGTGTCTGCTTACTTAGGCAGAACTTTCATGCACTGGAGATTATGAATAGTGGACGATAATTGGTAGTTCTATAGTGCATATTTTCAATTTTTCACTATTATGCACTCATCTTCGCCAGCCCTTAACACCCTCCACAATCAAAGAATCTTCCTGAAGTTGCAGAACGCAAAGCTTCCAAAATGAGGAAAACCACAATCAAAACCATCCCACTTAACCTTACTTCTGTTCTTTTTGCATATTCAATATTATCATCACTGTCACATGTCAAAGTTTTCTCAGGTCTTTGTGTGAAACAACGACTTCACAGGATCACTTCCTAACTTAATGTAGAAAATTAAGCGGGGTGGGGAATTTTGTATATAGTTCCTGTTGTGATTTGTGTATATAAAATTCAAGTAACTTTTTGCATAATTTCAAATATCATCAGCTATAGTTGATTTGTGAATGCCATTGCTCCCTTTATCAAATCTAAGATCTTTCAGTATTCCATTAAATCCTTGCAAGGTGAAGCTGTCTGAAATCTCAGCTTATGCTCATCTTTCAGAAAAAAAATCCACCATTTTCAGTCACTCAGGCATTGTTAAAATATTTTAAGAATTGTTTAACTTATTTTCACCACAGAACTTGGTCTTTATTCTGCATCTTATTGACAACATATTTACCTGTGTAACAGCTACAAGAAGTTCAAAGTAAATACCCTCAGACTATTCACTCCAAAATGATAGAACACGTCGCGCCCTGTTTTCCACAAAGGAATGTTGAAGTTTCAGCTCTATGTGACCATTACTTTCTTGGTTTCCCCCCGCAAATCCCATTTTCTTTCCGAGGAAACTAGAGTCCTTACCTAGCTGCCAAAAGAAGTTCAATAGCTCCCTCTTGGCATGGGATTCTATAATGAGATATCTTGTATTTCAAACTCAGATGATGCTACTTGAAGATCTGTATAAGCAACGAAAGACACCATGGAACTGCATAGCCTTTCTGACTTTTCTAATATTTAAAGATGCCCCTCCTTTATATATGGCTTGTTATCTAAATGAAAAAACTTCTGAGCCTCTGTTTTATTCCACTTTCTGGATTAAATAATATTGCTGCAATATATATAAAAATCCCCAAATATCTCTGGAAGAGTCTAGTGAGAAAAAACTCTCTGAAAAAAATTATTCAAACCAAAATGCACAAATAAACCCTCACCCAACACTGGATTCCTCTCATACCTTATATGACATAAATGTATTTAGAAAGTTTCTGTAACTGTTGTTAAAGTTCATCAAGCTTAATTATCTTTGTATTAGTAGAAAGGGAATTACTTTTCATAGCCCAAAATAGAATTAAAAAATTCTTAATTCTTACAAACCAAACATTCCAATTGAAGTATTTCTAAATTGTGGCTTAATTCTAAGTTCGAAAGCTGTGGTTTTTATGTATATATAAACTACTCAATAAAACGGTGCTTTGTCTTTCTTCTGAAGTTGTTTTATGAACAGATGAAGCAAAAATGATCACAAAATGATGAAGTAATTTCTAAAAGGAAAATTATTGACTTCAACTGAAATGCTTTCTAAAGGTTTTTAATTGCCCTAAATTTGTGAAAAACTACCCAGGAGATCAACAAATTCATATCAATGAACTGCATTATACTATTGAGAGAACCCTTGGCCTCAAGCCAGGGAGAACAAATAGAAAGGACCATTTTCACTTGGCTGCAAATTATCAAAAAGCTAAGAGAGAGCTATGGAGTTAAAGTGACATGTTTGTATGGTGGGAAAAAGATCAAATATTGATCGTCCAAGCTGAGGTAATTAGAGCGGTTGTCAAGGAGATGGGATGCATGTCGTTAGCCCTACAGAAATGCATCTTTGTTTTATATTGAGTGAATTAGCTGTTCAGCAGTTGGCAGTGTTTGGTTTTGGTTGTGGGTTTTTTTTAAATTTAAAAGGCTATACACCATTCAGCAGTAGCATATTCCTGTAATTCAATTTTTAAAAAAGTAAACATATACAAATACAATTTAAAAGCTTATTCTAAATATTGAAAGTTTTTCTACAAAGACTTTGTATGGGCATTTTGTAAAATGGAGTAGTAAAACAGGCATCTTCCTATGCTTTAAGGCTTATGTCAGTATAAAACACCAGATTGTAAATGGAGAGAAAGACGCATGGCGTGGAACTGAAGTGCCTGCTGTTTTATTAAAACTCTTCAGCCTTGCTCTAGGTAGGTAACTCCCTGCAGATTAATGTCAGTCCACTGGGGACTGGACGCTCACACACCACTATGGACACCACAGAGACCCATCTGCTGGAACTGGTGCCACTCAGGCATTTCACGCAGCAGCTGTTATCACTGCTGCCCCTTCCCCAGCAGCCCAGGCCGTGACGCCGAGATCTCAGTGCGGCTCCTCTCTCCTCCAGCAACTGCAGCCGACAAGATCTCCGGCTGACAGCAGCGTCTTCCGCTGCAGCTCATGTTTTGTCAGCGATCTGCCTGGGACACTGAGCAAATGAACGTCAGAACAGAACATGGGGCTTCTAGAAATACGTGACTGTGCAACGTTATGAGATTCCCCAGAAAGACACAGACCAAACTGCTAACACTTTCATCCCTGCAAACTGGAAATACTTCTGTCATAAAATCTACATCTGTATCAACAAGCAAAACCATTACTGATAGGACATGTAACCTTTGTGACCGCTAGGAACACAACGACTGGAAGTGTCAAGTCTAATCTTTTCACACAAAGAAGTGGTGTTTCCAATAGACATTTACAAAAATAATTTTACCTGCTAGACCAGTGGCAAAAACCCCAAAAAAACCCATGAAACACCATCCATCCTCCCCAACTCCAATAACAAACAAACCCCAAACAAACAGACAAACAAAAACACACACCCCGAAAACGAAACACATACCCCCCAAAACACCCAACTCAGTTACCCAAATGATAATATAAAGGTGAGATATAAAAAAAAATCTCAACCCACAATTGTAAATGCCCCCATGAGAAACAAGCCATCTGCTGCCTAAGAACCTGTACCACTACCTTCATTTCCTATCTCAGGAATTCTTCTTCAGTGTCATACAACTATTTAAGTGGTTTTATACTTCCATGTATAAGACTGCTCTCAGTTGTGTATAGTTTTGTAAAACTTCCCATTTGAGCTAAAATTTGTCAGCACTCAACGTCTTCTTTAAGCTCAGATAATAATCTTTCAAAAAATTTTAAGCAGAGGAAATGGAAGGAAGGCATCCAGTAGCTCTGTCTTGAATCCAGTTCTCCATAGGATAACAAACATGGGAGGACTATGCTTTATCCTAATGTGCTGCTAAAATACTTTTTAAAACAGTAAAACCTAAGAGAAGTGAATTTTGGTCAACTCCATCATCTTTTTTTCCAAAGAGAAAGTCACCTCTACCATGCTATCCTGCAGACATTTCTCTCACAAGAATCTGGTCCAGAAGCTGTCTGAAGAGACAGTACACCAAACAGTCACCTCTCAGCAGGACACTGAGCAAAGCCTTGTTTCCTTACCTTGATGATCTCAGTTTTTTAACAAATACTTATCACCATTTAAAAGCTTCAACAGTAAGCACTAACAATAGATCTTTTTCTTATAGCAGAACATATTCACACTGCTTTTAAAAATTCTGAAAAATTTTAATAAAGAAAAAAAAAACCACAGCTGCTCAATCCACCAATAAAAATCTCAGTATATTAAAATACCTAATGAAATAGCCTGTCTTTACTGTTCTGCCATGTATTTAGTTTATTCCAGGTAACTCAATAAAAAGAACTAGCTTTAAAAGAAGCAGGCCGGGTACTGTAGTTGATACTTTTTCAAAAGTTTCTGTTCCTTTGAAGTATAGCTGTACAGAAAGAACAAACCTTCTGCTTCCTTTAGTCATTTACTCTTTCCTAAACAGAAGTCAATTCCTGGAATTCCTATTTGCTGGAAAAGGAACTTATAACCACTTAACTTGAACACTATCCTTCTTATGAGAGACAAACTAAAGAAAAAACCTGAGCCAACTACAATATTCCATCAGTCTAGATGCCACAGGGCTTCATAATACAGCAATGTTTTATAAAGACCTACTAAAGCAATTAGATCTGAGACCGAGGGACTAGCAACCATAGGGCTGCATATTCTTGCTGAAATACTTAAGTACCTACTTCACATTTGCATTCCTGTCATATCAGAACTGAAAAAGTCTTTTTCTTTTTGCCATTAGAATTTGGTTGAAAACACGATGTTATCAAAGTAAAAGCTGTCCCTCAGATTATAAAAAAATGCCCAGACCAACCTGTCCAGATCATTATAGAATTTTATTCACTTACTGCATATAGAAAGAAAATATATATTTCTCACGTGTCATTAGAGAAACAATTTCTCCAGTTCCTCTTATTGGAACCCCAAATTTGATATATCATGAAATTTGAAAGAAAAACAAACCAAAAGACCAAACAAACTACCAACCCAATAACCACTGAATGCAGCTCTGATATTCTACTTTCTTACTTTCTATACTTGGTCAACATTTGTCATATATAACAGTGCAATGACTTAGGGCAGTCTTGTCCTGCTAACACAATATTTTTATGCAGTATACTATAAGGTAGTAGTTTTCCTTAAAAAAAGGCATGAACGTTGTCCAACATGATTTCAAAGTTCTTAATTTATTATGT
The DNA here is from genome assembly GCF_964273445.1 of Streptopelia decaocto. Lineage (NCBI taxonomy): Eukaryota > Metazoa > Chordata > Aves > Columbiformes > Columbidae > Streptopelia > Streptopelia decaocto. Next base: position 49,549,013 of record NC_138659.1, read on the forward strand.
TTGTTTACTTGCTTAATCCAAAACCTAATAATATTTACTTAATAGTGAAGCTAAAAGTTTCAATTGCATAGTAAATACCACACATGGTGTTTGGCATAATGAAACCTTTAGATCTGTAAAGTATTTCTGTTTTGGTACCAGTACTGAAATTACGATTCCTCCTAAAACATAAGCCAATATTTGGCTGACAAAAATGTTGCTTCAATAACAAGGAGAAATTTTACTTACTACAGGCACATGGCATTTGGCCTCTGAATAGGAACAAGAAAAGGGCAGAGTTTTCCTCTTTGTGTCCTTCTTGCAATAGACGACTTTTAATCTCGTGTGTTAAGAACTGCATGAAGCTCACAAATCTCTCAAAAAAGAAAGTCCAGCAATGGGCTCTATCTCAATCTGCTTAATGGCAAGGACAGTTCAACAGCTGCAGAAGAGAAAGCATAAGATGGCATGCACTGCCCTTTAGTGGTTGTAGAAATCCTCATCCATACAGTACTCAACTGCTAGTTTATCACAAAGAGGAGCATACCTTACTTTGCTTTTCTGCAAAAATCCCAATGCATTTTCCCCAAAGCTAAAGGTACCAGTAACTTGTACACCACAACAGCATGAAAACTATGAGGCTCATTCCAACGTAACAAATACTTCAACAGGGAAGGCGTTTTGGGGGTTATGTTATCTAAATATGCCATGGGTTTTGACTGATCAAACTCCAGAACAGGATAAAAAAGGAGTAGGTCGAGAAGACAGGAAGAGATAAATTGAAACTGAAGAGAAGAACAAACTCTTCAGTTCATCCTTGCAACACTGCACAGGGTCTTAAGAAATTTTTGAAAAGAACCTATGCAGGACTGGCATGTAAGATACTAACTACTTTTAAAAACACTCTTGGTGACCATCTGTATTACCAGACACAGAAGTAGCTTTGAACATCGAACCCTTAAACTTTTCTTTCAACTTACTGAAATTTTCATTTAACTAACTTCACTTTTGTTTTCCCTCTCGTGCCTTTAGAAGGCCAGTGATAATTGCTATCTGACTTCAACAGAATATGCAATGCTTCAGTATTCTTCCATAGCTATTAATACTTCTTGCACTGCACACAGTTTCAAGATTAATTTTAAGGTCTGCTACGGATTAGCTGGCCAGTCATGACTGTCATGTAAGTTCTGTCTTCTACGTGTCCACAATATTTCAAAAGTGTACTGAAATGTTCTAACAGAAAGGCTACCTTTATTATTATTACTTAAATGATGTGTCATGAATAGTAGGCTTTCAGTTCTGAAAATGAGGGCTTTTATATGAGTTATCCAACAAATTAATCTCTAGGACTGCAGGATTTTTGTCTAAAGTCTCTCATTAACCCTGCACATGATGAATGAATGAATGCCATCCTGTATTTTCCTCAAAGCTGCAATGAAATAACTTTTACTGTGAAAATCCTAGGTGCACATTGAGAATTAGAGAAGATGGTCTGTTGGCCCTGGAAATACAAAAACTTGCACCAGTTCCAAACTTCAAGTGTTTCTCAGACACAGAACAGGAAACTGCTGCATCTTCCTGGTGATTCTTGTATTTCAATAATGACCATGTTGTCACAGTACATTTTTTTCTGCCTTTATCTTACCAGTAAAAACACTCAGCAATTCACAGAACACCACAAAGAAAGGTGACAAAAATACTACAGTGTGTCACAAGCAATGGAAAAAAGAGGACTGGAGGAGGTATCTGTGCATCAGATTCTAGGTTATTGCTAGACAGTAAATATTTGTTTGTTATAGTATTAGGATGGTACACAGTTAAAACTACTGACACTTAAAAAAAAAAATTCCTAATATTTCTTACTGTGTAAACAGGAGCAGATCAGCGTCAAAGTCTCTGCAAAACATTTCTTGCTCACTCCATGACCATGCGGACTAGGACAAAAATCCATAGTCTCTGTCAGGGACTTGTCACCTGATTTCCTTTGGTACTTCAACATATTTACCCAGATTCTTATTACATACTGATTTTTAAAGTTTGAATAGAGAATGATCTTCCATGGTATTTTTTTGGAATTTGGTAAAAATGGAATGCACCGAGAATCCAGTGGCAATTGAAAATGAGGGTAGCTCTACTTGTTCATAGTTACATGTCCTGCCAGGAAAAGAACTGCAGCAAGCAAGTAATAAGAAAGCCTTCAAATTAGTGTTGCATCCTGACTGTGACTGGAATACTAGAAAATGTTTTAACTTCATTATGTTTAAAATTCTGTTCTAAACTCACATTGCTGCACTACCCTTCTTAGGTATCTAATGTATGCTACCAAAATGGAAAAGGGTTTTATAGTATTTTCCCAAAGGATGAAGATGCATCACTTGTTTAAAAAGAAAAAAAAAAATGTTTTTACAAAAACTTAGGTCTTTTTCCCCAGTTCTCTCCTGAAACAAAACAAAACAAAACACACACAAAAACAGCAACAAAAACAAACAAAAAACAAACTACAAAACACCAACCAACCACCACCACCACACACATTCTTAGATGTTCGAGAGAAGGGACTGAGACTTTGTTACCAGCATAGCTTTGTTCAAAGATGAAGTGGAAGCTTAGTCCCTTTTTAATCTTTTAATATCTTCAAAAATATAATTAGGAGAAGCAGCATAGTGGGAAACAGAACAGTCTTAGAGCATTAGGAGGCCATTGGCCAGGAGATAAGGTAAGGAGGTGAGATAGCATAGCTAATTAATCTCTGAAACATGCATCCTGAAGACCATTATTACTTAAAATTGATATTACAAATTCAGTTATTTTGACTGTTTTCTCAGAGGTGGCACAGTGAGGCTGGATTGATCCTGTTTAAACTCTGCAAAACCCTGTGTTCACTGTGTCCTGTTGGATAAGGCACTTGTGAAAGAGGCAGTCAGCTGGGAATACTAGGCAGAAAGTCTTTGGCAGAACTCAGTTAATGAATCTGGGCCATGACATCCAGCGGAGAACTTGGAGCGTCTTAAGAATATCAAGGAGTTAAAATTATATAAGCTTTAAGTTATTAGGGGTTGCTTTCCAAGAAGCATGACTTCCAATACTTGAGCATGCAAGCCAGATTTTATTTCTGGCTCTATCTCACAATGTCGTAATAGTTTAATTCAGTTGAACTAGAGATTCTCATCTGGTATTAGGAACAAGAGCTAGAATAATACAAGTGTTTTATAAACTGCAGCAAAATTACTTTGCAATTTATGAGAGAGTAAAATCAGTAACGTCCTACAACAATTCTGCATCTGTGTTGGCTTTTTGCAAGTTCTGCTGGCTGCTGAAAAATCCCAGCATTGATAAAAGATGCAATGTTTTGTTAATAATATATTATATATTATTATGATTTTTATTACCTTTACTGTCTAAAGTGTGTGTTAAGGCTAGTTGTGTGACCAGGAAACAAAGTTTGCACTGACTTTCTCTATGAGTACTTTAAAGTCTGGGAACACCCAGCCTAACCTTCTCTAGAGGAAACGTATCCTGAAATAAAACAAATGTTATTTCTCACATCTGCAAAATTATTTTTAAAATTTCAATCACACTTCTATTATTATAAAGAAAAAATTGAAATGACAGGAAAAGGAAATCGTGAAGTGCATTATGTAAACACAAACCTGGTATCCTTATGAAAAATAAAGTTTGAGACTGTGAGGTATTCCAGTCAGAACAGACAGACAGATACATCTGTGGATACCTGTGCATAGGCATGTAATACTTCTAAATTCCTGCTTATGTGGCTGATAGCTCCTGAATACAACATCTATCACAGAATCATCTCCTCTTTGAAGCATTCTTCAATGATCAAGTCTTAGTCTTGGGACAGCAAAGCAGAATTTTGACTTTTAATAATGTTATATGCAATTGGATTCATACAGAACCATTTTTGGAAGAGACCCCTAATTTCTTCAGTAGTATAATTCATAGTTTCTTTTCTGAGCACATCACAATCGTAACAGGAACCAATGGGACCCATGGGTATATCATAACTACTACTGAATACAAATGAAAATACTTGGCTGAAGTAGTTATCTCTGGGGCAAATTGTCAACAACAAGGCAAATAAAACTAATGCTTATAACAGAAGTTGAGAAAGTTTCACAAGTGTTATTGAATTAAACCAAACGACAAACTTCCAAAGCAAGGTTCTCCTAAAAATTCAAATGGTACAACTAGGAATCAAGGCCTTTTTCATGGCTCCAGACTCTCAAAGACAAGCTTTACCTCATTCTCTCTTCCTCCTAATAGTCTGGCAATCTGTCAATGAGTATTCAGTCATATTAGAAGTATAAATATCACACCACTACTGTTCTGTGAGAACTTTGGATATGCATTAAGAAATGCAGTGAGATAATTTTCTTTCTGTTAAAAGTGGATCATAAACCTTACTATTGTGAAGTGATGGCCATTCTGAAGAAGAAACGCATTTTATTTTAATTTTTCTCGAATATCATAATGTGTTTGTGCAAAATACATGACTTTATTTAATTTTGAAAATTAGGGTTTAGAATTGTAAAAATGTCCTATATTTCTAGCCCTCATGGTTCCAGTGATAACTTTAAAAATAAGACCAGGTAAATAATGCAGTAGTGATCTCCTAAGTCAGCAAAGAATGTCATTACTACAGCTAATGTCATTCCTGATCTTAGGAATGACCTAGATGAATAACCTAGAGAATGTCCTTGAACATTTAAATAACACGTGTGAAATAGAGATGATTCTTGTTCACTTTGGGAGGTTTTGTTCCTCGCAACAAAAACCACCTTTTTCTTTCTGCGTTTGCTTATTAAGAGACATTAACACAGCCCTTTTATTCTAGAAAAACACTCTAACAAGCAGACAATGAAGTTTAGTAATTCTATTGGAATTCACATCCACAAAGTAAGTTAATGATATAATTTCTGGAGGAAAAGAAAAAACTGCGATGTTCTTTTGCATTCCAAGATGACTGTGTGCCTTAATTTCCCTGAACGGTCCAGACAGGGCCATGCCTAGACAGCCCTTCTCGACTGTTATGATGATACAGGGGAAGAACTGAAACTAGACAGACGGACAAGGTATCAGCATGAAAGCCCATCTGTTGTGACAGTGGCAAAACCAGCAAACCTGTCATGAATATTGGGATGTTTTTAACATCCAGAAACAGGCTGCCCAGGGAAGTGGTGGAGTCACCATCCCTGGAGGTGTTTAAAAGGCATTTAGACAAGGTTTTAAGGGACATGGTTTAGCGCAAGAGTTAGTGCTAGAGGGGACTTGATGCTCCTGAGGGTCTCTTCCAACTGAAATGTTCTGTGATTCTATAAACAGAAAATCTTCTACCTAAGCCAGCACTACTCTTTTCATAAGATAAACTTAAGAGAATACTTATAAGCTAAGCCTTTTAGGGATGAGGTAAGAGGTATAGCAGAAACAAGTCTGAGTGAAACATTTTCCTATTACTTTTTCAATTACGTGGCATTTTCTGATACCTACTAAAGAAAGTGAGCCCACAGACATTAACTGAAAATGACTGAAGAACATGTATTGAGAAAGAGACACCTTGAATAAGAATGAAACTGCTTGCCATTCTTAGAAAACTGAATTGGAAAAAAAAATACCCATAGAAAGGACCAGATTTTTTTTTTCTAAAAAAACCTACTGGGCACTCAAGTCATCTGCCTCTAGAGGATGAAGAATTTAATTTATAGTTCTAAGAAACTGCACTTTTTTCCATTGCATTTTAGTGGCTTAAGCCACTAAACCAGTTCCTTATGTGTAGTACAATAATGGTCCGGCTTTGCTGAAGTTAAATAAGACTTTGTCCAACTTTCAGTGGGACAGAAACAGACCATAAGGCACATTTTGTATAATCACCTTTAACAGGAAGATCAAAAGCACAGAGCTTTTATCTATTCTCTTAAGGAACTGCACATAAATAGAAAACACTTCGCCAAATACACATTGGGCTTACTTGTTTCTTTTTCATTTAGAAACATACTAAATGCAAAAAGAATATCCTAGTGTACTTAGGAGCAAACAGTATTATCTACTTTTCCTAAAAACAGGCTGCTGTTTCTGAATCTGTTTTACATTATCTTTCTTAACCTGAAAATACACAGGGGGAATTACAGCACAGAATTTTCTCTTGCAAATACACAAATAAGGTGGGAAATCTGCACCGCCCCATCCACAACCACAAGTTTCATGCATTCTTAGGCTGAGTGAATGGAGTAAGTTACAATGACACAGTTAACAATTCATTTTAGTCAATTTAACAATAATTGCTCTGCAATCATCACTTATTTACAAACATGTAAATGTTTGCTTTAGTTATGGAATTAATCATAGAACACATAAGGTATTTAATATTGTAATTAAGTATAGATTTATTAATGACACATAACACTTGTAACTAATTAATGCACACAGTTAATCATTAAGTATCTTGCTAAGTGCTTATTAGGGTGTCTATATCCATGGACAGCTGATATTTCCCTTTGTCATCTGCCCGATATTTTCACATTTCAAGACAGCAAGGAATGTAAAGGAAGGTAAGACCTTTGAGTAAATTATTTTATATCACAAGTATCACTTCAGAGTTCACAATTTACAATTACTTTACAATTAGAAAAAGAACCGTCTCCTGTCTTGAAATGCTTACAATCTAATAATTTAAAACCTCAAAAGCAGGAAGTTCTGCTAGACCCAGATAACTTGTACTTTGTGTTAAAACATAGATGTTTTTTCTTGTCATAGGCATGTGCATACAAAAGTAGTTCGTTCTTAATGATAAAGCCTTTTACTGATTAAGGAAATTTCCTCTACACACCACAAGAAATCCAAAGTTTGCAACTAATCTTCACTTGACATATATAGAATTTAGGGTTGTTGTGCATCCTGTGCAGATGGGCGGCTGTTTCTTATTAATATCATTTTATTATTTATTCATGTTGTGATAATGTTCAAAGTCTCTGATCTAGATCACAACTTCATTATAGTACAGGTGATCTATACGCAAAGGCTGACTCAGTTCCTACCCTAAAATACTAACTTTAGAAAAAAGGCAAGTGAATGAGATACAAGGTACAAGCAAAGTAATTAAGATCACAGACAAACCTCCTATTAGTTACCTGCTATTTTTATATCCTCCATAAATTCCCTATTGCCTTTCCATTTCCTCCTCAGTCACTGTAAATAACTTAACAACTATACCTCTTTCTCGATTTCACGTTTTAGCTACAAGAAAAAAATAACAAAAAAGAAAACAACCCATACTGCCCTCAATCAGAACTGCTGAGCTTACTTGGTAAAGCATTCCTCCATGGCTGGCTGTACAAGTCTCCCATGGATTTTTAGTGGCTCCAGCTACCTCCTCCTGTTCAACAAGGAGTGATGGCGACTGCCACGTATGCTGTGATCGGTCATTCACAACTATGGAATTAAGCCCCCTGTTGCTCCTGGTGCCTTCTGAATACAGTCCTACCCAAGGAATGTTCCTCTGCCTTGCCCCTGTGGGACACATCGTCCTCCCTAAAAGCTGTTTAGGTGTTATACTTCTTCCTTGTATAATGGATTTTCTTTAAATGGTTTAAAAGTGGTAGCTACATCACCATGAATATTTTCAGTGTGATTTCATATTTAAAGTTAAAAATGTACCCTCTGTATTCCTCGTTTCCTCATCATTCCCCCTCTCCTTGCTCCAGATTCCTGTCTGCAAGTCTCTTCTTTCTGCCTTTGTTATTAAATTGTTTGCCAGCATTTATAAAATAGTACAATTATCTGGAAACAGAAAACAAAGTTCACAGATTGGACACACAAAAATACCCCAATATAACTGGATACATACATAGATGTTTCCATTGGCTCTGAAACTTGCTCATATGATAGGGCTTTGTTTAAACAAGTTTTTCTGTAATACCCATGTGAAAGTAACAAGTGTCCTCCTGAGCTAATTTCACTAGTTAGGGAAATCTTCACCAGTATCTTAAAACAGCAGACAGAAATTTACAGCCGATGGATCACATATCCCTTACCAACCGCAGAAGACTGGATTCCAACCTTTTAAGATTTTTTAATCTTACTTGTGAAATGAATGCTTCTGTAAGGTTTCCAAATGTTTCAATTTTTTAGCAGAAAGCTGAACGAAATGCAGCTGCTTAGTATGTTTACGTAGGTAGCTTTTTTTAAAATTAAATTTCCAATAACATAGTATATATTCTATTATATTTTTAATACTTGGTCATGAAGGGAACTTCTACTATTGCAAATGCTGGAATAAATCTTAGTGATATTAACATGTAATTTATATGACAGTAGCAACATGATAGATGTCCAGAGCATCTGAGATCAAAACACTCTATCAGTCATGAACACATGCACGTCATTATCTTAAGAGAAACAGTATGCCCCCTTTTCTACTTCTGAAGAAATGATTCAAATTTCAATCCAACAAAGTAAAATTTTATTTGAACATAATTAATCTTCTTTCTTACTATGAGAGCAAACAAGCATCACAAATGTCTATCAAGTATTAATTTCTATGGTGTTGGGGTTTTTTTGGTTTGTGTGGGTTGTTTTAAAATTAAAAAAAAAAACACCCAAAAAACAAAAACCAAAACCAAAAACCAAAAAAGCCATAGAAAAACACACACACAAAAACAACAAAACCCCCAAACATACAAACAAACAAAAAACCCCTCATGGTAAGCAAAGGCTACCAGATGGCTAAAATGATTGTGTTCAGATTGTCCAGAGAAGTTGCCTTGATCTGAGACCTTGCAGAAATAAATATTTATCTCTCTGTTAGAAACCAGGACATAAACGGCTTGCGAACAGTGCAACACAAGCACACATACTTCATAAAGACACTTTAGACAAAAACACATTAAAACTTTCTAATAGAAACCAGTGAAATGTGTGAAGCACAAAGGATAATTAATTTTTTTTTTAAGGAAGAAATGCATACTTGTGGGACTAGCACACAGATCTCTCTTATCTGCAATATCCCTGCCCAACCCCAACACAGATAGCATCGGATGAGTAAACAGACACTCAGCAAGGCGCTTTGCCATGCCCACATGATTTGGACTCCCCGAGCTGTGGCACGGCAATAAATGAAATAGAGTTAGAATTACATGGTTGATGGTCAAAGACACTAGGACTGTTAAAAATGGTAAGCCCACCAAGTAATGATAGCTTCACATATACAGGCAAATCTGCCAGAGAAACACACTTTAAAACACACCTTACTCACTGTTTCAGGGATGCTGTCTCACTTTGAGCTATTACAGGTATCTTTCAAAACAACATGTATAAAGGCAAGCCACGGGCCGGTGCTCACCCAGGGACTTGACTTGTATTCTTGCAAACTTCTCAAAATGAGTCCAGGGTACTACAAATAACTTTTTATTCAATAACAATTGTGGTGCAATGCAAGAATGCTAGTAATAACACAGGAAAAGAAATTATTTTTTGCATAAGCCACTCAAAGCTGAGTGATATGTTGCCATTAGAATGAAACATCTGAAGTTCATTTCGGATTTTAGCTTTCTTGTGCTGAAGATTTTTTCAATCATCTTTTTTGGCAAGAGCTGATGGGTAATATATACTGCTTGAATTAGTGTTACTAATTGTACTTACTCTGCAAAAATAGATACTGTACTCCAACTGAAGCTCTGCTGGATGAAATAAAGGGGCTCATATAAAGGGCAGTGTGCAACTCTCCATCTGTCCTTATGTCTGCTTCCCCCACACTATATATAACATAGGCGTCTGGTCACAGGATCACAGAATAGTTTGGGTTGCAAGGGTCCTTCCAAAGCTCATCTAGTCCACCCTCCCTGCCATGACCAGGGACATCTTCACCCAGATCAGGTTGCTCAGAGCCCCGGCCAGCCTGGCCTTGAACATCTGCAGGGATGGGGCATCTACCACCTCTCTGGGCAACCTGTTCCAGTATTCTACCACCCTCATTGTAAAAAATTTCTTCCTCATGTCTAGCCTGCATCTTCTCTCCTTTAGTTTCAAACCATCACCCCTTGTCCTGTCATAACAGACCCTGCTAAAAAGTCTGTCCCCATTATTCTTACAGAGCCTTTTTAAGTACTGAATAGCCACAATAATGTCTCCCCGGAGCCTTCTCTTCTCCAGGCTGAACAACCCCAACTCTCTCAGCCTGTCCTTATAGGAGACGTGTTCTATCCATCTGATCACCTCGGTGGTCCTCTGCATGGTTTTGCTTTGAAGATTGCTCCTGTTGTATGGCATTCCTTCCTGATGTAGCTGTATCACGGAATCATAAAATCATTTTGGTTGGAAGAGACCCTCAAGATCAGCGAGTCCAACCATAGCCTAACTCTAGCATGAAACCATGTCCCTAAGAGCCTCATCTACACATCTTTTAAACACCTCCAGGGATGGTGACTCCACCACTTCCCTGGGCAGCCCATTCCAATGCCTGACACCCCTTTCCATGAATAAATGTTTCCTGATATCCAACGAGAACCTTCCCTGGCACAACTTGAAGACATCTCCTTTCATCCTATCAGTTGCTACTTAGAAGAAGAGACCAACACCCTCCATGCTACAACCTCCTTTCAGGTAGTTGTAGACAGTGATAAGGTCTCCCCTCAGCCTCCTAGAAACACCACAAGTCCGATTTCCCTTTGCAGAAACCACACTGATTTTTCCCAAGTGGACTACATTTAGCCAGGCATTTATTAACTCTATTTTATTATAGTCTCTACTAAATTTGCCTGGTAAAATCATCCAGCTTACATGCCTGTAATTCCCTAGAAACTTCAGGGATTGCTTAAGCAACAGGATTATCTCTAATAATCTAAACCAAAATGTTTAAATACTTGCTAGGGAAAATATTAATTCAGAGATTCCTTTGTGTATGATTAGAATCCTCAGATAATGTTTCCTAAGACAAGCATACTCATTTTTTTCAAGAAAAGGAAATAATAGAGATGTTTCTATCTTGGCCTTAGATAAAGTGGTAATAGAGACAGTTGCCAGTCAAACCAACAGAAATTATTTTTGTTCCTTAAGCATATTTTCCCTTTCAACTTTCTGCCGCTCCAAATTGCTTCTATTTATTTTTAAGGTAGGCATATGACTAAATGAATACAGACATTCACTACTCATGTGAACAGAGTCATGTATGCTTCTTCAACATCAACATTCAGGAAGGGAAAAATTTATGTTTGTTCTTCAGCTACCACACTACATACTAAGCTTGTATTTTCTGGTAGAAGGATGAAATACAATTGCATCATCTCTGATTACCACGAAGCTGCAGCTTGAAGGCATATGGTATTTATTAAACACAGACAAAGCTACTGAGAAAGTCAGAACCAAATATATCTGACCAGGATAATATTTATCAATTACCAATACTTAAGGAAAAGAAGACCTAAAGGCTTATTTAACAACTGTTGTGAAAAATCAGTCCAGTAGTTCATAGAAGGCCTTTTCCAATAAATACTCCCTTATGAACAAAGACAAGGTATTTGCTGCTTCTAAAATCTTGTGCCCAGCAGTTCCATGTTACTCTCAATCATCCATCGGAGTGTCTGGTCAAGCCTGGTTTGGTTGGAGAGCTGGCTGCACACAGGAGTGACCCTGCCATGCTAGTCCTCAGCTGCAACGTAAGCATCTACCTGCTTCCATGTGTCAAATTGGATGAGATCTTCTGTGTGCACCAAGTGTTATCACACGACTTTTATTTCCATTAAGCTCTCAATAGAGGCTCTTGCAATCTGATTTTACATGTGTTTTGTGTTAGTCACATTTACAATTACCCAGGTTATTATCCCCACCTCCTCATTACTCCTCATTACATTATTATAATTGAGAATTGACTAATTGAAACCATAAGTGCAGTTTTAGAGCAAGACATACTTTTTCTGTAATAATACATAACTCTCCCTTCCTTCCTCCAAGGAAAACATAGGAAATTCACACCCAACGCTCTTCAGTAGAAAGCTTTTAAATATCCATCATATGCAAAAAAATCTATTGACAAGTAAAAGAATCGTCATTTTCCTTCCCTTCACCCCCCTGTTTCCCAGAATATCAAGAGAGAAATTTGATGAATAGACTAAAGACATAATACCATCTCAAGAAAGCATCAGACAGGAGATACAATGTAAAAGGGACATCTATCTACCTTTGCACCTCACTGGATTTTTCACTTTCCTGGGGGATGGGTGAGAGCATTTCAACATATGCTAGAGCAGTGCTAATTGCTGCTCTAACGCATGGTGGTTACCTTCTTTCAACAGCTGTTCTACAGCACAGAAAACAGAGTTGAAAGTGCTCCATCCTTTCAGGCCCAGATGCTCCCATCCCCTCCCCCAGCAGACTTACAGGCTGCAGTTTGGGAAAGCCATGGGGAAAAGTGGCTCGAGGGGCTTATTACATCGCCTTTGAAGCTGAAGATCTACTGCAGAATGAATGCACCACTACAGACCTGCCCTAACAGACACTGCATAAATAAAGGCAATTCCAATTTTAAAAGTAATTAAAAAAATCTCAACCAACAACCAAAAAACCCAACAAATAAGGTGTAATTTTAATCTCATTATGCCAAATAGCAAAAGGAAAAAATTATAATAGGCACATTTTTTTGAAATATTTCAAACAGAAATTTTTGTCTATATACCAGTTTTTACTCGGATACTACACCACCATCTACTCACATTTAAAAAATAAGATGCTTTTTAAACGAAGTAGCACATTTATGTCTCGGAAGTCCAAATGACAATGTACAAAAATAATGGTTTTAGAAGTGGGGGTCAATAAATATCCATCACATATATCCCTTCCTTATTAAAAATGTAAATATGATGTAGGGAGAGTTAGGCCACAATTACTTGCACACTTTTACTATCAGAAGTACTAGGGCAGCTTATTCCTAAATACCAACCTTCTCCAAGTGCTCATTAATATCCTTATGCCACATCTAGTTTTATGGGATGACTGTTCATGAGGTTTCTAGGAGATCAGCTAAAAAAACCCAAAAAACAAACTAACAAAAACAACAGAAACTTTTCCCCCCCTTTCTTTCACTCACCTCAGTTCCTTGCTTCCATTCCAAGTGCAGCCCAACAGATGATATAATAATAATAATATAATATATAAAAATACATAATAATACTAGACAAAGTGAAGACACAAAGTAAGGACAGGGAGAAGACACTTGGGTACAACTGCCCTCCACAAGAAATGTACCGGCACCCTTGCTTGAATTTTTTTCAGATACAGAGATTTGAAAACACTGCTGTATTAGTTATCTTTAAGACCGTATCACAGTATGTTTCACAGTATCACAGTATGTTTGGGATTGGAAGGGACCACAGAAAATCATCTAGTCCAATCCCCCTGCTGGAGCAGGAACACCTAGGTGAGGTCGCACAGGAACATGTCCAGGCGGGTTTTGAATGTCTCCAGTGAAGGAGACTCCGGAGACAGAAGGAGACTGTATTGTCTGTCACGGAAATGCAGTAAGCACTTTTTTAAAATAATGAATTTGCACATAGTTACACAAGCACATTCAACCATTTAGCCATTTTTTTTTCAAATGATAAAGTGAATCAGGGCAGAATTCACAGCTTAAGGCCTAAGGGTGTAAGAGAAATAGCTCAAGTGGGCCCAGACATTTTTCTGTAACAAACTCCCTATTGCACTTGGTGACCGGCAGAGCAGAGAAGTAAGTGCACTCTGCACTGCTGTGCCCTCACCCTGGCTTGGCCTCACAACGTTTGTGCATCTCTTTCAGCCAGCAGATGTTCAAGCCCAGTGGATTCTCAGGACAACCCAGCTGCCCTAGCTGGACTCCAGTCCTTCACACCAGCCACAGGCTCAGGCTTTGCCAACCCTGAAAATCATTCAGATTCAGAATTGTGTTTCCTTCTGTGCCTGCTTCTTAACACTGTTCCTGTAACCTCGAGTATTTATGGCCCGTGCATCCCTATTTTTTTCTACACCAGCAGAAATCTGCTTCAGCTGCCATCCCATCCAGCTGCCTCTGGCACACCCCTGCCTTCTGGCTGGACCAGCTCAGGTTCCCACCTCCCAGGCAAACGAAAAGCAATGACTCTCAAGACGTCAGCGAGGAAAAAACTGCATCCCTTCCTAGACCTCATGAACTCACATACCAAAAACCTACTCATTACATGTGAAGTAAAAATGACTATTACATTACCATTCACAAGACCAGTGCATAGAGTTTATGCCTGGCTCTCAAGTGTCAGCAAACAAATATTGAGATGAATGTTACTTGGGGAAATGGCACCTAAATACAGACACTGGAAGTGGAGTGGAGAAGAAGTGCACTGTGAGATTTCTTATAGCTCCCATAGTGTGAAACGAATTTGCATATGTAGTTTGTACAGGTACACACTTGGCTTACAGACACAGCTTTAAGCTGGCACTAGTTTTTATGGACAAGTTTATCTTCAAACTACCTCTTTATAACATAAATACTAACAAAATCTTGAACACTGTAGAAGGCAGCCTTACAAATAAGGAATAAGGTAAATGCAGAATGCTTTAAGCACTGTTAGAACATCATTTTAGCCACTAAGAGAGGTGTGGAACTTGTTATCATCTACACTATCAGAGTGCTTTTATGTAATATATTTGGAACATCCTTAAAATGAGGTAGATCAGATTAACCATGTTCACAGGCATCACTGAAGCCATAAAGAAAAAAGCAACTCCAGCCAGAGCTCTAAAACTATTTTATAATTCTGAAATTAGCACTATCATGTACTTATGACATACTTGCCCACTATATTATCATTTTACAACTAGTTTTCCCTGTTCCCCCAGGTACTGATAGCTTTCCAAATAAATTAACTTACATTATGGGAACATTGTTATTTCAGGTCAACATTTTCAATATGAACTCATTGTCTCCATAAAGCAAAGAAATATTATAATCCATTAATATCTCTTTCAACAAAAAGGATGAAATCTTCCCCTGGTTAGGCTGATAAACACTTTGGTGTCAAAACTAAGCCTCTTTATCATGATAACCCAGGGTAATGGTCTGCTGCTCCAGGCACTTTATCTACTTTACAGATGAAAAATCAGTTCTACTTTCATGGAATTAGATTAATGCCATAACAGGAAATACTTCTGGGGCTGAACTTGCTTCATGCCTTCAAAGCTGGCTGTAAATTTAAAATACTTCCTGAACTCAAAAGATAAGACAGAAGAGAAGGAAAAAGAAAAACAGTGGAGTGACCCTCTTTCTAAAGAAAAATATTGCTTCCTGAAAAAGCTGTCGAAAGCTACTTGCTAAGGGCATTGTGCTCCAGAAGGCCCGGGGCAAGTCTGGTTTAGCTGAACATGAGGATTCTGGGAATATATCAGACACTTGCCATAAATCTGTTCCTTCTGTAATCCTCTCTGATAAACTTTTCTTTTTTTAGTCATCTTACTTGGCATAAGACAATGTAATAACTTTCTCAGCTTTTAGCAAATACAAACCAGCTTGTTATTTTATCTATGATATTTTTCAGGGATAATAGTTTTGCAAATTTTGAAAAATGCTGACCCCAAGCCTTAAAATTGAATTTCAACGCTCAAAATAGACAACAAGCAGCAAATTCAGTAACACCTTCATACATAAATAGCCTTACAATAAAAGATGTATGGCATTCTTAAGAGTAATTTCACATTTATGGTATCAGAACCTGAAGTCTGATACAAAATATTACCATAAAGGCAGGCTTCAGGGAATTCTGTGTTAAGTTTGTCAAGACAGGGAAGGTTTTCTTTAGTTCCCTTTTCCATCAAACAGTATATACTAGAGAGTCACTTTTTTTTTTTTAATGTGGCCTACATTTAAATGCATGGAATATCACATCATTAAAAACGCAGGATCAAGTATCTTAGTAAACTTTATGATTGAGTACTGAATAACAATAACATTTACATACTCAGAACTTTGAGTCAGAGAACCTGAGGAAGATAATATATGTGATTTCCACTGACTTGTCTCTTGACAAGATCGACCGTTGTGCCTACTTGGGCCAACATTTTTATGGAACAGGTCATCCCTTTTGCCTTTTATGTTTGTTGCACTCAGTACACTCCTGCAGTTGGAAAAAACAAAACAAACCAAACACTTACTGTCTTGCCCCCCTGTTCAAACTCCACCTCTGTAATATTACTAACCCAAAGACTCACAGGTTAAGTGTTTATTCCTGTGCCAAGGCACTCTCCATTTGATCCTGAAGCAAAATTGTTACTTTGAAACTGGAAAGAAAATTTATTGACCAGCAGAAATCCAAAACTAGCACAAATGGGATGGGCGGCAACCTTCTTGTAAGCATTCCTGTTCAGGCTTCCATGCTACATGTCAAGAGCTGCACTCTCTTTCTGAACGTCAACTTTACTCCTAGGTGTAAACAGGTAAATGAAAAGCCCATCCAAAAATCACCATCAGTCTTCAAAGATCACATCAGATCCACAAGATGCATAGCCTGCAGCTCTCCACTCATTCTCTAAGCACCAACTTAATCAGTAGGAATAACTACGGAGGTTTGCTAAAGATGAGTGGGAAGTGAGAGAATGCTGTGAAAAGGGCATTTAAGTAATGCAAGCAACTGAACTTCATGACAGAATCGTGTAAAGCATGCATTTTGTGCATTTTTGAGAGATCAGCTTGAAGCTGAAACACACACAGTTGTTTGAATGTTCAGGAAGACTACAGCAAAGCAGATGCTTCTCACAAATTTTAATTGGACACATTATTCTGCTAGTTCTTTCTGTAATAGAGGACTGCATGTCGAAATAAACCAGCACTACAGCAGGATCTACCATCTAAACAACAATTCCACCTTTGACCTTAAAGTACACTCAAAAGCCCAGGAAATAGAAAGAAAAAAACCCTCAAAAAATCTGTTCTGTGATCTCATTACTATAAATTGTACCCTAAATGCCCATTACTTCCCCAAAATATGAGATCCATTCATAACAGGCAGTTCTCAGAGATTTTTTTTGAAGGATTGCAGTATGGCTACCATTGCTTTAAAGTTTTCAGGATCAAGCACTTTTTCCTGAACACCTTATGCTATGGCAGAAATATTCTGCCACAAGCTTAGCACCAGAGAAATGCCGTATTTCAGACTAGCCTTACTCAAGTAAGATAGTACCTTTTAAAACAACACCTAAATTCATGTACTAAAACTGCCCTGTGCACCAGTGCCCTGTAAGGAATTGTGGGCACATAGGATCAGTTAATGCAACAATAGGACTACCTGCTTCTAGAATAAAGCAATCTTGCTAAACAACACATCACTGGCACTGGAATAATCTAGTCAATATTTAAAAAGTAACCAAAAAAAAAGGAAAGCAATAGTAAGAAATGTAAACTAATTAGCAAACTACTTTTTTTAAAAATGAATGTTGCATTTGGTTTCTTTTGAGGGATGGATTTGTTTTGTTTGATGGAAGAAACATTGAATCTGAGACCTTGCATTTTCTACAAATAAATATGTTAGCTTCGATGTTGGGATTGCTGACAAGCAAGATTCCTGCAACAGGCAGCCATCATGCTCTGAGACACTGCTATAGGACACCAGCACTCCAGAAGTGTCAAATTTCCACAGAACTCTATAGAAAGCTACTGGTACCATTGCACACCATTTCTGCTTCCACACCACTTGCTTGCATTCACAGACATCTGTAAGTTTTCTCTTTCTTTCTGCAGCACAGACATTGATCTTGCTGCTATGGGCTGAACAGCACACATGAAAATACTGAGAATATACAGTGCATAGGTCACTTGAATGAAGAACCATTTGGATCTTCTGTATGGAAGAATATGAATGAAAGACACTGCAATTCTAAAAGGCACATTTCAAGAATTCACTCATTCGTTTTATCAGAGTTAAAAGCATCATTATGAAAGAATTAAACTCCTTTGTGAAATGGATCTGTCATGTAGAAACTTCAGTGGGAGACTATCCTTATCAATTATTCACATGTGAAGGAAATTTTTATAAATTAACATTGCTCCTGTCAGAATGTTGTTATATTTGCATGTGTTTAACAAAATATTGCCTTCTTCCACCTACACTCACTAGAAATAGAGCAAACATTTCAGTCTTTTCATTAAAAAAAAACACCACAGAAATACTGCTCTCCTAAACTTCAAACCATCAATTTAATAAAGGGAGGCATTTCAAGTCTGAGTAGAAGCTGTGTCTTTTACTTCTTGAATCTTTCACTGTGAGGTTTATTACTTCAATTATTGTAATACATCAAGTCTAGAGTAAGACAAGATCCATAAGCAGAACATGTGATCGCAACAGGCACCAGCTGTAACGCTCATTCATCTACTAGTGTCTGTATTTGTTACAAAATGGGTGGAAGACTTCACTTGAGTGAGCTCAAACAATCCTTTTCTGTCCCACACGGATACATCAATATCCACTTTTGTGAGAGACTAGTCTTCCAGAAAATATTTGTTTTAAAAGAAGAGAACTGGAACACTCAATTTGTTTGGTATATTTAAGAAAATATTCTTCAGATTTTCCCCTGAGAACATATACTTGGTATTTACAAGCAGGCTTGTTGTATTATGAACAATGATTCAAAGGAAAAAACCAATTATTGCGGTGGCAACAGTGTTACTGCTAACCATCAGCCCTTTTTATGGAAGGATATTTTTTACATTTCAGAGTTCAATTCAAAGCACAGACAATCTTTCTGAGTGTTGTCCTGTGGCTGGTAACCTACAAGGGAAAGAGAAGACTGCCACAGCAGAAACTGTTACAATGCAACATAGGATAAAATTCAAGATAGAACAACTCAGTTCCTACTAATGTAACTACTCTGGATGTGGATGCTGACAAGCTCCATAGCAAGATTTCTAATTCTGTGCCACATGTAATTATGTGCCCCAAAAGGACTGATTAGCTTTAACGTAACTCTTTAAGAAACATATGGCACAGTGATTTGGCTTACTGACTTAGCTAACCCTGAGATGAGCCCCAGGAACCTCTGTGACACACACAAGATACAGTCACGCCAGGGCACGCATAGTAACTGAAATGCTGTTTTGCACATTGTGTGTCCATCCTCATTCAAAATAAGCAAAATTCACTGTGACAACCTGAGCTTAGAAAACCTGACCTAGCTCCATAGTGTAAATGCACATGACGTCCTTGCATAGTAACGCAGGGCCCTTTTAGGGAGCACTCTCAATCTGAGTGCAAAAATTCTATATTAAAATTTATTACTATCAGGCTGTGTGTGTTAAGTTATACTGACAAACGCATTCCTGTAATTCAAAAACAGATATAAAGGAGGTGGAAAAGCTTTTGGGGGCCAAAACAAATTAGCAGATCTGTTTAGGAAAAACAAACAAACAAACAAACAACACCAAGAAAAGGATCTCAGCATAGCTGGTCAGGGTAAAACACCTGGACTTTTTATAATGCAGTGCCACTAAGACCATATCCAAAGAAAAAGAAACTAAATGAGATGGTATCTGAAGGTATGCATGCTCTTCAGAGGCCTGGGTAGAAATACAGCTCATTTAACACTTCACAAAAGCCACGCTTAGACTATTTAAGAAACCAGCAACACTGCAAAAGCAGCATGCCACAAGGCACCACTGCAGGCCCACCACGTCCTCCTCCACTTTACACTATTGTCTTTTGAAAGTATTTGTTGATTACTTCGTTATGCTTATCTATAAAACTAACCTTATAAATCATAAGTGGTCTGCACAAATCTGTATGAATAAGAATATTTGCTGCTCGAAAGATTCTTAAGGATGATTTTTATCTTCATTTTGAGCAAAGTTACAGGCAATTGCCAGGGTTAGGTGTAAGAGAGCATCACTGGGATTTGTTTGTTTTGTTTTTTTAAACTTACTGTTACTGGATATACAAGGTTTTGAAAGCAGCACAAGTTTACACTCTTGGGAGAAAGTATACACATCCATGTATGTAGCTCTTTGTGAGTTGCCAAAACAATGTAAAACAAAAATACCAAAAAAACCCCCACAAACACAAAAGAACAACCAACCAGCCAAAAAAACCTCCAGACAAACAACAAAAACCAAACCAAAACCCAACTTCTTTTTTCCCCCAGAAGAAAAAGCTTTGCATGCCAGTTAGAAAATGGGGTTAAATACCATAAGCAACATCAATTTTCCTTTTTCATGTGGGATTTTCAACTTCATAAAACCTAATCTATCTTGATACCATATACAAAGTAGCAAACTGATTTATGGGAAGCATACAGCCTTTTGCCAGCTTACCACCTTCTGCACTGGCAGCACCAAACCGGACGTACAGACTCAGGCTTCAGGACAGGTAGTATTGTCACATGCTGTCAGTTGTGTAATTCCTTTTGTCTTTACCCTCCCAAAACCTAGACAATCTAGCCTTTTTTTTTTTTTTTTATATCTTTTAATCTCCAATTCTCCATCACTATAATATTTATACAATTCTATCCTAAGTCTTCCACAATCATTCAAATGTGTAAAGAAAAATTATCATTTTAATATCAGTGGCTTGAACTAGGAAAAAAAAATGACCCTCATGGTTTACTTATTTGAGAAAAACTCATTGCTCAGCAACTACAAAAAAAAAGCAAAGAAAGAGTCTATATTAAGTTTAGGAAATAATTCTGAATAAATTACAATCATACATCCTCATCTGAAATACAGCGTTGGGCTCTGGGGAGCCAGACTGCAGGCAGACCCAGCGTACAAAAACAGAACGAGAAAACTGGGATTGTGACATTTAGAGCAAAGATGCCACAAACATGTGAAAAACACATATTACTCACATAATGAAGAGATAGTATAAGAGTGAAAAAGAAGAAGGATGAAATTACTAGAGAACATATGCACACATGCGGTATTTAGTCTATTCCACACTGGGAAATAAATATACAGTAAGCTAGATTGTAATACAGTATGTACTCCATGATAACTTCTGGAAAGGCTGTACTTGGAGCTTCTCCATGTTTTTAGCACGAAAGTACATCTGTGGCACTTTCAGTGTGGTGTGCATTGAGAGTGTTCATGAAATAGCAGAGCAACTGCCATGCTATAAACTCACACTCTTACTCAATATTTCCTGGTTTCTGCAGGCAAGCCTCAGGACTCTAAAGCCTTCGCACACATTAACCTATTTCACTTCAAAAGTTAGATGTGCTTCCTCACAACCTACCCACACTAACGAGACCCATATGGGGGTCAGCCTGGAATTCTACATTCACATCACTGCTCACTCCGTGTCGACCATCTCAAATGGACGCAACCTTCCCAGACCAAATAGCTTCTAACGTCAGGAAGGGCACAGAGAACAACTGCTCAGGGTCTCTCATACTACGGGGACTAAAGGACATAAAATAAAACTACCAGGTGGCAAGTTCAAAACAGAAAAATACACTGCATATATACACTACTGAAGTGTATGACATGTGATTCCAGGATTCCACAAATGCAGAAGTTCACAGAATCACAGAATGTCAGGGATTGGAAGGGACCTCAAAAGATCATCTAGTCCAGTCCCCCTGCTGGAGCAGGAACACCCAGATGAGGTTACACAGGAATGTGTCCAGGTGGGTTCTGAATGTCTCCAGAGAAGAAGACTCCACAAGCCCCCCTGGGCAGCCTGTTCCAGTGTTCTGTCACCCTCACTGTGAAGAAGTTTCGTCACAAATTTAAGTGGAACCTTTTGTGTTGCAGTTTGAACCCATTACCCCTTGTTCTACTGTTGGTTGTCACCAAGAAGAGCCTGGCTCCATCCTCGTGACACTTACCCTGTACATATTTGTAAACATTAATAAGGTCACCCCTCAGTCTCCTCCAAGCTAAAGAGACCCAGCTCCCTCAGCCTTTCCTCACAAGGGAGATGCTCCACTCCCTTAATCATCTTTGTTGCCCTGCGCTGGACTCTCTCCAGCAGTTCCCTGTCCTTCTGGAACTGAGGGGCCCAGAACTGGACACAATATTCCAGATGTGGTCTCACCAGGGCAGAGTAGAGGGGAAGGAGAACCGCTCTGACCTACTAACTACCCCCCTTCTAGTACATCCCAGGATGCCATTGGCCTTCCTGGCCACAAGGGCCCAGTGCTGGCTTATGGTCATCCTGCTGTCCACCAGGACCCCCAGGTCCCTTTCCCTTTTTTTCAAAAAACAGTTATTTACATAGACTTGGAAAAACTCACAAACCTCAAGAACTCTTGAGCAACATGCTACCAGCTTTACCTGAGGAAGATTTTGAGATGCAGTTTACTGAAAGATGTACCCATTTCCCTATACGATGGCCATAATCTCCTGCTCTTCCCTTAGCACTTGCTTTACTCTATCAGCTCACTCTTTTGAGTGTTGCTCTCATTTTGTCCCACAGTTTTATTTCTCATTTATATTTCTCCTTTTTATTCTATTGAAGAAAATATTTTTAAAGAAAATAAACAGTATCTAAATCCCAGTTGTAAATGTTCAAATATCTAATGAGAGTGACATAAGAGGAAAAGAAAAAAAGG
Source organism: Streptopelia decaocto (assembly GCF_964273445.1). Lineage (NCBI taxonomy): Eukaryota > Metazoa > Chordata > Aves > Columbiformes > Columbidae > Streptopelia > Streptopelia decaocto. Next base: position 49,571,534 of record NC_138659.1, read on the forward strand.
AGTTTATTTAAACACCATAATTGATTTAAAGCAAATAGAGGGGATGAGGTTAATTCTTGGTTTTAGACTTAAAGGAAAATCAATGACAATAACTTTGTCCAAGCCATGCCTGAACAGTCGTATTAAACAGCCTCCCTATAACTTTGGAAAGCACCTTAAACTATGAAGATCAATCAGAGCACAAAGTACTGCTAAACAAAGCATTGCTCCCATTCAGCTAAACCCAACTGTCAATATTCCTGCTATGCCTCAGCTGGAGTAGCACGGCCATCTCTGAGCTCAGACTTACCCAACTGCTTTCAAGCCCGTGGTAAACAGCTACAAATGCATGCGGTATCAGCTTTGAAAGTGATAACAAATGTGCATTTCATGGCAAGTTAAGTAGTTTTCTTAATTTCTCTCATGTACACCACTTTCTTAGGAGAATTCACTTAAATCCACTGGAATTTCCCTAAATCTAAATCCATTTTGACAAAGCAGCAATTTGAAAGTGTGCTTTATTTTGCATTTGACTTGCTAGTATCTGAAAATTTATTTTCTGAAAAGAAATTACCTTTTCAGATTTTTTTTTTTTTAGGATTATCTTGCTGAAGTCAGATTACAAGCTAGCTTTCTATTAAAAGAAGAACCTACAGTAACATTTATATTAAAAATTCTAATGTCCTTTATCAACATGATACAGTGTTTAATAAAATTTTAGCAAACTTTTAATTAGTAAGTATACTGTATAGTCACCATAATGCATCAAATACTTAGTTCTAAACTTATCGGGTGGTCTTCCTAGCATGTAACAATCTCTTATAAAAATATGTGAGGTATATAATAAAAATATGAGCAAAATTGGAGAAAAATTACACTTAGATTTATTGCTACATTTGAATCACCAACCATACACACCCACATTAGTGCAAGGCAAATCAACCACTGCTAGTCCGGGGCTCTTAACAGCCAACAGTCACTGAACTTCAACCACATACGTCTGGAGAAAATGATTTGTTTGCTTTATTGTGCTTAACCAATGCTACCCTTTCAGGAAACCACACTGTAAACCAAATGGGGTATCCCACATCCTAACAAAGTATCTTAAATATGTTGAATGAAAACATGAGCAGCGTAACCTACAGTGCACTAAACTCCTTTATAACATGCTCTTTGCCCCCTCTCTCATTTAATTTCCTTCCATACTGTGAAAAAAAGTAACACCTCCTATGTATGACAACAGCTGCAGATTGTACCATTACTGCTTTTTAGATGACTTGCAAAGTTCACACGACTGTGGGCTACCAAATCCTGCAGCTCGTCAGCAGGAGAGATTCTGAGAATGACAAGATGAATTTTTATATTTCATACAAAATCACAGTAAGCAACGGAAGCCTTCCACGTGGCACAAACAAATTAAACTATAGAATCAAAGACAAAGTATGGCAAACATTATTGTGAAGAAGCTCTAAGGAGATTTCAAAAAAGGATTCTCTGGAGATGAAACCAATCACCTTTGCAACATAAGTCCTCTGCTTCAACACACTTGAAATTCGGGATTTTATTGCCAACATGACAGCAATCCTTTTAATGTGGCAAATTAGAGGAAAAAAAGATGAAAGAAGAATGAAATGCAATTTTTCTGGCCCATTATTAGCAAACCAGCAGAGAGAATTTTGGGGTTGAAGGATCTGTGCTGTTCCATTATTTGAAACATTGTGCCAAACAAGGCTATACAAAACAAAACAAAGACAGATCCACCATATGTGTGTCCTTTTATAATGCATTTCAGACAAAAAAATCCCTTGATATGACACATGAGAAGTTAAGAACTTTTAGAAAATAAACAAACTATGAAGTTCATTATAAAAAAAACAGTGTACCGAGGAATTTTGAGAAAGCTGTCTTCTCACCAGAAGTTTTCGTAATGAAAAAATTTATGGCAATTACAAAGCAAAATGAGTAATTAATAATATTCCTTGACATCTGGGTGGAACTGGGTACTTTATTATAATATATTCTCAAACATTTATGGCTCTGGCAGCAGTAAACACTACTGACATGGAAGACGAACCCATGATGTTTCACAGGATTTCTAATAGCTTTTCTTTCTTTTTAAACAAGAGAGTTTAATTTGAGAACTGCTTTTACGCCTGCTCTAAAACTTACTAATCATTTGTCGTATCATGCAAATATTAACTCCTTCTAATTTGCACAGGGCTTATTTTTGAACCATGATCCATTTCAAAGCAATCATAATTTCTGAGAATTGCTAGGCAAACTTATCTGTGAAAGCAAACAGAACTCCAAAGCAAATATTACTCATGCAGCATTTACAGCTAAGATGCTTTATGCATTTCATCAAAACTTCCATATTTAGCCAGAACTCTTCAGATTGAAGGGACTGTAAACACATTTTAGATTTAGCCCAAAAATCTGTACAGGATTGTCTCTAAGACTTTGCCTAATTCATAGCACAAAGTTTCAGTTTATTGATGTCATAATCAGTATTTAATCTTCCTTAAAACAATCAAGGCACATGTGCAAAACATAAGAGTACACACTGATTTTTCTTTTTATTTAGCTGTGGGCTACTACTGCCCTTCTGCTATAGATGAGTCACTCTGCAACGTTGATTTTTTTGCCAGTGGCCATATCAACAAGCCAAGGTTCTTACTATCTCAATCCCCCTTTTCTTGTTGTATTAAAACCAAAAATTTATTTCCATTGGACATATTGAATTAGCAAAACCAAGAACACGCATGTGCTACCTAAATGGGCACATACATTCAATAATATTAAGACTTGTTCTGTTTTTCTCGTTTCAAGAGCTTTCCAGCTACCATCGGAAACAGCTTCCATGAGTTCCAAATACAGCTATGTACTTTCTATTAATTTAAAACTAAAACCTACCTACTGTTCAAACTATGGAAATTGAAAACTTAGCTGAATTGTAACAAGAGGACAATACAGTATTGTAAAACTCATGCAATGTTAAATAATTACTTACAATAAAATGTAGGTGACTACTTTTAGCATTATAATATATATGGTACTGTTAAGAATGAAAAGACACGATGAGGATTTAACTTAGTTATTTGGAAAACAACTTCTTACTGGTTAAAATAATACTGCTCAATTGTTATTAGGAGGCAGAGAAAATGACTTTCCACGTCTCAAATGATGCACCAGTTGCATAGGCACAAATACACTTATGAGCAGAAAGAAGCTGCAGGAGCAAACTCAAGCTTTGGTAGTCTCTAATCTAACTGGGCTGAATTGAGGTGAACAGAGGGACACATGGCAGTGAGTGCTCTTCCTTCTTGACAATCTGTCACTCAGCACCAAAATATCCCGCACTCTGTCAAATGGTATGAATTAATCTCCCAAATGGGAAAACAAGAGGAGGCAAGGATGACTCTAACTCCAAGTTAAATACATATTGGCTGAGATTCAATTATAGCTTTTAAGCTATTATAGCCATTTATAGCCTTCAGCTTCGAAAATGAAATTCATGTGCTGGGTGGCATGCTAGGTGTTGCCTTCTACATGTTAAAGTCTAAATCCACCCTTGAATTTTCTACTTAGATATTGTTACATTCTACAGTAAGAATTTAAAATTTTGCCTTCAGGACAGATATTAACTGTTGAATCTCTTTCTACTTGGTAATACAGGCTTAAGGTAATTATGGCTTAACAAAACCTGTTTTCAAATCTGAACCAAATAGCTTTACCACTGTGGAAAACACAGTGAATGCTCTGCCACGGTTCACAGGTGTGTGAGCTGTACTCTATTGTATTAATATTATCACAATTTTTCTGAAAATAGAACATTAAAGTATGTGTGTTCTTAATAATGTTATAACACGCCCGGTAGCTTTTTTCCTAACATGTAAAGATTTATACTTTTCTTTTTCACCTCTAACACTTTTGTCTTAGTTTTCATTATTGTTCACATTTTTCTCCTCTGACTAGGTCAAAAATCAAGACTAAGAGGTGAAAGCCATGATTTTTTTGAACTTAAAAGCTGCGATAGTAAATTATCAGCTCAAAGGTTCTCCTAGTGCAGTATCGCATCTCAACAGCAGCCACAAGTGGATGTCTAGACAAGAGTAAAACTAGAGAAGCACATACAATACTCTTCTTGGCTGCCAACTATTATATTTTCAGCTTCGAGTATTTTCTACAGAGATTTGCAGTTGCAGAAAGACTCAAGTACTCTCCTGATAACTCTTCCCTGTCAGGTCAATGGTGACATGACTGCTAGTTATATGAAAATTAGCAGATGCAATCAGATTATCTAATGCATTAGTAAGTTAACCTCCAGTTACAACAGTCTCGGGTTCATCAGTTACATGATTTCTACATATAATCCTGAAGTGGTTTTGCTGCTGTACCCTTTATCTTCCAATCTATTATATCACTTAATCAACAGAGCAGCCAGTAAGCACTTATTTTAAAAACAAAATTGAAATTAACTTTTCTTACAGATGAGATAAATTCAACCTAGAGTTGGAAACAGGGAGGAAAACATTCTACATTCTATAAAACAACGATATTTGTTTAATGAGCATGACTGAAGTTTTATATTAAACTAATGTGCTAGACTGACTGAATTACAGGTTTTTTTAATACTCTTTTTTGATACTTTTCTACTAAAGGATAATACTGAATGTTTTCTTCTGTTCCTTTTCCACTGTACAACACTTGGCAACAACTCTGCAATTGGGCAGATTACTACGTGGACATTTTTGCTCAAAAGAAAAGATGACACCTGCTTTCAATTCTCCTAACAGAATTTTATCATCATACTGATAAAAATAAGAACTTAATAAATTCATATTCTGAAGACTATGGGGCTTTGTAATAAAAAGTTCAATGCTTTCAAAATAATTATAATCTGATTTTATTTAACGTATTTACCATATAAACATTCAAACAGTTGATTCTGCTGCAATAAAAACCTCCCAGTATTCTGTATAGGAGGCCATTCTAAAAATTTTAATGTTTTCTGTTCCTCTTCCATGAACTACACTTTACACTCCTGCTGTTACTGAGAAATGCATTAAAGGCAGATCACATTATTTCCCTCCTGTCAACAAATGATGGCTCAATTAGGCAGATAAGAATCTACAGCCCTCAGCAGAAACTCTCTTCAGCCCATTCTCAGCAGTATAAAGCAGCACTTAGGGACAGCACTAGTTCTGGAGAATGAATACCTGCTATCCTTTATATACACACTCACTGAAAATTTCTCTTTTTCTTCAAAGAAAATTGGATCCTTCATATTGTTGAAAGTTTTCAATCACTTACAGTTTGCAATTTTTTTTTCTACGTTCAGTTACAGTTCATGATTAATACCAATAAAATGGTACGGAATTCTAATTTTAGCACATTGCTCTACTAATTCTAAATCATTCTTGGAAATAAGATGTCTTCATAAGTAAATGAATAAAAACTCTAAGGTTTTTACTCTAGTCCTCAAAGAACAGGGGAAATCATATTTAAGGATGAAATTAATTCTTACCTTACTTTGCTGTGATCAAGTGCTTAAAGTGCTTGAACTCCGTATACAAAGAGTGCCAATGATAGCAAGCCCAGCTATAAACACCAATATTCTCCTGGGTTCTCTCAGTGGATGATAAGGTTGTTTCTGCTTCATTCCAATTACTCACGCCATCTTCCATGCCCACTACCTGTCATTGTTTCACTGAATTTCTTAATTTTAACCCTACTTTGAAGAGAAATCTATTAAAAATACTGTGGTTTCTCACTTCAGGTTATGTAGAGAGAGGGAGAAATAGAATTTGGTACCTCCCTTCTTTCTCCTATTTCTTCCATTTGTCTCATTCTTTAAGATTTTATGACTCTTTATAATACTTAGCCTTTACCTTTCACAAAACACCTCAGTGTTGTTCAGCACCAATTATGCTCCATATGTTCTTAAAAAGAAATGTTCAGAGGCATATGCTGAGGCATATTTCATGCTAAATACTGTTAAATGCTGTTCCACACCACTTTCAAGTTTCCAGGAAATTATTGTTATATTGCATCTGGCAACAGCATAGTTGGCAAAAAACTTTAAGGAGCAGTGGCATTCTGCAAAACAACTTCAGTAACTTTAGCATAATAAGTGGTAACAAGACAGATCTCATCTACAGATCTTGAAGGGCTAGACATTATTAGCCACATACTACAAACGGGAAACCTTGCGATTTATAGAGGGCTTTGCAGAATTTATGGACTATGGACTCAGATTCTGGTCTGAGCATGCCAATATTTTGCCTGAGCAGCTACATCACTCAGAAACACGAAAAACAAACAAACAAAAACACCAAACCCCAAAACACTGTCCTTAACCAACACAGTCCTGCCAATAAAACTTCGGTGCAAGTATGATTAGTCTGGGAAGGTGAGAGCATTTCTGCTGGTATAGCAGCTGTTATAACTGCCTTTACCTTGGGGTGCTTATGCCAGAGAGAAGTGTAAACCCCCAGGAGGATTTTCCACAGCAGCTGCATGAGCAAAATCCTTCTTTGTCGACAAAAATCTAAGTGCCTTTGGCTTTTGTTTAAGTCAAACCTTTGCAAGGATTAGTACTGGTGGTTTTATCCTGTTCATATTGCTAAAATGATGTTTTATCAGTCAAGCCCAACTTGTCACCATGATGGTCAGGGTATGCCTTAGAAAGAAATAGAGTCTAACTCTATTTCTCCAACTCAGAAACTTCTAAGACAGCACTCATTATTTATTCAGAAAATTAAGTATTTCCTTAAGTATTCTATCCTTAATCAAAATAAGAAGAAAACTAAAAAGGAGCATCTTCTTTTTTTCAAGCAAACCAGACAGTTGGAAGGACATTTACCAAGCAGGCTTCCAAAGTCTGCTTTTAGAATCGGTCAAATCCTTTTTCAAGTAAACCCAATAACAAACAAGGCTGGTTGGACTCAGCCCTTCCACCTCTTAAAGGGCTAAAGAATCTACCACAATGCTGTAAAAAGACCAATCTGCAAAGCAGAGTATTAATGTATTTGATATGTTATAACGGAAAACCTGTGCAGAAACATTTTTGCAAAATGCTTTTTTACTCTAAGTACACAATGCTAAGGACAATATAGCCCACTAAAATCTACTCGACAGAGATTTTTAGGATATTGATGCTGTAAAAACCTTTTGACTTTTAAAAATAATTGTTACCTGCAGAATCAAAAATTAGCCTTCAGGTTCCTATCCTGCTTGCAACCCCTGTAATTTCAAAGCAGTGTAGATCAATGCCATTCAGTACAGTTCAGTTTTTGGGCTAAGAGCAAGCATATACGAATCCCCTTGCAGTACGTGTATGTATTTTAACATTCTACAATTTTAGTGCAAAACATTACTGCCTTTGAAATAATAAGTACAACTGTGATCATTTCAGAGTGCTCATTTCAAAGCACATCATTAATCATAACTTTCTGCAAGGCAAAAAAAGTTTTTTCTATTTAAACAACTGCACCATCCCTATTTTACACATGAACAGATGAAAATATAATTTCAATTTCAGACCAAGTAGTGGGCTACCACAAACAGATTAACTCAGCTCTCAAGTTACACACATGCATATAGGTTTTGCTGTTAAAAATTAATCTTCCTCATGTAAAACAGAGCACAATTGCTGCAGTATTTATATGCTGGTTTTAACATGCCAGTTGATGACACAGACGCAAAGAGGGTATATTCCAGGGTTATGCAGGCCACGACATCTCCACATGTCAATGAGATCAACTCCTTTGGAAGAAAGGTGAAACCCCAAATTTCAATCAGCTGTACCCAGTGGTGACTACCATTGCATTATAAATTCAGCATCCAAAATAAGCAAGTTACCTCAAATTAGAAAAATCACAAATCCCAAGTTTTAGTCTTTAGAACAGTCTTAAATTAATTATTCTTTTTTTAAACCTTATCAGAGAAGTACTGAAACAAGGAATAATTCAAGACAGAACCAATACTGTTTCAGTCAGAGCTTCTAACTCCTCGATATGCTGGCGCTTTAGTTTTGAGATTTTGCTCTAACAAAGTTGACATGGTAACAGACAAAATTCTCGTGCTCTCATAAAGAAAGCATCTAATAAAGACTGGCATGCAAGAGGACCTGCAGTAAAAATTTCCCTTCAAATTGACTAACCTCACCCCTTGGAGTAGGAGAGCTTCCCTTTTTAATTTACATTTAAATAGTGTGTTAAGTCTGGCCAGACTTCACATATGATTTGAGACTCAGTGTCCCTAAAGGCAGAGGCACCTGGGAGCAGAGGTCTGTGCAGCGGCCTGTGGGCGGCACGGCAGGTCCCTGTCCCTGGTGAACGGCTCTTCTCACCGTTCCCCAGTCTGCTACAAAGCCCAATTCAGCCTTTGCAGACAAGTAGATTGCAACCAAGAGACTGATTCAGTATTTCAACAGACTTACCAATTCTACTAATGAAATAAAAGCATGCCCTCTCCCACCCCTCCACCCCCTGCCAAAAGAAATATAATTTTAAAAGGGCAATGTAATCACAACCATTATGACAATGAAAATTACATGCTGGGTTTATCTCTGTAGGTATCTGTCAAATGCAAAGCACGCGCAACATCTTTGGAGTAATAATGATGTTTTATCATTTTAATTACAAACACTTTGAAAAAAATCCCTAAAGTGTACCAATTGGGGTGGTCTGAACTAACAGTAGCTTGATAGCCCAAGGGTAGCAAAAATAGATTGAGCTACCAAATTTCATAGTAGTTATAGCAGCTGTCTTCTTGCCTCAGGGAAGCCGGGTATTTAACAAAGCAGACAGCTTGGCATTGGCATCTGATTAGTAATGTGGGTATTGTTGGCCAGAATACGCGTGGTTCTATTGTTTCACTGTTTGATTAGGAATTTGGAGAGGAATGGTATCATTTAGCTTTCATAGTTAGCTTCTGTATGTTCACTTACAGGTATTGTAAAGGATATTTTCTCACTTATCACTGGCTGCAAGGAGGGAATATTGTCTTCAACATGATCGATGAAACATGACAGGATTTAAATGTCAGGGTCAGTTCCTTCCCCATTTCTGTGCCAAAATTTTGTTGAATTGTCTGCATAAGTTTTTCTAATTGGGGAGAAAAGTGAATAAGATGAAAGCCTGTTCTTCCCTTACTGCAGGATACAAACTATTTGGAATTTAAAATAATTTTAAAACATCATTCATTCCAGTTTAACTTTACAAGGGAAAATTTCTCTTCACAAAAAAAATAAGTCACAGAAGAAAAATCCAGTTGTTGGGGTTTCTGAGAGAGGGGGATTGATTTTTCTTTTTCTAATCCCACAGTAGGCTGACAGTTTGGATAACCACTGGGGGTAAGAGAATCTCCAGTTCAAAACCAATCTGCTTAATGGTAAAAATCTTTGTTAACATGCTTTATCTTAAAAGAATTGATCTTGGGGAATAACCTTAGCACAAACAACAATATTACTTTGAGGTTTGTGTTTGAACTTCATACAGTCATAAAGACCCCCCACGTGGCTCTTCTCTTTTTCGTTCTTTAAGTATACATCACAAATTATTGGTGCTTGTTGGCAGAGTTCAAATCACTGAACTCATTGCAAATAGTCTACTTCAGCTAGAAGTACATTCTTTTACTCTATCAAATCCATCTGAGGTAATAAGACTTGATGTTTTATTCAACAGAGCTGAGGAAAATTGTTGCACAATAGGTTAATTCAAAATGGCAGCATAGAAAATGCATCTGTCAGTGGGGATCAAATTACAGGGCAAGCTCCTCTCAATGCTTAGAAAAACAAGTCTGCAGCTCTACAGATTATGTGCATGTGTGTGTTTAAAGGGGTGGGAAAGGAGCTAAATATCTGAGCTAACCTCCAATTAAAGTCAATCATAAAAACAGCCAATTTAATGAGTACGGATTTCTTTGGGTAATTATAACACCAACCACTTTTTTTTTTCTCCCTCTCTTTTAAATCTGTAATTCTGCCTTCTTGTTATTGCTTGCTTTGTCATTAATCGCCTCAGGAACTTGATTTCCTAGCAACAGACTCTGCCACCAAACATTTGGCTCCTGTTCAACATTTTCTTTGTGAAAAATGGCACTGCTATTGCCGCCTGGCTGCTGCAGCTAGACTGCCTGTGTAAGTGCTCTAATAATGCATTCTTCTAAAAACCACCCCAAAATCACATGATAAAAGGAGCGATGACTGAGCTTCACTAATTACTGTGCTGAAGAAGTGTATCTGCAATTTAAAGGCTACTGGAGTAGGAGGAGAATGACAGCGAAGGACACATGTATATTCTTCATATAAATAAATATCATTATTAACAGAGGTGAGCATTTAGAAATAAGTATTTTTACGATGTTAGATTCTCATTAATTTTCTATTACAGAAACAGGAGGTACAATTTTTCTTAGAAGTTGATTATATATTTCTCTGCATAAAGTACAACGCACTCCTCTTTAAAGAATGACATCTCGAGGATCAAAATGGGGGGGGGGGGGGGGGGGGGGTTGGGGGTCGGGCAAAGAAGACAAAGTTTCTAACTAATTCACTTTTCCACATAAAGTACTTGAGAAAACACTGGCAAAATTATCTATGCATGAGAAGTTATACCTGAAATGGCACACGATGCATTAGATACATCACAGAATGACATAACACATGGTGGTGCCAATTTAGACAAAGCTCTTTTTCTCATTTCGATCAAAGAACGAAAAAAAAAGGCTGCAAATTTCTATAGTTTATGAGAAAGTATTTTTCCCATATTTGTTTCAGAAGCCAGTAAATGGCAGAGTTACTTCCTGGTTAGATACGGAATCTATCATCTCTCCACAACAAATGTATCACGCTTCAGCTGTAATTTACACAGTCCCTCAAGGGGGGAGTTGAGGAAGGTGATGTTACTCCAGGCCAGCAAAAAAAGGCCACAACTAACTGTTGCTGGCTGCAGCTGCTTCTTTATGGTTAAGACATTCAGAAGGGTGCTTTCCTGGCCATAAAACCTCTTCATAATTGTGAGAAACAGTTTTTGCACGTAAAATGACATACATACTGATGTCAGAGCACTATGGCAAAAGTTATCAATGGAAAAAAAAAGCTATTACAGAGTTATTCAAACAAATGTCTTTTCTAGGGGATATTTTAATTCCTGCCAGTGTCTGTGTCGTTTCCCATGATGCACACACAGGCCCAGCACACCTCAAAGAAAAAACCTATCACAATCCATTGTAAATTATCATACTCATCATAGCAGTAGATTATAATAAAAATGCTTTCACTGAATATGCCTCTGAAAGGAGGAGACAGCACAAAAGGAATTTCATTTATAGTTATCTTGTTATAATAATCAGCATTTTTTCTCAAGTAGAATAACCAAACCCCATGTAAAATACTGTAGAATGTTATTTAAGCTTTGCTACACAGTGCTGACATCGAGCTTATGTTTTGACAGACTCATGCTGAAACCAGATAATGCCGCCATCAAGCCCACTATACCACCACAGTTCCTCTTTCCTTAGAGAAGCACTTAGGCATTAGAAGAAAATAAATATAAAAATACCACAGTATTTGTTGAAACATACCAGAGTGGTTGGAGATTTAAAGACTTCTCCAGCAGATAGGCATGTTACATTGGGTTCATTATCGCATGCCACAAAACATGACATTTCCTATTTAAAACTCTGCCTAGGATCAGAACTGTCATTAACACCAGAATAAACTACACTTACCATTAACTTTGTAAACATAAAAGAGATGCTGAAGGTGGTGAATGGAGTTTAACTGTGGGATAACAAAGCTAAGCAGTATTAGAATATTTTGTACTTAATGTGGTACAACTGAGGAGGATCCCCATTTAGAAATTTCTGTTATTTGACACATGGAAGTAGAAGGGAATGGTTTAAACTTTTATGGATTGTAAAATAACAGCAGTCCATGCAAAGCTGAGTGAAAGTGCTACCTTGTCTGAACAAAAGGTTTTATGGCAATACTGAAATGGACCAACCCAAAAAACGAGCTTCATAGAAATAAGTCTTAGAGCTACAAAAAAGCTTCATTGCTCCTCTATCCACAACAGGTAGCACAGAAGCTGAAGTTTTCAAGCACTGTAAATTCAAAAGAAAAAAAGGAGGGATCATAATGCAAAAAATATGGTGTAAAAATGGTCCTACATCTCTATCCTGAACACAGATAAGCATGAGTATCAGTAAGGCCATACCTATATGAAATGGCTAGGCAAGAAGTCTACGTAGATACTACTAAGAAAAGTTTTTTAAGCATACAAACTATAGCCACAAAATACAAATTCGAATACAGTCCCTAAACAACAATCTACTCTTTTATTTTGTACAGAAAAGAGATAAGCATTTTATTAAAGGAAGATCTGTTTGGGTTTTGGGAGCTGCTTAACTGATCCATTCTAAGCTAAGACTCAAGTTACTACAGACTGGGAACTTAAGTGCAGTCAATACTGTCATATGCTTAGTAAAGCAACGTACTGGGTGTTTCAAAAATATTAACCCAATTTGAAATCACTACATCTTTGAAATTAGGTCCACCTTTTTGAAACACCCTGTGTTTAAGATAAAAAGAAAAACTGAAGCACTGAAGGAACTTTCAAGAACACATTTATTACTTCAGCACCAAGATATTAGCATCAAATGATAGTGTTTCAGCCACCTAATGCCTCTGACTGCAAACATTAAATGAATGCAGCTGTTGGACTGAAGAACAAATTGAGTAAAGCTAAATAACTGGCAGAAATAAGGATGGATAACTGGAAAAAGAGAAAACACACATCTGGGAAGCACCACACTTGCGGTAATGATATTCAAATACAGGCAGAAAGTTAAAATTCAGCTGTTTGCATGAGCAAGCAGTATCAATTGTCACAGAGTTAAGATTTCACAAGGTTAAGTGCAGCATTTAATGAAGGAAACCATTTCCTTATTTTCCATTTTCTTCCCATTATGAAAGGACAAGTGCAAAATTCTTTACTCACATACAGTAAGACAGAGGTGCTAATTGGAGTCAAATGACAACTAAAATTGTCCTCAATTTTTCTGCTCTCCTAAATAACTCTTATTGGCAGATTATTTTTTAATCAAAAACATTGACAATAAAATCATCTTCACATTCCAGGCCTTCATAACATATGAAAATTAATAACTATACACTGCAAATTGCATTAAAAATGTTTAAATGTTTGTCTGTAATGCCAAAGAAACTGGGCACCAGCAACTCCCACAGATTTCAGTTAGTGCTAAAGATATTGATGATCTCAAAAAGAAGAAAATACAACAACAAAACCACACAGCACAAAACCCCCCACAACCCATTACATGTTACAGATTTCTTAGAGATGCCTACCTAAATACGGTACTACCATCAGTTTGTTAAATGCCTCTGGAAACAAGACAAAGGTGCCCAAATATGAAGTTTTATCACCCAAGTTTGTGAGATGCAACTCTAATACATAAAAATTCCACAGTGCAAGTCCTGACAGAAAGCATAATCACAGAAAGAAAAAAGAAAAAAACCTCACAAAACAGAACCTAAGATTATTTTCATGCCAGGTTGTGTCCCGTTGACAATTTTAGAGACAGAATGACAATGTTTAGTGTGATCATAACTCTCAAGTTATTCTGAAATAAGGGAAATGTCTGAGGAAGAGACATTTTCTAGCTCCAGTAGGAACTAAGTAAAGTCACTCACAGTGAATTCTAATCAGACACCAACAGCACAGGTAGCTGATCCACAGTGAAATGAATATGATAGACTGGAAGATATTATGTCAATGGTAGAAATTACTGGAAGTATATTAATTATATCTGGAGAAGGTAACAAAATTGCATAGTGTTTGACAGCACATATAATCTATCTTAAATGAAACAAAGTAGAGTAATTTTAAAGGATTAAAATATACTTTTAATGTCTACCATCTTTGAGAAAGCTGGGGCAGCCTCTGTATTTTGCTTGTGTCTGTGATTTACAGGGTCCTATTCTTTGCTAGTCTTTCTCCAATTTGTCTGCCGGATCTGATTACCAGATGGCTAAAATAAATGTATTGTGTTCATTCATGGTAACAGAAGCTGTCTTTAAGGGTTCTTTCACGGCTTCACTATCTTTTCCTTTGTACCTACTCCTCCCTCTGTGAATTGATTAGATTTCAGAGCTAAGTTTCATCTGAGAGTCATTCTGCTGAATGCTGCACTGAAAAGCCTATCATCTATTCTAGGAAGCACATACAGATGACCACAGGATATCACAGACCTGTCCTAAAGCAACAACTGCCATACTCTGCCAAGAAAATAGATAGTTTGATAATCTCAGGACATGGATTTCCAGAATAAGTATCTGTCACTAACATACATTCTAATGCAATCCAAGAAATAGGTGACAGTTGGACAGAAAGAGGGAAATGAAAAGCAACATATGCACAGTACAAAGCCAAGGAAGGTAACAAGAGTTAAAATGAAGACAGACAACAGTAGACAAATTAAAGACTCAGGGAGCTATCCTGTACCTCAGGAGTGGTAATTGTTCAGTACATGGTTTTGTTTAGTCTGGTAAACTGCTACAAACCTGCAAGTAAAGAAGCTAAATGAAAGAAAAGGGCATGAGGGAAGGTGTACAGTTCTACACATTATCTCCTTTCCTTAACACATGCAATCTGTAATCTGAAGTAGTAACACTGTCCTAGAAATCTCTCAGCTGCACCCAGCCTTGAGTGCTTTTACTACAGGTGTGAACCCGGTTCTTTACTCAACGGCTCCCCTCCTGCAATCAGATGTGTACCTAATCTGAATTTCATTTTGCAAATATCTAATATAATTTATTAGCACTTCAGTGTCATTTATTTATCCATTAACATATGCGCACCTTGGGTTTTATTTTCAGTTCAGTACAATAATTCTGTCTGTTCGTCAAAGCTTGGATGCCATAGAATTGGTATCTGAAGAACAGCTTTTATTATATATGAAAATCAGTGTAGTCAATCACCTAGTCAAAATTTACGTGATCAGTCTCACTGACCACAGAAGAGTAGCTTTGGAACTAAAATAAGGTGAGAACTATACCTTAAAAAAAACCAAACCAAAACAAACCTGCTTTTTACCGCATATAATGTTTCCCACTTTTCCTGAGGCATTTCCACTAGGTTAATTTTTTCTAAATCGTATATTGGAAGCTTCATTGGTATGTATGTTTAAGCATGGTAAAATAATTTTTAAAAAACTGCTTAGTGCAGTAGAACTTTTGGTAACATTTGTCATTCTTCTTCTTTATTTAAACGATACTCTTAGCCTTTCAATAGTTTTTTAGCCAATAGCGTTAATTCCTAAGCGTGGCACTTGGAACAGACTGAGGTATAATTACGGGAAAATAAAAAATGCAGAACACTTGAAAAACAGAAACAAAAAATGATTAGACAATACACCCATGTATTTTTTTTAACCGCAGCTCAAACATATGGTCATAGCAGTGGGATGTATTTCCTTTGTATACTGAGAAGGTTCTAAGTATTTTTTGACAGTTATAAAGGGGCAGTCTTGGCCATACACAAGAATCAATAACAACCATGTAAAGCCTACAGCAGTGCACACTAACAGGCTGTAGGAGACATTAACTCTAGCTAAAAGAAATAACTGTATTTTCAATGAACTTGTTCCTCCTGGATAATCAATTTTTTACACTTCTTACCAGCTGTTCCCACATAGCTCAGGTAGCGGAATGGAAGCAGCTGTCATACAGAATCCATATATTACATGCATGTTATGAGGTTTTAATCTGTCGTAGTTGTTTTATGTTTGCTAATTTTGATCAGTCAGTTCAATTTGAAAGCAAGATGAAAACAAATTCACCACTTCTATTTAGGCAATATGTAATCTACACAAATACACTAATCTGGCTTGATTCATTCTGGATGGTAAAAGAAGAATACTAATTGTGAATCAACTAATGCCCCATCCTGAAAACCCCTTTATTCCAGAAGTAAGATTTCATCATTAAAATTAGTTTGCCCCACCACCCACATTCAAGAGATCTGTCAGAATCATTGTTTCTGAAATACTGAGTTATAAGGTGCCATAGTAATTACTATGGAATAAATAGCAATTAAGATTGTTCACACAAATAAGCTCAAACTGTTTGCAGTGAATAATTATGCTAATAGTGTTTTTCTACATAATTTGTGCATCCTTCACAACAATTTACTAGAAAATGTGAAATGTAAATTTGATGCACTACTACAAAAGCTCTGAAAATATGTTTTAAGAAAGCACATAACTAAAACATACTTCTACATTTGTACATTTAAATTCAAAGAAACCAAACTATGCTGAAATGGAAGCATTTTCTTTCATTGTATTCCTATGAAATCATCCTAAACCATACACAGACGTGCTCATTGCTTAAACCTCACAATGCTGTAATGCAAATTTTAGTAATTTGAAAGAAGCTGAACTTACTGCTATATAATAAACTTTGGCCTTTTCCACCAGCTTCCAGTTCTTCTCCAAATCAAGATGCTTTTCTTTCTTATAGCAATTAGCAGCAGCAAGGTTAGCTACGAGAGACCTGAAAGTGATTAAAAACCAGGCATTAGACCCTCTTTAACTAACACTACTGCAAATTTGTCACAAAGAACAAAATTTCTCAAAGATAATCAAAGATCATAAGAAACATAAAAGCAATTAACAAAGAGCAAGACAAAACACATATACTTTTACCATATCATAATATTTAAATAATATATTGTAAAACAAACATTAAATACAATTTAATTACATAGTTTATGTAACCTATCACTACTATGCTGTTCAAGTGCCTTCATTCACTTAGAATCAACCTTTGCTGCATTTTGTGACCAACTCCCTCTGTACAGTATAGTATCTGCAGATTTTCATTAAAACTTTCCTAGTACCTAACACCTAAAGGAAAATAGCTGCTGCAGTTTAACTTCTGAAAAGTATTTTCCCCCACTAGAACCAAAAAGTTGATAGATATGAAAGTCTTCCCTTTATAATTTTCCAACAAATAGTTATTTAAAAAGGGGAATTGCTTGGGTTTTTTTCCTCATTAGGTTCATATTTTCCTTTCGCAAATGAAAAAGGGTCATGCTGCTACTTTCAGATGATGAACTGTTAAAAAAACACTTTGGCTTAGCTGTGTATTACTGGAAAATTACCAAAAACTCATTTGTAGTTCATTCTCTCCTAACAAGCTATAACACAAGCCACAGGACACAACTTCCATTAGCAAGAATAAAAATACTTGTATCATATTTACTTTGCTACATGTAAGATACATTCTATTTTAAATCACCCTCTTTGGCCATTCAATTCAGCCTTATGAAACAGATAAAACTTACAGATGTACTCTTACAAATGAGTTATAAATTGTGATTATACACTAATTCTCCACTCTGGCTACCATAACCAAGTCCTTCTGTACAATTTTATTGTGAGAATGTCTAACAACATCCAATATTTAGAGAAGGGGAGGAAGAGGAGCAGACATTTCCAGAGTCATAGTCCATCGTCATAGGATGCACTGTTAACATCAACACATCACTGTTTTGTGATATTTCAGTACATTAGCCAGATAAATACATACAACATATGGCTATTGAAAACTTTTACCTTCTCCAACATGCATATAATTGATGTTGTATGCGTCATCCCTTTCCATAGAAATACTACTTGAATCCAGAAACAATGGGTCAGAGTGAATTGCTAGTCTGCTTCTATTGAGTTAGGCTTCTGCCGCCAGACTGAGTACCACGTAAATGTTTTAGGAGGTAAGTAAACTAGGAATTTTTGAAAATTTAGTCCACCCCAAAATCTTTCCAGTATCACCATTTCTCTTTGTCCTATTCAATAAAAACCAAACAAAAGCCCAAAAGAATCTCTTATGAAGACAACTAAGTCTCCCTGTAGACTGCTGGAAGCACTCATCACTGACAACCCCTGCAAGTTAAACAGCTCAAGTATATAAAAAAATAAAGCAAAAGGTTAGTCTAACTTTTTCTGAATATATGAAATTAGAGCACAATTCTGTGCCATTTCATCCCAGGAATATTCTCAGGGCTTATCAATTTAATTCTAAAGCCTAAAGACAATGAGAACTAATGTGAATTCAGAAAATTTAAAAAATAATATTTTATGAACAAATAGACCAAGTCTCAGTAGCAGCACAAGTAACATGACAAGAAGTTTCATTGTCCGTGAACATTATTATTTCGGTGACAAAAAAATCCACAGGAGAACAAAACAAATCCAAGAAAGATATGCAGAACTGCGGTAAATTTCTGTAAACCAAATTTAAAAAGCAAATTAAATGTTTCAGTTTTGGCAAACACTAAATATCCATCAAGGACCTAGCTGGAAAAATCTTGTATGTCTACATATGTTCCTAAATGAAAAGCAACTATGTTCCAGAAAACTAAGCAAAGACTCTCTCTGTTTCCTCTCACTTACCACATGCCCCTGAAATTGTAAACCTAGCTCTCTGTGGCTACATCCAACCGTAGAGATGCTCTGCACATGATATGTAAAAAAAGATTGTTACACTGAAGACAAAGGACCAAGCTTTTCCAAATTAAAACTGCAAGTTTTATGGTACTAAGTTCAACATGTGGGACACAGAGAAGGTGGATTTCTTTTCATTTAGATACAGTAATTGGAGACCGCCAGAGTACTTCAAATCAAACAGTGTAACTAAGACACTCTGCATGTGGATATTTCTGAGCAAAATGCACAAATCAAAGTAAAAGATCATGACACAGTGTAGGTACTACTTTATACTTTTATCCTGTGTTAGATTTTCTTGAAAAGCTCTGAGAAAACAAAGCATATTAGTATTGCTAAGCCAGAGAATTCAGAGCAGTAATCAGGAATTAGCTCAGAACCTTTTCCTGCAAAAAGCCAGATAATCTTAGCAGAAACAAGAAACATTCACATCAGGGCACCTGGAGCATAAACATACACAGCCACTTAATGGGAAAACCAGGAGTGCCATTAGGCAGCTCCTCCAAAACAATGCCGAATTACCCGAAGAAGCAAGTTAGCACATTGGGACAAGTTAGCTCAGTTGGGACAAGAGATTAATCAATAGAATTATCAACTGAAGCCAGGCTGAAGTGATTCTTACAAGTATAGAAAATACTGAAAACCAAAAAACAATCAGAGGTTAAAGACTGAGAATAAACTTGCTCTCACAAGAAGGAGGAGGGGGTTGCACAATGAAGCCTTTAGCAGCAATGGTCAGCCATGGTTTCTGTCTCTCGAGGAGTGAAATAAGTCTCCTGTACTCCCTCCACATTCTCAAGCATGCTCTAAAACAGCAATTGAAACAAACCTACTGTTTCTAGTCTTTGAGCAAACATTTGATATTGAGAAAGAAAAGTATTTTATGTTTGCAAACCAAAAATACTGCTTAGTAAGTTAAAGTAGTACTTACAGACATTTTAACGCCTATATTCAACTAAAGTTTTAAATTCCATTGAGATGTATGACAAAAGATGCATATATTTTTCCTGAATTCATGATGTATGTCTATTGACAGTCATGACTTCAGTTTCCCATCATGTCATCTAGGAAGTGGTGATTGCTGCAGGATGAGTACACAGACACTATGTGACTGAATAGAGAGGTAATCATACAGCAGAAACACCTTTATTGCTTGTCTTCTCTTTGAAAAACTGGATATGGATGCTGGAGATGAAGAGGGAAGTCTGTAGACATAATTAATGTCAAAACTGTAGATGAAGATTAATGAACTTCTTTCCTCCACTGAGTATGTACATTTAATCTTGAGAGTAAGACATTATGTATGATATTAAATTAGGAGGGACAGGGTGATAAGCTGGAGGACAGGGCTGTCTGTCATTCAGTGGATCTCCAAAAGCTTGGAGAATTGGAATGAGAGAAAACTTGAAGCCAAATCCAAAGCCATGCAACCAGGATGGAATAACCCTCATGCAGCAATATAGGCTGGATGTTGACAGGATACAACACAGCTTTGCAGAAAAGGACCTGGAGGTGCTAGAGGACCAGGCTCGGAACACAAGTCAACACTGCACCCACACAGAGATATTCTGGTCTCTACAAGCAAGCGTGCAACCAGCTGCACCTCATCTGGAGTTCCAAGTCCAGCTTTGAGCTTTATGTTACACGTAAAGCACTGACATAATGGAGTGCATCCAGCAGTGGGCCATCAAGATTATTAGGGGGCTGGAATACTTAACAAATCAAGAAAGGCTTGGCTGAGCTTTAAGAAGAGGTAAATAAGGGGAGACCTTGCTGCCACCTTCAACATCTAATGAAAGTTTATAGAGAAGATGAAGTCAGACTACTCTTGGACACAAGAAGGAACAGACAGAAGCTGGAAGAAGGAAAATTACAACGAGGTATCATCAAAAGAATTTCTCCCATTAAGAGTCATCCAACACTGGAACAGGTTGCCCAGAGAGGCTGTGCCATGTCCATCCTTGGAGATACTGAAAACCCAGCCCTGAAAATATTACATGGTCCTGAAAACCTGAACTAGCTTTGAAGTTGGTCCTGCGTTCTGCAGGGGTTTGGAACAAGATGTCCACTCTAACTAAAATTTTTCCAGGGTTTAGAGGCAAAGCTGTACGAGGAGCAGCTAAAGTCACTTGTTTTTTTAGCCTGAAGGAGACTAAGGGGAGACCACATCTTGCTCTACAGCTTCCTCACAAGGGGAGAAGGAGAAGCAGGCGCTGAGCTCTTCTCTCTGGTGACCAATGACAGAACCCGAGGGAATGGCAGGAAGATGTGCCAGGGGAGGTTTAGGTTGGACGTGAGGAAAAGGTTCTTCACCCAGAGGGTGATGGACACTGGAACAGGCTCCCCAGGGAGGTGTCACAACCCCAAGCCTGGCAGTGTTCAAGAAGAGACAAGAAAATTCTCTCAGACACATGGTGTTTTGGGGGTTGTCAGATGCAGGCACAGAAGTTGGACTTGATGATCCTTGTGGGTCCCTTCCAACTTGGGACATTCTATGATTCTATATTATACGAAAAATTCTCCCTCTCCTGACTCTCAGTTCAGTTCATGTTGCTGCCTTTTATAATTAAAACATTCACCAACATAATTAAAAACATTCACCAACTTCAAGAAGTTTGGTGTGGATTTTATTACTGGATTGCTACCTTACCTTAATAAAGTCTACTGCTTTGAAAGGGAAAGAGCCATTCCTCTGGATCAATGGCACCAAAAGCCAGAGAGGGAAACCAAAAAGGATAATTACAGATGTTTTGGTCTTATTCAGAGCCAAAAAGAAAATATTCTTCAGGGTAACCAATACCATTTCCATTATTTTTTCAATATCTAGTATCGGAAAATTTAGATATTGGCAGAAATCCAGGAGAGTTGGTGTGTGCTTGTAGCATCTCAAGATAAAGGCAAACCTGACTGGCTGGTTTTGAAACCTTCAAATAATGGTCAGGAGGTAACCAGCTAAGAAGTAGCACATAAGTTCAGGTGTTGTGAGTGGAGGGAGAAAGAAGAAAGCAAAGGGACATGCTCAAGATAAATACCTATTGCCTTCATTATCTCTTTCTAAAATTCTTGGTTTTATTAGTTTTATTACACTGCACAAAATAAATTGCTCTATAAACAGGTTCTTACTTATGGAATGCTCTGAAACCATGTAAAATAGTACAAGACCATTGTTCATACTTTACAAATATAAGAAAGGTTGAATACGTCATAGATTTCTGGACAAGTGATTTTTTTATAAAGCAAAGACCATCTAAAAGTGCAGCAAATGAAAAAATGAAAGACAAAATTAAGAAGAAATTGTTGAGATGTGGACATACAAAATTACAGTTATTAGATTAAGTTAATAACTGTAAGAAAAAAATTGGTTTTTTCTTCCTCTCTTATAAAATCAAATTAACCCATTCAATCAGGATATATGTTGACACCCATTCTCTTTAAAGATATGATCACCTGAAGTATATTCCTCACTTGCCAATCAAGTATAATACATGCCTTACATGCCAATTAGGTTCCACATAGGCTGCATAAATACACTTGTTAACCAACTTTTATGTCCCACATATTTTCCCTTTCCAGAGCGACTGGGAGCTATGAGTTCAGAATTAAGTAGTAGTTTATTATCTCAGATTTTTCTGCCATAATAGAACTGCTGTTCTCTAAAGCATACTGATACTGCACAGACCCAAACTATGAGACAACATGGGACTGCCTGGGTCAAACTGGTGGAAAAACTTTATTTTTCATTCAAATCACAATTTTTAAGGCCAAATTTCCAAACAAATTAGGCTCCACATGCTATGCAGACTACATTTACATCTTAGGAACATATCAAAGGCCCCTGACCTGTTATCACTAGTGATGCAGGCAGCACAAGTTCCCGTTGGTTCTTCACTCTGCTCATAATAATGGGCATCCACATGAGCTTCCTCAGCCTTCTTCTTCAAGATCTCTCCAAATTTATCTTTGCCAATGCACCCGAAGAAAGTTGCAGCTTTGTAAGGGCTCTGAATCATCCACTGCAGATTGACAGGAAAACAAACCAACAAAAACCACAAACAACAACAAAACACACAAAGTTAGCATGCCAGATATTTTTTTTTTGGTCATTTTTCTCTCCACTTGACATAATTAATTCTGTGCCTACAGAGCACTGCAATATACAGAGCACTTCTACTCCTGAAGTAAAAACATCTGGTACATCAAGGGAGGGAAGGTCAGCAAAGAATAAAAAATTTACACTTAATGATCCCACTGAGTGTTTAATACCAAAAGTAAAACTTAAATACACATAGCTCACTATCAAATAAAGCAGATTAGTATGTTTTTACAAGGTATTTCAAAAGAAGTTCCCTTGCCCAAGGGAGGTGTCCCTACACTTATATTTAATCAAGCAGCGTATGATATCTTCAAAGAAAATTCATAGAAAAGGCAAAAGAAACAAAAAAAACCCCAAACGCCCACAAAAACCAGTGAGACAGCACATAAGGAAAACAATGCATTTGAGAAACCTAAGAAGAAACATTGTGCAACATTCACAATATATACAAAAACTAAATGGTACTGAAAATAAGCATTTATGTCTACCATTCAATTATACGCAAAAAAGGAAATGCTCCCCTTTTACATTGTTAAACCATGCATGAAAATATCTATCTCCAGCTTTATTAAGAACAGTTCTGTCACTTGAATTGTAAAGAAAGAGTGTAGCTGCACAGTGTTGCTAAGGTGCCAGGTTATTTCATAAAGCTCTTCTCTCATTAAACCACAATATGTATCATTCATCTGTAAATGTAACTCCATTTTGTACTAAGTTAAAAAATAGCATTTCGCAGCAAAGTAAAATCAAGAGTGAACTAAAAATATAAATGCAAAGAAACAATCACAGGCCCCACTCTGCTGGTGGTGAGTCAACCAACTGAAGTCATTATAATTCACTCTAATTACAGCCAGAAAGCTTATCCACTCAATCTATAGTATGAATTAAAAGGCTACGTCAATTTACTGCTATACTAAATCCCTACTTATAATTGTTTCCTAATCAAGATTTAAATAAATGATAATGTCTCCATTACAAGGCAGCATTAGTGGTAGCTGCAGGTTGTAGAAAGGTCAAGTAACTGAGTTGCAAATACATGCTTAGTCACATCTTTATTACTTCCAGCTCCAGGGTAGGGGAAAACAAAACAAAACAAAACCAGAAGTCTTCAGTCATGTAAAAGTCTTCATTAAAGAGGCAAAGGTAGACAAAAGTTCCAAGGCCTCTTTCCTGCAGCAACTTAATATATATCTAAAGTTTAAGGACAAAAAAGATCGTGTCATCAGATGGTGGCAGCATTTGATCTCTCATTCATGAAATGCACACTACTCTGCTAATCTCATCCATATCTCTATTATAAATTAACACCTAACACGGGAATTATCTACAATGTCCTTGTATTTTACATACATTCACACATATCCAATACACTTGGGCTGGCAGGGCTGACACTGTTGTGGGCATCTGTTACAGGCCACCAGATCAGGCTGAGGAAGTTGACGAGGCCTTCTATGGGCAGTTGAGAGTGGCCTCACAGTCACAGGCCATGGTTGTTGTGGGTGATTTTAACTTCCCTGATGTTTGCTGGAAGGACCATTCAGCCAGCCAGCCACAGTCCAGGAGGTTCCTCCAGTGCACTGATGATAACTTCCTCATGCAGATGGTGGAGGAGCCGACTGGGAGAGGTGCACTGCTGGATCTCATCCTCACTAACAAGGAGGGTCTGGTCGAAGCAGTAGAGGTTGAAGGCTGCCTGGGTTGCAGTGACCACGAGATGGTGGAGTTCAGCATCTTGTGTGGCAGGAACAGAATAGCAAGTAGAATTGCAACCCTGGACTTTAGCAGGGCTAACTTTGGCCTTTTCAAGCAATTGCTGGGGAAATCCCATGGGCAAGACTGCTTGAAGGAAAAGGGGCCCAAGATAGCTGGGTGGCATTCAGAGATTGCTTCTTCCATGCTCAGGATCAGAGCATCCCCACACGTAGGAAGTCAAGGAAGGGAGCCAGGAGGCCTGCGTGGTTGAATAGGGATCTGTTGGGTATGCTCAAGCAGAAGAGGAGAGTTTACAGGTCATAGAAGCAGGGGCTGGCCACTTGGGAGGAATATAAGGCTGCTGTTAGAGGATGTAGGAAGGCAGCTAGGATAGCCAAGGCCTCCTTAGAATTACAGCTGGCGAGAGGGGTCAAGGACAGCAAAAAGAACTTTTTCAAATACATAGCAGATAAAACTAATACCAGAGGCAATGTAGGCCCACTGATGAATGGGGTGGGTGCCCTGGTGGCAGAAGATACAGAGAAGGCAGAATTACTGAATGCCTTCTTTGTCTCTGTCTACTCTGCCGGAGGCTGTCCTGGGGAGCCCCGTACCCCTGAGACCCCGGATGAAGCCAGGTCAATGGAGGAGTTTGCTTTAGTCGATGAGGACTGGGTTAGGGAGCAATTAAATAGTCTGGACATCCATAAATCCATGGGTCCAGATGAGATGCATCCGCGGGTGCTGAGGGAGCTGGCTGAAGTCATTGCTGGACCGCTCTCCATCATCTTTGCCAAGTCTTGGGAAACGGGAGAGGTGCCCGAGGATTGGAGGAAAGCAAATGTCACTCCAGTCTTCAAAAAGGGCAAGAAGGAGGACCCGGGTAATTATAGACCGGTCAGCCTCACCTCTGTCCCTGGGAAAGTAATGCAACGGCTTGTCCTTGGTGCCATCTCAAGGCATATCAAGGATAAGAGGGTCATTAGGGGCAGTCAGCATGGCTTTACCAAGGGTAGGTCATGCTTGACCAACCTCATAGCCTTTTATGAGAATGTAACAAGGTGGATGGATGATGGCAGAGCGGTGGATGTGGTCTACCTTGACTTCAGTAAAGCCTTTGACACAGTCTCCCACAGCATCCTCACAGCTAAGTTGAGGAGGTGTGGTCTAGACAATAGAGTAGTGAGGTGGGTTGCAAACTGGCTTAGGGAGAGAAGCCAGAGAGTGGTAGTCAATGGTGCGGAGTCTAGTTGGAGGCCAGTATCTAGTGGAGTGCCTCAGGGGTCAGTGCTGGCGCCAATATTATTCAATATATTCATTAACAATTTGGACGAGGGAATAGAGTGTACTATCAGCAAGTTTGCTGATGACACTAAGCTGGGAGGAGTGGCTGACACGCCGGAGGGCTGTGCTGCCATCCAGCGGGACCTGGACAGGCTGGAGAGTTGGGCGGGGAATAACCTAATGAAATTTAACAAGGGCAAGTGTAGAGTCCTGCATCTGGGCAGGAACAACCCCAGGTTCCAGTATAGGTTGGGAGATTACATATTAGAGAGCAGTGTAGGGGAAAGGGACCTGGGGGTCCTGGTGGACAACAGGATGACCATGAGCCAGCACTGTGCCCTTGTGGCCAGGAAGGCCAATGGCATCCTGGGGTGTATTAGAAGGGGGGTGGTTAGTAGATCGAGAGAGGTCCTCCTTCCCCTCTATTCTGCCCTGGTGAGGCCACATCTGGAATATTGTGTCCAGTTCTGGGCCCCTCAGTTCAAGAAGGACAGGGAACTGCTGGAGAGGGTCCAGCGTAGGGTAACGAAGATGATTAAGGGAGTGGAGCACCTCCCTTATGAAGAAAGGCTGAGGGAGCTGGGTCTCTTTAGTTTGGAGAAGAGGAGACTAAGGGGTGACCTTATTCATGTTTATAAATATATAAAGGGTGAGTGCCACGAGGATGGAGCCAGGCTCTTCTCGGTGGCAAACAATTATAGGACAAGGGGTAATGGGATCAAGCTGGAACACAAGAGGTTCCACTTAAATTTGAGAAGAAACTTCTTCTCAGTAAGGGTGACAGACACTGGAACAGGCTGCCCAGGGAGGTTGTGGAGTCTCCTTCTCTGGAGACATTCAAAACCCGCCTGGACATGTTCCTGTGCGACCTCACCTAGGCGTTCCTGCTCCAGCAGGGGGATTGGACTAGATGATCTTTTGAGGTCCCTTCCAATCCCAAACATACTGTGATACTTTTGTACAACGTTCATTTTGAATGTCTTAGGAACAGTAATCTTTTATATTTGGAGGTATGTTTAAGTAGAACAGATGACTTAACAAAACTGAAGATCTTATGACCTAGTGTAAGCAAACATGGAACCAATTTCCACACCAGTAAGAACAGAAGTACCTGAAGCCTTGTGTCCCATGTTGAAAAACAGGCCTTACTCTCACAAATAACAAGAATTAATACAGATCAGCATGAACAGCATTTATCAAAGCATCAAACCCCAACAATTCTTAAAAAAACATAAGACTTCAAACTGTACCTTAAGCTTACAACATTTTATCAAATGATATAACTTCCTTTACATATAAAGTCTGACAACACTTGGAGCAGTAATATTTCACATACATCTCTGAAAAAATAATTTGTGCTCAAGTATCACAGTTTTGGCAGCAGCTCAATTTGAATTCAGATGCGATACATGCCATATATAACTGTCACAATCCTTACTTTAAATCTAAGTAATCTAAGTGTTATTATTGAGAATCAAAAGTCATGATCTAGGATTTCTTGGGATAGACCTCTGTATGTTGTACAGACCACTTCTTCCAGAACAGTGGTTCTGCTCATGTTCATGATTGGAAACACAGGTATTATATGGTGGTGGAATATTCCCACTATATGGATATTATTTTCATTTTCACATCTGAGCTCAGTAGGCTCCAGCATAATGAGTTAATTATCTAGGATTTGGCTAGGCAGTGAGATAACTGTTACCTAACTGTACTGACGGTCTGGTCAGGGGAAGCTGGCACCCAGCCACACCATGAATCCTCACCATAACCCAAGGGAATCTGGGGCCCTTAATGCCCCAAAGACAGAAGTGTCAAAAGTAGGAAATTACCATGAAGGAACAAGACAGCCTCAGGACTAGGATGCTACAAGGGAAACTCAAAATCTAGAGTGGTTTATGAAATCTAATGTGTTTCTTCATCTAAAGTATTCTTCTGTCAATGCAGCTTGAACATCAGGTACACCCAAAGACAGGCCCTGACCTTTTCAGTTAAGATAAGCACCTGTGACAGGGGAAGGAGCATGGAAAATAGAATACCTTTCGGATGTTCTGTTAACAGATTGCATTTTCCTTACATTTTTGTTGTATGCACCCTGGTAAACTAAAAGAAAATATCAGAACTTATTTATTGTCTTTAGCATAATCCTGTCTTAAAAATCAGGCTGATTTCAAAATAAGCATCATCTAATATCAGATTACCCTATCCCTACAAGCACATTATTCCTTATGATCAAATACTGGTCAGCACTTCCTAAAGAGGCCAGCACCCTGGCCACTCAAGGACACACTAGAGAGTGACAGAAAGCTTCTCTCCTTATTTTTATGAAACTAACTTGGGCTCAGAGTAGCAGGAGTATCTGTTCAAGTGCTTTTTCATGATCAGAGTTAACAGAGTGACCTCTCTGGCATGCTTTAGTTATCAGAGAAATGTAAAGAAACATTGTGTTCCAGCAAGTGGGTAGCAATTGCAGAGAACAGCATCGTCTTTTCTTGCAAGATGTTGAGATGCCAAGAAAACTTCGTAACAAGTAAAACTTGTGAAGACTCCATTGTGACTTTGTGAGACTGCTTGGAATTAACTATGTCCCGCTCTTTCAAATCCTCAAAGATGTGGTACACCTATTTCTACTTTTGTCTGATTAGAAAACAGCTTTGGAAACCACCTTTCCACTGAGTTACAGAAGCACTTGTAGAAGCACTTCTTCCAACCCTAGACTTGACTTTGATTGGTTACTCAAGGCTGTCTTTTGAGAACAATATTCAAGATGAGATGACAGAGTTCCCTGAATGGTCCCTTACACCCCAAAAATAAAAAATGCCCCTTTATACTATGTGAAAGAAAATCAGTGGCCTTAAAGAAGTAAAGAAAGAGAGAAACCTGAGTTCTTTGTTATTTCCCAAGCTTATTCTACTTAGCTTGAGAACACTATGCTTCTGCTGCAGTGGCAGAGTGCAGTATCCCATATCACAACACTCAATCTGCATTCAAAGCTTTGCTTTGCTGTTCCTGCACAGTTCATTGTAGAGGAGAACCTCTACTTGAAAGGTAAAAAGCAACAAAACTAAATAGTTGATCTAATTTATCTCATTATCTCCAGTTGCAAAGATACTTCCCCTGCGGAAGGAGAGTTTGCTGCTACTGGATCTCAGTACACAGTCCCATAAGACTTAAAAATAAACATCATACTGATGAAGATTTAGACAGCTTCATAGCCTTCTGACTAAAACAAAGATCCTCCAGAAATTATTTCATTTTACTCTGCCTGTATGCTTTGCTATAAGTGCTGCAGTTAACTGGACAACACTGATAATCAGAATGAGGAGGCTGACGAAGACACTTGCTATCAGGCCCACACTGTTCCCCATCTGAACTCCTTAGCTCCCAAATTGTTTTTAGAGCTGTAGCCAGTAGTGCATTTCCACATCTGTCAGTCATCTTAAACTAGCAATGCCAAAGCATATGAAGTTTTGCTTAGACTGACATACCTTCTGCACACAGGAGTTTTCAGCTGTTGACTTGAATCCTAAATGCCTTGGAACTGACAACACAACAGGAAGCATTATGCCCCTTCACAGTGAAGGATCTTCAAAGCTCATTAACACCGAATACAGAGATCTGAAGTGCATCTGAAGTGTGTTATCTGGAGATGGACTCTTCTCTGCATGATCTGTCAAATCTGGTCTTATTTTAAATTGCAGCTCACAGAGGAGAAGACTCGAAAGACCAAAATTAGCTAAAACTTAAGATGCTTGCTAAATCGAAACAAAACAATGTTAGCAACTACTCATGAAGCATTCTTTTTAGTACATCACAACAGAAATGGCTTCTCTTTATATGGGTCTATATAGAGTATCCCTTACTTTTACATTCTGACTTTTGGAATGAGTCTACACACACTTCAGGTTTCCCCAGTCTGCTGTACCCCAGGACATGCCCTATCATCAGATATATAAACAGTCCATTAAAAAGCTGTTTAAAATGTTTTAAGGAATATTTTAGATGGTAAAAGAAAATAAGTCACACATCATCTTAGAAAACTAGATAAAATGAGAAAAAGTGGGATCAAAACCTAAATCATTATATATATCTTAAAAACACAAAAAACTGACAATATGCAAAACAATTCTAAAAAATTACATTTGTGTCACTGTTCCAGGGAACTCACTTATTTTTTGTGAATGATGTGATACACCTCAAACACTACTTCGAATGCAATATTCTGTTACCATAACACACACTATATCATTTGGAATCCCTACCATGGTGGGTTAACCCCAGCCAGCAGCTAAGCCCACATGCGGTCACTGTCTCACTCCTCCCTCATGGGGGGATGGGGAGAGAACTAAGAGTGCAACAGTGAAAAAGGAAAAAAAAAAAAAAAGAAAAAAAAGCATGGGTCAAGATGAAATGATGCAAAGGCAAACATTCACCACCTCCCACCAGCACACTGAAGCCCAGCCAGTCTCCAAGCCATGGCAACCTTGGAGAAACTCCCCCTCCGTCACTGCCCCCAACAGTTTATTGAGTTTATTGCTGACCATATTCCATATGGCCCGCACTACCTCCTTGGTCAGTTAGGGCCAGCTGTCATGGCTGTGTCCCTTCCCAACCTCTTTCCCACCCCACAGTCTACTTGGTGCGGTAGCAGAGTTAAAAAAGAGAGAAGGCCTTGGTGCTGTGCGAGCACTGTTCAGCAATAGCTAAAGTGTTGCTGTGTTAAACAACATGGTTTTGGTGACAAACCTAAAATATAGCACCAGTGGGCTGCTATGAAGAAAATTCCATTCCCAGCAGACCAAATATACCTATTCAAGAGTAATTGTTATGAGAATACAGCATCAGGACCCTGGAAAACAGATGGGATACTACAGTTTTGTTCCAACACCTTTGCAATCCTTTTCTTTTTTTTTTCATTGATCAACATTTAGAGATTGAAACAGCTATTAACACATAATGGCCATATAAGAAAAATGGAAAAGGAAAAAATAAGCTTATCTTTATAAAAGCAGGTTTGCAAAAAGGAGGCCCATGTCCTGTACAGTAATTCTTCCACCATTAGCTGAAGCTGCCAAATCTTGCATGAGGAAGTGATATTGTTAAAAATGCACGACAACACCCTCAAGCAACTTCCAGTCAAATGAGATAAAAGCGGTAATATTTTTTAAAGGAAAAGACTAGCTAAAGCCTTGCACTGAGACCAATATTTAAACCTTATCAGAGTATGGTTCAACACGCACTATTCAAATCTCTGCTCAGGAATATCTATTAGTTTTAGTGTGGTGCCACAAGTTGTGCTTTGCTGCAGCTTTTCAGCTTGAGATGTCTTGATACATGAATCGTCCAGAAGAAGTACTTCATTCACTTCTACATTTAAAAACCACAAAGCTAACAAGGTGCCTCTTAACAAAGTCTATAATCCAAATGACTATTTTCAGTGCTGCTATTCTTTTGTATTCTATTTTGTATTATTTCCCTCTTCATCTGCATGTCCACTGTTTTATTTTTAGTCTAGCTTGTAAGCTTCTTGTTGTACAAGGAAATACAAGCATATTTTCTGTAATTAAATACGTAGTAGCCATATTCCAAACTTTCAATGTGGCCAAAAGTTAGCTCTCTCTTTTATTGCACCCCTGAAATATTGGCCACTCAAGGCACCTAATTCCAATATTCCTTACTCCATCACCCTCTTACCCTGCCTTTATAACACTAGACTTGGGCCCCAAATACCTCAAGAGCAGCAGCCTCTCTTCTGAAGTTCTACATGTGCTATCTGAGGCCAAAGGCAGAATACCTCCTGCAAGACCTTACAAGGCACATAACTGAGACCACAGCTGGCCTTGGGTCCCTTCCGTGTCTGAACCACCTCCTCATTGTTTGATCTGATGTATCGCTCCCTTTCCCTTTCCACAACATTAATGTGGTCCCTTCTCAAAACCAGGTAAAAGATGATACACGTACAAAACAGGACTGGTCGTGCTAGTTCTTCATCACTCAGATGACAGTTATGTGAAAGGTATCGCAACAGTAAGAATTCCAGGTTTACTTGGGATTCTTCTGCAGCCATTTCAGTGTCTACAACTGCTCATTAAGAAACTTGCTAATATTACAAAGCAATGCACAAATTAAGGTTTAAGAGTATCTTTATCAGTAAAAGAATTTGAATATACTAATTTCCTTAATGAACACTGTGTGTGAAACATGGAAAGGTGGCGAATAAAGTACAGCACAAAAAAATCTTGTTATTCTGTGGCTAGAAGCTGTGGTGTTGAGCTGTTAATGGAGGCATATTAACAAACTGAAAACAAAGCACCATACTTGGGTACAATAAGACAGACTCACGGGGCAACTGTACACCCCTGTTAACCCTGCCTCAGCTTGCTCTACCTGTAAAGAACTAGCACTCACTTTAAAGACATATAAGAAATACTGATAAGCATTTTAAAAGTGCTTTGAAATTCTCCACTGTAGAACACTGTACATGTATTTAAGTGAAGTTGATACTGTTGCAGATTGACATTTTATGATATTTCACGTATGATTTTGCGTATCTATAACCTTAAAAGAAATCTTCCTTTTCAAAATGCATGTACATGTCATTCTCACTCCCCTGCTAGATGATGTGTAGTCTCAATGAATACACCCACACTCAGAATGACAGCAAAAAATCCACAAGTGAGGAGACTTCTTTCATTGTCTGGCAGCACAGAATTCAGAGAGCACAAACTGTAAACAGCTGCCTATCAGCTTCTATCAGCAATAGTATCAAAAACAGATGGCAAAGGTCAAGTCAAAGTTTATTGACAATGATGAACTTTGACAGCCTCTATTAAATTACTTCTTCCTTTAAGGTGTATGTGATCAAAGCAGCAGAGAGATTTTCACTCAGTCACATAACAAGCTATTTGTTGAGATTGAAACATCTGGTCAATATCTGCTAACACTGCAATTTCATGCACAGTTAGCAATAGGGTACATTTCTTCTCTTCTTCTTACAGGGTCCGTAAGGGTGGCACATATGGTCAATCATTTCATTCAAAAAGGTTTCAATTCCAGGCATTACATACAATTGTCTCTATGCTTTATAGTATTTTAAGTCTACCTACCATTGTTTTCCATCATCACTGCTGCCTGCTCTACTCTGCTACAAAAGCCCACAAATACGACATAGCACTTAAAGCTGAACAGCCTTTGACTACTGGAGCTGGCAGTTAAGGTAAGGCAGTTCTACAGTGGCAGGTCTTCACCCACCTGTTGTCAAGAATTCTTAAACTATTTACCAAAGCTCCAGTAATACAAATTGTAATTTTTGTTCTAATAGTAAACTCACCATTTATGAGGCATTCTTGAGCAATTAGAGAACACCCCTTTTACTAATTTATAAATTATTATACCTTTTACAAATTTAATACACAACATACACTGTATTTCAAGTAAACGGGTGATAATGGCAAGAATTTGATGAATCACAATCCTATTTCTCAATCTGAAATTGCAAGAAGACACACACTGTTATCTAACCCAAATGCTGAGAAATGCTTGCCTTTAAAATTACACATCTATGTTGCCACAGCAACAAGTAGTGGATAATGTGAAATGTACTTCACCCTTTCTTTTCTAAATCCCAATCTTTTTGGCTAAAAGAGAAAGGAGGGCTAGTTGCAAACATGCCTACAGAAAGTACATTTCAAAGAGTTTTCAGTTATTATTAAATAACCTCCATTTTTATTCAGTTAACAGTTGATTTGCACATCTCATTACCACACCGGCTGACTCCAAGTAGTATCTGAACCTTAAAAGTTTACCTAGCAATTGTAGGAAGACACTGACTCTAAAACTCTTCAATATAATTATCTATCATGCCCAGATGCTGCACCAAAGATATGACAGAGGGGTTGGCAGGGAAGGGAGAATCTACAAAATGCTTGAACAGAGACATCCCTCAGAGATGTCACTGTAGATGCCTGGGATTTTCTGGAGAGTGTGTTGACTTTTAGCACTATGACATTTATCCAGTAGTACCTCATTGTTCTGAAGGAATGACTTATGGAACCTAGATTTAAAAAAAAAATAATCAGAATTGTATAATTGTGTACTAGAAACTAATGGGTTTCATATAAATGTCAAGATATGGCTCACAGGTAACTGAACATATTTGTGGGTTGTAAACATGAGCCTAAATAAGAGCCTGTCACACCATGCCACAAAGGCAGACAAATCGCATCAGGAAAGCAACTAATTAGCTGTCACTTAGCACTAAGAGCACTGGTGTAGAAATTAAGCAGTTAGCCAGATTCTAACTGTTTTTGATAGGAGTGCAAAGCAGGAAACGTTCTAGGAGCTCCAAACAAGTTCAGAAGTGATGGGATTAATACTATTAAATTGCAAGGTTTTTTTTCTGAAGAAACCCACAACAACCCTAACCAGTCACAAAGGGTGTAAATCCAGCCTAAACTTTACTGTATATGTATGGTAAGGCTTATACTATTGTGGTGGAGCATTCCACCCAAGCTGATAAGAAGTTTATTTCTTCCAGAGTTAAAGAAGTTTCTTCAAAAGAATTTAGTAGAACAAAAGTTAAAAAAATACATAAAAATCTGGTGTCTCTCCTCTAACTTCAAGGCTTTCTCTCACTAGACTGGAAGCCCTCTGAACGACCAACATAAAGCTTTGGAAAGGTGATATTAGGTTTTGAGTCATCCCCATTAGGAATTAATATTTCAAAACTGGCCTCTCCTAAGTGTTATCCCATACACTCCATCCACAGTTTCACATGGAAATGCCTCCCCTCCAAGGTTCAATATTCTTAAGGAATGATCCCTCTTCTAAGGAAAAAAAATGTGAACCAACTGAAAAATGACAGCTTTAGGACAGGCGCGCCTCAGAAATACCCCTGGATTCCAATACAGTTAGTTGAAAATGTTCTACATCCACCACAGATTGTGATTGGCACACAAACCAGGCTGAGATGTAGGAGAATACTGGATCCACAGTTTACATGTGAACAATGATTGGAGGAGAACTCATACATGCTCTCACGAAATAATAAAAGTAATTGCCATCGTATTCCCAATAGAAAGTACTGACTTCCTTAAAATTGTTTGATGTCACTGAAACAAATCCATTATCATGTTTACGTGTACAAACATTGGTACCTTATCTTATGCCAGTCCTGCACAGTAGTTAACATCATCCACTCATGTAAATAGATAGTTTTTATTCTATTCACCAATAACTGAATGACAACAATCTTACTTTTCCTATTTCTTCATTTCTTAAGCATATACATATCGTATTGTATTTGCTCCAGTTCACAAGAATCATTTCCCCTTGCCAGTTTAATCCATAATGCCTTTATATTTGCTGTGGTGGGACATAACCAATACCTTTGTCAAAATAATTTAAGAAGGCTTCTATTTGCCATAAACTGTAAAGATACTCCATTCTGATTCCCAAGATACCAAATGAAATAGCAAAATACAATTATTTTTGGTTTTGCTCACTTTTAAACTCATGTACCCCTTCCTCCATGGTAACTTTTATATTTGATTGTAACAAATTTTAACTTTTTTTTTTTCCCGAATTTAACAACACGTACAACAGAAGTCACATATAATTCTGTGCAGTTGAAGCAGCACTTGGCAAGAGCTGGAACAGCTACCACTGACAGACAAAAAAAAAAATTTTAAAAAATCAGAGAAATATTCAGAAGCAACAGCTTCCCAAAACACAGCACAGTCCTAAAATTGCATTTGGCCCTTTGAAGGCAACCATGAGGCTGACGTGGCCCCCAGTGAAAATGAGTTTGACACCCCTGGTCTAGGACCTTTTTGTTCCTACTAGCAACATAACCAATAAGGAAAAAAAGTATAAAACTAAATGAAAAATCTTGTGTCCAAAACTTGGTGTAATACACTCTTGGGTAGCACATGTCACAGAGGGTAGTCAATGCTATTAAATGAGATGGAAATCTTCAACTGATGCATTGAGAATACAGTAACTTTATTAATTGCTATAAAGTCAGATTTTTTTTTTTCCCTCACGGACAAGTCCAACTACCCAGAATTATCTGTTCTTCTTCATAATAAATCTGTAATAAAATCTCAGCACATATAATAGTCCATTTACTTTTTAAAGAAATATTTTTATGTATGCTTTATAGAAGATGTAAAACAGTCTAAGCAATAATGTAATTCAACAATCTCTGTTGTTTTCTGCTTACGGGCATTTCCTGCTTTCAGCAGCATCAGGCAAGCCAACAACTGCGCTGGCTGCAGGATATGCTAATTGTGAACCCCGAAGATCCAGCGTATTAGACAGCATGTACTTAATCTGAAACCCAAACTGCATATGTGCTAATTAATTTGGATCTAAAATTATCATATTATTACTTTGGTATTTTGTATAGTCATTTTCTGTACAGCACAAAATCCATCCTATTGAAATTGCACAAGTATAAATGTATTTAACTGAGCATCTAAGAAAAACTAAAATCAAGTGTTTTCAAACTATGAATATCTTGGGATATTTTCCTTCTCAGAAAGAAAAAACTGCAACATAATTTTAAGGATTCTTTCTGGAGGTTTTTGATATTGGCATTATTGTTAGCTGCTCCACTAATGTTAATTACATCGTTACATGATTTCCCATGGATAACAACTTGTAATTCCATCCACTTATTCTCCACAGAGGTAGAGGAACACAGTAGATTAGGAGGCTGTCAAGATGATAAAATGACATAGAATGCTAATTTGTATTTGTAATACAGCATGCAAGATTTGGAAATGCTACTTAAAACAGAAGCAGCAAACTAGCTTCAGGCACTGAATGTATGCTTCAGGCAGTGAATGTATGAAAAAATGCTAATACATCAGAACATCTGAAGCCACAACAAAAAAAGATTCTATCTAAACTTCATTAAGAGGAGAATCTGTCAATAAATCAGCTGAAAGTATGAATATTAAAACATTCACTAGTTATAACTGATATAACACCATCTCTCCAGATGCAAAAGCTAACAAGTAATGATATAAAAGGTTACCTCATTAGTGCTAATTTTTCATTTTCCAGAACAAATTCCTAAACATTTCAGATACTTTAATCTAAAAGCCAATTTTCTGCTCATATTGGTGGAACCTGACTGATATCAGTGGGATTATACCAGTATGGATTAAAAGAGAATTTGGTCCTACTGTCTTAATTCTGATAAATTGGTAGTTGTTATACCTAGTATATAACTACTCAAGACTAAGCCCTCAGGATGCAAATATACTGTTTTATTAGAGGACTGTGAGGACATTCATTAGTAACTGTAAAGCAATTTGAAACTTAACAGACCAGATCAATGCTAGACACTTATGAAAGTACCGCCTATGCACACGATTTTAAAGCCAACATAACCACTTCCTATTCCTAAGAAAATACAAATACATTTCTTTTTACCAGTCTAGGTACAAAAAACTACTTCTATAAAACCAAAGCAATTTAGTATTGAAAGGAGCAAGCTGAAATCAAGTTAGAATGTCTAGGTGTTAACAAAAACTATTTCTGCAGATCAAATGTTTTAACCCTGTTGAAAGCATTCATCCCTTTATTAACATGACAAGACCCACACTCTGGAAAATGCTACAGAAATTTGAAAAGTTATCCAATATTTTTTTTTTTTTTTTAAATTCATGCTAGAGGGGGTTTTGTACATTTGTTAATACCCTTATTAATATGGCAATGTGATTACTCTAAGACAATCTAAAACAGGACTGGACAAATTGTTGCTGGTTGGTAATAGACTGCTTTTAGTCTTCAGTAGCCCTAACCCTGATTTACAATGCATATATTCCCGTATTCACACTTTGTTGTACCACATATCGATGTACAGGGGTTGCCCTGCAGATACTTGATAAGAGATGGCCAGGATGGGTTCCCTCTCTAGAGTCTCATTCTCTAGATAGAAGGTATGGATTGTGAACTGCCATTTCATCACATCATCTGATTAGGGGCTAGTTACCATCACTGCCAAAGCTTCCATTTTTATAATTTTTATTTACCCTTTCTTTTGCCATTTTACTATTATTTTCCAGAAAACAAATGTAGCTGCCACACAAGGACAGACTGATTTTTGTGAGGCTGAGATCTGTTATGCTCTAGGTTTCACATTTAAAGAAATTTCAGAGGAGTGAGACAACAATCAGCAACTTCCCAGAGGGCCTGACAAGTATTTACAATGTTTAAATTTAGCCTAATAGGGCTAATATTTCTACTGATGAAATGCAACATGGTAATGAAGATTCTTAATTTTCAGAGCTCTTCAGTTTTCTCCTGGAAGTGCACATCTACTTAGATTTTTGCTATACAGATTCCATA
Organism: Streptopelia decaocto; assembly: GCF_964273445.1. Taxonomy (NCBI): domain Eukaryota; kingdom Metazoa; phylum Chordata; class Aves; order Columbiformes; family Columbidae; genus Streptopelia; species Streptopelia decaocto. The sequence goes on from NC_138659.1 coordinate 49,609,476, forward strand.
TAGCAGTCAAGAATTTTCCTTCCTCATTCTATTCCGATGAGCCACTTAGCAAGTCCATGATTACTTTTAGATCACTTGAACACCCATAGACAAACACAAGGCAAATACTACACAGTAGCCTCCTTCAAAGGATAAGTTAGAAATGAACCCAAATGCAGTTCAAGTCAACATCTTCAATAGCTGCTCCTATTCCAGCACCACCCCAAAAGCAACAGAAAGTTACAAAGGAATACTACCAGTTTACAGCTAACCTCGGTTAACAGAGAGAGGAGAAATAATTGCCACAATGAGGATCCTTTCTAGATTTAGCGATATTAAAAGCTCACCCTTTAACAGCAATGATTTTGATGATTTGCCCTATAGCTGAGCCCCAGCACCAGTATACCATCTTCTAGTGCTTTTTACATATAAGCCAAAATAAACACTTTATTTTCCAAAGTGTATTTGTTAAATCCCATTCTAACTCAGTATTTTAATATTTTTGAAAGTTTATGCTGACAAATCTAGGAAAACAATGCTGTTATTCCTGCAATTTCCTCCATTAAAAGGCAAAAGTAGCATTCTTAAGTCAAGGAGCTGTATTTAATTTCTTTGTTAATCAATTATCCGTTTTAACAATTGCTAAAATCTGGACAAAAGATGGCAGTGTTAAAAAGTGGGAGCTAGAAATACATCAGAACAGGTATCTTAGACTGTTTTGGAATGAGGTTTTCAAAAGACAACAACTCCACAGTTCCATGGGCTGCACATTCAGAAGACATTAATGTAGGAAGCTGTAAAAATCCTTTTAACCCTGACATTACCAGAGGTCAGACACAAGGCAAACTCCAGGTGTTTCAACATTAAGCTTACCTCCCCCTGCAAAAACCCAGAACACGCTCAACAACCACAATAACTGGCAACACTGATAAGAGATGTCTAAGTTTATTCCTCAAATGCTTCAGACTCCTTAAAAACCAAAACAAACAAATTATTTTAAAAATCCACTATTTACAAGCCCAATTTTTTCAGATCATCACAGCTGCACTCAAGAAGGCATTCACTTTTTTTCAGATGCTACTTGAAGTAACAGATGCATGGTGGAGAGAAGAGCAGGTCACAAAATTTTCAGACCAACCAAAATAAGTGGATTAGTTTCTGTTCCATAGTTAGGCTTAGAACAGAGCCAAACAAGGCAACTTAAGAAGTTCAACTACCCATAACTATCTGACTCAGCACACAGAGAACCGAAAAAAATAACACAATACTATTAACACCAAATGGAGCAGCAGAAGGGGTTTGAATACACAGCTCAGTGGTTCTCTGTAATTAAAGTTCTGAATCTATTGCAGTGAGTAATTCTTCATGAGGTTACTATAATCATGTTAGAGGTCAAAATGGCTGGCAGAAATGAGTCAGATTTTTCTCTATAAGCAAACTTCAATGAAGCTCTTATTTCACCTTCCTTAATTGCACAAATAAAATGTGCTCCTTTTACATCTTACAGAATCAGTAAGGAAATTTTGCTTTTTTGTCATGCTACACATTCACCACGATCGTACAGCAAGTATCCAAAAATTAACTGATCTTCTAATAGCTCTGCCTTGGCAAATCAATAGGTTCCTGTACAGAACAAAGAAACTAGTACATCACTCAAACGCTTTTTTCCCTTTGAGTCTAATGATCACATTTCAGTAACCAACAAACCAAAACCAGCTCAATTAATTCCTTTACTGTATTAAGAAGTTATTCTTCTCTTGACATTCAGGCATAACTCCCATTAATGCTAATGGGAGTTATGCATGTTTATTACAGTGACAATAAACTTTTAAATACACAGTACAGAGTCTGCGGGCAAGTGTGGAGATCCTTCGCTAATCTACTGCACTCCCGACTCCAACACAGCACAGCTGCGCGCTTCAGAAGCTCAACTATTGGGTCACACCAGAGAGAACTCCAGGTGGGGATAGTCAGCATAACTCCATGGAAATACTTCTGTTTGCTTGTTTTAAACAACTCTTTGAGTATCTCATCAAAAAACAGTGAAGAGGAGAAATTGTGTCTTAACTTTGAATGTTAAGAAAATGCAACTTGTAACTTCAAAGAATAGGAAAAAAAATCATCCGATGGGACAAAAGTTCCAGGTGGGTGGGTTTGCAGTTCTGAAGAACAAATCAACAGTGCAATGTACAAATAGACTAAGCTCTTGGGGAAGAGGTGCAAATGGTGCTGAGGGGAAGAAGCCACAGTGGTCTTCAACATCAAAAGAACATTGAATAGATTAAGATGTTATAATGTTCTACACACTAAAATAATTAAATTTACAACTTTAAACCTGAATTTAACTTAGCTAATACAAGCTTATCTGCAACTATCCCCCCCTCTTTTTTTTTTTTTTTTTTTTTTAAATCTTCAATGTATTCTGTCTTTTTCTGAATGTATTGTTTCTTCAATCTAGAATATTGGGCAGAGTAAAGCAGTTATACAGAGGGTGAAAAACTGTGGCTTTAGGTTTCTTAAATTCAAGTTTTCAGAATAAGTTAAAACCATTACATTTTTAAATACTTCATAAATACTGTGATACCCATGTTCAATTTTACAGCTACAGTATAATCTAAACTGAAGTTATTTTTAAAACACTGAGTAGAACAGTGGATTCTTTCAGTTACAAAAGAAAAGTTCCTTTGAAAGACTGCCAAAAACACTTTTATAGCTGATATGTAGCTGACACATTAACCTGCTGAATGTTTGTGGAAGTACTAATGACTAAGCAAGAGATATCAAAGACAGTGAATAAAAGAACAAACAGCTGCCAGTACTTGGCATTCCATTCTGCTATCAGAGCTAATATGATTGGCAAAGGAAGTTACACCTACTTTATAATAATAATACTACATTTGGCAAAGACTTCTAGATGGAAGTATTCCAGCACTCGATTTTCCAAAAGGTATTACATGATTCATTAGAAAGATCAAAATAAAATATACTACTATTGTAACTGCAATACTTAAGAAAATTATGAAAATAATACATCCAGATCAGCAGTTTTCTAAGATACATAATCAGTAGTATTTTCCGTCTGATATGCTTTTTACTATCATTGGATTGTGATGTGGTTGAAAGCATTTAATTTTAAATATATGCCCAATTCATTTGGTGCTGAACATTTTACTGAAGAGTAGCTTTTTGGATACTATGACAGTGTAAGAGTCCAATTATAAATTATGCATTCTATATTAATAATGACAGAAATATGAAAAATTTCAGTTGACTATCCACTGAAGAAGCATGGAAATTAATTTTTAAGAGCTACTAACAGCATTGAAAATCCCCAAAAAGATTCTATGTTGCATAAAAAGCCACTAAAACTTGGAGTTTTTAACTTGCTTTTACTATTGGTCTAGTAATTATTTTACTATACTCATTGTAAAATGGAACTCTGCATGTTTATGATTATTAATATTTATAACTAATTTTAATTTTTACCAGTATGCTAATCTTTTATATCTTTGCTTATACCTTCAATATTAAATGGATTCCAAGTAATTATTCTAAACTTTTACAATAAAGTGATTAAAAAAAAAAGGGTTTCAGAATATGTAGAATGTTGTTGCAAAACAGTTGATTACAGAATTACTACGATGATAGCAAGTGTCATCATAAAACAGAAAAAAAAAATGCAAAAAATTGATCTTAAATCCATTTGGGTTACCAGAGAGATTAAATTAGTCAGATATAACTGATGTGGGCTGGACTAGATGATCTGCGGGCTAGACTAGATGATCTCCAGAGGTCCCTTCCAACCCTAACCGTCCTGTGATTCTGTGATTTGAAAGACTAGGATAAGTACAAATGATATAAAATGACCCTGTCAAACAATACAAGGAGTTTGGTTTTGGCAGGTGAACACGTATACTAAACACACGTATAATAAAAATTGTTCACATAAAAATAATATTTTAAAAATTAAAGTTTTACTTTTAAAATATATTATTTTAAAAATCTGAAAACGCTATTTTAACATGTCCTGGAAGTTGACAAAATAATACTTCCATAAATCTTTGTTTGTGGAATTTATAATGCAAATGAGCATTTGGAAATACTGTCTTCAGTGTTTTTGTGTGCCTTACAATGTAAATAGAATCACAATATCATAAATATTTAAGTAAATGAATAAACAAAACAGAACTCCCAAGGCAAATATTATGTGTTTCATGTACTTAGTACCTTCCTGTTAGGAAGCAAGAGTCTAGGGATCTGTTACCTACAAAAGCACTATCATCCCAATGTACTTAATTAGCTCTTGATGGGGACCAGACAGGAGAGTAATAATGAGCTACGTATATTTATTCTACTTAACTGTTTGTACCATGCATGTTTACTAATGTAAAAATTGATAAAATGATTGTTCATATTCAAGCACAAAGAACCAGAGGAAATGAGAGACAGCTTTACTCCTTGTTGAACAGATCTAAGGAAAGAAGTTAATCCCCCTTTTCATTAAGAAAAATGGCCAGGCTGCCTCTTGGATAAGGAAAAAGCATAGCAACTTTACAGCACAGGGCTTAATTTAGTGTCTCTGGAAGACTTAGCAGGGTACGGCAACTCCAGTAATCACTCATCTCAATGGAGAAAGTTGGCTAAGAGGAATGTGATGTGCAGGTCTACGCGATGCACTGAGGATCGCCAGCAGCAAAGGCTTCCTGGGCTTCTCTCAGAGAAGCGGCAAACACATTATGGATATGTATGTCCATAATATTGGTTCATAACACTGTGTGAAACAGCTGCCTAAAGTTTTTCTTCCTACTAGTTTTCACCTACACTTCACATGCCTTCTTTTCTGCCTTTATTCTAACACTGAAGCACAGCATTATAAACATTTTGGGTAAGAAAGCACATAACTTCAAGCAGCTGCTTTATAATGAACATTCTTAAATAAAAGCCATGTTCATCTGCCCCGCCACCTTCTACACCATCACCCCAAACCCTGAAAGATCTGAGTATTTCCTGAGATGCCTTCAATTTTTTTTTTTCTTAAAATTTGTCTTAAATAAACCAGTAAAGATTTTACACCACACACTCCCAAGGTTTTATCTGTGCACTTAGGAAATGTAAAGAACAACTCATTACATGTTCCAAATCAAAAACTCTAAAATAGCAGAATTCTACTAGGGAAAACAATTGATCTCTCATTTAATTAAAACTACTACAAAATTACATGGCTGATGAAGTCAAGACATGGAAAATACATACAAAGAATTTTCAACACAGTTAATGGAAACATGATCAAGTACCTCAAGTACCATTTGTTACAGAAAATGTCTGCTTCAGAGATGTATGGCTTTTTGCCCACAGGTATTAACTGGCATCTAAAAAATGATTGGATACAATAGATTGACTACTGAAACACCATGCATTACAAACATGCAGACCAAGAAATAGTTCTTACATTTAAGAAAAGACAAAACATGATATAGATAACTGAAGATGTGCAACATGACCTCAACCCTATGCAAGATTACAGGCACTCTTCTTGAATCATTGAACGAAACATATGGAGGTAAAAGTGGGAAAAATGTCAGATGGACTTCCTAAGAGTAGATTACACCATTTTTCTTTGGTATTTAATATGTCTGAGCTTAACTGAAGTATTTTATTTAATGCTATAGAGGAAACTATTAATGAAGCTGCTGAAATGGAGCTTGGTAGTATGCAAATCCCAGGAAAGTAATAGGCAGTGGTGCCTGGGAATGGGTTATGCTGAAATAGGGATCATCAGGCTTAAAGCAAGTTGATGCTGGAGCTCCTCCACGACCAGCCCTAGGACAGACCTTAACAAAACACTAATGACAGACACCACAGAACAGTACTAATGAGATTTGCTTACAAAGAGGCTCAATAAAGAGGAAAAGCTGAAATCCTTAGAGGAACCAAATGATTTAGAGAACTATGCAACTGTGAAAACAAATGGTATCAAATGCCTTAGCATGAAATGCAAGGTCACATTCTCAATGCCCAGTAAGTACATATATTTTAATATAAAGGTAGGGTCTGTTGGAGAAAGCTCTGTACGTAATAATTGATCACAACCTGACTTAGAAAACCTGAGATGCCATAAAATACACTGATTTTCTAATTAAAGAAAATGAGGTGGTCAAAAGCTGGCACAGGTTTCCTAGAAAGGCTACGGAGACTCCATCCTTGGAGATGCTCAAAACCTGGCAATCCATAGCAACCTGCTTTAGCTGCCCCTGCTTTGAGAAGAGGAGTTGGACTGGAAAGCCTTTCCAACCTCAGCAATGCTGCAATTCTGTGTAAACACCAAAATGGCTCCTTGAAGGAAAATCTTGACACAGAGAAGCAAATTAGGAAAAACACAGGACAGAAATTACAATACTATTTACTTTGGAACAGCTTTTCAGAAAAAGCAGAGAAGGGTAGAAAACCAGTCAGATGGTTTTTAGATGAAGTTGACAAAATTGTGAAGGGGTGTACAAGACATAATTGCCTGTGATATCTAGACAACTTCACGTCTTTCTCTTCAAAGAGGAAGATAACGTCATACTTCACATCCGCAGCTACCATGAAATAACATATCACTGTATATGTACACAATTGAGCATGTATTATTACAGTTTCCACAGATGTGCAACCTTTCAGAAGCCCCAACTTTAGTGAAACCTGTTCTATATCAAATGAAATATCATCTTCAGGCAATTATGAGTTTTACATTTAAATAGCATGCTAAGTTTTGCTTCTTTAAGCAAAATTAACCAGAAAATTGTAACTAATGAATATTTCCAAAACAAAGAGCAAATTGTACTTAGCCTGTTTCCCACATGACATTTTTGATGTTTACAGAGAATGACAGGATCTCAGTCTGACCACTTACAAAGACTCCAGAAGCCAAATTACTTGTAAGTGCTCATATTAATTTAATACTTAATATTAAGTAACTGACCATGGCCACTAAAATACCTTAGCCCTTAGCTTATTTACCTTAGAAATATTTTAAATAACATACCATGAGAAGTTAAAACAATAATGACTGCTACCAGCTTGAAAGTAACCAAAAATGACCAACCCCTACCTCCCAACACCACCACAAAAAATTAAATAAAGAAAAAAAGGAATAAAACCACCAAAATGCTACAGTTCAAAAGTTCTACTAGGATTTTTTAAATGTCTGCATTTAGTATCATAGAATGCCCTGAGTCGGAAGGGACTCACAAAGATTATCGAGTCCAGCTCCTGTCCCTGCACGTGACAACCCCACAGTTCACACCATGGATGATAGTATGATTTCTGCAATTAAAGATAAAACTTTGAACTAACAAGCAAGAGTTAAAAGATGTTAATTTTCAAACCTATACCTGCAAAAGTTGGAAAATTCAGAGCAGACTACGTCTCTTTCCTTCTTGACCTCTGGGTGTCAAGATCACCGTATGGAAGACGTCTATCTTTTGTTTTATCTATTTTCTACCAAAGCTACTGCAGTGCCCTAACAAGCACAGCATTTCACACAACTTCTGAGCAACTGATTTCATGGTATTGAGCAATACAACATACTACTAAACAAACATTAAAAAACTATACCAATAGGGGCTTTATTTTTTTATTTCTAGAAGATTACTAAATTATCAATCTAGTGTGTGACTGTAATTAAGGATTTACCAAACAATTTATTGCATGGAATAATAACTAGTAGTCATTATAAAATGTTGCATGCAGAAGAAAACAAATTTCTACATACTGCAATTTAAAACTCTATGTTTTCTGCAGAAATACATTCAAATACAGTAGTCTACGGAGTTATCCTGCCTTCTAATTTAGCCATTTTAAACTGCTGTCACTAGATTTCCTCTGTTGTAAACAGGAGCTGTCTACACAATACAGAAAATTGCACTGTAATTATTTTGAAATACCAGGATTTTCTTACACGACTTAAAATTTTGACCTGTGTTAGAATTCAACGTATGCTCTCTGTTGGCTTTTAGAAATCACCCTACTTTTCAAGCAGTGGGAACAGATCACTACAAAGTTAAGTGAGAACTTGAAGCTACTGCTTTATCATGGTGCCTTCCTACTGAGCTTTTACTATACTCCCATCTTACAAAATACAAAAAAAAATTCCCCTTCCCAATACTCACAAGACTCATGAATTCTGTTCCATCTGATCCATAAACTACAAGCAACCAATCCGTTTCCCAAATGCCTGATGTGGTATCTCCATGCTTATTGCACCTGAATTTAAAACTTCGATAAAACACTTAAAAAAATGCTGCAGTGTCTACCATAGTGCATGTTTCCAAGGAGAATAATGGATTCTCTAGTTACATATGACTCTTGCTAAATCAGAGCAGTACTTCCACCAAATACTTCCATAACATCCTGCATAGAAATACATCAACAAACAAAAAACTGATGGAAAAAGAGCTATATTTAACTGCTAAAAAGCCAGGGGATAACTATATTTCACTTGAACTGATAACATGAGAAACCTCTCTTTTTTTTGACAACTAACATTTAGAAACTGCCAGTTTGTGTGTCTAGCAATCTTTCATCTCTGTAACAATTCTTTGTAGCCACATTTTCAATCCTTAAAAGAAGGAAACGTTTATATGTTAAAAATGTTTTTCATCACTAGAAATAGTTTCTGTCAGTGTTTTTTCAGTGTGTACAAAAACTCACGAAATTTTCAAGTCTCCACACCTAAATCACTGAAGTTAGGTATTAAATATACAGGCTTCCGTGTTCAACAGTAATAGGTAACTCCAACTTCTATTGATATTGATTAAAGATAAATATTGAACATTTACTGTGAAAGCAAGGTGCTCAGTGGCTCCAACTGTTTCTGTGTAAACAGTTAATCAGAAGAGAACATGAAATCTTTCACAAGAAGCTCCTTTTCTCATGTATATTATAACCAATGCTATTCTCTGACACAGCTGAAAATGGCTATATCAACCTCCCATTTCCCAGCAGGACAGAAGATTTAAAGAATTGGAATCACAAAACTTGATTCTCATTTAAATAGATTCAGGTTCTTTCAGCTTCATCGTTAAAGAGTTGGGTTATAAGGGCATGCAAAACTCAGTTTATACCTAAAATACACTGAAATTTCCAATTTAAACTTCAGGTGTTTTCTCAGATCTACAGAAACGAAAACGGTTCAGAAGATAGCAGTCAAAAATGAAGAACAGGAAGAAGGGTTAAATGGCAGAAACCCCCTTGTACACTAGTGCAGATGCTTAAAAAAGCCTACTAAACAAATAAAAAGCCCCAGATATGCATGAATGCTACTCCAGCCAGAATCTGGGAAGACCAAGAGAAAAGCCAGGGAGTGCCAGCCAGCAGGCTGCCAACTTGTCAGATACCTGACAATCTAGTGTCACTCTAAATTCCTTTATACTTAGTCAAAGAACTGAAATCAGCAAGCCAAATAAAACTGTATTTTAATAATTTTCAGTGACATCAGGCAAGTATAAGCAGATGTAAACACCCCACATTTATTCTTTAGGAATCTTCAGAGTCAGGTCCTGTTCTGGCAAATGTACAGCGTTAAAACCAGGGTGTCTCTTTTGGTAGCCCTGTGGGCTCCCTACTCTTCACATTTTAATGTTCAGTGCAAAGATCCCAGGCTCCCTTCAGTTTCTTCTGCACTGCAAGTATATGAATAAGCTACTTTTTATGACACATTCTCTGCACTTCTACTGTTTAAGACAAAAGTACTTAAAACTAAAACGAAGATATTAAATACAACGCACTTAATTGCTTTGTTCTGTAATAGGGCCCTCCTAGAAGACAGAAAATTAGACAAATTTCTTGTGTGCATAAACAGATATATCAACATCTTTTAATTGTGACATGAAAAACACTGGTTTTGGAAAAACAGAAGAACTAAATTTTACCCTGCAATGCTCTCAAATAATATGTAATTTTATTGCTTTTCAAAATGTTAGTTAAGAAACAAAATTGATAAAAAGCAAGTAAAACCTGCATGCCACTGTCATATTTTTTTACTGAAGTACCAATAATACACACACTGAGAAAGACTGGTGTTGAAAAATTACTGCCTGCTAAAACAGGTTTAGTACAAACCAGAACACATAGTATAAAAGAAAATTGATCACTACTTTCAGAGTGCTATAAATGAACACAGTGCTTTACAGATAAACATTAACAGGGTTCCTTCCCCTTATGAGTGTATAATTTAACTCAAATGGGATACTCTGAATGACAATTAAGGTTTGTGAAAACGAGCAGAGGCATTGTTATTGCAAAGACGAATATATACATAAAGAAACAGAGACTTGCATACTCCCTGCTTGATTTCCCGCAAAAGCTCTAATTCACATACTGCTATTGTTCTGATAGCTGTATGGATTTGTTCAAAGGAAAGATTACATACCTATAATTTAAAAGGTGACAATTGACTATTTGAACTACCAGATTCTATATTCCCTTTATTAATACAGAACACTTAAAGAAAATATAAGAATTCTATAATTGATGTGGTTCACTGCTTAGAGTATGACGTTATTTTTCATCTGAGGACAAATGACCATAGTTACAGCATGCATTTTGTTCAGCTTCCGGTCGTGGTGGAACAGACTGAAACTTGTTTGCCATAGCCAAGGAGATCAATGCAGATGAGATGACAGATCACCACCAGCTGTGCAGAGTACAACACAAATGCAATACACAAGAGAAGAAGAGAAACAACTACAAATAAATGACACAAAGTAGGAAACTGAAGAAGTTTTTGTCAAAAGACAGTTTTAGTGTAATTATTTCAGAGGTCCTGAGACAGTTCACAGATTAATTCACAGAATGCAGCTCCACAAGGTAGTTTAAACATAACCCATAGCAGCACAGCTGAGGACACTGGCAGCATCGTAAAATTAACAAAATCAAGAGCCACCCTAAAAGACAAGTTGGGAACATTTTGATGCAGATGCTGCAGTTGGGAAAAATCACACTAGATACTTTTTATAGCTTTAGTAACGTAAGGCTACTCCCTATTCCAGCACCTATTCAGAATGCATCTGAGCACAAAGAATAGAGAAGATGATCAGACTTTCTAATAAAATACGTAAGATGGGATAAATTCAGAGATTTCTTGAAGATTTAGATACTACACTGGGAATAAAACTTTGAGGAATGTACATGGCCTGCTTGTTAATATGCATGATCACACCTAAAGAAAAACACCCAAAATACCTGTAAGATATGAGAGAAGAAATGTAAAGCATCAGTAAATGTAGAACCATCAAACCAACAAAGGAGACCTGAGCAACAAAGTAGCCAAATTGTTTGAGAAATACTTAAATAAAAGCTGGTTTGGGGTTTGTTGAGGTTGTTTTAATGAATAGGAAAACCACATGAAATAATTAAGCAAGAAAAGAAATATTGAAAAAACAACAGAAAATACTACTTTTCTGTTCAAATTGACTTCATTTACAAGCTGATGTTTAGGTACTCGCTCACAGAGACAGAAGAGATGTACCAGTATCTGAAAATTTTTCAGATAATTAATATATATAAAGTATTCTTAACTACGCATTAAGATGTTGAGTTTCAAATGTATTCTTTGACGTAAGGGGAAAAACACCTATTTTTAAATGTCCTCATTTCTTGCATGTCAGATCTGAGAAAAGGTGTCCACCCACATGTAACAATATCACGGTGTACAAGAACAACTCAACCACCGAAAAGGAAAAATAAGACTGCTATGGGATCATCCAAAAAAATGCAGTATTGTCACTTATGACACAGAAGGTAAAAATCAGGGGGAAAATTACGTATTCCGCTATGATACTCAGTTAAGATAGCACCTGTTAATCAGTTATAGAACTTCACAGGACAAATTAACTTTTGCCTCTAATATCCAAAAGAAAAGTATTGCAATTTTTTTGGCCAAAAAAAGAAAATATATGTATGAAGAGAAACAACAAAACTTCATCAACAGCTATCTTCGAGAGAAATTAAAATACAAATAGTACTCCATATTCCATCTGTCACAACAAAAGAACATTTAAAATGGGTAGCAAGGGACAAACACAAACCCATAAGATTAGGCAGCTAATGTTTTTACTCCGCATCTTCGTAAGCATTTATTCTGTTAGTGATAGTTCATCTGTTTCTGTAAAAGCTTCTGGAATTCAACACCATGAGACACATATTTAACTACATAGAAGAGCAAAATAAAGCTGTAAAACAGGAACAAATCTGCATTATTGAAACATGAGACTGTAAGAGTAATGCTCTCAACTTTTGCAAAATCTTAACACTCAGTACAGCATCTAAATATCAAATGTCATTAGTGCTGTTGCTTTAAGCCTTTTCAAAGTAGATCCTGACATAATTTAAAACTTGAGGAAAAGTTGGATTGCTATTTTAATAGGATTTTCAGTAACCCAGATTATACATAATAGAAAGTTGATGTTACAAGAAGAGGGGGCTTAAACATGCCCTATTATTCATTTACTTTAGAGAGAAAAACACATTTTTCGATCTATGATTCCAGATTGTCTAATCTCACCTGAAATAATTCCTTGATGTACAAGCGCAGTGTACCCCTTAAAAATAGAAAAACGTAGAAGCAGGTATGAACAATTTGTACTTTTGATAAAATGCAGTGGCAGGCTGGTAGAAATCTAACCATTTGAGGATTAAAAAATAGCTAATATACAGCAGTGAGGAAAGCAATGCTGCCATTTGCCATGTTTTTAGAGTCTATTTCTTTTTCCTTTTGAAAAGAATACTTGAAACATGAGCAAGTTTTCACTGAGCTTTACACAGAATAACTGAACAAAATATAATACTTTGCTAGAAACAAATTACTGAGACAAAGTACATTGAAAATAATATATATATATATTTATATATTTATAGGGACATGCATTGAAAAAGTCATTTCCTTATGCTATTTAAACATGTCATAAAAGTGGCTAAACATTTCAGCTTCATTCATAGAATCTGTTTAACAGCACATTACATAAACTGAATCTAAATCTATCTCTTAATTGTAGCAGATGCAAAATTAGTGAAAGCTCATCCTTTACTTATTACAGGGCTGCCCTCATGTTCATAAATACTGGCTTCAAGTGGCAGTTATATTATGCAAAATTCTCAGTTGTAAGAATCCTGATAGAAGCCTCACTGTTTTTATTGGGTAATAAAATGCAAGTCACTCTAGTGGAACCTTCAGAAGAAATTTCGTTAATATGTCATTAACACTACCTCATAAACTAAATTGTTGATTTGAAAAGGGTATGAGGAAAACTCCACTAATTTCCTGCTGGACAATTTACACCGAAAAACACAGAAATAAAGCTGTCAGTAATAAATTCATCTATCTTTTTAACCTAAGGTATTTCAGAAAATAATATTCCAAATTGAAAAGCAAAAGTAACAGAAGCAAAAGTCATTTTATCATGAAAACTTAAAGACACTGATGCTGAAAAATGATGATTGTTTCTAAACGTGAAAACACATAACGGAAGAAACCTTGTATCAGTTCATCGATACTACACTGTGAGATCACGCAAAAAGAAATAAGGAGAGTTTAATATGAGTCCAACATAGTGGAGAAAACCTGGAATCTAAACAGCATCCTGCAAAGTTTATATCAGCTTCACCATTTTTTCCAATTGCATCATGCCCAGAAGTCTTGCAAGACTAAGTGGCAGCTGGAGAGGTTTTGCCTGTTGAAGTTTTTATAAATTCACTGGAATCGTGCTGGACTCGAAAGCATGCCTCCCCTAAGTACAGCTCTGAAAGCAATCCAAACTTCTACGGTTTAAAACTGGGATTTTACTTAACACAAGGATCTCACTCTCCAACATTTTGAATATGAAAAGTGTAGCATATCCATTTCACGTCCACTCAATATATTGAGTTTGATATATCATTTATTGTATGTATTTACTTGTTTAACGCTGGCTGTAAATCATTAAAGCAGAGTCTGTATTCCTGTTAACATGCAGCTCTGAGTTTGCACGGTGGCTATTTTATTATACTATGTCATAGCCATGATAGCTTAATGATTTTAAAACATTTTCCCAGCTGGATATTGCAGACTTTTCATCTTCCTCACCAAAAAGTCTATTGCATACTCATTTAATGCACACTGGTAAACATGCATTAGATCTGGAAGTTTTCCCCTATTTGTCAATATTAACACTGAGTTTAATATATAGAAAAACAATCCTCACCTTTTGGTGTCAGGGATACAGAGGATCCAAGGCCCACTATACTCCAACCGATAAAGAGATACTGGCAGCATAAGAAGCGGTTTGGAATTGGTCAGTACTGAAGCACAGCTTCTCCTGGGACCTTACCAGTGCTGGGCTGGATTTTCAAAGGGAGGGTTCCCTCTACACATCATGCAACTGATGCTACGTGGAGTAAGTGGATCACACTGATCCCATAATGAGCTTGCATAGGAAACGCCAGTTGTGCAGGCATCTTGGAAGTGATCATGAACAGGCCAGGAGGCAAAGATTTTTGGAACATTGCCAAAGGAAGAGGTGACCCACGCTTAAGAGGCCCCACTGCATAATAAACTACCAGAAAATGAGAAGTGTTATGCCCTGTTCAATGATGGGTCCTGTCATACTGTAGGAAAGCATCGTAGGTAGAAAGCTGCTGTGCGGAGCCCTATTCAAATTGTAGGAACTGCTGAAGGCGAGGGTGAATCAAGCCAATTTGCAGAAGTTAAAGTCATCTAGCTGGCTTTAGATATTGCTGACTGAGAGAAAAGGTCAGCACTTGATCTTCATACTGACTTATGGGTGGTATGGCCAAATGCCCTGTGGAGGTGGTTACAGCAATGGAACTGGAGCAACTGGCAGCACAGAGGCAAACCCATCTGGATATTGCTGCCCAGCTCGGGAAGCTGGTTGTAAAAGTACATCATGTAGATGCCCACGCACCCAAGAGTCGGGCCACTGAACAACACCAAACCAATCAGCATGTGGATCAGGCTGCTAAGACTGGAGGGGCTCAGGTGGAACTGGACTGGCAAGATAAGGGTGAGTTAGTTATGGCCCGGTATGTCCATGATACCTCAGGCCATCGAGGAAGAGACACAAAACACAGATGGGCTAGTGGCTGAGGGCTGGACTTGGCCAATGGACACTACTGCACACGTTGCCCATGAATGTGAAACCTGTGCTGCTATCAAGCAAGCCAAGTGGTTAAAGCCAATTCCGAAACCAAAGCAGGACACCTATGAATAACTACATGACTCCTGTAAGCAAATGTAAAACCAAAACAGTTTCAAGGTGATGGGAGACAGTGTTTCATTCAAAGTATATATTTACATTTTAATGGACCAGATCCCACCATTCTGCAGTTCTTAGTACAGCCCCTTATGGTTACTTAAAATAATTTTCCATCTTGCAATTAAGACTATTAAATATTGGGACATGTTAATAACTCTTTCTCATTACCATATTAGAAACCATTATTGTCACCACACAGTCTAATGTAATGCTGGATTAATATAGTGGAAAATTGCTAATCATATAATAACACTTCAATGTTTTTACTACATTAGCAAAACTGATTTAGAATAAAGTGCAAATAATAAATAAGACAATTTTACAAGCAAGAAGAAAATTACAAGCAAAATGACAGCACTGAAAATGTTGCTGTACCTGATAATATAAATATCAATTATGCTATGCTTCTGGCTAGAATTTAAAATACTTTAGAGTTGCTAACACACAAAATTTTTGGCAATCAGATCTTCTATGTCTTAAATAAAACAAAAACTTGTTATGCCCTTTTCTAACTGAAATGGAATTTGCTACCAAATGATAATTATTTTAAAGGTTGGAAGCCATCTATAATTTTAACTACTGTTAATTGTACACATTTTTAAGCACTACATTGTAGTAAGAATGCCACAGATAATTTCAAGTTTTGGCTAGAAAATAACTGTATAATTTTAATAATCGCCTGTAGCATATTTAGATATTACATGTTCGACTTAGTATGCATGAAATGGAAAATACCAACAGGATCCAATTTCTGTTCACATCCAAGTAGTTTTTTTCTGAGGAGTTTCAAGCATCCACAAACACTACTTTTAATTTAAAACATCCTTTTTATAGCATGCAAGTTCCAAAAAGCATGATGAAATGTGAGATTACAGTACAAAAGCCCATCCCTTTTATCAGAATTCAGTTTGCATACTCTCACAAAATATGAAAGAACTCTTATAAATGGATTCATTAGTTATTTAGTTATTCTAAACGGTACATATCATTTCAAAACCAGTTACCAGCATACATTGACATGCTTCTGTAATTTCTTTTGATATAAAGAATACAAAACAGAACTGTAACACAACTTTTACTAATTCTAGCAAACCTACTGCAATTCAGTTTACAGACTTGAAAAATGAGTTTGAACTAATCTGACTTAGCTATAACTAATCTGGCTTAAGTACCAACATAACTTTAACAAACATTTAAAGAGAATCACAAAACGATGCTTTAGCCTTTATTCATTTCAGTAAAGATGTTTTTAAAGTATTGAAAAGAAGAAAGCACTGCCAAATGTTTTGTTTTTTAACTCACAGACAACAATACTAAGCTAATGAAAGTGAAATTTTTATCTCCCCTTGCTTACAGAGTCTCTCTGCTGGATTTATGTTACATTACAGTACCAATTAGGTATTTTTCCACTTACAGTACTACACTATACTTCACTATGCACCTCAGTCTCGGAGTCTAGACAAGATTTTGGCACTCAGTTACCATTAGCGGTTCACTCAAGCTCCTCAGAATGCCAATATCCATTGCATAATGCTCCTCATTTCTAAGGAACTCTCTCTTCTCTCTTGGATTAAATCAGAGGAGAAAGTGGATGACAAATGCAGTAGATTAGGAATTTCATTTAATTCCATTTAAGATTTCTCATTTAAAGCATACTTTCTCCCCAAAAACTAAGGCATAGTGCAGAAAGGTATCTTTATTTGGCAAGACTTTTGTTAGGGAAGACTGCTCATGATGAAAACACATTTCCTCATCAGAGAGACCTGAGCACACCCAAGAGTTTTGTTGCAGGTCACCTAATTAGGACGTTGAGAAATGGCAAAGCATGTTCTGAATACAGACTGCATGGACCACTTCAGTAGCGCTAGGATTGACTATTGCTTATCCTCCTATCAATTTCTCTCTTACCCTGTCAAATTTGGCTCAGTTGGTGAAGGCTCTTGAAAAGTTGCTTTGTGAAAATTTAAGTGTTTCATAGGAAGGAAAGAGTATTGGCTGACAAAGGCATCGCTGAGAGCGAGAATAGTCACAAAATACCAGTGAAACTTCATTTTATGACAGAGTAAAAGAAAAAGCTTCTTCGCTGTATTTTCTTCCTCAAATTCACAGAAATAACAGTTGTGCTTTAGTAAATACTAACACTAGGTACTTCGAAGTCTGCATACATTTATTATACCCATCTTGGAAAGTACTATATTTTATACTGGTAGGAACCTGAGAAATACTGAGGGAAGAGTAATGGGAAAACAGTTCTCTGAAGAATCAAACCCTTTATTTGTCAGTTCCTAGTTCTCAACTTGGAAGTTCCATTCTTGTAATGCCTAAATTAACATGACTGAAATATATCAAAAGTTACCTAAAAATGCCTTAAAAGGGCTTTTGATGTAGGTGGCTCCTATTTTGCACAGGGTTTTATGGTTTATGGATTTATATCTGAAGTACAATCTCAAAACAGTATTTTTGTGAAGAACTAGGTGATACTTTCTGAATTTCACAAGAATGAGGAAAGACTTGATAACAGGTACACAACTCATTTATTCTTACAAAACATATTTGTAAACCAAAATTTTCCCATTCATTCAGATGCAAACAATCACTTAAAGTATTAACGTAGTAAAATTTTTAGCATCCTGAAAAATTATTTGTTTTTATTATTGTAGTCCCAGTGGAAACTTAAGAGTTTGTGCAGATGCTGACTTACTGTAATTCAAAAGCATTGTCTGAAATGCAGCTTACCCGTATAATCTCCAATATATCACTGCTTTTACATCAGAAGTTTAATGAATCTCTAAATGATTTTGTCATACAGAAGACTGAGTTTCAACTTATTCCCACAAAGGAAATACGATACAAAAAAAATCCAATGTCAGAATAGGCACTAAAGGCAGAGTTTATCAGCAAAGCAAAGATATCCTATCTAGAAGCCCCATCTCGATTGCGTGGTGTCCAGGTAATGCACCACACACCATGTACAAGATCACTGACAGGTGTGAAACTGCTCCAACACCTCGGCACAACACACTAGACTGAGGACAGCAAGTAGGTCCACACTGAAAATCTGTTACAAGATGCTTTATTGTATTTCCTATTAAAGAAACACCAAGAGTTTTCAAAGTGAAGATAGCAACAGGTTTGAATAAAAACATACAACTGTTTTGTTCCATTACCTAAGAAATCCCAGCCTATGAGTACACACAAGTTAAGCTGCTACTATGATTAAGTAATTATGCGGTAGTATCGCAAATGATGTCAGTGTTATGCCTGCTTCAACTAGGAGGATGCCAAGCCCAGGCACCTTTTTGAGAAATTTTGCAGCGTTGCGGACCTGTCTCAACTGTAAATCTTTTTATTGTTCTCTAAGAAGTTATAGGAAGAGTTTGAAAGAGGTAAAAGTTCATTTTTCTTATCTCCTACTTCCTCTCCCACCATCACCTTCATCAGAAATCGATGGGTGCACATGCAACTTGATTTACTGAGAGACAGGTATAGAATGAGACTAAAAAAGGTCCAAGAGGAAGTAGGTAAAATAGAACTGCCTGATGGCATTCTACCAAAGACACTCCACTAGCCCAGGAACCGCTATTTTACCTTCTAGCCCAACTGTAGAGCTAAACCTTTCTGAAGATACCTAAATAAATAAATCTTCATTTTCCACTTGGTTGTCTTTCACAGTCTGGTCTGAACTCTTCACTATGTTTATCTTGCTTTATGCTTAAATCTGTAGTTATCTTACTCCAGAGAAAGCAAGAAATGAAATGGACATTATCATAAATAGTTATTGAAAAGGCATCAACATTCATGAAAATGGAAGGGTAAAAAAAAAATAAAAAAAAAAATCACAGAAGTCTGGAATTCAAACCAGTGTGATAAAAACAGTTGAAGCAAATAAACATAAAGGTATAATAACAGGTTATCATTTTTGCATACTGCTTCCTCCTATTCTATCCCTATTTGTGAAAGCAAAAGAGCACACTCCTGCTTTTTTCATCCCAATACTTTTCATATACTTCATAACTGCAAGTTAAAACCTGAGCATAACTAGCAGCAGTAATTACACTACTAGTTACATATGCATATACATGCTTCTGTGAAATTCTAAGCTGGCTGCAGTCACCACCACTGAAGGTTTTGCACTGAAAGTCTCTAATGCATAGCATCTGGTTATCTCCTCCTTTTAGATACCCCTAGAACTCAAGAAAAATAAATCTAATTGAAATGAAGTTAAAATATTTGACTTAACAATTAAGGCAGTCATTAGCTTTTTCATATAATATACTTCAATCTACAAACTCAGGCCAAAAAGATGCCACTGACTGATTTAGAAAAGAAAGACCCTAGAATGTGCCTTTATCAGTGTAGACTATCCATGCACTGCCTCTCAATGCCCTTAGGAGCAGCATAGGAGAGGGAAGTGGAATGTATTTGTCTTAT
Source organism: Streptopelia decaocto (assembly GCF_964273445.1). NCBI lineage: Eukaryota > Metazoa > Chordata > Aves > Columbiformes > Columbidae > Streptopelia > Streptopelia decaocto. The sequence continues at coordinate 49,629,176 of NC_138659.1, forward strand.
TTCTCATAGAATTTTGAACAAAGGCCATAAGTCAAAGCAAGGCAAGCAAGAACTTTAGACCCTGAAGACTTGTGCCAACTTGGTAACTCAGAGTTCCCTTCTGGTAGAGTGCTGTGCATGGAAATAATCTCTTTCCAATTCAAGTATTTACGGCCACATGTTACTGTGGTAAATCCATACAAACTAAAAGCGATCAAAGCAAATCACACATTCTTTCATCCATCCTGGATTTATTGTCATCATTGAAAGTCTGCAGGTGATTCAGATGGCAGTAAGATCTGAGGTCACTAATTTCCCTTAGAAGAAAATTTCAGTGGGCTGATCATCAGGAAAACATCTAAGCCACGCTCAGAAATGATATAAAATATTCATAAAATATATTGCTTTACACTGACTTGACTCATTTATCCTCTGTTAGGATGTGTAATTTAAGAGCTCATAGCTATACATTACTTTCTTCTATCTCCAAATTTGACTATTTCTTTCCATATTTTGCAGCTGTTATTTTTAAGAGCCGCTCTGTTTCTCAAGAGGACAGCCATTGTGAGAGAGATCTTCACTGCTAAAGGAGACACAGTCCCCTCTGCAGTCCCATAATCTTTGACATTTAGTACTACGCTTTGGGGCCAGTGTCAACAGGTAATGGAGAGCAACTGTAGTTTAGAACTGAGGCTTTCAGCTCAACCTTAAGCTGCTGTATTCTGGACCAGATAGTGTTATTTTAAGCTTTAGGTATTTTCCAGGTACAGCATTGTTAGAGTAAACAAGCACGCAAGTCTCAAAGGCAAGTATCTGTCAGAATAACAGCTCAGTCTCATAGTCAATAAAAAGCAACTTTTAAAAGCTCTCTCCTGGAATGAAGAGGATCATAAGCTGCACATAATTTCTAACAAAGTGCAATATTTTAAATGCTAGCTTCTAGCAAAAGTTTCATCTTTCCATTGGTATCATTTCTACACTAAGTTCAGTCCCAATACATTGCTTTTTATTTATGTTCAGATTTCTCAGAAGCTTTTAGATGATGCTTCCTGCACCGACTTAAAGACAATATACAATTATTTTGTGTCTGCATACGGGCAACATTTGATAGCCCCCCCAGGATTTATGTGAATTCTAACTACCATGGAGAAGAAAACTGAGGTCTGAAAGACTCCATACAAGACAGCTCATGCAACACAGATGTCAATTCCCATAATGTATAGTTACAAAACTTAGTTTGGTGTTATTGCTACTGAGAGTAGCAACAACGTTTGAATCCCTGAGCTGTGAGCCAAATAAATAATGAACATGACCATGGAAAGGCCGTCTCCATCTCTTCTTTCATTATTCCTCTGATAACAGCCCTAATATTATCTGTTAAAATGAATGCTTACCAGCATCCAAAGTCAAGCTAATGGAAGGGCCAAGTGAAATAGATCCACAACAATGGCAGAAGATGGGCATTTTTTTGAATCGTACATCAATGTGTTTCTCTAATAAATTCCTCATAAGTGAACAGCTACCATACAAAGAGAAAGATAGAGGCATCAGGTGCTTTTCATTTCAATTTTCCTTTATATTTCGATGATACTTTGTAATTGTATGTTATCACAAAAATGGCACTGTTTGTCTCCTTAGAAGAGATGCAGATGTTTAAAATTCAAGCATGATCCTAGAGGGCAGGCTGGACCCTATGTCCTACCACAACACGCCCAAACATACCCCAAAACCAAAGAAATAAAGCAACAGTTTTTGAATGAATTATAAGGTACTCCCTCCATAATGACAGTGGGTCATGACACTTGGGAGAGGAAACAGCATCTGATAAATTCTGTATTAATGAAATACCAAACACTACTCAAAGGGCCACCAGTTCTTCCCTAAGCAGACTGTCAAAACAAAAAGGAAAGCTTCTAGTATATGACATCCGGCCATTCCTGCCATTGCACTCTGGGTATTTCTGCTTTCCTGACAAAAACCTGGAGCAGCTCCTTTGGAAAAAAGGATGCTCCCTTCTTAAGTTCAAAATGGGGGAAACAGAAAGGAAAAGCAACAAGAAAGCTGCAGAACAAGGGAAGACTACAGACTCCTAAGAGTTACGGAGAGTTTGTACTCGATAGCAAATCCAAAGCATACACTTGCAAAGATCTGGAGGTAAAGAGGAAATTGCACAGAGTTTGTCTAGTGTCAGAAGCCATTTGAAGTTCCAAAACTAGAAAGTAAAACCATTAAAAAATCCCTATAAAGAATGGAACAGGTTGGGATTTGGTTTTAAACTTTTTTATTTCATCTGCCTCACCTATATCATTTTAAATCATAGCTTTAGAACTAAAAACATTTGGTGTCTTTCACATGCTAACAAGAAAAGGCAAGGAAGGAGACTGTGGGAAGTGGAAGAGTTCATTTCTTGTTAAGCCAGACACACCATAAAAGAGAAGTTCAACTTCAGTGGCCAGACAACAGTTCAGAGCATAAGTTAGAAACAAAGTTTTTGTATCTTTGACTTCTTGATCGAACAAAAGTGTTGGGGTTTGGTTTGGTTTTGTTGTTTTTCTTTTGTTGTGTTTTTTTTAGTCAAAACTCTGCTTTCAGCTGTCTAAAAGCATCCTGAAGACTACACACTCTTCTCAGGATGCTAGTAAAGTGAGAAAAATCTGACAAGAACACATGCCAGATGATGGTCAAATTCTCCTCCTCCTTCTACAGCCTCTGGAAAAGGTGGAAGAATAACTAAAACTTACCTTGATAGGACTAACAAAATAGTTTATCAATATGTTTCAAATGGATGGAAAAAATTGGAAGATGTAAAAGAAAAACTGAGATCTCCAAATGCCACCTCAATCATGTTGCAATTAAAAAAAAAATATCTGATGCATGTTCTTGCTTGCTTGACTTGGAACACACTCAATTACTATACATCAATATTTTTAACAAAGCATGCTATGCCATTCTCCATTTCCTAAGTGAAGCTGCTTTGGAATTTAAATATTAACCTTTAAATTTATTCTAAAATTTAACTTGCCCACAATATTTAACAAAAGGAAACCTGGACGTCAATCAAGCCTGTGTTGCCTTACTGATTTGTAAAAAATATTACAGCTACTAACACAGGGGTCTCCTGAACAGGTAGCTTCATATGACTAGGTCACAGTTATCTTTTCTTTTAAGTACCTTACTTCTCAGGATCTTTAAATCTTTGAACTGTACGTGAGAGTTAAAATACCATCAAAAATCTGTCATACACAGCAGCTCATTTTTTTTTTAAAATTTGCTGGTTATTCTGTATGCATACAGTACAAATTTTAAAACAGAAACCTGCTTTATTTTTAGCAGTGCAGCTTTGAGTCATCTAGTCTAAAATTCTAGCACAGTTAGATTGTCACAGAAAAATCACACTTGGTCTACTTCACAGCAGTATTCCCAGCATAAAGCTCAAATTTACATTATGTATGTAAATTTAAAAACTGTCATTGCTACAGTTTTTAAAATCATGTTAGTTCTTCTGAAAAAATTGTATTTGTCATACCTAAGGCCATTATCCACCCATACCAGAGACAGGGTAGCAGAAAGAGAAAATTTCCTCTTCATGCCTGCCAAGTTGCTCTTATTGTGTGACCCAGCAGTCCTGGCCCATGCTAGATCATGCTCTGGATCCTAGAGCATGCTTGCTGGAAAAAAAGACGTGCCGTTTCTTACAGAGCTACTGCAAAGCTTCTGCAAAGCAGATATATCTTCATCGATAGTGATGGCAAAACTTGATAAATTGCCCAGTTTAAAGGGTCATGGACTAGCTTGTAATAAAATAAAAATCAAAATAAAGAATTTTTTTTCATTAAAAATGGTTCTGAAGAAACAGCATAACTAAGTATGCAAATACTTGGACAAATGCTTGAGAGTAATTACTTTGCGTTTGGTAGATGTTGCTTTTTCTCGTCTCTATATATTGCGCCCCTCAAAAGAATGAGTCCCACTTCCTTTTGCTCTCCAGAACTTCTGAGAAGGGAACAAAATGTAAAGTTGTCATTTCTGAGATGTAAGCTTCCAGTTCCATGACTACAAAACGCTACAAAGATCTGTCTCTGGTGAGCAACTAACACTGGACAAGAGAAAGTGCAACTATATTTCAGAACAATTTTGAAAAACAGAGTTTGAATGTACTGCAAAGCACATAACTGGTTAAAAAAATGCAATTAATTAATGCAATTCAGTTTAGTGTTAAATTGTAACATAAGTGTATGCCTGCTGTGCTAACTTCTTTGAATTGAAATATTCAAAATGTAATCAAGTTTTGAAAACAATTTTTGAAAAAAACTTCACGGTGACTTGAACGGGCAACATCTAAACTTCTAGATTTGGTTAAAAAGATACATTACCATTTCATCTCATTTATAAAAAGAGGATGGGGGAGAAACATTGTTATAAAGCAGCAGTATTTAGAAAAATTCACACCAATTTTAAAAGGCAATACATATCACCATATTATCAAGATATCTGCATTTCACATATGCCAACCATTAGTAAAATTATTTTGGGGATACAAATTCTTCATTACTGTAATTAGACTAACACTGAATTTTGGACTATCTTGCAATTATCATTAGCTATATTCACAAACTAAAGATGCAATCATCTGAGATCAAACTCCCTCTCACAACAGGGTAGAGGCCCTTACAAGCATAGCTGGACACCACTGCTAATGATCCAGACAGATTTCTGTAATAGGTACCCTCTAGAGAGGAAGAGCTGATTTTTCTGGGCCACATCTAGGCACAGAGCTCTGACTTACAAGCAGGAACAGATTTCCATAGGGGAGTTTAGTGGTGTTCAACCAGCAGACTACCAATCCCTTTCCCAGGAACCCTTGCCTTCATAGCAGGAACATTTCAGTTGCTCATGACGTATGTGCTGAGCTACCACAGCTGACAGCCTGGTAAATTAAAATAAACCAGCACCTATTTTCTCTTAGTATTTTGGCCTGCAGGTTACAGCAATTCAGCAGATGTTCCAGAATAAGCTGACCCATCTTGAGACCACAGATGAGAACTACTGAGGCCACACATGAATTAGCTGTTTTGATCAATCACATCCACTGTAGTCTCGACTTGTACACAAAGTATTTTAGAAACTTGAACAATGAATAATAACAACATTAAAAATTTATGCCAACTATTTTCCTTCTTGGTTTAATAATAATCTACCATAGACTATGGAGTTAATCTACAGCCAAGCAGCATTTCTTCCACATAAGGTGCATGAAAAAGGCAGAAAATCCCAACTCATCTCAGAGTCCAAGAAAGTTCTGGAAAGTTGTCTTAAAAATTATTTATGAACAAAGAGTATGAGACCACTATGATTTCAGGTTGTATTTTTAAAAGAAAGACTAACCAGCTTGATTTATCCTACAGCACAATTCTACCACTAGAATGACAGTGAAAGAAAGACTTGCTACTTATGGTTTACAAGTATATCTCAACGCATTGATGCTACTGTTGATAGAAAAAGATTAAATTATTTTCTTGAATTAGTTTATTTGTCAGACTGTAACATCACAAAGAAACTTAGTATCATTGGGTGTAGTCATCTCACTTTACTAGGATATTTAAACCTAACTCTCCTTGCACAGGTTAGTATGCCATTTAAAGTATATCTTTTATTAGTAATTAGTTCTAAAATGTCTGCATCTAATTCCTAAAGATGTCTTAGTAAATCAGAGTGATCTCATTAGAAAAACTGAAAATTTAAAAATGTGTATGTAGAAGCAAACAAGTTTACTTAACTCATTTTCTTTCCTAGGATAAATCTATACTAATTTGGGGGGGGAAAAAAAAAAAAAAAAAGGGCAAAAATACTTGAAACGTTGTTCAGTTAGTCCCAACACCATGTCATGTGTAAGGGTGGGGGAAGAGTCTACGGTAGATGCTGTGAAAAGCTAGTGAATGCATGCTTAATCTAGCTATTACACATACAGCACCTCTCCTTCACTCACAAGTGAAAAACATCCCAGAGTTAAAAGCAGAACACAAGCACAGCATTTGAAGTGAATACAACCCTGTCAACTTTCAGTGTTTCACCTTACTCGCTACAACATGGCAAGAAACTCAATAGAACTGTTGCATATGTGTTTGTACTTTAACTAATTCAGAGGATACAAGAGGCACATTTTTCCTTTTAGGTCTTGCAAATGTTTTGAACACAACCTCAGCAATATGGGGTCAATATTCTGGTAAATATTCTCCTACAGGTGTTTAAGATTATAATCCAACTAAATACTATATTGCAGCAAGAATAATTCAATCATGAAACTCAACACGTATCAATGAGTTCAAAATCTAGAAAGTTCTTTTAAAAAAGACTGGACATACATACCAGTAATACCTACAGGTCAACTCTAATGGGTCAGGGTGTAAGTCAACTACTGATGGAGTAGTCCTAGAATAAGACATCCTTATTGGGAGTTCACTGTATCATCCCATATCTTTTCTTTGAAAGGACAGCACACAATGCCAGGCACTGCAAGGCCAGTGAAACACAGTCTGCTGATGTGATTGGTAAGGCAATCCTATGTGTTTCTTTGAAACCATGCTCAGGGGCCTGAGAAAAAGGCATTACTGTACCTCCTGATAAACCAGTCAAATTACCAGTCCTTATCTCTTTGCATTCTTAAAAGGACCAGGTAAATTCCTATATTAAATTTCTATTCTGATAACCACTATCATCTCCATCATACGCATAAGAGAAAGTTATACTCATTTACTATATGCCTACAATGCATGTTAGCAGCAAAGTCAAATTCAGAACTCAGAAGTACTAAATGACACATATATGCACTTGGATTGAGCACAAGTTATGGAAAGAGAGAAAATAATAGGTTTAGGCAACAAACCTATGAATATATCTAATAAATGTGCAAGGAAGTTACACTGATATATTTAAACTTTCTATGGAAAGTGCTAGGTGTCCAAGAATATTATAAAACCTGCATAGAGTTCTTGGCTAACAGCAAGATTTTCTGTATCCTTGTTTTGGGGGCGGGGAATAAAAAAAAAGGTACACTTTCAACAGCAAGTGTTCTAGAGATGTGCAAGAAAATCCTGTAACTTGGCATTTCAGACTTCCAGGGCAATTAACTCCCCTCTGTATCTCATCACTTAACATTAATTAATTGCTAAAGATGTAGTTATGTAACTTACTGGGATAAAACAGCTCCTGAGCTCCCAAGACTTGAGTGGCATGCCAAATTAATCAGCGAAACACAGGGATTTACCCTCTCTTCTGAGATTGCCAAATCAAGCAGTCATTCTCCTTTCCGTTTCAACTAATGGGAACAAGTCAAGTAACCGCCAGTCAACTACTAGAGTGCCGTCAGCCACTGCTGCACGGATGGCCTCATGGAGTGCAAGGTTCTGACCAAGTCCCACTGTCACTCCATGTACAAAAATATTGGAGAGCTCATAGTGTGGCACACTTGGAACCAGGTACGCTAGATGTGGTTCACTGATACTTCCAGCTGTTTACTTCTTCAGGATAAATCCCAGCCTGCGCCAATTATTGTGTTACCTAGAAACATCTTTATTTTCAGGATAAGCATAAATTAGGGAATGTCCTAATCAAACTCGCTCTCATATATAGCATGACTTACAAGTTAGAGGTGGCATTGGCTCACGGCAAGAAAAAAAAAACAAAAATCAATGAAGTTTGAGTCCACTCACTCAGCTATACATTAGCTTAGGGACAGAGCCCAAATTTGTTCGTTGCTTTTCAAAAGACTGACAAATCTGTACAATTCCAGAACATAGTGCAAGCACAGTTTAACAGGCATGGAAGCTGAGTCAAGCAGCAGGCAGCTGAACTGCGCTCCCAGGAAGAGCCAAATGCTACCATTTATATAGTGCCTTCTGATTCCACGTGGGTGAGTGCTGTTTGATGACTCTGGAATATGGAAACAGTTTCTAACCATTTAAATAAATTACAATTTTGGATGGATGAACGGGGGCTGCATATGCCTTCTGAAGCTCACTCAAACAAGGTTTTATCTGAATGGATTTAGGGGGAATGAGATCGTACAGTTATTTTTACTGTTTTTCTAAAGTGATTTCAGACATGACATATTTCATACACATTCTTCCCACAATCCTATTGAAGTTGCTGGCCAGGGACAAGACCTGAAGAAATATGTGGTTGTGATTCTGTTGCATCAAATGGACAAGTCCATGTGACCAGCAGCCAGCCACTCCTATCCATGCCCAAGCGATGCACATAAGGACATTTGTCTTGCAATGTTTAACAGTTACCATCTGTCTCATAACAAAGTCTGTTGTAGACTGATAGTAGTGTAACTGACACTGCATCATTTTCAAGAGGACAAATTTAGGGCCCTGGCATTGTAGAATCTAAAAAAATAAAAATCCAAAGGTTCTTTGGAGTTTCATTTTCTAACCATCTTGGTATTTGTTGAAACTATTTTCCCAGGGAGTTCTATGCAATTATTCCTAATATGTAGCCAGTACCAGTGTGAAGAATAAAGCCTCGCAATCAGTATCCATGAAAAGTTAAGATCTCTGGCACACAGCTGCATATCTGACTTTCAACATCTGACCCGTAACCATACCAAAAAAAAAAATGTATGGGCTTCCATCACAAGCACATAAAAGCATAACAAGTACACAGAGCTTTGTAACCTGGGCGAAATTTACTCAAAATTTTGCAGAGCTTGCCATAATGATAAAGTAGTTTTGTTTTGCTTTTTTTTAACTGTTCCAGGTAGCTCTGAATAAAGTTTTGAAATTGCTTTTAGGTACAGCAGAGTAAAAGGTCTAGAAATATTCTCTAATGCTTCAAGAAAATTCTAGGTAGCTCTCAAATATTACAGAATTTCTCTGATATCTGTACCCATCAGCTTAGGCATTACACCAGTATCCCAAGCTGTAACCTATAATTCTGAAAAGGAAATGCTACCCGTTCTGTCAGAAGCACAGACACATCACTCCTGTTTGACATTGGCTAATTTAGAAAAGGACATGAATGATAAGAGTGCCCTTGAGAGAATACATAACTTGGGAAATTGATGTCACTGATACGTGACACTGTCCGCTGTGACTGCAATAGTGGAAAGAACCATTGTATTTCCAGAGACTATTAAACAACCATATTTGCCAGCACCGAGGTATGTTTTGTTATTCATTCACCAAGAACGAGTCTCACTCATGAGTATCGGCCACGGCACTGGGGATAGATGCTTAAGAGATTCAGTTTACTGACTAGCGGCATATAAACTTTAGCAAGGTATGAACAAGAAAAATTTAGCTATAAGTCCTAACTCTTTCTCAATTCTATCATCTTCTACGTTGAACAGGTTTGAGCAGCAGGTACGTGCACTTACAGGACAGCACAGGGTGCTGGTACTGTCACTGACAGGAGACCGTGCTGGTGGAATGTTACACAGGGATAGCATGGCAGAAACATGGGGGAGCTGGCACAGGAGAAAACAGATGCCTTGGGATTGTTTTCTGGCAGAGCAGGTGAGGCTGTACCCCTAAGTTTATTAAAACATACCGAACAGAAAATTGTTTAGAGAGTTTTTTCATACTTTTTTTTGAAAGCTGGATTGAACTATTAAAAATATTGGAAATGTATGTTTGCTGGGGCCATCAAGCTCATCTGAATAGGTGGACGTAATGAAGCTGTTTGAGAAATATTGAGTGTAAGAGGCCAAAACCAGCTCCAAGGAATTTAAGATTCTGACCAAATGGTTCAAAAAGCACAGACCTACTTTTCTTGAAAATCAACTGACCCATTTCCTTTTGGTCAACAGAAAGATACAGAGCTAAACATTCTCTGTTTCCTCTGTAGGAGGAAAGGATTGCTTAGGGGACTTCCTTGCACATGGGAGCACTGTCTCAAACAGTTTTTGGAGAAAGGTATTTGTGGCATAAGTGAATTTAAGTATACAACAAGCAGAACAGGAACATTTCTAGTTGATGGCAAGATGGATTCCATAAAACAATGACAAGTCTTGAAAAGTTGCATCAACACCAAAAATTTGAGAGCATGCTTGGGGTGACCTCCCTGATAACTTTTCCATTACCTCTCTCGTAGTTATGCGTATTCAATGCACTTGGAGGCCAGCTCTCAGCCAAACCTTTCCTCCTGCTATGCCTCAGTCTAACCAATTGTATAGAAGTAATCCAGACATTTCCACAAGTGAGGAAAATATTAAATTCATTACAGTTATATGCCTATTGGTATAGAAAGATAGGAAAGTGAGGAGGAAATCACTAAATGGCTGAATGCTGAAGAACTAACGTTTGATGGACTTTATAGGTTACATACAATGAGTAAAGTTTGGCCAAGGGTACTACTTTTTAGATACATACAAATTTAATTTTAAAAGCATGGAACCAGTTGAAATGAGCTCCTTATATGTTTACAAGATTACAGCTTATATTCTTTAAAAAAATGAAGTTCTGCCTGCAAGTATCTTTCATATATAGATATGTAATTTTACAGACTGTTTTTGGATTAAGCATGATAAGATGCAGTAGAGAAATATGTTTCAAATAAAGCCAAGGTTTGGCTAATTACATAACAAATAGTAAAAATTTATTATAAAAGACATCTAAGCCTCCAGCACATATTGCTTTTTATAAAAAAACATGGATCTGTTCATTTTTCAAAATGAAATTCTCAAACTCGTGGGTTTATTAGAATGCTAAAAAGCACTATCACTTCAGATTAACAGAACAAGTTGTTAGTCATTGAAGAATAAAAATCAGGATGAAGTTACAAGACCTTGAAACTGGGAAACTGTCATACTTCCCTGGTGTACAGAAGATGGGACACAAATGCTTCACATAATTTAGCATCATATTATTCTCTTAGTGTCATCCCTCACTTAAAAGCCATTCCAATCAACACGTTATTAAGAGTAAATAAACACACACTCTAGTTTAAAACCAAGCTACTTTTAAGTATCTAACAACAGTATGTAGGCTTTTTCCATAAAAGTTGCACAATCACAAAAAAAACCCAAAGCTTCTTATTATACAGCAAGAGGTGGTGCAGAAAAAACAGAGTCATTACCATTTTCTGAGGTGTCTATTATAAAAACATGATTGTTAAGTCCCAAGAGTATCTATATGAAAGCTTTGTGAGAATTGTAACTTATGTTTTTCCTTTATCTGCCAGTCCTACAAATTCAACTTGAAATGTGTCAAGCCATGTTCTTCCAAGTTCACATGGCATCACTAGTAAGAAATGAAAATTTCACACTTCTTCTAAGTATGAAAAAACAGACTAACTGCTCTAACTCTAACTGCTAAGTTACACCCACAGCAATAGCAGAATTGTTAGAATGAAAATGATCTAATAAGAAAATCAGCATAGACTAAAAGCACCAGTTCTGAGGATGAAGAATGTGGCATTCTTTATATACACTTCCACAAAAATAAGAATGTGCTGTTTGTTGCCAAGGTTTAAAATCCAAGTTATAAAATTCTATCAAGTTAGACCTGAAATCCAGCACTTGAGTTAAAAAGATAAAACTTCAAAGACTACTTCTTGTAGTTCTAACCTCAGCACTCTAAAGTCAAAATAAACACTGATAAGAATCACAAAAATATGGCCTGGTCAGCAACAATTGCCCTGTCTTGCAAGCTGTTTAGATACTTTAAAGTCACAGCCCTATTAAAAGATTCGCTTTTTTCTTTCAGAACAATGTCTGTCACTAGACAGACAAAGTCTTAATTAAAATTACAGAAGGAAGCTGAGAAGTAGTAAAATACTGTCTTCACAAATCTGAATTTAGTTTGTTGGCAGAACTCTAAAACAATACATTATTTATGAACTGCATGCAGTTATATGTATGCATCTTTTATAGATTCAATATAATGGATCCAATCATTTGGAGGGATTGCAAGAGCTCAGATTAAAGCAAGATGTCACATATCATATTAGATATAAAGCCAAAATCTAATGAGACAAGTAAAGGTCAGAGCAGCACACTGCAGTTTCAATTCAATACCCCCACTCTCCCTCCTGTTCGTAAGCATGCAGCATAACTTCAACTTTAAACACAAAGCAAAACTAGAAGTTAGCCTAAAAGGATAATACCAATGCCAAATTCACTAAAGTAAACAGGGAAGTCAAACTTCAGTTTCTATTCCACAAACTAAATCATTACAATTCAGTTCATCATCTCTAGTCCTTCTTTTCCAAATTTTGGTGACTGACGCCTCATTAATTACTGCTTGATCCAGTAAAGTTTGAAGTTATTAACACTCCCTACTGGTGGGTTAATAAAAAAATCCCAACAACTGTGTCTAATAGTAACACAGCACCTCTAGAAGTGCATTACTTGCACTTTTAGTGGGAATCGGGATGCCAGCTGATTTCTGTATTGTACTGCACTTCCCCTCTCCCCATTCTTTATGGTCTATTTTTCTGCTCAGTACTAAGTCTTAAATGAAAACGTTTGTTTCAGTAAGACTTTTCCTTAAGGCCTTAGAAGTAACTAAGTATGTTCTAGTTAGCCATCTTTTGTCTTCCAGGGAAAAAGTCTACACCCAAGAAAGATGAGAGTAGACAAGGAAAAGCAGACTGGCGAGGAAGAAACAAGGATGGGACAGTGAAGGATGCAGAATGAGAGCAACACTGAGATTTTTATACTGTTTTTCTCTTTCCAGATTACTTATTTTCTACCCTCTCAGCTTCGTGTTTTCCCTCACCTGTTTTTCTGTCTGCACTTTCTTCAATTTTCTGTCACTATTCCTCTCCTAATATGAATTAATATTTCCAAGACATAATTTGCTGTTAATTTAAAATCATTAAGGAATTATTTTTATGCCTCTTACTGTCATTTGTGGAATATTTCAATCCCTCCCCCGGTCCTCATCCTTAACGTGAGTTAGGTCAAGTCAAAATAATTTAGACTTCCTCACTCTTTTCAAGAGCAGTGTATGTTCTAACACCTTGCATGTCCTAAAGAACTTCAACATAAACATCCCATCTCAGTGGCTTCAGTACTGCTCCTCATTATTTTTATATTGCTCTTGGTACTCCCTCTCACCACTTCAAGGTATTTAAAAAAAAATATTACTGTACTTACGAAAACACACAATATATATTTGGAAAGTAAGAATGTGGTATTTTCAGGCTTCTGCCCCTTAATCATTTATCTTCCGTCCTCTCAATTTTTATTCCAGCTTGCTGTATTTCTTATGCAACAGAATATGTTTTCATTTGCTCTTTCCTTTCCTTTTACAGAGCTTTCTCTTTAATATATATTGACTCTGCTTCCTCATTTCATTTTGCAAAAATCTGTCTTCTCCACCATACATTAGAAGCATTTATTAAAAACAAAACAAAACAAATCCTTTCTGATATCCCTGTTACATGCAGATCTTTTTCTGACCCTGCTGAGATCCCCTGTCCACATAATGCCCACTCTGGGCAGTCAAAATTTGGCATTCCATTCTCACAGTCCCCTCCACGCACCGCTCAGCCCTGCAGCCTGCCGCGCACTCCACTTCTGCTCTGCTGCAAGACAATAGTGAAAAAATACCAAGATACCCTTTAGTAACTTACCAGCAAAGTTTTTCCTTCAAAGCTGCACTTAAAATCTTTCATTTCTGTTAACATACCAGAAAAAAAAATAAATCTAATTCTACACCTCACAGCTTGACTGCAATTCTGGTTAATTCCTTGTAAACTTCTAAAATCTTCATTTCCATTACAGCTGATGATGCTTTACATTTTAGTTTAAAACCCCACGATTTAAGCTTCATTTTCTTCCCAGTTTTCTTCATAATTCAGAGCTTCTTCCTACCGCCTCTTTCTGTGATTACCATCTCAAATTTCTCATACATGATAAAGTATTTTTAAGACTATATTTTTTTCCTCTCTCCCCTTTCTTTTTTCTGTTTTTTTAGAAGTTGGCTTTTCCTTTTCGGGAATACAGATACAGTCTTTCTCGAGTAAATCTCACTATCTTTACAGATACGAAAGAAATACCAAAATAGATGAGCACACATAACAGAAGTGATCATTGCCATACACCATGTAAGCAAGCATATGACAGTTTCATTTTTCCTTTTTAAACACATTTTGCCTTTGGGTATTTTTTTTTTCCCAACATAGTGTTGCTTTTCTGATTATTAAAGAAGCAGATTATTTGAAACAATTCAATGACCCTATTTATGTGTTACTTCTTAAATTCTTCTGGTTTTTATTCCAATAAACTTATTAATATCTCTCCAATTTTCCTGCTACACTTCTGGCTAACACACTCCTCCCACTCAGAAATGAACTTCTAGAAAAACAATTGCCAGACTTGAGGCCATTTGTTCATTCCCAGCCCTTCTCCTCAGGCAGTTGCCTTCCACAGCAGTCATGCTTCAAGGATGCTTTTCTCTAACATGCCACTACTTCTCACCAACTTCTAAACAGCTGAAACAAACTCTTTTAGCATTTATCTCCCAGTTTTTAGCATACTTTTTCAAGCTTTTCCCATAAAGTAACACAAGTTGAGAAATTCATAAGAGCTGTATTCTTAGGATTTCTTCCCCACACATCATCATACCCGTTTAGAGTGTGACCACCTCAGAGCCCTGAACTAATTTATTGGTCCCTTATTTCTCAACAACCTGTCAGGCATCCTGAATCAGCCTTTGCTTTCACCTATTAGTTTCAACAAATAAATATATATTTAAGTTATCCAGATCTAAGATTACTTACACACTTATTCTCTCCAATATGCCAATGAATATTGCTGAAAAATTTTCTAGTTTAATTTTTTATTTATATTTAAACTGTTTTTTCTATCATCACGGTTTTTTCTGCTGCTAAATCTTACAGAGTAACAGCTTTTTTCAAGATTTCCAGAATTCTCTTTTCTCTCTCCCCCTCTCAGCCTCCCATCCCTCTTTGTAAAGCCTCTTAGTGATGTTATATTATTCATGCACAACTGTTTGAAGTTGTAATCTTATTTGAAACAAAACCTAGGAGATGACAACCCTTCTGGAGACAAATACAATTCCAGATGGCAACTGGAAATGAATGAGGATCTCAACTCAGAGCCAAGGTAAAGGGAAAAGTTTACAGACAAAACCTGATCACTGTAAGAAGAGAGCATGGACATAGAAATCCCTACTTTTAATTTATTTAAATTTCCTCTTTTTCATTGACTCTATATAGGTTCTGTGTCCTTCATAGTATAATTATTGAACAGCACCTGGACTGATAGATTAAAAGGCACTTAAGTATGAGACTAATAAACTAGCTAATGTCAAATAGGTCACTGCAAGGAGAAATGGAAATAAAATCCTGGGCTCCTAGAACACTTCAAAGTTTGGAAACTCAGAGTCTACCATATGCACTTGCTTTTAAACCTCCTCAACCTAAATGTAGGAATAGAAGCAGAATTTCATGCCTCTGAAGTATTAAACAGTTGCAGAACTCCCTCCAAAAAGTTGACCTCGAATCAGCTGTCATGGAAGAGATCAACAGCATTCCACCTCTACACCATCCCCATAGGTCAAGCAACAGTCATACTGGCATAGAACGAATCCAATAACTTGAGCTCTCCTGATGAAAAGTTTTTTTAAAGTATCAGAAGCAAAAAACTGGCTTAACCACATAGTATATATAAAAAAAAAAAAAGCTCTGAGAGCTCTCTGTATGTAAAAAACAAAACTAAAACCATTTCAGAATTACAGTGCTCCATACAATAAAACACATGCAACTTCGGTTTCTCTCTGTTGTGAAATATTTCCATCATGAATATTTTCAAGACATTTTGGGGTTAAGAAAATGAAAACCTTAGTAAAGAAGCAGCAACTATTTTGTACAAAGGAGCAGCAACTATTACTCTAATGAATTCTTCCTTTTTACTGGCAGGGGCAACCTTTGTTAAACTAGAAGTTAATTTCTTCCAAATGTGCGTTTAAAGGTATCTGGCAGTAAGTTTTAATTATCATATATATGAAGTCTGGAAGTTAGTGAGTCAGGATCATTAATGAAAAGGTTATAAATACAGTCTGCATATTTTTATTTATAGGATTTGTTCATCTATCACAGTCTAAAAGTATATGTACAGGTACACGCTTAAGAGTATTGTGACAAAAGGCATACTTTAGTTACAGAAAAGCTAGTATACCTGAAACCAAACTCATCATTACTGTTCTTCATCATACCGATAGCCAGAAAAACTATCCTTGTATAAAATAAGTTTTACATTTCAGTGTTTTATGGACAAACTTTCAAGTTTCAGAAGAAATGTAGTTAGAATCACAGGACAATTCAAGCTAGAAGGGACCACTGCAAGCCTCTAGTCCAACCCACCACTCAAAGCAGAGCCAACCTCAAATTTAGACCTGGTTGCCCAGCTCATCCTAGTAAGTTATAAAAATCTCCAAGCAAAGAGATTCAACAACAACTCTGTTTATCCATTCTGATTTTTGTTCTCCTTTTTGGAAGATGACTAATTGCAGCTAAAGACTTTGTCCTTGACTCTTATCCTTCCACTGTACACCTTTGACAAGAGCCTTAAAATGCTCTCTTCCACTCTCAGGTACATAGTCATCTAACTATAACCATAACGGAAAGTGTGTGAAAAGGGTACAGAGCACAACTACAAAATAAATCATGTTGAAAAATACAATCATAGTCTGAGCAAGAGAATCACAAGCATCCACTCAGTAGTGCTCATGATAAACACAGACAATACAGAGCACCAAGCTGATTCAAACTCAATACTTCAAGCTATTAATAATTCTTTAAAGAAGAACAAACCTGGGCGACTTTAACGGAATTTTGAGTAGAACCACCAGCATGATATTCTACTTTGAACTTTTTCACAAGTTCTTCAAATCTGTTAAAAAAAGGTGGAGAAAAAAAAGTTAAATGCTACAAGTTTTGTTTGTTTTCAAAAGAAGGCATGAAGATTAGAAGTAGATGACATCATGTTATTTGAAAACAAGAAATTCAGATACATTATTATAACTATTACATATGGTGCAAGCTGGAAACATCTATTTAGATTTTCTTCAAATTACAAAGCAGTGTGACATCACCTTGAGTCCTTTAGCTTTAAGTTACAAGTGGAGCAAATATCTGAAAAAGCATTATCTGAAGCAAAAGCTTGATTGCAATAAACTGTTAGATTGATAAAACATATGCTTGAAGAAAAAAATATATAAATGAAGACATTTAGCTACTTATTCTACCTCATGAAAGACAGAAACAGAATGTAAAACTGAATGAGAAGACTGAGGAGATCTAGTGTCTATTTCAAAATTAAGTTGACCCAAACAATGGTGCTATGTTTTAAGTTTTTATATGAAGCAGTACATTTTGACAGGTGAGTCAGTTTTACGAACAGATCTACGAGTATATGAGAAAATTTGATAACAGAAAAGCCAAGTGTCTCCAGATAAGCTTTCAAATCCTTCAAGTCATACTACTATGAAAATATGGTATTCTCTGGGAACATTCAGGAGTGTAATATCAGGTTTGAATGTTAAAACAAAAATTTAATCTTTTAATGGAAATACCAACCCTCATATTTCAGATTGAACTTTAGTAATAAGACTCAAATAGAGTTCTGTAAGACACTCTTGTCTAGGGTACTCTTTGCATCTCTGATCACAGCACACCACAGCTTAAGAAACAGCCTTCTCGTCTCTTGTCACAGGCTGTAGAAAAGGGAAGTATCACAGAAAAGGAAACTTATATGAGCGAGTTATGAAGACTGCAGGGAGGCTGTGCACAAATACTGTCTCATGCCTTAAAGTTCTACATACACTTCAAAATGAGTGGATTAAACAGCAGGATTAACAACCTGAGAAGAGAGACTCAGAAGGAAGTACTCCTGTAGGCAACTTAAAATGTTTACCGTAAAATTTGTTTGCACATTTGAGGTTCAAAATGACCTTGAGGTCAACCCTAATTAATAGCATAGGTTTGCCCTTAAAGTGTATTAACTTTAGATGTTTACCTTTAACAAATGAAGCTTGCCCAGTTAGATGTATTTAAACATATTTTATTGTATTCACCCTTAGCATCTTTCAAAACAGTGACACATCTTTATTTCAGACACAGTGAAAAACGAATGTTACCTGTCAACCCTGCCCTTCCTCTCCCCCTCACAAACCCCAATCTCCCCATAGCATGTGAACAGCGGCTTTGGGCATAGGCTTGTCAAATAATGACTTGTTTGTTTAAAAGGATTTGCTTTTCAATACCATGTTACTAATAAGTGCATTTTTATTTCTACAATACTTTCCATTTAATACATTTGAATAATGAGCTACTCACCCTAGCAAACTACCAATGGGCAGACTACTAGAAAGAACCAAGAACTAAATTGCTACATATGCTTTTCACAGTTATCCACACTATTAATTATCCACCAATTCTATGTCAAGCAATTGAAACCTCAAATGACAGCAAGTAGCTGAGACTGGGAAAAAACAAAACACAACAGGTCTCCTAATAACTGCTTCTCAAAGACATACAAACCATCATGAACCAATTAAGTATTTTTGCAATAGTTTTTCTTTAATTTAATTGACATTTTAACTTTTCAATCAATTTCAGTGTGTACTGCCCAAATCACATGGTTATTTTTGTATTCTTCTACATGCCAATTGATATTTTAATTCTTCTATCTAAACACAATGTTTTTATGTCCGTATTATTTAATGGCATGTTATACCTAATAAATTTAGTATACTGTAGTTGATCATCTACACTAGCAGCTCTAAATCTAGATGAGTACGTATTTAAATACTCATCTTGTAGTTTTAATGAATAAAACAGGTGGTATCTGAATTTGGGGGGGGAAAAAAAAAAAAGGAAACAGCCTTAAAATACTGTCCTTATTATGAAGATTTCAAGGTGGCAGGTATGTAATCTAAAAAATAATCTGAACAAATTATTTTACAATTACTTAATAGACTAAGGCAATGTCCACTGTCCTTCACTATTTCAGATTGAATATTAAAAGACCTAACTCCTTTTCTTCGGATTAAGATAGTAAACTCAACATCACTAAAGGTCTGTTCTATAAAATAGAACAAATTGTACAAATGCAAGAAAAGTAATTTTTGCTGGTCATTTTCCATGACACATCAAAAGGACAATTAAAATTGTGTTGTTTTAATCCACAAGAGCCTGATAACCAAGTTGTATCGAGCATGACCCCAAAATTATGAATGCAAATAGCTTTTTATCTTAAGAAAATGAACAGTTAGATGGACATTTTTCAAAACGTCAGCAGATGGCACAGGCAGTGTGGGAACACTGACTTTGTCACTGTCTGCTCTATGTCTGACCTGCAAAGAGAAGACTGTCATCCCAGCATGCCTCAGAAACATGGTATTTGCTTTTATAAAACTCTCCATTTTAAGGAAGGAAGTTCAACTGTAGAAACTGCTCTAAAGCCTGGGAATGCTAAATAGAGCTTCTGTGTGTGCTTCAGGACTAAGCTGTTATCACACTTAGGATAATTCAAGAAAATTAGAACCTTATGAGCAAGACTGAATAATATTTTTGTTTGACTTTCCGCAATTGTTGATCTTTCTGGGTACTTCTTAAGGCTGTGCTATATCTGAGAACTGTGACCCTTCTCCTGACCCAGCAACATACCGTTACCTTAAATAACAGAACAATAAATCTCACAGTCAGCACCATATAGATGGGCCCCTATTTTTGGTGCCATGAATTTGTTCACCACGTTACAGTGTATTTCAACAGAAACAAGTTTGCCTTTGCAGCAGCATATGTTTTCAGCTGTGATACTGCTGATCAACTCTAGCCCTGACCAAAGAGGATATGTTCATGTTTTGCTCAATTACACTAAAGGCAATAAGCACTTGTCAGTTGCCTTTTTTTTTTCCCTTCCCTTTATAAAAAAAGTATTGACTCTTAATTGAACTTGATACTGGAAAGGTCAGCCTTTTCAGTACCTTCCTTTTTGACAGAATTAACAGCTTTTAAAATAAAAAAAAACATAAAGGTGGTAACCGAAGAAGCTATTTTATAAAAGAATAGAAACAAGAATGAGAATCTTTTTTTTTTTTTTTTTTTTTTTTAATATACAACACCTCCTTACATTATAGGAGGTGAAGGCTTATTTTTAAAAGGCACAGACTCCTTTCAGGTATGCCACATCTCAAACTGGAGACAGCTGTTAGAATTTCATCCCAGTATCACTGCTGACAATTTCACAACCTGTTTGTCACAAAAACCATTCACAACCTGAGCATCACTACTCATCGTCTCTGTGTCCTCTTCCCAAACTATGTTTGAAGCTCACACTATTCCCTCTTATAGCAGCTCTTAGAAAGCATGATTTCCTGTCCTGTATAGATAAATGCACTCATCCTAATATCTGATCCCTTCAAATAGCTGCAAAGATCACCTGCGTGGGCTATCCCTCTGAGACCTGCCTCTCTCCACACCCTTCTGCTGGGCCCTTCTCAGCCATTTCAAGCAGAAGCCACTTCTTGACATTTTCAAGGCCCTGCAAAGTGTTCCCATCCTTCATTCTGTACATAGAGCCCCCAGGCACAAAGCGGTCAACAAAAATATCTCTTCTCTCATTAACCCATGATATCATCCAATGTCCAGTTACTAGAATTTTCTATGAATATTAGCAAATCTACTCTAAATCTTCCTTCAGACTATCTTTCACCATAATGCCTAAAAACATCATCAGCAAAGCTGTGTGATTTCCCAAGGCTATTCTCTGGCCTAATGGCTGGCAATCCTCTGCTGGATCAATACCCATCTCCTGTAATTTGCTTTTTACACAAAATCTGAGGTTTTTTTGAGCTGGGGCTATCTTCTTGCTCTGTGATACACAGTAACCAATACAGCCCTGTTTGGCTCACCATGGTTTCCAAACCAAAATGACAACAAAAATAAGCACATAAAGCATCCCCTACCACTGAAGGCAGACAACATAAGGCAACAGAGCTGCAGTAAAGAAAAATAAAGTGAATCAAGTAATGCTGTTAAGTTTTTGGACGCAACTTATATTAGAGTGCAAAGAAACTATTTTGAAGAGTAAAATGGCCACAGAATCCCAACATTTAACTGCCTTATATAGAGGGATGACCAGGAAAAATCACTTCTGACGCATATGTCAGAAGCTACTTATCTGCAACAAGCAGAGAAAAGTAATCTCTTGTTTTTCAGCAGGGTGTGTTGCCCTGGGTATCCTTTGATATATCTGCTTATTACCTAAGATGTACTTAATAGCATCCATCAGCAGGGAGCTACACTTTAAAAAAATCAGCTGCCAAAAAACAGCTAAAGAACAGAGAAAAAATATTTTTGCCCTTTTTGCTTTTGTATGCCAGATAATGACAGCCTGCACATAAGACAAAAATCTGGTTATTTTGTATAATAATAATACAATATTTCCAGTGGATTTTACATTTTTGTTTGGTGTTGTAAAAACCTTCAAAAACAGTTAAATCAATAAAAGGTTGCAAGTTGCAGATAAGTGTGTAACTTCTCTATATTTGGAGTAAGTTAGGGCTCTGGAGGCAGCCTTTGTTGATCCCTCTAGAGCAGAAGGCAGACCAGGATTTGGTATGTTTTCAAGCTATTGGATGAATTTTAATTAGATTTTAATTAAAAATCATAATTAATGGTGGTTCTGACACCTTTCCCAGAGATTTATTTTTAGTCACAAGAAGCAGTCATATTAAGACATGCCAATAGCTTAAATGTTCATCTGTGAGGAGAACCAGACTAATACACTGACACTTGGATGTTTGATACTTTTAATTGCATTTTTAAAAATCTACTTAAATCTTCAAATTAAGTAACCTCTGTCAGAATGTGTAGGAAATCACTCCATAAATTAAAGAAAAACTAAGTGAGCGAGCGAGCATCATATTATACAAGCTGTTTTAATAATATTAAAAGCTCAGTAAAACTACAAAAAAGGTATGAAATATTCTTTCCATTTTTTAAGAAAACCCTCAAGGAATAAATCAACACAATAATGCCAAACGTGCATCCTGATTGTTTTGCAGGGCATGGCAGAAGTACTCATGCATACATCTGGACAAGCCTGTCGTCTGTCACATTCTCAGTTTCATCAGCGGCTGGGCCAGCGCCAGCCGACACAGGCAGCCACACCACCAGGCAGATGGGGCACATGTTGCAGCCAGCCAGCCTGGCCTGGCCAGTGTTAGCAGGCAAGCCGAAGCCCTCAGAATTTGACCCTAAGTGAAATCTAATTCATATTTAAGGAAAAGGTCTAGTTTTGACATTCAAACATTATTATTAAACCACAAGGCATTATTTTTAAACAGAAGTAAAAGGGAAATACTTAAGAAGAAATACTGTGGCTAAAAAGTAAAGTAATTCTTATTTTTAACTTTAAAGAGTGTACCTAATTTCTCTAAATTGTACAACTCAGTGTTCAAAGTTTAAAGCCTATAAAGGGCAGTGATATAAATGAACTATTTCACCCATGATCTTTGACGTATAACCAGCTAAGATGGAGATGCAAATATAATTGGTTGTTCTTACTTAAAATTGGACCTGAAAGAGCAAAAATATTGCCTCTTAGAAATGAGGTGCAATCACAGAGGTACATGAGAAAACTGTATAACAGCTGTTTGGCAATGACTGACTTTACCCAGAGCTAGTTCTTCCCCTTATTAGCTTGGCACAGAATTAAAGAGCTTGGGAACGGGTAGGGGAGTAAAGGGGAAGAATGAAACACACTAAAAAGGAAGTATTGGAGTCAGGTTAGCACCATGGACATAAAACACAACAGAAAGCTCAATGTGTTAGAAATAAGATTGTTACAACTGAATATAGAAGATTATCATTTTTTTTCCTTTATTTACTAAAGTTCAGAAAACAGTGACTCTTCATGAAAGTATTTACTGTTGTAAACCAGAATTACACATAAAGTATTTTCCTAATCACCTCATCCAAACAACCAGCAAATGAAAAAAGCCAGTAATTCCAACCAGGTTAGAATTATGAGTACCAAATGTTAATATATGAAAGAAGAAAAAAAAAATGCATAGGCAAATTGCAAGATTCATAGCTTTGAAATATTTTACCACAAATGTTAGCGAGGTTGAAAAAAATGCACTTAAATGTCAGTTTGATAAAAGCCAAAAGAACATTTTCCACATGTGTTTGCATTTAGGCATATTGAAACAAGATGGGAAAAGTAACAGTCATTCAAATGTAAGGTTAAAACATCAGCTCTTAAGGATCATGATTTAAAGACATTTTGCAAAGTATTTTTTTTCTTTTCTCAGCAAAAAGTTAAGCAAATTTATGCTAGTGTTCTTGAAAAGCCCTGCTTATTCCAGATTATCTGGATATCTTCGTCCTCTATATTATCTCAAAACCATACACGATTATAGACAGAAGCATTAGCCACCACAAGGCAAGTTTTATTGTTGCTATTACAAAATACTGAAGGAAAACTAAGAGAAAACTACACTGTTAGATACATTTCTAATTCAAACTGTCACTAAACACTACAAATATATACACACATCATATATCCAAAGTATCTTCAAAAACATTAACGTATATTACATATAATTACTACAAGTCAACAAGACTAATATTTTTCTCCCTCTAGTAAACTTCTAATGAAAACATTTTTAAAAGTTTTATCTGAGGACACTTAATCAGAAATATTATTAGAAAATTTCCATCAGTTCAGTAATTCACTACATCTGTTCAGTAATTCACTACAAGTTTATTCTTTCTCCTCACTGTCTTTTTGGAAGATCTTCCAAATGATCAGCCAAGACTCAAAAATCTAGGGATTTGCATCATAATATTTGTTGCAAAACACCGTAGCCAGAAATAGCTCCCTGCCCTAACACACAGCAAATAAGGATCAAAAGACACTGCAGGCAGGGAAAAACATGTTGCATTTACCTTATTCACCCTTGGATATGCCACAGTGTGTTCTGGAGCACTAAGGAACAAGGTAATTTCCTTCGCTATTTCTCAGCAGTATTACAAAAACTACACTTGCTCCTGATGTTTCTAGTATACATTTGGCAGCTTGTATACAAGAGTACTAGTTCCAAAAAAACTGTGTCATTTTCTGTTTGTTTCTTTTAAGTAGTATAGGAAGAATACATGCTGAGACCTACCAGTAAATTCTTCATCTCCAAATATCCTTGCTAACTAGCCAATGAAAGGGCAAGTTGGTTTTCATATTAGAAAGCAGTATACTTCTTAATTCTTTTACCATCAATAACTTTGCCCTACAATAAAAATGCAGGAAAACAAGTAACACAGACTGGTTTTGAAAATAAAACTAGATTTACAAAAAGCAAATTAGAGATCATAATCCTAATTATGCAATAATCATATGAGACTGCAATAGACGCTTCCCACTTGGCGCAGTAGAGACCAGGTGTTAGCTGTCAGGAAATCTTTAGTGAATGTTAATTGAAACTGCTGTTCCACAAGCATCAACTTACTCCAGCTCATATCAAAGTGAAAATTTGTTAAACAGAATATTTGCCAAGAATATTTTAATATTAGAAGTATTCAGTCATCAAGAGATCTTAGACTTTACCATTGCTACAATTTAGATTATCTAAATTTGTTGTGCAAATCATATTAAACTACCTGTAAAGAGCTGACAAAAAAGGACAAATGCACACACACCTGGCAGAGAGAAATATTTTGCTACACTAAATTTACAATTTGTACTTTTATCTATAAATACATCAAAACAGTAAAAAAAAAAAAAAAGTTAACCAAATGGCAAAGTTCAGGTTCCAATTCAGAGTCGATAAAATATCAGCAAGTTCTGCAGACAGAGCTGTTTCAAAACCAAATTATAAACTAATCATTTCCATACATCACTCAGATTAAGCATTTTATCTGAGTAATATTTTCAATTAACACAAAGTCCAAAACAATGGTGACAGTTGTTAACCACAATCTAAATCAATATTTTGTTCTTTACAATAATATAAATGGTTCACGTCAATTCAACTCTACTGTTAAAACACCTATTTTTTCTTCATCCCTTCTGCTATTTTATATTGTTTTATACCACTAACCAGTCAGTAAATTTAAACCAAGAAAACATTAAAAATATATCAGGATATTTAAGTAGATCAAGAAGCAGTATATGTCCACTCTAAGCTCTTATTAACGTGCAGTGAACCATAATAATTTTCCTCATGAAGAAATAATGAGTGCAGAAAACCCTGCTTTGAGCACAACCAAGTAATGATTTTATTTTAGTTCTCTTTAACCTCCCTGTTTCTCAATGCAGCTCTGTCTGTAGCTCAAAAACACAGGCAATATTTATTACCACAAGAACACATGCATACTCCCAAACATATTTCCTTTCTTCAGTTTTTGATAAGTACACAATCACATGTCTACATCTTTATTTTCACTAGGTGGCACTGGAAACTACAAAAGGAATCAATTGTTTATTAGCAACATCTTAGGATACTCAGAGGAGGGAAAACAAGATTTAAGAAAGAAGGAACCAGAACTGTTGAGAAGGGATAACATGGAAATACTTTCCTTTCACTTCTGGAGAAGACAAAAGCCTTGCTTTCCTACAAGCAGGAGAAATTATGCTGGCCGGATGACATGTGAGGATTGGATACACAGAATAGACTGCTATCTGAGAAGATGCATAAATTGCCAACTAGAGAGGCAATTATGGGACAATCTATAGAGTCAGTGCAGTGTACTCAACTAGCCCTAAACAGCTGAGATCAGGATTTGGAAGCAGACTAACCACAGCAGCTGAGGCTTCGGGAAAGTTCTTTCTGCTAAAACACAAATTTCCCCACGCAAGCTTCCATGCTACTGCAGTTAAACTGATTCTAATACTTACACCAGCTTATTTATAGGTTTCTCAAGTGTTTTGACTACAACACTATTGTCTGCAACATACATATATGCCAAATTTCTAAAATGTGAAATATTAATCTTGACTAACCCAGTCTAATCCCTGTGGGTAATTTAGGAGCAGCACACACTGGTAGTATCAGAATCACTGAACTTGATTCATTTAAAGCATTTGGTACAAGGCTCACAGCAACATAAGAAGATGGGTTAAACCAATATAAGTTGAAAGGTCAACAGGTCCTAATAACGCAAACATATTTAACTGAATGAGGTAAGATAAAATGTTCTCTTTTATCTCAAGATTCCATTGATAATTGAAAACAAACAAACAGACCAAAAAAAAAAAAATACAAACACCACCCCAAATGGCTAAATAGCCAATGGAGAGCAAAAATTATTATGTCTAAATGAAACATTTTGACTTCCCCTGTCTGTATACACCCTGCCACTACATTGCTAACAAGACATGATAACTTGTGTTAGCCTTCATGCTATTATTAAGCAGCTTATGGTCAGCTGTTCAGTTTCACAGAATCACACCAGCTCTTTTGCTGAGCGGTATTTCTAAAAAGCAGCATTCTGCCACAGGACTTGTGCGTGAAAGAATTTATCTCCCCTCCCAAGAAGGCTGGAATGAAGGAGGAAGAAACTTACCTTCTTACCCTCAGCCCTGCAAACCTAGGAAAAAAATTCATCTGTCTTTATGAAGTATAAAAATGACTGAAGTATAAAAATTGACTCCAAAACAGAAAGGCCTCTTCAGACTTGTAACATGCTTTACAAGAGGAAGATGTGTGAACAAAACAAGGTAAACATATAGATTGTAAGTGGCATCAGAAGCTCCAAAGGTGAAAAAGAGGCTTAACACTGATGCTATTTTCTAAGTCGTTTCCTTTATAAAATAGGGTTTGGGGGTCCTTCCCTCCCCGTCTTTCACATGGCTCTTTGCATAGTTTTTTTATAAATGAATCATTTGCACTACCGAATTCTGGAACTTCGAAAAAGGAAAAATAAAGCACTGGATTGACAACAATTATTAATTATTCTTATGTTAAGTTTTTCACTTGAGTGTTGATATTTTCAGCTGCAAAACAAAGCTGACCATGTTGTATCAGCACAAAACCTTCAAGCATTGAGGGAAGAGGTTAAAGGAAAGACTATGAATTGCAGACAGAAAAATTTTATAAACGTTCTTCAGTAGGAACCAAACCAAAAATGCTGGATAATCCTTAAAAATTATACACTGAAAGCTGACAAATTTGGGGTTCTCTCAAGGATGCAAGCCTTACATAGGGCTTATCTAGTTAGAAATCTTTCCAGGAGATTCCTAGAACTAGATAACACATTCAGATTTCAGGAACTGAACTATGTTCTGAATTAGGAAGCAACTATGTATTTTTCTCTATCTGTAAAAGGTGACTGTCTTCAATTAACCTTCCTTCTCGAAAATGTTTCAGTATTATATCATTACTAGGCTCTTCAGTCTTCCAGTTTTTAAGATTTTCATATACATCATAATACAACAATGGTAAGTGCATGCTTATTCTTACAGGGAGATGATAAGTCTCCATTTCAACATATTTTCCAGTTGAAGCTTTAGTAAGTTGACAGAATATCTCCTGCAGAGATTAGCCTATTATTATTTGCTACAGACCCTCTCTGAAAGCAAGAAGCCCATTTTCTCCAGATGACTCATTAACAAGCACGACAGAATGAAGTGTTCCAGCCTGAAATGCCAACAGCTAAAAATAACTCAACCCACAGCCTATGACAATTCAGTCCATATCTTCACTCCATAGGCAAAATCTCAGAGGGTCACCTTTCAGGGAAAAAAAAAATAGTATATGCAATGAACAAGGCAGAGGCGGGGGGTGGCGGGGTTCAGGGTGAATCACAACACCCCAAAAATCACAAGTTCCAGAACGCATAAATCCTTTCAAAAAGCAATGTTCCCAGCAGCATTAAAAGGTTAATTCCACAGCAGAACAATTCATGGATTGAAAGAAAAAATCCAAACATTTGACTCAAATATGACAACATTGAGAGGCTCCCTCCGATAAACCGGTAATTTTGACTTCCCCTGTCTGTATACACCCTGCCACTACATTGCTAACAAGACATGATAACTTGTGTTAGCCTTCATGCTATTATTAAGCAGCTTCTTACCTTCTTACCCTCAGCCCTGCAAAAACTAGGAAAAAAATTCATCTGTCTTTATTAAGTATAAAAATTACTGGGATATGTGAGAACTCAGCAGCTACAGACCACTGAAGGTTAATTTCTGCATCTGGAAGGCTGCTGGAACTAAACACCAGTGCATAAGCACCTGGTAGTTAACTGTCACACAGTGACCATTAATTGGATATCAACATTTTCTTTACAAATCAATATGCGTTTCCTTCTTCAGCAAGATAACTGGCCTAGTAGGGAACAGAGGAAAAAACAGCCATAATAAATCTCAGCTTAAAAAAAGTTTCTGGCATCTTCTCGTGTGGCACTCTCATAAAAAAACTTGGGAAGTATGAAAAAAAACTAAGTATTCTTAAGTTGTTACACCAGTAACTAAAAAGCATCCACTAAAACTATAATTTGCTATATAATCAAATTACATCGCAGGCTTGAACCAGACATGATTATCCTGTTGTTTTGCAGTCAATATTTATTAGACAATCAGGCATCTAAACTTAGCAAAACAGATGCACAAAAAAATGAAGAAAAAACAACAACAAAACAAAACAAACAAACAAAACAAATACACACACACACAAAACACCCCACTTTGCTCGATGTTCCTAAGGCAATTAAGAAAAAAAACATTTTAAAATGAAAGCTAGTGAGGACTAGCACAGAAGAAACAAATTTAAGGAACAAGAAACAAAAGGAAGTAACTAGAACTAGGCAGCGGTATCACTGGGGGTGGGAGAAAGGTGTCTGATGGTAACAGAGGATCAAAAATGTAAAAACCAGTCAGCAGTATAACTCCACTGCAGCAGCTGAGGGAGTTGTGGGAGCAGGAGGGCATATATTTTTCCAGAATATAGTAGTAAGGATGACAAATGTCAGATGCAAGGAAAATGTACTCTTTTCTAATTCAATAGTAACAAAGATCCCAGCTGCCAACTCCAATTTCAGCAGCCTACTTTGAGATGAAAAGGAGTTTGAAGAATTAATTGGAAGACAAGTAGAATAAGAGGTATTAAAACATGATGTATAAGAAGAGATTGAAGAAATTGAGTTTAGTCAAGAGAAGAAATGTCTAGAAACAAGATGAGCAGTTGAATGATGACTCTTACAAAGAAATCGAACAGCATTTCCTCATATCCCTTACAGGCAGGCAGAAATGAGCTTAACTAAGATTTAGACCGTACATTACACAAAGCTAACTACATGTAAGGAGACACCCTGCATAGAGGAGGGAGAATCTCCTTCACTCAAATTTTGAGAACAGTTGAACTTGTAGATATCTCAGCTACACATGTTTAGCTTGGTGCTATACAACGGACTTCAGGTTCATACGAGCCCTCTATCTATAATAACAAGTACAGAAGAAAACCAAAAGACATTTCCTTAGTTGTCTTATCTCTAGGTTGAACATTCCTTTAATCTTCTACACATAACAAGAGAAAAGCTCCCACAGGAAAGAAACCAACATACAAGGAGATTGCAAAGGAGCTCACCACACGCTCAAGTAATAAGAAAACTAAAGTCAACAACTCATTTCATTTCAAATATAATCTTTCGCATTAAGGTCACCAAATATAAAGAATACCCTGCTGTTCAAGAAACCAGGCAACTGTAATGAAGTTCCATAGAAACCCAAAGCAATCACAACCACTTCTCCAAGTGGCAGAAACATTTCTTTAACCTCCCCTTTTACAAATAAGGAAAAAACTTTCAAAGAACAACAAAACGCACAAAACCCCACAAATCAAAACCAGCACCAAACTGAAAACCAAACAAACAGAAAACCCCACACCTGCACCTAAATCTCCTGTTGGGGAGAAGGAAAAAGGAAAATACAGAATCACAGAATGTTAGGGACTGGAAGGGACCTCAAAAGATCATCTAGTCCAATCCCCCTGCCAGAGCAGGAACACCTAGATGAGGTTACACAGGGAGGTGTCCAGGTGGGTCTTGAATGTCTCCAGAGTAGGAGACTACACAACCCCCCTGGGAAGCCTGTTCCAGTGTCTGTCACCCTTACTGAGAAGTTTCTTCTCAAATTTAAGTGGAACCTCTTGTGATCCAGTTTGAATCCATTACCCCTTGTTCTACTGGTGGTTGTCACCGAGAAGAGCCTGGCTCCATCCTCATGACACTCACCCTTTATATATTTGTAAACATTAATGAAGTCACCCCTCAGTCTCCTCCAAGCTAAAGAGACCCAGCTCCCTCAGTCTTTCCTAATAAGGGAGATGCTCCACTCCCTTCATCATCTGTGTTGCCCTATGCTGGACCCTCTCCAGCAGTTCCCTGTCCTTCTTGAACTGAGGGGCCCAGAACGGGACACAATATTCCAGATGGGGTCTCACCAGGGCAGAGTAGAGGGGAAGGAGAACCTCTCGCGACCTACTAACCACCCCCTTCTAATACACCCCAGGATGCCATTGGCCTTCTTGGCCACAAGGGCCCAGTGCTGGCTCATGGTCATCCTGCTGTCCACCAGGTCCCCCAGGTCCCTTTCCCCTATGCTGTTCTGTAATAGGTCATTCCTCCATTTATACTGGAACCTGGGGCTGTTCCTACCCAGACACAAGACTCTACACTTGCCCTTGTTATATTTAATTAAATTTTTGCCTGCTGAACTCTCCAGCCTGTCCAGGTCTCTGGATGGCAGCACAGCCTTTTGGCCTGTCAGCCACTCCTCCCAGCTTGGTGTCATCAGCAGACTTGCCGATAGTACACTCTATTCCCTCGTCCAAATTGTTTATTAATATATTGAATAATACAGGCCCCAGTACTGACCCCTGAGGCACTCCACTAGATACTGGCCTCCAACTAGACTCCACCCCATTGACCACAACTCTCTGGCTTCTTTCCTTCAGCTAGTTCGCAGTCCATCTCACTACCTGATCGTCCAAACCGCACTCCCTCAGTTTAGCTGTGAGGATGCTGTGAGAGACTGTGTCAAATGCTTTACTGAAGTCAAAGTACACCACATCCACCGCTCTGCCATCATCCATACACCTTGTTATGTCCTCATAAAAGTCAATGAGGTTGGTCAAACACAACTTCCCCTTGGTGAAGCCATGTTGACTGCCCCTAATGACCCTCTTATCCCTGATACGCCTTGAGATGGCACCAAGAATAAGTCGTTCCATCAGTCTCCCAGGGATGGAGGTGAGGCTGACCGGTCTACAGCTACCCGGGGATACTCCTTCCTGCCCTTTTTGAAGACTGGAGTGACATTTGCTTTCCTCCAGTCCCCAGGCACATATAAGAATACAAAGAAACCCCACCACACTACACATCTTTTCATGGTACCTGTAGACATTCCAGTAGTAAGTAGGATGACAACGATGCAAGAGCACACAAAGACTAGAAAAGTAGCTCAAAGAGCAATTTTGAAAAGCTCAACAAGACCAGAATGAGAGAGTTCCCAAGGGCAAATCTAAATGTCCTTAGGTTGATATGAGAGACCAATTTTAGAAAATGTATTTTTAAGAGGATGTCAAGATCTGACATTGAGATTTTTCAACCTCGCTGATCCTATACATAAACAACAGTATTTAGGTCAGGCCCCTTCATTGTTTTAAGAATATTTTTACTTCATGCATATATGACTCAATGTTATGATTGTTCTCTGATCCCCCTAATAAAAGTGGCGAAAATCATCACGTTAGAGTGAAAATCAACAGTATGTACACCATAAATAGCTTTAGCCCTCATCACCTTAAAAGGGAAACAGTGAAAGACTGAAAAAGGCACAGAGAAAAGCACCCAGCATAATCAACGTCATGGAAATGCTCTCATATAATGGAAGACAACCAGGACACAGTCTAGAAGGGTCAACTACAGAGAGAAACAATCAAGATGCATTAATTCATCTGCAGAATAGGTTGCGATTATTCCCATCCTCTCATAATACAAGAGATAAAGGCCATAAATTAACCAGGCTAGTGACAGATTGCAAAGATGGAAAAGAATATACTTCTGTAAGGTGTACAGTGAAGCTATAGTATTCTTTCCCTAGCAAACCATGAATGTGGAAGCACACAGGACTCAAGAAATTACTGCATAAACTAATGGACAAAACATTTAGCAAAATTATTTGCTAAGAAAAAGCCCACACCACCCACCTGAAACCCCTACCATTTCCATTTCACAAACTGTCTACACATTATTTGTTGGGAGCTGGGAGAATATTCAACACAAGTACAGAAACCCAGTAATGCCTGCTGTATTTCACAGTCCTTCCCTCCAGTCTCAAATACTATTAATTGAGCCTTTGAACTGACTGGATGTGACCATAACTATATTCTTACCAAGTAGAGGTACATGAGCCATTTCAGCTGTTTTAAGAAGCATTTGTCACCATGACACACTGCTTTGTCATTGAGAAGCCTTGGTCAGAGTATTACATTTATGTTAGCGGGGCTGAACCACTTGCAAAGAAACATTTGGCTCTCATGCCAAAGGCCAGCCAGTGATGTTTGCTACCTTACAGCAATGCTTCCCAAACACTTATCAAGTGTATTTTCTGTAGTGCACGTAGTCCTGTGGGATGATCCACAGAGAGTATTACTGCATGGAAAGCACTCCTCAGTAAGTTTGGATATGCCACTCCATAGGGTCACACCTCTGCAAGAGCTTGAATTTGTTCACAGACAAAGCCTATCTTTTTTCAGCAGGAATTCATGACTTAGTCTCATCATATGAAAAATGTCTCAAATTATGTAAAAGTATTTCATTCCCCAATTTTTACTCACTAATACTGTAAAAATAGTAAAAATATAAAAAGAGACCTCCCTCCAAATAGTTTCTGAGATTAGAAGAAAAAAAAGGAGGTTGAAAACACACATATTCATCCTGACTCTCTCTAGCTAGGAACGACCAGTGGTAGTGAGAAACAAGAAACAACACTGAAAGCTTTCTGTTATGGAACTCTTAATTGTATCAGGACCATATACAAGTCCGTAGGAATGGAAATGCATCTGATCAAATAACAAGTTCAACTGAAGCAACTTGCAAAGTTTTCTCTCTTTGTATGCCATGTAATTAAGTACAAGATTTCAACCAAGGTAGATTAAGACCAACAATTACACCTATTTTATTTCTTTTATTTCAATCCCTAAAGTTTTAGGCTTTTGAAAGTATGTTTTAAATAGGTTATTATAAAAGTCACAGTGAAATAACAAATTCAAAATTAAAGTTTTCAGTTTTAATAAATAGTTTGATATCATGGTGAACATTTCAGTTTGTTTACTTGAACAGGGTCTTTTCCTAGTGGGTAGGAACAAAGTGGCTTTGAATTACAAACAATGCCCTGCAGTCAGTAAAAGTCATGAGGTATTAATTTACAGTTTCATCTGTGATCAGTTAACTGTATGTGAAATCTTAAACATCTTTAAAAACACCACGAATAGTTCAATAAGATATTTTTTTTCAACAGTGCTTTAACAAAAACCATGCAAGATTAACTTCTGTTGTCAAAACAGAGCCAAATACAAGTTGTGTTTAAAGCCTGCATTCTAGTAACCAAACAATACTGAGAAATGTTATCCTTCAACAATATCCAAGGAGCTGATACAGAAGTAAGAGTCTCCAAAACCACTTTACTCTTAACTCATACAAGAATAATAATAAAAATATAAGTAATAACAAAAACAATTTAGAAAAGTATCAGGAAGAAAATACATGCGTGCATATATATAAAACATTAATCATGGATAGCAAAATAAATACAGTTTTTTTGCTCCAGTGTGTATGTCTATCTACATATAACAACAGATGGCAGTTTAACTGGTCTAGAATCAGAGTATTGTCAGCTTGCATTCTTATGTCCCTGAGCTCTTCTTCCTCTGGTTTGAAAGTGACAATGTTGTGGCTTTGTGCCATAATCAAAGGCACAACTATATTGGCAGAACTTGCTTTTGGGGAAGACAATTTAGCAGTGATATGTAATTGTGGTCAACTGCAAATACTGGGAACATCTGGAACATTTATACTCCTTTTAAAACATTTATATTGCTAATATAAATTTATTTCTAAAAAGTAACTTTTCATAACTCTTGAATTAACTTTCCATAATCGTTGAGGGCTCTGTCCATTTTACAAAACTTTTTTTTTAACAAAAAATTTTATTAATAAGTTCTCATTCATTACAGAGGGGTAATTATATGTTAAGCTTTAAATAGAAGTTCATTATTAACAATGTAAATGAATATAAAATACTCTAAAACATAAGGAAGCTTTTGCAGCAGTCATCATAACTTAAAAGTAGCTAACATTCTTCACACATTTAGAAATACTTGTTTTAAAAATATGAGACTTTCAAGCATCAAAGACAATTTAAAACTGTAAGACAGTTTTTTACTTCCCTGCAGAACTAGAGACACAACTACATACACTTTTTTACTGCATAAACATAGATGGTAGGAAGTTAGTATAGATCATGACCTAAATATTACCTTTATATCACACAAATCTAACTCCTGCTGTGGAAATGACATGTCACTTGCTACTTTTCAATGGCTTGCAATGAGAGCTACTGGAATGCTGTACAGAATATTCTCATGCACAGCAGCACGTACCTAAGAGTGTCAGTGTCAGTTCCGCATGTCTGCATGCTTTTTTAAAAAACGAACACCTGAAACAACTAGGTATATCTGTGAACATAATTATACCATTACAAATTATCACCTCGTTAATATAGTAATTTGATTTTCATTCATGAGGTTCTTTTTCTCCACTTGTAACTGTGGTCTCCTTTAGTAATTAGTAGCAGAGTTAAAATCACGCATTAAAATACAATATGTAATGTATTTCGAGACAACAGGTAATACTATATAATTATTAGAGATCTCATTATTCAAATGTTACATGTGTACATGTTTATAACTACAACAACAACAAAAATAAACAAAAACAAACAAACTGCACAAAAAAACAAACAAACAACAACAACAACAAAAACAAACAAACAAACAAACAAACAAAAAAAAAAACCCACACAACTTTCAACACATTTCAGGTAATTTCTATTTCCTGGATTTAGGACACTGGATTTCTCAGTTGACTGATCTATTCTCATGTAGAAACAATTGAACTTTAAGCAAAATTGCTATAGTTTCAAATTACAACAATGCAAAATGGGTTTGTACCCAAAAGACAGATATACAAATCTTATGAAACTGTATTAATGATGTGCAAAATCCTTGTGTTGAAATCACTCAAGTTCCAAGTCAAACACTTTAAAGTTATGAAAAGCTGGAAATCAGACTTTGGCTCATTCTTGTGTGTGCGGCTTTCTATTCCATTATCCTATTCAGCTTGTGGCCCTACACCTTCTATATACAACATTTATGAAGACAATTACTGGCTTTCTCAGCAGTATTTTACAACATAAATTTCTATAGTGAAGCACTTGTATTCAAGTACTAGCAAATGTATTTTCATAGGATCCTGCTGAGATTAAAGGTATAATTATCCTTTTATGTGGGAGCAAAGGTTAAAAAAAAAAAAAAAAAAAAAAAAAACCAAACCAGAGAAAAAAACTACAAAAAACCAACACTAATTTTGAGCGCTTGTTATGCCCGTTTTTCTCTGTATTCACGTTTAACTAGTACCTAATATGTTCGAAGTATAACTCCCATTCATCTACTTAGAGTTTTATGTACTCAGCACATAAAGATCACAAGTCAAATACTTGGGAAAAAAGTCACCTGTGAAAATCAGAAAATTTACACAGAAGACTAGAATACCATCTTCCAGGAGATTATTCAATTTTGCTGGAAAGGAACACTGTCTACAATTTCCACTACATCTCTTCTCATTCATCTTCACATATCCATCTACCACGGTATGATGCCCTATAGACAAGAGCATCTTGTCATTACACAATCACCATTCTTTTCATATTGTGCACTGAACAGCCCTACATAAAAAATAGTGTATGAACATATCGCCAAAGACCACCAGCATGCTTGTTACTGAGAATGAAGAATGTAAGACAAGCACACAGCTGATGGTTACTGTCACCTTAGTGGAGATGGCAATAACCGCCTGTATAAATGTTGTTGGTCAGCTTTAATGTAAAACAAGGCAGATTATTTCAAATCACTTTCAGCAATAATGAATAGGCACATTCGCACTAAAAATAATCCCAAAAAGTAAACTCTTGTGTTTAAAAAAAATTCATGAACAATCATCACATTGTTATTGGAACTGACACTGGACTGCAGATTTCTTAGCTTAACTTGTAGAAAGCACAAATATTTCCCCAAAACGTAAATACAAGATAAAGACACATCCTGAAGACATAAATGAAGTATACAATATCCAGAGAAGTTTCAAATACCGTTTTTTCCTCCTCAGTTCAGTTTCAGATCCTACCACAGAGATGTCAAAGTTGGCTGGCAAAGATTACTAAACCAAAATCAAGCCTTTACAAATTAAAGACCTCTAAAAGGCTGCCTTGCAAATCTCCTGGAAAAGTAAACTGAAGCTGCTGTTCATCCTCTGAATGCATGTTTTTTTATTTTTTTTTTAATATGCTTTATCAGCTTAGGACAAGCATGTGACAAGCAATGATCAATGCATCATATACAAGCCTCAAATTAAGATTCTGGAAGACAAAGAAGTAATGTTTTCCAAAGCCTTTTTTGTAAACCACTTGGACTTAAGAATTTTTCAATATGCATTTTATCAGAAGAAATCTTGAACATGGGTAGACCAAGAGCATGTATAGCAAAAGAATAAATCTTGGTCATGAATTTTTGTACCTGAACAGGCAGAGTGCAGTTCCCTTTTTCAGTTCCCCTACTTTCCAAAGATGCACTGTATCCAGAACAGCAGGCCTCAGGATAGCCACCATTTTCCAGGTGTTCTCTTATTCCTGTTTTCCAGTAACGGTTTCAAAAAATTTTTTTCACAACCTAATTGTCCTCCTGCATTTTCTCTGGCAAAGATATCTGAAAAATTATCACACTCTTCTCTGAGCTATAAAATTTCATTACATTTATTATTCAGTTACTACCTAGTATGTTATTTTATAAAATACCTATTGAGGTCCATTATTCCACTTCAACCTTTTTTAGTTATATTAACCTATTTCCGAGGCGGGGGGGGAGGGGGGGGGGGGGTGGTTAAGTAACCTTATCTGGAGACCTCATCTCCTTTTGTTTGCTGGGCTCTTTTCTGTTTTTTAAAATTTTCTATTTGTATGCTTAATGTATTTATTTGTGGGCACTTTTGGAAACCACATTAGCTTTGTGTGGCATCTGTATTTTTGAAATGAATGGCACCCTGCAACTCAGAAACTTCAGAAGAGTCTCCAGGTGACAGACTCCAGCCATTCTTAGGCCTTGCAACGCAGGAGGGAGAACAGAGCACGCATACTGCTCTTGCACATGTGGCTACATAAGGGCTCATGAAAACAGCAGTCCCACTGGTAAAGCAGCAGATAAGTTAAACTTCTACAAAGAGTTATATATGCTTATATAAAGCTTTAAGAAGTCTGAACTGAATAACATTTATTTGGTCACTAGCTTTTACTGATACCAATGGCATTTTGGCAAATTTAATTTACAACTAATAATTGAATTATGTTTAGAAGTGAGACAATTGCCTATATTGGATAATTAGGTATAGCATCCAGAGCAACCACCATGATCTGCTTAAATGTATTATATTGTCTGTGGTTTCAGCTCATAACAATCTCCTCACAAAGCACAAACTAGTTTCAGTTATACTTCCCCAAGGAAAAACAAAATCTTCTGTAACACATTATTGATAAGAAAGTACTTATGTACAATGTTTGGCATTGTGAGCTCCTTCGTTTCCACCATGTGAATGCACCAATTCATTGGTTAATACAGTAAATCTGTTTTGTTAAACCTGAACCTGATTAATGATGCACTGTATCAAGCTAAGTAGAATTAAATTAGTGTATACT
Source organism: Streptopelia decaocto (assembly GCF_964273445.1). Classification (NCBI taxonomy): domain Eukaryota; kingdom Metazoa; phylum Chordata; class Aves; order Columbiformes; family Columbidae; genus Streptopelia; species Streptopelia decaocto. Next base: position 49,667,157 of record NC_138659.1, read on the forward strand.
TGATTAGTGTGTAATTGGAGCAGAGATGTAGATTTACCAACTTTAATTAGGATAGCTCATTACAGATAATTTACGTTATCATAATATAAAACAGAAAATAGAAGTACTTGGTTCATCAAAAAGCTTAACTTAAGATCAGGTGGCCAGCCTCATAAATTAGAGGTGTACAAGCTAATGTCTTGCAAAGTTATTCAAGAGAAGTAAATCATAACAAGGTAACTCCCTTAAAGAAAGGCAAATTGCTGATTAACCTTTTACCCTGGATTTCCTAAGTAATTAGACAGTTTATACTCATTTACTATAATAGACTATCCCAGTAGAAGAGGGTAAATCTGCAGTGCCACTACAATTAAACGTCAAATCCTTTTAGTCAGTATGCAATATTGCCAGACTGAGAATAGAAAGATTATGAGTACTCTCAAAAATGTAAAAAAATTTAAACAAACAAAACACACAAAAAAACTCCAACTATACCTTTAAGATGAAAGCATATAAAGCATATGCATTTACTAAAGCAGCAGAAGGAAATAAGCAGTGGCAACTCAGCTACCAAAGAATCACAGAATGCTAAGGATTGGAAGGGACCTCAAAAGATCATGGAGTCCAATCCCCCTGCCGGAGCAGGAACACTTAGATGAGGCTACACAGGACTCCTTTAGATGGTAACTCCAGTCTAAATGGAGGGAAGAACTGCTCATTCCCCTGAGTACGCTGCCACAGTAATTATGTTCATTATCTTGCATGCTAACAACAAACATAAAATAATCTACCAGTGCATAATTCAGACATTGTCAGGTCTCTCTATGATATTCATTTCTAATAGTGCTACTTACAGTGCAAGTTGGAATGCATTTCTTTTTAAGATGCATTTCCTACACATAAACAAAGTCTTTGAGTCAAGTAGTTTCTACCTTCTTAACCATTAATGAATTCAGCAACCAAAAGAAACACTTTAAAAAATGTCGTTTTCTTCTATATTTAAATGAATACCAAGAAGGGGAAGTGAATCAGCCACTGGGCAACTTCAGAGATAATTACAAATCACTATTTTAAATGGCTAAAACTTTTTTTAATTTTTTTAATTGTAAATTAACGACAAAAGAGTCAAAAAGCTTTGATAACAATCACTGGTCTCCCCCACCCCCACCAATGCTTCCTTTTTCACTACCAAGATTAAAACATCTTTCCACTGGTTTCATATAAATACTCGCCATCTTTCTCACAGAATCTAAACAAACATCATATTTAAGCAAGCATTAATAAAACTGATCTACTTCCCTGTTATAACCAGTAATTACAGTATTTTTCTATTATCAGAACTGAATTCAATACCTCTATACCTAAGATTTTGCCTCCCATTTTCACTCACTTATAATTTTCTTTCATTACATTAGCTTAGAAAAGTTAAAATGAATGCATCTTAATCCATTTCAAAAATTGTCTCAGGTTTAGAACTGCCATAACTTGTCTACCAACCCACATATACTACTCAGTTCTCTGAATCAATGTACTCAGCCTCAATAACTTCCAAACAATAAGGTACAACCCCTTCCTCATCATCATTTCCCCCTCACCCCTCCCTGCTCTCCTCAAGCTCCGTACTGGTCCCTCCTAAATATTTTTATAGGCTAACAGTTTATGTAATTTAGACACTATTTTTACCCATACAGGTTAGCACCAGCATTGCCCTCTGCATACACAAGGTATTAAGACCACAGTGAAATCATAATGGATTATAACATTCTGATTTTACTTTTTGTATGTTTATTACAAGCACTTTTAGCAAATCAAATCAGACTAAATAAACACAAAATCAGTTTTCTATTTAAGATAAAAATTAATAACTATCCAATTTCATTAGCCCATGTAACAAACAAGATTTTGGCAAAATGAAACACCAAAATGATGAGACTGAGAAGTTAATTCAAAGCATATGCATCACCAGTACTCTTCAATATCAAGAAACTATTTAGAAGAATTAATTGGTTCTCAAGCTCCCCTCACACACTTCCTTGACCATGAATGGAGGATGCTACTCTGTGCACCTCCAGAAGGCTCAGTCCTACCAAACCTCTAGTCTCAGTAATGCATAGTATCAACATTAACATGTTCAAAACTAGACACTAACAAATCCATGTCTATTCTTTGCAGCATTAAAAAAATCTAAGACAAGTAAGAAAAAGCTCAGTACTAAGATATTCAAATTCAATTGTACACAGAAATGTTTAAAGTTTAAGAGGACCCTGTGGATCAGAGGTCACAATTTGCAGGAATGAACAAATACATTTGTTCTTACTATTGATTATCTGCGGAAATTGCCTCAAGTAGTTAAAAACATTCTATAACATAACAGTATTTGTCAACATACACTTGGTAATCTGCTATTTACATTACTTCAAGGCTGCTATACTCTCAGTTCATGCAATTTAACTTTAATTCAAACACAAACGGCACACATTTTAACATTGCCTGACTATATTTGCTGGTTCCACAAAACTAGCCACAGGATTAACAGTTTACGCAGAAGAGTGCCACCAGTTGTAAAGGTTTAAAAACAAAACCAGAGTTCAATTTTTACCTTCAAATGCTTCCCCCAACTGTTGCTTTTCAATATGACACCTTTTCAAACTTTCAAGTACACTAAATTTCTGAATTTTCCTAATTCACATCTTATTTTGAATATATTATGTCAGCTCATCCATTAAAATTGGAAAAGCCTTTTATTTACAAGGTGTTATTATTGATAAATAGACAGAATGTTTACCAACCAAAGCTTTAAAGCACACTAAAAAAGGAAAGAGAAGAAATGTAATTGTCAAAAACGTGACAGTATGTGGAAACAGATTTTATCAAGAAATCCAGAAATATTCAGCTATGTTTAATTTTCAACTGGTTACACTGAAATTATTCCCTGAACAAACTGTGATAGCCCTTTTATATATTTTCCAGCACTGCTGCCTCTCCTCTATCAACTTTATTATACAAGTACTCATGTTCCAGTTAGTGTCTAAATAAATCATCCACCCATAGGTAAGATAAACTAATTCCATTCTTAAATTATGAAATTTAAGTCAATTTTCTGGCACTTTTAATCAATGTAACTATTGGTCCAATTTCAAATCAATTTGATGCATGTGATTTCCAATGAGCATGTACATCTTACTCTGAAAACCTATCAAATGAATTTTACAATGACATCAGCAAGATTACCATAGGAAATAAAACAAGTTAAGAACACTCAGATGTAAGGATTTTGTTTGGTTGTTTTTCAGATGCCACCAATGCCTCAACATTCAAAACCCCTTGAAACTTAATCCACTAGCAGCACATAAAAAGTCAAAGTAGGTCAGTTTTTTCATTGTTGGTCTACTGACAATTTGATACAGGTTGGTACTCTTTCCAGAAATTTCTGATTTCTCTCTCTCACTCAACAGTGATACAACAGCAATACTCACCAGCACTTCAAGCTCACTGGCAACTCAAGATATGGTAGACATACAAAACAAACAAAACCATTTCAGGCTGAGGAATACAGTCATCCTAAAAGTTTCAACAGACAAGAGAACCAGGCCTCAGTCCAGACGTTCAAGTCTAACTTGAAAACAGAAGCGATAAAATCAAGCCCAAAGGAACAAGTTAGCAGTTTATCAGTACAAGAAATCCGAAGATGAATTAACAGGCTTCAACGTAAGTAAAAAGAAAAAACCTAAACCTCAGAGAAGACAGTAAATGCATCATCTAACATCTTCCTCCTCCCCTCTGTTAAAACTCACATCACTTTCTCTCGTGTATGTCAAGAGTTTGAATGGCTGCAACTCTCAAACCATGCTGCTTATTCAACTCATAACTTGGGCGGTACAAACACAGAACTATTGCATTTCTTTCTTTGCTACTCCTATCAACTTTTTTTCCCATATTGCACCGCTATTTAGTATCTGTGGACTTTGTTTTACTTGATTTTGCAAGTAGCAATTACTCTGACAACTAAGTAGTGGAAATGAATTTAAAATTAATTTTAAAATAAGCATTAGACAAACAAACCAAAAAAAACCTACCTGAAGTGATACTGAAGTCTCCACAAAAATGGTTCATGCTATTGCTGCCATGGCACATAAACCTGAAATCTCCATTACATATACCGTTTTTAAAACTATGTTCTGCAAAGGTAATTCTTTTTTAGTAGCCTTAGTAACAGGTGCTCTTCCTCTGCAATTATTAAAGGCAGGGCTCTCCAATTATTAAAGGCAGCAAAACATTACTAAAGGGCAAAAATGCAAATACAAACCAATACAAAAATATATGGACCATTGAATTAAAGGACAATCCTTTCCATACCTGCAGGCAGCCCCAGACAATCCAGACTGGCCACAGAACATACACAGACCAAAGTCCACACTAGGATACCCTTTTGCTAATGTTACCATGAATTGTATCCTACCAAAAGCAACAAAATATCACGTTTGCCAAAGATGGTGGGAGGGGGATGGGAAATGATCAACAAAAAATGGCAGACAAAGGTATTAAAAATGTCTTAAGTACTTGCAATATTAAGAAATGTATTAGATGACCTAGGGGACTCCACTATGTCCTAGAACATACAAGAAAGTGAAAACCAAAGCAGGCCTACACTCAAAAAATTCTTGTGTATCTCATTCCACATCCAGTGAACTATTCATACAACTTCAGTTCATTAATATGATGTGCCTGACAGGCATAGAATATATTTGAATACTGATAGAACCACAGTACTCTCTGCCTCAAGTCCTTCTGCACTAGTATTACCACTACCATTACTTCCAACAAGTTTAAGAGAAAACCAAGTTAAGCACATGAAGGGAAACTCTCTCCCAGTTACTGCACGCAGGCAGGCAAAATCCTAAAGGATTGGAGGAATGCAACAACAACAAAAAAAAGTCTATTTCAGACATTAAATTTAATAGAAACTAACACCAATCAGAACATCCCATAACTTCTGGTAGACTGGTAAACTGATATAGTTCACTTCTAGTTTGGGGAAGATACCTTTAAGGCTAAAAGTAAAGCTTATCCTGAACTGGAAAAAGGGGAGCAACCAGCTATTACCACATTTATAAAGTGCAAACTTTTAATAAAATCATAACTGTATGGAAACATCCCTAAACAAACAAGCAAACATTACTAGCAGCCAGTACATGCATTCCAGGCCAGTACTGATTTTTATCTTTAAATCCTGCATTAGTGGTTATTCTTTTCCAAAAAAAAAAAAAAAAAAAAAAAAAGAGTGGTTAACTCTTGACCATGTCTTCACTTGTTTATTCTTCAAATAAGACAAAGGCTTCCCATATACATTAACCACTATGGGCTTAGTAGCAGCAGCCCCATATTTGAAAGGTTTAACACCACCATCACAACTGTGCAGATAGCTCGATGGCTGGTGCATTGCCCCATAAAGCTTAGGTCTCAAAATAATTTCAGGCTCATATATACTGAGCCAACAGTAGAACCAGTCAATTAGCTGGTTTTAGAAGCAGGTATTCACTGCGCAAGTATTTCAGGGCATTTGTCAGACCAGTTCTTGCCTGCTCCCACAGCCTGAGCTCACAGCAATTTGGGCACATGAGGTATGGTTCGAGAACATGCTTTTTTTGTTTTGCCCAAAAATAATTTGGTTTATGTGCTCAGAGATCACTCTACAATGCGAAGCCAAGTGCAGTAAGTAGGGAGAGTTGGAAGATTCAATCCAAAGGTAGAGGAAATCCAAACTAGACACTAACATAAATGCATCCATGGAACACATTAGTTCGATCTGCCCAGACAGCATCCAGATTAGTTAAGGGTCTTTTCCTCAGAGGCTAATTTCCTAAGAACACAGCAGGGTTACATAAAACATCCATCTTCCCAACTACTATTCCTGTTTGTAAATTCAATGAGTCTGTTTAATTAAGCACCCTTCATATATGTATTAACATGGACTGGCTTAGATAACCTAGGGACTACTTGAACCAAAAAAGTGGCATTTACTTTAACAGAGCTGATTTCCAGAGCACTAGTAACATTATACCTCAGACAACCACAACACTTTCTTCTCCCAAAAACATAAACAAAATCTTGCCTTTCCACTGCAAAGTACACAGAGGAGATAAGGCTATAGAGCAGGGACTGCTCCCAAGCTGTGTTACTTGGAGTAAATGACTTGCCACTCCACCAGCACCAGCAAGGGCTGGGCTAACAGCACTTTGCATCCTTTAAGGGCAGGCCTACACAGCCTCATCCCAAACCTACATTTGCATGATGGAAGAACAGTAAGAAAAAGAAAGTCCAAAAAATGAATGCTTCTTTCTGCTAAGAGAAACTGAAACATTGAGCACAATTTGCAAAGCAGTAAATACACTCCTTGGACTGAAATTTGCATATCAACATCTAATAAACTAGAAATCATAATTTTAGGTTGTTTAGATATACATATAATACTTGCAAACATTTTAAGATAAACACCAGTTTGAAGTCTGCACTTAATATGATCAAATGTTCTTCATTAGGATCAAAGTTCATCCAATTCAACAAAGTTGTTTTAAATAACACCAAGTATTCAGAGACAAGTCATAATGTAATACCAGAAATTTACATACTGTGTTCCCTCTCATTGCGGCTTCATGGTTTAATGCAAAAAATCTAACATCTGTATGTGTTTTCCCCTGTTCTAGTTTATTAAGGACTTAACAAGGAAAAATAATTTGTTTCACAATCATCAAGATACTGCTTGCAGGATTTTCACTCCATCCAACCAACTTGCCAACTTCAGCATGCTTCATTTTAGACCAGTTTGCATGTCTTAAGTTCCCAGATTGGTTTTATCTTGGTTTGCTTCTCCTTTATACTAAAAAGCACTCTCCAACACTCTGCATTTTCTCCCTATCAAGATACTTGTAGGCTGTTGTCAAGTCTGGGACAACATTTCTAACATTGAAGTTTTTACACCAGAAGAAGAGGACAGCGTACAAGGCAAGCTGTTCCTGGAGAACTCCGAGGTTTTCACACTCCTCTCCTACTTGTGGGTGTCTCTCCCCACAGTGAAAGGCAGAGCTCCAACAGACCAGAGCCAGTCATAGCATGACTGAAATGGGACAACTCCAGTGCCCCATCTTTCAGAGAGAGTGGAACAACAGGGGAACAGATGAAAGCCAGCTTACAGATTTAACTGTGATATGGAAAACAGATGAAGAAGAATCCATCATATTAAAAAATTTAAAAAATACATCAGAAGAGCAGTATGAAAGGCCACAGTTTTCCCTCTCCTTAAAATGCACCTATTAAAGAGTCTCACTCACAGACAGAGTTTGAATAGTATCCTGAGGCATGAGGGAGAGCAAAGAGGTAACATGGGGCACTAATGCCTAATTCCGATGTCTACCTGCTTTTATGTAAGGGAATGGATCAAGAAAGGATCAAGAAAAAAAAGTGATAGTTGGGAAAGAAAGCTTAAAATAAATTGAAAACTGCCAAAACTTCGGAGAAGGCACTTCTAATAATCAGAGAAGGTTCATGAATCTACACTAAGAAGATACTGGACTCAAGAACATGAGGCCTGAACAGATGGTGTCTTTAAAGATTCTCTTTATTTACCAAGAGAAGCTCTGAAACAATATCCATTTTATGAAATCTATCACAACTGCTGTACATTATAAATTTTAAAAAAAGACATATGCTACTACTACATCTTGGTTGTTGAACACCCTATCTATATTCACAATCACACTGACTAAAACATGAGTTTGTGATGTGTTACCTCATTACAGTCAGCAAATGAATCTCTAGTAATAAGAATTTAAGTGAGACAGACCTATGACACACTGAACACGAGTCTTCCACGTGGGAAGGTATCTAGGATTTTGTACTCCTTGAAACAAGTGATAATTCTGGTTAGGTATTTCATACAGAAAGTGGAGGGCACAGCAGCAGTCATATAATAGAAAGTAATCATTCTTTCACATGCAGACCTGATAATCAAGAAGGGAAAAAAAAAAAAAAAAAAAACACAAAAGAAACCCACAGCTGAGGTGTATCTGGAATCATGTACCTAGATACAATGATCTATAAATTGGATTCTGACTACTGAAACTTTTTTGTATGGAATTTGAAAACAAAAAATCTACAGCAATACCCAACATCAGCTTTTTTCTCCCCTGTTAAATGACAGATTGTTTTACAGTAACACTACAAAAAGATGGCAAACCAAAATATGATTTAAAAAATCAAATTGTATTAATAAAATTTCATTAGTAACTCGCAGAGACATGACACTGTCCAATAAACACTCCACAGAAGGCTTACATCCTTCAGTTACAAGAACACAGGTTCTTGCAGGTATCTGATCTTAGAGAATATCTCAGTTTCTCCCAGGGAGATGGACACAAAGAAGAACGCAAAGGGGTTTTTTTTTTTTGCTTTTAATTTCTGAAACACATCACCCTCAGGTATTCAAAATATTAAGAAATAAAAATACATCATACTTCAAGCAGTCATCCTAGCTTACATTGCTGTGCCTTTAAATGCAATAAGACTAACATTATTTAAGATATTTATTTTACTTTTAACCATTTTAGGGTTTTTTAAATGCCAAAGGATTTTTAGAAACTTAAGCGGAGAGTGGAAATTTGAAAAAAATAACAGTATCTTTAGCTCTCCATTCATTTGTATGGAGTTGGAAGAGTTACATATTATATTAAAAATGTTTAAACATTTCTACCAGCTGCCATGCAGCAAACTGAGTAATAACAAAGTGGATTTTCAACTAGGATTAAATCTCTTCATCTTTTCAACCCTCACTGCAAGAGAAATGGATGCATTACTTCATAAACTCTTTAGATTATGCTTTTGACATACTCAGCCTATTACTTTGGATCTGTTTTCAAGTTCTACCACCCACAACATATCTACACATAGATAGCCTGTTTCAAGTAAGTACATCCCATAGCCTTTAGCCCAACAGACACTTCAAGTACACGATCAATACCACTTACCACTGTTGTAAAAACCCTCACCCAAAGCTCCCAAGAATGCTGGCCGACTTCCTGTCTAACTGCTGCACTTCACTTGCCAGCCAGGGATTTCCTGCACCTTTACTTGCACCCCACCTGGCACCAAGGATCTCCAGTCAGACCCAATGGTAAGTAGTTCACCATCCCCCTAAGTCTCTGAATAGTTTCCAAGACTTCTCTCAGAAATAGTTTCTCTGCCTTCAGGCCAGCTCTTCACAGTCTAACTTCATTTTGCCTCTTCCCAAGCCCCATTCTTGAGCATAGCTCTAGGAAGATAATTGCCTTCTCTCAGAGAACTCGAGATATAGAGCATTGCTTTGTAAGCGTTCTCAAAAGTTTAAGTCACCATCAACAACTTGAACACAAGACCTATGGGGAGAGACTGAGGGGGCTGGGGTTGTTTAGTCTAGAGAAGAGGAGGCTTAGAGGTGACCTCATCACTCTCTATAACTACCTGAAGGGAAGTTATAGCCAGGTGAGGATTGGTCTCTTCTCCCAGGCAGTCAGCAATAGGACAAGGGGGCATGGGCTTAAACTCTGCCAGGGAAAATTTAGGCTGGATATTAGAAAGAAATTCTTTACAGAGAGAGTGGTCAGGCATTGGAATGGCCTGCCCAGGGAGGTGGTGGACTCGCCGTCCCTCGAGGTTTTTAAACTGAGACTGGACATGGCACTTAGTGCCATGATCTAGTAAATGGACTGGAGTTGGACCAAGGGTTGGACTTGATAATCTCTGAGGTCTTTTCCAACCCAGTCAATTCTGTGATTCTGTGAACAACGTCTGTGCTAGATAGAGCTAACAGCTACAACCACAAGTAAAAAAAATACAGTAAAAGAGTTAATGGGTTAAAACAGAAAGGAAAAAAAAATTAAGCATATGAAATAATTGCATCAAAAGCAGCAGACTGAAATCTATGCCTCTCAGAACAGAGACTTGTGTTGCTGAGCACAACCATCTGAGCTCTGCCATCCAGCCAGCTCTCAATCCACCTTGCTGTCCGCACATCCTGGTTGACTAGGCAGCACCCATAGGCTGTTCCAGTCCACAAAGCATTATGTTGCTGGGAGCAAAATGTCTTGAGTTCTACCCACCTTTCCCTCCATGGGACTCTCTTCTTTATCAAGCCACTAACTTGCTTGAAACCTGAAGTAACTTACTATCCTACGCATTTTTGCTGCCCTGTCAAATATGGTTATGATATTACCCGCTGAGCTTAAGAACTATTAGAAAACAGATACAGGACAGCTCATTTGGTAAAAGAGATAGGCTACAAATACATAAGATGGTGCCTTGCCAAATCTCATAATTTCTTCTGAGGTCTGGACTGACAGCAGCAACAGTTTTCTTACGTTCCAGAGATTTTTTTTTTCCTCCGTCTCCCCTCCCAGGCCTCTTAAAAAGTTTTACTCCAATTGCTCTGGACAGATTGAAACATGTGAAAAAAAAATGGAAGAGAGAGAGAGTAAGCACACAAAAAAATACCATTTTTAAACCATCTTCTAAGGAAATTGGAGTACATTTCCAATTGTTCATAGCATATTCAAAGATGGATTTCAAAAATTTCTTAAGTCATTTTAACTCTCAAATCTCTAGCTTATCAAACTGCAATCTTTAAAAGAAGGTGCACCTTTTCAAGTAGTTATTTACTTCTTGAAATGCAAATTTATAAGAAGAATTCATTTTCTCCCCCCTCAAAAAACATGAAGGGCTTTCAAAAGCTGATTTACCTTCTTGTTTATAGGAGGTAATGCAGTATATTTGCATAAAACAGTCAAAACTTTTTTTTTTTTGGTAATGTAATAGGTAGCTAACTATGTAACCCCTGCCGTTCTAAAAGACAGTCCCCTTGTTAGGAAACCGTTCAAAGTGACAATTTCAGTAACTCAGCATCTCTTTCTGGATAATTAGATGTATTATGAATATGCAGATTTCACAGAGCTGATTGGCTCACATATAACCCATTCCTTGAGAATATCACCTTCCACAAAAACAACTGTATTACCAAGCAGCAGGCTCTCATCTAAACTTGTATTAAACATTCATCTGCAAAGCTCCAATACAGATCGCACCAGATAGAATTACCATTGCCCAACCTTTGCAAAGGTACAGGTTAAGGGTGACTATTTTCCCACTGGTACTGTGACCTGTACACAAAGGATTTTCTTGCAGTAGATCTCAAAATGTTTGGGGAGGACAGGGGTGAGGATTTCATAGTCCACATTATCACAGAATACAAGTGAAATAAAATAACAATAGCACCATCCAGTGGCTGTAACTTCCCTTTAAACAGTTCATCACTCCTGCCGTCCTCCTGCTGGAGCAACCATAAAATAGCTAAGTAGGGTATTTCTATTTCTGACCATGGTTTTATGAGCAGCCAGGATCCCGAGAATTTAGGGATCTTGGTAGGAAATGCAGTACTAACAAAGAGTGAAAACAGCAACTGCACACACAAATAATTTTGCAAAAACAACGTTGAACTTCAAGTATCAAATATAAAATTCTGCAACTTGTAATATTTACGAGATCTGTAATACAAGTTTATTTCAATGCTGAAATCTTACTAATCTATTCACTGAAGGCTGAAAATGCTGTTTTTCCTGAGCTGGGCACCTTCTTATTGTTTTTTAGGCAGAAAATGATTCAGTGTCTTCTCAGTATATACTTTTTTTTAAAAATCCACCACATTCCACCACCATGCCCCCAAAAAACACACAAACACACACACACACACTTGTTCTCTTGTATTTTAGACCTGCTCTATCTTCCCTCTGTTTTTTTTTTTGGTTGGTTGGTTGGTTTGTTTTAATTCATATTCAGTTACTTTTCCTCCTTCTATTCACTAGGTTGATGTCTTATTTTCTCATAAAACAGAATATTTTATATTTTAATGTATTAAAATAGTGACCAGAAAATGAAGGGAAGAAAGGCTGTTATACAGTAGTTGCCAACTGCAATAACAAGGAAGGAAGGACAGACAGATGGAAGGAAGGATGGAAGGATGGACTGAAAACCGGTTTTAAAGATATTTGCAGGGTGTTTTTCTCAGAGTAGAGACAATGAATAAACGGAGAGTCACACAGTTTAACAGTCCAGTGTCGATCCCTTGACACAGGTGCATCCCTCCCACTTAGAAAAGGTTCCCATAAATTATATTAACCACTAACACATGTATTTGGACAATTATGATGGCATGATTTTCTCTTCATTGTGAACTGGCATGTTCACACACTGGGAGGTTTTAAGAAAGGTGCTGTTTCAAAACATTCCCATAGCTGCTGCTGGGATTATAACACAACTTTTTTTTAGGAATACAGACATCTGTGCAGGACTGTGCCAACAGAAAGGATTGGTCAGCTTATTCACTGTTGCTGAATGCTAGAAACGTTAGCTGAAGAGAGTGGCTACTTTAGAAAAGTTAGTGAAGTGAGTTCAGGGACAAATCAGTGTAGCCCATCTCAGCTTTCACCAAATCTGTAGGATAACTTGTCACTACAGTTTAAAAGCGTGGTGTTAACGACTGTAGTCACATATCCTGTTTAAATAATCGCTTTCAACTTAAAGCACTCAACACATTTTTGCACTGACATTGAATTTCCCAAAATGCTTTTTCCAGTACAGTGGAAGATTGTGATTCTGTCTTCTTGCCTTTGATAGTCCAATACAAGATCTGCACACATCCTGCTGATCTAGTAAAAGCAGGATAGGAGAAAGTGCATGTATTCAGCTTTGTTTATGCAGATATTCAAAATGAACAACTGAAATGAATTAATACCCTTATATTCTTACTGTGTGCAGCTCTACTGTTACTCCCCTCCCAGAGCCAGCTACATCAGTTAGAGACAAGGCCTGGCTGCATGTACTGAGTGCAGGGTGTTCAAGATGCTTGACTGGCACAGGGAGTTTATCTCCATCACCTCCCACACGCTCCTGCACCAGCCTGAATAATGTATATTGGTTTCAGCTGCTCAGCAGAGACACTGGCATCTGCAGCTGCAACTGCACCAGCTGACTCATGTGACCAGAAGGTACCACTGAATCCCTTACAGCAGCTGCGCTCCATCTGTGATCACTGGTTTGGGGACAGAAGCTGCAGTGTGTGTCAGTCGCTGTTTCCACTTCTTGTAAAGCAAGGTCATCTGATCATACAGTCAGTCAGTATTAGGACAGGAGACGCCCTTCAGAATAAGCAGATGGCTTAGTGGTTAAGACACAGCTTCTGAATTTGCATGTTTCCCAAGCAATTTGAAGCCAGCTACATTCCCTGTTTGCTTTGGCCACAAATTCATAAAATTACAATCTTATCTAACAGAAAGCTGCAAGAACAAATCAATTTAAATGTCTGAGACACCCATATACAGAGCTATGAAGTATGTGCATCAGAAGATGAGGTATTTGCTAGCAAGTCTTCAAGGCTATTCATTATCAGCATGATCAGCAACAAAGCAAATCAGCTTTACACTAAAACACAAACTTATCTCCCTGCAAATGTAAAACCACCTATCCACACCAGACATATACACTGGTACTACTAGCCAGGGGCTTCTAGATGTCCTAATTAAATCGGTCAACTTTAAGTGATCTCTTCAATTACACTAATAAAATGGCCTAAGCCTCATTATTTTCCTCATACAACAGTTTACTCTGCCTGCTCTATGTTTTTGCTTATGGTGTACATAGGTGCACAACACCTTACTGTAGCAAATACATAAGCACATCTCTTTGCACATGGCCTTGTTCTGCCAATCCTGCATTGCTCTGGCTCCCCAGTTTAGAACCACTGCCATTTTTTCACCATCACATTCCTATGCATTCTGTAATCTATACAACTACCTCTTCACTGTTTTCTCTACTGTTTAGTTGTTTGAATAGGAGTTAATTAGTAGTACGGTTACTCTTGAACTTAAACTAAATCCTGAACATATGAAGTAATAGATGCTGTAAATGTTAAGCTTTTTTTATTAGTCTTGTTTCTTAATTAATCTGAATGTTCGTAAGAAATTTTTAGTTCTAAGGCATACAAACCAGCATCTCCAAGGTGACAAGAAAATTAAAATGTAAATATAAATATTTACTATTCCAATACTGCTTCTCAGAATACCACACTCTTTCAGCTTTGAATTTAATGTGTTTTAATTTGATGCCTTAGGAATTCCACACTACATGACAAGGCCACAGCTGGAATATTGCATCCTATTTTTGACAACACACTTCATGAAATACCTAAAACAGTTGAAGAGAGGCCAGAGGAAAGCAGCGAAATTGGAAAGAAGTTGAGATTATGTGAGCTGCATTCTCCAGTCTGCAGATGAGAAAAGGACAGACTTGAGAACAGAAAAATAAAACCAATAAGAAGAGAATAACCTGTTCTCTGCACCAGTGGAGAATAGGACAGCTGATAGAACTGCACTGTATTCGGAACAGATTAAAACATAGACTTGGTGTGGTGAGGGGTGACTTTTCAGTGGGAACGAAGTGGCACACGGACACATTACACAGTGAGACTGCACTGTCTCCAGGTGACATCTTACTATTTCTATAGACCTTTAGAGAAGGCTAGACAAATATCTGCCAGGAATGACAAAGATACATCTCTAGCTGGATTAGGGGAATGAAACTAAATGATCTCTTGAGGTCTCTTTCTGAAGTTCTATGAAAGGAAAGGCAATTAATGGACAGATACTAAATTATTTTCACACAAGCCATTTAATCTGCTCTGATGGATAATCAACTCCTTTAAAATGGCAGAATCCACTATACTGAACACTAATTGGTACTCTTGGGGTTAAGATTAACCCAGAAAAGACTGAATGGACAACAGAGAGTTGTCTATTCTTTCAGCTGCTGGTAAACTATACAGCTTATTATATTTTTTACTTGGGGTGCTTTCATCTGTAAATGATGATCCTTTTAAAGCCAAGTTCATGAAGATAGTGATGTTGCACTAGCAGCTTTGGAAATGACATATCTGATGTGATCATGCATTTTTTACAATGCTGTAACAAGTAGGACATCAGTTGAATTTCTCTGGCAATTCAGTTCTAAACAGTCTCACTGAAAAAGATTTTAAATGAGAAAATTGAAGTCCCAGCACTCTGTGATACTATGTTATTCACTGAAAAGCACACAATTGTCTAAGAAAAACAGAACTACACTACAATGCAGCTCATTACCTGACTATTTAAGAAAAAAGGTGGCATTATATCCTGACTATGTCTCTTATGGAATTATGAAGAAACAATAAATTACACTATGCATTTAAACAGAACATTCACACATAGGTGTCATCAAGCAGTAAGGTCTATTTTTAAAATTCTAAGATTTCACAAAAGCTTGAAGCTATTCAAAAAATAAAATGAAAGATGTCTTACTTTTAAAATTCAGTTGTAGTATATCTGTTACAGTACATTTTTTTCATTAAAATGCAAAAACAGCAAAACATTAAATTCTCCACCTACTCTTAGGACTACAAAAAAAAACATAAGCTAAATTATTAATATTTTTCTTTATTTTCTTTTGCATTGACCAGCTTTTAGTAATCATACCAGCAACGTGTGTGATTTTAAAAAGCTCATCACCTCAACAACATCATGCCAGTAGCAAGAAAAAAACCCACATCACACACCGCACAAACCACAAACACACGCACACAGCACTCACACAATTTGCTTACTGTACTCATGTGCATATGATCTCAAGCTCAAACTGTGCATGCACATGTACATTTCTTATTTTCATTGTTTTTAAATAGTGTCTATGAAAGTATTAAGCCTCCTCATCTCAAGCCTAGAAGTATTTAAACAAAAAGACAACAGTGCATTGACAAGTACTTTGAAATGGTTAAAAGCTTTAGACATTTTACATCTTTTACTGTAGTCTTCAATTAAATGCCATGAAGCTAGCTACCGCATAAAGCACCACCTTGTGGCACAACCAGTACTGACTGCATGTCCCTTCTTTGGGGCTTTCAAACATTGCCACAATTTCAACAGCTTTGCTGTATATTTCATTAAAACTGGAATAAAACCAGAATTTTAAAAAGATCTGCCAAGAGAAGGTTTTTCTGAAGATTCTCCTCCACACACACTACATTTATGACATTAATGAAATTAATATAAATTCATAAAATTCTCAGGCAGCTATTAACATTTTTCCCGCATCTAATGCTGTCTCCAGAGGACCGTGAGCAAAATACAACATGTAAGAAGTACAGTAAAATGATGGCATAAAAATTCCACGTTACCTGCAAGAACGACTGCAACATCTGCACAAATTAATTACTCTGATGGCTCAAAATCATTTCACAGCAATATCTTTATTTAGATTCTGTTTCTAAAAGACCCTAAGACAGACGGCATATCTTCCAAGCTAGTAAAATGACGAATTACTCATTTCTAAATTTTAGAAATAAATGTCAAGTTTAGTGTTACATTGAATAACACATAAAAACTAATACCCTAAAGACAGAGTTTGTCCAATTCTAAATTGTCTTCTTCCATGCAACAAAGATGCAGAAACTTTTCCAGCTACCTTAACTAAGAAATAGATACCCCGGAACATTCTGCATGCTCTTCATCTTAAGATTCTATCTTCTTGTAAACATGCACCCCATTCTCTATCTGAAAGAAACCAATACAGTCATAGATACATACCACATTACGGAAAAACAGCCTGCATACTCAAAACTCAGTCTTCAAACATGTCAGTGGTTGCACACAGTCATGTCACTACTGTATTAGGACCACATTTTGTGCATAACTGGAGTCAATGCAAAATACAGTTAATATCATTTTTCACATGATTTTTGAATTTGTTGTAAAATAAGAGAAGCGTCAAAAGAAGTGGTGAGGGAAATGCCTCCTGCTGGACAATCATGCCTCACTGATGGCTCAAACTGCATTTACTTAAACAAGAACCCCAGATAGACAAGAGGGTGCAACTATTATGTGCTGTTTGGAAGCCTTTGCTATGAACATTCGGTGAGCAACAAGCTGAAACCCTTTACAGGAGTTTGGAATAATTGAACTTTCCAAGTCTGGGCACTCAGTTTAGTGCTGTGGGCTACCTGTTCGGTCTGCACTCAAGGGCAATTTCAGGAATAGGTTTTTGTAAAAACAAAAATGTATTTCCTTGCTTTAAACAAAATATGTACGGTACATACCAAGTAACAGTGATTACTATCAGAAAGAGCAATAGAGGAACTCATCTCATTAGCTCACTACATAGAAGAGCCAGGTAGGTCAATGTCAATTCTTCTATTTCTGAATAAGTTTTCAGAGCATAAGAAACAGTTATGGAAAATCAATTTATCTCAATAATCAGTGCTGTGAAAGCTCCTGAAAGCTCTCAGATTTGAGCTAGAATTACAAATCGGAATACTGAACCAAAAAACCTTTCCCATAGAGGATCTTTTGATATCTGTGCTGTACCACCTATAAGAGGAAAATGATAAACAAAGTAGATGACACAGGTACTTGAAAAACATCTCTTGAAGATAAGAGAAGAAAAATCAATATATGAGATTAAATTACGTAAGAGCATGACTACAGAAGAAAAACAAATGTGACACTAGGAACTTCCATAACTTCATCTAAGCAAATTAAGTTTCAATCTTCTGGCAGCTGTTTCTAGACCTTCTGTTTTTGAGTTCTCATATGTCACACGCAAAATAATTTGGTTTTTCCATTGGCTTTCACATCCATCCTTCTCTTTTCCCTCCAGCTCTCTCCTTCCCACTACCTTGGAAGTACTGTATCACACAGTCTCAGACGAGCAGCTCAGGCAACGAAATCAAGTTCCCCAGAGGAATAAGCCTTATTCTTATCTGCCAACCATAGCTATTATCAAAAGTTATCTTCCATTTTATATCAAATAACCACCATGTCATATGAGAATGAATCAACACCGATTTCCAAGAGCTCCTTGACAATAAAGAATAGGGAGGTTGTGGAGTCTCCTACTCTGGAGACATACAAAACCCGCCTGGACACCTTCCTGTGTTACCTCATCTGGGTGTTCCTGCTCTGGCAGGGGGATTGGACTAAATGATCTTTGAGGTCCCTTCCAATCCCTGATATTCTCTGATTCTAGCAGAGCCTGTAAAGCTACATAGCAAAGTTTTGCTTTAATATACTATATACACAAACTAAACAGAGGCAGAAGGCTTAATTACAATACTGTATTGATACGTGAGCATGATTTTTAAATATTGACCCAATATGTTTACCCCCCTGTATAAGTAACCTTGTGATTATTACTTATTTCACATCAGGAAGCAGGAAGCATTTCACATCATTTTGCAGGAAGCAAAATGAAATGATACAATATAATTAACACTTGCAATTTTTCATTTTAAATTTAAGTAGATGTAAAAACTGCCTTCATCAAAGAAGGCATTTCTGCTGTAATTTAGATTCTTAATTTCTTTAAATTTTATGCAGGATTGTCTGTTACCAAGAATTCATGCAATTTTTTGTGTAACACTAATTTGCATTAGTGCTGCATTCAAAAGAATTGGGTGGGGGGTGGGCAGGCAGAGAACTGAAAGGAAAAATAGAGGGGATAATCTGTAATAGAATTTTGTAGCTAACCATAAATCATTCTTCTTGTACATGCAAGTCTTTATATATGTATATCACAGAAATGAGGAAACCATTTTAGAGAAATCAAACTGCAATTTAAAATAATATCTACAGAGGGAGCCAACAACCCAAAAACCAGGATTAATAAAATGCATTCTAGATCAGCAGAGTTCTTCGCAACCAATCTCCTTCATTACATTTATGTGCTTTTCAAATATCCACAGCACATCATTCAGATTCTTACTCCACAGCGCTCCCAAGCATTTAAAGAAATTTTACTTTAAGTGCTTGATTACACATTATAGAACAATCGGTGTCAATATACAACAAAAATTATATTTGCTTTGGGAGAAGGTGACACCTTAAAAAACCTCTCATTCTAAATTATTATTTGTTCATTAAAAACAGTAGTTTAGAAGTTTCTATTTGTAGCAATTGGAAAAAAAATAGATTTTATAAATTAATATTAATTCCACAGTAGACATTTTTATTGAAGTTTTCATACAAACCTCTACACTAGGAAACAGGCCAGTATGATAGCTTGATCTAAAAGAATGAGGAGGAAATCTAAAATCAAGTTGTGTAAAGATGAGAGTTGGTAAGCTTTTTCACAAAGCTGGGCACCTTGTTATTGCCATGCCAGTTTTCCACATTACTTCATTGCCAAATCATATTTCATATTATATACTAATCCACTCAAAATTATTTACAAGTGATGTATACTATATACAGTGACTCAACAGCTTGATAGACATTTGTGACAGGTTCATGCATCACCCCAACCATACAAACCATCTATATTGTCAGCATATGTTGAGTAGGCTGGCAAAAGATTTAAAGCTTAGTATTTCTGATATTTTGGTATGTCTTCCCCCAAAACAATTTCTGCCCTCTTTTTTAGGTTTAGGGTGCAACAGAGTGGATAAAAAACACCAAAGGACACCAAATCCTAAAAGCAACATATACAGAAGGATTCTTTGAAGTGTTATGGAAGATAGGCTACACCCTCTAGTGGTACAAAATACTGCAGCTTGGTTGCTCCAAACAGCACTATCAGGCAGACAGTTGCACCCCTTTACGTCCCCAGCATTCATGCCTCTCTCACTGCATGTTGAGCAATCACTGAGGCGCGGTTGCATAGTAATGGTGTGGGGTTGAGTCCCCTGGCTTTTATACTTAACTGCTGTGTTAGTGATTTACACATGGTAACACCTCCAAATACAAGGAAACTCCACTACAACATTCCCATGAACAAGTTCAAATCCTTTTCTCATCCTCTAGCTTTCTAACATACCCAGACCACTTCTAAAACACTACTGTAAATTTCTCTACTCTTTCCCAAGCATAATACCGGCCATTTGTAATCCCCAAAGAGCCCTCCTATGTCTCCAAGATTCACCCTTCCAATGCTCACATATAAACTCACTCACATGCATCCTAGCTAAGCAAAACCAGAACGCATGCAAAAAAACCCCACATTCCAGATAATTCAAAACCGCATCAGTCCCTCAAAAAGGTGTTCTCAAGCTTAAGAGTCTCCCCGCCTTGTTCAGTTTCACTATGAAAAAAATATTCATGTGGCAAGTACACAGCTAAGAATGAAATAGCTAAATAAATTCCTCTCATCAAATCTCAGCACCATGGCTGCTCTCTCTTCTGACTGCAACACATCAAACAGCTGATTGAAGAGAAGGGAAGCTTGTATTTATCTTCTTTATCTCTGTAAAAAGATACATTATGAAAGCAGAGGTGGCTGTGGGGCACAAAATAGTTGTCACATCTTCTACTTTTTCTTTCATCTAACTTCCAAAAATTGTTCCATCAGGGCCAAAACTGCTCAAACAAAACAGTTTATAAAATTCTACAACTAGCAGTCAAAGCTGTATTAAAACAAGTGTCCTGAAGCATGCTTACAGACTCAGTGATACCGCTAACCTCCAAAAAAATGCTTTTAAGACTCACAACGAATGTATTTTAGTTGCCTTTTCATACAAGCTAGTCAAACTACCAAGATCTTGTTATAGCCCATATTTTAGTAAAAGAGAATATTACTAAAAAACCCCAACACCTTTGCCAACACCATACAGTGAAGATGGACTCTATATTGGGCATTGAGTAAACAAATTAAGTGTTTAATATCAAGACAATATAGATCACACCCCATTACTTGTTGCAGCTAGCTTAAATTTATTCTCCTCAACAGCTTTTGATGTGGAAGCATAGTTAAAAAAATAAAAATAATAAAAAAAAAAAATCAGCCAAGGTAACAACACATGCACTGAAGTCTATAAACACACAAGTCTATACATATATGACCTTCAGTTAAAGTAATTCGGTCCAATTTTGAGAATTAAAAACAGAAGCAACTCCTGTAAAAAGGACTATATGAATGATCAGGAGAAATATTTCCATTTTTCTCTGAGTTTATATTTATTTATTGTTCTCAGAAGGAGAAAAACATATGCAACTTTAAGGCCTCATCAACCTTACTATATCCAAGTTTCCCTACTAGTCTTGCAGTATGGAATTCTGTTTTTCCTCTCCTCAAAGTTACAGGGGATTAATTGAGTTGAGGGAGGTAGGAAACATTTCCAGGACATGTCTTCAGCCGTAAAACCATGCTTACCTTGTAAAACACCTGTGCAAACTGAAGATACTACAGGTCCCCCACCTTTGTTATCCTCACGGCAGAATAATAAACTCACCAGTGAAAGCAAATATGATTGTTTATCTGATTCACTGCAATTTTGGCATGCTTGGCTTGATCATCAGTTAAGATGGTTTGAACTAATCTGCTAATTTGACATGGAATCAGGCTAGGGAGCCTCCACACATTCTACTCCCTGGCTGAGATGCAGGACAGTGATCTCCACCTTGTGTACATTCAGGAGTTGACTGGGATGGGGGGGCCAGATATTGCCAGTTGAATTCTGAAAACAATGTATATATGCTTCAACTTACAACTTCTGTGCTAACAAAGTCATTTAAAATAAAAAAAGTATACACTAATGAAAAGACACAATTTTAAAAGGCTGCTACAGTCCAAGTAAATTGGTAGCAGGAAAAAGTGATCTTTCATACCTTAGCTCTTAAAATAGAAGCTAAGTACGATGCCATGCCTGTAAAGCAACTCCTAGTGACTGTACGTATCTCTCGAGATAACTAAGATTCAAGGACAACAGGATTAAGCAAAGTCAGGGTGTAGCCGGCCCAACTACCTTTGGAGATAAAGCATTCACTACTGAATAAAATGTACATTTTTGTGAAGAACAGCTACACAGAAGCGTTCTCTAAGAAACTGAAGGACATCTGACATAGAAATCATCATGGTACTATTAGATGAAGAATGCCAAAATAAGTCTTCTTTACTACATAAGTCAATATAAAAGCTGCTGACATTTCAAAGACTGGAAGATAAAGTATTTTAAGCAGGAGAATTTTGGCACTGAAGAGGAATACAAAGTTTAACTTTCTTTGTATTTGACTTAAGAACATTAGGACAGGTTCAGAAGAACACCTTAGTTACAAGGGCACTGAACCTAAAAGTAAGCAACTTTTACTCGAAGAATAAGCAACAATTACCCTAGTGGTAAGTTGTCTTGCACCATTCCCTAGAACTGGCATTTCTTTGAAATATGAAAGCCTTCCTAAATATCAGAAAATTATAGTTAAATATCTAACAACTCATCTGTAAGTTAAATCAGAGAATTTAGCTTGAAGGAATAAAGTGCTCTGAGGTTCAACACTGTTTATAACCTGTTCTGTACCATACAGTTAACATGGTCTGAGAAGAAGCACGGAGCATACCAGAAAAGTTCCAAAGGTCTGTCCTGAAACAACGTGACACTGACCTATGAGAGTTCTTCCCCGGTCAAGCATCCAGCAACATTCAAGATGCCAAGGTCAACGGCAAAAGCATGTTCAAACTCCTCCATTATAACCAACAGCATATAAATAATCTCAGGAGGCACTGTAGTGATAACAATGAAAAAACACAGGTTTCTGTTGCACTTGATTCATGTAAAACTTTAGTTTTACTAAGTTTTCTTTCTTTAATTGAAGGAGTTCAACCTTCTATTTAAGAAGTGATTATGCTCTAAATATACCAGGAACTAATACGCAATTAGGCAATACGCAACATACATAAAATAAAAAGCTTAAACAGGATTTTAGTATGTTTAAACTACTTCAAAAGAAATAGCTCACATTGAAAGGTTCAGTTTAATCAATATCTATTGTGCAAATACAGCCTGTGTACACAGTACAACTTGTACTGCCCAAAATACAGACCTGAATGTCATTTAACTTCTGTTTAACCCCTCAGCATGCTAGTACTTTGAATACTTCTGATCTGTATCTTTTTAAATGCTCTAACACATTTAATGGGTTAATCATAATAATCCTGTGCAGAGTGCTTTGTCATTAGAAAGAGTGCTTTACATAAAACCCATCTTATCTACCTATCAAAGGCAACTGCTGTTGCCTGTCTTCTGCCTGGAGTTCAGGGAGTTTTAATGTCACAGGTACCATACCGTGACGTACAAGTAATGTCTTTTTCCACCCTCTAAAAGAACACAGAAATTTTATTTGGTTCAGAATTCAGTCATTCAGGCTTGCAGCAAATAATTCTTTCTCTAAAGGAATTACATCTTTGTTATCCGAAAACATTTTTACTGTTTGAAATCTATGAGTTTACTGAGAAATACCCAAACATTTAACATGGAAAAACCTGACTGTTACAGATACTAATTCATCTGAAACAGTTACTTTATCTTACGCATTAACTGCTTAAGTCTTTTGGGATACTATGAAATAATGCAAAATATTGCTAGAGTAATTATGGAAACAGTAATGTTCAAGAGCCAAAAATTTAAAAGATTAAAAAACATCGTCTTCTAAGAATGAAGATGCGCACAACAGGGACCAAATTCCCCACTATCTCTATCTTGAAAGGATGAAATGTAAAATTAATCCCAAAAATCTGTATCTTATTCGGAAATACAATTATATAAATATTCCACTAGTCATCATGGAGAAGACACTGAACAAAATTATGTAAGGTCTGACAAGTGAAGCATTTTCTACAGTCTTTCATACCAACTACCTTCAAAAAAAGCAGTTACATAATACAGATTTGAGGGATGGTAAAGAGGACATTCAGATTGAATGTTTTTCAGGCAGCTCATAGATAAAAGTGAGTGAACAAGCCAAGAAGAAAACCGAAGTTCATGCAATGAGTACAGCTCTTCAGCTAGTGGTATTAATGTGCAGGAATTAAAATCAGCAGTAATAAAAGAGACAATTACTCCACATAATGAAGAGCTTTAAGAACAGAGACTAAATTCTGAAATAAAAAGTATTATAGTATTGCTTGTACTCAACCTGTATGCTTACGCATGCAAGTGAGCAGGAATGTTCCAATTGTGCCATCTTTTATTTAGTGAGTACTTTTCTCCAATCTAATACAGTAACTCTTGATTAAACTAATCAGTCATCACAGAACACATACCAAGCTCTGATTAGTCCCCTTCACTTTCAAAACATGTACACAGTTCAAAAGTCAGTAACTTGGATGACTTCAGCATCTGTTTTAAAAGCTACCAGAATTGAGGAAGAAAAAAAAAAAAAAAAGAGAAATTGAAGGTTTCAAAAGCAGACACACAAACACAGAATTTGCTTCTCCCATATCTAGATTGTATACACACAATGCCTACCTTTTTACTTTGCATTTTCTAAATGTGTATAAACAAGCTTATGCACAGTACCCAGTATTTGCTTTCAACTCAAACACAGAGTTTTTGTATTTTAGTATATAGTGTGCCATAATAAAAAATAAAGGTTATTTTGCCTGATCATGGAAGACTATCTAAAACCAGAATAAATCTGAACTTCAAGATTCTTCGTTTGGGCATGTCTTTAATGAAGGAGTAAGACAACTGAAGATGACGTTGTTGCAGTGTTTGATTAAGCTTCCTATGGCTACTTCTCTTGCAATACAAAGAATAATCCATTCAACAATGGATCATATTTTTTCCCCCGGGAACAAGAGTTTTTAGGCTACAAAATCAGATTAGCCAAAACAGGCAAAATTTCAATATAACTGACAGGGCACTAGTGACTCTTGACTACATTCCACATGACAGTCCAACTGTGACGATGAGAATTTGCCAAGGTGGGAATGGCCATATGACACGAGTAGGCAAATTAAAATAATGAGTCAACACTGAACCTGGAAAAAAAAAAATCATCTTCCTTTTCATTTCTGACAGATATAAACAAATATTTCACTTATCCATAGACATACTACAGGCAGGCAGTAGCTCTTAGTATAACCAGTGTCATACATAAAACATCAACTAGGACGAATACTGAGACATTTCAACTGCATGTGTGCCAACTGCAGTTTCGAACAGAATTTTTAAAACAAATTAATGAAAAAAACCCCAACTTTTCAGAAACAATTAGTTTTCACACAAGTTGTGTAATTCACAGTAGGCAATACTGAAGAGCAGAAGCTATTTATAACACAAATTTTTTGCTTCAGGTTTTTACTAAGAAGATATGCACATATATAGAAAAGTAAATACATATAACATGCATGTATATCACTGCAAAAGAGCTTACAGTTCTTTGTGCTTCTCTTCTGCCAAAATTTGGTCATTTGGCTTCAGCCCATACCTTGGGAAAAAAAAAAAAAAAACAAAACACAAAGCAGTTACTCCTTTGAGAACACAGGCATAAAATGTAGTTTTATTGTCTCAAACTAGCAAATTATTAAACTGTAATATTTGTTGATTCCTCAGGTATTGCAGAGATAGCAGCAAAGTTTTCTAAAAAATTTACTACATGTTTATTAAAATAAACAAAACATCTTACTTTTGCTTTATACCACAGCTTCAAATTATATCAGATACTTTGGCTTGCTATATATCCAAAATCTTCATACTATAAACTACAAATTGATCTGATAGATTGGATCTGACAAAAGATTACAGTGTGAACATTAAAACTGGCTGCAGTGTTTCCCCCTGTACCAAATGTTACATTGATGCAAAAGTAACTGCCGTTTTGGACTGTGAAATTTAAATCATTATAACTCAGCTCAAACACATCTTTATTAATCAAAATAGGAACCATAACAATCAACACAGTTTTGCCAACACAAATAAGTTTGTTTATTCCTGCAGCATCAAAATCTGTGCTTTGGAATTTTACAAACTCTTGCAAAGCATTTTCTGCATCCTGCTGCTTGTGGAAGCGCTTTCCCTGCAAAACGTCTAGATGCTTGAAGTGGTAGTCGGTTGGCGAGAGGTCAGGGGAATATGGTGGATGAGGCAAAAATTCATAGCCCAATTCGTTCAACTTTTGAAGCGTTGGTTGTGCAACGTGCGTCAGGCGTTGTTGTGGAGAAGAACTGGGCCCTTTCTGTTGACCTATCACGGCTACAGACATCGCAGTTTTCAGTACATCTCATTGATTTGCTGCGCAGACATCTGAGATGGAATGGTTTCAGATTCAGAAAGCTGGAGTGGATCAGACTGGCAACAGACCACCAAACACTGACTGTGACCTTTTTTTTCAAGCAAGTTTGGCTTTGGGAAGTGATTTGGTGATCCTTTTCAGTCCAACTTCTAAGCTGGTGGTCGCCAGTTGTATAAAATCCACTTTTTGTCACACATCACAATCCAATCAAGAAACGGTTCATTGTTGTTGCGTAGAATAAGAGAAGGTGACACTTCAAAATTATGACTGTTTTTTTATTTTCAGTTGGCTCATGAGGAACCCACTGATCGAGCTTTTTCACCTTTCCAATTTACTTTAAATGCTGAATGACCATAGAACAGCCAATGCTGAGTTCTGCAGCAATTTCTTATTTAGTTGCAAGAGGATGAGCTTCGATGATTGCTCTCAACTGGTCGTCATCAACTTCCAATGGCGCCACTCCGCTCCTCATCTTCAAGGCTCTCGTCTTCTTTGCGAAACTTCTTGAACCACCGCCGCTCTGTACATTTGTTAGCAGGTCCTGGGCCAAACACGCTGCTGATGTTGCAAGATGTCTCCACTGCTTTATGACCCATTTTGAACTCAAGTAAGAAAATCGCTCAAATTTGCTTTTTGTATAACATTATTTCCATACTCTAAAATAAATATATAATAAGCAGCAAGTAATAAGTCAGTAGCAAAAAAAACAAAGCAAGAAAAGCACATGTATAACATAACCATATTTAAGAATGTATTCCAATATGAAACAGCAAATTTCAACAATGCAAAAACCACAATACCTTTTGCACCAACCTATCAGAACTATTATAATCTATACCAATAACATTCTACGGAAAAAAATATAATTTAATAGGCTTTTCAGGAAAGTTTCTGCAGTTCATATAAGCAACCTCCAATGAAAGCAAGAGCCTGAGAGAAAGAAATTTGCTAGCTTAACCTAATAGACAATTACCTAAACTGTCTGAATCAGATAGATAAAGGAAACCAGCCTCTCCCAGCACAGTCTGCTACTGGTCATATTGCAGGCTGCACTGTCACTCGCTTTGGAAAACCTTTGAGAAGTG
The DNA here is from genome assembly GCF_964273445.1 of Streptopelia decaocto. Classification (NCBI taxonomy): domain Eukaryota; kingdom Metazoa; phylum Chordata; class Aves; order Columbiformes; family Columbidae; genus Streptopelia; species Streptopelia decaocto. The sequence goes on from NC_138659.1 coordinate 49,694,323, forward strand.
ACCTCACTTTTGTTGTGCCTCAAAATCTCTTGCCATCTCAAAATACTCCACAAATCTAACTGCTGTGGTTTTCCATGGGGTTTGGTTTTTTGGGTTTGTTTGTGGGTTTTGTTTGATTTTTAGTTGGCTGGTTTGTAACACAGTCATACATAATGAAAGAAGCAAAAAGTAAGTGTCCATCTAATAATTCTGCAAACAGCTAGCTGCTCACACTGCAGAAGGTTCCCACTGTCCCTTTGCCTTGTTTTTGTTCCTTACTCCAGTCAACTGCAGAATCATAAATTACTCCTACTGAGGAAAGATTCTGGTGACCAGTCAACTACAATCAAGCTATCTTACAAATTGATTTTTGTGTCAAATAAACAGATAAGACATATATTCTCTATGCTTTATAGCATTTTGTGATTATACTCTCTGAAACTTGTTTTTCCAGCATCCATTTAAAATGCAAGCATCAACCCCAGCCACATTCTCAAGATCACTAGTGCTGCATTCAAATATGCAAGACACTGACTGACCCATTTTTCTTGTTTACATATGCAGAGACTGCCTTAGGTTATTTGCCATAGTATCACGCTGACTTGCATCCATTTATCCACTTTGGTGCTAAATCCTTCATGGAGTCACTCCTAATCAGGATACAGTGAGGTCCTTCCACATTCTCCTTCTAAATGCAGGGTTTCCATTTGACTCTTACACCAAGAAGACTATACTGTAACACACTATTCAATTACAGATTCATGTGATGTGGTTTAATTGCCAAGTCTTCATAGTTTACCACCCTATCAGTCTTTAAGCTGCAATTTTTAACTGTTGTGATCTTACATTTATTTGCAAATCAATATTTTCTGTAGTGAACAGTAATGAAAAATCAATATCAGTGTCTTCATAATGCTGCTACAACTCCCTGATATCCCCATTTGTCATGTCTTAATAAGCATTTTATTGATAGCAAATATGTATCAGAGAAAAAGCAAAAAGCTACCAGGAAATTCTAAAAGGAACATCTTTGAGAAGTCAAAGGACACTAGCTCTTCTTATGCAACTTGCAATATTACTTAAGATGAAATCAGGTCATTTGTTAAACAGATCTGCCTGTCACACCTTTGTGTAATATGCAATCCATTTTGTAAATGGAGATCATTTTGCCCATTTAAAAAATAATATACCTGCATAAAGTCCCAACCATTCTTCACTAAAAAATAACACTGCATGCTTTTCCTCTGACCAGAAAGCAGACTATCCCAGCTAGAACTGAATACAATTTTAGCTGCTGACAATATAGAAATAATATCTACATCTGAGCTTTTTAAAGCTTCCAGATTCCTTGTTCCTTCACTTGTTTGTTTGTTATAACCATAATTTCACAACCCTTCCCCCCTTGTTATTCAGAGGGAAAATAATAATACCTTCACTACTTATTCAGGCTATTAAGTCAGCTACAGCAGCAACCATGTAAGATAACAGGAACGCTGTTTAATAGATGTGTGATTTTCAGCTCGGGTATGTTATTGACATACCACAGAGGGGTGCAGGAGGGACACAGTTGCTATCCTTGAGGTTTGCACACACTTCCTTTGGTGAACCTTAGCTTACCTAATATTTTTCACTGCTGTCCCTTCTTTCACCATGCAAATAGCATTTTTCAAATATTCTTGACCCCTAAAGATATTGCTTTGATAGCAACTTGCCAAAGAAACTTTCCCACAAAGGGACATGCTTGTAGAGTTCAAACCCTTTTTAGTACTTTATGCATTAAGAAAGGATGCATATTATATTTCATACACAGCTGCTGAAGTATTTAATTAATTTAAATGTGCAGCTAGCACAGTGAACAGCTTACATAATATTTCCCAACATGTGTTTTGTAGGCAAGATTGATAAGCACCAGTTGGCTCTTCCTGACTGATGAAGGTTAGGACTGGGAGAATGTCTCTAAAAAAATTTCAGGAGCCAAGGATATAATTCCAGCTAAAGATATGCAGTCAAAAAATTTAAAATAAGGGCATTTAAAACCACCTAAGCAACCAGAACAATGTACTGTAACATGCATTATACGTTTACATGCCTGACATGAAACTAGTAAGTAGGAGACAAGCAAATACACTATAGAAGTGCGCAAAGGAACTGAAGGGACCACAACTTCACTTTTTTTCTACTCTCTGCCCTATGAAATTCTAAGTTCTACACACTCCAGCACATTAAATAAGTACCAAACTGTGATACAGATTCAAAATGTTAATAGCCTCTTCATCACTGCTCAAGATCCTATTTCAAAACAGAGGCCTAAGAATAAAAATCAAGATCATAGTGGTCAAAACAAACTGTAGCACACTTCAAAAATGATACATTTAACAACTTTGATATGTCCTTCAAAGGCATTTAATCTACTGGAAGAGTAGCCAACGTGCCACCCACCCCCTTCAAAACAGCAGCTGCACACGATCATGAAGATGGACAGATAAAGTGCCCCAGCTGCAGCAATCATCACACTGCACAGCTGCACACTTCCACCACACTGGTGCAGCTGCCTGCCCAGACGGGCACAGCCCAGCCTCAGAACACCACAACTGATGGCTTCTGACAGTCCAATAGGCTGACTGTACCTTGGCTAAAACTTCCACTTCCAGAACACAGCAGCATTCTCCCCAAACTCAGTTCCTTATGGAATTTCTTAAGCCACAACATTCTTGGTCTAACCTCTAGATGTCATCATGTTATAGTCACTCCTATATACCCTACTCTGGTGAAAGCTCAGGTGACCTAGCTGCACACAGGAGCTAACAGATCATTATTCCATCATCCTTCTTCTAATTGCAGCTTAAACGAGAAGTTTCACACTGCTTTACACTACTCTTTCCAGTGTTGAGATAATCTTTTAATCAGTTTTCTTTCCAACCTGGTTACAAAAAGGCATGTTTTGGCATTTAATTTACCAGGACAAAAGAGCAAGCTAATCCCCCTACATTTCATCAAGAAACAAAGACCCAACTCTGTAAAAGCATTTCTCAGTCCTTTGACTGTAATGGGACATAGTGATACAGAATGTCTAAACTATTCTGCTGAGCAAGATTATTTGAATGCCTCCCATTAGTCCTCAAGCCCATAACTTTAGAACATGAACAAACTGGAGATATATTTCATGATAAAAACTTTTCCTCATTTGCTTACTGTAATCAATAACTCTTCCAGAACTCAGATCTGAATTTCATGTTATTTTCTTCCTTCCCAATTTTTATCTTTTCAGAACCAAATTTTATGTACAAGCAGATACATACATAATATATGTATGGTGCAATACATAACGTGTGTGAGGTGCGAGGCTGTACCTCGAATCCTGTGTTCAGTTTTGGGCCCCTCACCACAAGACAGACATTGAGGTGCTGGAGAGAGTTCAGAGAAGGGCAATGAAGCTGGTGAGGGGTCTGGAGCACAAGTGTGATGAGGAGCGGCTGAGGGAGCTGGGGCTGTTCAGCCTGGAGAAAAGGAGGCTGAGGGGAGAACCTTATCACTGTCTGCAACTACCTGAAAGGAGCTTGAAGCATGGAGGGTGTTGGTCTCTTCTCCCAAGTAGCAAGTGATAGGACAAGAGAAAATGGTCTTAAGTTGTACCAGGGGAGGTTTAGATGGGATATTAGGAAGAATTTCTTGACAGAAAGGATCATCAGGCATTGGAACAGGCTGCCCAGGGAAGTGGTGGAGTCACCATCCCTGGAGGTGTTTAAAAGACCTGTAGATGAGGTTCTTGGGGACATTATTTAATGTCACTGTTAGGTTAACAGTTGGACTCAATGATCTTGAGGGTCTCTTTCAAACAAAATGATTCTATGATATCAAACTTAGCCCCCCCAAAACAATTATTATCAATTCACAAGTACATTAATTTTAAATATTTTCAGTTTCTACAACCCTGAAAAAAAAAAAAAAAAAATCATAGACCCAGACCAAAAGATTATTTCAGGCATTCTGAGGACAGATATTTTATAGAGCCAAAATGGTGTTAAGGAAATTTGGCTGTACATACAGCTAAATCAGAGAATTCTAGAATACTATGGGTTGGAAGGGACTTTAAAAGGTCACCTAGATCAAATCCTCTGTAAAATGCCGTAGCCATTTGGAAGAGTTCTACTGTGTTGAACAGCTAGAGGTACAACTCTCACCAACACTTTCTATTTAGTTATGGTGCTACCAAAAAAAAAGTAGCGTATTCTTTTCCTCTTGTATGTATATGACTTCACTAGCATTCATCTACAAGTTTATGATCTAAATTTCATTTTTTTCAGAAACATAACATTAAATGTCTGCTGTTCATTTTTTAAGCATACTAGCACCTGTAAGTTCAGTTCTGACTGAACGCATTTTAAAGATCCCTGTGAAATGGTAATCCCGTGACTCAAAGCTTTTTTTATTTCCTAACTCCTAATATGAGAGAGTATGAAAATTAATGTGCTTAGACTGTAGTCAGCATTTTTACAATAATGCTCTTAATGTAACAAACAGCCATAAGGCATGGTACCCTTCAGGCAGCATCCAATTTTACAAAGCCTTAACCAAATTAAAAAGAAAACACATCCTACACTAAATATGCACTGGTGAAAAACTGCAATGAATTTCAATTTCAGATCTGCTCTACAAACAAGATTTTCCTGAAAAGCTGGTAAAATTAACCTGTCCAAAGGCTCAAAATAAAAAGTGTTGATGAGCAAAGAGGTTTTAAAAAATAGCAACAGATCTTCATAGCTTCAAACTTAATTCACCTTTCAAAATTTCTGACTTAGATCCACCAACCTAAGCAAAAACCTACATAGAAACCATAGCTGAAAATTGCAGATATCAAACTACAAATCAACACAGACATATACCCTGCTGTTTGGGCCAGAAGAGCCAAGACAAAATCTCCACCATGCAGAACATCCAGAAACAAAGAGGTACACAAAACTGTATACATATCAGAGTAATATTTTCATCACTATTTTCAAGAATACTTGTGAAGGAAAAAGACACCAGAGATAAAAGATTATTTTTTTTGCATTAACCATCTCTCGGAGTAGACAGCATTAAACAAAGATTAAAACTATTTCAGTAACAAAGTTGGGACCGTAAAGCACCCTAGGAAGCCTCAAACACATACCTGTGCGGACATTCTTCTGCCTTGTTCGATGTACAAGTTAATATGAACTTTTTGCCACAGTATATGGCTTTGACTAAACTTGCTCCCCTTTAAAAGCACTTGGGCTTTACTATTCCATGAGCTTAGTGTACTTGACATGCTTCACTGCAGCTACTGTTTTAAGTATTTCCCAGATTGGTTAAAAACTGAATGTATGAGAGGGTAGAATTCCAACATGTTGTCTGAACTTTGCAGAAAAGTCATCTAAAAAAGGAAGAGCGTGTGATTTCTCTGTCAGAGACTTAAAGCATATTGGTGGTATTAAATGGACAAGATAACCAGAATTTATGTTATACTAGGTTATGCTTCACCAATAAAAGACCTTTTAAGACAGAGCTGTGCAGAAGCATTTCTTCATAAATTTTCAACAAAGCCATTAAGAAACCCTAAGGATTTCAGTATAGTGTTCTTGTATTTCAGATTAATCTAAAGAAATTTCCACAAAAATGATTCAGCAATTACATTGCTTCAACTTTCAAGTGCTGTTAAGGCTAAAAAAAAGAAATGCAGTCTTTTTTCTGTTGTTCTTTTCTTAATTATTAATCTTGTGAAACTAGGACAATCAGCCTGCGGGGCATTGGTGCTCATGTCCTTTTTCAAACTGTATTGACTGCTTCCTACTGAATGCACCCAACGCATTGCACAAGATCTGTCAGGTCAGAAACAAATCCATGTGTGAACCTGCTACAACAGTACATCCTCACAAGTGTTTACAGACCAATGTACACAGTAAGGCAAACAGAATCTCCCAAAATATTTCTAACACATCAAATTTATGAGAGATGGGTATAGAAGGTCAGTCTGTTTTTCAACTTCCTTCTGCAATTTATCAGACAGAATGAGTAATGCTGCTGTAACTGCTAACTCAATTTATTCTGACTTGATCTATACAGAGATCAAAAGGCAATAAGTGAACTGCTTTTTCTACAGTAGTAAAATGCTTCTTAAGACAATATCTCTGCATTTTTGACAAGGCTACAGTTGCTTACAAATTTCAGTTAAGCCTAAGGTAGCCTGACTCTTTTGATAGCCTAGTAATCTTTTTCAGGTACACAAATATGGAGTGTAAATACTATAACTTGTATTTGTTTGGATCACTACTTTAAACATGCTAAGACAGATTCTAGGGGCATTAGACATTGCCTAAATCAAGAAGAAAACAAAAAAAACACAACCCAGACCACACCTTATGTATAAATTCAACAGACAGAATCATCATGGACCAGATGCAGCCAGCTCAACCTAAACAGAAGTTCTGTGTAACCCTAGTCCAAATATTCGTTTTAAAAACTCTGTTTTCTCCATTAAAAGAAAAAAAATAAACACAAACCCACAACCCACACAGTAAAGGGCTTTGATTCATATCCTGAAAGTTTCAGTCTCTTCCCTGACTGGCACTGGTTTTATTCCACCAGTTTAACACATTTGCTCTTTCATTTTTTCCGTAAATTCCTCTGTTGCTTTGCTATAGTCTTTCAGCTTCACCATCTGAAAGGCACCACTCCCTCCAACTTTCTCTCCCCTTTAGCCTCTCTCCTATTCCATAACAAAGCAGCTTGACTCACCCACCTTTTCACATTCTTGGCCACAATTTGACAGCAAAACAGGGACCCCTTCTACATTAATTTATGGTTTAAATGACAGCCGATCATCATTCACTGTTACTCTAGGATGACCTTGTACAGGTTAGACAAGTTTAGAAAAAATTCCTTACTGAGTAGATACTGCTTTGTTGTCTAATCCAAAAATGCAGGTCCAGAATCTCTTCCTTGAAAAACTGAAATATTAAAGAGGGATTGTATTATGGCAATACAATCCCAAAGAAAATCTGCTTCCAGAAAATTCTAAATTTTGCAATAGACCACTTATACCAACAAAAGAGGAAACTGCCTAAAAGACTTTACAGACATTCTTTAGTAAAGTATTAGGGTTGTGAGAGAATTCACATCACACATTGACTTCAGCATGGATCAGTGCTAGACCCAACACTACGCCACACATTTAGGAGTGATCTAGAGTTAAGTACAGTAGCTGCCGATTAAATCCATAGATGACAGCAGACTGGCAAGGGTAACAAGAGAACATTCTAGCAGACAGTAAGATGAACCTGTTCAAACACAGGAACTTCAAAATACAGACAGATGCAGAGCCAAGTAAGTAAATAAAAATAAAAATATGGGCAGGGGTAAGGCATCCCAGACAGTAGTAACTTGGAACAACTAACTCAACTTGAGCTTTCAACTTATGTCAATCATTGAAGACATCAGTGAACTACTTTAATATAGAAATAGGGAAAAGCAAACAAAACAAAAATAAGAAGAAAAAAAAAAAAACACCACCACAAACCACGACACCACAGAGTGAGCAATCAGCCTTACTAATTATTTTGTCCTCTTCCATTTTTAAACAGAAAAACATGTAGCTAAAACGTTTAGGCTTGGAAGAAGAAATGTAGGTAGGAGTAAAGAACACACCAGTGGCAATGGGAGAGAGACATGAAAAAAACAGCAATAGAAGGCTAAGATACTTCTGTCTAATGACTGTTGAAAATAAATTACTTTATAATTATAAACAGCAAAAAAACCAAGTGCAGCTAGGGAGAGCGCATGTAGCACTGCGCTGGCAGAGAATTACACTGCTGAACAACAGCATCTACTTAAGGAAAGGTTTAAGAACAACTCAAACCACAGATCTTGGCCATTTCATATATTTAAAAAATCCAGACTTCAAACACAGCTGCTAGAACAGAAATGTCAGGGCTGAGAGAATGAAGGAGTACCTTGTAGGAATTTCTGGTGTTTTCATTTTTACCCAGTTATTAGCACACAGTTCCTACATACTGGAGTTCCTCCATGACTGGAGTTTTATTTGGCTGCATCATGTCCTATATAAACCTCTGTTTTTCAGAAAAAAAACCACCACCACCACAACAACAAAACCCACCCACACAAAAAAACCCCACAACCTTGGAATTTCTGGGTAAAAGTGATCCCAAAAATGTTAGCTGAAAGATATATTTTTTTTACCACAATACTTATTATGGAAATGAAAGACAGACTTAAGTTTCAACACAGAATTAACTTAAAATTACACTCCTGAAACCTAACAGGAAAAAGAAACACAGTTATTGATGACATAAATTAAAACCATTTTGTTTCTCTAATTTCTTGCATGCATATGATCACTAATTTAAATAAAAACATTACTAAGTATAATTTTTCTGGTATTTTTTTTCTCTCTCCCCATTTTCCTAAATAGTTGTTTCTAAATTATTCACTGTAATAAAATAGACTCCACACTGATAATATGGTTGGAAATCAGGACTTTAATCAGCTATTAATATTGTAAGACAGATTTAAAGAGCTTTTGAAATTGAAGTCAAAACAATAATAGGTTTAAATGATTAAAGGGAATTAAGAAAGCAAGGAAAGTTCAAAGCCTGTTAATCACCAGAGTGTGGAAACTATGATCATTTAATAAGGTCGGCCCTATCACCCTGGACTTAAGCATGCAGTAGTGGCCTTGTCAAAACAGTTTTCTTAAATACAAATTAGCTAAAAATTCAAGACCTCTAAATACTTCCAGTATATAGCAGAAGTAAAATGTTTTCTCAGTAATAATTTTTTAAATATGTACACACTGTACATTTTTTTGGAAACCGATACTCTGAATTCTGTACTCATTAGAGTGGTTGACCTTTAGTAACTTCATCAAGGAAGAAAACATTAATTCAATTTGTGCACAACTACAGGCAGTTCTGTTTATAGACTGAACTCCTTATCATTTTAATGTTATTCCTTTGAGCGTTCAGTATTTAAAGAGTTTACTTAGTCATACTAGTCACTTTGCATTGTTTCTGTTCTGAAATCATAACCTAACCTTTACATATCAATTTTCTTCAACCCGAAATAAACATCACTTTGTAGTTGAATTAATTCGATTATAAACACAAACCAGCTTCCACAATTTTGCATTCAAGATTAATTTGTATTAAAAAAATATAAAAATAAATAAAGAAATTAAAAAACACAACAAAAGTAACATGTATGTAAATTAAACAGGATTACTGTTCTCTTCCTAGTTATACATGACTACTTGCTATTATAACTTAAAAATGTATTGTTTGAATGATCTTGTATCAGTTCTACAACAGATCCTGTCAGCATTAGTACTGAAAATCCCCCAAATACCTCACTGCTGCATAAGGAGCTCTGTCCTGAGAAGGAACCTGTAACAAAATACCATTCAGGAAAGGAGGAGTAGTGTGGTTGTGGACACTATCCTGACATTGTCCTGCCTAGAGTTATAGATTATTTTAATGATTTCTTCTAAATAAAGACTTTCTATATGCCATATATGAAAAGCACGACCAGCTACTCAGTTGAGCTTCTTTACACTTGAAAATGAGTCCTCCATTTTTTATTCTAAGAAGAAGGCACAATTGGGAAGCCATGTGCTTTGGGTGTCATGATGAAGTTCAACAGGTTCTACTTTAAATACAGGTTAATACTTTGGACAAACTAAAAAGGGCAGTAACATTACACCACTACAAACTTAAAACAACAGTGTGAGGCTCCATCAATATGCAGTACATTTCGTTACTGAATTACAACTTCGTCCCCATATTAGATCTGTTCTGTCTCTATCTGTAAAACAAAAAATGAAATCAGAATTTCTGAAATACAATTATTTTAATATCTCTAGTAAAAAGACAGGACACATCCATAAAAATCAATTAAGACACAGTAAAAGACAATTATTCTCCAGTGAAGAACTCAAGAACCGCAGAGTGAGCCCAGAATATTACTTTCAAGCAGTAAAATGCTCCAAAAGTAGGACACTGCAAGTGCTGAGGCTGTATTGAATTTTGATGGATGTTAAATACTTTATTGTCTTAAAAATGCTCAGAATTGACCTTTTCATCATTCATAAGGACACAGAGAAAAAGACTGGAGTATCATATTTAATGGAAAATGCATTGCACTATTTAGAAATCATAAGGAAACTAACAGTCCTACATATCAGTTAAAACCTTTTTATCTAAAAAAACCATAGTTTAAGATGTATTGCATTTTCCTGCTACACAACTTTATGGATGTCTTTCTGTTTGTGACAGGCTAGGCAAAAGTATCAATTCTGTACTATTACTGCAACCTAAATGAGTTTTCCTGCTGCTTAAAAGCCAGATCTCTTCCATCATCCATCTCTGCACCTGAGCACTCCTTGCAGGACAGTTCAGCTTACAGAAATTTGAACAAAGAATTGTCAGAGAGTTCATGTGCTTTAATCTGCATTCTCTAAAAATGATTTTTAACACTGACTGGAGCTACAGGCAAGTGTTACAGCTACAGTGAAATTCCAGCCATGCCGAAAGAACTTATCCAAGCCACTATAAGGATATTAGCTTTACTGGGAAAAATTAGCATATGGAAAAGAGCAGAGAAAGTTTCTTTACTGCACTGAAAATTTTAATTTAATCCTAAAAAATGAAGGAGCAATACCAAGATGGAGATTCAGGGAAGAACTCTTGAGAGAGAAACTCCTTGCTCTGTTACCACTAGAGAATGAGACACAGGGAGAACAGCAATTACTGCTTCTGGGAAGAACTGTTCCTCCCTTTCGCCTCTAGCCATAGCCACCGTTTTCTATCTTAACCCTCCACCCACAGCGGCAGCTCAACATCAAGCCCAGACATCCAAGGATCTGGCAGAGCATAGAGGCACTGAGGTATTTGGACAGTTCCTGCCATTTATGGCGCAAAAGAGCTTCACACTTTGGCTTAATAACAGTTTTCTCCCAGGGGTGGGTGTAGGAAAAGGTCTTTCAAGCATTTCTCATTTTGTGAGTGTGCAAAAACTTGATATTAAAAATATCTTCCTATTTTGCAAGGTTGCCAGGCTTCTTTTATTAACTTTTTACTCCAATTTACACACAAAACTTGGAATACCCTGCTTTTGAAAAAATCAGCTATACCTCACATTTTCTCAGCTAAAGCAGGAATTTGTAGTTGGTGCTTTCAAAACAGTAATATTTATTTCCAAAATGTTATTTCCAACAACTCTTAACTTGTGGAATTGCAATCTAGATTAAGAATACTACAGACATGGAAACTGAAACTATATCCAAGGAAGATACACATCCAAGCTCTTGACATAATGTAGACCAACAAACAGTTGCATTCGGTTTAGTAATTTAGTTGTTGTTTAGTGCTGCTGTACATAACATTACAAGCACCAAAATAGCTGCCATTAAATTCGCTGGAACACACTTTTGCAAAAATTAAGTTATAGCAATCAAATTTGGGAGAAGGTCTTCAATCTCTTTTCCACACAGCAACTCTATAAATAAGGTTTATAAGAGACACATGAGATCCTGGAACACTCTGCCTCTTCTACTGGAAGGCCAGAAAAATATAAATATTAAAAGTTAAAATATTTTCATTGCAACTACAATTCTTGTCTTGAAAAAATAATAGATAAGGTATACTAGCTTGAAGCCATGTAAGAGACACTAGGATTGAAACCTCTGCATCACCATGTACCACGTACCACTTTGGGGTTTTTATTAACTTAATATCCATAGTTGAGACGGCATGCCACCTTGGAGGGGTCAAGCACTGAATTCCGTCATAGTTTCACTTCTCATGAGGGAAGATGACTGTATGCTTACTGACTAGAGCGACGGCATCATTCTGTGGTGACCTTTATTGGTTTTCTTCCTACCAGTAGGAAGCTCCTGTTGCCTAGGAATAAGAACCAGCCTCAACACTAGAAAAGTAGCCTCACCAATACAAGGATTGAAAAAAAGTCCATGGTAATATTTGTATTTCTACAACTTCTTGCTACTGTTCACTTGTTACAGCTTGTTGTATTAGGCAGTCTTATGCTCCCCTTTACACCTTGTAATGTGCATCTCTGATTCTTGCACTGAAACTGAATCAGTTTTGCTGTCACTTCATAACAAGAGAAAAACTGAAGAAAAAATAAGAGAAAAAAAAAATCACTGGAGCAAACTGAAAAAAAAAAAAAAATCACTCAAAATTGTTTATCCTTAGCTCCCCAATCTCTGTCTGTTAATAAGACAGACAAAATCACAAGTTTAAAGTAGAACTAAAAAAGAAGATAATTTGCATGTTAAAACTGCAGCTTGCAAAAACACAGAGCTTTTCTGAGTGCAATTTTTGAGTTGTCCTAAAACATACAGCATTGTTTTAAAGGATTTGGCCCAGGTTCAAAATAAGAATCTAATGGCATAGCAGGACACACAACACAAATATCTACACCAGTGACTGATGAACTCATTGTTGGATCTCATTACAATTTTATTTTTTTTTAAAAAGGACAACACTTCCACTGGATTATTCTATTAAAGTGGGGAATCAAGGGTTTGTGAAAGATCTTTGTCCACAGCTCTGGATTTAGTCTGAACGTATTAGGTAACTACAGGCTTCATGGCATCCTGAAGTCTAAAACACAGACTTTGTTTCCAGTTACTCAAAGTATCGATGGTTCTGCCCTGACAAAAATAAAGTCAAATAGCAATTAAACAGCTGGCTTACCCTCCTTCTCCAGCCCTTGACTAAGGAAAAACAAGAACACTAGTAATTAAGCCAGGCTGCCTCCACCCTCTCCCTGTGGCTACAGCAGGGACCACAGCTCCAACAGGACAAGAGGCAAAGCACAGAGCAGGCCTGGACACGGTTACGTGATGCAGAGCATAAGCACAGTACCAGGGATCAACAGCAGCAGAAGCACCTCATAACTTAAGAGTACTTTTAACAATAACACTGATGTGCTACCTGCACATAGTTCAGGAATAGCCTGATGAAATAGCAAGTAACTAAAAAAAACCAAACAGTTTTAAATTAGTATTTAATTTCAAGGGAAGGACAGAATTCCTCTCATCTTGATACACCTTATTTGGGAAGAAAAGCTATTGAGATTGCAAATTCCCTGACCTGAATGAAGCAAAAACAAACAAGAGCAATGAGCATTAGAATTTACTTAAATATAATTTTTTTTCAAAATCTTAAGTTGTTAAAAAGCTGAAGGTATTCCAACCACTTTAAAATGCTATAATTAAAAAGTTGTCTTTTCTAAGAGATGACAAATCAATTTAATCTACAGTAAAAAACCTGAGAATTTGACAAATAATTCTTAATTTTTAACTGGACTTTTCTGTTCTTCAGTTCATGGGTGAACAAACTATTTCCCTATAATACCACAGTAATTAAAATAAAAACTCTAGCTTTCGCTATGCTGTTGGAAATTTGGGATTGGATAAGCAGTATGGGAATGGAAAACAGCATTAAAATTTTATTTTATGACCCTATAATTAAAAAGAATGCCAGCAACCATACCCAGAACATGAATCGCATTTTTTATCTACTGTATCCTAAACTAAAAAAAAAAAAATTTAAAAAAAAAAAAAATCCATCTTGTAATTGTGCAGTCAGGAAACTCTAAGATCAAAAGTTTTCCAGTACAAACAGCAAGTACCACTTCCAAAGATAAAAGTTTTACTATCTGGTTTTGGATCGATTCCAGTTCCCTACTGAGTAACCCAGCTTTTTCCAAAGGCATCTTCAGGGAGGGTCTTTTCATTTGATATTGCTGCCTAGTTAAAAATGGAGACACTTAATCCATAGAGCTCATTCACTTAAAGTCCGTGTTTGCATTGAGTCGGCAAATGGAACCCAGTATTTCATAATTTGTCTTATAATGCAAGTCCAAAAGTCTAGTTAAACAAATTTTTACTTGGGAGTGAATTGAAAATACATATAAGCTGTGTGTGATGTGTCTCAGGGTTATTCTAAACAAAACAATCCAAGAACTAGACATGTTCCACTGACATGTGTTAAATTAGCAGGTTCTCTGAAGAAATGGAAAACTAAAAAAAAAAAAAAAAGAAGTTATGACTTGCAGTTTATTACTAAGCAAGTATTTAAGAAAGTGAGAAAATACAATAGAGAGAAGAGAGAACAAGAAGTAGAATATTTCCTATTCATTAACATGTTACATACTATTTTAGAGGTAAATAAGGAGTTAACAAGCTTTTCTGTAATCATTGCTCAAGCTCAGTACATCCCAAAAACATCACAGCTCCTCATCCAAAACTTACTCCTTGCATAGGGCAGATTTTTTTGAATAGCCTTTTCCAAATGGATCTTAACTAAAATCTTTCACTCATTTAAACTAAACATTTAGCTAAAGGCACTAGGAGAAATATCAGGCTTGTAGAAAGCTCTAATTATGTTGTCAGGAATGCTAACAAATTTATAGACACGTTAGTACCAAGAGGATATTTTTAAGACAGCCATCATTACCCGAAGTCTTTGCAAACAAATACTTAAGGTTTTTATAATTTACCAGCGGTCAGATGATGCAATTTGGCTTAACAGTTTTAACAATGTTCTATGTTCAGACCCTGAGATAAACTAAATTGGCTTCTACAGCTACAACTTAAAACACAAGGTAATATAAAGAACCTTCAGCTGTTCAGCTTCTCAGCCAAATGAGCCAACATGATACTTTTACCAGTGATGTTTCACAAGAATTATTGAAACAACAGAAAATAATATAGCAAACTCTCTCAAAAAAGGGGTAAATTTTCAGGGACAATAAGTTTTAAAGCTATTACTATGTACTTTCTATACATTCAGCACTGTATAATCACGTAACACAATCCTCAACTCAAAGAAATACAAAACCCCATTAACCTCTTCCAGAGACTTGATGAAGCACACAAGTAAAGACATTAGTGAAAATGAAAAAGTCAAAGTCGGGTTTTTTTTTTTCCTCCCCTTAAATCTGGCAGCAAAGTCCATATCTGCAGCTTGTGCTGCAGATCTCCTAGTACAGAATCACCACTCATCCTTCTCAGTCTTGGGGCTCACTCCATGTGTTTTTGGGAAAGGGCTTGTTTTGCATTGAAGCCTTAATTAAAACTGTGTTGAAACCTGAGTTTTGTGAAGACACAAAGAACCTCTTCTGATTGTGTAAAAGCTATTTAGACTCTCAGCCACTTCATTAGAGCTAACTGCATGAGCAGTGTTTTGATTTTTGCTATGGAAGTTACAAAGGCTTCTGTTAGATATGAGCAAAGGTAAAAAACTGAAAATGTTGAGAATAACACATGGCAGAATGGTTAAAGCCACAGCTATACAGACCAACCTGAATTTACCGTGAGATGATGTTTTTCATTTCAGCTGCTTCTCAAGCCTTTTCCTAATTTATAATCCAAAGTCTCACAAGAGTGGAAAAATGATGAAATACGTACATGTTCACTTCCATCACAGCAAACATTAAAACAGTTTCAGACATGAAAGTTTAATTTACCAGATGTCAACATCACTCTATTAGTAAGGTTTGCACTGAACTAATCCATCACCTTCCAACAGTACTCTGCAGTGAGGAAAGGCAGAGAATGACCAAGCTTCTTGGGATCTTCAGTAATGACCCAATGCTGCAGACAAGTTGGCAGCACACTGCAGGAGATCCATACCCCTACTTGTGAAATTGCAGATCAAAATAACAGCATTTCTTCCTACAGTGTGAGAATATCCTTTTTTCATATATTAACCCTTACCACCGCTCCAAGACACAAACACACTTTGTAGACCTCATTCATTCTTCTTCTCACATTTTTTTCAAACCTTTTTTTCCAGTGAAGAGTAAAAGTACAAATCCATTTCTTGGTTTACATAGAGTTTGTATGTACAACAGTGTCACAGAGAAGGCAGGGAAGAGAACTAAGAAACAGATGATACATGAAAGCTATAAAAAAAACTACAGATCTTTACCAGGCACCTTCAATGAACTTGTGCAAAGATTTCCATAGACCCCAATTTTAAGGAGAGAAGAAAAGAAAATCAAAACAAACCACACAAGGAGAAAAAGACTTGGCTGATTTAACAACAGATAAGAAAATAAAATAGCAACTTGTAATCCTGGACAATGATGCTGATTGAATAATCAGTCTGAAGATGCCAAATATAATGCAATTTGGCATCCAGACTACTAAACATAATTCACTTTATGAGATCATGGCTCTGGTCAAGAGCCCAGAAAACAGAGTGAAATAAAGCAATAACCTTTAACCCTGATATGAAAATAGGATGTATAATTTCCGCTATATCTCCAATCCTTTTTAAGAGCATGGGCTGGAAGACATTTACATGCTTATACAGATGCTGGCTGTATTTTCCTCACCCTCCCACTGTCTAATTAAGGAAGATAAAAGGTTTTCACATATTTAGAAGTTCCAAGACTAGCATAATAATTGTGTCAACATAAGTTTGGCAATAATGATTCTACCTCCTCAATTCATGCAGTCATAGACACAAATGTTTGACAAAAGCAAGAGAAGATTTGTCCATTCTGTGAACACACGCTTCTCAACTGCTGGATGTGCACTTGAGGTGACCAGTAATGACTGAATCTCTACAGCCTAAAAGTTAACTATAGTTAGATAAATGTCAAAAACTAAATGCTTGCGAAACAGAGTGCTCTAGGGAGACCAATGAAACAGATGTCATCTCCTAACTTTTAACAGCAGGAGTATTTACAGGAGTCAGCAGTACTGAGTTTCTATGGCGTCTTAACACATCATTGCCATGTTGATCAGAATTTCTTTACCTGCTTTATTAGAGTTTAATACATGTAGTGTAGATTAAGTTATTCTTAAATGCCTGTTACACATTCAATAGGTAAAGGAATCATTCCTGTTAAACGTCACTGGTAGAAAAAAAGTACACAAAAAGCTTTAATGAATACTTGTTAGCAAAGTTACTTTCAGATTAGCATAGCTATAATTAGCAGTGCACTCACAGAACATCAATCCTTTTTCTATTCTTTCCTCTCCTACCCATAACCAGCTGCTCTTTGAGCAAGTATCTATATCCCAGAAAAATTAAAAATAAATACTGCTAGGTTATGGAGTTAATGCAAATTAAAAGGAGACCCCAGCCCCACCCCCAAAAAAAAAAAAAACAAACAAAAAACAAAAACAAAAACACACACACACACAAAAAAAAAAAAAAAACACAAATCAAAAAAATAAGCAAACAAACAAAATGCAGATACTCAGAAAAGCCAAGGACATAGAATGGATTATATTTACTTCAAGAACGCTCTCCAGATTTATGAACAGAAACGGAGGTGAATTTGGGTGTCACTAGCTTTTAACAATGCCATCAACACTGCTAACACTTGGACAGATTGCCTCTCTGAAGATAGATAAGATCTGAGACCCAGAAAACATAACTACCTGACAGAGGCCAAAGCTTCTCCAGCTCAGGTAATGCCAGACTACTGATATGGCCTGAAAAGCTCAGACAGACACAGTGAAGTTGTGTTGTGATATAAATTAAGATCATCTCTCCTAGATACAGTCCAAGAAAGGCTTAAAGCTTTCCAAAACTTGTCAAGAGAACAAAATACTTCAGAGTCCAGATTAAGCCAAAATCCACATTGAAAGAAAGGTGATAGGGCTGTGCTAACACCACAAGCCAAAAATACCCACCCAACCCTTCAATACTGCTCATTTCCTCAAACCAGTATTACATGGCAGCAAGCTGGTTCAAATCCACTAAGGGCTAGGACTGCATTTATTTTCACCTTTATTTATAATATGGATAGTAGGCTATTTAAATATTGTTAAAAGGACCGCTTGAGACTTCCTACACAATCTTATGCTGTTTCCATTTGCATTTTCTTAATAGAAGTTATAAAACTAATTTAGTTACAGAACTCATTTTAATATTCTAATTTCATTGACAATATATGTTGATTAAACTTGCAATATCAAGTCATTGATTCTGAACAAAGGTATTTACTCTTAAAAATCAGTTATACAAGAGAGTACGATGAACTAACAGAAACAGTGAAAAAGCTAAATGTATCAAATTCTTAAGGGTTTTTCCTAAACTCTTTCCTCATTTTACTAATCTACTTTCTCAAGTCAGAGCCCAGCTGGCCTGATGAGCCCATTAAACACAGCCATACAGCTGAAGAGGTGAGACAGACTCCAGAGTTACCGCACAAGCTGAGGAAGTGCAGGATTTTATTCCCATTCCAGAAAGTATTGCAAAATGTATTTGGACTTAAAGTAGAAACATGCTTCTCCATTTGTTAAATGCACTACTCTACATAAACTTTAAAATAGGGAACTAGAAATAAAATCAGGGACGTGAAAATGGCAGACAAGCTTTTCAGTTTTCTCTTTATTCACAGAGTTATCACAGTACTATTCAATATATTCATCAATGACTTGGATGAGGGAATAGAGTGCACTGTCAGCAAGTTTGCTGATGACACCAAGCTGGGAGGAGTGGCTGACAGGCCAGAAGGCTGTACTGCCATCCAGAGACCTGGACAGGCTGGAGAGTTCAGCAGGCAAAAATTTAATTAAATATGACAAGGGCAAGTGTAGAGTCTTGCATCTGGGTAGGAACAACCCCAGGTTCCAGTATAAGTTGGGAAATGACCTATTAGAGAACAGCATGGGGGAAAGGGACCTGGGGGTCCTGGTGGACAGCAGGATGACCATGAGCCAGCACTGGGCCTTTGTGGCCAGGAAGGCCAATGGCATTCTGGGGTCGATTAGAAGGGGGTGGTTAGTAGGTCCAGAGAGGTTCTCCTTCTCCTCTACTCTGCCCTGGTGAGACCACACCTGGAATATTGTGTCCAGTTCTGGGCCCCTCAATTCAAGAAGGACAGGGAACTGCTGGAGAGAGTCCAGCGCAGGGCAACAAAGAGGGGAGCATCTCCCTCGTGAGGAAAGGCTGAGGGAGCTGGGTCTCTTTAGTTTGGAGGAGACTGAGGGGTGACCTCATTAATGTTTACAAATATATAAAGGGTAAGTGTCACGAGGATGGAACCAGGCTCTTCTCGGTGACAACCAACAGTAGGACAAGGGGTAATGGGTTCAAACTGCAACACAAGAGGTTCCGCTTAAATTCGAGAAGAAACCTCTTCTCAGTAGGAGTATCAGAACACTGGAATAGGCTGCCCAGGGGGGTTGCGGAGTCTCCTCTGGAGACATTCAAAACCTACCTGGACACATTCCTGTGTAACCTCATCTAGGTGTTCCTGCTCCGGCAGGGGGATTGGACTAGATGATCTTTTGAGGTCCCTTCCAATCCCTAACATTCTGTGATTCTGTGATTATCAGCAGCTTCCACATGAAACCGTTGTCATAAGACTGCTTATTGCTTTAAATAATGCTATACGCCACAAAGGCATTTTAGCAGTAAAGAAACGCTCACAGAGCATATGCTGTTCCAGGAGACGATTTAACTTGTCTGACAGCACTCTAAGTACATAAGACTTCTATTTTTTAACTTAAATTCTGCAGAGCATATCAGGTCCAGTGAAAAGCACAATACACTCTTACAGAATTTCACTACTGCAATAGAGATGTGACCACCTCTTTTATGACACCAATTTATAAGGATTAGTTGGGGGAGCATTCTTAGGGTCGTGTCAGGGGCATTACTGTTGTTCAGAAATTGGTTTTCAAGTTATTTCAGTAGAAACAGAAGACAGAGAATGACATCAGAATAATTCACTTTTTCAAAAATCAAGTCAACGCCTTGAGTGTTCAAAGTTCCAGATGTTTTTGAGGCTGATACACTCCATTACATTCTTGTCTTTTCCCTCCAGCTTACATACTCAGGCTCTCACTTAACACACCCTTAGATAAAACTTGAGTGATAAAAGAGCCACTGCAAAACAAATTATTGTTATTATTAAAAACTTCAGAACAAAATATTTGTGGCTGACAGTACACATTCACAAATAAAAACTCTGCACCTGTTCTTTATTGATGTGAAATTTATTCTTTATCTGGTATTCCAATTAATAACTAAAAGAACTACTAGAGGGGAAAAAATTATTAACACTTTAAAACTTAAATTATTGTGAGCACTCCAAAAGATGAAATCAACTTACTGAACACTTGAAAACAAGAGAAACAAAGCGATAACTATATTTTACACCTCTCAAAAAGTCACATCTCTAAGCTGATAGAGAATGAGCAAGCTTAACATCCCCAGCAATAAACAAACCACAATTCAGTGATATGCTTATATGGACAGTAGCATAACAACTATGCATAAGGTAAGATAACAGACCACATGATAAGACGTGGTCCTGTTCTTGACTGATAAATTGGAATATTTAAAAAAAAAAAAAAAAGTACGCCTGCACAACTTTTCTTGGTGTGTTGGAGAAATGGCTTATTTGCCCCAAAGTCATCACTGAAGAAAGAAAAGAGCATCGTTTGTAATAGCACATCAAAAGTAGCACACAAATATTCATATAGGACCTACCTACACGTTACTGACGTTGATGATTACTTCCAATTAAAAGCTAGCAAAGACAGCATGAAGAAACTGGAATGATTGTAGAAAACAATAAATACCAAAACCATAAGAAAACAATGAAGTTTTTCACTGACACCACCACCACAGCTTCATATAGCTAGAACAACCAAATGACTGATAACAATGTTGGCGTGTTTCAGCTTAAGGCCAGAATCTCACAGAGATCAGTGCAAACTTAGCATTACACAAGCAGGTAGTCCTGAATTTACTTATAGGCATCATTCTGGAAACAAGACTGACATTTAAAAAAACAAACAAAAAAAAACCCCACCAAAACACAAACCAAAAACAACTTACTTGTCAAGAAAGTCCTTGTCCACAACTGCACAGATATCAAGCAGAGGATTTCCCATTCCAAACAGGACATTTTCACTGTAAGAGAATCAGTTATTTCAAGTTAGCTTAGCATTAGTTTATTGTTCCTAGTATAATATGCTGAAGACATTTTTTTAGTAGCGAGAAATTTTTTTCTTCAGTACAGCTAAGGAACAAAAAGATAAACATTTTGCCCAGCTCAGTAGTCACATAGAGACCAGGCATATAGACAGTGTGAAATCTGAGTGAAGTATCAACCTACAATAATCTTTGATCAATATCCAGACTGTAATCAATCAACAATATATCATCCTACAACCCTTTTATCAATATACAGACTATAAAAACTCAAGAATACATGAAGGTATATTAACCTATCATTCATTCAGATAAAGATTTAGAGCTGCATGCCACATTCTGGAGTTTTAAAGGATTGCATTCAGGTTGTAATACCAGATTTTAGACATGGAGAGCATCAGACCAGATTGTAAGAATTTCACTGAACAGACTTAGTTGCTATGCTAGGTCTACTCTGCTACTAATCAGTAATTAACAATGTAAGACTGTTTTAATAAACTGAATTTAAGAGACTATGGATTCTGCATTGTCAGCCATCTTAAACAGCATAGCTGTCTACTGATGAGAATGCATGTACTTTTTAATCAACTTGAAATTCATTACCATGACTTCTGCCACATAAAAACAAGACAGAGATACTGCAAACAGCTGAACGTCCTGGCTTTAACTTTTTTAGATTCATTCAGAGACCATGTGTTACATTTTCCTGAATACCAGTACTTGGGTGATAATGCAGTAATACCAAAGGATTAGATATCTAGCCTAGTGTCAAGTAGGACTGAATGCAGCTGTTCTCAAAGGCTGCCTAAAACTACATCCAAACCCACCACATTGCTTGCTAAGCTAACACCTGCTGCCTCCAGCTGGCAAGGCAAGCCCTCGCTCTAGACACCCAAGGCAGCTTCAGTGCCACCACCAAATCCATCTCTCTCTTCACTATGTCTCGATCAAACATTTGCAGAGAAAGCATATTCCCTGTCTCTTCATTCCCCAAAAAGCACTACTGGAACACTCCAGTTGGATCCAAAGTTTATCTCGATACTGAGACACTGCAAATGATGCTTTAAGTATCCTATTTTTTGTTGTAGATTTAAAGACAGGCCTTGACAGCCCATTTCACTGTAAGTGAAGTGTGGAAAATGCTGCTCTTCGAAGACAGAGACAGAGACAGAAATCCAGCTCACTCTTAACTGAGATGGGTAGCATGTGCTTAGTAAAATCCTATAAGACTCACTAAATACTTTTGTCAGTGTCAAAATAGTATTCTTCTAAATAGCCTAACCATATCTAGCTAGAAGAGAAGGAAAAGAGACAGATGACAGTTAATAAGAAAGGGGATTGCAGTTATGTCCCAAAGACACGACATTCTCTCCGTTTTAAAAACCTAAGTATTCCATCCATAGTATTGCAGGACAATGAACAAACAAGTCAGAATTCTAAAAGTGCTGAATGCAGATTTGTCCCAAACTGTATGCTCCTGTGCCTGATGTTTAGCTGATTCTCATATTCTGTGAAATTCTACATATCAATAATTTTAGACCTGCACTTCAGAAAAAAATGCCTATCATGGACAAGAATCAGCACTTAAAGAGTCTGGTATGTTAGAAAACAGCAGCTGTACTTCAAAAAGTCTCTGAAATGCAGCTGTAGTTCTGTCATTCCTTAACTGACACTGTTTGTTAAAGATACCTTTCTGGGCAAATTTTCAAGAGTCTGAACAATCTCTTCCCAAGTCATGAATTTAAAAATTCAACAAGTCTAAGCAGACATTTAAGATCACTGGCGTGATCAGTGTTTCCTAATGTGAGATCTGTGAACCACAACCTGGAAAGTCCCGTATTTCTACCATTAAAGACTTGGCTGTGTAAATCCTTAGCACGTTCAACCTGATTAACCTGACACTGGCTACATTTCAGCCAGTGCAAATCACCCTTCCCTTCTTCAGAGGCTGCAAAGTTATCTGCACTGTTACACTACTGTGCCTTTTTGTGGCACAACATGAGGTATAGCACTTAGCTGGCTACAGTTTGCTCCTCTGTGAAAAATGTAAATGTTTATATATATATATATATATGTGTGTATATATATATATACACACACACAAAATGCATAAAGCCACATATTGTAAAAGCATAAAATTAAACATCATGTTTAGGATCCTGGAGAATGCTAAATTTACAAGTCTTGGGAGCAAGAAACCAAGATATTAAACTGTTACAGCCTCATGAAGTTTAACACTCTTAGCAGTACATGTGAACCTTATTGGCCTTACATTCACTGTTCAGTCACACTGGACACCTGCTTCAATTAAAATTTCATTAATTATTTCCAACCGACTAGACATAAAACACAGTGAGGAAGCAGCAGCAATAGTTTCCTGACATGTGAGATTTCATAATACATAATTTATCTGGGAAATATGTCTCTGCAACAGACACAGAACAAACACTTATGTGCTCCACAGCCTCTTCAACTCTCATTTGAGGAGGATATTCTTGCTTAACCTGACTAACCTATTGCAAAAGAACATTCAGCTCAGCTCTGCCAGAAACAAGTGACAACACCTGCACAAATAAAGGGCATACAATTGACCATACACAGTCAGTGTGTAAGTGTATATATATATGCACATATATGCATACACGTACAGAGAACATAAATATTAGCAGAATATATACTTTTTGAACTCTAAACTAAGATGTTCATACAAATCTAAAACTTATTTGGATGCTGAAAAACACTATCCATCTAGCAGGCAAAACTACAGGAAATACAGCATCTACTTTACAACAACTTACTTTACAGAAGGCTTGGCTGTATACCACATTTGCATCCTAAACTCTTGACAACAAGCAATATATTTTAGGAGTTTGTCATTTAACTTTGGACTAAATTAAGAGTTGAACTTATGAAAAGCGAGTTGTAAGTGTAAGTTCAAGCAATGCAATTAATGAAATACAAATAAATCTTCAGCTGCTAATGATAGCATTTTTTTGGAGATTGCCAGGATGATTGACTTTTCACAAATAGCCAGTGTTTCATGTATTACTCTCATCATCAGTTGCAAAAGTAATGAAGTGAAACCAAACTGGACAGAAGTAAAACAAAACACACACAAACAAACAAAACCCCGCACCACAAACACAAAACACCACAAAACCCACACATCAGTGCTGAGCTTCCCCTTCAATCATTTTTAAAAAGTCAACAAAATTAACCATAACTGACAAATCTGGAAAGCTGTGTCCAACATCACGATTACTAATGCTCTACTGTTGCATTCATTTTTAGAAGTACAATCCTGTTTCAAGTTGGAACATTAGCAGTATTGTATCTATCACAGAATATTGTTATCATCCCATGCTGCTGTGCACTTCAGTGGAAGAGCAACATCAAAATATCAGAGAAAGTATATGATTAGTTACTGGCACAGAGACAGAGGAATATTTTGAGCCTTTGTATACTGGAATGACTTGCTAAAAAAAAAAAAAAAATCCAAATATTTCTTAAAAAAACATTTAATGTTTTTTCCTGTTCACTGCTGCAAACTTTCTCTCATCTATGCAATAGTAACCAACAACAAAGGAAGCCAAGATTTCATCTTTTTTTATGGCTCTGTAACAGCCTCACACAGCTGTAGTGTACACATACTATTACGTTCTTATGTGAAGACATTTTACAATGAGAAAGCCTTAATAAAATATGACTGGGACATTCGGGTGTCCCTACTGCATGACAGCCTGCTGTATGCCTAGCCTTACACTTACAAATATAAGATATGGTTTCATAATATCTAAAATGTTACTATTTCTATAGGGTTTGATTGATTACGCCCTTAAAAGTAAGGCCAAACAAAGCATGTTCTAAGCCTATTCTCAGCATATCCATTTCAGTCACAAATGAACATAGTTCAACCCCATATAATACAAGATTTGAATTTAACAAAAATCACGTATACATCATTAAAACAAAACAACAGTACTAAATTCATAGCATTTGAATAGCTATAAGCTCTCAACCAAGAACATCCTTCTCTCATTCTGCTTACCTACACAACATGAAAGTGAATAAGGTGACATTTACTATTAACCATAACTTGTCTGACATTCAAAGTACCTCAGAACCACTATTCCATGATTCCAGAGTTCAGACAATTTCCCTTGCATCACTGATCAGCAAATCACTTCAGCATATAGACATTAAACATGTATGTAGCCTGCAGGACTGCTCGCATTGCTTTACTTGTGTAGGTCTTAAGTAAAGGCAATATTTGGCTAAGGAGATAAATGTTTACATACTGACTTAGAGGAGTATCTTCAGTGAAGATTTCATTCATTATGGAACAATTTTCATAGTCTTCTAGAGTGACACATTCACAGATTCCAACTTGGAAGTCAAGCCTAAAAGTCTCGGCCTTATGTAAGCAAGGCTGCCACAGAAAAAAAAGCTGTTCCACCACTACCCAGCTCCCTGGACAGCTGTGCTAACTCCACAAGCTCCAATAGTGAGATACTACTACAATTTCAAAGAGCTACCGTCTGTACTCCTCGGTCAGAAACAGTGCGAAATCCGATACATTGAGTTTTGAGGGTGGAGAAAGGAGACAGGAGAGTTGCCTGGAAGGATCACTGAACTCGCAATTTTAGGCATTTCTTCAGCAACTGAAGAACTGATCGGAATAGCTACGTGATCAAGGTTACCAGTTCACTATACCCGCTGTCTTAAGATGAAGTGTATTAGGAAGCAAAAGTGATCATAATAATTATTTTCACTGAATATTAAGTTACAGGTTTGCCATTCTTCAGTTACGGCTGATAAACTGATACCACAGCGAAGAGCCTAGCCTAATATTATTACCCTGCTTCTCATTATTGGAGATTCATTTAAAATTAAGCTCCAGTCAAGGCAGGCTACAGCGATGCTCTAAGGTTCAAACCCGGCTGCCGGAGCCCCACGACATCCGTCCGCCCACCCCACGGGCGGGACGCCTCCCCGCCACGGAAGGCGGCCGCCCGCACTCAGGCACTACCTCTGACAGCGGCGCGGCCGCAGCGCGACGCCGCACGGACGCTCCGGCCGCGTCCCGGCCGCCGCCCCGCGGTTCACCTGGGGAGCCCGGCCGAGCCGGCAGCGGCGGCCGCGCCAGGGCCGGCCGGACCCGCGAGCCGCTGAGGAGCGGGGCATCGCGCGGCGCCGCCGCGAGCCCCCTCCGGGGCGGCCGTTGGCGAGGCCGGCGCGCGCCCACCTGCCCGCCGGCGATGAAGCCCGCGCGGCCAGGGAGCGGGTGACCCCGGGCGGCCCCGCCGGGCTGAGGGGCCCGCAGGGAGCGGCGCGGCTGCCCCTCCGCGCGCCCGGGGTGGCGGGCGTGCAGCCGCGAAACCAACTCCCGGCGGGGAGGGAGAGACGACAGGGAGGGGACGAAACCGCGCGGCCCCGCGCGCTACAATTACACGGGTGGAGAGGAGGGAAGAGCGGAGCTCCGGCGGAATATCGCGCCGGACGCCCCCGCCCCGCCAGCAGGAGCGCATCAGCGCTCACCGCCCCTTCCCCCGGGGCGCCGGGCTGAGCTGCGGGAGCCGCGTCGGGGCTCGGCATTACCTGAGGGTGGGCATGGCTCCCCGCCCAGCCGCCCGCGGCGGAGCCCCGGTGGCAGCAGCAGCGTCGCCTCTCCGCCCGGCGCCAGCCCGCAGCCGCGGCCCCTCCGCCTCCCGCACCGCCCGCCCCGGCCGCGACTGAGCCGGTGGCCACGGCGCGGCTGACCCACCCGCGCGCCACCGCCCCGCCCCGCCCGCCCGCGCGCGCCGCCATTGGCCGGGCGGTCGGCGGGGGCGGGCCCGGGCTCTCAGCGGCGGCGGGACGCGAGGAGCCCCGGGAAAAGGTGGCGGCGGCCCCGGGGCGCTGGCGACCGGCCCGGCGCCCCAGTTCGGAAACTCATGGTACCGGGCGGCGCCTCCCGCCCGGCGCCCCGGGCTCCCTGGCCGCCATCTTTGGTACGGGCAGAGAGCACGCACCTCCCACACACCTCCTCCTGCCCCTCCCTCCCCCAGCCCGAGGAGACAATTATGGTCGGCAGTGCCAATTAAAAAATACGTTTAAAGGAGGTATGGAAGAGGTGCGGAGTTGTAACCGTACTGCCCACACTAAAGATGGCCAGCGGAGCCCCCGGCAGCGCCGTCCCTCAGCTGTCACGGGGCCATGGGAACTGCTGCGCTCCCAAGGGGACCCAACCGCCCCCCGGGCCGCGGCTGCTCCCGCCCCGGCCTCCGCCCGCAGCCCCGCCAGGACCGCTCGTCCTTCCCGGCTGCTGACCGACGCCTCCCTCAACACGTGGGTTTTACTGGACAAAAACGCATTTTCACTCTTCCCATTTGTGTGCTGGCTCAGACCTTAACGCCGCCTCAGGTGACGTTCCGTGAAGCCTTTCGCCTCCTCCTCCGGCACCGCCGGTGCCACCGCCGGGCATCGGCACCCGGCGCAGAGCCCGTCCCCCGCAAGCGGTGCGCGGCGGGGCTGGCCGGCCGGGTGGTGCGGGCTCCCGCCGTACCCCGGGAGGAGGCTGTTACTACCGGGCTGCTGAAGCGCCTGGCAGAAAACCGGCGATGGGCAGGTACCGGGCGTTACTCCGTCTCTCCAACCTGCTAGAGGGCAAGAATGGGGACACCGATGAGATGTGGACCTGGGGAAAAAGGGGCAGCCCTTCGTGGCCTAACCTGCTTCTTGTCCACCTGACATCCCAGCACAACTGCTGGAGCAGAAAGGAAAAGCATCAGTAAAGCCAGCGTCCTAGTCTTTGCTCTTACTACCCACTTGCTCTTCATTTGGCTGCCAGTTACCGCTACCCTGTGCAGATTTGGCACTTTTTTTGTTAGCTTACCAGCACCAGAAACACTGATTCATGAAACTGATGTCAGAACAGGTTGTTTTTGCCAAAAATGAATCCCACGTTGTTAAGTACTGCTGTGTCACCTTTAATTAAATATTTAAACTTTACAACTGCCTAATCATGTGGTTATTAGCCTTAGTTTCCCTTCCTCTCCCTCTACAAAATGGGAATACTGCACTCAGAAACATTAAAGCCAAACTTTTCAACTATTTGCTAATTTTTGAGTGCATCACAAGATTCTAAAATTTCAGATGTTCATGATGCTCAAGCACCTATAGTGTCAAATGAAGGTAAGAGGAATATTTACACTCAATATGTGATGTAGGACAAATTTCCTAGGTTCTCTAAACCAGACACTCAAAAATGAATCGCCACTTACAAAATTGTTATTAAAGTGTGTCAGGGGTCTTGAAAAGTCTAACTAATTGGAGTGGTAAACACATTCATCCCCTTACTGTTGCAACACACAGTACAACAGGTCCCCATGTCCTGATGGCGGACTTTGAACTCTAGTAAAATGCGAATACTATATTTTGATAAATTATGGCTGTATCCTCTGATCTATGTTGAACAATATATTATTCCTAGTTTAACGATTTCAGTGCCTAATAGCCAAACCTCTGTTTTGTAACTGAAAATTGTGCAGGGAATCCCATCACAGGTAAACATAACAACAGTAGTAACACAGCTTGGTCTTGTTGGTCCCACCACTGTATTTTAAATAAGTTGTTTTTTTTTTTTTTCAATCAAGTTGTAGAGTCCCTCAATAAACAATTGCCTGGCTTTAACAAGCCCATAAGAATATATAAAGGAAAGCAGATATAATACATCAACATGATCTAAATTTATAATAATTTGTAACATACAATTGCATATTACAAACATTAAACTACAGGGTCCAAATTAGGTACCATCAGATGTTTCTAACGTTATACCAGTTCAGCAAGACAGGATCAAAAGAGTGTTTTTCTAAAAAATTAAATAGCCTTTCATGAAATAGCATATATGGCACCTCAACAGCTTTTGTCAATAGCACTTTATAAACTTCCAACTGTTCCCAAGTGCCCAGACGACTTGCTTATATTACCACATACCCACAGGTTCTACTGTTACTGATGTCTTTGAGGCATCCCCTACCACTATGGGTTTTTCTGTCATTTGCCAGCAAACTTATAGAAGTCCTGACATGTAGGTGGAGCAACAGTAACCAGGGTATCCCTGGAAAAAATGGTCATCCATCACTTACAGTCATTTATAGATTAACTTTATGATGCTTATGCCACAAGTTCAACTCATAGTCACAGCATGTATGTGCTAGGCAGCCAACTCGAGTTTGCTCAGCCTCTCTGACACCTTCCAAATTTGCTCTGCTTTTGTGGAGCAGTGACCTGTGCATTCACATGTGTTTTGGCTTCAGAAATCCCTGAGAGAAATATGGAATTCACAGCTTTTGCATGTACAAATAGATTAACACCAGACAGGGTGTATCCACAGTTGCTCTCAACTGCTTCTGTTACTGTACAGTGAGGATCTTCCTCACTCTATCAGTTCCCCTACGTATGATGAACAATTGTTCTGCAGGTGATTTTACTAATATGCTTGCTTCCAAGCAAGGTATGAATTAAAAATGAACTGCATCCCTACCTAATACAACAACAGGTAAGCATGTGAAAACTTTAAAAATTGCACTTTATTGAAGCAATCCATGAAACTATACATTTTATACATTTGTAACTTGTGCATCCATGATGTAGGCAATCTAGGCCTCAGCCTTGGACCAATGTGTTATGTTTTACACCACAAATTTTTTATATAAATTGTCCAGTTTACAATATATAAAGTTCTATATTAACCTACATATTTCACTCAATTTCTTCAAAGCATGAAACTGAAGTTAATCTTAGATAAACCGACCACTCTTTCACCTTTGCAAGATGGAAGGATGATCTTTTACATAATAGCCTCAGCAGACGTTATAAAACGGGACCAGCACGCAGAAAGTCCACAAATTGTCTTTCAATAACAGCATTCTGCAGAGCTTGCATGTATTTTCTACTAGAACAGGGGTTGTTTTGAAAGCTTTTCTACAGAGAGAATGCTATCTTTCTCAACATAAAATAAGATGCATTTTTCCTGTATGGCTATACTAGCAAAGTATTAAAAATAATTTTTTTAAATTTTAAAATTCCATAGCGTAATCACATTTCTTTTAAAGCAGCTTCACAGACCATACAGCTCTAAAAGCAAAGGGAAGTCTATAAATCTGCTAAGTCGTCATCATATTGCAGACAGCTATACTTTTTTTTCCTGCCTAACTCTAGTCAAATAGCCTAGCCCTTGAGACAGTTAGAGCTGCTTTGTACCAGTGAATGTACAAGGAAAAAAACCCACAGAGATCTTTCACCATAAATGAAATCCCCAGGTAGCATAAAGCCAGCAAGTAGCTTTATGTTACCACATCCTTCAAGCGTGGAACAGCTTTGACTGTGGTCAAACAATCATCACAGAAACTATTACAGTTCAAAATGGAAAAAAAGCCTCTCTCTTCTCTGAATTCTGAGTAACACTAAAAGACTTCTCTCCTTCACACACACACAAAAATAGATATATTTGTTATATAAATAATACTAGTATGTAAATTTAAATTATTTAAGAAGTAATTTATGTAAATAGAAAACATTGTGTTGAGAAAACATAGTGTTCACGTTGCATATGCAAGTTCAACTTAATTTTTCAAGGTTTTCCAACACTTTGCCAGCAAATACTAATTAATGACCTTTAGATAGCAACTCATGCCCTGCTTCTGAAACTTATTTTGTGAAATACTTGTGTACCTTGCCTGTGTAAATTCATTATCACAGCCTTGAACCACAAGCCAGAGTTTTTTTCAAGCATTTCCACATCAAATATACCTCAGTAATAGTAGAGTAAGCCAAGGTCTTGTTCTACAGAAAGTGCATTGACACTGTATTCAGCTACCTCTACGTTCACTCACATCCCCCTTTCAGGCCTCTTCTTTTTCCATTTATAAGTAATATTAGTAGATCTAATCAGATAAGTAATTTGACACAAGCTGTTTCATTAGCTGAAAAAGAAGGAACTTGCAAATGTCTGAAAAATTCACAGGAACTTCAAGATTCATGATAAAATAGTCACATTTGCACCGACTTCCCTCCCACGAGTGATCAAGCATGCAAGCAGCTCTAGGGACAAGACCAGGCCTGCTGACTTGAGGGAGGCCGCACGCAAAGTCAGAGGCGTACTTTGCTGCAGGATATTAGTAAAGCCTATTATGTCTAAACTATCGTCATTCGTCAGTAGGTCTCTTCTGCTGGGTGGGCTGCAGGTAACGAAAGCAAGAAACCCAGCCATGCTTGTGGTCCTTCCCACAACCTCCTCTTTCCTCAGGTTACACACTCCTTCCTGTAAAGCAAGGAATTACTTTAACTAAAAGGATGAAAACACCATAACAAGCTTCTCGAATACAAGAAAACAAAACTGTGGAAATATGACACAGCTTGCAAGAAATCACACAGGATTACATCAAAGGCTGAGTGAAGACAAATGTCAATCTGAACAGTAACTTGAGGGTTACATATCTGAACACTGGAAACAAGTGTCTGAGCTGTAAGAGTGAGGTATTTACCATGCTGCAAGTCATTCCAGTTTTGGATGTATTTCTGACGACATGACTTGGAAGGGAAAGTTGCTACTGTTCTGTCCTAAATGAAGCAAAATTTGCAAAGTCTGTTGCTAATGTTTTCAAAAGTATTTGTGTTTGTGGGGTCTAAACATCCATTTGAAGAAAAAGTCCATTGCTTTTATTCTTCTGAGAGCAAACACAGAAAGATGCTAGAAATCTCAGATCTTTCCTTGTACTAAGAGGTCATAAAGAGTACTGAGATTGAAGAAGTTACCCATATTTGCAGATAGGAGAAACTGCAAAGTGAGAAAAGCATAAGCCATGAAGACAGAGTGAAATGAATACAAATGGGGAAAGAGATGAAACTAAGAAAGAAATAAAGAAAGAGAAAGAAAGAGAAAAAAACCCCACACATCCTGGAGATAATAAAAGAGGAAAAAAATAACTTACTAAATTCTAACCAAAAGCTATGTCACAGCTAATTTAAGATATTCAGAATCTCATTTATAGAGAGCTGATGAAGGAATAAGCTAAATTAAAAGCCATCTTATCAAAAAAATTTAAAATGCATGAAATTAGCAATTTTTTTACAGTCACAATCTAGTGGAAGAATAATGACAAAGGACTGCTTTTGCTAACAGTTACCCACATAGTGTTTGTGAATTTATTCTGAAAAGGAAGAGCTGTCTAATATTAAGAGAAGAAAAAGAATACTATTAAAGTATTTGTCAAATTCACTGCTTCATGTAGGTAAAATGATTTGCCCAAACAGGCAGCCACGTCACAACTGTTCAATCAATACAGCAGCTGCAGAGCAGCCAGAAGGCCATAATGCAGCAGTAGGAACTTCAGAATGGAAGATTTCACAAGTTTGTTCATTTTTTTCTTCTGCACACATGTATATTTCTATCCAGACATGTACATATAAGCTCAAACATTTCTACAGAGCATGTCCAAATTCTTTCATAACTGTACCAGTCTGTTCACAGAAGTCTGGTTGTGGTTTTCACAGGCTTCCTAGATAAAACCAAACCAAATATAAAAGGACACAAATCCTTAGTAATTCTCCTTTAAAGACACAGCTCATGATGTTTCTAGTAAGTTGATGCTACCACTCAGTGACATGCAGTTTTGCAAGCCTATTTTCTGTTCAAACAGAACAGTTTACACACACAATGATATTTTATTTCACACAGCAGAGACACAGTCAGGAGCCTGAAACAACACAGCACACATTAATGGCCCTGCCTAAAGCCCGTTGGTTTTAGGGGGGATTTGCACCCATCAATAAAGACAATGCAAAACCTGCCGCCCAGCAGATGAATGTCAGCACAATGCATTGTTGAGCTGGGAACGCTACTTTGGGTCGCCGGCTTTGTGTTCTGCTCACTGGGTGGCAAAAGCTGGCCATCCTATATTGCTTTCAAATAACTTTAGCTGAACACTGTCAGTTTTGCCTACCTCATGAGAGCGCAATATTTGCTTTCCTTTGCCTGAAAGGATCAAAAGGGACTAAACAAAAAACATGTATTCATGAAAACTTCCTGATGCCACTTTGACAGAGAAAATGATGAGAAAAAAATAGAGGGGAAGGAAACGTTTGTTATTGTTGACAAGGTATGGCTTATATTACAGAGTGGAATTTTACTTTTTATGTCATTTTTTATATTAAAACATTTTTTGGCAGCCACAGGAAAGATTCAGGTTTGTATTGTATGGGAGAATAAGGTACAAGACCATCCTTGTCGAGTCCCTTACACACAGTCTTCTGAAGAGGCTGGAGAGGCTTAGCTCTAGATGTTGAAGACAAGGAATTCTCTTCTAATTCCTGGTATAACAAATAAGAAGTTACTATCTCCCAAAATTTTGAAGTGATTTTTCACTTCTTTTCTAATCTGTAGGTTAACTGCTTCCAGTTCTCCCAAGCATATGTAGCAGTGCTTTGAACTGACAACAGAACCCTCGTTACAAATACAACAAAGTCAAAGAACCTTGACCTTTCTGGTACCTTCTGTACTGGCTCTTAACATGGGACAAAGTCCTACAGCAGCACTCAGCCAAATACATTTTTGCCGCTATGTTCAAAGGAGTGCAGAGGTCTGCCAAATCTAATCCAACTACCTCGCTTGCTTTGCAGGTCCAACCCAAGGCCCACAGCACACAGTAACTTTATTTGATCACCAGCTGATGATGGCATTTCTCTTCTTTTGAAACAGAGCTGGAGTCTAGGTTACACTTCATACTGAAATAACTTGAAACAGAATTAGAATACCCAAGTCCTAACAATGTTCCCCATGTTTTACCCATCGTACCTCACAAAAGTATTATTTTCAGTTTGATCAGTTGTTATCAGAGCATGTCACCGTGACCTTTCATTCCACATCCTTTACATTTTTAACTCAGTACTTCAATAACGTTCTCAAATTTTTGAATTTTCATGTTTAGGCTTGAAGCAGGTAAAATGCACTTTTGTCTAATAAGATTTATAAATAGAAACGTTGCAATTCCCAGTTTCTTGTCTCCCCTTGCTTCAAGGCCCATGGAAATAACTGTTGCTTTTTAATTACAGCTTTACACTGCGGCCTGCCATTTATTTGCTTTCAGATCTCAGTTACGTTTTTCCTTTTCCACTATCTGCAACTGAGCTTGTCAACTATTATTAGACTTGAAAAGTCACTCAGCTGCCAAGAGAGCAAGTAGCCTGACTTTGACAAATTTAATAGGATTAGTTCTTTCAGTAAGGACACCAGTACCGAAAGGCGCTGTTTGCATATCTGTATTAAGTACATCTCTTTTATGCTATATTTGAGCAAGTTATTAGTTATCACCAAAGTAATTTTAGACCTTTGAAGCCTTATGTCATTAATCCTTTCCATATACTGAATACTTAGAAGGAGATCAATCTTACAATTATATTCATGTGAAAAATCCCAAGAAAACTAGTCAGACACTGCACCAACAGAAGCTCTGCTCTAGCACTCTCTGTACTCATTTTGATCATGCTTCCTGCATTGAGAAACTTTGCATTTTTCTGCTATATTTAAAAAATAAATGACTTGTTTGTGTGTGGGCCATCAGTAAGATTGGGTTCAGTCCACGATACTATACAGTGATCACACAAATAAGGAAGCATCATAGAAAGTGTGAAAAATGCAGTTGTGATTCGTGCTAAGATGTTTAATGTTTACAGGTATAACCAAATGAGGCACGGACTCTGAACTTGGAAAAGGGAAAGGTGGTTAAGTTCTATGTAAAAAGTTATGAAACTTGTTTAGGAAGTTATATTGATAGAGGGAACTAACATTTTATGGGTTAAGCAACTATATAATAAGGGCCTACTAACAAGCTAACATTTTAAACCACATAATTAATATCTAGTTTAAAGCTGTATGCAACTAATTGTGCTAAAAAAAAAAAGCAGGACTTCATTAAATGCTGAGATAAGACGTTTTACAGCACCAGCTGCAACCTTGAGGAGACAAGATAGCCAAGATTTACAGCAAAAAGGGGGCGCCAGTCTGGTTTCAGTCGGTTTGGTAGCGTGGGTTCCAGCCAGTTCCTCCTAATGAGCCAAAGGTAAAAAGTCCACTGTGACAAAGCTGAAGGAGCCTTCATCCAAAGACCCTTCCTCAAATTCACCAAGTGACATTGCGCAGGCGCAACAGGGGAGGGTCAAGGAGGGGAATATGTAAATGGTTACCTGAGACTCATTTTAATAAAAAGCGGGAAATGTCATTAATATGTATAGGCGTTTCTGGGGTCATTATGAATATGTAGTACCATACTGTATTTAAGCACACTTCTTATTGTTTAAAGGTGTGCGTGTTGGGCGGAGTGAATCCCCCGTGCACCCAGCGCTGTTTTGCTTATGCTCTAATGAACACAATTAAGGAATTGGATTAAACGTTGTTTATCCATAGAAAAGCGTAAGTTATTTATTTCAAGAGCACAGATTATTTAAATATGAAAACACTTAATATTCCACGTGTCCTGAAAATGTTAATGAGGATTTTTGGATAACTAAATTCCTGTCTAACAGGGACAGAGACCTTTTCAAACGCATTAATCGGGGCTTTTAGAGGGTATTTTTCAAAGCCGAGGAACACCGGGTGCCAAAGCCAAGGTACCGGCTGCTGCAGCTGCAGGCAGCGTTCAGTTCCATCGCACTCCCACCCAGGGGCTCAGAAGCGCGTCTGCACGAACCGGCCCCGGCCACAGGGCACAGCGAGGGCCTCGCACACCGGGCGGTACCGTCCCCGCGTCTCCTGTGCCGCGGCAACCGCGCTCCCGCCCTCTCGCCGCGGGGCGTCCAGCCCGGCGGCGCTCCGGGGTAAATGCCGGGGCCGGGCACCGGTACCCGCGGGGCGGCTGCCACGACGGCGAGAGCGGCAAGCGCAGGAGAGGCAGAGGCAGGAGCGGCACAAGCAGGGGCGGCAGGGGCGCCGCAGCAGCGGGACAGCAGCGGGACGGCCCCGCCGCGCGGCTCCACGTGCGCCCGGCGCCGCCGGGAGGGGAGCGCGGTCCCGCCGCCCCCACCGCACCGCCCCGCGCCCAGCCCGGCCCAGCCCAGCCCAGCCTGGCGCGGCGGGGCCCTCCTGGCGTGACTGTGACTTTGCACGTGTCTCGTCCTCCGCCGGGGGCAGCACCGGCGGCGCCCAGTCCCCCGCCGGTATGCGCTGGGGCTTCTCCGTGAGGAAGAGCCCCTCCCGCGGCCCCGCCGCCCGTTACCTCAGTTGCTTTTGCTCCAGCTTGAGCTTCTTGGCTTGCGGCTCCTCTGCTGCCATCTTCGCGCTGGCTGGCGTGTGGCGCGCTTCGCTCGCCTCGGCCCGCCCGCCGGCCCCGGCCCGCCCCGCCGACCGCGCCGGCACCGCCACCGGGGGGCGGGGGCGGCGGGGCGGGCGGCTGTGCCGGGCGCCTGACGGGTAGGGGAGACCGCGCCGCCCGCCGCTCCTGCCTAGCGGTGCGCCGCCGCGCCGCTTGCCCGGGTGGTTTTAGCGCCTAGAGACAGCGCCCGCCCCTTGCCCACCGCCGAGACCGAGGGGCACCGGCGGGCGGTGGGCGGCTGGCAGCGAGGCCGGCAGGGCTGGGGGGGGGGGCGCCCGTTATCCGCTGCTCAGCGCAGGCAGCGCCCCGGCCGCCTGCGCGTCCGCCGGGGGGCGGCCCCGCGCGCTGCCGGGCCTCGCCGCCATCTTGGCCGCTGCCCCGGGAGCGGGACGGGCCGAGCCTGGCCGGGGCGAGCGGGCCGCACCGGGCCGGGGGAGGTACGTGGGGCCGGGTGGGGGGGCCGTTGGCTTCCGTGTTCGGGGGACGCGACGGCCGGCGGGACGGGGCGGGCCTCCGCGCAGCCGCGAAACCCTCGCCCGGCGGGAGTCGCCCGTGCCCGGCCCCGCACGCAGCCGCCGGCAGGTCTGGGTGGCGGGAGTCGGGCCGGGGTGACATTCCTGTCAGCGGCGGTGGCGGCAGATTGCCCCGGAAACCCGAGACTTCCCGTTTTAGCGACGTCCCTTTCCATTGTTCGGTGTCCATCCATATACTGAATTATTTCCGTGTGTGAATAAAGCACCTGTTTGTGTGGGCTCTGGTGCGTGTGAGGCGCCGCTCGGCCTGCGCTGGAGCGGAGGCCCGGCCGGCGCCCTCAGAGCGGTGGGTGCGCGGGGGCTCAAGGGGATGATCTGCACAGGTCAGTCCGGAACGATAAGCGGGAATGGGGCGGGATCACGCACAGGGAGGTAATTGAGTTTAGTTTTTAGGGGAGGTGGCACAGGGACTGCGGGAGGGATGATGCGGGACTGCCATCCACGGCAAAACCTGCAGCCGGGAGGGGCAGGGGGGCAGCACCCAGGTCGCCTGAGTCTTTCTTCGGCAGCACTGCTGCGAACATGGTGGTTCTTGCCATGATGTACTTGCTTAATTAGCAAGGGGCCCCTTGAGTGTAGATCTGCATAATATGCGCTGGAAATGAATCCGTTATCATCCATCACTGTGCATCGTACATCGCTTTTGCCCTGGCCAGTACCTAGCAGGGTAATTGAGAGGAGGTTGTCGCTGCTTTTCTTTTGTTTCAGTGCTAATCTGCCTTGAAGTTGCAGTGCACTCAGCATCTTTTCAGTATGGTGATTTGTACCCATTAGATGTTGATCAGACTGGAGGAGTAGCTTCACCATTAAATGTAGCTATTGTGTAAAGAACCAGGCAAAAAATCATACTTGAATTATGAAGATTCGTGTTAAAAGAAGGCAGACTGCAGTATGGGATAGGAAAAACTATTTTGCAAGAAAAGCACAAGAAAATCACTCATGCAAGAGGTAGAATGATGGAAGCAGTGTTTTACAAAAGAACTGACTATTGCAACCATGAGAGTGATTCAGCTGGCAGTTCCCAGCAGGTTTGAATAGTACATAGCTTCTCATTTATTTTTTAGAAAATCTGAATGGTATTTCACTGTAAGTGTCTAGGATTTAATCTGGGGTGTTTGGGGTGCTAAGAAAAACACAAGCAAACCTGGTTTTGAAGAAAAAAAAAAGAGGGACAAGCAGATTCTTTCCCGACTATGTGTGCATACCTGAAAATTCCTTGCAGATGGAAAATTAAACATTAAGACCACTCCATGCCCTCTAGTACTTAATTTTTCTGTCCCTTGTCCAGAAACGAAATTTCCTATTGTGCAAAATAGCTATGCATCAGCTAAGTCCTAATTATTTTTTCGAACAAAGCTCTCCTTACAAGCAGTTGTGCATTAAGAATCTTAAATAGAAATATTGTCATGAGGATTCAGGAAAGAAAAATTGAAGTCCTTGTGGTAGAATGGTCTGAACAGAGGGTCACAAGTGGCAGCAATACTTCATGGCTGTAATAGTGGGAGGAAACCAAATTAAACCTTTTTGAAATGTTAAATTCCTTCCTTTTATTTCCTCCCAATTTAAAGCTTCTCATATAGCTTTCAAAACTTCATTAATACTCAGAAAATAAGTGTAATTTTTTTATGCTTACTCAACATAATGCATGAGAGGCTGCTTTTTAACAGGAACTTCGTAGAAGATTCTTTAAGACTTAGTATTTGAGAGCCTGATTTTATTCATATACAATGGAAGAACTAAAGAGTGCTGCTCTGCTCTCTTCCTATGGAAGAGAGGTAAAAGTGGTTCTGTGCCTTCTTTCTACCATCTGCATTTGGCCCAGTTGTGGTGGAGTACGCACACATTAGTAAGAGCTGTCATTTACAGCAGAGTTCCACTGATAGTTGCTGGCTCTGATCTAGTATTTCAGTAGTGCATGGCTCTTTGGCACTGTGCTTGTCCTTTTTGGAACCTTGAGTGCCTCTTAAAATAGAGCCTGTGAAAAGGAGCAGTATAAAGCTGGTGGCACTGTCACCCCAGCTCATCAGACTTACTGGAGCAGTGAATTGGGAGAGCACAACGGAAAACATCTTCCCAAAGAACTACTGAGATGAGGCTTTTATATGCTTTGATCAAATGCTGCTGCCTTGGCCGTTCAGAGTTCTCCATGGTTTGGCTGGCGTATGATCCTAATTATCAGTCTGTTCCTGAAAATCCCATTGACAGTAAAGGCCTGTGTCCATTTGTCCCTCTCTGTCTCATCAACACTGCTTTCAGAGGGAGAATTTCTTAAAGTGGTCTCTTGGTAGTCCTAAAGCAGCTGATTCGGCTGTAGATTATGGTAAAAATGTTCCATCTTCATGTAAAAATGTAGTTTTACCAATGAATTTTTAATTGTTTTGGTGGGGTTTTTTTTCTAAGAAACTCTTGCTTTTTCAGCTTTTACACTGAAGCTTTCTGTTCTTGCAGGTCCCAAAGGGAACTGCAGTTATTCAGGATCTAATACTATTGGATTATTCAGGATCTAATATTGTTCTGCTGGCAAGAGATGGAACTATCTTGCCAGCAATTAGAAGATTTGTACTGGAACTAAATTGGACAGTGGCGCCATGCAAATGAATTATTGGAAAGCTCAACAGTCAGTAGATGAAATGCTGCACAAGTTCTTATGCAGGCTGTGACTGTTATTGGTTAAAGCACGGAGGAAGTTAGAAATTTGTTATGGATACGAAACACCGATTTGAGACAAATTCAGGGTATTCTCAAAGGACTACTTCCTTATAAAAACAATTCCAGAAAGTTGCTAACAGTGTTTTAAATGAAAGTAAAGATAAATAAATGTATGCTGAGCATCAGGGAGGCAAAGTGTTTAGCCTTTAATAGGGATGATCTTGCTGGGAAAATATCTGATTAGTTGTACAGACACAAGCACTTCATGATGTTAAGTTAGAGTTGATTTGATTATGGGGGTTTTGCTTGACTAACGGGGATACTAGGCAATTCTTAAGAAGGGTTGCAAAAAATGTTATTAATGTGCAGACACCTAAAATGTGGGCATCTTAGAAGTAAACAGATTAATGACACTTGAACAGCAGCAGTAAGATATGCTAACAATGATAGGAGCCTTACAAAACCTGTGAAATTACAGAACATTCACATTTTAGGAAGATATGAGACTTCCAGGTGTTATCAGTTTGAATCACAACTTCTAATGTTGTGTTGGGGTTGGTCCAGCTAGTGATATGCCAGAGTTGCCATGTTTGCTGTCTTGAAAATGTCATTCAAGTATTTAATAGTACTTCTTTAAGTTTGCTGTTTTAAGGGGCAGTGAATGGGGTTGGGGAGGTGGGGACCAAACATTGTCTGTCTAGTTCTGCCACATCTGTGACACATGTTGAATTTATAGGAAAAAGCTAAACTACTGACCAGCTGGTTGTGACAAAAATACTACCTTTAAAATAGAACTAGAACTGCCTGTCGTATCTTGTTTCTCCAGGTTACTTTAAGCATTTTATTACTTTCCATTCACTTGTCACTAGAAGTTCATTTCCACAAACACATAACAGAGGCTCAGACAGTCCACCCCCACTAATCCCTCCACCCTTCAGAGCAGCTACACCATATGCAGGGAACATGGAAGCTGTGGAATACTTTCCCAGTGAAGGCCCCGTTTTGAGCCATTTTTAGTAATTATTACTAGCTCTAAAGGGCATTGCAGAGGTCAGTGATAAATTCCTCACTTCCTGGTTGTCAGAGCTTTGACTGTAACTCAGCTCAGTGTTACAGAAGAGCAGTTGCTAACAGTATTTCTGCATTAATTACATTTTTGAGTACTTAATTGTAGTTAAGGACAGGCACATGCAGTCTTTTCCCTTGCTTGCAGCTTCTCCCTCTTGCCAATGAGCTCCACTTTCCTGTTGTGAGCCTGCTGTGACTTCAGTCCAGATGTTTCAACTGCCAAGAGACTGAAAAAACAGTAACATTGAAAAATCCAGATTTAGTCAAAAGAAAAGATACAGACTTGGAAACAGAGTATGCAAGGCGCCTTAGATAAGATATTTAGTTATTCTGTGAGGACTTCAAATTCTGGTAGGATGGAAATGACTACAAGGTATCACATGGAGTTTGGTGTGTCAGAGCAAGGATGGGAAGTCTTTGAGAAGTTGCAAAACCTCTGGGGGGCTGCTTGTTGCTGCAGTGTCTGCAAGATGCCTTTAAGTCAGGCAGTAGTATGGAAGGCTGTCGGCCTCCTAAAAGGAGCTT
The DNA here is from genome assembly GCF_964273445.1 of Streptopelia decaocto. Lineage (NCBI taxonomy): Eukaryota > Metazoa > Chordata > Aves > Columbiformes > Columbidae > Streptopelia > Streptopelia decaocto. The sequence continues at coordinate 49,735,396 of NC_138659.1, forward strand.
GAATGGCGTGCTCTGGACTAAAGATGCAAATAATAATCCTTGTATGTTGTCAGTTTGCTTCCTAGGTAGGCCTAAAAGCAGAGAGGTGGGAGACATGTCCTTTTGAAAAAGTCCTAGAAGCACACCTTCAGTATTTTACATAGAGTGGTTTTATGCTGCCGTCTCAAAGTGGTGTATGTGTTCGCTGCTGCACAGATTCTCTCATGATTCTTAAATTTTGGTGGTGTGCTTTTGCTACTATTTTTTTAAACTTACAAACTTTGGTTCAAGACCCTTACCCTTGAAGTGTCGCAGCTCTTAACAGGCTTTGCTGCTTGGCCGCAAGTATTAACTTGACCTATTAGTGTGAGGAATCTTACTGTTACTAGATTGATTTCTTATGTTCAGCATTTTTTAATATTTTTTTCTTCGCAAATCTAATGTTCTGATGAGATAGAAGAGGGTAGGGTACTGAGAAGTGAATTCAGGAATGTATATGTATCTGAAATGAAATCTGGCACTCAAGAAATAGAGTAGCAGGGAAGTATTCAGTATTGGGAGCACTCTAATTTTTGTGAAATAATAGCTTACATAAGATATTTTTATAGTAGTACAAGTTGTAAGATAACCAACATTAAATCTGTCTTTAATTGGCTGGTGCCAATTGTTTGACAGTGTATAGGATAAATCAAATTACTTAGTCTCATGTATAGCAGACTGATGGCTCTACTGCTGTAGGAGCTTCTTTAGTATAGTCAGCACTGGCAGAGGGAAGTGTCCAAACTGAGCTGCCCATTGACGGAAAGGCCAGGGCTTGTGCCTGTGGGTCTGCCTGCTCTGCACTTCAGCTGCAAGGAGGGAGCTTTGGTTTTCAGAGTACTGCTAAAAGTTGTGAAGGGGGAAATGAGTATGTGAGGGGCTTTGAAGGGAACTCAAGCTAGAAGCAAAATAATTATGTATCAAGGGGAATCCTAGGTAGGATTTGACCACTCTGTTCCCACAGATACTGCAAAGCTGTCATCTGCTGAGCATGGTCCCCTGGGTCAGTTTGCTTCTCCAGTTCACCATGAGGCCACACAAACGTGTATGTTGTATGAATACAGCCAGTACCTGGCCACCTTGGGGCAGATGAGTAACGAGGGCCCATGGACCAACACTACTGTCCTTTGTGGCTCCCTGTGTGCTCCCTCAATTGCATATCTAGTCATGGTCTAACATCGTAAGTGGAACTTACAGCACAAGCAGAGGCCCTGCTAACACAGCTGTTTCACATGCCAGGAGCTTGCTGCTGCCTAAAGGTAGCAATTATGCTGGACTGCTCCACTGCTGTGCTTGTTAAAAGTATATCGTGACAAATGCAATTGTTTCTGATTAATACAATCTGTATGAATGTTAACAGCAGGACAACTTAAAAGCTTAAAAAACTTAAAAACTTAAGCTTAAAAGCTTAAAAACACTCTGTCACACATATCTGATGTACTTTGTCAAAGTATTGTCCAAAGCTGTCTGCAGCCCAGCATAGCTGGTCCACTGTGGGCTGTAGATCAAGTCCTCTGGAAATGACATATTAACTGGTGCTGCTTGTATGGAAACTCTCCTATGCAGCTTTGTGTGCATTTACTAGGAAATGAGTTTTCTATTTGTTAACAGATATGCTATTGTATCCATATTAAAATGTACAGAGAACTATTCTAAGCTTTATAGCTGATCACCTTCTTATGTTTGGGCTGTCTTGGTGTGGAACAATACTGACATTCAGTGGTTGATTATACTTGCCACCATTGTGTGACTATCCAGGAGATTTTGGAGGGTTAGAATGTTCAGCACTGGCTAAATTCAGAACATGTTTAGTTAAACTGGATTAAAGCAATTGTGCTAAGGCTCCTTTATAAGAATTCTGTGCTTACAGTATTAAAATTGTCTGTTTTTTTAACAAACTAAATTAGAGATTAATTTGGTCTGGGAGAGATACAGCAGAAACATGCAATAACACTTAGTAGCTTTGTGTCCTTTCCCACTCTTAAGCAAATTGGCAATCACAGTTTCCAAAAGAACTTCTTCTTCATACAGTGTATTGGCTTAGTTGGATTTTTCTGTCCATGTTTTGACTATTGGTCTTTTTGTGTCTACCGCCAAAGACAGCGTGCTCTCAGCAGGAGATATCTAAGACCTGGCAAGGCCCCAGTGAAGATGAGCACATTGCTGTCATGCATGTGAAGAAGCAGCTGGAGTTTAGAATTTGGAAAGCTGGATCTTGGCTCCCTTCCCATATCTGCTGACTTAGGTGGAGGGACATGGCATGCTAACTCCCTTCTTTAGTTGTCTTTTTTCACCTTCTCTTGTGAGCTTTGAAAGACATACTCTTGTTTCGTCGAGACCTGCAGGGCCAGATATTTTTTCAGTGTTACAAGTGTATTAGGAGGACATTGTAGAACTCGGGGCAGTTTAGGTTCAGACACAGCAACAAGAGCTCATTCTGGGTGGAGCTAGGTGCTTATTCCAGTATTTTGGAATGAAGCTTAATCATACAGTGTTTAGACTCCTTAGTATCTCTGTGAGACTGGGCTATTTACATCTAGATGCTTCTATGCCTTCCTCACATCTGTGTGCCAGAGTTAACATTAGCAAAGGAGCAAATTTTATCTGTGTTTTATGGCATGATCCTGGCCAAACGTCCTTAGGTAATTGAAAACTATGATAGGTTTTTGGTAGGTAGGTTTGGCTTCTCTTGGACGTGCAGAGTTGACAGTGATCTTCCTGTTTTGAGGTGTGGATGCCCAGTAACTGTTTGATCTCTTTCCAGTCATGTTTGAACTCCTCCAAAGGCTAAATAAACTTCAGTTCAGGATATCTCCACTGCTATCATCTCCCCTTTTCCACTACCTCCTCTCCTCCAGCTCTAGTACTTTCTGGCAATGTAATAACTTGTATCAGAAAGCTGATCTGACCAGAAACTCTTTTTATTTTCTGTGTCAGTTTATGGCTGGGCCAGTTTCCTGCTGTAGGTAATTGCAGGGCCACAGAGCAGCTCAAATCAATACCTGGAAGGCAAAAGGGAAGAATAGCCAGTGGCAAGAGCAGCTTTTTCAATTACAGAATGAATTTATGCAGGATACAAGTACCAGGTTTACTTCACCGTGAGGAAAGTTGGGTTACAATTTGTTTTGTTTTCTAAGCCTGACTTTAAACTTGGACCTTATTTTTGTTAAAGGATGGTTATGCTGCAGGTCAGCCAAAGCATTATATCTGTCTGATGTAAAGGCTAAAGTGATAAACTGAAGTCTGACAGCATGTCTCTTCTGTATATGTGAAGAAAATAGCTTAGTCACTTCATTTGAATCAACAGCTTAGTTCACTTATTATCTCATTCGAAGCTGAGAAATGGACTGCAAAATAGGGGGTTTTTTTTCTTTTTTTTAAAAAAAGCAGATAAGCTTCTTGTCCCATGACTAAAATGATGAGTGGCTGAGGCATGCTATTTGTGAATCTTTAAAGATATGACAAAAAATCATGTGTGTTATCTGCAGTTTACACTTCCCTTTTTCTTGAGTTAGTGTTTCAGTGTAGAACATTTTATGTAAACACATTTCGTGTGTGTTAAGCACATTTGAGGCAATTTTATTCTTTAACCTGATTTAAACTACTGGTTTTGTGTACTTTTAATGAATTCCAACCCTTTATCCAAGTGCAGCTTGGCATAGATCCTAAGTAAAAGACTAATCAGCCAGAAAATAAAAAACACTCTTCTAGTTCAATAGCTCAAAGCTGGCAAGCTAAAGAGCTATATCCTTAAGGTACAATTCTTAGTTATGTATAAAAGTTACGCAAACTCCTCTACCATAGGAAACTTTATGTGTAAGTTACCCTTACATGTTGCCAAATATGTTTAAGTGAGTGCCAACTCAGGAGAGTTAGCTTTTCTTTAAGAAATAAATAACAAAAAACAAATAGGGATGAAAGTAGTAATCAAGGGTGCTAGCTGCTTGCTTACATTGTGATATATGTTAGTGACTCAGTCCACTGTGAAGTATTTTGTGGTTGAACATTCCTCTAGATAAAGAAAATGCAATTTAAAGAAAAACAGCAAAGCAGATATTTTTCTTAATTTCACAGTGCATGTTAATAAAGAATAACTGTTGTAAGAAAGGGAATCTGGGAGAAGAAATAATGTCAGCCCTTATATCTTTTTGTTTATTTTAACTTCTTTGAATGTGTTTCCAACAGAAAATGATCCACAGCCTGTTTCTTATAAACTGTTCCGGTGACATATTCTTGGAGAAGCACTGGAAGAGCGTTGTGAGCCAATCTGTGTGTGATTATTTCTTTGAAGCTCAGGAGAAAGCAATCGATGTTGAGAACGTGCCTCCCGTCATCTCAACGCCACATCACTACCTCATCAGCATCTATCGGGATAAAATCTTCTTTGTGTCTGTCATACAGACGGAAGTGCCACCACTCTTTGTAATTGAATTTCTACACCGAGTAGCAGATACTTTCCAGGTCTGTCACCTTAAAATAATTTTAAATCTGAAATAATTCCAAGGGAATTTTTGTATAAACTTCTTTTAAAAAAAGATAATAAACCCTCCTGTCAGTGACTTTTCCCTTTTAAGTTAAACACTGTTTTAAAAGTTTTTTTAAAGATTTTAAACACTGGTTTAAACAGTGTACAGAGGAAAAAGAGGTATATGTTGTGTACTCATTTGATTTACAGATAACCAGTGCATATGCACTGCAAACCAAATCCCACATTGTAAATGCTGTCTTTTTTTTCTGTAAGCTTTGGTACTGCTCGTGTTAAATGGATGAACAAGAAGGAGCATGCAGTCATGAAGGACTCTGGAGGGATGAAAGAGATGCAAAGTGCGAGTCAGTTTTTAACCTGTTTCACAGATACTGTAAATAAAAGCTCCTCTGTGAGGATTAGGCATTGTCAAAAGTTAGTCTCCTTATTTTACAAGAGCCTTCTAACTGAAGATATGTTAATGTCCACAAGTGGGAGAACCTTTGGGACATATATGCTACTAAACTACATTACATTAATTTCACTGTTCATGCTGTCTTTGTTTCTAATTAGGTGATAAATAAATGTAACCTTAACATAAGATGCAATCAGACTACAGAAGTATTAATAGCTGGAATTTCTGATCTGTTTGAGAGTGTCTGTTAAAAAAAAAAAACGAAAAACTCCAACAAACTTTTGCAAAGCATTTTAATAGGAATAAAAATCCTCTCCTTTGTAATCTCTGATTTGTTTAGGATTACTTCGGCGAATGTTCTGAAACTGCAATTAAGGACAATGTAGTTATTGTGTATGAACTTCTAGAAGAAATGTTAGACAATGGCTTTCCACTTGCAACAGAATCTAACATACTGAAGGAGCTGATAAAGCCTCCCACAATTTTGCGCTCCGTTGTCAACTCGATCACAGGTATGAAAATAATTTTCAGTGGTGACTGACTGCTTATAAACAAAGCCCCATCATGCTTCATAGCTAAAAAATAATATCACAGCAGTGTGAATCCGTAAGTTGTGGCCACTGTCCTGCCACTTCTCACAACTAAGAGTTGAATAAAAGCAACTTCCTCCTTATTTGCAATTACTGCCTGGCTGCTTTAATATCCCTAGTGGCACTGCCTAGTCCAGCCACAGCTGCTGAAGTCCCTCAGGAATAGCAGTTCCCAGCACATACTGGAGACAGGTGCTCTGGGGCTGGTACAGAACTAGCCCCAAGCCTTGAATAACTGAGGGGCATTGGAGAAGGTTATGTGTTTTATCAGAAATTATTATAGGAAGGTACATAACAGTTACCTAATAAATCTTTGCTGGCTGGGAACAAACAGCATGAAGGGAAGAAAAGAGCCTGTTCTCAGCCTCCTCCCTGCCACCATCAGCCTCCATCAAGTTTCAGGCCGTTGTAGATGGGTATGTCTTGCACTGACAGAGCCAAATGTGTGTCCGCTGAGCTGGTGGAATCTGCTGGTCTGGCAAGTGGGTGCAGGGGAGGTACACACACCGTGAGGTGTCACATGGGGACAGAGATACGCAACCTGTTCACCTATACATTGTGTTAAAGAAGGGTAGTAGGTGGCTGCAGGGCCACGCAGAGATAGTGCTCAGAAGAGCTGGTCTTCGACGTAGCATATGGGAGTTGATCTTTGAGTATAAATCTCATCAGCTTTAATTTCTGTTTTCTGTTTGTGGATTTGTTGGGGTTTTTGGGGGGGGTTGGGGTTTTTTTTGTTTGTTTGTTTGTGGGTTTTTGTTTGTTTGTTTGTTTTAATGCTGTTTTCAATGGTAGTATACTATGTTATATATATATGATACATATATGTTATACTTATGAAAAAATTCTATTTTGTTAATGGACTAGATGCACCACTGTAAGGGGAATTAAGACTCCTGAAGCCAAGGGCGGCAGCATCAAATCCTCTTGTTTTATCTAAAGACTTATTAGATTTCCCTAGGAGCTTAAAGCACCTGCCCAGGGCAGCCTGCATCTTGTCACTGTCAACAGCGTAGTGCTGCAGGGGTGGGAAGCAGCAGCCTGAGCTCTCCCGCCTGCCTGGCCTGGCAGCCCAGCCTGCGCAGTGCTGCTGCACCCTGCAAGGCTGCTGGGGGAAAAGAGGCACGGACACAGCAACTGTTCCCCTTCAGAGATGCAGCAGGAGTGAGGAAATGATTGTTGCAATTCCTACCCAATGTGCTATAGCACCAGAGTGTGCTCAGGAAGGGTTTTTTCTTTGTGAGTTATTTTACTAGCTGAAAAGAATGAAAACTTCTGTTTGAAAACTTCTGTTTTCTGTCTGCTAGGAGAAGGCCTACCCAGTAGGTTGTGTAGAAATGATAGCTGCTGTCTGTCAGCCTCTCAGTGAAGCTGTCTCACATAGCAGGACATACTACCACATTCATTGTGCTAAAGGGCACAAGGAAGCATGAGCTGTGGCCCTATCCTGAGACCTACTTCTAGCGGAGGGTCTTGTTTCCACTGTACTGGGATTCCAAGAACAGTCAGCTAAGCCCCTGAAGTGATTTTTTTTTTTTTTTTTTTTTTTTAAGAATCATCAGTTTATAAATAGGTAGCTCAGGAAGCCCTTTTCTCACACTGGGTGTTGTTAAAAAACAGGCTCCGAGGGTCTCAGCAAGGCAGGCCAGGGCAGTGGCATCACTGTTAAGGAGCCCAGAAGTTCAGCCAACAGGTCAGGGTCAGGATCAGATGATAACAGGGTCATTTACAGCTCAGTGATTGCCAGGAAAGTCCTTTATGATGAGACAGGTCAAGCCAGAAAGTCAAGTCTTTGAACCAGGATCTGGATCGATTTGGCATGTGGTCAGGTGTAGATGTGGCTGTCTTGTTGCTACAAGGTAGCTAAGATGGGTACCAAGGTGAGAGCCTCAGCCTAACATCAGCTCCCAAACAAAGGGGTGGGAGCCCTCCCTAAGGCTTCTTCCAAGTCTGTCTTCATAACAACTCATCAGTAAATCAGCCCTGGAGTCAGGCAGCTACAGCTCTTAGGAGAAGGGGGAAGCATGCTTAAGGCAAGGTTCTTGAATTGCAGTGATGAAATCCTTTGCAGGATCTAGCCCCACACCTACTGCCACTCAAACCTCCTGCTGACTTGAGCATTGGATTTGGCTGTGCAAAGTATAGTCTGAAATCGCTAAGTCTGGACACATCTTTAAAGTGCATTCATGGCACCTAATTAATGAAATTGTTGTGGTCCAGGTTCTAGTCTGCAGTTCTTGTTTTGATTCTTTGATGCTTAATTTTGGCTATTGAAATGTTCCTGTTGTAATTGAGTTCCTTTTCATTTTTAAGGCAGTAGTAATGTGGGTGACACACTTCCCACCGGACAGTTGTCCAACATTCCCTGGCGCAGAGCAGGGGTAAAATACACAAACAATGAAGCCTATTTTGATGTCATTGAAGAAATTGATGCGATTATAGACAAATCAGGTAAGATGCCTTGCAAACTCATTTTTGTTTGTTGAATGTTTACATTTAGATGCCGATAGTTAAAGGGAATACAGTCCAGCCACTTTTTTGCATGTGTTTTATATACATTAATCTATATCTTAACTAGAAACATATGAATTATGTGCCCAAATGTATTTGTTCAGTTCATCTTAAAATAGCAACATGTTCCAGGCTCCTTCAGGAACATCCACAAGAAATATTCTGTACTTAGATGTTTTCTGTTTGTATATTGATTATCTCTTAGATATAAAAGGGAAAAATAGTTGAAGTTTTAAATGTGATGAGAAAATTATCTTCCATTGTTCCTGCCATAAAGTTACTTTAGTTCTTTTAGGTCCTCAAATGGGCAAGACCAAAGCTTTCATTAGCTTTCTTCTCACAGCAAGACAAAACTTGGTGTGAAATAGCTGGACAGTATTGTTTTTGTTTATATATAAACTGGAGCCAAATATTATGAAGCATAATAGTACTCCTTGCTTTTCTGTAAATGAAACTTGATATCTTCAAATACAAAAAATCTTTAATCTTAGATTTAGCTCTGAGGAAGAATCTGATAAGTATTTTTTCATATTTGCCAGTGCCAAAAAGTAGAAAAAAACTGATCCCAAGAAGAAAACTGTTGTGCTGTGGACAGCAGTCTGCTGGTTTCTTCTTTATTGGGACAATCAGTTACTAAAGCTGAAGATGCATGACACCATTTTGTGGTGGTATGAGACAGGGAGCAAATCTGTGATTTCTTCATGCAGTGCTGCTGTTGTAGCAGTACTCAGTGTTGCTTTGGTTCCACACACCAGCTTGACAAATGCTTTGGCCACTGTTGAACTGGATAGTCATAAATAGCGGTTGTGCAGCTCTTACTCTTGCCGTTTTGAGACTTAACGAAGGTGACAATGGCAGTCAGAGCAACCTGACGGCTGTGTTACTCTCCTAGCTCAACAGGGTTCCCAGGGGCAGTAGGAGTGCTTCATCTGAGCAGTCAGAATCAAGACCATGTTTGTATTTTGTTACGTATTTCAAGCCCAATCAGTGTCCACTGAGTGTTTGAATTTCCTACTGATGATCCACTGCAATAGTCATAGCCATTTTTTTTTGTGCTCTGATGCCTTGAGGACTAACAATGCAAGAATCTTTCTTCCTTATCTTCAGTATAACTAAGAAGTAGATACAGTTGCTTCTCTAGAATAGGGATGTTATCTTGTTTCATAGGGTTATGGTTAACTGCTTTAATCTGAAATAGGATCCCTTCTTTTCAGGCAAAATATTAACCGCTAATTCCTCCTTCCTTTTGACTAGATCAGCAATATTGTCTACGCACCTTCTAAAATAACTTTTGCTTGTAGGGTTAATTAGTTCAGAGTCCTCCTCTCACTTTTCTCTCCTTATAGGGGATTTAAGGCAACAAGCTTTTCTTGGGTAACATGCTTGGTATTCTTGCTTTGGTTTTGGGGGGGATTGTGGGGGAATGTTATTGTAAATTTTCACTATGGGTTTATTTAACATCAAGATGAATATGTAATCCTACTTTCAACAAGCCATGCTTGTGAAAGTCAAAGTTATCTGGTGCTTTATAGCACAAACTTACCGTGTTTTCACATGGACTGTCTTGATGTGCTTCAACGTCCCTGCACCACTACACAACTTGCTAGTTTTCTGGAGATGGGGCACAGGGATGAAAGAAAAGATTCAGAGCTTGCATATTCTGAAATTCTTACTTGCTGATTGCTGGCAACTAGTTCAGGCACAGCCAGGACAAGTCCTGTGCAACAGTTGGCACAAGTATCATTAGCTGATTTGGGGCAAGCTGTTTGCTCTGGCTCATGTATTTTAGCAGCTGCCCAGGCCACAGGTAACTGGAATGACCTTTTCTGTCTGTGCTTGGCATGTTCTTGAGTGCTGTGCAAATATCATCTGTGCCCTCTGGCTGCACTTCACAACGTTTGCAAGGCCCTTGATAATAATGTTAAGTCAAGTGTCTGTATTTTTTTCCTGCAGGTTCCACAGTCTTTGCAGAAATCCAAGGTGTTATTGATTCATGTATTAAGCTCTCAGGAATGCCAGATCTTTCTCTTTCTTTCATGGTAAATTTAATATATATTTAGGAATTTTAATTGCTTAGGATTTATTTTTCTTAATTATCGGAGTTAAACAATTTTAAGAGCGCAATCACTACTTCATGTGTTACACATACAAAAAATAACTGAAGTTTTGCATTATATTGTAGAAATTGCATTGCTCAGTAGTTGGAATGGCTTTTATCTGTACATAAAAATACACTCACAGAAACTGCTGCACCAGGTCAGACTAGAAATCCACCTAGCTCAGTAATGTGTCTTAGATAATGGGTATGAATGATACTGAGAGTCTAAGAAAAAGGAACTGTGTAGAGTTCAGTAGCTAGTTCAAACTGCTGATACTCGATAGGATTTCACTTACTGCTTTGCCACTACTTACAGAACCCACGGCTGCTGGATGACGTCAGCTTCCATCCATGTATTCGCTTCAAACGCTGGGAGTCTGAGCGAGTCCTTTCATTTATTCCTCCCGATGGGAATTTCAGATTGATCTCCTACCGTGTCAGTTCACAGAAGTACGTTTCCATTTAGACACAATGGTCCTTCAGATACACCACCTACTGCTTTCCGTCTGAGTAACCGCAGATTTCTCCTTGTTACGGGGAGAACTTGCATTCTTGCTAAAATGTGTGTTCACAGGTTTTGTCTCATCTGTTGCTCTGTCCCCACTAAAACAAGAAAACAGTTTTTCAGTGAGCTGCTGATACTCAGCAACCATTTTTCAGTGGGACAAACTGCACATGACAGTAACATAGCGCTATCCATTCCTGGTAGTCATGGTTGCTGCAAGATGCTTTATGGCTGAGTCTCTGTGTACACAGAGGACTCTACTCTTCCTAAAAAGAATAAAGCAAAAAAGTCTGAACTGCTGATATTTGCAAACTAAGTCTGATTTGACTGGTGGCTGTTCTGAGATTTGGCTTGGTGAGATTACTTTAAAAAAAATTAAGCAGATGGATGGAAAGAGATTAGGACAAGTGATTTGGAAGAAAATATTTTTTTCGTGTGATTGTTAATAAAATCACTTCAGCAATGATGTTGAAGAGCTGAGTATCACTTTTCACTTTTGAAACAAACTGTTTCTAACTTGAATAACTGCCAAAAACACATAAACTATTTGTGAGAAAGAGCTTTATTTTCTCGAGCAGAGAAGTAGCCGGGATGCATTCAGCCACTGTCTTGTCTTTTCAGCTTGGTTGCAATTCCTGTATATGTGAAACACGTGATCAGTTTTAAGGAAAATAGTTCTTCGGGAAGATTTGATGTTACCATTGGACCAAAACAGAACATGGGGAAAACAATAGAAGGAGTTGTCATGACAGTTCACATGCCAAAGGCCGTGCTTAATATGAACCTCACTGCCACACAAGGCAGCTACACATTTGACCCAGTTACTAAAGTAAGTGTTACGTTTTTATTTATTTAAATACCTAAAACAACATTAGAACAAGTCATGTGTATTGCAGAGCACTGGAGCAGTGTTTCACACTTGGCAGAACACTTTCCCTCAGCATATGTTTATCTTCTCTTTAAAACTGACTTTTTCAAACTTAGATACACACCAGTTGTGATTTCTGGTTTTATCAGTCTCTTTTCCCTTCCCCTCTCCCTTTCCTTTCTCTCTTTCCTTGTTCCTTCACCCCTCTGATTTTTTTCTTCAGTGGATGCAGCAGTATTTTGCTGATAGTTTCAGCTATGGTATATTTTCCAAGCTATGTTCTTTAAAACATATTTATCTAGAGAAAAAGCAGTAGATTTGAAAATAGGTAACCACAAAAGCAGGAAGCAGAAAATGAGGAAAAATAACCTCTTCCAGAAGATCTGCCTGAAGACACACAGGAAAGAAGACATAGCGTCTGAAAAACTGTATCTGGAGAGTCCTGCTTTCTTGCCTCTGAGCTGGGGTTTGAGACCTAGATTTCTTAAAGCTCCTGAAGCTTTCTTGCTGAAATGCAGTCTGAGCCAAACCGTTCTGCTGGCTCTAACACCCTGCTCTGAGCTTTCTGCTGCCCTTGGAATATCTCAGTCAGCAACTGGATTTGAATTGCAAGTGAAAGCTTCCAAGTAACATTTTGTTTCAAAAAGAACAGACCTTGATATTTTGAAAACAAAAACACCAACAAAAACACTTGAAGTCTCCTTTCCTCTCTGCAGAAATAAATTATACTGTTTTTGTCAAGAGTTGGCATAACTAGGTGGATTGTCATTGCAAAAGTTTGTAGAAGTAGGAAGAAAAAAAAAAAAAAACCTCTTGTGAGTGAAGGGCCAGCTTGGTTCCCTGTATCTTCTTTGAAGTGTAAGAATGAATGGGAAACAAGTGACCCTTGGGAAGGTTACTCTGACTTAAACAACCTCCTTTTGCCAAGTGCCTTGCTCTTGGCCTCCTCCTGCTTGTGTTTAAGTTCCCGTGACCTTTGCGCTGGTTACTCTCCTTGCTTCGTGGCTGTACCTGACCCGGTCTCACAACAACCATCATCACAGACGGAGCAGATGTGCCAAGTGCACAGCCCAGCTCAGGAATGCCAACAGGGCAAAACCAACGCTGGGGGAGAGCAGACCTCACACCCACGGGAGCCCCAACTGCACCTTCTCCCAGCCAGTGGGATCATTCCCAGGGCTACCAGGCTACTTCCTGTACCCAGCCGGCAAACTAAAAGCATGACATGAACTTGACCTTATAGGTTGTTTTCCTAGAAAGCTACTTCTACTATTCTCTCTTTCCTGACAAGGTGTTAACATGGGACGTTGGCAAAATCACCCCTCAAAAGCTTCCAAACCTGAAGGGTATAGTGAACCTGCAGTCTGGAGCCCCCAAGCCAGAGGAGAATCCAAGTTTAAACATCCAGTTTAAGATACAACAGCTTGCCATTTCAGGTGAGTGAGTGGGTGTTGTGTGAAGCTGGGACTGACAGAAGGCGTAGCAGTAAGAAGTGAAGTGGGAAACCTGTGAATCTTGTAATTGGAGATGCTGATCCAAAGTCAGCTTGGTCCAAAAAGGTGAAGTCTGATTTACCCAAACCTGACAGTTACTTTTGCTGGAAGACTCCCTTGCTGGGAATTGTGAATTCCCAATTGTTTTGCTCAAGAAAGACTGTGAGAAGTGTACAGAGGAATGGGGTTTTCTTTGTTGACTTGTGCATTAGACATGCAAATTTATCCTTTTGGTGAAGAGTGATGGATGATGATCTAAGCGTGCTGCTCTTGACTTGCACCATTGAAGCCCTTTCTAGTGGTCAAAAACTCCATTAATTTTAAAGAATTCCCTCTTCTTCTTTCCTTCTGGAACTGGTTAGTTTTTCTTCTTCAAAACAATCTGCAAGTAAAATCAGAACGAAGTCTGTAGGGTAAGTGCAGAAGTAAACGTAAAGCAAACAAGGCCTCAGTCTGTAAACACTTGTGAGTTGCCCATGTGTAAAATGCTTCTGCAAGCAAACTTTGCAGGTTTAAGACCCTGACAGAGCAAAGACTCAGGTTTGTAAAGAAGGAGGATGACTGAAGGCAGTAGATGAGAATGGGTGGTAGTACCTGCCTGCCTTTCTAGGGAGGTACCAGGCTGTGGTCCTTTTGCTTCCTAGACTACTTTGCTGAGAAAAATAACACACAGTCCTTGTGTAAGAACAGAATCCTGCAGATTCCTCTTAAACTTGCAACCCACTAGTTTAAATCTAGCAAAAGATAGTGGATCCAATGGCTGGAACCTGTAAGAAAGCAGGGGACAACTTGAAACTGTTAGGTAATTAGTAGTTACTGGTATTAATAGCAGAAGGATTTCTGGTCCTTGCAATTGTGATTTAGAGTGGAAAGAATTCTAAAATTTGTCCTTTGCTTCATCTGCATTACTGGACACAAGTGCAGCAAACAGGAGCTGTGGAAGATAGAGAATGGTCTCTGCTCCTGTTTCAGACAAGATGAACTTGTGGAAAGAAGGAAAATCAGCTTTGTAGCTGATCTTAACGTGCTTCAAGAAAGCAGGACTTTTAAACAGACTGACATGATTTCTAGCATTCTGCTTTTAACTTTGTACTTGTTTTTGTCTTTTTCAGGGCTGAAAGTAAATCGCTTGGACATGTATGGAGAAAAATACAAGCCTTTTAAAGGTGTGAAATACATTACAAAAGCAGGAAAATTCCAAGTCAGGACATGAGAACGTGCTCTACTTTCAAGAACATATTCCCCATTAAAAAAAAAAACCACAACAACAAAAAACAACAACAAAACTTGACTGCTTAGTGACTTATGTTGCTATTGATTAGGTGCCAATTAATAGACACTAATTAGTTTGGGATCAAAGCATTTGTGCACAGCAGCTCATAAAATGAAAGCCTAGCTTAGTTTTTTTTTTTTAATATGGCTTTAAAATAAGGTACCTTTTTTCTAATACACCTTCACTCTTTTTTTACTGAATTGTTGTGTTGGTGAATAGTTTGATAGAGGCGATCCACACAACGTCACTAACACTACACTGCCAGTCAGATACCAAAGCCCAGGGGCCAAGCACATTATGAAGGCCAGACAGGCCACTGGAAAAGTCTTGTGGTGGCTGGTTTTGCTGCTGCAGCCGCCTGCAGAAAAAGCTCAGCTATTCTCGCAGCCATCTGCAAGCTGGCATTCCACAGAGCACCGCGTAATCCCTCCGGAAATGGAGAGTAGCAGTGAGAGGGGCAGGGGTCCCAGCGCAGCCTGGGACAGAGCAAGTGTCACTCCCGAGAAAGAGTTTCTGATGAGGAAAAAGTAATTTCCTTGTTGTTTACAAGAAATCGCCTTTCTTAAGAAGCATTTGCCTTAAGCAGCTTTCATTTGTGCCATCTGCAGATGAGCTGATAGAAAGAATATTCTGCATTAAATCTGGGAGGTGTTTGTTGCTTCAGTAATCGACTTTCTTCCCATTCAATCTCATCATCGCCACCATTTTTTTAAGAATACAGTTGCAGAGAGTAAGATCTATTTTTTATGTGAAGCCTTTGCTTTGATTTGGATGTTCCACTTGTTGGAAGTGGATGCCACCAGATTTGTGCCATGTGTACATTGGAGTGTAGCTTTTTAGATAGCACAATAGAACTGTCAAGTGTATTTAATGGTCGTGTGCTTTAATGTTATGAAATAAAGGGAACTCTACTGAAAATACATTATCTTGTGAAACGTTGGTGCTGTGGTAAACTATTAGTGATGCTTTTAGGCAGGAGACATCCAATATGCAATGAAATTATGACTATTGACTGAACTTCATCACTCTGCAACTATTTAAAGTTTAGATAGGGCATTTAGGAGCATGCCAGGTAAGCTCCCTTTCATGTTTTATATTTTTAAATGGAGCACAATTTATGTTTAGATGATGACATTTCTAAGACATACCAGTGACGATGCAAAGCTGATTAAACTTTTCCTTATACACCAGCATAAGCTTGTTCTCTCTGTAAACTAATAAGTGCTCCCAGGTCCCTGTGGGGTTCCAAACCATACATTCAGTCAGTACACAGGCTGAGAAACTCAGGTTCAGAATTAAGGAAGGGCAGGATACTGGAGAGTCTTTGTTTCCCTGAGCTGTTTGGATTACAGATTAACAGGTGCTAACTTTTAACTTCGCTTCAGATGAAGAACAGGAACTAAAGCCATTCAGGAATCAAAATTTCAAATACTGGGACAAAAAATGATCCAGTCTGAAAAAAGGAGGGGGGACCCATCTGAACACTGGCAGCAAGCCATTAAGAAAAGAAATGAGCATATATTTTCTGTTGGTAACTTTGGTAACATCACTAGGGTAAACATGGCCAGAGATGACCATTCTGAATTTCTGAAATCAGTGTAGATAAAAGTTTTAAGAACCAGCACCAGCAGGAACGCCCTGTGTTTGTGTAGACACAACAGTGCCTACTAAAAGCTACCGAGCTTCTAGTCTACCTTTTTCAACTGGAGAAACATCCATCAATTCATGACTCACCCTCCAGTTCCGCTCCATGTCAGCAAACAGCATCTTTCAGTTACGGTAATTTTACAAGGTCTTGTTTTCAGCTGTAGCTGATAACATCCCAAGCTGAAGTCTGAGTAGCCGGTGCTACTGTCTGCTGTCACACCCTGGAAACGCTGCAAGATTTCAGAACTGACACCATTACTGACACAGAATGTAGTTCAGGCAAATCTCATTTCAAGTTTTCAGCACCTTGCATGGTGCTATCAGAACAGATGACCATCCGGTCTCTGGAAAAGCTCCCAGTTTTCCCCCACTGGACCACAGCTTCCAGTAAGTTCTTTAATGACTAGATTTATGGGCACAAAAGACAGAAAAAACTTGCTTTAATCTTCTCCTGGTAGAGAAACTTTGCTCTTTTTTCATGTTCAGAATATGTAAAAACAGCTGTTCTTCCGCTTAAGTATTTCTGCTGCTTTAGCTTTTTGCTCTTCTTGTGGCAGTGTTATCCACTGCTCCATTATCATTAATACTCACAAGATGACATTTGTACAAATGCATTTTTATTGTTTTCACAGAACCAAAGAAAGGCTGAAAACATTAGACTATACAATACATTTTGGCTTATAAACAAAGTTTTATAGTGGTAAAACATTTTTAAGTGACATTCATGGTCTTTTTCAAATTTTCACTGCATTTTTGGTCTGTAGACCAATAGTGTTCAAAAAAGCAGTAATTGCATAAGGTGGACAAGTATCTCGGCTTCTACAAAACAGTTCGAGAACTTATAGCAAACATTCTGGAAGAATATCAAAGGCAACCATGATTCATAACTTCCCTGCAAACATTCCTCAATGAACAAAAAGTGATCTTTGGCATAAACAATTATGTATTAAAGGCATTAGTAATATTGCATTAATATCAGTCAAGCAACTAAACAGTGATGCTAAAAAACAACAAAACAACACCTCACAGAGAAGCCTGAAGGGGGGTGGGGGACAGGAAATGTGAGGAGCACTGAAAAGTAATACAGGAAGACTATTTGGAAAATCCCTTAGAAATAACCCCTACCTATTCAGTGTTATTTACTATTAAATAGAAATTACTACAATACAATTATGTTAAAAATCTGGTATAAACCAATCAAATGCAAGACATTCAGGTTAAGGCTCTGGCACCCCTTCCTTCCCCTTCCTGTTGCAGGTAAATTGCAGGAAGAGAGCACTACGGAAAGATCTTAAGTACCACGTATTTTGCAATACCCAGACAGCAGGAGTGAGTTAAAGACAAAGGCGCGCTTGCTCTTGCCAAGGTCAGTTTGAGGCAGATGTACAATCGGTTTAACTTCCCTTTTTAGATAACAGTGCAATGAAGGGCGGGAGGGTGGAGGAAGAAAGTCCAGCTGTGGAGTAACTGTTGCAGACAGGTCAAGGGCCGCTGACCACGCTGTGCGTCTCTTTGAGCTGTTAAGACTGAGCAGTTTTTCCACAAGGGCACTTATACTGAAGGTGGCTTAACTGTGCAACAATTCTCAGCAAATTGGGAGGGCATCTTGAGGTCAGTGCTGATCCGGGCAGAAGTGTGCAAGTGTTCCTTGCCCATGAGCAGAGACTCATTCTAAAACAATCATTCTCCTTTATGCCAAAAGATACTATGGAGTAATTAAATGAATGTGTACATATATATATATAAGGCATGTTCAACTATGGAAGGATAAAAGTATCCCAAGACTATTTTGGTAATAGAGTGGGGGGGATTTTGTGGGTTATTGTTGTGACTTTGTTGTTTGTTTTTTAAAAGATACAGTTGGTTCAATTCAGTATTCAAACTTGAAAAAAAAAAATATTTTGAGCCTCCAAACTCAAAATGTCAAAACCAGTAAAAATATCCTAATTAATTCAGCATTAGGAAGCACCATTTGCTGATAGCCAGACTACTGAAAAAGGGTTCAAAAAGCTTATGCATTGTTGGAAAGAAGGGCAGTGAGACATGAGGTCTTTTAAACTTCGATATCTTTATCTTTTAATTTCCACCTTGAGTGGCTGGAATGACACTAGAGGGCAAGAAAAGGAAAAAAAAAGAATAATTGCATGTGCTCGTCTGGTTTTCAAAAGGAAAGAGCCAGCATGTGGCTTTTTCTGGTCCTGGACATGCAGCCAGCTGAAGAGAACCAGCATTTTTCAGCTCAATACGTTACTGAGTTGAGCAAGGAAAGAGTTCCATGATTGAAGGTCTCCAGCTGCTGAGGCTCAAGCTGTCGGCAGTGTGCCCCTAACATCCACTGCAAAGCATTTCAGCACAGTACACAAGTTCTGGAATGCCTACCTACAGGCTCACAAAGACAGCTCCAGTTTTTGTTGCAGTACTATTGCCAGGCAAAAAGAAAAAGAATTTTGGACATGGAATTTTAATCTTCAATTTACAACATTTCTGTTGCCCCCTGATTTTAATTAAAAACCCCAGACCTTCCATCATTTCTGCATGGTTTAAGAACAGCCAGCTAAACTCCTGTTGAAAAGTTGAATGTCTCTACATCAATGATTGTCCCTAAAAAACTGCCAAGTAATCCATAGTGTCCTAGACTTTCAACACTAGCTTAAAGTGAGGTCCATGTTTTATATCATGACATGGAAACTACTGGAACATACAGTGCATAAAATGAAATGTGCTTCTGGGAGTACAGAATTCATGAAGAGAATCTTCAAAAGAAAAAATATATAAGAACTATCAACTGTTGGAAGCAATTTTGAGGTGTTTGATACCAAATGTGTTCTGAAGACATTTGAAATGCATTGTTTTATAATTCATGCCCTTAGAATGGGGCATTAGGCATACGCTAATCTTCAACTCATGTAAACTGCACATTTTGCTGTTGATATATCTCTTCTGTTTCCAAAAAAAGGCATTTTATGTTACAGAATACTTAACATGGAAAGTGTTTACTGATACCATGGGGTCTTTCTGACCCAGCGAAGAGTGAATCCAGCATCTGTTCTTATTTTAATGGATGCTGCTTCAGCTTCTCTCACAGTTTCCTTCACAGACTGCATGAGATTCTGGGCATTATGAACCAACATCTCAGTTGCCTGTCAAGAAAATGAAACATTTCCAATGTATTAGTAAATACCACATTCAGGACAGTAGCATGGAAGCCCACTGTGCGCGAGGAGTCCCAGCGCAAGCATTAAGGCAGGCAATTGCTAACTTCAACTATGGAGAAGTAAATGAAACAGCTCGCCAGTGGAAACGAGCGTTATGCTGACTCCCAGCAAGCGTCTCCCATCTCCCACTGTATATGTGTGCAGAGTCTGGATGACAGCTGCGTGTCTCCGAGCAGAGTTACCCCTGGGCAGCCCGAGCCGCGGGGTTCCCACAGGAACGGAGCCCTGGGGACCCCGGCACCCGCGCTGCCGGCCCAGCCCCGGGGCTGCGGGACAACGCTCCCCCGCGCCAGCAGAGGGCGCTGCCGGCGGCCCGCGCCGCTCGCTGCGGAGCGCCCAGCCGGGGCCAGAGCGTGGGAACCGGAGCGGCTGGCGCTGCTCACACGGCAGCTCCTGAGCCGGGAACCAACCTGCCGGGCTGCCACTGGGCCACAGAACCGCCGAGCTGCGCTCCAAACGCCGAGTGCCCTGAACACAGCCGATATTGCACGTTGTATACTTTTCCCCATAAAACTGCTCAACAATGCCACGCTACCAGCAATTTTTACGCCTCTTACCTGTTCCGACTCTTCATCGCTGATATTAGTTCTGCCCAGCATGGTGGCTTTGACAGTGGAAAGAATTTTGAGTTGTGTGCTGATGGTTGGGATTCGCTCACAGACCTGAGGAACAGGGATTAAATAAAACACTTCACATTGTAAACAGAACAAATCCATTATCTATTATATTTTCAAGTAAGTTATTAGATTTTGTTTTACTATTACATAAGGAATAAGCATAGAAAGAATCTTATAACCATCACGACTTTATAACAAATACTGGTAGGATACCTAAATCTTATTTTACTTGCTTTGGGAATTTTTGGGACGGAGCCAAAGTTTTTCCTTTCCTCTGGATATTCCTCAAGGGCCTGCTCAGTTAGGAATGCCATGATGTATATTTGGCTGAGACTGAAAAACTAGAAGTGTTATATTTCCACTACTCTTCTTCAACACAAAGGAATGAGTAGATGAAACACAAAACAAAGCAGGCTTAGGGCAGGACTGTGTTCACAGCACAGTATTTTTTAAAACCACTTTGGACACTTCCACCTTCCACTCACCTGTAAACAAGGCCAGACTTTACACAATGTATATGACCATAGGATCTAAAAGCAGACCTAGAACTTGACAAAGCTTTACAAGCCAAGGGAAGATGCACATGATTTACTGCCACAACTCTTGTACTCACACTAAGAGAGGAACAGAGAAAAAAAAAAAAGTATTTGAGTAATTTACAAATGAAGTCATTACCTGCAAGAGGTTTGTCCTGATGCGCTTGTCAGTGCACTGCTTTGCCACCTCTTTGGCTAACCGAGTGACTTCATCTGATGCCTTAGCAATATCCTTTGCACACTGAATAAGGGCACGCTTGTTTCCGCTGCCTCCTCTCACCAGGCGCGACATCTCCGCCATTAGCAGCGCCATTCGTTTAGCAGCAGCAATGATGTCATTACCCTGAAGAGAACAACATGAGTTAGTGTTCGTGCCAGGACAGAAGCTTCACAGAAGCCACGACTGAACAGCAGTCTACATTTTGGTAGCAACCCTTTTAAGAAGGATGGAAGAACCATTTGTGAACACAGAAGAGGTTTCTTCAAGGAACAGGGAAGATCTGTACTAATTGTATGTTTCTGACATTTTTCTTCCTAACACTCAGGAAAAAAGTTTACTTCAAAACTGGAAAAGAAGTGGTAAAGAAAAATGTTAGTTTGTCCATGGAATGAGAGTTACTGCTCTGCTGGCTAGGTTAAGATAAAATATGTTATTAGCATTTGAAATTCCAGATTTCCCCAAAAAAAGGCCTTTTTTAAATTTAAAAAAGTGTGCTAAATAGCTTGTTAAACCAAATAGCACTGATTGAGTTAAATGGTGTAGTCGTAACAGATGAGCATAAAATTTTCAGTGGCATCTGAAGTTGTTAAAGCATCAGCTATGCTGCTAAAGGATAAACGAAAGAGAATCCGTGACATAAAACTTTTGTCACTGGTAACGTGGAAATGAGATGCAACTATTACCTTGTTTTAAAAAAAAAGTTATTCCTTGAAAATAAATCTTCCTTTTTGACAAAATCTTTCCCTTAAAGATGAAGCTTCCAACAGATAAGAACTTGATAGTTCAAAAGATAATCTAGTGATATTTCTTACATTAAAATCCATATTTCTTTTATTAAGTCCATCAAAATTACAGTCACAGAAATACTTCTGAGAAATATTTGAAACATGCAAATTAAGTATGACCAGGCAAAACCATTTCTTAGATACTGTTCCCGAGAGAAACCTAGTGCAAGAAAAAGCAGACCTAGATGATCGGTTGTTAGTAGTCTGTTAGTATATTTGGATTCACCTTTGTAGAGAGTTGTTAGAAGTGAACTATTGATGCCATGAAGCATTCCTCTTGTGTGGATGACATATTAGCAGAGTGAGTTTAAGTATTAGCACAGTCTTTCCTCAGTATAATTCCACAATTAATGACCAATGAAGTTTGGAGCAAAGAGTACACAGCAGAACCAAACTCAGCACATGTGATCTCAATCCCTGTGCACAAACTTCCATGACTCACTACCAGCAAATTCAAGAAGATATCCCAAGATACTTTACAGATACAGGTGACACAAAAAGCTTAACTACTTGTTACCGTGACCTAATAGCTAAACAGTTTGCTAGTATAACCAGTTAGGATGCAAATGACATAACACAAAGCTTTTCCATGTTTTCACGTAGGAGGATCAAGAAATTAGGACCAGTGTCATTTACGAAGCTCTCTAACAAGTTATCCAAGCATCAGAATCTGAAAAGGACAAGAACATTTTTAAAGCCCTTTTTATTAAAATAATGTAGTGTATCTATCTATGTAAATATATATACACACACATATACATACACACACCCCCCTAGCCTTTGTTATGGGACACCAACCTTGATTTTCGCAGCATGCTACAAAAAGTGACCAGTCTTGCAAACATTTGTGTTTAGACAGAAGAGACAGGCTACTTGTGAATGTCTGACCCTCAGGTTAGATTTCCACTGTTTGATGGAAGCACAATCTCAACTCAGCAGCTAACAGCATTCAGTGCAGCTTCCTCAAAGAATTCTCTCAAGCCCAGCATTTGCAATACGGCCAAGTGCAAGCCAGCAACAGTCAGTCCTCTTGGATAAACTCTGCCACACAAAGCCATTCCTCGTTGGAAGGTGTTCTGATGGCAGCAATGGAGGCAAAGCACAATACACATGTTAAATGACTTCTTGAATGCTGTATGCTCTGCTGTATCTGGAAGTCATTAAGAAACCATTAATGATGGCTTCCCAGGTAGCCCAAATGAACAGAAAAAAGAACGGGGGGAGGGAAGACAACCCCTACTACAGTTTGGAAACTGCCATAACAAAGAACAGGCAGATGCAAAGGCAGAGGAAACCTTTACATATTAATAAGTGACCCAAATCAAGCTTCAATCCAGCACTGACAAACATATCTAGCAAACTTGTGAAGCCACTCTCAGTCCTTAAAATGAAGTGCAGACACACTTATTCATTCAGAATGGTGGGGCCCAGCAGGGATCAAGAGTGATGCAAATGTGTCAGCGTTCCAAATGGCTGGATGCACGCGGATCAGTCCCCGGGGAGACTCAGGAGTACCTTACTAGACCACTTGGTTGCTTCCCGATGTAGAGACTGAGCAGCAGCCAGAATGGGCTGGTTAACAGGCTGATTGGTTGGCATTAACAGCAGCTCAGGCTCGTAATCATCTTCAGTGTCAGAGGGGAGAGTGAATTCAACATCTGCATCATCCTCATCATCTATATCTACAGACTCAGCCGCTTCATTAATCACAGTCACATCAGGCTTTGCAGGTGGCAGCAAGGGTGGAGAAACGGGACAGTTAGTACGAGAAGCAGAACTTGGTAAAAGAGCATGAACTGAGCTGCTTTAGTGACCAAAACCTCCTCTTGGTCTCTCGGGATCTGGACAAGACAACTCTAGGATCAGGTCAGAGGGAGCAGGGGAAGGAATACATGATTAGCAGAAGGAAACAAACATTTCACCTGTGAACCAAAGTTACCAAAAATATTAAGAAGTTACAACTCAAAGATGCAGAAACATTTTTCATCAGAGCATGTACAGCTTCTACAGAGACTGACTTGCAGAACAACATTTTTCTGGCAAGACAACAGTGAAATGAATGGATTTTCTGTTTAGATGAAAGCCATTTTGACTGCATAGAAGCAGGTACAGCAGCTGATGACCATGGTATTTGTGCAGGAAGAAAGCTTTGCATGGAAGCCCCTTCATATGTATGTGGTGGAAAGAGATAGCAGCAGGTTCACAGAAATACCATTGACACTGCTTGCTGTAGAGGGTAAAAAAAGGTGGGGTAAAGGACACTGTAGAAGTGAGTATTGACGTACCACAGATAACATGAAAAAGAACAAAACCAGGTTATGAAGAGGCGATACTGAATATTATGAATGCTGAGAACATTACAGTTCTTAAAAAAAAAAACACTGAAAAAGAATTAGTAGAATAAGACGATTATGAAATATGATACTGTTTTGCCACAACATGTTGTATCCACTACCTTAAAAAAAAAGAGGATTCAAGCAAATATATTGTGTTAGGGCAGATCACAAGGAAGAGGTAACTGGTACAACAATACAGGCACTTATGATACAGCAGCATTTCAATACAAAAATATTCTGTAAGTTTACCAGCTATTTCTTTGACTAAAGCCAGGCATTATAAACCCAAACTACCCTTACCAAAAACTATGCATTTTCAACTGTTTTGCTTAGATGGGGCCTTTTACAGAAAAACATCTACACCAACAAAAACACACAAGTTTAAGAAGAAGTTGTAACTTTTATATAATGCCAAATCAATTCATCTTCATAAACAACATCTATTTAAGTCTTAATCTAATGAAAAGTTCCCAAATATCCCTCACTCTCTGATTTATTCAAATGAGGGGGGAAATCCAGGAAAGCTAAAGCAATAGCATGTTTGGTTTGTGCTCCATGAGAAAAATGGAGTACATAAAAGGCCAGAATCCACTCACTGAAGAAGAGTTTTTGTAAAGGAGAAAAAACAAAATTGTTTTAAATCTTGGGAGAATGAAGAACATTACCAAAAGTTTTTAGAGACTAAGTACTTGCCATCCCTCCTATAAGCATAACACATGGTAAAGTACCAGTAGATCAATGTAAATGGGCAAAAAAGCAGAAGAGAGCTGACCCATAGTCTACCATGACTTAATATGAGTAAGACGTTGTACTTGTCTTTCCATCTCTAACCCATATTCCTCACTAGCACTGTCCATCAATCCCTCTTCCACCCAACAGGTGACTTCAGAGGCTACAAAAGTGGTTTTAAAAAACTTCTTCCCCCAAAACATACTGGCAGAATAACTGTACTCTATTGCTAAAACAGACTGCTAAAAATAATTAGAAGGACAAATGCTAGGCTAACTTACTGGTTTGCTGGTCTCAAACTCCAGAAACAGCAATGAAAATAGTGTTTGATAATCTAAATGCAGTAAGCTTAAAGCTCTTTCATAATCAACAAGGAGGTTTAAGGTCTGCAGCTTGACTTTGATAAACAAATATTTTAACAGTTGCACTATTTAATTTAGAATGTAATTTAGTACCTATATAGTAAAAGCATTTTATTACCTAGTGTGTATTGGTAAGTTGCTCATTTGGGGATTCAAACATCAAAACACTTGTAGGAAGCTGAAATTAAGGGTTTTTTTTGCCTCAAAACTACCTTCTGAAATGACTGCTACATGCCAGTACTATATCTTTCGCAATGTAAAATTGTATTGGTTATGTCCAGAAGTATGGGGGGAAAATAGAGCTTTTTCATTTTATGGAAGAGACACTCAAACAGATTTGCAAGATGACTTTAGGATGTTATCTGTACTTCCAAAGCAGGTATCCCCTAAGCACAAAGCACTGAAATTGATTCTGTAAGCTGTTCAGGTTTATCTTCTCAGTGACCATTTAATTTGGTGGAGAAAAAAAGTGCAGATTTTAAAAGCCAAATTCTGATCTTCAATTTATACCTGGCAGAAGCCTAAATCTCAGAAGTTTACTCAGTTACTGTCAGAGGAAAAATGTAGTTCTCGGATGGGGGAGGTAAGCAAAAAAGTTACATTGGCAGTTATAAGACTGAGGAGTTCACACTGCTTCATCATAGCACTGAAATGGTACAGAAAAAGAATGAGACCAGGCCATCTATATATGGTCACTTTTCCAATCATAAATGCACTGGATTAACTGCAAAGTAACTTGCAGCTCCTTCCATAATTAAGACAAACCAGCTCATAATTCCTGCAGCTGGTGTCTGCAACATCCATACAGACGTTCCAAAGTCAAATAAAGCAATCAGCTTGTCAGCCTGGAAAAGGCATAAGTATTAGTGGTTCTCTAGGCAAGAGTAGCATCAAGGCTCACAAACAGCTTAGCATACAAGTCACACTTGTGTTCACAGATGTATGTTAATAAAGCATTCTAGCAATTCTGAGTATTCAAACGGTTGATTCTAGTTCAGTCCGAACTTGAAAGGGTTCCTAATTCCTCCTACGGCAGTGTTTCTACTATTTGGTCTATAAAAGATTATTCTCTCATTGAGGCAACTGACTTTGGACCAAATACGCTGATCCTAAAAATCTTTTTTTTTTTTTTCCTTTTAGCACAAGACATATAAAACAACTTCTTACCTTGCTAGACCATTTCCGGGCTTCATCATGCAACTGCCTAGCAGCCATCATCATTGGCTGATTAATAGCTTCTCCTGCTTTCTGCTCTGGGAACTCTTCATCCTTTTCTTCAGGCGGTGGAGGTCTGGGTGGGGGAACCTCACCTTCTGGAAGTGGTGGTTTTGGAGGAGCAAGCTCATCAGTCAGCTAAGAAAGGGGAAAACCGTTTTCAGTGCAATGAAGTAGTACACAGATCGGGTGAAGGATGGTATCATGGCAAGACATAACTGCATAAGCTTGTGCCTTTTTCCCATTTTTCAAGTGCTCCATGTTAGAAGAAAAAGCACATTTTAATCTCTTATTTTGAAAGCTGCACTGGTATTTTTTAGACTTAAAAGTGCTTGTATGTATGGCTGGCTAGACAGTGCATTTTCTTTCTAAGGAATAAAAATATACTCAAGTAATTTTAGTGTGCAATCCACACATTGTCTGTGACAACTGTGTATTGTATTACAAACTATGCTGCACTTACATGAAGCTGCTCAAGGTCAGGAGGAGGAGGGGGAAAGTCCGGTTCCTGAGGCTGGAAGGCTTCTCTAACTTTGGCCACAGCTCCCAGAATTCTGTATCCAGAATCCAAGAAACTCTTCTGCAAACCTGAACAAAAATTCCATTACCAGTTTAACAGCATTCTGTAATATTTAGAACTGCAACACTATGCCAAAAACCACTTCTGTAACATACTGTGCGCCAAGTACACATATATATGTAAAAAAAAAAAGTTTAAAAACAACTAAAATGTTTACATTGGATTTACTATCATATGCAACATACATAAAATAAAGCCTGAGTTGAATAACAGTCACTACAAATAGTCAAAGTAGAGCCCAGAACAACTTTCAGAATAAAAGAAATTAGGTTATATTTTCTCATATAAAGTAGTACTACTGATAACTAGTGACAAATACATCTTCTATAAATTATGAAATCATTAAATAAACCAGAATGCTGAATCCTTTTCCCTTTAATATCCCAAAGGTCTTTGATTGTATTTTAGAAGAGCAGGATTTAGCATTTAGTGGTGTGACCTTGGTTTACCATTCTGGCATTTAAATGTACACAAAACTTGCATGAAGGGGGCTACACAGCTGTACAAGACCAAATAAGCACTACTTCACATCATCTTCAGCCAGTCAAAATTATATTTGAAATCAGCTGACTGAATCCTTACCAGGATCGGAAATGTTTCCTGCCACAGCCTTAGCATCCATTACCATTGGTGATATGGTTTTGCTCAGCTCATCAGAGGCTGCTTTAACAGCCTCACGGAATTTAGGGTCTTCTGAATTCTCAACCTCCCGTTTTGCTACTAGTAGGATGCGGTTTGCTCGTCTAGCAATGCTGGTGGCACCAGCGACCAGCATCTGAGGTTGCATATTGGCCATTGCAACTTTACATTTATCAAGATCTTTCTTAATAGCCTCTTCTGATGCATCCAACAGAGATTTAGTATCAATGGCTTCATCCACCAGCCCTACAATAAAAGTTAAACGCATTAGTACTCTAGTTTCACCTGTGAAAAGGGATGTTTGGTATTCCAGAGATTGTTCAAAACCAGAAAAGTATTTCCAAACTGGGGAGCACAGAAATCAGAGCAAATGTATTACTGCAGTTTTACTTCTGATTATGTGGTACCTCTATCACAGTAACCGTGGTCAGGCTTCCTCCCACTAATGGCATCCCAAGCTCTTATTCAGCTACCGTGGAATGTTGCCTGAATCAAGAACTGGCTAACGCAGTATAAGCAGCAGAGCTTCCTTCCTCCCACCAGATTTCTTCAAGCATATTCAGTACTTTTTGTACCTTCCCCATTCATTCAAAAGGAAATATCCCTCTGGCTGTGCTTTTACTTAAGGATAATATATAGTGACAAGGCAGTAAGATTTCAAGCACCCACAGTAACTATGGGGATGGAGAAGGAGGTAGTACACAGTCAGATCGGCAGACCAGTGCAAAGTATCCGCAGTTTGGAAAGACTGAAACATTTAATTGTCTCAGCAAGATTCATCAGGTCAGTAGCTTCTGTTCTAATCACTGCTTTCATCAAGCTGTTATGTCATTGTAAACATGTTTTCTTGCCCCCACTTAATTATGTGCCCTCATTTAATATGCCAAGATTACGTGGGGAAAAAAAAAAAAAACAAACAAAAAAAACCCTGAAGTTGCTACAGCAATTCATTGCTAGAATAGCAATCACAATAAAAACTACTGGTATTCTGGTTTTCCTACAGAAGAACTAAAGCCAAATTTGCTCCCCTGCAGCTCAAAATTAAAACCTATGAAGCAAAGTATTTTGCTTATGCTATAACATATACCTACTTCTAGCATCAGAAAGCACATTCCCACTTCTCTTATTTTTAATGAGTCACTACTCTTACATATTTCATCAATCCAAACAAAAAGGGGAAAAATTCTATACCAGCTAGCTAGCCACAAGTATAGTCTTTAACAAGAATTCCTACTTTACCTGTCATTTTTTCTACGTTATCAATCCATTGATTTTTCATTGTCTCAAAATGTTCATAAGCAGCTTGATTTCCAGGATTTCTCAGGAGGATACGAGCAGCTGATACTACCTGCCAATGGAAAACATTTTAAATTATGGAAGTATCAGTATATAGAGACATCATACATATTCCTGGAAATACATTTGTTTTTCAGGGCAGGATGTATAGCTGCTCATTTGGAATTCTACCTCATGAATTCTAGTTCAACATCGAGCTACTTGAAGCTTTACAATGCTTCTGGAATTTGTTAACACATATACTTTTTTCTGGAACTTCAGTTACATGCTTATATATCAAAAAGTGTTTATCATTTACAAACACTTCTTGAAAGCACTGTAGTACATTCATTAAACAGCATTTTTTCCACTTACATATTTCAGTAAGCCTCAAAGTAATTTCTTTCAAGGGTAAGTCACTAACAGTTTTGTCCAAAAGTTGAAGAGTAAGACAGGTCATTTAATCAGTTCGTTCTACTTGGTATCATATACACAAATATTTGCCATTCCCCTTTTAAGTGTCAGCACTACATTCCTTGCTGGTATTAACATCTTTCTCTGATAGCAGAGGCATAAAGAAAATTCCACAGCAGTAATCCCCAGCCCTTTCACAGCCCCCAGAGACTCAGGGAGCAAACCTGTGGGGTAAGTTCCCTTGCTGACTTCACTGTTGCTTGGATGCCCTCCACAGTAGTTTTATTCGCAGTTCCAACTGCAGCTGCTTTTTCTGCTGTAGCTCCCAGTCTAGCAGCATGGTTTTCAAAGTTTGCTGCTCTTTCCTCAAACACCTAGTTGTCAGAAGAGAAAAACACATTAAAAAAGACTAACTTCCCTAAATAATACATAATTTCTTCAAAGCATCAAACAGCAGAGACGCCTTCATAACATTCACACTTAATGCATCTCCTGAGAGGATGCAACAGGACACAAAAGCTTTGAAGCTTCATTTTTTTTAATCTTTACATTATTGGACTGTCTTCTTTACTAACTCATGTGGGCAACAAAGGATACTGCCACAGTTTATTACTTTGAGGTATTAAGTACAGTAGTTCCTGATGACTACTACTGTAACAAATACTGTTTTAAGACTATTTTAGCTCCTAAACATTAATCTTCCAACCCATAATCCACAAGTAACTATATTTGGAAGATCAATATGGAGTTTTACACTTAGTTATCCAAGGTACAGAATACTTTGACAAAAAAAAAAAAAAAAATCTATCCTGTCATAAAGCTGAATTCCCCAAGGCCTTGGGAATCATTTTGATCACGTTCAGATCAACCAGGCAAACAGAGCTGCCAGCCACAGAGCTTTAGATACTCCACATGCAGCCAGTAAACATACAGCAAGAGAACAGGTTAAATCTGTTGATCAGTCTTGGCACAAATTTTGACTATTTTAATCAGGTTATATAATGTTGAGATACACAATCCACTGACTAGTGTACCAGTGATTTTTGCACAATAATTTTTAGCATGCTGAAGGCAACATGGTACAAACATCACAGGGAGAAATCTTTGCCATTTACCAAAGTCAGGACAATACAGTTTCCACGCACATGCAGCAAAATTTGCAATCTTAAACAGTCCAGAGAAATTTGCACAACAGTCATTATGCTGTCAGAATTAATAAGCATGTATCACAAACCTGAGAAAAAAAATACTGATTCATTTTTCAAAATGCCAATTCAGGTAAAATTAAAAATAACTGAAGCATCACATAGGCAAAAGACCACCTGGGTATACTTGCCTCTTCTCTATTGGGAGCATCGGAAGGAGCAGTGGCTGCTACTGCTAGCAATTTAATAGGAGTTGTGGTGTCACTAAAAATATCAGAAACCTCTTGGGTCATTGCCTCTTGCATCCGTGTTTTAAGATCCTTAAAAGAAGAAAAATTATTAGCACACAATACAGGAATATTAAGTTTGTAGGGATGCAAATCCATAAAACCTCTTCTTAAAAAAAACAGCCCATTACAATGGCAGCCATTAAGATAAAATTATCTTAAAAGCATGATAAATTAATCACTTTTTACATAATTTGAAATGCCAGAAGGTTACATACCACTCCTTGAAGGACCATCAGAAGTTATGAATAGTACAATTTGAGACCTTGCCCCTCAAATTTGCAACGCCAGCATACTATTTTAAAATGAGACTTCGTTTTTACTTCTAAATTGTTCATTTGGAATTAATCCCTATGGCATGGTATCAAGAACTTCGTAGAAAGTTTGCTTTAAGCTTCTCAGCTAAACGAACAGGGTTTATTTTGCTGCACTTTTTGCTTTTATTGATACCTTCCACACACAAGCACCTTATCAGAGAAGTGCAAATACTTCAGCATACCTTGCATCTCACTGCACAAGAGCAGATTTTTACCTTCAGTGAGTCCTGGAGCTGAGCAGCAATTGCCCTGGCCTGAGGAGACTCTCCCTCCCCTCTCGCTGCAAGGTCAGCCAGCTGAGCAGCCAGCTGGTCCACACGGTCACATTTGGCAAGCAGGTCTTGACGATAAGGTCCCATCATGACATTGGCTAAACGACGGCCTTCTGCGACCAGACCCCGAATTGCTGCCTGGCCTATAGGGGAAGAAGTCACATTGCATTAACATACAGTGGAAGAAAAAATTGAAAGCATAAAAACAGATGACCTATGAAGTGACATTTCAGAATTCTTGGGTTTTCAAGAACACCTTTCTGGGCAGTGGAAAGGATCTTCTGCAGTTTATCATTACGCAATTGCAGTTCAAACCCATAGAGGAATTCAACTCAGTTTCTTTTTGCTTATTGCAGCAACTCTGGCTAGAGATGCATCCTTTTTAACTAGAGTGGCCTGACAGAAGTTAAACATTACAAGCTGTCAGATATTCCTACAGAAATCATCTGTTGATTCCAGTAGAAAGCACCTGCAAATTCCAAGTACTGCAATTCATCTTCACATTATTAGAAGTCATTAGAAGATGAGAAGGAAGCGGAGGAGAAAAGTCAAGTAGAAAACAAAGCCAAAAAAAGCAGAACACCCTCTCCCCAGGATTCCAGAAATCATGGGTAAGAAGTATCAAGTGTCCAGGATGGGGAGGGGGAAGAAATCCTTACACGGCCTCCACAGTGTGTTGAAATTTTTTCTGTAAAAAAAATGTATTTTTAGTGTGGACGATTTATTTCATTTATTTACAGAAGCTTCCTGTTCTTTCACAAGAACATGCTCCTCAATACAATAGTATTCTTCTTTTAAAATATGTAATTGTATTTTAAGTCCCTTGAAGACCTACTGAAGAAGTTTTTAAGCCAGAGCTAACACACGAGTGATCCAAGTTCATGATCAAGCTCAAAACTACTTAGAAAGAAGTTGTCATAGGACCTGACTATCCAAGAATCACTCAGCACTGCCATCATCATTTTTGAAAGCTTATTAGTGTAATTAAGCTTGATCCTGCTGGACTGTGCCAAGGTATTTTTTACTTGTTGTTTTGCGTAAGTTAATTGCAGCCGAGCAAGAACAATTTGCACTCCAGTTTAGTATTTCAATACATCTTGCCTAGTTTGTATCTGCAAATTACAACTACTTTAGCCATGGCTTGGCTAAAATAATTCAAAATATGATTGCATGTAAATATTTGTAGAAGCTAACACCACTGAAGTGGTTCACATGTTTATAAAATAAAATACATGTTCTTCCTTGTTACTTCAAAATTCAGTTTGTGCTGAAGCACTATCCTAGGACAACTGCAAACACAACGAGTTACTTGTGACACGGTTGTTACTATTGCAGAGTAATAACACATTATCATAGCACTGAAAATATCATGCCAAGTTTTACCAGAAGCACTGTCCAGACTGAAGAGAGCCCATATCTGATTTATGTTCTTAATATACCTTTGCCATAGGCAATCTGCCAAGGGTTAGTGCAAGTGAAAGACATTTAAATGAAAAAATTGAACAACAACAACAACAACAACAACATCATGTTACAACTAGAATTTTTCTTCATTAAACTGGAAACATCAATGTTATGGGACATGGAACATCTTCAATCTCTACATAATTTTCTATTGTCTGTATTACTACAGCAGTTGATTAAATTCTGTACTATATATGCAGTGCTGAGAAACTTCAGTTCCTTCAGCAAGCTTTCAGTAGGTATGCAAGTCTCAGGATTAACTAGGCACTGACAGACTTCAAGTAGGATTTTAGTTCCCTTTGTTTCTTTTGGATTAAAAATTTTTAAAATTAGGTTTAGGTTTTGTGCTTCTTTGAGTCAACCACCTCTCAGGTTACCATGTTCAAGAGAAACATTAAAATTAGGATGGTTTTCAGCCACTGCAAAAACATCTCATTCAACATGCAGTTTGCTCATCAAAAAGTGTCAAAAACACCGAACTCCACTACTCTATTTAAAATATTGCATATACATTTGCACTTCACCAAGTGTCAAAGCTATTAACATCACTAAATCTTTAATTCAAGGATCTGTCATTGGTTATTCACACAATAGGAGTTATCTTGACAGACACGGAAAGTGTGAAAAAGAGGTATTAGAGGTCTGCTGTAATACTACTTATAAGGCACATTTCCACTTGTCATTATCAGTTGCACTGCTCAGATTTAACTGCTATGGAAAATTCTACGGAATCCAGTTTTCAAGCCTCATCCACCCTACTTGCAACAGCATCAGAAAAAGCTAAACAAGAAATTTCAGAAACGGTTTACAATAAGCTCTGAGTAGAGCAGCTCCTGAACCATAATGGTATCCCCACTGACAGCATGCTTGGATTCTCTGATCAGCTTTCTCTTTGATTAAGTAGCTTTCCCCTCAGATAACCCAGAAACCATACAAGATGTTTTATTTTTAGGTCAAGTTTATTAATGTTTTTCTCTTCTCTGACAGACTTAATTACTAAATTTGCTGAAGTAGGTATAAATTCAAATTTGGATACTATATTTGCACGATAATAAGAGCAAGGAGCAGTCTAAAGTGTGTTCTACAGCACACATTCTCCTATTCTTTGCCAAAGTTGCTCTTTCCAGAAGACAAAGAATCATGGGCCAGCTCAACTCTGTAGTATCGCAGCCAGGACTTAGCTATAAACCTCTAGTCACAAACTCCACATCAGTGAAACAATTCTGTGCATCCTCAGCATCCCAGGAGCAGTAGTTTCAGTCATAACAATTATACATGTTAAACCATAAAGCTGCGGGGGGAAGAGCACACAGAAACACTTACCCACTCCCCGATCAGCAACTGTAGGATTGTCTATCCACCTCTGGGCTTGCTCGATCTTGCCCTCCAAATGGACAGCTGCTTTAACTGGCCTTGTATTTGCTACAGCCCTGTTTGTTTTAGACTGTAAATTCTGAAGCGCTGTAGCTATTTGCTTAGCCAATGTACGGGCCTCAGGAGAGTCACCTTTCCCACTGAGGATTGAAAAAAAGTATAATCATATAAAGATCACTTAGAGCTAGTCCCAAATTCATCAGAAAGGCACTTCATTTTAAATAAGGTTAAACTGGATAATTGAGCCTCAGAGCAAATAATGCAGATTTATCACCCATAAATCCACACCTCATACTCCTCTACCTTGCACCTGGATATCACATTTGTTCAACGCAGCACTGAGGCGGGGGAAGGCCCGGCACTGTCATTGATAATACTGATGTACGACTTTGATTTCCCAGACTCATGGCTGTCTTATGAGCAACTGCAATAACGTCACATAGATTACAAGCAGAACAGTAAGTAGCAGATCCAAGGCTATATATAAACTTGAAAAGTGGTAGCACATTAAGACCTGCAGCAGCTGCTTCTCAAGAAAAAAAAAATTATTAAAGTGTCTAACTAATGAAGAAAAATATTTATCTCCATATTGCAACTGGCCACAGATGAAGATCACTATACAATAACTTTCTCTTCTCTTCCATTCTCAAGTATCCTTTTCGCAAAACTGATATAGACATATCATTTGCAGCTGAGCACTGAACCCAAATTAACATGGTTTTCTGAAAGGTTTTATATAGTTTGCAGTTACAGGTTAGAACACTGATTGAAATGCCAGATATACCACCCCGCCATTTAGTAAACTATTTAGTAAAAAACAATAATGACATTTGCCTGTATAAACAAACCTAATTTCATTCCTTTGAAGTGCTTTGACAGTACAAAGGAGCTCACTTCTAGCTTCGGTTTGCCTGTCAAATATTCCATAGGCAGTAGAAAGAAAATATTTTCTAGATAATACAACTCTAGTTACTCTTTTTTTTCCTTTGGAGAAAGGAAATGGAAGTTGGGCTGTGGAACAGAAATCATTAGGCTGAAGCATTAAAAAGGATACCATATTTTATAAATTAGATTTTTTTTTTAATGGTGTTAAAAAGTTAGCTTCTCATCCCTGCCAAGGAATGGAACAATTCTTCGCATTCGGTTTTTACCAGATGCAGGATAGAAACTTAGAAGCATAAGATGACCATTGCCACTTCTTGGAGGAAAATATATTCCCCAAATAATCCGCAATATTCTGATTTCACTCAGCATTTTGAACTGCAAAGAGAAGTCATTCAAATAAACAGCGATAGAAGTAATACGTACTGTCGCCGCAGATCTGATAGCTTAGCTGTCAAAGCAGAGATTTCCCCCAAAGAACGAAGGATATCATCTCTTTCTTTAGGCTCCTCACATAATTCGGCAACTTTCCTTGCTTCAGCCATAATTCCCCGAATATGTTCTTCTCCTTCACTGCCCCCATTAGGATCCGCAAGCCAATTCTTAACAGAAATAAGTTATGTATGAGTGAAGATAAACAGTATTATTTCTACAGAGGCTTTTAAATAAAAATATAAGTCAATACAGCTTTCAAAACTTGATTTAACAGAAAACATGTATTAGATACCATGAAAACTACTACTGTCTAGCACATTTTCTGTTTTGAAAAAGATGTCAAACTAGATGAAGTGTGCCCAAATATCTTACATTCTCTCCCTCCCCAATATTTGCCAGCAGTATTTTCAGAAGTAAAATTTAAGTAGCAGCTTTAAAGACTCATGATCTGGCTTTCTGAAGAAAAATGAAAACAGATACGCTCTTGTGCACCATGTGGCATTCTTTACAGAGCTCTTACTAACGAGCTTTTTTAAAATTTCCTTGGATATGTAGATAATACTCATGTGTATATATAAAAAATTATATACATATACACACATTTAATTAAGGTATATATAGAAGATTCATTATTTGATGACCATCATCATCACCAGGTAATAGGCTGACCACTGAGGCAGATTTTAATGGTTACAAAAATATAAGATTGACTAAAAGGAAAAAGCAGTTCAATAACATTGTTTTGGTTTTGTCACGAACATGAAAGTTGTAAATCCTGAACTCCACTCGTAAAGCCAAACCCAAGGAAAGGGCTCTGGTTTTACCCACAGGTAAATCTGTGCAGTCTGAAACTCTTCTACTCTTTTCTTCAGGAAGACCAGTTTATGTCCAAATTTAAGGTTCTTCCTCATTTTAATTTCCCAACCTTGACATTTTTAGCAATGCTAGCAAAACTACCAAAAAAAAGGTCCTAAGCTGTAGCAAAATTCACAGCACCCTATAAATTACTGAATTTTGGATTTTTCTATATAAAAGCAAGTAGCTACTACATGTTCTTCCTAACCAGTAGCTGTGTTGTGTTTGGAAACAACTGCAATAGTTTAGTGTAACAGCTCTAACAGCAGTAATGTAATCATGTTCTGAAGTATTTATGAAAACATTAGTGGTACCTGAGCAGCATCAATCTTCTTAGCAATTGCCTGCTTAGAGTTTGTCATGGCCTCCAATTTGCGGGCTGCATTCTCCACTTTTGCAGTGAGCAAATCCAGACCCTGTGACACCTGCTGCGCCTTCTGCATGGCCATGGGGGTAGCACCCTGTCCTCTGCCCAAGAAGAGAAGAGGATCACAGAGTCAGCTCAAGACTGAACAAAGCTCTTTTCTAATTAAGAGCCAACAAAATCTGATTATGAGCATTCCCAGCAATTATTGCAAGAGATACAGTAATTCTTCAGAAAACTGATGAAGGGCTCTGGTTAAATAAAACTCTATGCAATAAATGTATACGAAGTTCAGTAGAATCTATCAGTGACTGAAACGACTTCTACTGCTTGCGGTCTAATACCCAAATAAACACCTGAAAACTAGAGTAACCATGTACCTTACAGTCAGAGGTATATATCCTATTTGGAGAACAGACAACACTGGAGATGAAAACTTCATTTCTGCCTAATTAGGAGGAAGGTTATGTGTTTGACATTAAAGACATTCCAAATTATCTACTGGAGCAATTTTGCTCATCATGTTATATATTTAAGATTTTGTGTAATAAAACATTTTTCTTATCAGAAGAGACTGAAGTAAAAAAGGCAAAATACAGCTATTGGCCTGCTCTCCTACAGGTAAGGTAGTGACCACTGCAAGTTCAGAAAAACTGTTTTAATAGTACTGGAAAACTGTCCATTGAAAGCAATAGATTTACCTAGCTCGGAGGTCAGCCAGCTGATCAGTTATCTGGCCCAGCGTTTTGCATGTTCCCAAAATCTCTCTGCGTTCTTTGCCTGCACACAGTTCTCCTGCTTTTCCAGCTTCATCAAGGATCTGTCTTATTGCTTGCTCACCAGCATCTCCTAAGATGCAGAGTTAGTTAATAAAACATGTACAAGTAAACCGCTAGTCTCACCATGCCCCACCACATTCATTGCATTAGGTTCAGCCACGAAAACACATTTATAAAAAACTATAAGATATACACCAAATGTGATAATTATAATGGGACAGTATTTCTGAAACAATATAGCATAGCCTTAATGCACACCATGTATTTAAAGTCACTTAATCATTCTGTTATCATAGTTTAATTTCTATAAATACTTCATTTATAGAATCTGTAATTCAGGCTAAGAAGGGAACGAATAACGTGGCAAGGTTCATGTAGCCTTCAGCCAGATGCAAATGTGCCTTGATTTAGGCTAAAGAAGATGGAAGAACAACATTGCTTTTACTTGCAACCCACCCTGATCCCACCCCCTCCAGCATTAGGGATAATGGAAGTGCCAGTACCCACGAAGTACTGGTTCCTCCATGAAATTATAATAATGAAATTGGCTCAAAAGTCCTACCATAAGGAATACTCAGATGACAAACATTTTATGAGGTTAGTTCAAAGAAACACAACCAGTAAAATCTGATTTGCAGTAAGTTCTACAATTATATTTGCATTTGACCTTAGCTACTGAATTTTAAATAGTTTTTTTTTCATTAATTGCCAGTGTCAATGACAGAAGGCATTGAAAATAACTTTGAGGTTTCTGAAATTGACTGTGGCAAAAGGAATAAGGTCAGAAATAGAAAAACCAGCAGCTTCACAGATAACAATTCACTTCCAACTTCTACAACTTTTATTTTGGCTTCAATTTCAGAAGAAATCTTTCAAAGTCCAAATGGAACAGGCCTCTATTTGGTTTTATTTGCTTTAAAGATGCATACAAAGGCAAAAACTTTATATAAGTAAAGGTGAGTGTAGCTACGGTATTTATGGTAGACTTCCATATTAAAAATTGCATGTCAAGAATTACTGTTATACAAGTCTAAAGTTACACAGAAATAAATACAAAAGGGGGGATTTTAAGTATTAGCAACTACTGCAGTCAAATACTGATCAATGCAATTTATGAGGTTTTGTTTCTACTAGTGTTATTTTTTTTACTATTACCTGGCGGTGCATTTGGATCTCTCAGCCAACCTTTTGCCTGGTTCATCTTTGAATCTATTAAGGCTAAAGCTCTTTTCATGGCTTCAGTGTCCTTTACAAAAGAGAAACCACCAAAATGATTCTCAAAAAAAAAAAGTCAAAGCACAAATAGTCAACACAGCCAAAGCAGACAGAAGTTCTAGGAAGCACAGTCTACTTACAGAAACAGGCCCATATAAGCAGCTTCAAACCCATTTTCAAACTAGCAGGTCATAATCATTTATTTCCAATTAAGACAGACATTTTCATTTCACTCAAAATGCAGAAAATATGCATGCAATTTTAGTGATTTTTCTATTTCTTTATTTACCAGTGGTTTAATTTCTCAAGTCAGAGCTCTAAGAAGCACACATCTTGGCGTTAGTTCCATTTTTTCCTTCATGTACATCAGGGCATGTAGAGAAGTTGAAACAATGAGATTAAACTTTCCAAAAATAAAAATGGCCCACTAAATTCTACTATGTACTTCTGTGTAAGAGGTTTCACTTCTGCATTTTTCACCTGCTCTGATGCTTAAAGTCAAACTGCTGCTATTTGCACAAAAACAAACTGCCAGCTAATTCCTGGAATTCTCAGATATGGAGTTGAAGGTCTTTGGAGACAAATACATCTATTCACATGTGGTTGTTTTAAGCTCCGAAATTCTCTGCCAGGAGCATCAGAGAAGTTGCTTATTTGACTATTATGCTGCTGTTATCAACACCTCTTTGACCAGAGGAGATAAAACCATCTAGTTCTCATTTCTCTGCAGACTCTGTTAATTGTTCATGTGTCATCTCTCCACTAGAGGCCACAAGTTTTCTATCCTATGCAAATGGAGAGACAGTAAAAAGAGTAAGTACCCTAAGTAGAAAGTTGGGAAAAAGCCAAAATAGCTTTCTACCACACATGTCATGGAAATAATTTGAAATGCACCTAACATCTCATGATACAGATGACAAAAAGAAGCCTGGCTTCCACACTTAACAGAATTGGACTGTCAATGGCCAACTCTTGTGAAGAGGAGCCCACTAGCATCAGCAATCAGTATCTAGAACAGCATGTGATATCCTGACAACACTTAAGAACTGCCACATTTTTCTGGAGTTGTTCATTCTGGGTGCTTAGTCTTAAAGATACATCACTGTAAACATTTTGGCACTTAAGCAAGTTTTATTCAGGCATGTTGGTCTGACCGTTGTTCATAAGGTGCTATAATACAATTCAGCAACCAGCTTTCCAAAAGGTCATGCAACACTCTCCTGGACATTTTTAAGGGCTCTGGAATCACAGCCTGAGAGAGAACACCAAAAGCAGAATCATATTCACTTGGAATGTTGGTTCTCAAATCTAGAAACTGTCTAGGAGCTTAGGTCAGGACCTGATGAAAAAACTTCAAAAGCGTAGGATATCCAGCTTTGAAATTCATCTTCTCTATAGCTTGAGAACTGTGCATTTAATATATGACAAGAAAATAATTACTTAAATATTCAAATCTAGATAAAAACATTACCAACTGTGAATGAAGGTACGTGTTACAGTTTTCTGTTTTATATATGGGCTGAAGGTACTTTCATTTGGAATGCGTGGTCTACTGCAGGCCTGGCTACTCAGAAATAACTTGAAACAAAAAGCTAACTGAATTTTTTAAAAGGCAACAGATGTTGTTTAGTGTGTTGATGAGATGATAGGTGTGGGATGGCTGAGGAAAGCAGAGTGTTGGGAAAACCATCTTTGCCCCTCCCTTTTTACTAACACTCCTCCCTTTTTACTAACACAGGCTTTTGCATTGTCTCAGCTGCCTGCAGAGTTGCTGTTTCAGCCAAACTCTGTAAAAGCCTCTGAGCCTAAAGTCTTATATGGGGGTGACACAAAGTTACAGGTATTTTAGCTTTTACACTCATGATTTTGTAATTGCTAGCACTACCTCAGCAATAACAGGATCCATCTGTCCTATCGTATGAAGGCTCTATAACTGCATTGCTCTACAGTGTAATTGTCCTATCCTGTGTAGCTCCGTACTCATGTTCACAAAACACTGTTCCCTTTTCCTATTTAAAAAACCTGGTGGAATCCTAGTGTAGTATTCCAGAACAACTGCTCTTAAAGCACAGATTTCCCACTTCACAGCTCAAACTGTCACAGCAAGGAATCCCTTGCAGTTTTAGCCCAATAAGGAGTTTTCATTGTAATGAGATGAGCAATTTTTAAATAGGAAACTAGAACATGTCCCTAACTCGGTTTGTTGGTACTGTGCTTTTTTCTGCTACAGTTGTGCCGAGTGTCAGATACCTGACAAGAGACAAAGGTGAAGCAATCCTGAAATGTCTGGACTTTGCCACCAGTTCAGGCTATTAAGCAGGAAAACAAAAGCAGAACTATTCAATTTAAACAAAGCAGCACAACTTGCTCTAGGTCTTACTGCTTGAAAGTGTCTTGATACTCCTGATTTCTGGAGCTGTTTAACTGCCTTGTTCCCTCCTAAACAGCTAACTATAATATGTTTCAAATTTTACTCTTTGGGGTTTGCCAGCAGAATATCAGTTGAAAGCAAGAAAATAAAAAGTCCTACAACTATCCCGCAAAAAAAGTTTCATATAGAGTAGTTTTATCAGAAAAAAAAAATTCTCCCCACAGTTTCCCTGTTGACAAAAGGAATGTCATTAACAAAAGCAGCGCTTTATCTTTTCAGAAGAGATAAACAAGTTAATCAAGTTAAACAACCAGGGCAATATTGTCTGAAGGGAAAAGAGCAAATTGGCTTTTTGCAAATCGGTTCCTAAAGAAAATGAGCCCTTATTCAAGATACCTTTATGCATCACTTCTGCCACTACCAAGAATTTTGAGATGATTCATGGAGCGGGTGGCATTGGTACTGCTTTGAAAAGGAGCAAAATAAATACTACACAATCTCTAGTTGAATATAAAACACAACCTCTGACTCAATAAAGTGGTCCAGTCCAGCAATATCTGCATTTCATTACCAAAGAAGGCAATCTGGAAGGAAACAGGCAAACCCAGCCTTCTGGCAGAATAGCTGGCTTAGTCACCAGCCAGGGCTCAGTCCTGCAAGACACTGGATACTCCTCAGCTTCCTACAACTTTTAACTCCCTCCATTTCTATGGAAATGGAAGATGTTTGAATTGAGTATTGCTTCACGTTTATTTAAAAATAAACACTAAAACCATAAAAGAGACAGCTAAACTCCTCTGTAAAATGAAAAGTTCATGGAAAAAAGAAGGTAAAAAGCTATGAATTGAGGGTGAATTGAAGGAATAAATACTTCCCTCCCTCCCCGCCAAGATTTTGTTAGAGATCAGTATTTGCTCAGTATTTCAATTTTAAATCAGCACACTGTTTTTAAATATCCACTGCTGGTGCAAGTAGAGATTATTGCAATCCAATAACAGTAACATGCATCTCAGAGTCTAGAAAGACCAACAAAATAGTTTACAAAAAAGGCCTACAACGCTGGCTCCAAACACTCATGCATTCCCTACTATCTCTAGGTAGATTTTGTGATATTTCAACACATAAACAATTCAACATGGAATAATAAACATAAAATAAACTTTAGCATCAACAGTAGCATGTTCTACACAGGAAAAAATTCAAGGCTGTGCATCCCCAAACACAGCTTAACTCCAGAAAAGCATGGGGAAAATATCTTCCCCCTGACCACCAGGTACAAAATGCCTGCAACAGTAATCTCATGTAGAACTAGAGCTATTCCCTCTCAGAAAAAATAACGAATCAACCATACATCCAAATACAGGAAAAGGTCTGTAGTAAGTGGCCATTAGCAAACTAGTTCCTGCTTCTTCATCCCACTGCATTTTTCAGCTCAAACTCACTCTTTGTGGTAACTATTTGGTTAATGCCCAGTGCTACAGTTCCAAATTGTCAGGTATATTAGTTCAAAAAACAAAATACGGTTAAGGAGTTCTCAACTCAGAAAAGAATGATACTTTGATTATACTAGTCCACAAAACATACTTACGTATTATTACACACAATGACCAATATTTTATTTTTGGAAATACTGCTAATACACCAACTACTTTCTTAATAAAAACCTTTACTACTCTGCCTCACAAGCAAGAGAAGTAAGAATTTCCTAAGGCTAAACTGCCAACTTTTTGCAACAGTGCATTTTTTACCACAAATTTCGATTTTTTTTTTTCCTGTAAAATAAAACAAAACTGTATTTGATTTCATAAAATATGGGAATGCTCAAATCCAAAAATAAAACTGAAATGAAAAAACACACACATATAACTGAAGTTTTAGGCCTAGACCTGAAGAACATGAACCATCTGAACTGAAAGAAGGCTGCTGGTGAAATACTCTGGAACAGACAAAACTCCTGATTTAATAAAGCTTTCTGGGCATGCAGAAAGCTTGTTCCTGCATGACTGGACCCTTTATTTGTAGCTACAGAGACTAGTAACATAAATTAACACAAAAGCATTCAGCAAGAATGTGCTCTGAAATCTTGGGCAAACTCTAATCAGACTCAAAGACAGTCTTAATGCAGTTCAGCTTGCAATTCCCATTCTTTTAGTGACAGCCAACTCTACACGTAGCTAGACAGAGCTATTAAGATCCTTTTAAAACTGCTTTGTGTATATACATAAGTGTGGTGTCACAGCTGGCACACAAAAGTTGCACAGCACACAGTCTGCACACAGCACAAAATCCCACAGACATGCTTCTTTGGTTTTAGTACAAGGTAGAGGTGTAGGGTGTGGAAGAAAGCTTACCTTCTAAAGGTGAGAAAAGGGTAAGAAACAGGAGAACAAAAACAAAGATGCATAAAGTAGTCATAATAAGGAAGTGATAGTGACAAAATAACTCAAAATGCAAACTAAGGGTCAAGTGCCAAACAATATAGGCCAAAGTGATTTTAATGCCTAGATTACGTCAATGTTAGATTTTCTGCAGGATTTCATTT
This sequence comes from Streptopelia decaocto, assembly GCF_964273445.1. Lineage (NCBI taxonomy): Eukaryota > Metazoa > Chordata > Aves > Columbiformes > Columbidae > Streptopelia > Streptopelia decaocto. The sequence continues at coordinate 49,778,501 of NC_138659.1, forward strand.
GTTAATAAGTCTGGCTTCAGGTCTCAATATTTTCTTTAAATACATTTACAGTTACTCATTGCTCAGAGCACTAACCCTTAAAAAAAAGAAATCCCTTCAGCAATTTATTTTAAGGTAGAAAAAAACTGGTAGGAATTTCAGTTACACAGTTACTTGTATTTGTAAGCCCACAATAATAACACTTTTACAATTCCATCTGTCAGAGCTGCTTTATGTTCTGCTAGACACATCAGTATCTTCAGGGGGTATCACCAAAGAGCACCACTTAACTCCAGGTAAGTGGCTGCAGTCACTTGCTCAGCTTAATGCCAAGTTGTAAGGAACCAAAACCATCCATGTGCCAGCTTCACCAACACCACACTTACACAGAAAGGTTGTTCAATCCAACATGTATTTCTTTGAGACAATACAAACACCTGAAATTTACTCTCACATCCAGACTAAAAATGGGGCAGGGGGAAAAGGAAGCATTCAAGGAGGGATCCCCAAAATTGACTAAAATTTCTCAACTTTAGGCCTTTTGTACAAGGAATGTGACAACAACCTATCTTTTCTCACAGTATCTAGGAGAAAAATGTCAGGTAATCTCACTTACGAATGCCTAACTACAAGACCAGTTTAATGTATAAAACCAACTTTTACCTAACTTCCCTCTGTCAAATATTATTATGTAGCCACTGAGCCATCTTCAAATGTTCCACTCCTTTAACCTAGCTAATTGAGAGAAAGCTAATTTTGAATTATACATTAATAGTATCATCTCTGAAGATGTTCTTTGACCTTGAAGAGATTACATTATGTGATTACAGTGTTACAAAACTGATGCATAAATACATATTTCAACAGTCTCAAAACCCCAGGTTTGTAAAGCATACACCACAGCAGATAAAAATTAGACTTCCATATATAAATATAGGTGTGAAACATACCTTGCTCGCCCATGCATCTTCATCCCAGGAAGTGAGTTGTAATACACGGATTATTTCATTTATCTCAGCACTCATTTTCTCTACTGTGAAATTGCGATTTTTCAATGCCTCTTCTATTCCCTGGCTTTTAGAATTTTTTGTCGTTACAAAAATCTTCATAGCTGTGACAATACCATAGATTAGAAAAAGGTACAGGCAAGATACTATCAGTGCTTAAGGTGACCTATTGCATTAATGCAGAAGTTGTACATTTTATTTTGCATGGACCATTTTATCTCAAAGAGATTGCAGTTTTAATACAAGAAGCACAGTTATTTGCAATCAGTCAAGGCTGTTATTTTTAATAAACATGAGACATTGGAACTCCAGCTCAAAATAGACAGCAATTCAGAGTGATATTAGAAATTAAAGCTGAAAATACCTGAAATAAGTACTGGCAATAGCTCCTTCACAGTATTCATGGAGTTTACCAGCATAACCCTATGTTCCTGATGAGTTAACTCCTGTTGCCTCTCATCAATCATTTTGGCCATCTTTGTCATTCCTAAAGATTAAAGTAATTGAACATAGTCATAATAAAGAACAGTAATATTAAGCCTAATTTGCAACAGTTGAGTTTTCTAAATAAGAACAAAGTGTAATGCATTATGACAACTATATTGAAGTTTAAAACTTAGTATTAGCAGCTGTTACTTAAAACACATTCCAGATGCTTCAGAGAAGCCACTGATTCAAAATCTAGCCACTATGCAAAGTAGAATGGAATCCTCAAAAATAATGATTTAAAATCCCATCAATAAAATAGGAAAATACCTGAAATCACTACTTTCAGACATTAAGCCACTTCCTGAACTCTGGAAGCTAATTTACAGGTTTTTTGGTTTTTGGAGATTTTTCCTGTTAAGACTTGATCAAAGCTTTAATTGTGAGTGACAGAAAAAAGTAAATATTGGGGTTTTTTTGGTTGGTTGCCTTGAGGTTCCTCCAGAGTTCAAGAATTGTATTTATTTATACTTCAGTTCTGCTAGAAACATTTCTGTGCTCTAAAGATGTATAAAGAATTAAATTTATTCTAGAGCAAATATATTTTCAATGGCTAAGACTTGTGACGTTCACCACACAGCACATGTTGAAATTTTAGACACAGCTTCCTAAGAATTTAGGCTGATTTAAATTGGTACTGTTGTGGTCCCACTCTCTCTTTCTCCTAGAGAGGAGAAAACTGGAAGAAAGCTGTATGCTCTCTGGCAGAATAACTTTTCTGCTGGTTAGCATCTTAGGCAGAACACAACAGAAGTGTTAAATGAGCTTTAATTACAACACTAAAAAGTAGCAGAATCCCCAAAGTGACAGCATAGGGGGGTAACTTATACAGAACCACCTTTCCTTTCAAAGGACACAAGCCTAAACAGGCAATTTTGTTCTCTCCATGCTCATATTCTTGTTAGTGTTCACATAAAGTTCAGATGCCCATTGTTTTAGCTGAAGGGAAGAAGGACAAGAGGCATAAAAATTTTTGTGGGTGTGGGCTGCATCAAGCAGCATTTAGTTCAGGCAAAGACAGTGCTTCTAGAGCATGTCAGAAGTACAAGGTTAACTATTTATTCAGAACAGCATGAGTTTAGAGAAAGTTATTTGCAATAAAGGTACAAGCCTGTATCTCACTAAGAAATTAAGACACTTGCCTAACACCTCTAACCTCTGTCATACACACATAACAGCAAATTATGTCTGTGAAGTTCAATGAAAAGTCCCAAATGCTCGTGATTGAGCCAAAGAGAGTAATTTTGCTTCTTTTCCTGTTCAAAATAAGGCAAAATCTATTTAGTTTAAGGTAACTTCTCACAGGACAAAAGTTTAGAGAACACTATACCTTCATATGGAACTTAAAGATTTTCACATCTAGAAACAGGGTATACAGATGTTAAATAAAAACAGGATAATCTACAAACATACTCTGCTATCTGAGAGCTGCTAGCCATTTAATCTATGAGCTCCTTATTCTTACACTACGTATGTATTCTTATTTATATAGAGAGTACAAACTAGATTCTCATTCTGTTTATATAAGCATTCTTTAGTCCAATGTAACTTAAATTCCAACATCTTCCTAGATCACCACCACAACATCTAGATTTTATAGAATACTTCTGTTAAATACCTAAACTACTTCATGCTTGCTGAAACTAAAGCATTTTGAGTAGTAGATGACAGAGATTAATGGTAGATTTTCTCTATAGCAACCCAAGGCTTCACTTACCAATTGCTTACTTCCACCAGTGAAAGTATGCCTTAACATGGTGAAGTAACAATTAGTGAAGGAACATCAAATAATGAACAAAAACAATTTTGTAACAGCTGTACTTTTGTATTATACTGCAAGACAGCTATTTCCACAACCTCCTTAAGATGTTAATATACAATATATAGCTTATACTACTCAAAAAAACTCCTAATAGGCCTCACCATCTCAGTTAGTACAGACTTTTTATCTGCTTAGTGGACTTTATAGCTGTGAGTGCCTAATAACACAGCTTTTTCAATTTTTTGGTTTTGCTCTTACTAATGCATGCTTTCAAAACCTGCTTGGATGTCTTCCTGTATAACTTCATCTGGGTGTTCCTGCTCTGGCAGAGGGATTAGACTACATGATTTTTCAAGGTCTCTTCCAATCCCTAACATTCTGTGATTCTGTGATATAATGTAGGAAAAGTACCATACATATCATTTGCCAACATCTTGACTCCTCTGCATTCTTAAGAGAGAATGTGAATCAGAAAATAATCATCATTCAACCTCTAGTGTAAAACTCTTTCCAACAGACACTTTTAAAGCAACTGCTTTAACATTGTCGACACAGTTCAAACTTGGGTGAGGAAGGTGCTGGAGGGGGAAAAAGGTAGTGGAAGAGACTGTACTTCATATGTTTATGATAGGCTGTAGCAAACCAAACCTGGCCCTAGATTCTTTGTGTATGTAACCAAATCTTCCATAGTCTCTACTACTTCTGCCACCGTCAGATATTCCAATATTCCTTTGCAGACACGGATGATTTTACGGACCTGAAAAAGGAACATTCCATCATTAATTAGATGAAGCGAAGTTACACTTGAATTAGAAGTTAAGCCTATTATTAGAACAGAAAATGTATAGCATTTGCTAACTTGACATATGGGCAAAGGTCTGGGATACTGATTAAATTACCCACAGTGTCATTATTCAAGAGTGCTACATAGACAAAACCAATATGTAATCATCATTCTACTACTCAGAAATGCAAAATCCTACTACAGTGTTATCAATTTGCATGATAAATGAAGGATAGCATTGAGAAAACACATTATATGGAAGTGAATTTAAGTATGCTAGCATACTTGAAGTTTTGCATTCCAATTTCATTACTAAAAAATATTTGACTTAAATCATATAGCAAAACTACATAGAAAGCAGACTCAGCTTTCAGAGGAAATACATGTTTACATATGGATAAACCATTATCCAGCATTCCAGAGGGAAAGGTAGACCAAACATATTAAGCTTTCAAAAAAAAAATCTGTGGAAACCCTACTTTATCCCTGGACACCTGCCTCAGCTTAATTTTCAGTTCATACTTGATTGCAAACCAGAGTTCTCTATCAGTTTTTCTTCTAAGCTCCTGAACCACTTGTTTCTGACAACACTACATACAATTCTCCTTGCGGAATGAGTTAACTAACATTTAATTCGTATCCGTCACATGCAGTGTTAAGCCCCTAGAACGGCTCAGTTTCCTCTAAAACTCATTTCAGTTTTGTCCCAATGTTAGCTTATCTCAAAACGTAGGATAGAGACAAGTCACGTTTGGAATTTTTTTGTGAAAAGTCAGTCATTGCCAACTAATATTTTTCTTTTGGTTAACATGCAATTATCAGAGACTAGTTCAATGAAGCAGTAACTCCGCATAAGTCAACTCATTTCCTAAACACTGGAACCAGGTAGATTAAAAGCTATTAACTTCCTTGCAATTCTGCCCTATAACACTTCATAGTATCTATTCAAAACCACTTATAATAATGCGTAACCACAAGTGCCACAGAGAAATCCCATAGCATTCTCCTAATTTCAGAGGAACGTGCTAACAGTACCATGAGCTGGTTAAATAAGAAATAAGGATGCCATGTTAAACTACTCAGACCAGCAAGAAGAATAACATAATTTCATATATTAACAGATTGTTGAACAGGTAAAATTTAAAATTAACATCAGCATTTATAAGTTTGTGCTTCCTTTCCTCATGGTAGACTAATACTTGGTACTTAGAAATGAGTAGGATTTCACATTCCCAGAAACAGGATCACAAGAGTAAGATCTGTAACAAAAGCCTTTTCTAATACAAGACACTCAAAACCTCCTTTAAGTTTCCTTGCAACTCCAGCTTTTTTGTCCATCTGAGGTTGGACAACATTACCTCCCATGCTCCAAGGCCAGTTAAATTGCCACAGCTGAAGAGTCAGTCAGACACATTAGGAAGTGGCCTAAGGCTTTTCAAGGAAGGGATACAGAGAATATAAGAATCAGTAAGGGGACTGGTGAAGGGAATACAGAAAAGTGTCTGCAAAATGCAAGACAGGGTTGATGGGATCTGGCCTTTCTAAGGAGTAATCACAGGCAACATCTAAACTATCTTTGTCTTACAAAGATACTCTTAGCAAAACAGAGCAACAAGCCTGAGCTTCTTCTGACAGAAAGGAATGCAAAATACACTTCCAATAAAGATAAAATGAACAAAAACACATTCATCTATTCAACGGCTAATTCAGTTAGGTGGATATTTGAATTAATAATACTATTGTGCAGATACCTATGTCAACCATGTTGGGATTCCTACCTCTGCTTCATCAAATGTCAGAAGTAAGTCTGATGTTCCAGACAGGATGCCTCTTGATCCATCAATTAGATAGTCACGAGCTGGTACTGAATAAGGATCTGCTTGCAGCATTTGGGCTGCCTGAACAAGTTTGGTACAGGCATTCTCCACTCTGTAGAAAGTCAGACAAAACTTGCCAATTAGTTTCTGTCTGTATGGCAACATACTTAAGAAAAGGCTAGATTTATTCTTAACTTTACTACTTAAATCACTGCAAGCAAACTGATCACTCTTCACCTTTACAGTTTAAAACACAAGAGTATTTATTGTATTTATTTGAACAAGAAAGTAACCAGTAACCCTACACCACGGTTTCTCAGAAGTCATGCAGTCTTCTAGTGTAGGGGATGTTTGACAAATCCCACGTACAGTAACCGATACAGTGTCATTAAGGAGAGGTGCCAACACCGCAAAACACCTTTCACTCTTAATGACAACAGGAGAGGACAAAACATTTATTCTTTTAGGGCCTCACAATCAAAGTAATTATCAGCCTTGTATTTGCATTGTCATTCAAGAAGCAATTGCTATTAATAAATATGGACTGATAGCTACTCATTAAGACAAAGGAACATAGTATTAAGGAAATCAAGCCACTGTGCCCTGCTCATTGAAGCTGTAGTGCAGCTCTTCAGAGTCTGTTGACACTAATGACAGAAATAGCATTTCAAATAGCCACAAGATTTAGCAATAAGGTATGATATTCAAATGCAGCTTGCAATTCCACACTTAAACAGGAAAGAAGTTTTGCAAGATATCACAGTATGTAATTACAGTAACACAGAAGACACCACAAGAAGCAAATGAGCTCTGAAATTAGGTTCCATCAAGCCATTTAACACAACTATTTTTAAATATCAAGAACTGAAACACTGAAGAGCTTTTGGTTTTGTTCTCTTGCTGTAATTAGTTCATGACAGCTTAGAGGAATACAGCATTCAGACTTCACTTCCATGTTAGCTATGTTATTGACAACTAATCATTAACTACACTGTGACTTCGCTCCATTCTCTCCCTTTTCTTTGACAGAAATGTACATGCAGTCTAACACACACGCGAGTGCCACGTGCTCATTCAAGTTACACAAGGCTCCAAACATTAAATCCTTTTAATACAGCAATACTACCTCTTATCACAACTTTTTTCATACTAGTCATATAGCCCATTTTCTACTGACCACTTGGACAGACTATTATACTTTCAGTTAAGTACCATTAGAAAGTTAGCCCATTTTCTCCCCTACATTCTTCATTAACACAACTGGTAGAATCTAACAGTTACATCCAAATTTAACTATAGTAGAAATGAGACGCTCATTACAGGAAAACACTTTTTTTCAGAAAGTAAAATTTTCAGCTAATGGCTCCCTAGAGCAGATCAAATTGGGCCAGCTGACCCTATCATAACCTGCTTTTTTGTGAGACATCTGCTCAGCACATCAGACAGTGGTAACTCATAACTGAGTAAGAAAATACAGGAGGGCTTCAAGGCAGAAAGTGGGAATGGTCTGCTCATTACTATGCAATGTACTTAGTTGTGTTATTGAAGTCAATTGACTTCACTAAATTAGATTTCCGCACTTGCTTCTCAAATTTATTCTTTTCAACTCTGCCAAGAAAGGAATTAAACAAATCACCTATTCAGCCATCTCAGAGCTATAGGCTCAGGAATACTTAAATTTCCTACAGTTCAATTTCATGGTCATCTGTTTAATACAAAAATCATTATCTCAAGGCTGGCTTTTTCATTTGTAAAGAAATAAATTAATGTGAACATGTATTACCCCAGAATTCACCATGATTAACAAAAATAAAGTTTCTAAAGATTGAAAGTTATTTACAGTTTTTAGAGTTCAACCGCTGAAAGGTAAACTGGTATTTTACTTGTACAATGTTTATTTTATATAAACTTCCCAACACATTTGAAAGACTCCAAAACTGTGCGCTAGGTACAAAAAAGCAAAGTGGTGTTTAAAAAACAGACACCCGCCATCCCCTGCAAAGCATAGATGCTTAGAAACAAAATATTAGAATTTGGGGAAACGAGTAATTCAATTACTCTAATAATAATTAAAATATAAAAATAAAAAATAAAATAAAATTTTAAAAACACACAAAATATTCAGTGCAATGAACTGTTTGTTGTATCACAAGAACTAAACACATTCAAAAGTTTTCAATAGAAGCTCATTGCTATGGTGAATTTTCTAATCCTTGTATTATATTGCAACCTAAAAAAAAGCTGCTTTATAAAAAGAGTATGCTCATTTTTGAGGCATAATTACAGTAAAGCCATGTTAACATCAGCCACATTCTTTGTGAAGACATAGGTCATGATATTTCCAACCACACTGTTTCTGGTAGTCAATCCGCTTCGTTGCTCTTAGTGTCTTCTTTATGAAATGTGAGGAAAAACGTTACCTTATGCTAAACTACCATCTTAGTTTTTAGGATTGAACTCCACTTTTTTTCCCAGAGTTGTCTGCTCAAAAATGCCAGGCAATGCCTTTGACTCTTGAATAATGCTCAGCTCAATTTCTAATCACTTAAGTCACAGTGAGTTGCCTCACTCCAGTTAGATTACTTGGAGTTCTAGAAATAAAAATTAAAATGCAAGTGTTTTACATTACCATTATTTTGTTAACACAGTTACCAGCAATGCAGCTCCAGCTTGACTAGCAAAGTAATGTTAATGTAGGATAGCATTACTGCTTGATTTGTTAAGTGACTTTGCATGTGCAAGTTAAACACAGACATTTTATTTTCAGTATAAATAAGTCAGGTGTTACTCTATTCTTTGCCTAGAGATTACAGCTTTTTCATTCTTCACAAGACAAGTAAAACAAGTAATATGAACACATTGCAAAGCATCTGATGTAAATTATACGCATTAGTCATACTCCCTGGTGATTAAGACAATCAAGATAAAGAACAGAGCATTTTTTAACTCTAGGTCAATAGTTCCAGTGTGGTTTATGTCAGTAGCAAGCAAAAAAATGCATGATAGTTTTTCAGCAGCCGAATTATTTGGTTGCACAATCACTCTCCTACTGAAAAACTTGACAGATTACCATCATATATATTCATTATAAACCCTCGGTATCAGTTTCACACAAGCTAAAACCCAAATCTTTGAACAGAATAAACAGATCTTCTCCTTCATCCTCCAAGAGTGGTTCCCTCCAGACTGGTGGTCCTTCTGAATGGAGAAAATATGGAAAGGGAACGCAGTGCTAGCACATGCCCACTGCTCCTTTCCCCATCTTCCATGTGCCAGTCAGTACAAGTTCTGCTGAAGCACTCCCTTGAAGAGGAATGTCAATTTCTCAACTAACACTTCAAAAACCCCTCCTCTAAAGAGAGAAAAAAACCCAACCCTCATCTATTTCACATCCTGCATCCAAATCCTGCCTTTCATGCAGGAACAGGTAAGACTCCCTTGGCAGCTCACCTGTGACTGTCCCTTGTCCCTTCAACACAGATATCAGTGACAACACACTCCACAGGGTTAACAAGGAACAGGTTCATTTTGATATAAACTCCAGATTAACAAAAAAACAAATGCAACAGATTATCATTCATAAAGGCCACTGAACATTCCTAACTCATGTTACTACATTTAGGAGAGTAAGCAAGTACTATGTGAAGCAGGCTTCATTACTGTGACAGAGCTTTGTTTCCTATTTTTCATTATATCACAATTCAAGCAGTCGTGATTTGCTGCAGAAAAAGTTCTTGCACCCAGCATAAAGTGGTACTATTCAGTAGTGCTTGTATCACATTTCTACAGTAATTTAACTATTTAAGTCTCCATAATCTGCTAAGTGTTGATCAAAGACTGGTTGGAGTACAGCAATTAAGAAAATCTTCTTTCTTTAATCCCTTACTTGTCTAGGTGAACAAGAAGCTAGAAATTAACTAAGAACTCTACACATCCTAGAAGATGAGCACAATCAAAATTACATGTTTGAATACAACTGATCAAGAAGGAAGAAAAATGTTGGTCTCATTTCAATACCTAAAGAAAGATGATAAACAAGAGAGAAAAACAAAAAAAAAACCACAAACACACACACAGCCCCCAAGACCTCTATACCTGAACAATATGACACACAGCATAATAAATACTGTAGTAAATTGTATCAAAGGCCCATTTAGGCCAGTATCCTGTCTCCAAAAGTAGCTGCAAGCAGATGCCTAAGGAAGGTTAGAAACAGGATAAGCATTTATCATACTTCTTTCTGGGTGCTATCCCATCCTTCAATTATTTTCAGTTCTCTGGATTTCCTGCAGTTTGTTTATTTGATAATCCACAATGGATTCCTCTAAGTACTTACCTATTAAGCTCCAAACCTATACAAAGAAGTTTAATGGTACATAACTTGCTATATGAAGACACTCTCCCTACTGTTGGTTTATAAACCTAGAGCTTAAAGCAATGACCCCATCTAGTTCCTGCACAGAAAGAAGCGCAAGTTTTCACCTTCAACACGTAACTTGTACTTCCTTAGACCTTTGTCAGGGCCCCAATCCCTTCCATCACCTTTCCCAGGCTGAAGAGTTCCAGCCCACTTAGGTCTGCCTTATACAAAAGCAATTCCATACCCTGATTCTATGGGCTTTTTCCAGTTCTACTGCAGCCTAAAACTCAGGGATCACAAGCGCATGTAGTGTTCAAGGTAGGGGAGAAAAATAAACAGTGACATTTTGGTCTCTCATCCCTTGCTGATAAACCTAACATTTTATTTACTTTTTGACCACTACTAAAAACATAATGGATGCTCTCAGCAATGCATCACAGCTCCGAGACGCTGATCACTGTCGGTAATGGTCAGTTCAGAGTCAATCATCCTATCTGAAGCTAGACCTGCTGCTCTCCCCTGTGTGCATCATTCCACATCTTTCACAATAATTTCATCCACACTTAAGTCAGTTTAATAAGGTCCCACTGTAATTTCTCAGAGTCATCCACTAATCTCACTACCCTGTGTAAGACTTCAGGTCACTGGCAAGTACTTTCCACTCACAGCTAATCCTGATTTCCAGGGCATTTGTGAACATGGTCAAAAGCACAACCCCAGCAGAGATCTCTGGAGCCATGCTGATTGCCTCCAAGCATTGTCAGGGTTAACCATGTAACCTTTCCTTTCAATTTTCTCTTTTCCATACAAGAACTTTTCTTACTACCCTGTGGCTACTTCATTTTCTTAAAAGCCTTCAGAGTTCGCCAAAAAGTTTAGAAATTGGTGTATACTGTATCACCTGGATTGCCCTTATCCGTGTTTGATACTTCTAAGAACATCAACAGATTTGTCAGGCAAGATTTCCCTCCACAGAAACACTGTCAATTCACCTAAAGCAATTAATACATATTTGGAATCTGTTAATTCTCTAGTATAGAATTTCTAATAATTTGCTCCAAAGGTACGTCAGACCTATAGACTTCCTCTTCCCCAGGTTCCCCTAGAAAATTTCAGAGGGAGTTGCATTCACCTTGATTGCTATACCAGCTGGTCTCAAGTGAGACACTGTACTTCGCTAACAATTCAGCTATTTCATTCTTGGACTTCTATACTAATGCCACCTGGTCCTAGGCATCTTTTTCATAATTTGTTTTGTCAACCTACAATGCAATATACTAAATCCTTTTTCACTGCCTAAAAAAAGTTCTCTTTAGACATAATATCTGTTCTCCATTTTAGTATTTTCTTAGTTGCCGCAATGCTTTATATTTTGACTATTGGCCTGTTTTGTGTTTGGGAATACAGTAAAATATTCAGGCACTTTGTGCACATTGGACAACAGTAACAGAGCAGTCACTACACTCAGCAAGTTGTAGGGCAAAGTCACTTCAGTGAAGGTTTGTCAGCTGGCAGTAAGAAGCTTGGCAATTCCACAAGAAGTGACATAGGATTTTTAAGACTTAAGGCAACAGGAAAACGTCAGTTGCCCTTGACACTGAGCCATGGAATTAAGAGTGTCAGTCACTGCTCTTCAAATGTCTTAGATTTTCAGGCAGTTATATCATGCATCAGCCGCCTATACTAACAAATTCACACTTTTCCACCAACCAAATTAATAGAAAAGATTAAGAACATGTTATCTCTGACACTGTTAGGCAAAACTACAACAGTACATAGGTAAGTACCATTGTTATTCTGATTTTTATTATTTTTAAAGGAAGAAATACCCTTGATGCATACCTATATATATATAACGTATCAGGAAAAGTCACTGTTCACAGAAAGGTGGATCCTGATGAGGGTCAGCCTCAAGACCCCAAAGAACTATTCAAACATAAGAGTATTTTCTAATCTGTACAGCAGAAATGAGTAACAATGATATATCATTGGAATAGGTTTCCTGTACCTACAATAGAAGATTTACAATAAAATGAGTTTACTTGATAAATGCTGGTGGCATATCCCTTTTCAAGATCTGGTCTTCTGTTGTCTGCACAGTCTCTTTTCCAACCTGCAGGAGAAAAAAGTCATACTTCAGATTCAGAATTTCACTGTAAATCCTAGATTAAAACAAATATTGAAGTAGCAACGAAAAAAATTGTACTAATGATAACTCATTTCAGTAGGTTTGCTGTGACTATTTTTGAAACCACTATATATACTGTGGTTAGTCTAATGCTTTGGAAACCATATGTTGTTTCCTGCCAACATCTCTACTAAATTAACTGGAAGAGGTACTTTTCTATCTTCCCACTTTCCATAGAAACAATATTATTTGTTTGCTAGACTGAGTTGTAAAAACTTAATCACTGTGAACTCTGTAGGCTTCCACCCCTCCCAATCCCCATAAGGCAGAAATCAAGTTATTAAAAAAAAAAAAAAATTACCCCATTTTGCCATTCAACCTAGTCTATTAGGAAAATGTAGTTAATTACTGAAAATACATCCTACATTCACACCATCTTTTAGGCAAAAACAATTATGCAGAAGCTAATAAAAAAAGAGAGTAAGATCTGGAATTTTCTATACACTAGCTCTTGTGTTATACAATAGAAGTCTTTATAATTGGTGGCTGGCTCTCTGGACTGTGAGATCACCAACTTGACAAAATATTTCCAGCTCCTTTGTTCACTGTATTTTCCAGCTGAATAAGCTATTCAGGAAGGCATCACAAAGCAGAAGGTCTTTAAATCAGGCACTAGTTTATGTTAAGAGCTGCCAGGCCTGTTCAAACTAGACAAGATAGCCCTGAAAATCCCTGATCAGCTGGTGTTTAAAGATTTGCTGGTTTTTGACAGAATTTGCACAGTGCCAGTATGCATAGCACTTGCCAATTCTAAGGCTCTACAGCCTTCCAGAAGCACCATCTCCTTGCAAATTTATGGCACTTGCCAAAAACTCTGTCTCCCTAGTCTGGTCGTTTTCAGAGGGGCTGTACGGAAGTACATTGGCCCTAGCGTTTTATTTGGTTCAAACACTAGGTCTACCTACCCTACATTTGATTTTTTTTTTTTTTTTTTTTAATTTATTAGTACTACACTCAAAAGTAGTCACACAGAGATTTATAAGTAATGAAGGGAAGAGCAGAGAGGAGGTTAAAGGTCTTCAATTTTACGACAGACTTCTGTCTCTTTGGGTTATTGTAGGCTCACTAACAGCCATGCTCCCCCCCAGCACTCAGCACTGCAGTGTTGCTTGGACTCCTAAGCTTCACAGGACCACAGTTATACATATATCTCATGCCCTGTTTCTTGGGACAGGGTTACATGATCCACAAAAGACTATGCCTGCTTTGCTCGAATTATTTTCATTGCACTCATGAAATACAGTTTGTTGTTGTTTTTTAATACTTCCCACATGTTTGTATGTGCACATGCATTATAAAGACACAGAAAAGGGGTAATTTGCATGAACTTTGAATTATACATCATTCAGACAGAAGGCTGTGACCAGGTGAAAAATAAAGAGTAATACTGTCTTTCCAGAGAACCACTAGGAGGAAATCCCATTGCCGGCAAGATTTATTTCTCTTGTAGCTATACCAATCTGCATATAGTTCAGTTTATTTTTTTTAAAAAGTACTTCTGAGGATACAGAGTTTCTAAAGAACACATGAAAAATAAAGCTTACTATGGGGGTGGTGGGGGAGTTCAATCTGAAGTTCATTCTAACAATCATTATTGCTGTTTTATACTGAATAGTCAGGAGCAACCAAGAAGCAACTTCTGCTCAAGTTACAACACACTCAATGCTTGATGTAAGTTACCTCTAGTTTTATTAGACCATACAAAAGCAGTTCTTTCAGTCTGGAAAGCAGAAGTCTCTTCTGTAAGAGGATATATCTAAGGTCACTACTAAAACAAGCATTATCAACTAGTTACAGACAGATATATATATATACACACACGCGCTATATAGGCACTTTATATATTGATACATACACACATATACAAAGATGTTTTCTGCTATGCCTAGCTGTGATCTTTGGTCTTCCAATCAAAGTAACCTATAGGATATGAGTCAATTCCCATTTTCATTTTTTGCGGGGAGTTTTAACCTCAAAACTTTCCTGAAACAGACTTTGTCCTAAACTCCAAAACCATTTCTTTTCCATGTCTACCACAAAGCAGAAATACACATTCCTCCAATATCCTCAGCACTATACAGCACATGGGCAGAATACAAGATTTCAGGCAGTTTCCATGAGGTCTCAACTATAAAGGTCCTCTACCTTTCCAGAAGAAATGAATTTTTACCATATTTTAAGCACTAATACAGCATATACTCACTGAATCTATTTAAACATAAAACCTTGTGGCTCAAAGGAAAGCATTTCATATTTAGATAGCTATTAACCTTTTCAGAAGATGCTCTCTGCATTTGTAGCCAAAGTATAGAGACGGAATGTAGAAAACAAATGCACTCTGCACACCGTTCAATAGGCAAAGTCTCAAAATGTGAAGCCACAAAATACACATCTCCCAAAGAGTTTTGTGGCTTTTCCTTTTTAGCTTTGTACTCAGGGGGATTTTTTTTATTATTTATTTATGTTTAATAAGATCTGGTTCCTTCAGACTTAATTTTACACAGGCTAAGCAATTTTCAGACACACTGCACTGTAACACAAGGTAGAAATTCACTCAGCTCTCCCTTCTCTTTAGTTCAATACCAAGGAAATTAAGTTGTTTTGTTTTCCATAAGATGTAATACCTACATATTCCCCATTTCAGCCAGAAGGTTTGTCAAGCTTCATGCCAATACGAAACAATTATCTGGGAAACCTGTATTTCATTTCTATCCAATGGTATACATGTGGGGAAGAAAAAAAAAGAAAAAACACACAGCACACAACCAAACACAGGATTCTTACTCGGGTTTCAGATATTCTTACTTCCTAAGGTAATTTTTCCCTAACTAACTGGGAAACAACCATTTCCACGGAATAGAAGCTTCTGCTTTAAGTAATACTGAAGTGGCTGCTACTCATGGTTCCAAAGAAACCCCACTGGTTAACATAGTGAAGAGATCCCACAACTTCTTGAACACCACACCTGCCCAGAGCCAGGGAAGCTCTCAAGCAAAATTTACCAAGACTGTTTCATAGTTACAACTTCTACCCATCCATATTCATTTCCATATTCTTTGGGACATTAGAGGCAAATCAGGTGAATCAAGATACAGAATAAGCTACTTCCTTGCTTGCTCCCTGCTACTTAACAACAGTGAACAAGAGGCTGAGGAGTCTAGAAATTTAAAGGAAATGGGGCATGCACAAATCAGAGGGCACATGTGGCCACTTAAAAGCCTTCTAGGAATGCAGCTAGAAGAACCAGGAAGAGATTCAGATTTCCTGCTGCTTTCAGCTTTCAACCTTGCTTGTAGGTCTCACCTACTCTTATCTGATCAGTAGAACATCAGTATGTGTTGAGCTTCCTGCTCATGAGTATTTTCTCCATGGAAAAGCAAGAGGAAAACTTTCTGATCAGGCTGAGGTTTTTCTTTATAAAAACAGCTTTACTTTTTTTTTTGCCACATCTGCTTCTACTGCAGGAAAGACAAGACATAAGCACCCCACAATGTCCCTTTCCCATCCTCTTAGCCTGCTGCATATAGCTGTTCAGTGAGAAGGGAAAATACAGTTTCAGCTTCTGTAATTCTTTAAGAGCTTGTTTAAACAAAGACACCACAAGCACCCAGTAACATCTAGTTCACTTAACTTCAAGAAGTTCGAAAGTACAGACTGCATTTATCACAGAGAATAAAACACACAAATATTTGAGAGTCCAAAGTTTATTGTTTGGGGATTGGGTTTGGGTTTTTTTGGTGGGTTGTGTTTGTTTGTTTTCCTTTTTAAACAAAGATTCTTCTGAATGCCTATATTGACAATACCAATTTGACGATTTGCCAAATGCTGGAAGTGAAATTTTCCTTGCAGCTTATATTACTTCCCCAGTTAAAAAGGGAGACCTTAGAAAAATTAGTTCCTGCAATGTTCCAAAAGTTAATTTAAAACATCTGTCATTTTAGCAAGGAAATTAAGAATATTCCTATATCATCATCTAGTGAACATATACAGCCCTGGCTGTAATATGCAGAGCCCCAGGTTTCTACCAAGGAATAATGTACAGTATGAGTTTTGCTCAACAAAGTACCACTCAGAATGAACTAGTCTGTATGCTATAAAAGCAACTTGACCATAAGCCATCTCACATTAAAATTCAGTTGCTGGTTTATGCATTCTTCAATGTTTTCAAGCTTCCAGGAAGAAGAGTGGCACGACAATGAGAGTGTGAAATTTCACATCAGAAATTTGTTGTACATCAGTGCAGTTCCATGAAGTTCTCTGCAACTTCTTTCTCAATTTCTTTAGATGTCTGTCCTAAAAAAATAAACTTAAATATTTTCTATAACTCTACAATGACAACAGTTTCTACACTGCTTATCCATGTCTAGAATCCATCTCAAAACAGAGTTGGCCAATGCTTTCCCCTGACCCCACATTTCAAGGAAGTAAATCTGGCTTG
Source organism: Streptopelia decaocto (assembly GCF_964273445.1). Classification (NCBI taxonomy): domain Eukaryota; kingdom Metazoa; phylum Chordata; class Aves; order Columbiformes; family Columbidae; genus Streptopelia; species Streptopelia decaocto. Next base: position 49,795,322 of record NC_138659.1, read on the forward strand.
GATTTCAAGACTATGAACAATCCATCAAGCAGAACTAGAAGCAAGCCAAAGCTACACAAAGTTTACACCTACTCCTTACTGGCATAGATGTACAGTTCAGTTCAGACTGAAAAATACAACATAGGCGTAGAGAATTAGATCTTTGTGAAAGCATTCTGAATCCAGGTGACAGACTGAGAGGGCCTCACTCACACATGATAATATAAGGAAAATGACAACTGAAGTTAATGGTATCCAGTTTTGGACACTGTACCTTTCACCAGAGTTCACCCTCCCCACAAGGCTTGTTCATTGAAGGACAGGTCCTTTATCTCAGACTGAGTTCAGAGACAGTTTGTCTGAGTGTGTTCACAAGTGGCAAGAGCTCAATAACTACTTCACAGTTGTTCAGTTTTCCCTTTGTGAAACCAGTAATTGGAGCCAAATTACACAGAAGGGTTTTAGTAAGGAGTTCTGCCAACAAAACAGAAGCAAACAAGGCTTAGTGGTTTACTTTCATTGTTGTCAGTCACAGTTCTTTGATTGCAACCTTTGTTCTGTTTTTATTTACAGCATCAAGCAGATTCAGTTGTTGGTGTTTCAAGCTATTTCACTCAACTGTTTCTTGAAAAATAGCTGCTAGAGTGAATATTGGTTTATCATGCCCTGACTCTTAGCTGCTACAGTTGATGTGGTAAACATTAGCAAAACAGAAATGCATATATCCTGACACAGCAGCAAATCATAAAGCTTTTCCAGATGCAAGTCAAACAGCTTTGAGGTACATGATGAAATTTATTGGTCACACCTTAATTTTACAAGTTACTCAAAAGCTACCAGATGACAAACATCTTCCAGTAAAGACAGAATTTTAAGCAAACCATGAACAGAAGATATAAGTAGTGTTGAAGTGCTTTTAGAGAACAGGCTTATGGGTTAGTCCTCAAAATCTAATCCTTTTTATCCAATAAATCTGAAAAGAGTTAGTTATAACAAGGTACAATAATACAATTTTTTTTTAATAAAACCACAAAACTATCTTCATCCTTCAAATGTTCCCCTGGAAGCATCTAACAAAGCAAATTTCCAATTTCATCATTCTACTCCCATCTTGCCACCAGCAAGTTTAACACAGCTTTAAGAAGCTTGAAGATTTTCTATTTATCTGTAGGGGAATAGGCCAATGCAATTAGAGACTGAAAAATAAGCTCAAATAAACTAGAAGCAGGAAGATAATTCAGCTGCAAATTTACGACAAACAACATTCATATACTACCAGTGACATCAGTCAACAGGATCACCGTTGCTTTGAGCCAGGGATGAGCCTAAAGAAACTGCTGAATCAGAGCCTATCTGCTTTGCCTTTCAGTTAATATGGAAGCTGTCACGCTGGATCCTGGTTTTCTCATGATTACGTTGGAGACTGCATTCCAGGCATAGCAAGGTACAATTTCAAAGTCATCTGGCAATAAGTAAATTAAAACACTCCAGCCATCTGGTCCCTAATAGCAAACTGACCTACCTGTCTACAGTGGAGATTAAGACAAATTCAGTTGGCTTGAGGTGAAGGAAATCCTGCTGTCCAAGTAAAATACATAACTCTGAAACACGAACCATATGGAAACCAGGAAGTGACATCACTGGGGTACCAAAAGGCTTTTATTCATGCTGCTATTGTCTGCTAAGTCTATTACTAGTACAGAGTTGAGGCTTGAATGGTTTAGCTAACTACAGGATGCACAACTTAAAGAAAAGCACATACTGATTACGTGAGACCTTTTACAGAACTATTATAATTTGGAAATTAGTTCTTTTATTATAAGAATTTCTTCTTCTAAACCAGTACTTCCACATTGAAACTACTTTGAGACATTATAACTCCACTTCAGTCAAATAACATAAGTCAGCTCCAACCTTTGAGCGTATATAAAATTCAAGTGGAAAAATAGGATACAGCAATTGTCCTCTACAAATGAGATTTACAGCTGCAACTAGCTACTTTTGCTTTACTAGGAAGACTAAGGTAAGTGCCTCACACCAAGCAGCTCTCCCATTTCATTTCCATGTCCCCAGACCTGTGAATCACTACCCAGTTTCAGAACACCTCCTAACATAAATCCTGCTTGCAGATGTATACACAGATTAGTACTGTACTAAAAGATGTTATATCATGGAGTTAAATTCTCTCCTTATTCAGATTCTTGTCTGAAAAGCAAGCAACCACCAAACACCATGACGGTGCTGGCAGGTTTACATCACCTTTGACAATCTGCTAATACCTGCATGTTGAAGAGGTGGATGAGGAACCCCCACCACACCCCCCCGCCCAATAACTGGCTTGCATGCTGTCCCCCCAGCCTTCCAAGTGTTCAGTCAGGTAAAGCATCTAGAAAGTTTACTTAAGATTAAGGGGTTTATTAGTAAGAGTAATAAAAAGCCTCACCATAGGAAGCTTGTAGATAATATAAAGTGGAAGAAAGAGTTCTACCCAGATACAGCAGAGTGGCTTGTGAAAAACTGTTTTTCTAATATAAATAAATATTGTATTGCAGAGTCTCTAAAACAACTCAAGTTGTAGCTTCACATAGGTAACAGATTTTTCTTCCCAGGCTGTTTTTTTCCTTCATCAGAACAAACTAATTTGGAGGTATTTCACTTATCTGTGTGTTAGCACAGAAAATACTCGATGAGCTGAAAAAAAAAAGCCAACTTGATATGTATTCTCTGTTAATTCCTGAGTAAGTTTCACATGCAGAACAGTAGAAGTTTCTTCCTCTCAAGTTTCTCAGAGGTCTGACTAGATCAGGTGCAAGGCAGATGTCCACTACAAATGCCTTAATTCCACTTTGATATTTAATTAATTAAAAAATCTATTGTTACTTAGAAGTCATTTTAGTCTTTTAAAACACTGTTAATTTGACAGGTATTGTTAAGTACATGAAGCATTTGAATATTGTGCAACTGAAAATGTAGACTGGCTACCAGACACTGAATATTAGGGTCTTCTATTTGATATATGCAAACTTGTACTGACTTCTGAACACCAGACTGTTCAACACTGATTTTCCATCTTCCACAGAAAGAAAGGTCATCACTGCTTCCATTATGAGCTCCCTCCTTGAGTTATCAGTGGTTCCAGAGTAACAAATTTTGAACTTCAAGTCAGTAACAGTTGCCTGCAGGAAGGCAAAATTTATAAGCATGAGAAAGAAAAAGCAGCTTTGAAGACCTCTGATAACAGGGGGAAGAAGAATACAAATCATCATTTATTTTAAGACATAACAAACCAGAATAAAAACTTGCTTTTAGCACCTGATAAGGACGATGCATTTATCAGTAGATAAATGGAAGAACACTCACCACTTTGTCATTTACATGACACTGCTTTTTAACATGTTCTAAATGTAACTATTTTGAAAAAAACACTGTCATGAGACCACCCTTCAATCTAACCAATTCTGAAACTCTTATAACTCCACCCACCTCTTCCCATGACACTGTTCCAAGTTACTGAACCTTTTCTCATCTGTCATAAGTGCTGTCATACTTATCTGCAGCCCATTGGGGGCTATCTATTTCAATTACTTTGGTGGGTTACAAAAACTAGATGGCTTAGTGCTAAACAATGTACTGAGTCAGAGAAGGAATACATAAGAGATACTACTTTAATCTATGTACTTAAGTCAACCTGCAAATGCGGGAACTAGACAGAGTTCTGTCCCTCATTGCCTTTTTTTAATCCACACATCTAAAATTAGCTTTATTTAATAAAGTAATATTTTTGGCTGAGTTTTGAATATTATATTAAAAATATCTTCACGTGTTCAATAATATATGGTTGAAGCAACAGAACCTTGTAGTAGTCACCTTTTGGCATAAGCCCACCCACAGTAAACTTCACCAGCAAGATGTGTATTAACAATGGCATTTCATAGTGATTATCCACCTTTTGTAGCATATCAGACAACGAATCTGTCATAAAACTCTCATTTTACTTGAATAACAGTTAATTCAAGTGCACAATAACTTCATGGTCTAAATCGTTGCTCACACATTAAATATGATGCTTTAATTAGCTACAATATCTAGTTATATTAAATAAAATTAGGAATAGAAATAGTGGGTTGTTTTCCAAGGGACAGTGATCATGTACAGCATCATTAAAAACTTAAGTGTGTCAGAAATGTGATATTACGTGATTATTTTCTGGCTTGATTTTGCCTCAGTGCTTGTGATCATTTACACCAGCTCTGCAAGGAATTCAACGTGTAGAAGACCCCCACATCACAAAGAATTTGCAAACTATTACACAGCAGCCACTCAGGAATAACTGATAGAGGATATTAAAAAAAAGTCAAAGAAAGAAATGTCTGATATGGCATTTGTTCTGCATTACGTGAAGACTTACTCTGCTTTTAAAATTAGCTGTCAATAAAACTTAAACTTATATGTGGTCAAATAACTACTTTTCACATCCAAAAAAGCTTTAAAGACAACTACTTTCAACAGCATTTGCTATTTATTTCTTGACTTGCACTGAAAAGGAAAATTTTTCTTTGAAGACATTAAATGGTAAAGGCAAATAAATTATACTATAGCAGCAGATGTTACTCATGTAGTCAAAATCTTCTACTACAGGATGACATAACGAATAAGAGTGGTATAACCCAACTCCTAGTTGTCAGTGGTTCCTTTGAGAAATTAGGTGTGTAGAGGAAATTCAGAGGTAAAAATTCTTACTCAGAACAATTCATGTCTTCCACACTATCTTTAATCTTAGCTTTTATAGTCTTCATTCAGCCACTAAAACCTATTTCCACCCAAAACAGTGCCAGAGCCAGCCTACTTCTAAAACAGTGCTTTGGACTAACATTAATGTACATTACATTCTACTTTTCTTTGTTCACCCCGTTAAAGCATTAGGAAAGCACTATTCTTACTCTTGCAGTGGCTACTGGAAAGCTTAGTTCACATAATAATTACACCTGTGGGAACTTTCCTTGTACTGACGGATATTTTTGGCCCTTTTCTGTAGACAGTAGCATCTGAACATGCCTGATGGGATGGACAGGCTTTCTCAGTTTAGCTCTGTAAAACAAAGCTACTGCTATTCTCAGCTGAAACAAAGGGGGAAAATTAAGCAGTGTAAGCAAGCAACTTGAAGGTTACAATCTTATTTTGTCAAGTTCCTCTGACTGGCAAAGCTGGCCAAAGTCTGGCTTCACCTCCTGTGTACAAAAGGAATAATGCAAGTCACTGTTAGTTCAACACTGTACAGAAGTAAAGCCTCCACAAACTTGTCTTAAAAAAAATCTTTAAATTTTACACCGAATCGTAATGAGACATCAGAAAGTTCAACTTCTTTAAAACAAGGGAAGTTTTTTTCCACTGGGATTTGTTAGCATTTAAAAGCTCCATTGTGCCAGGCACTGTACAAATACATAATATTATCCAGTCCACATATAACAGACCCTTGCTTTCCTTCCTGCTCCATGGAAAGTAGGGTGCACTCAGCTAGTCTGAGCTCAAGTGCCAGCAGAGTCTAGTCAAAGAGCTAAGGCAGGCAGGTTTTCTCCAGCATTAACTTAAGTAAAATAAATGCTATGCTATTACCTTTTTGTTTCCAGAGAAAGGCTGAAGTCAAGCTAAAACCCATCTAAAACTTTCTGAGGTTCCCACTCTTCTTTAATCCCCACCCCTTGATTTTCTTTAGAATATGGGAACTTTTTGTAAGTGTGACGGAATCAAGCAGCACTTCTTCAGTTGCTACTGATAAGTCAATCTGGCAGTTAACAAGCTCTTCACAATCGGTTTTTTTTTGGTCATTCTATCAGGGCAAGCTAAATGAAAAGTGAACTTTCTGCTACCACTCTGGAGTTCGAGAGAAACTCCATTTGTTTATCTCTGTTATACAGCACAACTATTATGCTGTAAAAGCTGCAAAGACAGCAAGGCTTGTGAAAGTGATTTTTAGTGTAGTCCAACAAACGCTAGTCAGTTTACTTGTTATCTTACCCAAAACCTCATAGAAGGTACACAGTAATTTAACAAAAGTGGTTTCACACTTGTGAATGAGTTTCCTTCCAAGTATTCAGTGGTTTTGTGACCTTTTTGTAACCAAATCAGCTTTTGAAGACTTAACTGAAGGATATTCAGACACATCTATACACATTTAGAGGCTGAAACGGAAAACAACTTTTGAGATCAATCTTGAGCAAAGTTACAAAAAGTAAGATTTTTAAAAGCAAACAGATACACCAAAGAAAGTAACCTTCCCAGTAACTTCTGACTAGGTGCTTGAAGTAGCACTTTTTGGTAGTGATAGTCCTTAAGATTCAGTACATCACACACTTCAGTATTAAAAACCTCTCCTAAGCAAGTTTAGATGACTACATCAATATACAGTAGCAAGTGACAAGGTTTCCATAGGGCTTAAATAGGAAAGCTGAACATGCCATCTTGCATACAACTAAACCTTATCATTGTTGCATTCAATTACGTATTACTATTTTGAGATTAAAAGTTTAACCACTTGTTGTCCATGCACTCACTTATCATAAGTTATTTTTTTCAAAATCTAATTAAATTTGTGGTCACCAGGAATCAAATCCACCCAGAAACTCTCACAGCTTACAAGTTAACTGGCTGTCACATGTACTGACTATCAGTCTAGTTCAAGTCTGTTTCGGCTCCTCCAATGAAGCATTTGTGCAGGTAAACAAAACAAGCCCTGCATAAGAAAGTTTTATTAATGCTTCTGTCCTCAAAAACAGTTGTAATATGCAACCTCTTCCAAGCTCAGGTAAAGGTTTGAAGACAGCAGAGGAAACAACTCAGCTAGAATAACTGAAGTTCCAGATGATGCTTTTAATAGCTTCCCTGCTTGACAGGATTAATCTTCAGACTGATGCAGCTGAAGAACTGATACCTAGAAAATGACTGAAAGACTAGAATGGGCAAGGAAGTTGATAGGGATTTTCCTGGTTCAGCCTTTAATAAGCTTCCCATTTTGATACACCTGCTCCTTACATTATATAGCAGCTAACTGATGAGAATTTAAAAAAAACAAACAAAACAAAAAAAAACACCACACACACACACACAAAACTCACACACAAAAAAGACAGAAGAGAACAGTCATTACTGTTTGCCATCACACAATGACTTAGCTAAGGCAACACTTGTGTCTTATCCAGTACAGGCCAGAGTGCTTCTCATCAATCCAGGGGTTACAGAAATAACCACCATCTCTCATACTGCCATTTGGGCACTTCTGTGACTATACCTGTTAAAGAAATTAATTTCTACAGCTATTTTCTTGTGCACTCTTCAGCATTTGAAGAGGGACAGTCTTGTCTCTGTAGTTCATACAAAGACTCGGCTACTAAAAAGCAGTTCAAGTTTAATACCATCATACTTTACTGTTCCCACAAACCTAAGATGAACATCAAAAAGAACACATACTCTGGTACTGCCATCAGTGTTAAATAGAAAATACAAAATAGAAAAGACAAAATTAAATTAAATAGAAAAGACAAAATGCAATCTTGTCCATCACCTACTTTAAAAAGATGTGTTACTGGATAAACACCAAAGGAGTATTAAGTACTTCTGAATACTCTTATGAACTGCTACTGCATTTACTTTTACATTCATTACAGAACAAGGCTTTTGGTCTTTGTCTACTGCTAGCTGAGACCACCTTGAAATAAACTGTATCTTTTCAGAACAGTTAAAGAATTTAGACAAGTCTGAAATTTGCAGACAAAGTTTACTGTCCTAACCAAGTGACTGGAAATGGTCACAGCTCTAGCTTTGTAGAGACCACAACAGTTGCAGCATACCCAGACATTTTAAACTGCATACACAAAGATATCCAAGTATAAACCTTGTAAAACTAGCCACAGCAGTATTTTTACTCAGTTCTGTTATTTGTCATTTCATTTATGCACCACATTTACCTGAGGACAAAGGTCAAGCATGATAGTTTTTCAAGTCAAACCTTCTTAGGCCATCACAGCAGATCAGTTTAATATGAAAGTTGCTTACCTTCACTGCAATGAGAAATACTGTACTTTTCCTATCACATACTGTAAACTTTAAACACCATCTTTCATTACTAAACAGATACAGATCAAGGACTCAAAAAGAGGAGGCACTCTGCTGTTAGAAACAAGGAAGAACTAGTTTGGAATCCAAAGGTCAGGTGCAACCTTAGCTGCTTTCCCTGAAAGGAAGAAACAAGACAGATCAGACCTTGGACTTCAGGACAGCAAACTCTGCCCTCTTCAGGCACCTGCTTGGGGAAATCTCATGGTATACAGTCTTAGAAAGAAGAGAGTTCTTAGAGAGCTTGTTGATTTTCAAGGATCACCTCACTAAGGATGGTTCACCCTCATGAGCAGGAAGTCAAGCAAAGGTGGCAGGACACCTGCACAGATGAACAGAATGCTCCTGACAAAGCTGACATGAAAAGTAGGCACACAATAGGTAGATGCATGGACAGCTGACTCAGAGGCAATACAGAGATGCTACCTGAGCATGCAGGGATGAGGTCCATCCCTAAGCCTATCTAGAGCAGAATCTGGTGAAGGACATGAAGGACAACAAAAAGTGCTTGTGCCAGTACAAAAGCAGCAAAATGGAGACTAGGTAAAACTTGGGCCCACTGCTGAACAGGAGGTGACAACACAGAAGAGGCTGAGGTCCTCAATACCTTCCTTACTGCAATCTTTACTGAGAAGATCTGCCTTTGGCAATCCCTGGTCCCCGAGATGCACTGAAATTTTGGCACAAGGAAAACTTATCCTCAAAGAAGATCAGGTTACATTCACAATTCTGTGGGTATAACCACTGATGGAAAATGCAATGCGGTTTTATTACAAAAGGTGTCTTCACAAGAATTCTAAGCCAACAGCAACAAGACACAAAAGTTTTCTACAGGAACAGCTTGTTTCTGTACTCTGCTCCACTGGAGAACCCTGACATGGATCCCTAGTTTCTGTTCTACCCATGAAATAAGGGTACTGGGACAGTGGTCTGAAACATGCTCTTTCAGTGAGAGGAGGAGTTCAAGACCATCATTATCATTTAAGAGACAATATGATCTGACAGTTTCAGTAATCATGGAACATCTTGGGGAGTTAAAAGTTTTTTGTTATTTTGTTTTTTTGTTGTTTTGGGTGTTTTTCCTTCTTACTGCTTTCATTAGCCAGTATTGTTATCCATTGATCATTATTCATAATTAAATAATTCTTCTGAAGCATCAGAACATGATTTACCTCAGAATAAGAGACTGGTTCAGTACATTATCACAGAAAACTTTGGTTCTAGTGTCAGAACAGGGGCAAGTACAAGTCATACCTCAGTAGACTTGAATAGGCAAAGTACACAAAAGGTAGGTTTGCTCTCTCTACTGATTCTCTATTCAGTTTTTTATATTCTTACAAAAGCACTAGGGCCTGAAATTACTACAGGGACAAACTAGACCTACTTCCAAATGTTACACACACAGAATTCCCCCACTCCCAATGCAGTTTGGAACTGTTAGGCTCATGTTTTACAGAGATATTTAATGGTTAAATATTTGTAACTGAAAAGAAGATCTAGCCTTTATTTTATCATTTCTCCATGCAACAAGTCATCATCTATCCACAAGGTATCTTCTGAAATGCAGCTAGCTACAATAACCACTCATCTGTGGTGCATTTCCATGCATAAAAACAAGTTGTTACTTTAGACCACAATTACAAGACATTATTTAGGGTTAATTCTCTCTTGCCTGATGTCATAAAAATTAAGGAAGAAATTATACAATTAAACATTACAATTAGTGGATGCACTTACACCAGTTATGCAATTATAAAGACAATACTGTACTGTTTGACTTAGATAATAACAATACTCCCTAGTAAAAGCTCGTATTGCTATGTTTAAAAATAAATGCCACATAGGTTATTTTGCAGGAATTAAGAACCATGGACGCAGAGGCAAGTTCTGTACCAAGAATTGCTTCCCAGCATTTGACTGAGCAAGTAGTAGAATAGAATTTGTGCCATTGAACGAGAAAAAAAAGAGACACAGCACACATTACATTGCAATGTTTTCTAGTTTGCCAGTCCGATTTGCTTTTCAGAGTTAGAAACAGCAGAAGATTTATATTACTCACAGTAGTTACTTCATCTTCATATTTGAGGTGAAAAATACAAAGCCAGTAAGACTAGTAAAACAATGCAGTCAGAAACAAGAGCTTAGGAACACCACATACAGGCTATACAACAGAGCAGCAGTGACAAAACACTAGTCTCAGCTATATGTGAAGCCACTACCAAAATTAAGCAGTACTCAAGGCAAGGATTGACCAGAACTGGCCTGTTCTTCTTTGGAAACAAAATCGGCAAAAAGTGTCATTTGGCTTTTATTTTGCAACAAGAAACATACCCTAGCATTTGCAACAACCAGTCAATAATTTCAAGCATTCTTTCCAGTAACAAGGATTAACACCACATGTTTGCTAACATCTTTAAAACCACTGCTTGGTTCTCCCCCTCCCAGTCCTCTCAAAAACTTGCTTCATCAACCCAAATTTCAACTATATTGGGAAGGGGAAGACACCTGTAAATTACCCTGCTTGTGTTCTGAAGCTACACATTTCTACACTGCAGCCTCCAAATTATTCCCTGCCTGTTGTGCCTGCCTATTTTTCCCCCTCAGCCAATTCTGTTGTATTACAGTGTCACAAGAAATACCAAACCAGACCCCAACTCTCCCAGAAGAGGCACACAGTCACTCCAAATATCAGCCAGTAAAAACAAAGAATTCAAAAAATTACTGATTTAGTACATGATTAATCTTGTGATATTAATCTGAAGCCTCTCCCTCAAATTCTTGGCTCCAGTCAAAGGTTATTTTTGTGCAAAAAGCTTCTGACACCTCTACACACAAAATTTTTGCATGTGCAACATGTACCTTATATCACAGTTCAGAAATGTCAAACTAATTAAAATAATTTGAGTATTGTTCTGCAAAAGCTATCCCCCCAAAATCCTCAAGACACAGTAGAATCCAACTGTCACATATTGGGAACTAATACAGAACTGCAGAATACCAAGTCTTTGGTGTTTACCATGGTAAGGGGACTAACTTGTAAATATTTAGTTACTTCATTAACTTCAACAATGACTTGGACTGCCTCTTACCTAGGATTACTTTACAATTAGGTTCTGTACAAGGAAACATCTCTGATCTCTATAGTAGGTGGTGTTCAGTGTGCAAACCTTGCATTAAAAAACGCACAAAACTTAAGGGGCCTTCAGACAAACCTTAAAATACAGCACATCCATTTCTCACAGAAAATACAGAAATGTGTGATAAATAGCAAACTGAAGGAAAACTGTAATCCAGTTACCTAGGAGGAAGACTCAAGTTTAACTCATCTAATAGTCTTAATCTATGACTGTCATATCTATCAACCTCTGCTCCATCTTGGATATAGTGTATTGTGCTAGCTCCATATCAGGAATGTCAACAAAAATAAACTTTTAAGTTATTGCATATAGTTCCTTCCTCACAGCCATTCTCTCATTTCCTAGCCCATTTCCTCACACAGCACATCTCCTAGGCCTTGCACAGGAATGGGTCTCAGCACTTCAAATGCTGCTACCAGTAGTTATTTACAGATGAAATAGTTACATGAATTAAATATTGCACTCTCCAAACTGTGGAGTTCTTACTATAACCTGGGGAATAGTGCTGCTGTATATGACAAGTTACCACCAAAACAACTTCTCTGCTGGTCAGTACTTAACATCTTGTACAGTTTGTGACACTAATGCTAACAAAGAACCCTGAGCAGACAGCAAGCTATACAAAGAGCTACCAGCTACATTACTGTCTTGGTTATACTGACAATTTCATCTTCGCCACCTGTGAAGTCACCAGAAGGCTCATAATTAGGTAACCTGTCTGCACAAATATTCCTGCTCCTGTGAAACTGCAGCTTCACAAATCACTTTTACACTTCAGAATGATGCACCAGAAACATAGCTCCAGATAGGAAACAGAACTTTAGTTCTGTATTTCTCCTAATGTAGTCAAAACAGTATTCTATCAGGTCAGAACATCTTCCTTGTAAGTACCACCTCAGATACACCACTTTTATTTGCTCTTTGTGAATTAACTCAGAAAAATAATTCAACAGTCTTTCCTTTCATCTAGCTAGCAGGCAAGAAAACCAGCACCTTGCAAAACAGTCCAAAATGAAAGAAGAGCTGGCATTGGCAAGCTGCAGAAAGAAACTAATTCTGTTTCTGCATTTCTCTAGTAAATGCTACTTTATCAGATTAGGTTTCTTTTGAGAGGGAGGGGTGGGTGGGAAATAGTCACCCAGTTGAGTGATACAGGCTAAGCTCACAGAGGCAAAGTGTTATTCTAAAGTCTTCCTTTCAAGGAAAAGTATTTCATACACTCAGGCTTCACACCCTTACAGCCAATATACCTATTACATCAGTTCATTGCTGCAGACCAATTGTTCTTCATAAAAACAAGAGTTTCAGCTAAAGTCAGCAAGAAGCACAAGTATTCCGGACTGTACATACTGCAAAATTCATGGAGTCATGGGGACAAAGAGTTGTAGTTACACTGTAGAAAACTGCAAAACCTCAAAGTGGCAAGTTATTCTAACAGTAGCAAGTACTACAGGCTGAAATCTGATGAACACATCACATACATGAGTCATCTTGACATGTTATTATACCCACAAGCCTCATGATTTCAGAGCATTAATACATCAGTTAACAGTAACACAATATTTTATGTGTACGTAGCTATTTCATTTTAAGGTAAAGTTTGCAGGCAAGGGATATCACTTGCTACAAAGGAATTCAGAATTTCATAGGATTCCAAGTGAGCAAGTAACATTTGATGTTCAAAAATGAACGCAGAGCATCTGTAAATGAACTTAACAGAAGTAGAAGGTTAAGTATTACCAGGTAATTCTTAATGAAATAGAGGAGGAGTATGCAACATCGCCGCACTTTGTACATCAAACATTTCTGCCTTGCAACAGCTTGCTATTCTTACAATACAGTCAGTTATAAAAGTATAACAGAACTAATCATCTCAAATGCATCAATCATTTGCACTTCTCACACTAAAATGTCCATATTGCAAATACCTGAATTTTAAAGAGACATGCTATGTACAGCTGCTTTCAAGAAGTCGAGGGACTCAAGCAGATTTTCAGTCACCTTTACCTTCCCACAAGCAAACAGTAACCCACACTCGAGGCTATGTTAACAGACAGAACCAACTACAACGCCAAACTTTGCCAAGAAACCACAGGTCTGTCCTTCCTCGCCTCCTGTGCTGATAACCAACTGACAGCCTTCGCTAGTACAAAAACCACTATCAAATGCCTGGGAGGTTTAGGCGGGTTTTTTTTAGGATAGGATCACACTAAGTAAGTGTTCTGCTTTTTATAGTGCACACCCTTAAAATAGGAGTTTCCAAGACAGCAAAAAAACCACACAGCATATCAGAGAGATCTGTGAGACGTTTCAGGGTGCATTCCAGCAATAATTACGGCACTTCTCTGCACTTTAGCGTGATGCTGTTCCTCAGGTGGGTAGAGGGAGACTTCAGCCATTACGATGGTGAACAACCCGCTGTTCAGCCAACTCATCCCTCTGCAGCAGGGCTCGCCGAGCTCCTTCGCCGGCCGGGGCGGGAAGTGCCGAAGGCGGCTCCTAGAGAGGTGCCGCAGAGGTCCAGAAAGCCTCTGGGCTTCACCCGTTCCCGGCCCTGCGGGCGGCACCCCGGGTGGTCCGGCCGTTACGGGCGCCCAGCGGGCCTGGGGGGCCACGAAGTTAGCCGGGGCGGCCGGAGTTCTGCCCGCGCGGCGGAGCCGGGGAGGCGGCCCAGCCGCCGCTACTCACCCGCACCAGGTTGCTGACAGCGGCCTGCACGGCCGACACGGGGGCGGTGAGGTCCGGAATAGCCTTGCCGTCCACCTCCCCCTCCTCATGCATGATGACCAGGTGGGAGATCTGCTGGGCCACCGGCTCCAAGATGCTCTCGATGGTGCGTGTGTGGAAGACGGGCATGGCGGCGGCAGGGCGGGAGGCCGGGGCCCGAAGTCCGTACAAACTCTTAGCAAACTCTGCCCCTGCGGGCTGGCGCCCCACAGAGAAAGCCGCGGCCTCCGCGCACGGAGAAAAATGAGGACGGAGAGGAAAACAACCAACCACTCAGACCTCCCCTCGCCCTTCAGCGGACTGCAGCAGCCCAAAGAAGCAGCTCCCCGTTGAGGCTGGCGGAGGCGGGACTCGAACTTGCTAGCCTCCTGCCTCCCTCTGGCAGCACCCACCCCGCACTGGCACCGCTCCCCAGCCAGGCGTCGGCTTTTCAACTGCTACAACCTACCCTTCCCACGACTTCCCGCCCCCTCTGCCGCCTTCGCCCAATGGCCGAGCAGTAACCGCCGCTCCCAGTGGTGAAATGCCACGTCCGTCAACATTCCAGCGCCTCCCTCCCTCCCCCTCCGACCTCCCCGCATCAGCCTCCTTCCCAAGCAAGCTTGGATGCGCGGGCGCCGGTTTCCTAGCGTTGGGATGACGTCAGACATTCTGGTGTCCATATAAGGAGACGACTAAAGCCGGGGTGGTGGGACGACGAGGGGGGTGACGGGATTCCTGCGGTCCGCCCACGCCAGAAGTTTGGCCCGCTGGGTTGAGCTTGCTCGGCTGGGTGTGACTGGGAAGGGGGTGGCTGGGGGAAGGTGGTTCCCCTCGCCCGCTGTCCCCAGCCGCCGTTCCGGGAAGTTTCTCGAGGGGCGCGCTTCTCGCGCCGCGAGTGTGACCTGTCCGGCCGCAGCCGCTCTCACGCGCCCCTTCGCGTGCTCTCCCCACAGCTCCCGGCCGCGCGCCTGCAGCCGGCCCGCCCCGGGCGCGGTCCCAACCGCTTCCGCCCCGTGAGGAGAAGCGGCGGAGGCCGCCCGCGCCCCGCCCGAGGCGGGAAAGGTGTCCCCGCTGCCCTGCGCCTCGCCGGCCGCCCTTTTGAGGCTGAGGGGACGCGGCGGGGACGGCGGCCGCCGCCCCTGCAACGCTCGGTTGGGAGAGTCGTTAGGCGGCCGCTGGCTGGGGGTCAGTACCAGGCGGCGGCCCTGCGGGGCGGGAGCGCCCAGTGGGGAGTGAATCGCGGCTTACGGTTTTTACCGTTATAACCCCTGGTGATAACAGCGGCACAGTCGCGGGAGTTCATTTAAATACACTTAGGTGAGCGACGTGGTTTTGTGGGAAGAAATACATTCTTAGAATAACAAACTAGGGGTGCGAGCTCATACAGAGGATATGTTGCCCACTCTCCGTGTGGTCTGTGCAGTGTCTCTTAAGACACTGGGAGTACTCATGGTGATAAAGTATGTAAGGGGTTACAGGGTTGCGCTCTATGCGTCTTCCTTAATAACGTGAGCACAGAGTTACATTTGGAAAATTATTACTGGCTTTTAGGTGTTTTTCTCCTGATGCTACTTTAAGCTATAAATCAATGTTCCTGTCAGACTAGCTTTCACTACTAAATGTTTCAGAGCAAACATTATGCTTTCTGTGCAGTGTTTGAACACAGATGATCCTACCAGCAAACACAGGGGCATATAGAAAGAGCAATTAAATCAATAAGGCTTCTGGTGTGCACAAGGATCTGTTTTCATGACTTCTAGTACTAGAGTTGTTATTGGTGGAGCTACAGGGATCATTACAAGTTGTAAGCCTAAAGAGCTAAGAAAAGCAGTTTTTTTGCAGGCTTAGAAATCTCAGCAACACCTTTAGCTCTGATTATTTTTTTTTAATTGTTCTCTTTTCTTTTTAGTATGCTTCGATTTGCATTTACATGTGTGTATTGCAATGGTTGAATCTGCAACGGTAGAAGTCAGACAACTAATTTACATGTTGTATAGCCCAGTTTTGTCTGGAAAGAGTCATACCTGTAGGCTCAATAACAGACAACCAAATCATGTTATTGGCATTCAAAACGTACTTAAAATATCAGCCTCTCAGCAGCAATGTTTGTGTTAAGTCACTTGAACAGTTACCATAAGAGTACTTTATGTTGGTAGCTATTGGCTATATAGCATTGTACGTACAGTCTCTAGTATATATATGCATTCCCAGCAGTGCCTCTTTAGCATACTATGGATCAGTAATAATGACCACGCATAAAAATCCCTCTCAATAGTAATGTGCGGCAGCTGGGAATAACAGAAAGTAATTAGTCCATGTTATCAACTAATGATCTGCAAAATTCTGTTTTGTGTACGTGTGCAAACTTAATAAACTATGTATTTAGTCATTTGTGGGACTTACACATAAGCTAAGTTCTCTGATTAAAAGTAATTGCTTTAAGTCTGGGATCTTGATACCAAGTTCTGGCTAAAATATTCATGTACATGCATAGGTTTTAAAGAAAAAAAAAGTTATCTGATAATTATAAAGGTTGTCATGGCTCTAACAGATATAGTTACTACAGACAAAATAAAATAGGAACAGATGGACATTTTTGGTAGCCTTCCGAAACTTTACTCATCTACAGGGCCAAAATATGTGTGTTTTTATTTGGGGGTGTGTTGATGTTAAGAGTTTGTTCCACTTTTGGGGTTATATTGCTGTATTTTTTGCCCATGCAAAAATGAATTTTTGTTTTCTGTACTACATGACTACTGCAGGCCCATCACTGAAATTCTCTGCCTGCTATTGCTGTGGCTACCTTATTTTTGAGGCCTCATCTGGCAAAATTCCATGCAAGTAACAGCAATACATGTAGTACTGTTGTTTGTTTGTTTGTTTGTTTTTAAGTACCACCTTTACAGTGTTTTGTCTTTCCTTTGCAGTATTCAGATCTGTCGCACTGATGTCGTATGAATAACAGCTTTGCAGCAGGTACTTTTTTAAAAAAATCAGCTTTTTTTGCCCTTTGCACTATTCAGTCTGTAATTGTACATTAATTGTCCTGCTACTGTGAGGTTGCTTCTCTAGTTCATACAGTTTCATTAACTCTCCGGGTCCTAACAGATGGTTAGAAAGTAATGATAGATTTGATGACAATATATTCCATTTATTGAGCCCAAGGTAGAAATGTATGAATTCTTTTGTCCTCTTCCATTATGGTATTACACATGCAACAATGGATCCCCCACTGAGAATTAAAGAGATACTGAACCTCCTTTCCTTTCCACATGCTCAAAATCTTAGTATTGTTAAGAAGCAGTATCTATTATTAGCACTACACTGATGACTAGCATCTCAAGTAAGTTGAAGGGGTTAGAATGAAAGTATTACCTTTTAAGACACTCTTTCCATGTCTTTTACTATTTCATAAGAACTCAGTTGAGTCCAGTTAAACCCAGTTCTGCAAAGAACTTAATGTCAGCAGACTCTTCTGCTTACAAAACTCTCCACTGACTTTAGGGCTTTAGTGTTTTTCAGTCCCAGATGATCAAATAACAAATTATCCTTTTCTGACGCATAATGAAGTCTTTTAATGAAGCAAAGAAATCCGCTTTTCCACTGAAGTAAGCGAGATGCATGAATACAGAAGTAATAGGTTTTAGGAGAAAAAGAGATAACACTGTGCTTACAAGCAATGTAGCTTCAGTGCAGCCTCTTCCACAGTATCTTTCGGAGAGGTCTGTGTCTGGCGGTCAGGGTACATGGCACTGCAGCTGCAAGTGGTGAGAGCAGTAGAACAGAACTGTTTTCAAAGAGCTTTGCCAGCTTGCAGTTGTCTGTAATTACAAGGTGTTTTGCTAGTACTAATACATCATTGAAGTGCACATGTCTGGTTACTAGTAGCTCTAAGCACAGACCTTCATTTTAGAGTACTTCTTTTCAGTATTGGGTACCACAGCAGAGAAGGATTAGGTTTTATAGGCACTTGGCTGTGATTAATCACTTTTCCCTGGAATTACCTGATGTTATTCCTTGATTGTACCAACTTCTAGATTTTCTGAGTAACACCTGATTAGCTGCCTGAGAAAGTTTACAGAAATGCCATATTAATATATTGCATAAACTGGATTGCATTACTGTCTTGACCCTATGTAGGTTTAAGCATATGTCAAAATGTAATAATTTGAGTCTCTTTTTATCAACTTCTGGAAGACTGGAGGCTACTGTTGATCAGTGAACACAGGCCAGTAAAACAATGTCAGTGAACAAGGTCAATGTATTCTGCACTTCCCTATTATTGAGCCATTAACTTTGGGTAATCTAAGGAGTAAGCACTGGATAATTAAAGGAATCTGTTATAAAACAAAAAAAGGACACTTCTTCCTTTTTATGTTATGTCTGCCTAAAAAGCTAATTTTAAGTTTGTCAGAAGTTTCTTGTAGAATGATGTTACTATATTGGTAGCTCTAGTGTGTAGGTGACTGACACAGAAATAATACATTTCACACTTAAGAGATGACAACCTAAAGGAAAGAAACAGCAGGTTACTAAGGAGGTATGACAGTGTAACTTCATTATAGTAGTCTGTCCGTGTGCCTTGCCATTGTAAATATGACTTCTGCCATGAGACAAGGTTAGGTTCTGTTTAGTTTTGGGTCTTGGCTGGCTGTGTTCTAGAAACTATAATGAGACCAGCACTTCAGGATTTTTCTACACTGACTCATCATCAGTGGCTATCTGAGTTAGATGGGAGCACCCTATTAGGACTAGAAAAGTTGAATCACAATTGTCATCCACCTCTTGAATACAAACTTCATTTCATCATACTACACTTCTGGGTTCCTAGCTGTCCTTCTGTAGCTGCAGTGATAAAACATAGTGGGGCTTAGATCTGCAGAGAATGCTACTACCAATTCACTGTCTGCTTCAAGGAGTTTCTTGCTAGAAGTTCTACACAGCTTTGTAGCACCTACTGGGAAAACAAGAGTACAAATGGATTAATAGTTTATATTTTCATCTTCTTACTGTGCCAACTGCTCTGAACCCAATACATTAGCTGCACTGCATTCTTAAGTGTTTATTGTGGAATATCACAATTGTAACAAGACAATTCAGTGAATGTTTTTAAGAACATAAAACATGTAGAAACTAAAAATGACCTTATTAAATATATGTGTGTGTATATATATTAATGCTTATTCTAGAAATTGCTAAGTAGGAATGAGGTTTAAAAACCAGATTTTCCTACTTTTCTTCTGAAAGATTCCACATGAGAATACATTTTCATGTGTATGTAAGGCATGTATGATAGTGTAGGTGTAGTTAAAATTAGACAGTTTACTCACAGTAAATGCAAACAAAAAGTCTTTCTAGTCTTCTGACAACATTACTATGAACCTACAATAGAGTTTGGTTTTTCAAAAAGCAACAAGTAGTTTTCAGGAGCTTGACTCTGTGATTGTATAGATGAGTACCACTAAAAGAAAAAATAATGGATAAAACTATTCTTATGTATCCCACCAAGTATCCCATTTGTTACAGCAGTGTTCTTTTAAATAACATTTTTAGGCAATAAGAGATGTATACTTGTGTTCTGAGTATAAGTATGCTGGCTGAGAGTTTGTCAATATAAATGACTGGTAAACAATCTAAGTGCTTTATTCACAGTAGGTGGCCATTTTAACAGTCTAAACATGCATTTTACCACTGGTGATTTTGGTTAATATTTATGGTAGTGTCTACACATGGACACACAGAAATTGAGGCAAATGAACTGAGGATGTTAAAGGAGTTTAAGTTAAGAATGTGAAACTTGATGTGGATGCTGGAAATCAGCTTTAAATGGCCTTTGCTGCACCATGATTCTTTTCTAAGAACGTGCTTTTGGGGAGCGTTAAGGCTGTTGCGATCAAGCAGTTTACAGAGCTACTGCATCTACCAGCTGAGACATGGTAACTGACTTCCTGTATGCTCTTTGTGCATTTCCTTAAAATGGGAAAGGTTGGTTTAAATCACTCTTGTTGACCAGTTTAAGCTTCCTTGGTTTAGTTGGCACTGAAATGGACAGATACCTCTGTTGAGATGCCTACAGTAAGTTCTGAAACTTTTTATCTGCCTTGAAAGAGCACATCTTGATATTAAGTCAGTTCTTGATTAAGGTTTTTTTGCATGTAATTATGTTCAATTCAATTTCAAAGACCCCTGTATCCAAATCAGCCTCTAAGATTCCCTATGCAATACTTGCATTGTTTGTGTACGGGTTTATCAGTGCCTGTTTCATCTCTGCAGGCTTTTTCGCCCCCCCACCCCGTACTACTGGGTGCTTGTATGTATCAGCTCCTTTCCTCATAGTTCCTCATGCTGGATTTGCCTTACTAAAGTAATAAAGCATGTGTGTGTTAGTAAGTGTAAGATTAGTCTGAAAATTTAAGTGTTTTGCTGGTTTGGATTCTTATAAATTATTTGTATCCCCGTTGCAGAATTAACAGGCTGAGGGATTTCTGCAATTTTGTGTACATTCCAGTTCATCACAAAACCAAAGCCTTTGGACTGGCCAAGGCTTTTGAAAAAGCTACTGGCTATAATTAAATAATACTATTTAGTAATAATGAATTATTTGAATATGTGCATGTGTGTAATTGCTTTTTTACTGGCTAATCATTAAGATCTTAACTCTTTCATAGATTCTTTATGGCTTAGATAATTATCTTATTTAGCATGCATTCTAAAGGTTTGTAGCTTTATATTAGTAGGTATCTGAGTTTAGTGCCATCAGCAAGCACTAAATGACCAAATTAGGCAATACTTTAATAAAATTGCTAGATAGCACCAAATTTATACAATTATATGTATAAACTCCTTCCATATGCAGTGAAGATAAAAATCCACAGATTAAATCACAGTGACATATTTTTGAGTTTCTTATCTGTGCCATATTCATTAACTCATCTTGACTAAAACTCTTCTAGTGTCCCAGACCTCAGATGAGCTTCAAGTAATTACAATAGAGAAAGAAAAATACTTCCTTCTTCCTGCCCTGAGATCCTGAACCGACAGTTATTTTCACATAATTGGACCTTGTACTTGCAGAAAATTCAGTGGGACTCATTGTAAGATTTTTCTGTGAATGTATACATTTTGTCCTCTGTTCCTCATAAAAATGCAGTGCTGTCACAGAAAGGACAGTGTGTATTCAACACTGCGCCACTCATAGGTTTAAAGATCATGAGAACTGTAGTGAGAGTTTTATTCTGCTGCAAAGGGAAGAATTACATTGATCCACTTCTGAGCTTGAAAAAACTGTCCTCATGACACATTGTTTGTAAGGTTTGTTTTACAGTTTTTTAAAGTGTACTGAAAACATGAAAATCTTTCTCTTAGTCTTCTCTATAGCTAGATTCATAGCTATTAAGAATTAAATTGTGAATCTCTTACACATAGAGAAGATTCCCCCCCCGCCCCCCTTTTTTTTTTTTGCTTTACTTTACTGAAGGGATCAAGTGTTAGCAGGTTGGATCTTTGCCTCATTACACAGGTGAGATTACCCATGTGAGTGTTCAGAGATAGGGATGAGAGGTTCGTAAACCCTGTCCTAAAGGACCCTGGCCATAAACTATTAGTTCTATTGAAATATTTTAACGTCATTCCTATTTAAAGTATTATGTTCCATACAATTCCATGTATTCAGTTCACTGACAAAAAGTAACACTTGTTTAATAAAAATTTTAACATTTTTTCTGAAACTAGGAGATATTTGGATTCTGCTGTCTTGGAGCTGCTGGAAGATGAGAAGCAAAAATTAAGAGCTACTAAGTTTTCTGCAGATGCCCAAAAATTTCAGGGGTGAAATTAAATTCCCATTTAGGTTTTGGGTTCTGTGTATAGGAGAATGCCCCTGATGCCAGGCATGTGTGTGTTATTCCTTACTGTTGCATGCTCTATCAGCATTGCCAATCAAATGTGGTACACAGTGGGAAAGTGTCTGCAGACTGCTGCCAAATGAGGGTCAATAGCCGCAGGAATGTCACACTGCAAAGCAAGCTGCCCTTTTGAAACGTTTTCTCCTGAGACAAACTTTCTGCATTCGTTACAGTTTCCCTTGCAAAGCAATTAGCCAAGCCTATGCTCACATTTTTCACTCATACTGTATTTGATTTACATCAGCTGAAGGAAATGGTAATGTGCAACAGTGACTCTGGAATTTAAACAGAAATCCACAAGGGATCTCTGTGCTGCAGGCCAACTTCCAAATATGGGAGAAGAGAAGCAGCCGTAGTAGCCTGGGCAGCCATCCTCAGTGAAGCAAGGGGCAAAATAGTTGGGAGTACATGAGCTTCTTGGAATTTGTTCAGAAAGGTAACTGCTGTAGTGCTTTAGTCAGAAAAAAGGAATGAAGTACAAATGCTGTGACAGCAGAAAGCAGCATTGTTGAATTTTAACTGCCTAGGGCCTGAACAACAGAAGTGCAGCTATTTTTTTCCATTCCATTTTTCAGTATGTAATAGTGCACTTACCCCAAATCCAAATGTGTATCCAAACTCTGCCAATACCAAGCTGTTAGGTTTGCAGATTTCTGAGGAAGACTCACAAGAATGCTTGTGAGAAGATTGGTGGGGCTGACTACTAGGTCTGGTTGAAGTTCTACCAGATCAGACTCTCCAAACAGAACTAAATTCCCCAATATTTAGACCCACATTCTACAAAGCCTTGTTTGAAGGCTTAACAAGAGCCCTTAATATACATTTAACAGAAGGAGGACCTTTTAAAAAAGCCCTAAAAAAGCAGAGAATCAACAGATTTTAACTACTAGCTGGTAGATTCACTTGTATTTAGCTGTTGCAGATTTTTGAGGCTTCTGACTTCTATAAGCAGCGGTAGCTGCATGTCAGCCAGGCACACAGGGAAGCAGTGGCCTACAGACCAAAGGATCACATAGCCAAGCCAGCAAGGGCAAGTCTGACAGAGTAGTGGTTCACTTTTCTCATGAGTCACTGTTTACAGAATCACAGAATGGTTGAGGTTGGAAGAGACCTCTGGAGATCATATAGTCCAACCCACCTGCTAAAGCAGGTTCACCCAGAGAGCAGATCACACAGGAACATGTCCTTCTCTAGAGAAGGAGACTCCACAACCTCTCTGGGCAACCTGTTCTACTACTAAGAACAGTTTACAGAACACTTCGTAAGTAGTGGTGCCCTTATTTGCTGCTTTATAGACAAGATTTATGATCTTTTGATAGGAAGAGGATAAATCTGGCTTTTAGAAACAAGGAAAATGAAGCCGATGTCCTATGAATTGAAATGCCATTAGAAAAGCTTTCTTATGGAGATGGGCATTTTATGTCAGAAAATAATTTGTAGGCTGCTTTCCCTTACTCATTGTGGAAGAGATGGGCATTTTCTAGAAAAATAGCTCAGGCTAGAATGGCTGTGGTAGAGATAGGGTGCTGCTTGTCCTGGGACACTCTTGAGATTAAGGTGGAGATGGAAGATTCTGTTTTTCTTTTCAAACTGCCTAAAGGAGGAAGTATCATGTTTTAATTTAGAAAAAGAGATTTGATTGCACTGAGTTTCAAACTTCTGAAATTGACTTTGTTGTCCCAACAAAAATTGAATTCTACCTTCTTTTGGAGTGGTATATTATGGTGGTATATGTGAAAGTATATTATTTATATCTCATTAGGCAAAAGCATCAACATTTATCCCTGCAGATTCTAAACAACTTCTAGTGTGCCTTCATGTGTTTCCTCTACTACTACCACCAAAATAAAGATACCATGTACAAGTTGTAATGTGAAGGACTCCCAAAAATCAAGTGACAGGTCTCTCAAATTAGGATTGTAATGTTGAAGTTGAGTCATAGTGATACAGCTAATGTGCCATCAGTGAAAGATTTGGCAGGAGTGCCACTAAATTACACCATTAGCTTTCAGAGCTGTATGAAATAGGAAATGTTGCCACTTTGATAACATTGTTCCTGTCTAACTGAAGAAATTTTGTACTTTATTCTACAGGTTCTCATTGCTTTGGCTGCTGCTTGAAAAATGTACTTTACCCCTCAGAAGGCTTAAACCCTAATGCCTGATTTGGTTCCACTTTTCACCTTCCATGATAATGAAGTTCAAAAAACATTTTGCAAAGATGTAAAAGACTCTCCCTCACAGTACATGCTTAAACTGCTCAGTCTTTAGTTGGAAATTTAAAAAAAAAACCACAAACAAAACACAAACAAACAAAAAACCCACAAAACAAACAAAATGTGCTATCCATAGCTGTAAATGACAAAATAAGAGGTTCTGAATGTTAAGTGCTTATAACTTCAGTAGAGATAAATTTTAACTATGTCATCATAAAGAGATATTATTAATTCCAAATGTTTATATGGAACAAAGTTCAAGAGTCCAACATGTTCAAAAGCTATTTGAACAAATTCAGAGTAGGTGATTCCATCAGGGTCTGTTAAACATGGAGACACTATTTCTGGCTTAAGAAGATCCTCAGCTTTAGATTTTTCAGCTGGACATGCATACTTTGGGAATTGTTATTTTATTCATAGACACCTACTGTTGACCACTGCCAGAGCTGGGATAGTATCCCAGATGACACACATGGTCTGACTCTGTACATCTTTATGTTGTTTCTGTAAAATTATTCTGCTCTAACACCTCAGATCAAGAAAGAAGGACCAAAATTGGTGTCAGTGTAATGAGAAACTTCCGGGTAAGGATGAGCAAGACAAAAGTAACTCCTTATCTGCTGTTGCTGTTACTTCCTCTCTTGTGTGTGACTGAGCTTTTCTTCTGCTAGAATTGACTTGTATCTGTTACAACAAAGATACATATTGTATAAACAGAGCACTGTTACTATTTAAAAGTTAGTGATAATGTGAGAAAAAGCAGAACACAGCCTGCATCATCATGTCCTGACCCTGTGGATGACCATGCACACAGTGATCCATGGACACAGCTGTGGGCCAGGTCATGGCATGGGCAGCTTGCATCTTTGTCACATGGCAGAGACTGCCTGCTGGACAAACCTCTAACTGCCACACATGCTTTTAGTACTCAAAACATGACCTGTAAGAAAAAAATGTATATATACTGAAGATACCCATTTGCATACTCTCAGGCACCTTACTTTCATGCTTATGACACTCCTTGTGAGATATAATCCTTGCATCTCCTTCATGTAAAGTGGCAGTAAATTTGTGGTATCTCTGTTCCAAATAAAAGAAGCCTGGAAACAACCTCCATGGCTTCATGCAAACCTGTTTTCTTTCCAGTTTTTAAGTGTGTCTAGCCTAAAAATTCCATGTGTCCTTAATTAGGTTTGCATTTCTCCTAGAAACTGGGAGAGAGCACAGAGAGACCTTAATGCAATAGAAACACAGGGAAAATTAGATCTGAAAATGAGGTAAAGAAAGCAGACTCTGAATAAAGGACTGAGACAGAGAGAAAAATTATTGTGGGAAAATTATATAAGTATTTTACAGACAGGACTGTTTGAGTATCCGAGAGCTTTCATGAAGGGAGGAGATCTTATTTCGTCTATGTAATGAAGGTGAGCATAGATTTCCTTTTGGCAAAGGAAACATGCCCTCTATGTTTTAATTTCAAAGTAATAGTAAAGGAGAGAAAGAATACGGGTTTAAACTGAAGAAAAATATTTTAAGAAATCCTGCCACATCTGAGTTGATACAGTTACTGCATCCATAGCACCAAACCCTTGGGACATCAGCTTCCTTTAGCTCCTGTAAAAAAACAGCACTTCTATAGTTTTCAGGAAGAGTTAAAAATAATATCACTAAGTGTATTTCCAAATGTGACTAAAAGCAGGGAAGGCTCTCTGCTGCACTAGCTGTGGTCAGTAAAGCTCAGTACAGGCAATGTGTTTCTGAGGGGTAGTTGTACTTGATGGCTGCAAAGTCTGTCACCTCGGCACAGTTGCTTTCTAAATCTTGCAACTGAGAGAATCCTGGGGACAGCAGAGTAACCTTCGCTATTGGACACTGGAGTCTGGTTCTCCTTTTAGTCGTCTAGTCACAAAATACAAGATCAACATCAGTTTAATATCTGAAGTACAAAGAGAATCGTGGTTCGTGGATTCGCATGAGACAAACCCTGTGAGTGGGAGACTCTGGCCTTTGCACTGAAATCCTGCAGATCACACTGAATCATGCAGTGGTCTGCACCACTGCAGAGGGAAGGAGGAAGTGTCAACACTCCAGCCTGGCTGCTGCCATTCTGCCCTCTCCATTGCCCGTAATGTGGGAAGCAGTAGTGGTGCAACCCAGGCCTAACCTTGGCTTGTCTCTCTGACAGAACATTAGGAAAAGAGCAAATAAGACTGCAATAAAAACCAATCAACCAAAAAGCTCCCCAAAAAAAACATGACCCACAAAAACCCCAATATGCAGAATCTATGTAGCTTAAATTCTGCTTAGGGTCCCTCCAGGACTGGAATCCTAGGAGCTGCATAAAGGCAAGAACTTGGAAGGCCCAGGAGTAGAACAAGAAGGAATGTGGACATGCTGGGAGCAGGAAGAGAACTCCCTGGTAAATGCAGGACAAAAAGAACAACAGGTGCCAGAGGCCAAGGGTTGAGGTGCCTTGTCACAGAAGAGCTATGTAAAGAATCTTGCTCAGCACCTGTTCATAGTGTCCCAGGCTTGAAGAAGAAGACGACAACGATGATAACAATGACATTCATTTGGAAAGATTCAACTCTGGGACAAGCTGAGAGGAAAAAAAAAAAAAAAAGAAAAAGTAGTCCTAAGGAAAGAAGTAGCCATTATGATTATTTTTTTTTAATTGAGAACAAAATAACTTAAAAGTACATGCAAACATAAATTGAGTTACATTTAAAATGGTGATAATGGCCTAGAATCAGCTTTGAGCCTGTAATAAAATATGTTAAATACTCTTAAGTTACAGCTTACTTTCACCTTACATTTTAATGTATGGACATTGCAGAAACATTCCAGGGAATTAACCATGCAGCTGATAGTGCTGCAGGATGGAGAACTGTGCTTCTTCCCTCCATATCCAGTATATGGCTATCCCACCCCATCCAGAATCGAAGGAGTTTTGTTTCTTTCTACTGTACTGTTCACCCTTCTGCTCTCTGTAGGCTGAATTTCGAGGAGAGCAGTATATGGGAAACAAGGTAGGACTGCATTTCTGGCCTGCAAAATTAAAGAGCTGACACCTTAGAAATGTATTTTCTTGCAGTTGCCATGGTCAGCTTTTACAGTAAGAAGAGGTAATCTGGCACTACTGCTAATTGTACTGCATATGTTTCCATATGCATGGGGTGCTCCAGAGCTTCATTAAATTCTCCAGGCTGTTTATCTTTATTTTCATTCCCAGGTAGCACCCTACAGTCACCCTGAGTTCAGACTTCTTAGTGTTCCAGAGGCAGACAAAGATACTTTTATTTGATATAAGAAATAGAAAGTACTTCCTATTTATGTTTTGTTAGGAGCACAAATATTTACACAGACTTCTTATGGGAAGGTAGCAGTTGTCATATATATCAGACCACTAACCTGTCAAGTCCAATCAGATTGTGGCCAATCCTGACACTTGTAGAGGAAGGTGTAAAACCCTACTGAAGAGTTCCCACCCAAGGTGGGAGTCTGTTTGGGGGTTTTTTTGGCTTTGTTTGTTTGCTGGTGTTACACCTGTGTAATGTGGCAGTGAACTTCTGTTACTTTTCTTGTAACCTGATAGGTTGAGCAAGCTCCTTTCTGCCATGAATTAGTACGTGCTGGGTCAGAATTTAGATGCATACATTCCACTACATATGAAAATCCCAGCAGGGTAGCCCTTTTTTACAGTCTGCGTGATTCACATACTGGCAAAATGACATTCAGAAGTATTTGGACTTACAAAACTGCTGAGCTAGCAAAACTCCCATTGTAGTCTATGAGAAATATATAATGATTTGAAATTATCAACAGTGAATTCTCCAGTCTTTTTGCTACCAAAAATTAGTATTATTAAGTAACTGAAAGTATTGCATAGCAGTAATTCTAATATCAGTTTACCTCCTGGTAGATCGATCCACCCTATTTGTGGATGTTCTGCTTTCTCTGCAAGTATTGGTATTATTTATATCTATTGATGCTCTTTGCAAGTTCATTCTCCACTACATATTTTTTTAAAGAATGGGTTAGATATTAGTGAATGTGTAGTGCTCTATTCTGAGATTGGCATGAAATAAGTCCTTATTTTAGAAAGGAGAGAACTGAGACTATTTAAATATAAACATTTTTCATTCTTTAATAGAGCCTGGAAATTACTGAGTCATATTTTTAGGCTTAGTCTGTGAATGGGTCTTTTTGAGCCATCTGAGAGCACTGTTTCTATGTGCTGTTATTTTATGTGATTTGACATGGACACAGTAGTTACTCAATTGAATGTTGATTGCCTTACTGTAATGTACTCAGATGTGCTAAGAGATAGTTTCAGAGTTAGCTTCCCAGTTTGATACCGTTATAGGTTTTAGCCAGTGGTCTTGGATACAGAACTGAATTAGCACCTGAGTATGCCGTTGGTTCTCTTCTGCTGATTCTGGATATTCTAAGCTGATTCCTTTGACTTTTCTAGCTCCAGTAATATACACAACAGAGATCTATTCTCTTGAATTCTTAACTTTAGATGTTAGATTCCATAAAGAGATGATGTGATACTACTGATGTCTTGACAATCTCTTTTCCTTCACACTTCCATTCTTGAAATGTTTGGCATAGTCATAACTTCCTTACATGGGGAAGATACATATAATCTATGTAAATTATACTATTGTAAGACTGCATGTCTTTCAAATGGTTATAGATGGTTATAGGAAAGTTTTAACATGCGGGAGAATACTTAATATTAGCTACTAATCGTATATGCACACATAAAAGCGGAGCTCATACCTCACTCTTCCATAATTTCTATGTAAGCTATGGTTTGGCTCAGATTTCCTAAGTACTTATCCCAACTTTGCAAAATTTTATCCAAGTCCTAAGCGTGCAAGGAAATATCTTTACTGAAATCCTCGTCTCACTGAATTAAGTAGCAGAATTCACACATATTTTGATAGAGCAAGGAATTTACCCCTGAACTTCAAATAACTTATGTGACCTGGCAAAAAATCCACAAACTTTTTTCCCATTTCAGCCTTACCAGAGCTTTTTCATTTTGAAGAAGCTTGCAGAATTAATGCAACCAAATTATATGTTAGGTACATGCACATTATTCCCAAACATATTCAGTCTAGACGTAAACTCTTGACAGTCCAGAGGAATTCCTGGACATTGCAAAGGAAGCTGTGAAGCAGAGCAGGAGCTGCCCTTGGACTGTGTGCATAAACACTCTGAACATTGCTTAGTCTGTTTAAATCCAACCTGTTGTAGAGAATAAATTGCTTCTGCTATACGAGTTGAAGATACTAGCTCAGGTATAGATGTGGTCAACAGTGTTTGACCACAATAAGCAGTGATATGGTAAAATGTAGTGCAATCGCTGCTAGCTCACCCTTTTTGCAGTAAAGTGATTAGCAAACTGCATAGAGGTTGATGTGCACGAGGTCCCTTTGTGAAGAGCCACAGAGGAATAAGTAATTTATGAAAGGTTTTATAACTATGATGGAAGTTGTGGAATATCCATTCAGTCATGAGCATGTTTGGCAAGTTTTAACATCTTCCAGAACATCTTCCAAAGTCTCCAGAGCTTTCAGACACTCCAGGAGATGACAAGCAGCTCATATGAGCCTCTGAGACAGAATTTATACAGTCTGTGACATTCCAACATGCCTTTTGGTAACTATAGTTTATTACCATTGCAGAACTGCTATTAGCATTCCCCTGAGAGGTGAGCATATCCCCTTCGATATGTTTAAACCCCGATAGGAATTGTATCAACTGCAGTTCGGGGCAGCACCACCCACTTGCTAACAATCTACAGAGTTCTCGCAATGTACAGAGTAGAGCTGTCAGCTTTTCCTAGCAGATCATTTATGGCCCCTCCCTGAGTAATTCTAGGAAATGTCTGCACACTTCATGTGGGACAATATTAATTTTCTATTTGCTGACTAACTGAGCACTGAGAATGCTAGCAGAAAGACGAGTATTGCTTCTTGCAGTGGAAATTGTATATAGTTACCGTGAAAAAGTCAATAATGCAGTGTAAATTATTATTTTATTTACACGTTGTCATCTGCAGAGACACAAAGGCCTTGTCTTTATTTGAAACTAGGCCTGCAGACACTGATGTAGAGGAAACAGTACAACCTCCAGTCTTACAAGAGAGACGGTAATTTTTTGCTTTTCTCAGTCTTGGAGTAATCTTCATTCATATATTTTGTCCCTTTTTCTTGTGAGTTTACCTTGTGCAGGAACACCAGAAGCTGCAGCTGTGGCTTACTCTTTCCATATAGCTAGAACAGGCCAGATAATGCCATGGATTTCAAATGATCTGCAGTGTTCCAGTAACATGGGCTGAGCCCTGAAGTAACATTTTGGAAGAGCAACACGCCAAGGTGTGCAGCTCAACATGAATGAGATGAGTTCTCAGTTCAAAGTGTTTAACACGGGATAAAGATTTTTTAAAAGAAGTAAAAATGAATCATATGTATGAAAACTGATTTAAAATCCCCTTTAAAAACTAGTCACCTTTAATCTGTTCAGAAATACTTGAAGAGTCCATAGAGTCCCCACACTGGGAATTCAGTGACAGGTCATGAGACAGGCTCCCTTTGCACTGTGTGTATCATCACTTCCATTTAGCCCATTAACTAATCTAGTTGCTATTAACTCACAGTCTGAAACAAATTTGTCACCCACATCTGTACTTCTTAGGCTATAGCTTTGTCCTAAACATGACATTGTGGTGTGGAAGAGACTTTAAAACAAAATACTAATGCAGACGACTCATGTTGTCATGCCCACAAGACCCAGTGTCTGCCAACTAAGCTTTAAAGGATTTCCCCTGTGACTATAATGTGTTCAGACACTCAGTAGTTTTTCTTGTTTGAAGGTTGTAGTGGTGTTGTAGCCTTTTCTTTCGAGAGGCATAATTTTGTGTGCTTATTATCTGATGAAAAAAACTGCTTTGATAATAATAATAAAATAATAATAAATAACAATAATAAAAAAAAATGCTTTAGGTAATTTTCTAATCCCCAGTATCTCAGTGTTCAATGTCACTGACCCTAAAACTTTAGAAGTTTTCTTCTTAGCCTTACTATTACTACTAATAGAGCACTAGATCTTGAGTTCTCTAATTATTTGATGCCGTACAAACTGCTAAATGAATATGCCTAATTCCCATATCTATTTTGGGGACAAAACCTCAGAAATGCAGCACTCTAATTCTAAAATCTCAGAAAGTAGTTTGAGTCATAAGACTTAATTGCAATGCTACACTTAATTACAATGCTACAATTAATTACAATGCTACATTACTTTTCAGGATCTGACTTACTTTCTGTTGTTCCCATTAAATGTACTTGTTTACTAATGTATTTTGTTTGCATTGGGCTAATCTTTGTCAGTGACCAGTATGGGCCACTGAAGGGATTCAGAATTTTCCTCTATATCAATATATACTGTGGATAATGTCTACAAATCTGTTGCAAAAGCTGTTACTGGTACTCTGAGTGCTTCTGAGACTTAATAATCTCAAAGATGGTGACTCCTAGAAAATATCTTATATAGCTTGGGAAAAGAGCTTTTCAGACCAGGATGCTATAGTTCATAGATATGCACTCTACTTCTGCAGGAATTTCTGCTTTTGGTTGGGGCCTTGAAGGTTCTATGGTGCTTCCCTTACTGAGAACTGTTAGGGAAGCTCCATCACCCTTACTATTTCAGTTTAAAGCTGTGTGATGGTGGAAAGCTAATGGCTAAACTTCTATAGAATCGAACAATCATCTTTACAGTGGTTTTTGCAAATATTTCTTTGAAGTGTCAGGTCATTTGATGGTTTAAGATGGTTCATACATTTAAAAGTACTGCTTTAAAGTGCAGTTTGATTCTGAGAAGGATTATGAAGTGGCTTTGGACTGCTCTGTGCACCTTGGCAGCTATCTCAAACCTTATCTGTTTATAAATAAAATGCTATTTCTGACAGCTACTGCTGCAAATTCTGATTGGAAAGTGAAAGCCAGGAGTGTTTTCTTACTGTTCATTAATTTCTTGCAGTAAAGAGTTCAAGTACATTAGGAAATTTGCAGCATGAGAACCTTTGTAAGGGCTGTCTCTTTAAAGCCTTGCTAGTTATTCAGGAGCCAGAAAAAAAGAGCACTTTCCCAGAATGGTATACAATGTGCAGGTACTGTAGGAGTAACGGCAGAAGATGCCAACTTTTCTCACCAATATTCATAAATCTGCCTTGGAATATTCCTTAAAAAATAAAGACCAACAAACCCACAAAACAACCACTAAACAGCTGTGCTTGGGTTTTAACTGGCACTTTCAGATGTAATAAAACTATTAGTATAGAAGGAACCAGGTGTCTTTTGCTCAGGAAATTGGTTGTAATTTATTCAAACACAGACTTAGCCCAGTATCTGGCTTAAAGCTATCTGGACCGCATCAGCGGTGCGGAGGATGTTGAAATTTAAATCTGTAGATTACTAAGGTATTTTGAATGTCCATTGATTCTAGCGGCATGTGTAAACAACTCACCAAATGTTTTGTTCCAGATTTCTTGCAAGTGTAGTGCATACTTACTGAAAGCTGCTGCTTCTTAAAGGCCACCAACTGTTATAACAACATAATATAGTGTAGTTGCCAGTACTATTCTATATTTCTGAAATCTGTAAATGCATACTTGCTAGCCATCGTGTACAAAATAGGGGAAGGCCTCAGGCTGATAAAAATCACTATAAACCAAAATCAAATCCAGTTTAACAGCAACTAAAGCTATGAGGTTTCAACCCAGATGGTTTTTTACTTTAGTGGAAAAAAGAGATTTGGGATCTTGTAACATCAAATCCTAACTTCTCATCCCACTAAGTGGTCTGTGGAAATACTTTCCGTAATCTAAAATAAGACACACAGACCGGAAGCATAAAGCTGCTGTTTTTCTGTGGGAAACTAAAGGCGGATTCAAGAGTTTCTTGAGTCAAGCTTCTTGCATTGTTTGTTTGGAAAGACCTGCATTTCTGTTGTTTTGTCAGTAACTCATACAAGAAAAAAAATGCATCGAAGTATGAAAGCTGCAAGGAGAAGAATCCCCTCCTCCCTCTCTGTTTCACTTGACCGTCACTGTGCTGTATCACTGGCACAGACACAAATGAACTCTCCTGCCCCTGAGAAAAGCCTTGGGGGAATAACCGTTGGAGACATTAATGTTTCAATTTGTTCCTGTTTTTCTTTCTCTGTTGACAAAAATATGATGCTCGCATCTCTCTCTTAGGCTAATCTATTAAAGAAGCTTTGCCAGGGTTCATTGTTGTGCTGACATACTCTGCTCCGGTGAAAGAGTACTGAATTCTTTCTGAAGTTTTAGTTGCTAATTTGTTTCCCTACAATGTTAAAGACTAGTTCAGGATCAGGAATGATCATCAAATAGCAGGGACAGAATAGCCTACAGTCTCATTTGGAAAGCTGTGCTGTCTTGATAGCAGTATCTTTGCCAGAATGTTACAGGCTGGAGCTGTAGCATCTCTTATATGGGAAAGTTGTCACAGCTGCTGTGTGTCACAGTGGTTGCGGGTTATTTCTTATTTTGGGGGAGAAAATGGAAGGTGGGGAAATGAGGCATCTGTTAATAATTCCTATATAAGTATGCCTTGGTTGGTGCAGCGATCAGTCCCCTCAAGGATAACTCAGGAACTGACTGTAATTCACAAGACTTGGCACCACACAACCCCACAGTAGGACACTGGTCTTATATGGTGCTAAGACCTTGTACTGGCTCTATATGAGTGCTGGATATCTGCACCCCTGCTGTGCATCTAGCTGAGCAAGTGTCAATGAAGTCACACTGCTAGTAACTGTAGGAAACAGTATGTGCATGAGGGGCGTGGGTTAAACTCATGTCTTGGTGCAGTCTCCACTTTGTCGTGGTGTAGCTTCTGAATTGTTAAACAGTCAGAACTCCCCTCCTTCTAGGTTCCCGTCTTCCTCACTGAATTGTATACAGCTAAACTATACTCTCTAGTGATTTTCTTGATTCTTGCTGTTGTACACTGCTAGGAAATTTTCTTGAGCTGCCACACTCATAAGATAAATCAATCATTCTTCCCACTCTCCAGCCCTACTGTATCCTCTTTGATATGGAATCTTTTATGTCAAACCCAAAACTTTTTCAATTACCTTTCATAGCAGATCTCACTAAATGAATAGTTATATATTACTGTGGTTCTTTTTCTGTATGGTTACCTGCAGCATTATAAGGGCAGGAGCAAGACCTCATCACATGATGCTCATATGTACTGCAACTTTTTTCTGATTCTTGCAAAACAATACCAGTGCTCAGCTAGTGCACAGTTACCCAAAGTATTGCAATTACTTTGTCTTACCTTTAAATGATAATGGTGATCCCTGTATTAGCCAGAATCTCTGCCCTTAATATGTTCCCTGATATATAACTACCATAGTTTTATGACCCATATAGACCAATAATATTTAAATTCAGACAAATATGACTCAAGGAATTCTAGAATGTCATGATATAATGTGAAAAGGCAGAGAAAGTTACATTAACCATATGTACATTTTTTAAATGTTATTTAATTTCAATGTCAAAAATGTAAGTTGGTAAACATTTTAAAAGGTGGGTGTGAACTGAGAGCACAGTACAGGGAACAGTTGATCTTTGCTGTTGTTTCAGTAATAACCCTTCTACTTAATTTGATTTGATGATGTAGTATCATGATGGTTAGGGCAATAGGAATATCCTTTAATAAATAATGT
Source organism: Streptopelia decaocto (assembly GCF_964273445.1). Classification (NCBI taxonomy): domain Eukaryota; kingdom Metazoa; phylum Chordata; class Aves; order Columbiformes; family Columbidae; genus Streptopelia; species Streptopelia decaocto. The sequence continues at coordinate 49,830,151 of NC_138659.1, forward strand.
CCTGCTATATGTTCATTCATTTTCCCATCCACACTTTGAAATCTTTGACAAAACTATTGCAGATAACTTGAGAACAGCCTGAGAGCAAAACTTGTAACACAAAGACACGTGAATCCCACAGTTACCAAAAATGTGACTCTCCCAGTGATCATTATTACGACCTTGTGACCAGCAGGAGAGAGAAGCATGACTTAAAGATCACTAAGATATTCTACAGACTGAAGGAAACATTCTCCTATCTTCTAGAAACCAGAGCCTGCTGCTCCTATTCAGTGATATCTTCCTCATACTGACCTATTTCTTGAGATTACTCTCAGAGTGCCAACATTTCATTCAGGTAAAATAAAAAGCTCAGAGTCCATGTTTTTGTGGCCTCTTTTCAGCTCTGCCACTTATGTCTGTCTATTGTCAGACAAGTCTATGCCTCCACGGCTGAAACAGCTTTAGTATTTACACGTCTCAGAGCAATGAGTCACATCTTGGTTCTGTCCAGTAAAGCACATTGAGTTCATCATGAAATACAGAGTTATTTCCAGACAGGGCTCCTCTCTGAAAAATGTTAACAGGTGGAAACCCTAGTAGATAAATTAAAGTCTGCTCTTCAAGAGAGGGTTATTTTTACCGCCAGCCTGAGTTTGGTGAGTGCAAGTTTACCATGCAATGATATACAGAAAGCATTTATAGCCAGAGTGCTGTGGACCTGTCCCTCCCCCATTTTTAAAGCAGAAGAGGCAAACAGTCTGATAATGTGTGTGCATTTGTGTATTCATAACACATGCATAGGAGATTATTTGATTTCTAGGCACAGAATTAATTTGATCACACAGACTGAAAGAAGTGGATCATGAATAGAGGGCACCAAATACCAAGTGTGTGGGTGCTTTGATGAAGAGAAATGTACAGAATTGTTTTCCTTGAAAATACTGCTTGTCTTTGTGGGGCTACTGATCTCAATATGCCTACCCCCAAATGAACGTCTCTAGAATTTTCATATGCTTATATATGAGAAGTTGTCTAAGGGCACCACATTTTTGTTTGCGGAAATATTGATTTGTAGCTTCTCAGAAAGTCAGTGCCTTTTTTCCCAGTGTCTAGCTTTGTCTTTTACACTTGGAGAAACATTCATGCCCATGAAACTGAAGAATTTTTATGCAGAAAGTTGAGGTAGTAACTGGATGCAAGAGTCTTGTCTGCCAGCTGCTCTGCTGAGCATGAATGAGACCTGATCACTTGTGGAATTCCCGCTGTCTCAGCCCCAGTGGGTGGGCAGTGACCTGCATGATCCCCCCCAGCCCAGCAGCTCTGGTCTTGGCTCATCAGAGCAGCTTTGGTGCCTTTGACATCACTGTCTGTTCAGGCAGTTGAGGCCCATCAATGCCCCTCCTGTGAGCAGGATAGCGGTGTCATGTAAAACATGATACATTCCTACAGTGTTCCCGACAGAAAGGAGTCCAGCTTTATCTGGGTCCAGTTTTATGGGGAAGGACTGTACAAAAGAAAGCCCACAATAACAGTGTAAAATGATGTTGCATTATGCTATAATCAGAGTTTAAGTTTAGGAATGAGAAATTCATAGTGAATCACCTGAACTCTCCTTCCCACTTGTGGAATATTTTACAAGTTTTTAGAAAATTCTGCATTGGTAATGCTGTGAAAATCTGCTTTTATTCGTGGATTGCATTGCATATCCCCAACTAAAAAAAAGGGAGGTTGTGCTTCCCACATAGTATTCTAGCTAGGCCACCAATATCACATATTTTAAGAGAAGTGCTCTGTTTATTTTAGGTTTTTTGTTTTTTCTGAAACACCCAATATGAATGCCAAATAGAGGCATGTTTTTGATGAGTATCTTTTCTCTAGAAACTGGGCTGAGCGCCACAGACTTGCTTCCAGTGAACCACCAAAGCTTCTTTTAATTTGATGACCTAAGTTGCTGTTGAATTTGGATGAACTCAGACAAGTTTATATGTAAAAGTGTCTGTCTTTCATTGCTAATCCATTGAGCTATTCAATCCTTTTAAATCCTCTTCTTTTTAGGCTTAAAAAGGCTACATCTCTATCTAGACACTTTCAATGTTCTGCTTTCAGGACTTAAAAACACACTTCAAGGCTCTTCCTGTATTTAAGATGATGCTGATAACTGCAAAGAAATCTTTTTAGCAAAGATGTTTGCAACAGCCAGCATACGTTGTTCTTTTTTATTGAGGTATAGATGTGCTTAATTATATAAAATACATTGCTTGCACATTTAAAAATTGCCTTTCTAGGAAAAGACATGTGAAGCATGTAGTCAAGTTATCTGATGTCTTGCTTAAAAAAATACACCAAAAAAAAATCACAAAACCTTCCAAGAAAGGAATCAGCAAATCATATCATGATTTCCAAGGTAACATAACTTAAATAAGAGCGATGACATGGAATAACATATTCTGAGTTCAGAGTGCCTCATATAAATAGGTTTTGAGACGAGGTAGAAGAAAGTTTTGTGTCGTGGGCTCTCACATTTTGAGCACACTTTGACAGCATGGCCTTCTTTCCAAACCTGGGCAGGGGGAGAGGTCCCCATTGCTGCGCTGTCATGCATTCCCCTAACCGAGCTACTTTGAGCTCTAAAGTGTCTGAACTTGTGAAGAGTTACTTCCCTGTTCATGAATATTTTTTTCTACTTTCAGTTCTTATATAGTGTCAGCTTGGAACCAAGACCTTTGATGATTTTAACAACCACAAAAAGTAAAAGTAATAAAAGTGTAAGAGGTTATTAAATCTGGTTAAGCTCTACAGAGTTTCAGTGATACTTAGTGTCTTCTGACAAAAGATTCCCCATCTTTATCTTTAAACTTATGACTTGAATTGGGATGGTGATTGTTAACTCAGGTAAATTTTGAGAAAGATAGATGGTGACAGAAAAGGGATTATTTTCCTTTTTTTTTTTTGCCTTTCTTGGTTTTAGTTAAAATCAAACACATCACAGAACATAATATATGTTTCCATTAAATCCTCAACAGCAGAAGTTGACATATTTTACTGAACAAATTACAACTTCTAGCTACTCACAGAAATTGTTCTTAGAATACTCTTTTAAGGTCATGGAGAGTCAAATGTAATCAATCATCCTGGAAAATGCAGCCGGGCAGACTCAAAGAATCTGAAATTGTCTGAACTTGTCAACATAGGGAACTCTGTGCTTGCTTAGTGTGAAATAAAAATGTTCACAGCTACTATGAGCAAGTAAGAGATGGAAGATACTTAATTTTTTCTGAACTTCAAAAAGTGTTTTAACAGACACTCATACAAGTGCTGCACTCATCTGGTAGAGTGGCATGGTGGTAACATCTACTGCCCTAATCTGATATTAAGTTACCAGGCAAACATATTCCTACTTCTTACTATGTATTTAAAAGCTATCAGGAAATGCTGTACTCAGAAATGGAAAGGCAGTTCAGCCTTCAACAGGGTAGGCTTGTCATTTTTCTCCAGTGAAAGTCAAGGATTTAAAGAAATTACTCTTAACGTTTTGGAGACTCCAGAAAGAGCTCCACTGAACACGAAACTGCGTCAGTTTTCAATCCCTTCTCTTACAAGTGCCTTTCTTACTAGAGAATGCAAAATCTGATGCTTGTAAGTCCAAAAGGTACAATATGCTTTGCATCCTGAAAAAATCATCTGAGCTAGCTGTCAACCATCATGGGGATTGATGTTAAAAATCTTGACATATTTCTCACTGTGAAACACAATATTTTAAATAAAGGAGAACAGTTCGTTTTAAGGCATGCTAACAGATCAAAACAAATGTCTGAGAAGCAGAGCCTGACCCCTCAGGGTGTATTTTTCTTCCTGTTCCTTACACCAGAAACGGTAGACAAAGGCTTCTACTTCTCACAAAGCCTCTGTTGTAAAGATGAAGAGGAAATGCCCCTATTTCTGTGCAACCCGGGGGGCTCCCTGAAACACCCTGTGTTGCCTGGCCTTGCTGGCGCCCCGGGAGCAGCCCGACTGAGCAGAGCGTCGGATTTGTTCCAGGCACTGCTGGCTGCCAGCACGTTGTAGGACTAACTTGTGAGGAATGTTCCCCTTGGCAGGCAGCCTCCCCTTGGCACCAGCGCCAAGTGATATCAACCATAATTGTTGCTATTTATGATTTTTCTTGTTGTTTATATGAATCACTGCTAAGACAGCTGGGTTATCCCAAATCTTTGAACAACTCATACAGTGGGAAGCCTGACAGTAGGTAAGGGATAATAGAAATTAGTTTGAATTGAATCTACGATTTTTTGAGCTGAGAGATAAAAGGGTATTCTGCTTGAGCTTGTAGCTCCAAATCCAAGAGCTGCTGAGTCTTACAACTTCATCATTGACACTGTCTTGCTCTGTGCCCTGAAAGAAGTTTCTTCAACGTTTTGCTTGCTTTTCTTTTACTTATACTTTTGTCTATTTTCTGTTAATTTGCTTTTCATTCAGCTGCTTTGAAACTAATATAAGCAAGCAGGCCCACATGTAAATAAATATTGCAGCATTGAGAATAGTATCACCTGTATGTAATGGGTCTGACTATGTGTTAAACCCTGAGCTTGTTTATACGTGGATGAAATATACAAAATAAAAAAAGTAATTTTGGATTTGGCTGAATCTAACAAACAATAAAAACAAAACAACGACCCTGTCCTTCAATTTAACTTTTTTTTTTTTTTTCTGAATAAACAAAATGCAAATATACCAAAGATTCTATGGAATTCCTGAATTGGACACTGCTGTAAGTGCCCAACAGCTCTGATCCAGGTTTGCACTTCCAGAAGCCCTGGGCATGCTCACTGTCAGAGGCATTCTAGAAAGTACTGGGTAGACAGCTATGCATACCCAGTAATTCTGGCATGTCCTAAAAGCAGGTGACATCACTGTGCCAGTACACTGTCATATGAATGCAGGCAGCTTTGATCAGGAAATCCCAAGCAGAAAGATATTTGTCCTGTTCTGTGTGTCACTACTAAAGCAGACAAAAAACAGATTTTCTGTAAAAGAGAGAACATTGTATGCAGGGTGCTCCTGTGTGGGATTATTGAATGTCTACTCTACTGGCATAGGCATATAAATCTACTCTTTGGTGCTGTAGAATAACCTTCTGCAGCATGTATTGGCTAATGTGGTGATACTTGAAGGATGCTTTAAATTCTACACAAGGAGAATTGTAAGTGTTTTTCTCCACTTCTTGTGATTGACTGTGAGATAAAATAGTATACATCTCTTCTTGCATTTGCGTAGTGTTTAGTGCCTCCGCAATTATGTTATATAAATAATATTGCTCATTTAAACTTACGTAAGGTTTCTGAGTGCCAATAATACCCATGGCAGAGTTTGAGTTTTGCAGTTTTTATCTACTATTACTATGCATTTAATTCTAAATGCAGTACTTCCTATTTCATTTTGAAAACAAGAAGCACCTATCAAACATCACTGTTTATGACGACAAACACGAAATGTACTATGCAAGTAAAATATAATGCTCTTTTAAAGTTCAGGATCTATATTGTCAGAAGAAGGCAAATTCCAATGTGGACAGGGAGTGCAACTGTGGATATCCCCAAAAATGTGCATTTTCATCAGGTCGTCCTCAGCTACATGAAGAAATGGGTTGTTAGCATAACAGACAGACCACAGATGTGAAGCATCTGGAGACCAAGAAAGCAAAGCAACACAGCGATGTTATGCCATCAAAGATCATACGGCTTGTACAGAAATCGAAGGGTTGGTGACTTGGAAACAAGCAGCAGAAGGTCTGAGCTGATTAGGGACATGCTGCCAATGCCAGTGCTTTCTGTTGCCTTCAGACTGGCATTGTGTCTGGGCAGGCACAATACTATCCTGTGTAGAAAGGCAGATATTGCCTAGTACAAGGGGCGAAGAGAAGTGGAAAAGTATTGAGGTACACTGTGTAGTTGACTCACTGAAAGGAAAGGGTATGGCAAACTTTTCTGTGTCTCAAACATAAAACTGAACTGTGGGGAAGCCACTAAGAGACTCTGAATGCACACACCGGGGCAGCAAACAATCTCTCTGCATCAGCAATAGAGAGCACGTCACTGTGCATCCTCATTCCCGCTATCCAAAGCAGCTGTCTCAGACTCAGATTACAAAAGATGTACAAGCTCAGTTGTTTGCTGTCCTGACACAATCACTTAAACGCACAGAATTATTTATCTTGTTTACTTTATTCCAAACTCCAGTTAGCACAGAACTCTAAGAGCATGGTTTTGTGGAGGATAGATGCGATGCTTTATTATGATGCAGTTGCAGAGTCAAGACTCAAATGACTCTTTGGTGCAATCCTACCTAGAAGTTGTTGTGATACAACTAGGAAATCTTTGTGTTTCTTAAACATAAGTACAGAAAAAAGAACCAGTGCATTAGGTTTGAGGTTGTTCTGAATGAATAGATCTAGACATACTAATATTTCCAATAGCAACCAACCACAAACTTGCTTTTAGTTGTTCAGGTTCCTCTTCCTATTTTTTAATTTTTATAATTCTTAGAAAACAGAATGTAGCCGGGGAAGCATGGCAGGGAAGTAGTGCTTCCTTTGGTAAACATTACACTGAAATGTCATTTCTGTCTTTTCTAGTGAAGAAAAGGCTTTTCCGGGATTGAATTATTTTTTTTCTCAAACCTGTAATAATGTTTCAGTTAAACTACCAGAGATATTAAATTTCAGCAGTTGTCTGGCCCTCCCAGGAATATGAGTCTTCCATTTCCTACTGTTAACAGCTTAGAGCTAAAACTTTTCCACATTTTAATTACTACAGATCTATCAAAGTGCCAACCATCTAATTATGACTTGTTCTGGGGCTTTTAATTGTTACTTTAAATGTGTTATCTTCAATTAACTTTCCTCTGCCCTGAAGACAGTATTCAGCAGATTTCCAGGTCTTGGCTGTGTGGGATTATGTACAGCCTGTTCAGGTGTATCATTTTCCTTTGTAAGAATGGACTTTCTGCTGCGTTAGGCCCTGGATGTCTTTGGTTATGGTTGTGACAGTTTTGAACATACCACAAAGGCAGCAGCCAGAGCGATGATTTTGCTTTTCCTGTGCATTTCTCAAAAGCTATCCAAATGCCATAGTGACGGATGGCTTTGACCTACGTATTTAAGCTTATAAACTTGCAATTAAAGAGCCTATCTGTTATGTCAGAGCAAAAGACAAGTCTTAGAAATCAATCATAGAAAGCCTGAAGTAGCCACAAGCAAATTTTTAGTGCATTGGCCTTTTTCACATCTGCATCTCATATGTGTGGTGGTTCCTTCCTTCCTTCCTTCCTTCCTTCCTTCCTTCCTTCCTTCCTTCCTTCCTTCCTTCCTTCCTTCCTTCCTTCCTTCCTTCCTTCCTTCCTTCCTTCCTTCCTTCCTTCCTTCCTTCCTTCCTTCCTTCCTTCCTTCCTTCCTTCCTTCCTTCCTTCCTTCCCTCCTTCCTTCCCTCCTTCCTTCCCTCCTTCCTTCCCTCCTTCCCTCCTTCCCTCCTTCCCTCCTTCCCTCCTTCCTTCCCTCCTTCCTTCCCTCCTTCCTTCCCTCCTTCCTTCCCTCCTTCCCTCCCTCCTTCCCTCCCTCCTTCCCTCCTTCCCTCCTTCCCTCCTTCCCTCCTTCCCTCCTTCCCTCCTTCCTTCCCTCCTTCTTGTGTTTCTTGAACTTTGTAAAACTCTGACCATATCCTTTTCCTAAGCTTTTTCACTAGCATTCTTTCTCTTTGCATAGTATCTCACAATATCTGATCTGAAGTCAGTGCAAAATCTGAAGGTTATTGATGCCAAAGAATTAGAGGGTTAGAGCTATACAGGGAAACATGCAAACTGGAGCACTGCTGGAAAGTGAACCAAAAAGATCAAAATCACTAAATACTGTCTACACGAGACTACTGTCGTGTACATGGCTATTCTCATTTTACTGTAAAATAACTTGCATCAGAAGTTCAACCCTTGCATTAGTTATTGTCACAGGCCACAGCGTTGCTGCTTGTTTCCATCTCACACTAGAAGGAAAAAGAGAATGGACAGGATACACACTAGCCTAAATTTCTTAGGTTCCTGTTCAAAGTCGAATTCAGGATCCATATTGTGACAAGCACTGCTGAAACTGGGTGGGTTCACTGCAGCAATATGGAGCTAGTTTCGTTCTGTTGCAATTGCTTGCAATAAATAGTAGCTTTCTCTAATGTAAGGCCTTTGTAATTGTACTGATAACGCTGCTGGGCTGTCAGGGACACTTCATAAAGAGCATCTGTTGCAGGAGTCTCCAAAAATAGGTTGTACCACACATGACTTTGTGACCACTAGTATCTGGCAATTTTAGCAACCCACCTGAGTACATTTAGCTCTTTAGGAATGTATTTTAAAATAGATGCATTTTAAAATTAATGATATCTTCTTTTCTTGCTCTTCATTATTTAGGAGCTTTCTGCACTTCAAACTCTCAAACTATAGTCTGGCAGGTAGTAAAGGCACTTAAATGCACCATTTTTAGAGCATGATTTACAAAGCACAGAATTCCAGCCTGGAACAGCTGGCTGATAAATTACAGTGCACACTAATCAGCATGTCATGGTGGAGGATTTACATGGTTGATAGTAAGTGCCAACCAATTATAAAGCAAATACATCACTATTTCTGTCTCTTCAACCAGAGCACTATCTGTATAGTAATTTGCTTCTGCACCCACTAAGCTATAATTTCCTAGTCATCTGGAGAAAGGTGCGATTACCCATAGGGAGAGTGATTCTAGGGGGAGAAAATTGAATTTGCTTGGATGTTGTAAGCTGAAAAATTTTAAAATAATGTTTGTAGTTCAGCTTCAAAAATACATTTTTACCTCACTTAAGTGGTATTGTTTTTTACTTTTGTGAAATGGCACAACAACTCTAACAAGTGACATTGTCTTCCAGATCCTCAGATTCATGTTATGATGTGCTCATATTTTGAGTAGATGTTTGGTGCTTGTAGAATAATCTCTGCTTCCATTTCATACAGAAAGCAAGCATCAGCCAGCTTCTAAGTGTGTATGGCACATGCACATGGGAGATGTGCCTGTACACAGGTGTCCGGTTAAAGTAGGTGGATAAGGACAGGAAAGATGACTAACAAAAAACAATTAACAATGAAACAGAGCTGTAGTTCATCGGTTTTCCTCCTGATATTTATTGTTCACCAATGGCTAAAGACTTTTTGCTGTGTCGGGTGGTAGTCTTGGCAAAAGAGAATAGAGTTTCGATACCTCTTTAATTGCTGGATGTTCTCAGAGTACTGGTGCATCTCATCACCTGTAGAATGCAATGCTTCACTTCTGGTTGTAGGAACAAAGGCAGAGCTTTAATATTCAGCTCTGATTTTATTTTTTTTCTGCTAATGGGCCAGTAATTGTTCTTTAGCCACTCAGCAATGTAATACGAATTCTGGATGACTGACAAGCAATGCTAGCTCATTTAGCTAAGTTTACAATGACTTTATGCTGAGCTGGGACTTTCTAGGCATTGGTAGAACTTTTTGTTGCTGCCTTGTGTAGGTGCTGCTGAGTGATAGCAGCAGCACCAAATTTCAGATCTAAACCTGCACTGACAGGAGAACAAGTGAGGAGTGGAAGTCTGAAAGGGGAGTGTTTCCATTCTGAGAAAATGTCACTGCCTCCTTAAATTACCAAATAGCTAAAATTGTGTTTGTAGATTCTGAAAGGTTCCATGTGTGCTTCTGTTACATGGATCTATAATACTGATGAGACATAAACTTGTAAGGAAACAACTAAGCCATGTTGTGGCTGGTTGATTGCTGTGGTTAAAGATGGTACTGGGTGGATTTGAATTTACAGAAATATTGCATACTGCTGAGCCCATTGTGGCTGGGGTTTATCAGTCAAGGAGGACAATATGTGTCAGTCCACTGAAGGAAACAGAACAGGGGGATGTTCATGAGATATACTGTATTTCTAAAAAAGGAATCATAACTGACAGTTCATTTGCCTTCACTTGCCTTCATTTTGAAGTCTTTCTGTTACTATGAATGGGGGCTCCTGGTAAAATCCACTCCCTAACTGCTGACACACATATATTTTTTTCAGAATTTCTGATTTTTTGCTTATGCTGTCTTAAGCCTGGATCTCTAAGCAATAACTACACAATGGCTCTGGAGGAGAGATAGTGCATATACCTCAACAGATAAGAATGCTAGTCTCTTACTACTCAAAATTATGTGAATTTTCCTGTTTAAGGAATGAGTCACAACACATCAACTCAAGTAATTTACTCTGCTCAGTGGTTCAGCTGCTATTATGTCTGGTTTTGAGTATACATGTGTTGCGATGTTTAATTTGGGGAAAAAAAGCGTAACACTCACTTATGTATAGGAAATTATTTATGAGCTCATGGTACTGTGGAGCCTGATCTGATCTTCCAGGAGTGGCCTCTGACTTCAAGGACTACAAACATTTGCAAACGCAATTAATAAAAAATTGTTTGGAAGCATAGATGGAGATGGGACAAGAGAGCACTATAAAATTTACTTCAAAAGAATGTTCCAACTCCACATTTGTAACTAGACTGTCCTTAAAACTAGGTCTATGGAATTGATGTCGTGTGTCTCATAGGGGTCTTCAGCAATCCCAAGGAATTGCTTCAGGGTTAGCAAAGAATATTCATGCATTGTTTTCTGATGACTCATTTGTAGCCATCTGCCACTCCTCTTCCTTGAGTAAATATTGGAAAATGTTGTTACTGCTAAAACAACAGTCAGCTCTACATCACAGCTTTCTCAGATACAGGCATAATATAATGGCTGTGCCAGGATAAGGCAAAGACCTTATCTGGAAGCTGTAAAAACCATCTGGGGCTTTCTCAAATACTGCCAGTCAGAGTAACCATAAAGCTGTGCCATCTGATGGGGAAAAAATCAGGATTGAGGTCACGAAATAACAAATGTCAATCCCTCAGTCATTTGTGTTTTTTCAGAGGACCTGATCCCTTTTGCCTTAGCTAAGAACAGTCTTCTAGCTTGAGGAAAAGAGCAAGGGCAGATGATGCTTCTGTGAAATCTATTGGGTTTCTCACTTCCCCGCTCTGGGGGAAGCTTTGAATGCTAGTGATGCCTAGTGTTCTTGCATTCTTCAGGAGGACCAGAAAAAACCCTCATGTGTGTATATATATGTGCGTGTGTATATACATATATACACACATATATATACATATATATATATATAACTTTCATGCTGTGACATGCAGTTGTATCTAATTCCCGTGCGTTTAGCTTATTCACCTTCACTGTAGAATTGTGAAATCCCTTGTGACCTTATGCTGTATATAGATTATTCAAAAAGTGGCATCTTGATAGAAAATAACGGACAGTACTTTTTCCCTAGTTATATGACTTGGTCTGTTTTTTAAAAAAATGAGCAGAACATCTTTGCTGAATTCTTACTTAGAAATCAGTGATCCAAAATTATATCTTCATTGATTTGGCACTTACCAGCTTTCCCAGATAAGACATTACGAGATCCTTAATGGCTGTGCTTTTGAGGTTTTGTAGTTTTGACTCCTTCTGTTTGCTTTCAAGGTAACCTTTCATGCTCACTACATTTTCAGAACACTGCTGAGCCCAAACCACCAAAGACATTCATCCTGCCCCATCTAACTTCAAAGGCTATTTCAGTCATTCTCTCCTGAGCAAGTGAGGTTGTTGTAAGAGGATGATTTGTCGACGTGTCTTTCTTCCCTCTACACTGGTAGGTAGTCAATCCATACCCAGTACTCTGCAATGCACCATGGAGGTGCCTTGCTAAGTCTGGGGAGTTTAGCTTGGCTACTGGAAGCAGCACGGTAATATGATCCAGTGTGTGGCCTCACCTCGGCTGAAATTCTCAGCTTCATGTTTGGCCTGTCCATGCTGAATAGTGTCAGTAGGGTGAAATGCTGCCTAGCCAACAAGAGGTGAAAATACATTGCTCTTTCATATTTTGATGTATTATTCTAGTGGATTCTGGTGGTAGGTATCGGGTCCTTGCAAACTGGCTTTTCAAGAAGAAACCAGGGATGTGGAACTCTGCTATGCCCTTGCTACATGCAGGCCTAGAAAACAAGCTTTTCTTCCAAGACTTAAAACTTACTTGCACATGAAGAGAAAAGGGTTCTTGAGAGATAGCAGTGATATTGCTGGGTAACATGTAGATCTAGTTTGCAGAAATTAGATCTTCAGTAAAATTGTTGGTTAACATAAAAATTCTGAGAAATAGGCAGAAGGGAATATTTAAAGACCAAGTTACAGACTGCTGGCTGACTACAGCTTGAAAAGTAGGACTACTGACATGGTGTGGGGAAAAGCCCATTTAAAACCATACTCTGCCTGATATAGAGTGATGTGGGATGAAAATCTATGGTAAATACCCATCACTCATATTCAAATATTAGAGCACAGACTTGTATCAGATTGTCCTGAACCCTCATGTTATTAAAAAAGTATTGAAAGGTTTTGGCTGCTTTCATTGCAAAGGGAAAATATCACTAATTGTGGGAGCCTGCAAGAATCTGCAGGACAGAATTAAGATATACTGGTCTAGATCTGTGTTCCTTTTATTGTGGTGCAGCATGTGGAAGTGAAATGCAAATGTTAGAAATATTATAACCACTTGGCTTTGTCTTCTGTTTGCTTAGACTTCCCTGTGGAAGAGTTTTAAAATATGTTACATCACAAATATAGTTATACAGAGTCTAAGTATGTTAGTATTGTGCAGACTTCTGTATCCCTTCTCTCTCCTCTCTCATCAGCCTGTAAAATCATGGGCTTTTCTTTGTGATTCATGGGATTTTTTATTTCTTTCTTTGTTTTGTTTAAGGAAATACCTGAGTTATGATTTTACTGTTTTCTTTGTAACTGTGAGGGATACAATTTTTCTTGTAAATGAAAGCTAAAATCCCTTGACTCTGGGCTTTACACAAAACACCAACTATCGTTACAAGTTCTCATAACTTTTGTTATCCCACTTTAGGATGAGTGGTATTATTCCTAACTAAACACACTGTTAAATACCATTGGTGCTTCCTTTAGGGCTCGAAACTCACAGAAAACTATTTAGCTTGTTCTGCAGTACAGGATTCTTGTTGGCTAGGCTGCTTGTTTTAAACCAAGTCTTATCTGTGGCCAGGAGAGAGATGCTGAGGTGAAGAAATAACATTGCAGGTTCAAGCTTCATATCTTTGCATCCAGAAAATGGTAAGAGAACATAATTGCAGTTGATATACTTGCTGTGTCATGATCTTTCCCAGTATAATAATAAACATGCAGTGGCTTGGTGATACTGGGAAAAAAGTTATCTTAGGAAGCACTCTGTGGTTTTATTAGTCAGTATCAGGGATGCAGGAGCACACTTTGGCCTCTTTGTACACATATAATAGAAAAAAAGCCCATGTATTTGCTGCAAGTTATCTTCTGACATTAACACCTAACTGTTCTGTAAGCATGCAGGCTTGCATCATAGCCATTTCTCAAAACTGTCATTATTCTCCTAGTTCCACGTAGATCAATGTCAGACAAAGGCAGAGTTGAAGATGGCTTTCACAGTGGGAAGTTGCTTTGATTGTTGGTATTGGCAGCCAGTCATCGAGCAGTGTACTAAAGGCTTGTAGGCCTGCATGGGAATGATCACTGATGAAATCTAATTCCTCATTCCTTTTCATTTATATAGCTTTTATCTTGTTTCTTAATTTAAAAAAACATTGATAATGGCCAATATTTTTGTATGAGCATCTCTCTTCACAACCAATAAGCCATTTTTTAATGCATTAACTGCCCTTACAGATTCCAAATGGAGACTCATCTCCATGCCATTTTCCTTCATGTTGGAATTACCTGTTTTAATTAGCCTGAATGCCTTAAGAGTTTTGTGTCTTTATACACCTCTGTGCTTATTTACCTTGTGAACATACGAGCAACCATCTAGGTACAGAATACATGACACTGCAATGTTGTTCACCTGGCTTGGTAGTGCAGCTTTTGCAGCAAATTGAATTAAGGCATCAGTTTTAGGCTATGCTGATGATAATAAATTCGCCATTTAATAGAAGTTATGCTTTGATGGTTTTTCATGTGTCATTTTAATTAATCTGTGTAAGTGCTAACGAAACAATGAAGTGGTTTGAGCCATAGAAAATAGCTATCTTCTGCTAAGCACTATGCAAGAAAGAATAACAGCCCTTACCAGACTGATGCATAAGTTAATGTGGCTTCCCTAAGTTTATGGTTTTCAGCTTTTTTATTTTGTATTTTATTAGTCCCAGGAATGTGTCACAAAATGAAGTAAAACTACTAAAAGCATGGAAGTCTAATACAAAAAGTTAATGCTTAAGTTGTCTAATTACAGTGAATAGAGGATGTGATTTTGTAACTATGATTAGTTCTTACTGAATAATCTTCCACTATGCCTTGAAATGGAAGTCACTGCTAAAACCAAGAACCTACAAAATGTAGCTCTTTGCATCCATCGTGGCTTTGAGAAACATAGGAGACAAGTTGTCTGGGTTTTGCACAATGCGCAGGGCTTCCGCTCTCAGTACGCATCGATTTCAGCAGCAGAGCCAGGACTGCAGGCTCAGTTCCTTCCCCGCTCAGTGATTCAGCTCCATTTGCTGCTTGGAGCAGGGGAAAGTTGCAGCCAAGTCGGTGACCAGTTATCAATCCACATGAAGCTGGTAATGTTGCCTGTTTGCTTCTGGTAGGCTTCACTTGAGCGTAAGCACTATCTAATTAGACATGGAGAGATTTGTTGAATTATGTTCCCTTTGCTCACTTGGTCGATGCTCAGAGCATGAATCTTTTAACAGATATTGACGCTGACTCATGGGACTCTAGCTGATGAGGGAGAAGGTTGTGCATCTGGCATGCTCAAGGTCATGTCATGGATTCACGTGTTTGTGGGAAAGCGCAGAGCTGCTAGGCAGCTGCCCAGAAAATGTGCATTGCTGCCACGTCTGCTCCTTCTGAAAGGCCATGAACAAGGCACAGCAAAGAGCTGGAGGAAAATCCCGGCACTGCAAATACATGAAACGCAGGCTCTGTGGCAGAAGTGGGGAAGTGCAGAAGCTGAGGTCTAATTGAGTGAGTCATATGCTCAGAGCAATGAGACTTGACAGGTCTAAGTGAAGAAAGACCCAGAGGGGCTCTTCAGAGGAAGAGCCCTATTGCTGCAGCAGTTCTGTTCCTTCTCAGCCTCTTTCTAGAGCTGCAGCCTAGCCTTGAAACTATAACTTGCAAATGTTTGCAAAATATAAACTGCATAGGAAGTTCATACTTGCCCATTTTGCAGTGTCTTGAATGTCTTGATTGAGAGTTGTCTTTGTAAACATTTGATCTCACTGGGCTATATTTCTATTTCATAGCAATCTGGACTCCAGCATAAGAGGAAGTTGCCAGATTCTGCCTCTGGAACGAGCACTTGATGCCTATGAGCTTCAGTGGGAGCTGCTGGCATTGAGGAGGACAGAGCTGAATATTTGGGCTTGATGCTGAAAAAAATTTTGAAGTCCTGCTGTTCTATTCATTATAACACGACCTAGACAAACAGGATTTTTTTTTTTTTTTAATTATTTTTTTAGTGTTGGACTTTTTAGCATGTATGTCATTGTTGGTAAAATAGCTGTTTGAAAAATGATGTGCAACATAAATACCATTACTGAATTTGGCTCCAGCTGAGGGAAGACATGCAGAGGAGATGGAAAAAGATGCATAATGAGAAATCTGACCTTAACTTACTCCCTTGCTGGGTGCATGCTCTTTTACTCAGGAAAGGGCCATAAATAACAGATTTTTTAAACATTTAACTTAAATCACCAATGCATTTGTATAAATATGTTTAGCCATTCTTTTCTGACTAACGACTGCCATGATGTTTGGTTCCCCAACACTGGGCTATTAAAGCAATTGCAGGCTAATCTCTATTCCACACCTACCTGAGTTTTGTCAGTTCCAAGTAGTCAAGCAAGTCCTACAGCTTAGTTGTATTCCTCTCCTGTCACAGAGGCAGAGAAATAGCTCTGCTGCTAGTCTTTTTCAATGATGAAATTGCTCTTGAGTCTCATTAATATAATGAATCAATATGTTCTCTTGAACTGGCATGTTTTATGTTCTCAGTCTCTGCTCCCTAGGAAGATACTACTATTTAGGGATAAAATCTATCCAGCGAAGTAAAATGAAGCAATTTTCCCCCTTCTTTATATATTTTCCTAGCTAAGAAGTATTCCAAGCAGCATTCCGAATTATTCAAGATTCTGTAGCCTGTGGTATTTTCAATCTGTTAGAAACCGCTGAAAAATAAAAACCACATGCTCCACTGGCTCTGCATACAAGAGTCTGTATTTTAAACCAGGGCTGCTGCATACACTGTAGCTTGTGCCTGTATCGTTTGGTGTTGACATCTGCATTATGATGAGGAGAATTATTCAAAGCCAAATTACTATTCAGGGTGGTAATGTGAAACAATGAAAATGAGATTGCTAGAGGGGAAAATATATGCAACAGTTTGTATAGTTAGGAAAGAAAATTGAGTTCATTTGCTGAAGCACTGCTTTCCTCTTTAGCAGAGTTTAACCCCTTTATAACAGCTAAAATAAAGCTGTGGCATGTTTATTGACAAAATGAAAGTGTTTTCTCTGTCCTTTCTTAACTGGAGTAGTTATATTGTTTACAGACCTAATCTAAAAATGTCCTGTAGGGTAGTAAATAGTTGGTTTGGACGTAGGTCTACATCTTGTTAGAAAAGTGGGAATAATTAGCATAAAGAAGTAAAACATGACAAAAAAATCACCACTTTTCCTCTTACTAAGCTGTGAACACACTGACTGTATTTTTTTCATTGCATATGTAAAAAATCCTACTTGAATTAATACATTTTGATCTTTAGTGAACTGGGCCTGTGAGTTGTGAATATTCAGCCACCATCTTTTGTTGGTTAGCTTAATAGCTTGAGATATTAGTTTCTGTCCCTAAAAGCATTCTCTTCCTTGGCTAAGCAAGACAGTCTGGCTTATGAATACTGCAATTTAGTATTAGAACTAGCAGTTGGTTTCTCCAAGTTTGTGCTAGCCTATACCTGCTTTAGAAGTAGGGTCCTGACGTTCTCCAGCTACCTAACCATTCAGAGGTCCTAATAAAAGTTTTGGAAAGTCATCCTTGCCTTGGACCCTACCTCTGCAGAGCTTCAGGAAAAGGAAAGAAAAATTCCTAGATTACAGATTCCTTCCTACACTTAAAAATTGTCTACAATAGCCATGAATTAAAGAGCTTCTCAGTAAATCTTGGTCAGAAATCCAGGTTTACATATCACATCTTGCCTAGGAAAGAGGCTATTTGGAATACATTGCTGTTTCACAGCCCTTTGGCAGAGAAAAATTTGCATGCATTCTTGAAAGGCTTATGCCAAAGTGTAGCTCTAGCCTCATTTGCTGCTCCTGAGTCCTCCCTCCTTTTTCCTAAATTGTCTGTCCAGGCTTCAGTATATCAGGTCTGAGATGGGGTGATAGTGTTCTCATTTTTTACTTCTTGGATTGTATGCCAGACCAAACAGTGGCGTATAGACACATTTGAACTGTATGCCAAATAAGCAACAGACACCTTTCTCCTTGAAGGCTGTTTACCTACAGTTTAGCTTCACTTCCCTGTCTTTTAACTGCTAGCAATAACAGCTTTTTGTGTCATTACAGGAGCTCACAAAATTTCTTATTGACCAAAGAGACAATTCTAAGAAAACAACAAAGAACTGGAAGTTTAAATTTAAGACCCGAGACAAATTGACTAATGCTTTTAAGGCTGGTTTTACTTTTATTAATGTTTGGGCTGTTGATTTATTGAATCTTTATTTAAACAAACAAAAAGCCCTGAAGTGAGTTGTTTCTTTTCAGCAACATGATGTTTTTATCAATGTACATTCACAACAGGGGGAAGAAATTAGTTGTTACAATTCCCTGATTACTTGAGAAAGGATTATGATAAGAAGACAGCTGAGTGGTTTTGATAAAAGAAAAGACAGCGAAGAACCATTTTTTTAAAAAATATTTGATTGGTGGCATGTAGTACCTTTTCTTCTAATGGAATTCTGCACTTTCTTGTAATAAGGAATCTATTCTATATATATTTGCATGATGTGCCTTTTATACATGAAGGTAGAAATACTTATTCAGTGAATAGTGAAATGTTGCAACCATTAAACCTGTGTTAAGAGACGGACAAACACAGAAGCAGAAAGGAGACATGCAAGTTCTGTGCTGAAGAGACCAGGAGTACATCCAAAGGATATAGGAGACACATCCCTGGCTCTTGCAGTGTCTGTAACTACTCTTAGACTGACCATCTGATGCTGAGGCTTGAGAACCGAGTGTTTGATAGCTGAACGGTGATGTGTCCGCACTGTCTTGCAAAAGATCTGAAGAAGGGTATCAGCTAGGAAAGTGCTATTGAAAGGTGCAATAAGCTTTGATCACAGAGAGTTGGAAAATCAGGAGTTATCCTTGCTGACAGATGAATTAACTTGTGGGAGCCAATAAATGTTTGTGTGTTAGTACTAAGGTGCAGAATTGTTTCCATACATACACTAGAAAATGCCTGTTCTCTGGCATGTTCAGTGCCCCAGTAATAGATGTTGAATATCCCCCATTGCTGCAGCTTTAATAACCTTCTCACAAATACTGGAAGGCAGCCACGCAGAGCGCAGCCTGGGCAGGAACCGTAGAAGCTCCTTCATTACACTTCATTTTCCTGCAGAGCCTGGAAATGACAGCTATTTAATCCTCATCTTTTGCACGGAGGAGATTTTGCCTGTGTGGTGCCATCCTGAGTTTATGTAGCATATGTTAATAGGTCAAATGCATCTTGTTGAAGAACTTAATTACTTAACTGTTACCTTTCATTTAATTTGTAACTGGATGCTTTGGAAAAAATTCTTTTACTAAATTGTCTTCACATCTTCAGTCAGAGTTTATCCTTTAGGCAAAAAAAAAAAATCTACTTACTCATCCTTGGCATGTGAACCACCAATTTTTGCAAAAGATATCTATTCTAAAAATAATTTTGAAAATTACTGGAGATTATTCAAATTATCTGTCTTCTTCCTTAACTTTTGATTCAATGCTGGTTGCCACAGCTTAATCTCATTTGCTTTTAAAACATGGTATATCATATACTTGTGGCAGAAATTACTATAAAAGGAATGAGTGATTTGGCAGCATTTTAGAATTAAACTGATCCCTAATGAAGATCAATAGTAACCTAGAAACTGGGTAGTTTTTGTGTGCTGTACACTTTTAATAGTCTAACAGAGTATGTAACAAATCTATTTAAACATTACAAGACCAGTTTCTGATGGGGATAGGAAATTTGTGAGAAATGCAGAATATCTCAGGCATTCTGACAGATGTCATGTTTGTTTGACATCTGCAGAATGAGATTAAATAAGTGTCCAGTTTTGATCTTAAAAAGTAGCATTTGCTTCTAAGCAATACTGAGTTCTGTTCGTATGTCAGGGAAAAAGCAATCTTTAAAGGGCCCTTTGCTGAAATGATGAACTAGGATTTTAATCTTTGCCATATATTTCAAATTTCTGTTATATTAAAAAAAAAAATTGATAAATTAGAGCCTGAAAATATTTCTTGACCTTACAATGTATGTTTTCCAGTCACAGGTGTTTCAACAGCTTCATATTCCACAGATCCAGAATAATAAGGATTCCTAGTGCTCAGGTCACAGGCTTCATAAAATTTGGCAACAATTGATAACACAGATCAGACACCTGTAGCACAGGGGGATGTGCAGGCTTATTTATTAAACATATGCAGGTGCTTTTTGGGACATTCTCTTAATCTTACCTATTTTGATATCGCAATGTTATTTTTACTTTCAGGATGGGACAACTTCTTGAACAAACTGATAAGATCTGTCTTTTTATCTGTGCATTGATGTCTAGATAGATTACAATAGTGTAAAATCAGTTGTGTTCTGAAAAGGTTCATACTGCTTCTGATGGAAGTGCATCGTCAAAAGTCATTTGACAGTACTTCGCTTTCCTGCCTGAATGTGTCAGATGCAAAGACCCATGAAAAATTAATTATAAAAGAACTTTTGGCTTTTACCTGAGTATGAGCAGCTTTGCTGCTCCCCTGATGTGTACCTGAGTCTGCATTACCACCAGAAAGCAGTCTAAGGCTGACTTCCCCAAGCACTTGTAGAAACTTTCTTGGTGTTGTCTTGAAGTTCAAATGTTCAGCATCCGAAATCCAAGAGCTGAAAACAATTCAAAGCAAATTGCAGTGTGGTGGTGTAACTCGGCTACAACTTGTCTCTGTTTGTGTGGAGCATGTAACAGAATTGGTCTGAAGAAAACTGGACAAGTGCCAGGAAGACCCCAGTGCCACGCTTGGGATGCAACTTCCATCCTCATCAGTATCTCCATCCAAGGAGAAGTTTCACAGCTCTCAGACCAACGCTCTGAGCTGCCTCGTACTTAGACTTGACTGCACGACCTGAGGTTAACATTTTCATAATATGAAAACTAATATTTTCATAAGCGAGAGTTACAGCCTCGCATCAGTGCGGGTGTCTGGGGTGTCCCGATGAAAGGCACCTTCACCTCCCTGCGGCTTCGGTCTTAAAACACGCACGCCCCGGCCCTGCCGCCACCGCCATGCGCGGGCGCCCCCAGCGGAGCCGCCGCCGCGGAGCGAGGGGAGATGCTCCCAGGAAATGCTCTGAAGCGGCAGCAGTTGGCGGGCCCGTTTTAATGACCTACAGCTTGAGAGCGGCTCAGGGGAAGATCACTGTCACCATCCCCACTTAAAACAATTATAACTGTTACTCATCTTGAGTAGGATTTAGTATTATCGTGTTTGCTTGTATTTTAAGTGCCAGATTGTCTTTGCCCATGCTATTTTAGTCAAACTCATGCATTGTTGGGGGAAAATGGTAATATGCTGTACTCTGCTTTTGCAATTTCTTTTTAAACACTTTTCCCGCTGTTTCCACGCCTTCCTGTGAGCTTTACATGAAAGAACTGGCCTTTGTTTTGTTCACGAGGGCTTTGTTGTGACGAGGGCTTCCCACAAGGGCAGCATTCTGGCTTTGCTGCTCCCCTGATGTGTGCTAGCATTGCCTGAAATCTAGGTAAATCAGGAAGATGCAAGATTATAAATGTCAATGAGGAATCACAGCCTTGTTTGGCAGGGTCACAGTAAGAAGTGCAAGGTTATAGTTGTAAATGGCTGATTACCTACTGTTTATCCCTTGCTCATCTTTTCATAAATCTTGAGGTGGAATGGGAGCACAGATTACGTTATAAATAAAACCACTTCAGTGTGATTTAGGTGCATAGGCCCAAGAAATTGCCCGCGGGTGGGCTGCGACGGACAGGTCTCTTTTTGTGAGGCTGCTGCCCCATCTAGTGGCAGCTTGGGCGTTGGGTGCCCGGAGGGGAAACGAGGCGCTCGCTCCTCCCAGCCTGGGTTATCGATTGCAGGGACAGATCTTAAAAATAGATTCGAATAAAAGCAAATACGACCCATCAAAGCTTGCGTGTATCTAGGCCAATCAATTAAAGACATAAGTACTTTTTCTTCAGATGTTCATAACAGTTTTAATAGAGAACAGTGCCACTAAAAGACAGGGAAGATGCTCCATCTGCTGGGAGCTTTGAAGTTGTGAGGTTGTTTCCTGTAAAACAAGCAGTGTAGTTGGTCCCGACAAGTAGGACTGAACCTGGAAATGAGAATCAAATTGCTCTTGTAGGTCATTCGGTAATAAAGGTGTCTTTTGGCGAGTGGGGGCTCTCCTTGGTTCTATATTTCCCTTCTCCCTTTAAAACATATCTCTGATCGCTCACAAATCTCCAAATTGATCTGGTTATTCATAGCTTTGATCTGAGGACTTCTAAATTTAATTTCTGTTGCTGAGTCTGTATAGAGACTGTCTTGATGCATCTTTGTTTTCATAGCAAGATTCTTTAATTAAAAATACAAGACTAACAATTCTGTTTGGCAGTGGTTTTGTTTAATATGAAAACCAAGGCATTGGCTCCTGTACAGTGATACCAGCAACATGGCTGGGATACTGGTAACCTAAGTAAGAAAGCTCATACAGAAATGCTCTTTGCCATTCAAAGAGCCCACAGACTGTAATTTTAGTTATAGTGGCTGGACAAGTGTAACAGCTACCCAGACAATGAAAAAACAATAATTAAATAGCACCTGGTCGTGATTGTTCCCATAGAAACTAAGATATAGCAGCAGGTATATCTACCTTCTCAGGCTGTTAAATGCAGGAGATTGCAGGATCCTTTGATGTCAAATCAGTGAAATACATCTCATATATATATATATATATATATATATATGAAAGTAGAAACTTCGGCTGTTGTCATGAGTGGTTGGCAGGAAAAAATGTAGCAGAAAAGCTTACATATTTGTGAAATTCAGACCTTGTTACCACACAGTCTTTGTAGCAGTTAAATTGTCAGAGAAAGATGATTGATTAACTTATTTAAACAAATGCAGTCAAAACTATAAAACAAATGTAGTGAAAATTATCAAATATCATTATACTTGTCTGTTTTCTCATACTGACACAAAGTCTATCAGCATAAATGCCAGCATAGGCATGTATAGCCTGGCACTTCAGTCTGGTATATATTCACTGACATACTGTATCTAGTTCCTGAGATGTCTTTAAACATTGCCACCTCCTGACATTTTGAATACTACAATTAATAATAATATTGTTGTTATTATTGCAAATTTATCGATTTAAAAGACTGCTGATATAGATCACAGTCAGGTGACAAACTTTATTTTTAAACTTCGCAATTCAAAGCACTCATAAGCTAGCATCCTTGGGAGGCTGGAATCCACTGTCTCTTTATCTCCTTCCCACTATTTGTCAGCTTATATGTTTGACGGTCTTTGAACATTCAGTATTTTTCCTGTCCATTGACTGTTTTCATGCTTCAGGAGGATATATGTGTATTTTAAGACTAGAATGTGACTGCAAAACCAAAAATTGTTCCAAGATTTTAGAGCAAAGCTAGTATCTTATAAAATTTCACCCCTAAATGTTCTAAAAGTCTTTTTAATGTAGTATTAAGGCCGAGTTGAAGCGAACATCTAAAAATATTTCCATAGCCTGGATTCAGCAACAAAATAGGATAAATTTCTCTGAGTTACCTCCCCAGGTAATAAACAAAAGAGCCCTTGATACTGCATGTCTCAAAACAAGCCTATTGTAAATAAATGATACAGTTAATATAAGACAGAAGTGTCCTTAGATGGCAAGCCTAGTTGCAGTTATTTTACATGAAACTGGGTTGTTCTGGAAAAATATTTCAAATTTATCTTTCTCTGTCTAGTTTGAAATGAAATGAGCAATTGTTTGTTCTTAAAGGTGGCACATAAAATGTGATGTCTGTAATCAAATACACTTGATCCCAAATGCAAGGTGTGTGAGGGAAATTAAGCAGCCAAGCTCAGATTCAGTCTTTCCAGTGATTCTCAATAAAACTGAATACTTTAAACATTTCTGTTATGCCCAGTCTTCATATGAGAGACTCAATGATAATTTCTGCCCCACATTTTTGAGGGATTCTTCCACCACAGTTTCTGCCCCCACTCCTCATTTAGCATTCAAAGCCTCATCAAACACCCAATCAAAGAAGCCTAGGACATATTCTGTGAAGAACCACAATTGGAAAATGACAGCTAAGATACTTCCAGAAACAAAGCAGGAGCTGTAAAACACATAACAAGGGGAAAATGTCTTCCCACTGAGTGATGGCTCTTGAATTCTGTCACTGATTTAAGTCTAATAGTTTCTTTCATTTTTCTGGAAGATTTTCAGTCTGAGTCATTTCTGAGACAAATCAATTCATTTTTGAAGGGCAGCTGGTTAAAGCTACTTGTTCCCCAGTGTTGGCTCAGGTTCTGGCTGGCAAGTTCTAGAGCAAAATATGACTGAGATGGTCAAGGATACCTGTTCATGTTAGTTCTTTATGTGGCTGTGTCTGCTATTAATATAGAACGTAAGCAGGTTGAAAAAAAGTTACCCAGACACACCAATTTTCCATGTATTAGACTTTGCAGGTGCATTTGAAGATGAAGGAGTTGGAATATTAGTGAAGATTTTTTTTACCATGGGTGCTAATGTGCTGTAGTAATGCCAAGTACATGCTGTGGTCTTCATGGAACAGCTGCAATTTCAACAGATGTAGCGATGTTCTGATTTATGTCACTTGGGGATGTTTTGTTTTAAGCGAGGCTAACGTTTTGTGCCACAGTACAAGAAAATTTAAGGGAGAATTAGTATGTGGTGACTTAATTACTGCTGCTTAAGTTATTAATATACTGAATTTAGAACATCTCAGCTGTGACTAGCAGAAATACCTTGCTCATTTCCAATAAATTATGAAAATGCCTGTGGTTGTTTTTTATTTGTAAATGTGTCCATCTGGTTTTCTGGAATTCTACTGTTGCCAAACAGGCATTACCTAAAATGCATAAGGCCATGACTGGCAAAGCCTGGTAGTTGCCTATGATTTTCAGCTTCTTTTGTGATTGCCTCCTTATGATAATACCATGCTTTGAAAGGTTTTATCACACCCAGAGGCTTCCAGCTTGAAACATACTGAGGTAATTCATGCGTATGATGCCAAGTCATAGCATTACGTACAAAACACTTTCCAGTTACTTTCCAGTTATTCAGTAGAGAAATAATGTTTCCATTATCCAATGAGGGATAATAATTTTACTCACTTGCCAGTTGCACATGTTATTCATTGAAAGTATTTTGCCCAGTAGGACTTGAAAGCAATTAATTTGATTCTAGTTCAGTCTAGAATATTACTTTGTTGAGAGTCACTGAAAAGTTTGCTCAAAACTTTAAAAAGTTATTAGTCTACAATTAAGAGGTTTGCCTTTAATTGGTAATTCAGAAATCCAGACCTTCTTGTCTCATAGCAGCCATTTTTTAAAGCCACTTTTTAAAAAGTTGATTAAATTATGTAATACTATTTCTAAACTTCCCTGTGGTGTCTGTATTTTCATGTAGTCATCTCAGTCACTGAGCATCTTCATTTATTTCATCAGAAAACAGATAACATCAGATTAGACGATTTCTCAAAATCTCTCCCAGTTGCATTGCAAGAGCCTGAAACAACTGGTTTATCTCTGTCTAAATTGTTCTGAAAAAATTCCAGTGGAGGAGGTTCAGTGCCACTCAATAGCATTTATTGTTGTGCTTTACTACTCTCACCAGTAATACTTTGATTCGGTTTCTCTTCCTGCAGCCAGGTTTATTGTTTCTCACCCCATCTCTCACAGACACAGAGGACAGCTTATTCCATTCTCTACCACAGTCTTTTCTCTTTAAAGAAAATGTCCCTTGTAGATTTTGCTCCTTTGGATAAAATAAACCAGATATTTTCAGTCTTTTCTCCTTGTGATCATTACTGTTGTGTTCTCATCGATGATGTTCCAAACAAGACACAGCTGAGTGTCTGCCTAGTCCTTAGGTTTACAAACTGTGCTCCGGTCTATGTGTCAGCATGTTTACATTTTTTTACTCAATACTGTTGACTTAAATCCAGTTTGTGGTTGCTATGTCATCTGGATCCACTTTAATACTCATCTATGTCTGTGCATTTGGTTATTCCTGTTTGTCTTTATTAGCTTGTGCATTTCCAATAGCTCTGGTTTGCTAAGCTCCCTCTGAATGCTGGTTGGATGCAGTCCCTCCCAGCTTCAAGTATTGTCAGTGTATCCTACCAGTCAGGTGCAACCTAAATCTGAATGAACCAACTAGTTGGCTGTAGCAGTGCAACAGCACACAGGAACTGAGCATGTGCTGCACGTTTTCATGCTCGACTTGTGGGTCTACCTGTCATTTTACTGTTTATGAAGTACATGGCACTTGCTCCATAAATTCTTGCATTTTCACTTCCTAACGTTCACTTCCTTCCCTTGGCAAAAGGTTAAACAGATTGCCCATTTGTATAACTGCAAGAGATGGGAAGGATGTGGAAGGGCTATGTCAGACCAAGTTTGAACCCAGATTTGCTCTTTAATGAATATGCATTGTTTCAATTATGTCAGTTACCTTTTTAACTTTGTATTGAGATGAAGATACCTGAAACTTCACATTTCAAGTTTGATGAATGCAGAAAGGTTTGATTCTCTTTTCATGGATAAGCTCTGTTCTCATTTGTCCCAAAGCAAGCACGCTGCTTAAGTGTCAGAGGTGAGCCAAAGGCCTGGTGACCAAATAGTTGTATTGCTCCTTATTAGTTCAGGTTTCAATACACACAAACAAAATCCTCCTACGCGTACAATTCCATATGGAAGTGGTGTAACATATGCAACAAATAGGTGTTTCACCATAACTTATTTTTTTTAACACAGATTTTATTTTTATGTACTTTGAGTCACATTTTAGTTTCACTTCCATGAAGAAAGCTTCTACTATATAAGGTAAAGTGGTCTATCCATTCAGGATGCATCACTTCCTTTAAGACCTGTCAGGTTAAACTAGCTTGCCATGCTCTGGACACATCAGATACTGCTTTATCCTCATTGCTTAATGTTTCTTCTGTGGAAGTGTTGAAGATAAGTAGGAACTTGAGTTCATATTAGTTATGCTCCTGAGGCTTCTGAGACTACGATCGCTTCTCTTTGGCTGATGCCCACCTCTCCACTGTTTCTAAATGCTTGTTGGACTCCCATTCTATTCCTTTCTGCTGCCTGCACATATCTGAAATCAAGCAATGATATGCTTAAGAGCAGATTTATGATACCAACATTTGTCTTGCATGTATGTTAGTACCAGATATCCAATACCTTCCAAAAATGCCCTCTCTCTAGTATTTCTCTTGTCATTCTGCAGTGGTGTTTGCCAATTTCCATGCACAGTTCTCTAGGCTGTTTCTCTTCATCCTCACCAGCACCACAACCTGCATCATCCTCAGTCTCTGTGAGGAAGGAAAGAAAATATTTCCCGTGGATTCTATTGCAGGAAAAAAAAGTTTTGCAAATCAGTGCTCTCATCTTTCGGCCGCCTTCTTCCCAGGCTTTCATCACTAGCCAGCCAGATGATAATGTAGTTGTGGAGCCAAAGGCATGCAGGGAACATTGAAAGATAGTATATGAAGTATTATAGCAGCTGAAGCAGAGGTGTATGTACATTGTATGTTTAAAGATTTCATTTTTGTTGGGGAAGTTTATCCAATGTAAACTAAAGAACAAATGAGATTGCACACCCAAAACAGCATTTCAATTTCCTCTGCTCTCAAGACTCTATTTATATTTTCTTTAGAGCTACCTAAATTTCAAAATGAAAGAGACTGAAATACAAATTTTGTTTATAACTCCTTTTTCATTGTTACTTACATTCATGATGATGGGAATAAGTTGAAAGTTAAGTTGTACTTACTTTATTAATAGAAAAAGCCCATAGAAGTCAATGACAAATGTGCTGTTCATTACAATAATAATAATATGCAATTGTCCTGAAGATACATATATTCTCTATCTGTTGGAAATCTGTTGACTTTAGTACTTCGATAAATGTTTAAATGAAAAAAATACTGAAGTGAGCAAGCTGTAGCATCCCAAAAGACATGATTAAAACATAGCATTTTTTTGTCTAAAACTATATTACCATTGCTTACTTTGTGCCCAAAGTATTCTTGGCCAACACTGGTCAGGCTGTCCTGTTAATTACTGTCTAGAAAAGCAGTGAAGAGGTGCCTGCTTCCTTGTTTTGCACAGTCTCACAATCTCTCACAGGAGATCTCCAACTTGTGCTCTAGAAACAGTGCAATTTTAACTCCCTGCACAAACTTGAACCAGCAGTCCACAAACAGCACCCTTTTGCTGCGTAACTCTACCACCCACAGGGGTAACCTCTACTAATAAATCTCAGTTTGGAGATCCCAATCACAAATTGTATTGCCAAACAGTTTACAGTCCAGTATTGTCAGTAACCATTTCATGTTTGAGTAGGGCTTGCTGACCCTGTGTGAGACTGGGCTGTCAGTTTGTTACTCACAGCACATTCACACTGTTGTCAACTCTCCCTCTTCCTGACAAGTCATACCCAAGCAGACCTGTGTGAGAAAGGAACTACTGTCCCACCCAGTTTATCGAAGGGAAATTGAACTATAAAGACGTGGCTTAACAATAACAGAGCTGGAAATAGTCCAGATGTTACATGCTTCAGTCTTGAGTCTATAGAACAAGCCTTCATTAAGATTCTTATTCCTGTCATTCCACTACTAATATGCAAGGCTGATGTACCCAGACTTCAACAAGCTACAAGATGTAGCATGCTTCTCACAAATACCAGTGTGCTTTTTAGAAAGAGATAATTTAGTTTATGCATTTTGCCTAGATTTTTAAAGGATTGCTATAGTTGAATTTGTGCCTGAGCAACTCTGAATTCATAGGTGCCATGCTATGAAGTGAAGACATCAGTCTAAAATCTACTTGAGTTTATGTAGCTCATTTTTTATAAAGAAGAAAAAGAAGAAAAGGAAAAAGGAATTTCACTTTCAGAGGTTTTTTACATTCTTTGGTATGTATATATTAGAAATGCAGTTGACTTTAAGTAGTTGTTTGTTCTTAGCACTCTTTACTACAAATTCTGTTCTAGCTAAACTTCTTTGTTGAAAAATAAACTGAAATATAAATAAATCTTGCGTTCAGATGTAATTTCTACTAACTGAACTTTTGCTTAGTAGTACTTGATGTCAACTGCAAAAGCTTCTTTTCAAAAATTAGTGTCCACAAAGAAGTACTGAGGGAAGCTGAAACTGTCACTTTCCTTTTAGCACCTTTCTATGATGGTGTTGCTTTGCATTCTTCCACATTCATTAGCATTTTAGTTAATGAGTGAACTTTTGATACCTATCTCTTGATTCCCCCTACCAAGCGATTTGGATCTTACTGTAGAGCAGCTCTGGAGTATGAGAACTGTATTCCCTTATGGTAAAGCCCAAGGAGGATGGTTTGGCTTTGCAGGTTCACCTGTTATTCCACAGCCACTTGGGAACGGCAAGTCTATGGGTCTAGATGGGAGTCCTGAAGCACCTGCAGCGTGGATAGTGGATTCTCAGCACTTCCTTCATCCTATGCTCTATGTTTTGCTAGTAAACAGGAAGTTTAAACTTTTATTTCAAACATGTATGTTTTACCAAGAAACTTCACAGTTCAGATTAAAACTCAATAATAGCAGTTCTCGTTGAATTGTACCCTTCACCTTTCAAGAGAGGAGAGACAGACACATAAGAATAAGAGTTTTTTAATGATTTTTTTAACATTAATAATAAAAAAATAAGTTAAACATAGTAAAAATAAATAAAGATTGAGGTTCCAGCCCTCATACAAATAATTCAAATCTGTAACAAAAAAAAAGGCAAGTTTAAAAATAAAACCAGCATAAGTCTTGGGAAAAACTAAGTAGTTTCCATATAATATCAGTTAAATGAATTGAAATAAAGGTCTGACTTCTGACATCTGCAGCGTTCAATGAGTGCAGAGTCCTTAAATCCTCTCCTGGGTGCGTACGTATATGTAAAGAGGTTGCATAATCAGAATTTTCAGGGGAACCCTGCAGGCACCTTCACGTGTGATCTGGAAGTCCAGTCAGGTTTCCAATTTCCCTTCTTGCAGCACAGTTCTTAAGTGGAATACATTAAGAGTTTGTAGTGCTGACACAGCTACAGGTGCCATCTTTCAGATTTTACTGTATGTTGGGTCTACACCAAGAGTTCCCTTAGCCTAAGTAGACTAAGTAGACTTTGGTCCTTCTTCACTCTTCAGCAACAATAATGCTGATGCAGTTTCTTTTACTTTCTGATTCAAAGCCTGATCACCCTTCTCAGTACTGGTTTTAGTGGGTTAGATTTCTAGAACTTGGGTCTTTACTCATCACACAGAATAATATTAAGATTTTAGACTCAGGCCATGTATAAAATGAATACTTGAGTTAAATAAGTTAAAACTTTACCAACGCTTCCAGACCAAATGCTGGTTCTTCAATGAAGTGGACAGATAACTTGATATGTATAGTATTGTGCATGGGAATACTCATTTAAATATTAAATATTTTAGCTTCCCACTGAGTGGTTTTCATGTTAATTCAGAGTAGTAAGATAATATATCAACCATCTCTCTGTCTCAGGAACACCAATGTGAGTGGCAGACTACACACACTTTTAAAGGGAAAGCCTCTCATGATATTCAGGACTTTAGTATCCTGTTACCAGTATAGGCTTAATCTTGTTCATTTGATTCCAGATGTAGAAAAAAGGTCACTTTGGTTCAGGAAGAAAACGACTCTTGGTGCTGATTGCATTCATAGTGGAGTCAATCCAGTTAAGGTATTGAGTAACTCTGGTGTAAACGCCAGGCTTGTTTTCCTTTGCGCAGCCCTCTCCCCAGCTGACAATCCCATAAAGCGTCATCCTGCCGTTGTGCTCACAGACCATCGGGCCACCGGAATCTCCCTGACAACAGAAGGAGAACATATTAGGCCATTTTCTGCAGATGGAGCCTCTGTAACAGGGAGCCTGTGATTATTGCTGCTCTATACCAAAACAAGCGTAAACACCTACGAGCTAAAGTTTTGATTTTTGAAAAAAACACATAGATGGAACAGAATGCTCAATATCTGCTGTGACTTGAACACAGTCTGTAAGGTGTGGAATTCTCTAGTTCCCCCCAGCAGGGCACAGAGAGAATAGTTACCTTGCACACTTCCATCCTAAGTTTATAATCACAGATATTGGAATAGTGATAAAAGGTCAAAGCCAGCATGCCCAGTTCTTCACCACAGAATCAACTGTCTCACCCTCCATAAGGTACTTTCACACTTAAGGATGACACTTGTTCTTTTGGCTCATGTGGCCACTCTGCCCAGTCAAGTGTGCAGGGAAGTAAATATCATTTTGAGGAATCTGTGGAATCAGTGTCACCCCATAATTCACCTTTTATCCCTTTGCAGAGGTACATTTAATGGTAAGAAAGTGCAAGCGGACATTGGAGTAGCTGCCATATTCCTCTGATGCATATCTACCAGCCATTGCTTGTAAATAAGGCCCCAAAGAATAATAATAGCTAAGATACTGCACTCCTTACACCTCCAAAGAAGGGTCTGGAGGGAATAACACCTAATTCTATGTCCCAACCCTCTTCCATATGTTTGGTCACACTATGGGCCAGCTCCATTAAATGTGCTGAATTCCTGCTACGTGAAGAGAAACTCTTCTGACCAGTAGAATTACAAGATGCCACCAGCTGATCCATATAGTGTACATATATTTAAAATTATTTAGAAGATAAAACAAATCAGTTTTACCTTGCATGCATCAGTCATCCATGTAGGATCTCCAGCACAGACCATGTTGTCAGTAACTCTGATATTATCATAATATTCATATTTGCATTTTGTCTGTGATATTAAGTTTACAGTGGCTGACATTAGTCTTTGAGCATAGTAGATGTCATCTGCAAACAAAACAGCATTTAACTCTTTCCACCATCCAAGACAAAAACAAAAACCAAACACACCCCCCCCCCACCAACACCAAAACAAATAACACCACAACAACAACACTCAAACCAAACCCAACCCCATAACACACACTTTCAGGACTTGAAAGAAATTAGCATAACTATTCCAGTTCTGATTTGAGGCTCTTATTACCCACTTATGCAGTATTGCCTTACTTTTACTGCTAATGAATAGTTTTAAAGTGAAAAACAAGTGTTTCAAATGCAAACTTTATAGTTTGGTTTTTAAAGAGAAAGAATTTGGTATTTCTTGAAAGAAGTTCTGCACAAATACAATCCTTTTTTAATCCTCCAACACAGCTTTAATTTCTTCTACTTCTCACCACATCAGGAATGAAAAAGTTGCCATGTTTTACACCTTTGCTTACTTTGTATGGCTCCCAAATGTAAGAAGCATCAGATTAGAACTGCCATGGACAACTAGAGATGACAACAAAGATCATCTTTGACAGACACATGGAGTACATGAAATAATAGAAATTAATTTTTTTTTTTAATCTTGTGCAGATTATGGTATAAAAATACATCCCCTTCCCACATAGTGAAAGTACAGCTTTGGAATGAGATGTCATTCACTTACAATAATCTTGTTTTCCATAGCCAGATATTTCACACCGGGTATTGTCTCGTAAGTAAAGGTTCTTCTCTGGCAAGCAGACTGTTTTGACATATTTGGATTCTACGGCACACTGTCCAGAATTTGTTCTTATCCGTATCAAAGCTGAGAAACAAGTCAGAGAAGAAACAATTAGATTTGTAAAGCAGGTTTTTTTCCCCTCAGGTTCTCTAACAATAGGAGCAGTTACAGTTAATGATAATAGTTGCAATTACATTTAGTTCTGGTTACACATGGTTCCTCTCGTTGCTTTCGGAATGACATTAGGTCATTATTTAGTAACAACAAAATTAATTTCTCAGCACTAAGACTGGCAAACGTTCCAACTTGAACTTTTGTCCTGGAAGGATAGGGGCTGATAGCTCAGGGAAGATGCTTCAAGTGTATCTTCAGATGTTTTAAAACCTCAGCTTCCTGACTGGCTGTAGAGGGTGGCACCAGCTGCCCTGCTGAAGAGAGGGCAGTTTATGCTGTACTTTTCACCAAAAGAGCTTATGAAGCTATTCTTTGAGTCTTTCTCCTTAGTGGCAGTCATCTGGAAGGCATAGTTGAGTTCTAATTGCCAAGTGCAAGAGTGGCAAGTTTGTTCTGTGCAAGTTGTAAGTACCCCTCTCTGACTTGACTGGTTTAGGGATAGGGTTGTGAAAACCAGAGAGACTTATAAAAGTCTGGATTAATTCAGGATAACCTTTGGCTAATGCAGTACTTGATATGGCATTCTCATACTATATGATGAAAGGCAGTGCACATGCATTTTTTTCATCATTTACTAAACGTACAATGTGATCTCTGTAGGCATAGAGTAATATGGTAGAAATGGGACGCTGTCACCAGTGCTTATGGAAAAGCCATGCCTTATACAGGTCTAGAGGTAAGACAGGCTTAAAATTGACTGTATACCAGGTAATGTGTCTGACATGCCACAAACCAAATTTATACAAGCTCAGCACAGGCCTAGTTCTCAGAAGCACCTAGTTGCTGTTGCACTTCAGCTTATCTCCGATTCTACTTGTTTTAGATGTATGCCATGATTACATAGCCTTCAGCTATCCTCAGTGTTTTAACAGTTCACATTAAGATGACACTTACCAATATCGTTCTCATTGCCACCTGTGTCATCTGTGAAGCCAGGGTGAGGGATGATGTTATCAACCATGAATTCTTGTTCTTTATCATCAGTCTCATTCAGTCTGGACTTGCCAAGGAAGACTTTGTAGACAGAATTGTCATGTGGTTTTTTTGACCTGAATGAGAGTAAAGAGTTTAATGAAGACTACTGGTGTCTGAGTGAAGTCAACAGCTCAGATCCAGTCCCAGGTCTTTTTTTGTGTTTACATCAATGCTGACAAGAAAAAGCAAAATTTAGCTTTGAAAATTGATGTAAAGGAAAGCATCCTGATTTTCCATTTGAAGGGCTTAAGATAGAGGTTCCGGCCAGGCGTTGACTATAACAATCCTCTGCAGGATGCCAGCAGGATCAGCTTTCCACAGGAAAAACAACAAAAACACCCACAAATGTACTGCTTAACAGTTTATCACCTTTCAGTACAACTTTTAAGTTTTGGAAACACCTAACATAAAATGAAAGCCCGGCTCCAATTCAGGCTAAAATTGTTTAAATTGCATAATCCACCAAATAGTTTACATTTTGCTAGCTCACTCTGCCAGACTGGGACTCCCAGAGGAGTCCAAGCCATGTTTATGGCTGCTTTTCTTGTTTTGCTCAAAAGAGCATTCTTACTATGGTACATTTTGAAGGGTTGCTCAGCAAGCATCACGCAAAGAAATCAGTTGAAGAAAGCTGTAAATAAGAAGGATGTGGAACTAAACTTACGCAGTTGGAAAACAGTGTGCTGCAGTGAGCACCCAGCAAGGGTCGATGAGGCTGCCACCACACAGAAAATGGTCAACACCCCGTATGTTTTTGAAGATGCCAGCTACCCAAGGCTGAGACTCAACCTCTGCCTGGCTTCCACCAACAATCTTGAAGTACTTGCTGATGCTCCTTTGACCACATTCATGCCCTATGAAAGGAGACATTTTGTTCAGATTTTCTTACAACTAAGCACCAACCTTGTGCTACTAAAAAACAAAAACAAAAAAAACCCAAAACAACACACACCAAAACAAACCACCCTGCTGTTGTCCTGAAACTGCTGTTACTTACCACACTTCTCTATGTTGCAGGGTGTTTCTTGAATGGCGAATCGCTTTTTGGTATAACACCAGGGCCTGCTCCTTCCATTTGGGTTTCTAGAAGATAAAGGAAATGTTCTTTTCATAAAGACAGTTTAAAAACATGATAGTATCTTAGAATTCTAACTCTCCTGAAAAGGTCAAAGGTGTCCTGTTGCAAGATATGTCAGAGAAAATAATTGATAAATGACTATTACTGTTGCA
Organism: Streptopelia decaocto; assembly: GCF_964273445.1. Taxonomy (NCBI): domain Eukaryota; kingdom Metazoa; phylum Chordata; class Aves; order Columbiformes; family Columbidae; genus Streptopelia; species Streptopelia decaocto. The sequence continues at coordinate 49,864,768 of NC_138659.1, forward strand.
TACTGGGAATTTTGCAGTACAATCAGCTTCAGTGGTGAGAACTCTAACACTTCAAAGAGTCACATTCCAAATATTTTTAGTCAAAATTCAATTCTAGTATTTTGTTGTTTTTCAAACATGTGCCAGTGCTTGAGGCACTTCTGGGGCTGTGGCAATAGAAGTCACCCTGGGAAGAGTGATGCTTTTCTTACCTGCAGTAGCTGTGTTTGCCCAGTCCAAGCTGCAAAGCATTCTTCAAGTCAGCATGGTAACGACCCCTCCTGATTACTGAGGGAAGGTCCCATGGCAGACACTCGTCTTCTGTAGCCATTCCTCTGTAGTTCTCCCCATTGTCAGTATAGCATGTGCTGTCAGTGTCTGAGAAAATGAATATTTTGTTAGCAGTATGTTCTCATTTATGATTGTTCTGAGACAGAAATAATCTGTATGGATCCTTCTAATGAGAAAAAAGTTCATGCATTACACTTGAAAACAGATTATGCGAAATGTGGACTGATTATATATTCTTTTTATATAAAATTTGTTCTATATGAATTTCAAGCACCAAATATCTTCTGTTTTAAAGCACACATGTTGCTGTTGCTTCTTTAATCATTTAAGTGTACTTCACAATATAATCAGTTCTTCTTCTGCTTCTGGACGTTGCCAGACAAGTTCACTTTTTTCACCCCAAAATAAAACATTCATGAGGTAGACAAAAGTTAGAGATCCTGGGTTTTGCACCAATATTTAGTTATTTCTCCTTACTTGGTCTGTTAGCACAAAGTGCTAAAGGATAATCAGTCATGTGTTTATGGGTAACATTTCACTTGCCATTTAATATTCATGATTTGCCAGTCTTTTTAGATCTTTTGATCAATTTAGTTAGTATTAAGGAAGATAGATACTCTACCTAGTTCACAGTGAATTCCAAAGTATCCGTCTGGGCATATGCAACGATTAACTCTGCTGAAGAGGTAGTAGGTAATGCAGGTTCCTCCATTCAAACAATGGCATTCTGAAATTAAGATACATCACTAATTAGAGGCAAAACATTTGAACGATGAAGTGAAACATAGTGGCAAACTAAGTTTTAGGTGTTTAAATATCATTAAGAATCTTCCTTCTTAATCGAAGATGTAATTGCAGGATAATAAGCTCTCTTTAGGTTCAAGTAGAACAAGCAGATATTTACCCTTGTGATCTGATCTGTGTTTATATGGCAGCCTGTAGTGCTTCTTGCTATAAACCTAAAGGAAAAGAGAAAAGGATTTTAAGGCAACAGTTTCTGTTATGTGGCTTGATTGTCTTTTACAGGCCCAATCTCTGTTCCCTGCTGCATCCATTCAACAGTTTAGTTTTTTGCATGCAGTTACTAGCTGAACCTGCTCTGTTGAATCTGGATGTGAATGAAGAGTGGAACTCTACTTGAGCAAAGCAGAATGGGGAAGGACAAAAAAAACCCACCAAACTAAAAAACCAAAAACCAAAACAAAAACCACCACCACAGCTGGATATTTCTTTCTCCATTGAATTAAGTAAGATTAGGTTTTTAGTACACGTTTCCCAGAGGTCAAGTGGTCTTGCCTGAGTTAAAACAAGTGATGGTAACAATATAAATCCCTAATGTTGGTGAATGGCTCTGCTGATAGATAAACAATCATACAAATTGATACTCAAAAAGATTCAAATTCATATCTGTTCCTCCTTTTTTAATATTACGCTTTCAAGCACAGGAAGTTAAAATTTAGTTAAGGCCCAATATCAACCCCCATGAAAGACCAATGAGCTCTTGGTACTCAGTGTCCAGGTCTAAACTGCATTAAGAAAAAAAAAAGAAAAAAAAAAGGAAAGAGCTAGATTTCTTGGTTATTGCATGTTGTCTTCACTATTCGAAGGCCAGCAGACATCTTAGAATGGAGCACAATCAGAAGAAAAACCAAAGGGTTCAAAACTGTGTTTTTTGGAGGTATATGTGCAGCATACATATATGTACATGCAAAGGCAGCAAAAAGGAGAATTCAAGTCAAAAGCCTACCACACTGTTCAAAGCAGAAGTATAATCAAAACCAGAAGTGGTTCTAAGTGAACCCCCCCACCATTTATTTCAAAACTTACAGAATCCAGTCCCGTGACAAGCGTGCCCAGGGTTACTGCGAGGAAGATGAGTAACTTCATATTGTTAGTTAACTTCTCACTTTGTTCCTCTTCTATCTGAATTGTTTTGATTCTGAAAATAAAAGGGTAACTTAGTGTCATGTTGTAGTTTTCATTGTCAGCTTTCTTCATTGGTTTCAGAATAAGTCACAACACAATTGACAGAAGAATTGCTGTGGAATATCTTCTAATTATTTCCACATATTAAATTACAGGTTATTGTTTGATGCTTTTTAGTACATTCAGCAGTACAACCTTTTTTTTGTGTGTGTGTTTAAATGAAGCAGAGAAAGAGAAATTGGAAAAATCCATGTTTAGTTTCTACAGCATGGGCTAACACAGAAATTGGCAAATGGATTTATTTGCTGTCCAGCTGTTTGTACCTAATTAACTGATTATTACTGCCTTGCAACAAAAGCACTGAACACTCGCATTTAGGGTATGAAAGGGAAAGCTCCTTTTTCATTATATCTGTAGTTGCTGACTGCATCTTGTTGATGTTAGGTACCTACATGAGCCTGGCTACCTCACTGAGTGCCTCTGGCCTCTGTAAACTCTTCAAAGTCTGGTCTTGATGTTACCTCATGTATTTACAGTATTAGAGAGGCTTAAAACATATTCTGTCTTGATTTCTATCTGCAGCTAGCTCTTGGAGCCAAGCATGTACAGCAATCTTCCCAAGAGTGGCTGTTAAAAAACAACTAACTTGTAACAACAATGTGGGAAGATTGCTATTATGTACCCGTAGGCCGTTTTTATTTTAATGCAAGTAATGGGATTTTTTTTAAAAGTGTCCTCAGTGCTAGAAAACAGGAATTGATTTTTAAAGGATTCTGTGGGAATCCTAGTTATATCTACATTGGCAAGCAGTGCAATGCAGTAGGAGAGGCTGTGCAGAACTGATTTGGTGCTGAAGACCTGCTCGACACTGTCTCTGCTTCAGAGGTTTTTACATTGGATTAGTTCTAGTTTGGTCCTGCAGACTGAATGCCTGCTGGAATTTGGAGTACATCTTCTAGTTCACTTTTATTCAGAAACACAGTGCAAGTACTCTAGAGCCACTCAGTGGTGTGAACAAGAACATGAGAAATAAAGACCATCAGTGGATTAATTTAAAATAAAACCTGGCATGAACTAAACCAAAATGCTGATGCAGATGCACCCTTTGCTTACAAGCATGTTTAGTAATGCAAGAAAGCAAATCCTGCCTCAGGTACTTGGGACACACACAGTTTTCAGATTCAGCTGAGATTGCTGCAGATATATCTTCCCTCAAGCATTTTTTTGTATTAAGATAATTATTTTTAGGATACTTGGCATCTATGCAAGTAATTTGTCATTTTTTTACCATAATTAGTTTCAAAGCTTAGCACCACAAATAGCAGTACTGCTGATTTTGTGTTAACATTATGGTATGCTGTACCTTGTAGAACAGATCCTCCCCTCTGCTGAAACACTACATTATAGGAGATTTTCATACTTTTTTTTTTTTTAATTTAAAGAGCAATCCCTTAATTCTGTTCGATTCGTACCCGGCATTTGTGTCCTTGAATCACGAGTCGGTTTTAAAGCATCGCACTTACCAGCAGCGCAGGAGCCCCGCGGTCCCTGTCGGTGCCGGGCGGGCGCAGAGCGGCAGCGGCCCTAGTGCGGGACGGACGCTATAAAGGCCGAGCCGGGGCGGTGCTCGGGCTGCTGCCGCCCCGGGGCGGGGCTGCCCGCCCGCCGCCTCCCCCCCGGGACCTGCGGATGCCTCGGCGTTTACCTTGCTGCAAACGAAAGTTGATGAAGTGACTCAAGAGGGGAATTTTAAATGCTTTTTAGTTTCGGGGGATGTGGGGGGTTACGGTCAGGGCGAACAAACAACTGGATTCAGGGTTAAATTTCTGTAATGGGCTCCTGGGCTTTCCCGCGGCTGTTAGCAACTTAGGGGCGTTTAGGGAAACAAAAGAGAAGTGTGAGTGACAGCTATGAGGAGGATGGCTTGTGTTGAAACATGCCTAGAGATACGAACAAGCATGGTGTATTTTATTCATATGGTGATAACTATAATGTGAGAAGCACAAATGACTTGGTAATTAATAGAGGATTAAATTGATTCAGGTGTGGGTTAAACACAGCCCACTGGGAGGGGGTATTGGGCCAGAATGTACGCTTGAGGCACTGAATGTGTTTTCAGAGAGCTGCCTCCAGCTGAAACGCAGGGCATTTGCGGCAAGCAGGGTGCATTCCTCATGCCAGCTGGAATCTGTTAGGACACAGGGCTCACAGCAGGGGTGAAAATAACTTTCTGCAAAGCTACTTACAGCTCCCTCACTCTGCTGTTCCTGAGAAATTGTTCATGGTTTCCCCATAATTTCTATTTTCTGAAGAGATATTAAAAGCAGGGTTGTTTTCTAAGATATGGATGGAGATGTGAACTGACAGACGTCTATCTAAGAATGCAGGCCCAGCAAAAGAGATAGGCTTTGCTAGTCCAGTCAAATATGATTTTTCACATTATAGTGTGATATTGTAGCAATGTAGTGAATAACAGCAAACCAGCACACAGTATTTGTGGGTACATTCATGGGGTTTAGCTTCAGGTAGTGCAGGTGACTAAGCTGAAACAGGTCTCCATAGGATGTGTAGCTGATGAGGAGCAGTTTCTTCAGAGGCAAGGTCAGAGCAAGAGGTAATCCGAGTTTCCCTCAAGAGGAATGTTTTCATAAATGGAAATTCAGAGCTTAAGGAGACCACCCTTCTGCATTTGACATCTAAATTCACTGGTATGAGTATGGTTTAGCTTTCTTCTTTCCTTCCCACCTTCTATTTGTGCCAAGTCTGTGATATAACCATACCTTTATTTGGTTACTTTGGCCACTTACGTTCTCTATTCCTTTCTGTTCAGATCTTCAAGCTCATATCAGAACAGATCTCACATCTGCCAAAAGCATGCTAAATTCACTTCACTGAATGTCAGGAACTGAGTCAAGAGAAATGGTTCAGCTGGAAGACCAAAAATGAACATAGGTAAGGAACAAATCTTTCTAAATTTCAGGAAATGGGTTTTTCTCACTCTCTGTGGTGACTGAATATATCAACATCACAACCAGTTAGATCCTCTAAGAAACAGGACAGAAAATATCATGGTAGAATCCCTATAGAAGGTTCTTCACTTCAGATGAGTGGCTGTGGAGTAAATTTATCCTAGGGAATAAATTCTGTGGGGTGGAATGGAAATAATCTCGATTTTTAAAAGTGGTTTAAATAATTTACTCACATAAAGAATTTTAATACAGCAACCTTACAGATAATAAATGAAGAAATGGGTCATGGTTTGATTCAGCAGGGAGAGCCGGGAAGGGACAAGGTGCCAGGAAAAGGAGAGGTTCTCGGGGCTGGGCAGGTCCTCTCCTTTCTCCTCTACACTCCCAAGGAAGAGGTGCTAGGCCTTGGTGGCTTTCTCAAACTCTATTTCTGGAAAAAGTGTCAACCTTAGAGCATCTAGGTGTCCTCTTTCACATTTATTGTTCCCTGAGAAGTGCTGTAGAAATGTGAGCAATTACCTTCTCCCTGAACCTCTGATCAAGCTGTGTAAGTGACACCTGTTCCTCATTTTCTCCCTAAAACCTGAAGATTCATGCTCGTTTCCCAGGTGCAAGAGCCAACAAATTTTGTTGCCTTCACTCTGGCACAAGATACAGCAAGATTCAAACCTCACTTTTTCTACTATTTGTCATATACTTAGGTTTTACTAAAACACTGTATTCTTTTATTCTCAATGATGAAATATACCTAAAAGGCCACCAGGAGAATTGACCTAGGCTGTGGTGTTGCTTTGTTTAAATGGGTCTGGTAACAGTGATCAGAAACTCTGCCATGTTTGCAGTACAGCTTTAGTGCCATCAAATTCCTTTGGTCTAAATATTTGCACCTAGATAGGTGGGTTAATTATATTTGAATGACTGAACTGAAACTGTGGTTTAGCAGAGAGATATCCAAGCTAGCTGCAAATGAGTTTGCTTTGCTACTGCAAGTAATCTCACAGCAAACAGGGCTGCATGATCTCTATGAGCATTAAGTGACTCTTAGGGAAGCAGAAATGGATGAGATAATTTCCAGTGCCTGAGTTCACTGAGCTGGCCGATGGTTGGCACAACAAGATCTGAAGTGAGGCTGCAGCTGAAATGAACCCTTGGACCCTTGTAATTTGTCCTGTCTTAAGGCAGAGACCTTGGAAAGTTTGTAGCCTGGCAGTTCTGGCAAGACCTCCACCTGCCCTCAAAGCTGGATCTGCCTGTACAGGTGGGAAATGCGCAGGCCCAGGAGGTAGGAGGGGTGAAATAGGACCAGTTCTGCTACCAAGGGACTTTTGATATCTTCAGGGTAGGGATTTGTTCATTACTACATGTCTTGAGAGTTTAGAAGGGCCCTGTTACAAGCTATATTATCTCTCCAGAATAAGATTGTGATAGGACAGAAGAAAAGAAGGTCTTTATAACTCAAAATCAAAGTAGTCTGGCAAGAACAGTGAACAAAATGAAATGCCTACTGAAAGATTCTTGGTAAAATCTGTTTGCCCAGTAGATACTGATTAATGACAAGCCACTGGCCTTAAGAGAGAAACTCTTGCGCAGACCCATGAACAAGTTTTGTATTTTGAAAGCCACTTTCTGCTTTTCCCTGCTTAGTTCTTTTTCCTTACATGTGTCTGTGGTTTCATCACTTTGGTGTCTTACCTGAATTTGGCAGGGGTGTGGGCAGGTTGGTATGGGGGAAGACTTCTGAAGAAGAGAATGTGCTACAGGAAGTGGTATGGGTTACCTTGCCAAAGACAGTTTACCTGCTTAGTAGGAGTACAGTCTCTAAACAAGAAGAATCAATTCACAAAATGTACCGTAATTCATTTTCATAGTCAGGGCTGTTAATAATAGGGCTTTATATATTTCTCTTGTCTGTACCTGGATTATAACACAGGCTAAAGAAAATATATGTACCTATTATGAGATGCTCCTGTGATCCAAGCGTGTGAACCCCTTGCAGTCATATAGTACTTCTCTCAAACAGAGTTTGTATGCAGTGGATCCAACCTTGGAGAGCAAGTAGGATGAGACCCGTGGTCAGGCAGGTCTTGGTTTACTGTGATTCTGCGATTTAGTTTTTAGTTACAGATAAATATGTTGCTGATTCTTTTAATTTATAGTTGAAGTAACTTGAATGTTTCAGGCTAATCGCCTAGCCTGACTTAGCAAATTTAGAAAAGATAACATTCCATTCCAACTAGATGAAGACACTGACCCTTTTAAAGAAATACAGGGTTTTTATCTTGTGGTGGTGTGCTGAAAGAGATAGTGAGGTTTGCCTTGTTTTGCAGAAGTTGCTGAGATGGAGGTATTATTAATTCCAGTGTTCGTTTTCATAGCTGATGATAAAATATTAAAACTAAAGAGAATACTGTCCACCATACATTGGTTGTGATGGTCCATGAGTAAACCCCCAAAGGACAGAATTCATGGAGAGTTAAGTAACCCTGTAAATATTAGTAAAAAGAACTGCCACAGAAGTACTGTTTGATCGTGAAAAATTTCCCTTACTGTGGCATCTTGTCATTCCACACTGGTTTTCTTAGTCAGGGACACTCACTAGCCTAATAGGAATCTGCACACACTTAAAATTACAGCCATGCTAAGAAATGTGCCCCAATCCTGATATCCTGTCTCTGTGAGCAGGCACTTTTGCAAGCCCCTGCTGAAGGGAGTGGGGCTCAGTGCAGGAGCAGCAGCCCCTTCTGCTCAAGGCACTTCTAGACTCAGGGCTCAGATATGCCTGAGGCTTTATGATTCCTTAAGTCTGGTGGTTGTGTAGAACATGTTCTGGTTTGTATCACATATCAATAATACCACAATTATATTTATTTAGGCAACACGGCTTCCAATTAAATAGAAAAATCATTTGCAAGTACTTGCTACTCATGGTACATTAAGAAAGAGTAGGTCTAAATTTGTCTGTGAGCAGTTACCTGTACCTGAATCTCTGTCACCTCATATAAAAGAGTGGGGTTAAGTCTTACACTCAGTATTTACTTAGTGATTAAGAATACAAAAGCTAAGAAAACACCTGGATCCTTTTGACATGACTTGTCCTCTCTGTAAGGATAACAGTTTGGTGGGTGTGTTTTTTGTTGCTTTTTTTTGTTTGGTGTGTGGAGTTTGTTTTTTGGTTTTTTTGGGTTTTTGTGTGTGTGTGTTTGTTTGGTTGTTTTTTTGTTTGGATTTTTTTTTAAAGATAATAGCTTGTCACTGAATTAAGTAGCCCCAGCTATTGGTATAGAATGTAAAGGATATAGCTATATTTACAACAGCTTTGCGTATTGGAATGTGCCTTCAAAATCAAATAGTATTGGGTTACTGTAAATTTTGGATTATGGCAGAAAGGATTTGAAGTCAGTCATAAAATGTTTTATGAGTTTAAGGGAATTTTTTTCCAGTATTAATTTGCTTTAGAATAGTCTAGCTTCACCTTTAAAAGCATGAGCACTTTTACAATAAAACATTTGTATTCCCACTTTGATATTAGCCAACTTAATTTTTTAAAATCAGTTTACTTCTAGCTCTTGAGATAATAACAGGTATGTCTGAATAAACCAATAGATCTTTAAATGTAAATCAATAGATTTCAAATGTTACATTATCACCATTCGTAAAGTTAAAAATATACAGCTCACTCTTTAATCTTATTCTCTCAATTTACAGCTTGCATGAGTCCCAGGAATTTCCAGAGTAGCTGATTTTAAGTTGAATGTGATTCATAATTCTTGTACTTTAATGACTCTTGATTACTTGTCAGTTGTTTGTGGTTGGAATCTGAAGCAAATGGTGAGCTCATTTCCTTTAGGTATAATTCAGCTACTCAGGTTTCTTTGTTTATTTAAAATTTCGTTCCTTTTCCTTGCTGCCTACAGATTTTCTCTTATCTGTCTTATCTGTATGGGTAGATGTAGCAGAGTGTATCAGTTGGGGACCACTGGGCTCTCTCTGGAAGTGTGTTGGCACTACTTGTTGCTTTGCAAACAGCAAGAGTAGCCAGCCTTTATCTCTGAACTAAGCCAGTAAAATAAAAAACTTGCAAACTTGCTTCAGTCACAACAAGAAACCAAAGTGCTGTTGGCTCAGCTGTTTTATTACACTAGGAAAGGATGTGGTTGAAGCTTTAAAGCAATATAATGCCTCTCAAGCACAGTTTTGTTGGATACTCCAGATGCATTCTTCAAAGTGACTGGGCGAGAAGTTGACTCTGGGTACAGGCTCAGCGTCTTGAGCACCTGTGAAATCCCCTGTCACTGGGCCCATTTCATTCATGCGTGGAAAGCAGCTACTTGACGAATGTTCTTTTTTTTGTATACAATGTTTTGTTGTTTCAATGAGCTGTCCGGATACAGATATTATTTTGAACAGCAATGATCACATCTGAGGATTTCTTCATCAGCTTAATGTGCACCTGCTTTTAAACTATGTTTTGTATCTCATTTAGCATTTATGAAAATCCATTGATTATGAAAATCACCAATCTCTTTGTTTGTTGAAATTACTCAGTCAAGACCGCTAAAATCTAAAAAAAAAAAAGATTAGACTGAGCTACAGATGGTGTGTCCAGACCCTAATAGCTTAAAATTATGTTTGTGTTTAGGTGTAGGCCTGTCTTTAGTTTCTAGTTGCTGGTAGCATTGGGGGAAACCCAGAAAATAAGATTGCAGTGTCTAAAGCGAGAAGGCAGAAAGCAAATACAGAGCTTTTTAGGGATAAAGCTGTGCGTCTTTCAGTGATCTTAAGTTCTGAAGTAGGATATTTTTCAAAGGAATCCTGTGTCTGCCTGCCATTGACTGATCTGCAATAGCACATTGAAATCTGACATTGGAAATTTACAGAAATAGCTGGCTTGGACTACTATTTTGCAGTGCATCAGTCAATCAGATTCACATTCCACAGGAAACCAACAAACTGAGAGCATGCCAGTTGGCAGGATTCTGAAAAAAAAAAAATTGCTAAAAACTAGGAAGAAAGCAAATTTGGGAGGATGAATTCTGTGTGCTGTAGCCCAGTGATGATGTGTCCAGAGAAGCAGCATACCTTAACCTCCTGTGCAATACAGCCCAGGTGAGAAAATTGGCACTGCTCATCTGTGAGAGGCTGCTTGGGAAGGTTGTTTAGGATTCCACTCCTTCCTCCTCCATCTTTGGCTTTCCTACTCATGAAGGAAGATAATAAATGCCTAAGCTAACATAGACAGTTCCTACCTACAGGGAAGGAAGTGGTGATTTTACAGGCTGCCCTGCCAAGCAGCACTAATATCATAACAGGTGTCTTAGTGGAGAGACAACTAATTATGCCTGCTCTTAGTAGTTTGGCCTCCAGGGAGAAAATAGCATGTTGTGCAGGTCTTACACCTCTCAGGTAGAAGTCAGGGCCGCAGGATCAGTGACAGGGAGCCCTGTCTGCCCGATGAGTAGCGGGTGGGCTGAGTGTATCACTTGCTGCTCACCAGAGATGCAGATCTCTTGCAGCTATGGCACAGATTTGTGCCACCATCCTCAAATGCAGGATTGTTATGACTGTAAATATCCAGGTACCATAATAGTGGACAGCAGCATAAATTTCTAAAGCATTGATTATCTAAATAAATACAAGCTACAGAAAAATAACTCTATCATCATAACATTAGTGACATTAGTCAGGGACTCTTCTATGAAGTACTGAAAAATCTCTGAAGAAGAAATACACCCCTGGTAATTTACAGCTGAAGGAAAAGCACACCAAATGCAGGAAGACAGGAGTGCAGAGATCCCACAGGGCAGCACTGCCCAGTGTGACAGGCAGAGTCTTTCTGGACTTGCAAGTGAACAGCTGTTGAACAATTCAGAGGAAAAAGAGTTTTAGGGAGAAAAAAAATAAGTTGCTTCCTGGGTGCTGTTGAACAACAGCATTCTTCCTGGATAAGCTCATAAAGAAACTGTGCTGAGAAGAAAGGGGAAACACAATTAGCTTGGGTACTCTAATAATAGTACATATCTTGGGTGCTCTAATAATAGTACTTATCTTTTCTCCCCCTCCCACTCCTTCGGATGTTTTGACTGCAGTCTTCCTTTTTCTTTTTTTTTTTCTATTTAGCTTCCTGTAACCTATTTCTAGTATAGACACTGTGCTACTTTCCCTAATCTTTGCTTGTTGATTGTTATTTAAAGTTGATAGTTTAAGTAAATACATCTCTAAAGCAAGTTGTGCTTGCTCTTCTGCAGGAACTTTAACACCTATCCTATCTGTGGCAGTTGTAGCTTTTATTGATAGCTGAAGAGGAAAAAGAACAACAACAACAAAAAAAGAGTGAGATTAGAGAGCCATCTCGTATATGATAAGCACAACAGAAAAAAACCTTTTTGAAACACTTTTTGTTTGCAACATAAGCCTTTTTTCCTACACAATGTCTTCCCAAGGAAGGTTCTGGCATATAGTGGCCTGTCATCAGTACCACCAAGGGTATTCCTGCCAGAGGGCAGAAATACTTTCTGTCTCTATGTTTTTTTTTATCGGCCATACAGACCACCTGTGCCATTCTATGATTTTGGTTAGAACTGTTGGAAATTACAATATTTTATTTCTTCTGAAATATATGTGGGTTTTAACCAAAATATCTCAAATTGAGATACAGCAAAACCTCCCTCATTGGGACTTTTTGAAATGGCTTTGGAGTGTATCTGCCTGTTGTTCTTCCGGAGGTGTCAGGAGTACGCTCTCTTGTTTCTATGGATCCAAGCAGTGAGAGAGGCAGGCGTTTACAGGGCAGATGGAGAAGGCGAGGTGTAGAGCAGAGTCTGTGCTAGTAAAACTGTGAGGCTCAGCATGTGGGGTTGCATACTGGTACGGTTGTAGGCATGATCAGAAAGGCAGAGTGGAAGGTGGGGCGGAGGGAGAGGCAGTGTTAAGTGTTGTTTGCCTTTCAGAAGCTGCTGTGATTTAGCCAGGAGAAGGGTAAGAAAGAAGTGTTAGTAAGTAAGTAGTTGTCAGAAATGGAAGAAGAGCACAGTAGCAAATGAAGGTTGTGCTGGAAAAGGTTGAAAACCACTTCTCCCTGGATTTAATATCAGAAAATTTAGTAAGTGGACAGGGAGGCTAGCCACACAGGTTAATCAGCGGCAGTCAGCATCCAAAGGATGAATGCGGAAGGGTAGGCCTAGAAGGTATAGGTCATGAGATATCCTGAGAGTGAAAACAAATTACGTGTAGTTGACTCAGTGAAGAACAGGCGGATGATACAGGATGACTTTATCAAAGAGAATTCCATAAGAGAATCCTTTGCAGGAGGTTTTCTGAGTGCAGGCAAGAGAAGCAGAATTGCATTTGTCAAGGCTTCTGGCAGGCAGAAAAGTTGCGTTGTCTTCAATGATAAAGAAGCTGGAGGACAGTGGTTTTGTACCCAAAGGACCAGGAAGCATGAAGCACTGTCATAATCAATTTGAGTTTGATCTTATGAACACAGTCTTAAAAAAGGTGATAGCAGAGAGATGTGTGGATTTACTCTTTGACAGAGTGAGAGGGGTTTACAGTAGAGATGTAATATCACCTGCATAGAGATGGCAAATTAGCTTGTTTTTCCAAGTGAGATGTGAAATGGAATAAAAAAGGGAACCAAAAGGCTGCTATTTCAAGGGAAGAAATGTTGAGTTAGGAGAATATGAAGGGAGGCAGTGAAGGAGAGAGCTGTGGAACGTGGCCATTGAAGTGTTAAGGCAGCTCCCAAGGCCAGGAGAAGGAGGACAGAGCTGCTTCTGAACAGTTGTGGTGAGGCTATCTTCCACTCCATGCAAAGGACAGAGGAAGATTGGAGAAAGCCTGAACTGGAAGCGGAGGAGAAACTTTACCGTTAAGTTTGTATTTGGTGAGCTCTGAAGCGATCAGTGTATGAGGTAGTTGCAAGTAGTGTAAAGAATGGGATATTGTTAAGGCAAGACAGACTGTAGGAAAGAATTGGGTTTTCCCTTCCAGCACCTGGTGATGAACATTCATGTTATAGTCCAATAGGAAAGCTTTTGCCAGCCTATGTGAATTCCCCTGAGACAAATGGAAATTTCTAATATAGTCTAACACAATTCATTATATGGAACTACTTCTATGAATAAGCATTACTCAGTGGGAGTAAGAAACGCCAGGACAAATCTTGGGCTGTTTTATGCTATACTGAATATTACTTAAAACTACCTTATGCTGCACTGAATTCTATTTAAAAGAAATTAGCTTAGGGAGATCCTTGTCTTCTGTTCATTCCAATTTAGTAGAACTGGGTACCAGAATACCTACTGAATCAGAGACTCAGACCCTCCTCTGAAACACACATCTCTGAGCTCAGTTACTCTGTTACATGTTTATACTGGTGTAACAGGGATCAGCATTTGACCTGTAATAATTAATCAGTGTATTCTTGTATCCACAAAATTATATAAACCCCCCCCTGTAGAACGTATATTCTAATGGAACAGCTTTTCCTGGAAAGCTACTTAGTTACTCAGTGTCTCTTGGGCCTCATTGATCCCCCATTTCTCTCTTTGCAGGGTTTCATTCTCCTCAGGAAAAGGTGGAGAATGACCCCTGCCTTAGGCCACACTCTTCACCATAAAAGCTAGAAATTCATGCCTTGGGCTGACAAGAGCCTGGCATCCCAATCTTGCCTTTCAGGGTCACTGCAAAATGTGGGTGCTGCTACTGCTGCCTCTTCTGCCAAGCTCCTGCTCTTAGAAGATAACTGAATGTGAGTCTTAAGGGGGAAAAGGGTGTTTTTAGTGCAGGTGCTGAATGTCATTTGCGCAATGGTTCTACAAAAGCATGAGCTCATACACCTTACGATGTCTCAAATGTTTTTAGGGGTGTTCTCATGGGACACAAGGACATCAAATACCTACCTTAGGCATTCTGAACCAGGCCAAGCACTTTTTTTTTTTTTTTTTTTTCCCATGCCTAAATTTGATATGTGTGGAAATTAAGCTTGTAAGAGTGATGATTTTCAAGGTAAATTCCAATAAAGGCAATGTAGGCTACTGGGTCACTCACTTGTTTCGGATAGTTTTGTGTGATTAATGCTACTCCTCTGCCTTTTGTTCTTCCCACTGTGTGATTCATATTGAAAAAAAAAAAAAATTATCTTGTCTTTGACAGTCTGGTGATATATTAGTAGGTGATTCCACAACAGCATTTAGTGTCAGGCAGACGTGTTTGCTTTGATCCTCAAAGCATGTCACTACATTAACATGAGAGAATTCTTGAAAGTGAGGTTCATTAAAATTACAGTGCTGCATAGTTCTGGTTCCACAGCTCTCAGTTCTGGAGCTGGATAATTTGGCACACTTGGACCTCTGTCTCTCTCCACATTGCCTTCTGTAGGCATGACACTTTTTCCCTAGCTGTGATATATACTGAGGACAGTGATTCCTCAAAAATTAGTGAGAAAATGCAGAAAAAGAGGAAAGATAAAATCATTTAAGGAACATAAGGAAACCACAGTTTGGGCATGTGACATTCAAGTCTGTGTGAGCATATATCTCAAGTAGTATAACTTGAAACAGTTTGTGTAAGTCACTTCAGACTTAAGTATCTTAAAAAAAAAAACTACCAAAAATATAAATCTAAGATCTAACAATACATATCTACAGACACTTCCAAAGGCAGGATAAATATTATAAACTATGTTTTGGTTGTTAATAAATTACATGGAAATTTCCAGCAATTTAATGAAAGTGAAAATTAGACTAGATACCTGAATCCTTGGTACAACTCATGTTATGAGAGGATTTCTTCTGCTGTTAGATGGACTAAAGCTATTAGAGCCAGCAGAGCCCCAGGATCTCTGAGTCATCAGGAGCTTGAGGCACCTTTGATGTGACAGGTAGTTTTCTGAATTTGACATGAGATTTACCTTTCCAAGCAGTAGTAACACTTGTTTTAAAGAAGTCTTCCTAGGAAGAGAAGAAGCCAGAAAGCTCAGCAACTGGAAGTCAATGTTGTATTTTCTTTTTACTTCTTGATAAAATAGAAGTGTTTATTGCGTATAAGCACTGCTTTACTTATAAGCAGGTGATTAACAATAGGAATGTGTCTATCTGATACTCTGTCTCAAAGCCTTAGAATGGTAGATATTATGCAATGACCAAAGGAAATGGTGAACTCCTGAGCTCTTGTATAGTACTATTGCCATCTCACTTCTGCTGAAACCTGTATTCCACAGCAGGGCAAGCTTCTGAGGCATTGTGTTGGTTCCTTAAGGTTCCTATATAGCAACATTTTCGTTATGGGAAATTCCACAATAATGTATGAAGAAGCTGAGGTTTTGGGTCTCTAAGAATACTCCAAGTGCAGTTGCGCTGCCTGTATAAGCTAAAAATGATACCCACTGCAAAAGATTTGGTTCAGATCTTAGTGCCTGCCTCATACACAGTCCCTGTTATGTCATCTCAGAATTTCTGATTTGAATTTTCAAGTTTTGTAGTGGTTCTTTTCTTCATCGTTCGGGCATAGAATGAGAGGTCCGTGCTGTTACTCTATCAGCAAAATAATGTCCCAGTTCCTTGTGCACAAACCTTAAGAAGGAAATGTGAATATGTTAGCAGTTCAAGGCTAGGCTTATACTGTTGGTTTCTCATGTTACTACTCTCCTTTTGGACAATCTTCTTCAGAAACCTCATTAATTGAGTCTCCAGACTAATTAAATCTTTGTTCATTCTCAAAATGAAGAGACTTACTGCTTACTACTAATTAAAGCATATACTTGATGTGAAATATTGAGTCCTTTGGCAGGTGTGTAAGTAGTCAAATATATTTTAAATAAGCTTGCTAATGAGAATAGTTACAGCTGGGCTAACAATAAGAAATCGGAACAGAAGCATCCATTACGTCTGACTACAGCTTTGTTTCATGCATGTTCCTGGTACTTGACAAATATTTTTATAAGCACAACTTACCAAAACTTTTGCCAATGGAAATCATAGCATGAGAGTCACAAAACTATAGGAGAGTGCCTGGGCTTGGCAGCCGAAGTTGTTAGCCCTGGCATGCAAGCATGACCTCATGATAAACTCTCTGATCCTTACTAGGAATTAACCATTTCTACTTGCAGCCAACAGTCTGTCACCAAGAGGAAGAGATTACTGACTTTCTTTTGCATATCATAAGGATATTTACCAGCATTACTGACCAGAGACTTAGCAATGAATTTATGAGCTGGGACAGTCATGTGCGATATGTGCACATGACATAAGTGTAATTTCTGATAATAGTATCATGTAAAATTCCCCCACTAGTCCTTTGTTTGTTTTTAAAATGTGCAATATTACAGTGATCTAGGAGTTGCTTGTTTTGTTTTTGTCTATTTCTAAAAGTGTTGCACACCCTAAGATATGTAAATCCAACTCTCAGAAAGTTTTAGCTATCTTGACTTCCTGACATGGAAAAATCATTCTGTTGAACAAGATATGTGTTCTCACTAAGTGCTTTGCAGCACCATTGAAGGAGGACACAAAGCAAGAGAAGCATAAAGATAGACAAGCTTTCTTTTCTTTTTCCATTTGAGAAACTTAGTTTATCTTCCTAAGAAAAATGAATATTTTACACCACATGTGAAATGCTACTGCATTTGAATAACCTCATACAAAGTCTACTAAATGGAGTAGTGTATTTTGTTCAAACACTACACAAACTGCTTTATATTCTGCAACTTTGTTGCCTTAAACTGTGAGGTTGATTGTCAGCTAACCAGCCAAGCACCCCTTCAAAATACTGCAGGCAGAAACAGTCCCACAGGAAGTGGGATTTGTGATTCAGTAAACGGCACCTTGCCCACTGAGTCAGTGTTGAGCCAGTGTCCGAATGTGTTTCTAGAGCATGGAATATAAAACTGAAGTCCTGAGTGCCTGTGGCCACTGTGGAATTCATTGATGTATTGATGAGAACAGGGATATTAACCGCAACATCCTAGGTTCCAGACAGAGATAGTTGCAACTTTCCCCCCACTTCATTGGGAGAATTATTCTCCTTTCCTCTAAGCTGGTACCTTTTCCTGCACTCAGTTGGTCACCATCCTCTAGGATGTTGGAAGGATGAGTGCCAGTACTCAGATGTGCAGTCTGCCTTGCTGTGGGCACTGCTGAAGTCCCAGGCTTGACACCTGCAGTTTTGCAGTCCCATGCCTTCTCCCATGTGAAATCTGTCTTTCAGAGAGATGCCACCACTGTAACTTGTCTGAGCTTTTTCAGCTGGTTCAGTTTTGCAACCAAAGGGATGCACTGAGGCATTTGCAGTACGTTTCCTCTCAGGACTCATGACCCAGTAGATGTGCACAGTGACTCAGAACAGCCTTTTCTAACAGAGTCTTAATTTATGGATAGGAATTGAAAAATCTCAGCAACGTTTAAACTGAAGATGCTTCACATGTGATCTTTCCTACTGACTTTCACATGTCCAGTACAGAATTGTTCTGTAATCAATAGGTTTCCTGTTGTTTTATTTTTTTAAATCTCATTGATACATTAAAAAAAGAAACAAAACAACTTTACGGTTTAAGAAAAATAAGTCCTCAAAACAGATATCTACTGTCTTTCATCCACACAATAATTTCTGTGAAGGTTTGTAACAGCAAATTTTGGTACCTGGGCTTAAAAAGTAATGCCAGAAGGTGCTGTGAAAGATCACAGCTTCAAATCTGATGTTGTCCACAATAGGCAACATAGGTGCTGTGATCCTGCATGTTGATGACATAGTGCTTAGATTTTGTAAGTCTTTTTCATATTTAATCATTCACATACATATTTTTCTGATTTTCGTTTTTTTTTTCTAATTATGAAATAATATCTACCTGTATTTGACTTAATTTTCTAAAAATTTTACCAGGAGTCTTGGTAATCTTTTAGACCTGCTAGAATTATTGTTGCAGTCATTACTAGCTACATGTAAATGGTTTGAATTTTGTAGCACAAAGATGTATTTTGGACCATTTAGTTAACCATTGTAATCTGTATGTACTGGTTAACAGATTTCTGGAGTTATGGATCACATTAAATATTAGGTAGCTAATTTAGCAGGTGGATGTATGTGGAGTTCGTCAACATGTACCTCCATTAAGGCTGTGAATATGTTTAAACATTGCATGTATCATCTTAGCCACAAGATGTGGTTCATCATGGGTGATAGGGTAGCTTCCACAGCAGAGAAAGGGGCATAAGCATGCAAAATTCAGTACCCTGGGCACAATAGTACCAGCTCTGAGTACCTGCTAGAACTAGGCTTGCATGTCCAAAACCCTTTGTTCTTAAAGGAGCCAATCATTCCATCAGAGTGAAGAATAGGATATTGGTCAATGTGAGAAACAGTGGCAAGATTTCACTGTGAGGCATGATCAAGAAATTCTCTTGGTGTCGTATGAAGAATGCTCTGATTATGCACAGCACTCCAATTAATCCCGGTCTCTCCCCTTCCCCTTCCTTTATCTTTCCTCCACCCTCTGAAACAAAGTTTTCCACTTGATCATGAAGGAAGTGAGGAGCCTGGATGCTACCCCTGGAGGGAGAGCTAGAGGAAGGGCTGGGTCACTTAGTCAAGCAAAGGGGAGGAGAAGGAAATGGTCAGTGAAAAATAAGGTTCTAAATACAGGTCTTTGGACTAGAAATATGTTGAAACACTTCTGAAGAAATGAGGAAAGGGGATAATATAGGCAAAGCAATTTAATCATATGCAACTAGTAACAGGAGCTTTCAAAGTCTGTGACCTTGTGTGAGATCAGCTGCCAGCAACATAATATAGAGTGACAGTTCTCACTAGGTATTCACCCAGAAATGCCAATAGTTATGAAATTCCTGGTATCCCTGCCATCCACACACATAGCACCCTACCTATGATGAAACTCTCCAGTTGACCATAACTCCATTTTGATCGGAATACTTACTGATGCCTTCATCTGTCAGATTCTGCCTGTTGCAGCACCTTTCTTTGTGGCTTCTCTCTCCCTCTCAGATATAATGATTTAAACTGTCTACATTCTGACAGTTTAGAAAACATACAAAAGAAATTGTGTCAAATCCAGTTACCCTATTGGTGTACATTGCGTGTGTATAGTACCATGTTTGTTTGAAAAATCAGGTAATTGTTCATCTTTGTACTGTGCAAACAGAAGTTAATGTAGTTTGTGTTAGCCCATCTCAAGTTAAGCAGTTTTTCACTGATTTTTTCAACCTTTGTTTGTTTTAAGTGTTGCTTTTAGAGTATTTGTTCAACCAGCACATTTTCTACCAGTAGTTTTGTGAACAGCTACAGAAACCTGTAGTTTGTGAGCATGCCGGGGTCTTGTAGGTGTATTGCTCTCACTTTGTAATGCTGAAATATCTTACGCAGTGTAGAAAATTAAAAACTTCGAAAAGCTCTTCAGTCAGAAATGCTGGTATTTTATACCTATATTGCCATAGCATGGAAGCTCACAGAGTGCAGATGGTGAGTTGGGCTAGTTGGCAGAAGTTGTGGGACCACAGACAGTGGAGTCCCTCTGCAAGCCTTTTGGCTTCCCAGCAAATTCTGCTCTTAGGGATGGCAAAAGAGAACTGGAAAGAATAGTAACAGTGTTATTTTGACATTTTATGACTTGACTATGTCTTTCCTAGCCTTTGGAAATCTGTGAAGATACAGATATCCTGCTGAAGCAGTTACTCATTTCAAGTCATGGGAAAGGGTTAGTAGTTGAAGACTTACTGGAAAGGTCTTACATTGCCAAGTAACTAGGCAGCTCAAATCCCTTCTAACTTTAGGGGATATTTTTTACACGATATCAGTGATAAATCATTGAGCAAACAGAAGGCATTGTCCCTTCCTGTACCAAACCTGGTTCATAAATAGGATTTGTTGCCACTTCCTGCACACTGCTATTTTGGAGCCTCATGGGGTCATGGACAGGCAAAACAGTTATGTATCTGATTTAGAATTGAAAGGGCAGGATGATTTCACTCTAACCTTGGAGTGCTGTTAGAAGATAAAATGGCTGTGATGGGGCTTTTTTACTGCTTGAGAATTCAAGCATGTGTCAGTGCTTATGGCTTGTGAGCGTTCACTAAGTTTTGCAAGATGAGTAGCTGGCACCACTCCTTGATGTCTGCTTACCTTGCTCTTATACAACTCATTTATTTACAGCAGACCTCTTTGCTTTATGCAGCCAGATCAGCAAGCAAAATTAGATGCTGTCTCAGCTGTCAGAGTTTTAGCCAGGGTACACACAGTTCTGTGGGATGGAGATTAAGAGATACTGAGGTCAAATGTTGAGGAGAAGCATGTCTTTTACCCAAAGGTCATCTTAAGTATATCAGGGCAACTTCCCCATTTCCTTCAGATACATAAACAAGAACACCATGCTTACTGGTAGCAGGAAGTTTCTGTTTCTTTCATTTCCTGGGAAAGTACTTTTCTTCATTCTTTCTTTTCTGTAGCAAGCAAAGCTCTGCTAGGAGATTCTTCCCCAGCAGTTTGCTCTGGTGAGAAATGACTGTCAGCTCATTCTCTGAAAGCACCTAATTGAGGTGCATTTACAGGTGCAGGATGGCATCATTATATTTTCACAGTGCCCATTCTAGCCATGAGATTTCTTTCTGAAGTGTGTGGCAGTAGGCATGGTCACCAGATGTAGACATCTGTCATCCATATTACTTGTCGTCTAGCTGAAGAAGCTCATATAGAAGCATCTTACCTGACTCTACCTTACACATTTATTTGCCTTAATTTATAGATAAATGCAGGGGGGAAGTAAATTTTTCAAGGCCATAAGCAGTCAGGGTGAAGAGCAGAACAGAGACTTGCCTTTTATTCTGGTACTTGACTTTCAAGCCAGACATTTTCCAAACTGCTGCCTGAAGAGGACTGGTCCTCATGCTGCCTCAAAAAAACCTCAAAACTTTGGACACCTAGTTATGTGAGAACACACAGAGCAGCCAAAGAAATGGAGGCAAAGTTCAACCTCCACCTCTTCCTCAGGCTTCAGGGGAGAAGTAATTTTCAGGCCCTCTGGGTACATGTACTCATCAACAATTATCAGGAGTACCACAGAGAGCAAAGACAAGGAACATTAATTTTCTTGAAGCTGCTGGAAACAACCATGTCTTTAGCATTACATTTATTCATATCACATACTTCACTTTCCTGTGGGTTGCTATGAGTTCCCATGGGTTGCTATTGAGGTCATGAATGTGAATGAGAGGTAGGCATATGACGGCACCTATGGAAGAAATTGTAGGGCAAGCTCCCTATTGAGGTGTGGTTGGCTCAATCAGGATATTCCTGAAGAGTTCATGAGAGTTCATTGTCCGTGTTTCATGGATAAAAAGTCAAATAATTTAGAATGGATTATATCAGAAGACAAGTTCATTGTCTCTAATGGAACTTTGTACAAATTTGGTTCATTTTTGTTGTCCTTGTTTCAAAATAAAATATTAGCAGTGAAAGTCTAACTCCAACCCATTTTCTGTTTTCTGTAACTTGGCAGAATTGAGCTCTGTTTCCAGGTTCCATTTTTAAACGCTTACAAATATCCAGTTTCAAAACATGGGAACAAACAGTTGGTAGTTTTGACTTTATAAGAACTAGAAGTTTCCAGACAACCTGTAATCTGTTCAGTTTTGCAGGCGAGCAGGCAGGAATGACTTTCACACTGAAATTTTAGTCCACTTCAGTTCTTTCGACTAGTAAAAGTCCCTGCACAATAAATACGTCTGATTGCTTTTGAGAAAAAAGCATTACTCCTTTCACAAAAATAATTTCAGAAAGGCCTTCAATGAAATAATAATGATTTTTATGCAGCTGCTCACCTCAAAAAGTAGCAGAATGTTCCCCAAAGTATTATTCCACAAAGACCAAAAACATCTGCCAGACCTGGGAAAGATGTAAAGGGAAAGAGTTCCCCAGAGGAAGGTGAGAGCTCTTCACTGCACTGGGCTGGTAGGATAGCAACTAAACCTATTGCTAGTGGGATCTGTTCAGGATATGTGTCTCTTCTTGGAATTGCAGACAGAGCAATAAACCAGCTCTCACCTGAAAGTAAGGTGTAGCTGGGTGTTGCCACGTAAGCAACAACAAATGAGAGAAGTTTATCTTTCTCATATTCGTTCTAGAAGACATGACATGTAAGGCTCGTGGGTTGAAACGACATCATGTCCTAGAAGAGAAGAAACCCTGACATGCAGAGAGAGGGGTTTCTGTAATATGTTTGAAAGTAGTCTGTGTTAATAGAATTAAAAAAAAAACAAACCCAAAAATCTAAACCAAGGGGCTTAATTACCTGGTGTTGCATTAAAAAGCAAGGTGCACAACATATTCTATCCTATTATGGAAATGGTTTGTTTTCACCCTTTCAAATGAGCCAAAATTTGCAAAGGGATATGTTTCAGGGAATGCTGGCAGTATGAGTTTCTCAGTAAAATGCCCTGTGTGTTCTCACTGCTAGTCTGCAGCATCTCAGAACTGAGCAGTGCATCCTGCTGCCTGACATTGCACGGCATTCAGTTACATCAGATTTGAATCCCTTCTGTGTAAACAAGAGGAGGCTGTTTAGTTTTGTTTAAAGATTTTTGAAGTATGATAAGAATACTCCAGTGAGTTGCAATAAACTCCTTGTGGAGTTCAATGTCATTGGTGGCTTATCTTGTAATCTAGAACTGGTACCGACAAGAAGTATGACTGTAAACACAGCTGAAATGTATTAAGATATCCTCTTGGTTAAAAAGGAAAGAATAAGGTGTGGGCTGGCTTTTTATATTTTTCTGAAATAAAATAGTAGAAAACTAAACAGTTCTTAAAATTCTTTAATTACTAATTGAATAACCGAAGTGACTGTTCATATAGAAGAAGGCTGAGGCAGGTAACCTCTTAATTATTGTGAAAAATATTAAAATGAGCAGGCTCTGGGGCAAAGAGATGTAGCTGTCATGCACCATGCCCAGTTCTTGCTAGATGTGCCATATGTTAAGAAACACGTCTATTTTAGGGCAGAACCTGAAAAGAGCAAACTAACAGTAAATGTTCATTTCACAGAACATTACTGGTTTGTGTGCCTTAATGTGAACTCCCTGCAAACTGCACCTGAAATTTCCTGTCTGTGGTATCCATATGGGAAGCACAGTCGGTGTAGGTATTCTGAAGGTGGCTTTATGCTTGCTAACTTAGCTACGCCTAGTGGAGCTGTAGGGGCATGTAATTTTCATTGTTATGCCTGGAGTCCCTTTTGGGCAGGTGGAGCTGAAGCTGCCACAGCTATGCTGTCAGCACTGAAGATTCATGCTCAAAGCTTCTTGGGATATGTCCACACAAGTTGCAGTGCCACTAGATTGCCATGTAGACAGACTCAAAAGTGGGAACCCCAGTCCAATCTCTGTGGCACCGGCATCCAAGCTACAACCATTTGCAAGGTGCTTTTCTGTGAGCTGCAGCACTGTCTCAAATCCATAGAGCAGGCCTGGGTCTCCCATTCTCCAGCACGTCTCTTACGCCAAGGCTCGCAAACGTCTCCTCTGAGCAGCACTATTCTGCTGTCTGCTCAAGTGCCAACCCAGGGATGAACTGATTCAGCTTCCAGGCATAAAGGTAGTGTGGGGTGAGTTAAGTTAGTGTTAAGTTAGTTAAGCAAGTGTGTTTCTTAGTCCTACATAATTTTTGTATCTCAGACCTCAAATTAGTCAAGCTGTACATGCTTCTGCCATTCTGTTTGTGGAGGTACATGTAACATACTGTGCTGAGGACGTATGTCATAAAATTGCTTGTTGACTTTATAGTGCAGGAAGCTCTTCATTGAATCAGTAACCTAGAAAAGAAAAAGCAAGGTAGTATGAGCAAAGTAGCTGAGTGATGGAGGACTATGAATTAGTCATATTTACTGTAGGATGTCATATTTACAGTAGGATGTGTTCCTAAGATAGGTATCTGTGGGTGCTGGTCTCTGTGAAATTGATGTGAAAGGTGTTGATGACTTGTCCATTGTCCTCTTACCTCCTTTCCTATGGACAGTTGTTTTACCATGTTCAACTGTTTTCCCCAACTATCTCATTGTGGGCAATCTTACTGGGCAGCCCAGAATATTCTCTCACAAAGACACACTTGTGCTATCAGAGGCATGCCCAGCAAGGACTGTTAACCCAACTCCTCTTTCATCAGCTCCCCCCATCTCTCATGGTTTTTGCTTCCCTCCTCCCCTCAGATTGTTTGCTACTTGCAGCAATCATGTCGTTGTTTATATAGATTGTTCTTAGACTGTTGTGTGGATCTGTGAATGTCACTTTGTGTCACTCCACAAGGATGGGGCAAAAAGAAAAGAGTATCCTTTACTGCTTCCCTAACTGTATGTTAAATCCTGCTGATTTGGGTATGCGAGTCACCAATTTATTCACAGTAGAGACTGACTACAGGAGTGAGGAGATCAAAACTTGCAAGCCTAGCAGGCGCTTTCCAGCCTGTTTTCGTAAGGTCAAGTTATTATCTTCTATCAAATTACAAAAGGACTGCAGGGCTTTTTTATTAAAACAAACATGGAAGTCTGGAACAGTCAAGGTTTCGTGTGTGTCTTGTTTTCCATCTATGCCTGAGCATTTCTATCTGATGATAATTCTTCAGATAATAATCAGTGCAGTTCTATAAAACAGGCATAGTGAGAACTCTTGGTGCTGTTTGATAACTGCTGAAGTAGAGGCAGAGCTCAAAAATGACATAACTGGCTCACATTACCAGCTGGGCTGAAAACTCAGGAAGGCCACAGTTCTTGCCTTAGTACCTAGTCCCCAGATAGCATTTCAGTGAGAAACCAGCTTGTACAGATGGACTTGAAGAAACTGTTGCATTGTCCACAGTCTTAAACTGATTCAAACAAAACTTATGGTTAAAAGTATAGAAACAGCTTACCTTTTTAACTTTCAGGGGTTTCAAAAACAACTCAACCAGTTATATCTGCAAGTACCTGCCAATCGTTTCCCATGAGCAAAGACATAGCCCAGGGCTGTGCAATCTTGACAGCTGACAGTAATTTTGAAAAGATGTGGTGGCAATACCAGATATTGTGCTTGTCACACTGTGTTCTAAAAGTAAACTATCTAGTGCATTGTAGGAAGAGAGCAGCATCACATTTTTATTGACCATGTATGAACATCACTTAAATTATTTGAAAAATTTCTAGAAAAACGGTAAACATCTTCTACTGTGATGAAGTAGCTCAGTTTTGGGCTGGTCGTTAGACTGATCATTTACAAATAGTGACTCAAAATTTGTCCCTAGCTACACCCTCACAGTTCCACTTACGTCACAGTTTGTGACCTTCAAACAGTTGTATTCATAGCTATGAATGATGCAATTAGGAAATGTAAAGATGATGGTATTGTCTGCTACTTTTACAGCATCATTAGCTGTAATAGTAAGAGCTCTGATTTTAAGAATATAATTAGTAGAAGGAAGTAGCACTAATAGTCACAGCTGCCAAATGCTTTTCTGTGGTGCTATTTGTTATTTTTTTCTGTAGTGAAGATGGCCAACTATTTTCAGGCCCTTGAGATTAACTGGGAAGAAGGTCATCCAAATTTCAGCCTGTTTTCCTGTCAATCCATTAAAAATTTCTACCACTAAAAACAAAACTAAAAGTAGTATTTGCCTTTCTCATTAAGCAAAAATTAAAGCATTTAAATGCTTCCAGGCTAGCAGGTCAGCTCTTGTTTTGCTCTTTTTAAGAACAAGTGACAAAGTGAAACCCATGTCCATAAAACTGGCACACATGGTTTAAACTGGGGGAGAGACCACCTTGCTACTTTTGCTGTTCCCAAGCGTGTGTGAGGGATGGAAGGAAAGCCATGGCAGAGGCTGCTGTAGCTAAGGGGATGTATTCCCCCCCACTGGCAGCTGGAGCTGTTATCTCCCACACCCTGATCCTTCCTCCAGAGGCAACCACAGGGGCACATCTGATCACTTGCAGCTATGGTTGTTTCTTATGTCCAGTTGTGCCCCAGCAATCAGCTGCTCCAGGCAACTACCATCTCTTTACCTGTGCCAAAACTGACCCTGCTCGGCAACCTAAGAAAAAGCCTCCTTGCAAAGTCTTAAAGTTCTCCTGAACAGCCTTAAATTAAGTTTCCGTAACACATGGTCCAGACTAAGAACGCTGATAAACATACTACATTTGTGTGGGATACCAGCTGTACATTGCTTATGCCGTTAACACTGCTATATGATATAGCTGCCTTATATGTGTACTGATTCAAAAACCTGTTGTGACACCACAGTCATTCAAATAGCGAAGATAGATGTATGAGATTGTGATCAGCTCAGGGAGCTCCAGCCTGTCACCAGGTCACTCCCTTGCAGTTCTCACTACCTTTGTAAGGAACGCTGCCTGCTAGTCTGGATAGTATAAATAAATGGTTTAGCTGCAGCAGGAGGCACCAAAAGTTTAACTTATATTGGTTATAGGTCGGTGGAAAATAGGGTGCAAATTTCAGGTCTTGTGAGTTCCGTCCCAGGGCTCTACTTATAGGTATCTTTAGTGAAATCATGTGAGCATTGAAGTGTCCTGAGGGCTTTGTGTGTGACTGTGCATGATGTGTTTGCTTTCTTTATTTCAATTTTTAATGGCTCCATAGTGATCAATCCCCTTGTCCATTATCTGGCTCTTTCAGAGAATCTTAAGGTAAATAGCCTTCTGTTTTGGAAAAACTGGTGAAGAACAATAACCCCGCTTGAAATTAAGACCTTTTTAGATGTCCATATTTCTCTGACTTCCATATCAGCCTTTTCTTGGAAACTTTGTGGTTTATAATTTAAAGTAAACGATAAATATTTGTATTTTCATGTTGTTGCATACTCCACATTCTTTCAGGGCACTTAATGTGTTCCAGTTTGTACAAACAAGATGTTACAGGAACGGTTAATACTTCCTGATTGGAATAGATTTGTTTTTTCATGAAGTTTGAAATAGTGTCCTGTCAGTCCAAAGTATACAGTTCTCCCACAGCATTTGGGACATTGCATTGCCTCGCATGCCTGCTGTTTCTAATGGAGTCAAAAGATTACATAAGGTACCTCAATATGTGTGGTCTATACTTAGAATAAAAAAGCCAGCGAAACTCATGTGCTGTTCTAACAGGTGATTCAGGTCCATAAAGTGTATGGAGTTACCCTGAGTACATTACAAGTGCTGGTTGTTTTTGAGTTTGTTTGTTCAATGTGGGTGCTTCAGTTCACTCCTTGTAAAGATTCTTGAGTTGGCACTGAAGTTTGCTGAAAAGTTGACTTCAGTGTCTTAAGGTGACTACCCAAAAACATATTATATCTTGGGGTTTTTAGGTAATTTTTTAAAGCTGTTGCAATTTATACATATTTTCTGAGTTTGGTCCTTCAAGTGCCTACAATAGAATATAGTTTTTTTTGTTTAAGCATTTTATAAATGCATATGAAGTAATGCACAATTGAACTAATATACCGTTATTTGATAGGACAGCAAATGAGAAACTGAGGGATGGAAAGTTCAGCTCACTAGATTGAGGTAATAAAAATGAAATTTGGAAAGAGAAATAAATGGCAATACTAGAAATGTTTACCAAATCATTTCCATCAGCTGCAAAGTCAATTTCTGTATAACTCTGTTCTCTTAAAATGAACATTGCTCATACACATCTACCTGCCTAAAAGATTTAAGGAGGTGTGTATTGGATATGGTGTTCATTTCTGTGGAGATTAGGGTTTTGTGTTTGTTCAGTATATTAACTCAGTTCCTTCATTTGAGACGCTAGAATAAATCAGGAGGTACTTGCTTTCCACTAAAAACTAGTATTGGTATTCTAGCTGGAATGTTTACTGGCTGCCAAAAATATATTTATATGCTAGTTGCTCGGAGAGCACAACATTTGAGAAATGAAACTTCGGGCTTTTTAAAAAAATGTAAGTATACTTAACAGCAGCTGTCCCATTTGCTGCTTCTCAACTTCAGCAATATTTTCTGCCATTATCTATCAATTCCTGGAATTAATACCTCCACCAGACAAAAGGCTGGACTATTGTTCTTTTAACCAGGATCTGTCAGTACTGATAATTTTATTTTTTCCCTGTCAGATGTTTTACAGGTTCTGTGTCTTTCAAGCAAAATGTTGTTCAATTTAAGTTGAAGTGTCCTAAAAAAGAGCCCTGTTAGCGCAAACAGCTTCCTGTGTGGAACGCAAAGTTCAGCAGCTGGTAGTGGTGACAGTGTATCTATCTGATCACTGTGAAATGATGAACAAATCCATAATTTTAACTATTTGGAATAAGGACTAACACAGAATTCAGATGTTAAAGTAACCAAGGCCTATGTTTTAAGAATATCACAAGTGTCTTCATTTTCTTGTTTATGATGATAGATGTGAGTCAGAAAAAAACCAAACCAAAACACCTCCCCCCCTCTCTTCCCAAGCTACCACCACCAAAACCACCAACTTCTGTGCAATTCCTGCCACCAAGCTGGAAAGATGGGTAAAGAACTTCTTCCTGCACATAAATCCCTATCATTACACCCTTAAACCTTTACAAAGTTCATTTAACAAACATGTCTCACATACCAAGTATCCAAAGGGACTGAATGATTTCAACAATTCTTATGCTATCAGTCACTCATTTTCATTTTAATATGTCTTGCAAGGGAAGGAGAAAAGGCTAATGACCTGCTAGTCTTTCTCTTGCCCTTGAAATGTAGATGACTGAAGGCTACATTTTTTTAGGCATTAAGGGCATAGCTAGTTTGAGTACTAATAGGGAATATTAAATGAACTCCAAGATGCTTTGCTTTGAGAATATATTTTTCCAGGCACCTCGCAAGGGTAATACAAGGATAATTAGGAGATCTAAACTGAGCAGTTTTCCTCTGCTCTACATGCACAAAGACTTCTCAAAGTCAGTAGGGAGTGAGATGCGCATGTTGGAAGAAAGCAGATGTATCCTACTGGGACTAGAACAGGTACAATGGAGATGCTAGTGCCTGCTAGAAAGAGTAAAGAGGTATGCTTGGTACCTGTTGGGAGGAAGAATTTTGACAAATTCAATTTTGACAAAACCAGCATCAGTCTCAAGTCCGGATAAACACGCAGAGCTTTCGGACCATGGAAGTTGAGTACTAACTTTCAGAATCTTTATGATTTTTGTCACAATGAAGCTAAACATAATTTGAAACCTATTTGCTTTCTTCACTGGTCAAAATAGTGCTTCTGGTACGACTCACTGTGGCCCATTTCCCTTTTCTTTCAGTGTTCTGCTATATATTATTCTATCTACATTTTTAATATTAAAGAGTAGTGTAGCTAAAAAAAAATATAGTAAGAGTGGGTATAGATTCCCATCTGGCTCTGTATTTTCTGCAGTAACTGCCACTTAGTGGGCGGGGAGCGGTAACATGAATATATACAGTGCAGTGACACACATCCCATGCATTGTCCCGCAGTGAAGTACTGTACTCACTCAAGTGGAGAACTGCATTCGCAGAATCACAGAAGGGCTGGGTTGGAAGAGACCTTTGGAGATCATCTAGTCAAACCCACCTGCTAAAGCAGGTTCACCCAGAGCAGATCACACAGGAATGTGTCCAGGCAGGTTTTGAGTGTTTCCAGGGAAGGAGACTCCACAACCTCTCTGGGCAGCCTGTCCCAGTGCTCTGGCACCCTCAAAATAAAGAAGTTTCTTCTCATATTCAGATGGAACCTCCTGTGCTTCAGCCTGTGCTCGTTGCCCCTCACCCTATCATTGGGCACCACTGGAAGAAGCCTGGTCCCATCCTCTTGACACCCATCCTTGAATATTTATAAGCATAAACAAGGTTCCCTCTCAGCCTTCTCTTCTGCAGCCTGAATGGACCCAGCTCTCTCAGTCTCTCTTCATAAGAAAGATGCTCCAGACCCCTAATCATCTCTGTAGCCCACCGCTGGACTCCCTCCAGTAATTCCTTGTCATTCCTAAACTGGGGAGCCCAGAACTGGACATGGTACTGCAGATGTGGCCTCTCCAGGGCAGAGCAGGCAGGGAGGACAACCTCCCTCAACCTGCTGGTCACACTTTTCCTAATGCACCCCAGGATACCACTGGCCTTCCTGGCCTCAAGGGCACATTGCTGGCTCACAGTCCTTCGGAAGATGAAAAGTAGTTACTTTTTGTATCACCATTCCCATTTCCTGACTTCTTTAGTCATTAGAAATCTGTAGAAATTCTGAATCAGACTTCCACTTCTCTGGAGGTGTTAGTTTTAATGAGGAAGATACAAGAATAGGATATTGTGTTTGCAGTTTGGCTGATAAAGATACTCCTCCTTCTCATGCTGATAAGGATTTCCTTCCTATGATTAATATCTCTATCAAATAAAAAGCTGGACTAATGTTCTTTAAACCAGGATCGGTGAATAGTGTTTACTTTATATTTCTCCCTGACTGTTATTTCACAAATCCCACATATTTCATGCGAAAGGCTGTTCAGCCTGTGTGCAAATTATGCAGTTAAAGCTAGAGGTTCAGAAGATAAAGTTGTCACACTTCTTGTGTTAATCCTTTATACTTAGTTCAAGTGAGCTACTGAATGAGCTGGAGTTCAATGAGATTTATCATACCACTTTCTTACGTTCTTTAGAAAATCCCTGCCTCTGGCCTAGTTTATTACAGAAATTTTTGTTTTGAATACTTTGCAGATTGAACACATGGTAATTTTGTGAGCAAAAGAAAATATATTACTACCCTTAGCGCTCTTCCATTCTGGCATAGTAATACCCGCACAAAGGCTTCTACTAGTCTAGAAATATAATAAATTCCTAGTCACTTGTCATTGGTAACACTTTCTAATACAACCTGGAAATTTCTTTTCATCTGAAATTTTGCGAAGTTAAAATCTGCATATCTTGCAGTTGTACTTCTAGGATGCACATAGTATTGATCCTCTGGCAGCTCTCAGGGAGGCGTAATGATCAGGTGCTCCTAAACTAGTGCATTTCATTAGCTTTTCTTCACCAGGAACACCACAGAATTTATATATGTTAAAAATCCTTACTTTCTGAGAATCATACATGCTAATTAAACTTACAACACTTATTTGACACCCCAGAAAGGGTCTTACTGACAGAATTAAGCATAATGAATTCCTGTATTGCTTGGAGCTCTGTGTTCTGTCCATGCAACAGACCTGTCTCTTCTCTTGAACAATACTGAAAGCCTGTATGCTTTACTGTCCTTATTAGGAGCTGATCTATAGGTTTATTTTATTGTTGCTGACATGCACAAATAGATTTTGACACTTGCAGTCATGCAGATGTGTGAGGTTTACCTACTCAAAAACTTTCAAGGGGCAGATTTTTGTTGTTCAATGCACATGCTAAAATCTACATTTGCATTTATTATATAACAAAGATGCAGAATTAAGTTCCTAAACTCAGTAACATGAATAGGGGTAAGAAGAAGAAAAGTATTTAGATTATATCCTTTCATGAGTTTCTTTTGATGTTTCATAGATGTTTAAATGTGTAGTGAGGGTCTTCTGTGAAGTATCTTTTAGTACCAGTGTTTCTATTGGTGTCAAGAGATATGTAAATCAGATCTTCAACTGGAACTATTTTGCCAATAGACTTCATGACATGACAGTTCTGGATAAGAAAATCGAATGTAATACCTTGCAAGTACAACTTAGTAAGCAACCTTCCCCATGTTCATTGGGAAAGTGGTGATAAAAATCATCAAGGTGTATAGAGTTGTGCCTCTTGATAGCACAGGTGCCAGAGCAACGATTGACTATTTTCCATCTAATTATCAAAGAATTCAAAATCCAAGTTTTACATGAGTGAAACATTAATTGATTTAATTGTAGCAAACTCAGGATCTGAAGAATAAGGTTCCCCTTCATAGTGCTTCTTGACATTTCAAACATATAGGAAATAGCACAGCTCTCCTGAAGCATGTTAGTATATATCCTCAGAAGAACATACCATAATGCTGCTTCTCAGTTGTCACCTTATCTGAACTTGGATCCACAGAAGAGTATAGTCCATCTGCTTACAACTCTGTTAGTTGTCTCATTACCCATATGACTCCTTCCTCAGAAGAATTAAGCTTGGTTTGCACATTCAGTATTTTTGATAGCAAGAAACAATTCTTAGACACATCTGTCCCTGTGCAAGTTTATTGATCAACACAGCAGCAAAATGCTTGCAATACCATGAGCAAGAGGAATGCCTAACATCAGTCAGATTTGCAACATATTTTTCATGCTGCTTCCTTTATTTACGCTATTGTAAATCAGGTTAGGCAATCATGACTTGACGCTAAGTCTGTCTTGTTTTACATAATTGTGGACTGCATTTCCAAACAAAGTAGGACGTGACTTAAGTACCTTTTAAAGCTGAATATGACTGTCAGCCTTGTAGGGTCATCTTTATTCATTTCCTCTGCATAGATGCTGCATACCATACATTGCAGTCTCTCTTCTTCTGTTATTTACAGTTTGCTAATGACCGTTATCCACAAACCTAATTGCATTTTATCTTTTCTTTAAATTTACACCTCAGATTTTGACTCATATATCCACAATCCTTAATGAACTTCATGATTTTGTTTCAGGTTTTTCCCATCTGGCCTGTCTTTTCTAGTAGCCCACTTCTACGGCATTGATGCCTGATTTATTTCATGCCTGTGCTGTTTCAAAAAGGCATTGCACTGGTATGTCAGGGTAGTATTTGATCCTGTGTCCGTGCTTGCTTGGTTTCAACTACTTTAAATTCTTTTAAATGGAATTGGAGCGAAATACAGAAGTTTCAAAAAACATTTCCCCCTTTCCATTCCAAAGAATTATTTTGGCTATATGGTGAGATTTGAAAATTCACTGAAGTCACACAGAAGTCTTCCACAAATGAAATCAGTAAACTGAAATACAAATTATGACAAGCATTAAGAGGGAAGATATCCTTACAAATAATTCAGAAAACGGTTAATATAGTAAAATCAAACAAAAGAATCATATGGCACCCTAAGTTTATTGGTAAAGGCAAGCCCATCACTGATTCGGTTGGCCTAGTGGATCACAAGCTGTTAGGAAATAGTTAGAAAATGTAGACAATTGCTGTGATTGCAAACCAACCTTCTGTATGTTCTGTATTAACTTTGGAGAGAGACCTGTCTTGGACCTGTGTTCTGCTTATAATATATACAAAAAATGAGATCTCAAAAAGAGGAGTGCCTGATCAAACTAGTAGTTTGTAAAGAAGTAGCGCTGTGAGGAGGTAAGCAGCATCTGCAACTTCTGAGTTAACTTTAATATGAAGTACGGGAATGTTAAAAACAATGCTGCTTCTCAAAATTGATGCTGCTGAAGAGGATCAGAATTAGTGGCTATTGCTCTTCTCTTGAAAAATATTCCAAGGTTAACCCAAGGTGTTGTATACCAAAAAACCTTACCTTTATTCCTAACAATTATTTGAAACTGTAGCTAAAACAGAGGGAACACTGGCAGATTAATGTTCTCAGAGGATGAAATAATGCAGGCTTTGCAAAGGTATATCTTCCTTCTCTTATTTGGGAATTCTTTCAATGTGTCAATAGAATGAGGGATGACTAGGAACCAGATGATGTAGTTTAATCTGTTAAAATTTTGATTCTAATATCCTAAAAAATAATCATGCTGTAAGAACCAAAATATATTTGGAATGGAGAAAATAAATGGCTTTGTGGACTTTCTGTCTTTCTTCCCCCATACTGGCATGGTTACAGATATTGATGTGGAACTAAACCTTTATTATATTGGTTTGTTCTGTCATGGAAATAGTCTTCCTCCCAGATTTGGCTTCAGTTGTCTGTTTTTCTGTTAATTGTTTATGCAATTCATGGCAAAGCTGCATATTTTAAGGACATGTTCAGACACAGCCTAACCTAGGAAAGAAAATAATTCTCCCATAAATCATGAGTATATGGATAAGACAGTCAAGTTGTTTTCTTTACTAGTTTTAAAAGCTCGGTATTGATTATACAAGTCTTTCTGGTTTCTGTATTAAACATAGTGTGATAGTTTGAAGTGTCTTGAGTGCAATTCTGGCAGTGCTTAATGTAAATATGTGATTATAACTATATGAATGCTAGAGAAAATGTCTTGAAGAGTTCAAATGGAGTTTGTTGAATCAACATTGCAAGTACAGTAACACACAGAAGCACAATCGTTTGTGAGATTTCATTCAAATAAGTTTCAGGTATTTGTGAAAATGTTATATGTTCATATGACCCAATGACTACATCTGAAGAAATCAGAAGTGACTCATGAAGTATTTGCAAACAAAAAAGTCTTCAGTGTAAATGTTACAACAAAACCTATTCACAGCGCAGTTCCTCTTTCACTGGGCCATAACAGACTTCTTGCTGTATGCAAAAGCATGGGGTGTTCATGGTAGCCATTGTTACAGTGAGTATTAGAAACCACCTTGTAATGGTCCTTTGTTCTCAGATACTGGTAATATACTGAAAAACAAGATGTTTCAGGCTAAGACTCTGTTCAGAAAGACTTCTGCATTGAAAAGGGCAGTACACTGTCAAAATTAAAGGGGAGTACACTGTCCAAATTAAAGTATGCTCTTAAAAGTCTGAGACAAATCTGAATTTTACGATTTGAACTTCTGTACAGGTGAAACAAATTTTCCCTGCTTTTGTCAAATGAACTTGGATTAAAGTGAATCTCAAGAGGCACAAATGGCCTAGTGGGATGCAGGTGGCATGCTTAACAAGTTTCCTGCCTTCAGCTTATTTCAACCAATTTAGCCAATGGAGCTCTGAACTCCGTTCAGTTTTTGTCTGAGATTGCACAAGAGTCACTTTAAAGAGTTTCATAAAAGAAGAAGATAAAATCTCCAAGTCTGGCTTTCCTCCAGGATACAATGCAGATGTGCAGTAGTTTACTTGGGAATTTAAACAGCTCCCCATGAGTCAGTGTCCCCACTATTGTTCTTGGCACTGTTCTCAGAACTGAGGCTGCTGGATCTGTCCTCTGTAACCATCTCTGGTTTTCTTTGTTTTATTTCTTTGGAGGCCTTGTTTAGAAAACCACTCCTGATCAGCAATTTCTCTATTAGTGTTCTTAAATTTAATTTCAAACATATGCTATGTTCTTTCTTGTATATTCAACTTTGATCTGAAGAGGCAAATAGGAAAGTTCATTCAGTTGTTTCAGATACAGAAAGGTGTGCAAAAGTTGTCATATTACACACCAGTACTTCGTGTCTCATAACTGTCTTCATCAAATTGAATGAAGAACCGTCTTTTCAGACAGATTTTTGTAATACTATTTTAAGTATATTGTAATGTCTCTCTTTAGTGACTTTTCTTTGGCAGTCATGGTTTTAACCCTGCACTATTCCCAGACAATAGGGACCAAGGCACAGGGAAATTAGATAAACCTGCAGTCATAGGAAATTAAAACCCTTAACTGTTTGCTGGGTATCTGAAGGTAGTGTGTCCCACAGAGGCTTTGGGTGGCATAATGTATTATAATGTTAGGCAAGGAATTAATTTCTGGAAGGAGTAATTTTTGTTAGACAGATTTGCAGTTAGTGTGTCAAATGCTTCTCCATTTCCATAATAGGCATAAACCAGAGAAATTATAGCTTTTTTTTTGGTTGGACAGAAGGAACTTGTGACAAAGATTAAAGAGGAAGAGGGTGATTTGGTTGAGGTTTTTTTTCCCATGTTAGTATTTTTATGTTTTTGCATATCATAACAGGAATCAATAACATTCACATCCGCATGGTCTTGTGAGAAGGAAGTTGTCTGAGGGGCAGAGGGTTGTACATCACTTTTTTAGTTTTGTTTTCTTTTATAGGCTTAAGCTCAGGAATGGACCACCTATAATACAATGTCCTGTGTTACTCTTTCTTTCAATAAATTATAAAATAAATCATATTCAAAGGAACCTTAAGTTCATCCCTCTGTCCAAAGGCAGGTTCACCATACCTATGACATTGTTTCACCTGTTTTAAAAAAACCTTTGATAATGGAGGGAGTGTATGCTCCTCATCATTTTTTTTTCTAACGAAGATTTGGATTATGTTTACAGCAACTGAAATTCGTTACTTCTTGTCCTGTCTACCGCAGGCATTTAAACATTTCTACATTCTGCATGTACTTTAAGAACGGCATTGCATCCCCTCTCCTGCCTTTTTCTGTGATGGATGCAGTATCTGATCTCTGCTCACAAGCGATGCTTCCTGAACCCCTGAATGCATTAGTTGGGCTCCTTCTGTCTCTTACTGGCCCATGTTCTTTCTTACACCTAGAACTGCACCCCATGTTTCAGCTGAGGCTTTACAAGTGCTTTAGTGGATAGCAAAGCAGGATTATTTCATGTGTTGTACAGACCATACTCCAATGTGGACACTTCAGTACAATGCCTGCATTTTTCACAGCAGCATGATGTTGTTGACTCATGTTCTTTGAATGATTAGAACCTTGAGATCTATTCCTGCAGAACTGCTGCCAGGACAGTAGTATCCCAGCCAGTGCCATCTTCTCATGGAAGCTCATTTGCTTGTATTTGTCAAAAGAGATTTGTATATTGTTTTTCTTTTTTCCCCAATTGTTTTTCTAGTTTTCCAAAATTGCCTTAAGTTTTAACCTGATCTTCATCAGAATTTGAGCTCTGCATGCCAAATAATTATAATCTCTGTTCCACCATTCTTGCTGTTTTGAAAATATTTAACAGTCCTGGGTCATGGGCAAACTGTTTTTTAAAACCCCATCCAATGAAACCCTGACCCATATCCACTCTTTGACAATTAAAATAACAGGTTTCTCTGGTTTGCTCTGGAGAACATTTAGTGCCACGATAAGAAATCTGCTATTTGTCCATCATGCAGGACGGTCTGCAGAGGCTGTGCTACCGATGACAGAAAAGGAATTCAAAGAGCTGCCTCCATTCAGGTATGAGTCTGGATTATAGAATCAGAGAACATCCCAAGTTGGAAGGGACCCACAAGGATCATAGAGTCCAACTCCTGTCCCTGCATCTGACAACCCCAAAATTCACACCGTGTCTCTAAGGGCATTGTCCAATTGCTTCTTGAATGCTGCCAGTCTTGTGGCTGTGACTGCCTCCCTGGGAAGCCTGTTCCAGTGTCCACCTCCCTCTGGGTGAAGAACCTTTTCCTCATGTCCAACCTAAACCTCCCCTGGCACATCTTCCTGCCAATTCCCTTGGGTTCTTTTATTGGTCACCAGAGAGAAGAGAACAGCGTCTGCCCCTCCTCCCCACCTTGTGAGGAAGCTGTAGACCGTGATGAGGTTTCCTCTCAGTCTCCTCTTCTCCAGGCTGAACAAACCAAGTGACTTTAGCTGCTAAAAGCAGCTGTCACTACTGTGATCGCTCTTCTCTTCACAAAGGGCAGATTGAATTATGAATGTTGACACAGAGGACATACATATTCTTTCACAGCTCTACAAGAACCAAAAAGGAATACATGTCCTAGGCAGACAAAGGCAGCCTCACTTTATCCATAATCCCTACTAAATGTGAGACTATTTAGAGTTACTGCTATAACTGTCCCACAGTTCATCTGATGTTCAGTAACATTAAGTTACAGGTCTTAACACTTAATGTACAATGTACAAAAAGGACGAGGAAGCTGGGATTTTCTCTGGAAGTTTTGGGAATATATATCAATTTGCTCCTTGCTTAGAGCTATGCACATAGTACAGAGAAGAGGTATTGCTTACAGCAGAGAATTTAAAGTCTCATGATTTGTGTTCATGCTTGACTCTTTCTAGTCTGTCTCATGTTAGGGAAGTCAATATACTTCTGTATTTTCCTAAATGACTAAAATGATCCCAGGAATGTGAAAATGAAAGGGAACTTTGAGAAGCCGTGTAACCTTCTCACTGAGGTAGAGTTAGTTATAAACAGAAATAAACAGTTATATATTCCTGTGGCACATTTGTGCTCAAATCTCTGTTGAATGATACTTAAAACCTCTGCAGGTTTAAGATCTTTAAGATCTTAAAGAGGTTTCTTCCTTGGTATTGCAGTGCTACTACTAACTCTGAGCTTCTGCATATTTACTTCTTGTTTACCAACTGCTGAAGATGGAGAAAAGTTAATCACTCTTCTTTTTATAATATCCATTCATCTATTATAAGAGAAATCTCTGATAATATACAGAGGTTGAGAGAGCACTAAGGGGAAACTGTCCTGTTTGCTTAGCCTGTTCCCATTCCATTCCATTCCATCCATTTCTCTTTTTTGTAGCCATCACATTATTGATCCCTATTCAGTGTGTGACATTTTGTCCAAATGCTTCACTGCTCTTTTGCTAGGATGCAATTATTCTTCATTTTGAATTTGTGTTCTTTCATTCTTCCTTCTTGAGGGTGGTATTTTGAGCTTCTCTTTCTTGAATTTTGTCTTGCTGCGTTCAAACTTTTTCTTATCCTAATCAAAAAAATGTTGAAATTTTGTCCTGCTCTGCAGAATGCTTGTAATTCCCTCCAGTTTTGCACTGTAATAACTGTAATCTGCAATATGTCATCCAAATTGTGAATGAAAACATTGGCTGGCACCAGGCCTGTGGACACTGACTTAAATGATTTGTCCATTTGCCAGCAGAACACAGGTGACTACTTTATGTATGCTTTTTCTTATAGTAGGACCACTCCATAGCAGTGTCCCTCTAGACTGTATTTCACTGGTTTCCTTATGAGAATATCATATGGGATTGTGCTGGAAATAGATCTATTATCTCTCCTTTGCAAGGTCAGTAGGTCTCCTGCATCAAGAAGGAAGCATGGTTTGACATGATTTGTTCTTGACAAAGCTGTGTGTGCTCTTCTTAGCAGGCTTAAGGCTTACCTGGGAGCAGAATGGATTTCTGCAATGAACCCAAATGAGATCTACTTAAGAGCAGATGCTACTCCAGTAGCACAGTGAGTCAGCTGAAGCTCCTTGTGCAGTTCATAATTACATGACTGGTGGGGTACTGCTAAATACCCAGCAGTCGCTCAGGATGAAACTGATAATATACAGAGGTTGAGAGAGCACTAAGGGGAAACTGTCCTGTTTGCTTAGCCTGTTCCCATTCCTGTGAAGACATAGATTTTATAATCCCTGTTGGAGAGGATAGTGTGGAATATAAATAGCCTGACCTCCTTCAGTCATTATTATATAGTCGGGGGGCCCTTTTGCATTCCCCTTTCTCTGTTTTCATCAGCTCAGTCTAGAGCTCTGGGGAGCTGCAGGGTGGCACAGAGAGTTGGATTAACCCGCTCTGTGGAACCTGGGAGAGCCTGATCGGGAGGGGAAGCAGTTGTGTTGGGGCTATGGACAGGAAGATCCCCTGCGTACATAGTACAGGGCCTGCAGAGGCAGGAGGACTCTGGAACAGCAAAACAAAGTGAATGTTAATAATTTCTTCTTCATTTTTAATTTCTGATCTTCCAAAATTAAACATCATCTTAAATGTGAGATTACCTTACAATCAAGTCAGTATGGTATGAATGGACTGTGTAATTAAAATGCATACTGTCTTCGTTCAAGAGATGACACCTTTTCAGACCTACCTAGAAGTCGCATCCTGGAAATGAAAAATCTGCTTAAATGCATTTCTGAACTAGGGTTTATGCATTCTAAAGTGTTTTAGTTAGGGAAAACAACAACAACAACAACAAACAAACCACAAAACAAACAAACAAAACAACACCAAAAACCCACCAAAGAAAACCCACACCAAACCCTGCAATGTTTATACTTCATCATGATACCGTGTAACCCTTGCAGTTTTAGGAATTTCTCCTCAAATTCTTATTTATCACCTCTTGACTGTGGTAGAGTAGAAACAGTTTATTTGTAGCAGCTTGCTTACACAGCCATGCAAATCTAGAGGATAAAGTTGTAGAAACTCCTGAATATAAATACCGTCGAGTTGGGCTGCTAATGCTGCAACAGATGGAGAAGTGCCAGCACTGTCACTGACATTAGAGCAGCCAGACATTCAGGGTAAAAATAATTTACTGTAGAGTGGCTACAATGTAGTGAGCAACGTAGGTAGTGCAGAGTGGTTGTATTTAAGGAAAATTTTGTTGCCTTCTTCCATATTTGCTCTCACAACCATGACAGCTAAGCAAAACCAGGAGGTGAGGCAATAAAACAGCTCAATGGAGGATGAATAAGATTTTTTTTTTCTCTTATGTTCATGTCCATATTTAAGTTTTCTCCAGTTCCAAAACCTACTTGTCACTTTAGAGCCATCATTTCTTTTGAGAACAGATATTGGATCATCAATGACTTATTTCCAAATATTGCCCCAACATCTTTTCACAGTGGAGATTGTCTGTTTCTTGTTATTACCATTGTATGATTGATCTTCTTAGTCACAGGCTGTCACTTCTTTTCACAGAAATGGGGAGGAAGAGGTCAAATCACTAGACATTTGAAAACCTCCCCATCCCCTGAGAACACTTTTGTTTTATGGAAGAGCTGGCAGTGTTACAGAGTTTTTAGAATTCTTCTTTTCCATGTGGCCTGAATCAGACCTTGGCCAAGATAAATCACCCAGCTAAAACAAGATGTTGTAAGAGAAATGCAGCTGTCAGGTGTAACATTAGGCCATGAGCAGCATTGTAGGTGGTGCTTCTAATTAATTTCTTTATTATTTCACTGTTAGTAAAGAGCTTTGGGCTCAGGCTTAGGGAACGTGCCCTTTAAGGGACCGTGTCTCCTCCCATGTACAAGTCTGTTACATTTACCAAGATAGTTTGCCAAATTTGCTTGACTTGAGTTTTATCATCCAAACCATCATCCAAGTCATTGGTAGGTTTGACATCAATGTGTTACTGAGAAGAACCCATGCTCTGCAGACATTGCAACAGACCTGGCACACAGATGTGTTAATGATGCAGTAGACCCTTAGTAACAGTATAGTAGAGGACACACTGATAAAGAAACTGTTACTGGCTAATTCAGGAAAGCTCAGTGTAGCTCCAAAGGACCGTTGATTTGTGTGTTGCATTTTAATGGGTTGGAAGGCTTTTACTTTCTCTTTCCACAGCAATGGATCTATCTTAGTGTTGGTTATTTGAGGAGATACAGTGGTCTAAGCAGAGAAGAACCAGGATGGCGGAGTACTAGATTGAAGATCTGTGAGCACTAAAAGGAAGTGTTCCTTCCTACAGGCTGCCAAAGCTTGTGCTCCAAGCAAAGCACGTGTCTCTTTCAGAGACAATTTCCTGTTGTTAATAAGTGGAAGTGGTCTGCAGGGGAAGTGATGTGTCTGTCACAAGTTTGAAGAGTTTGTGGACAGCAGTGTGGACTGCAGCTGTCAGAGCAGAACTACCCTGCAAATTTCAGTTTCTAATTTACCGCATTGCTCAGATTGCCTTTTTTGGTTATCTCCTGAACATGTCACCATTCTCATTGCTCAGGAAAGTTAGAGGTTCTGCTCCCAAACCCAGTTACAAGGCACTATACGTCTGGGAAAGGAGTAAATTTATCAGTTAAATCAGACACAATCAAGTAATGCAAGTCATGTCTTCTTCCTGCAGCTGAATTTGAAGAATTCCCCAAATCAGCTGCCCAACAATGTCGCACTCCCACTTCCACCCCAGCAGCACAGGACCAGGGAGCAATAAAAGTGGGAAAACCAGACTGTAATTTCAGAAACCAGGAAAGTTACAGTAAAGAAAGCAAGAATTTTGAGTTAATGCTGGCTTAGGCTCAAAGTCTGATTGTGTTTAGTAAAACTATGGAAACATTTGAGTGGTTACATAGACACCATGTCACAAAGTGGACCCAAAGGAGTCTGTGTGGTAACTCAGTCTCCTTGCCTGGCTGGATGCTCCTATGAGCTAACGATGAGGGAGCCACAAGCCACCCACCAGCTGGTCACTATTGCTGAATTTCACAATTTCATGGCAAGACTTTCTGCAGTTGCTATATTATTTCGAGGTACCTTGCTGTATCAGACCAGTGGAGAATCTCAGTTTTATTTTTACATTCCTGATTATTGGAAAAAAGCTTGAAACATGGATTCAGATAGGAAATCAGAGGACCCACAAAATACTGTATTTTGAAAATGTAATCTAAGCAAAATCTTTTTAAAAACATTTGAGGTGATAATTCTGGTCCCTGTGGTCATTATGCATCTCCTGATTGATGCAGCATATGATACACTATATTACAGCAGGGTAATGCCGTGTCATGATAAAGTAATGGTGCAAACTTCTGCCAACTGAAGATGGCAAACTTGAACTGGTGACCTGTCTTTCTTGGGCATTGGTCAGTAGAGCCAGAGAGTGAGTTGACAGGGATGAATCTGCTTTTCTGTGGATTTTGGTTAATTTTTTGTAAATCCCATTTCAAACTCAAATCCATCAACATTCTTATAGACATGTTTCCTGAAGTCCTGGCCTCTGCAGCAATGTTTTTCAAGAACGGGCATCTACTGAAGTGCTTATAATCAACCAACACCACAGTGAGTCACCAGTATGACTCACTGACCTAGTTGTGGTGCACGGGATTGTAAAAGCAGGGCCCAGATTTTCCTCTGCCCCAGGGAGAGGCACGCTATGACTGCCAGCTTCACTGCACCAAAGTGACGGATGTGGCCCTGGATGGTGGGTACTAGTAGGAATGCACAGCCTGTCCTCAGAAGTTGCTCCACAGGCTGAAGTTAAATGAGATGCCATGTGACTTTAAAAGCAGAACCTGCCACCAGCAGTGACAGAATCTTTACAGTTCTGAGCATACTGACCAGTGTTGTATCACTGCTGGTAGCAGCCAGTGTTATCCCTATGTTTTCCAAGGTATGGGCAGTTATGGACACTGCCAGATGGGGCTGTCAGACAGGTTGTACAGTTGCAGTTCAACCAGCTATTCATCTACAGAGCTTTTATTAATGTCACAGTACAGTGAGGGAGGAATGGTCCTAGACCAGCTATCTAAATGGCAGACTTTTCCAAGAAGACCCTTACATGTAGGTCACTTTCCTCCT
Source organism: Streptopelia decaocto (assembly GCF_964273445.1). Taxonomy (NCBI): domain Eukaryota; kingdom Metazoa; phylum Chordata; class Aves; order Columbiformes; family Columbidae; genus Streptopelia; species Streptopelia decaocto. Next base: position 49,907,917 of record NC_138659.1, read on the forward strand.
TAACTATCACTTCCACTTGTAAATATTTTTAAAATGAAGGACAAACATTTTGTCATTTGTAGATGCACGTTTGGAGTCAGTAGAAGTTTGATGTAAACTATGAGGTTGATATGAAGGACTCATATCCAAGCTCACATCCTACTAGGAGCTGGATGAACTGCGTTTTACAAATACTGTTGAAAGACCACAGTATTTCAAATGTCACTCCATGAAAGTGTGCAATGAAAAAAAAAGCAATGGGGAAACATATACTGAAAATGTATGCACCGAGAAGGCAAGGTACCAAAGCTGCACAGCACTTTGGTTTGAGAGAGACCATGAAAAGAGATGAGGCTTCCTTCCCAGTAGAAGAGGCTCATAGAAGAGAGAGTAGAAAAGAAGTAACTTAGCTACAAAACCAGTCAAAGGGTGAATGTTACAGCCTGATGCCCATTCACACACTTGCTGCTCGGCTTGGCCACCAAATTGCTAGACAGTGAACTCAGTGAATCACACAGATTGGAGCAAGCAGATGTCATAGTAATTAATTCCAACAGTAAAGTAATTGAAAACAGCATAGAGGCAGCAATTTCTTGCTGACAACATGAATACATGAATCCTTAGATGGAAAAGCCCCAGGTTTTATAGTTCTGGGAAATACAAAATTATTAACTACTTCTAAAGGAAAGAATAAAACTATAGATACTGAGACAGGTTTTTCGGTGAGACAAGGCCGTAGTCTTTGCATATCCCCTCAAAAAGGACTAGCTCAGCATCTATAATTCTAAAATATCTCTTTGAAAACATGTGTATAAGGCTTCTTCACAGGCAGACGCTTGTCCATCATTAACTTCAAATTCTCTTTAATAAAATATTTCAAAATTTTATAAAGGAATTCCAGGAACTTTGGCATGGGAATGCTCTGCTTCTTTTATGTCAGTTCTAACTTTACTGGTTAATGTAATTATCCTTGAGGTAAATGATTCTTAGGCTGATTTTTTCTTGTTTAAAGGTGATATTTTGATATGCATCTTGGGGATTTAAATGCCCGAATTGCATTGAAATGCCTTAGGGCAGAGCACACAGATCTTGTAAAAGCTGTTGCCTCTATTAGTATGTCCTGTGTTCATAAGATCCAACATGTAACTTCTTATCTGCATGTTCCTACTCTATTTCTCACTTTATTTGGATGTAGCTTCTCCTCTGTATATTCTTATTCTATTTCTCATTTTAGTTGGAGGATGTTAAAAATGAGGAAGACAAATTTTGTGCTTGTTGATAACAGTGTATGTAGGGCACTGGATCTTCCATTTTTTTCAGATGAGAGCCTTTCTTTGAAATAATAAGAGTCATTTGCATCTGATCTATATGTTCAGCTCTTTCAAGTAGCAAATTATGGTTCATTAAGATACCACAGGAATTTAATTAAGTGGAGCTACTTTGTTTACACAGTGCAAATGAGAGCAGAATTTACCTGCAGTTGAGAGACAATTGAGAGAAATTTTCTTAGAAGAAGAATACTATCACTTCTAAGATTTTAATGTAGTTTATTGTAGCTAAGTTAAGAAATTGTTAATTAAAGATTTAACATGTAATTATTGTAATTCCACTTATACCCTGTTTAGCAGTTTAAATGGAAATGTCATCACTTTGTTTTACAGTTCTTATATTTGCCGCAAGAAAGTGGGGAAACAAAACAGAATTAATTAAGCTGTTAGCTTTAATGGGGGCTTCGGGGGGTTGGTTAATTGTTATTTTATTTCTGTACAATTGATACTTGGTACCATTAAAAAACCATACCAAACCAAACAAAAAAAAAACCCCACACCACCAAACCAAAACCTAACAACCCTCTAGCACTTAGCACTTAGGATCTTTCATGTAATAGCAAGTAGATCTTACAGTTCAGCACTTGTAAGCAACCCTAGAATAGCAAACCTGTGCAAACAACTTGGACTTTCTGAGAAACTTTGAAGTAAAGAGTTATTTTGTGCAAAACTCAGCACTTTGTATCCATTCAGACAATGGCAAACCAACGTTCTCAGCTCAGCACTTGCCTGCTCTTTTGCAATAAGCCAGTGTGAATATATGGCAGAAGAAAACCACTGAGACAAGTTTTCATTTCCAAGTTCACAAGGAGTTAGTAAAACCAAATTTTGTCATTTACAGATAAGGTTTCTTCTATACAGAATAAAGTGCAAAAGGTTAGACCTGGGCTTTTGGTGTGCTGCAATAATCATAGTTAGTACAGGAGGATGTGATTTTTATTTTTATTTTTTTTCTTTTAAATTTCCTTGCTAGAATCCTGAGGCCACATTGAGCAAGGAAGAGTGAGGCAGGCTGGAATAACTGACAAGCAGTGATTAAAGATTTGCTCCTTTTCACAACTTTGGGAGTGTGATTCCACTGTTCACTCACATGCTTTCAGGGCACCTTTGTGGCTTTTAGCTGAACGCTGCAGGAAACATTTCAGCATGTGCTGCTTGTGTAGCAGTGTGACAGGGACTGCTACACTAACTGCTCAGGTCTACAGAGCTGTGTTCAGTGCCCATCCTGTTCCTGCTCTGAAACATGACCCTCCTTTTCCCATGTTCTCTCTCCCAATTTCTGACTCATTCTGTGTTTCTTTTTATATGCAGAAAGGAATGATTCAAGTGCAGGAGAGGTCAGAGCTGCTTCTGCAACTTTGCGCTGCTCATACAAAGACAGTATCTAGGTACCTCTCACTCACATAGTGCTATGCAGACTTGGGGGACAAAAGTATCTGGCTCACAGCAGATTGTTTTCCTACGATATTCAGCTCCTTTGTATGTCTTATCTCCTCCTGGTGGCACTGGGGGAAGGGAGGCTGCGCCTGGAGGAGAACAGGGCAGCTGGATTGGCATCTGTCATGTGGCAATAAAAATAGCAAATCACCATTATGATTTCAGCCACAAAATTGTTATATAACAGTGAGTTATACAAAATTCAAGGGGTTTTTTTGCTCATACTCATGAAAGTGACCTTTAGTGACTGTTTTCTGGTCAAATAAACACCAAGCTTTGGTAAAAGGAAAATCCAATTACATACTGAATGTTCTCAGCTCTGACACAGATCTGGGAATCTAACAACTGGAATAATGATGAACCATCATAGTCAGAACCTGCTTTACCATCTACAGTTAATCTATGGAGTGCTTGTTAGGGGGTTAACCAGAAAAAGGCTGGAAATTCATCTGGAACACAAGCAGCCTTTGTTCAGCAAACTGCTGACACGTTCCTTCAGGCAAATTTTTCATTTGCCTGGATTAGCTAACCAAATAACTATGCAGAATGTTCCCTTTTGGGTTTCCAAATCTGAATGAAATCTATTTCCTTTACAGGTGCACTGTATATATGGGTATGTCAAGACAAGATCGAAGTCTCGGTCTTTGGGACTGAGTGAAGCTCAGGTCATTTGAAACAGAGGGGAGCTCTGGTTCTGAGTTATCAGCAGGACCACTGGTGCTCATCACCAGCTGGTTAAGAAATACTTCTGATACCACTGAAGTCCTGTTCATATATTTGTGCTCTTTATACAAGGAAACAAAACAGAAATGAGGGACGCGGGGTATTTTAATTCCATACTCCTGAGAGAGGATGTTAGCAAGGTAGAGGGCACTTGGCTGTACCAAGTTACTCATGAATACACACCAGTTTGTCCCATAACTGTAAGATTATGGGTTATTGAAAGATATAGCTTTGAAGAACCCTGTAATAGTATAAGCTATAAATTATGATTTAGAAATCCTTTAATAAGACAGTTATTCAGTTCGGACACACAGAGAGCTCAGAGTGTGTGAGTGTCCAATAGTGAACTAGCTCCTGCACAGTCAGAGATAAAATACTTTTATTGGGAAAAATAATGTAATTGTCTCTGTATGCTCTTTAGGAGTTTGCAAGGGAGTGCCAACACCAGGAGAACTGCCTCTCCTTTTCTGAAATATCTTAATATGTTGTTAGCTCTATCTTAGACATCAGCTTTGTCCAGAGGTGTTCAGTGAACCCTTCATTTAAGTAGGTCTTAAAGTGCAAGCCACAAATATTTGCCAAATGGTTAGTACAGGTTTTTATTTCTTGTCTAAAATCCATTTTCTTCTTAAAACCTAGCTGCTGTGTTATATTTTTAATGATTACCACTCTATTACAGAGACTTTTTCTGTGATGTAGCAACCGTATACCCTTTTTCTGAAAGGGTCCTACATAACTGATTTTTTCACACAGCATTTCACAGACTCATTAATTCAATCCCCACCTCCTTTGTGCTTAGGAAATTTATATATTTCCCATGGTACAGGTGTGCAGACATTGGTGGGAGGGGTAGCACTTCTCAAGGTTGTGGAGGAAATTGGTAGCAGAGCCTGAATGAATCCTTAGTTCTCTGAATGTCTGATCTTGCATTTCAGTCAAGAATCCAGGATCTAAGAACTCAAGGGACATCTCAAGGACAGCATCTCAGAATATGAGGGGCACAGGGCCACCTTCCCTGTAGCTGCTCTCACAAGTGCACGTTCCTGCACTGAACTCCCCCCGAACCTGAAAGAAAATGAAATGCCTGACTGTCTCAGATGCCTTTGAGAATCGCAACCCAGAAGCCCATTCTTCATCACAGGGCTGTTTTCTAGCAGCTGGTTAAAACCAGCACAAGATAACAGAAACCCATCTGTTGTCTGTTGGTAGGAGAAACAATAGATATTTGATGGACTGAATTTTGTAACTAATCTGTGGCTTTCTAGACTCATTCAGATTTTTGCTGGAGTGAGGCATAATAAGTTACAGTTGGGACATGCTTTTTTTTTTTCTACTTCATAAAAAAAATAGTAGAAAAGTGTGCTTGGAAAGATTAATTGTTGTTACCCTGTATTATTGACATAATGAGGCAGCAAAAGTGAGCAAGAACAAGGAGAGAAACAGAAGCATGCCTTAATCAGCCTGCATAGGCTGCTTTGGTAAGTCTCATGAGCTAGGAATTAATCTGGGACGTCCTCACACCACACCATGCAGGTTATTCTGTGACCACTACAGACCTGCCTATGGCTGCTTTTGGACTTTGGCAACACTCAGTTGCTGTTCATAGGCCTGAGTGATGCTCTGACTTGCCTGGGCTTATGTCTCATTCTGCAACATGTAAGCTGAGCAGGAATTGTGCAGCGCAGTGCCCCAGTCTACTTCCCCTGCATTCCCTTCCCCATTGCCTTCGCTGGCTCAGAGTGACAGAGCTGCAGTCAGCGAGGCTAAGGAAGGAACTGGTCATGTCTGCCTTTCCTGTCAAGCTTTTTCCCTTTTACAGTTATAGCAGACCTGTTAACACGTTAGAGAAAGCTGGGGAGTTGCTTGCTCTTACAGAGCACTTTTGCACACTGTAATTGTTTCCCAACAGCCTCATCAGGCAGGCAGAATGATTGTGAAAACATTCCTGACTCTTACAAGGGGATTTTTGCGTGTTTGAGCATCACAAAAGGTACACAGGGAACAGAGATGCCATATCTTTCAGAAACCATTTTGAAAGTTATGAGCAGAAGAGGAAAGCAAATAATAAAATAATGAGCACGTACTAATGTAGACATGTCCCACACACAGGTGAGAGGAGTTAATAATTAAGTAGGTGGTGTGAACTCTGAGTAAGGACTGCTCAAAGGCTCTTCGTGGGGGTTGAAGAGGCTTGCAAGTCTGGAGACATCCTCAGAGCGTAAGCAGAGAAGAGTGCTGATCATTGTCTCCACTTGAAACTGGAGGGGACTAAGAGCTTTGTGGAAAGAAAGTGGGCTGTGTTGAAAGCAGAGCTCGGTGACGCATGCACAAAACAAGACAGTGGTTTGTATAAAGCTGCTTGTGCTGGGTTTTGCAGAGCTCAGTTTGGATAAAGACACAGCAGCCAACTCCCTAAGAGTACATGGAGAGAGAGGGATAGCAAGCATGAGTGATCCATCAAGGAAGGAAATGGTCTTATCCTCAGTCTTGTGCCACAGACACTTCACTACATTTCTCCAGTCAACTGCATCCCAGGTACCTTGCGTTTCATGAACCCCCACCTCTTCCTTGGTTGTGGGAAAGGATCACACAAACAGGCAAGACATAGGTGAAGGGAAAAAGATAAATGAGTTGGGCTCTTCATCCAGGAGAGAAGTCCACCTTCCTGTACTTCTGTGTGATACCTTACTGTTTAACACCTGCTCTTCATAGTTTTGTTTCCTGCTCATGTTAGCTCTTCCGCAGATGCAGCTGCCTTTTAGCACATCTCTCATAGACGCCCACATTGCTCAGTCTGTTTGGCTAAGCTGATCTTGATCCTGGAAACATCCAAACTCCAGTGTCATGGAAGCGAGTACTTTCAAGATATCTTTACCTGTGTCTCTGTGAAGAGGACTAAGATGACAGGGTTGTGGGGAGAGAAAACAATGGTAACATAATGGAAACTAGACAGAAATCCTGTCTGGTACATGTTGGCTACCTTCTGGGATTGTAGCTCTTCTTCCAGCTCTGGAAGGTGGAAGGTACCCTAGCAATGAGAAGCTAATTCTGACTTCTAGGTTGTCTGTCCTGTGTCCTGAGATCTATCTAAAGAAGACGCCTTATAACCCACTTCCTCTTTGCAGTGTGGAATATTGCAGCCCTGTGTAGAAACATCTATTTCTTTCCTTTGATTATTGGAGGCTTATTGGCTGTTTGGTTGAGAAAAGCTCAAACAAGCAGATGCGTTAAGGTCAGCATGGTTGTCTCATGTAATACACAGGCTTTTCTGATCAGAAAAGACTGTTAAGGACTAACCTTTTTAGTGTGTAAGACAGAAGAAGCTGTCTGGCTTGACTCATGGTTTTGACAGAAGAGTTAGTAAGTTTACCTGAGGACATTCTGAAACATCATGAGACTTGCTGTAGCTAAATATAAGACAAGTCAGTCCATGCCACCCTGGGAAACAGAACTAATGGGTGATGTGGTACAGAGATAGCTGAGCCTGCTGAGAAGAGGTAGGCAGAGTCTCCCACTGACTTCTTCTAAGGTATCAAGACAGTCAGGCTCACCCACATTTGTAGAGCTGTGGTTGGAGCTAATATTCAGTATATGTAGGACATTGGTGAGGTGAGGAGGAATGATAAGAAGATAAAAGAATTAATGAGACAAGCAATACAGATAGTTCAAAGTTGAGAGTTTCAAGGGCTTCCAGAATACTTAGGATTTTCCATCTTTAACCTGGGATGATTCTTATTTGAACTCAACACACATCAAAGTAGTCAGAAAATAGACTTCTGCTGGTCTGGTTTTGGACCGTATATCAATTTGACTAGCTAGCCCCTACCTACAATGCTGTAATACATATAAGCCATACATAGATTGCTAAAGCTTAAGGAGGAAAGATGCTGGGTCTTCTTCAGGAAGAGAATGGTTATGTCCTGCAAGAGAAGTGGCTTAGTGCAGCTGGAGAAAATTAGCCAGCCGGAATATTTGCTATACAGAAAAAGCCAGTCTTAGCACTATGTAGCCACCTCCAAAGCCAGTTACTGTATTAAGCTTCTGTTTGACACAGATGCAGGTGATGTGTTCTGATTTTAACCTGCCTCAGATCTGGCCTCCAGTTATGGATGTAGAGGAACTGTGATTTGGAACTTGACCCGACCCACAGGTGACTCTTTCATTGAATATTTCAAGAATTTAATATAGTCTAGCTACCTCCAAAAGTCTTGCTCGGCCTATGTACCTCTTGAAAGTGACCTTTAATGTGTCTTCAGCTTGGTTCTCCATCCAATTGGGCTACTGATGCTTCCTTTCACTTACTACTTTCTCTGCTTTTTGTTTCTCATTTAGAACCTGCACTCTTTGGGGTTTACATACTGTTGGCTAGGGCACAGCACTTCAGCTTCCTATTAGCACTTCCAAAGCTTGAGGGAAGAAACAGAAATGTGCAGCCAGTGTGTGGATGATAGCCAGTCATCAGTGAAGGCTGACAGAGCAAGGCTTGCTCTTCCAGTGACCCCAGAAAAGGCATGGCCATCACAACTTGCAGGTGGGACTGTCACCAAAAGAGAATAAGAATTAATTCATGCCTGATATTTCTAGTGCCTGATCACTGAACTGCATGAACAAGTCACACAGAAATCAGCTTCCATAGTGGAAGATAAAGCATACTAATTTCCTAAATCTGAAAAGACACAGTTTTTATTATCTTTTGGCCCAGGCTTGAACTAGAGGAGATACTTTAAAGTAGAAGTAAAAAATCAACTATCTGAGTATCACGTGACATCTGTTTTGAGCAAGCTACCAGAAGGCTGGGAGGCTCCCATGTTAGCAATTGCATGAAAATTACAATGTTCAATGGCAGCACCCACAGAATGTCCATCTCTCTGTAGAAACTGGTTTTGCTACTACAAGCACATTCATGTTGAGATGATTATCTACTCAACAGTCTTGATTTCTTGCACTTACGAGGATATGCTGTGTCAGTTTTGAAGGTGGATGGCAGAGAATTTGAAGACCAACTTTATATACAGGTGATTTAAAATAATATAGCGCATTTATTTTAAACTGGAACACCAATAGATTTTATATACACTGTCTTACACCAGAATCACTCTATCCGCCCCTTCTGGAGTTAGAAGAAGAAATATTACAGACATAAATTAAAACTAAATTCTTCTGTATGACAGAAATATATATTTTTAGAATGGCTGTTATTAAGAGTATCTATGGACTTCTCTTTCAAGCCTCTCCAGATCTAGTTATTCGAATGACAGTCCCAAGGTCTTCTTTCTGGGTACAACCATGTTTCAAAGGTGTGTTTTCAGCCTATAGTTTCAGCCTTCATTGTTCTTCCAGCTTCACGCTGCCTGACTACTTCCAAACAACTTGTTTAGAAGTGAGCTGTGATTTTTGGTGGTAGAAGGCCCCAGAAAAACTTACATTACTTATGCACCTAGAGGACAGGAGTCACAGAAGAATGACAACAGTAAAAGTCCAGCATGAAAATTATTCTATTAAGTGCTTAGCATCTTCCTTTGCACTGAAGCAGGCCCTGCTTATCCAAGTGTCATTTCTCAAGGGAAAACAAAATTTCAGCTCTTGCCTCTCCTCTTCCAGATGGATCTTCAAAAATTCCATTTACAACCGCATATCCTGTAGCACTGTTCCACTGGAGATGTGTGGGGCTTGGCCAGAGGCCTTTGACACCTGTTTCACTGTCAGTTATCTGAAATCTTTTACTTTTCTTTGTGTGGGTATATGAAACTATCATTAGATTTAACTCTTAGGACTTTGCAAGCAATGCAGTACCCATCAGACAGACAAGAGAGTCAGATAATCATCTCTGATACTACCCAGATGCTTCACAGGGAAGCTGCAGCAAAGTTTATTATTATCTCTTGCGTTACCTTTAAGGTTTTGCCTGGAAGGCAGTGCCAAAATCAGGCTTCAAACCTGCCAGGAAATTTACAACTACTTGCAAAGTCACCCTCCCTGCCCTGAAGACTTTCTATTCTAAAAAGGCATTCTTTAAATTTTATGGTCAGAAAGGTGATGCATAAACCTTATCCAGAGTTAGATTTTGCAGCAGGTTGACGCTGCCTGATTTCTTGTGGAGCATCTGTGAGAGAATCAGAAATGTTTCATGAGTTTCAGCCCTGTGCCTTTCTCACCCAGCCTCCGTTATAGGCCAGGAAGACACGGAGTAGGGAGAGAGACAAGTTTTTAAGTCATCCCAGGCAGTGGGGGCACTTGTGCTTATTATGCAAAGCACACAGAATTGCAGATACAATGAATCTACAAAATCTGACCCAAAAAAACTGTTAGGAGTTGATATCTCATTTCAGTTCCAGTAAGAATGAATATTCTACTGAACATAATGTTTTCAATGGATATTAGATTGAGGTTTGCTCTGTGTTTTCTTTTTACTATTATTATTTTTTTAATTAACCTTCTGTTGAGAAAAACTCTCATGGAAAATCATACAGTTTATTTCATCTGTAGGAGAAAGGGCAGGATGTTTTGCTGGTTAATTCATCATGTGTGAAAAATAAAGTGTTGCCAAACCCTATGTTGAACATACTTCCTTAAGAAAAGCAGGTTAAATTACATTAAGCCTCAAGGGGTTTTAGTCACTGTAGACAAGTCAGTCCACAGTTTCTACTATACCAGCAGGTTGGAACGCCCATACTTGCCCAGAATATTGCTTCTCTATTATACTGCCTTGTGAATTTTATTTAATGTTTTACTCTCTTATTAAAATTTTTTTGTTTATTTTTTTCTTTTTTTTCCTATATGTTAATATTTTTGAAAACTCATCTAAAATCCTTTTAGACAATATTTTATATTTGTCTACCTATATCAAAGCTTGAGCCAGAATTCCTTAAATCTTCTGAAATACCTGTATGTGAAGGGAGCAGACAATGATGAACTGGAAAAATGCAGAAGATTGGTAACATCTCAAATAGTTCTCATATCTTTAGGTTGCTGGGACATGAAACACTAAATGGTACATATAACAAAAAGGCATCTGAAGGTGACATGTGCTTGTCACTCAAGTTGTTTAAAATTTTTATAAGCTCTTTCGGTGCCTGTTTTACAGATGTAACCTCCCATCTTTCAGACAATTCATATGGTAGACTCAGTAAATGTACTACCCCATAGAACAGAAGAATGGTACTTGCCTTTACAGGCATTTGTATGTATGTATGTATGTATGAGTCTTCCCCATGATTTTAGTGCAGATTTTCATGAAGCACCTGCATGACAAAAAGTTGATAGAATCAGCTTTTAATTCCTGAATGTATTTTTCATTTTCTTTAGGATTTTCCAGGGTGAAAAAGGGCTTCAAAAAAGCAGAAATACAAATAGGTAATCAGCAGTGAAATGTGGCAGTTGCAAGTTTTATTATTTGAGTGCTGACAGGTCATTTCCCCTTTGCCTCTTGCACAGAGTGTAATATTATCACCAGTCAGCACCAACCATTCAGCTTGTCAGCAGAAGGGCAGGGAAATCACACACCAGGCAGGGAAAGCTTCTTTGTTTCTTTCCCAGGGAAATCCATGACAGGAAACAAAGGAAGAAATTATAAACGATGATCAAATAAGATAGAATCATCCACTCAGGAATTTCGTTCTCTTTTCACTGGGTGATGAGAACAAAAGGCTCAATGTTCTGCTGCTCTGACCTCGATGGAGCCAAGTCAGTTCTCTAAATGAACACCAGGGCTTTAATGGTGACTAAAAACGAATGCCCAGAATTGTTATGTTCCAAGAGGAGGACAAGTGGAGCAGGTTGGCGATGAGCTACTCCTCCACCAACTATAAAGCACTATTAGAGAATCCACCTTTGTAGATAAAAGTTGGGCTAGAAAGTAGGCTTTTTTTTCCTCAGTGCATGTCAGTCTGACCTATGGAACAAGGCAGCACTTCAAATGCACAAATATGTCACTGGACCTCAGCGAAGTCCTTAATTAAACAGCGGTTAGGGAATTACTGCATGAAGTGCTCAGTAATATCCCACAGCTGTCTGAAGAAACCTTTGTGCTGCTGCCAAATAGTTTGTGGGGATATTAAAACAAGCAGTGAATTCTCAGCAAAAAATTAGGCTGAGCTCCTTTACTTATGAGGAGAGGCAATGTTTTTCGACTCCAAATCTGGACAGTCCTGCCCTGGTGCCTGTGCCAGTAAGAGAGAAGGGCTCTTAAATGTTTTTCTGTTCCAGCTTTTGAGGGGATGCAGATACCTCTTATCCCTGGTTTAAATTGGTGTGTCTTAGCCATTTATGTCATCTCCTTTTCAAATACTATTAGCTTGCTTGAGTCCTTATGTAGACAGACATCAACAGCTGGAGTGTGGACTCCAGGGAAGTGATGAGTTATCAGATGCAAGGGACATATCCTCATTGGATGTGATTTTAAAATTTTGTTCAAAGTATGAAACTAGTAGAAATAGAAACTTGTGACATGCAGACAACTTTTCTGAAACATAACAATTTGATTTTTTTTTTTTTTTAATAGCAAGAAGCCTATGACTTCCAGCCTGGCGAATGTAGACTGGGAAGGTCCTACGCATGTGGAATGAAGGGATTTGGTTTTGGAGACAGATTTGATGAGTTCTGCTAGTTAACCTTAAAGAGTAACATCCAGTGAAGTATAACAAGAAAATGTTATTATCTAGATCTGAACTGTTTGCTCCTGTCTCGTTTTGTTGCTTTAGACAGAATTTTTCAGTTTCTCACTGTACACACCTGTTTAGTGGACTGTAAAACTTACTTACCACCCAGACATGCTGTGCAGTTTGACTAATGACTATATGAAGAGCATGTCCCTGTCCAAGATGGAAGATGTTTCAGATGGACAAAGCCAAAGGTGTTTTTAACAGGAGAGTCTGGGCAGTCATGCTGCTGAGGCTTGTTTTTGTTCCCTTTGTAAATCTTTTTGACAAACACATGCAGATCTTTAGAGTCAGCCATTCTCTGAAATAATTAAGAACTAAATTTACCAATTAAGGGGCCAAACTTTGTGATGAAACAACCTGACAATTACGTCAGCGGTACTGTCAATCACCAAGCGTCAGCCCTGGAAGGTCAGGTGGTGTTTCCTCGGGGTTCCTGCTGCATCAGGGTGGAAAAAAAAAAAAAGAAAGAAAAGAAAACAAAGACCCCTGCAAGGCAGAACTGTATTGGCAAAATAGCCCTTGACTATGTGCTTCTGTCCCATTTTGGCTCCGTACTGTCTTTTTCAGACCTGCCACTCCTTGCTGACACATTACTGGGTCACCTCCGCTTCCATGCTTTTGCTCTCTTTTTCCCAGGCAGGCCACCCACCAGGTCTTTTTGGACAAGTGGCATTCAGAGAGCTGAAGGAGTCTCCTCTGCAAACTGGAACTAGTCTTCAGGTCACACAGAAATCTACTAAAAGAGCTGGAAGTTTTTAACTGCTTTTCAGGGCCATCAATGCAAGTACTACACATATTCATATCCTTTCATGGAACAATACATATAACTGCTTGTGAGTCAGAATGAATTTTCTTGGCAACAAACAATGCTCAGGAGGTGAATTTGCCAAACCCTAAGTTATTCAGTGTCCTTCCGTCTCTGGGGATTTGCATTTTAACCTCTGCAGCCATGAGGCTCTTGAATTGGGTCAGGCAGCATTCTTATTAAACAGGAAGATGGCCTTTCCTCCTGCCAGTTCCCAGTGCGTTTCTCACTCAATTCTCTGGCATCACTGACAGAAATAATAGATAAAGTGGCCATACCTTTCTTGCATAGATTTGTGTTGCATATGGCATGAGTACAACTGGGGAAAAAGCACCATGATGCAGGTGCATCTTTGGAAACTCTCTCCTGACTTATCAAATATCTTTGTCTTCAGTTTGGTTGCTATCAAGTTTTTGCATGAGTTCTATAGAAAACAGTAGGAGTTGATCTCACCTTATAATGTGACTGGTAATGTGACTCTGAGCAGCTGCAGCTAAATCATTGCCCTGGGAATGAATAGCACAGTGTGTTTCCTTCATTGTATTTATTACTGATTAAAGGCTTCCTTTAGAGGATGGCTTATCTCCTTCCTCCCTGAAGTAGTGTTTAACCTCCAAGGAGTTAGTTTGTTGCAGATGGGAAGACACAGATGTATTGCAAGTACATTCTTCTGTTTGGGACTTCATTAATATGGAGTAGCAGTATACCATAAAATGCTAAATACCTGGTGATGTGCCAGCTATATTTGGAACACCCAAACCAGGTCTACTCCCACCTTCTACCCTTCTTGGGAGAAAGTTGCTGGTGCAGATAATTTGACCCAAATCTATTCCTGAAAACTGTTGATGGAATTGTAAGGAAATGTAACTCAGCCACATCCAATACTCTTTGTGCTTTAGTGTGTCTGAAATTGAAGTTTGGGCTTGAAAGTTATAGGGGAAAGACATGAGAAAATGAGAAAAGCAATGAATGATTCCTTTTCTTCAGTGGAAACTGAGAAAGCCTGGCTGCAGGCTAGCACCTTTGTACACAACTGTCAGTGTAAAGGTGAACATGTTTGACAGTGCTGATTCACACACTGTATGATATTGCATTCCAGTTTCATTACTGACAGCAGCTTGAGTGACTTTAGAGAAACCACAATCTATGTGCTCAACTGATCAGCTACATACAATTTTATTTATTGAACTAATTTATCCTTACAACTGTTCTCAGGCCTTGTATTTGTTTGTGGTGAGGGTTAGAATGTTCCTGTAGAACTGAAGAAAGGTTGTGGGCTGCTGAAACAAGAGTTGCATTCAGAAGCTACTGTAGTGTGATTAAGTAATTTTTCATACCATATCAACCTTTGAGAAGGAATGCCTACCTATTTGACCAGCCATCTGTGGGTAATACTCTTAAAACAAGTGAGTCACTGAAATTCTTTAATGCGTAATGAATTGTGAGGGTATTTTTCAGTTCTTTTTTTCTTTTCCTAAGTCAGAAATTGCCTTAGGATATGGGTATGCAAAGAGCATATTCAGTGTGTTAAATCATTTTACATTTATGGTGCTTTGCTTTATTGAGAAATATCCATATAGGAGAAGGTCAGTAAGGAGAGGGGTATGGTTAGTTTACCTGAATGCTGAACGTGTTTAATTCTGGTTTTTGAAATGTTAGCTTATACCTAAAAGTGACAACGTAACTTTAGACAAGACAGGGACACGGATCCTATTCATATACACACAGTAGACATTAAAAATTACCCTCCTGAGATTCCTGTTTGAATCTGCTCCTTCGTTACTTGACGCCCGGTGATTGGAAAAGCTGGGCAAATGTGCATTCTCTAAGCAGGGTTGGAGGAAGAACCTTGTAAACAAAAAGCTGCAGGACAGGTATTCTCATTCATTTCCCAGTTCATTAAGCAATGCTGTGCTTTCTGTTGTGCCTGTTTTCCTGCTCTCTCATGTGTCAGTGTGGGGTTTTCCTTTTCTTCAGGCTAAGACAAGAATGAGGGAATGCTGAGGAGCTAATAAAAACTTTTGATGAACTGGGGAATTCACAGATACCTAGTTATAAAAGACACACCTACGTAAGTTGCCTGGATAACGGAGGTCTAGTTTGTTGCAGAATCTGTTAAGACAGCTATATATTTCACATGCTTCCAGGAGTGTAATCATAGATGAAAATATTTGATCTGGTGTGGCATCCTGCCTTTTGACCTGGCCAATAACTGAGAGTTAGGTGATGAGCATGGCTCCCCATCTCTTCTCTCATACTGAAAATGCACATAAGCTACTTTACTGTAGAAGGCAGTTTTATGCCTTGGAGGGACCCTTGATTCACAAGTTGCAAAGTTGTACCACCAACTCTGCCACTGACTCACACATAAGCTGTAAGCACCTTCCTTACTGTCAGGTTATTTAAAATGTTCAGCATGCTAATTTAAGGTTTGTCTGTCATTCTGATTCTTGCAATGTTTTGTAGAGACATTATTTCTTTTCCATGCCAACCAAATCTATTCAATTTAATTTCCTGAATCATAATCTTAAAACATGATCTTTTAATGAGCATAACTGCAAATTCTTTTAATAGTCAGAAATGTTAGCAATGACTTCTCTGGCTGTCAGGCTCAACAAGTGTCAGTCTGTTGAGTTGAAGATCTCTTCCCCAGCTGAACCCTGTTCAGGTGCTGTGTCAACCACAGCTTCTCCTCTGTGAGAGGAGGATGAAGGCCTAGAGTCCCGCGGAAGGCTGGGAGGAGGCGTCCTTCCTTCCTTTGCACACAACTGGGGGATCTGCTAACACTGCATGCAGTGTTTACTCAGGCAAAAAGCTAAAAAATACAGAGACAAGACCAGAGGATCCAAGGAAACAAAAAGCAGTAAAAAGGTATTTATAGGTGAGTTTGTAGGGAGCTGGGCACTGAATAAGTGGAGAGTACACTACTGTTTGAAGAGATTTGAAGAATTATTTAGGCCACAAAGAGAACCGGATAGAAAAGATGTCCATGCTCCATTGGCATTTATGTGGCAGAAGCTATTTGCGCAAGAAAAGTCACTTCAGGGGGGACCCCTGGAACAGACTGTACAGACAGTGTCCACTGGTTGTGAGTGTGTTTGGGCTAGAAATTGCAAGGAGTTCTCTGACAATCACAGCTATTGGTCTGGAGCGCCTTCCCAAATGAAGAAATGAGGGGAAATGCTTCACAGAGAAAATCGGTCATTTTAAGGAACAGGATTTCATGAAGTGGCTTCCTTCAATAACTAGGGACAAAATCTGAGGCTCAGCATGTCCGCTTAACCTGATACTCTTAATATATTTGTTCTCCAGCAAATTAAGTCATTACTTGTCTAAGGATCCTTATATTGAGGCTCTTGTATGTTTGCTTTTGAGCATCTGTGTTTGGATAATTTAATCTTTGTTTTCATCTCTGTCACTGGACTTCTTCAAGGAAACAAAAAAAATTTGTAGTAAGAAAAACAGTGCTCTTAGGCACAGGCTAAAGACATAATGGAAATACCCCATGCAGCGTAATCCATTTTTAATCAGTCACGTCATTCAGCTATGACTAGTTAGAGAGGACACCGGAAACACAACGTATAGCCTCAGAAACACCAAAATATGTTATAAAAATATAAATACAGAAAATTAGTCAATCAGAGTAAAATTAACAATATGGAAAGTCTCAGCAATCAATCATCATGCAATGACTGAGATTATTTCAGTGTATTACAAGTACACATGGGTCTGAAATAATGTATTTTTTGCTTTAGGCTACGCTATTGATATCGTAAATTTTTGATTCCTGACTACTGTATTTACCCAAAACGAGGACTGGCTTTTTAAAGTTAAGCTACTTGGAAAAACAAAGCACATTCTAGATTCCATCATTCTCCCTTTAGGTTAATATGGTAGTGTCTGTTTTTTAAAACAGAGCAACTATTCAAAAGCTTTTTATTTTTTTTTAAATTCAGATTACATAGGGTGTAGGAACAGCACAAAACTATCCTACCATTGTGCCTCTACCTTTCTTTCAAGTTATCATCTCTGCCCTCTCCAGTCCTTAGGCTGCCCTGTGGCAACCAGTGAGGTTATCTGCCAGTCGCACTGGACAATTTTCTGATACCTCTTAAATGCCTCAGCTATTGAATAGCTGCAGGAACACTGGTTACAGATCAAAGCCCCATGGTGTTAATTGCTGTACAAACATGAAACAAACAGGGAACCCAATGCTTTCCCCTCAAAAAGTACGAGCAAAGTGAAGTAACATTTCTAAGTGTCTATGTCTAAATGGTTAGCTGGTAGTAGGTTTGTGTTGAATCTCTGTGCAGGATAGGGACAGTGAGCATCTCCTTATTGAGCTAATGAGGTGGATTTTCCACTTCTCTTTTCTTCTTTAGATGGTATAAAATCCATTACTTACAATAGTGAGTTACAACTTTGCTTTCTCTCCTGACCATGTTTGACTGGGATTAGATGACACCAGTTGGATGCTGGTTGGCGTGCATTACCAGTGCTCCATCTGCCTTAGCACAGGTAGACCAGTCTGGCCCAGTTCCCCGGGCAGTGTGTTTGTTACACTGAACACTACCAGTGTGGGGGGCAAGGCAGGTTTGTTTCAGACTGACTGGGACTGTCTCGGTGAGTTGGGGCTGTACACACTCCACCTTCACAGACCCCACAGCGCAGCAGCTAGCTGTGTGCCGTGAGGAGCTGGTGGTGTGCACACGTGCTGGGACCACTCAGCAGTCACCATTTAGATTACAGGAAGTTTTGCTGTGTATTTCCCAGATATAGTTCATTTGGGAGGATCAGTAAGGCAGCTACCTGTTAAAAGCAAAGTTTCTGGGAAAACTTTCCATCTAAACACGAATTTTTGGATCGGTTCACAATAAAGTTTAACCTAGATCATCATAGGCCTAGAAGTATGTAGGGGCTTCTGCTCACTCAAAGCAGTCAAAGACATGTGTTTGTCCAAGATAAAAAATAATTAGGAAACATTTTTCTTGCATTTCTGATGCCTTTTTGAGAAGGGAACAGGGCTGCTCTGGAGCCCAGGGTGCCAGGGAGCAGCAGGGGGAGACGCACTGGCTGCGGGGATGGGCCCCACGCAGGCAAGGCTCTGCCTGCACCGGTGGGACCGGGCACAGTGGGGTAACCAGCCCCAGCCCAGCACCCAGCTTCCAGGTGAGGAGCCGTGGTGGCACATCTGAGGTCAGGCCAGGAGGCCAGCAGGGCAGGGAGGCACAAGACGAGGGATGTGCTTACCCTCAGCACAGCTTGAGCCAAGGGTTTCAGCTTCAGCCCCGCTCCTGAGTAAAAGCAAGACAGACCCAGCTTCCCAGTCTGAACCCAGATCACAACCCAGCACTACCAGCCCCGACCTGGCACACAGGCAGCTAAGCCCTGGGCAGGGGAGGGGCACGCAGGGCCTGGCAGGTAGAACTTGCACAGTCCCGTGTTGCGCTGGCATCTGGGACTGGGTGGTGAAGGTGGCTGGCATGGACTTGTCTCTGTTTGTTCAGACCTGTGTCGAGTTGTTTATGCAAATAAATCCAAAGTGCCTGTTTACTTGCAGACAATGTTCATGTCAGTAAAGCTGTGGCTTTGGCTATAGTTTCACCAAGGTATGTAACTGCAAGTGTCTGGGGTTTTTTTGGTACAACCCGTTTGTGAAATTAAAACAGTTCAAAAGCCAAAATGTTTAGAAATGGTGAAATTAATGATCTACCTATTCCTGATGTGTGAGAAGGAGAGCAATTAATCATATCTAGTATTTACATAGTATTATTCAGACAAATTACAAGGAGAGATATCATTATTATTTACATAATCCACAGCAGGAAAACAGGTCTCAGAGAGATCAAACAAGAGGTCAGCCAGCATGTGTGAGGTCAGTCTTCCAAGAATTAATTTTTGATACACGAAAGCAGACTCATTTTTTTTATTCTTCTTTGTCCCCAGAGACATTGAACATCCACAGCTTGCTTTGAAATTAGTGGCAACTCAAGCATTTCTGAAAATCAGTCTGTATTTGTGACCCACTTGTACTTCTAAATAGATGTGTCATGTCTGGTACAGCAGTTTGAGCTAAGCAACTTGCACACAGAGAAGTCACACCCAGCTGTTATGGAGGAATAGAAACTGGGATCCATGACTGAAAACCGCGTTTATGTCCAGTTTTATTGTAAAGCATCCAGTTATCTGGGAGTGACGGGATGAAACAGTAGCTTTACTCCACTGCTCTGTTTGAATCTGCTGGTTTCCACTAGTTGCATTGCTGATGTTTTTTCTGATTTTAGTGCTAGTTTTGCTCACAGCTGCATTAAAAAAAAAGCTGGCTGTGGGGTCTATGCAGTACAGCTTTGCTGAGGCAAAGCTTCCTAACCTTCTTACATGTCATTCTCACTTGGCTCATCTCTTGCTAGTGAGAAACACGCTCTACATTTGGGACTGAGACTCTACACAAGTCCCAGGAAGAAGCCTACGCACTTGGATTCCGAGGGTCTGGATGAAGCGAGTTGCACCATTTCCATTCACTCGAGAGCACCCAGCTGTGATCAGCACCCCCACTGCACCTCCAACCCACTTCTAGGTGAGTCAGAATCCCAGAATACCCATTGCCTAGCGGAAGGAAGCAATGAGTTTCCTTCATACATCACCAGCTAGGACCAGGGTCTGAAATCTTTTTGGAAAGCCTCCAGATGGACATTATCCTGGGACTGGGGTGTTCCCAAAGATTTAAGAAAGCCCTCTGTGCCCTCAACCAAGGTGCATTTCTGGCTACCCATTTCTGACACAAGTACTTAGCTACTAGTTCCCAGAACAATTCTCAATTGGACCAAATAACTTTTGTGAAATCTGATGTTCAGTGTTACTTTTACTCACATTAAGGATTAATACAGTAGCTCCATAGCTCTGTACCTATAGTGAGCTGCTTTTACTGTAGGATCTTACAGGAATGGACATAGGCTTCTGTTGATACAGGTCCAAGACAAAGAGTTAATCAGGCTCACTTCTTTGGCTGGGTAGGGCATAACTAAGATCCTTCCTTTTCTTTCCCACTCCCCAGGGGAGTGGCAGAATTTTGCAGAGAAGCCTGCATGGCACAGTGTGAACTAGATCTGCTGCAGAACAGAGCTTATTAGTGCAGCTCACCCGTTTCTTCCAAATATCACAGTTGTCTTCACATTTTGAAAAGCAATTAAAATCAACAGCACGTAACATATTACAGCTGTAGTAAACATTTCCCTTGGCCATGGCAAACAATCCTGGGAACTCTAAACTGCATACAACAGCCCCTCCTCCTGTTTGCAATGAGGATGCACATTTATGTTCAACATGGCAAAAGTGATTTTCTGCCAATTTTTTGCTTGCCCTTTGTAAGCCACCTGGGGAGCCACAACCCCAAGAGTACTGAATTTAAACAATATAAGTCCCCTGAGCAAACTGGGGCTTATTATTGTGGAGTTTTTGAAAAGCACCAACTCCAGTAGAAACAAGTATAAATCATGGATTGCTGAGACAGATGCACACCCTGCATAGTATTCATTTCTCACTGACTACAGGTTTGTCTGGTTAGTCCCACACGCTGATACTCGTTAACTAAATGAATACACCCACAGCAAGAACAGAATGAATTTGCGGGGTTGTTAGTTGGCGTAACTTCAGTGACTGTTAACAAGTCTTCATTCTTTATATACCAGTTCTCAGCCATAGCCCTGTATGTGATTTACAGGAGAGATAGGTGCTATCATCATCTCGCAAATAAAGAGGTAGAAGCAAGAAGTGTAGGGCTTGTCTGAGGCCACTGTGGAGCCAGCAACTGAAAATCTGACAGCTCCAGGCTCATATTTACGCATATAAATTGTCTGATGGCTTTGGTCTTGTCTTACTGGTCACAACTCTTGCAATGTGCCTTAGTTTCACAAACAGATCCTTTATTTGAAAATAGCTTTTCAAGAATTATGAGCTCTCACAGCTTGTGTTACATTTCAACTGGATGTGGCCACAGAAATGTGCCTTGTCTCATGTAGTATTGTCCCTTTGCTCTTTGATTAATTCCTCCTTTTTGTTGAGTTTGCAATTAAGTGTCTTGCAGGAGATTAGCAATCTTGATTGCATTTGTTAATTACTTGCCAGGACACTGCTGGAACTAGACTGTGAAGAGCAGTGATTTGTTGGAGGAAGGCAAGCACCACACCCAGACATTCCCTCATGCACCTTAGGGCCGGACCCTGTCTTACGGTGTTGGCAGGTGCTGAATTCTCATCATCTGCACCATGGTTTGTGCTTGGGGCTGAACTGGGCAGAGATTGGATTTCAGATTTACAGAAGTCTTGAGCTGCTGTTAGGATAGCAGAAAATCCAGATCAATGTAATTTGTACAGCCTGCACAAACCCAGTGATCTTATTTTAAATATTTCTGTCAGTGTAAATTTTTGAACTAATTTGAACAGGTTCTGTCCTTAAAATTTTTGAGTAAAATGTCATAGACTGGTAAGGACACAAAGTACAGCTCAAAAAAAGGAAAAAAAGCCTCTGCCCTGTGAGGTTCTCCATACCCTTAGAAACAACTTTCGGGCTCTGGGCGCCCCGCGCAGCCCCGCAGCGCGGCGGGACACGGCGGGGGGCGCCCCCTGGCGGCCGCGGCACGGCCACAAACTCCGCCCCCTTTACTGTTCCAACAGCGCGGATTGTGCTAATACTGTTTACCGCAAAGTGTCTTGTCGGACCAGAATTTAACATTTTAAGCCTGTTGGGAAATGGCAAGGGGAGATGCTTTAGTGCAGATATGTGCGTGTTCTGCAGAGGGGAAGGCTGGAAAAGGCTTTAAAGCTCTTTCAGGCTTCAGAGGAAAGAATACATCAATAAGCATAAACTAAGTGAAAAGATCATGCAAAAAAATTGCTCTAAAGGTGACACCCACTTTGATATCTTAGGATGGGTTCCCTGGGTTCTCTCAAGGGCCTCATACCTCTGCTGAGGGTTGTCACCAATTTGTGCAGGCCCAGCTGAGGGCTGGAGTGAGCATTTAGAGCCCTGCTCAGGATCATGAGATCTTACCCAACTCCTTCAGGAGGTACCAGCTCAGTTCTGCCCAGTCCGTGCTGTATTCATATCCCAAGGCTCAGGCTAAGGGCTAGGAATGGTGATGAGTGCTGCTTATGAGTTTGTGGAGGTAAGGGCAGACCTTTCGGGGAGGACTGTGTTTCTGTAGTTAAGACTGGCCCCAGGGTACTTTTGGGGAGCCCAGGGTAGCAGCAGAGATGCAAAGAACTCTGGAGGGCCATGTCACCCTGTTGTTGTAAGACCTATTAGCCTGATACTCACCTAGCAAGTCTAAAGCTATGTGCCTTGGTGAATTCCAGGGGAAAATACCAGGACTAGCTTCCTAATGGAAAGTGTATTTTTATGGTATTTACCACAGTTACTTTCTCTTCTTTCTTCCTCTGAATCTCCTTGTTATTTTAGATGCACATTTTACATCACTTTCATTTGTTTCCTTTCTCATTTGAAGAGTCTCAGTTTACTTGATCTCTGTTAGAGTGGCGTTCCTTACATTTGGCTATGCTTGTTGCCCTTCTTACTTGTGAACAGAAATGATCAGCTCATAGTCCATCACTTCATACACAAAGCTGAGATTTTTTTCTCCACGAGCATCACTTGACATTTATCTGCAATAAATGTTAATGCAGGCAAATGAGAGGCAGCAGAAAAAAGCAACACGAGTGGAAAAGTGTGGGATGCTGCCTTCTGGGGGCAGTGTGCGCTTGTGTAATTACAGTAACCGTGATCAGCTTTGTTTCTCAAGTGCAAACTGTGTGCTTCTTGTTTCAATAATTCCTCTTATGCTGGAACTACCTCCCCATCGGATCTTTACACCTCCTGTACTCATTAACAGTGGGGCCATTGCTCGAGTGCTTAAGTAAAGGCTTCCCAGTCACCCTCTCACCCCACCCCTGGCCAGTTCCCAGAGTTTTGTCTCTTTTTACTTAGGATATCTTTGGAGTGTTTTTTTCTTTTTTTCTCAATACATAGGCATGTTGATTTTTCCCATATTACCCTCTCCCAGTAGAGAGCTATTTGGAGGGACCCTATAGAGATAGCCTTCCTGGAGGCTGGGCTTTCAGTAAAGGTTGTCTAGGCAGACAGTTAGAGGTTCTCCTGCCTGTAGCGTGACACGTGACAGAAGTGAGTGGCCTGGAAAACCTTAATTCACAGTGGACTTCTGAGTGCTAAAAGATAGGCTTTGGAGTCTTTGGTTTCTTCTCTGTTACACTGTATATACAAACACAGTACAGCATCATTATTTTCTGAAAAACACAAGAAATTAATAATTAAGATTCGTTGGTTTGTTGTTGTACATCCTTACGCTTAGAAATGCTTTTCAGCAGAGGCTTTCTGCGATGGACATGAAAGGAATGAGTACCTCACAGCTACCTCAGCCTGATGTTAAATCTGCAGTAATTTTCAGGAAAAATCACTTAAGTGAATTATGATAGGATCATGGGGTATGCTTCCACATTTTCTCTTGTGTTATTCCCCTTCCTTTCTATATGTAGTATTGAAAGACTGTTTTAAAGAGATTCTTAGAAATTAAATCTGAAAATATGTACTTGGCTATCTTGTATAAATCAGGTATTTTCCTCAAATATATTAATGGATATCTGTCAATTCTCCTTTAAATAGTTAAAAAATACTGAGTGACAGAGATAGTTTCATAAGTGCCAAATATCTCTTTAAATCTAGTTAACTGAATCTAAATGATAGTTTCTTATTTATGGATTGAGGTAAATTACACAAAAGAGGGAGAGAGAAAATTCTTCTGAATCCTTTCTCTAGATAGTTTTTTTGCCTTGATTAGGAGTTCTGGCTGTGTAATGATGTACAGGCATGACTTATTATTGCAATTCTCTTATTATCTCATTTTATTGTTGTAGATCACTACGCAAATACTTGCTGACCTGTGCAAATAAGTAGCCCATCTCCAAAGAGCTCTGTTTACCTCCAAAAAGGCACAAGAACTGTTCGGTAGAGGAAATGATTTATGATAAGAAGGCAGGGTCACCTGCTTCAAGATCCTTTTGTAAGCTTAGACTTTAACAAGGGGACACTGGCAAATGAGCACGAAGCAGGTTTCACAGGCACAGAGGACAACAAAAGCAGAAGTAATGTCAAGAGTAGCACACACTGGTGAAGCTGATTAAACAGAATATAGTTTTGCAATGTGGGTAATTCCTAACCCATTAAACTGGAAGTGTTTTCTTAGCTAATTAAACCACAGGATTAAGAAGTCTAAAGTGAATGTTGTGGATGTGGTTTTAATCCTTGGGCAATCTAGAGATCTTGGCAGCTGGGGTCTGTACACCTGGGAGAGATTTACATGTTCAGTTACCCAGCCTTAATCCGGGGCTGCAGGTAAGTTACCTTTGCAGTGAGCATTCATTGCTGCGTTTGCATTCAGACTTGGCAGCAGGTCTAGGTGTCTCTCAGTGATGCTATCTTGAGGATATCTGAGCATCTCAAATATCTGACTGGTGATCAAAACTCCTCCAGTGCAGCCTGCACTTCAGCTGAGGCTCTCCTCCTTTCTACTGGCATTTTTTGACTGCTAAGAAAAAAATCAAAGCCATTTGGTTTGGGCCACCTTTCATGGTTTTGTGTACTGTGATCTCCTGACGATGTTCCCTTTTCATTGCTGTCTGTAGGACTTGAGATCTTTCCATACTGATGCCTGTTTTATAAATGCTAAATTGAATTTGCAATGGATTGCAATTTCTCCCCCAGTTACCTCTTTTTTTTGTTTGAGTCAGTAGTAACAGGACTGTTCCTGTAGTCACTGAAACTTTTGCTCTTCCTCACCTGTATGTAGCTTGCGTATTTTTTCTTGCTGCTTCTTAAAGCTTTACTGTTACAAAATGTCCCATATATACCATGGGCTGGCCTTCATGGACTATGTACCCAGCAGTGTTGCTCCTCTCTCTCTCTTGCACTGGGTGGGCTCTCGTGGGGATGGTTCCCCAGAAGCATCATTCCTAAAGGGCATGTGCACTTCCGAGGTGGTGCTGAAAACCTCAGGCAAGTTCTGAAGGTTGCTTGTCCTCTACTCCTGTCCCTGAAACAGTTTCAGAAGCAACTCGCATGGACAGGGTTGCACACGAGTCCAGGGTGTGCAGGACCTTGTTGATTGTCAGCCTATGCCGGCATTTGAAGAAATTATGCTGTAAACTTGGATTCTTAATGTCACTGTGGCTGGGCCTTGCATTTGCACTACCCTAAGGTTAGAGCAACCATGTGCTGTTTGTTTGGCAAAACATTATGCTAAAATGGTGGGATGGTAGACTTTGGGCAACCAGAAGCCATGGAGTATAAATATCCTTTTCACTTAGTACAACACTTGCTATTGCACTGGCTATACACTTTGTACCTAACGAAGTTTTATTTGGGAGAAAAGTGTTGAAAACACAAGAGGCCAGATCCTAGTCTCTGGCAATCAGATAAACTTCAGCAATTTGGCCTGTTAGCAGTGGCCAGAGACAAGCAAGTAAATAGAAACATAATGCATGCAGTGTGTATGGTGTCTGTAAGAAGGCTGCATCTCTACATCAGCTGTGTGGGAAGCCCAAAACAGTGTTTCATATACACAAGAGTACAAATGCTAGTTGTGGTAAAGCAGGTCTGTTGTCAGCTGTATTGGACAGTCCCATGTGTCCCAAAAACTGGTGATCTACACAGACACCTTTGTGATCTCAGTCTTGGTAAACAGGATTTAGAAAATGCCAGATAAACCTTTAGTTACCAGGAAGTGCATACCATCCCAAGGGAACAAGAGGATTATAGCCTCTAGACAGAAGATGAATATATAGATTGAAATAAATAGGTAGTATTTAGGTTTAGAGAGTGTGTAACTCAATGACAAAAAATATGGGCATAATATGAAGCTAACCTCAAAACAACCCCTTGTAGCAAGAGAAATGGAATCATATGGAAGCTCCAAAAGTTTTCTGTGTGCCTGTAAAACTTCTGAGTTTCACACTGTAACGGTATTACTATTGACATGCAAAACAAACAAGTTTTTAGCTCCCCTGCTCCCCCTGCTGAAGGGAAGTGTGAGCTAGGAATAGGATTTGCAAGTCCTCAGCTGACATCATCCGTGAAATTAATTACCCCAGCTCCTGAGCTGACAATGTCCCATTGGTGGCCATCCAGTGGAGTCAGGGACAGTCCACACTGTACTTTCACCTACCTCCATGCCTGCCTAAGAGCAGAGACAGATGTTATTTCTGTGGATTTTATTTAGAGCCAACAGGTGTGATTTCCATGGGGAGCGTGCCCTTCCCTTGAGAATGACAGCCCAGTACTACAGCTGCGTGGCATCACAGAGTGCATGTCCTCTTCCAAACACCTTCAGACCCAAAAGCTAAATGAAGTTTGGCCCATAATTGTAATGCCAGCATTTATTTTCTCATATAAACATAAAATGCTTTGTCATTTTTTCTCCGACCCACCCACTAGCCTATCCTTCATTACTGTATGGAGCTCACTTCAGGTTAGCTATCTCTGGATCCTTGGCCTTTACATATTCTGACTTTTTTTTTGGTCTTACAATATATACGTAAAAATACCTTTCATCTCTTCTTGCACAATTTATGGTATCTCTCTGCTTTTATACCCATTTAATGTAGTACGTATATACACATGGGCTATGTGCCATCCAGTTGCATGTACACATGCGCACCTCAGCATGAGTCACCTTATCCACATATCTGTGACTAGGAGCACAGTTTTGCTTCATGTATTCGCACGCATGTCTGTGATTTGTAAGTATTCAAGAAACAAACAGCCACAGGCTAACATCTTATTCTGCTGCTGTGATGTATTTTTTGCCAGTAGTTTTTTAATATAGGGATATTAAACATGGAAATAATACCTTGTTCTGCAGTCTAGAAATTCATTTAGCTACTTTGAGGGCTTCTGAATGTGCAAATATTTGTGTTTCTGCACAGTCAGGTGTATTTGCCTCCTGCCCTTCAAAGGCAGGAAGTCTGTGTCACTGCAGACTCAGTGTGGTGGATTCTTAATGGGGATCCCAACCCAAACTGACAGATCTTGGGTGTAATTTTTTTAACCTGTCAAGAACCATCTTTTTTTCTTTTGCATTTTATTTTTATTAACAAGATACAAGGGACAAAGTATACTCGGGAGGAAGGCTAGAATGCAATAACTTTCACAGCCATTCCACAGAAAAGTGTCGCAGATGCATAACAAAGGTTTAGTGAGTTTTTAAGTGTGAATAGCACTCTGTGCTGAAGGCACAGTTTTGGGGACAAATCTGGTGAGACCTCCACATTTAATTCACAGTGGCACCACTGCATTACCTTCACCCAAAATCAAGATCAGCAGGAAAGCGTCTGTATCTGTTCATGTTGGAGAAGCGACCTGAATTCTGCCTTTCCATGGTGGCTGCACTCCCATGAGGTCATGAGTGAGTCACTGTTCTGCTCTTCGCCTCATTTCTCTCATTGTAAAACATGATTTGCTTCACTTATTCCCACAGGTTTTGTGGCTGTTAATGGGGAGTGTAAATCACTTTTACTATTCCTCTCGTTGGGAAATCAGGCTCATCATCTTTGCTGTGTTCTCTGTTTGTCACATGTAGGCAGAACTGAACCCTGGAGAAACTGGAGAGTCCAACTACTGGGTGGAGGCTTCGCTGTGGTTCCCAAATACCTTCTTGCTGTGCTTGCTGGCCCGGGCTGTGTTTGTAAACACTCACAGGCCCTCTCCTTTGAATTGTTCTTTGGAGCCAGATTTTCTTTTGATGTTAAACAGGATGTGTGTGTGTGTGTGTGTGTGTGTGTGTGTGTGTGTGTGTTAATTAATTTATTTTACTCAGGGTAGGAAATTGTTGCCAATGTTCTTTGAATAGTCCTGGGAGCCATCTCTCCCCTCACATAAACATTCAGGTAATTTTGGTTAAAGTGTTTATTTTTTTAAACTATGCATAAATGTTAATCTGGCGGTTTTACAGTGGAGAGGTTTTACAGGCTCCTTTAAAAATGTCAAGGTCATGTTTAAACAGTTACTGTTCAAACGGAGGAGATGAAGCACTGGACCAAGAAGATTCAGAGGTGAAAAAAATGAAAACCACTATTTTCTGCTAACAGGTGTTATTTGAGAGTTTAGTGTTGGTGAAAGTGATGGTTAAACACTTTGGAGACCAATTGCTTCTGCATCTACTCCTTTGTACTTATACCATGGACATTGTTAGTGAAAATACACCCTTCCTGCCTTAGTCCTAAATTGAAAGGATTTCTGCCTGGTGATGGCAGGAAAGCACAGGCTCTGTAAACGTTGACTTCCTGAGACTGCCAGGAGGGGCCAGTTCGTGCGTGATGTAGAGGTGCACTACTTCATAGGTTATAATGGTCCGGGAGGCTGTAATGATTAAATGGTGCTTGTGAGATCTCCAGGAATTGGAGTAATCTCTTGGGAGAGAAAGGATTGAGAATCCCAGTGCTGGATGATTGGCATTTTGCATATTATAATGCTACACTCCCACTTGGTTAAGGAGCACAGGCTGCTTCTTTTCAAAACCCAAAACTTTCAAACTGCAAGTTTGACAAAATTAATCAAGCTTTATGGAATGCTATTAAGTTATATTTAAGTTGGAAGAAAGCAAAACCCTGTATTTTTTAAAAAAACTTCCTCTTTTTGTGATAGCATTAAATAACTCCGGTCTCGGTTTGATATTTAATCGGCAGGGTGTTATGATTCTAGAGCTGATGCATTTGAAACTGATCAGTCTGTCATGCTACCAGATGTGCACAGTATTTTACCAAACAAGACCAGACAGATGCCTTGTTCTGAAGAGGCTGAGGTTTAAGACTGATCTTTCAAGATACTGTATGATGGCAGATGCCCCAAGGGAATGATTTAGTCTCTTTGTAGTCTCAAGTGCCTGCATACACTTCAGTGTAGGTTTGGTGTCTAGCACTCTTATTCTAGGACAATAATCCCCAGCCATTTAAAACAAAACAAGGCCTAGCGGAGAACTTAATGGAAAAAGTTTAGTATCTCCCCAAGGTTTGACGCGAATTCAACTCAGATGACAAGAGGAAGGAATTGCAAGATGGATAGTGTGAGATACATGAGGTTTATCTTTAATTGGACTTGAATTCAAACAGAGCTACTAATGGCCAAATATTATGATGACTTTAGTGATGAGAGTTAAATTGGAGGTTTTCCCAGTGATCTGTGCTCCATTTTAAAAAGCAAAGAAACAAAATTTGTTGTAGCTGGCACTAAATGGAAGTCTTGTTTGCAGCAGTAGCAATAGATGGCAATGACTGTTCCACAGAAATCAAACTGCTCATTTCTTACCCCTTTTGGTTACGGGTAACCCACAGCAATGAGGGAGTTGCTTGTTCATATTCTTCTCAACACTGTGAAAGACAACATTCAGCTCATGAGGACTGTTCATCTGTCATCTTTTCTGCAGTATTAGCCTTCCCTTGGACAGATACCTTATATAAAAAACAAGGGGTACCCCACCCCAGGATGTGACATTAGTTTTCTGTATACATTCAATAATCATCAATATATAGTACCATACAATGTTTTAAGTTGGTGGAGATACCTGGGATATAGGGAGAAATTTGTGTTCATCCTTTATGTAACAGTCATTGAGTCATGCAATCTTGTTTAAACAAACAGTGTGAATCTTAAAATAGCCCCTGGACATTCCACTGCGATGGCCATATTCAAATGAATGTTCAAGATGTTTCACCACTATCGTATACCCACACAGTAACCCTTCGGTGACAGCATAGCCATCTAGAGACAGTACTAAGCTGCACTCGGCAGTGGACACACAGATCTGTTCACTTTCTCTGGTGAAGCAGGAAAATCTGCTTCTCTGTCATCCACTCACCAAATGAGGCAAAAGACATGAAATATTTTGAGGCTAAGCTCATCTGAGGGTGATTTTAACATACCAGCTATTGTTACTGGATAATTATTAAAGGAGTTAAGGAACATGACTTTGTTGCCATTTAAATGGTAGGAAACCTTGCTCTTGACCTGATTAACAATTGACATTGGCCAGTTTCAAGAAGATAGGAATGAAAACTTGAAATTCTTTGAATGCAATACTATTAATATCACTATAGATATAGAACTAGAAGAAATAGTTTTTACTGCTCAGAACATTTGTCTAATTTCCATAATCCTCTCTAATGTTTCTATAGAGTCCTATTGATACATTTCAAAGGATAGTTTAGATATGATAAAAGCATATTTTGTGGAACTGATCAGTGAAGAGAGCAGCTAGTAGACATTGCAGCTCAGCATTCAGAGATTGTTTAGCTATGTCTCTATAGTGAAGAGAAGAGGCTGGAAAGACTACTCTTCTGGAGCTCACTCAGTTTCTAACCCAGAGGTCAGGCTGGTATTTGACTTGGATTTTCATAAGAAGAGAGACGCAAAATCAGGCTTCTGCAGCACCTTCTACGTGGGTCTGCAGGAGAAGTACTCAGCTCTTCAGGACTGTCCATGTGTTCTCTTCCACCAGGCTTTGCCTGTATCATATATCCTTGTGCAGGAATACTGAACAGACTCTGAAATTGGTTGATAAACTTGGTATTGATCCCTCAGTAAAGGTAGGATAAGGCTCCAAGTAAAAGACTGTGTGGAGTGAGTTTATGGCAGCTAAATGAGCTGAATGAGTACAAGATGTTTCCCTTTCGTAGTTGGGGACCTAGACTGTGCTTCTGAAATGCAGTCTTGAGCACTTCAGGCTGAGAGGAAAATACCTTAAGTCTGCATGGGTTGCAAAAGTCCCAGTGAAAGGCATGGGTCCCCATGAGTCACTGGGCAAACTGGGGAACCAGGCAGGCCACCAGCAGGTACACAGAGCCTGCTCAGGGGCACCCAGGCACTGAGACCCTGCCAGGCAGCAGCCACCCCCTCCTTTGTATCAGCTTCCCTGGGGGCAGTGACTCGCAGCCCTGAAGAGCAGAGATGTACGGAACAGGGCTGGCCACTTGGACATCCCTACTGACCCTGTGTCGTAACAGGACAGAGCACTCAGTGACATTAAAATAGAACAAATTTGCAATGATATCAGGTTGTATGTTTTATGAGCCATATAATTAACATGCGACACTCAGTGCCGTGGGATATTGTTGACTTAAATAGCTTAGTAAGTATCAAAAAGGATTAGACATTAACATGAAACAGAATAGTGTGTGCACTGACACAAGCTAGGATCAAAATTACAAGGGCTACCAATCCTTGTGCTTCAGGGCATATTTTGATCATCAGCCTGGGGTCAGGAGGAAAGCCACTCTCTGAGTAGTGTGCAGTATGTACGTGGGTTATAGTTACACAGATCTCTTTACTGGCCTGTTTTGATTCCTTTCCCTTCTCCTTCTCTGTCTTCCTTTCATCCCCTACTGCTCCTCCTCCCTCACATTTATTATCTGGAATAGGTCAGTACTGAAGACAAGACACTAAACTAGACGGATGGCTGAATAGCCTGTACTAATAGGGTAATTTAATGTTTGCTTCTCTGTAGAACTCTAACATTTATTTCAAATAAAAATTTTATATTGACTTGCTAAAAAGTTCCTGTCTTTCCAACCTTCCTTCTATGCATGCTACTTTTTATTTTTATCAGCAATACCTACAAATCCACCTAGACTCATTTGAATAATGATTTTTCAGAAGTAACAAATGACTCTTAGTTTGTGAGAAGGAAGAGAACAACGAGGCACATTAAAGGAACCTGATTTTTCTGGTAGATACTCAACAAACAAACTTTTTGAGAGATCTTGTGTTGTATAGCCAACATGAATAATCACGTGTGAAAATGGGGGGGGTGGTTCTGTGTACATGACAGTCAGTCTGTGGACAGTCACAATAAAGTGATGATCGATTTAGGTAACTCTTTGCATTTTTCTTTGTAGAGTCTAAAGCAAAGTAGTTGTTAAGAATTGTAACACTTACCACACTCTCACCTGCCAAAAAATTCCTCATTTTAAGATGATGCAATATTTCACACAATTCTAGAGCTTTGGGGTTTTTTGTGTTTTCATTTGTTACTATTCTGAAGTAGTACCAGGAAGCCCCACATAAGAACAGGGCAGGTTGAATTTTATGTCCTGTAAATGCCTTGTGAGTGATAAGACCTACCTGGAGTTACTCTAAATAGGCAGACTGGACAGCAGAGGTGTAAAAATTGCTTGATTCTTTGTGGGACCCCAAGCTGATGGAAAACAAACAAGAGAATGTCTATCTAAAAATATGCCTATTCATTCCATTTGTGGCTTATTTCTTTTTTGGTTCTTGCCGTCACCCTCTCAGACTGATTTCTAACTCCACGAATTCTTACCATTTCCAGGTCCTTTATTTTTGTTAATGACCTCTCTTCATATCTGGCACTAAGCAGCTCTGCTCCACTCGGCACACTGATGCGTGCTACCCTTTGGCTTATTCAGCCTTGCTGGAAAGATGCTATTGTGCAGCTTCTCCAGCATCCTTCCCATTTTCCACAGTGGGTTGAATTCCAGTTCGTTTCTGTGAACTCATTTTGTAGCCCTTCCCTCTGCTTCCCTAAAGACCAATGCTTTTGTGTTGTTTCCTTCCCACAGATATTCTTCAACATGCCAAATCTGACCTTAGGCTCCATGGACAGATGGGGCCTGATCCAAAGTCCATTAACATCAGAGGAAATGTCCATTTACATCCATGGGCTTTGCATTAAATCCTTTGCATTTCACTGACTTTCTTTAGTGCCTCTTACTCAGCTCCAGTTATTAAAATCAGATTAATCCCTGACAGATCCCTGACAGTTGAGTGTACTGTATAAGCCAACCTGTGCTACTTCAAAAGACAGAGACCAAAACTGCTGCTCTGCTCATGTGAAATCTGCAGCTGGCTAAAACTAAAAGCAAGGCATTACTTCCAGATTTCATTCCTGCGTAACTGAGGTCAGAATCTCACTTACTGTTCATTAGCTGAATCTCCCATTACTAGAGCACAGGCTCTCTCAAAACCATTTCTTACTGTTCAGAGATTTTCTGGTCCCTACCACATTATTCTGCCCAGGCACCATTCAAGATGTTTTACTCTTGGTACAAGTAGACTGCTATGTCAGCCAGAACATCAATATTTCTTTCTGTTGACACAATACTCTCTTATCCATATTGCCACCCCCCCTCCTGGTTCATTTTGTCTGCATTCCTTTTGAAAACTCAACTCCCATAATTTAGTCTCCCACTCAGTACTTGGTTTAATCAAGTCTGTCATTCAAGTTATATCCCACTTCTCACTTAACACAAGTTTCTTGGTTAGCAATCTGTTTCTGTAGCACTTGCTATGCATAACACATGGTTAGCTTTTCTTTCCACACTTGCTTGTCTGTTCCCTTTCTGATTTCCAGACCTCACTTTTCCTTGTAACACTTGAAGATGAGAAACTTCCTCTTCTGTCTCCCTCTTTTTATGTTTCTTATGTATTTTTATGAGACCACTGCAATCAGGGCTTTTTACATATCATGGGATGCTTTGTATATGGGACAGAACAGTCCTTGAGTCCAGCTAAAACAGTTTTCAACTGCAGAATCTCACTCAGTTTAGTATATAGCTTTAGGTAAACCTCTCCTGTTGCTGTATTTCTTTGTTGTGGCTTGCACCCCTTTCCATCATCATCTTTCCTCAGTTTGTAGGACAAATGCACAAAAGTTCAGATTCTACCCTTCTAGCTGCTCATTCAGCACAATGTGCTAAAATCTGGTCTTAAACATCCACCTCAGCTTTTGTGTTGAGGAACGAACTGCAGAAGGGAGTCCTGTTCCAGTTGTTCCGTACATTTTAACATAGGAGACTGGGTTGCATATATCGTGACTACATAGCCTAGTGCAACCACAGCACAAACTTAACAGCCCACCTTTCCTGCACAAAGAACATGTAATTTAATTTTGCAGGTTGTATATCAGCAACATTGCCTGTCACTGCATCTAAAATCTCCCATGTAAGTTTTGTGTTACCAGCCGCTTTCCCTGGTAAGGACCAGGGGCTGTCAGACTGCTTTCCTCCTCACCTGCAACTCTTCTAGCTATTAGGGAAACTGTGGACCACTGAATGAGGCTGTTGGAGCAGTTTTAGCTCAGCAGGAGGCAGATCACTGATTGACACCTGTTGGTTCTCTGAATTATTCTGCTGGGTCAGCAGGTTTCCAGGTTTAAATGCTGGCATGGTCTAAGACGCAGAATGCTGTTGTTTCATAATCACCTTCTAGAACTATTGCTTTGTTGTAATGCTACTGTTATATTGTCCTACTTTTGCTGTCTACTTTCTGCATAGGTTGGGTGAATTTTTGCCCACTGCATTATTTGACTGTAGACCTTGCACCACTGGGCTGGCCACATTTAACCTGGAGATGGAGAGTTGGGGGGGATATGCTGGTGACTGCTGTCACTGCTTTTCATGGGATTCAGTAACATGACAATTTCCCAGTCCAATCACAGAGTAACAATGCATGGTACTTATACAGTTCTTCCCATTTTCAGATCAGTTTAATACTGCTCCTGGGTTACGGTGTGCTCATCTGTCTCTCTGTATGTTCTTAAAACAGCGCTCCCAGTTGCACAGGAGGGGCCAGAGCAGTCCTTTCCTCTCTGGCTGGATCAGTGACTGCCCTATATAAATCTGCACATTAAGCAGATTTGGCAATTGTTCAGTCAGAGACAGGCTCACTTAAGTAAGAGGTGAAAATAAACTTGCTTATAAAGGCACTGCAGACAGCGCTCTCGGATGATATGCTATCAGAGGCAGGTTTGTTTTCTTTTGCAGTTGGAGATTGATTATTTCTGCTTGCCTTCTGTATCCAAGTCCCATCACCATACACCATACGTGTGTGTGAATGCCGGGCCTCATTCTTTAGCTGTTTCAAGACATTTCGCGTGTTACCACTCTACCTCTGCACCAGCTGGTTCATTTCCACACGCACCCCCAAGGTCGGGCACCGCCTGACAGTGCTGCCCCGCTCGGCATCGCGCCGTGCCCAACTTTGGGGTGCATCAGGAGTCGGGCGCCTCGTGGCGGGCAATGCAGGGCTCCGCGTCCCCTACGCTGGGCGGTGGCCTCAGGCTGCGACCAGAGCGGGCGGCAGCGGCC
Organism: Streptopelia decaocto; assembly: GCF_964273445.1. Classification (NCBI taxonomy): domain Eukaryota; kingdom Metazoa; phylum Chordata; class Aves; order Columbiformes; family Columbidae; genus Streptopelia; species Streptopelia decaocto. The sequence continues at coordinate 49,943,012 of NC_138659.1, forward strand.
GGGAGCTGCTGCTTTTTCCTTCCCGCGCTTCCTCCTCCTCGGCCGGCCAGAGCACGCACAGAGCGGCAGAGAGAGCCGGGCAGCTGCTGCCTGCGGAGCGGCGGCTGCCCGCGGGGCGGCAGCTCTGGAGCCGGGGCACTCAGCGGCCGGGTCGCCTGGCGCTGCCAGCCCGGCGCTCGCCCCGCTGACGTGCGCCCGGAGGAAGGCGGCGGCCCCCCCTTCCCTCTCCCTCCCGCTGAACGCAGGAAGTTTATCTGGCTGCGGCGCTCCCCGGCCCGGCGCCCTGCGGAGAGAATTGGGAGAAATCCCCCCCGGTGCGCCTGGCCGGGGGTCTCCCCCCGGCTCTACAGCCTCCCAGCCGCCTGCGGAACGGAGCGGAACGGGTGGGGGGGGCCAGCCCGCCGCAGTCTGCCCGCCCTCCGTGCGCGGGGGCGGGGGCGCTGACTGCAGTGCCCGCTCCGGCGGCCGCGGGTGGGGGGAGGCGGCCGCGCCCCGGCTGCAGCCCCCCGCGCGGGCGGCGGCGCTGCGGGCGCCCCGGGAGCGCCCCCGGCGGCCACACCCCGCGGCGGGCCGGGGCCGGCGGAGGGGCGGAGGGAGGGGGCCGGCGCGGGGTGTCTCTGAGCCAGTTCTCGCGGTGCTGGCCAGGCTCAGCCTCCTTCCCCTCCCCGGCGAGCGGTGACTGTGCACGGCGGAGCGGGGAGCGCCGAGCCGGGCGCGGGGGGAGCCCGCGCCGCCCCACCGAGCCAGGAGGGAGGCCGCCGAGGAGCGCGCCCGCCCGGCCCGTTCCGGTCGCCCTGCCCCATGCCCTAGCGGCGCTGAGCCTCCCGCAGCCCGAACATGGCCACCACGGCAACGTGCACCCGCTTCACCGACGAGTACCAGCTCTACGAGGAGCTTGGCAAGTACGGAGCCTGCTGCGTGCCCCGCGCCGCGCCCCGCCACCCGCCACGGCCTCAGGACCCTCCGGCGCTGCCGGGAGCCCTGTGCCGGTGCCCCTGCTCTCCCGGGAGCCGAAGGAGGATTAGCCGCCGCGCTGTAATCCGGCTCTCCAACCCCGCGTCTACCCCAGCGGCATCGCCGCTGGAGGGAAAGGTGTTTTCTGCGCCCCTGGGTCTTCCCCACCGCTGGATGGGGTGTCCCCGCAACCAGCCCTGGGCTGCGCGCTCCTGTTGCACCCCGGGACTTCCTCGCTTCTCCCCTTGCCCTCCTCAGGACCAGGCTGCCGCGTTCTTTTCCCCGCACCGTCTCCCTGCTAGATGTTGTCGTTCCCTTCAACTGTTTCTGCGCTGGGACACGGCACTGTTAACTGCCACTCTGCGATGCTTCAGTCCCCACTTCCTTGTCCCTGTGAAACGACCAGGTGCTGCTGCACCGCGCTTCTCTCTCCTTCCCTCCCTCTTTCCGCACTTGTCTCTGCATTGGCAGACCTGCTGCTGCACCCTAGGACAGGGCTTTGCAGGGGGACCCTGTGGGACAGGAAAGCAGCGTAGCAACGGCTAGGGTAGGATTATGGGGACAGTGCTTTCCTGGGTGCTGCTGCTCTCCCCCTCCCTCCCTTCCTGCACCAACTGCTGGGCTCTGCTGCATCTCTTCTCTCCAGCCTAGTGTCCCCGTCACTCCCCACACTGCTGCAGCTGTGTGTCACCAAGCCTGGGCCCCAGCGCTGGTGCTCACCTTGCTGCTTATTGGTTTGTATGTAGAGGTTCAGGAAGGGGAGAAAAAGGCAGGACTCTGCAGTACTGAGAGAGTTTAAGCTATTTTAGGCTCTCTGTAGGGCTAAATGTCTTGTGGGGCCCTTGTGCAGCTTCTGTTCCCCTTTCTTACATATATGTGTACATTTGTCCATAGACACGGGTTCACATTCTTGTTCTGAAGGACTTTGAATTTTCTCCTGCTTTTTGCTTATTTGTCCCTTTCCCCTTTTCAGATCTTTCCTGTAAAACCGACTGTTATTCTTTCCCCCCTGATTTTTGTTTTTTAAAAAGGGACTGCTTTCAAGCACTTATTTGTGTAGTCCTGTAGATTTTGAGTCCCTATATTTTCACCTTGGTATCTGTTGTATTATCTCTTTTTTTCCTCACAGAAATCCTTCTTTCTTCTCTCTCAGACCTCTTCTCCGAGTGGCTCTTTGGGAATAGTCATAATAATATCAATAGTTCCAGCTTGAGAAAATGTACAAAGCCTCGTAGCTTCTTATTTGTTTCATTAGTAGGTACATGCTTATCCCCGTTTGCAGATGGGCAGGGAGATGTGAGAGAAGTAGTAACTTCTGCAAAGTGTTGCAGTGATTCCATGACCAAACGAGCACTTGAATGTGGGAGAAATGAGTCCTGGTTGTCTGATGTGACTGCTGGGGATACCGTCTCTGGGAGATGGACTTACGGGCTGGTGTTTGCAGCGTGGTTCTAGGCTGCCTGTCTGCTGTTCATCAATTCCTTCCTGTCCTGTTTCTGTGCCTGTGTGGTGTCTGTCTCCTTGCACAGTGTGCTGTTCTCACTGCACTGTCCGTGAGGGGCTCGAGGGGTCTTCAGGAAGCTTGAGTACCATACAGACTAGGTTTTATTTGCTGATCAGACTGCATGTGCTGTTCTTCAGATTCTCATGTGTTGTTTCCCTCTCTGTATGTCCTCTGTCCTGTCCTTTATTTGATCCGCTATGGGAATAGAAATTGCTGCTATTTATCATTTTCAGTTTCATAGCTTCTGCCCCCTTTATTTTTCTTCTAGGGGAGCCTTCTCTGTGGTCCGCAGATGTGTAAAGAAAAGTTCATCACAGGAGTATGCTGCAAAAATCATCAACACCAAAAAACTGTCAGCCAGAGGTTAGTGTCTTGATCTACCCTGCTTCCTTTTATTAATAGAAAATACTTCACTGGAGTTGAAGCTGTAATAAGTTTAAGTAATCTGAAGTTGCTTGTCTCAGTCATTTCAGCATTACAAAATCATTGAGTTGTGTGGCAAAGAGGAGATTGAAAGGAGGTAGCGTAGGATGATAAAATAATTCCTATATCTGGGAATGAATACTCTGTGATGTTGTCTTTTTTTCTTTTTGAGATCTTTCTTCTGCAAGCTGAGCTAGAGCTATGTTTATAGGCGATTTATCTATGTGTGTGTGTGTACCGATTACTCATAATAAAGAGAAGTGTTGCAGACTGATTTTGCCGAGTGTCTTTTCTACCTAGGAGATCTGTCTCACCGGAGCAGACATGATTATTTTTTTTTGAAGGATAGAAGCTCTATGCCTTGCTCCTTTCATGCTGCAGTTAAATGTGGTGTGTTTGGAAACTTACAGCTTTCAAAGGCAGAAGTAGGTTGGATGGAGAGATCTTGTGAATTTCACTTCTCAACAGATGAGAACAAATATTTTTTGCTTTCGTTAGTCCTGGAGATTTCCAAAACCTGAAACTAGACTGTAGTCTTATGAAAAGAGAAAAAAAAAATGTTAATTATTCCCCCAGAGTTTTGGTCTTCTGTTTTCCAGGGACATCTGCATGCGTAAAGGGTAGTATACCTTGTATTAAGAGTATGCAGGGAATGTGTATCTCCTACTGTGTAGGGAATCCCTTACAGGGATTAAAGTTGCTTTGTGGGTGGCGTGGACGAGGGGGAGAATGAGAGAAACTTAACTGCAGTAAAACATGCTGAAAGCAGAGAGTGCAACAAGTTGAGGTCCAAAGGCAACTGTTTCTAGAAGAGATGGACACGACAAGATCTAAGTCCTTAGAGGCCTTTCAGATTTCACAAAATGAATGTATTAGGCCCTTGACTGTCTTGCTAATTGAATAGATGGCTTAGTAGGGGAGTTGGTTGAGAAAGCAGGAGGAGGAGGTAAATGATTTAGAAATGAAGAATGTTTTGCCTAATCCCTGTATAAGAGAAAAATAGCATATATATTCTTTTTTTGCTGGAATATGAAATGTGGCAAGAGTAGAAGATGGTTTGCAGAATGTTGAAAAATTTCCGTTTACTCTAGTTTGGATGGAGAAGTAGCGTCAGCAGTAGGGAGTGCCATGCCATGAAGGTTTTTTGTTGTTGTGGGTATTGTGTGTGTGGTTGTTTGTTTGTTTGTTTGTTGACTTGTGGAAGTAAGCATATGTGATAATGTGTTGTTTTGGCATTTAGCCTGAGAGAGGTCGTGTTGGGGCCAACCAGTGGAGCCCTAGACTGTTTAGGAGGTGGCTGCAGATCCTGTGAGAATTGGTGTCCCCTCCGTGGTCAGGTGACAGTGCCTGCTGATGTAGGTGGGGTATCCAATCTCTTGAGTTCAAAATTAGTTCAACTTAATATGGGAGAGGTTTGAAGGGTGGCGTTGCTTTGCTGACAGCCATTAATGCCGTGTTGGCTCCACAGAGTTCCCCGTCCATCCCGTAGTGAGGACTAAAGCTCAGGAGAGCCATCTGCTCAGATGCTAGTGGACACAAGCCTGCTTAGAGGAGGGGGAGAGTAGCTGGGTAAACTAATTGCAAATGAGAAACCATTTTCTTACAAAGATGGTGGTATTGAAGTTAACTCTGGAGATAAGAAAAATTGGTAAAACTGCAGGATTAATAGAGTTGAAACAAAATTTAGAAGTATATTAGCAGAAGTCCAAAAGCAGCGGAAGAACTGATTGAGTCAGTTTTTAAGTGCTTGGGTATCTAATGAGTTACAGAGGGAGCAATATATAGATTATAATTGTTTGTCATATTAGGGGATGACAGTTTTATGACCCACCAAGTAAAAAAAGTAAGTATGGGTGAATATAGGCCATCTTTTGATCTACTGCTTACTTTCTAGTTTTCACACCTTCCTATAAATAAAGTACATTGAGGACACTAGCCTGGTCCTCAGGTATCTAACTTGAGGCACCTGACAATGATTTACTTACAAAGGTATTGGTTAGTTAGAGGACAAGTGTGAGGAGAGCCAAGGAGGAAAATAGATGCTTCTGCTAGTACAGAGAAAATCAGAAACGAGAGACTGATCAGGTTTCTTTGCAGTCTTATCTGAGGACTGAAGAATCTGCATTTACAGTGAAAAGTGGCTGGTGACTTCAGCTCAGTTATTCCAGCTGTGTTTGCTGATAGCTCAAGTGGTTGGTATGAAAAGAGACCGAATATTTTGATAGGAACTTAGTGAATTCACCTTGGAATAGGTCTTTAAAGCACCGAAGGAAAAATACGTGCTATTTAGATACTACAGCTGTAAATCGGTGATTAGGGTGATTCGATTCAGCAACCTGAAAATGAAAGTCTGGGGAAAGGCATTTTAGAAAGCTGCCTCCCACAGGAGGAGAATTACAGTGTTAATTCTGCAGTATCCTGGATATATGTTGTCTGATGCTTCCTTTCCCTGAGCTGGCACTTCTCCCTGCGGAGGCCGTGTCTGCCCGGCTGCATGTACACACGGGGCTCCCTGTGCACCCAGCTGCCTGCCCGGCTGTTGCGTGGGTTAACCCACCATCCTGACCTGCTGCTCGCATTGTTGGTTTTCTTCTAGGCTTGGTCACAGTGCCAGAATATTCCCTTGTGTAGGGACACCGTGCCCCTCTCCAACTTATGCATAGCTACACTTAACATTTTGTACTTTCTTTAGCAGAATTTGAACCTGTATAGATACCTGATATAGTAGCTGCTAGTTCAAGAGGCAGCGTCTTGCTGCTGCTGGGAAGTACATACAGCCCATTGCTGCTTCACGAAAGTTTTACCTGCTGTAGTGCTTCCCTTGATTATGTCCTGGGAAATGGTAACAAAACCTTGCTGTCCTTCCACAGTATTTCTTGTCACCTTTCTTTTTCAAGACTCTTGATGAAGAAATACTAGATAGCTGACTGGGAAGTGCTGAATAGCTTGCTGTACATAGCTGAAGAGGAGAAACACTTCAGGGTGAAATTTTTAAAGCACGGGTGTCAAACTCATTTTTAGTGGGGGCCACATCAGCCTCGTGGTTGCCTTCAAAGGGCCGAATGTAGTTTTAGGACTGTAGATTGTAGGAGTAGTTACATTTATACAGTCCAAAAATTACATTCGGCCCTTTGAAGGCAACTGCGAGGCTGATGTGGTCCCTGGTGAAAGTGAGTTTGACACTCCTGGCTTAAAGGTTTCTGTATTACTTGACATGTTTATCAAATGATTTTCTTAAAGCAGTAAAGAGTTGAAGAGACATGGTGCTGTTAGAGGGCTGCTCTCTGAAAGTGAGGAGGACGATGTGGAGCTGGTCTTTGTGAACAGCGGTCCTAACACCTTCAGGCTGGTATGCTTCACCCTTTGTAAAATGCGAAGTCAGATTTCAAGAGGAGTCTTTTTTTTTCTCTGTTGTCTGTGATTTTTGGATGCTTGTTCGCTCTCTTTTAAAATAAATCATGTCAATAAGAGCTGGTCTAGACTAAAATTCATATTTCAGCTTTAATGAAGTATTTGCTATTATTCATATTATGTTGATGCTTAAGATTGCCCAGTGAAGAGTATGCCAAGTGCTTCAATGTTAATTGGGGCCAAATGCTTGTGGGAAGGGAGAGGAAACAGACTTCACCTTAGTCAGCATTCAGCTGACATGTAAGAGCAGTGGTTATTACACATGGGGGAAGTACAATGCCTCAGTCATCTGAAATTCCTATGGGATTGAACACACAGGCTTTTACCAGATACACGGGCAGAAGGAAGTAATAACTGTAATTTTTTGGAAGTTGTCTTGTGGGTGTCACCAGAATACCTTTTGAACATGAAAATTCATAGCTAGCAGTGCTTCAGTTCCTGAGCAGCAGTGAGGTTCAAATACAGTAAAGTTGCTTGCAGTGATCAAAAGGATCAAGAGAGAAGCAGTAGGAGCTTTAATAGCAGTAGGGAAATACCCAGGATTTGACTCTCCAGTGTATACTTTAAGAGACAGTCCTGCATTAGAAAGTAGTAGGCAGAGCTCTACCTGTGATAATTTGTAGGATGTTTTTTATACCAAATAGTATATAGTGATCCTGCCACCATGTGTAGGATTTTTAGCCCTTGTTTTTTAGGGGTGGGGGGCTGAGAAATCTCTGTGCATTATATCTATTGTTAAATTTAATTTGCTTCTGAAAATCTTTATCTTTTAACTGTTGCAAGTGACATCTCTTGCTGAAAGAACTTAAAAGCAGCTGTCTTGGAAGTTAGATTATTTCACAGATTTCTCTTTACTGTGGCTTTGGTTTTGCCTGTGGAATAAAGACGTATATTCTCTTCCTGCTCTCCATCTTTCCAAATTTGTAAACCAGATAAAAATTTTCAGTCTACTTAGACATTTTGTTGTTGTTCCTGTAGGAGATTATGTGGACTGTGGGAGGAGCACGGAATTACTTCTGTTTATCAAACACCAACAGGAATAAAGCTCTCTCTTTACACTTCCAACTCAGCTTTTTTTCATACACCTCTCTTGTCTTGGCTTTCAGTTCCATAGTGGCTGCTGATTTGGGCTTCACAGTATGTTTTGTTGGACCTGTCAATAGTAGTTTCACTGGACACTGGAACATTAAGTTTGAATGCTGCAGGACAAATTTCACAGCATCAGTTGCTAATTTCTATCTCGATCTGCTCCGTAAATGTTCTTAGCCTGTGTTTGAGTTAGGACTCTCTTAGAGTGCTCTTTGGCTGCCAGGTTTGAAGTCCCCTGTGGGCCAGAGCACACCTGCTTGAGTTGGGAGCAGGCAGCGGTGGTGCAGGCCGGCACATCGGCTCTGGGTGAAAGCACGGAAAGCCCAGCATGCCGGTCACGGGTGCCTGAAGCACAAATTCAGACTCATGTAGAAATGTCTTGTAATAGGTGCTCTCTGTGTGTACCTGTGTTGGTAGGCTGGGGACAAATGTCCTTTCTTGCAGTGGCTGGCACATCAAACCGTGTGTGCTCAGCTGCACTTGCTGAGCAGCCAAATCACGTCTGGTCATTTGGTGAAGGAGAGGAGCTGCCCTTCCTGCAGGGTGGGTCTTCAGCTGTGTGTGAAGTGCTTCCCTGCGCCCCAACTTTAAGAGATGCTGTGATTAATGGTTGCACTTGATAATCTTAGAGGTCTTTTCCAACCTAAACGATTCTGTGTTTCTACCACCAGCAACAGTGAAGGCTGGGGATTTTTTTGGAGGTTCTTGTGCACATGGAGGGATGCAGGGAGCAGGGTGCACGGCTGGGGTCTGCCTGCAGGGGTGACCATCAGGGGCTGGGGACTGCAGGGGAGGCATCGGTCCATGGGGTGGATGCGTGGATGGCCAGTGACTGAACTCGCCACTGTGCACTGCAGCACACGTGTGTGGTGGTGGGGGGGGTGGCAGGGGGCTGCTCTACTGATGTCAGAAACTGCAGCCCTCTACCTCTGCCAGCAGCCTGCATCCCCCTCCTCCTCCTCCCTGCCTCTGCTTGCAGCCCCACTCAGGGGAAGAGGGGTTCAAGCCACATATGTCACTAGAGGAAGTTTCATTGAAGGAGTTGTTTGGAGAAGACAAGGGGTGTGTCTAAAAGGAAAGACCCTGTCCTTGGAGGAGAGGTTGGAGCTGGGAGCTTGGCTGGGGTCAGCTTGGCTTTTTGCCTGCCCTACAACAGCAGTGTGGGCACGAGAGCGTTTTGGTGTGAGGGCAGAAGCTGACGAGGTGGCGAGGGGTGGTGGCCTTGCTTTTGCCGTGGCTCCTCGTGGCCAGAAGCTGGCTTCCTCCTGCTGTGGATGTCAGTGATGGTTGGGGTTACCCCAGGTTGCCTCTCAGTTTACACTGTATATTTTATAAAGGAGCTGGAACAGAGCAGACAGGATTTCAGCTTGTGTCTGTCTTCTCAGTGGTCACATTGAGTATTAAATTTCCAGCATTAACAATGTTGGGGGGGGCAGTGGTCACACAGATTGGGCAGGAGTTCCTACTGCCTCTGTGTGAGGTTGGAGAAAGGGGCTTTGCAAGAGAGTTGGGTTTCTTGTTTTCCCAATATAAACTGAATTTGTGTGTGGCAGGGATGAGGCTAACTTCCGCACGTGTCCTGAAGCCCTTGGCTGTAGAATATTGATCAGTGAGCCACAATTAAATATTTTGAGGTGTTCCTCCAGTGAAGAGTGGGATGTTGAGCACACCGTACATATTTGGGGCAGGGAGAGATACTTGAATTTCTTGTAAGTTGGATCCAGTGCAAAAGCTGTACATCTTTTGTCGGTTTTTGGGGTGTAGTGTGGAAATTCCACTGCTGCCAAATTTAATCCTTCTCTGGACAGTGCCAAAACCATCACTGCCAGAGGAGGACTCATCTGTGGATCATAAAGAAATTTCTGAAGAGTGTTCCCCCCTGCAAAAAAAAAAGTGGCTTAACATCACTGTTTGAAGAGAGTACTATGACAATCATTTTGTTCCCTTCCATGCCCTAGAAGTATTTTAGTTCTTCTCGCCATGCAAATTGGATGAAGACAATTTTTAAAAGGGAAACACACTAATATAAAAATCTCTCTCCACTGTGTCCCCTATCAGCACCATCGATCTGCTTCACAACCCTGACAACTAGGGCATTGGTTCCCTTTTCATTAATTCTGGCCTATCACCTGTTTTGGTGTTTCAGGTGTTTCTTTTTCTTTCCTCTGTTCTTGAAACCTCCCAATTTTCACCAAGATAATAGACTTTACAAAAAAAAAAAGTTAATTTGCCAGTGTTTGACTATAGAGTGAACTATTGTTCTTGGCTTAGCTGTGGGAAGAGGGCAATATCAGGATTACCAGCACAGGAAAGAAGCCTTCAATGTTGTAAAAAGAAATGTGGAGTATCTCAGCTCATCATGGGTTTGTCTGCAACAGAAGTGATGTTAGTGCTCAGAATGGTCATCTTGGGGAAAGCGGAGGTGCATTGGTTTCTGATGGCCAAATGCATACTTAAAATTTTGAGCCACTCTCTAGATTTTGTAAGGGTGTGGAGGAAATGTCAAGCTGTAACTTAAATGACTGTAGTTCCTGCTGGCCCATATGACAATAAGCTTAATGCTTCAAAATGTGGGGTCCTATGAGTTAGGCTGACCTCAGGTTCCTTTTTGTACCTTCTTCAATTTACCATCCATTTAAATATCACTGCGTACTTCTGTTATGGCTCCCCAAGCATTCTGGCATTGCTGCCTACATGATTTTTGGAGAAGAGTAGCAGAATGCTTCTGAAGAAATGAGCCAGCAGTATCTTAGAAATCAGCTTCTTGAACACCGAGGGTAGCCAAAGATCAGTAGGGCATGGATTTAGCTTTCTGGAGAAACGGAGTCTATAGTAGGTAGATTTTGATTCCTTGTAGCTTTTTCCACCTGATACACTCTGGCTCCTTTTCTTTCTGTTTTAATTTTGAATTTGGTTTGAATGTTCGTTTGTCTCTCATGAATTGGTTACTTTAACCAGTAGTTATATTAATCTATAATGCTTTAATTGAAAGCATCCCTTTAGTAATGCTGCTTTTACCCTCCTTCTTTCCTCCCAGAGAATACTGTTCCTCCCACCTGTTAGATGAACAATCTGGGGAAGATAGTGGTTGGTGCAAGCAGCTAGTTACTGATGACTCTGAGGCTAATTCAGAGATGTAAGGAGAGCTGGTAATTTGTATTTTACCTTTTTATGATGGGATCAGGAAAGGAGGAGATAACTCTGGCTTTACTCTTGGTGCTGAGATCTGTCTCACCCTGCTCCTGGCAGAGTCAGAAGGAGAATTCCCCATCCCTGAAGATGTGAGCGGAGTAAATGTGATGACCTTTCAGAGAATGTGTGTGCACCTGTGTGTATAGATGTGATACTGTACTCTCAGCACTTTCATGTTATGTTCCTGAGAGCATGAGTTACATGTCTCTCTAAAGCGGTGACCTGCTGTTCTGCTGCTTCAATCCAAAGTTCCCATCCTGAGTTAGCTGCTGTCTAAGCACCCGCAGCCCTGGGCTGGCTTGTCTTTCCTGTGGCTAGAGTCTGCTTAGCAGTGACACTGGGACAAGTCCATGTTAGTGTCCTGCTTCTGAGAAGGCTGCTAGCAAACCTTTTCTCTTTGCTAGAAGGCACAGGTGATTTGGCTGTTGAATACAAGACCCTTTTTCCCTGGGGTGGTAGAGGTAGCTTCGTTCTTTGCAGTGCTGTTGTTAGTGTGATTCTGTCAAGAATCCCAAAACTTGAGCCGAGAGCTGTCTTGGAGAAATAGGCATTGTGGAAATGAAGACACAGTTAATTTAAAAAGGAAATAAAACCCATGCAAACTATCTCTGGGGAAGGAAGGTGCCCTTGAAGATGAGCCTTGGAGTAGGCATAGCTCTTTGGAGGCCTCCTGAGCCAAAGGCTAAATGGCAGAGAAAGCAAGGAGCTGCGTGCAGCCTGCCTGGGGGCTGTTGCCATGATGGCAGTGGCAAACAGGGACTGAAAAATTCACCAGATGCATGTGAGCCAAAGGATTAAACTTTCTCATAGGTGGAAAGGAGGAGGAGAGTGTGTGATGATGTTTTAAAAAAGAAGAGCATCCTGGTGAGAAATACCAGGCTCATTCTCCTGTAGCCACTGGGATGGCAGGGGAAAATGCAGACTGACATGCCCTATACCCACAAATAACTCTAGTTCTCTGCCTTGTACTTAGAGCTTTTCTGCATCGGAGTTGGTGCAAATAATGAAGTTTCAGTATTACCTGCGGGTTTCAGACTATCAAATGTGACGCTAACCAACCCACACTAGTGTTGATGGTAGCACAGGCTGTTGTCATTGAAAATGTGTGATGCAAAACCATGTCAGCACTATTAGGGCTAATACTGGTCTTGACCCTGCATGCTGCTTTTGTCTGTGCTGGTTTCCCTTCCCAGAGCTGGAGTGGTGTCCCTGCATATCAGAGCTGATAGCACGGTGGGGTGGGCCCACATGGTGGACAGGTGGTGTGTGAGAGAGGTTGGGCTTGGGTAGTTTTCCCTCTACTGGAGTTTGAGGGAAGTCCTCTGTTATGGAGGCTGACCATGGTAAGGACTGACCCTAGAAGAGTTAATGATTTGCAGTTGGCTGTGAAGCAAGGAGCTGGTGAGGGGACCTCTGCCCTCAGTGCCCAAAATCTTGGTGCCACACAGCTTGGAAGGTGGTACCACTTGGTTGTTTGCAGTACTACAAGTTATCATGGTAGCTTTTTGCACGCAGCTTCAGGAAAGACCTATCTGGTTGTGCCCAGCAAACCTCTGAGCAGCAATAGACATACTGGCGTAAAATGTTTGCAGACTTAGTAAAATAGAATTGTGGTAATTAAAACTGGTTTCTTTCTAGAAGGGCTTCTTCAACTTCTTTCATTTCGTAAATTAATGTCTCATTATGATCTATGGAAAGTATAGATCTTTTCCCTCTAGCCCAAATCCCAGTGGGCTTTTTAAGCTGCTGTGAATACAGGCCATGAGTGAGCACAAGGATGTTTAGTCTCCTCAGCCAGTTCCTGAAAGCCTGTAGAAAGGATTCTTTCCTTTCCCTTCCCTCACTTCCCCTCCTCTTCTAGGTATCTGAGTTAGCTGGTGTGGGCTGCAGCTTGTCTAGTGGAGTAACTCAGTATTTGGATGTGCTTTATCTTCTGCTGTTACTGTGTCATCTCCAGTAAGTCAGTTGGTGTAGACAGTGGTAAGTGATAGCCGTGAAGAGAGAGATGTCATTTCTTGGTGTTGAAGACAACTCTCCTTTGAAGGAGGAGGTTTTCTTAGTCCCAGAGGAGCTGTGAGTAAAGGAGAAGCAGTCTGACATAGCCTGAAGTCTGAAGTGAAAAAATAAGAGCTAGACATCTTTAAACTTCAGTTCACCTTTCCCCCACCCCGCCCTGAGTCTTCTTTTAGCGGTAGGACTGAGCATAAGGTAGCTCAAGAAGGTGAGTTTTACCCCAACTTCTCTCTTGAAGGAGATTATTTCCTGAACCTGTTGCTTTGTTCCAAATCTGTGTAGGTTCCTGAAGGGTCTGCAGTTGGTGGTCTTGCTTCTGAGCGAGAGGTCTCCTTGTCTGTGCTGCAGAATGCAGTCAGTGCGTGAAGTTCCCTGCAGCTCTGGAGATGCGTGTGTTCATCCTGCTGCTGTGTTTGGTGCTAGAGATCTGATGGCATACACCTGACTAGAAATGTGGTCCAGTGCTTTTTCTGGGATACACTTACTAGATGCACATTTCAAATAGCACAGGTGACCTGGAAACTTTTGCAGGGAAAACAGCTTGTTAAACCTCTTCTTGTATTGGTCTCCAGTACTTGTGGAGTATACTTAGCATTTCTACTGTGGTGGAGCAGCTGCCATTCTGAAAATGTCCATGTATATCTTAGTTTTTGTTTTTGTTTTTGTTTGTTGTTTTTCCCCCCCCACCTTGTGTCAAAGCATATAACATTTCATGGTCGATGGGTCATGAAATCACCCAGGGTGGCTGGAGTTAAAACCAGATGCGGAAGAAGGAAGTTGTCTTTAGTGGCCCCTGTAGCTCCCAGGGACTTGCTGGAAGGTTGATCTTAGAGGCTAATAAGAGTACAGCTTGGTGATGCCAAGCAGGAGTCCTTTCTGTTTTTTTGCCCAGAGTTGGTATGCTGTTAAGTTTAATTTTGCCTGCCTTGGGCCTCTCTATGTGAGCTTTGCATATCAAATGTCCCCTGTTGAGATTGTGTTGGAGAGATTGGAAGAGTTGGAGTTGCACAGCTTTATTTTATAATTGGTGCCAGTGTAGAGACAGAGCTCGACCGTGATGGATGTGCTTCTTCAGTGCAAGTTAAAGTAGTGATTCATAGCTCTTGTGTTACTTTAAATATTCCTGATTTTTGGACTGCAGAATTGAAAAGTGACTTCTAGCTCTGCCCATTTTTGTTTGACTTGTATGGCAGCTGGCCTAGAATCTGCCAGCTCTGCAGATTAGGATATTGTGTTGCGTCTACTGCTTGTTATGAAGTTGCCCAGATTAAAATTTTCAGTGTTGCCTGATCAGCGCAGAGCAATGATCCACAGCCTTCTCTGTCTGGCTGAATTGTTCTTGCACTTAATAAGGATGATGTAGAGGACTGAAGCGTTGGTCAGCTCGTCCTTTGTGTGGAAGCATTTCTACAGCAGCACACTGGGAGTCTAGCTCTCATAACACATTTGTTTGTCTTCTCCAGACAGCCAAGTTCAGCATCAAAGATGTGAAAAAAGAGGAACAAGGTAGTTTGCTGTTTTGATAACCATTATCAAATATTGCTGAGAAGTCCAGGTGACTCTGGCTGCTGCTAGCAGTTCATGTTGCTGCAGAGCTGGCTACCCAGCTTTAAGGAAGCACATTATGCCTTTTTAACTCTTTGTGCCAGCGTTCACTTGGTTTTTTCAGTAGTCCTGAGGCTGAGCTTAAAAACCTTTCCCTCCCACCACCTCATAAATGGTCAAGAAGTTTCTTGGCTTTCCTAGACTATTCAGCCTGCTCTTCTCCCTCTGATGAAATATGAAATGTTAACTGCTGAAGTTTGTTGTTTGTTTTTCTTTTGAAAAACACAGCTAAAACTCCTTCCCCATCTTGGAAGCAAAACTCAGGTCTCACCGATGCAGTTTGCTTATCTGAAGGGGTGGTGGGGGCTGGCTTGGGAACAAGGAAACACGCAGCTCGACTGAGCCAGAGGAATTTATGTTCTTCCTTCTGCATCGCTGAATTCCTGGATCCTGCATTGCAGTGACTTGGTACTGCTGAGACTGCCACACTATTACCTTGTCTGATAACAAGCTGTAGTCTGATACTTATTTAGCTAGTTCATCCAAACCCATTGGCACCTGATGAGATCAGCTGATGGGGAGAAGGAAGGAGCTTATGTCCAGAAATGAGCTCACTTGGTGGGATTTCTTGTTGTTAAGCTGTTGCACTTCAGGACCCTCTGTTTATAGTGGCATCAAGACAGAGTGGCTGGAATTCTTGCACAAGTTGCGGTCACTGTGTGTGCAGAGGAGAGGTCACTGGTGTGGCTGTGTTGCCTTTGGAACAGCTCTGTGCCCTGCTGTCTTGCTTACTGCATGTCCACTTTAAGAGGGTTCATCTGCAATGCAGCTGTTAGCAGGGAAGTTCTGTAAATCAAGAGGGAGCAAGCGCAAGTGAGCCCGGTGTCTGCAGTTGTGGCTGAGTCCTCCCCACAGCACAGGGAAACTTGTTCAGAGAGACTTTTTGTGGGAGGAGGAGGAGGAGAAAGGGATGGCAGCCTAGTGCTGATGCTAGAAGCCCCTCCTTTCTGTGCCTGTGTCTGCACCAGCAGCTCAGGAGGTGGAAGACATGTGGAAAAGCACAATGGTCAGCTGCCTTGGAGCTAGAAAGTCCTGTCATGCTTTTCCCCTCCTCACTCCTCTGCCGCAGAGTCTAATCAGGTGTTTGCTTAGGGCTGATCTGTCAGGATGTGTTCATTGCACACTCCCTTCTCACACAGGATGTCCTGTTACAATTCAGAGCTTGTGAGCTTCTGCATGTGACTCAGAAATGCACAGAGGCCTCATGGGTCGCAAGTTTATTACTGTGCCCTCCTCTGTCAGTGCAACCACTTGTTGGTGCCCTGTGGGGATGCTGATGCCGGAGAGAAGCCCCACAGGTGGAGTCAGCTGGAAGACCATGGCAGTGCATGTGTGGTACCTGACAGGCCGAGGACTGCTGCTGAGTGATGTGGTATGGGGAGGCGGAGAGGGGCTGTGTGCTGCGGGAGCCCTGCTGCAACTGGGACAGATGTGCTGGCTGAGGGGGAGCTCTGCAAGGGCTGCAGCCCCTCAAGTGCACGTCTGGCTGGGGAGCATATGGCTTAGAGCACATGGCTGAGGAGCAGGCAGCTTACTGTTCTGCCCCTCCCCTGCCCCTCTGCATCTCCAGTGTGCAGAAGGCCTTTGAAAGACTGCCGGAGTATCAGCCATGCATGGAAGCGCTTGTGGGATTGCTTGCTGGTTCCCCAGCCACAAGTTCCTGAGGATAATCTAGAGAAGAGAGTCCTCTGTGGTTTCTATAATTAAGTAGCTGGGAAGCATGATGCCTTCCCACAGGTATCTGCAGGGGTATCTGGAGCTCCATGGGCTGGAGCTGGAGAGGGCCCCGCAGGACCTTCCTTAAAGGCACGAAGTACATGGGAAGAGTGCATGCTCCTTTTCACTCTGGTGCTTAGCAGGCAAAGCTCCCTCCTTTGTTGCATTTAAAAGTATTCTGTGCAGACTTGGTTCTGGGTTTCTACTTTGCTTTCTTTAATATGTCAATTTGTGAAAGCATCTCTTGTTGACAGTCATTGGTGATGCAGGAGAAACTGATATAACATTCACCACCTGCTTTTCCCTCTTTCCTCTCTGCCTCTCCTGTTTGCCTGGACATTCATTGTCCCTCTTGTAATAACTGAATTGTAGTAACCATGTATAAGCAATGTTCCCTTCCCCTCCCCTTTTGCCGGGGGACTGGCTGACTTGTTGTAAGAAGCTATTTTTAGGGTTTGCTTCCTGGGATATTCTACCCGTGGCCAGTTATGGTGATGAAAATGTCACTGAGATGCAGAAAGGACTCCCAACTCATTGCTAGCATGCCTGATCTTTCTGTCGTAAGGGTGTTTGTGGGGGACATGAATCCCTTACCACTACATCACCTGTGATTAGGGAGACAGCAACAATGACTGTGCAGCATGACTCCCTGTGTGAAAAGCACACTGAGCTTCCAGGATGATAGACTGGTTTGCAACTGAATTGGCCTAGAGAAAAAGAGTGAAAAAAAGCAAGCAAGCCTTTCTTTGGTTGCACTGGAGTTTGTTTCTGCCATTTTTCTTTTTTATACGTAGGGCTATCAGTGCTGCAGAGCTGTGTGTTGGTGTACAGGGCTGTCCCTAACAGGCAATTTGCTCCTTGTACTGGATGTATTAGGTTGCACTGGGTTGCTGCCAAATGCCTGGTCTAGACTGGAGGAGAAGGTGTGTGCTTATTCTTTTCAAACACCTCTCCTAGCCCAGATCTGCAGCTTGCAACACCTGAAAAAATTAATCTTTATGGCAGCTGTAGCTACCAAAGCATGAATGTAATATGGGCCAATTACAGAGCCCAGCTGAACGAGGCCTTGAATTGATAATACTCAGTCTCTGGTGCCAGTGATGGCTTAAGGAGCACCTGCCTCTTTCTCCGGAGGCGTCTCTTCCCTCCCCTGTATCGTGGCAGGTCTCCTTCCTTTTCTGTTTCATCCCTTGAATGAGCAAACCATGCTCAGAAGATCCCTTTGGTGGGGAATTATTGAAATGTTGGGGATGGGAAGGCATTTGGTTTCCAGATAGGTTTCTTAGAGCAGCCATGGAAGTGGCTGCTTGGCTGTAGCTCTGGGAACCAGGATCTCCTGCAGTTGGGAAATGTGCACGAGGGGTTGTGTGCTAGTGCACAGACCAGTGGTGTGGAGAGAGCTCTTGTGTGCCCCTATTGTACTCCTGGAAGGGGGCTTGGGGAGCAGAGAGCTCTTGAGTGGCTTTGGATCAAGGTATTATAGCAGAGAATATTAACTTGTATTTTGGGTCTGGGACTGGGAAGGTGGGTGGCTGCAGCGCAGGGTGGCGGTGGCAGCCTGGAGGGGCTGGGCGCTGTGCCCGTGCAATGCGCAGCCTTGCCAGCTGCCCGAAGGGGGCCTGGTTCCAGAAAGGTTGGGAGACTGGGAGACACTCCTGCCTGCTGACTAGATAGCATCTCCAAAGTTATCGGTGCTTAGAAACAGCCTTGTGTATGTTTTTAAGTAATCCTTGCATTTAAAGTTGCTTGACTTAGTGGTAACTTTTCCTTTTAATATGTCTTCTCACTGTCACATTTCTATACAATACCTATAAGTACCTGAGAGTTTTATGGACTCTTCAGGAGCTGGAGGCAGCCACGCTGTCTCTTCTTCCCTCACCTCATGTTCCCAGCTGCTGCGTGGATTTTACTGGTACATGGTGCGTTTTGCCTTTTTGTATAGAAGTGTTTTGGTGGCTCTGCTATAGATGATATCTGGTGTGGCACATATGTGCATTTTAAGTCTTTCCTCTCTGAAATTTCTGGGTAGCCTGCTCTGTATTTACAGCTTGCTCTGCTTAATTTAAAGTTATCCTGGTATCACTAGGGGAACTTAGTCTTAAAATAGATGGTTTGGCTTTTTTTTTTTTTTAATTATTCTAATCCTCTGAGTCTCGGTGTTTCTTTCTGTCAGAAGAGCATATTTTGACAGAAGTATTATCTCTTTCGGAGAGGAGTGCAGAACCATTCATCTATGACCTCAAGAAGATTTTCCACTTAGTTTACTCCTCTGGTTCATATCCCTCAAACAGCAAATCAAAGCAGCATTTCCAGCATTCTTCCCTCTCTCAACTGGTTGGGAAAGCTAAAAAATAAGTGATGAATATAGGTTTGCTGTTGCATGGACACAGCCCCCCCCCAGCATGTCTCCTGCAGTGCAGAATGGTGTTCTGCTGAACACCACTAATAGGAACATGCAGAAATTTTGTGGTTTCTTGTTTCTCTCCCAAGGTTCCATCATTTGTGTTCAAATCTAGATTTCCTTGGTTCATTCAAAAGAAATCCAACTGTTTGATGACCAGTGGTGGCATTATCATATAGCGTTTTATTCAAGGGCCATATCATGTTGGAAAACTGGGGGCTGGATGCAGTAGGTCTGCAGGCTTGGGCAGCCCTGACAGTGACGGCTGAATTGAAGGGTGTCGGGGCTGTATGAGGAGCCTGTGTAGCCCCTCCTGCTTAGGACAACCCTATGTTTTCTGATCATACATTGGTAAAGGTGAAGTCAATGCCAGCGACTTCCTCTTCCATGTAGAGTTTTTCCCAAGGTATCATTTGTGATTTGCTCTCTCCTATGGAAAGGGATGGATGTTTAGTCTTGTTTTCCAGCCGTTTTGTTTCCACACCCTCTCGAGCTCTTGTCCTCCCAAAATTTGTTTTCCTCTACCTGAACAAAGATCCTTCCCCTGCTCTGTGCTCCTCTGCACTACCAGGAAAGTGTTCCAGCAGGTTTTTTTTTAGCCATGTGCTCTCTCAGTCTTGCTTCATTGTTCCCCTCATCAAATTCATAATGCATCAATAGCTTCCTTTGTCCTTCCAGTACCACTACTGGGGAGGGAAATATTAGCCCTGTTTTACACTTGGAAATACTGAGAGAGGTGCAAATTTTAAAGTGCTTTCCAGAATGCTTGGCAATAAGCCATGATGAATTAGGAAAAGAGTCCAAGTCATATTCTTTGCTACAACAGTGATAAGAAGAGTGTAGGTAGAAAAGAGACTGTGGGCATTTGGCAGGAAAATAACAAGGGCTAAAGCATGTTATATTAAGAGGAGATGTAGCCTGGTTTGCTGGTTATAGAAATAAGATTTTGGTGAGTTCCTTCTACTACTTTTCCCTCTGATTTGCTTATTGTTTATGGAACACAGCTCTGAAATACATTAAGTCAGGAATGCCATGTTGGCACCTCCCTTTGGACTCTCTCTTCCTTTCTGTTATTTTTCTGTGTGATAAGAGATGGTTTGAAAACTACAGGTAATTGCTGTTGATACAGAAGGCGCTTATATAATGCATGTGACAATAAACAGCACATGAATTTTTTTGTGTTTGTGAAGACTAATCGGTAAAAGTAAAGGAGATCACTGAGATATAAAATTGTTTCCTTATATCAGGTGTAACTACAGGAACAGGGACAGTAGCATCTGCAATGGATTGCTTTCTGAAGTGAGTAGAAGTAAGGTAGCAAAAAATAAAATTTCAATCTGTAGGAGCAGTAGCTGTACCCAAGAGTAAAAATAAGAGCAATCTTATGACAAGAATTTAAGTAAATTCTAAAGTTGGCTGCATTTCAGGATCTGAGTAAGTAATTGAGTCAGTTGTGAAAATTTAGATTATGGGATGCTGTCAGGAAACCGTTCCCGTTCCCCACTCACTGTGTCTCTGGCTAACTCATCAGTCTGTTTCTGCAAAGATTTCCTACCTCCTGGAGAATTTGTAAGCATTCACATTAATGTATGGTTAACACATTTGAAGTCTTTCCAAAGGAAACAGCTGTAGATTCACAAGGTATACGGCTGCAAGCCCTCTTGATCATACAATAATGTCAAACTAATATGAAGTCTTCAAGAGTAGAACATCCTTTGCCACCCAGGGAGGAATAAAATCTTGGATGTGTTTAAGGAGATTACTGTTAGCTCGTCAGAAGGAATAATGAGAAGTTATGAGACAGAGCTGAAGACCTGCCATTAACTGAAAGCTGGTTCAGGGGAGGGAATGACCAGAACGCTGTTCTACACTTAATAGCGTGTATGCCAGGGATACTGCTCTCGTTTCAAATAGTGTGGCTCAGGTTTTGTTTAGAAGGCAGTTACAAACCTTGCTGTGGAAGTGTTGGAAGGAGTATCCATATGAGGGGGGGAGTGAAGGGAAAAGGAAAATACTAGGGCAAGGTGGAATGTGATTCAGGTTAATTATAGTGTGCTGTGAAAACTAGTTAGATGTTCCTGTGTGCCCTTTCTGTAATAAGTGACAAATGTGGTTATGCAACAAATTGAAAAATTTCTTTTCAATAATTCATTTCAAACTTGCTGCCTTGAGACAAATATCATAGATTGGAAAAAAGGATGAGAAACTTGTGTGCAATTGAAGTCGGCATAGTTGGAGAGGAATTCTTTTTAGAAAGTAAAGGGTTTACTGACTTATTTCTTCAGGTTATTTCTATTTGGCACGGGGAAATTAATCCCTTCTCCCCTTTGTACAGGGTGACTGGGACAGTCTTGAAACATAGTTCTGTATCTTTTTAATTTTTTTTTTTAATTGACAGTTTTTTTTCTCCATAATTTCAGAGCATACAAGCTTCCCTTTGGAGATACGCTCTTTCCTAGCACCACAGCAGGAGAGCAGAAGATGAGGGAAGGGGTGGAAATTTGATTCCAACATTGGGAGTGATCCATCCTATAGCCTGATTTTAAAAAACAAACAAACAAAACAAACCTAACCAAAACCCAAAACGAAACCACAAAAAACCCCAACCAACCAAAACCACACACACACAAAAAAGAAACCCCGAAATCCACCAAAACCAAACAAGCAAAACACAAGGAAAAACAAAACAAAAACCCAACAAAAACCAACCTCAAAGGACATCCAGCCACTAGCCTTTTTCAGTCTGTCTTTTCTGCCATCTGGCTGTCCTAATGTTGCAGCATGTTGTAAGTTGAATTGTTGCTATTTTACCTGAATTAGCAGGTTTCAGCCACCATTGGTTACAGAATGCAAGACAAAATGAATTAGTGGTCTGGCAATGAGTGTGTATTTAATTTAGGAGCTGACAGTACTGCCCATTGTGGCTTGACTTTCCCCGCTTTTGGAACTTGTGTTTGTCTTTGTTTGCACTTGAGCTTTGTTCTCTTCGTTTTTAGCACGTTAGAATAGTGTGCAATGCTTCTGAGGGCTCATGCTGGTGCATAGACCTATGCAAATGCTATTACACATAGTATTTTGGGCTTCAGGTTCCAAAGAATTTTTGTGGTAGTTTGTTGAGGGCTTTTTTGGTGAAGGGCAGCGGAGAAGACAGCAAAGGGAAAGCCTCAGGAACCAGTACTGTGACAACCCATTATGCTGTTTTTAGAAGTTCTGTGTGGTTCAGGTCTACATAAAAGACACTTGAGAAGCATTTTATTTTTTATTTATTTTTTTTCCCCAGCTTTTTGCCTCCTATGAAAATACATGTTAGTACTGTGAAGAAAGGATGTGATGCCCAGTCCTCCCAGGCTCAATCCTGTGAACGGCCTGGATGTGGTGCATGGTTGGAAAGAACTTTTTACACTGGATCTATAAACATTGTTCCACTTCCCTCTGTGGGTGATAAGCTGGTCACCTCCAAACTGTTTGTTCGTGACTAGAAATTCAGGTTAATTTAAGCAATATTTCTGTTGAAAGCATGAAGAGTATGATGTCAAACCTTCTCTGTAGAAAATTATATTCTAACTTATTAGCTGATTCAATGCACAAGTCATAGAGAAATCAGCTGTATTACGAACTGAAAACCCTAATGATTCCGCAGGTTTTGTGGAGCCCTGAAACACTGCAACAAATTGGGTAGCTGCTTCTCTGACTCGTGAGAGTGGGGTTTAACTACTGCCTGGGCTGACTCTTTTGGCAGGAAGCCTGCAGTGGCCCATGTGCTCAGTGGCTCTGTAGCTTCAGGACAGTGAAATTCTGGTACAGTCTTGTCTTTTAGGCTTCCAAGAACACACGTCATTTCAGACTTTAAACTGAAGTGAGAGTTCACTGTCTGTCTCTTTGAAGGGAAAAACCATAATATATATTTGTTCTTTTAAGTTGCTTATGTGCCTGAAATTTAAGAATGTGGTCACTTCATAAATCTGTGATGTGATTGCTAACCCCAAAGATCTCTGAAAGTTTTTCTGAAGTAAAAAAGAGGAGGTGTTGTGTTTGTTTGTTTGCTTGTCCCCAATTGCTGTGTTTTAAAATGAAGTGTTGTTCATTTTTAAGTCATGAGGTATACCTTAATTGCAAACTAGAGATCTTTAAAGCCATCCTTCTTTTAAGTGTCAGTTCATTTGGAATAACTATGAAGCCAAATGAAGGGCAAATAGCACTTGGGTTTGAATTATCAGTGTTTATGGAAAGGCAAACTGTTTCTTTCCCTCCTGCCCTTGCCCCAATTAAGGGCATTGCTTTTTTGTGATGTAAACTGCATTTAGTAATGGTCTTGTGCTTAAGAGCTTCTAGTTAATGAGACCTATTAACAGTAATGAAAAATGGCATCCTTAAAGTGCAGACCTAGTCAGAAAAATTATTCTCCAGGAATGGCTGGATGGATGCATACTCTTTCTTGGTTTATTTAATTTCCAGGATGGGGGAGGAGCACAGTCTTGGCTCTGAAACTAATTATTCTACTACAAATGTGCCCATGATCTGCAGTTCCCACTGGGGATTTGCAGGGCTGGGGCTTCTAGTGCTGAAGAGCTTCCCAGACTGAGCCTAGCCGAGACTGGTGTAGGCTTGACTTTGCTTTCCCAAGCGTCAGAGGGAGTAGCTGTAGTAAAACCCAGCTTTTTGTCTGCTGGAATGAACACATCTGAGTCAGCAACACAGAGCAGTTGCATGGAGCAGGAAAGTGATGTTTTAAAATAATTATTCATCTGGCTATGTTTGTGTTTTAGTGTCTTGCCACCTCCGCATCATGTGCTGTTTTAGTTGGGAAGGATATGCATTGCTTTTCAATATGTGAATTATTCTGCTTAAGGAAAGGGAAGGTGGGCAACAACTATATTGGATCTGAAATAAAAAAAAAAAAAGCGCCCCACGTTCCTGCTTAGGAGCTGGCACAAGAAGACTACAAGGATGATGTCTGTTCATGAGAATAAATACTAAGGCATTACAGGGAAAGTCTAGAGTGGAAGCTCCCTTTATCTTTGCCTTAGTGTCCTCCCACTCGGTACTGTACCCACACGTCCATTCTAATAATTTCCTTTTGAGATAGGGCAGCCTGTCATGCCTCTGTAAAGGCTTGGAATAGCTTCCCCTAATATGGGACCAGCTTGTTCATCCTCATTGAAAAGAATTTCTCTGGTTGTTCTCTTATTCCTCTGTTAGCGATAAGGTCTTCTTAAGAATTACAGCTTTCTGTGGCTATAGGTGTTCTGTATATTGGGAAAACTTCCCTGCCGTAAGACAAAGTGGGCAGGTTTTAGGACAGATGGGAGATTTTCACATAAAGGAGATGTTTCTTTTCCCATTTTGGAGGCAGCATTAATTGCTGGAGACAAACTTGATTTCTTGGTTCTATACCCTGGCTGCCAAGTCAAGCTAATGGTACCAGACCCTTTAGGATTTTAATTTGACTTCATCTTCTATTAAGGAACCCTCCTATTAACTGCTGTCTGTGGCAAGATCATGTGCTTGAAGTTTAGTGGGTCCTAGATGGACAGCCAGTGGCTAGCTCAGTGGTGATTCCTCTGTCTCTTCTTCTGATGCTCAGCAGAAGGGTGTTAATGTCTGCTCTCAAAGGAGCCATTTCTGTGCTATAATGAAAGCATTTCAAACCACCTTGGCCTTGTCTCTAGCAGTTGCCTACTGTAGGGAATGTTGAGCCATCTGTGGGGGAGACACAACTGCTTGGAAAGAAAACAAACTGGTGGCTGAAGCTGTTTAACTACGGAAATCAGAAAGTGGTGGATACCTAGGGCACGCAGGAGCAGTTTCAGCTACATTGGAGCTGAGAAGGATGCTGTGTGGCGAGCAGCCACGAGCTGGTTGCACAGGAAGGGCCTGGTGCGAGGAGTGGGTGGTGGCTGGCAGGACACAGGGAGCAGACCACTAATGGGGCTTTCTGGAGCGCTCCTGCTGTGTAGGTGAGAGGAGAATTAGCTTTTGGTGCAAAACGTTTTGTGGCCTGATGGCCAAAAACACTCGACAGTGCCAGGTTTGTGTGCGTGCGGTTTGGCCAGATTTTCTTTTCCAGGTCTTGCTCTCCTGCTGTACCCTGCCACAAGGCCAAGATTTGTGAGTTTGACCCAGAATTGCAAGGATATGCCTGTGCTCGATTTTCTTAGACTGTTGTGTTTCAAAAGACTGGGATTTCTTTACTGAAAAATCAAATCTGAGAAGATTCTTCTAGGCTTTAAAATGTCCTAATGTGGTGTTAACAAAAGGAAGGGAAAAATCAATTGCAAAGCAGAATACCATGTTGTGAGCTTGTACTAAAACTTGGACCTTATAATTGCCACTTGCTCTCCTTAACTTGTCTGTTTTAGAGATGAAAGCACTGAACACCCATGCTTCTGCTCGGCATAATTTATCCCGGCATACCCAGTATTACTGAAAATAAAATTTTTGGGTATTCCTTGGAATCAGGCATCTGATTGTGTGCTCTGTAATCTCATTTATGGTACGGTGTCACTACTCATTTGCATAGACAATAATAATTCTGCTGGTTTTTTAAATGTCCAGGTATTTTGTAAAACAATTTTTTTGGAACAGAACATAAGTATTACAATTTTTTTTTTCTTTCCCAAATGTGTTGTGTCTACTAGGTGTTTTTCCTCCTTCTCATCATTGGCTGGGTCATTCGGAGCTGCAGCCGGGAGTTTTATTGCTCATGCTACTGGGTTAACTGTTGTTGGTAGAAAAGGAACGCTTCTACATCTCTGAGTCCTTCACTAAGAGACAGACTTTTGCAGTAGCTGCCACTTCATCTCCTTCTCCTGCCCTCCTATAGTGTATAGAAGAGCATAGGGGAGACAAGACACAGTTTGTCACAACCTGCCATCTCTTTCAAGATGTCTGAAACGCCTTTTGACTAGAGCGAGTCAGTATAAATAGCTGGGTCCCACTTCAAGATGCATTTCAAGTTTGGATATCAGAGCTTAGTTTGGAAGTAGCTGGTGTTGAAGAGGAGTTGCCATTTATGGGGCAAAGAGGTGCCCTTTATTAGAAATGCCTATAGCAAATGGGTATCTCTGAGGCAATATTGCCCTTTTCCTTAAAAAGAGGGTAAAAGACGGTGAGCTATCTGTTGTGTGATCATGCCTTACTCATAGCTTGTGTGATGACAAGCAAGTCACTGTATTCAGATGTTTGTTCAGTTTTGGCATTAAATTCAGACAGAAAACCCAATACTCCCTCTTATTTTATTTCCACCCCTCCCCCCCACTTTTGTCTGTCCCCATTATTTCAGAAGTAGCTGAAGTCTAATCAAAGCAAATCCAGTTGTTGGGCTGGCAGCTTCTATGGAAAAGCAGAGAGCCATATTGAGCCTCAGCCTTCTAAAGTGCAGACTATTTTGAGTCTTAGATTGTGTTTCTGCAAAATAGTGTATTCTCCTTTTATTGCTGATGTTATTAGGCTAAATTAATTGCTGTTTCAAGCATCAAAAATCCGGTACTATAAGGTGTGCTAGGTAATGCTGGATGTTCTTTTTGCAGCCAGTATAATCTGGATCTGTATTTTATTTCAAGAGCATTTCCAGTCATTGTTCTTGATGCTTAGTCATGACCTGTCTATATGTTAACGTGTATTTTCTATATGATAAATGGAAACTTTAACAATTTATGTGCTGACCAGAAGGATCTTTTCTATAACATACATGTGAAATATTTGCAAATAAGCTGTCATGTTGTGGGTCACTCCAGTGTCTACTGAGGTAGATTATTAGAAATTATTTAATGATGCCCTCAGAGTTTTACTAAGCTGAATCTTATGAACTAACCAGATATAAGTATTTTATCTTTTAAAAATATTTCATATGCTGGACCATCTCAAAGTACATCCCAAGCTGACTGTGCCAGTGGGACCACTGAATTGCAGTCATGGGCTGGGTGATAACAGAACAAGGCTGTATCTCAAATTGGAGCTGAACTTAAATAATCCTGTTGAGTAACTCAGACATGATGAAGACAGGTAATGTGTTGGGAACATGATGCTTCAGCATAAAATCAGAAGAAATAATAAAGTTCTCTTTTGGGCAGGTGTGGCTATTACTCTTTTAAAAAGGTGAAGAACAAAGGGAAGCAGCCAGATTTAGCTTGTACTCATGAACACAGAAATGCAAAATAAATATCTGTGGTCTATACTGTGTTTCTGCCCAAATATGAGTAATTGTTTCTTTTGTCTGAATTATATTTCTTGGAGCATCTGATTGCCACAGAGCTATGAACTGATTTTGCCCCATGGTTAAGACTCAAGGATGCATCTTGGTATCATGAAGGCAACTAGATGTCCCTAAGGACAGCCTCTTGTCAGAATAGCTGCCTTGGACAGAGCAAAATATGTTTAAACTTGGCAGGAGGCAGATAAGACTGGAAAAGCACCTTAGAGCTGCAGATGTTTGGTTTTCTGAGATATACTGCCCTCTTCCTCCTCTGACTTCTGAGAATCATTTGTGCCAGGCCCTTCTGTGTGGGGAACCCGCTTGTTTGAAAAACAAAACGAACTCCTCAAAATCCCCTCTTTTCCTGGTAAGCTGGGTGTTTTCCCTCTCTGGACTGAATGCTTATCTTGTCTTCCCCGTGCTGCTGATCAGCGAGGCCAGGCCGGGTTTATCTGAGCCCACACGCCCAGTGCAGGCAGCTGTCAGTGTGAGGCTGGCGCAGGGCTCCCTGCCAACCCCAGCCCTTGGTGATGCTGCCTGGCTTGTCCTTCTGAAACTCCTTCCTCCCATACCTGCCATGGCAATTTGATAACTGCTTTCCCCAGACCTGTCTTCACTTTCTTTGTTCCTCCGGTGCTGTCTTTGTGATTTTTCTCTTAGAGTGCAGAGTTACGTATAGGCTGTAATAAAGAAAAGTTTCTTCTGTAAGCAATCAGCGGCATGCTTTTCTAGGTAATTTGCTGTTTAAGTTATTATCCCTTAAAGCTTTCATTTCTTTTATTCACCAAGTCAAGTGTCCTATCGTTCTAATACTTGAATAAGTGTTGATGTATGGTCTCCATTCTGTCCTTGCAGGACAAACTGGGAGCTTTAACTGTCTCCAGTTCTAACTTCAGATCATGTAAATTCTTCAGTGCTCTGGCCTGTTGGTTTCCTGAGCAGCTAGAGCTAGGGAAAGCATTGTTTGGTGTGCTCATAGACACAGGAGGAGATGCTCCTCATTGCAAGTTATCCAATATATTGAATGGATGGGAGCTAAACATACATGTGGGATTTGGTACACTCTGGTTTTGGCTGTCCCTGTTAACAAACAGTAGACAACCTGACAGGTATCAGACACTGTTTGGTGTTCTCATTGGTGAGATCTTTGGTTCTGACTATGAGCAGCCAACTGCATAATTGCTTCTTGGGAAATCAGTGTGTTTCAGTAGCTGCTGAACAGCTCATCTCTAAAGTGGTGCTGTTTCAACAGCAATGTCATATTTCCCTTGCTATAATTCAGATCTTACGTGATATCCTAGTATTACATGAATGGGGTGTTTCTTCTTTCTTTTTAGGTACAGGATCTAGGGCTCTGCAAGTCCTGGCTGTACTGCTGACTCCTTGTGATTTTCAAATAAATTGCTTTATTCTCACTCTACTCTTTTAATCTGTGAAACTGGATACTTTTCTTCAATATGTGATGAGGGGATGGTAAAGATTGATCTGCATTTTGTACTTATAAAAATGATGACCTCTTACGTGTGTGCCAGGAGTTACAAAGGGAAAATGTTGAGGGAGCTCTGATGAATGGTTGTCTCTCATGATGGATCGGAAATTAGGGGTAGACTAATTGAATCAGAAGATTAGAACATCATATGGCCTGACATAAAACACTTGTGGGCATGAATTCTTGGAGCATCATAGCAAAGCATAGTGGAATTGTATCCTGTAGCTTCATGAGCAGTTGCAGCCAGTGTGAGCTGTGTGCTGTGGCTGAAAGAGGCAGCCTTTCTTCTGACCATTTGTTCCCTCCTTGAACCAGCACAAATTCTTTATATAGTTACATGGTGAACCAGGTTAATGATGGATCAGTTCAGCTCTCCAGTTCAGTGCGCTGCTGCACAAGTGCTTGCGCCAGCATCAGAAGCAAAGAGGATGCAGGGCCATTAGGAAACGGGCAGGGGAAGGACAGGACTGCAGTGACTGCCAGCATTACAACAAAGGGACCTCCTGTACCTGCTGTTGAACAAATCTGCACCACCGGCAGTGCCAGAAAGGTGATCTCTTTCTTTCTAGAGATACTCCAAAAAATCTGGCTGTATCTTACCTGTGGCATTTTGGGGAAGAAGGTGAGGGGAATCAGTGCAATGGTGGGGCCTTTAGCTCATACAGCTGTACTACTGGAATTCTCAATTCCAGTAGCTGAGCTAAGGAATCAGAGATCTCAGTGCATCTCTGTACAACTGAATTACTAAAATACCATCTGAAAGGTAGATGTGCTTTTTCGAGGGAGCAGGAGGTTCTTCTAAACAGTGTCTTGCTGTGATGCTGGCTTTGCTGGTGTGTGCTTGTCCTCGCTGTAGGAACTCTTCTAATGCGACATGCAGGAATTGCTAAGCCTATGAAATGTGTTTACTGGTAGACAGGATCCAGACAAGAATGAAGACCAGCAGTGGCTATCATTTCTTCTAGCAGGGCATTTCAGTCTTATGGAAGCATGGACATGATCTGATGGCATTGTTTGCCCTGTCTCATACAAGCCTCAGTTTCACTCGCTGAGGCACAGGAACTGAACCCAAAATTTGGGCCTGAGACTGGTCTGATTATCTATTCAAAGCCACTGCATGGTTGAAGAGAATGTCATACAGTCTTAAGATTGCTTGAATGAAGAGATCTCTATGTTGTGTCTCACTCATCTCTTGAGGAAGTAATTTCCTATGATTTGAGAGCTATGCTTCAGGAGTGGGAGCGGGTTTCTGTGTGATCCCGCGCAGTGTCATTGCCCACACGGTGAGTCACTGGTAATGCCTGAGTTCTTATTTTTAGTCCTGTTGCTGCCATCAGGCTGAAACCATTGGCCAGTAAGAGACTTAAGTGAGGAGATAAACACGTTAATCTCTGTAGGCCTTCCCCCTCAGCTGCTGCCACTGTGCCTTTATGCATCTCAAGATGTAGCTTTTCCTGGACCATCAGGCAGAACAATGTCCTCACTGTACCCTGGTAGGATGTCATTCACACCTTTTCGCTACTAAGCACCAGAGCTGGGAGCTGTGCCCTCACTACACGTGGGTTTGTATGCACAGGCGGAACAGCGTGCTTTGTCTGACATGACGGCAAGCTGGGCAGGCTGTTACCTTCCACCTGGCACCTCTGCCATCAGCCCTTTTCAGGGAATATCTGCTTTTTTCTTGGGTCCTATCACCACACCACCTTTCTGTCCATTCCCTCAGGAAGAGCCCTGAAACAAACTAATGGGATTATTTTATTTAAGTTTTCTGTAGCAATTAACAAACTCTGTCCCCTTTGGTGAGCTTTTGAAGTATCCTGTTGAATTCTAGGGTGAGGTCACTGGTCTCTCAGTTACATTGTAAGACTCTAGTAACGATTTATTAATTCATTCCTAGGCTTCCTTTTTAACTTGCTTTCTTGACATGGCAGTGGTTATGGGAGTACTGGTGAGTGCTTCTTTGCCCAGTAGTGAGCTGCTGGTGGTGCAGACTGAATAGGGTGTTTTCTTCTGTGCCTTCCTCTTCATGCCCTCTTTCCCAGCTGCTTCTGATCCTGCTAAATGATCCAGTTTGTAAATTGCAGGGTTCCAGCTCTTTGTTTTCTATGCTTTTTTGGTTAGTGTATGCATCTCCAACTTCAGGGAGTCTTTTGCACAGATTTACACCATGTGAATTTTAAGGGAAGAAAGGAGTGTGTCCATCTGTTCTGTACTGTTGTTGACAGGGTAGATTTCTTTTAAATTATGTATTTTGAGGGTTTTACTTGTGGAAGAGAAATTAAGGAAAGCCAGTCAAGTGGTGGGGACTTGCTCTTCTTCCAGCAAAAGTACTCCTGAGCCCTTGTCGACCTTCTTTTTCCAGAAGTCCCAAAACATGCGTCCAGTGCTGGTAGCGCTGTATGGTTATGGCTGATCTACTTAGTTTCCTTGGCTCAGTGGCCACAGGTAGCCAGCTATGGCTCTTCATTTGGATAAGACTCCTGAGCTCCTGGCAGCGTGCTGCTGATACAACAAGAACATGGTTAACTCCGGGGGGTTCAGTCCTGTTGATTATGGCTCAGTTGGTGTCATTATTCTGACCTTCCTGGTCCAAAGCCTCTTTCAGTTCTGTGTCCTGGCTTTTGTTCCCACACATATCTTTGAGGGTGGCCCTACTTTTACAAAATTCAGAAACAGAGTTTTGAAAACCTCTTTTCTTTCAGATACCTGCCATTTGGAGGGGAAACGATGAAGTCCTGTGTGTTTGAGACCTCGTGTTTTTCTTGGCAGTCTCTTCTCTGGTACAATTTGAACGCACTTCTGACTGTCAGATCTGGCAGAACATTAACTCAGCTGTGGGATGGCATGCTCAAGTGGAGAGTTGAGGCACAAGCTGAACAAATTAACTACCAGTATTATCCCATCTGCTGGGTGATGTGGTGTAAAAAGATAGCTGGAGGGGGTGACCACAGTTTTGAATGTGGAGGTAGCACTCCCAGCATGCTGGGGTGGGGGAGCAGCCCTGTGGGAACAAGTTAGTCCTGTGTGTGACTGAATTTACATGGACCTTCTCTGGAGGCTCTAAAACTTACCCAAAGCTGGCTCCTGTTTGTTTCCTCCCCTATAGTGCTGGTTTTGAAACGCAGAGCTAGTGTAGGAGAGCAGGGCACCTGTGGATGTGGTAGCTTGTGCTCAGAGACCACCATAATGGGAACTACTGTGTGCGTGTTTATTTGTAAATCTCTGCACCCCTTGAGCTGGAGATTGGTACTTGTCACTGTGTGCTCATTGCACTGAAAACAGAATTGGCTGTGGGCAGTGGAGTTGTGAGATATGAAGTGTAATCACTTCACCCACATGTGCTGTGAGTTCCTAGAGCTGCTCTTCATGTGTCTCTCCCTTTTGATATGTCTCTCGATTATTATTATTACTACTACTACTGTAGAATTTGTCTCTGGATGTGTTCAGTGTTTGAGTGGAAAAATGCACAGGACTGGACAAACAAAGCATAATTAGAAACCTCTCACCATGTGTCAGTATATTTTTTCCCCTCTTTCTGTTCCTTTAACTCCACTTCTCCTAGTCTGTATACAAGTACTGAGTATTCCGAAGCTGAGAGAGCTTGGTCTCTCTGCTGGCAGTGTAGCAGAAGATGTGATTACAGCATGAAGGACATACTTCACTAACTTTATTCTCAGTAGTGCAGAGATAATAGCATTGAAGTCATGGTGATGTGGTTTTCAGTGTGGGCTAGCAACTTGGGCACATATGTAAGACCCCAGCAGGCCTGTACAATTTGCATTAAAGTCCATGAATCCTGCTATTACTACTCCTAATAATGAGTATAGTGGTAATGTGGATATGTCTATTCATGCTGCAATTAAACCTTTGATTGCAGAGTAGACATCTCCATAAAGCTTTGAGGCTCTTTTGCAAGGACAAAAGGTGCCCAGCAGAAATGATATCAGAAGGTGGGTGTCTGTCTTCTGCTTGTGAGTGCCGGCTCCAGAGGAAATTGTTATGCAGTTTGCTTATCACTTCATTTCTACTCCAGCTCTCACTCTTCTGCTGCACTTGTAAAGCAAAGGTCTTGGCTTCCCAGAGAACAGCTGCTTATGGTATCCCCTTGCACAGGGTCTTGTTCACTAAAGCCCAGCCTCCTGGAGCTTTTCCAGCCCCCTAACCCTATGGACAAAAAAATCTATGTGACCAGTTGAGTCCTTGTAGGCAATAGGTTCTCTACAGTGCTGGATTCATCATCATCAGATCCCAGGGAAGTGTGATTTCTTTCTCCTCTCTTAGTTGAGGTGAGGAGGCAGGTGGATGGAAGATGCTGGTGAAAGCCACTCGTGTCTGTTCAGGGCAGAGCAGCAAAGAGAGGGCAGTGGAAAGCCTGGGGTTTTGATAGTCTACATCTGTGCTAACTGCTGTGTGTTAGGCATGCTGGTGTTTTTAATGCCCCGGAGGTCAAGAAAGTTAGTATTGTGTCTGTGGTGTGCATGGGGAATTACCATGACTTTCATGGCTTCTGAAATAAGAAAACGGCATCCAAAAACTAGGAAAGTGACCAAAAAGGCCAGAAACCCATGCATGCTGCAGCATGCTTTACTTTGCTCCTCCAAACACTTTTCCTGCCAAAGGAATGGAAATAGAGCTGTGGCAGGTGTATTCCTAACCACAGTTACAAACCCTGGAAAATTCTGGGAGCTGTTAGCTCTGTTGGTTTCTGAGCCCCAGCAGCTGAGTTGTGGTTAGTATGGGGGATTTTGGTTTAAAGAGGCCTTGATGGTTTTTTTTCCAAAGCTCCAGAGAAAATGCTCCTTGGGAAGGCCAGTCTGCCCAGCCCTGTGGATGTGTCAGCCGTGCAGCTCCCCAGGGCAGATGCCTGGAGTGCTGCAGAATGTAGGAGGGAACTGTGGGGACAGCAGGGCTGAGCCTGAGACTGCCTTTGGTCTGATTCTGGGACTGCCAAATGTAATTTTAGGACTGTATAGATGTAACTACTCCTTAATTTCAGCAGTCCTAAAATTATATTTGACCCTTTGAAGGCAATTGCGAAGCTGATGTGGCCCCTGGTGAAAATGAGTTTGACACCCCAGTCTATACTGTCGCCGCTTTGGACCTCATTCGTGAGCATTCAGTTTTCCAGTGTTCCTGCTACCCATCAGTCAGATACAACTCTGGGTATGCTGCCTGTGTTGTCCTCCTCCTCTTCAGTTGTGGTTTACAACTAGCATGTTGTGTTTTGGACCTTGCTTCCCACTCGTGCAAGGAGGGGGAGTTCCTGTCTGCTCCTGTGAACCTGCGTAGCAGGAGATGGGAATTACCACCCAGCTTCTGAATGAGGCTGCAGCCAGAAGGGAGTTAGCCTCTGACGTACGGGTGATAGGATGGTGGACGCACAACATCACTGATGGCACGTGGGCATAGGTTAAGAAGGTCAGGATAGCAAAGCAACATCTGCGTAATCCCTGTGCTATTTTGTCTGAAGATGAATGAGAGTGGCTGGGGCTGGGAGGGGCAGGAGGCAGCAAAATCACTGCTAGCAGAGCAGACATGATTGTGGTTACAGGTTTGATTTTTGTTTTATTTTTATAACAGGAGTGAATAGATTTGTAGGACAGTCTCAGTAAAACATGCACTAAGCCGACAGCCTTCTTCTCGGGGGTTTGAGAACTTCCCAGAATTACTCAGATGAACTGGAGGCAGAGATTCCCAACAGCTTAGAAGCTCTTGAAGAGTTGATAACAGCTCAGCATTTGAACGGGCAGCATATTTATTCTGTGCCAAATTGTGCATTCCCCAGCCTGTCTGCTCCTCCAGCTCCCTTGCATTTTAACTTCTTTGCAGGTGCCGGCAGAAACACAGCCACTGCATCACCTCAGTGCTCTGTCCATCCCGGCGGGCAGGTCCTGCCTGCTGCAGCCTTTCCAGATGGCCATAGCCAGCACACGAGGAGGTGTGCAGGGAGAGACAATTCCTGTCCCACTGCTGGGGCCGAGGTGTGCTCAGAGAGCTGGGGCACGCATAGAAGCTGTACAGAAGTATGTTGTAGTCCAGCCGCTTCAACCTGCCCTGGCTAGGGTAGGGTCTCTGTGTATTTTAGGCTTTCTGCAGCATGCTGTAACTTCAGGGAGGAAAAGAGGAGCGACAATCTTTGCAGCACCTCTGAAGTGCTTGCCTTGCACTCTTATCTTCCTTCGTGGATGAGCTTTCATGTGAGCAGTGACAGCTACTAGAGAAGCTGCAGCCTCAGTATTTTCCTGTGTCTTCCTCCCACCAGAGCTGGCAGTGCTGATTTGATGTGTGTTTAATAGACTGAGCCCTGAGAGGCAGTGTAGGCCAGTACTAATCGGAAGGATCTGTTTTCCACCTATGTCTTCCCAGTCGGTGTCTGTCAGGGAGCAGAAGGCAGCACCTGGGTGGACGGATACGGGGACCCCGCACTGTCATGGTGCTTTCTGGAATGAAGCGTGCAGTGGCTTTGCTTTGGGCACAAAGGCCTTGTCTCTCATGGAAGCCAGGAAGATAGAGCCCTCCTCTGCTCCCTCTGGAACAAAACCAGTGGATGACTAATGCACTCTTTGTAAATACAACTTATCCTATCAGTGACTAATGAGGGCTTTTTTTTTTTTCCCCTTCCCCTCCTGTCTCACTAAAATAAAAGTGGTTGTTCAGAGCAAGGCTGCTGATCTCTTTCCTCGTGTTTTATTTCACGCTTATCACTGGTATAGCAGGGGGTGCAGAGCTTTTACAAAAGGCAGCTTATTGCCCCTTTTCCTTGCGTGAAACTTCGTTCCAAATGGTAATTTGTGTATTCATTTTTGTTAGGGTCACAGCATGCTCCTAAAGTGATCTTCTGTTCCATCTTTGCTTCTCATTCTGGAACCTGTGTCATGTCCACAATGCAGGAGAATCAAAGTCTGCTTTAAATTTTTTGATAAAACTTTTGGCAGCATGCCGTTAGCCCTGTACATTTGGACCATGCTGAGATGCTTCCTCCTGACTGCGTGTCTGGTCCTTGCAAAGGGGCATCCCAGTTGTTCTCTTGGCACTCTACTGACAGCTTCCAGCCTGCAGGTTAGGAAGCTTGTGGACTCGCTAACAACACTTGGAGAAAGTTTATTGTTCCAGTCCCGTGCTGTCTGGCCCTCCCAGATACAGCCGGTATGCTAACAATCTATCCAAAAGGAACAGAAACAATATTCACCAAGATGTGTATGGAGATACCACTCATATGTTTGGTGTGTTATTAAGAAGTAGGACTTGTAATTCAATAGAAAGCTTGGGTTTAGATGGAAATCGTATATCAAATAGAAAAATTATAGGACAGAAGTTCTGTGAACCCTGTTCTGTGATTTGCATCCATGGTCCCAAAGGTTATTCATCATCAGAGACAGATCTGTAAGGGACTTGAACAAGAATGCTCTCGAGTGCTGTCTTGCATTCAGCAATCAGATTCCATAAAAGCCTGTATGAGCTTGTCACATTGCCCTTTTCTGAGAAGAAATCTAGAAAACTGCTTGTAAGTTTGGTTAGTTTGTTTTGCACTTCAATATATTGATATTTTCAAGGCAGCAAGGACAGGAAAGGGTGTCTAACTGCCATCAAATATTGTCCTTCCAGCTCTGCCTTTTGAACCTCCTGGAGGCAGCAAAGGTGAGCAGTACTTGGTGAGACCCTGTGTTCTCTTTCTTGGATGCCATCAAATGCATCTTCCTCCTTCCCTTTCTGTGCAAAACAGCCTCTGTTGCATTCTTCTGGCATTTCTGTGACTGCTAGAGCAGTAGTTTACATGTTACTGCACTGTTAGAAAAGAGAATTTTCAGGAAATTGTCCTTTTTACTTTTAATTTTTTTGGTAGTCCTTTGTCTGGCAGGAGGGTGCATCATTTTCTCTCTCCTTTGCTCTGCAGCTCCCATCCTGCTCTTCCCCTCAGCCAGATCATGACCTGTTCTCTTCAGTCGCTCTCCCTGCTTGTCCTGGTGTGACACCAGGTCTTTGCTGCAGCCTTTCCCCACCCCCTCTTTATATCCAGCTTATAGCTGGCCTTAGTTGCTACTCCTCTGTCAGGGTGGCTGCTTGCTTTTTGCCTACACTTGTACTCGCAGGTCTCCTGGGTGCTTGCAGAAGTGAAGACAGTCAAGTGCCATGTGTCTGCCTGACTTCCATAGGTCATCAGCAGTGCCCTCAGCTGTCTTTCGGGTACCTTCTGAATTAAGATTTATATGAAGTTACTTGCTGACTTTATAGTAAACAGCCGAAGTGTGCATTTTCTTCTATAGTCCTTTTCAGTTTGTTATTTATGTTTCAGAATGAAAAACTGTTTTATTTAAAAGCACAAAGCTATTAGTCAAAATGTGAAGTAAGGAAGTAGTCCACAAGTATGGTGGGATAGGAGGAGTGTAAGAGGGAAACTTGGAGTTCAAAACCAAGAAATCTCTGGTGGAATTGGACATTAAATCAAACTCTGGTCACTAAAAGGAAACATATTTGCTGTTTAAAACCTAGCAGAATTGCTGATAGCAGAACAGGATCAAGTTATTACTCCTAAAAATGTTTCTTTCTCCAAAGAGCATATATCCCTGCTCTGTTCCACATTGGCTCAACAATCCCAGTGACTTCCTTGTCCCAGAACCCTTTTATGTCCGAGTTGTTGGGCTCCCTGACAGCTTAGTGAGGAATCTCTTGCCCCTGGTTCCAGACTTTGGGTAAAGAAATGCCACTTTCAAATATGACAAAGAGTGATCGATTGCACAAGTAGGACCTGAGCCAACTGCTATAAATCTGCCTCAAACACACATGTATAAACACTGGTGCGCATTACATATATCCTGTGCTCAGAAGCCAGATGCTCAGGGAAGTTAAGCAGAGATTATACTAGAGTGGTATTGGATGGGCCATGTCAACCAATAGTAGAAAATAAAGTCCTCTTCCCATGTCTTCAAGTCCATTGGTTGATTTGTCCTTTGCTGTGTTTCTACATGATGTTTTGGAGTACAGTAGAATGGGAAGCTGCTTTCCTCTGGCTCTCCATAGTTCGTTTGGTCCCTGGACCACTTTCTTTTACAGCAGAGATTTGTGATGTTTTGGGAAACCTTTGCCAGAGCTGGGTGGGAGACAGGCTTTTTGAAGGAGGAATGTCTTTGCATTTTCAGGAGACTTTAGAGGCTTCGCGAATACATCATGTCTTGGACTGACCTGTATTTTGGCACATGGGCATTGCTGGCCACCCTCCCCCAGGAAGGAGTAGCAGCATCAGGAGCTTCAGGAGAATCAGTGGGCTGGAGTACCTGGCTGGAGTATGGGCAGAGCACTCTCACGACTAGCACAGTCAATTTACTTTGCCTGTCTTAGAGTAGGCAGCATTTCATGTCTCCACCATTCTCATTCATTTGTTCATTCATTCTTTTGCTCTGTTTCTCAGTGTGAGCTGTGTTGGTCTGGAGGCTGCAGAAATGATCGTCTTCTTCCTCTTCACTTGTCAGTACTGCAGTAAATGAGTTCAGATACACTTGTTTTGGCTGCAGTTTCCTTGGGGAAGACTGGCATTGAGAGCATTCGAGCCATCCTGCCTGCCTAGGGGGCTGTAGGAAGACTGCACAAGTAGTTTAAATGGTTGACCTTTCCTCAATATTTAGTTTTATCAGTGACCCTTTATGAGGTTACTGTGTGTATGCAGTATACTTGACAGGAGTTGCTGTTACCATACTCTTGGTTGAGACAGGTGCCCTATGCAAGATGTTACTTTCTGCTTTATGTTGGTCTCTCTCCTGTGCATATTCCCTGCGTTTAACCATGTGCGACAACACTGTAATCATTCCATCTTGTGTCTTATAAGCTACAGATGAGGAAGCTTTGCAGGTGCGTCTTAAATGATGTTTTTTTTTTGTGGCAGGGAGTGGGAAAAACACTATGAGATATGTCTTCAGGCCAGAGAAATAGATTGATTAGGTAAAAGAGAAACTGTTCTTTTATTTCTTTGCGTTCCCTGAATTACTTATGATATGGTTTGGAGCAGAAGCCAGCACTGTCTTGGGCAATTGTAACTGTGAGAGCAACCATGTATTTATCCGGGGTCCTGTGTCTTTTGTCATTTTACAACAAAGAGTTGT
Organism: Streptopelia decaocto; assembly: GCF_964273445.1. Taxonomy (NCBI): domain Eukaryota; kingdom Metazoa; phylum Chordata; class Aves; order Columbiformes; family Columbidae; genus Streptopelia; species Streptopelia decaocto. The sequence goes on from NC_138659.1 coordinate 49,981,097, forward strand.
GGGGGAGTGTTGAGAGCTCTGTGATACAGAACATGGAATTTACAAATTGCAGAATTTACCCTCACAAGCCTGAAACTTAAAGTTTGTGACCTGACTCTTTCTTCTTGGTATGAATATCAGCCAGCCAGCTTCTGTTGCTGAAATCCTCAGTATCCAGTATGTATGTCAGTGTTGTAGGTGCAGAAAATGGAGCTGCCCTCTGTTCCTTCAAGGTTTTTTTCCTTTTCTCTCCATGTTCCTTCTGGTTCGTTTGTACATCGATGAAACTGGAGAAGAGAAATGTGTCATATACGGAATGGGTGAGGGTAGTTAAAACTTCAGGGCTCTCCCATAGGGATTGCATTAGACATTACAGGACTTACTGAAACCCCACATTCTTAAAACACGGAATGACTTAACTGCAGGATTTGCAGCTGTGGTGCTTCAGTATTACAGCACTTGAGGCTTTATTTTGTGTTGTAGAGATCTAACTAGTTGGAGTGTCTGTTTTAAACCATTTCCTTGTTCTTGGTGTATCTGTAGGGGAGACATTACACATATGATTTAAACTTGATATGATTTGCTCTTAATTCCAGTGCATTTTGTGCTTTGGTTGGTTGGCAGGCTTATTGCTGCCTTCTTCCTAATCTGCAGCATTGAGGCAAGGCAGTCCTGATGTGATCCATCAGAACTTGTTGCTCAGATGGTAGAAGTGAGCAGCCAGCACTGTAAACAAACTAATGCCAGTACAGGAACAAAGAACAACTTTCTATGCAGTGTCTTCATCACTGTTTTTATTATCTATTTGCTTTCACTTTTTTCCAGTCTTTTCCTCATTTAAAAGGGGGAGCTCTATATTGCATCCTCACCTGCCTGAGATTCAAGTTGTTGAAGGGGGACTTCTGAAAGCAGGATCAAGAACAAGAAGAGACATAAAAGTCCACTGGAGCTGTATGGGAAGCTCAGAGAGCTAATGGCCATTGTGACTACCTCTGGTGACTGCATGCATGCATCGAGACTGCGGTGTTCGTTACAGGCTCTGTGCCTGCCAGGAGATGAGCAGCAGGGATGCTGTGGGCTTAAGAGCTGGTTTGCAGCACCCATCATCGACTAGCAGCAGCATTTATCTAGGCCAGCAGGGACGCAGGGGCGAGTGACTCACTCAAGGATTCATGCGCGCTCTCCCCCTCTCCTCCCCCCGTCACAGCTGTGACTTGGTCATCAGCCATTTGGGAACTAGCAGCTTTATTTGGTTGTTATTTGCAGTGGGCAGTTTCTGTTAGGTTTGTTAATGTTATCAACTGCCTTGGAAGCTCAACTGACTTCAGAGAAGACTTAAAATTGCCTTTTCTGCCTATCTTCCCCTTTCCTGCTCATAGGGCTGCCACCCAAACAGCTGATCTGGCACTGGACTCAGCTGAGGAGGTGAGAACAAGCAGATGGGCTGGAGGCAGAAACTTCCTAAGCTGATCAGCCAACAGCATGGTCACTGTTTTGGATGGTGGCGGATGCTGTTAAGCTGAATGCCCTCTCTGTGTGCCACCTTGGCTGGGGTGACTAGAGGGTCTGGTGGCTTTGCCCCAGCTGAACAGGAAAATACATTTAATGGTGTGGTAGAAGAATGAATGTGGGGACAGTGTGAAGTTCAGGATTTTTTAAAAATAATCGTAAAGTGGAAAACTCATTACTTTGGGATGGCAACAGCTGATGAACTTGTAGGAGGTTAACAGGCTTACTTTCTATTGAACTGTGCTTGATACGGTCAGTAATGGTCCAGGCTGCTGCTGAAGGTTATGGCACATGAAGGAGAACAGCCGGTGCTGGCAGCCACTGTGCTGTCCTTTGCTGCCTTTCAGTAGTGCATCTTATCTCTTAGCTGGGCTTTCTCTTCTTTTTGTGACCCCATTTTCCTTGTACTGCTCTTTTTGGTGAGTACTCTGTCCTTCCAATGCTCCCTGCTTGTGGCTTTGGCTTCTCTCTGGACACGTCTTTAGTCATCTTCGTCTCCTATCTTTGTTCCTGGCTACAAGTGCCATTAATATTTTTTTTCTTTTAGAAGCACATTTTCTGCTTGCATTTACTAGGGTCTGGAGGACATGCTTTCTAGGCTTTCCTGCCCACTGGCTGCTGTCGCTTCATATCCTGACTGTGTTGGATATAAGCAGCTTGGGAGACTCGCTGTCCCTAAGCCCTTGAATGGTGCCGCCTGCCCTGCCACTGCCACCCTCCCCTGTCATGTCACGGGGCCTGGGAACCTCTTTTTGCTGCATAGACCAGTCCTACAGCACAGATATTTATTTTTTATTTTTTTTTTATTTGTAGGTAAAGGGCTGTGCTTCTGTTTTCCCATCTTCCTCAGCTTTCTGGTGAGCTGTGTGAGCTATGTGTTTCTATGCTGGGACTGCAGCAATATCTTCACAATAGATCATATTCAGATATCTGTAGTTGTCCTCTGCCTGCTGTGCTGAAGGACTGCAGTATTTGGATACACTGCTAGACACAAGAACTGAAGAAGAGGAGAGAGGCTGAGGAAGGGGCAGGTATCCCTTGCTAGTATTCACCTCAAAATGGAGATAGCAGTTTTGGTGATAGGATGAGCAGGATCCCAAGTCTCATCTGGCTGGACCAGCTGTCCAGGCAGAGATGCCAAAAGGGAAGTGTAAGGGGACTTTTTTTACCATGCTGTCTACTGGGAATGGTGGGTGTTGGGAAGCCTGTTTTGACGGGAAATGCTACAGTCTGGATCCCAGCTTTGCGCTGCACAGTCTATGTGTGGGACTGCAGAGGCTTCTCAGGACACCATAGGACACCATGATCTGCTTTCTTTTTTTTGTTTTTGGTTTGAAATTCAACTTGTGGGTCAAAGTAACATTTGTAGGGTGGAAGTGGGTTTTTTAGGTCAGGCCTGAGGCTGTCAGGTGGGTAGTGTGGGAGAAGCTCTCTCTGCAACTATTCCTCATTTGCGTGTTCCATAGAAAAAGGAGGGTTTAGTCTTAAGACACATTGGCTTGACTTCTTCACCACCACCCCATTAAAACCCAGTCCCAACAGAGAAAGTTGCTTTGTAGCTATCAGTGTTAGTACTTTACTGTTTCAGTGCATTTTCTTTCTGCTCCTGACACACCTTCATTTTCCGCTCTCATTTTTTGCTTGAGATAGACAACAATTTACAGATCTGCATGGTCTGAGAGTAACATGAGAGCTACGGTTTCAATCCCCCATCCTCAGTCTTTGTTGATCAGTACATGGGGTGGACTTAATCAGTGAGGATTGCTGTTCTGGGTATGTTGTCTGGTAATCAGCGAATCTGGCCATCTCTTGAGATTCGGTAAGTGTCTGATGTCTTGATGTGGTGCTGTGAAATTTAATGCCAAAATGCACCACATAATTTAGATCCAAACAATAGCAAAAGACTTGTGGGGGAAAAAAAGCTGTAGGTGGCCTGAAAATGAGTATTACAGTAATGTAGCAGTATTAAATGCCCCCAGGCAAACAAGATCTAAACTGATCTAGCCAGGAGCATTAAACATTCGTCAAAACAAGAAATGAACTTAGAGAATAAACCAAAACTGTAGCATAACAGCTGTTTTTTTGGAAAAGATGTGTGTCTAGTGCCTCTCTGCTAGCAAATCTGAAAGCAGGCATGGTGATGGGGCAGCGTGACTGCTTTCAGGCTGTTTTGCTCACCATACAGGGCAGATCTGGAGCTTCCACGTGAAGGAAGCTGTTTGCGGGCTCTGTTCTCACCAAGCGCAACGCAGGCTTTGCCAGGTGGCAGTTCCACCCAAACAGGATAAGTGTTGTTTTTTAAATATTTTGAAATTTTCTTCTTCACTTCTGAATGCTGGACCTTATGCTAAAAATCCATTAAGTCCTAGTATGGCATTGAGGTAGGATTTCATGCTTTGTAGGGTGAGGTACAGTGAGTTATCACAGCAGTGCTAATCTTGCCCCTATGAGTTTTTGCTTTGAGAGGCTACTCAAAATCATTAAATTTGAACTGCATTGTTTTCGTTTTCATTTCTCTTTCTGCAGAAGGATGAAAAACGTGGTAGAGGCTGAAAGTCCAAAGATCTGAGTTTGTTTACAAATTCGTCACTGATACAGTCTAATTTCAGTACCTCTGCTTTCTCCTCCATCTCTTTAAAGATGGGGGAAAAACCCCTAGTACTTCAGATGTTTTCAGGCTGCACAGCAAATGTTTATTACATACCTAGAGATTCTCCAACAAAAGATACTATGGAAGTAGTTATTCTTCTATGGGGATTTTTTGTTTGTTTTCTAACTTCTCTCCCCCCATTTAAGTATCTGTCTTCTAGAAATTTACCAGAATTTCTGTTGTCCCAAAATCTCTGCTTGTGGTCTGTGGGTCTAGGGACAATTAACGAGAGCTCTCTAAAGGACACCTAAGAACATCATTATTGTGCAGCTCTGTGTGAGCTAAGAGACACAGCATGCATATTGTCCTGCCCATCTCATTGCAGAAAGTGTGTGGAACCCCTCTAAAATTTAGACTGGATGTTTATTTCAAAAATGACTTGTCTCTTCTGCCTGTTTGGGATGTGTTTATTTGAGCATATATTCTATGACCAGCCTCTTAGATCTGGAACACCTTCCCTGCGTAGTTACACGTGTGTGGAAGTTAGTATTGTAACTGCAGCCTCCTGCCTCTTAATCCCCTAACCCACAACTTCTACTTTCCTGTGTGTGGGAGATCACAGCGTGCTGTCTGTACTGCTGCCCCAGGCCGCCTGCTCAGAGATGCAGATTGACTCTGGAGTTGCCACGTCAGGACACCAGACATCATCACGGCAGCATTTCTTGGGGCTCTCATGCTTTTGGCGGGGTAGGAGGAGCCACCGCAACACCTGTGGAGTAGCAGAGCATGCCTTCCCCTCTGCCCTACCTTTAATACTGTATTTTTAAATTTTTCCTGCCACCAGATTTCCACGACCCATTGCTGTTTTATAGGAAAGATCAGCTCCTCATACATAAGCCATCAAAGGATAAGGCTGGTGTCTCACCTGTTCTCAAGGCTGGCTGTTGCCACACGAGATGCCAGACCCTCCTGTTGTGCATTTGCACCCCACCTCTGCTGTCAGAGCTCCCGAGGAAAGGGTTCGTGGTGAAGGAGGGATGTGAGGGGAGATTCTGCTCATGCTCTCGGGGAAGTTGCTGGTAAGCTGGTCACATGAAACAAAAAATACATCAGCTCCCCTCCCACATGTACTGGAGTGTTTCTTGGCTCTGTACCCAAACTAGCAGCTGAGCATGTGATTTACTTGTAAAATGCAGTTTAAAAAAAATGGTGCCATTGCAGATGGGAAACCAGGGATAGGAGAGCTGGACTGGGCCTGCCCTGCATGCAGCCAGGGAGAGGAAGGAGTGCATCTCGCTGCTGGACTGTGGCACTGTGGGCCGTGGGCTTGGGGAACATGTGCTGCAGGATGTGGGGCTGCAGAGGAAAGTGTGAGCTGCAGGAGGCCAAATGAAGGGGAACTGTGCTGAACCGCAGCCCTGCGGGGGAAGGGGTTGAGAGTGCTGCGTGTGGGGCTGGGGGAAGGAAGGGGAGGGCTCTGGTGCAGAGGTGGGGTGCAGGTGGTATGGGGAGCTGGTTTGAGAGTTAGGCTGGACAAGTACTTTGAACTGAAGGTCTTCCTACAGGATGTGAGGTCTGAAGTGACCATGACAGAGAGTTGTGCTACCTCTTGCTATGTTTTGGTGCAAGAAAGGGAAGTTGTTTGACCATTCAAAGCTGTGGAGGTCATCATCTTCTGGTTTGAAAACTTAATTTCTTTTGCTAGTTGTGTTCATATCCTACAGTTCTTCCTTTCTCTGCAATGGAGACTTTCTTCAGCTTTTGAAATTACACTAACCCAATATGCCCAAGGAGAGCTAAAATATGCTGTTATGCTCATCACAAGCCTGGTGGGGTCCTTCAAGCAGATGCCTGGCCAGGCTGGACAGCACAGCCTGACAGTTGCACCATTCTTAGGGGTAGTGAAATTTCACCATATTTCTTCTTGTGTCAGGACTGCGGTGGGTGCAGTTAACACTTCCTGGCCACAGCAGATAAAACGAGATAAAAGAATTCCTGCCCTTTGCTGTGCTTCTGTCTGCCTGTCAGTGTTTGTGGTTGGTGATCTCCATTGCTTCAGGTCAGGAGAAAGGCGGCTGTGTTTTTGTTGTCAGCTGGAGGATGTATTTCCCAGTACCTCCCGCTGCAGCACTTGGTTTCCTTGTGTTTCATCCCACCCTGAGCAAGGAAGAAGTTTTGTAAAAGCAAGAAACATCTTTCTTTGCGGTGATAATTGGAGCAGATAGAGTTGGTGAATCAGTGGGTAGTTTTACTGGTCAGTTGGTAGAATTCTTGATTATATCAGCAGATTATAGGTACCAGCTTCTGACACCAGAGAACACAGTTGGGAAGGTAACCTCAGTGGTGAAATGTTTCTTTCCTACCTGTTCACCACCAAACCTGGAAGAGACATTCCCTCTGTGACTTGCCTCCATCATAGTGGCGAAAGTAAGCTGATGGCTAGCAGAAAAAAAAAAAAAAAAAAAAAGGGGAATGAAATTCAGATCTGAGGTTCTTGGAAAGGCATAATTGCTTTAGTAACTAAAGTAACTAGTTAACGGGAAAAGCAAATGCAGAATAAAGCAGAGTTGGCACAGGCTTAGTATCCCACTGGCAACGTGGGAAGAATGACTGAGGAAGTGAAGAGACATTTATCTTGCCAGCAAGAAAAACTGGTATGTCCAGAGGGGAGATGTAGACCAGAAGCATAGCTCATATGTGAGGGATGGCACGTATATGTCAGAGCTCATGGAAGACTTTGTTCACTGGGGCCTGAATGGTGCTTTGGCCTGTGTTACTTGTTCTGTAGGTAGGTATCTTCCACCCTCCTAATGCAGTCATGGTGCTGGCTCATTTTTCAGTGACTGCACTGACAGAAAGGCTTCAGGCTGAACCCACTGGGCTCTACCTGGCCAGCTGCTTTTGGCTGAATAATACTGGGAACAGCTTCCAAAACAGCCCAAAGAGCAGGAGCTCTAGGGGCCTGTGGCTTGTGGGGAAGGGTGGGTCAGGAGCAGAGGGGGCAGCGGATGCTGTGGAGGGATGTTTTCTCAAGGGGTTTGCAAAATCCTGCTCTGAGTGCTGTAGCAAGCTCAGAAGAAGGTCACTTGCTCAGGTTACTTTGTTCTGAGGTGATCTCAAATGTGAAACCAAGGACTGTACCTACAGGAGATGGCTGGGGTGCTTGTCCCTTCCCTTTCTATATAGTTGTGCATGTACATGCATTCAGGTTTCATGATACTTTGCAGTGTCACTTTGTCAGTCACTTTGGCCAAGTTATAGGATCTTCTCTAGGCAAGAACCCAGGCTGAATAGTGGGAGTTAGAGAGAAAAGACCCAGTCTGGATTTAGCTGTGCCTTTGTAGGCAAGGAATGGCGTGTCAGGCTTGAACACGCTTAAGCCCCTTGTGTTCACATCATTAATTGTGACTGAGATGACTCTCGCCTATAGCTGTGAACCTGCACTGATCCATTAATTTGACCTCCTTTGTCCCTTGAAGTTCCTGGAAAGTTGCTGGTGTCTGTGAGAGCTGAAGCTCCCCACTTCCTCTTAATGTGCACATCAGGTTGCTTTTCTTTTGCTTTATAGTGTGCACGATAGGTAATACTCAGGGTAAGCATTCCTGCTGAAAGCAAGACAACAGGAATTCTCCTTCCCTTTCCAGGTCTACCTGCTGGATAACCCAAAGAAAAATATTGGACAAGTTGTTTGCTGATAAACTGAAAAATATGCATGTGAAAAGGCAGCTTTGAATTGTACCGAGTGTAGAAACTGCAATGGTGGAGGTGCACACTATGACTTTTTTAAAAAGATTTATCTCTTTTAGGTGTTTTTAATACCTTATTTCCTTTTGACGCTGTTGTACACACTTTCATATCTGCCTTCAGTTAGATTATCTTTGCAAATTAAGTACAAAGTAATGATATACTGGAAAAGAGAATAAATTTCCCTGGCCCACTCTTTGGGATGCTCGTTGGAGGTACAAATATAATTCCTTAAACTTTCTTGGCTTCTACTCTGTGGTGTTTACAATCTGATTTCTATGTTACTTGAACAAAAAAGTGGAAACTCTGTTCTGAGTTTGTGTAGTTCATTCCTTTTTTTTGTTTTGTTTTTTTTCCAGTACGGTAACACCAAGAGGTTCACAGATACTAGTGTGTGGAAACACAGCTTGTTACCAACTGTGTGAGCTTTCTGTCTGTAAGATCCATGTGTGCATGTACTTTTAGGGGTAGTATTACACTTTTATGTGTGGAGTTGTTTGTTTCTGGGAGGTTGGGAGAGCGTGGGAAAAGGCGTGTTACAAGGTAATAATATTTGTGGTTTTGCTAGAGGAAAGGCTTTGTCAGAAAGTACCTCTGCTGACATTTGTTGAAAGAAGTCTTTTATTCGTTTATTGTGTCCTGTTGGCACTTGAATCTCCTCCTTTGTCAGTAGCTGAAGGCAGGTGATGATGACTTCACCAGTGTCTTGTTTCTCCAGCTTTCACTGGGTGAGAAAAGTGGAGCTTCACCGTTTCATCTTCACTTGCTCGCTCCAGCCCTGTCTTCCCCTTGCGGTGTTTGTGGGTCTTGCGCAGCTGCTGCAGCAGAGATGCTGGTGCTGGCAGGGGCTGGGTGTCCCTCTGCCCTCACCTTGGGACGTCGTGCCACTGGGGTCATTCTGCACCAGAAGGAGGCTGCACAATGGACTTGGGCTTTCAGGAATGTCGCCTGCAGTGGGGGTGGTATGCTGTTACAGATTTATTAATTTTGGCTGGTCTTTGAAATGGCAATGTAGAAACACTGAAATGGAAACGTCCAAGACCTGAGCTGCAAATAGCTGGAGGGAGGAAGAGTGTTTGGGAAGTGCTGTTATATACTTATTTTCTTTATATTTTTCTTTAGGCACTTGCTGTTAGCTCTTGTCAGGAAGTATATCCTGAATCTACAGGGTCCTCTGATCATTCATAAAACCTAGGATGATTTTTTTTTTTTTTCCTACTGACTTCTGCAGAAAGGCAAATGGTGGTGATCTGAGACTTGCTGGTATTCAAGTTTAAAGTGGTGGTGTGGCATGGCATGCTGTCATATGCCACCTGATTGCAAATGCTGAGAGGTCTCAGCTGTTCTGTAGCACAGTCTTACGGGAAAAATATGAAAATATGGGGGAAAGTACGTGGCTTGAAGTGCGGGATGAGGAGCTAGCTCTTTTTTGCTGGGAATGTCTCAGAAAGGAAGTTTAAGTTTAAACAAGCAAAGAAGAGCATGAAGGAACCCGAAACCTCAGGCTGGTCTCACACTACAGAATGTATTTGATGCAAATTCGATTTCTGTCTTGAAGCAACTCAAATGATATTTTAGCAGCTGGCACCAATTGACTATCTCCCGGAATTGGCATGATGACAGCAATCAAACTGAATTTATTGCTTTGGGTTTGATTCTTCTTCCGGACTCTTCCCATTCTCAGAAATGTAATCTAGAATGTGTTCCCACAGGAATGATAGCTTCAGGCCTCCTTTACCAGCCGTGACAGAGCACAGTCCTAGTGCAGGATGCAGACAGGTGGACTGGAGTATTGAGCAGCCAGATTGTCCATTCCTGTTGAGAGCAGGAAGATTATGGATTGCTAAAGGGAGGAGCAAGATTATTTTTTTTTTTCTTTATGACACAGTTTCTCATCAAACAGAGATGAATCACAACTAAGTGTTAGTTTTGTTGCTGCTTCTTTTTACTGCATTTCAGAAAGAATCTGCATTCCCATTGTGGTGGCTGAACTTTGAGGCTGCTAAAAGTTCCCCCCCTTACTCTTTTTCCTTCTTCAGGCAGGTGTAATAAATAAAAATGGAGCTTTAGCCACAGGACCTCAGTATAGCTGCAGTTTGGTAAAGTAAGCCAGTAAACACTGCAGTGAGTGTGCTCCTTTGCACATGAAACCGTACTGAAACAGTGCTTTGTTTCTAATGTTGTTGAATAAAGTATGGAAGAATTAACTTTTCCCACCTAATTTTCTGGTAGGTGTGAAATTAATCGCTTTCACTGATTAATCTTGGTTTGATTTATTTCAGCTGCTGTATTGTCCACTTTTTCCACTAGTTTTTAATGCTGTCTTCTGCTTGACAGGAGAAGGAATTACCTGAAATATGTGTGGTTTTGCTGATGTTTGTTCCTAGAGCAATAATTGCTAGGGCGGAGGGGCACAGCTCTTTCAGCCCTCCCAGTCACCAGTCCTTAGAGGAGCTTGTGGCAAGACTTGGGCTGGAAAGCGTGTGTGCATGGCAGCTGCCTGCAGCAGAAACAAAACCCCTGTCCGCCTCTCTTGGGAGCAGGAGTCAGTCAGGGCATCGCAGCTATGGCCGTAGCCGGGAGGGTTTTGCGCTGTGCTGCCCATGCAGGGCGCAGTGTTGGCACCTGACACCTACCGTCGTCTCCTGCTCCCTGGTTCAAATTCGGCCCTTGCCCCACTTGCTTGGGATCATCTCCTTTTCAGGTTTATTGCAGGTGTCCTGCTCCAGACTGCCTTTGCAAGTGTACCTCAGCTCTGCACAGACAGGTCTCCCTCTGCCTCCCTGGCAGCCCCTTCTCAGCACAGTTTCCCAATAGACTGACTAGGCACAGTGACCTTTTTCTGAATTTTTGTTGTTGCTGTTGTTATGTAAGTGTTCTCACTTGACAGCTCTAGACTACTGCAGTTTGTAGATGTCCTGTGCTGTCTGTGTGTCTGAAAATGTTCTCCTCCAGGCATTGGGTACTCTTGGAGGAGAAAGACATGGTGAGGAAAAATCTCCTGCAAAGCACCTGTGTGTGTAGAAAACTGGAACTGATTCCCTGGAGAAGAATGGAGCCCAGAAGTTAGATCTTACATTATTTATTCATCTCTGCCACCACATCTTTGGGGTAACAGGCTGAAGCGGTCAGATAATGAAAGGATTTTCTTACAAAAGAGTAAGAAATGCAGAGCAATATAAAACTAGACATATTCCCCACCCTGCTGGAGCTCTCCAGGTTTTCCTGACATAAAGCTGTCTGTGTTATGTTTTTTATTTCTGTTGGGTACAGCTTTCTTTTACATCACGTTATCCTGCTCATCTGCTGAAGTTTGATGCATTTAGAACATTCAGACCAAACTGTCATGCTGTCTTCTGTACTCAGGTGGGCTTGTTTTTGTTTTAACCTGCACAGGTAGAAATTGTTACAGCTGTGACGTTATTAATTGTGCATGGCTGCTTCTGTCCATCCGTTGGGCATGAGCAGTCCTGGCCCAGTGAATGGACTGCAGGTTTGTATAAAATGAAGCAGTTGCATCTTTGCAGGTCCTTAACTCTCACAAATGATGCTAACACAATCATTCTTGTTTTCGATTGAAGTAAATCCGTAGATAAATCAAAACCCACCCAAAGAAATCCCAGTTCTCTGAACAGGCCATTTCTTATCAGATGTATGCTGAAGAAACCTGGTATAAGCATTACTAGAATGACACTTAACGCAGTATTTGCAGAGCAATAAAGCTAAAGGTAATTGGGTTAAATGCAATGTCACATGCTGAACCAAGGTGCAGAAATCTCGTCATATAAAGGACTAATGAAGAGAAATAGATATTCACACTTTAGTTTGTGCATCAAAGTTTTCTCCTCCTGTTCTTAAGTACCATCTCCTTAAGCATTTACATTTTAAGTATTGCTACAAATAAGCTACATAGACTGCACTCTTCTGTCTGTGTGGATACTCATTGCTTCAGATTGTAGAAAGAGGAATTGTCCAAATAGCAAGATTCTCTTTTTTTGGCTGGAAAACAGCAAATGAATATTAGATGAGTGTTCGTAATATCCTGTACTTAAGTTTTAAGCATCAGCTATTGTTCAGGGCTAGACAGCTCTGTAACACAGCAGGAAAAGAGCTTAATGAAATACGGTATTTGGAAGCAGGAGGTAGATGAATTCAGACTTGAAACAGCGGTGCAAAATTTTAACAGGAAGGATAACTGGTATTTGGAGTAACTTCTGTGGGTATATGGCTTTATTTATCACCTGAAGTCTTAAGCATGAACTCTTAGGTTTTTCTAAAGGATATAGGGCGTTTTAGGCAAGTTACAGTTGAATTTTGTAATTTGTGAAAGGTGGGAAATAGACGTAATGTCCCAGGCGTGGGATCCAGTAAGGTAGGTCAGGAGGTGTCAGTGTGTTTCTGTTAGCTACCCGGTGCACTTCCACCATGCTTTCAGAATAAACACTTTCACTCTACAGATGGCTTGCAGGAATAATTTGATCTCTTGGCCAGAGGGAAGAGAAATTATTTGCTTTTCAAGCTCCTGTAAGGCATGGATCTGAACGCATGTCTTCTTTTCATCGTTATTCAAATACAGTTAAGAATACTTTGCATTTTTAAGGTCTGATGAGTCCCTGTATAACAGATGTCTTAAAGCACTGCCTTTGACTGCAGAAAGTTTTATATCTCCTAGTGGGAATAACCTTTGTTAGACCAGAGAAAAGTAGAAAAATTGCAGTTCTGTGTTTATTCCTTATGCATTTAGGTACCTGTACTGTGCCAAAGGGCAATGAAGAGACATTAAAAGAGGCTGCCTTTGGTGATGGGGGGGGCTCTTTTCAGGTCACATGTTGGGCTGTGTTCTGGTGCTACCTGCAACGGGACGGGTGATCCTGCAGGAGTGGGACCCGGAGCAAGGAACCCACCCAGCCTAACCTTTCGCTGCTCCCGGTGTGGTGGCTGGCTGCAGGCTGGAGTGTACTTTCTCTCTGCGAGTTGTGCTTGAGTTTGCCTGTTTTGTTGCCCTGGAGACAGAAGAGTGTGGTATGCTTTCCCCCTGACCAGAAATAGTTTCCTGTACCTTGTGACCAGAGCGCTGTACTCCTCCTCTGGTCCCCAGCCAGGCTGGGTGGTGCTGGAGGGATGGGGTGTGGGGTGATGACCTCTTGTCACAAGTTCTGGTGTGGCTGCTGCCCATGATCTGCTCCCTGTCTGCTCCCCTCCCTCTGCACGATGGTGTTGGATTGCAGGGGAGCAATTGCTCTTGATTTACATCTCCCATGGCATTTTGATGGTTATGTCATTTTGTTTGAGCCTTACTTCTGTCAGCTGTCTGTCCTGGCTGTCAGGACTCAGTGGCTGAGTAGCACGTGGTGAGCTCTTACCTCTCCTTCCCCCTTTGCTCAGCTGTTTTGCTGTCTGCTTCCCTGTGTCCTTGTACTCGGGAACAGATTCTCAGCAAGTGTAACTGCTCACGAGGGCAACGTGATCCGGCTGGGTGAAGGATCCCCTTCTGTAGGAGTTGCAAGTAGAGCTGGGAGGGTAAGTGGGGAATTTGCAAAACCCATGTGTGTAAGCAGCTATGGATAGTTTATCTTAAACTGTTGTCCTGCTGTGAGAATCTGGCCCAAGTGCAGAGTATGCGGTGCAGTCCGTTACCTTGCAACTGTGTTTTGCAAAACTTTATTTGTGAGAGATGCTGCTAAAAGGGAAGGGACGGCACCCCCACCCCTCCCCAGCAATACAGGCAAGAAAGTGCTTGCACTGCACCAAGGCCTCGGGAGTATGGAAGCTCTCCAGGCTTTCTTGCTGCCTGATACTTTATTGGAGTCATTCTGGCATAGAACTGTAAAATATATGCAACAACAACAATAATTTCCAGGACCGAGAAGGAAGGAGAGATGAAAGGAGTAATTTACCTTCCCCCATCCCTGAAGAGTAGCAGATGAGGATGTAAGCACATCTCAGCCCTATAAAATATTAATTGCGACATTTTCTACAGTTCAGCAGTGGGAAAGAAGACAAAAATCCTGCAGTGCCCTGAGCTGCTATTCCCAGTCCAGTAAAGTGTTCTAAGCTGAGATCTGGCTTGGTCTTCATCCTCTGCTCAGGGGAAAGAGAACAGTTGCCCAAAGCCTTCCTTCACAAAGGGAAGACCACACAGTGGCCATGGAGCTGCACTGGCTGCTCTCAGGCAGAGCCGTGTGGCTTCGTTCAAGTAGATCTCTAGTGGGGTTCATATGATCAGAGAATACTGCATTCCCACCACTGATCTGGTAGCTCAACCAGCCAAGGGTCCTTCTCACTCCTGTGGAGAAGACTTATGTGTCCCAGGGGATGTAGACAAGGTGTGTTTTCAAGTCTGTGTGCTGAAGATCTGCTACAGAATAAATGTGAGGAGCGGGCAGGGACTGCTGCTTCCCTTTGCTGTGTTCTCTTGATGGCTGAACTGGGAAGGAAGGGCAGTCCTCAATTTTGGCCTCTTTCTAGACATCTGCATCCTCCAAATTCTAGAGTTTAACAACTGCCAGGACTGCCTAAAAGATTTGCCTCCTTCCATGAATCTGTGCTTGTCCAGTGTGAGCATTTCACCTGGGAGGATGAGGGCTTTGTAGTGAAAGTTCAGGACTCAGTCATTGCTGTAGTGAAAAACCTCCTGTCAGTGGCTGGCCCTCTGCTTCTTGGCTGAGATGGGCAGAGCTGCTCTAGTTCCCTCTCCTTTCCTTGTACTCACACGTTACATTTATAGGGAGGAGAAAACATTTTTTTAGTCTCCTTGATATATATATTTTTTTAACCCAGATGACAGTTGTGCCCAGACTGATATTGCCTTTGGGCTGGAATAAGCATACTTAGCATTTGGGCAGGACTTCACGCCTGGAGATCTCAAAGTGCTTGATCAGCATTTCACCAGCGAGTCCGTCCATGGGTACTTGAAGTACAGTTACCTTTATGGTTCACTGGAGCTGGCAGAGTTCCCTCCTTCATGTGATAGCTGTGCAGTAGCAGGAGCTGCGTATTTCTCCCTCCTACTCTGCCCTTCTTCCCTGGTGTTTCTTTGGAGTAGAAGCAAGTCCTTTTCCCATTTCATGTGGGCTGTTTGTTCAGAGACTCTTCCTCGTCCTCTCCAGCCTTGGAGAAGGTGGTAAGTCTCAGAAGGGATGTCACTGGAAGTCACTTTGCATATTTGTGAGGCTGATGGAAGAGCAGTCGGTGTCTTGGCCTCTGCTGCTACCCACTTTGAATCTGAGGAGTGAGTATCAGTTTAGTGCCAGCTCTGTAGCAGGAGCAGAGGTCCTCCAGCAGCCTCGGCTGCACAGCCCTTGCCTGAAACAGTTGCAAGGTTTTGTGAGGGAGTTGTGTTCCAGCAATTCCCAGCCCTCTGGATATCTGCTGGTCACTGTGTTCCTTTCTCTGTTGAATATGAACAAGAGCCTAGTTCAGAGTTGTGGTGCTTAACACGTTGTTTCTTATTTTCTTTCAGATCACCAGAAACTGGAACGTGAAGCTCGAATCTGCCGGCTTCTAAAGCATCCAAATATTGGTAAACCTCCTTGGGCTCAGAGGGATGGGGGTGAGAGAGGAGTAATGTGTCTCATCCAGTGTGCTGTAGGAGAGCAGATATATTCTGAATGTTAACAACAACTCATCAAATTTGCCTATTGAAATCACTTCAGTTTCTCTCTTTGACAAATTCTGTGCATGACCCTGTCCCATTCCTTATCATCCTGGCCTGATGTTCACTGAGATGTGCTGTGAGCCAGTCTGCTCACCCACACAGAGGTGTCCTGACTCCTTGGGTGATGCATGACTCGTGTCTGCTCATCTGACGTTCTGCGATGGAGTAACCTGTTGTGTTTGTTTTCCCCATACCTGTCTTCTGTCACTTTTTGATGTATCTTTAAATGCTGTTTTCAGTTACATGACCAAAGTTAAAGGAGGCTGGGATGATAAGTCAGCTCTTCTCATTACAATGGCTGCTTTAAAAACAAGAGGCCAAATCCAGATTGCTCATTTTGTCAGGAAAAAAAGAAAAGAAAAGAAAAAAATATGAGTAAAGGGAATAGTTTTGTCTAGAAATACAGGAAGAGGCAAAATAAGGCATGTCTTCAAACTGAAAGTACTTTATTTACTGAACTGTGGAGAGAGGGCATGGATTTTTATCAAGCTCCAAAGCACCATGGAAGTTTGTCGTAAGTTTTCTTTTAGAGAAATTTCAAATTGCTGGAAGTTGCTTTGAGAAAAAAATTTGGACGATTAATAATCCCCTTTTTGGGATATTTAAATAAATAAAACCTATAGGATCCTAGCTAAGGTCTAATTGGAGTTAATTTATTTCAGAAAACATTAAGAAATACCAAACTGCCACCTTCAACCAAACCACTGTTAAATATCCCTGTCTGGGAAACCTCTGATGCATTACTCTGTCTTCCTTTTGTGTAGCCCCATCGGTGTAGATGATAACATTTTAAGGGCACCTGTCTGGTCTCCTGACATTCAGCTTTGTAATCATTTGCTCCTATTCTCTGAAAACCTGGGAGAGAAAAGATGTCTTGTGGAACAGCATATGTAGCCTATTCCATATGTGATGAAGAAGCAATTTCCACAATCTCATGACCTCACAACATGCAAAGCACCTTAGTAGCAGCTTTTCAGCAGAAAGAGCTTTGCACCTGAGTGTAATTGTGGAATATGGCGTGAGGAGAGGAGCAGTGGCCACCTTCTACAGTAATTTGCACTGATGAATATATTGGCTGGTAAATTTATTCCTTGGCAATATTCAGAATGACTAAAGCTCATATTAGCTAGTTAGCAAACTTCATTTGCCCCATAAGACTTTTGCACTTAGTTTAGTAGGTGATGTCACTTTTTATTTTGGCCTTAACTTCACTTTCGTCATCCCTCCTTTGTATCATTTCTTACGTAGTTTCTTGCCAGGCCTCTCAGAGTAAATCATATACAGAAGAGGAAAACCATTTTTATAAGTAAACCGTCCTGAAAACAGAAACATATCACATTTCTGCTTCAATTCTACAGCTTGTTCCTCGTCTATAATGAGTGGCAATGCTTGTCTCCTGTTGTATTGTGGTTTGGAAAAGACAGTTTGGGGGAATGTCAGTGGTTCTTGCATTTCTTGTCTTCCTAGAAAGAACAGTTTTTCTTTTAAGATAAAGAGACTAGTCATTCTAAACTCAACAAGTGGTCACAAATAGCAATATAGGAATCAAGCTTTATGACTACAACACACGATCAAAATGTGTTGAGTAAGACCTTGGGAAGTCATGTGGTCCCTTCAGCAGTCCTGTGAAAACCTTTCATTCCGGGCGGGTTCCAGGCATGTGTGTTCTTGAAAACCTTTAATGCTTCCACAGCCCCTAGTGGCAATCTTTCAAATGTTTAAATGTTCTGTCAGTTAGACGTTAGAAAAAACATACTTTGCTGCTATCTTAGCTTGTTGTTTCTAGTTCTGTGTGGAGTATATGTGGAAAGTAGTTTTTCTTTCTTGTAACAATCTTTTACATATTTAAAGACTGTTATCATGTCTTTTTTTAGTTTTCTTTTTCTTCAGACTAAACAAACCCTGTTCTTTCAATCTTTTCTAATACGTCATGTTTTCTAGACTTCCAGTCTCTCTATTTATTTTTTTTTTAACCCCTTGACTCTATCCATTTGCTTCATATCTTTCTAGAAATGTGATGCCCTAAACCAGATTTAAGATTCTAACTGAAGCCATGTCCGTGCTGACTAGAACTATTTCACCTGTTCTACCAAAGATACTCTTGTTTTGTACATCGATCTGTGAAACTTGCCATTTAAATACACTGTTGTTGCACGTTTGTTTTCTGACACACTGTTGCTCCAGAATACTTTCTGCAGAACTTCTGGCAAGAAAATAATTTTTCCATCTTGTACAGATGAGGATTCCTATCGAAGTGCACATTACATTTGTCTTTATTAAAACAAATAGGAAGAAATCCGCTCTGTGGGTTCCCCCCCCAAATTTGTCAAGAGCATTTTGATTTATCTTCTGATAGTATAATAGGGTTGCAACTCCCCCCACAGTAACGTGATCATTAACAACAATGCCATATATTGCATAATACAAATGATTACTAACACTGTTGAATACTGTTGGAGTCTGGACAAACTATTGAAGATATCACTTGATAGTTGCTCCAGTGTGACAGTGATCAATTTCAAATATGCTTTTTCAATGAGTTGTATACACCATTGTAAGCTAGTTCTGAATATACATTTTTTTTCTAAATTGCTTTTGGAAATAGCACGTAAGATGCTGTCAGAAGCCTTGCTAAAATCCAGATGCTACCTGCATTGCTGCTTCCATATTCATTGGACTTGTTATGTTGTCATAGAAGAGAAACATGTTGTTTTGACATAGCAGTAGGTTTTTTTCCTTGAAATGTGTATTAGCAGTTAGTAATCACCTAGTTACTGCCATTCTGTGTCATAAACTCTTCTGGATGAATACTTGGTGTGTTGCCTCCGTGTAAGCTATGCTAGTAACGCTGCACCAGTCCTGACGAATTCTGCAGGTTTTGTGCTTGCTATGATTTCCCCATTAAGTTTTGTTGTTACTGTATTTATTGCAAACTATGGTGCAGCATGTCCTGCTTTTCTACAGTATCCTGAGCCTCTAGTGAGTCTGGGGTAGAGGATTGAAAGCTAGGACTCTGCAAGGTAAGCTGCTTTTCTCTCCTGGCTGCACACAGGGTATAAAGCAAACCTGTTGTTGAATTTGTGGTTCTCATCCATTTGATGCAAGACAGTTGATTCTGCTATGGAGATTCTGGACTGCAACACACTGACCATAATGCTGCTATTCTGATAAAATAGCAGTTACTCTAGGTACAAAACAATGGTGATATTTCCATTTGCTGTTGCTCTTTTTGAAATGACCACTTTCTGAGTTATCCTAACATGCCTTCATCAAATCTCAGCCCTAATTATAGGCTATTGCTCTGTAATTGGGTGTTTTGCATGTCTTTAGATGCACATTGTGGCCAAGGTAGTCACAGAAGCACAGAATCACAGTGGAGTAATCTTTCTAAGAGCTCAGTGTTGCAGTAAGGTTTTTTGTCTGGACAGAAGACAGTTGACTTTATGCAAATTTCTGATTTCTGACTCATGGTATGTACTATGTTCTCATTGTGAGCCATCTGTTTGAATGTGCCATTATAGCTGGTCACCTTAGGTTTTAGTTCAGTAGAGGAGGGATTTTTCCCTAACTTTCAACTACTTTTTTCCCTCCTGACAGCTTTTTACAGTATTTTTCATTTTCCAGAGAAACCTCTTACCAGCCATGCTCATCAAATACAGAAGAACTGGATGGAGATCAATCAGCGATGTGTTCACTCCATCCTGTTTTAAAGGCAAAAAAGGTGCAGCCATCACTGAGGGTATGGGAGTTTTAGAGAGAGGCAGAAGGCAACATTGTTAAAACCCCACTGTCCATACGCAGATAAAATGCCTGTGGAAGTTGGCAAGAGTCATGACTCTGTGGCCAATTCTATTTTTTGAACAATGTACCATTCCAGTAATTCACTTATCTATAAATCTTGTGGGCATATGACATGGATGTATTTGGGAACATGGAGAAGAGAAATATAGCTCTCTTCTCCCTTGGACCTGGCTTTGCAGGAAAAAAGCAAGTTTCTATAAGCATGCCGCAGAGTCCTGACCCGTCTTTTGGAGATGCTTTCCTGATTGTGCCACTGAAACTTGTGCAATGGCTAAGATAAAATAAGCTTCACCATTGCCTTTGTTGTAGAGCAAAACGTACAGGGTGTTGAATATCGACTCTTTCTTACAGGTACAGCTCTTTTGGTCTTCTGCTTACTTGCAAACTTAATTTCAGTCAGTCTATGAATTTGAGTTTTATGTCATGTAATTCATTGACTATGTAGAGATTCTCTTGTGGAGGACTCCGTTCTTTCCCATGTTTCCTGCTGCCTGTCAAATATTAGAGCAGTGTCAGAGTTGGGAACTCCAGTATCTCCTGCAAGATTGTTTAGTGCAGGTGGGAGGTTCAGCACAGTGCTGAACAATACCTTTCCTATTCTAGGACTCCTAAAGCAATATTGATGCAAAATTTTATAAAAATCCTCATTCGTAGTTTTGAAAACTCTTCTCTGGCATTCCTGTGTTCTCCTACCAGAGTTGGACTGTGGCTTGTGTAGTGCACCATGAAGTCTGCCCTTTACATGGATTTTGTCCACCATGTTTTTGGGTTTTGTCCGTGTGTTGCCCTTCTCCTAAGTTTTCTTTGTTATGCCAGTCTAAATATGTGCCTCCTCTTTGGATCTGTCATCAGATGATCTGTCCTCTTTCTTGGATATTTTTAACTCAACTGTAAAAAAGTAGTTCTTTAATAACTTTTGTTCATAGTTGAAACTGAGCACAATAACTGAACAGTTATTGTGTCCCAGCTCTTGGCAGCCTTTGCTGTGAAGAACTGCATGCACTTAGGTCTAGAATAATGAAAATATATATCTTAAGAGATGCTGGTAGTAGCCCAAGAACCAGAGCCAAATTCTGGTTTTGAATTTTGCCTTCATATCAATTGCTGAACTGCTTCAGAGTTAATTTATTTGAGGGAATTTATAGCAGTAGTGAAATGCTGCCCTCAGCATCTATCAGAGTTATTGCTTTTT
The DNA here is from genome assembly GCF_964273445.1 of Streptopelia decaocto. Taxonomy (NCBI): domain Eukaryota; kingdom Metazoa; phylum Chordata; class Aves; order Columbiformes; family Columbidae; genus Streptopelia; species Streptopelia decaocto. The sequence goes on from NC_138659.1 coordinate 50,001,569, forward strand.
CAGGTTTTTCCTACTTCGGACTTTTTCTCAAAAATACACTTGCGCTTGAATTCTTTTTATTTTAACTTCTATCTGTTGGCTTCTCTCAGGATAAACCACAATTTTGGACATGTCCTTATTTAAATTTGGGAGAAAAAGGTATAGAAATCTCCTGTGAATTAGAAGGATTTATTTTGACCCAGTTCAGTTTTATTTCTTTTGACAAGTGGTCTGTCCTCCTAGTACCTCTGTCTTGTAGGAGTGATTTTGATGGATGTGTATAAAAAAGGCCTCCAGTATCTGTGCCCTTAAATGATGGCTACGATGCAAATGGCTGCAAGGACCAAGAAACTGTGATTCTGTGTGCAGCCAGGCTGGAGAATCCTGCACCACTCATAACTAACCACCGTGGGAAACGGGATGCATTGATCATGTCTGCAGACCTAACACTGGATTTGTTGTCTTAGTGGTATCACCACAGCTTGAGATTTGCTCATTCTTCATTTTGAGATACTACTCTCGATAAGCAGGCCCTCACTTTTCCCCCCCTTCCTGCCACTTGGAATGTTTTCCTACCACCTTTTCCTTAACAAGAGATTTGAATTGCTTCCTTAGTGAACAAGAAAAAACTGTAGGCTGTATTTTGCTGTAAACAGCAGATTTCCTTGTTTTTATTTAGCTGCAGACATCCAGACTGCCTTTGCAATTGGGACAGAAAGGATGTTATGTGTGAAGAATAGTGAAAATGCTGGGGATTCTCCAGTGGTTTGGCCACGCTTTCTGCCCTGTGGAAGCTCAGTGATTGCCAAGTGGGGGGCTCCCGTGCCAGCTGCTGCCCTGGGATTTCTGCTGCTGGAGAACGGCTCCTTTTCTTGAGTGCAACTGGTGTGGAGAGAAGATGGTGTGAGGAAGGGAGAGGATGAGGATAGCAAGAGATAGTCTTTACAGCTTTCTCAGTTACTCAGCAGCTTTTCCTTGGAAGTGTCATGGGGCTATCTGAGAAAATAGCAAAGTGCTGTGCTTGCTAAGAGGTCAAACAATTATGTTCTTGGCCTTACGCCTTTAACCTGCTCTCCTCTTCTTTTCCCTGCAAAACAAACAAACAAAACAAAACAACAACAAAACCACCACAACACCAAACGCTCAAAAAAACACCAAGCAGAATATCAGCTAGAGTGCATTCCAGCTGGAAAGTTTGAACGTTTGAGTGGCGAGTTACCACTTATTCTTTCAGGTGCCTGCGCTGTTGGGGATTTAGGTGAGTGCCCATGCATGTCTGGCTGAGAGGAGGCTCCACAAAACCCCAAGCAGTCAAGCTTTTTATTTCTCATTCTGATTTTCCCAGTTACTTCTTTCAATAACTATTGTTTGTTTACTTACCTCTTCTTGTTTTCTTTTTCTGCCTCCTCTTCCAATAGCTTTTCCTGTAGTTTTAAGAAAAATGTTTCTCTATTATCCCCCTCAATTTGGGAATGGAGTAACAATTGCATTTTCTTCCTTGCCAGGGGATATATTTATTCTGTATGTCTTTGAGGTCTGTACTAGAGAGGTATTTGGATTCCATTATTCATCTGTTTAGCTGCAAGATTTATCTGTATGCAAGCAATCCCTTATAAAAAAAATAAGTAGTGGGATGATGGCCAGATTCAGTGCACTTAAACTCAGAGGTACTGCAAAAGCCAGAGGAGGAGGAGGATTCCTGCTTCCCTCACCCCCGTTGGAATAGCACAGAGGAATTGGAAGAGCCTCCTTTGGCATTCCCCCTGCCTGAGCACTCAGCAGAAGGGAGGGACGACTGCGCTCTGGTGACATCGTGCAAGTGACAGCCTGCCTTTTGAGCAGCGCTTGCCTCTGTGGTGAGCTTTCATGGCTGTCCTGGGCAAGGAGAGAAAGGGGTTGTGAAAATGGGGTTAATACAGCCAGGCAGGCTGCATGGGCAGGACCTCAACAGCAAAGGCTCATTCATCCCTGATGGCAGAAATCTGTGTAGCAAAGTTGCAGAGCCTATATGACAGACCTAAAATTTGTCATGGCCTCTGCCTTCATTAATTCTGATGAGATGGGTATTCTCTGTATATTTGAGTTACCAAAAAAGGTGGATTGTTATTATTTTTTAGGAAAAACTCTTGTATAATATTATTCATTATCAAAAGTACTTTGCTTATCTGGTATGTGGATAATCGGAAATTATTAAAAACAATTCTGCATGGTCATGCTTGCACTTTTATCAGGAGAGTAGGAAATATTCTTGCTAATGCACTCTTTTGGCTCATGTAATGTTTAAGTAGGGCATACTAAATGTTACGTATCGTGCTGAACTTCAGGCTTTCAATACAAACATGGCAAAATCAAAAGAAAAATAACATTTAGTTGGCACTGAAATGTTTTAAAAATACTTTGTGTTTTTTGTTGTTTTACTTTTACTTTTTACCTCTGCAGAAGGACAAATTTCTTAACAGGAAGGATACTGTTCTCCCTACAACCTCTTTCCAGACAGCGAGTTGCTGTACATAAGGGAATTTCCCCTGACCTGGCACCATGTGTAGCAGAAAGGGCACTTGTTTAACCTCAGTTTTTAGGGCTGGAGTGTTAAAAAGGCTACAGTGAGAAGAATGCTGAGGAAAAAAAAAAAAGGAGGAAAAAAACCCCAAGCCCCCACAAACACCTCTGTGTGAGTGTGTACCTCTTCATGCTCCTTTAGGCCCGTTCTTGTTCTCCTTGCAGAGCCTGCAGCAGCTGGGTTCTGCCTGAACCGGAGCAGAGTGTTAACAAGTCCTTCTTCTCTTCCATTTTCCAAAGCTTTAAAACTGCAATTGATGTAAAATGCTGTGAGCTTTGGGAGTTCCCAGCAAGCTGGTGCATATCCAGCATGCTGTAAACTCTCTGTATCCGATTTGGAGGGAGGAGGAGGGAAAGAGTCCATGTTCCTAAGGGACAGGTTAACGGTAGCGTGCCATGTCCTGTTAGCTAACTGTCCTGCTGCTGGTAGTTACGGCACTAACAAAGCTGGTCATTAGCTGCTGGAACAGATGATTTCTAGAGGATTATTTGCATTACACAATTTAATGATTTTTAATAGCAAATTTTTAATTAAAAGGAGAGTCCTTTTGGAATCAGCCGGAGCAGCTGCAGCTGAATGCTGTGTATTTAATGTAATTAGAGAAACAGCTGGGGTGGGAGCTGAGCACCCAGCGCACAGGCAGTCACAGGTTGGTGGTGGTTCCTCGTGGGACAGGCATCCTGAGTGATGCGAACCATATGGGAAGCATCCTGGCCCACAGCCAGGCTTGGAGGTGGTGGGACAATTCCCATCTTGGCTCCCCAGGCTGGTGAGCAGCTGGGGAAGCAAAGAGTGGGTGGTAGCCATCTGCGTCAGTTCGCTTGTCACTTGTGCTGCCACAGATGATGGTGCTCAGTTTGCAGTCTGTCGAGCCATGTGTATTTGTATCTGTAGTTTCAACATCTCCTGGCACGCTGGAGAATATCTTTGGAAGAGGGCATCAGACAGGTTTTAGCCACCAGTTTTGTTCTGCTTCTTCTGACATGCACGCTCTCTCATAACTCGCCCCTTGTGGTATCTCTTACCTCCTCTCTTTCTCCGTGATAAAAGCAAATGTCTGATGTCTGGTTGGAAACTGCTGGGAAGTGAAGCTGCGGCTGTTTCTAATGAGTGGCTAACCTTTAAATAGCATTGTTCAGTCCAGAAGATCCCAAGCACTTTTGAGTCTGTACTATTAAGGCTGTGTGAAGGAATTACGGTGTTGAAATTGCTGTGACCCAGGAGGCAACCAGAAATCTCTGTTGCCTTGTATTGGCTCTGCTGCAGGTACAGCAACACAGGCAACTTAATTTGAGAGGCTCAAATATTAAACAATCACGCAATGTGTATTGGTGCAAAGGTAGCTGGTTAATAATGTCCTTTACTTTCCCGTGATATCCAAATGCTTTACACTTAGGAACACCAGTCAACCTGGCCTTAGCAGATAAGATTACCCTATCCTGTAGCTTAAACGCTGCCCCCAAGCACAGGTGAAGACCATTGCTATGGAGGAGCAATCATACTTCAGCCCATGTTACCTTTTCCTACGTAGAGGTGAGTAATTGCAAAGTAAAGATAGTGGCAACTGTCCTGTGAAATTCTTCTTCTGCTTGTGTACTTGCCTTTTGCTGTGACTTTCAGTAACTACTTTGCTTGTAGAGACCTGCTTGCAGCAGGTTGCCAGAAATCACCCTGTGTTACAAAAGTCTGACTGCCCCAACGATGGGCTGAGCCCTTGGGCAGCCCTGCACCACTGTTTGCTGTGGACGTGGGACACAGGGAGGTCATCCTGGGAGGTTATGTAGCAGGCCTAAATGCTCCTGGTCTGTTACTCTTGAGATATGAGTAAAAACCTGATAATACTCATCACACTGGCAGAGAGAAGGGCAGATGTGGGTCAAATCTAGGCTAGGTGTAGTCTGTGTTTGTGACCCCAGTATCAGTTGACCTTTTACATGTGACCCTTTAATAATCTGATGCCTGTTGCTTTCCAGTGTCTTTACGTTCCTGTAGTTCAAGTAGACTTTTATAAAAATTACAAGCTCTTTTCTGATTTCTTCATGATTCCCTCCAACTTTTGCATTCACAGAGTCTTGCTTTGGTTGACTCAGCAGCAGTTTGCATTGGTTATTAGGCTGATATTTGTTATGAGGGAGATTTTTTCCTCTTGTGCTCAGTTGCTTCGTATCACACTCAGGCATCAGAGAGCTGCAGCTGCCTCTACAGGGTCACTTTACTCAGGCAGGCAATGCAAACCACTTAGCATGACTATTACTGTATTGCTGTTTCTCACTAAAATGCTTAATTCTCTGTAGTTAATATCATAATTTGTTTCTTCATGAAATAAAAACTGTATGTGCCTGAGGATTTTGAAACATTTTGAAGTATCAGTTTTAAATTTTCTTCTTGAGACAAAATTTCCAGTGAGACCCTGAAGACAACAGGCAAAGTATATATACACAGCAGATGTCCTTAGAAAGTGTTTGAAGTCGTGGTACCCAGCTGCTGTTAGGTTCAGTAACTGCCACATCTTCCCTTGAGCTACTCACTTTGGTATCAGGCTCTTTGCAAATGCTCTGGATTGCATTATGGCCTCAGACCTGACGTATGCACCCACCCAAGACAAAAAGTAATTGTGTAACTTGCATCAGGTGGTGCTGAAGATCTGGGGTTTTGGGGAAAGGGAATGGTTTGGTCTTGCTGTTTTTTCTGTTATTTTTCAAAAAGGTGAGATACTTTGTGGGAGATACTTCCTGTACAGGTAAGACCAGTTTACATACACTGAGGCTGGGGAGGTGACTGAGGGAAGGAAAGGATGCTTAAGCCAGGTAGCTAGGTTGGGCCTTGCGTGTAGTGATGCAGCACAGCTCTTGAACTATGCAGAGTTACGGGTGTTCGTTTAAAATCAGGGTGACAGTTTTAAGCATCAGTCTATCATTACCGTCGGTGGAGTACTACTGCAATACCAGATTCAGGACTGTGTCTTGCTGAAGACATTGTTTCATCAAGATACTGTGCTGAAACCGCTGCTTATTTTTCCCAGAATCTGTGTGCTTCTTGGAGATATCCAAGTGGTGATGCACACTTTCTGCTGACTGACCAGATGGAATTCTTGCAGAAGATGATGTTTCTGCTGAACAGTCTGTAACTGATTCTGCCCCTTTGAATAGCATTTGTTCTGGTGTTGCTTACTAGTGCTGTGGTTTTTTATTTATTATTTCTGAAATTATCTGTAAGACTTGACAGTCTTACAAAATGAGGTGTACTTGTAAACTCTGCCAGTCCTCTGTTCTTTGTGTGGATGGGACTTTTTCCTGTGCTCTGACTAAAACCTTGGGTAAAGTCTTTCGCCATATCCTGTAACTGATTTAGTGCCTCGTTGTCTGACTTGCTTCTGTTTTCTTTCTTCCTCCCCTCTTTTCATCTGTTCTTGCTAACCATTATAGTAAGTGCTCTCTCATCCATCAGAGACCTTTGACGTGGGAACAGTCATCAGGTGACCCTGAGCGTGCGTGGTGTTGGCAGGGACTGATTTCCTATGTCTGTAAGAATCCTCTGTTCAAAGTGTTTGGCTAGGAAGGAAATATGGTTTGAATTGCTGCTTCTGGGTGATGGAATCAGTTAATACAAATAATATACTTCATCTTCTGGTGAATAGAGTGAGATCAGGTTCCTTGGCAATTACTGACTCTCTTGTAGTTTGGTCCTCTTTTGGAAGACCCTGTGTTGCTGTTGTGCAGCTTCCCTCTTGCTGTGACTTCAAGCTCTTTTTGTGATGTGTGCATTTGTCTAGTCTGCTGCACTAGACATAGGTACCACTGCTCCCCTCACAAGAGGGGAAAAAAAAGGTTCTGTAATATTTTTGAAGAACAGGTTCACTGGATGAATACTTTTATTTTTAATTCTCCATTTTCTTATAATGGATAGTCAGTTTTTGTGAATCCTTTACCCTCCAGCATCTACATATGATTATATTTTTCACCCTCTCGTTTCAACAGGTTACACAGGTAAGAGCAGCCTGTGTGGGCTCTGTTCAACTGCTTAGTTGATGCTGAGCCTATGGTAGCAAAGGAGATGTTAGATGGTGTGCCAGGACCAGCAGACTGGGGAACAAATGGGATCTCTTTTTCATTGGAAAATGTCTGAAACAGAGGACTGCCCAGCACTCAGGTTCCTGTTACCAACTCTTGGAACTGGCTATTTGAGAACCCGTGTCTTGTCTTCAGGTGGAGGGCACTCACATAGGACATCTTTAAAGCAAAGAGGGCTCTATAATGCCTGAAAGGTGGAGGTATCAGATGGTATTTGATGTTTGTGTATTTTTATGAAGAATGTTAACACAATGTGGGTCGTATTTATGAACAGAAGTGGAGAGAAGGCCAAGAAACTTTAAAAATGCTTTTATTCTTGACACTGAGCTAAAGCTGGTGGAGTTACATTTGTATATATGCCATTTTGTGGGCTGGCTGAATGGTTTTGGAAAAGGCAGATCGTGTTTTTAAGCCGCCAGTCCCTGGTGGTTAGCACCATATGAAAGAGCAGAGCATTTTAGCCTGGGTTGTCAGCAGAGTGAACCATGGCATGGGAGCTACCGTTTGCAGCATCCGTGCTGGTCAGAAGGCCACTCTTGCGGCTCCACGGAGGGTGGGTGAACAGAACGTCAGGGTGAAAGGGCGCTGGGTGCTCTTGCTGCTCTGCTACTGGGTATTGCTTTTGTCTCTTCCCATCAGCATCAATATGAAGCAGGTGTGGGCTGGAATTGAAAATCACAGGCGTTTCAGTATATTCAGACTTTTCTTAATGCTTTCTGACTCCCATCATTGCTACCCCCAACAACACATTAAGCCTAACGTTTTGAGCCGTTGCTGATTATGCCCAGGCAGGGTGGTGGTGCCCACTGTTGTCTTTCCTATAGCTTTTCTGGGTTTTGCTGTTCTACTGTTACTCCCTGAGCTTTGTTACCTAAGTAGATTAAATCCTGGGCAGATTTTGTTCCAGTATTGCCCTGGGTTGTCACGAGGAAGCATCTCCCTTGTTAAGTTAATGACCTGTGTCCTGCCTCCAAGGCCTTCTTTTGCTGTGCAGCCCTAGGGTGATGTACAGCGTCAGTATTTATGAACTGTCTCTGTCCTCCTGTCATGGTTCCTCACCTAAGGATGCAAATAATGATTTACTGTCCTTGAAGGCTCTTTCCGCTGCCCCTGCCAGTCTCTGCCACCTGAATTGCTACTTCCTTCCCTTTTCATAATGTATCTGACAAAACTGCTTTCCTCAGGACGAAGAAATAGCACCAGTCAGCTCATTTATGTTTTATTTTCTGATGTAACTTGCTGCCCACTTCTTTGCATCAAAATGTATTGTTCATTATTTCTCAATATCTACCTGCAGACATGTTTGCTGCTCCCATTTCATGGCTGCTTCTCCAAGCCTGCTGGTGGCTGTGCTCCTTTCATTCATGCTGCTCTCCATTCTGCTTGTTGTTTCTTGCAGCACTTCAGTGACCTTTCAGGTGCCAGAGGAAGGAGAATACTTCTTCGTGCACACAAAGCATCACCAGACATGACCTTATTAGCACGTCCAGCTTTTCTTGAAGTTTCTTCATCTGTTTCCTCTTCATAAGGTCCCTTTACAGACTTCTGCCCATGCCCTGGGCCTCAGCTCTTGTTCATGAGCCTGTCTTCTCTGTTCACCTCAAACAGTCTTGTGCAATGGAGAGAAAACTGCCATGCACTGGAAATCCAAGTGTTGGTTTCAACTAGCTGCTGTCTTGTTTCCAGTCTTGAATGGAAGTCTTTTCCCCAAGGAAATATCCTTCTTCTTACTTGTGTTTTTGTAATGCCACCTCTGCTGCTTTCTGACAAGTGCTCAGGAGGCCAGTTTTCTTGTAAACACAAAGTTGTATTGTAATGAAGTTATTACAAAGCCAACTAAAACTGCTTCCTTGGAAGAATATTTTTTTTTTTTTTCAGAGAATGATACAAGGAACATAGTTATTAAAGGTGATGTGTCTCTGTTTTCATGCTGTAGGAACAGCATGTTGTGCTTGAAACACCTGCTGCCTTGTACTCTGACTGTATTTGCTTGATTACAGCACTATGCTGTGTTGAATGCTCCTCCCAAACCCCTGTGGTTAGATGCAGTAGAAATGCTAAGGAAAGGACATCAGTCAAGGGACCAGCCCAGAGAGCTTGTAAATAAAGGCAGGAAAAATGTGGGAAAGTACAGGCAGAAAGAATGAGGAAAGAATGAAATCCTTTTAGGAAGGGTACTGGCGGTGGTCTCTGTACATGTGCGCTAATCAGTTTTGAGTTTGTGTGTGTTTGCGTGCATGTGGAAGGGTGCCGCAGCAAAGGAGAGCTGCAAGGAGGATTAGAGGAGAGCACTGAGAACATTTGCAAAAGCTGTTCCATATGAGGTGGGAGCATGTGCCAAGTGCTTGTTTGAAACATTCCCAAGACGGTGATGGGAGCTGACGTCATGCGCCAATAAGAGCTGCAAACTGACCTCCCAATACTGGCAGAGAGAAAATCGTGATGTTGGGAAAAGTCAAGGCAGGTCAACTGTATTTTATGTGGAAGAGAACAGAAGACAGGGAAGAGAGGCAAAGGTACCATCAAAGTGATCAAGCAGGATAACGAGCTTTTTCTTGTAGGAATGAGAATGGTAATGTAACTTTGGTCAATACTCAATTACAAGGTGTTAGAGTGACTGAGACCCAGTCGAGTCGCAGCGAGTTGCTTTATTTGGGCGGATCAATAGAGGAAGTCTGTAGACAGTCATGTGAAGAAGACGATTTGCCCTACTTGGGGTGTGAAGGTTCAGGTATTGAGTCAGAGAGGGTTGCAAGCTTGTGACTGCAATTGGCAGGGAAAACGCTGAAGTTTTTCAGAAAGGAAGAAAAGCAAAAAGTAGGGGGTAGGTAGCAATATGCAATTAAGGGCATAGCTTCTTCTCTTGGATTAGAATTAGTACCTAGGTATCCTAGAAACATCAAAGAAATTGAGATTTTGATTCAGACCGGAGGAAATGTCACTGTGCTGGCTGCACAGATGCAATAGTTATCACCCACGTGTAACAAGGAGGGAAGGAGGGCAGAGCCCCAGAGACCCCAGAATACCGGGGAATAGTGGCCCATCATGGGGAAAGCCCAGTCCTGCAGGTTAAAGGGGACAAGGAAAAGACGAAGGTTAATTTACACAGCAGGAGCAGAACTGGTGAGGGATAGGTAAGGAAGCTGAAGGAGGATGAAATTTTGAGAAGGGGAGTGTGATCAGATATGTCTGTGGTAACAAACAGGTCAGAAAAAAAACAAGACGGGAAACTGGCTCTGAATTTTGGGTAATGGTTTGGGGTGCAAGAATGAAGTGAGAGAAAAGAAGTAAAGAGAAGGAACTTCTTGGAGCTTTACAGATGAAAGGCTGAAGGGAGATCAATAGCACTGCCATGCAGGTGGGGTTGGAATTCAGGTTTTGGGTTGGAGCCTTATTTGAAGATTCTGAAAAGGGTATGTTTTGAGAAATAAGAATGGGAGAGGAGAGATTGCAAAACGTGAGCATGGACGAAAGAGTAGGCAGATGTGAAAGGAGGGTACTGAAGTGCTAGAGAAGGAGAATGAACAGGAGGTCAAAGATATTTAGAGTTTGTTTTGATGCTGGGGAGGAGTGGGTGTGTGTGAAGGACACCCATCTGTTCCTTTGAGATAGCGGAAGGAAATAGGTCACTAAGTGAGCACACAAAGCGAAGGGCATGAGGAATTAATATACTGATTGGGTTGAGGGAGAACTTGACTGTGCGCATGGGTTTGATTTGCAAAGTGTGTCATATTGCTACATGCTCTGTAAATCTCCATTTCTTGATTATGTTTTTGCAGTGCGGCTCCACGACAGTATTTCAGAAGAAGGTTTCCATTACCTCGTCTTTGATCTGTAAGTGTCTTTCTTTGGCTTTGATGCTTCACCAGTGATACAGGCACGTGGATGGTTGCCTAAGAGTGAAATAAAAAGCACCTGCATTCATATAATTATCCCTTTCTCTTTTGAGACCTGTAGATACCTCTGGCCTGTTTGACAGAATGCATTGGCTGTGTGGTAGGGGATGGACCAGGAGGCTCCTGGCAGGAGGTGTAAGCGTGGGATGGCAAAGGATGGCTATCCTGTACAGGGAGCCTGTTTGACTCTGGGCTCTGAGGCAGCCTGGAGGGGATCAGAGGAGGGGTGTTCTGCCCAAGATTAGCATATACTAAGCTCTGTAGAGGCGCATGGGCAATTGGTGCCCAGTGTGTCAGCAGTGTCCTGTGCACTGCTGTTGAAACAGCAGCCCAAGGGCTCAGTAACGTGGATGTACCAGTGCTGTTACTGTGGTGGTGGAGCTCTGCCCTGGCTCCCCTGTGCTGCAGATCCCCACACGGGCTGTGAGAAAGGGCCACGTATGTTCTGTGCAACCTTGAGCTAGAGGTGCATGGGCTCTGTAACCTCCCTTGTTATTTTGCACTCCAGGGTTACTGGTGGGGAGCTCTTTGAGGATATTGTTGCCAGAGAATACTACAGTGAAGCAGATGCCAGGTAAGACTGTTTCCAGATCCTTCTGTGTGCGTGCCACGTGTGTTGGCAAATGGAATGAGTTTCCTGACTGCTGTTCTGTGCACGGCTTTGTTCTGACACTTGCTCCCCATCTGGACAAAACAACTCCTCTTTCGGCTGTTAGCATAAACTGTTGTCACAGGTCAGCCTGACTCACTGCAGCTCTGGCCCTTGCCGCTTGCAGACGCTGCTGTCTGTGTGCTTTTTGCTGTGAGACCCATTGCTGGCAGCTTTGTCTGCCTGACCTTTCTGGTGGGTGGTGGCAGTGTCCTTAGAGAGCTGTCCTGTGGCTGCGAGAGCACTGCCTGCTTGGCCTCTGCCCTCTCTTAGTAGGGGTTCTAGTGATGTGCCATTGCTTTTCGGCAGACCCGTACAATTTGCTTGTGTCTAGGTAATGGTTTATGGGGCAGGGGTGAGAGGGGACTTTGAAGGCTATGTTTTGGGGAAGCCCTCTCTGACTGTGAGCTGGTTGGCAGAGTGAGACACAATATGTGAGAGCAACCTTTATATTTTCATAGTAAAAACATTTAGAGTTTTGCCCTTCTTTTTCTGAGTGTGTCCACTCTCTCCCACATGTGTGCTCCTGAAATGGCCTGTGCTTGTCCCTTTGCTGTTTAAGCAGGGTGGGTGTTTTGTGCAGCAGTAGCTGAGGGTGTTCTCTGGCCTGTCTGTCATGCAGCATTTGGAATCAAAGCTGGGATTAGACAGCTCCTGTTCTGCTTTAGCAGAGCTTGAAAGTGGCCTGATGGTGTTATTTCACCCCTGCTTATTCTTCACCTGTGTTCTTATTGCATCCTGACCCTTGCTGGAGCAGAAATTAGCGGTGCTGTGAGGGGAGAGGGGTAAAAAGGGAGCAGTGGGTGCTGCTGCAGGGGAAGCTTGGTAGGTAGTACTGTGAGGAGGATCATACCAAGTGCAAGGAAGGGAAGAGTATAACCCAGTGTGTTAGTGAAGGTACTGTTGTGAAGCCTGTGGGTGCTTATTTGCTTTCCCTGTGGTACACTTATAATAAACCTCTGTCTTCTGGGCACTGCATGATGCTTTCAAATGAGACATTGTACCACGTGCTACCCTGGTGAGCTGTCTTGTCATTTCTGATGGAGCTCCTGGCAGAGAGGCCTGAGAGCCCTGTAGATGTTTTCAGTGGGGTGTACAGATGTTGTAGGCACAGCATCGCAGACAGATACACAGTCACTCAAGCCATTCCACCTTGAAGTTGGGAAGTTCTGAGGTTTTCAGTCATCATCCTTCCCCCTATCCTCCTTGCCAATGCCTGTTCCCAAAAATGGTCAAGAGCTGGCAGTGACTGTCACTGCTCAGGAAAATTATGGCAGGGTCAGGGGAAAAGGAGAACTGTCTGTTGCTCTGTGAGCCTTCCTCGGGGTGCTCAGCCCTCTGACTGTCAGCTGGCCAGGTCTCGGAGTGCCCACGAAATGACAGAGTGAAACTCCTCCCTTCCTCTCCCCATGCCGAGCTGAATTCCAGAGCAGGCTGGGAGAGCGAGGGAGCAAGGTCCGTGCCAATCTGCCGCACTTGGCTCGCCTGGGACACCTCACACTTTTGCCATTTTTGGCCAGAAAATCTCTCTCTCTCAGACTCGGCTCTGTTCTAATTATACATTTTTGTTTTGGGAGCGGGGAGATATTAATGGACTCCGACCCTGAGGTTTGTACTGCCAGCTCTGGAGGGGTGGGGGTAACAAATACACAGTGCTGTACATCCTCTCCTCTTCTTCCCCTTACCCTCTTCCCATCTTTCCCAGTAGCTGATTTCCCTTCCCTCAGATATTTCACTCATTTCAAATTTGTTCCCCTGAGATTTGCAGAATTCAACGAGGGGACTGACTGATCCTGCAGTGAAGACACAGACCCATCTGAGTTGTCCACATCTGGGTGCTTACTGCCCAGCCATAGCTGTAAAAATCCCTTCTCCATTCCACATTCACCCTTGGGAGATGAGTAAATGCTTAGTGGAAGAGATGTTTTCTACCAGAAATCTCACCCACAGATGTGTTGCACTGCCCGTATGCAACAGGTGTAAATAACATCTTTTGCCCCTGCGATTACAGCAGCAGGAGCGGCAGAGACAGGGATTTCTGTGAGCTGGGGGAGTGCAGCACGCTGCACTTAACAGGGAGTGTGTCTGCTTTTCAGATCACTAACCCCTTAAGTGGGATCTGTACTTAAAAGGCACCCAGCAAGCGGGTGTGTGCACACATTGTGTATGTAAAGCGCTTGAGATGCTGCTCTGAAAGCTTTGCGAACTGGCAGTCACCCAGGAGTCGTCATCCTGAGTTTGCCGGGGGAGGCTGCTGCTCTCTGAAAGTTTATTCTTTTCTCGGGACTAGCCCAGATGGATGTTTCCTGGAGCGACTGCGGCTTGCTTGCCCAGTCTTGGCTGCTGTTTGCAGATACTTGGGTGCTTCGGTTCTCCTGTCTGGGATGGATGCTGTTGGCTGAAGGAGCAAGTGAGATGCTTTGTGTGATGGGGAGGAAAGGAAGGAGATGATGGGAGATAGGAGAGAGGCTTTGTGGTCCTGCTATGGCTGGGATGTTTGGCATCCTGTTGCTGAGGGGGCTGATGGTGTCCAGCTGTGCCAGTATGAGCTATGTCATCCTGCGGGCATGACGAAGGGATTCAGCCTGAGGTCTTGAACTCTCTCTGGTGAAAATATAAAAGTTAGGGAAATAGTTCTGGGATGAGATGTCAAGTGTACGTGTGTGTGTGCATAACTCTGTGTGTCTCTCCCTTTATCTTGCAGCCACTGTATTCATCAGATACTGGAGAGTGTGAATCACATTCACCAGCATGATATCGTGCACAGGGACTTGAAGGTAATATTTCCTCCGTGCCACAGAGGCTGAGGAGAGCAGCCAGGGGATCACTGGAAGAGACAAGACAACAATACTGTGTTGCCAGCTGGCAGGGTTTTTTTACTTGAACTGGGCTCAGGGGTTCCTAAAGCAGAAATTTGCTCCTTAGGAGTTTTCTAGAGGGTATGTTGAACTCCTGAGGAAGTTTTCAGTCTTCATGAACCTTGTCAGTTCTCAGCGTCTCTGAGGGAGCTCCAGGATGGGGTGGTTGTGATCCTTGGAGTGCAGCAGGCTTTCGGAGAAACTTGAGTAGGACTCATTAGGATGAAGGACACTTTCTAGTTTGCCATTGGAGATATCTCTAGAGACCTGGGGCAATCTCTGTTCAATCTGCCAGGATGAGTTTGTCTGCACAGAGCATGTATATTTTTATTCTGCACTGTTGCCAAACACATGCCATTGAGCTAGGACAGATATGCACAACAAGAATTTTTCATGTCACTTCTTTCTTCTCTCATCAGTAGAAGTACTTTAAAACCAAAACTACTGGTGAGTTAAACACTGGGTGAATCAACCATTTGTCATATTATAACACATTTATAGACCCAGAGCCCCCATAGTGTAGTTACTTAAATTCCCTTCCCACATAGCACCAGCTGTACTGGGAGCTGGGCAGGCTCCAGAGTGAAGAGGTTTATGCAGGAAGGTCTACCTGCCCTGCAGCCCTCTGTCTAAAGTGGAAACAGTGATGGCCACCAGTGGTCCAGTTAAATTAATGCAGGGTGACACCTGCTGCTAGCATTGGTTTTGGTTTGTTATACAGTGCATAAAGGAAAGATATAAAAATACTTTGCAGAGAGCAAGGTAAAACCCTGTTGTAAGCTCAGTGACAGTATTCCCCCAGTGTTTTGATCTAGTAGACAGCTATTAACCCTTAGTGCTTCTGGCAAATTCCCATGCAACATTTTTGGCCTTCTGATCCAGAGCACTGTGAAAAGATGCAAGTGATTTTCTGAGGAAAGGCTGCTCTGGATTAGAGTTGACACCTGCTCTTGAGAAAGGCAGCCTCCAACCAGCACTGCTGCCCAAAGTTAGGGCCTCTATGAAAATTGGTAGTGTTTTCCAGTCCAGGATGGTTTAAGTTTTCCTTTGCATCCTATGTTCAGATATAATCTGGCTTGCTTCCCTGTTTTGTTTGTGTGGAAGTTGTGAACTTGTTTAAAACTTATCAGATGGTAGATACTCCTCACTGTAGTTAATGTGTTTCTTCTGTTGCTTGCTCTGATTCACTGAAACTATCCAGGCCTGAGGAGTAGCTATTCCTTTTAGCAAGAAAAGATCCTGTGCTTGGCCTTCAGGATCACAGCAGAGTTTGCTTCAAGTGAAGTTTTGTCTTTTGCAGCTCCCTCTCCTAAGCTAGTCTTTTGGCTGACATGCTCTTAAAGAACTTCAAATGTTGAGCTGTCCATAGGGTCCATAAGAAATTAGGGAATGCATTCACATCCTTACCGAAAGGTATGTGAAACCTGAAACAACTTGTATGTTGGCAAACATGTACATGGATAAGCACCATTAGCATCAAGGTGTTTGTAGCTGTATTTTGGAAGCAGAGAGTGCTTAATGAGCACAAGCCTGGCCTGAATTTCCCTGTTTCTTAGTCAAGCAAAGCTGAGGTATAATCTGAAGTTGAGAGGGATTTTTAGAAGCATTCCTTGTTTTTGTTTTGTTTTTTTTTCCACTGGTGAACTTTCATCAGTGTAGCTTGATTAATGCTATCTCTTCCACTTCTCGTGTTGTGAAAATCTAATAGCATCCCAGTATCCTAGTATTGAGACCCAGTTCCTCTTCCTTCCCTGCTTCTTATGGCAAGGACTGTGATGGGCAAGGCTGTTCTCCCTTCATTCAAAGCAGAAGCAAGGCACATGCTCAGTGCTTTAAGGCAGGTGAATGAGCAAAGCATCTTGTTCCTGTCAGGCAGAACAGGGGATGGTGAGTTACCATGGGATGAAAATGGTGAGCAGGCTGCAAAATGGATCTTCATCAGATTTGTGAACTGAGACAGACACCTGTTTCTGGATTTCCAGGCTTCTGTCTTGCTCTGTTAAAAGCTCAAGTTTATATGAGTTGCACAAATGATCAGAAGGGAGTAGAATGAGAAATTACATTTGTCCTGCCTGTCTACAAGTTGCGTTTACTGCAGAGCTAAAATAGCCCCCACCTTAAATGCTTTGGCGTTTTGAAGGGTGCCTTGTAACTAACTGCTCTGGTGCTTCAGAGGAAGCTGCTGACTCTCAGTACAGTTTTTGGAGTTGTGTTAAGCCTTCTGCTGAAGTTCCTTTGCTGGAACACAACAGAATTATGATTCGAGTGGGATTCATGTGAGGGGCAAAAGTCTGTCTCCCTTTCGTGGCACATGGGGGAAGTGACATGGCTGCTTGTTGTATAGGTGACAGCAGCAGTAGCAAGACAGCATATTTTACGCTGCTGCAGATATGTAGCATGAAAAAACAGCTTACAAGAATACTCACTGCTGTGCTGCTTACGCCTATTTGAGGCTGAGGCTTTTTCTGTAAGGGATGAAATCTACTGCCTATCCAGATGATGCCTTCCCACATTACAGTGCTGTATTTGGCAGCCCCTATTAGCATCATATGTACTTTTTCAGTGCCTTGGGGACCATGTAATGTTCATGGGGAGAAATCTCACTGCAGATTGTATCTACTGCATCTTCCCCCCCTTCTTCCTCTCCCCAGTTACTCTCTGTGGGGATCACTGAAACAAATATTGTGTTCTGTGCTGCAGGAACTGTGCTGCCAGTGCCCTCTGGTGTCAGCGTGTAACATACAGGCTGGGCTGGGAGAGGCTATGGCTTCCACAGAAGTTTTGTGTTAGACTAGAAGATTTTTCTACCACTCTAGGTCAAGGCCATTTGTTGCTGTTGCTCCATCTTCACCTGATCAACTTTAGTACATGCCTGCTAAATTCAGTCAGCAAATTCAATTTAATTATGTGAATACTGAGGTAGGAGGCTTTAACGGCAGTATCAGTCTTTCATTCTTATCTCCTTTTTTCTTTCTTCTCCCCAGCCTGAAAATTTACTACTGGCAAGTAAATGTAAGGGTGCTGCTGTCAAGCTGGCTGACTTCGGACTGGCTATAGAAGTGCAGGGAGAGCAGCAGGCCTGGTTTGGTAAGAGTGTTTGAGCTTCCCCACTATTGCTCCCCCCATCCTGGTGGCTGGTTGTGTTGCACCCTACCCGAGTACTTTCTCTCAGCTCTTCCAGCACACTTGTGTGTAGTCGGCATTGCTGCTTCCTTTCTGAACTTCTTGGCCTCTGGGTCCTTGGGCATGAGCCTAAGTGCAATATAGGAAAGAATATGATAAAGAAAGACAGAAACAATGGCTAAGTATTTATGTGTTTTTCTTCTCAGTTTGCAGTAGATGCTAGTGTCAGAGATGAACGCAGCTGCTAAGTTTAGACCCTGATCCAAACTTTCCTACTGCTCAGGAGTGTAGACATCTGGAATTTTGTTTGGTCATTTTACAGAAATGCATTTGACCTGGCACATTTGAATTGGCCTTATCTTTGTTTAACTAAAACATAATTAGAAATAAGACCTTTTCAGGCTAAACATCAGCTCTGAGACTCTGCAGTTCTGCAGAGATTCTGGAGAGATGGCTGCTTCTCCTGGTCTGCCCGCAGCATTTGGCAGTGAGATGTGTCCCACCTGTGTCTTGTGTTTTAAAACTCTAAGGCATTATATGTAACAATGATATGATGCCTGATGTATGAGTTTGTGCCCAGCTGGTTGGCACGGTCCCTCTCTCTTTTCTGTTTTTCCTGCAATATGTAGACACTCTATCCTATCTATTTTTCTTTTTCCTCTTTCTGTTGGTCTAACAATGAGTAGCTCTAGCAAATATGGGGTGGAGGGTGGGAAATGGGATTTGAAATTTTTTGGTTACCATTAGTGAGTTTTGTGGTACGGCAAGATCTCTTTTGCTTGGGCACTGTAAGTACTTCATGTCATCCATTTCCTGGCAGGGTTTGCTGGCACTCCAGGCTACCTCTCCCCCGAAGTCTTAAGAAAAGATCCTTATGGAAAACCAGTGGATATATGGGCATGTGGTAAGACTCTGTCAAAATGTTTTACACTTAAACAACATTGTTCCATGTGGAAGAGCAATTCATGATAACCTGTTGTTGGGAGGGTGTGCAGTGCTCCTGCTTATTAGGTGGAGAGATGAAGGCACACCTGAGGATAAGCACCTTGTGTAGATGGAGTTAATATTGAAGCCTGAACTCTTCTGATTCTGGCTCCTAACCCTTTCCTCAGGCCATCTATCAGATGTTTGAGAATCAAGACATACAACCTGTCTGTGCTTTGCAGAGTCAGTGGTTTAGATAACTGTAGCAATTTCCTGTTACCCTATATAGAAGATGAAATACTGAAGAGAGCTGATTTTTTTAATAAGGAAAAAATGAAGTGTAAGTGTATCTGGGACTGATAAGTTTAAAGATATGTGATATCAGCGTTGCCTGACATGGACTAAATGGTTCTCTGCAGGCCAGGAGTGTTAAATTTGCCAATGGCATTTTTGTCCCAAGACCATGTGCAGTAAGTATCTAAAAGCCTAGTCCTTCCTAAAAAGTCCCTTGCTGCCCAGGAGCCACAGGGGTTGTGGCTTCATTTTATTCTGAGAGCAGCTGGGAGTTGTGCCTCACCAGCCATGATAGCCAGAGGAGGGTAGAAGGACATCATGCACCTTGTTGTAGCTCCTGGCAGCTGGCGTTAAGAGCTGAACATGAAGTGCCAGGGTGAGGTTCAGCAGGCAAGAGGTTTGTACTGACTGTTTCTACCTCGGAAGGATAAATATGATGGCAAATGAAGATATAGAGCAAGCATTGCATTTGGGGACTGTTAAGAGGGAAGGAAGAGGGGCTGAAGGAATAACTGGTGGATTAGCCTAACCATAGTGTATCTGTGTCTCTCCCTCCCAGGAGTGATTCTGTACATATTACTAGTGGGGTACCCTCCCTTTTGGGATGAAGATCAGCACAAACTCTATCAGCAGATCAAAGCCGGAGCCTATGACGTAAGGGCACTTTCTTGCTGAGTACCTGCATGGGTGTAGAAGCCATCAAAACATGGCACTATCTTACTTGGTGTCCAGCAGCAGGCCCCAAGCTACTGTGCAAAGTGATGTTTGGCGTGTTTGTACACCTTGTTGTCCTCACTGCCTGGGATGCAGTCCTGTTTGGGGCTACTGAAAAGAAGTGTGGAAAGCATCGCAGCAGGCACCAAGACATTCCTGGTCATTAGGGAAATGCAGAGCTGGAAATGCAGATGTTGTGAAATAGCGCCTCATTTACCACAAAGTGCTGCAGACATAGCCAGTGCTAACTTAGGGGAAGAGGGTGGAATGAAGGAACCTGTCTTTTTCAAGGCCTAATTAAAAATGTGAGGAAGTATTCTGTAGAATGATAGCTTAAATGATGGCCTCTCATCTCCTCAGTGCCACAGTAGAATGTCTTCCAGCCATGGAAAGCAGGGAGCCAAGTGAGAAGGCTGAATGGCAGGGGCCTTTGGAGGGGTGGCTTTGTGGTGGGGATCAGTGTGGTGAGTTGGAAGCTCTGATAAAAAGCCAAGCAGTTCTTGCAACACTTCTCAGAGCATCGCAAAACTGAGGCGTAAAAAGTGCCTGGAAGAGAGCTATAGCAAGGAGTTTACTCCTGGGAGCAAAGGTGATATAAAATGTGCTTTGGGTACCACCTTGAATGTTTGGCATAAATTCTTCCACGTAAAAAGAGGCTTGAGAGGGAATAAGGAACTCCTGGAAATCCTAGCTCAAAGTCTGTGGGGCATGAATATCAAGAGGAAGTTGGGGAGTTCATTTTGTAGACTGTCTTGTGGTCTTGATGAAAAAAAAAATGAGGGTTCTTCTGGACCCCAGTTACCTTCCAGCTTCTGTGCCCGAGAGCATGAGAGCGACTGTACTGGTGAGAGCAAAGGCCTGCGTAAACCTGTGTCCTGCCTTGGTGGCTTCCTGAGTGAAAGGAAAGTGATGTCTTCGTACTTGAGAGCCATAAATGGACTTGTGTTATTCTCTTGCCTTCCTGCCCTCTTGTTTCTGTTTTGCTTGTTCTCATTTGAAGTGTTTTTGCACTAATTATATCGATGGAGATTTTCAAAGCATTTCAGGGTTTAAATGTCTAACTCTATGTAAGTTGTGAGGAGTGAAGTGCCTGATGCCTCCTATGTACCTGTTGTTTTTGAATTCTTACCTATAATGAACAAGTTCCTGTAGATTCCTCCTGTTTTGCCTGGTAGAATACAGCTCAAGTTTTACTGGCGTACCTGCTCCTGGTGTCCTTACTGCAGCACCAAGGGACCTGTATGCACTGTACTGGTCTGTTAGTGTCTCTTGACCATAGAGTAAGTGGCAACTGTGAATTGGACTTTCTGATGTTGGGTAGGGGGTTTGCAAGGCATTACTGTGAATACTTGAGAGTTCAGGTGGGGAGAAAGTGTCCTGGCTTGAAAGCTCAGTATCAGAATTTTTGAGCAGTCTCTTGCAATGTTCACAGAACAAACTGTATAATGCCTTGCTGATTCCCGAGAATGCAGAAATAAGGTTATACACAAATCAGATACGGTGGGTGTATTTTTATGACCCAGCTGAGCAAAGCACAAAATGCAGGAGAAAAGAGATGAGATAATTGTTTCTAAATAATGTAGTTCTCAGGATAAATCAATCTTCCCCCACCCTTAAAGACAGGGGAGTTTTATCCCAACAGTAGATTTATCTTTGTGTTCTCACGTTCACCTGTATTTGTACAGTAGATTCATAGGAGTGAGATGCACTGCATTTAATCTCAGCTTGCTGTCATCTATACCACTGGCAAGCATCTGGAGGATGGCGCAAATGTCTTTATCATTACTGGAATTATAGGAGAGACCAGTTACCCCTTGTGGATGATCAGTAGCTGAAACACTTGAGATTCTTTTCTTTGTTTCCACACTTCTGTGTTCTTATCCACTTTTACATTGCTCTTGCTCCCCAAGTAATAATTTCTAGTACAGTAGGTATTTGCTAACAACTTGCTGGTGGGTTGCTGCACCTAAGTGACTGGTATTGTTCCAGGATATTGCCCTTTATGGTGGAGAAAGGATACCTGATGGGATGTTCTCTGTTAGCGGTTTTTGCTTTCATGAGGTTTTGCTGTAGTTAAGTGTTCGTGATTTTGCGTATGCTGTTACAGCTTTATAGCATGCTGGAGAAAGAGCAAGGTGAGGTAAAAAAGTTAGTGCTTGTGTTTTTCATGTCAGAACTCATTTTAAAAGTGACTTTACTTTTTTTGACTGTTAAGCGTGAAAGAAATTCAAAGGTCTGAATGATTCCTAGAAGGCTTTTGCACTGTAAATCTTCCTGCCTGTGTCTGGTGATTAGTACAGGTGTGTCCTGCTGTCTGGTACCATTCATTTGCTATATTCTTTATGATTTTCATTCAGCATGGGTTTTCACAGAAATTGGTGGTTTTTGCAAATACGTTAGCCCTGGTATCAAAAGGGCAAAAGCTGGAATTCAGCTCTGTTGGAGGGAGAATATCTTCTGCTAGTAGAAGATATTTTTAGTTCATGATCCATTCCTTCTTCCTCTTTCAGTTCCCATCACCTGAGTGGGACACAGTGACTCCTGAAGCAAAGAATTTGATCAACCAGATGCTAACGATAAACCCAGCAAAGCGCATCACAGCTGACCAGGCTCTCAAACATCCATGGGTCTGCGTAAGTGTTTTCTTCTATTACAGATTGATTTGTGGTTTACCATGAACTGACAAAATAAAAAACCCTTATTCTTTAGGAAGAAATTTTATAAAAAAAATATTTTGTGAACATCCATAGTTTCTGGTTTCCCCCATATCTTCTCTTTTAATCCACATTATCCTAAAATGTCAGATGGAATTTGGCATCAGACAAAATATTTTAGGATTATTTTATTCTTAATCTCTACTTTAGTTTATTGCACTGCAGCTTTGCAATGTTGGAACATTTCTGCTGTGCTGCAGCTTAACTGGCTATAAGCTTGAAATCAGTGAAAAATCTTTTGCTGGTCTGTGTATGTAGTTTCTGCCGTACCAGACCCCACACATGAGTATTCTTCATCTTTGCAAAGTTGGCAAGGAAATCCCAGAACTCAGCTGGGAGTGGGCGTAAGGTAGGGCAGCAGTAGTGCACTTTTCCCTCGGTAGAATGAAGTAGTTCCAGCTAAGTCTAACCAGACGCTCTTGTAATACCACACCATACTTCTGCTTTCTAGGATGTGTTCGGTATGTTCCTTTGCTCACTTGTTCTTGAGATTTTCATTCCACCACAAAACAGCAAATTAGCAATTTAAACTGACATGAACATCTGTGTAATGGCAGTGTAAGCGATGTAAAGTGATTCATGTTCCTTGGAAGTCAAAACTTCACATTAGTAATCAATAATCAATAGCAGTTCCTGTATATTTAGATTTTTGTCCCAATGCCTGTAACCAAAGCTGTAAGGATTACGATAGCTTGCTCCCTGTGGCAGCGTAATATGGAACAGTTCAAGAGAGGCTTTCCTTCCTTGAGTTATGGGGAGTTTGATTTCACTTCACAGCCATTTCAGCCTCTCACCCAAACTGTCTCCTGCCAAGTCTGCTGTTTCCATTTGCTCTGTAGTTTCTGTGTGTGCAACAGACATTTTCTTTTTGGTGTGTACAACAGACGTTTTCTTTTGGGAGGTGTGTTGCTCCTCTGAAGTAAATGTGGTAGGAAATCTTAACAGTTTATCTGAGACACTGAGTTTCTTAGCATCACTGAACTTTTGAAATATGTGTCCTGTCTCTTTTAAGTCCACATTGAACATCTGAACATCACTGTCACTCCTAGAGAGTCTGAATGAACAGTGACCATCAAAAGTTGTTAAAGAGGACAGTTTAATTACATTCTTCCTCCACACTGCCATGTAGACTGCAGCAGCTTTGACGACAGGATTGAAACAGAGACTTCTCATGAAACTTAGCTGAACATAAGCACAGTTTACAGTTCTTTTGGGTATTGCAGAATTTTTTCCAAGCAGGAGAAAGATAATGGAGGCTTTGTACACACTGATTTACTGATCTACCTAGTTAGTAATTCACCCACTGTCCTTGTAAAGGGAATTCTGGCTTGTGGCTCTGTGCAAGAGCAACAGCTACTTTGGCATTAGTCTCTGGTTTCCTCATGTGCTCTGAATGCCTGGTGGCATCTGTCTCTGTTTTCCTCATGTGCTCTCAGTGACTGGCAACACTTCTGGGAAGTTCTCTTTTTGTGGCTGATGGGATCCCAGTCTACTGTGGGTGACAGGTGTGCATCACTGGCTAGAGGTTATGCTCAGGTTTTTTAATTGGTACACTAGAGCTATATGATCTTTACTCTTACACACTGAAAATCTGTTTCTGCAAAACTGATGCAAAAATACTGAGGCCTCTGCTAGTCAGCACTTACATTCAGGGAGTTGCCATTTCCAGGAAGGCACCACTTACTAGTATTCATGTACTGCTTGGAATTTTCCCTTAGAGATATAACTAATGCAACCCAGATAATTTCTGTAGTGCCTCCAAATCAGTCCCCATGGATGTGCTTATTTGTTTGACTTTATCTTCTTACTGTCTTGATCTATTTGTGTACAGGGAGAGACAGGGAACATGGATACTCACCTGTACCTCAGTCATAGAGTTTCTTGGGCACAGTTCTGGAAGAGCCAACTTTGACTTAACGTGTCTTGCTCTATTGGGAAATTAAGTTATGAACTGATGGCAGTGTTTTGCAGCTGTGCAGTGATAAGAGGCTTGGCCATGTCAGATTGTATGTCATTGTTGTGTGAAGGTGGAGAAAACTCCCCTGGCTGATTTGGTTAGGGTATGTTCTTGATATTTTGCTGTTCATATTTTTCAGCAACGATCCACTGTTGCTTCGATGATGCACAGGCAGGAGACTGTGGAGTGCTTGAGGAAGTTCAATGCTAGAAGGAAGCTAAAGGTAAGTGTATGCTAGTTTGCCTTTAGTTTGATTTTAATCCTCTGAATTTGAGGTTAATGCCTTCCTAGTGGCAATATTTTTTCTTAATGAATCGCTTAATCAAGTACCTTATATGGTCCTCTAGTACAAGGTACTAAAGAAGTGTATTGAGGAGCTGAGTAGTTTCTTTCTCCAAAGCTGTAAGCTTCTCATGCTTCTTCCACTACAAAATCACCCCTTCTCCTTTATGCACCAGGGTTAAAGTAAAGCAACTGGTTCTTGACTCCTGGGGCTTTTCTGATCACTCTCTGCCTCCCAGTAATAGTGTAGAGTTGCCTGAAGCTAGGGCAAAGTGTCTGGCCTGTGTATGAAGCAGCCATCTGCTGTCTGAAAGCCAGGAAGCAACTCTGTGTCCAAACATAACTCTTAGTGCCATTTTAGATTTCCAAGGCTATGCTGCCTGGCCTCTATCTGCTGCTCTAGAGAGGCTGGACTCCAAGCAGTCCCGTCTCGTGTCCAACAGCTACATGTGGGAATCCTGGATACACTTAGTGTTGGGATGCCTCTGCTTTGGTACCTGACACACTGTGTTCTCCCCGGGTCAGCACAGCTGCTTTCTGAAGTGAGTGATGCTGTCTGTTACCCTTTCTTTCTCTTCCCCACAGGGTGCAATCCTCACAACAATGCTTGTGTCTCGGAATTTTTCAGGTAAGTTCTCACTCTTCCCATCCCTCCCTTGGTTTTGTGTGAGTATTTGTGTGAGGAGGGATGTTGTAACCATTTGGCGGTTGAGTAGGAGGGAAGGAAACAAGGACACAGTTCACCATGCTGTAATTGTGGTCGCTTTGTCTTCACTGGTGACCAGCATGAAATAGGAAGTGATTTGTTTGGGGAGGAGCACATGGTGCTGTAGTCTGGTACAAAGCAGAAATAAAGTCAGATGCCACAATCCTCTCATGGTGTTTTGTGATCAGATTATTTTGAGAAAATTCTGTCTGGTATATGTTAGCTTTCCTGTCTGAATCCAGGAGTCAAGAACTCTTATTAGGTAGCAGTGATTCCTTTAGACCTGAGGCAGGGGCTAAGAGCAAGTAATAATATTGGTGAGAATAGGGAGGGGAGCTATTTGGGTATTGCATTACTTTGACTCATCAAAAATGGGTCTGAAGCATCTAGCTATCAGAGTTTTCCTTCTTGGAGTCTCAGAAGTGGTTTTCATCCTTTTAAGCCTAATAACTGGTAGTCTGGCTCCCACCCAACTGCATTACGTAGTGCACTTACTGAAAATGCAAATATCAACATGCAAATCAGTGCTTTTTGGAAGATTATTGTCTTGGCTCAGCACATCTAGGTTATGTAGTCTTATTCGTGTTCATTTCAATTTGGGTGGAAAACCTCTATTTGTAAGTGCTTTTGTTTTATGGGATTGTCTGCTTTCTTTGCCCTCTTTGCCATTTTTTTTTCTTTCTCTCTTTTAAAAAGGACAATCACTGAATGCATGAGTCAGATTTTTATTGCACCTGACTACAGTTACTTTCAAATGAAAGTCTACTGTATGGATTATAAGTGATGATGAATGAAATGGAAGTGTATTAATTTCATCTGGCCATTTGCTAATGGTGGATAGCAATACTTATATTCTGGGTGATGTTACAATGAACTTCTAATCATAATGAAAACCTCTGTGAAATGATCATCCCAGCGTTCAAAGTGCGCATGCACACATACATTCTTTTGTGAAATCAAGGCAGCATTTTTAACCTTCCTTATGGTGGTTTAAAGAAAAAATTTAAGTATGTGAAATCCAGCTACAATTAAGGGAAAACCCTCAGCAACTCCAGAATGGTTTTCCTTGGTTTTTGCTTTTGAGGAACCTGTGCCAATATGTTAGGACTACCTGTGGCTACAGCAATTCCTCTTCACTGCATTTCTGATAGTTTGGCCTTAAAGGGGCAGAATAATTTTCTCTATTCACCCGTCCCAGGATTGTGCTATGACAGGACTTTAAAATTATACATTTTTTTTTTTTTTTCTGAGAGTGATTCTGAAATAACTGAGGAGCTATGGCACAACAGCAAGGCTTCTGCGGGACTGTATGGAACATAATGTTTTCTTGGGCTTTCTGCTGGTGTGAACAGTCTTTGATCTATTCACACAGCTAGTTTTTATTTCACTTAATTGATGATTCTGAAATAGTCAGTATTTTTTTTTTAACAGCAGTTTGATTCATTTTTAGTCTACAAATGTTGTCACTTCTAATGAAGCTGCAGAAGTGCTTGGGTAAGAAAAATCTCCTGTGGCCCAGATTTTGAGTACATGAAATGCCCGAGAGAAGGGTTCTCCTGAATGGTGTATGACCTATACATCCACTTATTCCCTGAGCTGGTATTGAGGAGGAACAGGCTTGCTCTGCTCATTCTTCCCTGTCTCAGGGGCTGAAGCTGCTGGATCCACTTCAGTTAACAGCTGAAGAAAAGGAAATCCTAGGTGGCCCGTAGTGAATGCAGAGTTCTCAGTATCACTGAGTTATACTTTGAATGTAAGCTGTGATTCCAGGTAATGAGAAGCTCTGAAAAACTGTCCAGAAAGACGTGTTGTGAATGTAGATGCAAAGCATTATAGCCTCTGCAGATAGTAGCTATTCCTAATATTTTTATGTGTTTTGGAAGAGGTGAGATCAACTACTCTTGTTTTCTTTGCAGGATTGTGTGTGATGTGAGCTTGACGTTGTTGTTGTTATTATTATTATTATTATTAACTTAGGGTTTTTTAATTTCTGCAATTGAAATACATGAATCTGCTGGAAGTTAAAAATAAGTACATGCTAACTGAAAGTAAGAAGTTAGAAAGTCCATGTGGGAACTTGGGATATAGTGCAGACTTTTCCTATCACAACAGGTTATCTGACTGCACTTGAAAAATTCTGAAATAGTACTTGTTTCTTTCCCTAAAGACCTTGAGGGGTTTTTATTTTCTCTAATTGGGTGATGCTGTTTTGTGGGCCTCTAAAAGCTCCATTCCCAGCAGACAGGAGACTAAATTTATGAAGACAGAAGCTTTTTCCTGCCTGGGGATGAGATCTTCTAAAAGCTTCTGCACAGATGTTTTGAACCAACAGGAAAACGAAAGCTCATGTGACCCTGGTATCAATTAATTAGGCACAATAGGACTGTCTGCAGGAAATATGAGAAGGCTTCTTTAATCCTGTTGTCGTTACTGTCTCCTCTGTCAAACATTTTGTAATGTGGAGTTCCTTCATTTGGCAGTGTGGTTTTAGCTTGTCAGAAATCGTATGCTTGAAAGAGTCTGTAGCAGTACTCTCTCTCTTTTTTTCAACATTAAAAAAAATAATCTTACAAATAATTAAAAAAAAAAAAAAGTTTCTGTTCTTTCGTGAATAATCTGTTGCTTGCTAGGTGCCTTTTGCCTCAGGTCAGTTCCTAAAGATAAAGGAATGTGATCTGGCTCCTTTCCCCAGTTACGGTATACTCAACAATTTAATATTGTCTGGTTTTGGTTCTTTTTTAAAGATGATATCTCAGGTCAGCTGTAGCCTGTTTGTTAAAAGCAAATGCAGTTGCACTCCCTTCAGTAGAAGTCAGGAAATTAAGACCCAGTTATAATAAGGGGTTTGTAGCTTCTGTCCACTCTGTGGTCGGTATTCCATTGGCTATGAGCAAGAACATTGCAATCTAAACTTTGCTGTGGGATCTTTGGAGTCACACCAGGGTACACACAGAACGATTTGGGTGCTCACTTCTGGCTTTTCATGTTCAGATGCTTCAAGCAAACACTGATCTGACCTGCATTCACTTAAAGAATACAGAGGTACAGTCAAGGTAAATCAGTGAATTAGATCATATGCAAGAAACTCCTAAATCACCTTCTGAGAAGTAAATGTAGATTTATTGCTAGGAAAAAGTTGGCAAGGTTTTCAGAGTTTCCTAATATTTGCACTATTTAAGGGTGCCTGGACTAATTTATTATATATAGGTAAAACTCTGTAAGTAAGCCTGCTATAAACTGAGTGAAAGGATGGAAAAAAAATTGTTTCATCTTAGGAACAGTCATCTTCACAAAGTGCTGAGCAGTGGCTTTTCTCTATAAGTTAATTTTTATGCAAGACTTACAAGTGCATTACATGAAATTCTTAGCACTGTTTTCCTAACTGGACTGCAACTGTTAATTTGGGGAGTTGTTGTTCGACAAGCTTTCACACTCTACGAAATTCACTTCTCTCAAGTGATTCAGCACAAGTCCTATGTGCTACACTTTATTCAAAATAGATCCCAAGACAGACATTGCAGGTAATTAAGCATTATGCCTGAAATCTCTATCTTTAACTGATGCTGAGCTTTTTTTCTAGGGAGTTGTCACTGCTAGCTGAAGACAGTTTTGTGAGGGAACTATTAGAGCAGCTTGTGACAATAGCCGGAGTCCATTATATGTCTCTACAGATCCTTATTCACTCTCCAGTGCAAAGTTTTGGGTTTTTAACTAGGTAGGTGAAGTTGAGAGAGGCTGGAGGTAGATCCAGGAAGCAGAGTGCTTTCTAAATAAAGAAGGGCTGAATATGCTTGTGCGTGTTTGATATAACCTGTACAAAAATGTTTTTTGAGCTGACTAAAGGCAAGAAGAATGAAATAATACAAATAATGAAGTTATACTGAAACATTTCACTGTCCTGTTATACCTGCCTTCCAGAAGTGCTTGTGAAACTGAATTTTTGCTGTTTTGTATGTGTGCACATATAAATTTATATATCTGTACACTCAGACTAGAATTTGAGTTGTTTCTTTTAACCAAAGTAAAGTTAAAATTGTGTGAGTAATATACTGAGGTTTCTGCTGTGTTGTGTTAGTTATGTAGGTATCCATTCAGGACCAGAAATTTATATCAGCAGACTCATGTAAACACTAACCTCGTGGTGTGAATTCAAAGGATGAAAATATGGAGTGAAAAATGTCTCAATAACTGAGTTTGAAATCAGTGAGAACCACATTTTCCAAGCAGAAGATGAGGTCACATTAAATGAAAAAATACGGGGTGTTTAAGTGATTTCTCAGTATCTACTAGGTTGCTTGAGAAACAGTCAGGGTTTTCAGAGAATCGTGCTCAACTATTGCAGTGTGGACCTGCTGAAGTAGTGTACTAGTAGTAGTAAGCAGACTTCCATTTTGCAGCTTCCCAGAAGCACATGAATTTTATTGCTGCATTTAGATGTTTATAACTATGGCCTGAAAGTCTAGTTTATTATCAAAAGTGGATTTAAATTATTATAATAATTCCCTTTACATTTGTCTTCCTTGCCTTAAAGTTCAGGAGAACTCTGTGAATGTGTTTTCTTGTGGTATTTGCCCTTCACCCCTTTATTTCTTAGTTTGTGAGGAAATTGAGTTTTTGTAATACTGCAAAAGAGGTGCTCTCATATTTTTATCAACTCTTGAAGTTGGGACAGACTGGGGTGTTCAGGCTTGAAGGTCTAGGATGGGTGTTCAGGCTGTTCAAGGTTCTGCCCCTGTTCGTGTGTATATACGCGTACCTGCAAAGAGAGCATGTTCCAGGATGTGAAATTTCTGTGTTGGTGGGAAGGTGTTTGAAAACCTTTATTGAAATGTCACAGACTACTAGATTGGCTCCTGGATTTTGGTTTTTTGCACATAATCTTGATGGAGAATGTTTTGGTTTTCTGAGGCTGGCAGAAGTGAAAAAAGCAGAAGGATATCACCTGGTTCCCGCACAATTTCCCCATTATTCACTAGTTGGAGAAAGGGGAGCTCTGTGGCTCATGCCAAGAAAACACCATTGAGTTGTGTATTTCAGGCTTTAGATTTAATGAATCCTCCCTCTTTTAATCGTTCTCTGAAAACCATTGGGGCAAGTCTGGGAGGTGGGTGTGCATCTGCAAACACTATCTACCCTTGAGATTTTCCCAGAGCATTGGAAGTGTATGCACAGTGCAGGCATTGGCTAGGCCTGATGGGATGGGAAAGGAGGTGTCTCCTATCTCTAGGGATCCTATGGGTCAAGATCACATAAAGGCTTACATTGCCTAATAGTTTGGGGTTTTTACCTGCCGTTCCACTTGCTCCTACCCTTTTCTCTCTACTCATTTAAAAAGAGTGTTTTGAAGTGACTGACTGCTTTTCATGACCATTTGTTTATCCGTTAGCAGTTCTTTGAACAGAATCACTCTAGTCTCATCGAGGAATAGATCCTTTCATGGAAGGCTTTTTATTGAGAGGGAAACGTT
Source organism: Streptopelia decaocto (assembly GCF_964273445.1). Taxonomy (NCBI): domain Eukaryota; kingdom Metazoa; phylum Chordata; class Aves; order Columbiformes; family Columbidae; genus Streptopelia; species Streptopelia decaocto. The sequence goes on from NC_138659.1 coordinate 50,031,762, forward strand.
AAATGTTGTTGCTTGGCTATTGCTCAGGTACATTCCCGGAACAGTGGTGTTGTTTGAGTGGGGGCAGAGGGAGTTAATAACAAAGCAGGATTTAAAACAAACAAACAAACAAATTAAAATAAACTTTTTAGCAAGAGAAGGGAATCTACATTGTAAATTCTACCATGCAGTTATCCCGTTCAAATATGCTGTCGTTGCATTGGTCTTTCACTTAGCGCATAGCATTCCTGTGCAATTGCAATTGCTCCTATTGCAAGAAGTTCCCATAGCAAGTGTCTGGAGAATCTAAGAGAAAGAGGACTGCGGAGACAGAAACCAAAGTGAGGGTAGAAAACACAAGGCAACAACTCCCCTCTGTTCTGTGTTTAAACGGCAACTGCTAGAGTAGCTTGTGCCTAAATAGCCATCGTGACAGAGAGTTAATCATCAGTCTTGACTTTGTCTTGTCCTTAATAAATAGATATTCAATATAAGGATGACAAGCTGCAACTCTGTGTCATTGGGAATTCTGTGTTGGTGTGATACTATTTTTTTTTTTTTTAATAAAATCTCAGCAAAGTCCAAAATTCTTTGTGGTGTAAAAGCGCTTGTGTTTAGAAGCCAGAACTCGAGTGGTCTGTTAGACTAGCATCATGAGTTAGGCTTAATAAAAGCAACCTCAATGTTATCCCTGCATGTCAAAAAATACTCTCTGGAAACTTGATCGAGATGAGAAACGTGACTGAGATTTGACCGCTGGTGACAGGGCAAACCCAGGGCAGGCTGGGCAAGGGGCTATTCCCGCTGCAAGAGGAGGAGTGGGGCTGGGAGGAGGGAGACACTATCCATGGCTGTATTTGGAGCAGGTATTTCTGTCCCTCTGGGAAATTCCCTCCTTCGCTGCCTCCCCTTGGCTCTGGTACATCCAGAGTGTGTAGGGTTTCTTGCTGACAAGTTCAGCATTAGGGACTTGTGTTTCTGCCAGAAGCATGATCCAGAGCCCAGGCTGTTTCCTATAGAGGCCAAAACTGAGAAATGTGGGAAGAGGGAGTGGTATATGGGGCCTGTGCAGGGAAGGCCTTTTGTGTTTATCTTCAGAGACTAACTAGTGGGTATCCTGTTAAACAAGGAACAGTACTGTGCTTTTAAGTTACCGGGTTAGCAGTGTGTGCCTTTGTATTGCTTCGTTATAGAGGAACTCTTTACTCCACTGAGAGAGGGAATTTAATCCTTTTTCTTGTGTGGAGGAAGTGGGAAGGATTGTGAAAATAAATACTAGTATCTCATGCCTGGAAAGCTGCAGAGCATGGGTACGAGACCATTTCCTGACCAGTAAAGAATCTGCCTTCACATATCCTTGGATTTTCTCCCTCCTGTTGTCTCCTTGCTAAGCTGCATGTTGGGTAGTCCTGCCTGTCTTCTAAAATGAATCTTGTTACAGAAAGTCTTGTTGCTTGCTTGCTGCAGAAATTCCACTTGCATCCCCTTTAATTTCTGTCTCATAACATGTACAGGTTGACCTGTGAGTAATTCTATATGCCTCTCTTGTGTTTGAGGTCTCCACAGTCATCTTTGTGTTTGAGTGCGTTTCGTGAGCTCTTCAGTTGCCCTTACAAACCACAGAACTAAATAGACCACAGACTGAGTTGCCTTCTGCAGTGCAGGGGTGCTGCCAGGCCTGGGGGAGCAGTGTGTGCCGTGCAGAGGTGTGAGCAGGGCAGGGGCTGCACTGCAGTGTGGGCTCCGCAGCGCACAGGGCTGGGCCACACAGAGGACTCTCAGCTGAATTTGCCTTCTTGCCGGAGAACGTGATTTTAGCTGTCTTCTGTCCGCAAAGACAAATGTGCAGCTCTGGGGAAACTGCAGAAAGTGTGAAAAACGTTGCTTCCCAGCTTGTGTCTGGGTCATTGCTAGGACATATGGTGGTGCTGTTTCCCTTCTCTGATGTTTCTTTTTTCACTTCAAGGATGTCCGATTTGTGATATTTGTTAAGTTGCAGAATCCTTTTCTCTATCTGAACTGTTGTAAGGCCTTAACAGTTGCTCGTTTTTAACAGTTGTGTGAGATGTCTGGTGTGGTACAAACGCTGGACCCCTTTTGATCCCATGGTCACCTTGTTCCCCTCGCTTGCATGTGGAATCAAGCTGATCCTCGTCATGCTTTGAAGGTGGCAAGAACTTGTCTCTTAGATTCAATCTTGCAAGGCTTTAGTGTGTGTGCACTCAGCAAAGAAACTGTTGCAGGGCAGTTGAGTTGCTTGGGTCACTTTGCCCACCTTCATGTGTGCACATTGGAGCATTGTGTTTAGACATGTTGCATTCAGAAAACCTATGCATGAGGTTCTTCCAGTGTTCTTGGACGGTTTCTGACAGCAGGAATGAAGACAAATTCCTGATCTCGCTTTATATTTGCGTTAGGGAGTAGAATTAGGAAAACCAATCCAGAGATTGTAATAAATTTATGTGGGGTACTACCTCTGTATTGTGAAGAGTTGCTGCAGTCGTTTGCACCAGCTCAGCTGATATTGTTAATCTATATCTGTAGGGTGATGTAGTAGGGAAGGCAGGGTGGAAAATGCTTTTGATATAAAACTTGAGCAGTTGCCTGGATATTGCAAAAACATTTTTGCCTAATGTTGCTGCTTCTATAGAGAGACTGAGCACTCTGTATATGAGTTGGTCAGCATGTCTTTGGGAGTGAAGCATTTTAACAGTCATGTGAGCATAGTCTTAGGACTTGTCTTTTCTCTAGGCCTCATCTTTGCTGAAAAGAGAATCCAGGTCAACCCAGACCCATTTGCTTCCCAGCAGCTGCTTAGGAGAGGCATATCAGTGTTCTGGACCAGTAGGTCTCTGGTGTGCTGTTTACAGAAGTTGAAACAACTGAATACATTCTTCATGAGTAGGCAAGCTATGTTTTATATTTGTTGAGGTTGTAGATGGGGTCTTACTGTTGACAGTCCTTGTCAACATGCCACTTTACTGTAATAGATGGAGCGGCTTGTTTGTCAGTCCCAAGTGTGCCTTTTGCTGGGCATTCATTGTGATCTCCCTGTCTGTGCTTATCATGCTCTTGCTTTCTTTCCTAGTGCCAGTTGTTCAAGTTGAGCACAGAAGAACATCTTTACTTTTCAGTGAAGAAACTGAGCCTAGTTTCTGTCTCTTTTCTCATTCCCTTTTATTTTTTTTAACAGTTATCAGATGCTGCCTTTTGCACTTCTCCTGTCTCTTTCAGCTATCCAGATGCTTCCCTAGAGTAACTGTGAATAGCAGTAATTAGGAGGCCTGTGCATTATCAGTGCCCCCTTTGCTAACCCAAGTCTGTTATGTGAATGTCTGCACTTCAGGGTAAAACCTTGATCCTGTTGCAGAGATCTGGCAGATTTCTTTAGCTTTGCCCTCTGTAGCTACTGGCACTTCTGGATGGGGTCACAGTGTGTGAGCAGAGAGTTGAAACAGAGGAGCTCCGAAGTGTCATTTCAGACTTCGTCTTCCTGAGATGGTGAAAGTGGGAGCATTTTTGCTCAATTAGTGAACAACAGATAGGATAGGTGACCCTCTGCTATTAGGTTGGATTTGATGAGCGACTCAGCCTGTTTTTGAGGGATTAGTAGGATCGTTGTCCTTCTGAAGTCTTGTGCAGTTTTAAGGGAAGTGTGTGTGAAAGACAGAATAGTCTTGAAACCAAAATCTGACCTACTTCTGCTTCTCTCCACAGCTGCCAAAAGCCTGCTGAACAAGAAGTCAGATGGAGTGAAGGTAAGTTCTTGATTTCACATTTCACTCTATCTCACACCATCTGAAGAGAAGGCAGCCGCTTTCCCTGGTGCCCATCCTCTTCCAGGGTAAAATCACAGCCCTGTCTTGTGGCTGGAATTGTTATGTTCAGTGTATTGTTATGGGGCTCTGGGTGGGATCTTAATGTTCTTTACATGCACCTTATACATCACACAACTAGCTAAGTGCACTGTTGTACCAGCAAGATTTCTTTTTCCCCCCTTCTCTGAAGTATGGAAAACTGGTCAGTGCTGTGGGTTAGAAAGACCAAGGACTTGCTCAAAAGTAACACATGCCTCTGACTAGTGTTTTCTGTTCATTGGGGAATGCTTCTGGGTATTGAAATTGCACTGAGCAATTGTCAGTGACTGATGATACCCAGCAGACCCCATGGAAACCTTTCTGCCCCGCTTCCACCTCCCCTGCCCCTTGCACAGAATGATGAAAGTTGAGCTGGGAAGAGAGTGGGGAAGGAGGAGCCTCCAGATAGATATTAATGTTTGGACAGAATGGAAACTGAGTCTTGTGTTAGAGTTTGGTCCATGACCCTGAGAGCCACGTGCTCTCCTGTTCCCTTCTGAGGGGAATTATCCCCACTTCAGTTTCACCTGTGTGTGCATGGTCATCCGTTAGTTCTGGAGGTCAAACAGGCCATTCCCAAGGCTGTGTGTTGTTGCAAGCAGTAGCCCTTTAGCAGCTGGTACTGGAGTAGAGACAGTTATGGGCCAGAGCAATTTCCTCTTCTAACTGTTCCAAAGGATAACAGTCCTCCCTGTGCAAAAGTAGGGTTTGGTCTATTTGCCTGCATTTTCATTTGAAGTCTGAACCTTTCTCCACAGTTGTTAGGTGGAATAGTTCATCTCCTGGTTTTGCATTGTGGACAGACTTCATTCTCCCCATGCTGGGGGGGTTGACATGCACTCTCCAGGACCAGCATGCTTGTTCTCTCCTGCTCTTTTAGCCCTTTTCCATTTTAATGAGTCTCTGTTTCTAGAGGGCTCACAATACAAACAGGCTGCTGGAAACAGGTGTTTTCAGAGGAGCTGCATTTGCTTTGGGGACTGCTGTAGAAAAGCCTGCATTCTTGCAGTTCTGCTGTGTTCTGCCCTAATGACACCCAAATCTTTGGGGTTTTTTGACCAAAATGCTATGCAGAACTGCTGTTCTTGCCCTAGGATACTTCTCTTTGAAATGTGTCTGTAAGAGTGAGCTTTTGTGCCTTTGCACATGCCTGCCTCTGGTACAGACATGCATTGAACACCTGCATGCTAATACAGCGTGTTTGAGTTGTCACATCTGTTGATATGGAAAACATTACAGTAAAATCCCAGTAGAATTAAAATGGATGATCCCAAACGTTGTGTACTGAGAACCAGCAGATACGTGCTCCAAAATCACAACGTGGCAGGGAGAAGCAACTGGAAAAGCAGCAAATAACAGCCCTTCTACATATTTTTTGTCACCTACCTAGAAAAAACAGGTTTTCTTACAGGATTCTTGATTTCCAGCATGCTCTCAGGATGGGCTACAACTTGGGTCAAAATCTTCCTGAAATGAACAGATGATGTGCACACAGGTTTTGAGGCACAGCTTCCTGGTCGTGTAGTTACAAGGAGACCTGCATGTTAGAGTTCCAGCTACATAGAAAGCTTCTGGTGTTTGATTCATTGAGAACACTGTGTCTTCCTCTGTGAAAAGAATCAAGCTGGATTTGCTTTTCTAAGTGATTCGAAGTATTCTTCAACTCTTCACAGTATATGTTGTTCTGATATATATAGTTGAATACTTATAATAAAGTGGAAGGTAGATTAGAGAGCATAGCATTCTTTGTACATGGTGAATGGGTTTGCCCTCTCAGAACCTCTTCTGTACTTCTGCATGGCACTGGAAACCTGCAGTCAAGAGTCTGCATCCAGCATCCTTGTTCCTAAGTGTTAGAGCAGTCATGCTCTGCAGAATAAACCCGAGTGGTGCCCACAAGGGCATCCCATGCTTTCAGCCTGGGCTAAGGGCCCTCATAAGCATTGTTTAAGCTTCCCATGTTCCCCAAGTGGCCTCTGTCTTCAGGTGTGACTTTTGAGTCCTCATTTCTGTAAACTTTGAAACTCAGAAATAAATTATATGTTTCTTCTTAAAGCTGGTGTTTTGAGTAACCCTCTTGCTCAGTAATGCAGACTTTTAAAGTACAGGCCACTTCCCCCCAGTGCTAAGTTTGCACAAGACAGAGAGCAGGTAGCGGTCTGTGTGTTTTTATAGTACATCCTTAACACCTCTGTTGTAAGATTTCTGTGGCTACATGCTTATCTCCTTCCTTGCCCCTGCCATCTACATGTATGGTGCTGCCTCCCATTAGTCACCCCATGGAAGTGTAGCCTTTTACTGCTTCCATTCACTATTGGAGCAGCACTGGCATGCTTGACTGCTGTGCAGGAGAATCTGTGCTGATCACTGTCTGGTTGGTGGCTTCACCATTGTGACCAACTTGCTTTTCATGTATTGCTCCCTATGCAGGAGATTTGTAATTTTAGCCCTGCTGATTTTCTAATCCTAGATAGTTCTGACAAACAACCTGTGTCAGTGACTGGTTCAGTTAGGAGCATCTGATCTTGCATTGCTTGAAGCAAACTGTGAGTTTTTTTGTCTATTGCCCATTAGTGCATAGCATAGATACCCTGACTTGAACACTAAACAGATTTTCAGCTTTGTCGTATCCTTTTCACTCCCACTTCCTGTATAATTTTACATCAAATGTAGGTTTAGAACAAGCATTGCATGCTGTATTTTTAACTGCAGTCTGCTGCTGACCACGAGCCACGTGGTTAGCCTGTGTCTTTTGTTCCCTCCAGATATGGAGGCTCCTGGTTTGATTGGTGGAATTTTTTTGGTTGTTTGCTTTGTCATTTGGTGGTGTTGTGTTTGGTTTTGTTTTGTTTGTTGGTGAGTGTTGTTGTTTTGTGTGGTTTCGTGATGATGTTTTGTGTGTGTGTGTGTGTTGGGGTTTTTTGGTTAGAACCTTGGAAATTAATTCCTTCTGGAGTTTTGAAAGAAAGTATGTTTCAGTTTCTTCACTGGCTTTAGCTGGTCCAGGGTGCCTCTGCTCCATGACTGTGTTGCCGCAGACTTCCACACAGTAGATGAGAATGAAAAGAGTATTTCTTCCACTAACTGATGATTACACTACTGTAAAAACTGATGGCTTTAAGCCCATTGAGAAAAAAACATTGCTAGTTTGCTTTAATTTACTTTCTGTTCAAAGTAACTTTCCCATCCTTTTGGCTGGTATTCAGAGCTACCTATGCTAGAATCCTGCATTATGTGACAAATACAGTAGGAATTTCTATAACATAATATTAGGCAAGTTTGAGTGGAACCTAGATGTCCTCCTCATGCTTTATTACCAAGATCTGCATGAAAATATGTGTTGGTGGATATCTGATGCGAATGCAGCATGTTATTGCTGATTTAGCATAAATGGGAAAGGAATGATATGTTAGTCATATGTGGTGATATGAGCATCTTCTGTGAGTCATGTTGAGCTGATAAGTAAGAAAAAACACATGATTTTTATTTCTATGGGAATTGGCTCTAATCCTTTACTGAAACAAGCCCTAACACACTAGAGCAATGAGATGCATGCATTTTCTTTGCATCGGACCATTTTGGAAGCAGGGGAAGTTTAAATCAGGACAGGAAGACAGGAATGAAACTTTTTAAAAATTATTCCAAATATAGATGTGTCCACAGTGATGTTATTTTGATAAATTTCCATGTGTATGACCCTCTCCTCTAGCAAAGTCTTCTCCAAAATCTATTTGAAGCATTCCTGGTTTTCATTTAGCACTGCTGCTTCTATTTCAAGTACTAATTCTGCTAATTGGTAGATATTTCATCACCTTGGCACTTGAGAACTTTTCCATTATCTTAAATAATGAATGATTTAAACTGCCTTGAATCTTAAATTGTTCCTGCTTACCAAACCTTTGGTAGTGCTGCACTTACTTTCTTCAGGCAAAATTTGGATCCAGGCTGATGCAGTAACAACAAGGAAGGCTCAGGTTTTATCCCCAAGGAACATGCTTTTCTGCTTTCAAATCCAGAAAGCGAGGCTAGAAGATACTGGGTGACGTATTGCAGAGTCATGTAACATACCACATATCTTGTGGCCACCACTGTAGGTCCCAGGTATTTTTTTTTAACATTCTAAATTTATGAGCAATATCGTGCAGCTGCCATTTTAAAATTTACCTTACATAGTTCCATATCAGATCTTCTTGCTTTCTTGTTCCCCTTTCTGCCTGGATTTGCCATCCACTGCAAGGTGAGGGAGGGGTTAAGGAACGGGCTGGGGCAAACACCTGGGTGAAGATTAAGGACACTTTATGCTCTATGTCCTTTCTATGACCTTGTCAGAGTCTGGGCTCCCTGTAGTTAGTGTTACAGTCCTACTGTTGGGTTTTTTTGATTTTGGGCAGCTCTTCAAACAGTCGTGTTCCCTTTTTTCCCAAAGGGGAATTTCCCTTCCTACTGGTATGAGAGGATGCGTCAGTTTCCAGTTCTAGCATGGCCTATCACATCCATTTTATACTCAGAATTTTTTAATGCGCAAAGTGCTATTTTTAGTTAAGTATGTAATTGCAAGTATTTTAAAATTAGTTCTTCTCTAAGCTGTCAGTTTCTTCTTTTTTTTTTTTTTCCTGAGCGCTTTGGTTGGTGATTATGTGGTACAAAATGATATCAATAATGTTTTTCAGGCCCGGTGTAACACTCTATGTAAATAGTAATTTATGGAGAATGCTATGGGATGCAGGAGATTTTAACAGCATTCATTTGCAATGCTCTGCAATTTTTTTATATTCTGCCTTGTCTGTCTGCTGCATACACACTGTTTTCTTTCTCAGTAAAAGCTGAACAGCATAGCTGAAAGAGTGAAAAATCCAGATTTTTGGTGTGACAAGGTTAATGTTGTAAAACCTGCCCTTCATCTTACATAACTGCAAAGAGGCACCAAATACCATTTGTTCTGCTGTTTGTAAGGAATATCATGGAAAGCGTACATTTTATGCGTGGCGGGCACCAGGTTTCCTTGCCTTTTGCCCAGTTAAGAGAATGTGGGGAAGGCAGGATGCTGTGTAAGGTGGCACGGCTGCTGAGAAAGCAGTTTGTGCAATGTGCCCCAGACAGAGAAGGCACAGCAGCAAAATGAGCCAACAGGGAATCCTTAGGAAATCTGCAAGGGTCAGGTAACATCCATGCAGTGACCAACAGGAGTAAATACTCCTATTTCCATGTCTGGACTGGTTATGATCTTAAAGCCATACTGTTTAAAGATGGTTATAGTGAAGCTAAATAAGGAGAACCCAAGTTCACCTGATCAGCACAGTTTTATGCTGAACTGTTTTATACGAGACATGTGGGGAGCGCTTCAGATCTGTTTAAGTGCTGACATCTAGTAACACATTCTACCCATCTTTGATGCATTCACTTTTTTCACTGCATTGTTGTAACGCCTGGAAACTCCAACTGAGATCAAGGGCCCAGTGTGCTTAGTACTGTAGCAGTGCCTAAGCAGAAAATCCCTGCCTCTTAGCTTACAATTTAAATAGACAAGCTGGCAAAGGGCAAGAGAAAAGCTGGACTGACAAAGATTAAATTATTTGCTCATCATCTCATAAAAAGACTGAAGCAGAAGTAGAAATAGGAGCTCAGATCTGCTAGTTCAGGCTGCCACTCACTGATCTGCTTTGAGTTCAACATCTTTTTTTTCCTACCTTGAGTCCTGAAATGACTATACTGTCTATAGGAATATGAGTTGCAGCAAGCATGGTATTTTAACATAAATTCACTGTCAGTATCAGACTGTGTCAGAACTGCGTGTAGAAGGCAGAAGCACAAAAAGGTGGTGTAAAAAGATAACCAGGGTAAGTGCCCAGAACTGTGAATGGGACCTTGCCTGGAATCACTGTACTTCCTATAGCCTCTTCTAGTATGTCTTGTATTTTCTGTAGGTGCTTGGAATGATTTAACATTCGCCATTTCTAGTATTGCTGCTATGTTGAAGGGACAGTGATTCTTCAGGTTCTCTTTTGTTACCTGCTGACTTCTGTTTATTGTTACATAAAGGAAGAGTCTTCCTTAAGTTTCAGGGTAGAGAATCTGCTCCTCTTTTGAGATGAACACCTTAATTGCACACAAATACAGAAACCGAACTTTAATAAACTTTGATCCCTGAGTTTGAGAAGAATATGTCCATACTGCTTCGGGAGAATGTTTTGTTGTTCAGATGTAGGGAAATCCTTAAAGTGATCAGTGAGGTACTTTACCATGGGCTATCTGCCTAGAAACACTTAGAGATGTAGCTGTGCTATGGAAGGGAAAGAGAATTCTGTAACTAAACGTCATTGCTAAGTTGCAGTCACATCACAAGAAGAACAAAAAAGTTTTGCTCACTGAGCTAGTCATCTTCGGAAGGTGAGGGAGATGGCTCTGATGCAGCTGTTACAGAGGAGATGGTGGGAGACTCATCTGGTTTTAGTTACTTCCTTGTGTATGTTTTGACTTAATAAGTTTTGGTGCTTTAACACTTACTGCCGGTACCTCATGTTGGCATTATCCAACTTGTCTTCAATTGTAATGGTCTTTTCATGCTCTGGTCTTAACACAGACCTCACTGCCCACCCTTTTTTTGCTGCCTAGCTAACTTCCTTCCTGTTATTAGAGTAGCCAGTAAAAATGTGCTTTCTGGGATTTCTACAATACAGCATGCCATGTTAATAGACCAACACTGTTTTAAATTTAGATTGTACTCTTAATTAAATTCTGATCTGCTGAGGGTTCTGTCTCCTGTGTCAGTGTTACTTACGCCTCTAATGTAGGAGGGTGATTGTTTTCTGTATGAGTTGGTTGACTCTCCTTTCATATTGAACCTTTTGCTTGTCTCAACATTTTCTGCCACTTTTCTACTTTCTGTAACTCATTGGAAATCTGAACTTCAAATGAGATGGTCTTCCTTAGAGAGAAGTTTCCTTGCAGTATCTGTATAGCCTCTGTTTGTGTGCTGCGAACTGAAGGATACATTAAAAATAAAAACTGAAGTTTTGGAGCAGTTTCTCAGCTGGTGTGAATTTCTACTTCTCCCAGTTAAAAATTCCCTGTTGTGACTGGGTACAAGGATTTCTCTGGGTTGTTTGTGGTCTAAGCATTGTATTCATGCTCTGGCAGTACATCTTATTTTAGCTCTAGCTTGAGGAAATGCCTGTGGAGAAGCTAAATTGTCCTAAAAGCAGAAGAGAGGAATCACAAGTTTGTAAACCAGGTTATGACAAGCCCTGTGTTGTACCTTCATGAAGTGGAAGATCGGTGAGCCAAATGGTGAACAGATCAGTGTTCTGAGTCTGTCTGTACTGGAATTAAAGATCAGAGGAGGCAGAAGCTTTGCTTGTTTAAGTCTGGTCATGCAATGGCTGCATGATTCTGGGCTGTATGGTGTGATTAGGAATGTGGCTCTGAGTATAAGTTGAACATGGACATTTCTGCTCTCAGAGACATGCCAGTCTGTATGTGTGTTTGAGCTCTGATGTGACAATAGCAGGGAGGAAGGCAATGTTCAAGGTGAAAGCTGTGAAGGGTCAGCAGGTATGTGAAATAGGGAGGTACAACTCCACGGCCTGTACTGGGTTCAAGGGCTGCTCCAGAAGTGGGCTGTGGTAATGCGCAGGAGTAGCTGAGCCCACGCCATCATGTTTCTTGGCTGGGATGTGCTGTCCTACACTACTCTGTGAGCTAGACTCTGTAGTAAGCAGCAGAGAAATAATCTAGATAGTACCAAGGGAGGAGGGCAGCTGGAAAACATATGTGGAGACTGCAGGGGAAAGGGGTAGCATTGTAGTGCTGAGAGACCTGCCAGGCTCAGCTTGGACAGGATGACACTGACAGTACAGTGAAAGAGCAGAGAAATGCATGCTGAGACTGGGTTACCAGGAGTGCAGTTTAGTGTGAAGATGCCTTTGAACAAGAGTAGAGTCCAAGAAGGTTGGGCAATGTTTGAGCATTGCGCCCTGTTTGTTCTCTTTCCAGTATCTGAGAGCACAAGGTGTGCTGGCTCTTGAGTGTCGCTTTGTCTTTCTCGCCTTTCCTCTGTGTCTGAGCATGGGCACACCTTGCCTTTCCCATCAGCCCCAATTTCAGTGTGAGGGAGCCTTTCTCTTCTCCATGCTATGCACAGAAGTTCCCTCTTATTTTCAGCCCTTAAGGATGCCCCTCTCGTTGTGCTCTCCTCCCTACCCTCTGATTCTAGTTGAAAACACACCTCTGCTTCCTCCCAAGGTGAACACGCGGGTGTTTTCTGTTTACCTCTTCCGTGTGGCTGGGGAAGTTGTACAGTTTTCTGAGGTGGGAGAGCACATAGAGGCACCCCCTTGCATCCTACATCTTGTGTATATGTATTCCTTTCTCTTCTCCTCTCCCTGTATCAGTGTGTGGGGCAACTATGTTCTGACCTTGATGTTTGAGTGGATAGGGGTCTTCAGCCCTGCCCTTTCCCCTGGTGTGTAGTCATGTTCTTTAATGGTGACTTCTCTCTGCACCTGCTGACATGTCTGTGCATTTCTGCTGCTGCTTATACCTGCCCTTAGGGGAGCATTATTGGCAGGGGGGCCCTTGCTGGCACACTAATGTGTGAATAGTTTCTGTGCTTTTCTTCTCATCTCCTCTCTTCCCTTCTCTTTCCCTCTCTCAATGGTGTGTCCAGAAAAGGAAGTCGAGCTCCAGTGTGCATTTGATGGTGAGCACCTCCCGTAAGCTGCCTGCGATTCGTGCGTCCGCCATTCTCATGCCATGCACGCTCGGCTTGTGCTCATCACCCTACATAGCATGTCTGTGCGGGAGGGTGGTGGTGGGGGAGTCATTGTGCACTGAAAGGTCCGTGTCCTCACTAAAAGGGCCCTGTAAGTGTTTGGCCCCCGGCCAGTCATACAGTTCCCATTTTGTGCAGAAAATCAACTGCTGGCAATGCAGTTTGACCTTGCCTGCTCTAAGTGTGAACCAAAAAAGGTAGTGGTTCTCCTGGGCTCAGCAGAGCAGGTATGTGCCTGGACATGGGGCTTTGTCATTCTATTGCAGAGGTGCCAAAAAGAGGAGCAGGTGCTTTGCCTGGTGTTGGTGCCGTCATCCTTGGTGGGAGCCCTGCAGTGTAGAGCAAACTGGGAGTCGCTTCAAATGTGGCAGAGACTGATGGGGCCCCACTGTTCAGATGAAATGTGTGGGCACAGCACCGCTGGGCAGCTCAGAGCTGCTGGTCACTTCTTTTTTTAAGCATACTTACTGAAAAGGTTTGTCAGAGCATTTATAATCTGAAACTTCCTTTTGTCCTGATCTCGTTTGTTTCCCAGCATGATCAAATACCCAGTAACTGCCTCCCCTGTCCCATTCATTTTCTTTCATTTATCCATCCAGATGTTTGACATCTGTAGAATTTGTCAGAAAAGTAGTCAAATCCAGTCTCAAGGGAGCAAAGAGAAAATTGGCCAGTGCCATATTGTAAGGAGTCATACACAGCCCATTGTCTCTGTCAATGAGATATGAACAGTAACTAAAGTACAAAAATTAGTTATTGCATTATTTAGACAGAAAAAGAACAGAAAATATTTCTTCCCTATTGCAGGTAGGAATAGGAATGTTATACTACTGAGAAAGCAGAATAATTTGCTTCTACATTACTATCTAGAAGATATTTCTCCTCTTCCTCCTTAAAACTATGTAAACACCAAAAAGTAATCTCAAAGTACTGCTTGGAAAATCTGATGTGAGGGACTGACTTCACCAGCTCCTTTATGAAACTCCAGAGCAGGAGTTTGCTGTGCCTTTCTTGCCCTTCTTTTCTGCCCACTGCCAGCAATACTTAAATTCCCTCTGCACGTTGTTTTAAAGCAGCTAGGATATGTAAACTGTGTGTCAGCCTCAGAAAACGTGGAAGCAGTGAAGGTGGCTAAATAACCAGAGATGGCCCATGTGTTGGTACTTATTTTCTTTTAGCTGGCTAGAAATGTGAGCCTAGCGATATGATCACTGGTCTGTTTTCTTTCTCTTGCACCCTCTGTGTTGTTTGTGCCTGTCTGTCTCTCTGTCTCTTGTCTAGCTCAGGAAGCGCTGCCAACTGCTGTGCCAAAACTAATTGCGTTACATAGATCTTAAGAAGGGTCTGGCACCTTTTGAGGTGAATTGGCCTCTTTTAACTTGAGCTGTACCACTGTGAATTACCAAGGCTCGTCGCCTGCCCAGTGCCTATGATGTTGGCTGGCAGCAGGAGGGGAAGGAGGGCAAGAGTTGGCTGTAATACCTGGGGCTCTGAGAAGGGCAGGCCAGTCTTCCAGGAAAGCTTAAGTGACCATAGACACAAATGTATGTGCGAAGCTCAGTATGTCAGATACCTCCATCTGAGAAAGAGACATGAAAAATGCTTGGGCTAAGTCTTCTGCTTCTTATTTCCTTGGGACTCTGACATGGAGTAAAATGCTATGTGATTCTGGACTAGCAAACATGATACTCAGTCTTCTTCAGCCCACTGGCTGGGGAAGAGTAGATGGAAGTCCTGGGTGTTCAGTGCAGCCTGGAGAGTAGGCTGTGTGCGTGGGTCTGCACTTTGAAAGGTGACGTCTCATGCCTAGCAAGCTGATGTCAACTTCTTTTCAGAACAGTGGCTTCCTGGATTATTTTTTTCCCCATTTGGCCTCAGTTATAAAGTCTTCTGAAAAATCAAAGTATTTTTGTATAGCTTCTTGAAGTGTTTCTCCTTTCTTAGCTTTGGGAATGAGTGTGTCATATGCTCTTTTGTTTTTCCATGGACTTTTTGAGAATTCATTCCTGCCTCTCTTTTCCACTTCCTCCCCTCTCCACCTGCCCCATCTTCCTCTTCTGTTTCTCCCCTCTCCCTCTCCGAAACATATAGCTAAGCCAAGGCATGCTGCTTGTGAAGAAAAACTGAAGTATTAGTAGGTGTTTGTGAAGTCTCAGCCTCATAGGATCTGTCTCTGGTTGACACAGTTTGGCAGATGTTTTTTCCAGCTCAGCATTTGACTTGTGTGTTCTTTGTGGTGATTACTGGGTGATGAGGGTCTGATGTTTTGCAGTACGAGTTTGCCCTCCCCAAGAACAGTGGGATGGAGAGCAGCTGCAATGGGGTCACACTGCTGTGATCTCCCATCCAGTAGCCTGATCTGTAAACCAAGGAGTCTGAGAATGCTCCTGCAGTGCTGATTTTGATGTTGTTGGTGGTGACTGGCAGGAAGAGATCTATACAGCTGGTGTGGGAGTTACATGGCAGTGTAACTGTGGGCCTAATTCTCCAGCAACTGTCTGGATTTGTGGAGTAGGAACTATATACACAGGTGTGTCTTCCTGCATAGACCTTTCTCATTCCTGATATAACTGGCGTACATGACTCAATGGGACGTTTCTTTGCAGCAAGCTGGTGGCTGCCTTACTGTTGTGCTGTGTGAATGCAGGAAATGTAGATTTTATTCTTCTACCACAGCTACAAGAGAGGCTGAAGAAGGGAAAGATTAAAAGCCACTGGGTACCATCCAGCGGACTCGCTACTTGGGGAACTGCATGGCCTTTTCCTTGCCTCCCACCCCCATCCCTTTCCATATTTTGGTCCTGAAGTCTCTTTGTTCAGGTCACAGCAGGAACACAACACATCATAACTCACTTTCCTCTACCATTTCTAGAGCTGACCACACTTTTTCCTGCATAAGTAGATTCCCTGGGACCCTCAGCATCATCACATATCTAGGACTGTTCCTGCACACTTTGGGACTCCTCAGATACAACTCCATTTGCCCCGTTTGAGACTGCACCATGGCTATTCTGTGTTTCTCACTTCTGTAGTCTCTTTCTCTCAGGACTGCTGCCATCACTCATTCTTCTTCACCAAATACTTTTGTTGGTACTCATTGCAGGATTCTCCCCAACCCTTTTGGCTGCTGCCTTTTTCCTTTCTGTTTTTCTTCCTTATAGCTCTAGCAGTCCATGCACATTTGGGTTTTGGTACATCCCTTACAACATCTGTTGCCTCTGAGGAAAGGATGATGTCCAGTGACCCGGGCAGCACTCCTCCTTCCTCCCTCTTCTTGATGATGAGCCTATGGGGAGGGAGGGTCTGAGATGGTTGGGATTGAAGCAATACTGTTATTTTCTTGCTGCCTCTGCTGCCCAGCAGGGGAACTAAAACCATGTTTTTCTGTCTCAGCCACAGAGCAACAACAAAACCAGTATAGTAAGCACTGCAAAAGAAACACCCCCAGTGCAGACGTCCATGGTATCTTCCCCAACCACTATTTTTTTTTCCTGTTTGGTTTAATTTTGATTCTGTCCTCTCCCTTTCTCTCCTTCCCCCATCCCGAGTGCTGCTTGTGCTGCTCTGTTTCAGCTTGTGTTTTGGCTTCGTTCTGTGTGTGTCCCTGTGCTGCTGTGGGGCCTGATCACAGCCTCACAGGCTTTGGGTTGGGGGTGCTGAGCAGAGCTGTGGTTGGATGTGGGGATCGCAGCTTGCCTCGACTTCCCCTTGTGCCATCCCTGTATAGTTCTGTGTGTCCCGTTCAACTGTTCCTGCTGGCTTTGGGGAGGCTGGTTTGGAAGAAGAGAGTGGCAAGCTCCATCCACTCACCAGCACCCAGGAAATGGAGGATGGACTTCAGGACACCACAGAAGAAAGGGCAGGCAAAGGGCTTTTAGAGCAATCCTTTGATGGCCCATTTGGCCTGCTCAGTTGTGTGGTTGATCCTACGCAGCTCACTGGCTTGCTGGGCCAGCATTTTCTGTTTGGGCTGTGTGCAGCGGGCTTCGTAGGGTGCCCTGTGCCTGGTACAAACAGCACAGCTCAGTGTGATCTGCCTCCGTACACTTGGAAGATCAGGCAGCAGTGCAGTGGGGACAGAGGTAGATGGTGAGTGTACGTCACTGCACTGTCCCAGTCCCTGGCGCCCTCACTGAGCCACCCGGCCAGGGTGACAGCAGTGGGAGGAGATGGTGCAGGATGCTGAAGTCTTGTCCTAGTAACGAAGGGATGAGTGCAGGAGCCAGTTAGCACCCATAGTCCTGGTAGCTGCTCTTTGTTGTGTGTCTCTGGAGAGCTGGATTTGGCATTTTTTGGGGGGTGGGAGGGTGGGATTTGGTGGTTTTGTTGTTTGCTGTAGGGCAGAGGGTTCTTGGGACACTTCATAATTTTCTGTTTTCCCATCACTGGCTTTGTTCATCATGGTTTTGATACTGAAGGGAGCCTTTCTAAATTATTAATTATTGTTGTTATTAATGAAATTGGATCTCATTTGAGAGACATTTAGACAAATGTGCCTTTTTTCAGTTACCTTAGCAACTCTTCTCTGAGAGGCATTGAGGTGGTCTGGCTTATCCCCTTTTTATTATGGAAATTATGAATGTCCCTTTTTTAGGGTAAAATACCCAGCAAACTTTCCAAAAAACTGGGAGACAAAGACCCCAGCCCAGTATTATTCTTTCCTCCCCCTCTCCCTCTTCTGAAGCGTTCCCCAGGGAGGATGTTGCTGAGGGTCAGTACTTCACAAGCGGCTGCAGAGGGGGCAGACTGGCTGCTCGGCTGCCTTCTGGCATTTGTGCCAGCCTGGCTCACTGGAGGGAAAATGAGAATGTGGGGCAATTTCAGGGAAGCTGAGGGCTTTGTCTCCTTGCGACTGTAGCTTTTAGTGCAGCCTCTCTCTTCGGGAAACCTGTGCAGGAAGTATGTGTGTGCACACACAAGCACATGTGTGCTGTTTGGAGTTTGTGGTTTGATCTTTTTTTTTTTTTTTTTTTAAATTAATGTCGGTCACCTTTTCTCCACTTGTTGGGGAGTGAAAATAAATAAGAGAATGCTTTGGAACTGGAGTTTAATGATTCTTCCATCCTTTCCTAGGAGCCTCAAACAACTGTTGTCCATAATGCTACAGATGGCATAAAGGTAAGGGATGGGAGTGTTGTCAGAGAAGCCTCTGCTTCTTGCTGTTTGTTCTTATCTTTGTGTGTCTTAATGCAGTTTCTACCTTTCTGACGTCTGGTTTGTAACGTGTTCCTGAATACTGCTGGCAGTGGATTAGGAGGGTTGTCTTGTATGGCTGTGGATCTCTGGAAGAGGCTGAGTAGGGACAACTGTTCAAATACTGCAGTGTGTAATCCCCACTCTCTTTCATATGTGGGGTGGAAAATACAGGCACTTATGCACTTTTTTTTTTTTTTTTTTTTTATTCTGGAAATGGAAACCTGTTCCTCCGAGAAAACCACAGGAAGCTAGAGGAGGGTTCCTAGGCTATCCTTCTTCCAAACGGAAGTAACCCCCATTTTATCTCGTTTGACAGAGTTTGGTAACTTCTGTCCTTGCAAAAGTTCTGGGCGGATGGCTTGAACACGCAAAAGCTGAGCAAAGATGCTGTTAAGTTTTGCTTAATTTTTGGCCGGCTTCCATCCAAATCTTCCTTTTATCATCCTCTCCCTGCCATATCTGCCAATGTTTATGCGCTTTTCCCCATCTTCCTTCACAAACAAATCAAACTATTTACTCATGCTCACGACTGCTGATGCCAGGTAATGCTCTGTTCTGCTGTGCAGGGTTCCACAGAGAGCTGTAACACCACGACTGAAGATGAGGATCTGAAAGGTAGGTGTTCTGCCTGTGACTTCTAATACAGCTAAGTGCAGGTAGGGGATCCTGGAGATTCAATCATTGTCTTGAACTAGCTTCCCAGATTTCTGTGTCTGACTTAGTTCATAAGTTTGCCATGATGCTGTCATTCCTGTCACAGTGGGACCACGCACAGGGGAACCAGCTGACTTGGCCTCTGTGGTATATAAACACCATTTGCCCAGAGCTAATTTGTTTTTGTCTCAGAGTTGGAATTCTTTTTTTGCAAATATCATAATCTGTTCATCTCCAGTCCATTTCTAGGCTTAGAAAATCCCTACCAGTCCCTTGACGTTTGGAGTCTGGTTGTGTTTTTGTGCTTCCCTGTAGGTTACAGGCGGTTGAAACCTCTGTTACTGCTCAGTCTTCCTTCTCACCCCTTTCTGGGAATCTCTTTAGTGACATGCACACACTTTGCTCTTTTTTTTTTTCTTTTCTTTGGGTCTATTTTTATTTCTGAGATGAAGATCATTCTCAGCCTGTCATCTCTGAATGGGAATGATTTTTCATGTCCTTGACATGGTATCAGTTGAGGGAGAGGCTGAGAAGAGATTTCACACCTTTCAGTGTCCATATCATAAATATTCTGTGATTGTAAAACTCTTTAGATGAAAGGGCTCCAAGTTCCATATATCTGTTCATGTTGTTTGAGCAGCTGTCCTTTCCCTGACCTCTCTAAAGAAGGACAAACAGACATTTTCCTGAATGAGCAGGTTCAGGATGGGCGAATGCAGTTTGCATTCTGAGGCAAATGTGTTAATAGTTTGCATTTTGAGACAGTGATATTCTCATTGTCCCTGTAGTCAATCCGAGTTACATATCCAGGGAAAAATCAATGCTGACCCTGTGGTGTAGCCACAATGTCACCTCTGTCAGCAGGGCTAGTTCTTGTCACTTTTCCCGTGGCTTATCACAAGCTGCTGGCTCCTCTTCTGAGGAGTCACTGGGAGCAGAAATGGATGTCAGTGAGTAAATGAGCTCTGCAATACAGGTTGTTTCAGAGAAGACCTGACCTCCTCACAGGACAGTATTCTAGCCCCTACCTTTTTACCAAAGAGTAATCTGTGATTTAAGAACCTAACTTTGACAGAAGGGAACTGGATGATTATGGTAGTGTGGTAATGAAATTGATTTATCTAATCTCTCCTGGATATCCATGTAGAACAGATATTTGTCCAGAACTTTGTCTCCTTTGGCAGCTTTTGTTCAGGAGAGGTTCCAGACTTGAGCCAGTGGTCATGTAAGTCAGGAATCCAAATGCTGTGAGCAGCAAAAGGCTAGGACTGGAACAGAAGGCTGGGGGGTAGCAGCTGGCCAGGGCTAATTCTAGGAAGAATTGTATAGGGCTACATTGCTGCAGATCGAAACTGGGGTTTTTTTGGCAGAGTTCAGAAAATCTTGTTGATTATAATAGAAGGGAGCATTTGAATGGTGGTTGGGAGGGAAGGAGCTTGCACAGTAATAGTTTGTGCTATGGCCAGCTCTGGTAATTTTAGTGCTTCAGTTTTAAGTGTAGCAGTATTCACCAGTATTCCTTTTCAGCTCCTGCCTCTCCATGTGTTAAGCTAAGCAAGACCAAAAGGCTTGGGCGTGTTGGAGTTCTTGGTGTTCTTTATAGCCATGACTGTGGAAGGGGAAGTGATAGTTCAATTCCTTTGCCAACTTCTTGTTTTCAACAGACAACAGGTTACACAGATCTGTTCTGCTGTGGTGTAGGAGACATATCTTGATCCATCAGCGACAGTTGCCTGAGGGATATGTTGTTTCTACTGTGGTGGGGCTACAGGCAGTGCCTCCCCACCCCTGTGTCCTTCTAAATCGAACAGCAGGTCCCTGTTGTAGAGCTGTCTACTTGGCTTTGCCCTGGAGGATACTCCTGCATGTTTTGTGCCCAGCATTGTGGTTTCTTTAATGTTCTCCTATTTCCTTTCTCTTTTTTTATTTACTGAACTTGCGTGTTTTGTTTGTGTTTGTGTTTTAATTCCCCGCCATGCTAGCTCCCCCTCTCTCCACCGGGGACGGCAGCTCAGTGCTTGAAGGACGGAGGCACAGTGAGAGCAAAACACAGACTGAGTCCATGCAGTCCCAGCTTTCCCTCTGTTTCTCAGCCAGTAAGTCCAGGGGTGCAGTGCTTCACAGCATCTTTTTCCCACTTCTCCCTCCACCTTTCCCATTTCTCCTTCCCCAAGATTTTTCCTTTCCTCAACTTCCTTCCAGAATGTTGATTTTTTCATTTCCAGTACTCCAGAAAAAAAAAAAATCATCTCCCTTCCTGCAAAATACCCTCCTTTGCACACTGAAAATTTCCAAACCTTTCCTTCCCTATTTGAAAACAAGCAAACAAACAAAAAAACACACAGAAAAAAAACCCCAAAATAATAAAAAAATAAAAATAAAAAAATACAGCAAAACAAACAAACGAAAACCAGAACCTCATCCTAGCTAATTTCATTTCCTTGTTTTAATCTGGATGAGATGTGGAGTTCTCTGCAGAGAGACTGCCTTTCAGGGTTTCCTCAGGCAAGTCACTGCAACTCTTAGTTTTCCTTGTGGTAAATGCGGTCTGCTTATGAAGGGGATGTGTGAGGCTGAATTCGGTCTCGCTGGTTAAGAACTTCGGAGCACCCCAGACATGGATGGTGCTCAGGAAATGCAAAAGGAATGAGAAACTGTTTTTACAGACTGCTTCAAGGGTGCTTTGGAAGGGAGGCTGTGGCTGCTGGAAGACCCGATAGCATTTCTGAATCCATTGTCAGGTGCTCCAAGTTAAAATCCTTAGATAAATGTTGGCTCTGAGGGACATTTCTCTGTTGTGGCTTTACCTTGTGTATCTGTCCTGCTAGCTCAGTTAGCTTGCACCATGGTTAGTCAGCCAGTTATGGTACCGTCTGTCTGATCTCTCCTGAATTGGCTGCCTCCGTAGAGGCCTGTGGCTGAAAAACTTTGAAAATGGATATGAACAAAGGTTGGAGAAAGTCTAGTTGGGATTCCCAGCCTTTCCCCTGCACAGATATACTGTACTAGCTGCCTGACTATTTAAAGCTATAATGGAAGGATCCTTAATATGAGTTGGGAATGTCTGTAGTATTTTATTCTGTTCAGGTCAGTCTGCGAAAGAAGGAACAGGCATGCTCTCTTCTGTCTCCTCCTCTCTTCCTTCCCTGGTTTCCTGCACACAGCAGCAGTGTCTCATACGATGCAGCAGTCAGAACCTCTCTTGTTACTTATTTTTGAAGTAGCTCCAAGGATGTCAAACTGCTGGTTTGTGAGGTGCAATGGGAAAGGTGTTTTGCCCAGCCAGAATGGAAGGGAAATGACCTCTTCTGAAGTCCTTTTTGCTGTGTACAGTCCATTGCTGCTTTTTTATTAACTCCTTCCTCTTGCTCATAGCAAGGCCCTGCTTGGTACTCTGAGGAGTGCCAAATCACTCCTCCGCCAAGTGAGGCAGCATTCTCCCACCCTGCTCCCCCCCGATTGAGATTTGCAGTGATTTGGATGCCCTACTTTCTCTCCCTTTCACTCATATCTCGTACTTGCCCTCGTGCTGCTCTGTCACTAGTGTGACCAGTGTTTAGGTCACCCTCGAACTACCTCAGCAGCACTAGTGTGATTCCTACTGTGCTCTGAGGGGTCTTCTGCACCAGTGCCAGGATGGTCCCCTCTGAGCAGTGCCCGGCCCAGCTGATGTGTGACAGAGGCAAGAGAGCGGGTAGAGGTTGCTGGGATGTGGATGTCTCTGTGTGCCCACCGGGGTTGGGGCTGTGTGTGTTTGTATTTCTTTGTTGGTTTTTATTTTGCTTTCTGGTTTTTGTTTGTTTATATTATTTTAATGCTTACATTTGTTTTGCAGCTACACAGTCTTGTGAAGAGAAGCTTCTTGCCTGGGACAGCCCAGGGCAGACATTGGAGTTAGAGCGTGCTCGGTCGGAGCCTTTGCTAACTCCAGTAGTTCCCTTTGTACTTAACCGTGCACCGTGTAAGTTAGCAGCTGGGTAGCAGTAGTGGAGTAGTGCAATTAACGCTGGTTACTGTAGATGTAACGCTCCCCCCTTCTTCTCTCCACCTCCGCCCCCCTCTCCTCCCGTCCGTCCGTCCGCCAAGGCACGGAGCGCCCCTCTGCGCTAACGCTGCGGCAGCGGTACCGGGGGCGGCGTCGCTGCCCCCCGGCAAGGGCACGGCGGGGCCGGCGGCTCCCGGGGCCGCTCCCGACCGGGGCGGTGCCGGCTGCAGGAAACGGCGGCGACCGCCGGGAGGCGCCGCGGGGCCGCCGGGCCTGCCCGGCTCTTGCCGGTGCCCCAACGGGACCCCGCTGGACGTGCTGCCGGCGCCCGCGGTGCACCCACCCGCAGCCCCGGTTGGCGGTACTGCTGCGGCGCTGGCTGCGTGCTGTAGCGGGGCGGCCTCGTAGGATACCCAGAACCAGACAGTAGCATAGCCGTGAGTCACACTTGTGTGTCTGTGCTGGTGCATGCTTGCCTCCTTTTTGTGCCCCTCTGCAGTGTACGTTAGGAGACCCCAGGGATTCATCAGGAGTGGCAGGTGCAAATGCCTTTCCCTGTGACATCTCAAGGCTCTCAGTCCTTTGGAAAAAACGTATCTCCTCCTGTGTGCTGGTTGTAGCTCGGGACATGTAATAAAAGCAAAAAGACGAGCACAGTCTGATGGAATGGACTTGTGTTGAAGGACAGGGTCAATGCCGCTACGTAGTGACACTTGGGAAGGGGGTGCAGATCTCCTTGGCATGAGTCAGCCCGTGGTGTCTGTGGTCTGTAGGTTTCTTCACTCATCCCAAATGGAGCCTTTCCCATGGACTCTATCTTCTGGACACTGCACTGTGTGATCTGCATGGCAGCAAGGTCCAACAAGTAGCCCTCCTTCATGTAGAAGCAATTCCAGATTACTTGCTTGTAACATAGCCCACCGTGTACTACTGTGTAACATAACCCATTCCCTGTATACGTCTTTTGATGGGTAGAAATGTGTACAGCCTGAGCAGCAAAAACAGATCCCTTACTATTATGGGCCAGTTGTCCCCTATCTGAGATATTTCTCTGGCTGGTGGGGTAGTATAATTCTCTTAGATGATTTCCAGAGTGTGTGCAAACATCTTTCGTAGCCAGATTATCATCTTGTTCCTCTTCAGTTGCACTTACCAATGGTGGGATGAGATGCATATGTGGATGAAAGCTTACAGGGGAGGGCAGTTCAGACTAGCACCTTCTGGCATTTAGAGTGGAATTCATCTTCCCTGACTTAGACATCTAAAGGTGGTAGGTGGGATTTAAACACAGTTTTCCTGATGATAGGCATCTGAGATGTCTGAGTTGAGACTTCCAGAACTGCCTATTTCTTTCACAGCCTAAAGAAGGAACAGTCAGGTGACTGGTTCCATTTCAGACATCTACATTTTAGATGCCTAGGGGCAGATAATGGTAAGAATTGGAAATTATTTGGTAACATTGAAGATAATGCTAAAGCACCTCCTAAATGCTTGTATAATGTGCAGAATATCCTACCTACAGGGAAAGTGTGGGGAGGGCTGAAGAGATGTGAGGATGTACACACAGACTCAGACATATATATGGTGCATATACAGTCATAGAACTAGAATAGTGTTATTTAACAGAGCCGACCCAAACTTTGCAAGTGTTAAGGACTCTTGAGATCAGTATGGGTGATGGAACTCCTCAGAAGGGATGGGACCTGGGCAATTGCCTGTGGGAAGCCAAGAGAAGAGAGTGCAGAGGTGCTGGTCAGAGGGGACCAAATAACTGCAAACAGCTAGCCCACATCTTCGTTCATCTTGAAGTCCATCATGCTGGGTTGGGTTAACAGCAGTGCTGTCAGAGTGCTGAAAAGAATTGTGCCATGGGGAACAACAGAAGTTAACTGCTTGAGGAGCAGAATGCACACTAGTATATAGCTGGGATTTGTTTGTCCAACCCATCCATCCTGCTGCGGTTGTCTTTCTAGCTTGCAGAAGTCATCCCTACATGTCCCAGTTGCTTGTTTGCAGCATTAATAATAGCTGAGGTTTCAGTGATGGTAATAGGCAAGTTGTTGGGAGACTTTTTCAAATTGGCTCAATCTGTGTGGTGGCTGTTTGTACTGTGGTGAAGGATTTCCACATCTTAAGCTGCCAGACAAGTGCTTCACTTCAGCAGGTTCACTGACATTCATTGGTCAAACTCCCCAGAAGCACCTCAGACTGTCATTCAGGAGGCATCTCTGGTGCCTTAGACCTTACTCAAAGAAAAAAATTGCATATGACATCTTTATTCTTTTCTCCCTGCATTATGGGATCACCATTCCCCTTTCATACCATTGCCCCCTTACTCTCATGTGGATGGTTGTCATTACTGCATATCTCCAGAATGCAGGGAGCAGCATCCTATGAGATCTAGACTAACGGTGCTCCACAAATTGCTTGTAGGAAGCACCAATTAGCCCCATATTCCCATTCAAGTCTTATGCACAGTTAAATTGCTCTTTCTTCTTGTTCGCAGTGCGTAAGCAAGAGATCATTAAGATAACAGAGCAGCTGATAGAAGCCATCAACAATGGAGACTTTGAGGCTTATACGTAAGTACAGATGTCTTCTGACGGGTTGCTTGTCAATTTGTGTGCAAGGTGATGTTCTGGCTCCTGGGTATGAGGAGGTGTCATGCAGTCAGGGATGGTAAAAAATGTTATGTTTTTTAGCCCACATCAATTAGGAGTAAGGATATGTTAGAGCTCTCTAAATGAACATCAAGTAGAAGTCATGTATCAAACAGCAACAGGAGCAACAAAAGGAAAATGTTCCAGCTTTGTAAGAAAAGTAGAGGAGAGGGCAGGGATGGGCAGAAAGAGAATAAAAGAAAAGCCAAAACTTAGAGGCTTGTTTTATGTGAAATGGCAACTAGCATCAACTTTATGTTGTTGCAGTAGGACTGAGTACTCCAGGAACTTACTCCTTGGAATAGGGAAATAGGTGGACACAGGGTGTGAGTCAAATGCTGTATCAGTGCTTCATTGTGTAAATAGCCTGTGGGCTCAAATGTAGACTGTAAACCTGTGGTGCTTTTCTTTGCAGAAAAATCTGTGATCCTGGCTTGACCTCATTTGAACCTGAAGCACTGGGGAACCTTGTTGAAGGAATGGATTTCCATAAGTTTTATTT
Organism: Streptopelia decaocto; assembly: GCF_964273445.1. Lineage (NCBI taxonomy): Eukaryota > Metazoa > Chordata > Aves > Columbiformes > Columbidae > Streptopelia > Streptopelia decaocto. The sequence goes on from NC_138659.1 coordinate 50,057,365, forward strand.
TGAGAACTGTGAGTGGGTAGATTTGGTAACACCAACAGCTTTCTCTCTAATATTCCTTTATATCACAATTTGAGGGGAAAATTGTCCTTGTTTTTACTGGATATGAGAACCAGCAAGAACTTGATTGTGTGGGGGTTATGATGCATTCATAAAAGCCAGCATCCTTTCTCTCAAAAGCCGTTTTCAGCAACAATTTCAATTTTAACCCCAGATCCCTTTACTGTATGCATACAGTTTGCCTGCTGCAAATATTTTGTAAGTGTGGACTGCAGGAGCTTTAAAAGTTTGAGGCACTGGATTTCCTACTGATACAGAAAGGGAAAAAATGAGCATATTGTGATGGAAATGACATGTATGTTTGGGGCAGACATACTGAATGGTCAGACATAAGGACAGTTGTGCACAAATCAGTCGTGCCTTCACTTTGAGTTTTCCCTGGATGGTTTCGGATCTCTTAAAACCTAATGAACACGTTACATGGATGCAAGGGTCACCTTGTCAGCCTGGGGCAGGAAAAAGAGTTGGCAGAAATGCTATCGTTTATACTAGTGGATTTACCTCCCTTCCTGGATGTCTCCACAGGATGAGATAATTGAAATTCGAGTCCTGATCTGTTCAATTTGTTTATTTTGGGTGTTAGGTCAAGGTCCTTGGTATAGGCCATTCCTAGTAGTCTAAGTATGCAGAGACTTTGTTTCTCTCAAAAGCCTGTTCTGGAGTGATTTTTACACTTCTCTGAGAGTCATTCACATATAATGCAGGCCTAGCTTAAAGATCTCCTGATTATTGACTCCTTTGCAACAATATTCTGTAATTACAAGATATTTTCCTATAACTGAAGAAACAGCAGCACTGATGTTGAAAAAGTGGTGAGTATGCTTTACAGAAGAAATGGGAGCAAAGGGCCCAGGGGATTCTAGGCAATAATAAGTGTGCAGTTCCTTAGGAGAAGAACAGGTGATAGGGGAAAGAATTACTTGGATTTTGCCTGGAAAATTGCAGGAGCAATTTTTATTGTATCCCAGAATCCAGTGGAAGGTGAGTAGAATGCAAAAGAGGTTGGAGGATATGGGGGTCTGTTCTTTCTTAGTAGTAAAATGAAGCTGATGGTTTTGTATGTTTTGCCAGTACTGTCGAAGAACAGCAAGCCAATACACACCACCATCCTGAACCCCCATGTCCATGTCATTGGTGAAGATGCTGCCTGCATCGCATACATCCGCCTGACACAGTACATCGACGGCCAAGGCCGTCCCCGCACCACGCAGTCTGAAGAGACCCGCGTCTGGCACCGCCGAGATGGCAAGTGGCTGAATGTCCACTACCACTGCTCTGGAGCTCCTGCAGCACCTCTCCAGTGAGGATCAAATACGGGTATGGAGTATATCATACAGCTAAGGCTGCTGTATGCAGGAATTCAGCTTTTGAGGCGATTTAGCTGGCTGTGAGAGAACCATTTCATTTGTGTGTAGGCTAAAAACTTCTGCTGCTGCATTGGTGTTCCTTTCTGTAAGCCCTGTGCTCTGAACTCAGTAGGATTATCTGCCACTCCTGACAAACTGGCATCACATGCCAGACAGTTGTTTCTGAGCACAATTGCCCTATGGCAGCAGCGCTTCCTCCCAGGTGCAGGGCTCTGTGCTCAGGCAGAGCACCAATCCAGAGCAGAGAGGAAGAGTATCTCATGCTGTGCACGGGTTTGCCGTTTCCCAGCTGTCAGGGATCTACTTTTACATGCTGGTGATTTCTTAGAGCTTTTTTGATGAAACATAATAATCTCACGAGGATATTGTAAAGTCTATACAGAACAATTTCTATGTCATAAGGATAAAGATTCATTCATCTAAATTTTCTGATTAGCAGAAGCTATTTAGTGTACAATGTTGAGAAAACTCAGAGGTTTTTAGAAAAATATCTAAACAAATAGTATCAGAGGACTTAAAATATCCCCCAATTCAGCTTGCCACAATTCAGCATTGGAGGAAACTTAGGTTATAAAATTTGACACGAAGAAACAATTGTTGCTTGCTCCTGAAGGACAGCAGATCCTTTTAGTTCTCCAGCATTTAGGAACTCTGGTTTATTGCCTTACTGGTTTCTTTTAGTTGGGTCTACAAAGTCATTCTGCCTCCTTTTGTTTTGTGCTGAAGCATATGTCATGTTCATTTTCAAGATCTAAGTTTCTTAATTTTAGAACCTTTTTACTAAAGACTTTGTATTTAAGAGCAAACACAAAACCCATCTACACCTGTGAGAGAAGCTTTTTTTCATGTGGTCATTTGAGGATGGACCACCCAAGCATAGTTACTACTTGAGTGCTAGTCTTGTGTGCTACTTGGGACTAAGCCAAGCACACTTTATATTCTTACGTGTTGTGAGGAATTCAACCCTACTGAAGGCAATGGAAAGGAATGTGAACTATCGCAAGCAAACTGCAGAGGTCACAGATGGAATTTGAAAAGCAAAAGCCAGTTGGGGGCACCAGAAGCAGGGAAGCTTTCCAGAGAGCTGGACAATCAGCTGAATTTCCAAGGAGTAAGGCAGTGAGAAGGCTAAAGCCTTTGCAAGGAAACAAAAAATAACTTACTTGCATCAGTTTTCATCACAGAGATGTTGAGGCAGACTTCTGTCCTGGATTTAGTCCAAAAAATATGCAGAAGAAATTATTAAAGATTGTTTTTGGCTCAGTGGAGTTCTGAGGAAGTTTAGGAATGGAGAGTCTTAGCTGCTACAGAAGAAGTATGTTCCCTTCACTTGGCTGCTGAACTGTTGCAGCTCCTCCAAAAGTATGTGCTAGAGGGTTTCTGAAAACTATAGAGCAAAAGCCATTTCCAAACCACAGAGCGTTGGTTAAAACAACATTTAAAAAACCCCATAAACTAAATTGAAGTTGAAATATTTGTGCGCATTTCTGGGTTCTGAAGGAGGTGTAACCACGTGCAATTACGAGTGGGTCAGTGTGGGCAGCCTGCATCTGAACACACTGAATCATTTTGGAGCAGCATTGGCCCATATGCAGTGAAGGGTAAGGATGTAGAAGGATTGAGATGAATAAGAATGCTTAAATAGAAGTGAGTGTGTTTTTCTTACCTGGAAGGCAGAGTTCAGTTCTGGGTAAGTCATCTTAAAAGGAAACTACAGCCATAATGAGGTTAATCAGAGGACTCCTGTGCAAGGAGAGAGTATGAAACAAGAAAGAAGACGACTAGTAAAAGAGTTTGTGACAAAGGTTTGCAAACTAAGTAATGGTAGAAAGAAGATTTTGGCTACACTTTCATGGCAGGACAATGCTAAACAAAAATGAAAAAACCCCAAACTTAAAACTAATCAAAATAAAACTGGTAATTTGACACAACTAGAGTAGCCACAAAGAGCCTTTGCTAAAAGCAGTCACTAGGGCTACAACTTTGCAAAACTGCAGAAAAGCTCGTGCATTTGTTTAAATATTAAGAACACTTAGAGACAAAATCACTGAAAACTTTAAAAATAAAAACAGTAGCCAATGGAAGTGAGGCAGAAACTGTTCCTTAGGACCAGAGCCTTTGATCACTCCTTCGACTTCTGGGACATGTCACTATTAGGTAGTGGGCCCAGGTCTGCCCCAATCAAGCAAGTAATTCATTTTAGCAAGTAGTTCATTTTCATTGGCACATGCGGCCACTTGGAAGGGAAAGCAAGTGTCTTTGTGGCTCTCCTCACGAGCCCCAGTCTGTGTTGTGTTAGGAAGGGTTTCTGCCTGCACCAAATAATTAGCCTGTAGAAAACATGTTTTATTAATTATGTCCAACTAATGTTTGGCCTTATTTCTTTCCATCTTGCATCCCATTCTCCCCTCTACTTTCTGGGTGGACACTACCTCTTCCTGACTGAAGCAACTTGTGGAGATACTCAGCTGGAGGGCAATATCTTCTTAGCAAGCGGCTCTGGAGTGCCTGAGTGACAGCAACGGTCATGTCTGTTTTGACATTAAAAAAAAAAAAATACAAATTACAAACAGGCAGCAGCCAAATGCACGAAACCCTGCATGCATCTGATGCTCCGGGCGCTGCCTTTCTGTTGTTTTCCATGGATCCATCGTGTCTGTTTCTGCTGTACGAAGGTGTTTTTAAATCTAAAAAAAAAAAAAAAAAAAAAAGGACATGTTGTTTGTATAAAACAATAAAAAACAGATAAATGACAGATTATCCAACGTGCCCCCTCCCCCAGGGCTAAGAAAATGGCAGCAGCTGGAACATCTTTCAGAAATGAAGTGAGGGGGAAAGCAAAAGTGAAGGAGAGCGAAAGAGAGAGGGAGAGCAAAAAAAGGAGGCGGCTTAAGCAGCGGATGGCTGAACTGTGCTCCGCAAAGCCATGGTGGAAGTTAACATCGCATTCAGGCTGTGCTGCAACTTGAGTCAGTGAGAGGCGGCGAGGAGACCCCAGAGGAGCCAGGGTGAAGACTGGGGTTCAAGAGAGAGGAGGCACTTCTCTTCCTGTTGCCCAACAGACTGACTTCAGCCTTTCTTCTTCGATCTCTGCGCAGCAAGAACGCTATGGAAAGCTGGTTGCTTGGCTGCTGGATCCCAAAACAGACTTTTTTTTTTCTTTAAAAGAAAAAAAAACAAACCGGGATGTTGATTTAAAACTAAAGGTGGAAGTAGGGATTAAAAAAAATGGGTTTAAGTGAATATAACTTAAATAGAAGCTTGCTCTTCAGAGATACTGATTTTAGAAACAGCCACTACTTGGCCAAACATGGAGGTTTGAAGGCAGTTTATTTAATTTAACAAAGCAAAACAAGAAAAGCATTGCATTAAGAGCAGAGATTTTAGAGGACGAGGGTACATGTATGAGATTTTCTATTTTTTTTTTTTTTTTTCCTTTCTAGTAGCATAGTTGGGATCCACAGTGCTGCAGAACACGTGTTCCTTAGGAAGCAGGCAAAAAACTTAGTGTTATGTTCTTCATGAAGACTTGCACATACACTCCTATATGAGGCATAAATAGCGTGTGTTTTTTATACTGAAATATATGCACCCATAGAATTAAAGGGGTTACCTGGCCTCCTGCTTGATTTGTTTGGTCTCCGAGTTAAATAGCCGTGGGAGCCATCAGCCCTAGCCAGGTGCTTCTCCCCACCGCTATCCCATCTGATGTTTGTAAGTGTCATGTTTCCTAGTGTTTATTTGGGTAATTTTTCTATTTTTTACAGTGAAGTTGTAACACTGAAAACTAGCAGATCAGAACATCAACAACTGTAACCGAAGGACTCCGGGCCACCTCCCTGTGTTGTCTCTGGGTGTTAGAGGATACCTCATGAAGCAGAGGGGAAAGGGAATTAGTACATGGGATCGGATGTTTGTCCTTTGGTCCAATTCATCTTTTGTTTGCTGCAAAAGGAGTCCATTTCCTTTATTCATGGGCTGGGGAATGTGTTCTGTTGACCTTACCAAGGAGGGAGCCTAGCTCCAAGAAGAAAACGGCCTTTCTGGTGGACAGATAGGATTTGTCTTGACCAAGGGAAGGCATCACTTGCAGTAGAGGGGAAGGGCTTTTACCTGAATTTCTGCCTACCCCTAATTGTTTTATTTTGGATCTTTTGAGGGAGTTAAAGTGATTGCACTGACAGCCTCCTAAGTATGAGGCAACCTTTTTACAGACGATGGAAGAGAAGAAAGCCAATTTGGAGTTGTAATCCTTATTTAACAGTACGCGGAAAATAAAAGCTGCAAAAGTTGCACAAAGGGGAGTTGTCAGTTTGCAACAGGTAGCTTTCTGCTCCCATTGTTAGAGAGGTGCTACCCCACGCCAGGGTTAGATCAGCTAACCCCTGATGAAGGAAAAGACCATCCACGCTTCCCAGGTTTGTCTGAGCAAATACTCTTTTCTTCCTCCCTCCACCACCCTAGGGAGGAGTCTGAGGATTGAACCCACGGGAGGCAAACTAGATTTTATTATTTTGAAACATTTATAGGACAGCACTAAGCCAGTGAGTGAAGCAGAAAAGTGAAAAGCCTTGATATTTTATTCAGATTTTTTTAAAGCCACAAATGGAGAGCAAACAGGAGATTACAATTATGCCATTTAAAAAAAAGATAAATACAAAACATTATGCATGCCTTCTTTAGGTCTGATCTTCCTTGTCTCTTTACCTGATGATTATTAATAATTAAAAAGAAAACCCTCTGTATTAAAGTATCTGCATCTTTCAGAGAAAAATCTAAAAAGAACAGAACTGTTGGATTTTTTGGTTTTGCACAGTCTTGGAGACAAACTCTTAGGTTTTTTGTTTGTTTTGTTTCCTTTTAAGTTAATGAGAACCTTAGCTTGGTATGGCCATTATCAAACACAGCTGTACACCTTTAGCATTCTTAATGTTCTCTTATGGGGCTAATATAAGCATCTATATAATATATATTATAAATATCACATTTTAAACAGGAAATGGAAGGCAGTTGATGCAGAATTTTTGCATGATATAGAAATAATTAAAGTTAGCTAGTGTTTGTTTGTTTGGTCTGAATGTTGGTAGAACCTTCATAGCTTTGTTACAATGAAACCTTGAACTGAAGATATTTAATAAATAACATTTAAACAGTGCAAAGTTTTTAGTGTCACGTTTTTCTCTTAAACCATGGGACAATGTGGAATTTGCACTTCTGGGATAAGAATCAATCCGCAAAGCTTTTTTTAATGTCAGTAAATCATGTGATTTAAAAATGTCATTTTAAAAAGGAAAAATGAAAAAAGAAATCAGCGTAAATAAAGGGACAACAGAACCTGTTCAAATGAACTTTATGGCATTTCCCAGACAGACTATGGGATAACAGGGAAATGTTTCTGTTCCTGATAGCCTCACCCTTAGCAAGCCTGTGCTGTTGATTCCTTGCTTGGTCTTCATTTTTGTCACCAATATTTCAGACTCTTGGTGAGAGAAGCTGTCTTGCCGTTAGCTTTGCCTGATGTAAATGCGCTGAACTCAGGTTGGGTGGCAGCTCTCAGGTTTGTGAGCTAGCGTATTTCGTGTCCTAGGTGGGATGCTCCTGCGGAGACGCAGATCAAACCACTCACCTGTACAAATTTGTCTGCTCTAGCAGTGTAAGAGTGATTTCCTAACAGAAGTTAGAAATCAGTTGGATTTAACCTGTTTTGTTTCTATAATGCCTCGTTATTTATTAGCATTTCATTTACGTTCCCTTGGGTAGGCTTTGTTCCACGCAGGTCTTTGCTGCTTGGTTGTTTTTCTTCAATTTCCCACCTTGTACTGGTCAGGCTGCTCCCTTGGGGCAGGTGTGCACCGTGCTGGGCCGCCCTGGGCTGTTCTGCCTCTCCCAGCCCGGCTGCTGTGTCGGGACAGGCGTGGTTGTGCTGGGGCAGGGGTGCTGCTCTGCTCCGTGTGCCCCGGGCTGCCGCTGGCCTTGGGGCAGCCGAGTCACTACTGCAACCGCACTGAGGATACGCCTCTTGTTTTGGGGCTGGCTGCAGCTGAGCCTGGCCAGCATTCGTGCCCCCAGTTTGGCAGGCTCGGCTGCCGCCCGCTCCCTCTCCCCCGCGCCCCAGCTCCTCTCAGGTGCATCTGGAAAGCACTGCAGATGGGTGGCTTCGCCTTATCGCCGAAAGAGTTCAGTGTGCTTAATCCCCTTTAACTGCAGCAATTACCTAGTAAATAGGTGTCAGTTGCTGCTGTTTAAAGAGATGATTGCTTTTGCTGCCTGATGAAACAGGAGGAAAATTGTCCTTAGTGTTTAAAGGGAGAAGGTAAGACGTCTACGGCCCACTTCACTGAGACTGAAGACAATCTGTTCATGGCCAGGAGAGATAGCTCCTGCTATTACAGTAGCAAAGAGAGGTTCTGCTATCATTTCTGATATCCAAAGCAGCATCACTCATCAGGTAAGGTCTCTCCTGAAGCAGTTAATCTTATCGTAATGATCTTTGAAGAAATGTTGCAATATGATCTGATATGCACTAGAAAGATACCTATAAAGTTAGTGATGATTTCCTGTGTTCTTAGTAGCTCTTTTAACCAGGACAGGAGTAATTTAAACACTTACTGAAAGCACAATAGTCAGACTAATGTTTATGTCAAGAATATTTATGTAGCATATATATGGGGCCTTTCAAATGGTTCTTGTGTATGCGTGTGATTTAAATACATTTTTAAAAAAGGTTATGGTGTTCCATGTAAGCTACACTGTATGTCTTTGCCACTTGCAAGTGCTCTATTAGTCAGTCTTGGGCAGGGGCACTGAAAAACAGGATAGAATCTGCTCCAGGAAGGGTTCCTGTCTTATGTTTTGCTGTGTTTTAGCTGACAGCAGGGATTGGGAGTGGTACTTATCTGCAATGTGATAGCTCCAGAATTGAGCTATCAAGAAGTGATATTCCTAGAAACTTATTTTCCAGTATGCTGTATCTGGTTAAATGGATGGCATTTTGCCATCTTCCTAACCAAGAGAAGTGTCTGACTGTGGTATTCAAAGGTCCCTCCCTCTCTCCTAATATATGCACATGCAGGCTTGTACACTTAGGTTGATTACTCTGTGGGAGACCTATGATTGATGGTAGCTTTTATTGGTGTCCAAATCAGATTGCCCTTTAAACCAGGATTGGTCTGCTCTCACTTGCTGGGCTAGTGGCACAAAGTCTGGCAGGATGTTTTTATGCTATAATATGTATGAGGTGTGGGAAGAAGCCTGAGCAGAACTAGACCTTGAGTCTCGATATCCTTTCTATTTTATTACAAAAACTGTAACCTTTTATGTGAACTGGTAATGTACACAAATAGAGTATTTGACTAGCAGTCAGGAGTTCTGTGATCTGTTTCTGGTTTTGCTGGAGCTTTGCAGGGTGACTGCAATCAAGCCACTCAGGTGCTCTGTGCTTCAGCTTTCGCATTTGTCCATGCAGATAATGAGACCGATCTCTGTAGAAACTGCTAGGAAAAGCGGATGGACAGCGATGCAGAGCAGCTGGGTTGTATTGCTGCTACATATCAGAGATGGCTGCTTTTTTTTCCTGAGAATTTGAGATGTTTGGGACTACAGACTAATGCACCTGGAACACTTGTTTATTTGGGTTTGGTATACGTATATTTTAGAGTTGGGGAAGGTGGTCCTTGGGGGCACTTAACGTGGATTGAGTGGAGAGTTATGAAGTTTTCCCTCGAGAGCCTTAGTGCCTGTAAACTCCTCACCTGCAGGAATGTTCTGCCTGCCAGTAAGAAATAGGAAGTTACCAGTTGGTGTGTAGTATTATGAAGAATTTCAAGCAAGCAATTTCTTCTATACTTAACAAGTATTACAAAACAAAAATGCATATGCTAATGGTTTTTAAGATAACCTGGCCACAGTGTAAGGATGTAAATAATTAACTCTGTAAAATCTGAGTCTGGAAGTTCCTTATGCAGCAGTGAGGTCTTCTAAAGCTCAGGTTGATGGGGGTAAAGGGAAAGGCGGTTGTCCCTAATCTGTGACAATTTACATAGTTCTACTCATAATTATTCTTGAATGGATGGGCTGGATGAAATCTATTGACGAAAAACCTTTTTGTTAATTCATCATATGACTGCATATTGGCAGAGCTGGAATTTGGCCAGTTCTTGTTGGAATGAAATACTGTCTCATGATAATTTATTTCTCCATGTTTATGTGGAAAAGTGTAGTGTTGATACCAACAGAGGACAGCAGGCAAGAGTGGCATCAAGGCTGTGCTTCAGGGGCCTTGGTCACATTGGAACATCACAGAGGTTATATCAGTAGTTACAGCAGTGCTACTCCTGCATGGTTGTTCCTGTTCCAGAAAGCAATTGTTTGTTTCTCACTACATGTTTAAAAGTTAAAAATAAATTGGAAAAAGCACTTACACAAGAAGGATATGTTCTACTCATAGAATCATAGAATTGTAGAATAGTTTGGGTTGGAAGGGACCTTTGAAGGTCATCTAGTCCACTCCCCCTGGAATGACCAGGGACATCTTCAACCAGATCAGGTTGTTCAGAGCCCAGGCCAGCCTGGCCTTGAATGTTTCCAGGGATGGGGCATCCATGACTTCTCTGGGAAACCTGTGCCAGTGTTTCACCACCCTCATTGTAAAAAATTTCTTCCTTATGTCTAGCCTGAATCTCCACTTCCTTTGGTTTAAAACCATTACTCCATGTTTTATTGTAACAGGTCCTGCTAAAAAACAAGGCCTGTTTGAGATCAGTGACTCTAATGGCAACAACCATGGATTTTGCATCCCATGCCTTCTTGACTGTATGACATGGAGGAAGAAATACAGAGTTTTATGTCAGTTCCTGAAAGCAGTTAGGGTATCTCAAACAATAATCAGGAGCAATGGCAGTCATGGCTTCCTAATAAGACTGTTGTGTGTCATTGCTTTGGATTTACCGTATTTTTCTTGTATGAAAGAGGTCCAAACTTTGAGATAGATTGTCTTAAATGTTTTTAAGAATTGTAAACAGATTTCAGCCTTGTTTATTCCAAAATAATATTAATGCTGAAATTATTTTAAATATCATAAGTCAGCAAGTTTGAACACTTTCTGATCTGTTACAATAACAGTAAATATGTTCTATACCTATTAGAAATACTTAATGGAGCTTCTTCTTTTATACAGTGTTATGCTTCAACCTTCCCTTTTGAAAGTAACAGGTTTCCTGATCCACGAAAACTTCAGTAGAAGAGAGCAAATAGAAATATTCATTATAACTTAGTTTTTTACTGAATATCCAGGGAAGGATTGTTTGTTTGCTTATGTAACCTTAAGAAGGAGAAGAAGTTCCTTCAGAGAAATGCAGTGTTAGCAGGGAAGGCATGTGCTGAGCGAGGTGGGCACAGAGCAATATGACAGCCCAGAGATGGAAAGGGAGTAACAAAGCCAGGCACTTGGAGCGGTTTGGAGTGTGAGGAGGCTGGTGTGGGGAACAGAGTGAAGATGCAAGATGGATTTAAAGGTGTCTTGCAAATGAATAAAGGAAGCTACATAGGAGGCAGCTAGAAAGACAAAGATGACAGAGGGACTGAGAGTAGTGATGTGGTGAAATGAGAAGGAAGGCAGGTGAATCCTGCTCTGGTGGTTTGAGAAAGCAGGAAGGGTTTGGAGAGATGGGGCGTATTATAGGGTAGTATAGTGTACAACATATGCTCCTGTCAATGATTGCCCTCCCTCATTGTAACTGAGATTGGTTGGACTGAGGAGGAGAGAGGAACTACCAAAACACTTTTGGTATCAGAATATCAAACTGTGGTTTGAAACAGTAAATCCAGTTTCACAGAATGTAGTACTGGCTCAAAAATGCTCCAAGCACATGACACAGTGCTGAACTGCCACAGATTCCCTTCATTGGCTCACATTTGCTCAGCTGTTTTGGAAAGTGCAAGGCCTGTGGTAGATCTGGTCTCACCTGCTGCTGCCACGCTAGCTTCGGGGTGGCTGCAGGCAGCGGGACGGTGTTTAATCTGATGTAAGCACTGTGGCACGTGTTTGGGTTAATTCAACAGAAATGCAGTCACGTGTTGAAATATGTGCTGCTGGGTATTTTGGCAGCACACAGAGCTGTGTGATGGGAGCTCGGTGCAGGTGGTGGGAGCAGCTGCCTCATCAGTCTCTGCTGAGGTGGGGGTGCTGTTGGCCAGAGGCAGAACAGGCTTTTGAACCACATTAAGATGTGGTTGCTCACAGCTTTGTCTGCTTTACTTTGGTTATTTGATTCACCTGCTAACTCAGGCTTAACAGGCTTGCAGAAGCATGGTCAGTGCTTCAGGTGCAAACTGATTAGCTGAAGATGAAAAGCCCTGTATAAATGTGTCTGAAAACAGTTACCTTCAAGCTTTTTCAACTTTTCAATAGAGGATCAGGCCCCTACACAGCGAATTTATATCTTTTGTTGTTTTTTTGAGATTTCCTGGGAATGATCCACTGGGCCTCTGGCGATTCTCAGGCTGAGGGACAAGCAGCAGCACTTTGCCAGGATGAGGCACCTGCTTTTTTCCCTGTGCTCGCTGTTCTTCTGCCACCAGCCAGTTCTGCTGCTTTTGACCTGCAGGTCCTGCTCCTGCCTCTGTTTCGCTCTGTTGCAGCACGGTGTGTGCTTTCTGCGGAGCCCATTCCAAACCCAGACCATGGTCACAGCGCTCCCAACCTGCTGCGCTCCATCCGCTGCTGAGAAAACACGTTCCTGTGATGTGGCTCCACATGCCGTTCTGGCTTCCTGCTACAATTTTCTGTCTTTCTAAGTAGGAGATTGCACCGTGTGTGTTTGTTTTTCTCGGGAGGCTGCTGCCACAGGGGATGTCACGGCAGTGTCAGTCCCTACCTACTGCTTTCATGGGCATCCCACGCCTTCCGCGACGCCGGGACCGCAGCTGCACCCGTGCCCTGTCATCCCGGGCTGCGGCGGTGTCTCCGTCCCCCGCAAAACCGCAGCGAGCGGCCGCGCGTGCAGGCGGGGGGGCGAGAGGTAACCCCGCCGCAGCGTGTTTCGGTACCGGCGGTGCCTCCCCGCTCCGGCCCCCCCCGGCCTCTCCCCGCGCTGTTCCCGCTCCCGGCGCAGCGGCGCCCGGCGCGAGGCGGCCGGAGGGCGGGGCCTCGCGCCCCTCCCTCGCGCGGAAGATGGCGGCCGGCCGGCGCGGCGGCGGCTCCCCCAGCGGCCGGAGGGACGCCCAGCGGCCGGGAGCCGGCGGGCCGCGGCCGGCCTGAGAGCTCCCCGCGGCGCCGGGGGACGCCCGCCCTCCGGGAGCCGTGCGCTGCCCACGCCAGCCCGCCCGGCGGGGCCTTCCTGCGGCAGGTGAGGTGGAGGAGGAGGGCAGCGGGGTGGCGGTGGCGGCCCGGCCCGCGCGTCGGCGGGGGAAGGCGAGCGGCGCTGGCGGGGCCGGGGAAGTTGTGTGCCGGCCGGGGGAGGGCGGCCCCGGGCGCGGGGGGGGCTCGTGAGGAGCGGCCGCGGGACGAGAGCGGCGGGGGCCGAGCTGGGGCGGGCGGCGGGGAGGGCGCTGCCCCCGCCCCTGAGGCGCAGCCCGAGCCCCGCGCCCGCCCCGCCGCCACCTGTGCGGCCGGGCCCGGCCGCGCCGCCAGCGGACCCCGGCTCCCGCCAACGGCGGCCGGAGGGCTCACAGCCCTGCCCAGCTGCTCTTGGCGGGCGCCGAGCCCCGAGCCGCGGCCCGGAGCGGCAGTTCAGTCCCCATCGCCGTGGCCGTGGCTCCCTCCGCTCGGAGCCCCTTCGGCCGGGCTGCCGGCGGGGCGCACGGTCCGGTACGGGAGCTGTGCTCCCGGCCTCGCTCCGGCTTTGTTCGGTGCACGGCATCATGTTGCGAGCGGCCGGGTCGCTTGGTGCGGTGTCGAAGGCCGCTGAACAAGTCAGCACGCAGCGGGGCAAAGGATGCTCGGTCCCCTCGTACAGCAGCTGGACTGCGCTGCATACGCTGCTCTTCAGGGGCTGCGTTCCGTGGAGGCCAACAGCGATTACAGTTGTGCTAGCATGAAGACAGAAGGAAAACGTTACATAGGAAAAGCTGGTGGAACGTGGGGAATGGTTTCTATAGTATTTCTCATTCTTTAGCCATTAAAATGTATTTGCAGTGGTGAAGTGATAAATGAAGCATGAGACACCCCTGTTTGCTTATGCAAGACTGAATAAACTCTGTGTTGCCCGAACAAACTCTGTGTTGCCTGAATTAGAAGTGGGCAAATGTCATGTATCTGAATTTAACCACACGTTACACTTCTACACACTGGGATTCTTTGTGGCCAAGTTTGCCAAAGAAGTATTCAGAGTTGTTAATTGAACATGCATTTCTCATTAGGAAATGTAACCTTGCCCTTTGTGGCAAAGAGATAACCTGAAAAATTCATCAGAAGTTTCTAGTTTATGTGCAGTCAATGACCTACAGTAATTGGGCTGGAAAATTTTGGATGATAGAAGAATTAAGGCTAGCACTGGTAAGGTAGAACACCTTGTGTACAAAAACACCCTGAGAGCGAGAAATAATTACACGCTCGGCATCAGCTTCAAGAGTTTATTGAGTTGGGTGCCCACACGTGCTCACGTTGGCCATGTGAGCTGGCTCAGCACCCGCACCAGTAAGCGGTCCCTGAGCAGAGCTGTGCAGGACTGCTGCGCAGGGACACCCGCCACACTCCTCTTACCATGGGTTTGGATGGTGTTTCTGCACTGCACAGCAGTGCAGCTGTTTTCATGGCGCTGAGGTACCGATCCAACTCTTGGCAGATTGAGCCTAGAAGGGCTTTTTAGTTTGTACTTCGCGCCACACGAAAGCGATTGTTCTGTATTGAGAGCTAGGCTGGTTCCAAAATCAGCCTGAGTCTACTAGACCATATCAGAGCCGATGGAAAATCTCTGTGCTCAAATTTGGCAAACAGTGTGAAATGTTCTAGAATTTTTCCACTGTCAGCAACTGCGAACAAGTACATATCTCTTAGGGTTATTGTCTTGTGTGCTTACTGCTTTCTTTTTAAAAGTCTCTTCCTCATACCGAATTCCTCTTTTTTTTCGTTCTTCCCTTTTAGTTTTTGCTTTTCTCTAAGTCCATGATACAGTTTTTCCTTGGTGCTGCTTCTCAAACACGGTGTCTTAATGTATCTTTTCTTTCTCTGTTTCAGTGTTTTTCCAGCCCTTTTAGAACTGCTTGTTTTTGCGTGCATATATATAAGCGATTTTGACCTAGGAAGTACTGGTCATTTCCAAAAGCAGTGAAAATGAGCTGCAGAGCAAGGATACAGAGCAGCAGTAATGGTACATCTATCGATGGCAGATTTTTCACTACTGTCGCAGAAATTATTTTGCTCTTGGGTATGGGTTCTCAAACCAGGTATCAAGAGTGGAGCCAGTCCTGCCCTTGCTGACCGTGAGGGGAGAGGCATTTTGGGGCATCTGACAGCAAAATCGGATTGCGATACAGAAAAATTGAGAACGACTGTTTTAAGGTATGGAATAATACGTGCAAGTGTTTATAAGGACATGGACGCTTGTGCTGGTGAGCTGTGTGTTTTTCAGCAGTATCTCATAGTTGCAGTGATGGTGCTGTCTGCTGCGTGGTTTTTCTGTAAGGCACGGTGTACTGTTGTGATGCCTAACCTTCAGTCTGATCTACATCAGAATTCACGTAGGTGACCTGGTAGAAAAACCTGAGACTAATTTTATATTAACACTTATAATTCCATTATTTCTTAAAAAAAAGGGGGGGGAGGGGTACATACCCAAATTCAGATGAAGCTTTAGTTGTCCTGAACCACAGCATATCTCCTCATCACTGAGCCTTGTTTCAGAGGTTTAAATGCCTATCTCAGATCTCTCTGTGGTATATCTGGAACATGCGGTGATACTCTGGCAGAGCTGCATAGATAAGATAATCCGTTTCATTTTAATTGGCAGAGTTGTTTACACATGATCTCTTGCTCATTTTCCTCTTTTAAAGGAATGCTATCCATCCCTGATTACAGCTCAGGTCAAAATCCCTCAGCACTTGTAGCAAATCTCTTTTAATTGGTCTCATTTAGCTCTCATAAGGTTGTGTTTTAATTCTCTCTCTTCCGAATCCTTTTCCCTAGTCTGTAATGTAATTTATTACAGGATATTTTATAGACAAGTGAACAGCCCCTGGCTGTCAGCAACCTTTGCAGTGTATCAAATTTCCAGCTCAACAGGCAGCTGCAGTGGAGTTCGGGTGTAAGGCAGTGATGCTGCAGCCGCAGCACATGAGCAGGCTGCACGAGTGCCAGATCTGTCCCGGATTCTGGAAATAATTGGGGCGAACACTCCTGTTTGCTCTCTCTGCTTCTCTAGCCTTTTTGTAGCCATTGCTGATGCAAGGGCCTTTGAGTTCAGTTTCTCCCTTTTTAGCTGTCTTTCCAGTCTGTGCAATTGAATGCAAAAACATCTGAGTTGCTGTTGTTATCTGATGACAGGCTTTGAACAGCACAGAATTGGTAGAAGGCTGATGGTGGGAGTGTATTTTTAGAAGGCCTAGCGCAACATTAGCTGTCTTTGTAAAATTCTCTGTGACTTGCCTGAACGTAGTTGCTTTGGTTAATTGAACGCAATGCAAAGAGGTGAAGCTCTGCGTTTCATTATGCCTGTGCTGAGGCACTTCACCTCTGGCCTGTAACAGCACAGTCTGCAGGCGCGACTGCTGCTGCACTCACGCTTGTTCTCTGGGTGCTCTGACAGCAGCTCTGGAAGTCTCAAAGGCTGGGGTTTTTTTTCTTTTTCTTGAGCTGTGCCCCCTGCCCTTACACTGGCAGTTTTCCCACCACAGCAAAATCAGAAGGGAATACGTGCCTGTGCTTCAGCTGCTGGAAATCCCAGGCTGTGTCGTGCAGCAGCGAAGGTACAGGCAGAATTTCTGCTTTGCTTATCCTGTTCTGGAGGCAGGAATCTCCAGCAGAGCTGTGGAGCACAGTTATGTCTTAAATCGCCACTGAAAGATTTACTGGAGTACATACATCAGAGCCCTGACTGTTCTTTCTGCATAGCGATATTTGAAGGTCTCAGGCCTTTGGCAATTGCTGTTTGGGGACTTTTTTGATATAGACCTGTATCCAGAAAGGAAATTATATAGATCGCTTGACTTAATCCATATGTGCCCTATTAAAAATGCAGTAGAAATCTCTAGACATGAATGATGAATTAATCTTCTGCACCATCACATTCTTGCATGCTCTAATATTTTCAGTAAGCTAACTGATCTAGCAGTGAATACGAGGGAGTTGATAAGATTATAAAACGCAGTTTAGACCTTCTCAAAATATTTGTGGCTTACACTGGGTAACGTCACAAGATCTCTTTTCACAGAAGAGGGAATTGGTGTTTGCTTGTTTTTAAAAGCTGCCCAAACTCTCCAAACAAGGAGAAGGATGGTCTCAGTCTGTCTCTATATATAGACTCAGCCTGCTTTTAAATTTGTTGAGTAAAATGGGTAGTGCAAAATAAGTGAGGACAACTTCACACAGAACTTGCTTATGTACTAATAACACCAAGAAGATGTTCAGAAATACCTGTCTCTTCCAAGTGTGTTTGTAGCTGTATGTAACCAAAGTTGTTCTTCCTGCTGGGGTTGCAGACATTGAATATCAGCAATGTTTGCAGCTGCTCTCAGGCTGAAATGTTAAAACGTTAACTTAGTCTAAAATACTGTACATTTCCTTTCCAGTAAGTAAATTTAATATTTGTCATTGAATAAAAATTAAAAAGTTAAGCAGTAAAACTAAAAAACTAACAGTGATTAGATATCAACATTCTTTTTTTTTTTTTTTTTTTTTTCCAGAATCAGAGGAGGGCAAAAAGGAGAGACATGCTTTGTCCTTTGCTCAGTGTGCGGGACTTGTCCAGGTCCTAACGCTGATCTCCGTGCTCTGTGTGTGTGTCACACCACAGTTACTGTCTTCAGGGCTTTGGTGCAAGTTTTGAGTGTGGGATGGGAATGAGGGAATGTGATCTAGGGTTTTGGCGGGATCCAGGTACAGCTGTACTGCACTAGTCTGATCTGTTTTCTTGCTGTTCTGCTGTGCATTATTCTGATTTTTTTTTTTTTTTTCCCCCATTTGGAAGCGTCTGCGTTAGTGGAAAAGATTGTCTTGGACATTCCCCGTGAGGCAAAAGGCAGCAGTGGCTGTCCCCTCCTCTCCTACCTGCCTGTCCCAGCACCGCAGCTCACACGAGGAGACAAGGGCTTGCAGGGCCCTCCTCAGGGAGGAGGGGTTTCCACTGCGGGGGAGAGAGTAGAACATGAAACTGCATGTGTTAAATGACATGCCAAGTCACAGCCCTCGCTGGGACTGGGGATCACTGCTGCTTTTATTTATTAATGTATGTTTTTCCACTGTATTTAGCAGCTCACTTGGGAGCTGGGTTGACATAGCTGATGCAACAAGGAAGGAGGAAAGAGGGACAGCAAAATGACAGTTTTATCCTTTCTTAATCTCTTTTTGCAGTTCTGGTCTGCCATCTGGTCAGTCTCTTTGAAAGCGTACAACCACAGCACCCTGCCCTTTCTCCTCTGTTTGTTTCTCCAGTCTCCTAAATCCTTCACTTCTGTATCAGAAACTCTCCAAGAATATGGCATTCCTCTGGGTGGTTCATGTTGGGAGGCTCCTATGTCAGGACCATTAGATTATGTGACGGAGCTACTTGTTTTTCTTTGATAGTGTTTAGTCTTACGATTCCGGATGGTTCTATTAGCCTAATATTTTATTGGTCTTTGAGCTTATCTCTAATTAATGCTAATTTGCTTGGCAGTACTTCTGAAGTAAAATCAGAGCTTGCATGTGGATTTCTAGAGCTCTTCAACAGGTCTTAACTCTTAAATTTTCAATTACTTTGCTATAAATGCCTCAAAGGAAGCAGTGGGATGACAGACCTGAGCTGTGGTAGACTCCAAGTAGTAGAGATCAATTTAGAAAAAAGGGGAAACTTGAGATTTACTTTAGAAAGGTTAGAAGAACCCCAAAACATTTTATAGATATCTACTTTTGTCTTAAGAGCCCCTTACTGAATGGCTTTGTGTTAGCTTGCTAGCCCCACCGGTACTTTAAAGTGCATGGGAAATTTCATGTCAGAAAGGTCTTTTAAGACAGTCAGTTCTGTCATCTCTTGGATGATGAGAGTTGGACTCATCTGACTGCACATAAAGATCTACAACCAAAGTGTCCAGATCTGAGCTAGGCACTGTAATTTGTAATAAGGATATGCTAGGGTGCAATTAATTTCCCCCTAAACCAGATGTCTGCATTTGGTGAGGTCAATCATATTCTGGAAGTTCTTTTTTGTTTTTCCACTGAGTATAATGAAAACTGAGGATGTTAGTCCAGATGTAGAAAATGACAGCAGAACAGATACCTGAGCAGAAGGTAAGCTCAACACCTCCCAGAGTGACACTAACTTGCTCCTAATCCTGGACTGCTTTCAGTGCAGCATTTTTAATACCTTCACTGATAATTGATTTACATGAATTTGTCTCTTCTGAGTTGAACTACCTTTCCCATCTTTAGAGCACTTTAGTTGGTGGCTGTGGGGGTTGGTTTGTTTGATTTGGCTTGTTTTTTTTAGCTAATGCTGATGCAATGATTCTGTGCCACTCACACTTTATGTTGAAAGCTTTTGCAAATGATGAATGTTACAGCATGCTCTGCAGCTGTTGATGGGCTTTGCCCTTGCCTCTGGTAAATTGTTCAACAGCCAGGGTTCCCCTGTGACTGGTAACCAGAACCTTACTGTGGTCCATGCCAGTCCCAGAGAAGTCAGATCAGGTCACGAGTAGGTTTTTGTTCAAGTCAAAACCTTGACTGCTGAGATTATAGTTGGCTGTGGAAGCAAGCTGAATGTCAGAATGTCAGGTAATGGCCTATTATTTTTTTCTGTAAAGAGTCAGGCTTCTCTCCCGCGGAGTCTGGTGTTTGCACTGCTGGAAGTTTTAGCTTTGAACGAATGGTGAGGTCAGGCTTGGAGTGGCCCAGCACAGTGGCACATTGCGTCTAGATCCCTGCTGCAGATGAATAATGTAATTTCACAGCAAATTGAATACTTCTTAATACTTGACAGCCCAAGGTGAACAAGGAACACAGTAAGACTGGGACCTTTGTGCAATCTAATTAAAGGCAGAAACTTTCAGTGGAGAAAAGGCTGGTGTCTTGACTGACTCCTTAAAATGTCATCCTCTTCCGTCTGTCATCACTTGTGTCTTGTTTGTGTTTCTTTTCTGGGCATTACCTGTGTGTGGGTCTGTTTGGAGTGCAAAAATGTCTTTGAAGTGGCATCAGTTGTCTCAGTTGTGGAGCTACAGAACTGAAATCATTGGCAGCTTACTGTTGGTGAACTGCTTGTCCTTCCAGTTATTGAGGGCTGCAGAGGTATTAGAAAGTGCAGGCAGTGTAGACATTGCATTGATCAGTGCAGAGTGGCAGTGCATGAGGACGCCGCAGCTCCATCTTTCATCAGCTGTGTGAATCCGCTTTCAGGAGAATGATATGATCTATCACAGTGTCAAATCTGTCTTTTCAGTGGGATAAAGTGGGATCCTGGCGCAGTCCAGCAGCCACGAAGAGGCAGATTCATTTGAGCATTGAAGCCTGGCAAAAATTGCTAGTCTCCATGTCTGATTTATTGTGCAGAATACCTCTGAAACATCAAGCTTTCCCCTGCGCCCCCATTTCAGTTACAAATACTGTATTTTAATTTGTTACTTGTAACTTCATTGTTTTTATTAATTTTTAATTAAATATTCTGGATTCAGTCAGTGATAACTTCAGCTCAAACTGCATGTCATCATCATCTGCTGAGTCATCATCATCTTCCTCCCAAGCAGAGATCTGTCAGTGTCTCCTGATCTAGTTTTATCTGCAGGCTTTTGTCCATATCCTTCCGTCATGTTCCTTTTTCAGATCTGACCACTTGCATCAAAGCATGAGGTGAATAAGTCTACTTCCCTGAGTCAAGGCTACCATGAAAACGTGCTGTTATATGTTAGTGTCTGTAGTGTAGTATCCCGTAACTGTGCATGGAACAGAGTATGTTTCCATGGCCCAAGTCCACATAAACATATAAACACAGAGCTTTCTGCAGGAAGTCTTGCTTTGCCTCAACAAAATATGCCTTTCCCAGCATTACGATTAGATACAAGTTCCTCACTAACCACATGTGATTGTACAGTGCCTGTGGTAGCAGGCACAGCTCAGAAGTCCCTTTTGGTCTTGTGTTGCGTATGTGGGCAGGTTAAGAACAAGCTAGTGTTCAGGGATGGTTGTAATTGCAGCTGGTGTTGAGTATAATGTTGCTCTGAGGTTGTTACAGTTAATTCCTTTGCTCGTCGTAGAACTACTGTGTAATTATCTTATTTGTATGTCAGTCCTAGCTTTTTTGCATTGCTAAATGAAAACAGGGTGAAGATACCCTTTGAACATTGTCCTCTTGGTTTGCATTTAAGCTGATGCTACTCTTGAGGAAAACAATTCAGTCCTATCCTGACGCTTCCCAAGACTGGCATAACCACTCAGCAAACAGGGAGACTGATGTGGAAATTAAAATAAACAGAACAAAACAAGCCTTCTTTTTTCTATGTTATCATTCTCCAGGAGACAAAAAAGTTACTTTTCAGTTGATCAGTAAGAAACCCAGTCAGGCTCAAATGCTTTTGTGTTGGCACGCCACAGTGCCTTGAGGGGACAGGGTGAGTTGAGTGAGTGCCAGGACAGCTCTCTTTGGGGGAAAGGAGAGTTGTCGCCACCTGAACACATGCCAAATGATCCCCTTAAAAGTACAATGTCACATGATGTAAGCTGAAGAGGAGTCTTACAGTACTTGTGTCTGCATCAGTCTGGCAACATTTTTAAATGTCAAATTTATCTGGGTTAGACTTTACTAACAGTGGTCATGACAAACTCCAAAAGGATATTGGAAACAGGCAGCATGGTAAGAGCTGAGCTGTGTGCCCAGTCTGAGAGCCAGTAGCTGGAGCCCTTCATTGCTGCCTCATCTTTTCCACCTCTACTTGGACACTGCATTACTTGTTATATCAGTGATTTCACCTGAGGGAAAAGATGGAAGATATCATAGCTGTAGTCATTTCTAAAAGAGATGTGTCCTGGGGAGGAAGAAAGCAGTTGCTTTGATCAAGGTAAGGACCAGACCTGGGGTCACAGGTTCTACGCTATACTTTTTCGCGTCCTGCTCCAGGACCTGCCAGCTTCTCTGATGAGTAGTGCTGCATTATCTTTGTGTTCCCATGCAATTTGCCAGAAAGACAGGATGCGTTATGTCAGAACACTAGTAGTGTTTCTACAGAATAGTTCTTGGATTTTCCATCCTTTGTTTATTAACAAAAAAAAAAAAAAAAAAAAATTCTCTGTTTTCCTCAACATCTTTTCCTAGCACCCTGCCACTGACAGTCTGACCCATGATGCTGTTCTGGACAGGTCTTTGGGGACTCAAATTGCTGTGAGTGCTCAGGCCCCTTCCCCTTCCTGCTATTATATCTTCCTGAAATGCATCCTGTGCAAGGGTGAAGATCAGCGAGAGGCAATGCTGAAAGAAAAAGCAGTGACAATTGATAGAGTGTCTGTACTGGAAGCAAGACTGTTTTTGAAGGATATATCTGTAAACTGTTTGGTCTTATAGCCTATTCAGTAGTTTTTGTTATAAAATGAGCAAGCTTAAAAAAATAATAAAGACAAGCACCTCTTCATACAGAACCCGATGTAAACCAGGAATGCAAGGTTCTGTTTTTCCCCTGTCAGTAGGCTTCATGTGGAGAAGACATTAGGTAGGGATGCAGAGTGTGCTTGGTCTTCATGAGGTAGTGGTTTAGAAATTTCATGTTGCTCTACCAGGATAAGACTGATGGCATCAGTCTTGAAAACGAGTTTTGGGAGCTCTGCTGTTTCTGTCCTGTCTTTGCAGCCCTTTGGCACTTGTGTTATACAGCCTCTGCCAATGGCACTGTTGAGATATATGTGACTTTTGCTGCGGCTTCATGGAGTTCTGTGTTCCTTTGCAGTCATGACCTTTTACCAGAGCTGTCTTCCAGCGCAGCTATGGAACTGCTGACAGAGCTGCAGAAGTGGTTGCAAAGCTTGTGAGCACACATGCCAGAACTTCCGCGATGGCCAGAATGAGATGAGGGAACTCTCAGCCAAATGAAATCAAATGACCTTGTATGCGCAGATATAAGGATATAATCTAACACTCAAATCTTAAATTTAGATTTCCTACCATGAATTATCCTTAGGTAATTTTTTTTTAGGAAAATCTTGCCATCTAGCTTGATTCCAGCTGTCTGGAAGGAAAAGGAAGGAGAAGCAGAAAGAATGTTTTGTTTCTTCTAAAGCTACAAGAACAGACTGGGTACTGCAGTGAAATCCATCCTGTTAATGTGAGGAGACTTCTCATCCCTTTCTTCTGCCTGTAAGGTTGGCCTCACTGAGACTGCAGGAAAAGAGATCGGTGGGGAATACGAGAAAAAAATAGAAAGGACTTTTGACTAGTACTGGTCTGAATCCAGTTTTGAGCTGGTAATACTGGTGCAGAAGACTCTTTGTCCAGTCGCTATCACCCGAGAGCATCTTAAATGGGGATGAGGAGGTGTTTGAAATGTTGAAATTAACAATTTTTATTGGTTTTGGAAATGGCAAATTCTAGGAAGCAGTAGATGAGAGCAGCGAGAGGAGTAGTTCTTCCCCTGTCGTGGTTACTCAGATTATGGGTCTCTCTCCTGGAGCGCAAGTCATACAGTGCGGTTTTTTTGGCTTGGCAGACTTCCTACACAAGGTCAGCATTGCCATTACACGGGTAGTGCGGCATCGTCATGCTTTCAGCGTACTAGCTGCAGAGGTTATAAATGACTACTGATTTTTTTTGAATACTGCAGTATTTAGGTATTCAACTTGAGGCATTTTTTTAAAGAGGCCTCATTACCAGAGCAAGTGCCAAGTGCTTTAAAAATTCTGTGCCTATTTAATGTAGCTCATATTGGGCATAACTAATCACTGCTAAGGCTTAAAACCTTTGGTGTATGGTGCATCTGGGAGCAGGTAGCTATGAGATTGGGCAGAGGAATCCCCTTTCTCTTCCCTCTTCAGTAAAAGCTCTTTCTCAACACAAAGGTCCAATTGCTGCTGGTTGTTGTATAGTGTGCAGAGCATAGCAATATCTGGGCAGCAAACTAATGCAAAGTGCTCTCCTGTCTAGTGTTTCATTGTTCTTTCTGCCTGAGGCTTTGCAACCTTGGTCTTTTATAGTTAAAATCTTTAAACAATGGATTATCTGTTTTCACAGGCTTTAGAGGATTTGAAATAGCAGTTACCCTTAGGCATTTGGCTCAAGATTACAGCAATAAATACATTCATCAGAGCCCCCTGGCCCTTCCAAGAGCCAGGCAGTTGTAAGATTAACTCTACCATATTCTTCTGCATCTACCTCCAGTGAAGTGTGTCAATCTCTTAACAATTTGAGATTAACCCGGTTCCTCATGACCATTTGCACACACAGGTGGTTTGGGAGAAAGTGAGGATGTGTGTGGTGAGGCTGAGACCACCTACAATAGGGGACCTTCATTTTTGCTGAGGTATTGGTCTTTAATGCATTACCAATCTGTATTTTCCAGGAGATCAGAAACCTGTTTTGAAAGCCAGCATTGCATTTTTCCCCCCAAAGCTCAGCAGTCTGAAGATTTCCTATGGTTTTAAAATTTTCAAATTGGAATGTAACTTTAATCAGTATTGATGTTTCAAATCTTTGTGTGCCAGCTGCTGTTTTTCTGTAAAATGGTGCTAGATCGGGAAGGCCCCATACTGGGGATTACAAACCAGTTGCCACCCGGTTCTGAAATCTGACGTGGCAATTTCTGTAAGAGCGTTTCCTGATTGCACTTGTTTAAACAGTGAATGTAATGTTTTTATTCTGTTACTATGAGATCTGAAGTAGTTTACAGATATCAGACATTCTGCGGTGCTGCTTTGGAGAAAGATGTCAGCTGTCAGAAGGAGACCTAAAAGTCAGTTCCAATAGAAAGCTACATTTTCTAAAACAGTTTATTCCTGGTTAGAGGAGCTGTTTGTTGTATGACTTTGCACAGGCTGTGCTTTGCACCGTGGGACTTACTTTCTTCTAAAGAGCAGCTTTATGTCAGAAAAGTTCATTGCATAGGGAGATCTATGATGTCCATGCATCTGAGGTTCTGTGAAGATTTCCGCCCCTAACAGATTCTGTTGATTTTCAAGAAGCGCTATTTCCAAGCCTTCTGAGCGGTTCTTGTCACACCAAATCATGCTGCTCATCACCATTAAACAGCATGTGCTGGTTGGCTGCTGGCTTTATCAAAAGACCCTCCCAACACAGGTACACAAATTGGAAAGGGAGAAAAGTCAATTCTCTTTGGAAGATTTTTGTACTTTGCTTCATTTTTTTTCTTCGTTCCAGCAGGTAAGTAATGATAAACATTTACTAAAGCACACTGTGTGTTTTCACAGTATATAATACACATTACCTTTGCCTTGGAAAACTTTGAGCTTACTTTTCAGCAAGAGATACAAGTATTTAAAGTATTTGTAAATAGAGCTGAGTCAGCTTCAGCACTTTGCTATGTAATTTTTCATCAGAAGATGGTGGAAGCATGGAGGCTTTTTTTGGGCTATTACTTAAAATGATTGCATAATTTTCTACTGTAGTTTTAGTCTTTACCACCTGTCCTGGTTTTGTTAAAAACAAGTTTCTCTTTTAGTGAATTTGCCTGTCAGCTAAAGCCTTCATATTAGCTGCATTTTCCTGGAGAACCAGACACATGTTTTGGTAAACACAGCAATGGAATGCAAACTTATTGATAAGCACAGATTCACATCTCGTGAGAGGGGCAACAAGAAACAAGTGACCAAGAAACTGACCAACTGTGTATAACATTCCATTCACGTGAATACTTTATATAAAAGTGGGAGATCACGAGGATCTTGTCCCTTTTTCCTTATGGCTGACATTAGGAGAGGATCTTGCTAGTCGTCCCTGCGAACTGAGGCCTAGAGAGAGACTGAATCCAGCTCCGATTGGCTGCAGAGTCCAATCCAGGACTTTGGGTGCTGGCTCTGCAGTTGCTGAGACTTTCAAGATTGGTTTTGTATATTTTGTATTATTTTCTCTATTCTTATTCATAGCATTAGTAAAACATTTTTAGTTTTTCCAACTCTCTTCTCTCTGTCCTTCTTTTCCTCCCGATCGCCTGTCCTGAGTGGGAAGGGGGAGAGGGAGGGGCAAAAGGGGGAAGTGACGGGGGGAGAGGAGGTTAACAATACATCTGCCAGGGTTTTTGTTGTCACCTGCAATCTAAACCCTCGACACACCACGCCTCAATTTGCCTTCCAGAGTTATGAGTTCTCTTTAATTCCTAAATTGGTAACTTGCCTAAGCAACATAGTGGCGTTTTGTCTGCACTCTGGAGGATCTGTATATTGAGGCTGGTGTCTTTCGCTCATGTGGATAGGTGGGATAGGAAAATGAATATGAACAATCATGAACAGCTGTTACTGTGGTTTTGAGTATTAAGAAAAATAGAAGTGTAAATACAAAATATATATAATCTGTGGTTATTGATGTTGCATTAGAGTTGGAATACTCTTTTATGTTCCCATGAAAATTAGCTGACAGATACAATGTCAAGGGGATAAATGTAGCTTAAGCATACTTAAGACTTTGTAGAGCTGGTTAGAAATTCTGGAGATCCCAGTGCCAGTGAGCATGTGTGAGCCTGGGGCTGACCCTGGTTTCTCCTGAGCTGTAGGTCCCTGCCTACTGGGTATGGTCAAAGCTGAGAAACTGTCCTGTAGTCTGGGCTCTGCAGTACAGAGGGGACAGGAGGGA
Organism: Streptopelia decaocto; assembly: GCF_964273445.1. Taxonomy (NCBI): domain Eukaryota; kingdom Metazoa; phylum Chordata; class Aves; order Columbiformes; family Columbidae; genus Streptopelia; species Streptopelia decaocto. The sequence goes on from NC_138659.1 coordinate 50,083,697, forward strand.
GCTCCTGTATGGGGACACCCAGAGGCTGTGAGCTGGGGCAAGCCAGCATACAGACTGGTCCTTAAAGGAGGTGGGAGTTGGAGCTGTAAGTTGTGGGAAATGGAGACTACGGCTGATGAAAAAAAAGACATCTGATTCTGTGAAGTGAATGGGTTCACAGAAATGGTGGATGTGCTGAGGTGCTAGTAGGCTTTTGGGTGCTAATGAAATGGAAAATATTCCATCAGAAGGGTACTGCATCTGTCACCTTGTCTTGCCAAAGGGGAAATGTTAGACAGGGAACTGACGGGTGACCAGCAAAGGACTGGCAAGCATGGCACAAGGAACATGAGAAGGTTGGATTCTCACGGGTTAGGTGGGAGAGACAGGCTTTGGAGGAGGAAAGAAGATGAAGTAGCTAAGATACAGATAGCAAGAAGTAGATAAAAGGTTTGTAACACCTTCTTGTGCTTGGATGGAATCCAGGTCTCTGAATCTGAAGACCTTGCTGTCAGAAAATACCTAAAACCAATGCTGCTTCCTTTTCTTCTTCCACCCTGGGAACAACCACCTCTAGCTGCTATAACTTACGGTTAGCTCAAGATGCCCCAGTGGCAGATCAGGTGATAGCTCTGCCCATGTGATATATCAGTTGGATGATTATGTAGTGGAATTAGTCATTTAGGATTTTGTTTTAACACGGAAATTGGGGACAGGGGGAGAGATGCACACATATATGGGTATGGATGTACACTACCATATTCAGATATTCTGAAGACTGGGAGGACAAACACTCATAAGATAGAAAATATCAGTCTTGATGTTGCCTATAAAACCCAAATGTGCCTCCCCCCTTAAATAAAACAATTTCTGATTTACAGGGATCATGAAAATACTGGGGGATGGGTGGGTAATTAATTTTCCCAAACTTGTTCTTTTAATTCTACCATCTAGACATGGGGTTTTTTGTAATTACTATAAGGAAGAAAGCATGGTACAGATTGAAGGAGTTTTTTTATCTACTGGTATTAATTTAAATTTTGAAACCCAACAGTATGAGTTAAACAGGCTCTGTTTAGGTATTAATTCTTCTTACTGGTGTTATAGAGTGGTATGTGCAATTTGCAGCTTTGAAATACTAGATCTTGGGAGCTGAGCTTGCTGTGTTCACTAGGGCTTTTCCCTGTCTTTGGGGAATAATGAGTTGCAAAAAAAGTCATACCTTGAATTACTTCCTGTGTTTTGTGTTTTGATCTTCTGCAATAATAGCATCAGTGTTTTGGTCTAAATGATAGCGAAGCTTTTCTGGCATACAGGGAGAAAAACCCATAAATCTAAGCACTTCTAGGGAAAAGGAAGTGGAGAGGTTGAGGGTGGGAAGTCCTGTGAAACAGCTTAAGGTACAGCTTAGGAGTCAGTGATTTCCTTTCCTTTTGTCAGTCATCTTGTCCAGATGGCCTATTTTCTTTTTCCTTATCAAGCCAGTCTCTTTTTCTACCTGGTTTCTTCAGGAAGAAAACTACAAGAATAACATACGGTGGCACAGATATTTTTCAGGCCATGAAACTTAGTGACAGAGCAAGGAAACAGGCAGGAACCCACTGCTGGAGCAGCAGATCCCTCAGGTAGTGGGATAAATGATGATCAGATCTCTCTCCTCATCTGTCTGCTGCATGTCCTGTCAATGCAGATCGCTGACCACCTTGCATTCATCTTGCCTGTGAAGAACTGTGCAGCCTCAGAGTATATTCTAACGTAATAGCTAACTGCAAAGTCTTTAAACAAAATGGGTTATTGTGAGTGATTGCAAGGAAATCACTTTAGATTAAAGACTGAAGTAGTAGTTCGGAGAGGTACGGCTCTCTTTTCATCTCAGTGGTGTGTTAGCACAGAGTCATTTCAGTAGTTGCACTTTTTTCCGTGGGGATTGCTCCTTTTGTAATTTATATCTGTAGAGATTTAAATTTGGAGGCTCTTATTGGAGTTGCTGTGTTTTCTGTTGAACTTGATGATGTAGATCAGCAGTCCTGGGGTCTGGTACTTCATTCTTAAGCAGTCCTGAACAAAAATCTCTGCATGATCAGTGGTTCATGAGGCGCTATAACTGAAGCTGACCCATTTTCCCCATATTACCTAATTCAAATCTATGCCTTTACATTGAAGAGACCACAGAGGTTAACAATCAGTTGATCACTGTGTTAAAAAAATGCTTCACCTCTGCTCTATTACAAGGCCACCTTATTGTAAGACTGTTGCTGGCAACCTGCGTGCAAATTTTGAGGTGTCTGCATTTTTCGTAACTTTGTGGAAATTTGTTAATTTGCAGAGTTGTGATTGTTATTTAAATGATATTTTAATACAGAGGGGAAGAGGTGGTCCTTGCATCCAGAAGCTTACTACTTGGAACAGGTAGCATACAGATTGACTGGGAGGTATTAGACACAGCAAACATTGGTGTTAGCTGCCTGCTGACCTGCAGGCTCTTTTGACTCCTGAGGTTGCACAGGGGTGTTTTTGAGCCTTCTGCCCTTTACAGGGGGAAGGGTGGCTGGTCGGTTGGCTGTGGGAGCAGGCGTCAGATCTTCTGGAACAGAAAGTCAGGCTGGAACACAGCCACAGACTTTGCTGATGGATTTATTAAACAAACAAACAATAAAATTAAAACAAAAAAGAAAAACAACGCCAAACCAAAAACAACCAACCATACAAAAAAAAACCAACAACCCACAACCCAAAAAACAAAACCACAAAAAAACCCTAACAGGAAGTGAGTCACATTCCTCTGCCTCTGTCAGCAACACCCAAAGGAAGTTGGATACATGTTTTCCATATTAGAAAACAAACTTACTGTATCAGGTGTTGAGGCTTGGAAGAGAAATGTAGGCAGAAGAGGGAAAACTGATAGGCAAAGAAGTCCTTTTCAGAATGTATTTACAAGGAACGTAAAGGAGATGTTGGTTTGTAGTCGACCTTTTCATTTTGTGCCCACCATTGAATTCAGCTGTTTTGAAGCTCTAGGTAGTTTGTCTGTGCCAGAAGTTATTTTTTGGGATGAAATGGAAAATGGCATTTGCTCAAGGCAAATACTCTTACCTTTTATCTTATCTGCATAACATGCATCTGTGCAAGATGCCTGCTGTGTCTCCCATTCCTGCCCAATGACTCCTTAATTAGCAGGTAACTATTTTTAGTTACTTGTCAATAGTATATCAGGGAAATGTAAAAATGGATAGATTGAGTAAAACACAGATTGCTCTTTGGAAATAGTTCAACTGGATTCTCAGTGATAACAGCAGAGAAACAGGAAAACAGTAGCTTATATGAAGGGCAGGTCATTACCCTGTTATATTGTTTGTGGATAGACCACGTACTGTGTCTTTTTCAAAGGACCTGCTAAAATAATGACTTTCCAAGCAGGTGTCACTGGATTACGTTGCAGATTCACCAAAGGCTTGTGTGCAGTGGAAGGGGTAGCAGTAGCTGCAGTGTTTGGTGTATGACCAGTTTGAATGTCTGTGGCTGATCCAGATTGAGCACTCTTTGTCCTAACCCATCTCTAACGTGCCAAAAGACCTTTTTTCATATGCCCTAAAAACACAATGTCATTGATACTTGGTCGTTGGCAGCGTCAAATGATTCAAAACCGTTGCATAAGCTTCTGTCATTTCAGAAGTAGTGGTGACCTCATCGTTAGACCCATTAGAGATGTTTCTTAATTTAATATTTTAAAAACTGTTGAATCATCTGGAATTGTTATTCTAATAAATGGAGAGATTATTTGACCAGGTGAAGCCCTGATGGCTAACATGAGGGAGGTAATACCAGATCTTTTTAACAGCATTTAGATATCTGTCTAGTTGTCAATACAAGAAAAACTGAAATCAAATAAGAATAGCTTTGAAGATGGATAGCAAGGTATTTAATCTGTTTCGGGGCCACTTGTAATTGCAAGAGATGAATTACTGGCTATGGAAGGTTTCTTAATCGGGGAGAGGGTCACACACTTCCTATCGAGGTTTTTGGATGATGGAGGGGAAGCTAGCCAGCACACTGACAGGGGTTTGGCTTCAGCTTCTGTCGGTGGTTCTGGCCAGATCAGGACAGAAGATCCATTTCCTGGCAGTGACGAGTATGAGGCAATGCCTCAACCCTGTCTAACCCTGTGGGGTGAATGAAGAGGACAAATTGCTGTATCAGAATCTCTGAGTGGGTTGTCCAGTGTATTTCTTCCTTTCTGTCCTTTAGCTAAGTAACCACTTCCAGTAATTTTTTTTGTATCCTGTGGCTGGTTTTTGTATATGCCACTTTCTTAATTCTGTAAAACAATATCATGAAGGCACTGTCTGCTGCAAACTTCACATCCTGCAAGTAGGAATTATGTCTGATGGAAAGTTCAGAAGAACAGTACTCCAGTGAGTAGCTAATTTGTTCAGCTGTTACGCTTATTCCTACCATCAAGGGAGGAGTGTCTCTTCCTAGTATGCTACAGTTGTGCTGATGTGTGCTCAGAAAGCCCAGCAACACTTTAAAAACCATGTATATACCATCATTCTGCAGGACTGTGGTATTGCTGGTAGTTTTCATGATGGGTATTTGGTTCCGTTCTACCTGAACCTGGGTGTTGAGCTGTGAGGAAGGTGCTCTGAGCTCTGTTCCTTAAACCCCGGTGCAGGGACACAGAAAGGGTGATACTGCTGGAGAGAAACATCATCTCGGATGCAGAAGGTGCAGCGAATGCATTGTCGGTAGCTTTCATACCGATTACAGAATCTTGATGAGTTATGGTCATTGCAGAGTACTTTATGAAATAGTTTCTCTGTAAAAGAGATACTGACCATTTCTTGTTTAGAGTAGTGGTTTAGGAATAGATAGCTTGCTGTCATCAGAAAGGGAGACTTTCAATGGTACTGGAAAGTAACAAATTCAGTTCTGGCTGAAGGAAGAATACTTCATTCAGTGCACAGATCAGTCTATGGGAGTCATTGCTGCTGTACATCATTGAAGCTAAAATTTCATGGGATCAAACATAATCAGATATTTATGTGTTACAAGAGTATTAATTGTTGAATAGACAAATCTTGCAAATGAAAACAAACTTTTAAGGACGTTTGGAAGGGACAGACAGCTTCCTTGAGTTTAAGTATCCCTAAATGTAAAGGATAATAAGAAGGACTACTTTTCTTGGTGACTATTTTGCAAATTTGTCTTCAAGGCTTTCTTCTGCTAGTCTTTGAAATACCTGGAACTGGACAGTACTGATGGTAGGATACTGATGTAAAAGAGTCTTAGGCCAAATTCAGAATGACGTTTTTCTGTCATGTATAATTTTGAAGTGTTTTAAATAACTATGATTCTTACCAGACCACAAAACAATTATGAATAACCCACTAAAAACAAGGTGCTATATTCAGATTATTACACTGGTGATAAGAGATTAAGGAGAAGCTTATTCTGCAATGCAGGCAAGCCACTTAAAATAAATACAGGCTTTTGAAAGACTTGAAATTTTTCTTTCTTTGAGGTATCGTCATATCACGGTTTCTCTTATCCTTCCCTGTACGGCTTCTCTAGCCCCGTATGGGCCACCAATAAAATCTGTCAAGTTTTAATTGCAAGGCAACAATAAACCGTGGCAGATGCTCTCTGTTAATCCCCTCTCCACATAGGAAAAAGTGATAAGGGTAACGAAGAGAGACTTCAAGTTGGAAAGGTTTTAAAGGCCTTACTAATGCTACTAATAAATAGAGAAAATATTATGAAATATACAAAACCAATCCTGAATATTCAGGGTAGCAGCTTTGCCCCCCCTGGGTGGAGGATGGGGTTGGCATCACTCCAGCGGCTGCACGGCGGGCACCCGACAGTCCTGGGCAGGACTTCAGAGCAAACCGGAACTGGATTCAGGGATGCAGGGTCTGGAACCAGGCCTTGGATTGCAGGGATGGCAGGGTCCTCTTCAGATGCTGGCCATGGTTGAAGAGAGCAAGACCCTTGTGATCTCCCTCATTTATAGGGTGTATGACGTGGATGGGATGGAATACTCGGTCAGTTTTAGTCACCTGTTCTGTCCGCCCCTCTTGTGACGGAACATGTGGAATTTTATCAGAATTCTTGGTTGTTACAGCAATAAATCTAAACGTGAGCTTCTTCAGCATTCCATTGGTCACTCTTATCAGTCTGGAGCACGGTGTTTCAAAAAACATGTAGCTAAATTCAGAAAAGTGCAGTTACTGAGAAGGTACTTAGAAGAACTTAGCTGAAAGGAAAATTCACTAAAAGAGAACTGGTCTTGTTTTTAACAAAACCAGGACATGTCAAGAACTATATCAGAGAGTGGACTTAGTTGTTATCTGGATGGATCAGGCAGAGAGCAGCACATCTTTAACCTGTTTGATTTAAACAAAGTCCAGCATTATCTCATTTTGGACTGAAGTCTATCTGCTGCTGTGTTTGTCTAAACCTTTGTCCTATTTGAGAAGCAGAAGAGAGGTCTGGGGCCTCTGCGGGTGCTGGTGCTCAGCGCTCGCTCTGCAGGAGTGTGACTCTACGTGGGCCGCTGTGTTTCCACGCTGCTGACCATGTGTTGGAAAGGGCCAGTCCGGTATGGGTAGATTGAGAGGTGCTGTGGCAGCCTGTTGGTTTTGCTTTGTCATTTACACATAAAACGGCCGTGCATTATTCTGTCTTGCTCTACCACACCTGTAGTGCTGGTCCACACTGGTACAGAGCAGTCCTCATTTGGTCTGGTTTTTGTAGCGTTGGAGCTCACTTGAGGTATGAGGGCACAGCTGGGCCTCAGCAGGGCTACCTGCACCTTTGCTGGCCAGACTGCTTCTGAAGAAGAATGCAGTGCCACCAACTAGGGTGAGAGAAATTGAGCTGGGGGTTATGGTCACAAACGCAGAAGTATTTTCAAAGCAGTCATTGCCTCTCCGAAATGTTTACCTGTCTCTTTGGTTTTTGTGCAAAAAGGTAATAGTCAGATCCTTATTGGTTCAGTTAGTCTCAGTTTTTTAAAAATTCGTTTGTTTCACGTATTCAGAATCTGCAGTTCGTGAGCAAAAAGACATATCAACAATGGCATGTAGTTGATGGACAAAATACTGACACAATAAGGAGTTATTGTTTGCTATCCATTCAACCATCAAACGCCAATAAATTAACTAATGATATCAGTGTATTACCACTGTAACTGGGAGTATACCTGATATACTCCCAGTTAGGGCTGAACTCTGTATGTTGGTGGACCAGCACTGGAGCCAGGAGCTGAGGTATGTCGGGAGTGGTTCATGATCTCGTGATTGGGATAGTAGAAGAGGGAATAGGGAAAACTAAAAGGAGATGAGTGCATTTCAGCTGGTGCCTTCTGGGTTTTTTTTCATTTTCCTCATCAGCAAATTGGCTTATTGTGTGTTAATTACTTTAGACTTTTTGCTACCCCCTTGACTTGTGTTATCTCAAAGTCCCTATGATATGACGTGAGACATGTTAGATAAAGATTTTTGATACAGGCTGATGGAAGAATACAGTGCAAGTGGAGAGAAGCCTTTTTGTAAAAAGCATCTGAATAGAATACATTTAGATGCCAAAGGCACCTTTGTGTAACAGATGTTACTTAAGAATGATGGTTTATTTTGTAATGTACTGGCAATAAATCAATGCAATTGAAAATTTACTTTTTCTGTATAGATATGTAGTATTCTTATGTCCTCGTTTAGCATGTAGTCGTTGTGCACAGTGCTTTATTGCCATCTATCTCCTTTCATCCCACCATTTTCCTTCATATCCTGTCCTTTGTCCTTAAAGCTGAAATTAAAATTTATTATTGCTAAAGCTAGGAATTCTGGTTTTGGTGTATTGGAGAACAAATTTGTGGTTGGAATTCCTTTCATGCAAGCTGAAATTTTGTCTGCTTTCCTGCACTTTCTTGTGTACTACGGTTGAAAGGATATTGGCCATGTATTACTGCATATGTGGCTAGAAAGGATTTGTGGAAGTGAGAGGCAGAAGCTGGTACTTTCTTTCCCTGTGTTTTTTAAGACAGAAACTAAATACAGTGACTGTTAAACAGATGGCTGTGTTGTCGCATAATAAATATTTGAAGAAAATTAAATTATATCCTGCCTGTTTGCTGACGACAGTTCCAGCCCCCATAGTAACAGCAGTAATAGTAATAGGAGGATTTACAGTGCATTTGTTTATAATTCTCAAAGTGAGGTACCTAGGAAGGTCAGATAAGGAGGGTTTTTTTTAATGTGGGAAAGATCAAGTGATGTGCTTGAGGTCATCCAGCATGTCAGCGCGTCTCTTGAAAGAGCATGCAGGTCCTCTTGAATTCCAGACAGTATGTTTCCGTTTTAAACCATGCTGATTTGCAAATACTTACTTGAGCATTTCCTTCAGAATGTCATTGTTTGATTTTTTTTTTTCTTAATTCCAACCTAATTGTTCATAAATGTTACCTTGTGAAGAGGAGGTAATAAAACCAGACGTGCATTCCTGTCCAGTGTACTTGAACAGCAGGCTTGCTATGGAAAACCTACACTGAAGGATCTCCTGAGAGTTTTGTTGCGAAGAGGAGAAGGTGGTGGATACCAGAGAGATGATGAAGACTCAGCTGAAATGAGAGGTTTTATTTATACAGCTGAGCTTCATCTTGTGGTATTAATAGTGTACAGGCATTTCTTTTGGACAGAGGGAATAGATTCTGTATTTAGCTGAGGTCAGTGTGCTTCTCTTTCTGGCATGAGCTAGAAAGTCCCATTGCCATTTAGCTGTTTGCATACATTACCTTATCTTTACTGGGAGGACTCTTGTTTTCCTCTGTAAATCATTCTGGTGTTGCTAGATTGAAAGCTGCATGTGAGAGATACAAGATGAGGGTAAGAGCTGTAGTATCTCACTCAAAGGTGAGAAGGTTGGATGCCAGATTGGATCCATGGCAGCAAAAAAGTTAATATCGTCCATGGTCCACCCCCTTTTCTCAGGACCCTGCAGGCATGCTGGAACACAAGTTGAGGAGCTTATGAATTGTCCCGATTACTCATTTCTTACCAACATTTATTGATATTTTTCTGTCCTCTGACTGGAAGTGATTGTATCACATGATAGAAGTGGAATTGGCGCTTAACACACGGTAATTTTAGTGGTGGAAGTGGTTTGCTGGTGTATGGCAGCACAGTGGGTAATCTGGAGGGCGAGCAGGATTTTTTTTTTTTTCTGGTTGGTGGGGAGAGAACAAGACCTCGGGTTCTTCACTGCCTCTGGAAAAAACTGTCATCTGCCCCAGTTTAAAGATGTATTAATAGCATCCTGATCTCTTATATGCATGGTTGGTCCTGTTGCCTGGATACAAACATAAAGTGATTAGAAAGCTATAATTAATATAAAATGAACAAAATAGGTCATAAAAGTACCCAGTTAGATGTTTGTTGTGCGTGCGCACTGTGTATGTTGGTAGTTGGCTCTTCTGCTTGCTTCTTGCAGATTGTGTTTTGCTGTAATGCTGTGTTATGCTGCTCACTAAACTGCAAGAATAACCTCTGTGATATTTTCTGCCAGCTTTCTCTCTGTGGTTTCTTCCCTGTTCTTTGAAATAAACCCATATCAGTTTTTCTCACATCATGTGTACCCTTTCATAATCTGTTACCTTTTGTGTGTCTTTGATCAAATGCTGTCTTTTCATCTTAACTTCTTTCAGTACAAAATTGTATTTTTAGTTTCAGTGTGCTGCATTACTCTTCTTGGTAAATATATGCACTGTGTCACACAAAGGAGTGTTAAACGTTGCTACAAAAGCCCCTTGTTTTTTAACATCACCCTAGGGTCTTGTAACGGATTTGTTAGGGCTCTGGGGAGATGTCCCTTTCTAACCTAGTTTCTGGTTCAGCTGTTATCTTTCCATCATTTCCTGCAGTGTTTCCGATTTCCTTCATGAAAATATATGCCTGTTTCTGATCCTGCTCTTACCTCTTTTTGCATGCTTTTTTTTTTTTTTGGCATAGATGAAAATGTCTGTGACAGGCTTTCTAATGTTTCTTCAGGTAATCCTGTCTTTCTTAAAGTCTGTACACACATAGAAGCACTGTACTTCAGCTTAAGGTGTGATTTTTCTCTTTCCAGCTATTCTAGTAGCACTCCATAATACGTTGGTTTTAAGGATGAAGTAACTGAAGGAATATATTAATTCTCATGACTTAACAACCACCTACTAGAGTTGGACCGCAAGGGCTGAGTTCTTAGTTTGCTTCAGTTGCAAAATAAATAGTTAACTTAAAGCCTGCCTGTGTTGGCCTTCGGTATGAACTAGCAGAGAAGAAGGAGGAATGAAAACAGTGATACTGGCTTCCTAAATCCAAAAAGGTGAAGAATGAAAGTAATTCTTATTTTCTCTTGGAGATTGTTACATGTTGTTGAGCCACAAGTATTACTGTGAACGAGTGTTAGATGCAGGCTTCTTACATCTGTGTTATTTGGTGATTAGGGAAAGGAATGCAGGAGGATTGTTTTGTGCTTAATATGCTGTAACTGCGATTAGAAAATTTGACCTAGGTCCCTTGCTCTGCTTTTCATGTGAATTTTGGCAGTTCACTTCATTGCTGCCTCAGTTCTGTTTTTGTCAAATTAGGATAACAATTCTGTTCTCTTACTTGTGCTGTCTCTGTTTCTTTTGAAAAGTGTGTGGGACAGCGTCTGCCTTTTGTTAGGCATACAGAAATCTGTTCATATATACAGACACAGTAGTGTGTTTGTGTATGTATTTGGATAGATACATAATATATAGTAATCCTAACCTTGGCTGAAGTGTTTTGGTGTGTGCTGTGATGTAAATAGCAAGGAGAATAAAGTTGAAACAAATGATATGATGTTTTCTCAATAATTTAGTCACAAAATACAGCTTTCTGGTTTTAGCTGTAGGTGATGATTTTAGGTCTTGCTGTAAATACTGTGTGATAGCTTTCAGAACTCATCCATGCACAAATACACGAAAGAAAAATTATTATCCATTATTTCATGACTATTTCTTTGATATCAAGATTCATTTTATTATAAAGTCTGGTCTCCTTTTTGGTTTACTTTGTGTCATAAAATGCACTTACAAGAAATAAAAAAGGAGAAGATGAGAATGATGTATCCAGTCAGAGAAATGATACGTGTAATATAGTGTTCTGTTTCCAGTAGTACCTGATGACCAGTTGTTTTGGTCATAATGGACAATTATGTAATTATGTATGAGAGCTTCAGAAACACTTAGAGGGATTTAAGCACAGAGATCTCACTGAAAGGCAAGGAGGTTCAAAAAACCCCAAACTGTATAAATGCCTATCTCCTTTGTGTTTTTAGAAACTAAAGATGGTTCTATTTTCATAATCACTGCCAGCTTTTACTAAAACATTGTTCTCATAGTGGATTGCATAGTTATGCACAACTTCTTCTCAGTGGCAAACAATGATAGGACAAGGGATAATGGGATCAAGCTGGAACACAAGAGGTTCCACTTAAATTTGAGAAGAAACTTCTTCTCAGTAAGGGTGACAGACACTGGAACAGGCTGCCCAAGGGGGTTGTGGAGTCTCCTTCTGTGGAGACATTCAAAACCCGCCTGCACATGTTCCTGTGCGACCTCACCTAGGCATTCCTGCTCCGGCAGGGGGATTGGACTAGATGATCTTCTGAGGTCCCTTCCAATCCCAAACATACTGTGATGCTGTAATTCCTCCCTTCCACTTTAAATAACTTGACGTTTAATTTTACTGTGTGTTTTGTTGTTGCTTAAGGTAAACATCTTGTTTAGGCAAGATTTATCAACTGCACAAATATGGAACAGCGAAGGCTAGCTAAGTAGTAGGCTTGTGGAAAAGAAGCAGGTGTTGTAGTGGATCATACATGAGTACATGAGTAACAGTGCACATAATGTATAAGAAGAAGCCCAGCATCTGACCACGTAGTCTTTGTCTCCTCTGTACTGACACGGCGAACTGCTGCAGCTGGTTTTGCACACCATGGTTGAGGAAAGATGAGGACTGACTGGAAGTAGCTCAGGACAAAGCAATAGCCATGGAAATGTGACCTACAAGGAAAGAATGAAACAATCAGGATTGTTCAGGCTGGAGAAGTTAAAATCATGTAAAGACTTCTAAGTGTGCTGCAAAGACAAAAAGAACCATTTCTCCTTCTTGTTCACACAGGTTAAGATCAGAAGTAAAGGGCTTAAATAGCAGAATTAGAGTACACTTCAGGAAAAACTTTCCAACAGCGCAAGCAGTTAAACAGTAGACTGGATTGCCCAGGCACCTTCTGGAAAATGTTACCAGAGATAACAGGCAAATGTGTTGGGAATGCTTTACATATCACTGATCCCACCTGAAAGAATTTCCTTCCAAGCCTGTTGTCTGTGATTTCAAGGATACTGAAACTGTTTCTGTACACTTTCCCTCCTGTTTTAAGTATATTATTTGCCATGATTATTTTAATTGCGTTTTCTCAAGGATTTTTTTTTCGTCTGAATATAGTTTCAGTCAAGGTGGACTTAAGCATATTAAAGGTGGAGATAAATGTTAAGAAAGTATATGTTAAAGAACATTAATGTATATAATGTCAATATATTTTTTCCTAAATGCATTGTTTACTTTTTTACCATACTGATCAAATTGCTGTTTTCACCGACACACAAGGTAAATTCTTACAGAGTAACTACAGGTAATTTATAGATCATAATTGAAGTCCTCCCTCTCTCCTTTTGGTTTTCATTTCTTTTTCAAACTGCCCAACAGCTCTCTCTGTTAGAATTTCCTAAAGTAATCCACATTATTCTGTGTTTTCAACGAATCTCACTGAAAGCTTGGCTCAGCTGAGATTTTATTTCAGTTTTTGCTTTCTTTTGCAACTATTTAATAGCAACCTGAAAGAAAATAGATACTAATCTTTGAGAGCTCCACAAATACCCTTCTTCCACGCTCAAAACTGATCAGTGATTCTTGTTTTGTTTCTTTTTGCCAGTTTCACGCTTGTGACAGTACTTTGTTCTTTTTGCCTGCATAGTGACTTGAGTAGCCCTTTGTGAAGGATTTGACCAAATCTTTTGAGCAAGTTCCGATAAACAATGTGTTCTTGTATTCCTTTACTCCATCAGTTTTTTTTTTTCTAATCCTTGAAAGAATTCAGCTCCTTAACAGATCTACCTTGTGTTCAATTCATCTTGACCCCTCAACTATGCAGAAATCTTCAGAGTTCACATACTAAGAAGGATTCTCCTTCCCTCTGTTCTTGAGAAGTCTTTGGGGTTTTGCAGACTTCCCAGCTGACAGGATTTCAGGTTTACTCTCTTATGCTGAGGTGGTGCTTACAAATGGGAACACAGGACCAGTATCCCATGGATGTTTGTTAGTGGCCTAAGTTCTCATGCAGTTCCGCTCTTCTCCTGTTGCTGCATGATCTGGTGCACAGTGGCATTGTAAGTATTTGTGCAGATGCACAATGCAATAAATCTAAAATCAAAAAATACCTGGCTTGCCACAACGTGTGCCAGCACGGGACAGTGGCGGCATGGCAGAGGTGACGGGCAGCTGATTGATGTGTGGGAAGGGGAGGGGAAGGAAGCGAAGATACCTGCTTTTTCCAACAGTGCTGTTGGCTTAACTGTGTGTTATACCTGGTTTAAGATATAGCAGATTGTCTGTTTTGGTATTTTCCTTTTGCATTAGGTAATTTCAGCTGAGAGTAGGAAATTTTCAACATAAAGTCACAGAAATGTAAACACAGTAGTGCTGAACTACATCATGTTTAGCCATGTGGAGACCTTGTCTCATTTTATCTCACTGAACAATGTATGTTTTTAACATTGTTATTACAGGCTGGGGTTCTTTTAACTTCTAAAATGATGAGTGTTGGAGGTGAATCAGATGTAGATGAAGACACTAACAGAGAAGAACCAGAGATACTGGAAATAATGAGGAGTATGAAAATGAAGTATTTCCCATTTGCAGGGAGGCACTGGTGAGAATACAGTCAAGAAAAGCTTAACCTGAAATGTGTTTGTGTATTTGCCAGGGGAAGAGTGAAACTGGGAAAGCACTAGTGTTTTTCCAAGCACTCGAAGGCTTTGGGGTGAGTAGCTGCATGGCAGATAAATCAGTTTTTAGATGCGTCCTGGCAGCAAAACCCAAATTAATATAGTTTGGGGTTATACAAATTAAAGAGAAGTTCCTTCTTGAAAAACTGTGAGAGTTTTTTTTCCAAGTGTGCAAACCCAAACATCTTGTTTCTACACAGATGTAAACCAGCTGAAGAGAGTTGAGGGACGAATGACAAATAGAGAGCAAGGGACTGATGGACAAACATGCCTACTTTGGCTATGTGATAACTAGAAGTGTAGCTGAGAGATGTGATAAGAGTCTACAAATATTTGAGAAGCACATACTTGAAAGATAGAAACTAATTAATTTAATAAGATGAGAAGTGGCATAACTAGAAACAAGGGAATGAGATTATGAAATGAATTAAAGTATGGAATAGTCTGCTCAAAGGAAATGTTGAAAAAACATATATAAAACCAAATATATAATATGTAAGACTTGTAGAAAGATTCAGGAAATAATCTAACATCAAAGAGTCAGCTTTCTGATGAAAATAGATTGAACAATTTAGTAAGTCTCTTTTACCCATTTAATTTATGATTGCTTTTGAGGTATTAAAGCAAGTTGGCAGCCTCTCGTAATTCTTTAATTTTGCCTCCCTAATGCTTCCTGCTGATTCAAATCTACATTATTGCATACTGATTTTGGATGCTGTTTTTCTTTAGAAAAATGTTTTAAAAAATGAATAGTTGGGCAAACAATATAAAAAGATACAAAGGGAGAGGAAACGTGAGTAAGCTTTGGGAATGACTTTCCAGAACGTTGTCATTTGATACATTCTGCTTAAAAGCTGTAGCTGCAAGTAAATGGGAGCAAAGCAGATATAGAGGTCTAGTTGTGCTGGTTTGTTCCTGTTTGCAGCTAGGTGAATGATGGTGAGGAAGCTCCCAGACTGTGAGTTACTATTTTTATTTTGTGCAGCCAACCTGCAGTTGATGGGATGGCAAGAACAGGAGCAAAACCTTTTCAGCATCGAGGAAGGCAGCAGAGAAATTTTCCTTAATGAAACAAAGTGCATCCTAAATTGCAGCCAGAAAGTGAGTTTGACTGCATCTGAGAGGATGGAGAGCAGCATTAAGCTGCTCTGTGTGGCTTGTGTGATAGGGTGAATAGTAAAAGATGTTCAGGGTCACTGCTGCTCTTGGTGGCTTTTTGTCTGGATAGATGTCAGGTGCCTGCAGGGCTCTGGTGTGGTGAAGGAAGACAAGGAGGAGTCGTGTGGAGCCACTGCCCCAGTCGCTGGCTGGTGAGAGGAAGGACGTGGCCATGCTTGGTGTTTGCTGGCTGACTCCTGTTGGCTGGAAGTCAGCCCTGGGATTAACTTGAGGAGATTATTAAAAGAATTTCTAAAGTGTGCCAGTTTCGGAGTTTTCCTTTGTAAAGCAAAAAACTCTAAACTTTAGTTTTCAAACAGCACGCAGAGCGAATTTATGATGCTACATTGCATTTCTGTACATGGTTTCCATCTATATGCAATCTCTACAAGGATTTAAGCTGCTGTGTCTGAGCTTAGGTATTGAGAACTTCATCTGAGGGTGTGTTTTAACTTTTTCATTATGAAGAAAAGTCTTCATGTGAAATTTAAAGCCAGGTTCTCAGTGCCGTGATGCTTTATGGCCATGGAAGTTGCAACTCTGTGACTTGTGGACTGTCAGCTCTTAAAACAAGCCAGGAGGTTCTTAGCATATTCTTCCCCTTCCTGCTTTTGCTTTTATGTGATTTGGGATCTGTTTCAGTGATTAAGAAATATTATCTTTTTCACTTCCCGTGTTTTTGAGGAGGCACAATAGTGTGTGCATGTCTTGCTGAATAATTTGCGTTTAGAAGAAAAGTGGTTGTTTGCTCCACCTGTGTGCAGTGTTCTTCATGCCTGGATAAAATAAAATATTCTTTGATCTTTCTTTCCTGTGTATCTCTAATCCAGACCCATTTTACTCCCTTTTCTCCACCACCCCCCGCCCCAGCTGGAGGGTGTGCTTGTGAGCCAGGCAGTGCTGGCTTTCTCCCTCGTGCTGGCTTCTGAACAAAGGTGTTGCTGAAAAGGTGAGTACTTTCCATCTTCTTTGATGCCGATTTACCTTCAGAGGAACTGAGAAATTTAGACTTGCCAAACCTGTCACCTTAACCCATACCTAGATTTGCAGTGGAGAAAATGTAATCTATCAGCTCATAAAATCATGAGCTGTCAAAGCACTCTTAAATTCTGGCTTAGTGTAAGTTGTGTAGCATTCTGCAGAACTGCAGACCAGAGGAGCTGAAAGGTAGGCATGTTTCATCTCTTGAACAGATCTGAATTTAGAGCTAGAGAAATCTCTGAGACCCTGAAAATAAACAGTAATAAAAATATGATTCCTACCCCATGACCAGCATGGGAAGGAGTAGCTGAGAGGAGTGCTTGACTACGCATTTCCTACATAATTGCGCAAATTCTTCATCAAATCTCTGTCAAATCAGCTCTGTTCTGAAAGTAGCTGAGGTACCTGAGTATTAACTGAAAGGAAAAAAACAAAAAAAACCCACAACACCACAACAACAAAACAAACCAGGCTTCTATCAGCTCAAGAAGGCTGCTTATGAGATGGGGGATACGTTTAATGGTATTGCTCTGCAATACTTAGGTATTTTGGGAAACCTTTCCCTTCAGTCAGTGAGGTGCTGAGTGTACCAGGCATGCAGAGGTGCAGTGCGGGGGAGTGTGTGTGTTTGATTTTACAAGTGTTTCCAGTTGGCAGTGAATAGAGTAAAACAACAGAGGATTAGCACAAAGGGAACTTTTTAAAACATCTACAGTGCTTTATGGTTGAGAAATGATGTTTGTGTTTTATCTGCATGCAAACAAAACTTTGTTTATAGGAGAGTATTAGTACTTTAAAGAAGGGTAGATGAAAGTAAATATGTGATACTGTAAAGTCTGCGTTGGTCGGTCTTCCATGATGGATTAACCATCAGAAATGGGGATGTCATGCATAAGGCTTCATGGTGATTCTTCAGGAGCATGCATAAAACTTTATGCTGCCATATGTTGTATGTGTATTGGTCTTCTGCAGGCGATTTTACTTATACATGTTCTGTGTTTAAAAATACTGGTGTTGTCTACCTCTACCCGTAAAACCACTCTGCATTAGTCATTATCTTAATATTTTAGGAACCAAAGAATGTTGGGGTAAAACATTCTAGAAACTTTCAACTAGTAGCCTAAAAAGGCTTTTTATATAGGAGAAAGTATTTAAAGTAAATATCTTGACTTTATGATGAAAAATATCTTGGAATGTTCGAGATTAAAAGCTAATACTGTATATTCCATTCAAAAGCTGGAGCACTTGAGCATACTGACATACATAGATTTAAATTTTGTCAGTTACTGTTATTGTTTGCTTAATTTTTCTTGCAGTAAAGTTTTTAATAGAGATATCACTATATCATTTAGAGAAATCCAGTTAGATATATTTAATAAAATATGTATAGATTACCTAAAAATAATGATTTAAATATTGTTTTGTCTTGTAAGAAGCTGTTAAACACTTCTTAGGAGAGATATGGATATTTGTTAAAATAAAAGGTTGGAAGTGCTCCCATTCTGTAGTTGCCATTTGAACTGTTTTTTTGAATCCACTTGTTTTAAAAATCAAAGTGTTTTCATATACTTTGCTATTGGTCTGATCTGGAACCTTTTCATCTTGTCTCAGAAGATATCTCTCTTATGTCAGAAGTTCATATTAATGTGCCACTGTTGTCTCACAATCATGGTTCTGATGTTATAGGACTATTTCATAGAGTTTAGTGCCCAAATATGTTACACTCTCTTATTTGCTTTGTTTTGTTGTTTGGGTTTTGGATTATTTTTGGACTTTGGTCATTTTCAAAGATGTCCAGTAAATTTCAGGCTGTATCTTTGAAATCAGGAAAAGCAAAACAAGATTATTTTCCTAGTTTTTGTGTAGATACATATCCCTGGTAGAGCAAGATCTTGTTCTGTGAGTCTCTTGCTCTGCAACATCTATGTGAAAACCTTTCTGCCTAAGGACACTTATAATCTCTCAACCCAAGGACGCCCAAATCAGTCGTCTGCTTCGTACAGCTCACAAACTAGTTCTGTGTGTCAGAAGTGTGTCTCTGACTGACACTTGGCACAACAATATGACTTGAATTAGAGTTTCCAACTGTGTTTGGCATGTTTCTTGTCTCAGGAAGCAGTGAGGAGCAATCATGGGGAATACGATATGCAGGGGGATTTGCAAGCAAGCAAGGAACAAGCTTAACAGCAAGAGGTGGCAGGTAGATGTGAGGATCTGGCCTGGAATAAGTTACAGTTATGAGGTTGTAATTTTATTAAATAATCATAAAGAATAATTCTCTGCACCTGGAGGGTTGTAGAGAATAATCATTTCCAATAAGGTTTAGTTCAGCCATTACCATGATACTCTTGAGGCTAAGCATCTTTGGTCTTTTTACTGTTAGCAGCTAAATCATGTGAGACCCAGTGGTACAACCGAGTTGGAAATAGCTTTTGGTGGGGTTTTTTTCCTTTTTTTTTTTTTTACTCTCTCTAAAACTTGCTGTTGTAGACAAGGCCCTTAAAGCAAGTGAAGTTTATATTTTGAAAAGTGTTAGGGCAATTACTGAGGATACTCATGGTTTTTTATTGTCCTGTAGAAAACATGGATTCACAGAATGTTAGAGATTGGAAGGGACCTCAAAAGATCATCTAGTCCAATCCCCCTGCCGGAGCAGGAACACTTAGATGAGGCTACACAGGAATGTGTCCAGGCAGGTCTTGAATGTCTCCAGAGGAGACTCCACAACCCCCTGGGCAGCCTGTTCCAGTGTCCTGTTACCCTTACTGAGAAGAAGTTTCTTCTCAAATTTAAACGGAACCTCTTATGTTCCAGTTTGAACCCATTACCTCTTGTCCTACCATTGGTTGTCACCGAGAAGAGCCTGGCTCCATCCTCGTCACACTCACCCTTTATATGTTTGTAAACATTAATAAGGTCACCCCTCAGTCTCCTCTTCTCCAGGATAAAGAGACCCAGATCCCTCAGCCTTTCCTAAAAGGGAGATGCTTCACTCCCTTAATCATCTTTGTTGCCCTGCGCTGGACTCTCTCCAGCAGCTCCCTGTCCTTCTGGAACTGAGGGGCCCAGAACTGGACACAATATTCCAGAAAAACAAAACAAACTGACAAAAGCCAAACAAACCAAACAAAAAAGAAATTCCTCACACAAACAAACTCCCTTAACTTTATTTCCAAATACGATACTTTTATAGAAGATGGAGTTTCAGGGTTCTGAATCAAGTTGCTGCTTTCCTCTTGCCATTTATCTCAGCCTTTCAGATGAGTTAGTGTGTTCTTTCTGTCATATCTACGTAATTGGCTGAGCTGTTAGGCATGCAGCAACTTCATGCATCTACCAAAAGCAGTATATAATGCACAAGTCAGGTTTGTTAATCAGGCAGCCTGATGAGACCAGAGATACAAAATAATTCTTCATTTGGAATATTGTTGGATTTAGCAATGCAATTTTAGGTATCAGAAGAAGCTGATTGCTTATCCCTGATGTTCTGTGTTATCCATTTATTTGTTCTCCAATTCGTGATGGGGGAAGGCTTGAAGACCTTTGATACATGTGGAATCTGTAGAGGGATCTTTGGAGTCCTTGCATTAACATACTTACTATACCTAGAGAACTGACAATTTAGAGGTGATCATAAATAGAGAAGTTTACTCCAGGAAAACCTCCAAAGCCCCCTTTTCAGATCCTCACTCAAACCAGAAATTCAGGCACGGGGCAATGTTTTGGACTCTGTGTTAGAAACAACAGATTTGAACGTGATGTGCTTTTCTGCTGAGGAGCTCTGGGCATGTGGGGCTGTGTTAGCAGCAGCTGCCTGGAGCAGGCCCTTCCTACTTGAGGGATTTTTCCAAGCATTACTGACATCTCCCTCCTCAGTAAGCTGTAGCATCCTTGTGATTCCTTTCAGATGCGCTGGCTTTTGTGGACTAGTGTGCATGGGGGTGGATGTTGCATTGAATTTGGTGTCTCTCCCAAGCTGGCAGGATTGTTCCCAGCTGTCAGTGACTCACAGTAGCCGAGTTGCTGTCTCAGAGTTCAAGTTAATGGAATTTGCAGTTCAGTTTCCCTTGAATTGTCTGGCAGAGATGAAATTTCCCATGAACTAGGAAGACCAGGAGAGATTCCACAAAGTAGAAGCTTTGAATGTGCATTGGGTCTGAAAAATTGCTGAGAAGTATCATGCTTCCTGGGGATGGCTCCTTGCCAAGGATCATGCTTTCAGGTGTTTAATTTTGTTCTGTCTGAATTCTTATGCTTTGCTTATTGCTCAACATCTCCGGCTTCCAGAACTGCATTGAAAATGTGATAAATGTGTGTCACGTGATTGTCATCTTACTCTTTCTCTGCATGGATAGCAAACTGTAGAGGTTCTGTTCTTCTCTTTGTTTATGCTAAAGAAAAGGGGCACGAATGTCATCCATGCAGTTTGTGCGTAGAATTAATGTATTTACCGAGCAATAGATTGCATTTTAATGTCTTTTTTGCTACTTTTTCATTTTCACCAAACAGGTTGTCTTTTCTCCTTACGTTAATGTGAAGGCATGTTTGAAATAGCCGAGGTATACTGTGTAGAATGGGTTTACATGTTGATGCTGGCAGTTGTTCTGGTGCTGTGTGAGTTCTCTGGAGAGCTCGCTGGGCTCTGGTAGAGCTGTGTTTGGACATCAGCAGTGCTGGGTCCCAAACAGAGCAGAATCAGCAGGATACTTTGGATTTGTTTATTTTCTTTGAAGATGCCTGTTATGACTGTTACATGACTCAGAGTCACTGTCATTTTCCAAAATAAATCTTCTGTAGCTTATTTGCCTTGCTGGTGCTCTGGTTTAGAGAACCAGAATGTCTGGAGCAAGCTCAGCCTGCTACAAGTACAGTCGGTACGGACTAGCCCACATTTGTGGCTTGATTATACTGCATGCAGTGCCTTGTTCCCTCCTTGCTGTCTGTGGTTAAATGCACAAATATTGTGTTGAAGGATTAACTGTGGCTATACTAGTCACCCTAAGAAAGCAGTATGTTTGTTTACTTATGTACATGATGCATCAGGCTTCAGGGATGACTTCTTTTCTGCAGTGTTTCTGCTGAGATAGCTGATAAAATTAGCTTTGTACCCAGTTGTCCAGGTCTTCCTTCCATAAATTGGAGGAGTTTAATATTCTGTTTTTACTAAGATCCTTCCTGATAAGAGGATCATTGAAAGTTATATCCAAGGGACGAAAGTAATCTCGGGGCTATAAGGGGTGATATTTACAGTGATACAATGACCCTTTCAGGGTCCTTTTCTCCACTGATATGAAGTACTAATTTCAGTGTCTGGTAAAATCAGTTTTCATTCTTGGTACATTCACCTTCACAAGAAAATGTTTTCACTTGGAACAGTTCTTCTTTCTTGCACTTGGTTTTCTGAAGGCGGAGGGTGGGAGAGTTTCACCATGTTGGCTGCTGAAGACTTGTTGGCATTCGTGCATTGAGAAGAGGTGAAATTAATTTTTTAAAGATAGGAAATCAGTATGTAGTAAACTCAAGTACTCAATATCGTGGTGTGGACTTCTTATTCAGAAAGAAGTTAGCCTGATTTTGTTTTTCCTTTAGCTTCCTTTCCAAATTCCCAAGGAATAAAAGCTGCCTCTGTGTGTGTCAAGGTGTTTTGCTAATGATCTTCCCCAGCTATCTCGGTGACGGAATTGATCCAGTAGAAGCCATACAGTAAATGCAGAAGTTTGTAATATTTATCACTTAGATTTTCTCAGCTCGGTGTTGTGACACTGGCCTTGGTAGTTGTTCAGAATCCCAAAAGCAATCTTTACTAGAGGTCACATTGTAATTAGCATCAGCCTCGTTAGAGTAGCCTATTATAATTATGGTTTCAGAATTGTACTATGATCTCTTGAAATGAACAGTAGATGATAATACTGAAAATGCTGTGTGAATACCTTATTGTTACCTGGACTTCAAAGTGCCGTGCTCTGTAGTCCTTTTAAAGGGCACATAAGGATACAGGAGAAGGAGAGGGGTAGGGAGGTACATACACAAATGAGAAGTAGCACAGTACCATATAAATGTGATTCTAAGTTTAAAAACTTGGAACTGTTTTGAAGATGGGACAAATCTGAAGTGATATATTTTGGAAGTAGTAAATACTTTAGCACTGGTAATTTAAAACCTCAATTTTCACATTTCTTTATCTGTGCGAAAACAAAGAGTTACTCAGAAGAGTTGAGCAGAGGCAAACCTAAACTGCTAACAGGAGTTACTTTTTATTATGCCTAAATTTGTCCATGGAACTCAGGCCACACCTGTTATTAATTCTGAGGTGTAGATGGGAATCAGTGGGACTGGGCATGCATGACTGATGGAAAAGAGGAAAAAAAAGCCAGGTAGAAGAGGATATAAACTCACATGATACAATATGTGAGTCAGTTTCTAAAGACTGGTTATTTCCATGAATATTTTAATTTAGAATTTCTTGAAACTTTTCAAGAGTGGTGGAATGGCTTATTTCAAATTGTCCAATATTTGAGCAAGATAAGCTCCAGCTCTGAATTGTCTTCTGTACTTCCGTTTCCTGATACTGTGAGCTAATGTCATCATTAACTACCAGGGAAACACTGCATCAAAATTCACTCTGTTTCTGGAAGATGCTCTTTGTGGAAGGGGAGCTCCCCCAGGTTTATTAATTCAGCTTACCTAGTCCTCTCTTCTACCTTTCCTTTCAGTTCTGTAATTTATAACTTCTTTTGTTCTTCCTTACACTGTTGATAGTGCAGGATTCCAAATCCGTCAGTCCTGTCAGGATTCATGCCGGCTGACTCCTGCAG
Organism: Streptopelia decaocto; assembly: GCF_964273445.1. Classification (NCBI taxonomy): domain Eukaryota; kingdom Metazoa; phylum Chordata; class Aves; order Columbiformes; family Columbidae; genus Streptopelia; species Streptopelia decaocto. The sequence goes on from NC_138659.1 coordinate 50,106,701, forward strand.
TCTAATAGAGGGAATCTCAGACAAAGCATGTAATCTCATATTTTGGAAATCAGTAAGCAAATGTGTATGTTTCAAGTGAGGGAGTATCTCCATTTCAGAACACCTGAACTGCTGTGGAAGTGACTGGTCCTGTGGCAAGAAGAGAATAATCTGGTAAATTTCCAGCTGTCATTAAGTTATCCAGTAAAAAAAAAAAATGTTTTAAAGTCAAGAATACTGTGGACTGTTTCTTTTACTGAGCCACTTGGGAGAATCTGAATGTAAGAGAACTTGCTCTGTGTGCATGTAGCACTGAAGGCTGTGGATGTGCCGTAGTCCTTCAGCCAAGTCCTGAAGGCAGCAAGCAGCCATCAGGGTCACCTGTCCAGCACTGACTAGTTGGCAAACTGTCTCCTCTACGTGAAATGGCCCCTGGAGCTTACCATTTCCAATGTAATTATTAAGAAAAGTCTACATTTATTCTTTTGGCTCCACAACGCTTTAAAAGCGCTTCATAGCTACATGTCTGTTCTTCTCCTAGTGTTCTGTGACCCTCATTTGTGTTTGTGCTGTTTTCTGTTTTTTTTTTTATTTTGAGCTGAAGTGTTCTATCTTGGCATAAGAAGGAGGTCCTTCTTGGTTTTGCTGACTATATTGTAACTTCAGTAGCTGAATTTGAGTTGCAATAGTGGCTGACTTTCAAAGCCAGTTCAGGTGAGGAAAAGCAGCACCACGAAGGGGATGGGTACATCGCAGTGATGTAGCGAGGAGAGAGAAAGAGAAAATAATGGGCTGATGAAAGGCGAAACATTCCCTGAAATGAGCTTCTAAGAAAGCACAGAGAGAATGTGTGTGTGGTGGAGAGGGAGTTGTCTCAAAAAGCTGCGTTTGTTCTCTAGAGGCTCCTGTGTACTATAATTGAGTCAACATGTCAAAGTGAAGTATGTGGTGAGCTTTGGGAGTGGGGGAGAGCTGCCTCTTCTGCACATACAGGCCTTGGATGAGCCCCATCTTACAGCGATAATAAGCACCCTGCTTTTGCATTGCTGAAGCCACAACACAACAGAACAGCTGTACAGCCAAGCTCTGTAGCTGATGTTTCTCTAAGAATTGCTTTAAATCTTTGTTTGGTTGCGAAGCAAAAATAATTGGCTCCGACTTTGCTTTTGATGTGGATTTGAATGAAGACGGTGAACAGAGGGGAAGATGACAATGTCCTGGTGAGATACAGGCAATGCAAGCTGCAAGGGACTTCCTTAATTTATTTCTAAATCTCAGAGAAAGGAATGTCTGTATGTCTTTTAATATTTCTTATGTTGGTGTTATGTTTTGAGGATATACTGACTTTACCATCTGATTTTTGTGTTTTAAATAGATGGAAAAGGGATGATTATGACACTTTTTCCTGGCGGATAGTTGCAGCCTTTGGCTGTGTGACTTCGTGCATGATGCTGCACTTGGCCATAGCTCACTGCAGCATTGCCCTAGGAATTCATGTGAACTTGAAAATTCTTCAAAGCCAATGTTTCCACGCTAAAGAGCTAATTTTGTCTTGATTGTTTTTATGTAGAGTCTTTACCTTTGGCACTTTTGTATTTTATAAATCATGCTTACTGACATATTTGATGTTCTGATTGTTTCCATAGTGACAGCAATGGCAGAAGCCTGCAAAAGGAAGGTGACAGCATTGTGTTTTCGAGATTAACCGTTTTACAGAGGAATGGTGTGAGGGGGTGGGAATACAGTTGATTTTTCCAAGCAGCAACAGAATATTTGGGAGTACTTACTTGGAGGTCAGAGAGAAGAGGCAGCAGGACAGAAGGATTCGTTCAGTTTTTTGGCATTCGTTTGTGTGGGGAAGCAGTGAACACAAGGTCAGCCTAGAAAATAAGAAACATTTTCAGCAATGTCTCCTTTCTTACTGCTCCAAAAGATGATGATTTTTTGAAATGCAGAAAATAGCAATGTGCAAATTATCCTCAGAGAGGGGGCAGAAGTTAACGTGCCTGTGCGACAATATGTGTAACATACCTTTGTTTCACAATTTCTTCCAAATTTGTAACCCAAGTGCAGGAAGCTTTTAGCATTAGAAATCAGACACAAAGCCATTAGTAAGAGCTTCAGCCTTTATTTCTTCTGGTAAAATCAGCTGTGAAATTTTATTTTCTGGGAAGCAAGGCTTTATCCTTTCATTGCACATCATGTTACCCATGTTTGTCAGTAAGATACATTGTGAGAATGCAAGTGTTTGATTAAATCAGAGTCCATGCTGCAGCAGAGAAGGTTATTTTAAAGCATTTTGTAGGATAGACAAGCCTCCCTAACATGTCCCTGATGGGATGCACCTACAAGTGCTGAGAAAGCTGGCAGATGTTATTGGTACATGTTAGGGGCAGACCTACTGGAAAGCAGAATTGCAGAGAGGTGCATCTGCAGTACTGCATCCAGTTCTGGGCTCCCTAGTTCAAGAAGGACAAGGAATTACTGGAGGGAGTCCAGTGGTGGGCTGGAGCATCTTTCTTATGAGGAAAGACTCAGAGAGCTGGGTCTGTTCAACCCAGAGAAGACTGAGAGGGGATCTCATCACTGTTTATAAATATCTCAAGGGTGGGTGTCAAGAGGATGGGACCAGACTCTTTTCAGTGGTGCCCAACGATAGGGTGAGGGGCAATGGGCACAGACTGAAGCACAGGAGGTTCCATCTGAATATGAGGAGAAACTTCTTTTACTTTGAGGGTGCCAGAGCACTGGAACAGGCTGCCCAGAGAGGTTGTGGAGTCTCCTTCTCTGGAGACATTCAAAACCTGCCTGGACACATTCCTGTGCGATCTGCTCTGGGTGAACCTGCTTTAGCAGGTGGGTTGGACTAGATGATCTCCAGAGGTCTCTTCCAACCCAAACAATTCTGTGATTGTGTCCTTTTGTAGTAGGTGTTGATGCTTCTGTCTGCAGTGTGGTCACTTGAAGCATTTGCAGTTTCCTGAATCATAATGTATGCCCACCTCTCTTATATGAGCACAGACAAGTGGGAGGAGATAATGTGAGATATGCTTGTAAATGATGTTAAATATTTTCTTGCAGGGACTCTTTCTCTGAAGCATTTGATAGCATTCAAAGTGTACTTTTTCTTCCCACCACTATCACAGTCAGGTTTTGCGACCTTGTGCTCAGGTAGTTCTGTCTAGGACGAGTAAGTCAGCCTGCACTGCCTATCTCCAGGTGGTAGGCATATCTCTGGCCCTGGGGAAATCAAGCAGGTTGCTAGAAGACACAGGTGCTACACTCCAATTTAACACATTGTTGAATTCAGACCTCTTATGCCTTCCAGCCAAAATGTGGCATCATACTGTAAACTGAATTCGTGTTACATCTTATTACACTGGGGAAGAGAAGCCGTCAGCTGGGAACTTGTGTTGCCTTGAAAGTTGCAGAAGTTCCTTATTTGTCAGTGCCTGAGGCCTCTTTGGTAACATCCATGTTGGTACCTCAACTGTGTCTTCCATTATCTGGGTATCTTGGGAGTGGGTTTGCATAAAAATGTGTAATTTATGGTTCTTTTAAATATTTATCTGCAACATTTTGATCAGCTGGCATGTCGAAAAGTGTTCTGTTTGTTTTTCACTTCACCCCGCTAAAGGGCAAGTTTCTCTGTTTTGTACCAGTTAGAATAATTGTGTGTAAAACTGGAAAGTGGTTTAAAATTTGTGGGAGCAGTCAGTTGGAGCAGAAAGGCTGAAGTAAATTGTGCCATCTGCTCTAAATACTGTCCTCTTTGCAGAATGATAGAAAATTAAGTGAAATCAGTTTTTTCTTCATTTATAGGTAGTTAATCTGTTGAGATGATTTAGTGTGAAAATAAGTTTGGTTAGGATGTGTTCTCTCCACTTCCCCCCACCCTCCAAAAAAATCCACAAACACATTGGTTTTGCATTCTTTACACTGATGAAGGTATAGCATTGTGCTGTGCCTTACGTAGTGTCCTGTGTCGCAAGCATATGGTGGGCATCACTTGTATTTCAGTAGCATTATGAAATGCAGATGGAAATAGACATTTAGACATGCCTTTGTCATATGAAACTTGCGTCTGATTTCTTCATGTGTAAAACTCACTTCTTAAAATTTGCAGCCTTTCCTGATCCTCTTTAGAATGGCAAGGTAGTGGGGTTTTTTTTGCCCTGTTAGTGATAGCAGTTAGTGCTGATTCATTTGCATTGACCGCCCTGCTGCTTGTTAAAACGTAGGTTTATTTGCAGAGGTATCACAGTGTGCTTAATTTGGCTTGCAGAATCTTTGTAGCTGTTTTAATCTTATATGAAGTAGGTAAAATCCAAAAGGAAGTTGGGAAGGAACAAAACCCCCAACCAACTATTCACATGTAAATTTACCCATTAAAGCCATAGACCATGTAGATGTTATATTCATTTCTTGAAGTAGAACTTTCCCCTAAATCACAGAAAAACATCTGCAAAGAAGAAAGCATTTCTTATACGTCTTTTGCTCCCAGTTCCAATTACAGGCAGCTGTCTGATTTATACTCAAAGAAAACAGCTAATTGTGCCTTTGTAAACTTTTTCAGTTTAGAGGAACATGTATTTATTTGCATGAAGACGTTTGCATGTGAAATACTGAAAACCTTCACTGCAGATAGAACATTTCAGAGTTCAAAACACATACGCCTCTAGTGCTCTTCTGAAAACTCTTCCTTCCCTGCTTGATAGCTGTCACCTCTCTGTGTGTCATTATTGTTTAGTGCTATTGCAAGTGCTTGAATAACAGATTGAGGTGACTTTGTGTGTGGTGTTTTAGATAGAATTAGCCAAACAAATTGTTTGGACTCTTGTGGTCGTTTGCTCTCTGTCTCTTATGAAACATGGAACTCTTATGATGTAAAGGATTTAGTATTTATTCTTTTTGTTTCTGGCGTACTGGAAATATTGTTTAATAGATAATGTTGAATACAAGTTCCTATTCTATGATAAGTTTTTAAAACACTCTAATTAAAAAAGAAAAAAAAGAGGATTTAACCCGAAGTATGTTAAAATTTCAGCTCATGGGATTCAGAAGATCTTTACCTTGTGGGGGTGATCTAAATAAATAATGCTGATTCTCTTGAAGACATTTTGTTTAAACGCTTTGATTAATTTTGTGGGACACTTGAAGTTAAGAAGCTATGGAGTTGTTATTATTTTGCTTATTAGAGAAATATGTTTGGATAAAACTGTAGGCATGAAGTGCATCCCACCCCTTTTGGGGTGATTTGCCTGCAGTGGAAAATGACTGGTAATTCAGTGGCACAGTGTGTTCTTCTACTTATGACACATGAGATGTGTCACTAGGTCAACTCAGTCTGTGTACTCTCTGGCCATATTCATTCCTATCTTGAAATGACTTATATTGAAAAGAGCTCAGAGATATTTCAGCCATGGTTGTCAATTTAAATCAAGATGCTTTGGGTTTCCAGAATGGTATCCTCAGAAATTTTTGAGGTCTGAACTTCTTGGAAGATTTTTATGGTTTTTTTAGTAATTTTTATTCCCAGAAATCATTCTAATGTATGCTTTGGAATATTTATGTTTACTATTTTTACTGTTTTGTCTTCTGAATCTTTGTAATAGAGTATTTGTCTTTTTTGCTTGTTCCTTCTCACTTCTGCATTTCAGCCAGGTAAAATATGAGTTTTAGTCCGTGATGCACATAAGGGTAAATTTGTAGTTCTTTTGCCATGTTTATCAGAAATTGTCTTTTGTTTAGGTGGGATGAAATTGGGAATATCAAACCAAAAAAATATATGTTCCTTTCGCTCAGCAGATGAACCTCTGACACTGACAGGATCTGCAAAGCTGTTAACCTAACAACTGCATAAATTATTTCTGTGGCGGTGAGTGACTTCTGACCTGAAATCAAAATGCGTGTTTATTCTTCAGATGGTGATGATAACTTAATGTGTTGTTCAAAAATGGAAGTAAAAATTCCTTAAAAAAAAAAAAACACATCTGAATTGTAACTTCAGAAGTGTAGAAGCCTGAGATGTTGCCTTCTTTTGCCTGTGGTACTCAGTGGGGTAGCTATTGGCCTGGGTGGACATTGCTGGAATTGAGTCTTTTGCCCTGTCTACTTGATAAATGCCATTTTCCCTTCTCTGGAATCATCATTCTGAGGCTGAAGGGTTCTGGTTTGTGTGAAACAAGAGGGCATTGAGGACCAGTAAAGCATCTTAATAAACTCGTGGGTATCAGGCATGGCTGCCCTGGCAGTCCCTCCACTTTTCGGGCTTGTAGCAATGGGGGTTTGCTGCCCCCTTAATTTATGACATTGTATCAGTCTCTTCGGGTACCTGTGGAGTGTCTAGCTGACTGAACCTTTCTCAAAGTTACAGGAGAGTGTTTGCTCTCTGCCATTTCCACATGTCAGGGGAGTCAGTCTGGGGCTGGAGTATCTCTCTGTTGTATTTAAACACCTTTAAAGATATCTTCTGTTAGACACTCTCAATTCTGGCTCTGTCTCAGCTGTGTTGGTTGGTGGACGGATACTTAACTCAAAACTTGGCATATTTGCTAAGTTTTAATGTATTTATTTTCTTAATGTAGAACAGGATTGCTCATTTTCCTATTTTAATGTGATACTTGAGGGAATAGCTGTAGTAAAGTGTTCTACTGCTGAGTCATAGCAGTGGCACAGCGTAGTCATCTCACATGTTAATTTTCTTGGTAGACACGGCAAGGTTTTCAGAACAGGCATCTACTTAAAAAAAGTGACTTTAGTTGTGGGTTCACAGCTGCAGCAGCAGCATCTCTGTTTGTTCCCAGAGCAGGTGCAATACGGGGGGCTGTGAGGTGCCATTGCCAATGCCGTGCTGCTAGTGAGATTCCACACTGGTTCAGGTTCACCGTTTCACTCTTCTATAAAATTCCCACCAGTTGAGATGGTAACTTTTGTGACTTGAAAGCTACGTGGAGACCACCAAACTCAATCAGAACTAAAGTCAGTTTTGTTCTCAGCCAGCCTGAAGCTATTGCTGTATTCCAGCTTTTATTATTGTGTGACAGGCACATGTGGTGGACAGTCATTTGGATGATGGCTGTGCTGTACTGTTTATTTTTCTGTTTTGGGAAGCTGGATAAGACCTTGATTTTGTGTGGGCATGCTTCTCATTTTAGTACCTCTCAGTAGGGTGCCTTTGAGATGCTAGATTTAGCCAATTCATAGTAGATTCATTTCCAAAATGTGTATCTCGTTGATAAGACACATTCACATTCCTGTTCTGGTGGCTGTAGAAAAACACACAGACAGTACAGTTGGTACTGCCCTCTGCTCTTGGAATGCTTTTTGACACATTTCTGAATATTGGTAACCTTGTGAGTATCTCCCCCCTTGCCTAAAGCAGGCTGCTAGAATGGATTTGGGAAAGCTCTCAGTTTCTATGGGTGTAGTTTCTGAATCACAGGAAGACAAGTGGATGATGTTAGTAGATGGCAGGTCTTTGAAGTACGTTAGAATCAACTTCAGAGAGAAAGAAAATCCCTTCCATGAGCTACGGATAAACAACAATGCTTTCAAACCTTGAAGTGGATCAAGGTGAAACTCAGTGAACAGCAAGTGCAGAGAAGATGATCCTGCTTTGTGACAAGTGGCAAAAATACCTTCTTTCCTTTTTGTGCTCTGTAACAAAGCAAAATAACAAAGTACTCAGAGGTTGTTCTATGAAAGGAACATAAAAAGCTTTTTATGTTAAATAACTTCATCTTAATAGATGTGGGTAGTATATATTTTAAAAGAGATGGAAATATCTCCTTGAAATTCTGAAATATCTTGGGAAGTGAAAATAACTAAATTAATCTGATTGTGCAGATGCATTTAACATCATTTATTTGCTTATTTAGACTTGCAGGATGCTGACATTTTCCAACTGATGTGTGTCGCTCCCAGTTTAGTTGGTTTTGGCTGGGAGAGAGAGAGTGGATTGGTCTCATTTTGCTTGTTCAATTCTTCAGGAATGAAGGAAAGTACTTCTAAACCATGCATCTGAAGTACATCTTAAAAGGCAAATACGCCCCCCTTTATCTAAGGAGAAGGCTGTCTTGGGGTGATGAGTTGGAGAGCAATAGAAAGTGTTCACAGAAATGAAGTGACTGTAGGATTGTTCCCTCAGAGGTTCCCTTTTGGTTTTTCCAAGATTCAGAGTTTTGGAAGACAAAGGAGAAAGGTAAACACATTTTTTTCAGATAAGTAAAGTATTTTTCAAAAGCAAAAATGTATTTGCATGGGTCTGAAATGGTTTGTGGTGGATAAAGGCTGAAGTTCAGTGGACAGAGGCATGTATTAACATGCCTTATAGGTTGCAGTGTCAGGAATGGTAAATAAAGATGTAAGAAATCAAAAGCTGAGTGTTCAAAACTCAAATGCAAACAATGAGGAAAAATTGTTAAGCTTTAAACAACTATGATTTTTAAACATATTTGCTGGTATATGAGGACTACTGGGAGAACTCAACTCTGGAGGTCACCTTTAACAAAAACCTCTCTGTATAGATAAGGCTACAAAAAATGTACCGCACAACAGTGTGCCCCATGTGCAATACAAAAGTGAGAACAAACTCGGAATTGAGAGGTGGTGGGTTTGGGTGGGGGAGGGAGATTTAAATATGTCCTTCAGGAAAGAATCTGTGTAAAGAATTGAGAAAGAAATAAGATGGCAGCAGCAGCAGCCAGGATTTGCAGAGCTTTTCAGTCCTTTGTTTAGTTATCTTGCATAAGTGCTTTAGCCAGAGACTCTTTCAGTAGCTGCATGGGGCCAGCTTGGAACACAAACGTGCATGAATCCAAATGTAATTTCCCTGTTGTGCACATTCTGGCTGTGACAGCTCCAGTTATGAATGTAAAATAGCAGGAAAAAAAGTTCAGAAGATGGCCAGGCCTGAAATGTTAATAAGAACGGACTTAGCCAGGGCTCCCGTGAGTTCAGCAAAGGTGCTGCCCGAATTTTAAGTCTAGCTGCTTCCATGCTTCATTTTGGTGTGACTTGGAAAAGGAGAAATGCCCTCTTTCTCTGCGTGTCTAAGAGATTCAGCATAGTAGAAGTAACATTTACTTGCACATGAGATGCAAAGCAGGCAAAGGGTGTGATGCTAATTCTCTACTCCAGTTTGTGGTCAGTACTGGCACTGAGTTGGTATCAGTTGGCTTCAATCTGTAGATGTGAAGTCCTGCACAAGGAACAGCAGCACGTTTTCCTTTTCAGGCATTTCTGTTTTCTCTAGGGCAACAAATCTGCAGCTTTCTCTACTTCCCAGTGTTCAAGACGCATTTGTCTTTCCTCTGGGGAGGACTGGTGCAGAACAAGGGATTTTCTCCCCCCACATCAGCACACTGCTCACAGAAAGGGCACCTCGTCATAGCTGTGGGACAGCTTGTCTTGAGGACTGTGCAGGCGGGGAAAGGGCTTTTCCCTCTTCTATGTGCAACTTGCACAGCAAAGAGGAGTTGCAAACTTTACAGTTTTCCCTGCTTCTTGAACATCAGATTTTCCCGGGTCTGTCCTCTCTCTCTCTTTTCCAACCTCCTTCCATCTCTGGTTACCATGGAGAATGAAATGCCAGTTCCATTCAAGTTGTCGGCTGAATAGGTTTTGAGGTTGATGTATGGTGAGAATCTCTTATCCCTCCTTCTCTAAACACCGCCCCTGCCTGGTTCTTGACATTTCACTTGCCAGAGACTGGCAGTCAGCGAGAGGGAGCTGAAAAGGAGGCTGGCAGTGTCCTGCTGAGATGCTCTTTCAGTTCCGAGGATGAAATCAGCAGCCGTGAGAAGGTCTTAAGGACTTCGGTGCAGAGCCTTGTCCTCAAGCCGGTGGAGGCATGAATGCTCACTTGAGTGCATGCTCCTGCTTCCCCAAGGCACCCGGGGAAAGAAAGATTCATGTACAAGCCTTGCTCTCGCTTAGGACTGGGTTTTGAGGGGTGATGTAACGGCTGCAATGTAAGGGAAAGGTAAGGAATGAATGAACATGATGCATGCTCTGGCATAAACTATTGCTCTCGTACATACTTCTTTTAGCCTTCATTCTAGTGCCACGTCACACCAGAAGTGGAATTTCTTTGCTGCAGTCCAACTTGCCTGGTTTCCTGGCTGTGATGCTGAAGTTAGCAGGGGAGTCTGTGTTCAGTGAGATTCTAACAGTCCCCGTGTGCACTGGTTGCCTACGTGCAGTATTACTAGCACAGTGTCAAAACAGACTTCTGAATAAGGTGCCTTCTAATAACAAATTTGTGGAATTGTGGATCTTGATAGGCCCAGGGTTGAAATGGGATTTGGGGATACTGCTGACGTGCATGAAATGGAGCTACAAATCAGAAAAATCAAAATGATATCACTGTAAAATTACACAGAAAATACTTCTCTGTTGTGATTTATTACTTTTCATGCAAGATAACTATGGTTTTAGAGGGGATCAGGAGAATTTTCCGCTTCTGCTCAAAGGCATAATGTTGTCCTTTTTACTGGAGGAGCTCTTTTGACTGATGACCACTTAATAGAGTTTGGGAGAAGTGAATACCTGGTATTGTTTGATAAGTGTGTGGTTTTAGCTTCTGGAAGTAGTGGTTTGTAAATTTTGTGACCTTACCATTGAAATTCAGACTTTTTTTCTACATAGAAGTGTTCTATGAACGTGTACTTGTTTGGAGCAGGAAAGTATTTTTTGAGCTTTTTGCTAAGACCTGCTGCATCAGGAACATACCAGCATAGGAATGCATACTGGTGTTAAACTGTAGCTGGTGGCATTTCAATGTGATTAAGGTCATATGCAGAAATTTGTTATGGGTGCTTTTGAAAAGCTGTGTTTCGTAAGTGATCGTGAACTCTTTCAGTACATCTTTTTAAAGCATTGCACTCATAAATATTTCCACACCTTCTGTATGTTCCTAAACTTGCTAAACAAATACATCTTTCCACACTACCACCAACAGCTTTTGCATCTGTCTTAGTTCCTCAAGAGTTCACTTTCCATTTGATGCTTTATGTCCTGTTTATTGTTGTATTGTTGTTTCCCTGCTGGAGTTTTCCTACTGTGCAGTCGCTTTTCCTGTTGTGCAACCCACTTCCAAAATGCTAATATGTGAGCTGTCTGGCCACTGATGTGCTGCATCAGAAAGGCATGTGTGTATGTCGATACATACAAAATAAATATATATATGAAATATATATGAATATACAATCTCATTCTTTAATTAGTCTATTTTAAAGATTGTAGTAGTATCTTTGTCCTCAAAGCTAGGGATTTCCTAGAAGGATGCATGCGGAGTGGACCTGATTACCAGATTACTTTTAGTCACATGAGATAATATGCAGGACTTTGATTTCCTTGTTTGAACCTGGTTTGCTGGTGTACTGCAAAAAACAGATTTTTCAAAAATACATCACTGAAGCAGCTTCTTTTTACCATAAATACATCACCTATGTCAGATGAGGTTGAGAGAAAGTGATACAGGGGGGAAAAAGGGAGAGAAGTCCATTGGGACATAGAGTGATACTGTAGTTTGGGATTAGCTTCTTAATAGGCACTCAGCTTCATGTTACTGTTGGTAAGGGATAGGGGATGAGTAAAATCATGTTTTAACATGGTGATTTTGAGGGAGCTGAAGCAGCATCAGCATTAAGGCTCACACACATATTTCCATTTATTCTATTAACCTGTTGGAGTTTTTTGACTTAGATACAACCTTCTCTATGAAAAAAAATGTACTCTTACCTGCTGATGAGTTTGCATGAGATGAAATTCCTGATCTTTCCTTCTCTGTTTGTGAGGATTGTTATGCTAATAATTTTAGAGGATGTCAGAAGTTTTTCTGGGTATTTCAGACAGGTTTCAACTTCTGAAAAATGTTCCTCTAGTTTTCCACATGGTTATATTTAGATTCACTCTGCCCTCTGAAATGCCTCCTTCTCTTCCCCCTACCAAGATCAGCCTTTACTTGATTGGTTATTTAGATTTTTATGTTTTCCCTAATGAGAATTGGACAATATTCACAATAAAGTTTATTACTAGGACATGTCTGGTAGCTTCCCTGCTTCATTCCATCTGGTCTTTGGTTAAATTATTCTTGGAAAAAAATTTAAAGTCCCACTCATTTTAGATGCACAGTTGCAAAATACTGGTTTTGTAACTGCTGCTCTGTAAACTGTCACTCAGACATTTTACGGGTTCCGAGATTTTCATGAATATACTGTGGTCAATACCATTAACCACCAAAGATGATTTTTTTTTCTTTATTATACCTAGAAATACCTCCTGGCTTCAGAAATTGGTGCTTAGCTGGTGGCAACTATAATCCAGTGATCCTTTTGGTACATAGTGTTCTCTTACAGTGTTTTTTCTGCTATTCTGAAGGTTGGCTGCTGCTGGCATGGTTTGTTAATATCCTAGTGTCTAGATTCTTCTACAGAGGCAAAATGACATGGATTCTCCAGCTATGGAGATCCTGAATATTTTACCCTTCGCCTTAGGTTTTGATTATGGAGTCTAGTTCTCATATTCATTCTTTAATTCACTGTTACTGAATTCTGCAATAGCCTGGCACACCTGAGACCTATCATTTACATTGTACAAAGTGTAAACACTAAAAGCAAAATGCAAACACCCAAATGTTATGCGATTTAATGTCAGCTTCAACAATTTATTCAAATCCAAGCTTTCTGAATCTGAGGTCTTTCCGAAATATCTTCCCTGAGCCTCAAAAAATAAGTCGGATTTGGAAACGCAGCAAAATGGAGGAATCCCAGAGTGGCAGGGATGTCCTTTGCTATTGGGCTCAGTAATGTCCCATCAGTGAATTCGTTCAGTCTTCCACAACCTCTGTTGTAATAAAGCATCGCTGATCATGAGGCGAGTGTCGCATAGCGCAGGAGCCCGTGGATGCCAGCAGTCCCTTGTGCTTGTGTGCCTGGAATCTTTTAACCCAGGAATTAATGTTATGCATAAATGGTATTTTTGGACAAAAAAAATGGCAGCATGAGGAGCATCAGCAGATAGTGATAATGTATATAGCAATTAAGGGGGCTGAAGAGCACCTTACTGGCATGGTTGCTGTGGCATACAGGAATGGAATAATTCTTTATTGCTGATTAAGCCCATGCAATAGATTGCTAGCTAACTTCTTGTTTGGTACATTTAAATGACATCTCAGTTAATGCTACAGCTAGTTTGAAAGGAAGTAAAATAAATTTGTCAAACGTGTTATTTTAACTTTCTTGCTATCTGTCATTGTGTCATCTTTGACAAAGAGTGCTCAATCATGTAAATGTTACTAATTCTGCATTAAAATATTGATCTAATTAGTTGTTGCACTTAGACTTGGAAAATTTGCTGGATAATTTGACCATTTTTCATTTGATTATTATTTGTAATCGCTGCTTTTTGTCTTTTATTCCTGTTTGACTCAAGTTGTCTTAATTGGAAATTAGGGTATCTAAATAATTTTCTGTATTTTCCCAGCATTATCTGGGTCTTTTATCTGTCTGCCCCTTTCCTTTTAGTGCTTACCTCTTCCAGAAATGTGTTGGTTCCTCCCTGCAGTCTTTTCCTGCTGCACTTTCCTTCTACTGCTGTCATTGTTACCTCCTCCTTTCTCATCTGAACAGTAGCCAGAGCTTGTAATTTTCTTATCTCCCCCGAAACCCCACTGGCTGCTATTTACGTACAGGCAGCTGGAGGAAGATCCAGTTCTAAACCTCCTTCTGTTTGCTGGATGTTTTCCTTTACCTTTTCCTCAGCGATCAGTGCCTGGGTTTCTGTTCGAAGCTTTCCCAGGTGGTGCTGCATGCAACTGACCTGGTTTGCTTCAGCTCCGCTCCTGTCCCTGCCCTTGTCCCGGTGCCCCGGTTAGTGAGCAAAGCTTTGGCCACAGTGAGGATGGGCAAAGCTTTGGTCACTGCAGCTGAGGAAAAAGCCCTGAGCAGAGCAGCAGGCTGAAGCTGTCTGTCCGTGGATTTATGAAGACGGCTCTCCACTGATTTGTACTTTGCAAGTTACATTTGTAACCTTGAAGTCTGGAAAATTAATTTTAGTTTAGCTTTTGCAGAGGTTTCCTGCCAGCTCTGGTCAAGTGAATTTTTAAGCCCTTTTGTTATAGGCCAGTCTACATGCAAAAAATGAGCGTTGTGCTCTCCATTTGCTTATTCTCTTATCTCAAGTGTCATTTCCTGGAATCTCTCTACGTTTTGCTTCCTGTGAAATGTAAACTGAATTAGAGGCATATAATTAAATCAGCATATTAAGTGTGTGAGGAATGAGAGGCAGTGGGGATTTTGATGTTCATATCCACAGTCAGAATATTAAAATCTCTGATATCAGCTATCTAAGCTATTTTCCAGTGCATTGAGAGCACTGGTTGTGTAAGAACAATTTCCAGCTGAGACAAAATGTGTTTCTGTGCTAGGTCAGCACAACAGGCGATCATTTCCTCTCACCTGGCAGAGCTGCCGCTCCATAAACCATGTGGCTGCTAGTTAAAAGACTCAGATGTGCAGTATTACTGCTCACTGGGGATGGGGAGATTTGAATGATTGCTAAATACTCGTGAAGGTTTGACTGGAAGAAAATGTGACAATTTCAGGTGCTCTACATTTGCTTTTGCCTGTAATTGCTGTCCTAGTCACTCTGCTGCATCTGGCATACTTTATACTTAAAATTACCTTGGTCAGTGTCTGATTTTCTGACTGATTTTTCTTCTGCTTAAACATTGTGCACATATTATTGGTGCTTGCATTATCTATAGATGTATAGCATTGAATTCTCAGAGCTGAGATTTTTTGTTTATTCATTTATTTTGCATTATGCATAGCAACTGAAGTTCCTGTTGTCTTGCCATAACCTAATTTGGAACACAAAATCAAAATGAAAAATGGTAAAACAAAATACGACACAGGAGGCTTGACAAGAAGTAGGATTAAATCTCTTTAATGGAAATACTCTTTCCTTTAACCTTGGATTTTTTAATAGGTGTTTGATGTCAGCTTACCATAAAGACTAGGAATAGCAGACTAATTTGGGTGCAACACGAGGGGTGCCCCTCACAATTAGATGGATTTGTGTAGTGAATGCCTTTCAAGGCCAGCTACTGGCTATTTCAGATTTGTCCCTGTGAAATCCTCTCCTTCAGTCTTGTTCTAGAGCTGTAGCACTAGATAGCAATACATGCCTCCCCACCCAGTCTGGTTGTCTGTCGTTGGCTCTGTGTTCCTCTTTACCAGCTGTGATATTGGATTTTTATGTTCTCAGTAGAGCAGAATGGAGAGAAGTAGTGGAAGGGATATCTGAAAGTGGTATTTGCTTTTGTTTTAAATAAAATTTAACTTTTTTTTGCAGCACAGATACTGTAGAAAAAACAGGAGGGTGCACTAGGAAGGGCTTCTGAAAATGCTGCTTGTGTTTCACTCTTACAGGGGTTTGACTCCTAGAACATATTCCAAGTTTGTTACCATTTTATAGTTTAAAAGTCTACTTGGAAATACTAATAAACAGTATCTCAGTTGCATAGTAATTCTCGAGATTAAGGACTAAACACACAAAACATGGTCTAATGGACTAGGACATTCTCTAGCCAGCATCTATGTCCCCTGCCTTCCCCTCTAGTCTGAGTTATAAAAAAGATACTGTTTTGTGAAAGGGGATGTCAGACTGTGCTTCTCCTGGAAAGGTCAGTGTTGATCTCGTCTGCTGCAGTTGTGGCATTTCTGTCTTGCTTCAGTTCCTGCAATCAGGCAGCTGTAGGGTGCATTCAGTCAGCTCATAAATCTGAGAGACTGATAGTAATTTTTTGATGCATTAGTTATTTGGATCAGTGTGCTATGAATAGGCAGGGATGCGGGTCCACCTTTTTTGCTGGTAGCCACTAACACTGGTTTATGCTCCTTGTGGAGCTCTACCCTGAACTATGAACTGTACTCTGTAAATGCTTTTGGGTAAGCCACTGAGCAATACTGTGTTGCAGATGAGTACAGGACAAGCTGCACTTTATGCTCCTCTGAACAGTATCTCATTGCAGTGTAATAACTGTGTGAGTTGCCATGTCCTTTCATGCAGGAGTTTTCAGATGCAGGCTGAGTATCATTTGCAGAAGTAATGTCGGCTCTGAGTCAAGCTAGCACGGCCATAGGTGAAAACACACTGCTGTTCAGTCCTCCTCCATTTGCTCTCCTATTTGCTCTCTCTGGGGCCTAACCCCATAGGACCAATTTCCTCTTCCTTATTTCCTGGGACCTTAAAATTATGTTTCCATCTGTGCTTGGCAACCCCACAAATCAGGCATTGTGTGGGGTTAATCACAAACACCACACCCGTGCTCCCGTACATCAGCCTGGTGCTCCCATACATCACCCTGCGATGCCTCCGCTCGTGAGCGGTGCTGAGCAGCAGAACCTGCCTGTACACAAACCAGTGTGTCAGTGACCTCAGTCACAAGACATCAGCTGGCTTGTCAGAGGAGCTGGCCCCACTGTTCAGATGAGAATGAACAAGATGCTGTCAGGAGTTGCCATCGTTTACTAACCTGGAAATGGTTTTTGAGATTCTCTGCTTTGCCAGTTGATCCTCAGAGGCAATATGGATCTTCTATTACCTTCACCCAAATATGCTTTTTCTTCACTAGTCCCGTCTTCCCATTTTGGTATTTTATCCAACAGTTGCTCCAGCTGTTCATAGTATGTGGGTTTGCTACTCTGGATCATATTAATAGATATAAATAGATGCCAGTAGCATGAGGCCTTATCAGCTGTGAGCAGCTGCACTTGCCTTTTCATTTTAAATCTAAGCACCTAAGGTGCAGATGAACAAAAGAACTTGGTTTTCTGGAAGGTAAAACTTTTCTTCGGAATTTGTTGAAACTGTTGTCTTCTGTGCTTAAAGTAAACTAGCATTAGACTTCTTGTGGAAGCTGTGACCTGTTTGTTGGAGCTCAGAGTTAAGGTTCAGGGTGGTGAGTATTAAAGTCTGTAATGGTTTGCTTTTAAAATGCTATGTATATATGGACAGTCATGTTTAAGTATATTACTTGTATATGGGACAGCCTAGAGAGTCAAGTCTGATTTCCTTGAGAGTATCATCTTTATATTCTTTGCAGAAGTGGCTCTTGGCAAATGCCTGAGGTTGCTGGGAAGTGAATACACACAGGCAAAACTTCAGAGGATGAGATTTCAAATACTGGATGGGGGATGTTGCAAATAGCTGAAGTAAGCATCATAGGTTATTTTTTTTACCACTGAATTACTGTGTAGGCACTGAAATTGGCCTTTCTTGTATTGAAATTTCACAGATAATGTTTTAGTTTCCATGAGTGTGTTATTCAGGTAACAGGTTATCCATACAGAAATCCCAGGCTCAGACCTGGAAGCATTATGTATGTTTTTGCATGGTTTGGACCCTGAGCTAATTCTCCTGCTGAACCTTTGCCAGCTTTGCTCAGAGCCACTCGTGATGTCTCTGCTGTGTGCTCCCAGCACGTGGGACACTGAGAAGCTGGCTTTGGGGGAGCATTCAGGAGCCAGCTGGGGTCTACAACTTGCAGATTTGGGCTAAAGCTCTGCCTATGCAAGACTTGGAGCAATGGAGCTGATGAGAGCAGCAGTTCCAGGAGGGACAACTGGTGAAAAACTACCATATTATATATACAGTGATCTCTTCTGCTTTGAGGCATTTGTCAGAGGGGGTTTCTTACGGGGCTGCCTCTGTACCCCTGCTAAGACTCTTCCCAGGACCTGGGCCACTGCAAAGCACAAAGACACTGAGCTTTTGCCTCTGTGCAGCAGGGTTTGTGTGCTCGGGGTTTTCCCGTTACCTGGCCAATCCCATCCTCCACTGTCCTGGACAATGGAAAGCTGCCTTAGTTTGTTAGTGCTTGATTGAAGGCTGTATCAAGTGATGTCTGACCAAGCTAAGAATAAAGCGTTTAGTTCAGATGTTTTCTCCTGGGATACTCAGTGTTCAGAACATTTATGGAAAAGATTGAGAGGACAGATAATCCTGTACCTGACTCTGCTGCTAAATCCATCTACCCTTGAATAATGGCTTTCTTCCTAAAACAAACGTGCTCAGTTTGAAGTATTTTTTTATCTCTGCAGTATGAATGGCAAAGGTGCTTTTTTATTTTCCGGTTCCAGGAAAGGCCTGCAGGGCTGTGTGGTTTGCATGCGCTAAGAAGTTGCATAGCAGAGGTATTTTATGGGAGAAAAAAGAAAAGGCAGCAGATTTTCTTCTGGTAGAAAGTATTAGTTTTTTTGCCCTTACATATTGTGTTGTCGAGTTGTGAAAAGATGTCCAAAAGGAGGCATGCATACATACACCACTTACCATAATGTAACCTCCCACAGAAAGCAATAGTAATATTTACTTGTGTTTGCCCCTAAGGAGTAGAAAAGTGTTGCTCTGCCCTTGGGCTGTGTACTCTGCAGAGAATAAATTAACCCAGTTTGTTAGTTGCAAAGTCTGTTGCCGTTTTACATTGAAGTTTTTGTTTCCTGCACCTGATTTTGCAACATTTGTTATGCCGTTGTGCAGGACATCTTTGCTCACCTAGGAGAGCACCATGCTCTGTACTGGTATTCTTCTTTCAGCTGGAATCCTGTGGCCTTCCTAGTTTTTGGCTTAGCCTTTCTGCTCAACAGGTACAATAATGTCCAACAGACTGAGCAATGGCTCGTAGCTGAGCCTCCTCCTTCTTTTGGGAGCTTGTGACCAGCAGCTAATGAAAGTAACACTCGATAATTCTTATTAACCCAGGAAGGAGGAAGAAAACAAAAGAATCTGGCTGGAAAAGACAAGACCAGTATGCCTAACTTATAGTTAGTTCTTCTTTCATTTTTTAATTTTACTTGCATCTTTGGCTAATTTCTAGTCAGTTCAGTTATTCCCATTCCTGGCTGAAGGGATGACTAAAATCAGCACTACTTTAATGTAATCTCCTGAGCTGAAACCTGCAGTACTTCAGGTACTGAAATGAATCAGACGCCCTGGCTGGAGAATGTTTGCAGTTCAGAAGATACTGCTGCCTTACACCATCAGGTACACATATTTAAACAAAATTTCTTCTCTCTCCCCAGGTTCATGGTGTTTTCACTCAGTCTGCATCTGGTACAACACAGCTCTTTCTCAGACTGCACATACACTTCTTGAGGTAAGGAAGAATTGATATAAGGGATAACTTTGGTCTGGGTAGCGTGGTAGGAAGAGACACTAGGGAAGAATTCGTATTTTGAGGGTCTTTGGTTTGGTGTATTGATGAAAGTCCTAAGAAACAAATCTTTGGTGACTTGGGACATTAATCTATATCTACATTATTATTCTTGATTGTGTTACTTATGAAATGCTTTATAGTACAAGTAATCAAGTAAAGTTGAGTTGTGAATCCTCTGGTTTTCAGGCCTGTATATGCCTTGAGGTGACTTTCCCCCTCTTGGTATTGACACTGCACTGTAAACGTGTTAGAATCTGTACTGGATTCTAGTGTATAACACCGTATAATGATACTATAGTGAAGTACATCAACATTTATGTATATTTACAGATCGAAAGACTGAGATACAGAGATACAGTATCTGCCTCTTGGACAAAATCTCCTGAATAGGACAGGATGTAATGGCCTCGTGTGGTGTAGCTATTAGTATATTAGGCCTAAGGTTATTCTGGGTTATTCTTTTTAGCTTTTCTGTTTCGTCCAATATGCTCTTCAAAGATCAGCTTTTTGTACCACAGTTATTGAAGGAGTGAGAATATGAAGATGAAGCAGTAACCTTCTCTAGAGTGCAGTGGTAGTTATTTTTGACACTAGTTTGCCATACTTTCAAAAGCAAAAGTGTTCATTTTACTTCAAGTGAATTTATCCTCCAGAACTTGATGGGCTGATTGTGCACAAGATAGGGAGCTGTCACGAGTTCCATCCTAGGGGTTGCTTTGATGTTTAGGAATTGGAGCCAGCTTTATAGTGTCAGAACAATAGATTTAATTTCTCATCATCATCTTTTGGGAACAGTGGTAATAAGAGATTATGACTTGTTGTCTCCCAAGTATTCCCTCAAACATGCATCCCTGATGGCTCCTTATCAGCTGCTGTGCTGGGCTCTCTCTGGCACCAGAAAGCTTGCGTCTTCCAGCCCTTTGGGAAGTGCCCATTTTGTGTTTCTGTGTGCCAGTCCAGTTAATAAAGTTGGTTTTAAAGGGGGAATTTAGAAAGGATCACGCTTCTGGATTTGTTTTATGGGCAGCTCATTGCATTTAATATGTCTGCCTCTTTCTGGTCTGGGTCTAGTCACTGAAACGTGGTCCTTTTAATATAGGAGTGTTGTATCACCTGGGATGGGTATTGCAGCGCTCACTGTGATCCAGCTGATACGGCTTTAACTAGGATGGGGGTATCTATGTTCAATTTCAAAGTTTTATGTTAAACCTGATGTCACTTTTCAGCAGGGATAGATTTTTAATCTTCTTGTTATCATGCTTTAGGGGAATTGCAAGGACGGTAACATCTGTGCTTGCTGTATAAGGCTGACTGCTGTTTTAGGAGCTGATTTGTGCTTTTACCCAGTATCTTTTGATAGCACAGAGAGGGCAGGCTCTGCACCTTTCTGCTGGAGGCTTTACAGGATGGCACTAACTACTGCAGGGATGTCAAACTCATTTTCACCAGGGACTCATTTTCATTAGCCTCGCGGTTGCCTTCAAAAAGCTGAATATAATTTAAGCACTACAGAAATGTAGGAGTAGTTACATTTGTACAGTCCTAAAATTACGTTCGACCCTTTGAAGGCAGCTGTGAGACTGATGTGGCCCCGGTGAAAATCAGTTTGACACCCCTGGACTACTGGTACTGCAACGTGTGGGCTTTGGGGCTCCATCATTTCCCATTGATTTGTGAGTACTCCTGAGATTCAGAGTGCTTCGGAAATGTTAGGAGGCATATTGGTTACAAGTGAGGGACAGTCAGTAGTCAGCCAAACCTGAAGTTTCGTAGGTGGGCATAGATGACTGAAGAGGTTGAATTATGGCTTTAGTGAATGGATAGAATGGATATTCTGCTTCTGAGAGTATTTTGGAGATCCTCCAGCCTCAGCCTTCCCACAGAATTACCATGTTGAGAAGAAGGGGCTACGATTTCCCTTTACTATCTCCCTCTTTGTTTCTGTACTCCTTCCTTTCTTTTTGTTTGTTCTTGTTCTTTAAAGTAATAACATAAACACCCCATACAGATTTTCATAATTTTAATAAAACAAAAGGGAGGTGCATAGGAGCCTCATTCATCACCTTTTGTCACCAGACTTGATTTGACATCTGAGACTATAGAGAAACTTTGGCAAGTGCATTGATTTCCCGTGTGGGGGTAATAAGAGAGAAAAAAGCTGTCAGTTGAAAACAGCAGGAGCTGCATTAGCAAATATAAATTAAACAGATGGCTAAGATACTGCAGCTGTCACATAGAAGCTCCAGGAAGATCTTTAGCTTGGAGCTGCAGGAGGCTATTTTAAAAGGAAAGATGAAAACAACAACAAAGCAAACTTCAGCATGACGAAAGAGACAATAGAGCCATTCAGATGATTATATGAAATTTATCCAGCACTGACTTTTTTTTCTTCACCTTTTCAAATCTTAGGACTCTAAAATTAATTTGGAATCAACTATTATAAGATGTCTTTAATAAATTTTCATATCGTCTGTCTGCTGGTTTAGAGGTACTCTTTTGTACTTCATGTGAGACACTGGCTGTGGCACATGCTCTGGAAAGGGAGGAGAAGTGAGACACACATAGCACAATTTTGGTCTTCAACTGTTTGTTTTACAGCTGTTTCAAGAAATAGTTTATAAATAGAATGTTTGTGGAAAACCAGTGTTAAAAGTGTTAACATTTTGGTGGAGCAGGTACCTGAATTTCAATTGTCTTGCATGTTCAGTCTTAAGGAAACATTTTTTCAGATCCATTTTCAGCTGAAAAGTGACTGCTCTTGTCTTTTGTGAAAGAAGTGATAAAACTGCACCTGAGTATGTTTGCTATGCCAAAATACAGACATATGTTAAAATTAGGACAAATTGGAATTTGAGTGCTGTTTCTTGGAGGCCAAAAGGCAATGAATTTTCTAAGTATTGTGTCTATACTGTATTTTCCGCAGGTAGGACTGATGGTTTGTTACAGATACCTTGTGTGCAAGCAGAGATTGTTATGCTGCCTTTACAGTTACCTGAAGATGCGAATTATGTAATAGATGCAGCTGCATTTGAAGCCTGTGTTTTACATTCAAAGAAATAGTGTGCACAATGGATTCCTAGACAGGCTGATTGATTTCCCAGAGTTCTGCTTTTTCTGTTTGCTTGTTTACTGTGAAAAAAATAGTGTCATTATGGTTGACTTTTTAAACAGTACTTAATACATTTATTTTGTGCTTGGGCTTCGTGCTTCAGCATAGAACAGAACAGCTGATCATGCCAAGTACCTGTTGTATCTACCCTGTAAATTTGGTTTCTGCCACTGCAGAAACTTTGGAATGGTTACAAATTCCAGAAAAGTAAGAGGTAAAAAGCCTTAGCCTGAGTGTATGCCTTTTCTCCCATTTTTGCATAAGAGAAACAAAGTTGGCCTTGAAGAGTACTTGAACACTTGAGAATGATGAATATGGGGTATCTTTGTCAGTGATGGAGGGGGGGTTCAGAGTAGGTGACCTTCCACTGGAAAGTTTGGCCTCAGCCTCCACATATTTGTTTCTAGTTTTTCCTCCGAATGCTTTAGTTAAACTTCATTGTCAGGACATGGCTCAGCAAGGAAGCATTTTTGGGTGGGCAGGACCTGGGGCATACAGAAAGATTATGCACTGAACCCCATAAAGTCCCTGTGAGCTCTCTTCCTGGGAAGAAACCAAGGGATCAGTCATATGTGATCAGAGGCTAAAGACAGATGACAGTTAAGAAGGGATGGGAAGGAGCTAAAACAGAGGAGTGGAATGGAAAGAAACAGAGAGGCAAGATAGCCTTGCCTTTAAAGGTGGTTAACCTCAAATTTTCCTGCTGAGTATTCCAAAGACAAGAATGAAATTCTCCAGCTAGAAATGTAGTTGCTGTCTAATGGCCATACTTTGTCCTTGATCTCCATACAAATCAGTGATACTGATGGATGATGCACGGGTACGTGGTTGCTACGCTGTCGGTACAGCAAATTAAGTGCTGTCCAGCCTATGGCACAGAGCTAGTATGAAGAATGTCTTTCTGTTTTTTGAAAGAAGGCTGTGACATAAGTATTCATGTCATATGAAGTGTTAATATCTAACTCTCATTGATGAGGAACAGCTGCTTAAATGCAAAATATATGCTCGTGGAAAAAGGAAGCATGATCCAGCTCATGCAGGAAAGTGCCTCTTAACTGGAAGCAAGAAGGCCCAGCCTTTTGGTTCTATAGCTTTGGTGTATAGCTTAGCTAATCTGTAAAAAGATTTCATGTATTTTGGTTCTCATTTCAACCTTGTTCTTTTAAGCCGAGTCCAGACATCTTAAGTCTAGTTTTTAGGTCAATGCTGTTCTTCATGCTATATGGACAGGTACCTCAGTGACTGAGAGAACATGCAGCAATTACAAATTATTGTTTATTATTATGCTTATCATTTCAGAGGCCGCATAAGTAATTCTTAGGTGTAACAAAACAGCACATCAGGTAGTTCTGGTATGTGGGCTGTGTATTCTACAGTGCTATGTCAGTATAGTAGGTTACTGATTAATTTACAGCAGCTAGTCTTTTTCTAATTTGTCTCAATAGCAAAGAAGATTGAGTTTTATGTTTGATTTTGCTCTAAAGTAGATTTAGCTTTTCAGTGGGAATCAACTGAATACACCTGCTTAAATTTTTGGAATGAAACCATCTTTCAATTGAAAAAAAAAAAATTCATATTGTTAAGTAGCTTCTTTCTCTTAATTGTGGCAATTTCTGCCTTTGGATTTTGAGGTCTATTCCAGATTCAAGCATGTCTGATATGGTTCGGTTTGTGGAAAACCGTTTAGCCAATGTATAACCCACCACAGATTTGAAAGATGCTCTGCTGAAGTGTTATGCTGTGGTACGCAGCTTTGGTGCTGTGAGTGTTACAAAACTGTGTGCTACTGCAGATGGATATGGAAAGACGCCTTTCTAAAATAAATACAGATATCTGTTGGAGAAAAGCCTTCCAGAGATGTGAGACAGATGAGTTTCCTTTCCCTGTGTAAGCAAGCCCTTAGGTGATAAGATTTGCTGCAGACTTCTAACAGAAACATCCAAAGGCAAAATGTAAATGCAGTGCTGCTGGTAGCCACAGGCTACTGCCCAAAGCAGCTCAGAATAAGGTTAAACGTGACTAGAAAAAAATGGCAAGTATTTGTTTGGGAACTTGGCATGATGGTGCCTCTCCACCTTTGTTAACAGACAAATAGCTATTGGATATTTATGTTGTTTTAAAGTTGAGTGAGAAAACTGGGGTCTTGAATAGAAAATAATAATAATTATTATAGCACAGTTAGAAATGACTGTCATATGAACAAATTTTTTGTTCCATGGTCTGTGTTCTTTGCAGTAGTTTCTAGGTGTTCATTCTAGCGCTGTTAATATTGTGTTCTTTTCTGTTTGGCAGAATATATCTGACCAAGGCTTTATCCAAATTGTATTTATTCCTTTAGCTTCTTTCAGAAAAACAAAAACAAAACAGTAAAACCACCACAGTTATTTTGTATAAAGTGGTAAAGTCAAATGCATTTGCTGCTAAAGGGATCTCTCTACAGAAGGCTCTCCTGCTTCTAGCTTATTCACATGAATAAATGAATACAGAGGCTTGGCATTGTGAAAGTAGTAAATATGCATCCTTCATTTGCAATTTCCAAAATACGTTGGTCAGAGCTAACCTTCAATGTTTTACCAGTGTAACTGTGTTTTGTTAAGATCCTGCAGAAATCACCCTTAGTCAACATGCAATATTCTGTGCTGGATTCAGTTAGAGAGCACCAAAAACGTGCTTCTGCCAGTACAACTTGTTTTTTTCAGGGAACTGGTATTAGCTGTTCTGGTAAAATAACTTTTTTGCCTGTGTAAACCACATCTTGACTAGGCAGATTTGCTAGTATAGCTATTTTAGCAAAGCCTTCCCACTGTAAAAAAGACCTTATTGATAATACTGTGAGGTTCCCACACTAGATGAAAGGCACAATACAAAGAGCTTTACAAACATGAATTAAGCTTCACAACACCCTTGTAAAACAAATCATTCTTCTAACTTGCCAATGTCTAGTTTCTTTTAATATGAGATGTTTTGTGGGGATGAGAAGGAAGGGTAGAAGATTCAGAACTGGGGGTATTAATGTCTACTAGCATTGGTAAACTAGACAAATTTCTAACCTGTTGGAATCCTCTGTCATCTCCGTCTGATATTTAAAATGCCCTAGCAAAATCAGTTGTTTAGGGTATCGAGTAGCTACTGGTTGCTGGTTTCACCTGATGTTTGATAGTATGAGGAGTTGTAATGTTGACGCTTGGCAATTCCTTTCTTTCTGAAAATGTGGAGATAGCTTTGGTGTATGTGGTGTTCTCATTAATACTGGTTTTAACTACAGTTTTCTGTCTATCTGATTTGTATTAGACTCTTGCAGTTTCATACGGTTTATATAGTTTGGAGTATGAACAGCTTGCACAATTAAGGGATCTCAAAGGTAATGGAGAGAGGAACAAAACTATAGATTTATGCACAAGAAATAATATTTTAGAGTCAAGGCACAAGTTAGAGTAGTCTGATACTGAGTTTGCCTACATGGTCTTAATTCAGACATTGTTATGTGTTAATTATCATATAGTCTATAATTACATTGCCACATTCTATTTGTTCTTTTTCATTTCTTAGGGAATAAGGAATAGAAGAACTCTACTGTGATGCAGATTAATTTTCTTTACTGTTCACCGATGTCACTTTTGAGTTCAACCTGTGAACTTTTGGGGCAGGCCCAAGCATTTCCATAGTCCTCTGTTAAATACCACGTCCTGGATTCTGTATTAATACATCTATCAAGAATTTAAGTGAGCTGTGTGATTTATCCTCTTCACAGTTTAAGGCCATTGTGTGATGGTAGTTGTTTTCACAATCGAGATACCTTTCCTCACCAAGTGCAGTGAGGGACTCACTTTTGAAAAGCTATCCTGGATCCCCTGAAATCTGGGAGATGGTAGAGACATCTGGACTGACTGACGGACTGTGTTCCCTGTCCTAACCCTCCCGGCATGCGGAGGGGAGTTCAAGTAACTGTTCTGCCGTGTGCGTGATCCTCTAAGAGAACTACTTGGTCTAATAGGAGTATTTTTGTGCTCTGTTACCACAGCAACAGCACACTTGCTTTTATTTTGTTTTCTTCTTTTTTTCTTTCCTTTTTTTTTTTTTTTTTTCTTTCTCCTCTCAAGGTAACTGTTGCTTTGAGAAGTAGACCTGTGGAAATGTTTGGCATTCTTGTCCCCTATTGAGATTTCAGCTTGCATAGGTCAAGAGTGGAAGGAGTCGGACGGGGAGAGTGTGACTCCCAGCAGAGCCTGTGTGATTATGAAGTTGTGGTGGAAGGAATGAGTCTTACTTAGTTGTGGGATTTAGTGTTAATAAAATGAGTGTGTTGAAAGTCATAGCTCTTTCTGAGCTCTGCAAATATAAGGCGTGGGACTGGGACATTGGCAATGGTCATTTTAGCCCTTTGCATGTGCTCTTGTAATCATGTAGACCCATGTGTTCCTGCACAGTATGAAGCCAGGTGTACTTTCTTCTGTCCACCTGCTCATAGTGACTGTGTGTGTTCATCTCACATTAAGAAACCTATTCTTCTGTCACAGTGTTTGTCCTAGCTATGTGGGAAAGGAAAATGTTGTGTTCATTCGATCTACTGAAATAGGAATTAAATGTTAAGCCACCTCTTGGGCATGGTGCCTCCTGTAGGTAGCAAGACACATCCTTTCCACCTGAAGTACACATACCAGTCTTAACATCTGCTGCCTGGAGGACTAAGAAGCTTCCAGTTTTTGCAATACTTCCATAGATCAGTCTCTTCTTGTTATCATTTAAAGGTGGAAGAAAACAGAAGCATAGGGGTTGATACTGTTATCTTGCTCGGGCTGGCTTTTTTCACTCACATCTCTTCTTACGTGAGTGCCTAATGCAATCCTTAATACAATTGCTTTATTTTTTCAACTGTTTTTTTTTACCCCTTCCCCAGTATCCTGGTCCTAAGAGAGTATGTCGTGGAATAATTTAAAATTCCATTTAATTTAAAATTCAGACAAGTAAATTAATGTTATTAGTATTATATTTGGGAATCTCCCTTTCTTTAAGTGTGAATATCTAAAATAGTATCTGTCACTATGTTATGCTTTTGCAGTAAAGGCTTCTGTTTGATGTTGGAGTGTGGTAGCTCTTCACCATCAGTGTTTTAGTTCCTAGTAGTTTTGAGTGAGAATGCCAGAAGTTTTATATTTCCCTCTGACAAAATGTAAGTGGGTGAAACCACATAATCTGGGGTTATCATGGAAAGGCACATTGTTTATAGCCATCTTTACTGTGCTAAGGCAAAATATTCACTGATGCTTATCCGTATAAAACATAAAAAGGTGTTCAGGGTTAAGCATCCAAGTCAGAAGTGTAATATATGTACAAAAGCCAGAAATTAATCAAAATACCTTTTATTACTTTCTAATTATAAGCACATCTGAATGTACATTTCTTGTTAAAGATCTTGTATTTAGTTCAAAGATGAATAGCATTCCAGTACTAAAACTTTTTAAAATTGAAAATTAAGTTAGTGGTTGCAAGTCTTGCATTGCTTGACTTCAACTCCTTCTGGTTGTATCTAGCTCTTTTTGACTGCATGTTGAAGAAACTGTACATCTTAGTTTACTCAAGAACTTGTTCATTGAAAGATCAGAGTGTAAAATCCCATGTATGTTGAACATTCAGTAATTTACCATTAAGCTACTTGACACAAGTTAAAATTTATGTTAATACTGTCTTGATTAAACAGCACTCATTATCACTCACTGTGATTTGGCCAAATTGGTTTCCTAGCAGATGTCTCAATAAAGGAGCCATCCTGTAGCATGGCCAAATTAAATTGAATGTATTGCAGCAACGTTTGCACTTACATAGCATCGTTCAAGCCAAAGTGCTTCTCACAATCATTCGTTATATTGGGAAAACATATTTGGTAATATAATGACCAAAGCAGAAGTATATAGTCTAAAGAGCTATGGGACATTTTATAACTGCAACATATGTCTTGTATTACAATTTTTATTGTTTGTATAAAATAGTTGTCTAGTGGTTTCTAACACAAAACTTGGTTTATATAGCTTGCAGATGAAGATTTGAGTTAACCCTCCAAAGGTTGGAACAGATGCCTCCATAGATATTAAATATTTCAAACCACAGCCTCAGACTATTTTTATGTAATCCTTTCCAGTCAGTCTGAGAATCTTTAGTGCTCTTCAAGCCTTTCCTCTTTCATTTTCTTTACCACAGAAAATACTCGTGATTTTCCATCTTCCCCTTCAGTTATTCTTTGGTGCCTCCTTGCAGCATCACTTAAAACTGCTGTCACGTGGGCTTTGCCAAACTAACTGAAAACTGAAGTGGAGAAGATGGGTTTTTATTCAGTATGCAGTGTTAGGTTCATAGCTGTGACATTCTTCCTTTAATCTTCACAATTTGTTATGTATTTTGTTGCTTCTGTTTATGTATCCAGGAAAAGCTGATACAAATCATAATTGTGCATATGCAAATCTAAGGATTTTCTAAGTTAAAATTGTTTGCCTGTAATGAGCTTTTCCAGCTCTCATTTTCCAGCCTCTCCAGCATTTAGAAATTGTATTATAGGTGCAGTGTAGTGCAAAGCAGATATCTGACACATGACACTAAACAAGTCCCTGCCTCATTTTTTCTGTTCAAGAATTGTACTAATCATGTTTTGCATTTACTTAATGGTTATGCTTATTGATTGTATTTTACAGATATTATAGCATAACTGAGAGCAGACACTGAAGGCAATTTGCCCAAGATCCCAGTATTTCCTGTAACTCTGGTTGTGTTTTCCTGATTTGATTTGGAATGATTCAATTAAGAACTATATGTAATTTCATAGATGTGTGATGTATCAAGTTTGTTGCTCATCAGATAATGTTCAGACTCACCATTTCCCTCTGTACGTGCACCTGGCTGGGTTTTCTTGTAACCACAACTCATTGCATTGCCAAATTTTCCCAAACTTAATATGACATGGGTCTTCTAGTAAGGCTGATGTTCATGCTATGTTCAGATGGATTTCAGCCATCATTGAAAGCCAAAAGTATTTTTTTCCAAATATGAAAACTATTCCTTGCATTTGTTAGGTTTTTATATAACTCAAAGGCCGTTTAAGTGATTTTACTTAAACCAACGATGTGATATTTCAGTGCTGAAGGCAAAAGTAAGAGAAGCTGGGGGGCACTTGACAACAGCGGGAGGAGGTGGAAGAGCTGGCGGGTGTAGCCAGGCACTGCAGGGACCACTGCCCCCAGGGTCCCCCTTGACTCCTGAGCCTGTTGGCTGCATTTCAGGTGGGGAGGTGCTAGACATGAGAGCTTTGAGTTTGATTTAGCACCGGTACTGTAACACTTAAAGGAAATGAAACATACGGCAAGTGAGAACTGGTAAGATATCCAGTGAAGGCTTTCCAAGGCATTAATGGTCCTGGAAGTGGAGTCCTCTTACATTATTCATGCCCTTTGAGCTTTTAGCCAGGCTGAGCACTCTGCACTCAAGTGTGATAGTAGAAGGTAAAGGGAAATTAACGCTGTAGTGATATATTGGAAGTTCCTTGCCAAAGTAATAATCTTGACAGTGTGTTGAGGGGATAGAAGCATGTCTGAGAGAGGGGAAAACAGGTTTCAACTCTGAACTGATCTGAGAAAGTGCACAAGAGTAGTGCACAGGAAAGAGAATGAAAGACCACTTGAACATAGATGCAAGTCCTGGGGTCCTTTCCTGTCCTGTCCTTCCTCATCAAAGCATGTCTTCCAAGTTTCAAAAGAAGATAAATCTTACAGCTGCAAGATGAAGTAGCACTCAAATCTTGCCAATGATATTGTGGAAAGTTTGCTGTAGGATGCTTCAGTGTGTTAAGACTGACTTTAGTGGCCAAGACTTCTCAGTGATTTGTAAATCAGGTACCAGACATAGCTATCTGAATTCCAGCTTGAGTCTGTAGATATTACTGTGCTCATGATTGGTTTTTTTAACAGGTTTACCTTTCCTCAGGTAAACTCCTTATATTTAGGATTCTTCTTTTCTTCCTCTCCCTCCTACCATTTTTAATTAATCCCATCATTTACGTACTGTAGGACTGTGTGCTCAAGAGGGCTTTTAAAGAAAGGTTCAAAATAGAAGGTTTTTAATGCAGTGGATCTGTATTGGTAATTGATCTGGGATATTTGTGCTGGAGTGGTCTCTTATATCCAGCTTTTACTCCCTGTATATCCCCCAGCTCCTCTGAGGTTTCACAGCTAGTATCCAGAATGTAAAACAAGTCATTGCAAACTAATGGAGAATGACCTCACTCAGAGGCTAAGAGTTGCTATGGGGAGGGAGTGGAGAAAATGTCTGTAAGTAGAAGTTCTTTGCTGGTGTATAAGCTTTAAGATGTCTAAACTTCGATTTACTGTATGTACCTTTTGTAGCTAGGACTAAAATATATTACTTTGGAGGCAGGGAAGATAACTTGTGGTGGAAAAATACCAATACCTGTGCCAAATACTGGTTAACTTATGAAGCGCAGAACACAAATTTCCATGTGTGCTCACAGACTCTTTATATCCAGATTCCTCCTTTTTCTTTCCCACTTAACAGAAAATCATGTTTGAGGCTGATTTTTTAAAAGCCAATTTTTACTTAAAAGCACAAGGTCTATGGCTTTTAGGAGAAAGACAATTCTGAAAATTTTACCCTCAAAAGTATATGTCTTCTAGGTTGGAGGGAGTTGTTTTGGTTTTGTTGGAGCCACAAATTGGATGTATCTGCCACTTGACATAAGCCTTAAGAATAACTTAATTAAAAGACTGTGCCTTGGAGTCCAGCAGTCTGGAATAAAGGGTCCCAGTGAACAGCGTATCTCTCTATGTTCTGGTTTTCAGGAGAGACTAAAAGCATTTAGGCCAGCACAATAAGGACCAGGAGGAAAATTATACATAAAACACAGTGATTAGTACTAGTCTGGGTATCATTACTGTGCCCAGGACCTTTAAGAGACAGAAAGGAGAAGAATTAAGAAAAAAAAAAAACATTCCTGTGAAGACTTGTGACGATTGTTCCACTGGGATCACACTCTTGATTGTGCAGCCTCATAGCTGCATCTTAACTGAGCTGTTGCAATTTTACCCCTTGGACATTCTTCAGGCTACTAAACATTTCTTTTGCTGGCAGATATCAGCAATACTTACTACTGAATGCCCTTGAGATTGCAATGTTACTAATGGGAGCCTTTGATGATTGAGAAACTGTGTTGAAAGTTTTGCCTTAAAGTATGCTGAGTATTCAATAGTTAAGCAGTTAAACTCTTTTTGACATTGGTTCAATTCTGGCATTTCCCTGTAACCACTACTGCTAGCAGATAATTTTCTTGATGTGGTGTTTTTGCTTCAGTCTACAATCAGTAACAAATGCAATAAAAAAGACACCAGAAGTTGCAGAAAGCCCCTGTTGAAGGACGTTAGCAGTCTAGGCTTTCCTACCACTTGCCTGTAGTGTTATAAGACAGAGCCTTTTTCAGTAGCTCTGTTCTTCTTTAATTTTGTCAACCATTTTAAAAATTCTTGTACCGTTTTGTCCTGTAGGTAATACTTTTGTATTCCTTGTATGCTGCTTATTTAAAGAAAGCTCTGTAGTGCTACAGCCTGTAAAATGGCACAAGCAGGTGCAGTCAGGCGTGAGCCTGCCCAACCCTCCCCAGCTGGGTCAGTGGCCGCGGGGTTCTCTGTTCACCTCTGGGTTGCAGCAGGAGAGCCACGCTTGGGCTTCAGTCCAGCCTTCTGTTCCCCCCATCAGCCATCACGAAGGTGCCTGCAGACCCCTGGGTAAGGTGCAAACCCATGACTTGAAACAAAGCAGCTATGTGCTTGGCCTCCATTGCAGTTAGTAAAAAGGGGAAGAGACTGGGAAATAAAAAGCCGTGTTCCAAGGATGGAGAGCATGGAAACACCACTCCTCTCTGTCAGAAGAAGCGTGAACAGGAAAGTCCTGCTCTGGAGGCCAGGTAAGCTGAGCCTGGGAAATAAGGGGGAGGAAGTGCAGAGACTGGGTTTCACATAAAGCACACTGACTCCATTGGAGTATCCAGCATGCCTGCTATGCTTAATAATGTTGGTATTTAAATAATTTTAAGCAGGCTTTGAAGTTAAAGCCATGTTGAGTTAAGGTAGAGGTCAGCATGTTGTAACTGTTGTCTGAACATTGATAACAACTTTGTGTACTTTTCCATTGTTAAGCTATTTGACCAAGAAAAAAAAAAGAAGAAAATTTCAGAGAATGATTTTTAATAAAAAATGTAATAATTATGGCAGTTCTATGTGGCAAACCACCAGAAATCACAAAAGGCTGTTATTTTTCTGCATCCGTGATACTTCATGGCCTAATTACACAAGTGAAATGAAAATCTTGGGTCCAGATTCTTCCTCCAGCATGCAGAGAAGTATGTATTGATGGTTTTAAATTTTGAACCATACTTGTCAAGTGTTTCAAAGCAAGGAGGTCCCAGGCAAGGGAGAATTAAGTATCTTTCATTCCAGTCGACATACAGGGGTAATGGCTGTGCCTGGGAAACTGGTACAGAGCAGCACTTCACAGTGCAACCCCTGCGGGCACTGGCAGCAGCGAAACAGCAAATTTTAAAGAAGAGTATCGGTGTAGACAAGCCCAGTGCTGCTTATGTCGAAGGAATAGGTCCAGAAGATTTTATCTTCTGTTTAGGTTTGCTGCTCCTTGCTCACATCACATCTCCTCACTATTCTTCCTTCAAACTTCCAGGACCACCTTCTCTTGGAGGTGAGGTTCCCCCTTCCTGATGTCTGTTTGAAGAAGGTATGAGAGACAATAGCACAGTGTGTAAGAAGGCCATGCAGTTGTATTGCCTATGTTGTCAAGAGTGTTTTAGAACACTCGGGATGGTGATTGCTGGGGGCACTATGCTGTTTGAGACCTTTGAAGATACAGTTGAGTGGAGATCTCACTGGTATAAAGAGGCCGGTATGGGTTTAAAGAGCAATTACAGGAGAGCACTCCAGTGCAGCTGAAGTAGGAAAAAAGTATTTTTTTGTTCCTCCACTATTTGGCAAGAATATGTTTACATAATTAATAGGAAAGCTGCTCTCAAATATCTGTAATTTTGTGTATATTCCCATGGGGAAAAACGCTTTCAGAGATCTGTAATTTAGTGTATATTCCCATGGGGATGGTAGAATGTGTGAATGTAAACCACCCTTGATACCATATATTTGACACATCATCTGTCTTTTCCTTCGGATGCGCTCAGACCTTCTTTGCACTCAGAGGAGCAGCCAGCCCTTGATACACAGTGAGACCAGAAGAGATTGTAACAACTGAGTAATTTCTGGTGTGAGAAAGTAGCCAGAAGAGGTGGAACAAGGTACCTGCAAGATCACTGTCTCATTTTGAAGCTGAAACAGTTGTAAAGGTGAAAACATGAGAGGCAGGGGGTTAAAGTGTTTCTTTTCTTGCTGGTGGTATTTTATGTTTGTTCTGTTTTTAAAGCTGTTCCTGCCTGGCACCAGCCACCCACAGTACTGGTAAACAACACATGACAGGTAGCAAAAATTCTCTTTTCTGTCTTCCCATACTTGCCACAGGACCAACAATGGGAGGCAGCAGTTGTGCCATTGGTGGTGGTCACTGTCTCTGTCACTGATATGGGTTCTTGGAATGAAAGGGATTCTAAAGTGAAGGGATCTTCTCATATAGCAGCAAGTACAGGGTCTTGTCATAAAAATAAGTCTTCATTTTTGTGGAAGTGTATAGCTGCTCTGATGTCAGCTCAGTGTTCACAACTTCCATCCTGCGCTTCATAAATTGTCAAAGTATCATTCTCCTATTCGCCCCCTCGTATTTAGGAAGGTCTCTAGAAATGTTCAAAAAAACTACAAAACCCCTTGACTTTTAAAAGGTTAGACCAGTATTGTCGATTACCTGTTGTCTTACCTTCTGTTGCAGCTTTGCCCATACATCTTTCTGTTGTCTCTTTTCTTAAACTATAAGTTCTTCTTTGTTCTGCCTTTGTGTAGCACACTTCTTAAGGCTTTTTATCACTGTAGCTACAGTAATATAATTTACAGCGTGTTTTCCCTGCAGAAGAAACTGCTACTGATATGTCTTCACCATTGCCCATAGTGGATCAGAGCATCTGCCCACCAAGATTCAAAGTCCTTCCTTCATCAACAGTAGCTCTCATTGTTTAAGAAAAAAATCTGTAGAAGACTATTATATTACACTTTTCCTAGATGTTTATTACGTTGTGCCTTGAAACAGGAGTCTTTCTGTGCTTTGTGATTATTGTTTGTTGTTATTAATTCAAATATGCTTATTATAAATATTAATGTTTCATAATTTTCTTAACATCAGCGTTAATGCCATAGTAAGCACTACTGGATAACTGTGTATAATGTGAAACTATATAATCTCAAATTACCCAAATTTTGCCTTTGAGTATTTACTTGTTCTCTTATTAGGAAACCAAATTAACAATTCTTAGTCTGTGCAGTCTCTTCTTGACTGTTTTGGATTTTTTTCATGTGACTCCTAAACCTCCTGTGGGATTTAAAAAACAAACAAACAAAACCCACACACCAACAGACTTTAAATGTTTTTCTTTATGTTATATTTTCAATTAGCAATTTCAATCCATTATTTCAATGTTTTTCTGTTCTTTTAGGATTAAGTGGTGAGAACTGAAATGTTTCACAGTGAAAAGCACATGTTAGTTCTTGTACTACTCGCCTCTAAATTCCTTGTACAGCTTAATATAACCTGATTTGCATTTTTACTGCATTTTTTTTACTGTCATTACTTACTGAGCACACAGTGTGCCTTCATGAAGATGTCTAGTTTTTCCCTTTTTTGAGTTAGCAATTTTTTATTATGCTGTTTCAAAAAAAAGTAAGAGCGATTATGATTTTCACCGTTTGGTAGTTTGCTTTTATTAACCTTAAATATAACGTATCCTGATGTTTCATCTTCTTAATTCAATTCTCCTAAGGGGTGTATATATATATATATATATATGTGTGTGTGTATATATATATGAAATGATTTTTTGGATACTCTTTGTTTATATTGCCAAAGTGCATAGAGTCCTCATCATAGGTCAGATGTCAGCTGTTTTGGATGCTTTGAGGATGCAGCACAAAAAAAATCCTTCATTTTAACTCACTTGCAAGCTACAGAAATCAGGTTTATTAATCAAAAATGCACTGCGCCACCATTTCTGCTTCTTTAGAGTACAACATTTGCTACTTCATATCTTTAAATTTTTTTCCTACTGTTAAATTTGATTAGTTCAAGTAGATATTTCTGCTGTTTGCCAGTGTTATGATTTTATCAGATTTTGACAGCTTGATTTACGTTAGTGTTACATGCTATTTTTCCTGAATTCGTGGTCTGCATTTTATACTGTGGTTTGTATAATATGAAAGTTGTTTCCATATGAATTGGATTGTTTTTCTCTTAATAGAGAATGTTTTTATTAGACTCTATGTAATCCTCTGCATATGGCAAATCTTTTCCTACCTCATTAATGTGATGTACTCTGGTTTATAGCTCACTGTGATCACAGCATAGTGACTTCTGTCATTCTACTACATTTGTTTTGCTTGTTATGTAGTTCTCTTCTTAGAAGGCAGAGTAATTTTCTCTCTCTTTTATACCATTCTTCATCCTACATCAGCCTATTGAGCCCCAGATGTTACTAGTCTAAAAATGGGACAGAAATTAACCCTGAACTCAGAAGACCCCAAACACACTCTTTTACCACTTTTAGAGGCTGCTGTGTGTGAATGCATCTCAATGCCTCTCACAGGGAGAACATTTTGAAAGGGTCCAGCTCTTTATGTTGTCCTTTCTACATCTCTCTGCCGTGAGGGGTACCTGGAGTAACCATGGGCTGCACAGATAAACCAGTTATCCAGATTCTCCAGCTGTGTTTGCCCCACCTTTTTCCTTTACCCCCTGCCTTGTGGGTACTTATTCTGTGCTGCTCTGTCACAGCCAGCCCACACCAGGAGCTATCTGTTAAGTACTTGTGGCTTATCATCCACTTGTCAGCAATTGCACGTTACTTCATGTGACAGCTTCTAAATCTATCCCTCACTTCAGAGCTCCAGTCAGGCCTTGCTTTCTTGCATTGCCTTGGTTGTAGAGCTGCCCTGTGCTACAGACAGTGACTGGGAGAAGGAGGATCTGCTGCCAGAGGATGGTTGAGAGAAAGGTCCTGGGCAGAGTCCTTTCCTTGTGAGCCACAGGTCTGCATTTCTATTTCTACCATGTCTTCAGTCGTCAAAAATAATGTGCTGTGTGATGGAGAATTTCTGCAGCAAGGAGAGGTAGGATGAGTTCCTGTGTTTACAGCAGCTAGGGGTGTGGTGCGATGTGTGGAGACTTTATTTTGCCAGCACTGGGTGCCCCAGGCCTTGTTTCTCAGCATAGCTGTGACCACGGGTTCTCCACTGCCCTCCTCAGTTCCTCTGTCTTGGGAGCTGCTGCCTACATCTCTGACCTTCGGTGGAGCCAGGGCAAGTCTAGGCAATCAGGATGATGTAACTTGTATTTTTATTTATGCAGGGGCTGGGAAAATGGCTGCCTGGTATATAAGAACTTCATTGTGGTGGATTAACTTTGCTTTTGAATGAGCATGTATGGCACATCCAAATGAGGGATTGCAAAGTGGCCCGGCAGCCCGAGCAGAGCAGTTACCAGGCCCCGTGTGAGCAGGGAGGCGGCGAGAGAGCAGAGCTGCGGGTGTCAATTACTGCAGGAGCGAGCCCTCTCTCCTCCCGGGCGGCACTAACGAACCACAGCGGAAAAAGACAAAATGCAGTTCATGAATAGCTTTACAGTCCCCTTTCTCCCACCAGCCCCGCTCTCTGTCCTGGGAATGCACTGCCCACACAGTGACCAGAGAGGAATCTGGAGTCATTTGCAAGATAATGCCATATCAAATGTTCCATTCTCACACTCCCTTCTCGTATTTTCAAAACTGTTTATATGTTTCCTTTCAGTTTGTGTGAATAAGCATATCACTCCAAAACTAAAAAGGGGAAATGCATTTGCAAATGTGCGAAGCCACATAACTGTAATAAATTGCTTTAATTACATATGGTGTGTTTAGTTTCTGGAAGCCTATTATGCCTTTCTGTCTCCAACAAGTAGCCTTTCCTGTTTGCTTGCTTCTCTTTATGAGGCTGGCCATCCTCCCAAAGTAATCCTCATCCAAATTCTCTGCTTGACAGACGCTCACCAAGAGCCTTTTTGATCCTCAAATGCTCAGTTGTCATCTCGGGTGTTGCTCTGGCAGGCAGCAAAAGGTAGAGACTAGGTTTTCTCATGAGGAACTTGATGTCATACCATATTTTAAAGTGATGTGTTTTTCTGTTTTTTGATGTCTTTAGAAAGATATAAATTTGTAGCTCAGGGCAGAGTTATCTCACTTGTGAATACAGTTTCATCCAACTAGTAAGCACAGGCGGGGAGGTCATTTGTATTATCTTCCTCAGGCCATCACAGTTCCGGGGTACTCAAGCAGTGCTGTTGCATACTTGTCTGTAGTTACTGTTTTTCCTGGTAAGTGCCAAGTTCCTTCTGTTTTCCTTTCCTTTACTGTTTGGGAGGATTGGGAAGGTGTGCTATCAAGGTGCTTTGGCTTCTATATTTTTCAATGACAAAAGCTACAGAAGCATAATTAAGTTATTTTTACTGCTGACTAAATATCTCTCGCTTTTCTTGTTCACTGTTGCCTGTATTTGACCTATTATTTTTTGTTTCAGTCTAGAAATGAATGTGCTTTTAAACTCTTTCACCTTTTGTAGGGTAGATAGTTTTGGAGTTACTAAGCTTAAGTTATTCCCTATGACAACCTGGAGTGATTTAAGGTGTTATGCAGTATGAGAAAAGGTCTTACTTTGAAGATTTTCAACTTGAAGTTGAAAATGAGGTGGCAAAGATTTAGGGGAAGCTTTTCTACTTTCTGTTGGTGTTTTTCCCTATCTGCAGTGGGAAAAGCTGTTTAGTACTGCTGGGATTAAATGCAGAGGAGAACTGACAATACAATCTTCTCTTCCTCTGGAAAAAAAAATGTTTTTTCAGAATCTTCAGAGTCAGTTTGGATAGCTAAAACAACCCTTCACATCATGTTGGCCTGTCTGTGCCTGTCATACTGCTAACCTTCTCTGAGAAGCTCCAGCAAAGCCAACCAGAGTTATCCTAAGTGTCTAGAAATCACCTTTGCGCAGCCCTTCCCAGAGCTGGGAACACTGATAGTGTTCACGTATTCCTCTGCTCATCGCTATCTGTGTGTGCAAAAGGGAGATACTTGCTCGTCCTTCCTAAAACTTTCTCTCTAAAAGTTGCTGTGCTCTCAGGATATGAGGACTGAATTAATGAATTAATGAATTCCTCAGTCACAATAATCTGATTAAATTGGTGGGGGAGAGGTAGCCAGAAGATGAAACAAACAGATTATTTTAAGATATACGAGATACCCAATTAGTGACTGACCGACTCAGCATCTAAATGGAAGTGTTGCACAAGAGATTTACTAGTAACCAATGTAATAAGTTATACTGTATGGTTTTTCACCTAAGAGAAAGGCCCGTGTTCTCTTACAGGGACCTGTAAATAAAACAGTGACAAAGTATTACTTGTAAGAAATATGAGGTATGTGTAACTGTATAGTTTTTTAAATCTGCATATATACGTGTATATATATACACACATATATATATATATTTTTTTTTTGCTTAGTAATGGACTAGAATATGGACAGTACTGTGGAGAGGTTAGCATGGATTTTAAGATTTTTACAGACACTTTCACCAGGAACCTGGTGAGTGTTTTCAAGCACATAGGAAATTGAGACCTGAGTAGGAATGGAGTTGCTTTGTGTCGCTGAGGTTTCGGGGGCAATCCCCTAGAGCACAGAGATAATAGAAAGGAAGCTTTCCGTCAGGGAGCATATGTTTTTGTGACGATTACACTGTGTATAGATTAGGACTTCTGGGAGGGAGGGAATGGGAAGATGTGCTTGGAACATAGGACCATCTGCCAGTACCTTGGCATAGTCATTTCATTAATGAGAAGCTTATTAGCTTGAGTCCAGCTGAGATAGACAAGAAAGACAGCAACAGGGACAGAAAAATGTCACCCAGCCATCATTGAAATGGGGAAGAGATGGCCCTGATAACCTGTAAAATCTGGTTTTGTTTAAAGAACTATTCTTGTTCTGATTGATAAAGGTATCAGTTGTCTTTTTCCTGAAAAAATGTTTTCCTTAATTTTGTGATGCAGTGTGGGTGGCCCTGTGGTGGGGAAAATATACAACTGAGAGTACCCTGTAATTGACAAGAAGGTGCTAGGAAAAGAGGAAGAATAGTGATTTTTCTTTTTAGTGGGAAATTTTTTTTGCATCAAATGACTGACTTTTTCCTTTGGTAAACACCTGAGAGTGCCCTGTATTGAATCTTGGATATTTAACATTTGTGGTCATGAAAGATGACACCTGGAAGACACAACTTGGAGAGCATCACAGTCCCAGCCTTGGCTATGCCAGCAGCCTCAGAGAGCACACAGTCTGACCTGTGCTCCATGTGAGGCAAAAAGTCAGGGGGAATGCTCTGGGTGGACAGAAAATAGTGCTCCGGAGGCAAAAAAGACAAAAAGGCAGTGGTTAGGAGCCTGCAGACTGTGTTCCTGTGACCTCACATTCCTGATTCTGCTGCTGTCACGGTGAGTGTCTGAGCTTGTGCTCTCTTCCTGAGTTTTGCTGTCCTGTAAATCAGAAAAATTATACTTAGGCTATTTGAGGAGAGCTTTGCTATTATTTTGTTGACACAAGACGTAAATGCTATTTTATTTAAGCAGCTCTGTTTTTTCTTTTGATGTTTGAGTCAGACTTAAGTCTGGGTGAGGGTGAGATGGCAGGGCCTTTGCCTGGAGAAAACGGTGGTTAGAAACACCAAGTGATTTGAGTGTTGGTATTTGGAAATTATTTCCCTTTTGTCTGGTTCTATACTGTTTAGGTTGGACTGGTAGTTAAACTGAAGGGAAGGAATAAGAAAAAAGTGTTTTCCATGAAAAAACCCTCCTGCAACTACCAAGGGCCATGGGAGCGTGGATATGTTCAAGACATGATGTGAGGGTTGTATAGTTCACCAGCAAAATGGTCTGGTAAATAAGCCTGGACAAGGGCAATTTCTGTTTGCACTGCTGGGAAAGAAAAGGCACTTTCCCCTGATGTTTTTGCTGATTTATGAGGTAATTCAGAGTATTGTCTCTGACTTGTCTATTGTAAATCTGTTGAAACAAAAGGAACGTACGTTTTCAAAAAATGAGTAGAAAAATATAGCTTAGGAGAGTCAAAACACCTAAGCAGTGTGAGCCTTAACTGAAAGGGGTTTGTTTAGTCATCCACTTTGCAAATTCTCTTTTTGTATTGAGGAGGAGAGAAGATTAGTGAGATGAAAATCTATGTTATTACAGAGATAAGAATGCTTTATGGTTGGGTCCCAAAGGAGAAAGAAGTTTTTTAATGTTATTAAAAAACCCCAACCCTTTGCTGTGATCCATGTGTAATGCTTAGACCATTCCATGTCAGAAAAATAATTATAATACTGTATGGCATGGTGTTTATATATATAAATGTATGTACAAATACTGGCAAAACATAAATTTAAATCCTGACCTTGTGCTTGTTGAATTCAGTGGAAATGCTTCTGATAATTGTGACAAGGATTAGATCAGATTCTCAGGCTGACATATCAGTGTGGTCTGAAACTCAAACTGAAGTTTCTGCTTTTGCATAAATTTTTTCTACCTGCCTTAAAATGGAACAGAGTTGATTGAAAGTCTTGAAAAAAATTGTCCTGCACACCGAACCCTGCTGTGTTTCATCTACTGAAACACTGTTTGGTAGTATCCTACAGTGATAATATTCAATTGCTGTGTTGCCTGCTTTTTAAACTGACAGCTCATGTATTTCTCTTTCAAGCAGTGGAAGAATATTGTTGGTCCCAGAAGGGCATGGTAGGATCAGGGTTTTGGCTCAGTCTACGAGTCTAAAAGGCTTTGCAGTTCCTGATATAAGCCATAAAGAAACCTCCAGCTGGCTGGATGCTCTCTTAAAAACACCAGTGTGGCCTTATTCCAAAATGATGCTCAGGCGAAGTTGTGTATGCTTCCATCTCTTGGGATGAGGAGGAGTGGGAAGGGAGACCTTCGCTGATGTTCCAGTGAAGCCAGAGAAGTCAGATGTTTGCATGAAGACACAGGGAATTTAATCACTGATTGACTCAGAATCACTTTGAAAGGGTAGAATAAGACAGGGGAGGAGAAAGAGGGAAGGTAGCAGAGAGCATTTAACTTGAGGTATGGAAGGAAATGAAGAAGGGAAGTCAAAATTTTCGTTTCATTGCAAGCACAGGAGCTCCCTAAGCTGTTTATGTGAACTATGAAATTGTGGAGCTCTGTGCAGTTTTCCTTCCAGCAGCGGCACAGGGAGCTGAGTGCCTGCATTGGGAGCTTTACATACAGCTTTGCTTTAGTGCCTTTCCGGGTCAGTGACTCTCAAACAATGCCACACAGAGCTGCTTTAGTCGTGCTTCCATGAGTCAGTCTATAAGTACTGACACTTCCCCCTGAGTGTAACCCAGTGTCGTAGAGAATCTGCAGGCTTTATTGACTACTGATCTCAAAGCAGTTATGGTGTTCCTTGAACTCAGGTTGGTTGATCATGTGTACCTTTTTCAAATGCCATTCTTCCTGACAATTCAACCACAGTCAGATTGTTGACTTTAAAAGGCCAAGTGAAAGGATGTGGCCAAATCCTTGCACCTGTAGCATTGAAAGAGTTGATACTCCTCACATTGTTCTGGCGCTACTTTCTCAGTAGCCACAACCGGTAGTGTTGTCTCGTAGAAAGTAAGGAGAAAGAGAATTACTGGTTCATGCAAAGATTTTCTTCCAGGCATGATCAATAATAGGACCAAGCAGCTGCGTCATTCATATTCTTTTAAAATTGATTCATGTTCCAGGTTGCTTTACCTCTGCATCCCAGAAAATATAAAGGAGGAGGGATGGGAGGCAGACTTAAAATAGTGCATTTAAATATTCTTCCAAACAAGGTAATATGGAAGTGGAGGCTTCTATGGATGGATCAGATATCTCTTTCCATTTGTGGCGTGGTTTGGTGACGATTCGAGCATTTGTGCAGCCAACCTCAGTGGCGATGTGGAGCCCCCAGGGAGG
The DNA here is from genome assembly GCF_964273445.1 of Streptopelia decaocto. Taxonomy (NCBI): domain Eukaryota; kingdom Metazoa; phylum Chordata; class Aves; order Columbiformes; family Columbidae; genus Streptopelia; species Streptopelia decaocto. The sequence continues at coordinate 50,149,237 of NC_138659.1, forward strand.
AGGGAACAGTCTGTTCAACATTTGTGCGTTCCTTACCAGCTGACTGCACCTGCAGCCTTTGCCATCAGCAGCTGGGTATAGAGGCATTTTGGAAAGCAGCAGCAGTGAGGAGCAGAGCTTGAGAAAACTGTGTGGAAAAAGAAAGCAAGCTATCCTCCCTTGAAGATCCTGAAGATACATGTCTGTTTCTGAGAATTGCTTAAGCTGAATTCGAGGCTGAACATTGGCTAAGAACATAAAAGGTAATTGAGTAAGAAGTTTTGATTTCTTTTTTCCCCTCATCCCTCTGAAAGCATGCATCTCATTTTTACCTGTTTTCCCTATTTCCATGTATGCAAATTTCCTTCCTCTCACCTACTGAAAAGGCAAAATGCATCTAAATAAACAGTCGTGGATACAACCAATTTGCTAACGAGTCTTATCCTTTCACAATTTGGCTTCAAGATATCGTATTTATTCTTTCAGATCTGGATTTCATTGAGCTTTGTGCATTTGCATCCGGGAAGACGCCCTATATCTGTTGTTTTATTTGGTTTATTGGATGGAGTATCTCTTCTCATTATGTATCTTTTCTGCACGTCCAGCTGTGCTGTAGCCACTTATTGAGCATCTTGGAAGTTACTACTATGAACCTCAAAATGCATACAAGGAAAGCTGTTTTCTTTATTGTGGTGTGTCTTTACAGTCACACCAAACATGTTTTATACCTTTTATTTGGGTATAGATTATTTGCTTTATTAGTTTTTTACTTTATAAAAACTGAACAATATTTATTTTAGTTTTAATTAGTTCCTTGAACAGTGGGGGTGAATCATAACTTGGAATTCCCAATTCGTAATGTTGTAGGCATATTTGTGGGGTTAAGTGGGGAGCTGTTTATACTTTTGTTCCCCCCCATCACATCATTTTAGATATTGAAGGAATCTCCTCTGCAATGTAGAGTGTGCATCACTTTATCATAAGACACAGAGGTAAAAGTTACGCATAAAGAGCCTAAAGAGGCAACACTGTCCAGATCAAATGTTGACAAAAATAATGGAAAATATAGAGAAGGAATTACATTGTCTTAAAGTCAGTAGGCTTCTGACTTAATTTGCTATATTCAGTGGAGGAATAAAATGAGAGAAACATAAATGACCCCATTCCTCTTGAAATTCTCCATAGTAGCTGTCAACATCACTGTAAATTGGGGGTCACCATGTAGGCACAAAGCCTTTACATAGCTTTCTCTTGACATTAAGTTCATTCCTGTGGGATTTGGGCTCCTAGGTGCTTTTCAAGCTGTCCGTCTGGAAAGCTAAAACATGATTGCCTTTCATTAATCTGGTTATTTGTTTGCTATTTTTTAAATGTTATTTTTCTTAAGATAACAACGGCTTTATGACTGGTATAGGGGAGATAAGGTGTTGCTTTGTCTGCGTGAGCCATGGTTAATTAGGACCAGGGAAAGAGTGGTACCAAACTAGGTGTCTTTAGTTCTTTTGGGTGCTCTTGATTTTGAATGCCTTGTGGAGGAGTAGCCTAAACAAGCCATGAGCAGAATTGTTTAAATGATCTGAACGGGGTGAAAGGTTTAAAACCAGTGCTCTGCTGCTTTAACCCAGTAATTCAGAGAATGCTCAATGCTATCAAGTTAATTACAGCATTGCTGTCAGGAGGCAGTGGCTCTGTGGCAGGCTGGAAACTGACAGTCTTTTAAGGTATATCTGTCTAGTACATAAATCATAATTATTTCTTCTTCAAGACCATTCTTTGCCCATTGAGGAACAGTCAGAAACAAAGGGCAGGGAAATGCTAGAATTGTAGCAATGGAAGTTCCTTTGCTGAGAAAGTTGTTTCGTTGCTTCCTGTGTGATGAGAGCAGAAAGCAAAAGAGAACAAGGAGAGATCTTTTCCTAATATTTTAGTTGTAGTCATTACCCCTTTTCTTACAATTCTCTTCTCAAAAAGATATGATTTTCGCTGCTAGGCTGCAGCATTGGGAAGAAGGTTGTTACTGATAGCTTTTTCCCCCTTGGCCTTGGCTGCAATTGGTTTGCATTTTTGCATGTTGGGACACACATAGCTGGCTGATAGCAGGAGAGAAAAGGACAGAGGCAAAGACAGATAACGTTACGGTTTTAACACTTCTCTGCTTGCCTTGACCTTTCTGAAAAATGGACTGATGGAGCAGGCAGGGTGATGGGCATTTCAGAGCAGCACGGTTGCAAGCAAGCATGCTGATGGCAGACGGGGTCTGGGCCACACGCCCTCTGTGCCGGGAATGGGCTTATGGGGAGGAATCCGTTCCTCTGTGTGCAGACAAGGTGATGCCACATCAGGACAAGGCAAGGGCTGAAGTAGGGCATTAGCTGAATGATGAACCATGCCAAGCCATTTGCTTTACATGATAAAACGGGTGCTTCTCCTTCCTTAGATGGCTCTGCCTTTTTCTTCTGTTCTCAAAGCTTCTCTAGTGAATTACATTGAAGGCAACCCATCATACAAGAGAGAGAGGAGGAATTTATGAGGTCACTTCTAGAACTTTGAAAATGAGACTGCTTTCTCTTAGCAGAAATATGTATTCACTTAAGAGCTTCACGGGGTCTTAGAAATCATTTCCCTTCTCAAACCAGTTCTGCTGGATGCACATGAATGAGCCATAAAGGAGCTATATGTGTTAAGATAATCTGTTTTGATGGCAAATGTCTTTGATTAACTATTTCAACTATATCCTTGGTGCCTAGTTTTCATTTGCTTTACTTCCTTGGAGATCATCCTGACAGGGAATGCAGTTTTCTCCATTGTGCTTCTTTCTTGAGCATTTGCAGTTTCTGACAGTGACTTTTTCTGATGACTGTTTCTTCATTTCACTCTTTCCCACATTGTTCTATGCCTTTTCTCTCCCCCTTCTCTAAATACATTTTCTCTTTTCTTTCCTGTTCGATTGCTGCAGTCCGTCCATCCTTTCTCCCTGTCCCCACTGAAGGTCACCTGTGTTTTTGCTCTGTGTTGTCTTTGAACTGTAAAGCTACCCAGCTCTTCCAGTGATGTTGTAAAGTATTTGTTACTCAGGATGAAAAGCAAATTTCAGGTACCTGTGGTTTTTATTCTCTATTATTTTACAGAAATTAACTACGAATCTCCACCATTTACTAAGCAGGGCTTTCTACTCTGGTCATGTTCCTTGTAAATCTTTTCATATTTTGACCATATCAAGCTACTTTCTGTGTTTTCCCAATGTATGTTTTATCATTAAGTGTTTCTGATCTGGTCTTTTAAAATTATTATTATTATCATTTTTAATCTAAGGACTGCCACGTTTCCTTGGTGTAATTACTATTGTCTCTAGTGCGAATTTGATTGTTTGCCCAGACTGAGAATAAGATCTTCATGGGAAAATACTTCCAGTTGGTTGGGCTTCTGTGTGAATACCGTTCTTCTGACTAAGTGGACCCTGTTGTATTTGATTAGTGTAAATATTAAGGTTTTTTATGCTTAGAAAAACTAAGCACCCTTCTCATTTTCCCAAAAGCTGTTATAACTTGTAATGGTGAAGGGGACCACACACATGCTCTCCTATGTGTCCTGGGCATTCCAGACAGCATCTGTTACACTCAGGTTTGGCCTTTTTTTCTGGAGTAAGAAGGGAAACTTCCACTGTGGCTGGTGTTGAAAGAAATAAAACTGTCAGGAATACAAATGCCATTGCTTATTGAGGCTCCATATGGCACACACCCTGAGTAACGGGAGCTGCTGTGGGAGCCTGCGTGGCCAGAGCACGAGCTCCCGAGCTTCCCACTCTGTTGTTCTGGCTGGTAAATTTGAAACTAAATACAAACATGGGAAAAGATATGATGCTCCTAGTGTTAATGACCTCTTTCCAAAGTAGCTTGATTGTGAGCTAGGCAGAGTTTCACTTCCATTAGTAAATGCTTTGATGCCTGGAGATGAAATGTGGTGTTACCTTCTCTGTTAAGCATTCGGGAGGTATTTTTTAGCAGCTGTTGATAATGGTGGTAAGGCGCACTTTGTGCCGAGGGCTTTCCAAACATACAAATACACTGCTTCTCACCGGTGACGTAGGCAGAGGAGTATGTATGGAGAAGGGAAATGAGACATCGTTAGGCAAGGTTTTTGCCACCTGACTTCACTTTCTCTGGAAATGACAGCACTGTTATCCCTTTAGTGTTGCTTTTAACTGCTTCTTTAGTTTATGGTGGGTTGTTTTTTTTATAAATCTCGCAGCGAAATCAGATTTGGCTGATTCCAGCCATATTCTACTGATGGAAAAATCTATCTGCTGATAATATCACTCTGTTCTTTGTGTTTCATCACTGCCTACTTATCAATTTTTGCATTCAGTTTAAATTCCTTGTTACCCCATTCAACTGCTATTAAATTCTGCCTCCCCTCTTATCCTGCCCTGTTGTGTTTCTGCTTCTATTGGTTATGACATGTCTTAGTGGAAAACTGGAACTGCAAAGAGCATGAATCTCTTTACCTCATTGATATAACTGTTTCTGAGCTTCTGTAAGTGTGACCAAGTTGCATTTTGAAATGCTGAAAAGAAAATTATTTATAACTCCTGTTCCTCTTTAAGTGTGCCCTCTGCATTTGGGATGTTAATCCTTGTTGGTTTTTGTTTGGTTGGTTTGGTTTTGTGTGTGTGTGGTGTGTGTTTGTTTCAAGTAAGCTGTATTCTGGAAAGTAAAACCAAGTAGACCAGAGTGATGCTCCACTGTGGTCCAAGTTGCCACTTTGGTAATAGTGCAAGGTATTTTGCAGTGAAACATCAGGGGACAGCCAGCCCTTATGGGAAACTTACATTAAATGCCATTAGTTGGATGTTGGTGTATCTGGGGGAGTGAACATCTGAGAGTCTTATCCACTGCCATCGTATAAATTCTACTAATAATTAACCTCCTAAATTAATTGTTTTCTCAGTGCGTTTCACTGGATTGTCACATTTCTGTGAAAAACATTTCTTTAGTTGTGGATTCCTTTTGCAGTGACATCAAACATTCACCCCTTTTGTAGTTCAGTTGTTTTGCTGTCGCATCTGGCAGTTTTGATGTTTACCCTGGTGCGTTGGGATCCGTGAGGCCAGCCATGCAGGGCTTCACATTCTGCCTTCTCAAATGGTTTAGTGAAGAAACATAAGAATTATGGATCAAAATGAAAGAGGAAGTTTATGTACTGAGGAAAGATAAGTGCTTTTTTTCTAAACTAACTTTATTTAACCAGGAAAAAAGAAAAGAGAAAATTTTGCTTTTATTGTATATTTACAAGGGAGGCAGGGAGCTGGGCACACTTGGTTATATTTACAGCCAGCACAAGCATGGTTCTTCTGTGTTAACTAATGGGCTGTAGAGGTATAAAAGATTATTGGAAACTCAAAGGTCAGAGTTTTTGCTGAATCAAGGTTTGGGTGAGCTGGAAAGCTAGAGGAGAGTCCATGTGTATCTGAGACACAACTGATGTGGAAGAGCTGCCTTTAGAGGCCGTCTGACTGGTAAAGTAAAATCAGTCTTTTAGCCCCAACCCTGGTCTCATCTGTGTCCTCCCTTGGGGATTCAGTGTCTCCGCTGAGGTGCTCTCACTGGCAAGTTGCTCTTTGTGAGTCTCTCGGTGCGTGTACACACACGGAAGTTTCCTGAGCTTCAATTAGCTTCACAAAGTACTTTAATCTGTGTGATCGCCAGCCAGGTGGAGGGGTGGAGGAAGGGTGTAACTCCATTCTTCGGTGGTTTGTTTTTGTTTCACAGTATACCTAATGGTCCTGACTCTTTTAAAGGCTTTGCCAATAGACTACACAGACGCTGTGACACTACTGAAGTTTTACTGAACTGATTTAGCTGTGGCCAAGACTAAAGAAGGTAGTGTCTTATAGTTTGCTTTGTTGCCTGTTTCAAAGGCAACAATGTTAATGAACAGATGTGAGAAATCCCATTAGGAGTATGCTGGCGTGTCCACTTCTCTGAGTTCATGCCGCATTTCCTTGTTCTGTGAACTTTCTTTTTTCTTCATGGTTTACCTCTAAATCCAGGTTCCTGGTTTGATTGGGGTTTTGTTGTTGTTTTTTTCCCTGCACTTGTCATTTCTTATCTCACCCCAGTCTTTCTCACTCTTGCACAATCGAGCCTGCTGCAGTGCAGCCCCATGTCATTGTCTAGTTGGTGCCAACAAGGCTGTTGTCATGGCCTCGTTCTGTCCTCATGCCATAGTTAGTGTAATGTAATCATTACCTTGGCTCTGGAGAGCTACGGTGTTCTGCTAAGTAAATGTTTATGAACACTGGTGGAGACTAACATTAAAGAAGAGAGAGAAGCACTGTTTAAAGTCTTGTTTCTTTTTTATTTATTTTAAACCAGAACATTGTTCCTGAGAGAAGCAGCTGATGAGTATTTTTTCTTCACCAGACTGTGATCAGAGGTAAGTGCAGAATCTTTTGCATTTTTGTGGGCTGACATATCTAGATTTGGTAAGTGGAGCTTACTGAAGTCCTTTTGAGTGGTCTTGTGTCAAAATAAGAGGCCAGGAATCAAGTAGAAGGAGGAGGCCCCTAGACTGGTATGCTGCAATGTGAAGTTGCACTCCTCCTTCACCCCTTAGAGTGATTTGCAGAGGAAACAGTTCCACGTGTCTTGTCTTCAGTTGCACAGTGGCCAGCATGAAGTGGCAGATGAGTTAATTTGGATCAGAAATGAATTTCCGATGCAGTTCTTGAGTGAGATAGGACTGAGTGTTTGCTTATTGCTAAATATTACTTTATTCAAATGGCGTTACTACTTCCATACCTTGTGGGCAGAATTTGAGGCAATGTTGTTCAGTATCCATTAACTCAGCCTTTGAAAAGGAATGGGAATGATGCAAGCTAAAAAGCTTTTAAAGTTTCAGATTTGCGATTCACAGAATTTCTGACCTGTGCATAACAGCTCTAAGATCCCTTTGGGAATGACTATATTTACATTGCTCCCAGCATACTGGAACTGCATTCATGACTTACACTCACAGGAAATATCATAAATGTAATTAAAAATAGAAATATTGGGTTGATTTAAATTCTGTGCTGAAGGAAAGGAGTCCTACTTTTTTTTGTCAGTTCTGTCTGGATGAATAGTGAGAGAAAGTAATTCTTGTGGAGTTTATATAAGACATATGTTTGAATACTGAACTCTAATATAACAAAAAAAGCACCAGTCCTGTCAAGGTGCCTGATGCAAAATTTGCAGAGATTCAGGCTCCTGTGACATTTATGGATTTCAGGTGCTGCAATACTTGAAAAAAGCCCAATGCCATCCTAAGAGTGGAAGTTCCTCCAGTCAGTGCAGTAGAAGAGGAATGGTGTAGTCAAGTCTTACCTCGTTGAAAGGTTCCTAGATTCTTTGCTTGGAAATAACAGAGCTGATTTGGTTTTGGGTGTGTGCTGGACAAGTCTGGTTGAAGTACTTTTTCATGCCTGAAAAGTGTTCTCAGTTGTACAGATCTCTCAGATTGCTTTATATGAGCAAACTTACGGCTTCAGCTGTGCAGAAAATCAGAGGGCAAAAAAGGGAGGGTGGAACGGTGCATTCCTTTTGCAAGTAGACTGGTTTTATAGAAAGGAAATTGCAGGAGCTAGTACTTAATGCTGAGTTGCAGTGCACAGACACTCAGGTGGTCAGGAAAGGTTGACATGCTAAACGAGGACTTCAGACTCTTTGAGCCCTGCACATGCTGCAGCTCTGAACTTCCTCTGTCTGTCAACCGGAAGTTGGACTTTAACCCTAATTTTCCTGGGAAGCCATAGACAAGTTTGATACTCCTGTCCAAATAAATGATTTCTTCCAGGGTCATCTCCATGCAGTGCCCACTTTCTTTTGGCAGCCCCTTCCCAAGCCCCACTCATGGTGCAGCTCTTTGCTTTCTCTTTCTCTCAACCTTAACCCTGAGATTTCTGGAAACACATTGTTAAAGGTCTTCAGGCATTGGTCATATAAAAGGATTTTGGAGGTTGGAAGAAGTGTAGGACCTATGCGGTTGGTGTGCCCCTGTTTTCATAGCTTGTGTTTCCAATGTGATTCAAATAGCAAATATTTTCTATTGTAAACATTTTCCTGTCAATTTTACGGGTGTGATTTGCAGAGACTAGAAAAGGAGCAGAAATAATTCAAAACACATGATAAAGGTTTTTATGCTTGCAATACATTGTTGTGAGGAGTAGAGTGGTAATAAAAGCCAGGGCTACTTTTGCAAACTCAAGAGGAGAAACTGGATAAATTAAACAAAAGTTTGTGATGAAGTAGAATGAATGCAGTGACCACATTGGCATTCTGTCCAGCTTGAATAGTTGCATAATTCCAGAGACACTTGGTGTAATATTCACATGAGAAATGGATAAATATAACAAGTGAGAGAGTAAAAATATTAATAGAATGCTTTATATATGCTACTCATGTCAATGTATATGTGACATCATGACTAGAACAGCAAATGGAGAAGAATATTTGATTTCAGATACAGCCACAGTAAATTGTCATTGCACCTTTGATTTCGTTGACCCAAAAGCTAGGAAATGGAGAAAGACAGCAAAAATGTAGAAATAATAGCAGATGGAGAGGAGACCATGCAGTAGAATATATAGCCAGGTAGGCCATGCAGAACCCATTTCACTGTGCATGAAAGCAGAGTTTAAGTTAAGTAACAATAACTTTCAGTTATTGTTAGTAATTTAAAAGAGGACTTTGGGCTTTTCTTGTGCTAACCCATTATTAATTCATCCTTAGCAATACTTATTTATTGGTTAATAATGTTTTAATGTTTCCTGCAATGAGATGCCTCTCCCAGTAATATTCCACAGTTAAATTACAGAAAAAGTACAAGAGTGAGCCACTAAATGCCTGCAGCTTACTTCTCAAGAAACCTTCGTTTCCCTAAAAGCCTTTATTTTCCTGTGATATATCACAGCTCTATTCAGTCATAGCAGGAATAGAGTGACAAATAATTCCTTTTCCCTTCCATTGTATCTTATCTTTTTCTGGATGCTAACTGTGTCTATTTTTTTCCTGTCAGTTGATTCTAATAAGGACTTGTCTACTGGGTATTTCTTTGCATTCACCAGTTCTTCATCTTACTGTCTAGGGCAGGTTACAGTAACCAGTTCCTCTGAAACTTGTGGAACTGATCTAATCATGTCAGTGAGATCCTCTCATTGAAATATCTCCAGAATTGTGCTGGTTTACTTAGATGGTGTGTCGTCATGACATCATGCCACATTTATGCAACAGAGAATGAATTCTAGTGCTTGGACAGGATTTGGTCTTAAACATTTTAATTAGTTTATTGGACTGAAGTTCAAGAGAACTGGCAAGTTAGTCGTGGATTTTTGCCAGTTACGGTTTACATCATTTTTAAGGATTGGCTGTTGCTGAAGATGAGCCTGTTGAGTATTAAAGATTAATACAAAAATGAAATAACTGTCTCAAATTGTAGGCACTACTAAGTATGAGGGCTTTGTCAGGCTGGCAACCTGCATAGCAACACCTACTGACCTCATTATCCTTTCCTCCATACAAGCTACTTTATCCCCAAATGGGCTTTGGAGGTCTGAGATAGGAAATGTGAGTATAGCTGAGCAGAGACAAAAAAATAATTACAAAGCAGAAGGACACAACTTAGGGTGCTCTGGCAGGTTTGTGTTCCTCTCTTTTGAATATATAATCTATTTGTCAATTGAATGGCTTGACTTTGGCCCTTTTCACCCTTCTCTCCATGTGTTTTAAGTGATCGGTTAATCTTATGGGTGGGGAATGCTACATTCAATACATCAAGAGCTTTTTTCCTACTTTAACATGGAAGAGGAGAAGTAACACATAAAGTTTTCTCCTGTAAATGCAAACGTATTCTTTCCTCCTTTCACCTTCTTCCACAAAATGATTCATGTGCTTACATATTACAAAACTCTAATAGTCTCTCAGAATATATTTTCTGTATCTGGCATTACAGCTGTTGATCTATTACTAGGCTACTGCCCTCACCAAACTGCCAAGATCTGCCCTAAGGCTGTGCTTAAAGGCTTGGAAATCAACTTAGGTTGTGATTATGGACAACTTGGAGGGCTTCCCAGGAAGGACCTGTCCAGGCATCAGTTACAGGAGATGAATATTATTTCCATTGATTTTTAAATCTTCTCATGCAAGCACTACGCACCAGCCTCTTGTGAGCGCACAGCAAGGCTGGGAGCTGAGGCGAGGCGGGGCAGGGGTAACCCCAGCGCAGGCACTGCTGGCACTGATGGGCCGCCGTCCCACAGGGTCTGAGCATGGCAGGCAGAGCCGGGTGCTGGTGACAGGGTCTATGGACACTCACAGGCAAGATGGAGTGATGCGGCTCCATTCAGGAGTTCAAAAACACAGGGCTGAAGGCTGCAGCATGGGTCCAAAGTCCAGCCAGAAGACAGCACCAAAGACAAAACTGAGTACAAGCTACAGCGTATGTATGAGGAGTCTTTCCAGGAGGCAAGCTACCGACAGCCCAAGTCAGTCCAGGAGCCAGGGCCAGAGGCAGGCTGCAGGCAGGTACACCCACAGCAGAGTTCAGGCAAAGGGCTGGGCCCGAGCTTCACGGGGGTGCTGGGCCAGAGGCAGAGGAGGTGCGTGAAGGTCCCACTGAGCTGGTCTGTGCGGTTAAGGGCTGATGGGTGACCTCAGGGTCCTGACACTTCCAGATCCTTGGTGGGGCAGATGAAAGTTTGCTTGCTCTGTATGCTGTCATCTATCACAAGTTTTAATGGTGTAACTGGTACCTATAACACAGCCCCTTTGTTTCGCTTAAGAGGAAGAAAAGAGTTTTCCTTTATGTGCTTATTCTGGCCTCAGAAATTCTCATCCATCAGACAGGCACTTCATTCCAAACAGGGTGAATGATGGCTCATTTGTCTCCTGATGTAAGAGACAGGGATGTTTTGAGAAATACAAAACTGTTCCTGGTTTTTGTTTGTTTGTTTTTTCCTCCTTAATCCCAAAGTCAACTACATCCAGACCTTCTGAAGATTCTTGTTTCTATTTCAGTGGCAAGTCAAGAAAAAAAAAAAGGGGGGATAATATGACATAGCTGTCTTGGATTGAATTTTGGGCAGGGTAGACTTCACCAGTGACAACATAAACATTCAAGCCAGCTAGAAATTTATCAAGATCTATGCATTTAGTAAGTTTATTGGAGTTTAACAGATCGTACCTACACAAGTCTGCAGGGTCTATCTCCTTTCTCAGCCTCCATCCCTGCATGAATTCTGGCTACATTCACGTGGCTTGTTAGACTGGGTTTAATTGTAGTCTTCCTTGTGCTACAGAGTGGATCTCTGTAACCTCAGTTGAAGGGGAAATTCCGGACAGGAAGCTGTTCCTCTGTTAACAAACAGATACTGGCTGGGTTAAATGCATCTTTAAATCTTGTCGCATCCCTTCTCTGGCTGCTAAAGAGAATGAGAAGTTCTCTCTCTTCCATCAGTGATTCCCAGAAAATCTGCTTTCTGTCCCAGTATCTTTTTGAGAAGAGCTAAGGTAATTTAGATCCTTTATCAGTATTTGGGTGAGGAAGGATGGAGGAACTCAAAAGTAATCTAATTTTTTTCAGGTACTTAGTGCAGTATTAAAGTACCTCAGTAGTGATCTGTCTTTGCTATTGTTTTTTCCAGTAAGATTTACACACAAACATGTTTGGTCTTTACTGGCTTCAGCGAGAGTTTCAAGATATAGGGGACTGGCTGCAGCAAATCCTGTGTGTTTACCTGACAAATGTGGTAAAGCAAAGTGAATCAGTGAAACGGTGGGCAGAGCCTTGGGGGACAGGATCTGGGCAGAGGAGACTGGGGGGTGTGTGTGTGTGAGGGTGAAGAACTGGTGAGAAATTCTTGTTTGGCACGTTACTGTAAACCACAGTAGATTTGTTAAGTGTTTCTGTCTGGAGGTTAGCACTTCAGGGATAGCACTATCCATGCTATTGTGCCATGGTAGCTTACAAATAAGGCTTGATCAAGAAAATCTTACAAAGAATGTAAACTAAACAAACATATCTTGCTGTGTCTTGGTAGTTCTAAAACTGTTTAGACTCCGTCTGTTTCTCAAGTGCAATCAGTGTAAATAGCATCCTCAACTTGAGATATTTTGAAAAACTTGTAACGGGCATGTTAGGATATGAAAAATGTGTTTTGCCTAGCCATTTAAAGTCATTGTAAAGGTCCAAGTAAACACCCTGTAGTATAGCCCAATAAATGAGAGACATCAGAGAGGATAACTGAGTATCTTTTGGGGTATAAAGCCAGGATGTCAGTATAGGTCTGTTAGCATATTTGCTTGGACAGTGGGATTTCACTCCATTTTTATTTAACTTTTCAAGATTGTGTTATTTACAAAGTACTAAGACTACTTATTTCAAACATGTTTACTTTGATACCATATACCCTTTCAAGCTACTGATACAAAGCACAGCAAGAGGTTTGGGTCTAATCAGCATCTTGGAAATCATGCTGTCACAGAGAATGACCCTGGTAAGGAGGAAATACTACAAATACTGTTAATATTTTTGCTACAACCATCATTCTTACTTCAGGTATAGAGGCTCTAAAAAGCCTCTCTCTTTCTCCGAATAGTTGATTCTGGTTTTCAGATATGTTTTCCAGATTATGAGTATTAGAAGAAGAGGAAAGACACAGGCTGGTCCAGAAATGCTGCAGTGGATGCGTGATTTCAGCCAGTGACAAAAGAGAGACTTTTATCTGAATCATGACTAGACATTTTGAGTTTGCCTTAATTTTCCTGGGAATTACCCTAACAAAAGTTACTTTTAGAATCTGTTTTATTTCACAGATCTACAGAAATTGTCTAATAAAGATACTGACACCTCTACAGTGGGTTAAAGCTACTGATGATTGGCTTATAATTCTCTTGGTAACCTTTCCTTGGACCCTTCAGAAACAGCCCACTGATCCTGGTGGAAAACCTCAGCTGCTGTGCCTTTGCTCACAGTACAATAATTAAAATACATTGAGTAGCAAACACAAAGATCACGTAATGATTGTCAGAAAGGCCTTATTGTATATCATAGCCAGCATAGGGAATGTTACAGAGAGACCTGCATGGTCATCCCAGTCTTCATGATGGGAAAGCTGTCTGGGAAGGGGAAGCTGCATTCACAACATGCAGGAGTAGAAGCTGACTGTTAACTGGTAGCAACACCCAGCATTTCCCCCTTTATTTCCAGGGCTCTTTGGAGACAGTGAGCACAAAGTGATGTTGAGCAGAACAACAGCTTGCATCATGCCAGAGTAGTTAGGACTGACTATTTAGGAAAATATCCCTGAAATCTCACTATAACTACCTGCTAGCATGAGAACATTGTTGATGTACTTGCCTTTAAGTGATGCTTAGCAGCAGCAGAGCTAAATTTTTCTCTGCTTGCCATTGATCTGGGAAGTTGGAGGAGAGTGGGAAAGTGCAGAAGGTTCGGGTAGGGGGGATAGGGGAGAGGAAGAGAGGAAATCCAGCCTTTCAGAGACCTATTAAAGTTTTGACTTGAGGCAGTGAGCAAAAGTTAATTTTCTTCATATATGTGGACCAGCAGTAATTCTTCTCTCTGTTTTCTAAGTGAACACATTTTAAAAGGCTACTAGCAAATGTCCAGTGAACCAGAATCTCTGTAAGACGCTGGAGAAAAATGTATTAAGTGCATGGTGAAAACTCATCATGAAAATCTTGGTTATTCTAAAAATCAGTCCTTTGTTGTGCGGAGTCAGGATTTTCTGTTGTCTTTCTGTTTAGTGGAGTATTGAGAGCTTTCCAACACCTGCTTTTTGCATACTGCAGCTTGAATGGGAATGGTTTGTATACTGGCATAGATAGGAGCTGGAAGCTAAAAATTTAAATTGTTTTAGTTATATATAAATGAAAATTTTTGTCACCATTGTTCATCTGCAGTTCACAAAGAAGCTTTCCTACTTGCAGTGCTACATTGTAGCATGACATGTATGTGAGATTTTGGTTTTTTAAACAGAGGCATAATAGAGAATTGTCTCCTCTGTTAGATGTGGAAACTACATTTTTCAGAGGTACTCAATATCCATTTAACTTCAGTTGATTGATTAGGACAGCAGCACTAGTTTCATGTGTGTAATCCTTATCCCTCAGCACCTCGTCTTTTATTCACCGTTTAGCAACAAATATCTTAATGTCCGTGTGCTTTTCTTTCTCAAATACTTCAGTGCTCTTTACAGTTTTCACATTAAATAAATGAATAAGTAATTTGGTATGTTTTTGCAATGTATCTTCTAGGATTAAACAGCACTGAGCAAATCATTGTGCTGTTATATGACACAAAGACTATATGATAGTATGCCCATTCTGAATTAGTTCTGTTGTTCATTCAGAAGAAAAGTCATCTACTCATAATAAACAATTTAAAACATTTTCTACCTTCGCTACTGGGGCTTGTTGCTGTCCTGTCAGAGCAATGAGACAGTAGAAAATATCTTTGAGACAGACCTTAGTGCAGCTACCTGCTCAGTTTAACTGTGAGAAGCTAGACATTCTGCAAAAGCAGGTTTAAGTCCTAGTAGGTAACCCCAAGAGCCTCATAATTGAGCCTTGTTTCTGATCTTAGTTTTTAGCTTGTTCTTGTCAGGATAAAATTGTAAGGAGGTATTTTGTTAGCTTTATAACAGAGATAGCACCCAAATCCCTGAGATTCAGGCCTCTTTCTGAGCATTCTCTAATACCCTGTACCATTCTATTGCATTAAGTTTTTGCTGTCTTATTACAGAAGTCTGTGCTGTGCACTGTCAGCTCCTGTTAAAATAACTCCTCTAGAGATGTGTGCTAGTGTGTCACCCTGTCTGAAAACCTTCTCCCAAACCCTGATTGCGAAAGGGTACAACTTTCAGCACATCTAGGGCTTTGCATCTTCAAAGAGAAGATGCTGCTGTGGTCAGAAGCGCCTCCTTTCCTGCCTGCCCCTCCGTTCCTCTAAGATACCGTTTTCTATTATGTTTTGAAGTAGTCAGCCCCTCTTGTGCCAGTCTTTTTGGGGTATAGAGTTTAACTCCCCCCCCCCACCATTGCAACCAAACATGCTTACACAAGGACAGAACGTAATCTCAGATGTATGTATTCATTCTTTTAACATGTTAATTTTTTATTAGTGGTGCGGAAGAAGGTGATTTTTCTGTGTTCCTCTGCAGATTTATTCCAGTCCCCAGATTCCAAGAATAGTGTCTGAGTATACTTAGCTGGTGTTGGGTTGGTTTGCCTTTTTTTCTTTTTTCCCCTCTTCCCCCCACCCCCTCCTGATAATGAGATCGGTTCACTAAGTGAAACTGCAAGCCACATTAGGGCATGAGAAGCAATTTACTGCTGCTGAATACATTTGCTGAGTTTAGTTTCCCTCATCTTGTCAGCTTGTCAGTCTGGAGGCATCCATAAACCTGTGACAGCCTCAGAAGACGAACTCCAGCAGCAAGCTGTCAGTGTGCCAGGCACTGCTGTCTGTGGGCTCCCTTCCTCCCCGCTCCCCCCTTGCCTGCCCACTTGCCCTCCCTCTATCTCTCCCTCTCCCTTCTCTTCCCCCACGCTGCTCCCCTCCTCCCTCTGCCTTACTGATGTGGGTTTAGGTGCTGCTGTTCTCCGTGGTGGTACCTTTTTGTTTTCCTCCTTGATCCTCTTGCCACTGGAACAAAGGGAGAACTGTCCGCCCATGGTGCGGCACCTGCCCGTGCAGCCTGGGGAGCGAAGGGGAGGAAAGCGGGGCGCTCTGCATCCTGCTCTGCCTCCGCCGGCACTGAGCTTGTTCAGTCACTTCGCTTAGAAATGCCTTTGAACTGCTGCCGGATCCCTATCCCATTGTCTGCGTCCAAATGGAGTTCAACACCCTACTGTGAGGAGATGCACAGTGTGTAAGAGGAGGAAGGAATGGAGCTGTATCCGCACCCTGAAGGAGCATCTCAAATCTGCCGTGTGCCGTGATAATCTGAGTACTGGAACATGCCTCTCTGCCTTCCTCTGCACACCGTCTTCCTCACTTTCCTCTCATTGTTCCTGCGATTTCAGGGAGTGATATGGAACCTTTTCAGAGAGGAGCTGCAAGGCAAGATAGTTTGTGGGAGAAGAGGGCTGTGCTTGTGGGTTGTTTATGTGGGACTGTGCTTTGCCCACCATCCACCTGTAGATGCACTATGATATACCAGCTAGTGGTTAATGGTGCTCATACTGCAGCAGTGATGTGTTCTTTTTCAGCATGAATGTATTTACATTTTCCAATTTGTCTGCACTTAAAATTCCAGCGTCCTTTGGTTTGCAAAATGATCTGAGAGATTTTGGCAACGCTGAATGAAGACAGCCACTGCTAGTAATAATGGTTCAGCCAGAAAGGCCAGCTCACTTTACATATGATTTTTGTGAAAAGCAGCTCTCAGACTTTCTTGCTTTCCCTTTGGCTCCATACCCTTCCTTGGGTTGCTGACTGTTAGACCCCTTTTGAGAAAGTAACTTCACTTGAGGATTTCGCTTTTAAAGGTAGGAATTTGAATCTTTGTGCTTACTTTGCTTTTCCTTATCTAATTGTTACTTAGGTTGTTACAAGAAAACATTGTTTTTCTTTCGTGCCTTGTTATTTGACTGCTTGTTTCGCAGTCATCATCTGCAAGGACAATTCTGTGAGAGGAGGATGGATGAGCTGCTCTTCGGTGACTTTATTAGGCTGTGCACTAAGTGGAGTTGGCAGGGCTTGTGTCTCGCACTGATATGCCTGCTACAGTCCTTGCTCATTAAGCTCTTTGTTAGTTCCTTCTCCTCCTCCCTCTGCTCTCCCTTTCTCTCCCTGATAGGATGTCTCTGCGTCTAACCTTGCTGCTGGGTTAAATTCAGGTTCTGAAACGTGCTGGAGGAGGATGGAATCTGGCTTGTGAGGAGCTGGTGGCTCACAAATGCAGAGCACAAGGAGGCTTCACCTAAGCTACTGCTCACGCTGCACTATAAATAGATACTCCCTTGACCCTTTATAGTCACTTTGTGTCTTGGGCACCTGACTGGAAGATGAATAGATATCAGCAATATTGGTAACTGATGACATCATTGTCACGATTAGAGTCATTACAGGTAGAACATTTTAAAAATCAGATGATGTCTTATATCCTGAGTCCCTGAGGACTAATGAAACCACATTATCCAATGGTTTGTCACACAGCAATCTACATTCTCATTTGCATCTCAAGAGCAAAGCTAGTTGTCCTAAGTTAATATTTAGCAATTTGAAAGCTTAGAAATTGAAATTTTTATAGATTTTTTTTCCCTTTCACTACAAACTAGTAAAAAATACCCTTTACCTAACAATGTGTTTTATTTAAATTTTTTTTGTTCCTTGGGAAATAAGATGCACTTGGAACACTGAGGATTTTCTGGTTATTAAGAGATTTCTTCATCCTTGAGCTGAGGTGTGGCTGCCATTCTCCCGGTTAAGGCACATTAAACAGAATTTGGGCCTTTAAAACTGTGCTTTATTTAACTGATCAAGTTCATGCTGACAGTATGGATGCTTCTGCAATGTGGCCAAACACTGCAGATGTAGGAGCCAAGAGCTTGGCCCGGAGCACAGGTCAGAAACTTTTTGCAGGGCTTCTTCTCTTAAGGGTCTTTGTTTTTTCCTCGTACAGTAATGAATGTAGTCAGATGGTTAGGCTGCTTTGTAAGTAATTGTGTAGATGTAGCTCCTGTTGTCTGAAACCTTCCCTCTACAATGTGTCGCTGTGGAAGAGGAGGCACAGTTTTCAATTCTGTTCTGTGCCCTCCCTGTTCACTCCTCAGCTTCAGCTCAAAAGGATGAGGAAGGGTGATGGTCTCTACTTATGTGTTTCAGGTCATATGTGATATGTCTCATGTTAGCTAAAATTGCAGTGAATTTTTTTTTCCATATTGTGTTAGGATCTGGCCTTTCTATAAGCCAATCAATTCAAGAAGCCTAAAGAGGTGATGAAAAGGTGTATGTTGACAGGAGTTTTTAACCAACACAGAGCTGAAGTAACCTGCCAAAGTTTGACCTGCTGCTAATTCCGGGAATCTTGGGTCTTACCTTACTGCTGGAAGACAGACAGCCTCCTATATGGATTTTCTGCTTCAATGATTTGGAAGAAATTACTAAAAAAATTACAAATTATCTTCAATAAAAATGTTCTCCATTGATCTAAACCATCCAGAAATGATGTATCAAGTGTGTTCATCTTAGATGAAATGTAACGAAAAGCCGATAACCCCACTGCTGTTGTTCATCATGAAACAACCATTTTATGTGCTCAGTAAAATGTTATAGCATGTCAGAGGCATTTTGTGAGTGGATGCAGCCATTTGCCTGAAACCAGGCAAAATTTAAACAAGGCTGAGATTTAAAGTGCCTTTGATTCTTAATTGAAGGTTAAGGCATGAAAAAGAGAAAGAAGAATGAGTGTTTCCCAAAGCCACTACCTAGAGGCAAGAGTAGGAGACGATAGGTGAAGAAGCAATTTTAATTCAAGTAATTTCTTGCAGAGTTGTGAAGCAACTCAAAACAAACTGTTTTTTCCTCTCTTCACCAAACTGTTATTGGCTTGTGTGAGGTAGGAAGCTGTCATCTTGCTTGGCATGTCCTTCTCCCACATCTCATGTGTGAATGCACCACAATTAAGGTCCAGTTGCATGAGACCCTGTTTAGACTGGTGTTACTGCTTCAGTGTGTATAGGTGTGTCTCACCTTATTCCACACACACGCTGACGTTTCCTTCTAGCAGGATGATGTGCTACCTGTAGTGCACAGCTGGACTGGAGCAGGTACTTGAGTAATTACCACTCAGTTTTCTGATGTTTTGTGATGGAGTCACCTAGTGCAGTAAAAGCACTTGGGTGTGTTTGAAAGCTAGGAACCTCATTTTAGTCTCTGAGACACTCTGAAGAAGATGATGGATTCAATAAGCTTGTGTTAAGAGAGGCGATTGTTAATGCTCATTTATAAAAAACGTTTCTGGAAAATAGGAGGGGGAAGAGGTCTGCAAAATAAGCCTGCTTACACACATTAGGATGAGCCCAGGCATGAAGAGAAACGAAAACTTGGAGCTCTTCATTATCGAATACTCCCTTAGGGCAATAACAAACTCACTATAGATCCAGCAAGCCAGGCACAGGGGCTGGCGGAGAGAGAGCACGCATTGTTCGCAGAATATGGCTGGTGCTGAAATCTTTCACTGCAAATTTGAAGCCATCTTTAATGCAAAATATTCCTCAAAGGGATTTGGTTTTGTTGCTTTTCCATTCCACTGCTTTCAATCCAGTGTGATGCCTTCTTCCGAACAAAAGGTTGTAAAGTTGGGTATCATACAACAAAGGAGCCATAATCCTTTTTTTTCATACCCTCATATATGAACTGAGGTTATGTAGAGACACTTATTTTTGGAACTGAAAATGACCAAATGGAGAAATTCACCTCTCTCTGCTTTAGTGTGTTGTAGCTTTTCAGCCCTTCTGTGGTGCATAGTGGCCACTCCATATTGTATGCTTCATTTCAGGGTAAGTGATCATTTTTATACTGAAAATTCAAGTGCAGAATATATTTGTGTAAAGGCCAAATGTCTTTCCCAGGGCAGGGGGGCAGGGTTTATGGAATGTGGGAGAACACATAACACAGACCTCCAGTGTCTCCCACTGATACATGTAGAGTTGTTCAGGTTTGGCTTTCTATAAGGAGCAGGGGATAGAAGTTAAAGTGTCTCTTCTGGGTAGTAGGGTAGTTACGGGTAAGATTTGTGGCGTTGGTTCACCCTACCTACATTACATTGGTTGATTTACATTAATCTGTTCAGGTCTGCAAAGGAAAGTGGACCCCCCCTTAAAAAAATAGAAGACTCAAATATATCCTCTTATTTGTATTCCTAGTATTTGCAGAGTCCAAGGTGATTCTTCATATAAACAATGTGACCTAAAATAAATTCATTCTCTTCCCCCTTCCCAATGAATTAAATGCCATTGCCAGTTGCTTAACCTCTGAGGTGGCCCTTGCTGAGTGAGTGTGGTTCCTCTGTTTGACGCAAATAGCAGCAGTGAAGAAAAAGGAATGTATGAGAGCCTGACAGATGCAGTGCAGGGGAGAAAATTTTCACCCCTTCCATGGAGCAGCTTCTGTGCTGTCAGCAAACCAAGGCACGTTATGATCCTTCTACTGACTGGGAAGAGCTAGACAATTTTTCACCTTCTGTCTGTTCCAAATCTCATTGTGTGGAGTGTTTGCAGCGGAGCACCGAGCGGTGTGAATCCCATCCTTACTGCTGTTTTGAAGTTTGTGTTTTACCCAGGTAACATCAGGATAACAGTTCATTTTGATACATTCAGAAAGTGCTGTTGAAGCATCGGTGCTCAGCATCTTTGTGTAATGTGATTCTCATTTTACAGGTGGGGTTTGGCAACTGTGTAACCACGTCAAGTTAGAAGTGGCATAAAGGAATGAACTCAGTCTTACTCTCTGATTGCCTAGCTTTTAGGATGTTAAGCTCACTTTCAGAGGGTGTGTGGAGAGCTCTCACTGTCTCTAAGATGGTCTTTGAATGTGTTTCTGATGCTTGTGGACCAGCGCACAAAGGGGAAGTTAAAGGTGTTAATATTCCACCATGTCTCATCTCCCATGATAGTGCTGCTCTTCCTTCTGCCCCTTCTGTAGCTTTGTGAGGAAAGAAGAAAGCCAGAAAGGACACTGAAATTTCTGTGACAGTTCCTAATGTTGGCCTGAACATGGAGCCCTTGACTGTGGCTCAGCTGTGGAGTTTTCCTCTCTGAATGCTCTGGAAAATCAGTGTCTGGATGAGATGACAAAATTGAGTCTTCATTTTATGTGTGCAGGAATGAGATAGAAAACAGTCACCCTGCCTTAACTCTGGAGTAGCTGAATGAGGATAGTACACGGCTTGCCAGCCCCTCCACGTGCCCCTTGGCACTGCTTGGGTAGAGTCACCTGTTGGCCCTGCTGCCAAGGGCCTGCACCTCTGAGCAGAGGGACACAATGGGCTGGAAGCGAAAGCGACATCAGTGGGTTTCCTGGAGCTAGAATGACCACCGCATTTGTCCAGCTGGCACCCCTGTCTGGCTGAGGAGATGAAGGATGTGCAGGTCTGCTCTCCTGACCATGGTGGGGGGATACTGGTGAATTTGCACATTTGCCTGTGCCCCCCTCAGCTGAGAGCAGAGTCAGGCAGCAAAGCCAGCGCCTGGTGAGGCAGAGGAGGCTGGGGTGCATCCAGTGCAGCAGCTGCCTCATGACACTGCCTGGCCATGTCAGATAAATTGGTTGGGAAAATAAGGGTCAGGCAGGGGGGGAATATGGGCAAAAATACGCATAAAAGCACTGGGGCAAGGTTCTTGTTACAGGTACCGAGATGTCAGCAGCTCCTTTGAACACGCTTGCCGTTAACACTTGCAATCACAAATGTTCTGCAAGCCACTTAGCACTTCATGGGAGAGTGAGGACAAAGTCAAAGCATTTCAAATTATTGCAGAAACACTAACCCAGATTCATAATGAAGACTAAATTTTACAATTCAAGTAGAAGCCTCATTTCTTTGTTGTGTAAGAAAACAGAGCATGTCTTCCAAAAAGCTGTAATCTTTATATTCCAGCTACCCAATTAATTATGTGAGAGTTAAGTAGACCAAATAATTAGACTTAAAATTAATTTGTGTATTTAACTTTAAAATTAATGTCTAAAATTTTAAAAGATTTTATCACGGTGTATTTTTAGTAACATAATTATGGCTCTTCAAAGTTGCTGTCTAGCTGAAAATTATTTAATTATTGTGTTTTGGCTACAACAAAGAAGATAAGAAAATTCAGAATTTGGATATCCAGGCTGCATTTGCTCTCACCTTTGCAGCATTGCTGAGTAGAAAAAGCCTTGTCTGGAAGTATAGTGTTAATCTAATCTGAGGCTACTAAAAAGCATTAATTATTTAGTTATTGTGTTGCTGCAAAGTCGAGTTTGAGTTACTTGAATGCTCTAAATGCGGTTGTTTCTCTCCCATCACATCTGTGCACAAGATTTTAAGTGTTAATTGATCTAAAAACTATAAAGTATCTATTACTTCACTGAGATCAATTAGCACATTTGTACTTGAGATTTCAACATTAATGCTGAAATTTCAGCATTTATAATGTTTTATTGTGGGTATTCTTTAAGTAATCTACACTGTCAGCTAGCTAATACCACTTTTGTCTCTGTATGGGAAATGGGTTACGATTGCAGGGGCAGAAAGCTCTGTAGGAGCACAGTTGAGGCAACTTTCCTGCCTAATGCAGCCCTTGCCACCTTCTGCTCGCTGGACAAAGGGAAGGGATGAATGTAGTTACACAGCACTGCAAGCATATTAAGATTTCCACAACCAAACCAGCAGTGGCTTTAGTGAGGATAGGGATAAAATAATGCTGTGGTGTGTCCGGAATATTGCAAGACATGGCGAATTTTAGACTTACAGACTGTATGAGCCTTTCTCTGTCAGCATTAAATACATAAGCTGTAAGCATGCAAGTGGTTTCTGCTGGAACTCATCTTTGAAGATGAGCTGTTAAGCCTTTCAGACCCTGCTTCTTTTGATTATTAAAGAACCTATGTTTTTTAAAAGTAGGCAAGCTAGACCTAATGTCTCAGGCAAATTCTGTCTTAGGTGCTATGTTTCTGCCTCCTTAAGCAATGTGAGCTGTCATTTTCTCCTACTCCCCTCTGACTCCCTGTGCACTCCTCCCTTTATCTCTTCCTCCTACTCTCAGCTTTGCATTTTGTTTCATGCTGCATCTTATTCCTGGAACAGTCTCCTGGCCTCTGCTGCCAAGTCCTCCCTCCCTCTCTCTGCTCTTGCAAATCTGTTTGTTCCAGCCATCATTCCCAAATTGTTTACTTGACTAATTTTCTCTCTATATGCTTTCCTTCTTCTATCTGTTGTGTTTCTTAATGTGAGATAGTACGTATGGCAGGATAAAGGAGTGTGTTTGCCACTATTTTGTTGAGCATTGGTTGCATTAGCTCTTTAAACAATGATTAGTAATAAATTCCTCTTCCCATTTTGAGTGCAGAATTTTTCCCTTAGTTCACTATTAAAGACTAGCAATGTTTTATCTTAAGGTAGGCTAGGCTGTGGAAAATTATTGTCTGCATTACAGCAAGTTCCATCAGCTAGCCTGTCTGTAGAGGCAAAGTTCAGCTGTGTTTATCAACTTGCATGAAATGGTAGTGGAAAACACAGGGCTCTGGGCGAATCTGGTGGTGCTCACGGTGTTGCTGTCACTGCACAGCTTCACTGCGGTGGTCAGTGTGGTGCTGGGGCTGCTGTTTTCCTGGCATGTCCAGGCTCGCAGAGGCATGCGTGGAGATGTGGCTCCTTACTCTTCATAAGGCGTTTTTGTGTACTTGTTTGTGGAACAAATCTTACCACAGAAACATTGCCGAAGAGCAGAAGACCCACCACGTTAGTAAAACTACCTGTTAGTAACTGGTTATGTTGTTGTACACAAGCAGTGGATCAAGTCATCAGTTTTTTTTGGAATGCATTTTATAGGCTGAATACCTGCTAACAGGCCAGACCAAGAGAAGTGGGTCCTCTGTCCTACTGAACACCTTGTTGTACAGGCTGATGCACCTGGAACAAATGCCCCTTTTCTGGCAATTCTATTTTCTCCCTGCTGACTGAGAAAAGGAAATCTGATAATTGATTTTTTAAAAAAGGCTACTGGGATTTTCTGTTTTCAGTTAAATTATTTGAACCAAATTGAGTATTTATTAAGAAAGAAAAAGTAACTCTGAAAACACAGATGTTGCTTTAGTTTCATTATAAGTGGTGTTCTGAATACTTCTGTTTTCTGAAGTGTCACTTACATCTGAGCTGTGTCTTACTGCTATGTGTAAAACAGAATTAGTTTAATAATTTTTTAATCCTATGGATACTTACACAAGCTTGCAAAATGGCACACAAGACTAATCCTGTTAATTTTGACATGAAGGTTAGGCATACGTTTTTCCATTATCAAAAACTAAAAGTGGACTTCAAAACTAAATTTCTTCATGGAAAGGAAAAAAAAATTCTTCAAAACATAAATGGTTTACGTGTTAATAGTGAAAATTAATCAGATTTTCAGTAGTTGAGTGCATTTGATTGGGAATTTTACTACCTGTCAGTTTTGGAAAACAGTCTCCCAGATAGCTGACTTAATGTCCAAACCCCATAACTGGGCACCTTGCAGTTTTCAGTACTCAGATCCTTTTGTCTTCAGCTGCAGTCCCTAATGGAGATGTACATTTTGATCAAAATTCTTGAGCTTTCCTGACAAAACTTCAGTTTTATCAGAGGGTAGATTTGATTGCAAATATGGCAGCTTTTGTTCCTGAGTTTGTCTGTGCAGTTAATTAGGCTGTTAATGAGGTCCTGGACTTATTCTGCATGAAAGAATATTTTAAAGACGCAGCTTCATAGTAGAAAAAAAAAAATTCTACTTGTAATCAGTTGACTAATTAAAAATGTAAGAATTTAGCACCCACTTTAGCAATTAAGTCCATAAAATGGGAGGAATATGAAGAACTGGTGATGTGTAGCTACAGTACAGTTTAAAATGAAGTAATGTATTTGAGAGTTTTATTTTTCCCTGTTGATTGTCTAAAAACAAGGGTTTTACAAAGAGGAACAAAAGGTACTGTGTTGAAATTCTTGTTTAAAAATGTAGTGAGCATGCCGTAGCGTAAACTGAGGTGTGGAAATGGGTGTGCCTTGCCTGTGTTGCTCTGATTTTGTAACAATTACAAACACAGATGGTTTGAGCGAAAACTAAATAATTCCACCCACATTAAGACAGGGAAGTCTAACAATAGCCACGACTCTTTATCAGCTTGTTTCTCTAGCAGCCTCGCTCCTGCTGTGACTTACACATCCTTCATGCTTTGAAAACTAACTAGTGTGTGAAGCTGGTGCAGAGTCCATCAAGGCCATAAGGACCTCAGAGGGCTGGAGTTGCCCTCACCCACTGTGCATGGGTTCTCCATCCACCCTCCTCTTCGTCTGACACGGGTGGCTTCCTCAGTAAAGTACCCTCACAAGACAAGTAGAGGCGGCCAGTGACAGCCACCAACCAGTCCAACCTAGAATCCAGTGATCCTGGTGAGTCCACAGTCATCGGGCAGGTCCAAGGCCAGGTCAGCAAGGCAGAGCGTACTTGCAATGTAGTTCAGGGCATGGCCTGGGCTCAAGTACAGTTTGCAGGTCAGTAGGTGGGGGCTGGTCAGGGCATTCAGAGGCTGTTGGTGTACATAGGACCCTGACAGTCTTCCTCAGAGTCCCCCCCTCATGTTCTATTTCTGCTATAACCCTTGTGGAAAAAAAAGGTGGTGATTTTCATTGCACAGGTGGCCATGAAGGCTTAGTGAAGGCAGTGGAGCACTTTGCATTTATTCCTGCCTTGCAAACCCCAGGAACCCAAACCACTGTCTCAGCCAGCATGTGTCATCTCCGTAGACCTCAAGTCATCCCACTTCCATTCATTCCACTCTCTTCCCTTTGCTTGTTTTTACTAATATTGCTAGGCCACATTTATAGCTTGCTTATATCACTTTCCCCTTCTTTTTCTGAAGTGAGTTTGTGCTGTGTTAAAAGGTGCCATGCAACAGCTAAGCCAGCAAAAATGAGTATTTTGGGGTTTGAGTACAGGAGACTTATTTCTTTCAATTATACCAAGGTAATAGAGAACTGAATCTTAGATACTACAAAGACTGGCAGATATGCCATGAGCTTTACACTGGATGGAAGTCTTTTGAATAGATGAACTCAGCTGAAGGCAGGCAGGAGGGAGCTGCTGTGCACAGCTGGGGAAACACGTTCTTTTACAGGCCCAGCAATGGTGAATATTGGTGCAAATACACAAGAACAGGTAAGCACAAGAGCCCTTCCTGAGGTTTTATCCTTTGGTAGAGCATACTTACAGCTTTCTTCTGACGTCCATTTGGCTGTACTTTCAGTGTAACAGTATTAACTTGTTCTCTACTGTCATATGTTCCTATATAAAATAGATTGAAAAGGAAGATTAGCTCCTATGTGTTACGTGACAGGAGGAAGCAACTGAATATAGAAGATCAGCCTCTTGCTAATTGAGGTGAAATTATTAAAGTGTAGCTCAAAGGAAGAATGGTTAGGCTGCTTTCATAGCAACTGCAGATAAACTGTTGTAACGTACATTTCTATATTATGACACTTCAAATCTGACTGACACTGAGTTGTCTTGGTTTTGCCACAGTTTGACTGTATTTCCCCACTTGATTAAGTTACTTAAGACAGCAGAGAAGATGTTTTGCTTTCTGCCGCAGGATGGTTTATCTGAATTGTGATAAGCAGGGTGCATGAGGGAATGGAAATTAGATCCTTGGCCATATCTGATGCGGAAGGAGCTACATTTATTTCCTGTTCTCACAGTTGAGTTGAAGATGTTCTGCCATGATAGAGTGTATTTGTTGATTACCCATGTAAGGAGGAGGCTGAAGATGCTGTGTTCCTACCATTTGGGGTTACTGAGGTATTCACTTGTCACCTGGGTGGGACTGGAGAGCAACTTGGAGTACCCATAGCGTGGCAGGATCTGAACTACACTAACTCTAGTCATCCCACAGCTCCAAGTGGCTGGCTGCAGAAAGGAGATGGAATCTTGCATCATCACCTGGTTTGAGAAAAGAGCTTGGGTCAGAGTGTGCATAGATCTGTGTGTTAGAAAGCCACAAAACAGAAGGAAGGGAAATTCCAGAAAGAGACTGCAGTTCTTGTGGTGGCCTGATACCTGGGTGTTAGAGCTTCAGTAGCACATAAAATAAAGAAGCAGGGATGCCCCTTTGGTTGTCTCTGAGGAAAGTGCCTCCTTTCTCTCATACGAGCAGTTGCATTGCAGGGACATGGCAGCCCCAGAGCAGTTACAGCCCCTCAGCTGATGGAAAGCTCTGAATTTTGTGAGCACTTCGCTGCCACAATGCTTGTCTTTCCTTTTCATTCCAGCAAAAGTGTGCAGCTGCCAAGCTAGAGATTATTTTTATTAAGTAGGTAGCATCAGCAACTGTTGAAAGCTGAAATTATTTTTGATTTATTGTTTTTTACACATCTGATATTCAGGCAGGCTGAAAAACAAGACAACTGTTTTCTCTTCCCAATTTTGTCCTGTGCTGAGACAGTTAAACCCGTAGAGGCTTGTGGTGCTGACATTCAACTTTGGGGAATACCTCAGTGTAAAAGTTTTAAATTCCTTTGCTTTTGAAAATTAGTCAAGTCAGTTGTAATGACCCTAAGCAGTGAGTGTAGTGTGATGAGGAGAAGGCAGAGGCCTGGAAAGCAGATTTCCTGGAAGCTCTTTAAGGAGGACCTTTTCATTTTCAGAGCAAAGGGTTGGTTTACGTTGCTAGCAGGTGGTGCTGGGCCGTGCCTCTGTTATTGGCATGGTAAGGACTAAGCTGGTTTTTTTTCTTTTTTTTTTTTTTCCTTTTTTTTTTCTTTTTTTTTTTTCTTTTTTTTTTTTTTGGTATTGTAAAGAAGTAAGAGAACAAAAATCTGCTGCAAACTAGGTTGTCAGTGGAAGGGGTAAATCATGTCTCCCAACAGCAAGAACCTTGCAGGAGTCATGGGGTCCCTGTGCAGTCCCCCGTGGAGCTGGCTTGGAAACACGAGCTGGCCTCTCCCAGGTCTGGGCCTTCATGGTGCCTTCAAACTTCACTGCACTGGTACAAGGGTAAATTCAAGTCTGCGGTTGGGCTTCCACCAGGCTGGGCTGAGAGGGGTTCATGCAGATCTGTTTAGCGTGTACTGCAGCTTCTTGCTCTTGCAGAAGGTGTGAAGTTACATACCTGTCTGGGGATCATGATAAAAAAAAACACCAAACAATTATTACGTAATTGCACAGGTCTTCTCCTCTGGTGTCAGACTGACACGTTTCAAGCCTGATGGCCAGCTGGCAGCTCACCACAGATCTGTACCAAAATAGGCCTATCCCTGCACCGGGACTGCCAAAGCAGAGCTCAGCTCTGGCCAGAGGCTGCATGCCCATCTATCAGAGCAGCACAGGCACTACTACTGGTCTTGCCTCTTTGATATGAGTTCTGTGTTCCTTGGGCGGTCTTTCATTGCAGGATTTGACTGGCAGTGGGTGCTAGCTGAAACACACACCCAGAGCCCAAAAATGAGCTTGGTTGGCAATTACATTACAATGTGGCTGTAATTACAACAGTATGGAGGTTATTTATCCAAAATGTGGAATACAACCAGTGTTCATTCTCCTAAGGTTCTACTAGGTCATTTACTGTGTGGCTCATTGTGCTCTGCTGAGGTTGCTTGCCAGGTTCCCCACCTTCAGGAGAGACAGAGGCTGTACCTGGAGGCCTGGCACAGATAGCGCCACGGACGGGGAGGGGCTGTGGGGTCTCGAAATCAAGCAGATGAAAGAGGAATCGTGTGTCATGATGACACCATAAAAGTGGAATGGGTTGGAAAATCAATCAGATTCCTTTCCTGAGTACTGTATAACTCAATTACGGCAGTCCCTCTGGGGCCCAAGGCAAAATCTGTCTCATGGGAAGTGCTGAAGAAAGACCTCTGAGTTAGCTGTTTTGGACAAAGGCAAGATCCTGCTGGTGTGTGTTCCAGAAAGAGGGGTTATGTTATGAATAATAAAAAGGGCTGGGGGAGTGTACTCATGACAATGTTTTTTAGGGTGGTAAGACCTTCTGTGGCTCAGCTACGAAAGAGCTTCGTGACAGGAGTTCTTGATAAAGGAGTCAAATGACACCAATTATCTTCCATATGCTTTGGCATCAATGTGCCAGCAGCCCCAAATACATATATTCTGGTCACTGGTTTTGGACAAGTGCTGGTCTTGAGCATTTATACTGATCCCCCACAATAATTTCCAAGTGTTAGAAATATCTGGAGATCAGACATTAAAACCACACAATTCTGATTGCTATCTTGCTTTCATATCGCGTCAGTTGCCATGTGGCTTAGCAGCTGATAATTCACAAAACGATTTATGTTTCATGTGAACACTCCATATCACTAGGAAACAGAACATCTAAGTTTTATAAAGCATTTGTCTTAATGCTGGTGATTTGTAAGATAGCTGACCTTACAGCTGATGCTCTCTGATCTAGAGATGCTTTTCTGGCAGGACAGGAGCCTTCTGATCCTGCATCCTTGCATCAGTAAAACACTTGATCCTTGCTGTGCCTTCTGACTGCCAGCCACCTCCTGCAACCTCCACTCATGCAGTCCTGACAGAAGTTTGGAATGGACCTTAATTTATCTATAAATTTGGGGGGCTTGTGGTGTTAGATTCCAAGGAGTCTGATCTCAAAAGAGGACACAGGTATTTTCTTTTCCTTTAAATGGGAGCAATTTCCAGTGTGAATTTTTAATTTTTCTTTTGTTCTTTTTTTTCTCTGCTATAAATCTTTCTGGTCTTTGTGCTTTGGGTCTGGGTGGTTTCTGACAGCTCTCTCACCTTTTAATATGAATTTTGGTTGGTATGTTTGTTTTTGTAGGTTTTTTTTCTTTTCATTTCAACCTAAACCAGCTGATGTGGTCCCCAAAGAGCTAAATGCATACGGTGCCAGCTGGCATGCCCGCTAGCTGTGAAGCCTTGTTAAAGAGATCGGAGCTGACAGATTCTTGAGCAGCAATCTGATACAGGCCTCTTTTTTTTTTTAATTTATTTGTTTGAGCTCACCCATGTAACAAATGGGGGCTTGTTTGGGAGCTTCACTAGAAGCTTGAATGGAGTCATTGTTATTGAAACACTGCTGTGATTCAGAAGTGCCCTGTAAAGGGGATTCCTCTCCCTCTTGCCCCTCAACTGGGCACTGCAGGTGTGGCATCCTAGCTTAAACTCCAGTTTCATCCTTATTCTAGAGAATATAATCTAGTTGTCTTGTGATTTTTCATATTTAAACTGATAACCAGGGAACTGAAACCACAGCTCTTTGCAAAATAGAGACTCAGTTCAACACTAAAAATGAAGTTGGAGAGGTAAGTGTAACCCGGGAAGAGATCCGTTTTCCAGGTTGATTTTTTGGGGATAAAGAGTAGTAAAAGTACTACAGGGCTTTCCCAGGCTTTTGCATGGATCAGCGTATTCTTGCTTTTCTTACTGTTACTGTGGTGTTTAGATTACAAATTCTACTCCAGAAACACTTGCTTGGAAATTTCTGCAGGCAACGCATGGGCTCCTAAGCTTATAAGTCTCTCTTTACATTATTTTCTCCTGCAAAAACAACTTCTTGTCTAATACATGTTAAGATAGTGAATCTTTGAATCCAAAATAGTCAAATTATTCTTTTTTATCCAGTGGGATTAAAAGCAAAAGGATGTGTGTGTATCATTTGAGAAGACATTGACTTGCAATTCCGGGTCAAAATGAAGTATGTAGGAATCTGAGTGCTGTGTTTTGTATTAATTTGTTGCACAGGAGTAGAATGAAGACAACTTCTCATAGTGGCTGATATGCATGGAGCTGTGTATATATTGTGTCTTACAGGGAATGAACGTCATAAAAAGAAACAGCATTTATTATATGTTTGTATCTAGCCTTTCTCTGCCCTGCTGAGTTCTGCCTCTGCTGGCTCCTGCCACTGCAATTCAGTGTGACTGGAGCTCTAGTGCCAGACACGAGGGTGGTGACATCGGGGCCTTCCTTCCAGAGTCAGTGGGATGGGAAAGGCTCATAGTGGAGGTGGAAAGGTTATTTTCCTGCCTACTTTTGAAAGGTGACACGTGCTTTTGGATACAATGCTAATACACTGGCAGTTCCCGTGTGTCACTGGGACTGTGGGTGGCTTGAACAGGAATTACAAGGTGTATTCTGTACTCAGTCTATGTATTCAAAATCAGTTGTCACTTCAACTAAAAAAAAAAAAAGAAAAAAAATAACTGAATTCTCTTTTTTACATCTTCCCCTAGTATTTTTTTTTAATCTCCCTTGTCCTTTTTCTATTAAAAGGTTAACAGTATGTAGAAATAAAGCAAAGCTGCAAGATGATTGATTGTCTGTGTTGAAGAAAACATAGCTTATTGTTGCTGGCTGAGCTGGATGGCCAAAGCCACCTCTCTGAGAGAGGGACATTTGGGAATGAAGACTCGATCCATTCAGAGTCAGTTGTTTCTGTAATATACTTTACATTTACAGTCTACAGCTACTCTGAAGACCTCCTAGGGGCTAGAGTTTCACTGTGCACTGCACAAGCCAATCCATGCTCTGCTGAGCTTATAGCATAAACGTTATTTAACTTAATGATCATTATAAGGCTTGTGTAAACAGCACTCTGACTCTTTTCCATCCGCTGTCACAAAATTAGCAATATTATATCTCTTCATATAAAATCTGCTTCGTTTTTATTTGTCTCTGCTTTAAGCTATACCAATGGTTTGGAAAAGAGCCTGGTGGGAGTCTTTAGAGTGGGACTTCTGGCCCCATATTTGAACTGATATTTTTCCCTGACTCAGAAGGAATATTTTTCTATTTAGTCATACACATTACAAAATAAGCATCTAACCCACAAGTGATTTCTTTTCTGATGGAGCAAAATAAGCATCTGTCTCACAACTACTTTATTTTCTGATGGAGCTAGTTGTAAAAACCCTGACTTTACTATATAAAAACCTTATGTCTGTCTTAAACTCATGGGAAAATTAGTCTTCTAATTTTCTTTCATCAGGATGATAGTAACAAAAAGGCTTAAAAATGGGTGGAATGGAGAAAGGGTGAAGAGCTGTTTTGGTAGTATTACATGTTTTGTTATTGTTGCTCTTGTGCCTCCCGGTGTGGTAAACTATGCCAGCTGAGCAGGTGGCCAGAGGGATTGTATGTAGTGGAGCACATGTCTGCAGGAGTGCAGAGCTGTGAGTAAGCAAGGTTTTGAGAGAAAAAAGTTTTTTTAACTTTCACAGAGAGCTCATTTTTGGCACTCCTGACATGGTGAGCAACATCTGGCATTCAGGGTGTCCTTGCACTGAGCTGGGAGCAACAGCATGTGCTCGGAAAAATGTGCCTGTGTTCCAAGTAATGCACACCTGGATGTTGTTGCTATAGATAAATCACATTTCTTGTAGGGGAGAGTAAACTACACAGTGACTTTATTTTATTTATAAACCAAGTTGCAATTTAGTTACTTTCCCTAGTGTTTATGTTTTAGATGGCTTGGTGTTTGTTGGCTTTGTTGAGCATTTTATCCTGGAAAAATAACAACATATGGTGAAATAGTCTGTTGTCATAAACACAAAGCAGGAGGTGAGAGAGCTTTGTAACAAGAAGCTTTCACGTATTTGAGACCAACTCAAATTTACATCTTGCTGTTAGTGATTTAAAACTGGTTTCATGCTCTTCAGTGGCATGTGAAGGAGGGTTTTGGGAGATGTTTTGTTTCCATCTGCCACTGAATCAATTGGCAGCAATTAGGTGTGCAGTGCATGGGCAGCCTGTGCCCCCTGGCTCTGTGATGTCTGACGGACAATGTCTCCCCGGAGCCATGTTTTGAGAGCTTTGGAAAAACATATGTTCCCAGGACAAGCGGGGCATAGAGAGGGATGAGAACTGCAGAATTCGGGAGCTGTGGGGCAAAAGAGCTGGTGGGAATTTGAGGAATCTTGCTGGGTATGGGACAGCAGGACCTGGAGAGTCTAAGTAGTCACTGGCAAGGACTTGGACACATCATCATTAGGCTGAGAACAGGACAAGACAAAGAACGTGAGGGCTCTCTCTTCCTCTTGTTAATTTTGGAATACAGGCTAGAATAGAAGGGGTTCATATATTGTGTTCAATGGTGTAAAAAGGAGTGGGGGAAGACCAAGTATGCCATCTCTGTTTGCTGTAGTGTGTGAGAGTCTCATCCAAGGCAAATGCTGAGTCCCTGTGCACTGCCAGGACCTTTCTTCCAAAGACCATTACGGTGGTTCTGCCAAGCTCCTGTACAAATCATGTGTGTCACTTCCCAGGGAACAGGTCTGCCTGCTGACAGGCAAGTGATGCTGCCCACCTAGCACCTGCTGATCCTCCCATTTCCTCTCAAACACATTAAATACCATAAATCCATACTGAGAATTGACTTTTTCTTTTTAAATTGCAGGATGCGAAGAAGAAGGGTCCATCATGTGAATGTGAAACAGCTAAATGAGAAACAGAGCACCTGGGCAGGCTGAGCTGAAACTGCTCGTGCACAGGATGACAGACTGATTTGCTGTTGGAGACAAGATTCAGGAAACCCCGTACCTCCAAGAGACTTTCCTGAGTGAGAGGAGAGGAACAGGAGGAAGCGCACAAAAGAGCGATGGGAATTGAGGGCCATGGTTACTTGAGATAAATGGCAGATCCCTGGGAGTCTAGCCTTGTAGCTGTTTGCTTTAGCTTTGTCTCTCTCCGCAGCTGCTGTTTCTTTTTTGCAAGCTGCTGCTGTGTACTGCCACAGCGGTACTGGAGATTTCAAGAGCAACGTGGGTGCAGAGAGTGAGGAGGGGGTGGGCAGCCCGCCTCACCATGATTCAGTTGTGGAAAGTAGTGCGGCACGTGCGACAGCTGGAGCTCCACAGATTGATCCTGCTGCTCATTGCCTTCAGCCTGATCTCCATGTGCATCCTGGCTTACTACGTCACTAACAGCCCCAAAATCAAGGAACCACCACCCCTGCCCTTCAGTGACTGCAGCAACCAGCACCGCATCTTGATCCCACCCCAGGCCAGCTGGAGGCTCACAAAATCTGTGGACACCTCACGCACAGATCCTGTGGTGCTAGTCTTTGTGGAAAGCATTTACTCCCAGCTGGGGCAGGAAATAGTGGCCATCCTGGAATCTAGCCGGTTTAAATACAGGACAGAGATCGCCCCTGGCAAAGGGGATATGCCCACCCTGACAGACAAAGACAGGGGACGCTATGTGCTTATTATCTACGAGAACATCCTTAAATATGTGAACCTAGATGCTTGGAACCGAGAGCTGCTGGACAAATACTGTGTAGAGTATGGAGTGGGGATTATAGGCTTTTTCAAAGCCAATGAGAACAGCCTACTTAGTGCACAGCTCAAGGGTTTCCCACTTTTCCTACATTCCAACTTGGGGCTGCGGGACTATCACATCAACCCTAGTGCTCCCCTGCTCTACGTCACCCGGGCTAATGAGGTGGAGCAGGGTCCCCTGCCTGGTGACGACTGGACTGTGTTCCAGTCAAACCACAGCACCTACGAGCCGGTCCTGTTGGCCACCACAAAGTCCTCGGAGTCCATTCCTCATCTGGCCACCCACAAAGCCTTGCATGCCACGGTGGTGCAGGACCTGGGTCTGCATGATGGGATCCAGCGAGTTCTCTTCGGCAATAACCTCAATTTTTGGCTGCACAAACTCATTTTCGTGGATGCCATTGCCTACTTGACTGGCAAACGCCTCTGTCTCACACTTGATCGCTATATCCTCGTCGACATTGATGATATATTTGTGGGGAAAGAGGGCACTCGCATGAAAGTGTCTGATGTAGAGGTAAAATCCCTGAAAATAACTGTGGGCCCCAGACAAATTTCTAGTGTGTGTGGTATACCAGAAGAGTCAAGGTTGCATTTAATTGAAGAGCTGATTGCTGCAGTTGTTCTTATCTTGAACAGAGAAGTAGCCCTCAAAGATGCTGAGGCGCCATGTGTGATGCTCTCAAGAGTTTTTCCAAGTTTAAGTGGAGGATTTTTCATTTTGGGACCTGTAGCTGACATCTCTGAATTTTAAGAGGAGGATGCCTGTGGTGGTCTGTCCTGTCTTCTCTTTAACATTAGGGAGCAAGCATATGCAGATTTCCTCTGTCAACCTATTTGTAGCAGTAAACTCTACCTTTCAAAAGAAAAAAGCAAGTTGTGGTAGAACAGAAGAGAAAAACTGTATTTATTATTATATTATTATTTATTATGATATATATAAACTGTATATATTATGTTGCAAAACTGTGGGCCAGCGCATGCCCATCTTTTCTATGTGGTTTATGCATCGACGCAAGACATATCTCAGTTCAGCTTCATTTTTTTGGGTCTTTGAGGTTTTAAGTTCTCCTTCTGATCCCAAGTTTAGCTTGGGCAAAAGGAAACTCTTGCTTTCTGTTTGAGGCTAGATTTATCTTTTCCGTTCATTTGAAGCTGCGCGCCTGAAGCAGTTCTAATTGTTTGCTATTATTTTACTTGCTTCACTCTTTAATAATTCTTTAGAGCCATCTCTGACCATAACTGTCTAAGCAAACAGGTATAGAAAAATTGTCTCCAAGCAGACAGGTATAGAAAAGATGAACAGTTATATATAATACTTATTAAGGAAAATGCTGAAGTTTTCTTCATTTCACTGTAGCATCCCTGTGTTTTGAGGTGCTGAAATGCTCCAAAAGCTTTTTTTTTTTTTTTTTCTTCCCTGAGGATCACAATCTGCTCTTGGTCCTGAGCAGGCCCTGCACCCACTGGTCCAGGCTGGCAGATACTCACCTCTGTAGTGTTTGTGCAGGTTACAGACCCATGTGAGAAAAACAGGAGATGGTTGGTCAAAGCTCTTGGAAATGTCATATCCACTCTGGTGGTTATTAATAAAAACAAACCCAGACAAGATAATTCCAAAAGATGCTTTGTTTGGGCTTTAACAGGGTGAAATGGAGGAATAATCTGTGATCAGTAAGCATAGAATCTCAGGCAAAGCAGATAAAACCCAGATTTATCTATTTAAAAGAAGCTCTGTGATTGCAGAGCCATGAGAGGTTAATGAATTTTTATTTTTTAAAAGCGAGAAACAACTACATGGATCTGTTGATAGTCTCTTGCCGTGGGGAGAGAAGGGGATATAATATTGACAGAACAGCTGGCATTTTCTTTGGCCTTTTATACGAAAGGTCTGTTTCATGTTATCTCAACACACAGCTCCTTATCTTAAAGCTTAGATTACAGTGGTCAGGGTGGCGGTTTGAAGATTCGATGTTGTGTGAAGGTATAAAATTGACTCTGCTGTCCCGGTGAGCCGGTTTGCCAAATGCAGGTCCACGTTCAGAGAGCTTCCCAGACAAAACAACTATTAAAAGAAAGTGCTGAATATAATTTGATCAAATGCGTGCCCATGGTAGGTGTCCTGTGTGAGAGGAGAAATGTTTTTATTTGTGATGCTTAAAGGAAGGCTGAATAGCTTTATGCCTTAAAAAGAAAAAAGGAATCCTGCTTGCTTTTACTTTAAAGACTATAACCCTTGAGTTCCTGTCTCAGCTGCAGGGCTGCAGCAGGAGCTGACAGTCCTCATTTCAAATGGAACCGTTGGAAGCTGCACAAGGAAGAATTTTCCCTTGCAAAGTTTAGCAGAGATTTGAGCTGCACATAATTGATAAAACAAAATCCTGGAGAATCCCTTCTCAGTTTTTCTACATTCAGTCTCTTCTAAAATCATAGTCCTCAGAATTTACCAAAGCTCCATGGAACTAGCCAGCAAAGATAAGCCATTTCTAATGCGAAAGGATCTGGCTTTTATGATCCTTCCTGGTCGTCTTTAGGTATGAGGAAAGAAGATTAAGTAGATGAGTTTTTGCCTCCTTTGCTGGTAATCTCTACAAGGGCATAAATAGTGAGCAATCATTGCTAACAAGTCTGAAAGCAAGCTAAGGGGAAATCAAGGACAATAATTTCATTTTGGGTTATGAATGGTGAGAGTGAAAGAGAGAAAATCTAGTGAAGGTGGCTGTCAGCCAGCTCTTGCCTTTCTAAACAGTAGAGAATGATCTTAACCTGAAATGAAAATATTCATCAGTTTCTAACTCCATGATTCTAACATTGTAGGGGAGGTGGAAATAACAGTACCAGCAATGCTATCTCTTTGACAGCACTGTTTTGAGCTATGCCAGTGGTGCTGCTGGGCAGTGAAAAGACTGCGGAAAATCCTCTTGAGAATGTGCTGCCCAGTGTCCACAGGGACAGTTCCTGTGAAGAAGGTGTTTCTGCAACACATTTCTAGTACTCTTTGCATGAGCACTCAAGAAGAGGCTGACAAAGCAATCTGCCTTCTTCCTTCTCTTTTTTTAATCACCTGTTTCTCTTCATTTGTCCATGTTCTGTTTTCCTAGACTCATGGTATCCTCTCCTCCCAGCATCTGACTCTCAACCTTATTTTTCCCTTTTGCCTTTTTTTAGAGGGACCTGAGGTAGAGGAGGAAATATTGAGCATTTTAATGAAGCAGCTGAAATTTCTGCAAACACTTCTGGAA
This sequence comes from Streptopelia decaocto, assembly GCF_964273445.1. Classification (NCBI taxonomy): domain Eukaryota; kingdom Metazoa; phylum Chordata; class Aves; order Columbiformes; family Columbidae; genus Streptopelia; species Streptopelia decaocto. Next base: position 50,186,494 of record NC_138659.1, read on the forward strand.
GTTAAAAATTTCTTAGCTAAAAAAGCAGAGTTGCATGAGGATTTAGCCCTGTATTGTAGTGACGCCAAGGACACCATGCCACCTTAGTAGAGGATTTAGGTCCTAAAGAAGCAACATAAAGAGGGTATAGTCAAGGTGTAGTGGCTTCCCCTGAGTTCTTCCTCGCTCCTAGAATTTTACCCCCCTTGAGAGAGTTTTTGTCTTTCACTGGGTGGCATCAAGGGCTTGTAGTGACGGCTGAGTAGATCTCTGCAGATCCATTAGTAGAGATTTTATAGATTTTTAATGCGTTGCAACAAAAGGCACAATTTTAAACTGTTTTCTCCTAATATTGACTTAGAAGTAAGTATTTATTATCATTTGAGATTATAAAAAAGTCTTTTTAAAGTGATGGGTGTGGAGCAACAGACTGGAGCTTAGACCTTTTTTGCATTGTGGCCAGAAATGTGCATTGGAATGTAGATGTCTGTCAATTAGACCTGCAGCATGGCTGCCCCAATTAAGTACTAAAGGCCTTCAAGAATTCAGGTCATGGGTTGCAGAGATGTTCTCCAGTAGACTGTGACAAGTGTGAAGCAGGTCTGGCCTTGATGTGGTTTATGAGTTCTGATGGCCAACGCAAGGAATCTCTTGGACACCCCGTCTGTTGGTTCCTGGGGAGAGCCTTGCTGAGCTTCTGGCAGGGGGTTTGGCTGGGGAAGGGGCATTTCTGGCCAGCTGCTGGGCTGGGCTGTGGCTTGGAAGGACTTTTGAAATGGAAGATAGTTAGAAAATATAAACCAGAAATACTTGGAGGGGCAGTTTTCTAGGGGAGAAAAACTGGCTTTTCAGAGATGGAGGACAGCTAAAGTGCTAGCTTTCTGTCCCATATTGTGTGAGCAACTAAATGTCTTAAATATGGATACAAAAATCTGTTTGCATCTGACTAACTACTTTGTATCTTAATGAATAGCCTACTCCACATTTATTTCTTGATTGCCTTTCGTTTAAGAATCTCAGAACACATTATGGATATCAATGAAATGCCACTTAAGTCACCTGTAAGATATTATTAGCACTATCATATTCATCACACTATATAAAAGAGAAACAGAGTGCAGAGGTGTCAGAGCAGAGAGAAGTGCCATCTTCCCAGCCTGTTTCAACATCCGTGTTGTTACAGTTCACAGACCTCTGAATCTGTGTGCCAGGGATGCATAATTTGTTGAAACAAATTTCCAAATATTTTACTTGCACCTTAGTCTCTTTTATCCTGTGCAGGGGAAAGACATTCCTTCAAACCTGTGCTGGGCCACCTTATGGATGTGGTTGTGAAAAGGACACAGCATCAGCAGAGGGATGGCACATGATTAGCAATAAATCTGCCAGGAAAGCAGGACTCCATGGGGCTCCATAGTCTCAGAATTTCTGGGGTCCCCACGGTTCCTCCCCGGACACAAAGGATTGCTGCCTGCTGGAGCAGGGCTTTTTGGGATTTATCATCAGACAGATGTGTCGTCATGGTAACCCCAGCCAGGCTTTAAATCTCCCTCTGTGCAGAGGAATTCTAAGCCTCTTAACCGCTGCCTTTCCTCCCTCTACCTTCCTACCCGAGCTTGAGGAACGAGGAACTGGATGTGCCTGTCAGGGCAGAAGAGAGAACTGGTGAGGCTTGGGACAGCTCTGGAGACAAAAAAAAAAAAAAAAAAGGTGGTACTTTCTGTCTAAGGTGCTGTGTTCGTGGTGCTGATGCCAAATTTTATACAGTATCGTCATCCAGCTAGGCAGACAGGTGCCTCTCTGTAGAGGGATGCACAGCTCTCAGTCTGTGCTCCTTGATGCGTGGGATGAGTCCCTGTGTCTTACAGGGTTATGACCTCCCATTGCCTATTCTGGATCTTGTGTAGCAAAGGAGGCTTCAGCCATCAGTGCTGCTGACATAGCACCTTCTAAAACCACTGCCTATGTTTGTGATGAGTTCTGGAGATGTCATGTGCCATACATTCCTCAAAATATTGCTCTCGGGTGGGGACTGCGGTAAGGTTGTGGTAGGTATGTGGCCATGGAGGAGCTGGGATCTTTGAAATTTGTCCCAGGCAGTATTTGATGTCATGGCTGGGTGGATGTGGGGAGGGGGAACTGTTAGGCATGTCTCTGGGGAAAAGTCTGAAAGCTCAGTTACTTTGGAAAGAGTATTGAGCACTGCAGAAATGATCTGTCTCCTGTTCTCACCTTGCCATGTGTGAAGGGCCATGGGCTGCCTGCCTAGGGAATATAATAAAACCGGGCAACTTCTTTGCTCTAAGATATATTTGCAGTAGATGGGTGATTGAAGTAAATTACGGAAGTCATCATTATTAAATTAATGTAATGATCAGTGTTTGGTCAACACTGTTTTGAAATATTAGTGACAGCAGTGATTTGTCAGGATATCCTTTAGAGGTAGGTGTCAAGGCTGGCCCCACCACTGAATGAGAGTCTGCGTTTGTGAATGGACTTTCACCACCTACGGAGTAGTGTTCACAAACAACGCCTATAGAGTGAGAGCTATCTGAAGGCAGCGCTGTAGTGTCTTTTGTGCTTCTTGAGGCTGGGGAAGGGCAGCTGATACAGGAAGATTTGCCGGTCTTCCCTGCACAGTTTGAAAAGCCTGTGTGCTTTCCCCAGTATTATGTGCCGAGTGGCTTGTGTATTTGCAGCTAGCCCAAGTCTGCTGTTGAGAGATCATCACCTTCACCTTGGTGCAACCACTGATCCATTGCTTTCTGAGAAAGGCTGTTAAAATCTAAATAACTGCCTGGGCAAGGACCATCTCTGTCACCTGCCAACAGCCCTTCTGCCAGGTCTCTGTTTGGCTGAGAACTTCCCCCATAGGGAGCTGCACCAGTGACACTCCCTAAAGCACACAGGTAGCAACAGAGCATGTATCTCAGGGCTTCTCTCTTTTTATTGTTTTCCAGCAGAATAAATTTGACTGGAATTAGTTTGTATGTTACTTGTTTGTGACATGCTGAGCCCCTGGGCTTTTTTTTTCCCCACTGTCTAGGCTGTCTTACTGTGTACGCTGCTGGACCTTGGGGTTTGCAGCACAAGGCTCCTTTCCTTTGGCTATAGCAATTACTTCGGACATTTAAAGCAGACACAAGTGAGCAAGAGAGAACATGTGGGAGATGTCATGACAGTAAATGTCAGCTCCCCCAAGGTTTCTTTCCAGAAACCAGGAAACTTTCCTGCTACAAAAGGATTTTGGTGCTTTCAAGGAACACAGCCTGGGTTACCCCCCAGACCATGGCAGGGCTACTTGCATGGGTAGTCCTGCGAATCCACCTTTCCTCTCTAAATAAAAGCCCCCTCCCTTTGGATCACTTAGTTACTGTTCATGATATTATTGATTGTTTTTCCTTCAACTGTGCACCATGTGCTTCCCTGACTTCCTTTTCATTAACGTGTAGGCTCAGAGAAAGGGCAGAGGCTCAAAAGCAAAGTCCTAACCAACATGGGAGATAGAGCATTGAGGTTGAGCCTGGAAAGAGTAGGGGATCTGTTGCTTGGAAGTGAGATTTATTGTCCCTTCACTGTAGCACAGACACTCTGGGTCCTTCATATTGAAGTGGAGAACATCATCTGACTGTGCTTTTAAAGTGGCATCATTTAATACAGTGAGACTACTTCAAGTAAAGACTCTGTATGTGGAGCACTTGGCCACTCTGCTTCACTCCACAAGCAACAATGACTTAGCCCCATCCCTGTGATACCTCTTCAAACTGAACCGGGCACCACTAGAGCACAGAGAAACATTACACAGCAACTGAATCTGAATCATTTATTTTTCCTTTCATTCAAACAGGCTTTACTGAGCACGCAGAATAAGCTGAGAACTTTAGTCCCAAATTTCACCTTCAACCTGGGCTTCTCAGGGAAATTCTACCACACAGGTAAGCTCCTGGCATGCCTTCATTTCAGCAGCTATGTATGGCCTCCACATTCCTGTGTGTGTGTAACATGTTAGAGTGGCCATGATCCTGTGTTGGAACAACTCAGCATTGCAGGGGATTAGCCACTGCTTTGAAGCATAGAGCCCCTCTTGCACTCTTTGTTTCTGCACTGCCTTTTCTGCTCTCCGTAGGTACCAATGAGGAAGATGAAGGGGATGACATGCTACTCAAACACAGGAAGGAGTTCTGGTGGTTCCCTCACATGTGGAGTCACATGCAGCCTCATCTTTTCCACAATGTCACTGTGCTGGCTGAGCAGATGAAGCTAAACAAACAGTTTGCTGTGGTAAGGGGCATTGCAGTTTATTTACTTTACAATACTAATCCTTAAACATTCTTCTCCTGGAATAGCTGTTCAGACCCCGCTGAACTCAAATACTAGTCTAATAACTCAGCTGCGTTTAAGAAAGGCAGTTCTGAAAGTTTAAATTGGTGCATGGCACCTGCTGTCTTCAGGCAAGAAACAGCATTCGCGTGCCTGCCTGTGCAGTGGGAAGCATTTCCTGGCACCTGCATGGCCCCAGGCAGCTCTGCTACATTCCACGGTGTAAATCCCAAGGCTCTTGTTTGCTGAGGTGTGAACTTGTAGCATTACCATCCAAATCCAATGAATTTACAAACTCTGGCAGTGAGAAAGCATTTCCTTTTCCATCCTTATTCTCTGTGGTTTTGTAAGGGAGTCACCTGGTTGGTAGTAAAAAATGCTCTGTGTGCTAACAGCCGTACTTCTGGCCTCCCCAGACAATGCTGAAGGAAGTCACTTATCTAGGAAGTCCGGGGGAAATTCTCTGGGTTTTGGCAGAGTGGGGGGAAGCCTTGAACATCCTGCCTTGCTGGAACAATGTCTGTTTGATGCTTACAGCCCAGAGTTGAATATAGCATACATGTTTCTCTGAAAAGAAATGTCCTCTTCACCTCTCATTTGGTTCTTTTGATGGTAATCCCCTTGGGAATAGGAGGCTTCTGTCTTGTGTTCCCATGACACACACAGATTAGGAATGATCTTGAATTCAGGGCACAGTTGCAGCATTATGGAAACAATTTAGGCTCCTTCTTTTTCTGGTTAAATAACAGTGCAGTCTTTTGCAAAGAGAGACAAAGCACAGAACGCAATTATGCATATTTAACATAAAACAGGCTAGCAGTGGGAAGGAGAAGGTTGTTGCTTTATTTAGGGGCTCTGGTTTTATTGTACACCACCAGGGTAGAGTTGTCATCGTTCATATTGTTACCAGAACCACATAGTGGAATTAAAAAACATGAAATTCAGATATTTCCTGTCATTTTAATATAGCTCCAGGCCCCATATCTTCACCCTCAACAGTCTCTTGCTTCATGTCTGCTTTTCTTTTAATTGCTAGAGACAAGACATATCCCAGTCATCATCTTCCTGTCCTTCCATATCAATTAAGGAAATTTTGTTTTCCTCCTCCAGTGACTCAGATCTGTGCAGTGTGGGAGCGAGATATGTTACTTAACAGTATTGATTAGTTTGGAACGTGCCCTGCACCTTGTGAATTAGTCTGATTTGTCACACCTGCAAGATACAAGACCATTCCTACAGCAGCTGCTACCAGTGCTGAACGTCCTTGTTGATATCGAATCACCCTTATATTTCTATAGATGCATAAAACATGAAGTACAAGCAGTATTTCAGGTTTCCCAATCCAGAGAATGTTCATGTTACTCTGTCTCCTTGCTCCAACTTGGAATCCATTGCTAAATATGATCCTTATTAGGGATATTAATTGAATATTGTTATGATCAAGGTGTGTGTTCTGCTTCCAGGAGCACGGGATTCCCACAGACTTGGGCTATGCTGTAGCCCCCCATCATTCTGGAGTTTATCCTGTCCACACACAGCTCTATGAGGCATGGAAATCTGTTTGGAGCATCCAAGTAACGAGCACAGAGGAATACCCACACCTGCGGCCCGCCCGATACCGGCGTGGATTCATCCATAATGGAATCATGGTGAGCACAGCTGTGTGGGTGGACCCCACTTTCCTACCCAAGGGAGAGTCTCCTAGTGACCTGCATCTGAGACATTGATCTTAATATCATCAGTATTTCCAAAATCATAAAGTCAAACAAAGAGAAAAAAACTTGGCTGAAGGCAGTTTCTGTGTTTCTTAGTGCAATTCAGAGGTCAGTACTGAAGGGAGGAGAGCAAAACCAAGCACAAGACCAAACTGAAATCCCACTGACTTGTTTGCACTGTGATGAGTAAACGGTTGGGAGGAATATCAAGAGTCCTCTGAACTTAGGTTGCTTGTGTCCCTTACTCTTTATATTGATCCGCAGAGTGCTGTTTGACACATTCATGTGTAGATTGTGCTGCATCTACCTCTTATCTAACTTTGCTTTTCTCTGATATTGCCAGGTTTTGCCTCGACAGACCTGTGGTCTTTTTACTCACACCATCTTCTATAATGAATATCCTGGTGGCTCAAAGGAGTTGGACAAGAGCATTCGTGGTGGTGAACTCTTCCTAACGGTGCTCCTGAACCCAGTAAGCTCATGTGAAAAGGGGATCAGTGCATGGGTGTCTCAGCTTGTGTACCTGATATGGGAAAGGACTAGATCCTATGAAAGATTCAGTATAGTCACCCATCATGATGTGGGCATCTCCAGTGGGCTGCTAAGGAAAGGTAAAACAAAAGGCCAAGGAAGAACTCACTAATTAAAGATGCCTTGCTTTACACGCTGCTAAGGAAACATCAATATTGAGTGTTGACAAGCGCAACAGTCCACAGAAAGAAACAAGCCAGGGTGATGTGCCGAGCATGGCTCAGCAGAGAGTGGGTGTTACCTGGGCTGCCACATCTTCAAGAATCTTAAGTGAAATGTGCCTTAGCTCCTTCTGTTCTGTGCACATCTGCTGTCTGTTGGTTTCTCCCTTGGCTCACTGACGAGTTTTGTTCAGAGTCATTGCTTTCTCTGGGCTTTTGTTACAGGGCGTTTTCCCCTTTCTTTCAATATGTATTCACTTGAAACAATTTCTGCATGCTTTTTTTTTTGTGATGTAGCTGTCACTTTAAGGCATTTTTGGGAGATCCGGATCTGGTAACAAGTGTTCCTCTTCCCCTTTCAATACTTCTCAGTTTCATCAAGCCACCAAGCTGATGTAGTACCTTCAACACCCTGCAGTCCCTTCCCAGTTTTTAGCCATAGATGTCAAATCACATGAGTTTCTTGCTTCCTGTTGAAGCTGAGAAGACGTACTAGGTGGCAAGAGACACACACACAAAAAGGATCATTTTTATACAGTCCTGAATGGATAGAATTAGGAGATGAAGCTTTGTAGCCCTGTTTAACCGCAGATCATGCTTCCTCACATTCCTGCTTGTTGGCTGTAGCAGAAGATGTGCCGTTTCTTTTGATTGTACAGTAACTTTCTCAATTCCCCATCTGAAGCTATTTCTTACTAAAGCCAGTTTGGCACCTCTTGTACTCCCTTTCTCTGAATGGGCATTGCCCTGCCAGGTTTAGATAGTGATTTTAGAATATCTACTTCTGTAGCGAATCCTGAATATAATGATGTTTAATCTCTTCTTGTCTCATGACTTACAAATTTTTACCTTCTTACTTCTTGATATGTCTTTTCCACCAGTGCCTGAGTATGTGCAAGAAACTATGCCAGCAGGTCTGAGAAAGTAAGTTGTTTCTGGCTAGATTCCTAGGTGGGAGCTCTGCAGTATTCGTCCCAGTCATTGAATACTTGTCTGTGGGATTAGCCATGTAGCATCAGTGGCTGTTCACCATGATGGTTTCTTTCATTCCCTCCTTTTGGATCTTGCCTGCAGAGTTGTATATGCAGCTTTAGCCACTTCTAGATGGGGTTTTAGAGGCTCAGTGAATCAGAAAATAAAGCTTTTTCCTTCAATGAGCTAAATTTTTTCTTGTCTGTTGCTTTTCATAGTGTTTAGTGTCTCTCTACTTCTAGAAGTAGAACTGTGATAGTGAAAACACCCTCACAATGTGCTCTGGGTCCATCACACAAACAGGCTGTAGTTTACAAACAGGCCCTGTGTTTCTGAAGGTTAGCCTGTGACCAGCCTTGGCTTAGTGTATGATCTGCAGAAGGTGTGGGTCTGTAACAGCCCTAACTAAAAAGCGTGGGGGTTCATTCTTCCAAGTCTGGAAACCAGCCTTCTGTCCCCAAGTTCTGGAAGCCTTCTTCTGTCCCTGTCACCTGCGGCAGAATTGTTATCTCTACACACAACAAGCAAATCTACCTGCTTAATAAAAGGCTGTAGTGAGAAGGCTATTTTTTGCATTATGTGTGGAGTGATTGGTCAGATGGAAAGAAACCGCTTTCTTTTCAGTGAGCATTGCTTTTCTGGGCTTCTGTTCCCATATGTTGGGTGAAATGCACCTTGTCCCACTTTCTAATTGTCAGAAATATGCCTGCAGAAATAGGCACTGTGAGACTCAGGGGCTCTTGGAAAACCAGTTGTTAGACTGTAATCCAGAGATCATTGCTGGTCTAGGAGGCTGTGCCAAGGAATTTGTAGAAACAGTTTTTAGAGCCACCCATTATAATTTTCTGATAAGCATGTGACAGTTGAAGCAGCTGGCAGTGATCTGTGATCCCAAAACTTTAGAGCACTGTGCTCTAAGCTCCTCTTTGTTGCTCATGTTTGCAGAGTGGCTCAGACTCTTGGATTCCTCCTCTTGCTGATAGAGCCATCTCACAGACCTGATAGAAAGCTGGCCAGCCCCACAGCCCCAGCAGTGATCCATAGCAGACTTGGACCAGGCTCTTTCTGTCCTTTTTGGCGCTTCCAGCTCCCTTTGAGTGGATACACACATGCAAGAGTCTCCAAGCCTGTACGCATATGATTAACTCCACAGTGCAAACAGAAGATGTTTGATCTGTCTTGTGAACAAGGTCTGATGTCAGGAAGAATAGCTGTTGATGTTCAGCAGATAGGCTGTCGTGTGCCCAGTCACTGTTTCCCAGGAGCAAAGGGCGTCTTTGTGATCACTTCTCACAAATGCTTCTGCTTACACTGCCCAGGCAGGTTTCTGCTGTGCCCGCAGCTGCCTGTTAAGTATTGTAAAGATGCTCATGCCCTCCTGTCTTCTGTATTCTAGGCGCTCTGTGACCTTTCATCTTTCCTAAGTGTGAAGAAAGGGAACCATGGCATGCTGAGAGTGGAAGGGAGGGGGAGAGGAGGGAGGTGTTATACCAAGCCAGTCCCCAGGGTCACTGGGTGTGGATGGGAGGGAGGGAGAGATGGGACTTGGGTGTAGCTGATGTCAGAAGTAGTACTCAGAGCTGTTTTGGCAGCAGTAGCTGTGACAAGGCAGAGCAAGCTGCCAGGCCTTGTTAAACAGCGCATGTATGGTACAGGACATGACTGCATGCTCAGTAGTACAGGGAAGTGGCTCTTTGGTTGAGTTTGTCTTGTTGTCTCCCAAATCCAGTTGCTTGGGACAGTTTGCAGGTGACAGCATTACCAGTGTGAGCCATTTCACTGAACGTAGTCGGTCCTGAGATGCAGTTGCTAACCTGGATCACATGCAGGCTTTTTTTATTCTGGAAGTATTGAAGGGGCCCCGGGTGGTGACCTGTGCCCTCCTTGCTGCAGCACTGGGTTTGTGCCAGTGAGCCAGACACTTCATGCGGCAAACCTTTCCTCTCAGTGTTTCACTAGCAAGTCAAAGGGATGAGCCAGCCTTTGTTGTTACACCGCTTCCTGGTGTCTCCCAGAAATGAGCAAAATACATGATGAGACGCAATCTTTTGCCACCTTGTGTGCTCTGTGTCGTGGCCCTGCAACTACACACATCTTTCTGTCCTTTGCTCTGTGTTGTGTTTAGCACATCCTTTTTACAGAATAGCACCAAGCACCTGCTGCTCTTTGAAGTGTAGGTGCCAGAGCCTGTCTGTCAGGGCCTCTTTGTCAGCTCACTAGAAAACCAGAAGAGAAAAAATCACAAGCAGACAAGTCTTAAACTCTGCTTGCTTTCCATGTGCCCCAGAGTCCTATCACTGATTTCTGTTGCCTACCCAAAGATCCTGGGGTGCGAGCACCTTATGGACAGGATTAAATTAATTTCACAGTGCCTTGGGGATGGCTCAGGCACAAAGCGCTACTATCTATCAGTACCTGAGACCAGTCCATGGTGACACTGGGCAGAAAACTGAAATTCAGACCTCCTGAGTGCCAGCAATGTCTTCATCCCAAGACCATCTGTCTCCTGCTTCCTCCTTTTGCTCTTCCCCTACTGTGAGTGGGAAAGCCATTCGTGCCTCCTGCCAGGGAAACCTGTTGTTGCCCACTGACCTTACCTGGCATCAGCAGGATTCAGCCCTGAACTGTGCAGCAGTGGGTGTCCCTGCTGTGACTGAGGTCTCTTCCCCTCTCTGCTCTAGCAGACACTGGGCTAAGTCATCCATGTAGTCATTCTTCCATTTTCCTTAGTGTTCTGCTTTTGTTTCACCAACATCTAGCCATGGTGTGGTTTGTGTCTGGCAGAGTGCTCTTGTGTTACAGGCACTGGGATGCCCAATTCCATGGCACCTGTCAAAGCTGCACACCAGAGTAAAGCTGACAGCCGTCTATTTGCACTCTTTTCCAAAATTTAAAATACTGAAAAACAGACAGGAGGGAAATATATCTGTTTGAGAGAAGAATTGGCTTGGCATGGCAGGGACAGCACACCGGCTCCTGAGCACCCGTGAGTGCTCAGTGCCACTTTGCCCAAGGGGTCACATCCTCAGGCTTGGCAGGACATTTTTCAGGGGCTGCCTATGCTGAAGGCTCTGGCAAGCTAAAACCTTATCAGCTGGTGTCTGTTCCTAGGACAACGTCCTAGCGCAATGTCTCTTTGAAGTCCACGTTCAGGTCCCTATGTACACTTGTTTGTATTTTGAAGTGTGAATTGCCACTTGTTCCTTTACACTTGATATGTCAACTCCAAAGTGAATGAAAGCTGCAGGCTGTGGGCCTAGAAATAACTCCAGTGAACTGCCCCTTGTGCTGCTGTGCCCTGGCCTGCAGCGAGCTGCCCCTTGGCCTGGCCTGCACCTCTGCTGTAGCAGGGACTGCAGCTGGAGAGGTCACCCTGCTTGTGCCTTAGAGAGAGGAAAGGAAGCTCCCATTCTCCCATGAAAGAGGCTTTGCAAGGTTTTGCCTAGGAGAGAGTCACCGATTAACCCTTGTTCACCTGAATGTCCCAGAGCCACTTGAATAGAATTTTTAACCTGCTCTGGACTCGCATCTGGGGCTCAGTTAGTAACCCTGGGGAGCGGTGTGTGGGTGATGAGAGGTATGTGTCCTTCCTCTCTGGAGTTCCTCCTGTCTTGCAAGCACTACATTTCTTTCATTTTTCATCACAGCAGTGCTGTATACTGGCAGATGGACATTCATCAACCCAGACAGCCTGGGCAGTCTGAGCTGTGAACAGCCTCTTGCTGACAGTGGAGTCAAGCTAGGAGGAAACAGTACTGTTACCTGTTTACCAGTATCCCATGTCTTTCCTATTTTCAGATCAGCATCTTCATGACCCACCTGTCCAACTATGGGAATGACCGTTTGGGACTGTACACTTTTGAGAGCCTGGTCAAGTTTGTGCAGTGCTGGACCAACCTTCGCCTGCAAACACTGCCCCCTGTCCAACTTGCAAAAAAGTACTTTGAAATCTTTCCCCAGGAAAAGAATCCCTTGTGGCAGGTGAGCAGGAAGCTTTAACCACTCCTGGTGGTTTTCCAAGAGGTATGTCCCACATTTAAAGTGTGGCAAGACTGCTGATCCAGAGCACAGAGGGGAAATGCATAAAGCTTTTCGGTTTAACCTTTGTGGCTTGAGGCTGCAGGTGGCAAATTGCAAGGTAGAAGGGATGGAGAGTAGGAGGAGTAGGACACAGTCACGGTGTGAGCATAGGGACAGGGATGGCTGTCACAAGTGACTCAGGAGCAGGCTTGCAGGCATTAGGGTTGTTAAAGGGCTTATATTAGAGCAAGCTGCTGTGAGATATTAAATGTGCAGGGAAGACCCTGTTTGGTGCTGGAGGAGCTTGCAGGCATGTTAATGTGATTAATCTTAAAGTAATTTCACACTGCAGAATTCATGTTTATTAAATAAAAACATGCTTATTCCATTTTATCCTGGTGCAGCAGCTCTCTGCATGGTAATGAGCAGATGAAATTAACTGAAGGTGATAGAGTTGTCAGTCTGCCAGAAGTTCACAGATCCTGAGCTGTGCTATCATGGTGGGCCAGCCCAGCATGGCTACATGGGGCAGGGCCTGTGGTTAACACTCTCAGAGGGACTTTGGCTTCTGTGTCACTTTAGAGCTTTTGAAAATGTTCCCTCATGTTTTCACATAACTCTTCTTGATGCCTGGCAGCACAGCAGTGTGGCTGTGAAGTGTTCTTCATATGCTAATAGCATTTTCCTGAGAGGACTGGCCTTCCAGCTTTTCCTTCCCTTTCTATTAGCTCCTGTGGTAATGCTTAATCCCATCACTTCTGCTGCAGAATCCCTGTGATGATAAGAGGCACAAGGATATCTGGTCCAAAGAGAAAACATGCGATCGGCTCCCCAAGTTCCTCATTGTGGGACCTCAGAAAACTGGTAATGTAAATACTTTATCTAAAGATAGATTGTAGCTTCCATCTCATTCCTCCAGAGAGGAGAGCTGGCAAGGTCTATGTTGCAGGTCTGTCTGTATGGCTGCCCTTTGTGCAAGCTGCCAAATGGCCACAGAGGACTTTTCAGAGAATCTCACATTTGTTCTAACCTAAATCTGGCAAGTCCATCAGTACTTTGTGGCCTGGCACTTTGCTTGGCTCTGTTCCGATTTGCAGGGAAAAGCCCTACCTGCAGGGTTGTGTTTTGGCTTTTCCACATAAGCTCAGAGAAACCGTGGCCTTTCTTAGTGTGTCACAAACAGAAGCTGTCAGCAGGACTAAACGCACAGGCTGAGCAGAGGTTATGACGAATGCCCCCTAGTGCTGTTGTTCTGATGGATCTGTGTACCCACTGCATGCTGCATGTCGCTGTCAGCGGGAAACAGAGATCCTCTTTTGTCTGACCTCTGTCACCACCTCTTCTTAACTGCTGTGGCACTGTGGTTGGCAGCAACATGGCTGCATGTACTGTCCTGAGGAGTCCTTTCTAGGCCAAAGAGAGCAAGATCTCTTCAGTCAAAGCCAGGTCTTCAAACTTTGGCTCTCTCTATAGTGCAGTGAAACAGCAGCTGCCAACCATGCACAGTAAACAGTGACCCTGGCCTTGGGAGGAAGCTTTTCCCAGCCAAGCTGCTGTCTCCTGCCTGTGTCCCTGTGGAGCTCTGTTGGTGTGTGTGCAGCATGGGCCCTCCTGTATCATGACAGAAGCTGCATGCAGTGGCACAATAAGAAAACCCTTCTCTCAGCTGATTTATTGGCCTGCTGGAGCCTACAGCTGCATGCTGAGCAGGATCATTAGGTTTGGCTGGGTAAAGGGAATAGCCAGGCCAAGGCACCTCTAGCTGAATTCTTACCCGAGGACACTGATGTTGTCTCAGCATATCTCCTTCCTACACACGTGATACTGTCCTGCAGTGCCCAGGCCACCTCCTGTTTGGCCGGTGTGGGTTCTGCCACATGAGAGTGTGGCTGTGCCCCCAAGGAAAAAAGTCACGGGTGTAGCCTAGCCATGGTAAGAACACAAGATAGCCAGCATGAGTGACAGCTGTCATGTTAAGGAGGTGACTTAAATCAGCTGCACAAGCTGAGACATGGGATTGAACTGCCAAGTCAAGTTCAGTCGCAAAGTGCTTGGTGTCACTGCTCTTGTAACCTGCATGAGTTAAGGGGTGGGTTAGCCAGTGATAGCAGGTGTGTGCCCACTTGGAGACTGTTTTTTGCAGTGTAGCCTTTTGTTCAGCCAAGCATTATGTGTGACCCAGGTCCCGTTAACTGGTTCCTGTTGCAGGTACAACAGCTGTGCACTTCTTCTTGACCATGCATCCAGCTGTCACCAGTAACTTCCCAAGTCCATCCACCTTCGAGGAGATCCAGTTTTTTAATGGACCCAACTATCATAAAGGAATTGATTGGTAAGAATCCTGTCAAGAATCCTGTGTTCTTGTGATAAAGGTGCACCCAAGTTGTCTTCTTCTCAGTCTGTGTGTCCACTTCAGCCACTTTAGTAGCTTCTCTATTTCTAAAGAGCTGTTTTCATTGCTATGGCTCAGTGCACATTCTGTTTTCCTGCTAACCCAACTGCTTAGTCCCAGGAGCAGGACAGGTAGTTTTTTTATATTAGTGACTGTCACCAGGAGGTTTCTGGGCATTATTTAGCTTTTAAAATTCAGTCTTTGTTGAAGGCACTGCTGTCATGAGGTTTCTTCTCCTTTGACATGCAAAACAGACAACAGTGTTCTCATTAAAAATTTTTCATTATTTCCAACTTAAGACCCATAGGACAGAAGGGACAACCTCCATACAGTTATTCTGGGCCCTTTAGACTTAAAGAGATCACACTGCATTCCTTGTGCTGTTTCTTTGGCCACCTCCATACCCTGTTCCTTACCTGTAGAATATGCAATTTTGATAGCGTGTTTCCACTCAGGGAAATAACAGTGTCACTATGGCACTATTATGCCACTGTGTTTCCAGGCAGAGAAATTTTGAAGTTGTTTCTTGTTGGAAGTGTGCACTTGGAGCCCACCATGGCACTGTGCTCCCTCACGTGTGGCTCTGAGGGATGGCTGTGTAGCAGTCAGGCATTCTGCTGTGGGGTTGCTTTGTCTGTGACCTGTGAGAAATTTTGTCTGACTTCTCTAATCATTTAGAGAACTCTTGAAAATATGTTTTAAGTGAGCGAAGGACTACAGAGCAGTTGTACTGCCTGATAAGACAGGCTCAGAAAGCACAGACTGTTATGTTTATCCCGTGGAAAAGTCATCCAGCTTGAGTGTAGCATCATGCGCAAGAGGAGAAGCTTCATGTTTGGGGTGGAATTTGAGTTTGTTGTACAGCTTAAATTTCAGCAGAGACCAGTCTTCCAGTGCTTTACAGTGTCCTGTTCCTCCATTACCCTCTATTCTACCATTAGCCAAATGTCTTACAGTTTATGTATTACTAATTTTACAAGCTCATGTGAGGCAGACCAGGGCTGAGTTCTTTACTCTGTGTCTGAACAGTGAACTAAGGTACAAAGAGAGAAATTATTTAGATGGGTCTAACCCAAGCAGTCAGTGGCAGGCCAGGCAGCTGATTCTGACCTTATTCTTGGGACAAAACCTCTTTTCTTAGGGAGCCTGCAGCTCGTACTCTACCCTCAGCCTTATCATTCCACTGCCCCAGGACTTGGGGAACACACTCTCAGCAAAATACTTTCTCACCCTTTTATCATTTCCATCTATCTGTGCTGTGTTCCACCACCCCTTTCCAAGTCCTGCCTCTGCCAGCTCTGCGCCTGTTTGCCCATTCATTGTGTTGCTGGCAGGTGCAGTTGTTCTGTGAACTGTGTCTGTTGAAGAGCTGCAAGCACATAATTGTGTCATGTGCCAGTTCTTTGTCGGGCCGTGCTGCTCACCAGCGTCCTGTCTGTTCGACAGGTACATGGAATTCTTTCCCATCCCCTCCAATGCCAGCACAGACTTCATGTTTGAGAAGAGTGCCAATTACTTTGACACAGAGGTGGTACCGAAACGTGGTGCAGCCCTGTTGCCTCGAGCCAAAATCATTACTGTTCTGATCAACCCTGCTGACCGAGCCTATTCGTGGTACCAGGTAACTTCCCTGCACTGCTCCCTGGGCAAAGGCCAGTTATGCCAGTGGGGTGAGGTGGAAAGCCTGAGGCAGAAAGCCCATTTCCACAGAGGGGCCAGGAAAACAACGATGCAGGCTTACTGCAGAGTGTGGACAGAGTTACAGAGAAAGGTATTGGTGGGGGGTTGTGCCAAGTCAGTGGGGTCTGCTCAGAGATGTGTAAGGTGGAACTTTGTGTTCCAGCTCCTAAATTTGGCTTATTTTTTTCAGCACCAGCGTGCTCACAATGACCCTGTGGCACTCAATTACACTTTCTACCAAGTGATCTCTGCGAAGTCCCAGGCCCCTCAGGAACTGCGGAACCTGCAAAGCCGATGCTTGCTCCCTGGCTGGTACTCAACTCACCTGGAGCGCTGGCTCACATACTACCCCTCGGGGCAGGTAGGAGCTTTGGCAGTAGAGGCTTTCTTGGAGCCCCTTGTACATTTAGTGGAGAGGAGAACAAACTGTAAAGTGTGCACATGCTCTCCACAACCCCCTTCCCCTGTTTTCATTTCACTTTCTGTCTTGTCTTATCGAAGAGACACCACTTGCTTCTGATAAGAAATCAGGCTTCAGTACTCCAACTTTGCACTTTATTGTATTTGTAAAAGTAAATGAGTGCAAGAGGATACTGTGATCTCCCAGAGGGCTCCACACCACTGAGAAGGTCAGCAGGAATACCAGTGTTAGCATTCCGTTCCTTTCGTCTGGGCAGCCTACAGCCCAGGGACCCTCTTCAGGCCCAGCAGGTGTTCAGCCGCTTGCTGTGGTTTCATTGCTCTAAAGAGAGGCTTTTGGTCCCTGCCGCTTGTTAGTTCCCATGTTGTGAAGCCTTTAGCTGCCTGCTGAAGGGAAATTCCACTGCAGAGATGTCAGGATTCTGTGTTTTATGTATAAATTTGCAAAAAATCAACTAATAGACATTATGGATAATTTCTGTGTCTAAATTTCCAAGAATTTTTAAAACTGTCTAAAAAATTGTGAATCGGGCTGTTTTTCCAAGTTCCTTTCTGCTGCTGGTGTTATTCTCAGACAACCTATAATCCAGAAATCTCTTATAATGTCCATTTAGTCTCTTATTCTCTGCCAAAGCAGCAGCCTGAACTGCACATGATAGATCTGCCAAGACTAAAAGAGACATGGGAAAACATTCTTGGGTTCATGTCTTATTGTCTTGCCAGTTCTGGAGGCTACTGCCATGAGAAATGATGGAGACAGACACATCATCCTTGTACTTACTATGGTCAGGGTCTCCTGCCTTCCCAGACTTGAAGTGACTATTTTTTTATTGTGTTCTTTGGAATAGGCAATTTATTAGCACAAATGTTGTTCATTATTGTCTACCATACATGTAACAGGAGAATAATAATAGGTTACAGAAGAATACTTAGCACAATGGGTGCTGACATCTAAAAAGAATACATGAGTTTCCAGAGACACTATGTAAATCATGCTTAATGCTCAGTTACATGGGATGTGGCCAAAGGCAAATTTATTAAGCAAAGCCTGTCATGATCTACTGTCTTACAGTATTTGTGGCCCGTATCGTAACTTCTGTCTGTGGTGACAAATGGGCCACACCCCCATGGTGTTGCTCTAGGATAAACAGGCTTTGGCAGCCTTTGCTCACAGGCACAAAGGCCGGGGCAGTTCTGAGGTGCAGGAAGCTCACGGATGGCGTTCAGCACAAGCTGTCAGAGACCAAGGTGGCTGCTGTCTTTCCAGCTTCTCATTGTGGATGGTCAGGAGCTGAGACACAACCCTGCCTCCGTAATGGACAACATCCAGAAGTTCTTGGGAGTCACCCCGCTCTTGAATTACACCCAGGCCCTCAGGTAAGGACACTGTATTTGGGAGGATGCTTTCTTATGCAAGTGCGATACTAATACGCATTTGATGAGAAGAATGCTTCTTATTTCTGACTGCATGACTTGCTAAGGTTTCAGAGGGAAGCCTAACTCTAAAATTAGGTTCAGACAGCATGAGGTGCTGTGCTAAGCCTGGAATAATAACTTAGTCTTTCCAGAAATGATAGGGGAAGTGGTGCTTTTTGGCACTGTTGTGGAGAAGCAAGAAGTTGCTCACAGCAGTAATTACGATGTTTTCCATTTCATCTTTGCGGTTTCAGAAAAGGTGCTGGAATTATTAGCGCTCCTTATGTTTTGTGTTATACCTACACCTGACAGAAAGTAGATGAAGTATCATAAAAATGTGTGACAGGCTGCTCGTATCTTCAGCTAGATGATTAGGGACACATCGCACTGTTTTGAGAAAAAGAGCCTGTTATTCCAGAAGACATGGACTTGACAGGTGCCCGGAGCTATGTTAGCAAGTGTTAGCAGAGGCACTGCCTCACTGCTGCCGCGTTGAAGGATGTTACTCAGCCATTACTGTGATCTTACAGACACTGCAAGTACAGTTAATCTGAATAGATTAAGTGCCAGTTGACGGTGATCTGTGGCTGTATCAGTCTTCAGTGGAAGTTCTTCAAACCCACTGGACATCCTGAATATTGCTCTTTGCAGCTGAAACTGGTATTTTCACATCTTCTCTGTTATCACTATGTGAGAGGAAAGCGAGTGGTGTGCACGTGTGTAGGCACATGGCAATTGCCCTTCAACAGGAAAGAGAGGAGAACCAATTCAGTTCTCAAGGGGGTAGTACATGGCTCCCGAGGGGAGGGCAGATTTAGGGACATGTCAGATTACTTTAAAGCCTTACTTGCTGGAGCACATGTCGTGATAGTAAATGGCTATTTATAGCAGTGGTAGTGGCTGGTACCCTTCAGCCAGGGTCAGAAAAGAAATGGCATTGGTGAGCTTGCCTCAGAGTTTGGTGGAGATAACTGCTCAAACCTCAAGCTTGGCTTTGGCAGATTGAGGGGACAGGACAGACAAGACCACTTATAGTTCCCAGCATTGCATTATACCTATGTTGTAGCAAGAGAAGAAACACTGGCATTTTAAATAGGGAATTCTCTAACACGTTTCAGCTATGAAGAAGAGATATAAAGGAATTTGCATACACTAAAACATGGGTTATTATTTCCTTCCTCAAGCTTAACAGACAAATATTGCAACACTGTATTACTTGTGAAATTTGCATGAAGCCAAAACAATCATGGTTGTAATGGATTTCTTATCAAAGTAGTCAAGTGCTTAAAAAAATATTGAACCAATATCATAAACAAACCCACTTTTTAAAGCATTGAAATGGGAAATACCTATGGAGCTACTTAATTTCTCCTGCTACCAATTGGGCATGTGGCCATATCTTTTAAAGACAAGTATCCTTTTCAGATTTGATGAAGCAAAAGGATTTTGGTGCCAGCTGCTAGATGGAGGAAAGACTAAATGCTTAGGAAAGAGTAAAGGAAGAAAATACCCTGATATGGATTCCTCGGTGAGTAACTGTTTTAAATCTGCTGGCAGCAAGAGATGTAGAAACATCTCAGCAAACCAGCCTGGATTTTCCTACCACCTGTGTCCTAGATGACCTAAGGAACACGTGTTGATGGTAACATTTTCTTTTCATGCTAACGTGGTCCGTATTCTCCACACAGTCACGGCTGTTCCTAAGAGACTTCTACCGGGAGCACAACATTGAATTATCCAAGCTGATGAACAGACTTGGACAGCCCCTTCCAACCTGGCTTCGGGAGGAACTGCAGAACTCCAGCTGGAGCTGAGGGGGACTCTCTTGCCCCCAGTGCCATTGAGATGTGTGGTGCTCCCACACGTGCTGTGATGCCATCTCGTCGAGCCAAAACAAGTGGACAAATAAGCAGGAGCAGAGAACGTGCATGTGGAGCCGTTCCCGACCACTGGGAAGGGCTGCTGCCTCTGCCACTGCCCTGGGGCATGGAGTGCATCACATTCTCAAGTATTAATGGTGTGTTACACTCTGACTTTTACTTACAGGAAGAATTTGGAATGCCCGCCCTACAGGGGAGAGAGCACAGTTAACACTTCATGTTTCAAGTACTCTTCTCATTATGTGTAAGAGGCACTAGCTGGAGGGTTAATGTGTTACTCCTCTGAATCCAGAAGTAAAGACTTAAGAGGTGAGCTCTTGAGCCCACGCCTGGGAAGAGCAGCAGCAAACCCAAGGGGAATCTGGTCCAGTGAACCCCAACTTTTATCCAGGAGTTGATTTAGCAGCAGCGAGGTACAAGAACACCTTGTTCCACCCCATGCATGGTACCAGGGCGACCATCATTACTTACAGTGCCACTGTGTGTGGCTTGTGGGGACTGCACCTTCTTGGAGACAGATGTTACAGATGTAAGGTTTCTTCTCCTTACCTGCTGCTGTGACGCTGGGTCCAAGGGTCAGTGGGAGATAGGGCAAAGCTGCAGATATTGACACACACACACAACTGTTCTGTTATCTTAGGGAAAAGGTTGCCATACGTGGCAATGGGGCAAGTATTTCTCTGCAGGGACTTTAGACATTTCAGAAGACAACCAAGGTGCAGTACGTCCCCTTAGAGCTCTTTGGAGGTATGTGTTAGTACAGCACAACAGCAGCTGGGGGAAGCAAAGCTCAGGTATTGTAAAATAAGGCTGATACAGCTGAAAGCAGACAATTCAGTACCCCATCTCTGATCAGCTTAAAAAGGAAAAAAAAAAAGTGCAACATTTTTCTCTTTCCAACATCTCCAGGGCCCCTACCACATATGCTGATACTAGCACCTGTTTTAATCCCCTGCAGTCCAACAATCCAGGGAGAAAAGCAAATACCAGTTAAAAGTAAGTATCGTTCAGATTTAAAGGGAAGGCTTGGGAGTTAGAAGTGGTCTCCTGTATCCAAAAGGAGCTGTTTAGTCCAGTAAGTACACTAAAGTGCTTTGCCTCCTCCTGCAGTTGCTGGACAATTACTCTCAGAGGAAATCCTCCATCGTGGTTGTACATGTTTTCTGTTGCTGAGCCAGGGGTTTCTGCAGTCGTGTGGGCCATTGTCCCTCCTTCCCAGGCACAGCTGGGCCTTGGAGATCGATGCAGTGCCAGAGAACAGAAGGGCAGGATCCATATGAACACAGATTATGGAAACTTCCACAACTATCATGAGCTCCTTTTCTCCTGTCATAGGAGAGAAGTTGCTTCAACCAAGCTTTTCCATTGAGCCTTAGGTATTGTGTATTTCTGAATGACTGGTGCATTTACCGTTGTATGTAAATGTATATAATATGCAATATAGTATTTTATTTCATGTGCCCTTGGAAAGGGTTATTTTGTGCAGCCAAAAGAAAAAAGGACAGAAAGACTAGAAACCCCTCTCTCGCTCCTGTTAGAGAGAAGAGCCTGACTTCCTGCACTGGATTCATGTATAGCATCATTCACATTGAATGATAATGAAGAAATTCTTGGCTCCCGAATCTGAGCACAAGTGTCCGAGTAATGGCTAGAAGTAGTAGTAAGTGGATTCAATAAATGTACTACTTATTTTTCTTCTTTGTGATGATCTGGAGTGATGTCATGGACCCTAAGCTGGTAGAAGCATAAGAAAAACTGGAAAACCTTAAAGCCAATACTTGGGAGGGGAACAAAGCTAAGTTATATTTGTAACAACATAGAAACAGCATCCTAAGGCTTCTTTCTCTGCAACTGCAGCTGTAGGCTGACACAGCACATGGCCTGTGGTTAGAGACTCATTGTTACTGGTTTGTTCTAGTGACGACTTTCGGGCCATCCATGGCTGCTGCAGGAGTTCCAGCCACTGCGGAGCGACGCTGTGCACCTTCCGCTCAGGTGTGCGCCCACACCCTGGCCCTGGCCAGCAGCCCACGAGCAGTCATCAGCAACCTGACATTCAACTGGAAGTAAAACATGGTTTAAATAGTCATGGTTGTGACAGCATTATAAAACAGCCTTACAGCTCTCACTTCACAAATAAACGCAGCAGCAGCAGCACAGCTATTTTACATGCTGCCACAGGAGGAGGAGGCTCTCAGGACCAATGCTACTGATGCTCCATTAAAACCACAGTTTCCTGTTCCTAATCCATTACAGGTTGTCACTTACTTACACGATTACTTCACACTTCTTACTTCAGACTTTGGTACATGTTCAAGGAGATGATGGATTCATACATTAAAAAAAAATAATCAGGGTACTAGGAATAATGTTCAATAAATGTCAAGGTTATTTTACTGGCAATTAGTCTTTCAATCAAGGCAGCAAAGGGCAGCATGTTCTCATTATTTATTGTTCTGCCCTCCGCCCCAGCCATTCCCTCAAAGCTGTGGAAACAAACCCTCTCTCCTAAGAGAAGTTCTTCTTATAATCAGAAGCTCTGTGATATCAAAAAGCCATCAAAACTATATTTTCCAGTGAGATGCACTGGTTACTAGATGCGAACCCATCAGGCACTTACACATTATGGACCCTCACACTTCTTTTTGATAGTGGAAAAAAAAGAAAAACCTCATCTTCTTACCTCACTGTTTAACAACAGAACTTGATGGTAAGCAGCAGTTCACTGCCAACACAAGGAAAATGGTAAGCACAAAACATTATCTGAAAAAAATTTTGTAATATATAGTGAAAATATTTTTTGTAGTATGATGACCCATTCAAAAAGGAGTAATTTGACCCAGGTATCAGAAAGGCACCTGATTGTAATAGAAACAGTAGTGAGGTCATGTCACTTAAGTGGAAGGGTGCGGGGAAGATGAGGAGAATTGGCAAAACAATAGCAAACAAAGTGGTGTTTTTAGTTTTTTGTTTCAAGAAAGCCATCAGTGTCTGTGTGAAAATAAAAAAACTCAGCACATGAAGC
The DNA here is from genome assembly GCF_964273445.1 of Streptopelia decaocto. Classification (NCBI taxonomy): domain Eukaryota; kingdom Metazoa; phylum Chordata; class Aves; order Columbiformes; family Columbidae; genus Streptopelia; species Streptopelia decaocto. The sequence goes on from NC_138659.1 coordinate 50,209,005, forward strand.
TGGAACTTCCACTCACACACAACCTGTGGAATTCAATCAGGAAGATACTTAAAAGTGGGCTGCTACAAATTTCCGTTTGGTACAGGACCTACTGGTACAAGTCTCAGCTACAGGGAACTGGGAGAATTTCTCTGTAGGTGGCAGCTTGTATCAACTCTACATAAAAAATCTGATGGCTGAAAGGTGCAGCTTCTACAAGTCAGAGCAGCTCACAGCAGTCTAGCTATGTCAATCTAACAAACAACTTGATCAAACTCACCCTGTTTTTCAGCCCTCACACTCAGCTCGTAAGAGAATCCTCTGATGGCTGGCCAATAGTTTTGCTGTATCAATAGTAACATGGTAAGAATAGCAATGACAAACTGGACTGAACATGTCAAATGAATGTGGAACAAACCTGTTCATCCTCCTTGCAGAATTGTGAGTGTCCCCTGGCTGACACTGCAGCCGCAAGTGAGATGCCAAGAGTGGCACCCAACACAGGGCAGTGTTACCAGCGGGCTCCCATCACGCAGCAGGACACGGCTTAAGCACTGGTACCTCCACTCCAGTTATCAGGGCTTTACCTACAGTTTGTTTATTTCCCCTTTCTCCTAAAGGCCTGGGGGATGGAGGGAGGTGAAAAGAGTAAACACTGAGAATTATTTAAAGCTCCACCTCCAAGACTCAATTTCTCCCCATTCTCACCTATATAATCTTATCAACTTCCCCAGTCTCTCCACAATGTTTGTAAACCAGCCCGTCCATCACAGCAACACCGCCCGAGCTGTCCAAAACTCAGCTCACACTTATTTCACTTACTGTAACAGCAGATCATAAATCAGGCTGGTCTTAGGCTCCTTCAAGTCAAGTTACTGGAAAAAGTGCACTTCAGGCTGTAAAACAACATGTTGCCACTAAGGCCTCACACAATGGCTGCCCTTTAAGCCCCAAACTTCCTGATAGAGGAGCTCTCCTGCCTGGCTTAAGTAGGACATGGAAAGTGTGGGGACCCAGTCCCCATTCATAGTGTGCACTGTGTACATATACCATATACAATAGGCTTTTAATGCATTTCCAGTATTTTTCCCTTCTTATAGCTCACAATTACTTCATGTCAATGAAGTAATTGTGCAGTGCACCCTGTGCAGCATTAAGTAGCTACAAATGCTGTAACACCAAAAAAGAAAAAAACAAACAACAAAAGTCCTTTTCTTACAGAGCACAGTCAGTCACCGTCTTTATACCAACAAGAAACCCTGTACAGCAGTGACATTGGCTTCTGACAGCACACAAAGCTTGCGCTTGGATGTTAACACTGAGAAAAAGCATTAACTAGTCCTGGGCTCAAATGGAAACCCAAGCACAGAACAGCCCCAAGCAGCTGTCGCAGGTTAACGCCGCTCTGGGACAGGTGCCTCTGTCACCCTGCCCCACATGCAAGTGCCCTTAAAATAGAAACACGAAGCAGAAAGAAGTTCAAAAGCCACGTGTGAATTATGCTGGGGGCCGTGAGGTTAGTGAGAGGAGAGGTAGTTTTAAAAAAGGTACTATTTAAGAAAGACCCTCTACCATATAATCATGTCACATGCCAGTTAAATTCAGGCACAGAAAAACAAAATATTCTAAATAAAGTGTATTTGAGAGCCATTCACTCTATCAGAAGGTCTTAAAAGCAAAGTCATACAACAGTCATGGCCATCAACAAATGCTAAGACCGCCTCATGGCCCAACTTGACCTTTTCACTATTTTCAGCTTAGTTTAAAACAAAACAAAACAAAAAACAAACAGCCTCAGTAGCAGACTGAACACACTTTTGTTTTGGCACGTTCTTTCCTCAGGTAAATCCTAGAAAATCCATTTTAATACTCTGCCCTTCTATTAACATCCAGGTAAGAAAAATACATTTTTCCCAACTCCCACAGAAGAAGAGTCCAAATTTCCGCCATGTTACAGCTGACTTACACTGGGAGACGGTCATGAACTTCATGGATACTTCAATGCTTACTCTGCTTCCATTGACTCTGGGCTTTGCCAGGCTGTTAAGCACACTCTAGCATTGTGTAGCAATAGCTAAGCTACTGCTTAAGTAAGCTGGAAAAGTAAAAGCATGTGTTCTTCTCCAAAATACAACAGTGCTAAGCTTGATAAAAAACATAGACACAAAGAGTTACAAAACAGTTCAGGTTCAACAATTCACCAGGAGGCGATTTCTGAATGGGCTGTCAGAGAAGGAAAAAATCTATATCCCAAAAAACAATTAATGAAACTACACAAAATTAGACAGAAATGCTTTTTAGCTAACTCCAGCCATACCTGTTGCTAAGCATGTTGCTTTGCCAGGTGACAACTCCAGCTCGGCCTGTTCATAGGCTGTAAAGATACTGAAGTCCATAGGCAAATACTGTTCTGTGAACCCATGTTCCCGGGACAAGCAAGAGAGATGGCAGTAGGTGAAGGTGTCCAGAGTGGGAGGAGGGGGCCCGGCCCTCTCGGAGCTGGCACACCCCATCTGCACACAAAACGGGTACCTGCAGCGTGAGATGTGTTCCAAGGAATGAGGCTTGCAGCTACCGAAACCTTTATCTTATCCATTCCATAAGTGCAAAAATCACATTATTCCTTCTGATGAGCCAAATATCCAGAAGTTGAGATGCAATCTTGGCATGTCTTCTACCAACTACACTTACACCAAAGATTTACCCCTCAAGTCTCAGAAACTATGCAGGGATCCACAGTTTAAGTTCTAGAAAAGCTGCTGTCCCAGATAACAGGATAAGAGCACCTACAGACAAGGGGTAAAGATACTACGTGGCCACCCACTAACAGTCTCCAGGGAGGGGAAAAAAGACCTTTCACTTACAGTACCTCACCTTTACCTTCTCATACCCTCTCCCTTATATTTTTTGATGTATGGCCCCCACTGTATATACGTATAAAATGGGAGACAGAGGAAACCTCCATCTTTAAGGAGTTGCTTCTAAGTATCCTGACACTGGAACACCATCTGCTTTTACCTGCATGTACTGATCTTTGCACAGAGCATCAAAATGCACATCTACGCACCACAGCAGGTTGTTTAGCTGAAGTACTGAGGAAACATCAAGTGCAGGCAGTGGGTTAACTCGGTTAACTCGGAGTGAAAGGCCACCCCGGCACCCTGCCCTCGGTAGGACTCTCTAGCAGTTTGATCTTCAACACTAGCAGGACACAGTGAAAACCAGCCCCCAGGTATCTTGCTGTAAAGACATCAGCCACTTCTCACTTGGTTTCATCTGTACCTGCACAAATTAAACTTTTTCAACTCCCCGCTGAAGTGAACTGTTATTTCCAGAGACCCTAATGGCTAAAAGGGAAAGTGTATTTCCTATGGTCACAAGAGGAAACAAATCTGGCAAGTGAAGTGAGACATTGTGAACAGAAGACATAGGAAAAAGTACAGTCTAAACACCTCACTCACCTTCAAGGAACAGACAGTGAATTAGACTTCACCAAACATGAAAACAACCCATTGCAAGGTCTCCCATCACAGAACGTCAGCTCTCTTCATGCAAGTGGGGGCCAGGTCCTATCCAAATTCCTGTAGCTATTGGCACTGACTAAATTCAGCATTTGCTGCCCAGCGTGGGAAAAGGTGTTAGCCACCACAGAAAATAGCTTCTCAACTATGTAAACACATTCATACACTGGAAGAGCTCTAAAGCATCCAGTGGTTGTGGCAGCTGGCCTTCACTGCATGTGAAAAAACACCTGGGTTAACTGAAAGTCAAAGACAATCTGAGTTGGCTGTGACCTCTGCTGGAATGTCTTTTCAGAATTTCTGAGCATAAGTATTTTCCCAACTCCTGGAACAGTGACCAAACTAACAAGGCTGCACTGGGTAATAATTTTTCTGCTTTAATATTAGATTAATGCTACTGACTCTGGGGCCACTAGGGCTCATCTCATAAAGGAAAAATACCTTGAGAATCTCCAAATGACATGGCAAGAAAAAAACACCTTTATCTCCTTTGTCACTTTCTCCTGTCTTTGCTCATGTATATTTCTATGGGATACAGCTCAAGAACAACAACAGATTAACAGATGCAGAGATCCAGGACTGAAAGCATCTTTTGGAAGACCTGAATAAATGAGTGTGCAGCACCTCCATACAGCTCCCATCTCTGTCTGCTCACTCTCAGGATTTTTTTCCTAAAAGACTGGAAACTTCTGAAACTACTGACCTGTGCCTCATACCACTGAGCTGCTTCTTCAGTCCATGTCAGCCTGAGGTGAGATTCCTCAGCTCTTCCTACATTTGGGCTCTGCAGCTGCTGGAAGACAACTCTGACAGGGTCTGTCATAAGGAAGCAATGCAATCTGTATGAGCACTAGAATGGGTAAAATAAGCAAAGAGAAAAAGTTCTGAGCACAGCAGAAGATAATTGGCACTGTGATTTTTTTTTTCTCTTATGATCTTTACGGGGGACTACACAGAATGAAAGCAAGCACACTTCCACATAAAGTCCATTCTAACCTCACTTCAAGCAGCTCCATGGTATTTTCCCAAAACAAAGATACTGGTGACGGTGCTCTTGTGCTCCTGGTGTTCATTAATTACAGTAGTCTGAAAACTTGCCTTCTCAGGGTCTAAGTGTAGTCTTCAAATATGTATCACAGATAAGGCTCTGCCATTTCATTTCCCCATTCAGTCCAAATCCTCAATACAGTAACAGTCACTTCTGCTCCTGATATTAAATACATTCGGCTCTTTTGCCCATTTCCCTTCTACTTCTTCTGGAAGATGCTCCCTTCTCTCCCCCTAATTTTCTCCTATAAGCAGTAGAAAAGATTAGACTTTATTAGAAAACTCATTTTTCTCCAAACTCCTTTCCCAGTTCTGACTGTGCAAGAACCAGACCACAGAAAGTGCTCCAGGAACCCAAACCTTCCAGCCAGACTGTGCTCGCCAGTCAGATCCAGGAGTTTTGCCCAATAACAGGCAGCTCAAAATCACCACAGAGTTCAGTTTAAAAAACACAAAGCTTAACACATTCTTACAAACACCAGCATATATAATTAGTATGTAAACAGAAACCTTACAGAGGAATACAAGGGGCTGTAAGGAGATTTTTAAATAATTACTGTTGCACAATTGGAACTAGAGGAACCTCAGCCATGCTCTCTGGCCTGTACAGTACACACAGTCAAACCAATGGAGCCTGTTCAGCAATTTTGCCTTATGCCTGTGAGTTTGTTTGTTTTTCATAGTATCACTGAAAATCTCAAACACAAACAGGCACATATTTCTAGCTTGCAAAAAATTAAAAGCTCACCATTGTTACTGGCTAAACCTAAGTAAGAAGCAAAATAATACTGAGAAACTGGATTCTTAGCATCCACCCATCACCTGTCTTCCAGTTTTAAAAGCCCTGAAATTTATGTGCTCGTAATGCTTACAAGCAGCAGTAGCCTGTTAAATTTCCTTGGCATAAGAATAGAAGCTTCCTAAAATTAATTTTCTGCAATGCTGTCCCTGTTGGGTATCTTGCATAGTCCACCAAACATCTCTCTACAGGCATGGGAGCAGACCACCAGCTTCTTCACCAATCGCATCAAGGGTGAGCCGGTACTGTTTTGCATGATACTTCAGAAATACAAAGCTCTGCATTACCACATGATTTCAGTGGCGTCAAGTCCAGAAGAGGAACCGGGTGTCTGGCAGAACATCACAGCTTACCACCAGCTCCCCTGACACCCACCAACAACCCCGTCCCCACGTACCTCAGCCTCTGCAGACACGCCATTCTCAGAGCAATGCCAGGCAGGGAACTTCTGGCCTGTGTAAAAGCTGCGGCCACCTGCCTTGTCCTGCACTGCTGTTCCCTGAGGCAGGACAGCTATCCACCAGGCTCACAGAAGCTCCCACTGACACACAGCTGGCCAGCTCCATGAGACTGTCAACATCATAGCAGAGAGAAGAGAGTCAGTCTAAGAAAACAAGCGTTTAATCAGGAAACAAGACGAGACAAGGGATAAGAAACTGATTACAGGAGAGTAATACCCCAGCCAAAAGAAACACGATTGTACAACTCGGAACGACTGGGATCAAAACATCCTATGAGCCAGCAGTGCCCAGTGAGGGACACTCCTGAGAAAGAGCCCAAGCACGTCAGGGCCTCTGACTGCCCCAGCTCCGGCAGCTGCTGCAGAAAGCCGCAGAGGTGGCCCTGGCCCTGCTGCTCCAGTCTCAGCTTCTCTCAGCAGGAGGTGCTGAAAGGAATGGAGAGAGCGCTGGCTGTGCACGGCAGTCCCAGCCTCTCCCGACAGGAGATGTGTGGAGTAAGAGAAGCGCATACAAAAAAAAAAAAAAAAAAAAACAAACAACAAACAAACAAAAAAAGTTTACATATTTATAAATGCCAAAATAAATATTTAAGACAGAATCCCCCACCCCTCTAACACGTGCGTAATCACACTGCAAACTGCTCGCAGAACAGCCTCCAGGGGCTCAGGGAAAAAGTGGTGACTACACCACAGGGCAGCCAGCTCAACTTCCTTCTTGTTTCCTGATGCTTCGAAGCCTGCAGCCCACTGGGAAGGAGGAAGAAGAGCGAGCAAAGCAGAGCGCCAACACGCAACAGTGCTGGAGAGGAATGTCATGGTATAAATACATCAGATCAGTGGTTTCCAACAAGTTAAAACTAAAGTAAAAAAGACACCAGAAGGAAGGATGGTGTAAATGGAACTACAACTATGCGGGGCAAAGGGGTTTGTGTCCATGGAGCTCCGCCAGCTGTCACGGTGAGAAGGTGGTCATTTCCAGAGAGACCCTTTGCCACAGCTCCTTTGTCTGCTTGCTGCGCTTTAGGTTCTGGAGAATATCGTTAAACTGCATCATGCCCATGGGAGTCAGGCAGAAGGCGCTTCTGGCGCTGCGGATGGCATTCACAAAGTCATCGTAGTCAGCTGGAGTGAGATGGATCTGACGATGACGGATGTACTGGATGGGAACAGGGAAAGAGCCTTAAGGTATTTGCTCACCACCCTCATGCTGGTGACACTCAGAGCTCCCAAGGTGACATGTCACATGATCCTGCTACCCACAACAGGTCCCAAGACTCAGAGGCTCTAACTGAGGACAGCTAGCCCAGAAGTCAGCAGTGCTGTATTTTACATGCTAACACAGCCAAGGCGAGTGTCCCCTCAGAGCACCAAAATGCACCACACTGCATCAGCAGGTGTTCTCTCCTTCACAATTTGAGCCACAGCACAGCACAGAAGGGGCAGCTAATGCTCTACCCCCCCAGCATCTAACCCTCAGACCATTCATTCTGCAGGTTATACATGGGGACCCAGCACACTCACTGGACATCTCCTTTGCTAAGGGGTACGGAAGGAATAAGGCTTACCCTAAGCTGGGACAAAATATCTCTAGACTTGACACATTCACTTATATCAGCTTCTTAACTAAGGCCCCAAAACTGGATGATTTTAAGAGATCTATTTTCCAATGTAGTTCGGGAAAAGAGCTCAAGTAAAGAACCTGTCATTTCTCCAAAACATCATCTATGTGATAGGACAGCTAATCCACCCTGGACAGTATGTCTACAGAATCACCCTTCCGGTCATTTAATCAAGAGAAGTAGGTACATGTGGGGTGTCCTGTTTACACTGTTTTAAGGAACAGGCAGCTCTGGTATTCCAGCTGGCTCACTGAAACACACTTGTCTTGTTTTCAAAAAATCCTGAGATATCTCATCTGTACTGGTAGCTGACCAAGCCACTTCCACTATTAGTGCCAGCACTGGCATACCAGACAGCCATGCCAGGGCTTCATGACAAGAAGACACGCTACAAACAAGGAAACAAAAAAAAGAAGAGAGGTGGACAGGGGGCCTGAAAATACAGCAAAGAAAAAGTATAGAAGTTAAAAGGTACAGGCAGCATTTGGAGAGAGGAAGAAAGTGGACAGGGAACACAGAACCACTCATCATTCGTGGTGGGCACAGGAGGTGAGAGGCCTTGGAAGAAGCTGCACAATGAGGTCCTTTGTATGCAGCCGCCATACAGGCAAGCGATGCCTATGCTAGTCCCTGCTGCGGGAGAAGGACACATCCAGCAACGGACCAGTTCAGCCACTGTCACCCAGGGCCCCTTCCCTCTGCACACGCACACAGGCAGCGCCTGCAAGGCAGGCAATGGCCTGGCAGCTTTGGCAGGCAGGAAGAGAGGCCACACGTTACCTGCAGATAGGCCTGTTGGCACCTCTGCACCAGCTGGTGGAAGGCTGGGGTGCGCAGGTGGTTGTGCACATGGGCAGGGTTGAGCCTCTGCAGAGCTTCCATGATGATCTCCTGAAGCACAAAAGGGCTCAGCACCCCCTTGGCTGCACCAACACAAAACTGATGCACATAGTTTACACCTGCACAGGAAGAAGCCAGAACAACAGTGTTAAGGTCAAAGAAACACAAGAAATCAGGTACTTCCCAGCAAGAACCTGGATTTGGAGCACCTTCTTCTCACTGTAATGTATCCTTCCATCAGGCTTGGAGGAGACAGTCTAGCAAACTCATGGGGACAAGAGATCATTCTGATACACCTATCAGGAAGACTGAAAGAAAACTGATGTGCAAGGTAACTACAGAGGCAAGGACACACTGCATCTTCTCCCACTGCTTCTTGCCTCCCCATCTAGGGAGCATCTAGATGCTCCAGCACTTGGTCTTTATGGAGCCTGCAGAGACAGCCAAGCTTTCCCACTGCTGCCTGCAGTGAAGCTCCCCCAGCAGCAGCAGGAGAAGCCATGTCACTCGACAGGCTGTTTGTAGAAGTTGGGGTTTATGTTCTCACTGCTGATGACAGAATTTTAAAAAAAAAAAAGAACCGACAAAAAAAGATACAAGAGTGAAGTGGAAGTAAAAACAAAAAAAATCCCAAACAACTGGTGGTTTGAACACCTATTGCTATGAAAGGTCTTCACAGAAGGTGTAAATATACATAAGAAAGAGGAATACCTACAAGATAGTGGAAAGGGAGAAGAAAACGCTGTTATAGAGTGGAAGAGATATAAGCTCTGAACCCTGTCCAACCCCACGCACTTCATCCAGTGGCTGAAAACTCAACAGCATGCTTACAGAACCCAGAAATGGGACAACTGCCTGGATGAAAAGAGCAGCAGGGATCTTCTGAAACATTCTCAGAAATGGGATCAGATATTGGGCTCACCCAATGTCTGAAGTTGCGCTCTTCGGAGAGCTTTTTCCCAACCATGGCCCAAATCCCAGAAAGTGGATTTCTGCTGAAGTACTGCTCTGATCCTTACCTAACTTCGCAGCTAACCCAAGAAGCCATTTTACATCCTCCGTGTAAGGTGGGCTGCGGGAGAAGTTGTTGGGATGGTCGTTGTGAGCTCTTCGGCCAAGCATCTCCAGAGCCAGCATCCCTGTGAGAAAGGGGCAGCCAGAGTCAAGCAGCACTTCTGCCCAGTAAGAGTCTAGCACTTCACCCACTGCAATACAACCTGACGGGCCTGGCATTCATCAGCAGAAAATTCCCTGCCTGCAAAGAGTCCAGAGGGAAACAGGCTCATCTTGGAGCCTGTCACCACAGGAAGTATCTGCAAGAACATCTGGATCTGCTGCCCTAGGCTGGGGAATGTGCACAGCCATCACACCTCACTAGAGCTGCAAATCGACACTCCGCTAGCACCTACAGCGGGGTCAAACAGTTCCAAAGGCTGCACTACAAGAGGTGTCCTGAAAGCAACGCAATCGCTCCAAATTTTGCAGCAGAGAAGCTGCCCATAACAATCTACTCAGCTGCAAGACAACAGGCCAAAACTGAGCTGCAGTACTGCCAATGTGCAAACATTTCACTAATTCCACTACAGTTTTCCATGCCAATCCACCCATTTAAAAAGTATTAAAATACCAACAGACACTTCATGTCTTGATCTTCCAAGCCCTCTTCCCCACCACCATTCTCTCCTACTCAGGCTGTTAAATGTCTTTCACAGCTTACCACTTACTACTGTGATGTCTCCAATGACATCTACAACCCCTTCTGCCTAACAACCACTTTTTTCTATAGCTTTCAACAAAAAAACTCAGGCAACTTCCAGACAGCCTTCCTTCCATATTCTTGCTGTTTCTCTTCTTTTGTTGCCCTGTGCTGGCTTTGCTTATCTAAGAGGCTCCCTGTTCCCGCCCCACGTATCCACTGGGTTGGACCACGACTATGCATGAGTAGCTCACTGAAATCCAAGCTCAATCACCAGCCCCAAGACTGATATCCTTGTACCAAAGGCAGTTCAGAGACTTCATTTCGCCCTAACCAGTGTGGCTGGGAAAGGAATGCTAATTACACACCCACTTTCCACAAAATGTAAGATCTCTCCATGTGAGTCTTCAACAACCTACCTGAAGAGGCACAGGGCACATCCCTCTGTGCCTCTGAAGACTCAGCTGATATCACTAAACTAGAGGTGTGCCTTCACCATCTGTGAGCAGCAGGAGCTCAACTTGATTTTTTCCACAGTCATAACTTGCACAACCACATCCTCAGAGTCCTAACCAGACCCCTTTGCATACACCAGCTGAAAGGCAAGGCTCTTCCCACATCTAACCCCCTCCGTTTCTGTTCTATTCTGATGGCTCTCTATAGCAACTGTTCAATCTTCTATTGCTTTGTCTCCACTTTTAGCCTCCACATATAATAATGAACTGGTGTTCCCCATGTAGCTAAGATGCCATCACCCCCAACAAGTGCAAATAGCCAAATGACAGTGAAAACCTGCAGCTCTGCCCTGAATCCCTTTCAAGGGGGCCATAGAAACCCATTTGGCCGTCCTTACCAACTCGGTATGCGGAGTGGAGGTAATGCAGACCCTGGGGGCTCACAGGCTGACTGTGCTGCTCATCCTCGGCAGGAAAACCCCCTGTAACAAGGGAGTTGGGCTGTGAGGACAGACTTGTCAAGGAAGCCCCCTGAATCGCTGGGAACGTTGATCCTGCATGGACACTTCCTACTGAAGAGAGCAAAACAGCAGCATTAGGACCCACCACCAGCCTAAAAAGAAGGTTTACTGGGCCATCTTCTCCCTCACCTGACTGCCCCTGCCAATGTAATGTTCTGTTCCCCTAAACAGAACAATATATCAACCAAAAAACACAGACTTACAACTGAAATACAATGGGCTAGGAATATCTGTTTGCAAGCAGGTCCTGAAGGAGGTCAGTTATATGGTTGTTCATCTCTTTTGCTATGAACACACATCTCATTCACGTTTTACATGTAAATACATGTGTTGACTCAAATGTCTTAGCTATTATTAAAAGACAAGTCTGGTTCTGATTTCTTGCACAAGGAAATAAGCATGTGCATCTCTACACCTAATAGAGAGACTGCTGAGCAGGAACAGTATTAAATCACTCAAAGATCAATTCCAACGCTGTGAGGTTCCTCCACTTCTGCTGTAAGACAGCTATGACTTCATCCAGCTACCATGCTGGAAGAGCGTTACTGGAGGCTTGCCTCCAATCCACCCTCAGAAAAAACAGCCATCGCACACAGTTGCAGCGCGTACCAGCAGTGAAAACAGCAAGGAAACTTGAGCAGCTATGTCACTTTTAGACATTTAACTAGTATGAGCAAAATCAAGGGAAATCATAGGAAAATCCATTACATTGTACCGCCTCTACCCTGACAAGACACTCAAGTTTATCTAACTTTACCTCTCGAGAAAGGCATGGAGACGAAAAAGCAACGTTTGCTTGAGACCTGCAGAGCAGAGATGCCGTTAGGTGTGCACACATTGTTACCCTTATGTCACAGTTTCTCTGTGGTGCTCCTACATCAGCTTGCACCATGCTCCAAGTTTTAATTTTTCCTATTCCCCTGCCACCTCCAGCATTTTTTTTCATGTTTACTAGTGAATAGTTGTATACCTGAGAACAACACACCTCTCAGGACAGATCTGTCTGACTTCCTCAACCAAGCAGACACACAGCGCCAAACAATCCACAAAGTGCGGCAAAATCCATGCTGCATTTGCAGTCTGGCCAAGAGGAATAATCCGTAAGAATGAGCTGAATTGTTGCCACAGGTCAAGTGTCATCACATAACTATGTACTCCAGGAACAGTGAAACAGTATTTTAGGAACTGAAACCAGAAGTTTATGCAAGCCATAAACAATGGCAACTGGAAAGGGCGGAGTTGTTTTTTCCTTTCATTATTTTAAGTGCTGTAGGATGAATCAGCAGTTCTGGAAGATTCATAACTCTTTGGAGGAATACAGAAACGGTTTCTCATGATTAACAATCACAGCATCAGCCCAGGACTAAGGCTGTCAACAAGTGATGCTCTTCAGATCCTGAGGCCTTTGGGACTATTCTAATTGCTTTTGCTGTGGCTTTTAGGCATCAAAATGCAAGATAAAAATAACTGAAAAGATTCTCCTGATAATCTGGATACAAAGGAGGTCAACACAGCTCTTAAGTTTTTTCCCATGTACCAGTCTTCCAGCACCTGGTGACTTGCAAAGAACTGATAAGCAAATGGACAAACAGGCAAACATTACAACTCCTCCAGTGAGAGGTAACAGCCTGGGTCAGCCATGACCCACTGGTGCAAAAGCCCATGGCAATGAGGGCACATCCACAACTCAGTCAATGTCTGCTGTTCCAGTCAGTGTCTGCTGTTCCAGTGCTGTATACTATTCGATGGGTCTGCACCAGAGCACTCCAGTCCCAACACAACATGTGAGCAATCAATTTAGATTGCCATTGACGTGATCCTGCCAAAACACCTGTCCTCTCTATAGAAGTTCCACATTTTTGGTACGGGCATGAAAGACACCTGTTAGTGCTACTAAAGCAGAAGTCTGCCTGCTTCTTGCACTCCCGATTCATCTGATCCAAAAGAATCACAAGAGCCTGCTCAAGATCATCTATGCTCATCTTGCCCTAAGGGGAGGGGAAATAAAGCTCTAATAAGTTAGTCAAAAAGGCCAGGAGGGCTCCAAACACGCTTTGGTCTGAGCCCAAAATAATCTCATACTGGACATTTAGCTAAACAGAAATTAAAGCTCCACCAGCTGAATCAGGTCCTATTATGAATCCCACTACCCCTGAGCATGCACATCTTTAAGCTGGGGTGGATTTGGTCAGAACTTCTCAGTGCAAGAACTGACCACCTGTGGTCAATGAGGGGCAGGACTTGACTGAGGTGCAGCTTAGGAGCAGGGTAAATAAACCTGTGCTGTGCACAGCCCAGGGCTGTAACACTTACTCGCTACATTGGAAGACAGTGACAGTCCTGTCTCACTGTGATAGGGATGCACCGCAATCTGTGTCATGGATGGGACCGGCACACCAGGGAATGACACTGCTGTAGCTGCCAGTGACGGTGTTGTTACCGAATATGGGTACTGCGCTCCTATGAATGCTGGATGGACACCCTAAAACAGAAAACAAGTAACAGTCATGTCTACTTGGTCTGACCTTTTAGAAGTAGTCCAAAACATAATGTCTCCACACAAACCCCAGAGCATTTGAAGTCCAATCTGATAGGGAGAAAGTAGCACAGGAAGAATCAGCACACAAATTACATTGCACCACATGACCATTACATGTTCTTGCTCCGCCTCCTTTTAAATCTAATCAGTTTGCAGAAACCCACTCCAACAACTTTCAAAAATATGCAGAGGTTGAAATAAACTTTGATTTCCCTCTGTAGTCTCTATTCAGACTGCAAGTTCTCAAGAAGACAAGCTCTCTGTCCAGTACCTTCTGAGAAACTATAGAGCAATAAAAGTTAAAAACTACTGATGTATTACACTTTATATTATCTTGAGACTTTAAATGCACCCACAGAAACCTCCTTATAATGCAAAAGCTGAGCTGGGGAGCCAAAGTAAGTGAGAGCAGAAACAGGATCTCGAGTCATAGCAGGTCTGGGCCCCATACTCCCTCCAGTCAGAGGTACTCCCTCTGCAAGCAGCCACACAAGGTCACCGTAAATGAACAAGGCACAGGCAAAACTCACCTGGGGATATGCTGAGCCAGGCACTGGGAAGACAGCTGGACGTGGCATGTGCTGGATAGTGTGTCCAATATACTGGGGGTTACAGGGGATGTGAGTCTGAAGGGTGGTGTAGGGGTGGAGGCCCTGCGTGTGTGTGTGTGCCATCGCTGGCCCTGCCATCGTATGCTGCTGGTACATGGTTGACCCCACGGAGATCACCGGCATGACTGTTGCTGCTGCGGTCACCGCGGCTGCCACTGTTACAGTGGTCGGCTCAGATGTCACCTGGTTGTCTGTCAACCCACGCACTGCTTCCGAGGCAGCCCGTGCGCCACTGGCACTGCAACCAGTGGCACCTTCTCTCTGGGCTGGGGTCCCACCTACAGTTTGTTCGTAAAGCCAGTACCACTGGTGAGCTACTTCAAAGAGGACTTCTGGGTACACGCCACCTCCTTTGGCTGCTTCTTCTACTGCCATACAGGCCTTTTCCAGCATCAGATTGTCCTAGAGGATAGAAAGAAAAGCAGAAGTGAAAAACACAAAACCAGAAATATAAGAAGGCAAAACAACAATAGGACAAAAGTATAAGGCACTTGAAAATGACTAACACTATGGGGAGCAGACAGATCATAACTATGCAGCAGAATAACCAGTTCTTCATGAGATGGGAAATCCACAAGACTGGGATTAAGACTGTCCAATTGCAGAGAAGCCAGTCCCACAAGTAACAGCACGTCCTTGATGCTGGAAATCGGCTTGTGCTAGCCAGCCCCCCCCCATGTGATGCTCACCTGTTCCTTACACTGCACCAGAGCCCTCTGGATCTCATTTGGGTTCAGGGCATGAGCATGGGGCAGGCAGCTGAGTGCCAGTTCAGCAGCTGCCCGCACCATGTTGGAGTCTCTGGCCCGTGAAGCTCTGTCTGCCAATGATGCCACCTCTGGGGGAGTGAGATGTCCATCCCAACACTCCACCAAGATGTTCAAGGCTGCGCTACCAATCTCCATGGCCTGCCCTAAGAGTAAAAGAGAAGACTCTCACACCACTGTATGCCCAGCGCAGTTCCAGTCAGCTTTCGCCCAACAGGAGATGCACTCCCCACTTCCTTCAGAGCTGGCCCTAAAGTGGCTACAGGAGTGGCTACAGAGCCCAGCTGTTCCCCTTAGGCTTTAAGTCACATTTAGTCTCTTTCTCCCAAAACAAAGGACAGGCAAGAGCTGTCATTAAGCAAGCAGCAAGTGATGTTAAAGTTAAGCTAAAGATATATTTGAGATAGTGATAGGAACTTGCTATAGCTGATTTTAGTACCCACAAATCACAGTCTGGACTGTTGCTCTATTTCCATCACATCAGAAAAATGCAAATTTTCAAGGGCGTGCTTTTCAGGCTCTAGAAGCCATGTGGCTAGAAAGCAGGTAGTAGGCCTGGGTGCAAAGAGAAGCAGGAGAAAAGTGTTCAGCAGACTCCTAAAGGAGAAGCTAAGACTAGTCTCTGTGTGAGTAGTGGTCTACAGTTCTGAGGACTGAAGGATGTTGCAGTACAAACAAGAAGAAACAGGTCACAAGAACTTTCCAGGCCAAAACAACCACCATCATGTAAATCACTGGTGCTCAGTTTGTACTGCCAGCTGTGCCAGCAAGCTTACGTGGATACCACAGCACATCAACATCACCATTTTTGGGCATAAGCTGACCTCCCTCCCCCTCCTTCCTGCCCAAAAGTAAGCTTCCCAATAAAGTTCTGCTATAACCTGTGATCCAAGAGACATGGGAGGAGTAAGTTCGAGAGAGCCAGTTGGGAGACACAAAGTTGTGCAGCCCTAGTGCATACAGCCCAATCTCGAAGGCGCAGAGGTGAAGGTTGCGGTGTGGTCCCTGGTGCCCACCACTGGAGGAAGGGTGGGTGAAGATGGAGGTACTGCTATTTCCACCTGCTTTGATAAGGACTGTCTTGGCCAATTCAAAGTAGAAGTGAGCAGCTGCCTCCGAGGGCTGGTTTGGGACATGAGGAGCATGGCTCTCCAGCCGCCTCCCTTTATACCTAGAGGAAAAAGACAGAGGAACCTTTCAGACAGCAACAAGTATCTGAGGTTCACTAGCTGGGGTGCAGAGTTCCTGTCTTCAGGATCCAGAGGAAACAAAACAAACGGTCCCAAGGAAGTACTTCCTGATGCACACATGCTAGTTCCCTGACACCAGGCCTAGAGGTTGCCTCTGCATTGGTATCATTCATTACCTGCCAACTTCCACAGTCTTTGCACGGGCTCCCCCACTGGCTCTCCTGCTGCCACTGGAAGAGGAAGATCCCAGTGAATCACTTGAAGAACTGCTGATGCTGTCACTGTCCTGTCCTCTGCCCCACGATGTTGTCGCCCAGCCTCCACGTAGCGGACGCCGACTGAGCGTTGGAGAACTGTCAGAGGTGGTTTCAGGAGCGCTGCTGTCAATGCTAGCCATGCCTACAACACCAGAAACAACACAGTAATGTCACCAGGGCTAGTAAATGTCATGTGGGTGGGTAAACTCCCACTCACATCACCTACAGTCCCTACTAATATCAGTCATGTCAGTGACAGTCAGCATCATAGCTGCCAGGCATTCAACTTTGCAAATTAAAAGAGATTAAATTAGTCCATCTGGCCACAGATATCAGTGTCATTTTGCAGTTCTCATATTAAAAACCAGAAGAGTCCAAGAACAATGTACTTCTCCCTTCACACCATCCCACCCCCTCACTCCATCTGCCAAGCTTTGTGGCAGAGTATAACAATAAGAAGCAAATATACACACAAAGTCAAGTTCCACAGATTGTATGAGAATAAAGAAAACCCTTCTGGTATACACTGCACAATTTACACAAAGTTTCTTCACATCCTCAGCCTCTAACTTATGCCCTTTCCAAGAGAAATGTAGAAAGGCAGCAGCTCCTCTTTATTTGTTTCTGGACCCAGGAGCACAGTGCTCTACTCCAAGAGTCCAGCAATCATTCAGCTCCAGATATCTAATCCATCACACAGAATATATCTGCTGTGAGAAATGTGTGGTAACTTGCCATACAGAAGGGGGCAGGAAATCTATGTGGCAAAACCTATTTCTCCATGCCAGACACCTCAGAGACCATCAACTGCTTCTGTAGTATAGGAAGGGCTGACAATGGGAATGAAAGAGCAAGGGAATTGCCCGAACTCCAGTGGGCTGCCTAGCACAGCACTGGACACTGTATGAATGAGTGAGTTCCTACCTGTGTGTTTCTTCTTCTGCCTGACAGGTGAACCCCAGCATCTCCCGTTGTATCCACCTCTGCTTCCAAGGGCCAGGCGACTGGGGACTTTTCCCTCTTGCTTCAAGACAGTGGACTCTGCAGCTGGCTCACAGGGGGACCTCTGAGAGCTCTCTGCATAAACAGGACAGTGACATGGTAAACATCATGACTTGTTTCTGTAGCTCTAAAAGCAGATGTGCCCATTTAAAAGATTTAAACATCAAAAGATGGAGGATTTTTATAAAATGAGTGGTATTTACGAGCAGGATTATCTCAGTTTTCTTTCAGGACCAAGCATATTACCCAACACCAGGCCAAGAACATTTCATCTTAAATCAAGATTTCGAAAATTCGCTGCAACTACAGAAAAATTTTAGAATAAAAATGCTGCGGGTACCCTACCCTTATTGCAGACATCCTCAGCTAGTATTGATTTCTTTGGGAAGAGTTAAGAGAACATCTGCTTTCCACCAAACGCTGCTGTGATTGCCACCGAAGTGGAGGCACACTTCAAGAAAACCACATTTATCTCCAATGCCCTCCAGCAATCGTAGTTATTTGTCTTGCATGAAGGTACCTGACTCATTGTATAACTTTTTGAAATACTGCCCCCCTGTGATACCAACTTAAAAGATGGAGTCACGGTAGTTTTATGTTAAATGGTAATACAACTGGCTAAGATAGGAAAACCTGAAAATTAGCTTGAATTTCTATGCAGCAACATGTACTAAAATGGATATGGCCAAACAGGTAACAGGGGAATGACATTCTAGTAACCAACAAGCAGCCAGATGGCAATATAAATCACTCTGCCTACTTCCCAAAAGAGACAAAAACGTACAGTTACAGTTTTGCACTGATTAAAGAAGGGTTTCAGCATAGTCCTTACAAAGCACCACTTACCCTGTGCACTCTTCTCCACAAAGTTCTCAGGACTGCTCTGGACTGCAGTGCTTACAGCAGCTTGCTGAGCAACAGAAGTCCCTGGAAGTTGCTGGATCGCTGCAGTGGACTGGGCAGCGTGTTTGGAAGGAGATTTTTGATTTGCTACTGTAGGTTTGCTGGATGAGTAGAAAGAACTCAGGGTCTGTGGTTTGTGAGTTTGACTCTCTCTGTCTAGGAGTTTGTCTAAAATCTTTAACAGCAACAGGAAAAGAAATAAAAAGGAAGAAGAAGGAAAAAAAAAGATGCATTACACTAGGACATAGAGGGAAAGTACCAAACCAGCTTCCTGGCAGACAATAAATTCCATTTGGTTGGAGAAAAAATAAAATGTTTATTCTCTAGAAAGTAGGCATCACCTCCTGCACTGAAGACCAGCAATGCACAGATGAGAGATGTGTGGCCTGCAGTACAGAAGAAGCAAGGATTCATTTGTACTCAGTAACATCCCCATTTTCACTTCCAAAAGCCACTGGCTTTACTTGGAAAATACCCAAAACTCACAATACAGAAGTAATTCTGGTACATAAAGGACAGAATAGAGGACTCTATATTTAGTTCTGCCAATCCTTAGTGTTCTTGTTTAAATCACCAGCAAATCTTTGCACACCATTCTAAAAATCCTAGCATACCATTACCTTTTGAGACTTTCAAACACTAGAGAAACTGCTTTCTACCAGCCTACTTTCTTATCCTTTTTTATTACCCAATTAGGGAACAATGCATGACCACATTTCATGGGTTTGTCCATTTCTACTGCTCATTTTCCACATAAAATGAAGAAAAGTGTGACAGAGCACTTATTTGCAGATGACTGATATCAAGAGTGTCCCTGTTATTCCCTATAGAAGAGTATAGCAAAAGTGCTTCTACTTTAGGAGACAGAAAGACACTAGTAATATTCTTGCTAGGTAGAAGTGCTTCTGAAAATAAAATATTAATAAAACCCTTCCTAAAGCTTCAGTTTATTGGTTTTTTTTTCCCCTTCGGGGTGGGGAGCAGAGCTTTACTATCTGTCTTGCATAGAAAATTAAGGCACAGGTGGACTAAACTAGTATAACAAAGAGGTGAAAGATTAAGAAACAAAAGCTTTGCTAGATATACTGTTCTGCAAGTCAACATCCCTGCAGCAAAACAGAACAATGCTCAGACCACATCCACAATGCACACTGAAAACCCCTGGGACAAAGGACCTGTTTTAGCAGGTAAGCAAAAGCATTAAAATCAGTGAGAATGCATTTCCCAACTGGACTTTAAGAAACCCACAGAAAGAGTGCCTCTGCCAGGGCCAGGCACACTGTGCAATCAGATCTTGCAACAGTGAAGAATATAAACACTGCAACATAACCTGTAAATCACCAGTACGTGACAAAGCAACTTATGCTCACTGGCAAAACTATCAAATCCATCAAAACCCAAACATGATTTACTCTGCATCTCCCTCTCCCTTTTTAAAAGGAAACTCACCTTCTTCAGCTTGGACTGATCATCCTTGTAAGTAATCATCAGGGCTAGAGCCAGATCCCCCTTCTCCCTTCGGGTGCCTTCACACAACAGAGGATGTTCTGCTTCACTGACAGTTGTTTTCATGCCTGCAGGCCAGACAAGAGGGGAGGAAGAGAGAAGTGAGCCCATGGGACTACACCACATCTTGAGCACTATCTATACCTCAGACTATTTTATTCACTTCCCTGTCACAGACAAAAGATTGTTTCCCCTCTGTTCTTCTGTTAACTTCAGAAATATATCATGAATAAAAAGGAGCTGCTGCCTGTCCCCAGACTACTAAGCTTGCTACAACTGTCAGAATAACCAGAGGGGAAAAAAGTCCAGGCAAGCCCACAACTCCATCTTGAAAGAAACTGCAGATGCTACAAGCCAGAATTCCCACACCATAAAGAACTCATCTTTCTCCTTTCAGAGATGAGGAAACAGAGGACAGGCCTAGTTTAATCTATTCTATTCCTTTTTGCATGATACTTTAAAACAGGCATACAGTATTGTCAACATAATATATACAACCACTGCTTTGTTGCTGAAGATGATTAATGAGGCAAGAATCCAATAATATGCTAAGACGCTGAATTACATGATAATGCTTGAGAGTACTTCTGTTAAGTCTTTCATTATCGGTGTCTAATGTCTTCTGAAATGATTGTGTTTTGTTCTCTGAAACTGTCCATCTCCATTAAAACACAAGCAATACATCTTCCATAGTAAAAGAGCACGAAGAAAGCTAAAATCATGTTAGTAATTTAACGTTCAGTTCCTGTCCCATATTCCCCTTCCATTTTTCATGGCTTTGCAAAGGCACCTCAGCCCTGGCATGCAGAATCCTTCTGTGTCTGGTTCTGACAAACTGTGCAAACACTTTCATTTCTGCACCAAACTGGAATTAACTACTAACTCTCACCATCCAAAATAAGGCAGGATGCAGAATATGGATGAAGAAATACTTTTCTTGTCAAAGATTCTTACCAAGAGCAGCAACAGCAGCCTCAAAACCAAGCTCTTCATCTCCAGGCATTTCATTATTCCAATTACGGCTTGGGGGTCTAGAGCCTGTAGGGGAAACCACTGAAAGAAGACAAGAGAATTAGTGATCAGCTTTCAAAACCAGGACCTAAAGGCAAAAGCAATTTGTGAGAGCTTTCTGAATTTGCAGAGTTTCCTGTGGTCCTATCCTAGCCTTGTACCAGTTTCAAGGCCACAGCACTGTCTTGGGTTTTTTCCCCTTTCTCTCTAAACTCAGAAGACTTCAAACGAGAAAGGTATATTGCCAAGTCAGTCTTCTAATCCCAGGTTATGTTCTTTTTTAAATACTATATTATTAGCTGTGTCTGGATATATCCAGCGTAAGAGTAGAAAAGTCAGTATTTTATAACTATTTTACAAACACACACAGAGTACTGAAATGTGGTAAGTTCCCAGTTGTTTTCAAACGTAAACAGGAGAGACAATTCCATTGGGGCACAAAGCACCTCTAAAGCAGCACAGAAGGAAGAGCAAACAAGAGTGTGTGAACAATCAAGATTAGGTTGTTCTTATACAGAAGACAGTTTCTCTTTGAAAAACCCCTCAAGACCTGGCATCTCAGAACATGCCCTTCACACACTCGAGCCAATGCAGACAGTACCTGGAGTGCACAGAACATCAAATATAAAGCTAGCCAACATCAGAGGCAGGACTGGACGGTAATCACATAACGTCCCTTCTCGCAGTTCTTCGGCTCTTCCTCGAATAGTGTTCATCTCATTAGTGCCCAAGGGAATCTTCTTCAAGAGGGCTACAATCTCAGACTCCTGATATGCCAGCTTCACCTGGTAGCATCCACAAGGAAACAGAAACAGCTCTCAGCACAGGCCTAAGGGCAATGGGCCATTTTTCTCTACACATATGTTAAAGTACAGCAATAGTTTTTATTGGATCATTAAATTATAGTAACCCTTAGCATGCTAGACACCTTTACCATTCTCTCCACACTGAACACAGATTTTCAAATCTAATACAAGTCTTGCCTCACACTTATACACAATTCTTTTTTACTCTATCACTCCTGAGCTGCAGACAGGAAAAAAAATGCATCAGCTTTAATAAGAACATCAAGATAAGCATTTGACTGCATAAGTCAGCGGAAAAGGTGATTACTCTTAATTGTAGGGAAATAAAAGATGCTATGTTAAGTAATATTTGAGACAACAGGGACTGACTAGCAGAAGAATGGGCACAGGGTGGCAGCATGCATGTCACCAAGATGAAGACCATTACATTTCACTACTCTTGCCATTCCTGCATCCTCTCCATTCTAAACATGTGAAAGTAGTTGTTTTCTCCTAGGCAGCTGGTGACTGCCGATCTCACAATCTTCTAATCAGACCGTAAGAAGTGCAGATAATCATTGCAACAAGTGTAGCTGGTGGATACCTAGCAACAACACACACCTCCAGGGACTGCAGAACCCTGCAGTGAAAAGCAACGCGGCTGCAAATCACACAGACAAGGTCTTAACTGGACACTCTTCTAAACAGGAAGCCAAACAGTAATCAAGCAGTATCCAAATAATATGCCTGCACAGTGCACATGTTCACTTGCCAAAGAATGAGGTACCAGCAAGAGCAACAATTTCCAAACATCTAACAATTGCACCAATTCACCCTAAGGAATAAGTTTCATATTATTTCACCAGTGGAAATACGGACAATTCCATTTACAAATGGCTTTATTTTCCCCAGATTAGCCAAGCAAACTGGAAATATATTTAAGGCAAGAAGTAAGCTGTTCTAAGAGAAATAATATATTTATAAAAGATTTTGTAATAATTGAAATATTTTCAAGCCTTCATGTGAAATCAAACATCTGTTGGCACAAGAGGTCTGAGCTTCCTATCAATGAAAGTAGCGCCACATGAAATGATATTTCTAATAATTTTGCTGGCAGGTCAGTGTGTGCTAATGTGATGTGCACACAGACCATTTAATCCCACTGCTATGAATTCTAAGGAAACACATAAAAGCCTAACCAAACTTCAGGAGTTGAAATGGGAACCACAGGAGCAAAAGCATTGAGGTATCACAATGTTGTTTAAGATGTTTCTTACCTCCAGAGCCTTTGTAGAGGCCGGTGGTCTCTGCAGCTCCAGAGCAAACATTCCTATTTGGAAGGCCAGGTTGTGGTACTCCAGCTGCTCACTCAGCACAGTCAGCAGGAAAGCAGCTTTAGACAAGGTGTTGGTTGCCATCCACGTCTGTTTGCTGGTTGATACCTTGTTCTTTTTGCCCTGTTTGAAGAGGAATTTGTCACAAGACACTTTCCTAAACATCCTAAATGACTCTATGCTTATCCTCTTACCCTTTACAATAATCATTAGACAGGAAAAAGAATAAAATACTTTAAATTTTATTCCCTTTGCTAAGGAATCACAAATCCCAGTGGTTACTGATGAACATCATTCCTTCCCCTATCTCACCCTGGCACAACACAGTGGAAGAGGTGGGCTGTTGCTAAGTCATATGTCCACTATTGTACTGATGCTGTGCGTCAGATGTTGCATGCCTGTCCCTTCCAAGGGAACCCTTTCATACAACAAACACTGCTTAGTGCTACTATAGGTGTTTTTCCAGAAGTTCATGCTTATTTCTTTCCAACCCTCTATCCTGAAACAGCAGAACTTCTAACATTTCCAGTGGTGTACATTATGAAATACGAGACTAAGGTTTTGGAGATGATCACAAGAAACAGGCAGGTCACCTGCACAGAGCTGCACAAAAATCAAGACTTCTTGTGGCTGCTGTATAATCCCATAACACCCAGTAGAAGGCATATCTTAAACAAAACATCCTTTGAAGCTGATGTTAAATAAAATAGTGTGTTTTGTTACAGCAGATTTAAAAGAGATTCCTAAATAAGCTGCAGCTTTTAACAGGAAAAACAAAACAAAACAAGCACAAGGAAAAGTGAAGAGACCTTTAAGTAAACTCAAGTTTCTGAAGACTCCAAGTCCTGCTTAAAGGCCTCTTATTTTCTTTCTCCCTTTTATTCATGCACAGCAACCAGCCACAGTAATGACATCCAGAGAAATTCAACTCAGAGGAAGCATCACTGTACGTCCCTAAATCACAGCTAATGAGAAGTGCCTGGGAATGCTGTTGTATCCATCCCTTATATTCCTTCTAACTTACGCTCTAACCCCAAAACTATACCAGCTCGCTCTCTACCTTAGTTGGTGGCTGCTCCACTTTTAGATCTGGTGGGTTGGCCAGTAGGTCCCTGGCAAGCTCTACAGTTAAGCGACATGCTTCATTACCATATCCATGTGCGTACAAGGCCTCTGCACAGGCAAAGAGGATCTGCAACAAAGAACAGATGGTCATATTCAAACCACACTCCTCCAGGCTGGAGCTAGCCTACTCAAACCACTTGTCTCAGAGACTCTGCAAACACAATCCACAATTAACTTCAGCACCAAGTGTTCTCCAGGCCCTCCTTTCCTGGACCTCCACCACCATCCATTCAAGTTCTCCCCTAAAAAGCCTTTTCTTCATGATTTAGTCCAATCCTCCCTCCAAGTGCTACAAGAGATTAGCGAATTAACTCAGAGAGTCCCTAAAACCCAAACCAACTGACTATAACTACTTCCATGCATCTCCAGCTGCTTGCTCATATAGGTGCAAGCTCTAAACTCATTTTATGACAGGAATGTGACACAATCTATTTATGCTGCCTCTGGCTTTCCAGATTCATAGTGAGTTGCAGAAGTGAAAACCATCCTGCTGTCTTTAGACATTGTGGACCAAGAAAAGTAGCCAGTGTTCTATCTCTGCACTGACTCATGGGTAGTGGCAAAGTCCCCGTTGGGGGCTGTTACAGCAACGGAACCGGAGCAACTGGCAGCGCAGAGGCAAACCTATCCGGGCTGCCCCATTGCAGCAAGATATTGCTGCCCAGCTCGGGAAGCTGGTTGTAAAAGTACATCACGTAGATGCCCATGCACCCAAGAGTCGGGCCACTGAAGAACACAGAATCACAGAATTGACTGGGTTGGAAAAGACCTCAGAGATCATCGAGTCCAACCCTTGGTCCAACTCTAGTCCGTTTATTAGATCATGGCACTAAGTGCCATGTCCAATCTCAGTTTAAAAACCTCCAGGGACGGCGAGTCCACCACCTCCCTGGGCAGGCCATTCCAATGCCTGACCACTCTCTCTGTAAAGAATTTCTTTCTAATATCCAGCCTAAATTTCCCCTGGCAGAGTTTAAGCCCATGCCCCCTTGTCCTGCCTGGGAGAAGGGACCAATCCCCACCTGGCTATAACTTCCCTTCAGGTAGTTATAGAGAGTGATGAGGTCACCTCTAAGCCTCCTCTTCTCTACACTAAACAACCCCAGCTCCCTCAGCCTCTCCCCATAGGTCTTATGCTCAAGTCCCTTCACCAGTCTTGTTGCTCTTCTCTGGACTCGCTCCAGCACTTCAATGTCTTTCCTGAGCTGAGGGGCCCAGAACTGAACACAATACTCCAGGTGTGGCCTCACCAATGCAGAGTACAGGGGAAGGATCACTTCCCTTGTCCTGCTGACCACGCTGTTTTTGATACAGGACAGGATACCGTTGGCCTTCTTGGCCACCTGGCCACACTGATGGCTCATGCTGAGCTTCCTGTCAATTAGTACCCCCAGGTCCCTTTCTGTCTGAAACACCAAACCAATCAGCATGTGGATCAGGCGGCTAAGACTGGAGGGCTCAGGTGGAACTGGACTGGCAAGATAAGGGTGAGTTAGTTATGGCCCGGTATGTCCATGATACCTCAGGCCATCGAGGAAGAGACACAACACGCAGATGGGCTGGTGACTGAGCGCTGGACTTGACCAATGGACACTATTGCACACGTTGCCCATGAATGTGAAACATGTGCTGCTATCAAGCAAGCCAAGTGGTTAAAGCATCTCTGGTATAGAGGACAATGGCTGAAATATAAATATGGGGAAGCTCAGCAAATTGCTCTTATCATGCTCCCACAAACCCATCAAGACAAGAGCCATGTGCTTAGAATGGTGGAAGTACCCATGAGTTTGGGGTTGTTTGTTTTGGTTTTTTTTTTTCTTCACTCTCCTCCCCATCCCACTGAGAGTTGGGGGTGAGCAAGCAGCTGCATGGTGTTTCGTTGTTGGCTGGGGTTAAACCATGACGCTGTGACGTGTGCAATACATAAAACCGTAAAACAGTGTTCTCAACTAGATTCAGCTCACCTCCATCCGGTTCTCCTGCTCCAGAGGCTTTATACCAGCAAATATATCTTGTTCCTCTTCATTTCCTCCTTCAGCTTTGTCATCATCTTCTTTGGCTACCTCTTGTGGATTTAGATAGTATACCTGGTAATCGTCTTCCTCTTCTCCATCATCTCCTCCCCCCGCTGCACCATTCTCTCCCACTTCTTCTGCCTTCAGGCCCACACCACTGCTGTTCTCATCTGCAGAAGGCAGGTCATCATCACCACTACCCATTTCACCCACAGGATCCTTGGGCGATTTCTTGGCCATGGAACTGCTCCTGACACTGGGCTCAGGTCCCTCAGAGAAGTACACCCCACCATCCTCCTCAAAGGTGTCCCTGTAGCTCCTGCTCAGTGGGCTTTCCGTAAAACTAAATGTATTGCTGGCTTCTGCCCCCAGAGCCAAGCTGCTGTCATCCAGACTCATCTCTGCCAAGTCCGGTTCCAGAGAGCTGTCTTCACTGCTCATGCGGCGTTTCCCGCTGTGCTTACTGGTCAAGCCTTTGCTCACTGGTAACTTTGCTTTGCCCACTGCAGTCTTATACACAGCTTTATCACCTTCTGCTGAAAGTCGTCTCAGAACCCTTTGTGGCGTTTCAGAGACAACTTTCCGCTTTCCAGTAAGTTCCTTCGGACGAACTGCAGGCTCCTGGGGGGAGGGACGCAGCCTGTCCCCAGGCTGCAGACATGGTCCCCCAGGCTCCTGTCCAGGGGTTCTACCAGCCTCAGAGGCAGTTTCTGCACACTGCAACCGGCAGCTCCTTTGCTGGATGGCCTTTACCCAACAGAAAGAGTTCTTCTTGTCAGTGCTGCTATATGTGATCCCAGGAATGGGATAAGCTTCCTCCCAGTTGAAGTAACAAGCTTCCACAGCTGGCTTGAAACCCTGGAAGAGCTTCTCCAGCGATTTCTTGTGCTGACCCCTCTTAACATTATCTATGACTTTCAGCTGCCACTGTCTGAGCTGTGAGCAAAGGTCCCTGCGCCTAGGAAAAGAAGTAAGAGGACAGGTTAGAAAGCAGACACAAAATGCACCTGTGACAAACTACCTCTTAACCCACAGAACGCCTCCTCCTTTTTGTCAGAAAAATCTGTTAAATTAAGTGTACACAGCAGTAGTAAGAAGACAGCCTGAAAAAAGGAAACAGGTATGTATAACAACAACCAAGTCCTAGACAAGCCTACGATACAGAAAGAAAATGTGAACAGTACCAACATGAAAGCACGATACAAACAGGGAGGTTTAAAAATGAAATACTGTCTGTCCTGTTTGCTTAACTGCCCCCAGTAAGGTATTAGTGATGTAAGCCTCAGCAATCTAAGACCAGCGAGTGCCATGGGAAACTGCTCTTGGAACCTTTCATAAACAGCCCTGTGAACAACTCTGGTCAAGATGTTCACAAGTACAATTTAAACAGCCCACCCAGGGAAGCACAATACCAGACAGGAACACCTAATCTCCCTTCCAGGCATGCACCTTTTTACCCCGATATGCCTACCTAGGGCCCAACAATTCAATTTAGGCATGAGCAAGCTGTCCTTAGGAGACTAAACTGTTGGAAGCCATAGACACAGAATAAGCAAGACAAAAATAATTGATATTCATATAACTTTGAGAAAGAAATAAGCTGGTCCATTTACAGACATTTAAATTACACAGCAGTTAGTCCCATGCCCCCTGTTACCATGGGAAGAACAAAGCCTTTCTGCATTTCGCAGCTCCAAATCTCACATAGGGCCTAAGCATATGAGGAAGATAATCTAAATGGATTAAACATTTGGGTGATCTAATTCAAGAAGAGAAAAAGACATTTCTAGAAATTGCACCAAGTGTCTCAATTTACTGTCATCTTGTTTCTGCCACAGATTCCAGAGACCTGAGGTACAAGCCCAACACTTCAGTCCTCTCACATTTCCTATCAAAAGCAAAAGAACAAGAAAATAAAATCAAACCAGAATGACCCAGTTTAGGTGCAAAGGGTATCAGGACAAAAAGGGCTAAACAAAATGGACCACTTCTATTTGTCCACTAAAGAAATTAATTAACAAGAGAGCAAACTGGTGGAGCTTAATCAAGGTGAGGAAAAAGAATGGGAAACTACTTAGGAAAGGTAACATAAGGATGAGAGCCTGCCATGAATAAAGAATGAGGTAGCAAGTTGTCTTATGATTCACTGCAAAGAATAGCAAGGACCGGTAGAAAAGGGCTCTTCTTGGTGACTATTCAAACGCCAAGAGAATAGGCAATCAAGCAGGAGCATTTCAATTATGCATGAGCTTGAGTAGGAGATCTGAGCAAATTTGAACTGTGCCAAATGACTCAAATGTGAACACACATAGCCCAACTTCATACTTTATCAAAAGCCAAAACCTTTTATGGGTTTTCCACGTGATCCGATTGATGTGTTTATTTTAAGCCTCATTCCCAGTTTCCTACAGTTTTTTATTTGTCTTGTCTCCTATACTCAGCTACTTCATGCTGTAAACTGTACAAGACAGATGCTGCATCCATTTTAGTGTCCCTGATGTACCTTACATAGATAGGGCATTTTATTAATGTTACACAACAATTCACAGAAAGCAAATCCTGTTAACGTGTAATTGTGTTGAAAACCCAATCCTGTTTTCATTTGTTCTGAAAAAACTTTCCTGAGCACTTACAGCACAAACTAATTGAGTATATTTTACATGCCACAGTTTGTAGACTAGATGTACAAGACAAATTATTACAATTTCAACCACAGCATCTCAACTCAAGCTGTCAGTACCTCCACTGCTATTTAACTAGTGCTAAATAAAGATGGCAGTGATTTACCAAGGCACAATATCGTTTAGAAATCTGCAGAAGCCTCATGATTTTTCCTCAGACAATTGAAAACCCTGACTGAAATTCACACACCAATGATACTGTTTACCAATACATTGCAGAGAATAAACTCCCTAAGAGCACAGAAAGTAAGAAATCCTTCATCTTGAAACAGACAACTGTGAGTGACTGGGCTAACCAGAAATCCATTAAACTGCTGAACAGTTAAATTTAGAAAGCATTAAAATTTATTGGTAGTCAGTGTTATAATTCAAATAAATGTCCTCCTCCAGGACATCGAAACGCAAAATTACACTCATATGTAAAAGAGAACTCCAAGAAAACAAATTATTCACACTCCATGATGTTACTAAAAGTGAGCAGCAAGAACAGTTAAAGTTTAAAATAATTACAGTGCTCTTGAACCCTACGCAGCACACATCTGGAAGGACTAATGGATCAACAGGCAATGAGGTAACAATACAAACACAAGACACCTACAGGAAGAAACTCTTGAGTGTGCTTCAATGTTACAGAAATAAATGAGAGACTGGATCTGATTCTTGTGCTCACCTCTGTGGACTAATTGTCGGGTCCAGGACTGCCAACCTCCAAAGAACCACCATCTCATCACACATACTTGCACAAGCATGAGCAGCTACTTCTGACTGGCCGTTGCTGCGTCCCGTGTGCCCGCTAGCGCTGCTGTGTGACGCAGATGTTCGCACGCTGTACCACCAGCCAGTTATCTGCAGAAGAAAACGTTCAGTGGAGGTGCGTTGTGGCCAACAACTCATCCCCTGCTCTCACTTAACCTCATAACCACAAGGCAATAGGATTTGTAGCTAGTACCATGTTTTCCTTTGGCTCCAAAATAACTATGAGCATGAAAGCAGTATTGGTGTGTGAGAACTAAGGGTCTCTCAAACTTTGTCTGGTTAAAAGGCACATGCACATAGAACAAAATACCGACAGGAAGTTCTTTTACTAGAGGCCTTCACGCTTGGAGGAAAATAGTGAACAAATGTGACAAACTAAGAACTTATTTTCCCCTAAAAAAAAAGATATATGATAGAGCAATAAGGAAACTTGCATTGCATTTCATGTTACAGAGCAAGGCCAGTGTTCTGAACTATGAAAGGAAACCTTTTTCTTAATGTTTATTAAAAACAAAACAAAATATTACTCAAGGCCATCAAAAGATATCTTCTACAAAAATAACCAAAGAGTGTGAGATCCTACCACCCAATTATATCTTTAGTCTCTGTCAAAATGCTTAACTGGGCAGAAATAAAATCAAATATGCTAAAAAAAAAAAAAAAAGAAAAAAAAAAAGAGTTCAGACTCCATATATTCATGTTAGAAAGAGTTGAGGTATTTTGGGAATATAGTGTTGCTGGGACATCACTGAATCAGTACAAGAGCAAACATAATACTAGTGTGGAAAAGCACATGCCCATAATGCATACAGACTGTTACAAAAAATTATTCAGCCTTTGTTTGCACAGGCATGTGGCATCTGTCACTGGCTCAGTCTGGTTCCCAGAACATCCCTGCTCAGAGCAAAGAGATTTGAGTACCTGCTCATAGTTGAGACACTGGTCAGTCAGAATCTCCAGCAAAGGGGCTGCATTGCTATCCCGTCTCTTAAACATCTCCCGCACAATGGAAAGCAGGTTCCAGATGCCCTCAGGCTCTCTTCCTCGCAGGGGACGCAGGAGACAGGCCCACTCAGCAGCAGCTGGTGGCTCGGTGGAAGAGAGATACATTGAATTCACATCACTGGGGATGTGAAAACAGAAGAGCAGGGATGAGAAAAAAATGAAATCAAGTACAATCACACAAAATCCTGAGCATATTCTACATCCAGAAGTATATTTGCACCTTAAATAGGACAGACATGCATGAAGTAAAAGAGAGGATGCATGAGAGGCTCAGCGCACCCCACAAGGACGATATTGCGTAAATACAATGTACTTTGCTGCAATAACATGGACAAGCTATGCAAAAATACACTCCAGAGTAGTAACCACAAAACTAAGTATCCTTCAGCCCATGGTATCACATAAGGTTACAGGCTATACAGTGAACAAGCTTACAGGTTATACAAATACCCCATTTTCCCTTCAATGGGAAACAGCTTACCTGAAAACAACAGGAGAGGGGCCACAGAATTTATGAAGGGTTTTCTTTATGTTGTCACTCAGAGTAGATTCATCTAAGTACCACGTGCTTTGATCTGATGCAGAGGGTCCAGCAGTGGGATCTTGACAAAAAAAAACACACATATAGTCTTCAGGCTTTGAAGAAAGATTTTCCTGTGTGTGCCCAACCATAGAGACTATAGGGAGCACACAGGCAGTGTGTTACCCAGTTTATTTCACCCATTACAGAACTCACTCTTCAGAACTACCTCAAAATGCTATCATAACATTACCTTAACCACTGGCAACACTAAACTGGGAGACACGGCTGGCACGCTGAATGGCAGCACTACTACCAGTGGGACCAGGAGTAATTCAAGGACTGTGCTAACAGAAACCCCAAGAAATTCATTGACAAAAAAAAAAAGTAAACTTCTGTAGCTGGGACAGAAAATCCCATGCATCAGCACAGACTGAAAACCAAATGGCTAAGTAGCTCATAGGGTTTGGTGATTATGGTGGATGCCAAGCTGAACACAAACTGATGGCAAATTGTTACTGAAAACACAAAACAAAACAAACCCCTAACAAACCTGCAAACAGGACTACATTAAGAAAAGCACAGCAGGCAGATTTAAGAAAATTACTTTACTAGTGCCAGGTAGAGGGAGATAAAGTTACACCTGAAATATTGTATCCAGTTTTGGGTCCCCCAGATCAGGAATGACACTGTGAAATCAAGAGGATATAGTGGGGTGGGTATCAAGATAGCTGGGGGCACAGAGCACATGACCTGTGAGCTGAGATTAAGGAACATGGGCTAATTTAATCTAAAAAGGAGAGGGTGAGGGGTGCTCATTAACAGCCTACAACTACTTGGAATCACAAACACAACACAGACAAACTCTTCTTGGTAGCAGAACATGATAAAAAAGGGTATTTATATTGGATGTTGGGGAAAAATTCTTGACCAAAAGGGTAACACAGCACTAAACCAGGAATACTCTGTAATGTTTCTGGTAACCGAGACTTGGCTAAGCCAACCCTAGCCACAGCTAACCCACTCTAGTGTTGCAAACCATCCTGTTCCAAGGGGGAGGTTGGACAAGTCTCCTCCAATCAGCATTTCCAGGAGTCTATAATTGACAACAACTTTTAAAGAATTTTTTTTTGTTAGAAAGATGCATTGCCTGCTGCTCTCTTCCTCTGCACAGAGTCACCCAAGTGCCAATTGTCATGCCATATATGCACGCAAGTGCCTGTTCTTACCCCTTTTCCTTGATCTCTTAACCCTTTCCTTGACCTGCAATCCCAGCTATGCGGTAACAGACTGGTTCAGAAACTCAAAGCAATGGAAATATATCCACTTCCTACCTGTGACAGACATTACTGAAATAAGATATATCAAGGTTACCTGGGGCTCCACACACTGTGTTGATGGCAGTAGACTGAGAAGATAACAGCTCATCCAGCAAGCGTTGAGCAGTTGGAAGAATCTGAAAACATGAAACAAACTTTCAATATACACAGTAGTTCTTATCCTAATATACCCAGCCAAAAAGCTGCCCAGATTTTCATGATTGAAGCACTCTCAATTTCAAAAAGTATCTGAGGCACAGAGTCTTGTTTTCAGAAAGGACGACAGAGGGTGCTAAAGTTTAAACTACAGCAAATCAGCTGTTAAGACTTTCCACTCTCCTTCTTCAAAGCAAACCTGTATCCAAGGCTTACTTACTACATTCACACCCTAAGAAGTAAAGAAAAGCCTCCTAGGTTATTAGTTCCCTTCTCATTTCTTGAGGATGAGGAGCCCACAGAGAGTTATACTGCAGCTAACTTTGAGAGATACGGAAGTGACTGCAGTCAAGGTCACCATTTTCCTGCACTTCAAATATTCTTGATGTCTTGTTCCTAAATTATTTCTCTAAACCTCAAGCTAATGGGAACAGAGAAGCAAGCTACAAATTATATCTATACATAACTTTTTGGGCAGACTCTAGTTTATTTACTATCCTGATAGCAAAGACACCATATATATATATATACACACACACGTGTATATATACACATATATATATATACACGTGTGTGTGTGTGTATATATATATATATACATATAAAAACTCAGACTCAATAGTAAACTGATGCCATTTCAGCACTACACTAATGCAGTCATAGCTTCTGGACAGTTCGGAGCATAAGCAGAAAAGGCTCACACCTGACTGGAAAATCCCAAGTAGATACACCCTTAATGTCCTTTTTTGAAAGAAAAATGCATAGTAGAAAGTGTTTTTTCCCAAACTAAGTCTGGGGTGAAACTGTAAATCCATTTATCCTTTAGCACACATGCTTACAACGGGTTAGGCAGATGTTTAGGAATTAAATTACTTTCAACAGAAGATCTGATATTCTGCCACCTCTCTCCGCACAACAGCTGAGTTCACACTTACTGTAAAGCAAGGCATATTCCATAAACCTATATTTGCAAATAATATGGACCCATCTCAAACAGATGGAAGAAAAACAATGCTTCAGAAGGATATTTTGAATTTAAGTCACCTGAAGAAACAAGCTCAGCACTAAGCTACTCTTGTACCTTTTTCCACTACTACATATTTTAAATCACCACAAAGCAGAAAAGAAACAGGTCTAGGCAATGTCACCCCTTAAGGATGAAGTACCAGGGACCTGCAGCAACTCTCCTTCGGGCATTTTTGCCAAGATATTCATATTTAATTGGACTAAGAGTACTGGCTCCATGAAGGGAAATAGCTCTTGGGGGAAGAACTGGGTAATATATTCTAGCTGCTCAGAATCACTGACATTTTCATAGGTACAGAAGACTTTCCACAGAGATTTTGAAAAATTTCTTATCTAGCTGCATTCCTACAGACTGCCATCCCTTTACACTGGAAAGTTAATTCAGCTTTATATTACTGTCCCATCACGCAGTTCACAAGCTGGAAATAAGGATGAAATAGAATCACCTGTACAGCCTACTCTAATTCTACATCATGTAGTCAAAAAATGTTGTCCCAAGGTATAAGAGTATTTATCTGCTCTCAGAAATCTTGAAGACTGGCAATGATCCTGTTGGAAGAGTTTGGAGCATGCCTTGCCTTTTCCAAGGGAATTAAACTACATAGGTTAAGATGCATTTGCCAATAAAAACCCAACTTTTCTGTTAGGCAGCATCCATCAGATTATGTGGTAAGATAGTAATAATGAAATGAAATAATCCAGATGATCCTGAGTGCACAGCTGGTACACATGACTGTAGGAAAAATAAAAGCTGCAAAAAGGAGAAGACACAGAATATTGAAAGCAAACAAATCACATGCCATTCAGGAAACAATTTCCACTACTACTAGCCTTCCAAAACCCTCCTTTATTAAGCACCAGACTATAAGACATAAAGCTTCGAGTCCTTAAGGAGAGATGGAAAAAAAGCTTCGTCTGTTATTTAATGCAACAAGAAGTGCACACCGTTGCTGCTGAACTCTCAGCAACAAATAAGCAGTTTATATCACTTCCATATTATATGATTCCTGTATTTCCTCTCATAAGAAGATTAGCATTTCTGTAGGAAATTTAGAGGATGTTTTAGCAACAGAATATCTTTGTGTCCCAAGCACAGCACCATAATATGAATTTTAGGCACCTGCTGACAGTAATCTACCTCCTACTTAAGATATTATGCACATACTACTGAAATGTAACAGATACCCATGCAGGTCAGTTTTTCTCAACTTGCTTTGGCTGAACCAGCACAAAAAAGTTGCCAAGCCCTATATTTTTAAAGTAAATATTTCACAATCACTTAGATACTCTTGTGTATTTTCTGCACACATTTTTGTCAGGTGATATAAATGACCTGACCTTGAACAACACAGATATTTAAGGAATAAGAGAGCAGATTTTGTCTTTGACTAACAAAATTTCAGGTCTATTACTTTCCATAACCCAAATGATTCTTATGAGTCACCAAGAAGCTAAACTGGGGGAAGTCAAAGGGTCACCAATTCTGTGCATTAGAAAGTGCCCACATAAGGCATACACCACACATTACCTGGGTAATCTTCTCCACTTAGCTACCCAAACACACAGTAAAGCAACCCAATTTGTTCTGACCTAAGTTTTTCACCACCATGCGTTTATTTTATTGTGTTTGATCTTCCACAAGCAATGTGCATATTCATGCTAATATTTTAAGCCATTTCTTTTACTTGGCAATAGACAATTGTCAAAAGATAGACTGGCAAACCTGAAAAGGGCAAGAACTGAAGCCTTCCCAGCATCTCCCTGCCAAATAGCATCCAGAATAAAGATAACTGAATTTAACAAAAAGTTAGTCCTACCAATTGCCCCCATTTACCTGTTGTGGAAGTTCACTGATTAGGTACTGAGCAAATTTTTGCAATTGGTCTCTTTGTAGCCGAGACAAGGACTCAGAAACAGGTGCTCGTAAGCATACTGCAGATGCCTGAAGGAAAACAAAACAAAACAAAAGAGATATAAACTGACATTAACAGGTCAGAATTAATGAAGCTATGGCCACTGAATGGATGAAGTGTCATGAACAGTAGTGATGCTGATGCATATCATGTGTGCTCTTGATAATTATAATTTTAAAAAATTGCCTATGTGGGTTGTTGCAGATAAGATGCAAATAAGATGCCTAGGCTTTATAAAAACTGTTTTTAAGAGTTTCTTTTCAAGGAAACTGCTTTAACAGCTGTGCTTAAGATCTGTTGTTGCTAGCAATTGCACAAATACTGGCAGGGATTTCACAAACAAACCTCTAAAATAGGACATTATTCTTTAAGCTTCTGGCAAACCAACCAGCTCTGTGGGGGGTTGTTTCACAGAATCACAATCACCTCATTTATCTCATTAGAGGTTTTTGGGGGTTTGTTTTGGTTTGTTTTTTTTTTTTTCCAATCTAAAAATCAGTCTCTTTCCACATTTTATAACAACTGAGATGATTAAAAAAACAAAACCAAACACTATTTTCTCAACCTTTGTCAGCCTACAGAATAAAAAATACCTATATGGGACCTATCTAAAATTTAACTTGGAAAGCGGCAAGAGCACTCTGATAATAAAGATGCTTCTGATATTTATTTGTCTACATAGAGCAATATACCTCGGCTTGTAAGTTGCTAGTGTCAGCAGCCAGTATATACAAACATGAAAATCCTTTCACTATCATTTTTCAGGTAGAGGAAACAATTGGAGGGAAAATAATTATTTTTATCTTACACAGGGTCCAAACTTTCCAAGTGTAAACAATACAAATGAAAATTTGTTTCCCATCCTCACTCTCCGTAACAACCTTTTAAAACTGGAACTAATAATTCAAAGCTGAACCCATTTTTTTTTGCCAAGTCTCCATCCTAAGCACAGAAAGTATACCAATATTCCAATGACTTCACAAGAGTATCAATTTAAGCCTATTACAATTGTCTATTGTGAAATAGTAACAAGCTTCATCAGGTTATTAGCACTTATTTAAGAATCTGGAGTTGATTATAAGCATGTTAGCTATAAAATGTTCAGTGACAGCAGAAAATCTGTTCCTTTCAACCAAGTTTAATCCTTCCTTAAGATGTATTTTGCAGCTTCCCAAAAACTGAGGAAATTAATCTGTACGCAGGACTGAACCCTCAACTTGTGTATTTCATGTTGACTCTATGCATTTTCACCTGGAGTTCATTGGGATAGGAAACACCTAGCTTTCACTCTATACAAAGCCATGCAGAATACAAGCAGCCAAATAAAAGCATAAAATTGGCTGACTGTTTGAAATCTACGAGTCAGAATGACACTTATCTGCTGCAGTACATGTTAAAACGAACCAGTGAACATAAAGGCCAACAGTGATCAAAATTACTTTCTTTTGGCACTCTGAATGATCAAACAACCAAAAGAAAAAGCTTTCAAATCCCATATTTGGAAAGGCTTTTATTAAAAGACTAACCATTGGTGAGCTTCCACTCCTTGCAGAACTGAAGAAAGAGTAATTCCAGTATTTAAATGAGAAACAGGAAGGGGCCAAAAAGGACCGCGTGTCTACCCTTAGCAATCTGCACATTATCAAAGGACATTCTGCAGTTCAGAGCCTCAGACAATTCACTCTGCAGACTGCAACTGCAAGCGCACATTTGCACAATCTGTGACCAAAAGGAGTGCCAACAGCAATTTCCCTAAGGAGAGTGCACATTGCATAAAACTGCCATGAGGAGAGGCTCAGAGAAGACGCCCAGGGGAGAGCAGAAGTGTATTTAAAGGCCTACGTTGTGTATCCGGAAGAGGCAGAGCGCCACGACGTGAGCACACCACTTGGCCCCAGCTCCGCAGGTGCAGCTGCACGATGTGATTCTGCAGCGATCAAACATCACTGCCACATTGTACGCACCTTTGGGTGGCACCATCTGTGGGGGTACCACAGTGGCGCTCAGATGGAAACCTGTAAAAATTCAAAAGTCCAGAATTACCCTTCTAGTGCTTGGGAGACAGATTCAGCTAGCACGGAAATTTAGGTACGTGCCATTTAAACAGCAAAACAACATGTCTAGCAACAACATCCATCTTGGAATGGACAGGGAGCTACAGTCTCCAGCACTTGTTTCTTCCCAATCAGCTACGGTAGAATATTAGCATAACATGTTATAAGAGATTAAAAAATACAGAGCTTTTAATACATTAATTTATTTATATATTTATCCCTATTAATATTTTACAAAGAAAAGCAGAACTAGATTAAGCCATCACTGAAAAGTGTGGGTTTTTTGATCACAGGGTCAAAGCTAGGGTATACATATTTTAGACATGATTTCTATGTTAATTACCTCTGGCAACAGTGCAGAACTGGCTAGGTGACTTCTTCCAAATTATTTCCAAGTCTGTCAGCTTCCACAATTTTACAGTGAACTAAAGGCAACACTTAAACCTGAACTCTTACTTTCACTTTGTGGCTTCAGAAGCTACCCATTTCTCATAAATTATGTACCTCCTTGCAATTTTGTGAATATCTCATTTTTACAAACTCAGAAAACAACCAAAAAAAAGTCCTCTTG
Organism: Streptopelia decaocto; assembly: GCF_964273445.1. NCBI lineage: Eukaryota > Metazoa > Chordata > Aves > Columbiformes > Columbidae > Streptopelia > Streptopelia decaocto. Next base: position 50,246,988 of record NC_138659.1, read on the forward strand.
CTTAGACTAAAATCAACAGAAAAGGGAAATTTCAGCAATAACACTTGAATGAATCCAGTTCCATTAAGCTGTGATCAAACAAATAAATTACAAATCTCATCTCAGGCAGGATTACAACAAACTTTAATGAGGCTTAACTTCATGTAAACTCATGTACAATGCATACCAGTTGTACTCACACTGTAGATAAGGGTTATCCAGAGGCACACAGATTAGAGGCAGGCCACCAGGAGCATGAATCTTCTACTTGTCTTGAAGGTCCCTATCACCAGTTAACAACCCTCTACAGCAACAACTATCAGCCTCAGAAACTTTCTGTTAGTCTCAAATTCAGTTTTAATGAAGCATAGAAAGCACCAAGGCTATCAAAGCCATAACCAAATTTTGGTCCAACAATCTACCATAAGTCAAAAAATATGGCTTGGAACAGATAATTGGAATAGTTTCTCCATCATCAGCACAGGGAAGTACATTATAAATCCACACTACTAAGTTTTTATTATGACATTGTGAGATTATAATAATGATGGCGTTCAGGAGTGCACGTGACTTACTAAATCCCATTTAAAACAATGTGCACTAATTCTTCTTCAAAACATAATCCCTGTGCCAACATAAACTTGCTCTTACCTTGCTTAACCTTTCTATTTCTCCTATTCACCCAAATTCAAATCCCCTTCCTGATGTGGGTGATTATTTTGATTAGTACACATAATGCCACCCAAATTCTTCAACCATTTTAGCAATTGGAACAGAATCAAAACAAGGCATTCACCACAAAATTACTGCAATGCTTATTACTAGCTACAGTTCTAATTTATGTTCCACACTTGGATAATACAACCCAAACAGTTCAGCTAGTCCTTCTGTTACACTAGAAGGATCTCGGACTAATGCCAAAATGCCCTAATTTTCACAAAAACAAATTAAACGTTTCACAAATTGGAATTGCAGCAATTCTGTTTGACTGAGAAAAATAAGTATTCAAAAGGTGTTAGAAAAGAATGGGTCACAGCTACACTCTTACAGGCTCCTACAGTAAAGTTTTTCTTTATATATGAAGCAGTTAGCTGATCAAATGCAAAGAGGGAAGAAGAGTTATAAAAAGAGAAAATTTAAGGGCTTCGGCATGACATCACAAGCATCAACCCAAACTGCAGCTTGACGAAGATGTCTGCCACTGTTAATTCAAGTAACTCTGCCCAATTTTTTACACCAACAGTCTTGCTGTAGTGAAGCACTGTTTATGGGATAGCACAGGAAACCACACCAGGAAAAAAAAAAAAAAAAAAGATTAAATTAATGTTTACTTTTACCAGGAAAAACATCTCAATTTGGTTCAATGCACAGCTTACAAAAGTCTGAGCCTGCAGGGACTGAAAAGGTGACTATGAGGGGAACTATTCTGGGGTGCTTAGCCCAACACTACTGTTTAAGGAAACGGTCATCAAATTGTACTGTTCACACTCAAAGTGCAACTATGATCTTCTGCAGAAGACCAAAAAAAAAGCCCCTGAAATCAGCAACTACTACTTGCCTATTTGAGAATTTCAATAATGTCTTCAGTGCGAGGAGGTGAGTATATGACTACTACAAAGGGAATGTGCAGAAGGTCTACAAAAGGTCTACAAAAGCTTCATGCATATACAGTACAACACTGTAAAAAACTGGATTTTTGGAATGTGGTAAAGAGGTGCTATCATGCAGAAATCACAGGATTTTCATGTGGACAGCACAGCCAAGATTACTCATCTATGTTTTCAAAAAATTAGCCTTATACTGCAAAGGGAAATGGGACAAAAAGAGCACAAAGCACATTCCAAACTTTGTCCTATTGATCACAACACCACAATGCACTGTCCAATCCCCCTCCAAATCAAATCCCCTCTCAAGGGCTGCTTCATTTCCTGGGTTTCTTTTCCCATTTGTCAGTACATGAAACTCAAAACTGCAACCACACACCTTAAACTCATTTGGAGTAGACAACTGAAATTATATCCACCCTGCATGTACTCCCCAGCTTCTGGGCTGCTACTCATGGAAAAAAATAATTTTAAAAAAATCCCTCCATTAGATAAAGTTCCTCTACTAAGGAGGAAACAACGTTACTGTTTAAACAAGGTCATTTCCTTCCCTTCCATACACATAATCCTTTGTCAAGAAGCCCAGTTGCTGTATATGCACTTGAGAAGTTTCTCCCCTGCGTCATTTACCACTCCTCTTTTTCCCTACTCCCCTCCTCCTTCCCCAAGCACATGTTTTGCATTAATACTCCTAGCCTTTGTTCATTTACATTGCTTCACACCTCCTCACCTTCTTAATTTATTACTGAAATAAGTTTTGACCACAGTCTTAGTACTGTACGTTAAATATTCTGCTCTTTTCCATTGTGAAAGTCTCAGCAACTACTGAACTTCAGTCAGTTGCGTTTTAATTCATTTTGTCTCTCAAACATTTGCCTTCCTGAAGTTCAGCAGATGCCTTAGAGGCCTCTCTCAGCATTTCAGTTCTGACATAAGGACCTTATGAATGCACTCAAAACCCAGTTTAATCCTATTTAGCTCAATTTCTTTGATGTTCCAAAATTACTATCTGGTCTTATCAACAAGTCCGACATACTTTATGTATGAGGAAGTACTTCCATTCCAAAGAATTCCTGCTATTGTTATCACAGTAGAAGAGGGACTAGGTAAAAATCCTTTCAGATGCTTTACCCTATATTCAGATAACAAGTTCATCAGTCTCTTCCTATTTGCATATCTCAATTACTATCTCCTTCTCTTTCCATTGTCCCCAAACTTTCACAGTATGAGTTCCTTTTATTCCTATTCATTCCACTGATCACTGAGAGTTCAGTATTACTGGTACTAGCAACTAAAAAGACCCATAGAAGTCTCTATCTCTCATCACAGGAAGATACAGGAACTTTCCTCCTTAACATTATACAACTTTTCATATTATCATTTTTCTTATCACAACTAGGCTCAGTTCCCACATGCCAATTAATATTCCTAATTCTGAAGCTTACACTTGCAGGAAAAAACAAACAAAAACCTACACCCAAACCAAACACATCTGCACTGGAGTGACACAGCCCACATTTTAGTGTCTTTATCTCACACAATGCCTTCCTGTCTAACAGCTGTCACTGGGAAAGGCAACTGAATATTCTTCTTTACTTCAAAGGATTAAATGAAAAGTCCAGAGTCCAATTATTTGTTTAAGATAAGATTATTTTCTATAACTGTAAGAGATAAAAAGAACAAGATAAGTGAGAAGACATAAAACTCACTGTCCAGCAACAGGAATTTCCTTCTGCCAAAATACTACATAAGTAAGTGTATTATTAATACAATTCTTTTGCTACAAGAATAAACCTTGCAAACTTCCTCTCTGCCTTACCTGCACTTTAGGCAAGGCATTAGTTTGATCAGACCACTAGAAAACCAAGTTCTCTTTATCAATGAGGAGTTTAAGCATTATGGAGACAAAGGCAATCCACACAGCTTTTTCCAAAACACCATGACAGATTAAGGAACTAATTTTCTGAACATTTATGGTTTTTCACTCAGTTTCACAGCTGAGCTGACTGAGGCTGAAATAAATGTAGTATTCAGCTCAAGACATTACAAAGAATGCACGTGGCAGGGAGTTTAGATGGCAGAAAAGCTCGTTTTGAGACACAGTCATACCACTGCTGTCCCACTGCAGATACGGTTTTGAGAATCTGAAATATCTAAAAATGTGAGCTGCAATGTTCTTACCTATCTGGAGAGGGTCTTTGACGGCCCTCACCCGGAACAGCTGCTCCCCTCGCTGGAACTCATCTGCACTGCCATTCGCCAAACATGAGTACAATCTGCAGGAGATAAACATATAACATGTCAAGATCAGTCTGATTTTGTGAAACTTCACTTTATTATCCTCTTGTATTCTTTGTTGACATGACTTTTCAAAAATCTTTACCATCTTCAAGTCCAGCTCTTTCCTGCCATTTCTCCATTATAATTCAACCATAAAAATCATTAGCCTCTTCTTAACTGCATTTGTGTATGGTCACTAACATTTCTAGGAATTTCAACCTAAGGCTCTGTGATACAAATTCATCCATAGCCTAAAATTAAGCTTTGAAATACAGTATATTATAAATCCAAGGTCCAATGTTCGCATGCCACAGTAAAAACTCCTTGTATCATACTTCTAGATGAGTTACCTGCACACTCACTTGAGGTTCTTTTACATCTGTGCTCATCAGAATAACAAACATGTATAAGCAGCTGGTTTGCTCTATTCCCCCACAGGTGATCTTACTAATTACATCAGCATTTCTGGCATTACCTCTCCACCTGATACTACAATGTTAGATGAATGCAACTAAAAACTTTCAGGATGATTCTTTCTAAAAGAGTGGAATATCAGTACTTTGCAACAAGTTACATGGGTAAGTCTCCTATAGTATAAAAGCTTCAGCAAAAAATATTTGATAAAGGACCTAAAAGCACAGTTTTTTACTGTACTCACACAATTTATGTAGAAACATAAAACATATAGTAATCTCTCTGACTGTATCCATTCTGATTACTGATGTACTCTGCAAATTCTTCTACTTATACCAACAAAAGGCTCACAGCATGGTGAGCTAGCCTGCCACGGCAGTTTCAGAGCCCAGTTAAAGCTCTGACCCAAGCAACAGATTCAAAACTAGAAAGAATACTGCCTAAGACTAACATAAGGACTCTACAAACAAATTACTGTCAGGCAAATTACAGGGTACATTTATTCTGTTACCATTTACCCACAGAACCTGCAGGCATACATGCTTTTCCTGGGACACAGGCAGGGCAGCTCACCTCAAAATAAAACCTTGTATCGCAGCATATGGACAACGATACTCTACTGAACAGAACTCTTCCTTGAGCATCAGTGAAAGAGAAATAGTATTCATTACCTGATATCTTCCTCATTTTCTGGGAAACTCCAGAAGGCGATTCGAAGCTGCAGTTGCTCAGGCACTGGAGGATAAACTTTCTCCACCACCTCGAATGGAATGTGAAATGCAACCTGTTTTGCAGACAGTTCCACCAATGGGATTACCAGCCCATCTAGCAAGACAAGAAACAAAATGCAATTAGCCATTCAGAGAACAAAACTAGGGACAGGCTAAAGAGATCGGAGCAGGGAGCCCTTCCACTTCCCCTCTTTTCTCACCAAGTTCAAGGACCAATTTTGATAAACAGTAAAAGGCAGTACATAAATTTTCTGAAGAATTGCTTGTGAGCTTAATGTTGGTTTTCAGCCCCCTAGGATATGGGTACACACTCCTAAAAAAAAAATCCTTCATCAGGAGAGCTACATTAGCTTACCAGACATCAGTGACTCAAATTTTGTCTCCTGACAAAACTAAAGCCATTTAGCAAGACTTAAGGTAATCAAATATTCTTCCCATATTTCTGTTAGAATATGGCAGCAACATCCTGTGAATGCCAGGTGATTACACCGAGAACTATTACAGTATGTATGTGTAAGAGAGCAATGGAAAGGTTATCCACGAAGCTTAGCATTGACTTGTTTGGCAACATTCAGTATTTGGCAGTTTACAGGATTTTAAATTCAATTAGCATTTGTTGTTTTATTCACCTCATCACTACCTTTCATATGATAGCTGTCTTTATGTTTCAAGTTCTTTACAGAAGCAACTGGGAATTCCCATGTTTGTACATGAGGAACTGAAGTCACCAAGAACTTTATACCAATACATTTAACCACTGCTTTTCTGCCAAACTAACCCCACTTTCTATGTTTTTAAGTGTAGATGAAGATTTATCATTAGGCCATAGAAGGCTTATGTTTGTGCTTTGCTCTGAGCTAGATTACACTCCATACAAACACCAGACCTGGCTTATCTGCAAGCACCTCAGTGCTTTACTGAGATCACCTCCTGACCCAGCTCTACCGATGCCTCAGTTCCCCCATCTTCCCAACCCCATTGCCAAGAGCCTAATTAATTCAGTTTCAGATATTCAATGTTATGTCTCTTCACCTCCCTAACCAGCTTCTAAAACACCACTGGAAGCCAAAATGTAAACCAATCTGGACCTCAGTATTCCCTCCCACTGGCCTCCAGGCAACACATCAAAGGCAAACTTAAGCCCTGGTGTCAGTAAGTGCTTTCTCACCCTCTGCCTAGAGCTGGGAACCAGAAAGGAGGGGAGAGGGATGTGAAAGTGCATGCACACAGCAAAGCAGCCAGCATCTCCCCTAGTACTGAGCAGACCTGTCAAAATGGAAGGATTGCACAAATATGGAAAGAAAATACAGTTTTCAAACATCCACATTCATGATTTTTTGATTGCAGTGAAATTAGATTCATTAGGCAGCATTCATTTCTCCCAGAGTCAGTCTTTTACTGGTAGGATTATTTCTCCATCATTAGTGACTTTTACTCTTTGTTATTGACAGAGCCTCTATTTTACAGTATTATAGTCCCATCCACAAATGTGAGAGCAGCAGATTATAAAATGAACAGCAATGGAAAAGTGGGGTGTCTTTCTCTACAGCTAGCAGATTAACAGGATTTTGGCAGAAAAGTAATCTAATTTCCATTTCTGACAATCAGAACAGGTGTAAAGCTTTCATCAAGCCTCCAGTAAAAGTTACTATTTTTAATTAGTCACAAAAAAAAAAAAAAAAAAAAAAATCACTGTTTTTAATTAGCGAAACACAGTCAACAGAAATATCATTGCTCCTACTACAGTAGTAATAGATACCACAGAAGGTCCAAACTGAGGCACTTTAATTCTTAAAATTACTCTGAGCAATGAAATTTCTTGTGGTTTTAACTGAACTTTTTGTAAAGAGGCACTTTATCTGAGTCTTTCATTACACAATACTAGAAACAAAACAACACCTCAACAACCTCTACACGACTCAAAAAAAGACTTCAGTACCAGGTGAAACACCTCCACATTCTTCAAAGAGCTGCAAGCCTGCAGCCTGGATGGTATTCCTTTTTACAGGAATTTGGTGCTGCGTTTGAAGTTTAGATCAGAAATCCTAAAGACAGACTGAGTTGACAAAAAAGCAGCAAAGGCAAATGCATTCTGCTTGTTATCCTACTAGTACACCTTACTCTTAAATATATTTTATTTTACTGTTGCAATGGACTAGGACACACATACAATCAGGTACTAGGTCTCAATGGTACTAGTAGAGTAACAGTGGTGCCAGGAGCAGTAGTACCACACTTGAAATTACCCCACAACCTCTCCATTACACAGCATGGTTGTTCCCTTTCAAGCTAAACTAAACTAGTTCAACAAAAATACTTTGACAAGTGTTACTGAAATTACATCTCCTGAGAAAACATTTCTTCCAAGTGGGAAGTACATGAGCCCCCCTCACCTGCTCCAGTGCAAGCCCAGTCCAAGTCAGCTTGATTCTAACTGTTTTACACAGGAAACTAAGGTAACACACTGACTTTGCATTGAACTCCTCAACTCTTCATCAGCTGTACTGTGTTAGCAGTAATCAGCAGGAGACAGGTGGTCAATTATCTGGCATTTCTGCCATAACCCACAGTCAGACATTCACAGCACATAGCAGAGACATTTTCAGAATGAGGTGAAAGCAGAAAAACCTGGTGGGGAAAAAATAATTTTAAAAGCAATAACCTTATTTGTAAGACCACGCATCTCTCTAAAACGCTGCATTTTCTATAAGGAAAAAGAGTCACAGGAAAGAATGGTAGAAGACAATGGAAAAATAAAAAATATTTTTCAATTATATTTTAAAGGCAGATGAATTCACAGTAGCTATCTTGGTACACAGTGTAAATACTAAAATTAAGAAGTTTAAATTCCCTACATTTCAAGGGAGTAGTCCCCTATGTAGCCAAGGTGAGAGAGGACATGACTCACAGCATCAGAGGGTCTTTCCTCATTAGGCCTCCTGGGAAGTCAGTTGGACAGTCTGAGTTAGGTGCTTAAATTAGATTCTGAATAGCCTCCTTTGTGTCCTGAACAAAGAGAGATCCACTCCTAAAGTTTATGTCTAGATACATATATACATGGTTGGTGGATTCATACCAACTTGTATCAAAAGGTATTATCAACAAACAGACAAAAGGTACTCTCAAGTACTATAATAAATATATTTTGAGCAAGAAGAAAAGGAAAAGTCTGCTAAGAAAAGGAGAAAGCATCACAGCTTCTACTCAGAAAGCAAAGATAAGGACAGCAAGGAAGATTGCAAATTTAATATAAAAATGATAGTGTAGTGAAATCAAAGATGTAATAGAAAAATTGACAGATCTGCAAGAGAAATCTATCTAAGGGAGAAAAACAACATCAAACTGTGAAGCAAAACTAGCAAGAATCATTGATTCCTCTTGGGAACATGATGACCCAAGCGGAACAAACAAAACATTTCAAGTCTTGGAAGAATAAAGTCACAGGCAAAGCACAAGCAACCTCAAGCAATTCTCATTTACAGGTTAACTGACTAGCAAAACCCAGGTCCAGAAGGGATTTCAAGAGTTGTCTAATCTATATCTACCTAAGAGGGCAACGTAGGGCAACGAAGATGATTAAGGAAGTGGAGCACCTCCCTTATGAAGAAAGGCTGAGGGAGCTGGGGCTCTTTAGTTTGGAGAAGAGGAGACTGAGGGGTGACCTTATTAATGTTTATAAATATATAAAGGGCGAGTGCCATGAGGATGGAGCCAGGATCTTCTTGGTGGCAAACAATGATAGGACAAGGGGTAATGGGATCAAGCTGGAACACAAGAGGTTCCACTTAAATTTGAGAAAAAACTTCTCAGTGAGGGTGACAGACACTGGAACAGGCTGCCCACGGGGGTTGTGGAGTCTCCTTCTCTGGAGACATTCAAAACCCGCCTGGACATGTTCCTGTGCGACCTCACCTAGGCGTTCCTGCTCCAGCAGGGGGATTGGACTAGATGATCTTTTGAGCTCCCTTCCAATCCCAAACATACTGTGATACTGTGATATTGTGAAGAGGCAGGATCAAGCATATCTAAACCATTCTGAATAAATCACATCTCATGTATTTACTGCCACATGGAATATACAGCTTTAATGAGGACTATCCTACCCTTCTTGCTACTGCTTTATGTGTATTACCGGTTTGATTTTTACAGTTGTTTTATAATAGCTAAAACTTTAGCATATACATAATTATTTCTGCTGAAAAAAAAAAAAAACACAACAGCAAAAACCCCCAACCCTGGAGAAGCCAACACAAGCTATGGACACAAACATGTACTTTCACCAGTGGAAACCATTTCTGTGACAGCAGGTCTTACTGACATAGGAATGCACACATAGCTACATTGCTTAACCTTTCCTGATACAGGCTAGGCTGTAACAAGTTGCAGCCAACAATTATTCATAAAAACAGATCATGTTCAAATCAAGCTATTATTCTGAGTTTTTGTGACAGACAAATAGAGAAGAAACTGCTTGAATAATCAGCAAAATAGGGGCCATGAGAACACCAAAGAGTTATTAAATGGAACTGAAACAAACCCAACTGGGCCAAGCACCGATATATTTGTTATCTAATTACATTATTTCCATTGGTTTACTTTCACGTGACACACTTGCCTAAAAATAAACTATACGTCCAAGTGAATAAATACAAATGCAAGGGAACACAGTCCAAAGACAGAATGTGCTGCTTTAGCCATACAAACCATAAGAAAAATGGCACGTTGACTGCATTATCTTTTTAGAGATAGAGTCTGCAGCTTTGATTTTATAGCTATCCCTGGTCCCCATCTCACGTTTCTCCTCAGTCCAAAATGTAACAGAGTGGAACAAAGGAATACAACTATACACAGAACAAGGAGATGAAGAAAAGTAAGTGAAGCATTTCTGATATCAAAAGCTGAAGTGAGAAGAACAGTAAAACTAGCACGAAATAAGCAGAGTGCAATTTTGACCAATGAAGGAGGTATGTGTGTGGGTATTATAAAACCTGGTTTACACATCTCATTTTAAAGTGGTAAATATTACACTTCTTTTTTACAGGATTTGCCATGTAGAAAAACAAATCCATCACTGTAGGATGCACTTTATTTCTGCTTATTTTAGTTAAGTGCCTACCAGTAAAATGCCCCTTGACTTCAGTCAGTGACATCTTGTCTCTCCGATATCCATTAAAACCAAAAAGTACTGAGAAGTCTCAAATGCAGGGAAGCAGAGCAAGTATTGCATTTAACCATAACATACCTAAATCAAAACTTCTCAAAAATACTTAGTTTCTTACTGTTATCTATTTTTATACATTCCCTTCTAAAATTCTGCTGTTGGTTTTACTTTATTCTCTCGTTCTTTTTTCATTTCTAGAAATTTACTCTCAGAATTGATGTCTTTAAGAAGTTCAGACCAGAGCAACATATCCCTCCACATCTCAATCTCTACAACAAACAACAGAAAACTTCACCTTTGTCTTGAAGTCTGTAATACTTGAAGATAAGTGCTCTGAATGTACTTTAAAAAATTCCCCAGGTAAATATTTCAAAATGAAACATAAGCTTTTTAATTAAAAATTTACTCTTCATTTCAAATAAATGAGATCCAAGATATTTAGGCCATTATTTATACTTCTTTATTTGTTCCTCTTCCATTTCACTGCATAATCAACATCCTATAAAAAGCAACATATGTGTATTTAAAAATAAAACTAGCCTCTGAACTGAGGATAAGACACATGGTATGTAACAGAAGCATCTTGCAAAAGTCTGAAAATAATATATTTTCTCTTCCTTCAAAAGCATTTCTCATACAAAGCTCCATCCACAAGGCTCACTAATTCTAGTTTTCTTTCCAAAGAACCATTCAGTTAAGAGCAGATCTGATTCAATGGGTCACAGACAAACTACAACCTGTCAGTTTTCTGTCCCATTAACATTTTGCCCAGGTAGACCGTAGCCCTACGAAGCCATCAGAAAGGGAATATCTTAAGAAGTGTTGAACTAATATACTTGAAGCCTATGTAAGCACTAAGGGTACATTTTTGTTCGCTTGCTGTTTTGTGGCTTTCAAGCACAAGGCTAGACATGAGGAAGTAGTTTTTTACAATGAGGGTGGTAGAATACTGGCACAGGTTGCCCAGAGAGGTGGTAGATGCCCCATCCCTACAAACAACCAAGGCCAGGCTGGCCAGGGCTCTGAGCAACCTGGTCTGGGTGAAGATGTCCCTGGTCATTGCAGGGGGGTTGGACTAGATGAGCTTTGAAGGTCCCTTCCACCCCAAACTATTCTATGATTCTAAGCACAGACTTGTGAGACGGGTAACTAATACCTGTCCCATACAATTTCCCAAATTTTAGGCAACATTATTAAAAAATACAGCACATGTATAATGCACTAGTACAGAATACATAGAGATGGTGGAATATTGAGAGCATCCTTGAACAGCCTTGGGATTACAATCTTGGGAGTAAATCAGACTAAGCACAATTAAATATAAGCTTCATAATGCAGCCACAAACAGGATAGCTATGTTTCCAAAGAGGTAAAGGAAACTTTCTCCATCTGAGTAGAAGAGATATTGTAGTCACTCTAGTCTCTGCCTTTAAGACTTGGAACACATGAAAACTTTACCCCAAACATATGAAGTACTGAACCACAACCACCAAGCTCCAGAAGGAAACTAAATACTTAACATAAAAAAGCAACTGAAATAGCTAACATAATTTTAAACGGAGAGAAAGAACATACAAGCACTCAAAAGAACAGAAGTATTCACTTTTAAACACCCTTGTCAAAATGTTACAAAGTTAGGGGAGGGGGGATTTAGGATAAAAAAAATCAAACTAAATTGAACAACATAAGAAACTTCTGCTGTAAAATCTCACAGATGAACTGCTGGAGGAGTTATGAACCCGTACTATGTAGTAAAAGAAAGATAAGCTAGCCAAGAGTAGACTATCTAATAAAGTACATTAGATAATAAAGAAAAAATCTCATCCAAGATGGTCTCCTTCAGGCCTGTATTCTGATTCTTATAATTAGGAACTCATTTCACTTCAAAAAATCACCACTCTCCAGATTGTAGATGATGTTTCTGAATGAGGCTGGTGTCCACACACACACACATCACAGATTGCTCCAGCACAACCAGAGCTAATGAGCGCTCTTAAAACAGCCCAGCAGACATGCCAAGTACTGAACAGGCAGCAAGAGTGAACTTTTCTTGCCCCAAATACAAGAGGAGGAACCAAAGTGGCAAGCTGAGGGGCAAGGACCCAAGGTAGAAGCAACACTGCAGTGTTGGATCCTGACACCTGAACAGACACATGGAGCTGCCCCCTGCAACCAGTCCTGGTCCAACGAGAATGAAGCATCTGAAAAGCTGAAGACAGAACGTAATAGTCAAGCACGGACTGCTAGCTGTCTTCAACTAGTATTCCTCTGCTTCAGATTAATAACTCCATGCCATCTTACAGAGGGTGGAAAAAACCCACACTGTTCCTTGTAAAAAAAAAACAAGCAAACCACAGTACTACTAAAAAGTAGGAGTTTATTTTGCTTTTACAGATCATGGAAACAGATGCGAAGATACATGTTTTCTGGTTCCTCAACTATTCAAGCAGTATAAGTTTTAAGAAAATAAGCAACTCCTTTACACTGGAACACCTGCTGTACCAAGTCAGAACAAGGTTTCAGCTATTGTTCTGAGATACTACCCACTCCAAAACAATTCCCTGCAAAACACCTCAGCGTTCACAAAGTCACCTGCAACAACACATGGAGAACAGTAGCTTTTGGTGGAATTCATCTATGCGAGTTTTTCACACACTGTGACAGACCAAGAAGGTTAGATAAAACAAGAATAAGTATCAAGTGATGGAGAAAGGATGCTACAAATGCTGCTGCTGATTGCCTGTTAATCAAGCTTGCTCAGAAAAGATGACGGGAGAGAGTATTGTGACTCGAGGGCTCCATTGGTTTTGTTTTCTCTCAATGTTTTTCTATTTTTAAAATGTCCACATACCCATAACAGGCTAGCAAGTGCAGCTAAACTGACAAAAAAACAGCAAAGACAGGGCACTCTAATACAATCATCAGGTATTTCAGGCAGTTAGCCACAGAAAAAACTTTACAAATATGGGTTTCTCCTCTAGGGTTGCACAGCAGGATGATACTCTTGCTACACAGGAATGAAAAAAAAATATATATATATACACACACACACACACATAAACACACTTTTTACAGCTGAAAGCATAACCCTAGAGAGAACTAAGTGAACAAAAAACTGGCAAAATGCACCACAGAACAAATTAAGATTCATTTAGAATCACTAGTACATTTATATTTTTCTGTCCATGCAATTCACCTGTTAAATTTGCACGACCCTTCTCACTTCCTGTAATAGTGCAGAACTCTCAGGAAGGAAACTTATCAACTAAATATGGGGGGGTTAAATTTAGGAACATGTCTGCTTTTCTTGTTTGCTGTTTTCTTCTTCCTCCTCCACTGCTACTACCCCTGCAAGGTTACTAACAGTATTAAAACCCTAATGGGATCTGTGTTTACAACACTTTCTTATACCTCTTATTTCCCCACCTAGAGTTATACAACTCTATCTGGATCCCATAACCATTTTGCAGCAGTGAAATTACACTGAGAATAATGTTACAGGGTAGTAAATGCGGAGATATACAAGATCACGTTGAAAGTGAAAAGAAGGACAGGGGGGTGGGGGAGCGAGGGGGATGACTGCATCAGCCCTAAGCCACAGAATGACATTTTTATGTGCAAAACAGTCAAGAAGACAAATAAGCAACAGAACTTTCTCATTAGCATTTACTGGATAAAACTGACGAGATCCATAGCCAAAAACCGTTAAAAATACAAATCCCAGATGGGCAGATTACAGTCCAGAATTGGAAACCTCACGCTTAACTGACAAACTGCAGCAACGATTACTACACAAATTCCGTTAGAACCATCATAATAACATTTTAAGAATGGTGCTTTTAAAAATCAATTTAATCCAATACAAAAAGGTTAGTTTTATCACAGGAGGGTGTCCAAATCACCCCCAGCATCTCTGCCATCTACAGCCAGAGCCATAGCACACAGTCAAATCTCAGCTCAATTTGACTTCTGAAAATTGTTCAACGCTATATCACAAACAGCTCATACATGTACGTCAAACTATTTAATGGATCAAACTATCTTTTTGCTGCTGTATATACATTTCCCTTCAAAATGAAAGAAGTATATTATTTGGTCAACTGCACAAACACATCCTGACACCGTGACTTCTGTTCCCGTGATTAAGACATTTCAGAAAAGCAAGAATTAGTTTCTTCTATAAGGCAGACCTTAAAATACATCAAAAGATCAAAAACTAATACTCATTTTTTATTTTGCACACAAGCCCTGTAGATTTCCAGAATACAATACTAAATCACATTGTGGATTCAGAGTGGATGTGGCTTTCTGTGGTTTGGGGGGGAGGTTGGTTTGGTTGGTTTTGGTGGTTCTTCGTTGTTGTTTGTTTGGGTTTGGGGTTTTGTTGTTGGGGTTTTTTGGGGGGGGGTTAAGTATCAGTAATTATAAACCTGTTAAGGCTTACAGTTCCCCTTCTGGTCAGCTGAAGTATTAAAAAAAACCATTTCTGACAAACCCATTTGATCATGCTTTTCTACATGCACCCTCTGCACATGTACAGAGCTAAAAAAAATTTTTAAACAAAACAAAAAAACCCCAACTTTTGTTAAAGAATCTGAGCACCTAACACCAGAGGGACCCCACAGACTCAGCTCAACTCCTGCTGTTTCAATATTAGACTAAGTTTAAAAGTATTTTATCTTTATGTTATTATTTTTAAAGTTAAAACCTTTAAATCATACAGTATTTGACTATTATCCCAACTCCTGGTGATACCTCCACAAGATTTTGTCAGGCATAAGAAAGCCCCACAAAAAGAAATCTGGTGAGACTTTATAATGCTAAGCAAGAACCGATCAGAGAACTAAAACACAGAAGATGCAAGATGTGTGTGTCAGGTTCAAGAGCCCTAACCCACCAAGAGTTTAAATCAGTCAGAGTATGCCAGAAATCCCACAACTATGTCCCAGCCTTCCCTATGGTAATTCAGCATTTCTTCCTGTTAGCAAAAAAAACTTCTACCAGCAGCAAAATCTTGTACTGCTGTATAAAGTGGTCACGATCTAAATACAGAAAGGCTTTCTTTGAGATGCTTTAGTTCCCAATGCCCCTTTCCTTCAAAGCTAAGGCAATGTTGAAACAAGCAAGCAGACACAGCGAACAGTAGGGGTTCTTTTGTCAGCCTGCTTAGCACACGCTAACCCATGCAGTATTTACTTGCCCAGAATTTCTAGAGACTGGGGGGAAATGGTTTCTTTTTCTTGCCACACTCTCTCCAGATGAGACTTCTCCCCTGAGAAGCAGACCCCCCAGCCCTGTGCCACAACCGATGAGAACCCGAGACACGTGGGGAGTGAGTTCTACCTCTTTTGGCTGCCAGAGCAGATACTCAGATCACCTTGTCAGACAATCCAAATACACCTGTGTTTGGAATCTTCCACAGAACCATTCAGAAACATTCTCTCATCCCACAAAACATCAGTGTCTTCCATAATCCTACCGCAACAACAGCCAGCAGGGATCCTGTTACTCTTTATCACAACTTAATCAAAAGGGAGAAATTACAATTTAACCAAGTAATGTGATCCTGGCATTAGCAGGGGAAATCTGGGGTGTACATGAAGATGGAGGCAAACTTGGATGGAGCTGCTTGCTTCTACCCCTCCTCACTTCATCTGCGGTTTCCTGGGGCAGCAAGAACACTTCCAGAAGCAAAACATCTGAAGGAATTCTCTCTTCAAAGTGGCATGAGATGTTAAGAAGAAAAATAACCACCCTGTCATGTTATTCCTCCTTTCGTGCCTGGTAAACATGACTGAAGAGTTTCAATATGCCCAAGTAAATTTTAATTGTCAAGCAGATATGCCCCTGTGTGATCATTCCTCAAAGGTCCTCTTGCAATTAGTAGAAAGAAAAAGAGCTGCACATCTGAATTTTTTTTTTCTGCACTCCAAAGGTCAGCTGGTTGAAGAACAGATTTCCCTTCTTTCCTTACAAATTTGTCTTCCTTATGTCCTTAAAGCATCATAGCTACAACACTTACTATATTAGAGATCAGATCTCTAGAAAAATCACTCGAATCAAGTCTTCAGAACTTCAGGACAAGGCAAAGGTGGAAAGCTACAAGTTATATTTGGTAACCAAAAAGATGTTTGATAGGGAAGGGGAGGGAAATAAAGATTAAACCAAAATCTATTATTTGGTTTCATAACTCCAGGACAGAAACACCAGCACATTCCTCCATCACTAATTCCTAAGACACCAGTCACCTAAGTTCTGCTTCACAGTTCACATAAGATTTTATTGCAAACACCTACTATGTACCCACAGAAAACATCTGCTGTAAGCAAATGTCAGAATCCCTCCAAATACAAGTAAAATCCAGATCAGAAAGAAAATATGTATTTTGCATTTAACTCTATTGCTTCTCCTATGCAATACCCATGAAAATCTTCTGCACAAGCTGTGCTGATGAAACTGGAGTATTCGATGTTATGTTGATGCCTTATGCCAGATGAGATCTATTTGTCTCCTCATAAGCTCTGCATCTCAAGAGCAAAATGTCAGTAAGCTCTTTTCTCAGCTCTCACCCACTCTAACATGATTGTGATCCCAAAACTGTAATACCAGCATTAGGCAGGCAATGCAGCATTCACAACTTGACAACCTTCTCTGGAAATTCAGACAAGAAAATTCTTAATCCAAACACCCTTCCATTTCCCTCCCTAAAAAAAGAATTCATTTCAAAAAAAGAGCAGCCTGGGCAAGCAACCGACAGCTGTTAGAAATCATGAAATGAACAGCAGATTTTTGTAAAGCAAGACAGACAGTGCTACCAAACACTGTATTTCATGCCAGTGTTGGCCAAAGTTTCATGACAAATTGGGCAGCTTGCATTCAGAATAACTCTACAGCTGATGAAGCAGATCAGCTTCAGGCAAGTAATTTCCCCTGCACTGTTACTCCTCGCTCCCTCAGCCCATGCAGAAAGCATGCGGCATAACCGGGATTGTGCATTCAGAGCACAGACAGCAAACAGCTCCCGTCTCCTGAAAGGAAGGCTCGGTGCTACCAGTCATCCCCGCTTCTGCCCCATGCAAGGTATTTTAAAAGCCCAGAATTCAAAATAATTTCCAGTGGCCAATGACCCAAAAAAAAGACAACAACAACAAAAAAGCTACAAAGACCAACAGAGACCAGATATTTGTCTGAATGCAGGCAAGGGAACATAAACAGAAATCAAAAAGTCAGACTACATCACAGCTGAGCATCAATCTCTATCAAGAAGTACTGATACGTTTCCAAACACGGAAAGGAAGTAATACAACCACCATGCAACCTCTGTTATTTAATGTGCTGCTCTTTACCATTAGTATCCATCCTTAAGTATTACATGCAAAATTAATCTCTAGCCAGCTTTTTTCCTGTGTCTAAATCCCACAGCAGTATCACTTGGCCTCCAAACAAATGCACCGGCAAACACTGAACAGCTGCATTACTGAGCATATCAGAATGAGATCAAGCCAATTTTGTGGGGGCTGATGGGAACGTTATTGTCTGAAAATAATACATCAAGGATAAGGCATTCTCACCTCTGTGTTAAAAAATAATTAATTAAACATCTGTCAGGAACCCAAAGAAGATACCGCCTCTTAACATCACCAACAGAAAACCATTAGAGGTTTACAAATCTGTTTCATAGACAGAGGAGTTAAAATAAGCTAGATAACTAAATGATTTTGAAAAAATCTTGCCTGACTCCTTATTTTTATCTCCTTTGGTTTTGTAAAAATCTCCCCAAATCTAACCCCAGGTCTATGGCTTTATGGAAGGTTACAGAGCCCACTTGGAGATGCCCCTCAATTGTAGGTTCTCGCTCCGCAGTTGAAAGGTCCAGCACAGAAGCCCCCAACCAGCCTGAACAGCAGCTTCCAAAGCCGGCAGCCCCAGCCCTCCTCAAGCTTTCACCCCACAGCAATTACATTTCCTCCCACTCAAAGTAGGGCATCTGCCTGATCATTTCTTGGTATCCTATGGCTGGAAAAAGTTCCTCCCTATCAAGAAATCGATTCTCTTCCATTTCCCCCTTGTCACCTATGGAGAGAACAAAAAGGGAGAAACAAAACTGAATACCAAGGATGAAACGATCAGAGAGCTACAGAACATTTACAGATGTGTGACTAATAACAAGCACATCTATCATTTTCAGTGCACAAAAGTAAAAACAATAGCAGCACTGGAAAGCTGTGAGGCACTGATTAACTACAGTCCATTGCATCAATTTGCTTAGGCAAATGCCGTAATTTCTCCGAAGATCTCGCAACAGCACAGACTGAAGCAAAGTCAACCATCTTCTGAAAATGTCCACAGAAGTCTTGAAACACTTGCTGCTCATAACTAGCCAGGGAAAAGTAACTCCCTGTCCTCGAGAAGGATAAGCAGCTTAGCTGACCCCATGCACTCCTGCTTTAAACACAATCAATTAGTCAATGAAAATTTTCAAAGGCATTTCGGGTCAAATACAACCAACTTCTCTGTGTCAGATCACTTTCTCTTCAAGCCATGTGTGAAAGTTACATACAGGTGTAAGTTACAAATATTTTCACCTGGCTCATCCAGCTCACTCCAGTAATTAAATTTACAACTGCATTTCCCTTTTCCTCCCATCTCAGCATTTACTGACCTAAATATGGGCTACTAAATGGAATTACACACAATATACACCAAGAACTGTCAACAGCTCAAAAGAATTACTAAATGATGCCCTATAAACTTCATAAAGGTATTAGATTCTCAGAAACAGTCATCATTTCATTTGTACACCTATTGATCACATATTAACCAACCAGCAGAAGTACCTTAAATGTCAAATATTTACCAATAGTTTTTACATCAGCAATTAGTGTTTCCTAAAAGTGTATAATTGGGGCATTCAAGCCATCACTGAGCTACTGAGTTAGCATCTAACATGGATTAACAAGGATTTTTGTTGGTACATTCTCCACAGATAAGAATTCCAGTAGAGGGTTATCAAAAAGAAAAGAAAAATATTAAAGAGCAAGTCTTGGGAATCACAATTTGTGATACACAAAATCAAGCAGATGTGAGCATATACTGAGAACAGTAAACCTGAAGTCCTGCAAAGACCAGAAACAAGACACAGACAGATTCCATAAGGTCATACAATACTCAATATTCACAGGTTCAGCAAACTTTTCTATACTTCAGGGAAGAATACTGGTTCTGTCACATACATTGACAAGATGCCAGTAAGAATGGCTTGGCTGCATGTAGGCATTGTTTTCATATTCATTTAATATTCATATCTAATCAAGAGTCCAGATGGTAACTTGGCTACATTCACTTTAAGGCTGCCTCATTTTTTCCATTCTTTAGTTCTGGCTGGGTGGGGAATGCTCAAAGCAGCATCTTTGGGGATCTCAGGCCTAATGAGCAGAAAAGCTGCAATTAACTTTTTCCACTAGTATATCTGCAAAGAAAAAAAAAAGGAACCATACTCATTGGATTTTAAAACATTGGTGTTTTCAAATCTCTACCAATGAATTACTTGTGTTTACCAGTATTTCTGGATGACAAAGAATGATCATCATCTGCTTAAATATTTTTGTCTCCCTGAACAGAGGAGGAAGCCAGAATTGGTGGCCCAGGTATTCACCTGCCCACTCTTTTAAAGAGTTGCCTCATAAGTGTTTTAACTTGGGAGGAAAAAGTACAGCTGGACACCTTCCTGTAAAGGCTCTCATTGCTTGCAGACAAATTCTGGGTAACACTTCTTTTATCACACTACCTATTTATATTTTTGTAAAAAATGTAGACTTTTTCTATATTGTTTTGGGTCTCTGACCTCCTTTTTTTTCTTTCTTCTCAAGTCTATTCTCCCTCACAGCACCCACAGTATCCAGCTTTTCTTCCACAAAGAGATGGGATTTCTTCTGAGGACAGATTTTTTTTTGCCTTCCTCCTTCCATCTCACCAATTTGTCCTTTCCCCTTCTTTCATACGCAAATCCTTATCCCATCTGAAAAAGCAGCTTGCAAGCTCTACTACAGGTCTCACAGCCACCAACTAAACCTAGCGGACAAAGGAAAGGCATAAAAGTCGCTGAGACATCAAGAAATAACACTCAGGTCCCTCTACTTGCAGCAGCCAAATGAGGATGTTAAGAATTTGCCTGAAGACATTACTCCTGCAACCTTTTCAGGTTTCCCTCTTCTGTGAAAAGAAATCGTCTTAACAGCGCTAACTACACACCAATAGAGATTTAGGTAAATACAGAAAAAATGGCACATGGGTTTTCCAGTTGTGTACATCTTAAACGTGTTCAGCCTTCTCCTAATAGATACTGTTAAATATTAACATTTTCTCCTTTCTTAGGTTTTTGTTGCAGCAATCTAGAAAAACTAATAATGATTCATAATAGCAACAATATTTTATTAAAACCAGACACTTTTCACAGCATCGCTTTTCTCAAAATATGCAATTGCAGAAGATTTTAAGTAAAAGGTATATCCCAGCCTGACAAAGCCTCTTTGTTTCATTATTTTCAAAGATGGTACATTTTCAGCTCTATGGAAGCAAATATAAATGAATTAAGCATAATCAAAACAGCAAAGTTTCCATAGGGCTGGCCCATAATGTCTAGAGAACTATCAAGAAGCGTGTTCAAACACTTTACTTTCAATATTTTCTGTTAAAAAAACTACACAACTAGTAAGTGGCACAATACCCCCAGCCCGGCCAGAACATCACTGCCATTCTACAGGCAAAGAAACAAAGAAGAAAGGATGCATCAAAAACAAGACAGATTAAAAGTAGTATGAGAATCTTCTGGTTGGTAAGCCTATACTTAGAGCTCAAGACTACACAGCTTCAGGGGAGGTAACTTAAAAACCTGTGATACAGTATTAGAGCTAGTGTTTTAAATATTTTGTATATGATGTATCACTGCTCTTTAGTCTTTTTCTAAGCCTAATATTTTAGCTACTTGATACATATATGCTTTGAATTTTACGTTTGGAGGTCTTCAAGGTTGTCACTAAGCATGAGAAGGGACAAAAGATATTAATACAGATAAAGTACAACAAAACAAAGTTGAAAAAATAACTTCTAGCCATGACACTAGTTTAAATTACTCTTATAACTGCTTTACATCCTTAGATAGGTGACAGAAAAAAGCTTTTGGTTTACAAAGACCTATGAAATCTTAAAGACATTTTTGCACTTTAAGAACTAAAGAATAAATTTGTTTTGACTCTTTGGAAAGTTTACTTAAAGATATTTAAAAACCCACACAAATTCATTATAGATATTTTAAATAGCCAAACATTTACTCCAAAAGTTCATTAAGGTATGTAAAACATCTTTTGAAGCTGTACAATCTTCTACCACCTTTTGATAGTAACTGCCATCATTGAATTTATATTGGCTTAAAAATTAACTTTACCACAGTTATTACACAAATGCTGCAGAACAAATGTTGATTGGAGTATGTGCTACTTCAGAGAGGAATAAAAGGGCCTGGCCACAAGTCAACATATGAGTTTTACTTCCACAAGTCATATATAGACTATTTTTATTTGGGGTATATTAGATTTGAAAACAGCTGTTCCTAGGTCAGATCAGTCCACTTCTTTTGTCACTTCTTCTTTTCTCACTAAAGCCACAAGAAATGTAGACTGTACAAAAGGTGCTATTTTTCTGGATATAAGTTATGCTATGGCGCTGTTGCTGTTCCTCAAAATGAACTGGAACTCCAAAGTTGTAAACTTGCATATTAAATCACATTTAACTGACAGTTCCCCAAACACATAGATCGTGCCACTATATTAGGACCAGAAGCAACATCAAACCAGAGCAAGAGGAGCATGGAACTGACAACAGCCCAACACAATTCATTAAGCTATGAGGACACCTCCCTCTGTTGAACAAGCCTACCTGCGTTTTTGAAACTTCCCATCACTTTCTGAACTCAGCAACTCACAAAAAACCTCTAATGGTCAAGTGAAGAGTCACAAAAATCCACCCTGCAAAAAGTAGACCCGGAAAATGCAGGTACAGAAACTGAGCAATCTGCCTAGAGATGCATCTTGAGAGTAACTAAGCTCCAATTTTAAATACTCATCACGGCAGGAATTACATCTTGTCTTATATGTTTTAGCAGGAAAAAATAAAATCTGGTCTCTTTGGCTCCTGGCCTTTAGCAGCAACACTACAGAAACTGCAGGATTTTTATTTTTTTTTCAGTTTCAGTAGAAAGATGAGACATTAAAACAGGGAAAGAATGTGCAAGGCTTCTTGTGAGGGGAAGAGAAGTTTATCTAAAGGAAGAGGAGAGTAGACAACTGTAGCGTTAAAACTGGATTGGTCATTGAAAATCTCAGTAGTAAAAAAGCATATTTTCCTGAGAGCTGCTTTCTGTGGTTTGTCCAGTATCCATTTCTGAAGAGGAGGTACACACATTCGGTTATCTTGGAAAGGCACAGGAAAATGCAAATGAAGAGACAAATGTGTGAGAGTCTTTCAACTTATCGTCCTTCCAAAAGACAGAGGTATCACTGCATTGTGAAACCACATTTTGTTTAGCAGAAACCTCTAGACAGCTTCTGAAATCTACAGCCCAGGTCTGAAGCAGCGCATTTAATTGTGCCAATCAGTCTTGATAAATGGCTGTCTCTAGAGCTTCTCTGGGGTGTCTTCAGCCCTAATGAATCAACGTCCCCTTTACACCTTGTATTACAGCCCAGTAAGTCCCTTCCTGAACTTGAGCTTTTGCTTCTGCTATATAGCATTAAGGAGCCATGCAATACTTTTGCTCAACAGTTACTGTTCGGGGTTTTAGTGTTATTAGTCAACTTGTATATATTGTAACAGATATATTTGGGCTAAAACAGATTTTTCACTTGTTGTACTAAACTAAAAAGCCACAATAAACAAGATGTATTACACCTGCATATCTCAGAAGTATGAGCTGATTACATAATCTCCCTCTTAATACCATAGGTACAAATAAAATAGAAAAAAAAAAAAAAAACAACCACCAGTTGTAACTTCATAATACAGAGCAGCAAATCACAGTCTTCATTTCCAGCTTCACCAGGCTCAAGGAGTGGACACACTTTGGATGACACCAACATTCTTCTCCGAAAAGAACAAGAGTCTGAAGGGCACAGTATGAATTTGAAAGAGACTACATGTTTCTCCTGCTGTTTTCTGCAATTACTCCTTGAGCAAGAGTTAACTTTAATTTATTAAATAGCTACTGGCAATCCTGAGGAAGAAGTGTTGCCCTCTAAGCCATTTTTGCTTTGTCCAAATAAATTGATGAAAACCAGTCACTGTCATTTTACCAGTGTAGATGCTGCTCAGACTTGGATCAGGTTGTCTCTGTAAACCTCAGGCTGTCTATTCTCTGACAATGATTCCCGCTCTATGGCTTGTATTTTTGAGGTACTGTGCCCAGAGCTTAACATTGTGGGCACTCCTGACACTTTGGAAGAATATAAACTGTTTGGGGCTGGATAACAGTAACATTTTCCAGGAGATCGCTGCCTGCATCAAATCTTAGTTAAATCTGAGGGGGTTTTGCAATATAGCATGCAATGGTTCAAGCTTAAAGAAACAAACAAACAAACAAGCTTTCTCACTAGTTGCCTACTGAAAATAGTTTCAACACAACTCATCAGCACACTTACAGCAGAAGCTGGTGTGAATGAATAAATACAAACCAAGCAAAAATATTGTGAATATACTACTTAGCAATCCCACAGTATTTACGGCGACTTCTTAAGTGTTCGGTAAACATTCATGCTTCCGAAGCTGTGAAATAGAAAGGACTAAGGGTAGGAAAGAACTTAGAAGCTTTCAAGAAGAAACAAAGCCACAGTGGGTTTCAAGAGATAATGAGCACACTCGAACATTTACCCTAACACCTCTGTCACAAGAATCCTTATGTGAAGATAATTGATAACAAAACATTTGCAGAAATATTAGACTTATTTCAATTACCAATGAAAAATACAACTGTTTTAAAAAGTGAGAAGGAAATGGGAGAATTATAATGGTGTTTTTAACAGTTTCTAGGAAAGAAAACACTGTCCCGAAAAGCGGAGAAAAGGCAAGTGGGTGCATCCATTGGCAGAAAGGTAACAAATTGGTGGAATGTAATTTGATATGGAAGAAAGTGAGTTACAGCCACAAAGCAACTCAGGGAACCAGATGGTTCCGAATACACCATCGCTCTTCAAAACATTCACCTGAACTCCAGCACTGAATCCCCAGCCTGCCCAGTACAGCTCAAAGCATCTAATCAATGTACACAGGCAACAGCCAAATATCAGTCAGCAGCATTACCTTGTTCAAAATTAAACAACGAGGGGTAAAAAACAAGCAACCAAGGCAGTCTAATGTGTAAACAAGTAATTTCTAAAATATATGTTCAAAATTATAAAAGGACTCTTGGTATTCACAAAATAGCCATGCTCTGTATGTCTTTTCCAGTTTCCTTTGGAATTTCAGTACAAGTGAATCAGTGGAGATTGAGAGCAGTTTCAAAATCTAGGGGCGTCCATAAAGTGGATGCAATGCATTCCTCCTTCACATCAGCAATTGTACACTTAAAAGAGAAAATTCCTTTCTAGAAAGTACTGCAAGAGGACTATAAGTGGACTTTACCACAGTGAATATTAAATGAGGGAAAACCAGCCAGTTACAATCTTATTTTTCTGATGTAACTACTCAAGATAACCGATTTTATAAAGAATTCCGTTCCAAGGATCACATTAGAGACACTCAGACATTTTTCTCCACTTTCCATCATCTTTCTAGCAATCTGATGGGGTGACTGACAAACAAGTGAATAACTCAACTTTTTGGTGACCCTCTGTAGTGAATACTGTGTATATTTGCAATGACGTACTCCAAGCCTTATTGTTAAATTTGCAGTAAACATAATCATAATATTAAAAATACCCAAGAACAAAATAAAAAGTTGCAAAAAGTAAGAAAGCCATAACTGGGGTGTGTGCAGGTAGTTTGTTTCTTTGTTTGCTTGTTGAAGAAGTCCCAGCCAACTGCACTTCCAGCATTCTCAGGGGGATTCTCTTTGAACTAATTAATGAAGAATTGGACTCTCACTAGGACAAACTCAAAACAATTGAAAAAGCTAGAAATCCCTTCTATTACATAATTTGTCTGGCTGATTCCAAATCAAAACACAGGCTGAGATCCAAACTGGAGGAAAAGGCTAACAGAATATAGTTTCTCCTGTTTGCCCTTAGCATTTAACACCAGAGAACTCAATGTCTAACCACATTTTTTGTTTGCAGAGGCAGCTACATCAGAGGCTGCTGCAAAATGGTAAAATGTGGAAACAAAACACACAGCTCAATTCAGAATGAACACATTTCAGAAGACTCAGAGCAACTGGCAACCTCACGACCCGGTATGTTCTCAATAAAAACTGTTTTTTCTGACTACAGAAACACTGTCAAAAAAAAGGTGTTAAAAATAATTACATTGGTATGGGAGTTCTGAAATTCAAGGAAATCCCAGATGATGACAGATCCCTCAGCAGGCCAGACTTACTGGCAACACACTGTGTACAGCAAAGTACCTGCAAGTGTTCCATGTTGGTAATATCATACATGACTTAATAGAGTGGATAAATAATTGTTTAGGCAGCAAACCCATGTTCACATACTTCTCAAAATAACTCTGACCAGAGCCTGGGAATTGCCAGCAAATGCCTTTAAAGCAGGCAACAGTATCCTTTAAAAATATCTCTCGTTAGAGTAAAACTTCTGTACAAAGAAATTAAGTCTCTCTACAGATAAAACCTAAAAAGTATGAAGCAGTACAAGCAACACAACCCTTGTCGGTGCAGGTCTGCAGAACCCAGAACAGCAACATCTCAATATGGTGAAAATAATTACAATTATCACAACAATAACGTTAGCTATTGTGTTTCTCATGTCAGGAAAGAGACTGAGGATTACAAATACGCATAAACTACTGAAATGATTTTTCATTTTAATGCAACTAGTGGATGACAGCAGACAGAGCAATTGCTGCTTGCTTTTAATGCGGTCAAGAGAGCTCAAGGAACTAGGCCAAGACCCAGAAAAACACACAATCATACACTGAACCAGAGGAGAACAGTCAGCAATAAGCATCTCAAAGTTGAATAGAAAGAATCACCTTTTCAACCATCAGTCTGACCTGTAGATCTGTACAAACCAGTTTCATACACCTCTGCTAAACTAAACATGTCTTACTTCGCACAGAACTATGTTTTCAAAACTTGAGCTCCTTTCCAGCAAGTTAATATATCCAACAACACTTAAAGCAAATGAAGTTTATAAGCTTTGCCCTGTGCCCAACACTTATTCCTATATCTCAGGATTCACAGCTTTAATAAACACACCAACACTGTTCCCCTTCTTTACACCAGCAGAGTGTTCCATACTGAAACCAATGGGTCCCGGCAGCAGGATCCCGGAGAGCTACCCAACCTGGATACGCATTCAGCATCTCTCTCTTGTTTTGGGTTGGTTTGTTTTGTTTTAAAGTTTTCATCCTACCCTCAACTCTAATCTTGACTATTCAAGAGACACAGGCAGTTACATATCTGGGACTAGAAAAAGTTCTCAAATTTATTAAGAATTCAAAACTTAGGCTGCTCTGGAAAGCTTACAGTTGATACAAAATGTACTTTCTGGTGCTAATCCAATAACAAGTGAGCATTTGTCCATGGCATAACACAGCCAGATTTCAGCATAGTTCAACATAAAATGTATTCTCCGCTCATGTAAGGCAAACATTCAGAAGAAAACGAAGTTTTGCAGTTCCAGATACAGAGAGATTAATGAGGTAGCTGATGGTCATGAAAGTGAGCAATAACAGGAAAAGTACTGACAAGGGATTGAAAAAGAAGAAAGGAGATATAAAGAAGAGCAGAAAGGGTCGTGTAATTTCTGTAACTGTATGTCTGGCTCTGCTTGGTGTAAACACCACCTGAATTCTAGGGTCAAGGTGCCTCAGGATAAAAAAGAAATTATGTTTCACTTAACAACAAACAAACAAAAAACATCACACCAAGCAAAGAGTTAGTAGCTATATGATAATTTCAAATAATTTAAATTGCTAATGTTAGCTGTTTTCTCATCATTAAAAAGAAATTACTATCAAAAGAAAGGAAATATAACAACTCTTGAAAAAGACACACTGTGGTTTGTTGACTTCTTTGTGACAGTCTTCAGGCCTTCTTGCTCTACTATTGCAAAAGAAAGTTTGCAATTTACCAGAAAAAAAAAATAAATAAAGAAATAGACAAAGAACATAGACTGCTCTATACAATGATGGCTTACATGCCTTACCAGGAGTAGTGTTATAGCAGTCACAAAAACCTCTATGAAAACTTAGTGTATTTCAATGGATTCAAGTGGGAACCTCTATTTAGTTATTCCCAGCCAAGTCTGTAGTTTGTTTATAGAAAACTGTTTTCACATTTCCAAGAGACAGGCCACCAGACCTACTCAGAAAAGCAGTACTCACTCAAAAGACAGCTTTGTCTCAAGATCCAGAGTAAATATTCGCTTTCAATGTTTGATCAAAAACTATCCTGACAGTGATCCTACATCTGACTTCTCCTTGCAGCTTTGACATTGCTTCTGCAGATCTCCTGACTCACCAGCCCTCCCTGTCCCACACCTCCCAAGAGTCCAATGAGCATCTCCATGAAACCGGGTGACCTCACCTTTCATTTTGACAGTGGGAGAATTGGGTCCAGCCGATTGCTTCCTCCATCCTCTCCAGTTCTGGCAAAGGCTCTCTGCCTCAGAGATGAAGGAACAAAGAGAGTCTTCCTCAAAGCGATCCGAGTCTTCAAATGAAAACCTCTCCCCGTCCTCCCACTCTGCGAACATGAGTTCCATCACATCCGACAGGCGACGTGACGGGAAAAGAAGAAAGACAGGAGCAGCACCGCTCGCTTTTAACAGGTGGACAGACTCGAGGGCTTCTGCAATACTTAAAATCTCAATTGTGATTTGATCCCCATACTACAGTATCAGAAAAACAGAGCCAGTGCTGTCTGAAGTGGGAGAAGCAGGAAATCAACTAAGGGGAAGCTCGTAAAAATCCCAGGAGGGGGAAAAAAGAAAAAAAAAGTTCTTTAAAAAGTTAAAAAAATGCTCATGTCCACAAACTACTGGAGGCGGCGGGGGCTGGCTGGTCTGGAGAGCCGCCCAGGCGGGACAGGGGCCCGGCGGCCTGCCGGGGGTCGGGGCTCCCGCCGCCAGCGGCCCGGCGGGTGAGGGCAGCGGCCGGTCTGCTCTGCGGGGCTCCCGCGGGCGCTGCGCAGCCCGGCGCTCCCTGAGGTTGTGCTTTGCTCACTCTCGGTGCAGGAACCGGAGGGAGGGCGGGGAGGGGGCGGGGGGACGGGACAACTTCCCTCCCGCTCGCGGAGGCTCAAAAACGGCCCGGCGGGGGCAGCGTGACCTCCCGGCGGCTCGTCACCGGCGGGCGGCGGGCAGCGGCTCCGGCCTCATGGGGGCGCGGGCGGCGGGGAGAGCCCGGCGCTGCTCGCCGGCGGGTAGGGGTGGCGGGGGGGGGAGTGCAGCCGGTCGCCGCCGCCGCTCCCGTCGCGGTTGGAGCCCGCGGCTCTAGGTGCCCATGGCCAGCGGGGCCCCGCGCGCGGACGCCCCCCCGTGCCCGGCCCAGTGGCGGTTCGCTGTCCTGGCGCGACGGCGGCGGCGGGAGCGGCGGCGGCGGGTCCCTGCCCGGCCCGGGCACCAAGATGGCTCCGCGCTTCCCAGCTTCACCTGCGACACCCCCCCGCCAGCTGAGCCCTACTTCCGCCTCGGCGCTTCCGGCTTCCGCCGCTGGGCTCCGGTGGCCGCGCAGGGCCTGCTGGGACAGCGGCGGTTCGGCGGGCTGAGCGGCCCGGCGTGCGGGCCCGGGCAGGGCCGCAACTCCCGGGAGAGTCGGGCCGACACGGGACTCGGCCCTCCCGGGTGGGCGAGCGGAAAAAGGCGTGCGCGGTAGTGGGGAGGTTCGCTCTGAAGGCGGCGTCCCGAGGAAGGGCCGCGGTGCTCGGCGGGACCCAGCTGTCGCTTCTCAACGGGTGGGTGCACCCGGGGCCAGGCCGGGGCTGCGGGGCCGTTCCGCTCGGAGAGGCTGTAGGGAAACAAAGGGTGGTTGTGCCGGCTCGTACCGCCAGGGGCAGCGGGAGAGCGCGGGTTGTGCCGGGCTGCCGAGCTTCGGCAGCAGAACGAACCGCGAGTGTGTGGAGTGAGGGAGAAATAACAGCTGTGACCAGCCGAGGGGAGACGAAAGAAGTACTAAACTGCCCAGAAACATTTGTTGTTAAAAATAAACAACAGAACACCCACATTTTAGGAAAGAAGACGAAGGGAAGAACACAAAGGAACTAAAACACGAGTAAGCCCTGTTGAGCAACACCAGTCACGCCGCAGTGGTGCTTTTCCTCAGGCCGAGAAGGCCCCAGTCTCTCCGACAGAGGCCGGAGGGCAGGAGTCAGAGGGCTCAGCAGCTCCCCAGTTAAAACAAAGTAGTTCACACCCCAGTTACATAAAGGGTTGCACGGGTTAGGTAAGGTTTTTATATCCTACCTGCTCTGAAAGCAGGCTTTATTTTCTGCTTGAGCCTTTTCTGTAACTCTGTTTTGTTTTGGAGATCTAATTCATTGTTTTGTTGGGAAAGTAGATCAGAAAAATATCAAGTGGTAAGTTTTCTCTGTAAGCTGAGTAAGTGTCAGCTGGACAACCGTAGGCTGAACCATGGGTGAAAAAGAATGAAGTACTAAGAAATTAAATGGTAATCCTAGAGCTGAGAGGAACCGAACTGGTCTGTCTGGAAACACTCTCCATCCCCCTCAATTCAATCCCCCCTACAGTCCTTGATCAACAAAAATTTCTGCATTAATTGTTGGGGCCTCATTGCAGGTCTTGAGAGATGCCCTTGGACCTCAGTGGAAACTTCTTACGTGGCTTGTCCTTACCTGTGTGATGCTCACTGGTTTAAGGTCTTGAACACAGAAAGATGCATTAACGAAATGTCCATCAACTGTAAGAGGAATGTTTACTCGAGTAAATGTCAGATCCTTCAGTGCCTCATAGTGTAATGTAACTTCTGGGAAGGGTCCGCATCCCAGGCAGAGGAAGGAGGGGGGTCTCCTACCACTAAAGAAAAAGGGAGAGTCTGCAGCCTACCAGTGCTCAACTGTTTCTGCCAGAATTCATCTAATGTAATGTGTTGCTTGGCCAAAGCTGTTGTTCTAAAAGCACTCACACAATTACTTTCAGGGATCCTCTTGAGGAGATATCTGAGGTAATAGGTATATGAAGAAAGTATTCACTTAATGTCTTTTTGCATAAATCATTTTTAGCTGAATAAACTCTCAGGACATTAATAGGCTTGCTGTGCTTTTTTTTTTTCTTCACAAAAATGTTTGCCATCAGGCTCTGTGTGTACATTTTCATTTCACTGGAAAAGCTCATTTATACTTTTGCATATACATATGGCAAGGCTTGACATCTGAAGGGTGATATTATCATTAATAGTCTGTTACACAATAATGTATTTATCAAAACCTATTAAATCAATTCAGGATCTGTGAAATTCAGAGTCTTTTCCTTGGTGAAAATAAAATACCTGTTTTTCAGCTAGCAAGAAATACTATTAATTAACAATACTTGTTGTAATTACCCTATGAGCTAATGACACACAGTCAGGCAATTAGGTAATTACTGTGCTCAGTCCCTTTCTACTGTGTGCAAGGGCAGGCAGAGAGTGATGTGTAGCAGACCCTGGGGATTTAAAGCATCACGTAGAGTAAAATGCTTTGCCCTTAGTTCTACAAAGTCAAAATGTTCACACCTTGGGTTCCACAAAGGCGACAGTGACAGGACACTACATATCCTCAAAACCGCCCCAGCAGAACCTCAGTGCTGAGCTGGTGCAAAGTGACTCCACTGATGCAAAACTCTCCACAATGTCTGAAGGAGAAGCTTCATCAGTGTAACTCTAGCTGGTACCACACCGTTCTCCACACTCAGTACTTCACTGTCCAGCCCATGGGATCTTTTCCTTTTTTCCTGTTGTCAGAGATCTGAGAATATAGTTTCTGTGTTTTTTTTAAGGTAGCTTCAGTCCTGGTACTTTCTTACGTATTAATTTAACACACTCGGGGTTTTGTTAACCTTCTACCAAATGACTTCAGACTCAAAATGCAATGTAACACTTAACCATTACAAACAACAGTTTTGACCCGATCAACCCAAATTTGGTCTGAAGTCATAGCCAAGGTCAAAATGACAGTCAGTCACGCTGCAGCATGCAAACTTGATTATTGTCTTCATCCTTCTGATGAAGAATAGTTTCCCTTGGACACAGCGCACCACAGTATTACCAGGCAGAGATATGGGAGCTGTTTGGTTTCAGGAGGAGAAAATTTCTGTGCATAGGCCAATATGAGAATTTTAGGAAGTTTACGACAAAATCTCTGCTCTGGTGCTCATGTGGACACCTCAGGGACCTGAACCAATGCACAGTACAGGTTCTTACCTGGGCCCGCAATTTTGAATGGTTCTGGTTTCTCTTGATTTGTTTTGGAGAAAAGTGTTTAGAAGTGTTTCCTGGTGAGGAAAAAGTATTTGGAAGATTCCAGGAGGCTAAAATAATAAAAAAATACAACTGAAATTTTGAAGTGTACTTTGATGGGGGGGAGGAAAGGTGAAGGAAGAGCAAAATAAGAAGCTAAACACATTCCGTCCTAGGAGTGAAAAGACAACTACAGGTGAGATTCAGTACCCTGACCTAGATGTTGTGGTACTTGAAATGGCATAAAATGGCAGGGAGGCATGGTGATGGCGTACGCCTGGTGCTGCTCACTGATATCTTTGGTCAACATTCCATAAACAGAGCACTATCAGCTTTTACCAGAACCCAGCAGAGAATACATATTACATTAAGAAAAGGCAGAAACAAGGAACGGTAGAGAGATTTACTGATGTGACATGCTTCAAATTAGCAGGGGGCTTCAGCACATTATGTTTAACTGCATTAAATTGGACCAATCCTCATTCCCATTCCTTCTCCTTCCAGTTTTGGGATACCACAAACTGTGGCAATTTCCAAAGGAATCTTGCTTTCATTTTCTCAAGTATCACAGGCTGAAAGCATGGAAGAGGAAAGTAATGAGGCAAACAAAGGAGGGTGAGCATTTGCACTTCTATGTTAAAATGCATTTCAGGAGACTTGAAAAAAATGTCTTCTGGCTTGTTCATACCACAGCTGCATATGTTGTTCCCCTGGCCAACATGAGGGAGTGCAGGTGTGATGATGTGCTTCTCCTTGTCCTCAGGGCTCTGGCTTGGAAAGGCACAGGAGTTCATAAACACTCATCCATTTTTTCCAGCCAACTTATTACATGAGACAGCCATGTATTTTTCCTTGTGGATCTTCCAACAGACAAAAGCTGTAGTCACTGCTGAGGAGACCATGAGAAAGAGTATCTGACAAATTCAGTAGTCCTCTGCTAGGAAAAATTAAATTAAATAAGAAATCCTGCAGAGATTATCCTGCCACTAAGATGGTTTCTCCCTTCCTGTGATGTACCTTTTTTGTTTTTTCCTTTCTCTTGTTTCAGAAGAAGGAAACTGCTGTTCAAAATTCCTCTTCCTCCACTATACACAATTTTCAGAATGCAGCATTTCACAAGAAAGAGAAGAGCACATGCACACAGCCTGAAGCAGAATTGCAATATTTACTTTTGTTTCCTGTCTTAAGCTCTCACTGGGGACTAAAAATCAAAACAAGTCTGTGTTGCACACCAGAAGTGTCTGCTTTTCACTGGTGAGTTGTGGTACCCTACAAGTCATATCCAGCATGGTTTTATTTCTGATTACATGGAAAGTAAAACACATCCTTGCTATGGCTTGGATCTGACACAGACTCACTAACAGAGTAGAGCACTCTAGAGATTTTTATCACTGCTGATGCAGCAGGATCCAGCTGTTCAGCTGCATTCTGACTCCGCACAGATTTCATTATCTTTTCACGTGCAATAATGCACTCAGAAATGACAAGCAAAAGCAAATTTTTAAAGCACACATATGGCTTTGTGTCTAAGTAAAATATTGGATATGCAGAAGAGTAGTTTCTCGTGCTCTGACAGTATGACACTATGGCAAACTGCAGATAATTCTTGTATCTTAAGTTCCTGTTCCTCCTAGATCACAGTTTGATGAGAAACTGATCACTGTTAATAACAAATATTATACATCTCCAAAGAAGTCACACCCATTGTTATTTATTTCAAAACAGTGGATCTGTAGAACAGATGGAACAAATATTGCTTTAGCATAAAAGAAGGGAGAGCACGCAGCTCATTACTTCTTGCTCTGCTTCTAACTAGACAAGAGGCTGTGCAAGATGCACAGA
Organism: Streptopelia decaocto; assembly: GCF_964273445.1. Taxonomy (NCBI): domain Eukaryota; kingdom Metazoa; phylum Chordata; class Aves; order Columbiformes; family Columbidae; genus Streptopelia; species Streptopelia decaocto. Next base: position 50,280,617 of record NC_138659.1, read on the forward strand.
GCTTTCCCAGACACTGAATACTGGAAGGTGAAAGCAAAGCTGCCCTGAGGAGTCACAAGCTCTGGAAAACAAGTTTTCTCCATGTGGATTGAGCAAGTTTCCAATCTTTGGAAAGGAGACTTTGAACTGATGGTGTCTGAGGTTCTTTCTTTGGAATCTTACAGAATATGAACATATGCCTGATATTAAAGCCTTATTCAAAAGTGAATTCACTGTGAGATAAGTCACTGGTATGTACGTACATACATGGAAAATGGAGTCAGTAGGGGAACACTTTGCAACAGCTGTTAAAATTATTGTTATAAAGCAGAAGACAGCAATTATGGCTAAGACCTCATGTGTGAACATAACTACTGCTCTTCAGAAAGCATAAGATGCTGTTTATAAATAATAATGCCCACAAGGACTACTGAGTGTACTTTGCCTGGCCTCTTGTATTTCACAGGTTGCGAGTGTATTTCCCTCTTCCTTTCACAGTAGCCTGCAGGAGCATTTGTTTTCTTTTTCACACTTTGATCTTTCTTCTGCCATTATCAAAGCTGCCAGTCTGACAGGTTCTAACATCCACTAGAATGTCACAGATAAATTTCACAGCCAGTACAGGTTCATGAGGGGAGAGTCTTGCTTAACAAACTTAAATTTGTTCTACGACAAGGTTACCCACCTAGTTGACCAAGGGAAGCCTGTCAATGTGATCTTTTTGGATTTCAGTAAAGCCTTTGATACTCTCACAGTATCCTCCTGGACAAGATGTCCAGCACACAGCTGGATAAACACACAATGCAGTGGGTGAGCAATTGGCTGACAGGCCAGGCTCAAAGGGTTCTAGTAAATGGGATTATGTTGGGCTGGTGACCAGTCACTGGTGGGGTTCCGCAGGGCCAGCGCCCTTCAGTATCTTCATAAATGACTTGGACATGGGACTTGGGGGAATACTAAGTTCACCGATGACACAAAATTGGGAGGTGCTGTTGGCACTCTCAAGGGCAGAGAGGCTCTGCAGAGGGATCTGGACAAATTGGAGAACTGGGCAATCACCACCCACATGGAGTCCAACAAGGGCAAGTGCCGGATTTTTCACCTGGGACATGGCAACCCTGGCTGTACATACAGACGGGGGGATGAGATGCTGGAGAGCAGCTCTGTGGAGAGAGATCTGGAGGTTCTGGTTGAACACAAACCAACACTGTGCCCTGGCAGCCAAGAGGGCCAGCCGTGTCCTGGGTGCATCCAGCACAGCATTGCCAGCCAGGTGAGGGAGGTGATTGTCCCGCTCTGCTCTGCACTGGTGCGGCCTCACCTGGAGCACAGTGTGCAGTTCTGGGCAACACAGGATAAAAAAATAAATTAAAATAAATTAAACTACCAGAGAGTGTCCAGAAGAGGGCTATGAAGTTGGTGAAGGGTTTAGAGCAGAAGCTGTATGAGGAGTGGCTAAAGTTACTTGTTCAGCCTGGAAAAGAGGAAACTTGAGAGGAGACTTCATTGCGGTCCACAGCTTCCTCACAAAGGGAGGAGGAAGGGTAGGAGCTGATCTCTTCTCTCTGGTGACCAATGACAGAACCCAAGGGAATGGCAGGAAGATGTGCCAGGGAAGGTTTAGGTTGGACGTTAGGAAAAGGTTCTTCATGTAGAGGGTGGTGGACACTGGAACAGGCTCCCCAGGGAGGTGTCACGGCCCCAAGCCTGGCAGTGTTCAAGAAGAGACTGGTTGATGCCCCAGACACATGGTGTGAACTGTGGAGTTGTCACATGCAGAGACAGGAGTTGGACTTGATGATCCTTGTGCGTCCCTTCCAACTCAGAACATTCTATGACTCTACAAATGAAAGGAGTAGCATCAAGCTAAAAGGAATTGAAAAGAGATGTTCTCCATTTCTCAGAGGAGAAAGAAATCAACTGTTAGGCTGCAAGTCCTCTTTTGTTTTGGTTTGGTTTGGTTTTTTTCCAGCTGATGTCACATTTGGACATTACCTCAGCTAAGGTGAAAATATTGTGAGAGCACTTATCTCTCTCCCTTTGTGTGGAGAGCAGGTGTATAATTCTTTTGATACCACATTTATGGAAACTCAGTAATTGATAACTTAGTTTGTCTAGATAGCATATTAAGCTAACTAGCAATGTTACATACTTAAAAGCTTCCTAAATACTCTGAGAAGCCTCTTTTGATGCAGGCATTAAGCAAAACATAGGTTCCCTAGCTTATATTGCTTCCGTCTGCCAAGAAATAATCAAGCGAAGTCTCTAAATGTGACATTCCTTCTCTATCAATCTACAGTTTTAGAAATCAAATTACTTTAGACATAGGAAGTCCATTCATTCACATCAAGACCAACATACACTCTTCTGCAATACATGTAAGCAATCTTGGCTAACTGAAACAATCCAGCAAATTCAGAGGTTCCTTGCTCTGCTGTATTTGCAAGCTTCTCACATCTTCAGGAGGGGAGGCTTTCTACACGCTATGAAACCTGCTCCTTCAGATGAAACTGGCCATGGCAAACTTTGCACTATATCTGCCTCTCAGCACATCAGTCTTTCAAAACGTGAAGATCAGGCACCTTAGCACTTAAATGTAGGAATAAGATTGCTAAGAAAAGATGATTCTGACATACAACATTGTACAATGTTATATGGACAGTAAAATAGTCTCTATATTTTGCACAGCCTTTCCTCAGAAAAACAGTCTTAACATTAGACTTACAGATGTGAGGGGTTTTATTTTAAAAATTTAATCAATGCTATCTCTCATCAGAATTCAATGCAAGGTTCAATTGTCAATTCAACATAAGGTTCTTTCTTACAAAAAGTGTGGTCACTACAAGCACATGCTGGTGCTCCATTTAAGAAAACCTACCTTGACAAGTCTGTGCTCATAAGCCTCAGTAAGGGTCAGCACTTTCTGAGTTATATGGTGTGTAACTGGCCTCTTTCATGTAAGAAAAAGGAGACACTAAAAAGAATATTCTGCAAGTCACAGTGACTGAAAATTATCTGAGCTGCTAGATACAGAGATAACACCCCTCAGTCACTTTTCTGTTTATGTAAGCAGCAAGGGAGAAAATATTTTATCTTCCCCCCCCCTATATCTACTTATTTGAGCAAGTAGGACCTATTGCAGGGTGCTCTGTAAAACAAATCAATTGGATCCTTAAAAGTATCTGGGTCCTTATAGGTAACGAGTGTTCGTCTCAGTCTGTTTTACCTGCAGATCTCATGGTCCTGATGCATCCAGGAAGGAAGCTCTTTAACAGGATCCTCCTTCTTTAGGAGACTTAAGGATCTCAGATTAAATCAGCTGCTTCTATTTTCAGCTGTCCTCTCTAGATAGGTTACCAGCCCTTAGCAGGTACTGACAGCTGTTTTGTGAGCTGACTCAGAGGCTCCTAGCTTTTTGGGGCACATCATTTTTGGCCACGTGCCTGCAAAATTCTCTGACAAATTCCTATAAAACTTACCATTCAAAACTCTAATGAGTTTCCCAAGGTAATTTCCCATGTCTTCTTGAGGGAAGAAAAGTAGATTTGTGTAATTCTGTAATCACATTTGGTGCTGAGTCCAGCAACCTGTATTTATTTGGGATGGTTAACTATATTAATAATAGTAGCAGGAATTTAGTGAGCAGTGGCACACACTTTCCTTATTTCTTCAGGCATCTTGTGCATGAACACTCCTGCCTCAGCTGAACAGAGGCACCCAGTCCAAAAACAGTGCCTCACCCCCAGGTGTCAACAGTGAAGTTGCATCAGTTTAAGCAAATTGTTAAACCTGTGTAACTGTGAAGACAAGCCTTGTAGGACAATAAAGTTTTCTCAGGTCTTAATGAACCTAGCTGTGGTTTAAGTGTTTGGAGAGTTAAAAGCGTTTCTGTTGAGACCTCAGTATAGTTGTGTTGAATCACAGCGTCTCCTAGTCTTGCTAGAGATAATGAAATGGTAAACCCGGAGCAACTCCTCCGGTGTGTTTGGTTATTACTAGTTCTAAGAAACCACAGAGTGTTCAGTAGTTCACTTGTCCCTTCTTAAACAGGTCTCCATCCCGCAATTGGAGGCTGTAATCCTACTTTATCTCCAGCAAGCCTGTACATGCAAGCGAGGAGGGGGTAAATAGTAAGGAAGGAACTAACCCTTAGAAGCACGTTTTCTTCTTTGCATTCAGCTCAGTTTTAAGCAGAGCAGATTAGTTAAACTGCAAAGAGGGTGGTGTTGTTTGAAGGAGGTTTGTTCTGCTGTTGAGAAGAAAGTAATAGAGAAGTAGAAGCTTTTGAAGTGGTTTCAGCTGAGTTGTCCAGTTATATTGCCAGAGTAAATCTCTCCCCCACTCCCTGTCTTCACAGTGAGGAGGGCCCACCGCCCAGGCCGGCACGTCAGGCACACATGACAGCAAGCGGCAGCAGGACCTCTCCTCTTGGAAACCTTGGACAGGTGACTGCTGCTGGCTCCTGAGCCTCAGGGCGGCCATGGGCTGGGAATCTCAACGTGCTCAGCGAATGCTTCCCAAGCAGGATTAATTTGCTGCAATTTTAATTCCTGCCCACGTGTTTCTTCCGTTGGGCAGCAACTGAGCACGAGCCCAGCACCGAGTTACACCTGTTTCCAACTCAGCCCCTGGAGCCACAGCTGCCCCAATATCTATATGAAGGCCAGCGCAGATCTAAACAGACAGGAGAAACAAAGCCTTTTGCTTGGGTGACATCAGACCAACACAGCTTCACAGGTTGTCTTTAGTAAAGCTGATCCGAAGCATTTGTTTCTTCCTTTCAAGACTAGTTTTGAAAATCTGTGAGGAGAAAGGTGCCTTTTATTTCTGGCAGAATGTGTGGGACTTGAAAAGCAGGGAAGTGAAGATAATTGGTGCAATGGGGTTTCACTAGTTTGTTTGAATTTTTCTGTCCTACTCCCGTTCTCCATCAGCACCTCTTAAATTCTAAGGTTATTCTAAACATAAATGACTCTAGCTGGATCATCTGTGTACCTAAACATCCATCTCACTGGCTCTGCTTCCTCTCTTCACTTTAGCACATAGATGCAATCTGACAAAACATCTTACCAATGCTAGGTAGGTACTCCCTCTAGACTCTTGAAGACCGGCACAGCACCCAGCTCAGCCACCCAAGGCTGTCTGAGCAGTATTATACTGTCTGTCTTCCTCCATTAGAAAGAGGAAATTGTGCCTAAGTAAGATTTTTTTTTTTAATATCACTGGTGATACCTGAATGTCTGCCTTTCTCTCTTCTGATAAATACAGTAACTATCCTAGTTAGACAACTGCATTAAGTAAAGCCCAATTTCTTCCTGATTCATATTTCAGTTTCAAAATCCAAAGCCAGCTATACTATAGCTGGCAATCTAAAACAAGTAAGCTAATGCCATATACTCCTCCCAAGCCTTTTCACTATATGAAGGCAGCAGTCAAGTGCTTTAGTACAAAACATGAAGCTTGACAGACTGGTAACCCTAACCACAGTTTTGACTTTGTTTCTTTCCCAGGCAGTGGCTACAGCAGAGTGTTGCAGAACTGACTTGGTGAAGTGCTGCCTGCTAACATTTGGAAGACCATCTAAAATGCCTGCACTCTGCTTCCCCCCATTGATACACGTGCCATCCATTCTCATAATACCTCAGCCAGGAGCTCTGCTTTGCACAAGCAGGAGAGGAAATGTAGGTAGGTGTACAAAACCCCAAAGGCAGACATGACGCGAGTGATTTTTTAACCACAAGTAGCTCTTTTTTCAGTGAGCGCATGTTAGTTTCCAGCAGCGGGCTGGAGTCACTGCACACAACAACATATACACTATAATACTTGGAGTTGGCAGGCACCAGCTGCACCAAACCCCAGTCTAACCCTAATGACCTGGGAAAGTCAGTGCAGTAGCAGTGACCTTGCAAGGAGCTGAACTATTTCTCAAAACAGACTTTTTATACAGCAATGCATTTTTCAGCAGTGGAGGAGAACAATGTTCTTGCATCGGTGGCTCATTCAAACTGCACTTTCCTCCTCCCACTTCCACTTCTCCAGAGGCTGGCTTTGATTCTTAGAGTGGTGACACATGAATCCTAGGCTGAAAGGAGACTAAATCATGCTGAACAAGTTTGTTCAAAGGTGCTATAAAAAGATCAATTATAAAAACCAATTATGAAGCTGATATATCAAATCATGTTAAGTTTCAAGTGCAATGAGTTGATCTGCAAATAACCCTCACCTGTTCCAGATGGCCACAAAATGTGGCATTTGAAGAACCATCACATTCCATTGTAACAATGGCAAACATGATGCTGATTTTGTAACATGCCTTGGCATGTTAAATCTGCTCTGGAAATAACATGAACACAAAAATTTAATTAGCTTAATTCAGTGCTAGGAAAACAAAAACAAAACAAAAACCACAAAACCTAAACTTGCCCTTGGAACAGGTTCCTTTATTAAAAATAAGACAGAGCCTCACACAGTCACAGTATAATCCATTTATTAGCATACCTTGTGAGCCATTGGTGTTGATCCAGGGGACATGACAGTTTTGGCACTTGGCTGATTTCAGAGGAACGCAGCCCCTGGTTAGTAGAAAGGGATTTTAATAGGACTGAGTGGGCTACTACACAAGTGAGTGTTTCTCCTTGATATGGGAAATTAAATATTTTTCTGAACAAGTAAAAATGCAGCCCAAGAGATGCGCATTGGTCTGGGTCACAGTGCCTCGTTCCACAAGGAGTGATCCCAGGTTGGTTACCACCAGGGGCCATTCTGTTCCCTCTAGCTGCAAGGAACTGCCAGCGACTCTATCAAGATGGTGTTAAATACCCCCGTGCAGTCCATCTCTCAAAACTTTAATATGATTTCTGAATATACACATAAAAATCTGTCTTCAAGCAATTGGTGGATCACCGCAGCTCTTTTTGGATGAGGAGTCTTGAGGATGTTGGCTTCAGAAAGGAAGGAAGACAGACAAAAGGCAGGCCCACCTCTCTTACCCCTGAGGCAGCAAATATCTATGTTTCTGGTTCCTCACCAATGCCTCCACTAATACCTTTGAGGAGTTATTCTCTGCTAAAAAGGTGCAAGGATTACAAGGGTAATTGACATCCTGTCCAGGTTAATAAGCAGCTGCTTCATTAATTACAGCATAGAACATAATTCATAGAAATCATCAGAATGGTGTTCAGCTATGGGAAACGGATAAACCTTTAATGCAAAGCCTGGTCAAAGCCTGGAGTAGTGTCAAGATGGAACTGGTAAGGGTACCAGTGCAGGCACTGCAGGTCAGGAAGACACTGGCCCTGGGCCAACCTTTGTAGAGCACTGGGGTACTCCCTCAAAGAGGGATACCTGGAACACTACCAGCTACTCCTGAGACCCTCACCATAGCCATGTGGCTGCTTCTGCCAATGCTTCCACCCAGTCACAGTGACTTTCCCTTTCTCACATGAGTAGCATGTGCCACACTGCCATGGGAACTTGTCTGACAGCAAACTGGAACACAGGAGGTTCCACTTAGATATGAGAAGGAACTTCTTCACACTGAGGGTAACAGAGCACTGGAACGGGCTGCCCAGGGAGGTTGTGGAGTCTCATTCTCTGGAGACATACAAAACCTGCCTGGATGCCTTCCTATGTAACCTCATCTGTGTGTTCCTGCTCCAGCGGGGGGATTGGACTAGATGATCTTTTGAGGTCCCTTCCAATCCCTGACATTCTCTGATTCTGTGATCCACATGGCACAGTGCAGCCACCACCTGCAGTGACGAGCTCTCAGCTCCTGGAAACAGTGTGGGTACCTCAGCCTTACTCAATGCTGTGAGGGACTGTGTCAGCCCCACAAGTATGTCAGCTGAGGCAAAGCTCTACACAGCTGTTCAGGTGCTCCCTGCCCAGAGCTGTGTTATGGTCCCCAGGCATACCCAGAGCAATTGCTCTGAGCTCAGAGGAGCTGCTATGCCTGCCCGAGACAAGCAGGGAATTAACCTTGTTGGTTTGTCATGCCATTGCAGCTAGGCTGCCATCAGGACCACAATTAGGAAGTCTAAGCTAGCTCCAGCATGCCTACATAATGCACATACAGTGCTGAAAACATTTACAGCTTTGCCTACTATAGAAAATAATACTGGAAATAATCAGCAGATGGCACAGCCTCCCCTGGCAAACTGCATTCAGTTACGAAAGCTTAGAGATCCAGCAGAAAGAGAAGACATGGAGAAACACTCAGCATGTTATCAGATACCTAGACAGTTTAGGTTGAAGAGAGACAGAGAAGCCACAGCTTTAGAAAAGGGACTATCTCTAGAGTAACAGACAACAGAGAATATAAAGCCAGGCCCCTTGTTTCCTCTCGTAGCTGAGAACACAAGGACAGATGGGATTCAATGAAAAAAAGGCAATTAATTCAGGAACCATAAAAATAAATTATGTGCTATGGGGAATAAAATTATATTGTGTCTCATTGCCAGAAAATATTGAGGCTGAGAGCTTAGTTGGATTAAATAAGGAATTAAACACCTATATGGAAAAGGAAGGTTGGTTACATTAAATAGTTTTTAAAAACATAGGGATATAAACTCTCATGCTTTAGAAAAAGAATCACAGAAGAATAGTGCATAGTGTTTGTATAACACCTAGAGGACTAAATACTTGTACTTCTATTTTTAATAACAGTAGTAGTAATGCAAGAAATTAATTTTAATGGGCCAAGAACAAAACCCCCAAAAGGAAAGACTGTTAAAACTTGTTCAGTACAAACTCACATGTACTATCATTTGAGGCATCTGCTGCTGGCCAACATTAGGTACAAAGTACAGTCCTAGGGCGGCTGAGTGCTGCTCATCCAGGCAGGCAGTTCCAGTAAGCCTCAGTGGCAAAGCATGCGAGTGTGGTTTGGGCCACAGTTCCAGTTTAAACAGTGGAAAGCAACAGTGGTGCTCTGAAACAGGTTAGGACAACTGAGGAGAATATTGGCAGGCTTGCCTACAGTACCAGTAAGGTGTAAAATTAGGTGGAGGAGATCAGACACTTCCTTCTCTCCTGGCTCATGCAGGACTTATGGGATGTTATTTACAAGGATTCTCACAGCTTTCATGGTGACAAGATCCAGAAGAAAGAAATATTTTGACCTGGAGCATGGGAATTTCAGAAGACAATACCATGCCTGTGTCTCACTGATGTTACATGGTAATTTATTCTAATTCCTGCATGGCAAGCGGTTAAGTAGGCTAAGGGAAGTAACCTCATAGTTTCAGTCCTCTGGTTGTTTCTACGCTTGCTGAGGTTATGGGTATAAGCTGAAAGATCAGGCAAGGTTAAATTAGAGATGTGACGGCACCCAAGGCATAGAAACTCCATTTGAGCTGCTGTAGCATGCCGGCTTGGGGGAGGCTGAATGTAAAAGCCAAATCCCTCTATGTTTCCCAGACAGGTACTGTTGCTGCCAGTGTGGAACTTGGCATTTAATCTTCTGCAAGACCAGAAGTCTGTAACATAATTGCCCTCAGTCCTCCTGTCATTTTAACTCTTGGGAGATAAGGAGCAGTCTCTAGCTTGTGTCCGTGGGACTTTGCGCCAGCAGCTGTGGGACAGCACAGCCAGCGTGGAGCCAAGCTCGGCACTAACGAGGATCGAGCCTGGCACTTCACGCGGGGTTATCAGCACAAGCTGCGCTCCAGACATTCAGCCCCTCGAGAAGAGGCACAATCAGATCAGATCTGTCTCGAAGGGCAGTTTGCAGGGTTTCTGGCATTGTGTATTTTAAAGATTCCTACAATTGTTTTTTAAAATACTTATTGAATCCCAGGCAATCTCTAGGACTCTGTCACCATGTGCCCTGTAATACGACATTGGTAATCCACAGGCTGTACTCTGCCTTCTGGTCTTGCCTTGGTAATACCTGGATACTGAACATCTCTGTGCTGCGAGTGCAGCCCATCCAAGCAGCAGGTCAGCGCCTGACCGAGTCTGTGCCTGCCCTGCAGTGCATGAGCAATCCACAAACATGCATGTCTGGCATAAATTTGTGTGTTCCATACTGTATCGTTACTCCATGTTTGGGTCCTTGGTTATATAATACATCAAAGCTTTATTGTCTTTGCTCCTGAGCAGACCTGTCTTCGTTCTGGCTTGTCTATACACAGCGAGAAGAGACTATGCACTGCACCCCTGTTAATGCACTTAGCCCTTCTGTCTATTTTTATATTTTTCTACCTATTTGAGAATAATAAATTAACTTACAAAAGTGGTTGAGGCCTAAGAGGAAACTCTGTTCATTTTTTTGGATGAGAAAGAAGGAAGAAATTGAAGTATTCCATAGCCCCTGCTTTCTGTCAGCATTATTTCTATTCAGGCTGAGAACTACAGCTTGACAGCACTGCTTGCATACCCTCAAGTTAAGTCAGTTTACTGCCACTGAGAGGGAAGAAAAGAGAAACAATGCAAAGAAGAGAAGAAAGAAAGCATAGTCCAGAGGTTGCAAGAGTAGGACACATTTCAGGAAAGTGGGAAGCTGCTTTGCAGCACACTTACTGTTTTACACCTCAAGCAAATTATTCACTCCCTGTATTTATTGTGTATCTATATCTGAGGAATATTTCCATGTTTCATGGGAAAACTGCAAGCACAGAGATATTAAAGACTAACATCACAAATGGAGGGCAGTTAATAACTGTGGTGAATAAGGTACCAAGAGAAAGTCCTCATATTGCTGTTAAATTGTGACTCAACAGCCGAATGTTTGAGATTAACATTACATTCAGATTTAAAGAAAAGTCATGTGTCTATTCAGCCTTTTGAGGTCACATTTTTAAGTTCTTCATAGTAATCATGAGGACAAGAAAGCTATTGTCTCTTAAAAATGAAGATTTACTCTACACCAACACCTGTTTCTAGGAGATGCTATTTTAAGGAAGAAAAAAACCCCATCTAAATATGAAAGAACCACTAAATTGAGAAAGCAGCAAAAAAAAAACGTAGCATCTGGCAGCTGGAAATGTGTGATACAGGATTATAGCAGGAGGAACAAGCATCTCTTAGCAGGGACAGATACTTTAAAGGGATCATATGGGAGCAGACCTACTATTCAGAAGAGAGAAGGTTCTCTCTAGAGACACAGCAGGGAAGGAAAAAAAAACAACTGTTGGCCTGTTCCTCAGCTCAGGTCAAATCTTCTGATTCCTGGAATTGAAGAGAGCTGTTATGAAAAAATATCTAAAGATTTCCACTATGCCAGAGCCTGGTGCCTTCTTACAAGCATCTCACGTCTCCTTGCAGCATTTTTCAAGTATGCAAACATACAAAAACAGGAATAGAATTACAGAGGCCGGTATCTCTCCACTTCTACCATTTCTGTGTGCCAGGGTGAAGGAAAAAGTGTGATTGCATTACAGGACTCGGCCAGAGCAACATAGATTTATCATTCTTAGCAGTGTGCACCTGCTTTCTCTGCTCAGATATTACAGATTAAGGTGAAACCAAAGACTTTAAAGAATCAGCTATAACTGATTTTCTCCCAGTTCTATGTTAAAGTATTTTCCCAGTGTCCAGCAACAAAAGAAACCTCCATCAGTCAGTCACAGGCCAGAGGCCACAGCCTTCTGCTGCTGCAGGGCAGAAGGACCATATGTTGAAGTTCTTAGAGCTCAGACATTTTCATTCTAGCTTGGTCACCTTCTTGATCCAGGGTACGTATTTGCTGACCTTTGTGTACACACCGGGGGAATCCTTCCGACCACAGCCATAACCCCAGGAAGTGATCCCCAAAATGATCCAGCGTCCATTTGATCTCTGACACATGAGTGGCCCTCCACTGTCACCTTGGCAGCTGTCCACCCGTTTATCTTCAGAGAGGTTCCCAGCACAAATCATGCGGTTAGTGAACTTCTGCCCGTAACGGACCGCACAGTCTTCCCGTGGGAGAAGAGGCACGACCCCCTGCAGCAGGGTTCTCGAATAGGACTTCCCTGGAACAGAACAGACCAGCCACACCAACTCACCTACAGACAACAGCAGTGACCTAGAGCAATAGTGCTTCGCACAAAAACAGGTATTTATGCATTTCATGTCAAGATTGCAGCACAGAAATAGGCCAAGCTCAGCATCTCTGAACCACCAGAACTTCAGAAAACAGTGCTGCCAAGCCAGACCACAAAAAAGGAGCTGTAAGATCAAAGAAATGGGGAAGAGGTTGGAGAAAAAGGTTAGATCAAAGGATGAATCTTACTCCTGGTTCCGCCAACAAGTAACTTGAACTTTGTTCAATTTATTTCACCTCTCTGAGCCTCCATTTCCTCCTCTGTACAACAAGGACAGTGTTTTCTTAAGAGAATAAATGCAGTAATATTTGTAAAGTGCTCAGTCCTCAGAGAAGTTTTTGAAGCTGTTTCAGAGGCATCCAAATATTATTCAAAGGGAGCTCACTTCATCTTTGGCCAGGTTTGCCTCTATTTGCTCAAATCCATTACCCCAGACTTCTCAGAGCATAAGGTTCATGTGCTATATTAGAGCACAACCTTTCTGTGCCCAAGGCTTATGGTAAATTCACAAGGTAGTAGGTAACTGCCCCTCTTTTTGGGAAAGCTGGGTTGGGTACGTGGGAAGGATTCTCGCCATTAAGCCCCAGCACAGCTTAAGGGAGTGACACGACTAAGCTGCTTCTTGATCCTCCCCAGACACCCTAAAGTGACATGTGCACCTGGAGCAACTCACTCCAAAAGCAATGTATACTCACAGTTAAATACCTGGGGTAACAGCTAGGGAAACAGCTGGGAAAAATGGTAAGTCCAAAATCAACAGACAAGCTCCTGGGGCTATTTGCCTTTTGGCAGCAAGTCTTTTTGAACATATGGCTTTGCTCTAGTCACAGCAGCCCCAGAAAGGCCTCCTTGCACCAAGCCCTGCATTGCATCTCTGATCCCCAAATGGGGAAGGACTCGACAGCCAGTCATAATGTTTTGTTTAGAGTTTAAAGCTGTCTCCAGACCTTGCTAATGCACCCATTTCAGGACTCCACCAAGCCCAGCATTTTAAAACATTGCCTTAAGAGAGTTAAGTAGTTAATAATGAATACTTTCTAGAATATTCCATGCTCCCTTTTACCTAAGAAGGTCCATAGCAATGTGCTGCAAGAGGACAAGTACGGGCTGTCTCAAACCCAGAGCAGAAACCAGCCTCAGAGACCAGCTGTTCCTGCAGCAATACCCAGGGAGACTGAGCAAGGCAGTCTGAGAGAGATTCCTTCCACCCTTAAGCCCCCACTTCACTACTACATTATCATGAAAAAGGCAGGAGCTCATGGAAATGTGGGAGCCTCCCACAGGCTTTGTACACCAGTTCTGCGCAGGCCGCTGCCTAAGGGGTCTGCTGTGGCAAATATGTGTCGAGAGGGGAAGAAAGAGAGGACTGTGGCCAGATGGCAGCATTGCTCTCTCCCACAGCTTCAGAGGGATGCTGTGGCAATCAAAACTTCCACCACAGACAAGTTGAAGAAGCCTCAAACTCAGAAGAAAACACAATGGCATGAGTCACTTCAAGTCACCGCTCCCTAACACCATACGATGCACAGACAATAGGAGCAGCAAGAACACCGCCTTCACTTGTACGGACATAAATTAATGGCCCATGTGGGCTTCTGAACCCAGATTTCCCCAACTTTCTTGCCCCTCAGAGCCCCATCACTCACCTGTGTCCCCCCAGCCGGAGATGATGCAGGCTTGCCTGTTGATGTCAGACTTCTCTTTCCTGCTGGGCAGGCAGACAGGCAGAACGTGGTGATTGAAGGAGAGACAGTGCCCCTCTCTGCCCCGCATCCGGACCAGGGCAATGTCATTGTCGTTGCTGCCGGCCCAGTAGTTCCTGTGGAGGACAATCCGCTCCACGGGCAGCTCCCTCTCAAACTCATCCTTCACACCTGTGTGGTAATCGCCCACCCGCAGCAGGTAGCGCCGCACATCAACACCAAATCTGGAGAAAAAGAGACTCAAGACCTTGATACTCCTATTAAGAGGGAAACAGACTCACACAAGTCTCAAGGTACTGTGAGACTGAACCACCTCCTCACAAACTGGTAAGAAAGTGCCAGCTACAGGACTGTGGGACCTCTTTAGCAGGTGTGATAATGCCAACCGTTGCAGTCAATGGGTGTCCCAAATCACTACCTACCATGCACAGGACTTTTTTTCCTACAAAAAGGGCTACGACAGTAGCCAGTAGCGATGGGCTTGTGACCTTATCTGTTCACAGTTCCTTAAAGCACTGAAGAATGTCAAAGTGCTGTTCCTTTTAAGTTGCAAAGCCTCAAAGTTAAGAGGGCAGGTGTAAGCAGTGAAGGATAAAGCAAGCCTGTATTGAGTCATCGCCATAAATGCTCCAAGAACACACACATCCTAACCTGAAGATCTTGGTTTAGAAACTTTGATCAAGTGTTTCCCCCAGGCTAGGAACCTCGTATGAGGTTATCTTGTTCATGACTGGGTATCCGTCGCAGCTGTGCACTCACAAACGCACCTTTTGAAGCAGTGGGCTGCAGTCACTACCCAGCAGCTGCTGATCAGTGTTGCTCCACACAGCAGACGAGTATCTCGACGAAAACCTTTCAACCGTAGTGAGGCCTGCCATGGCCAACCGCCTCTGAGGAAGAAACAGAGGAATAATAGGTGTCACATGAGAGCTGTCTTCCTCTTTTCCCATCCACTCTGCCCCATCTGGGCTCAGCTGGCATGCATTCTTCCCTAGATAGGCCCCCTGGTTCAAATTGAGTTCAAAAATCACCAGTGAAAATGTGTCAATGTACTCAGCATTTGCCAGGCCTGTAGGAAAGCTGGCTTTCCTGGCAATTACAGGGTAGTACCTGAGAGACTTGTTGCCACCTATGATCCTTTTTTTGCGACGATGAAGCAGGCGCATCCCACACACACCAGACTCTGGACCTGCACAGCAAAGTTAGAGCAGTTGGGTAGATACCTTCAGCTTCAGTATCAACAAGTGCTGCTGTCACAGAGCCAAATACCACTCGCCTTCCCTGAGGGCATTAATCCACATGGTAGTTAACTGCATTGTGTTGTGCATATGGAATTCACAGATCTGATCCCACAGGTTTCCTCAGTTTTGGTGCAGGTGCTTACCTGCAGTATCTGTAGTCTTATGCCAGGAATGGGACCTCTACAGCTTTTTCCTCAGTATTCCAAAACCCAAAGTTTGCTCATGGTTACTGCTCTAAGGAAGGGTATGGTGGTGTGACAGTGGGGAAGATCTGCCGGCTTAAAGGCCTGACATGGGTGGAGCTCCTCAGACTAGTCTGGAGCACCCTGTGCTCCTAAGAAGAGACAATGAAAACAAGGAAAACGTAGGAGGTGCAGGACAGGACATGCTTATTTTGTAGGTAAAGTTTCTGCCAGAACTACAGGGAAAAAGCATAAAAGCATGCAGAGTTCCTAAAACTGGAGCTCCAGATTTCTGCACAGAAGAAATGGGCAAATCACCTGTTCTCCTGATATCTTGGACCTTTTCTTCCACATAGTCACAGATCACACCAGCATCCTCACTGTGCCAGCAGCTGTGAATCCCAGTGTCAGGTCTGATGCATTGCCCCAGGGTGTGCTCCGTGCCGCTGCATTCTACATTGTCCAGATGGATGGGCCCATGGCCTTCACCAAAATAAGCCATTGCCCTGGCTTTTGCTGTACCACTGCAATTAGAGAGAAGATGGCTAACCTGCAGTAAGCAGGCCAACCTGACACACCAGCACATTTTAAGAGAAATAATGTTTATGTGTCACTCCACGCACAGACAGTAGTATAGTGAAAATAGATCCCTAGTCCCTCAAGCATATGTAGGTATGCCAAAACTGAGAAACAGGTCCAGAAAGAAGTGATACCCCCTGAGAGCTGTTTCTATCTGTAAGATGCCTGTATGAGAGCTCTCACCTGAATCCCAGTTGCCTGCAAACCACTGCGGCATCTCTGTCTGTCCAGCCATCATCACAGACGCTGCCCCACTGCCCATTCAGGAACACCTCAACCCGTCCCTCCTTGGTGCTTTCTCCATCCACCAGCCGCACAGGAGGCCCTGCAGGAGAATACACATGGGTTCCATGAGAGCATGAGGTGCCCAGAACTTGGGTCCTATAGGAAAAGATTAATCTCAGATACCAGTAAGAAAAGGAAAAAATAGAAAAAAATGAGTGTTTCTACATGAAGACATTTCACTCCTGTGCTGTGCAGAAAACTATATACATATTTATTTAATACATACTAAAAAACATTATTGGATCATATTCTGAAAGCTGAGTAAAGAGGAGAACAAGAACAGAAGGAAAGGTATTAACTCCTGAGCCAAGAGTGGACAAGCTTAAACATGTCTGGGAAAGAAGTCCATTAAATATAAAACTATTACATTATTCTAAGCAAGAGAAGAGTTCTACATCCAGGAAAAACAAAAACGTTGGATGCCATCTATTTCAATAAAAAAATGTCTGACAAACTGGAAAGTCTCTTGTAGTAGGGAAAGAGGAGAGTATCAGGCCTCATATAAATGAGGAAATTATGCTAACTTGAAATACATTCACAATTTTAATTAAAAGTGTGCCATCCGCACATGAGTGCAGATTGCCACACAACAGCCCCTCACATCTGAAGCCCTCTTGTCTTGGCAAGGTGTGACACTAATGTGACTACATCAGCTTCCTAAAGGGTCTAGTTAAAGAGTCCCGTGTTCCCACAGACACAGGGCTAAGACATCTCATCAGTGAGCAACAGCACACTAAGGCAGCCACCATTCCTCAATCCCTCAGGTTTGTTTTAGAGACCACCAACACAATTCTCTCCAGTTTCACTTTCTCTAAAGGACTGGCCGTAGGTCTGGTGGAGCCACAGCTCTGTAGCCATGCCCCAAGAGAGCTGGGGCTTGTTCCTAGGAGTCCTGCTCAAAAAGCAGCCCACTCACTGAGACAGCACAGGGAAGACTCCCACATCTGCCAGAGCTTCCAAAGGAGCAGATCATCAAATGAACTTCCCCACCATCCAGGGTGAGAGGCAAGGTGAGTTACCCAGGCTGCCATCCATGACTGTGTTGCTCTCGGGTGAACACCGGACTCCCACATCCTCAGCATGTGAGCAGTCATGCTGACCCCAGTTGCTGTGGGGACAGTCCAGGAGGGACAGCTCTGTTCCCGCACAAGCCACATCATCCAGTAAAATCAAGCCTTGGCCAGCAGCATAGTCCCCTTCAGAGGCCAGAGTAGCAGGACCACTAGAAAAAGGAAATAGAACATCAGATTAATTAGAACTCATTAGTTGAACAGAGGGACCTAAGCTCAGACCCCAAGGAAAACTCCGCTGCAGAACTCAGCTGTGGTATTGGAGGCCTCCTGACCTACACCACTCAGTGACACACAGGATGGCAGCCAAGCAGCTTGCATGTCTCACCATCTTCAGTTTTCAGGAAGGCCCACCCAGACCAGTCCATTTTCTACTGTCAGGTCAAAGGCACAGTCACAGTATCACAGAGGACCAGCTACACCACAGAGGCTGCTTTGCAGATGTGACACCAGGTACATCAATTTGTGGATGGGCTAGCAGAGGAGGCATCAAATGTACCAACATTTAATTAATTCTACTTTTATAGGAAGCAGCTACCTGGAACTAAAAAGCAGAAAGCTGAAAACTTTAAGGCACTACATGAGATGACAAACACAGTATGCAGCTCAACTCAAATGGAATAATTTAGTTTAGTCTTTTTCTCAGTCTATAAAGCTGAAATTTACACAGATACCCTAATCATCCTAAAAAACCCATCAAAAAACCCAAAACTGAACCATCCCCCCCGCTTACACACACACACACACAAAAACACCTGTACTAGCTCCAAGACTAGAGTATCCTGATTTTAAGTCTTCCCCAAAACCATATCCAGAGGGACACAAGGGACTGAAAGAAAAACATTATGAAAATCCCTAATACTGCTTTTTTTTTTTTCCCTGATGGTCTTTGTTCAGCTACTGAAGCAGGTGACGTGTGTAGCTGACAGACCAGACGGGTGGTAGCATTTAGCTGGAACAGCAGAGGGAGTGGCAGTGCTGAGCTGATACACCTGCAAATTTAACGAGTATTAAGAGAACTTTCTGACTTCAGTGAAGGGTTCATAAAGACAGTATCAAGCCTGTTATCTGCTTTCAAAAAAGGCTGAGGCAAGAGACAATAAACATTATTTTTCCCCCAGGTAAAGTATGTGGATACCTATTATTCTATTAATATTTTCTGAATAAAGTTGTATAATTGTAATAAATCTACTAACAAAGACAGCATTGAAGGATTAAGGTCCAGCCTAGCCCAGCAGAGGAGGATGGAATTTAATCCCTGAAATAAGGAAGCACAGATGCTACATACGGTCTCAGTCCTACCTGAAGCCCAGCTGCCTGCAGACCACCTGGGCACTGAGGTCTGTCCAGCCATCATCGCACACTGTGCCCCAGACTCCGTTGTAATAAACTTCTACCCTGCCTTCACTGGGGCTGTGGCCACCAGTCAGCCTGACAGTGCCCTCTGCAAGGGATGGGAGAAGGGAAGATCAGCACTCGCCAGAGGAGAAAAGAAACAGCCTGTGCCCCACTGCTGAAGTGTCTGTGCAGCCCATGAGTGAAAGAAACCAAAGACATGGATATCCGTAGGCACTCAAAAACCAAACATTCATTGCTCCCAAACATGCCCATCTGCCAGGGAGGATTCACCTCAGCCTTTCCATGCCACCTGTGGAAAACCCTGGGAACACCACCAAGGCTGGCAGGCTCATTCCCACCTGCTGTCTGCTCTCTGCCTCCACATCTGGCTGCCCCTGTGGAAGTCGTATGCAGGAGCTATCTGCTGAGCAAGCTGTGTAATTGGGAGTAAGACTGACCGCATCTAACTGCCATAGAGCTGGCGATCTGTACCTGTGAAAGGGTCACAGGACACCCCAGCATCTTCAATGTGGTCACAGTTCTGCTGTCCCCAGTCACTCTTCTTGCACTGGTCAAGTGAGAGTTCATTGCCTGAGCACTCCACTTCATCCAGCAGGATTGGGCCAGATCCCTGCCCGTAGTGAGCCCACGACAAGGCTTTTGGGTTCCCACTGCAGATGATACAGACACGTGCTCAGTAAGGAAGGTCACAGTCCTGTGCCCTTGCACAGGCGCTCTCCTACACTAGGCCAGCATCCTCCCATAGATAATATGATAATTCTGACACAGTGGTGTTGCTCACTGTTAATCAAAATACCTTACTGGAAAGTTTTGTAACAAGACCTTCCAACACATAACAAAACTGTGCCCACAACATGAACCGTTCAGACACATGGGGAGTCCTGAGGACAATGATGTTTCAGTCTCAGTGACCGGCAAAACTCCCAAAGTTTGAGGGATCCAGACTTGAATCATCTATTTTAAGCAGTTTTGTAACAATGTGACTTTAAAGAATGCTCGGTATACAACAGCTCCCATGTTAAGCACTGAATGGCACACAGGAGAAAGAGGTAAGCTCTCTTGCATTGCTGACTGAAGATAATAAGGGCAGTCAGTGGAACTTGAGGTGTTTAAACTTAACCAAGTAAACAACTGCAGTTCACATATGGAAATCACCATGACAAGTTATCACTGAGGCCAAGAAGATTTGCATTAGGACATGTGTGCAAGAAAAAGAAAAAAAAAAAAAAAAGGGATAAACACAAACCTTAGATAGGGATGCAGCAACTTTTTTCACAGTGTAAACTCATAAAACTGACAGAAATTAAGAACAAAATCCCTTTATGAGGTGATCAGAATTATCTTTCCCAGGGTTTATGTATACCTCCTGTAGAAAAGGCTTGTACTATAGCAAAGGGACATGCTCTCACACTCTGCCTACCTCTGTTACCACTCCATGATGTACAGCAGGGAAATTACCTGAGTCCCAACTGCCTACAAACTACTTCAGCATCCCGGTCGTCCCACTGGTCATCACAGATGGTACCCCACTTGCCATCATGGTAAACCTCCACTCGCCCTTCAAAGCTCTCCTTTCCCCCAACCAAACGCAGCGGGGCACCTACACCTGTGCTTCAAGAAAGGGAAAGAGAGCACAACAGAGCAAAATGGAGACAAAGCACATTCAGTAGTTCTTGCGATGCACTAGTCCCACTCTACCACATCCTCCCCTCCAAGCCCCTCAAGAAGCATCCATGATTGCAGCTGACAGTACGAGCTGTTGCTGGTCCAGGGATGGCTCTTTAACTGGCTGCTACAGTGACAAGGACTTTGCTGGCTGCAGACAAAAACCTGGGTTGATAAAAAGGGGATGTGGTCATAAGCAACAGTCATCAATCAGTGATTGTAGAAGCATGCCCACTCTGAGTATTTGGGACTGGGAAAAGATGGATGATCTTCCACTGGAAGGAAGATAACCACCTGTATAACAGGTGACAGAAGAATGTGCTCCAATGATTTGCTCTCCACAGCTTCCTGACCTTACATTTTACATCTTATCAGCAACACTGATGCAAGAAACAGGGAGGAAACCTCCCCTGGAGACTTACCTTCTGGAGGGACACAGGTTACCATGGCAGTCCCCTGGTTACAAGCTCCTGACACTGCTTCCCGATAGCTGCACTGCAGCAGGGCTTTCTCATCCCCGTGGCAGTTTGCTGACTGCAGGTGCAGGGGAAGAGGCCACAGTCCAGGATGACTCTTCTTCCCAGCTGTGCCGATCTCACTGGTACAGAGAAAGCAATAGAGTAATGAAATGCTGTAGTACTGCTTGATTTACAAGTTCCCCTCAGTTCTTGTGACCCTCCAGCCCAGTTGGGGCATTTCATATCCCAGTGACTGGGAGTATATAAAGGAATGGCTATCTAGAGTCTAATGGGAAAGCACAAGCAAGTGCAAAGCACTTCCCACTATTTTGTCTTCCTGCTTACTGAAGAGGAGTTGATCTGGTCAGAAATTGCACCTTCATTTGAGAGTGATGAACAAACCCATTAGCAGATTCAAACATCTAAATATCTGAGTCACCTTCTTCCTTCTGTGTGGACCTTATGTCCTTGCTGTTTGGAAGTCTGAGGGTCCAAATCCCAGATACCCAAAAAGGGTTCACACTCTCAAAATTTCTAATAGATGACTACAGAAGCTCCAGCTGGTAATACTAAAAAGGGGGATATGATCTCACATCTCACTCATCACGGCCTGAAGTACCAAGCAGAAATTATTACTTTAAAATGTTCTTGCAAAGGCTGGTTGGGATTTGGCGTAACCATGGAAAGAAAAGAGTAGGGAAGAACCCTGGTGAGTGGGAAATGAGCCCACAAAACAAACTCCTCTCCCTCAGTCAACACATTATTCCAGAGGGACTGTAACCACAGAGGCTGTTCTTTCCAAGGCCCCGCAAGCATGTAACTTTTGCAACCAGACTGTGGTTCCCACCTGAGACCTAGTTGCCTGCAGACAACACTGGCATCCCAGTCAGTCCAGTGGTCAGCACAGATCGTGCCCCAGAGTCCACTGAAGTACAGCTCCACACTGCTATCTTCAGCCAACCGCACAGCACCTTCCAAAAGGAAAAAAAAGCTGCTATCTTCTGATGGAGTTTTCAGATCAGCAAGTCTTGGGTTTGAACTGCACCTGGCTTTTCTCATCCCTGTTTTGCTGGTGCTGTCAGTGAAGTGACTTGTATGAAGGAGTGTGGCATGCGGCACCTTCCCAGTTCCAGCAGTGGCTGTCTGGGAGGATGGCTGATCCTATGTCCATTTCAAAGCCATGGCAATACTGGCTTCTGACACAGCTCCAGGATTTTCCTCTTGTGAAATGGGTGTGATTTTACATGCCACCTTGAAAAGGTGTATGGAAATGTCAGCCTAATTCCTATGACACTCCACTGATTTAGTTTCCATCAATCATCTCACCTATGGGAGTCACTGTTATTACAGCTAGATGTTCAGGAACAGCAGGTAAATACTCTTTAATTTCTCTAAGAGAACAGGGAGCCAATGGAAGTGCCCTTTCAATTCCCACTGCACTACAAATATCTAGCACTGTTTAGAAAGCATATATCCTTGCTCATTTATGTACTGGGAGAAGGGTACACCTCTGTCTGTAGTATAATACCTCAATGCAGGCACACAGCACAACTACACTTGCTGTATCATTCCCTTTAATGGCGCTGGTTTTGAAAGCACTTCCACTGACAAGGGAAAAGACTTTGTAATATCATTTGTTAAACTAGTGCTTTAACTGCTTTGCAAAATGCAGGAAGAGGGAGGAAAGTCAGAAAACAGGAGGACAAAGAGAACGTTTTCAAGGTTGCTGCACTGGAGTCAGGGTACAGCTCCCTTGCATGTCTCAAAATAAGCAGCAGTCCTTGTGTTGGCACTGTGAGAAGCTTTAAAGTAAGCCCATGACCTGCATTGGCACAGAAGGCTTACAAACGCAGCCACAGAACATTTTTCTCTGTTATATTTGAACTGCTATAATTACATGAGGAGAGCTCTGATATGGACACTTAAGGAGCAGGAGTGGGTTGTTTTCCACATAACTTGAACTGTTTTCAGAGTGGCATAAGTTAACAGTAAAAAAAAAAGAAGTCTCCTTGTATGAGAATAAAAACGTCTATACAAAGCACTATGGCTACAGCAGCCTAAATCCACCCCCTACTATATACGGACGTTCTTCTCCCACACAGGCTAGCCTCTGGTCTTAATTATTTTGACAACTGGGGACAGTTACTGTACTGTGCTTCTTTCACAGGGTTTCCAACCTGCAGCTTCCAAGTCTGTGCAGCACACGTTCCCGGCCGGGCCCCCAAGACAGTGCAGCCCAGGCGCTGGCAGGGACGCGCAGCAGCCCTCACCTTGGTTACAGTCGCAGTTGGCCCAGCCAATGGCCCCTGACGTGAGCCGGTAGAAGCACCAGGGTGTGGTTCCCCCATCTGGGTTCCTGCAGTGGTTGTGGTCCCCCAAGCCACGGTCCGGGTACTGCTGCACGTAATCGGGGAACTCTGCCCAGCTGAGGCACTCTGCCCCGGCCTCCGTGACCGCCAGCGAGCCGCTGTAATACCCAAGAGGTCCGTCACCACACACGCTGGGCACTGGGCAGAGAAGGGCGCTGTTAGCATCGCTTAAGGCATCACATACAGAGGCTCAGGCAATGTGGGAGATACCAGCTGATCTCCTGGGACACCTTCTGTGTCTGCAGTCTTGATTGCCACTTGCTTGATTTTAATTCTATCACTCTTCAAGCCAGCTGCTCAAAAAATGTTTATAATACACACTGTCTAAAAAACAAATTGATACGAAAATTATGAACTTCCCAGACTTTTGAAATGTGTTAACTCTGGGCCCAAATATGGACAATTTGAACTGGTTTTTATTACCATTCATTTCAACAGATGTATTCACTTACTCTGGAACAGCACTTGAACCTGGCACACACTCCTCCACTTCCTCCTCCACCTGCTTTGGCACCTGAATAAGATGCTCTTAAATTTGACCCTAGCCTCTTTAGAAGATTAATAGCCTGTCTAAATTGATTGAAACTGAGAAGAGTTTTAAAATAGCTATAATTCCATTCTGTAAAGCAGGAAGGTAGGAAATTAGATTGTATTTCATTGTATGTATGTTCCTTATACACATTAGCATATCACCTGCCTTATCTGAACCTGGCTAATATATAGGAAGGGAAAAGGAACCTATTTTGAGGAACGTGCAGGTGCCAATGTTCTAGACCAGTGCTCACATGAAATATCTCATGTAAAAAAACCCCAACAATTAATTTAATATGGTCTTTAACATAAGAAGAAAACTCTCCATTCGTGACCCTGAAATAAGAAAAAGGCAAACAGAACCAAACTGTGCGAGGGTGGGCTTTCTAGAGTCCATAACGTGGGACTCAGAGATGGATATTTATAGCTCTAGTCAATGAATAAACAAAAAAGAAGCCAACACTTTCAGACAACCCTTCTGCCTTAAAGGCACATAGGGCAAACAGCAGGGATACAATTAAACTGGGTGATGCCATTTGCCTTCGAGCCACTGCCAAGCCCAGAGTGGGTTGGTGACAGCTGAAGGTTAACCGCAAGGTACAAAAATGAGCAGCAGTTACAGGTAGGTGTCTGGAAAACACACTATGCACTTTGCACCAACTGGAACTCTCAGAGGGGGATGTATGAGAATTCAATAGTTATTAGAGAGGAGGAAAGGTGAGCATGCAAAAAAGTCTGAGGCAGAGAAAGAGATGAAAGGAAAAGAACGTATGAGAGGAATAGAGACCTGCAAGAGTATCAGACATGAAGAAAAGAAAGCAGTCTGGCCATTTTGGGGAAGGAGATGAACAGACATTGAGGCAGGAGAAAAGATTGAAGAAGTAATGGAAAGAAAGGAAGAATGCCAAGAATCCCAGGCAGCAGTGTTTCATCGTACCTATGGTCTCAGATCACCACTGCATGAAAGGATCTGCCCGATGACTGAATTAACAACTTCTTGTTCTTACCTGCACTCTGCAAATGGTTTTGGTTAGGCTGGGATCCCAGGAAAGCCTGGGAAAAGAAACAGAGCAAAAGCAGAGAGATGATTATCCGATTAAATAAACATGAGCATGTCCTAAAAGCAGCTCGGCCTTTTGCTGCCTCTTCCCGGCTCTGCCCATTGCTCCCCTTCATATCCAGTCACAGCTCTGCCCACTAACAACAAAATGAATAATTTCTGGCCTGCAGAGATTTACCCTTGATCTAAGCATTACATTACAGGGCTCTGCTTGTTCTTTTCCCATAAAATTGGAAGCCTGAGTGAGATGCCTAGAAAAAAGTCATTGTTACCAGAAAGAAAAATAATGAATAACCACTCTTTCTCTCTCCATGTACAGGGTAAGCCATCTATGGCCACAGCAGCGAACAGAGATGTATCTACATGATGGGATGGTGCCCCCAGGGTTCCTGTTAAAATAGTAATAAACATGCATATACAAAGTGAGGAACACCTGAAGAAGGAAATCCAACAAGGCTTTGGAAGGATTTTGTTTTTTATACATGAAAGTGTGCTATGGCCCCTGGTATTATTATCCAAATAGGGTTAAATGGCTAAAACCAAAAAACATTAATCAAAGCCCTCAGATTACCAGCATCTTACCAACCCCAAAACGGCATTTCCTCTTGTAGGCAGCATTTTTGGTGGTTATAACTTGACTGTTGGATGAGAGATAGGGATCTCTGCTTCAACATCATTACATGATGTGTAGGCAGGTGCAAGATCTTCACAGACCCAGAGTGAAAAGAAGAAACTGTACATGCTTCTGCTAGGTTCAAGTAGTTTAATTCATGTTTAAAAACTTTTAGATGAACCCTTATATTTAAGGGTTTCTACTTCAAAGAGTGGACTTGTGCATATAAAGAAAACTAGCTATTGGAACTGGTTCTATTTTTCTTCAAAATATAGTAATTTTGATTCTCTCGGCTTCACCTCTCCATGGAAAAGGGCAAGAATAAAATTTGGAATTAAACCAAATCCCCCTCTGGAATAAGCAGGGATAGTTCCCATAGATACCTGACAAGAATGACACCTTTTCATAGCAGATGTAATTTTTCAATCAAGCTTACAAATACGGTGCAGCAGGTGTTGATAACCATGGCCAAGCTCCAGCATCACTCTCCAGAAGTCAGAATGTGAATTGCACATTGAAGATTAATTTCTGACATGGTTCAGAAACAGCAGATCAGATCTCAAGTGCATATGCACAAGAGGATGCACAGATAAAACAGCATTTAACTGAAAAACACCCTTTTCAGCCAAAATCCATCTATCTACATGCATCAGGCTATTCGGAGCCCACAGAATGGTCTGTGAATCAACAGGGCTGAAGGACTGAGCTGAGGACCTCAACGTTCTTTGCAAAGAGAGGAAAGTGAGATAAGCTACACTTTTGTGACTGCACCAAGCACGTGACTGAGGCACAATCCAGGTCCTCTGACTCTTGCAGCTGTCAGTGTGCACCTGCACACACATGTCAGCCTGCAGGCGATAGAGGGATGGGTTGGACTAATAACAGACTATATGTGAAAGCCTGAACCTGCTCTTCTTGGAGACCAACCATAAAGGAGAGAACTGCAGTCCAAGTAATATGCTTCCTTTCTAATGAAAAATTACTTGCTGCCAGTTACTGTAGCAGTTTCCAAAATCCCTCAATGCTGACCATCACCAAATTTTAGTGCAAACAGCCTGTACTGCAGTCACTGCCCCAGGTCCATGTGGCTATAAATCATCTGTCCACAACAGCAATAGGGGTAATCAGACAATCAGCAAAGAACAGAAACAAAGGATCTTTCCTGCCAGAGTCACTGCAGCGCTTAAGAAACATAGGAAACTAGAGCCAAAGCATCTGCAAGCCCTTGTGCATCCTCCTTTCCTGCTTTGTTTCCTTTTCTGAATTTCATATGCAGAATGAAATGAATCCCTCCCCAAGCTCCCCAACCTTTCCCAGCCACCACAGCTGCCTGGATGCTTTAGAAAACATACTCAAGTAATATCAAGACCCACTTGCAGCAAGGATATTAAAAAAGCCATGTGGCTTCTTACAAGCAGATAGAAGAATAACAATTTCTTACCTCCGCACATCTGAGACAGGATAACAGACTCGAGAGCTCTATCAGCAGCCCAAGCGCTGCGGGGATCTCCATCCTTCCTGTACAAAGTGGGCAGAAGCTTCTTCAAGCATCACGTTCTCGCTCGGCTGCCGGGCTCAGCAGCTGCCGCCTCCCCGGGCTCTGCAGCTGGCTTTCCCCGGCAGCACGGCACTAGCCGCTCCGCATCGGAGGCAGCGGGATGCTGCTTCCATATCTCTGCAGGGAAAGGGATGTTAGGGAAGGGATGAAAGTTCCCAGCAGCATTTTAGAATTTCACTTTCCCCTCGCTCGCCTCATCTCTTCTCCTTGACTCTCTTCGGAAAGGGGAAAAAGAAAGGACAGAAATAAGGGAGGAGAACATGCCCCAGAATTTCTCTCGCACCCTTATGGACAGGAGGAGGCAGGGGCAGGCGGCGGGGCGCGGTCCCAGCCCGCCCCCCGCCCTCCCCTCCCTCTCCCCGGCTCTAGGTAGCGCCGCTCCCGGTGCCGGCCCCACCGCCCTCGCCCCTCCCGGTGCCGGCCCCGCCGCCCCTGCCCCTCCGGCGGTGCCTCCTGCCCGCGGCTCCGCGCCCTCCGCTCGGCGGGGCGCACCGGCTACGGCGGGACCTGGGGCTGGGTCCTGCTGCAACACCTCCTGCCGCGAAACTGGAAAAGGAAGCGGCTTGTGCGCGCACGTTTGCCAGAGATTAGAGCTGCTGGAAGGAATCTGGACTTTATCCACCACCGCTGCCTCCTCTGTTAGCTGCCTGCGGCTTCCTGAGGTCAAACGCTCCTCAGGTTTGTACCCAGGTAAACGGGACCCTGAAAACTTTACGTTAAGTAGCTTCCAGCGCTCCCCACAAAAAACCCACAGGTGGCACAGCCCTCTCCAGGGTGCATTCCCAATTTTCAGCCCTGCAACTTGCCATCATGGGTATTGCCTCCAGAGATCTTTTCAATCGAGTGTCTCCTTGACCTTGAGTTGTAAAGTTATTTTACTCGATTCGCTAGGGTGCTTTCCAGAGGGTTGATCATTATTATATTGTTATGAACAATCCTATGGGGTTCTTTCAGTGTTTTCAGCTTAATGCTCCTTAATACAAACCAGGGTTAGAGGCTACAACAAAAGCTTCAAACATGATTAAATCTAAGAAGGGAATTGGTCAATTTGAAGCTGTTCAATCTTGGCATTTTTTTTACACGTTCCCTGTGCTGCTTCTCAGCATTTCCTATACTTACATTCTGACTTTGGAGGGATTAACTCCTGGTGTTCTGCAGCATGAAGCATGAGGGTCACCTTGAGAAATGAGCTCACTTCTGGCCAAGTCTGCTGAGCAGCAGTTCCAAAGACACCTTTAGCATAAAAACAAGGAATCCATTGGCTTGACAAAAAGCGTCTTTATATCTTCCCTCACTTAATGCCCATTACTCACTTCACATGACAGTTTTGTGTTGCCTCATCCTCAGTCACTCATCAAATGCAGGGAAATTCCACTACATACTGGACCTTTTACAGGAGTCGCTAAATGGTAAGAGGGAGCCCTATCTTGAGTGGATTTGTACCACAGTGCGTTCTGGAAACAGTGGATTTGGCCAAGAATTACTCAGTTAATTAGGAGCAAATCTCCTATATCCTCCTAGCAAAGGAGGCAGATGATCAGGGCAAGAGAGGATGGAAATAGCTTAGATGCTACAGCATGTGGTAACTCTCAGGCAGCACTGGCAAAAAGGAGCAAGAGAAAATTAAAGGATGGGAGTCTGCTGGAATTTAGAACCACTTATTCCAGTGAAAACATGAGGAAAGGATATATTGGAGGCAGAAAAAATCAGAAAAAAACCACAGAAGATCTACCAGCATTCACATTCAGAGATATCTGCTCCTTAGTCAGGAGTAGACAGGTTGTTGATGCCCCTTGAGAACTCCCGTAAGATGCTCACCTATTCAGCCCTTTAGACCTGGAAAGAAACAGCCTCTGACAGGTACTAACAGGGTTTAAAACCTCTCGCAAAAGCCTGTACTGGATTTCTCTCACAGAAGCTTCCCTCTCAAGGCAAGGCTTTCCTAGATAAAGTGATTTTAAAGGAAACACAGACCAGTGCACCAAAACCAACAGAAGTCCAAGTCCAGTACTTGGTTTCTGGAAGAAAGATGAACTCTGTATATATATATGATACAGCATATAAGATGTATGTATGAGCCTGTATGCATAAGATATTGCAAGTTTTGCAGTTGTCTCCTCTGTTGTGAGTCCCTCTTTTGGAACTATTTCTTTCTTGCCAAGACTCCCCGTTTTTCTGGCACATGGAATGACATTTTCTTGAGAGAGGTTCATCTCAAATTCTCAAAAGCTTCTCACTTCTACACAGCCCTCTCCAAGGTGGAGAGGAAGACCAAGAAGGAAATTATACCAATATAACTATGGTTGTTTAGATAGGCAACACAGCTAAAGATAAGGTAAAACAGATCTTGAACTTTCTTGTGTGGACAAGTTTGAAGTAGTTGCAAATCCCCCAGTCCACTGTTTAACACAAATCACCTTCTCACCCCAACACAAGTACAGTTTTATAATAAGTCTATGATTTGCAACAGTCTTTCTGTCTTGATTTTTCCAGATTATTCTGTATTGACCCTTCTGAATAAGAAGTACCATCTTCTAAAATGCTCTTGGCTCTCTGGAATTCAACCTATTTCTCCTGAACTGGCAGGACTGCTATTCGTCAAAACCAGCTGAAATATGAGTGCTTCCTCCATAGAGATCTTCAGCGAAAGCTTCAAAAGAGAGGTAGTTAATAGCAATCATAGCCAGAGCTGGTATAATACTCAAGCTGTGAGGAACAGGAGTAAGATCAAGGAATTCCAGCAGATTTGTTTAAATCCTGTAAATCCGATTTAGGAGGGGAGAACAACTAGTCAGCTTTTGTTTAATTCCCCACCACGCAATCACATACAGGCCTCTGCAGCGACGTTCTTAACCAGTGTGCTCAGCACCAGAACCCAGTTTTCTTTTATTCCCCAGCAACAGCATCGTGGGGTGGTACAGGCCCTGAACTCAGAGAGGACAGAGTCATTCACTGCACTTACACATGTGAACTATTAATGGAATGACTCCCAGTACATCACAGAACACATGTAAACACCCAATGTAAGCTTAACATGCTAGTGAAACAGCAACAGCTCAAATTGCTAAGGATGATCAGTAACTGGAGGTTTTTTGGTTACAGCATGGGATCCTGAGCGAAAAGAATCACTAGAGTACTGGTGAAAGAAGCACTGTAAGACCTGAGTGCATCTGCAAAGCATTCTGTTTCCTTCCTTCTTCCTCCAAATAAGTCACTACCTTCAAGGACTGGAAAACTTTAGCACGGTAATTTTAAGCTTACTGTAGACATGTAAAAGGTCAGAAAAAACCTCAAACAACTGAACCTGTGAAGTTCACCGTGAAGAAGTAAAATCCAAAAATTGATGTCCAGATTAGTGGGAGCTGCACAAAATTTCAAAAGCAAAAATAGAACAAAAAAGTATTAGTTTCTTGATTACAGCCTCTTATATAAGACAATTCTTTAGACACTAAAATTTGGTACTTTTAGCAGAGCTGCTAACTTAAGAGGCACAAAACTATACTCGTACTGTACATTTTAATAAAAAGAAAGAAAAACCATAAACGGAAGTGAATTTAGAATTCATTAGTTCCTCACTCCCGGCTTAGCTTGTCACCTTCAGAAACAAAGAATCGGCATGTAGCCCTCCTTCTCAGAGAGCATCTTTTAGACTGAAAATCCAAAATGTTACAGAACTAAAGTGTTTTCCTACACATATGGACACCATGTTCCTACTGACCCCAGATCCTCTGAAGGGCCTGTTCATGCCATAATAGCAACAACAGAATAAGCTACCCTGGGGGAGAACCCACTAATGAGCCATTGTAAGGAACAGTTAAATGAAAATTGCTTCAAAAACTTGAAAGCATACACTTGAGCAATATTTATGTGATGAGTAGGTATCGGCCTGGAGCTCCAGAGGAGTCAGCTCCAGCTCCATGCAAACTGTACACTCCCAGGTGGGTCATCACAGTCTCTGTGTGCCTGACTCCCCTCTTACTCTTTGCTTTTTCTTTATGCCCCTAACAATTACAGATATAAATGGCTATCTCCTTAGTTCTCTGGGGCACTGTTGTTTCCTTACAAATTATGTACTGGTCCTAAAACAAGAGGGACCTGCCTGTAGTCTTGTGATACTCTAGTGAAAAAATAACAAATCAAAACTAATAATTAATTACATTATTTCCGTATCAGTCCATGTTTGAACTGTCTCTCCCCCTTTTAGTTTTTTTACCAAAACAGTGGAATGTTTTGTTGTAGATTGAGTCACCCAAGCCAAACAACAGTCTTGTATTATTTTATTATACTACAGACAACATAATTGATGGCACCGTACCTGTCCCACCTGCAAATCAGAGGGCCTAAACCACAAGCTTCTGTGTTGAAGTTATATTTGATCCTTACCAATGCATTGTGTATTAATAAGGTATTTTGCTGGAGATTTCTTTGTCATTCTACAGCAGCAGGAACTGAAAAAATTTCAAGAGGAACCAAATTGTGTATACACAATGTAGGAATACAAGTAACGAGATTACTATCAGTTTAATTTGGCTCAATGTCTGGGCCTGAGCACTTTTTGACAGCAGCCCAGAAGTTAGGCAGGAAGCTTATACATGAGGAAAAGTGACCCCCTAACTGCTAGAAAATGCACTTCCATGAATTCCTAGAAGTTTTTATCTCACAGTGAGGACATGACTCCACACTGTGGCTAGCTGAACAACACACTGCAGAAATCCTAAGATTGCAAGATGCAAGAACCTCCTGAACAAAGGCAGCTGATGGCCAGGATGGGTGTCTTTCACTCTGGAAAGAAGGGTGTGTTCAAGATCTGTACAGCAGTCCTGACAGATACCACTTGACATCGAACACTCACTGAAGTCTGCTTTTCACTTTTTTTTCCAAAGACTCCAACTTTCATTGCTTGTCCACAGTCCCTTTGGTAAAGAACATTATACATAACGTGTGATCTGAGGAAACCTCCTCAGGAGCTTGTTCACTTTGGCTGAAGTGAAGTTTCCCCTTGGTGACAGGGTGTCCTCGTTTTGAGCCTTGCGCTCCTTCTGAAACAGAAGAAGAAACCACACAATATTAACTCTGTTTATTTCCCCATTTGACTCTCTCTCACCAAAGGCAACTACTAATTGTACTGGGATGTTTCTTTCAGAAGAATGCTGTTTTTTTTAAGGAGCACTTAAAATACCACTCAGCTCAATAATCACAAGGCTTTCAAAAGCTGATGGCCTTAAAATGGTGAAGTTAATGAATTACTGACAATTTTCTAAGACAATATTCTTCCATATTCTTAGTTAACAACATTACAAACTTATAGTAACAACAAAGATGATTTTTTCTTTTTGATTTCTGTTGTTCATTTGTTCCCTTTATAATCTACAAAATAAATTGTGGACAATTTTTTGTTTATGCTGTCAAACAGCAACAGTAAATAACTGTTTATTAAATGATAGTAGTATTACTGAAAAAAAAAATGAAAACCTGATATCAGTTTAAGGACAAGTTTAGTCCATGTACTTACCTTTAGTCTGCTTTTGAAACTAACTTGATTTCAAGTTTATCTTGTAGCTGGAAGCCTCTAATTTCCAAACAATATGAAATTTATTTTTAAAGAAAATGACTAGCCTTTAAAGTCAGAAACAGCCTGAAAGAACTCCTAATTTTCATGTATACTGAAAATCCTGTTTGTTATGAGGATTACTGAAACCACTGGTTATTTCTCTACCACCTTGGCTCCATCCCCACCCCTGCAGGCACAGAACTATTTGTAGATTCATGACAGATTGGAATTTGGGAATCCTAACTTAGCACCCCCCCAGTGTGTAGATAATGCAGGTATTGGATCGGTAGCTGAGTCAGCTATTTCTTAATTTTATGAATCACAGCAGTTGCAGAAACTTACCTACATTCCAACTCTCCCCAATTACAACATAATCCACAACCCTCAATGTACAAATCAGTGCTCTACTAAACAGCTCCGAACTGTATTCTCTCTCATTCAAAACTATAATGGAACATGGAGAACAGCAGTGACTGTTATTGCTTAATTAGTGCTGAAACTTTAGAGATTAAAAACTGGAAGAAATCAAAATAAATGGCCTAGGTTAGGGCAAATTGACAGCAACTGAGCTCTACTTCAAGAATCTGACAACACAAAAAGGACTGGATGTGACCATAGTTTCATCCTTAATTATAAGATATCAAACATCCAGTGGCTTCCTACATGCCTTTATTTTAATTTAATTTAACTTCCGCGTTCAAAATGGAAGGACTGTATGTTTGATTTACATCATTCTGCATCTCTCCTACGGCTCAAATGAGTCGCAGCACCAATCAGATTGTTCAGAGAACGTTATTACTACTGGCACACAAAAAATGATTGGGGTCTTCTTCCTTCCCTGCTACTAGCCTTAAAGTACACAAAAGAGGCCTTAATTACTTCTGCCTTTGCCACGCAGTCATAGAACACCCGGATCTCCTCGGCACAAGCGGCATCGTTGAAGTCATTCTGCTTCCAGCAGGCCATCATCACCGACATCTCCGTGATGCACGTCGCCTCTAGAGGGGAGAGACACAACCAAAAATCTCAGGTGGTTGGGATTTCAAGCAAACAGCCACCACGGGCCATAAATCTGCAGAGAGAAGTTTAAGATGGGTAGAGGCAGGTGAGAAAAAACAACATTTAAGTAAAGATCTCATCTTTGTTTTGTGCAGAGAAGATGTTGCCAGCACAAAGACTGGCACCCCTGCAGCCACGCAACATCAGATTGAATTCTTAAGGTAAATGCTATGCTGATAAGTAATGAGGTATTTTACATGCACGATTCACATACTGAACATCACAAGATGCAAATTGTTGTTGTACGAGAAAGTAATCTTGTCAGAAGATGGTGTGTGCTGATTCTCCGGCACAAACCGGGCCCCTGTCCCCCACCGCTGCCCTGCAGGGCACCGGACGTTTAACGGCCTGGCGCCGGCAACTCACCTCCCGCCTGCTCCCGGCGGTTCGCTACCTTGTCGGCCAGCACCAGCGGCCGGGTCGGACGGAGAACCGGGGGCCGCTTCTTCTGCCGCCACTGCCCGGAGACCCAGCGGGTGACCCAGGCCGGGTACACGGGCGCCGCCATGCTCTTTGCGACAGGCCGTACGGCGAGCGGGCCCCGCCCAGCCGGCCCGCGCGGGCGCTGCCGGTGCAGCGGCCGCTCCAGCCGCGGCCCTGCTGGCCAGGGGAACGCCGGCCGCGCCGTCACCCCGTTAAAGGGCAAATCGCTCTGTTTGTGCTGTAACCTCGGTTCTGTCCCCCGTCCCGTTCTCCAGGCCAAGGCCGCGAAAATTAAATCACTGCTCACGGTTTCAGTGTTAGATCCAACCACCCAGTAACAAGCCCAGCAAGTCACTTCTCAGAACTGTTTGTGCTGCAAACCCAACCGGTGACGGAGTGCACGCTTTTCAGCCAGTGCAGAAGAAATCGTGATTGTTTCAAATAATTCAAACAGAATTCTTTTGAACTGTATGGAAACTTTTTGTGGTGCTTGAAACAGCACCACATCACTCTCAGCCCTTCACCTCTCTCCACTGCATCCTAAGGGCTGGACCTCCCCGGCACTGATTACTGGTGTTCCTACCCCATCTTCCAGGAAGATCATGGAACTGCTGTTCAGGAAACGGCAGCGGTGTTCGCACAGCCTCCTGCTCGGGGGTGCAGAATCCTGCGGTGCCCACAAGTTTCTTTCCTAGTGTAGGATTTAAATCCCTGGGAGTCCTCAACTCATCTGGGCTGATTCTGGAGCTCCTACGTCCCCAGCTGAAAGGACGGGTAATGCAGAAGGCGCAGAGACATTTCAAGGGCTGGCGTACACACAGATTTCTGCACAGCACGTGGGACAAGGTGGATGTAGAGAAACGATAAGTTAGACGTCGCAGTGGGCACTTAAAATACCCAGATGCTTGTCATTTAGTGGCCACTAAAAAAGCCATCTTATTGCAGTCTCAGAGCTCCTTCAGGCACCACCAGTTTCCCCTGTGCACTGGAGGACATTGCAAGAACCACTTTTCTTCTGTAGGAATGTTGTGACAATTTTTTGTACAGGACATTGCTTTGGATGTAAAGAATATATTCAACCTCCTAGCTGTGCACATAAAAAAAGGCACTCCACTTGCCTCTGCCCAGTATCATTATAGAATTTACTGCATCTGCAGATTTAATATATATTCTGGCACATCTGATTCTATAATTATTTTTGTGTTATTGTTAAAATATTATTTTCTCAAAAGTCCAATTTAAAGAATATGAGAAGACATTTTTGAGTAAACAAAGGTTTTCTTTTGGTCCTCTTTAGAAGCAAATTTCCATTTCTTTAGGTTCAAATTTAAACAGTCTGTCTGAAAGTTCTGAAACATTTTGGTAAGAGGGATGTCACCCTAATTCCATTTTTTCAGATGGGACAGGCAATGAGCTATGGTTCTAGCTTGGCTACCAGTGGAGAAGAAAAACAAGCTGACACCTTCAAATTAGGCTTGAGGGCTTGCATCCTGCAACTCTAAACTTGGAAGCAAATCCAAGACAGGGAGAAGAAGTACTTTCTGGTATTCCAGTTCATGTGAGGTTTGGCTGCTTTTGGTTTTTCCTCTTCTAGTTACCCCTACGGGTACCCACTTCTCTCTGCTGCACTTGGCTGCTGCAGTTACTAGCTGGACTTGCACAGGAACAGTTAAATGTTGCAAATACTAGGACACAAGAGAAGCTGAACTGCAATCCCTGTAAATCAGCCTTCCTGTTTCCAAATTACATTAGCTAATGGTGGCAGCACCTTCAGGTACATTCACCTTCAAAAGCTGCTCTCTCTTCTAAGCAATTCCAAGAAAAATGGGGGGGAGGCTGAGAAAGAAAAAGGCAAGCTACACAACAATAATTGTAAGAGCTTCCTGTCAGCTACTACCGTCTGCATTAGAATATCTTTTTTTTGGCATTCAGCCTGGGATTAGAGCATCAGCCTGAGAAATTCCTGAGCAGACAGAATAAGGTATGTGATGGTGTCTGCACACACCATGCAGAGATGTCTGAAGCAAGACACAAACATTAGTTTTAAGAGAGAATGTGGAACTACAGAAGAGGTGTGTTACTCAACAGCCAAATTTTTCAATAGCCTGCATTTTGTATAGCTGATAGCACACAGACACGACTAGGGGGGACAGAATTGCTGACTTTTCAGGGACAGTCAGAAACGCAATTCCTTCAACACACAGATGAGTGAACCCCACAGATACTTCACTGTGAATCCTGAATGCACAACTGTAAAGAACATGTAAACTTCTAACTGCATTCACAACTTCTTTACTTGAATCAGCATAGTTAAAGCTGAATCCTAGCCTGCATTTCAGCTAGTCAAAACCAAAATAACCACAGAGATTACACTATTAATATTAGATTTGAAAAGAATCTATATGACAACTGGAATAAAGGCCAGTTATGATGCCATAGTAAATGCTATGCCACAATTAAATATAATGCTAACAATGCTGTAGTAAAATACACCCTTAAAATGAGTCTGATGCCTTAAATACCTCTAGGAGGTAAGAAATTGCACCACGGATCCTTCACTTTCTGAAGTAACTACGTAAAACCTCCAGACACTGCTAGAAAAAACAAACCAAAACCAAACCAAACCAAACCAATTAGGGGATGAGGCTAAGAAATCAGTTGTATTGGGAGAATATATGGATAGAGTTGATATCCATGTCTTTCTGAACTGCTTTGATCCAGCTTTAAGGTACATTCCAGTATATTCACTCCAGTTTATCCTGAATGCCCCAGTTCTCATAAACCTCATAATATCATCACCTACCACAGTCTATTCTGAGCTGTCCCACCGTGACCTCCTTAAAGTCCAATTTCATTGGAGACGCCTTAAAAGTTAAAGCACCCCCACTTTAACTTTAGTAGTGAAACTAACCAGTTTGCTAAGATTCGAGCCAGTTCAGACTTCTCTTGGTTGAGCTACTGTATTTGGACAGTATTAGCACTTAATGCTCTTACTAGCACAAATGGATTCATTAGAACAATGACAGATGCAATTGCCTTTCTGACGTGTCACGCCCCACCCCAACGCTAGCCTACCTTATCCTGAACTATCTCAGCCAGATCAGCATCCCTCAACTATTCTGTCCACTTGACTAGTTCTGAGCTGACATCCCCAATCCCTAACTCCCAGATCTACTCAAATCCAGCCCATTTCCACTGCAAATCACCTGATGCCTCCTTATTTGCTCAGAGTTGCCACAAACTATCTTGACCTGCTCTGATCCATACCAAGATCCCCAGAACCATCTCTAGCTGAGACACTTCAGCATTCGATGGGTCTCTTCTGCAGGAAAGAAGGTATACAACAGCATGCAAATTAAAATGCCAGTCGTGTCAGCGCTCTGGAACAAATCCTGCAGCTCCATTCTTCTCCACCTTTCCCAGCCCCTCTGCAGGACCATGTGTCTCTCACTGCCAGCTCTGAGACACTGAATCATAAGAGAAGTGCAGTTTGTTAAAGCCTGACACAGGCTTTGGCTCAGCTGGTCATATCACTAAAAGCATTTTTGCCTCTGATTAATTTAAACCTGTCAGTAGAGGCCTCTGGGCAGAAGGAAGGAACCTGCCACCCTGTATGTTTCTGATTAATACAACTTCTCAGAAGGTGCCTGGAGATCCATCAACAATCTTAATTAAATCCAAGCAAATGGACGGCAGCTATCATTAAGGGAGTGGCTCTCTTGGGACAACGGCTGCAGAGTGGGTGTGCAAGGATGTTAGGCAGGCAGATGGCTGCTTGTCTAACATAGCAAAGCCTGTTTAAACAGTGATGTCCCTGATGGCTGTGTTTTAATTCAATTTATCCTGCTCCCAGTCTTTAGGAGTTATTCCTACACACCTGTCAAAACTACCCTCTACCAAGGTGCAAGAGGGGCATTTTCTCTGTGATTCTCCAGCTGCTGCACTTCGCAGACCACTTCCAGGGAAAAAATACCATTCTCCTTTCCCTCCAAAAATACATATCCATTGTGGCTTGGCTCTCATTCTACTTACCATCAGAGGGGACCCAGAGATCCTTCTGTCTGAAATTACTACAGTGACAGAACTAAGAAAAGGCAACTCTTTTAGTTCTGGAAATTATCAATGTTAGGTATCAATATTCTTCAGTGAAGTTATTTGCTTCCTAGAAATTGCAGTCTTTGCTAAAGGACAGAAAACATAGTCTACTAGCTTAGTATATAAAATAGCCAGCTGCTTACTGAAAAAAGAGGCTGCACCTGATATCAGTTTTGGCAGGAAAATGAGAATGTTAGCTTGTCCAATGCAATTAATTGGATTGCTAGATTTTTAACCTTCTATTTGACATTTGCTTTTCCTCTCTCACCTCTCAGAGGACATAAACTTAGCCTAGCTTGTCAAGTCAATTCTGACACACAGCATCAATAGAATCTATTAGTGTTTCATATCAGCAGTAATGAGGAGATATCTATTTTTAGAATATTAATGCTAGTGAATAAAGCCATCCTGACAGCTTTGAACTCCTCTCTCTAGCCACACAGTAAACAGGCAAAATGCATGACAAACAATGAAGTGACTCACCCTAGTTAATAGAAGCCCACCAAAGGGTTTACAGAGATCATCTCTTTATCATCCTCAATATTTGATATCTTTGCTAAAATTCACAGTTGTGTGTTTTTATTAGTATGGGCACCTGCACTGTAAAAACTTCATTAAGAAAGATGTTGCATATACTGTTCAGTTGAAGTATCGTATAAGCTTTCCAGTAGTCACGAGTGATGACATTCAGCCACCATCTACCTGGTCTGGATTTAAAGAAGCGAAGTGAGAAATCCAGTTAGCAGTCAACACCACAAATCAGAAACCTTTTTCCAAAATATTAATAGTTGCTGCAGTGACCTTCCTCCTTGTCTGCATTCACGTTACTTGCATTAGGAGAAAGACAACTAGGATTGTAAATTGAACTCGCTTTGGCTAAGATTGGCAGTAGTCATTTGACATTACATAGCAATACTTTCAAATGCATTATTCGGTAAATTAATCGCAAACTCTTAAAGGGTATGAGACCCAGCTTCTCCTCCTGCCTCATCCAAGTAACAGCAGAGAGATAAAAGCAAAGCCCTGGTGGGAGAACCACCTTTAATTCAACATTTTGCAGTCCTTGCTGTGCAGAGAAGATGTTGTGAAGGTTGGTCAGGAGCTGGAACAGAACCGCAACCACAGCTCTTCAGCCAGCTGGGGCGGGTTCCCACCTCTCCTGCCCCTGAGGGGTTTGCCTGGCAGCTGTACGAGTTATTCATACTACGCACTGGAAGAAATATTTCAGCCTTAATTCTTGCACACCACACACAATGACTGAAACACGTTTAGTATATTAATATAGGCAACAGACAAACTGTTTATAAATCATGGATATACTGTGACATACCGGAGACGACAAAGCTTGTATGATCTATTACTAGAGAAAAAAACTCTGCAGACCCAAGAGAAATGCAAGGCTTGGGTGAGTATCATGGTTGTGAAGAGTGGTAGCTGATACTCATTACCTTTTGAGAAGTTCACCACCTGTAAGACTGTAAAAACCAGTTAAACCTAGGAAGACACTAAGAACTCAGAAAAGTATTTAAACTGGCCTGTGACTACAAACTAAAAGCTGTACTTTGAAAAACTCTGACAAAAACACAGAAGACCTCTGATAAAGCTACTTACATATCTGTGCTACCTTCATACTCATGTTAAGAAGGGATATCGAATTAAGAAATACTCATGCTCGGCAACAGTCATGAACTCAAAGCAACAGCCTTCTATAGTACCTACATATAACAACCAAAAAAATTGTTTTAGAAAATCCATGTAGGACTAACAAAAAACCCCTTTTTGACTGGCGACTGTAAGATACTGAGTACAGATAATAAACAGTGATGAAGGAATACTTGGTTGTGAACTAGCAAATTAATGAATCAAGGTCCCAAAGAATAAGTTTTTATCTGGCTTGCTAGCTACTCCTAAGTTTGTACCACCATATCTTCAATTCTATTGTGAGTTGACAAATGTGCTCATTTTGCTGTGCAGGAAGGCAAAGTGAGGCTTAAGGAAATCACTAGTCAAGAACTAAGCAGGTGCTATGACACACAAGCTTATATTGGTATTTCCTTCTGTTATTCCTGCAAGGACAATACATTAAATGTAGCATGTCTCATTTTGGCAACAGCAGATAAATTATAACGAATACTTGGACTTGGTTATAAATACCACACTTCTAGAAAATCTACTTAAATTCAGAATAAAACAGCAAAAGCAGTATCTGGTTCTTATTTTTTATGTTTAGTATATAAAGCAAGATCAGAATTTTTTCTCCTGCCTATCCCACCAAACACTTGAATAAGAAAGGGGTTTGAGATACAGCTAACTAACAGAACCATGCACAGACAACTGAATGATTTTCTATAGATACATGAAATGAAGAGAATCTGAAGTAATTGAAAGGATTAATTTGAACAATATATTGAAAGATCATTAAACTGTTCAGTAGAAGTTGATATTCAGAACTAAAGAAGCCTTAGTTTGTTTTATCTTAATTTACTTCTCAAGCACATTGTGGCCCCTTCAATCCTGAATACACATATCTGTACTCTTAATCTGATTTGAGTAAGCCACTTCAACAATTAATTTGGATGTATTAACTTTGGTATTCATGTCTCCTGAGTAAATGGAAAAAAAAAGAATGTAAACTGTAGTTCTGCACAATATCAGGTAATACGCTTTCTGGTGTGAAATACTTTGCTCAAAGTTGTGAATTAAATAATTTAGTCTCTCATCCCA
The DNA here is from genome assembly GCF_964273445.1 of Streptopelia decaocto. Taxonomy (NCBI): domain Eukaryota; kingdom Metazoa; phylum Chordata; class Aves; order Columbiformes; family Columbidae; genus Streptopelia; species Streptopelia decaocto. Next base: position 50,321,150 of record NC_138659.1, read on the forward strand.
TTGTAGGTATCACCTGGTAAATTACCAAAAAGAAATTAGGCAGAGTGACCTGCCCATAAGCTATTCAGTTACCCTGGAAAGTAGGAGTATTTGAGGCATGCTTACTTGGGGAGAAGAGACTTTATTGCTGCAATGTCATAAGGCACAATTGCTCTCCACAGACACTTGTCTTTTGCAATTCCTTCACTGGAAAAGCTATTTGTTAAAATACACCGTAATGAGGAGAATAAGTGACTGATAAAATACTTATAAAAATGATTAATATTTTTGAGATTAAGAAAAATCCCTGAAATAACATAGGACATTTGAGCAAGAGTCTGAAGATGTGTTCCTCTGAAGTCATGTAAGCCACAAGGAAACTATAACAAATGCAAAACGAGTAAATTCCTGTTTTCCCCCACATCTTGACACCTGCAAGTCAGGAGTGGCTTCACACTACAGAGCTGAAATCCAAATCAAAGCAGTTGCTAAGATCTCCACTGCTGAAATCCAATCACAGCAGAAACTTACTTCATGCACCGGAAAAAAATAGTCTCTGTGAGTTTTTCTTCTATTTCAAGGCAAACATTTGGAGCGAGGTAAAAATTTGCAGTCTCAACTTTCAAAGCAATTTTCACATCAAGCTCTTACAAAGATGGGTCAGTGTTGCCTCGTCCTCTTGAGAAAAATCTCATGCATATAGTCCCAAAATCTTCCCTGATGCGACTCGTTGCGATGAATCATAGCAGTGAGGGCCTCACCCTGATCAAGGCTTTGCCAATAATCCTGCAGCCACATCTCTTTCCAACTGAAATAAAAAGAGACACCACCATAAACCATTAAAACAACAAATGAGTCTGCAGCTGTAATAGCACTGAAACAATTTATTTTCTTTCACCTAAGAGCAGAACAGGCCCAGAGATAGTCATGATAAGGTATGTTGTTACCATGCCATTGTGCTCCAAGTCATTTAAAGAAACTTGCTATGAAAATTCTCTACAGAAAATATAAATTCACTATTAGCTTTACAACACTCTAGAAGTATCAGCATGTGACTGTAGAGTTAACCAGAGAGACGAATAAAAACTTCTATTAAAACAAAATCTAGCACAAGTCCTTATATGATTTTGAGAGTAGCCTTCCATGGCCAGTATGCATACAACAGCCTAAGAATCAATTCTTTTTTCAGATAAGCTATTTAACAATTAGGGAATGACAGCTACTCAGTACAAAATCAGGTTATATATGGCAGAGACAGAAAAAATCATTATATCCCTCAACGCCGACTCTATTCTTTATATCCAGACTACGTGGTTGAGTATACTTTTTCTCTTGTTCAGTGCATTCATTCTCAAACTTTTAATAGCACTATAGACTATATCACTGCGATTTTCAGCAATTCCCGTTCATGATCATGTGGCCTACTTCTCTCTTTGTGTTATATCAAAGTATGGCAATAATTTATTTATCTCTTCTCCATTATATCTGCTACCCAGCCACATAAGCCCATCACAGATTTTGAAAAGGAGGACCAAACATGATGCTCTTTTAAATCTGTCCATACGAGTTACCCAATACTTGTTAACTTATATACAGAACTTCTCACTTCTTCTCCCTCCTGATCACAGAAATAAGTACAGTGCCTTCTGTATTTGCTCTATGCACCATATATTAAAGCCAGCATGGCTGCACTGCTCAGAAGCGGACCTCACCCACTGCTCCAGGACAACCAAAACAGCGTACAGCTTGTCTGCCCTGGGCATTAGTTTCCTGTGGTCAACAGCACCATCTGTGGTGGGACATCTCTGCAGTGTACAGCAACGGAGGCCTCAAAATAAACCTTTTAACACAGATTACAATGTGAAGGATCACACAGAGAGGCTTACTTCTGCATTAAAAAAAAGTCTGCCAAAAGGTTCCTTTGTAAAATGCAGCACTTGGACATACTGTGAGATCACTTTGCTTACCAGCTAAATTCATTAACCTTTGATCAAGGACTGCCAACCATGAGTTACTTGTTTTTTACAGCACTGAATAAGGGCAAATGTTAGGAAAGAGAGTATACTTTCATAAGTACTACACAGGACTCTAAATGGCAGTAGGTGATAGAAAAAAGAAAATGTTTTCCAGCTGAACTCTGCAGAAGCAACACTGCAAGGAATTCCAGTATCCAAGCAAAGACTTCCACCAAAAACATTAAATAAGAACACTTTGGTATTTGTCTTTTTACACTGCTGTTTTTAAGAAAATAATTTCACTCTGATTCTGTAACTTGGAAAAAATTGGTACCCCACGATGAACAAGACAGTACAAATATCCTGAAACTGCCAACTACATACACCTGAAATGTTATTGCCATGAGATACAGATCTATCTTTAATCCTGGCTGATTACTGGCTTCGATTGCAAGAGATGCCTTAGAGTGTACACGTGGCAAAAGTTCTGTCAATTCAGCACATTCATCAACCCTAAAAAATTACATTTGGGAATAAGGGTTACAGAGCATGCAGATGCACACGGTAACCATACTGTAATTGGGTACTTGCTCTAAAAATGCATAAACTCCAATTGCCTTTGTTGTTCTCCGAGTTCCAGAACCCCAAATCACAGTGTATGTCTACAGTCAGACCTAGTATGGTGCATATATTTTATCACTGATAACCTCACTAGACCTGCATCATTTTTCCACAATAATGTTTTCTGAAGTAACAAGATACACAATTGACTGACCCAGTAGATAGCAATCTAAAGTGATCACACTGTTGATAATACGACCGCCACACTCTGACAAAATAAGAGCATGTCTACCTAATGCTTCGGTGGCAATTTTATGTTATTGTCACACCATTTACAAAATCATTTTCTGTTTTGAGGATAAAAATGGTGAAAGCTCAGATGCTTACGAGATAGAAACCACTATATTTCACTGGACATCCCCTTGATCACGCCTTGAAGGTATAGATACATGTCGTTCTAAAGTAGATAGCAGACAATGTAAAAGCTTCCCTGATACAATTTTTCCAGACATATGTCTATGACCAGGGGAAGAATAACACGCTGTGGTTCAATGAGACCTGGAAACTTCCATGGGATGCAACTGCAGCCTGGATTATGGACCAGCTGTTCAAATCTCCGTGCTGATGGCCACTGCACAGAATGATGGACTACCCGAGCTTGTCATTAAGTGCCACAGGCACTCGTGCTGTGCATTGAAAGGTATTTCTCTGCTGCCACCTGCTGCTCAAGCAAACGAAAAGTAGAGAACACTCTGATAGGGTAGGAGGATGCTGAATAGCATGCTGGAAGGGAAAAGCACGTTTTGCTACCGAGACTGAGAAAAGGTATTGCTATAAAAAATCTCCAATAATCAATCAACCAACAGAAAACAAAGGATTATGGGCCCCTTTACTTACAAGCGTAACTTTTCAAGTAGTCAATATAAGAATTATTGTACTGTGAAAAAAGCTTTTTAATGACAAGTTCTGTAAAACAGACATTTCCTAAACAAGCTGGATGATCCCAGGCTTATTTTCCTTTTTTAATATCAGTTGGCCATTTTTGAAAGTGTCCAAACATAAGACGAAGTAGTTTTCTGCACCATATCCGCAAATAACTTAGTTCTGGGTTAGTGTACTTGAAACAATGGGTTCTACATTGCCAACACACTTTCTTCTAACGTTTTAACACTCCTAAGCATTCAGTTCTTTGGTCCAGAAATTATTAACAAGGCTATAAACTGGGATAGAGTATATTAACAACTTCCTTTTGGATAGTGCATGAGATCTTCCCAATATTTTCAAAAATTCCTTTATTTAATACCACAGTGGGACTGACATCAGAACATAGAAATCTTTGGTTGCACAGGTATGAACACAGGCAAGATCTGCCGTATCTGAGGGTTCATCTTTATGATGGCTGTCTGGTGGCTTATAGAACGTCAATTGCATGCACTTGAGTAATTACTTAAAAAGACAGAAATGCTTGCAGGTAATGCAAAGAAAAATGACAACCCTGGGGGATCCAAACATGTTGCACCAGTAATGCACACTACAAAAAGTGCACACCTGGCTTATGGACTGCAAGAACCCTTCCTTCTAGAAACTGCAACTTCAAACACTGTCAAAGGAAAAACCTCAAGGTTCGGGAACCCAAGCACCGACTTATTTGGTACCAATGCACGTATTAATGCTAAGTAGACTATGCAAGCAAAACTCTGTTCTGCCCATCAAAAGTGGTTGCCTGGGGGTGGTGATGCTAGTTCCCTGCACACAGACTGCAGGGCAGCTGGCACTAGGCATGGCAAACTCTGGGCTGTGGGCCTGGGAGATTCCAAAACCATCAGCAACCCCTGCGTTCAGAGGGGACAAGAAACTACACAGCCTATTCTCTGTCCTGTGTGGTCCCTCTCCTAAATAAATGGAATGGTGTCCTTCAACACAAGCCAGAATTCTGTCACACAAAGCAACAAAGGGTCTTGTAAAGTATTCTGGGTGAGCCCAACTTCTGCTCTGAGGTCAAGAGGAGTTAACCAGGCCTGCACTGAACAGTGGCAACCCCAGTCTTAACACAGTCCTTTGTGATGAGGTATAGAGCTTCTTTCCCCCAAGGGCTACCAAGTGCTTTACCATCACTGTACTGAAAAACATACTGCAAAGAGGCTAAGACACACAAAGGATAACCACACTGTCCAAGGTCACAGCGCATTTTAGACTATGGACATCTCAGGCTCCTTATTCAACCACTAACTGATACCACCATCCAAGCCACTTTTTCAGCCTCAGTATTACATGGTATTAGCAGAACCACCATATGCTCACAAGACAAAGTGTAACTGGAGATGTACTAAGAAATCCTTTAAATAAAAAGCATTATCAAAAGCTACAGTTTCTATTTATTTGGAGCTTCTTTTCCCTCAAAAAGCACAGTATTGGTACATTACCTGTCTCCTCCAGGGAGGTCTTCAACACTTCCAAACCCAGGGGTTGGCATAGGACATCCCATGTGTTTGGACTGAGCTATGCGAGGTCTGGGAGCTGGAATTTTCCCATGAGACTTTTTGTGTTCCTGCTCCTCTTTGATCCGTGTGTTCTCCCTGTCACAGATGAAACACTCGAAGCCATTCAGGTAATTGGGCAGAGTCATGTCATTCACACCCCACTCCCGCCTCTCCAAGCTCTCTAGCAAGAACTGGTTTTTGATTCCACCAAGGTTTTTATACTCTAGATACTTCATATATTCCTCTCCATTCTTGTCCAGGAAATCAAGATACTTTGCGAGCTCCTGGGGGCTGTCAAAGTCATCTATAAGAATGATGGAGAGGTTGTTTGGCATCCAGTCCCGCACAGCTGGGGAGCCTCGGTATACTGGAACAGCACCCAAATGCATTGGACGCCACAGCTTCTCTGTCATGTAGTCGTCACATATGGCATTCTCCAAGGCCAGATGAAACTTGTACCTGGCGATAAAAGTCATAAATTCAGAATCTTCTGTAGTGGCTGTAGAAGTGTCTTTCAGTCGCTCACTGGGAAGCTCACGGTTATGCAGGCATTTCCCATAGGAGTCAACCTAAAATAACAAGCAGCATCTTTACATCTTTGTTTGCCAGGAGCTTGTTTTCAGAGCTGATAATTCTTATAAAATTCCTAACTTTGATCAGTTCCCAGCCACCTTAGTTTAGTTTCGCTTTCACTCCAAGTTTTTTCCTTTGGGACTATTCCTAGAATCCCATTTTCTAACACCTCTGGAGGAAACTGAGTGCTGTTTCAAAAGCAGCACAAACTATGCTACAGATTGAGGGGGGATGAGGGAATGCAGGAAAAGAAAGATATCACCCAAAAATGTATTTATTAGCAGCTAAATCAGAAACTGAGAGCTAAGAAAGGGCATTCAACTATCTCTATGTTAATTTAAAAGTCATCTTTCTACTTAAGAAAGACCCAGTAGTTTTCCAGTTATTACACACAGTTCCTGCCAGTCTCAGCATGGCTAGAAAAAAATTTTCCATTTGTCAGACTGAGAAAAATTGATGCAGGGAGATAAAAGAATACTGCCTAAAAATGAATGGCAATGCATTTGACCTGGAATCTGCTTCACACTTCAACAACACACAGTCATATTTTAAGAATTATTTTGTCTTTGCTTCACTAATGACTACATGATGAACTTGCACAATAAATTAATTGCAACCAACAGAACCGGAAGAAATTACTAGGAAAAAGATGTTTCAGATAAAGACTAAAAACAGATACCTTTTTTCCTAATCCACTATCCTTCAGAATTTTTAAGAAAAAAAAAGCATTGAACTTTTTTCTGCTTGAAAGAACAACGTCATTTCAGCTTATGAAGCTACTCTCCATCAGCTGTGCCACAGCAGTACAAGCCACCACAGAAATACCACGGTCCTACCTACACAGGTAAGGAGCAGATTCTCAAAATGCAGCAACCTGTCTTTTTATTGCCCGTCCCTACTTTCAGATGGGAGCAAAGCTTGAACCAGACAGCCTTCCTGTCCACTAACTTAAAGGTCCAGAGGTTTCATCAACTTCTTGGTCCACAAGACCAAGCTTATCTGGGCTTAGCCCACCTTGTGACGGATGCCGTGTGGTCAACTCCACAACTCACAGCTACCCCCAGGTGTATCTCCTGGCGGTGGTGCAGTCTAGACCGTGCTTTGGGGAGGAATACAACTAGTTTTTCTGTCCAGCTTGCAGTCGGCATGCACCCCGCTATGATTCACACCCTGGCCAAAAACAGGGGCAGGCAGAGCCCACTAAAACGCGGATGTGGAGGGGGCCGGAGGGCTCAGCTCCCGCGGCAGCTCCGCGCCACGGCCTCCCCGTGCCCTCACCCACCTGGATGTACTTCATGAGCTCCCGCACGTAGCGGTCCCGGTCCGAGGGCACGTCGCAGTGGGACTGCAGGTACAGCACCGGGCCGTAGCCCCTCCGCCGCCACGCGTCCTTCTCGGCCAGCGGCACGGCCGGGCCCCGCAGGTACCCCACGCCGGGCAGCCACTGCAGCGTCAGCGGGTAGTCGGACTCCCGACGGAAGGTGGCCGTGTAGTTGAAGAGCTGGATGCCGGGCGGGTGCGAGAGAACGTAGTTGTTCATGGGGGACTCCTCGTGGAAGAGCGCCCAGGTCTGGTGGGGCAGGCGGGGCAGCGGCGCCTCGTAGGCCCTGAAGTCGGTGCCGTAGAAGATAAGGGCCTTGGTGCGGCGGTGCCGCGCCGCCCGCCGGCTGCGGGTGGCCAGGCAGGAGCCCCGCGGGCAGTCGATCCGCTCCGTGTCGCCGGGGAAGTGCGGGAACAGGCTCCCGCTCCACCACAGCAGGATGGGCAGCGCCTTGTTGCTCCGCGTGTCGTTGTTGCCGGGGCCGCGGTACGACGCGGCGGCCACGAAGGCCGCGCCCGGCGGGACGGCATCCTGCGCCCACCCGCCCGCCGCGCACGGCTCCTCGGCGCCCGCCGGCCCGGCCTCCTCCTCCTCCAACGGCGGCCCGTCCGCGGCCAGCGCGGCCCAGCCCAGCGCCAGCATCACGCAGAGGGAAGCGCAGCCCCGCCGCGGGCCGCAGCCCGGCCTGCCGCCCCCCATGCCCGCCGCCCCGGGCCAGCCCCGCCCGCCCCGCCCCGCCCCGCCAAGCGGCCGCCAGGACCCGCCCTCGGGCCGCGCTCCGTCACGGGCCGCGCGCCCCGCCGCCGCAAGGGGCCGCCGAGGGAGCGGGGCGGGCGGCACTAGGCGGGGCCTGTAGCGCACCGGCACCAGGAGTACCTGGAGAACAGCGATCCAGCAGCGGGCTGCTAGAACTGCCGCTCGGCTGTGGAATTGCTAAGAGCTTCACATTCATTCCTTAGGGGAGAACTTAATCGCAATACTTACAGTTCATAATACAAGTCGTTAGTATGGAGACAAGCAAAGACACATTCTCTATGAGGAACAAAACACTGGGATCTTCTTGCTTTCATTTGAAAAGTGGGGTCCTGACCCTGCTGGGACATGACCGGGCAGCAGCCCAGACCACCCCCCTGCCAGTCCATCACCCCCCCTACCCATCCCAGCGGGACACCCACAGACTGGGGCTCAGCAAGGCCAATGCCACGCGGATCAGGGGAGCGCAGCCACAAAAACGCCCGCAAGCACAATTTACTCAATGCGTTTAACATACAAGATGAACAAGGCCCATCATTATCATGACCTACCAGTTCAGTAGCAGATTTTGGACATAATGGACATTCTGTAGAAGAGTTACTGCAAAAATATTCTACAGCGAACTAAGTAGTGTTGGGTATTTAGCAATGATTGTCTTGTGCTTTCATGCAGATGGTTGTAAGGTTAAAACAAATTGTGCAATATCAGTGTTCTACACTACGGGGCAGTTACACTGCTAGTTCACTCTGAACTTTATTTTTGCAATTAGCACCCTCTCTCCACCAAAAAAACCCCACCCAGGTTCCCTGCTATCTTAACTCTGAAAGAAGAGCTCTATTTCTCTGAAAAGTTAAGACTACAGAAGGCTTTAAGTTAATATTGTGAAAAGATAAAGGTAATACTTTCCAAAGTAGACCAAAAAAACCCCAATCAGACTCAAGCTGTGTTAGAGAGAAAGGAAATCTCTTCGCAAAATGAAAAAGGAGCAGAAAGTTAAAAAAAAAAAAAAGGTCATTTAAGCAAAGTAACACTGATCTGATTAAACAGAGCCTTTGTCTGTTGACTCTTGTTGAATTCCTTATTCACAGTGACCAACAAAAAAAAAAAAAAAACAAACCACACCCAAAATCAATTCAAAAAAACAAACCCCAAAACCAACTGAACTTGGTCAGCAGAAGACTGGATTGTAAAGGATCAATCGGCTAGACTTCAGCCCTTCCCGTTTCCTCCCTCCCGCAAAATACAGGGTTTGGAAAAATAAGTAGTGTTTATTTACTAACAATGACATAAAATACATCTTAATATATTTTTATTTCTTTACAAATTAAAAGATGCATTGGAAAAACAAGTGAAGAAAATGAAAGGTTCATTTACGATTTCATTTCCACCCCCACACCCCCCCAGTATTAATACTAGAAATTAGTATTTGTGGAAGTCTGTGGTTGCTGCGCCATATATTCCTGGGAAGTTGTTTTTCCCCTCTGGGTAAAAATCCTCTAGATTTTTTTGGCTGGAGGCAGTACATGGAGTAAAAAGTTGGCCACATTCATACAAAAACACTGAAGGTTCTGTCAACTACATCTTGAAAGAGTTTCTCCATTACAATTTTCATATTCCCCTTTCTGTGTAGTGATGGGAGGGAAGACAAACTAGCAGCATTAGAAGAAAAATGGATTTTATATACATGCTACAGGATATGGAACTAAAACCACAGCCAGATATTTTTCTGATCTTAACAAGGACTTTCCTCTGAAATATCAAGATAATATATTGTCTAATCCATCCACATTCTTCCTCCTGCTTTTAGTGCTATTGGTAGCCTAAACTCCTGGGTATGTTAAGAACACTTGTATATTTTAGCTTGAACGCTTAACAAGTCCCCTTTCAAATGTGAATAAATGAAGCCCTTAGAATTCTGCATTTGATTTACACTCGCTCCCTCTTCGCAGGAGTCCTTCATCCACCTCTGCAGAATGGAGTAGCAGAGTGGCCAAAGTGGATGGATTAATCTGTCTGAGGTATTACAGTTTAACAAACAGGCTTATAAAAAGGTTTTGTGCAAGCTGATCAGTAGGTAGAATGGGGGAGGGTAAAAACATCCAGTAATGAAGCTCTTCACTATGGCCCAGATCGCCAAAATCAGATACTTGCAATACCTACTACAGTACAGTCTAAATATTCGGTTTTGTATCCCCTTCCTTGTATTCCAGGGTACAAAGCAGTCTCAAATTTGCACCAGTATAACTCAAATTCCTGCTTATTTGCTAGGATCCACAATAATATGGTAGAAAATGGCCACCTCCCTATCATCCAGTTCCTACACACTGCCATATCACCTTGTTAAAAGTATTTTCTGCTTAAGGTTAAGAGGCTTTTGTTCCCACCACCATCTGGGCAGACAGGTAAGCTCTGCAGGAGAGGCCATGGAACATGGATCGAGTAGGACATCACAGAGCTGTGCAATGAGAAGGAAAGGAGTCACCACACACGCTAACAGCAAGCACCATCTCTACCCCTACGCTGTTCAGAAGCCGTTGATTGTTGCTCACTGATCTAGTACTTACTCCATTACACATCTGCACAGCAACTTATGGTACAGGGAAGATTGTGGCAAGAAATTTGCCCTGCTGCCTCCTGGCTTGACAATAATTTCTTTTTTAATTGATTTCTGGTTCAGACAGCCACATGATATATCTGTGCTCTGCAATGTCATGTTTCCCTCTTAAGAGAAGGAGACACAAAATGTTTGGCTGCTCCAGCTCCCATCACCTGACCTGCCTTCTGTCCTCCCCACCTGCGCATCCTCTTCACACCTGGAGCATGCACACGCGCCCACACAAACACACAGCAACTACCAGAAGTTTTGAAGAGTTATCGCTTTTTCACTCAATGTTGAATCATGTACAGTGAACTGAAGAAAACTACATTCATTACGACAGGATTAGCGAGCATGGGGTGGGGGGTGAACTCCTGCCAAGCACAGGAAATAATTTAGATACAAGTAAAAGACCTGGTATCAAAGGCCTTTTTTTTTTTTTAGCCCTCACCAGGAAAATTTTTCATCTCTCATACGGGACTGGGAGAGGTTGAAAGGATTTCTGCTTATGCAATGTGTATTAAAAATTATGGAATTGTACAGATTTCTACTTTGTCCTTTTTGAGAGTGCAGGGCCTCCTGATCATGTCGTTAGTGGAGACTGAAATGTCACTGCTGAGTTCCAGCACCACTCCCTCCTCTAGCTCAGTAGCTGCCGAATCTCCTTGTGCATGTGACACAGGAAGTCCACATATGAAGCCCCACCACTCAGGCTCTTGTCTTCCACTAGAAAGTGTTTGAACAGCATTTCCAGCTTATCTTCTTGCTTCACAATTATTAACTACAAAAAACCAAAACAAGAACAAAACCAACAGTGAGCAGTTAGCAGAACTGACATTCTTGGAAAAAAGAGCAAAAAGCTAAAGAGCTCAAAAATCCAAGGACAGGTAACTAGGACCACAGCATATATGGCTTATGTGCTTTGACTTCTGTAACTAGGCTGGGAGAAGTCTCAGTCCTTTTTAAATAGAATTAAAATAGCATGTATGTGGCTTGTGTAGTCATGTATAAGAACAGGTCTGAAAAAAAAATTAATTTTTTTATTTTTTTAGCACAGAACTCAAAAAATAGTAAAAATTTTTTTTTTCAGATCCTTGAAAACTTTGAATCACATTTATGAGATCAGGAAGAAGAAATTCAGCATTGCAGCATTACCAGGAATCACCTGCTCTGCTAAAAGGGGAGGGGATTTAAAGTTATAAATGAGCAACAACATTTTTACCTTCATGTAGCGGGATCTCTGCATTTGAAGCATGTCAATAATAGATCGGACTTTCTTTGAAAAGGGGTTTTCCAAGACAGGCAGGGTACTCTGGATTGAAAGACATCCCATCAGTCACGTGAAGCAGAGCAACACTAAACAAAACTCATCAGTTGTCTTGTATTACATAATGGTAGAGATATACGTACCCCTGATAACATTAAATCTCTTTGACCTCAACTAGGTAAGAGAATATAACATAATATCAGAACTAAAAGTCAACTGTTCATTCCATTTACAAATCAACTGTTCTCCTCACTGCCAATGGAAACCTAGCTTGTCAAATAAAGCTAGGCAAAAGCATGCCCAGCATGCCCAGAGGAGGGACATTTCCACTAGTTTCAAATACCTGTGCTTCCCTTGTTCCTGGCATGAAAAATTTAACACTATTTTCTCAACTTGCTTTCTCATTGTTCTCAGTTTTGGGTGACTATCAGAGACACTAGCTCCTGCACTGCTATTCAGCTCACCAAGGTGTTGCTAATCTGACTGAAGGATGACACTCCAAAGAGGTTCTGGATCAGGCCTTGCTGCACATTGACTCCAACCCACACAAAGATGTTCAGCCCATTCTCCAGCAGGTATATGTCACCCTTGGAGAGACGTTCTTCTGAGTTTCGGATTGCTGCTGGCAAGGAGTCACTGTCAACATCTGCTTTGGTCTGGTTTAGAATGAGAAATAAAAATAAAACAAAAGTTACAAACCAAAACCATCTTCTGAAGTCCTGAAAATTTCTGTCACTAAGACCCCAGTGGTTTTCTCATTTCTAGAACTTGTAACACTGCAATAGCTGTGACTGAAGTATCACCTTCCTTAGCTTAGTTTTCTTACTGAATATGACACAGAAGCAGAACAGAGACTCTTGGTTAGCAAGAGAGAATATAAGGCTGCTGTGAAATTACTCTGCAGTTCCAATATTGCCCCCTGGAGTAGGAATGCAATTAGTTGTTAGAGTTATTTCTCTACTGAAAACTCAGAATAGTTTGTGGTAGTACCCTGCAATGATGAAAATTACATGAAGTTACAAGAAGCTTTAGGAGTTTTAAAAGACTACAACGAGGGTCAAAAGTGTCATCTTTGCCACTAGTCATATGTTCACAGCTCAGAAAAAAATCCCCCAGAAAATTCACAAGATGCAGTAAAGCATCACTGAGTGGAATGAAGTGAAGTATTCCAGGAGACGGCAGATCTCAAATTGCTTTCCCTTACTAACATATAAACGCCAGTCCTTATGACGAGTCAAGAGAACAGCAAGTCTCATGTAGTAAGAATATCCTGAATTACTCACCAGGGGCAAAAGCCTGGGATAAAAGAAAACATTTGTTTCTGCCACATCCATGGATGTCACTAACTGACGAATGTAGGCACGGTCATCCGTTGTGACCTCTGGACCAGGCTGAAGGACGTCACTCTTCAACACACAATTCAAGTACACAGGAAGCAGCTTCATGCATTCAGGAAGGATCAGCTACAAGTCACAAGCAGACAGAAGCTGGTCAGCTCTCTTGCTAGATAAGCTCATGTTCAACAAAATGAGGCTTGCATGAACCAATGAAGTGTGGTACAGTCAGTGAAAGCTGACGGTCTAATTATACCATGGACTTGCAAAAATAACATAAAACTTTTCCCTGTAGCAGGCAGTGCTTTCTGGGCTCCAGACAGATGTCCAAGAAGCCACTCTCAACTGTAGTTTTACTTGCAGTCTCTCCAATTACTTGGGTCTTCTCTTTGCAAATTTCCACTGAGCAAGGCAATTGACCTTTTTCTGTAGGTTAAATAGGAAGAAGCTCTCATCACCTTTTAATACCCAAGCCTGTGATTCAAGTGAAAACATCAGAGCTTACCTGGCCAGCAGAAGAGGGACTAGCACAGTTCTTTCGATAGCAAGCTAGGATTTGGGCACACTGGTTGATCAGTGCATCTCGTACAGTCTTTACTGGACTACTCAGAACTCCACGATATGCTGCACAGAAAGAGGACAAAGACAGCTATCAAGTGATTGCTCATGGACAGTAAAAAATGCAACACTATTTCCACAAAGTAAATCTAAGCAACTATTGTTTATGAAAGCCTTTTTTCCTCTCCCCTTCAAACATGTGGGAAAGAGATGACACATTCCTACTTAAGATCTGAAGAAGCTTGTTTACTCCGTTTTATTACATATTGTTCAACTCTCTATCTTCCATGTGCTTTAAAATACACTCAGTCATACTTGAAAGCATGGGGTACTACAAAAACTCCTTTTACAGCCTGGACATCTTTCTTTAATGGACTGAAAATGGACTGTTAGCTTTTAATGGCAATAAACATACACAATTCTAAGCCTCTGCTGGACTTGTAGGCTTTTACTGCAAACTAGAAAGCATAAACAGGGTACAGTCCATAAAGTATGATATTTAACCCAGATTTATGAGCAAAGGCCATCAATTCCTATTCCTGGGCAAAATTCTGAAACAGTTAAAGAATGAACCAAACCACTCCAAAAAAATACAAGGATGAATTCAGACAGCTGTCAATACAAACCTCTATTAAAACAATTAGATAAGAATTTGCATGAAGGATAAGCTTACACCCTCTATCTGTACCTCTCACCCTAAGCAACAATACTATCACCACAGCATTATGGTCTTTCCTATAAGTGGCTGAAGTATCAGGATTGCGACCTGACATTCGATGCAAAGAGAATAAACGAGTGTCATTGGATGACAACAAGCATTTTAACAGCAGTTAAAGGTTGCAATTCTTGTTACCATATTTTCCCTTACCATATTTAGCCAAGTAATTGATGAGGGTGTCAGTCTCACAGTTTCGGTAGAGGTCAGCAAGCTGTGTGCAACAGTTTAGGGAGAGGTTGTGAATGCGGAGTCGTCGCTGTCCTGCACAACTTGTATATAACAGAGCACACTGTAGGAGACAAAAATGCCAGGATATAGAAAAATGAGGTCCTGCCGCAATAAGAAAGGCAGGGTTTGAATATACTTCACTAAAAACTAGGACTCAGATGCCTAAACAAAGAAGATAATAATGTAAAAGACCTGTACAATAAGCTAAAAGCGTATGCTAAGGATCAGGATAAATGAAAGATATCAAGCAGCAATGTTAGCAGTTTGCATTAAGGGAACTGGTCTTGGAAATCAGACTGTAGTCTGAAGCAGTCCATGTCACTTTGAGAACAAGTATGCTGAAAGGTTAAGGATACAGTAAGGGGCAGAAAGAAAGAACTAACAGTTCCTGGAAGGGGTGTTTAGTATTCAATTCAGAGTGACCTCATTCTCTTCTGCAATTGGCAGTCTCCCCGATGAGATTTGGTTCTGCCTTGACACAGTTTTGTTAACAACTCTAAATTGTCAGCTCAAATCTTTCTCCTAGAAAGCCTACCCCTCACCTGAAGGAGCGCACCACTGTCTTCACTCAGTTTGTCATCGTGCTTGAATTCCACTGTGATTGTTTTATCACAGTCCAAACTTGCCATCTCTACATCAGTTGTGTTGCTCATATAAAAAGCTCCAAAAAAGTCAGTTGCTCGAATACCTAAAAAAGAAAAATCCCCCAACATGAACCACAGTTTTCAACAGAATAACAAGACAGACAGCCTTTGGAGCCCTGAAAAATCCTGTCACCAGTGACACTAAGTTATCCTGACAGATTCAGCAGGGATCTTTGCTCAGTCTTGACAAAAGTCTTAGAACCTGAAAGCTTTAGTATAGCTTTTTGTATAGCCTAGTCTCAAGATGTTTTAAACTAGGGAAAATCTGTTACTCCCCATATGATATGTTTCAAGTGGCCAATTTATTACCCCATATGATATGTTTCAAGTGGCCAATTTATTAAGATTCATTCACGCTAACACCCACCTGTGCTTGTGCGCACTCTCATTACAGCATCAAATCCCACTTCTTTCTGGACATCTCTTCTCAAGTCACTCAGAAACCTATCCTGGTCTGTCTCCAGCTAGAACACAAGAAATAATTCAAGTTTCATACTCCCATAAATCAGAGCTGCTTCATAAACCATTAAATAATTTTAAACCAGATTACTATATCCTGCAATCTTACTCTAAAAATCAGCCATCATACAGGGCTCAGTGCCGTGCTAATAAAATACTGTGCTAAAAGGTAACAGCATAGCTTTTCTTGTTGTTGTTTTTGTTATTAATAGAGATAGTTTGTGTAAAGAAATAAAGCTAACAAAATTATTTTTGTGAAAATCTTGACATTTAAGTAGCAATTTATTTCCAAAGAAGCACTTGTTCACTATGGCTCCCACTATGAAAAAAGAACTTTTAACTAAACAACGATTCTTATTTAGATCAAATACCAGTCTGAGTCACTCTCACCTGGAAGTATGCATACTTATAAATGGAGCCTCCTGTCTGGTAAGTTACTACACCTAGTGTGGCCACATCCAAATACTGGTTTGGAAACAAGAACAGATCCACACAGCAGCCCTGGGTCACACAGTCCTTGGCCAAGTTGTTGTAAAAGCTTGTCTGTGGTTGAAACAAAGTCTAAGAAAAGAAGCCAGAGATGAGCATTAGAAGTTTGTGGTAACAAAAGGAAAGTGAGATCCAGTTTAAAATCTCAGTCAATACACTTTTATACTCCAAGTCTCTCTTCAGGGGAAATAAGGCTTACATAAATTCTTCCCGATCCTGCCTTTGAAGAACTGTTGAATATTACAAAAATTACTACACATCTCGCTTCAATTTTAAGTTCAGCACATTTAATTTAACCCAGCTATGGTATTTTATCCTGTATAAAAATCTAGATTTATCTCTTCTTGTTCTCATACCAGAGTTGTCCTTATGATGTCAAGTCTACACAGCTCTTTTTGAGAACAGAAGATAAAGTGCAACAGGTAAAAGATATTAGCTGGGATGGTTACATTACATGCTACCCTTGTATTTTTTTTTTAACGTTGTTTCAGAGTTGTTTTATCTCAAAGAGTACAATACAGACCCGTAATGCAAGCATCACACAAGTCATTATTACCTTCTCCTTATCTGTGTTGATCAGTTTCCTGTCATCCCTGTTCTTTACCTTCCCTGGGGCCTCTGCAATGGGCAGAGAGGTGTGGAAAATGAAGAGCTTGCCGGCACACTCAGCTGCCTGCAGGAAAGCAAATGCAACAGCACAGGTTGGAAACATTTATAAAAACTAATGGTAATCATGATTCAAGAACAAGCATCCGAGCATCCTCATTATTTCACTTCTTTATGCCAGGAAGGCATTCTGTCAGACACACAGGCTAAGTGATCTCTTGGTTACTTCAGTGGTACTCAACACAGGGAGCACAGCTTACTGCTCAGGTACAGAAAAGCACATTTCAGTTCTGCTGGGCCTGTGTTAGTTCCAATGCAGGGAGAAAAGGACTGGCTTCAAGGAGACACAGAGTAGTAAGCAGGACTCAGATACCAACAGTTTTGAGCAAATGTATTAGATTACTTTCTTCTCTGATTTGCAGCTACTGAGTTTGTGGGAAAGGAAACGTCAAAGAAATGGCAAGGGATTTTGTAATATGAGCTTCAACAGATCATTAATTTTAAATTAATAACCTATGTCAACACTAGGCAGTGTTTAGTAGGTTATTTTCTCTGACACATGCAGTATGTAAACAATCAATTAGTAATTTATGTTGTTTCTTGATGGAACAATTGTCATGACAACTGAGCTTAAGAGAGACTTCTAAGAACTTACATGATGGAGAAACAGAGCTATATGAACAGTTCTGGATGGAATCATACAGCCAATCAATTAAATCAGTATATAGAAGTTAGCGTTAGATCATGCATGTAATTATCTGGATGAAGTACTGGAATGGAAGAACCTTAGGAAAGGTTTACTTGGTTAGCACATTGGTGTATGAAACTTCAACAGATTGCATTCTCTCTTTTTATTTAAGATTATACCAGAGCTTCAAGTGCAGGATTAGAAAGACACCATGTTATAGAACTCCTCAGTGAGACATGACAGAGGATTAAAACAGTTGGTTTTAATGTTGGAGGGTCTTTTATTTACGTAGGTTCTATAAACTGTTCAAAGCAAAACAGGTACCTGAGATTAAGCTACATGTCTTGTACTTTGAACACAAATATTTAAAAAAAAAAAAAAAAAAAAAAAGGCAGAGAGCAGACAAATAGCTACATAGAACTGGAGGTACGTGCTCTTGAATGAGCCAAGTACTCCCTACACGTAGCGCATCTACCATTAGGAGACTTACGAAAAGCTTTAGAATTGTCTTATTAGTGTGTGTTAGCAGAATATGAAATTCAGGGTATTCAGACTGAAAACAATTTGCCACAACAATGCATTTACTAACCTTCAGTGCCTCCAGCCCTGCTTGAATCACAGGTGCAAAAACAGTTTCTGTTTCTCTTGTGTCTGCAAACATTTCTGGAATCTGATCCAGCAAACTAGAAAAGAACAAGAAAAAGGAAGAATTCAAGATTCCATTTACTTGGAAAAACCACACAGTTGCAGTTGATGACCTATGAGACTGAGGTTGCTTAAACAGAGGTGCCTAATGTGTCTGTAAGTTTGCATAATCTTCACAGTATTTGGAATCTCATCATTTGCCTGTGGAAAAAAGTGATGCTTTGTCATTCTTCATTGGCTTCTCCCATCCATATCCTCAGTGGTTACTGTATAGCCCCAGCTGATGCCTACTCCAACAGTTCTTCTGTATTCCTGCTCTTTTAACATTTTCCAATATATATTTGTAAGTAAACACTTAGGCAAGACTAGTGATACTTGGTCTCTGTTTGCCAAGTATCCTGTGTACTATTCAAAAATTAGTAAGTTTAATCCAGCTTTGTATTTATGTTTCTTAACGCACCACAAAACAAATTTTCTTTAAAAACATGCAGGGTCAGGTCTAATTCCCAAAATGTAGTTAGCTACACACCATAATTTAGCTACAGTTCAAGTATCATGTTGAATAATTTGCCAAAACTTCACTAATTTCTCTTTCCTTCTAGATTTTATCACTTTATTTTATTCACTTCTAGGCGAATAACATGACAAATACACATGCAACAGTTGAATCTACCAAACAAGAAGTTTACTACACACACTATAAATCAACTTCTTTTACCTGGTAATAACTGTCCTGGACTCATTCACATTTACCAGGAAACCATCCAGGAGCGGCACAAACATATCTGCCACATCTGAGACAACCATCATTTGTGGCTGTGCCAGCGAGCTCTTCACGTTATAGAAGTGTAACACTTTGTTGTAGGTGACAAAGCCTACTCGAATGGCTGATTCTTCCATGTTGCCTTCCCTGTAAGAGACATAACTTGCCTTCACATCTGAGTATATAGTGAAATCATCACACAGAACACAACACAATAAGGGATACAGAAAAAAATGAAAGGAAGGAAAATTTATTTTCACCTAGAAAGATATGCAGAAAGAGGTTTGCTTGGCCTTTTTCTGAAGAGAAGGTTGACAGGATTAGCAAATAATTTTTTAATTTCTAGCTTTTTTAAAAGGGAAAAAGTGAAAGTTTCCCCCATTTTGACTGGCTACAGTAGTACACAATTTACCTACCTGGGCAGGTAGTCTAGGAGTGACTTTAATTCTTCACATATTAGCCTCACTAAGCCACTCTTCACAGCATTGTAAGATACATCAATCATGAAAATGAAAGCAGGTGGACTGGGAAACTTGTTATTCTGTGAAAGAAAGGAAAGAAGTCATGTTACGGCCATGTAATGTAGCCCACATAACAGCTCTGCAACACAAAAAAATGAATGCTGGTCAAAACTCTTAATAGCTTTCATGTACTTTTCTACCCATGAGCAGTAATTGTTTCTTCAGCTCATTCTCTCACACCTGCCCAACTAATAGACACGTAAATGCACTGTGCTTGAAATGAACCAGCATTACATGCCCTAGCCTGATTTTGCCATTGCTCAGTGAAGAACAGGCCAGTCACAACTACATCACCCATTTAACATGACTAGGCCAGATAGAGAAAGAAGACATAGAATCACAGAATGTCCTGAGTTGGAAGGGACCCACAAGGATCATTGAGTCCAGCTCCTGTCCCTGCATATGACAACCCCACAGTTCACGCCATGTGTCTGAGGGTGTTGTCCCGTCTCTTCTTGAACACTGCCAGGCTTGGGGTTGTGACACCTCCCTGGGGAGCCTGTTCCAGTGTCCACCACCCTCTGGGTGAAGAACCTTTTCCTAATGTCCAAGCTAAACCTCCCCTGGCACATCTTCCTGCCATTCCCTCGGGTTGTCATTGGTCACCAGAGAGAAGAGATCAGTGCCTGCCCTTCCTCCTCCACTTGTGAGGAAGCTGTAGAGCATGATGAGGTCTTCCTTCAGTCTCCTCCAGGCTGAACAAACCAAGTGACTTTAGCTGCTCCTCATACGGCCTCCAGTATAAACACTTTGGCAACTTCGTGGCCCTCTTCCGGACACTCTTCTGTAGCTTTCTATCCTTTTTATACTGTGTCACCCAAAACAGGGAAGTTTCCTGACAGTTGTCAAGACTTTGGAATCTGATCAGACTTGTTATAAATTATTTCACCAATAAAAAGCAAAAGATTTTCCTGTCGGAGAACTGTGACATTTCCCTTCTACTTAAATATCAGGTCTGCTTTAGGAATGAAAAACTTGTTTCAGTCAACAGTTTCCTGAAGTCTATAGGTCATACTGGAAGGAGCACACAGAACAAAAGCAAAACAGAAAAACTTCCAAAAAGCACCTGGTTTGAATTAAAAACACTTCTTACGCTGTTAGAAGCAAGATAATTGGTTTTTACCTTAACTTGACATAAAGCTGAGGCATTAGAAGGTAACCAGTATAGAGCTGCAATGTTTAGGCATCTATTTACCCAGCATTTATTTCAGCAGAGATATAAGTTGCTTTAATAAACACCTTGCACATATTTTTCCTATTACTTAGAAGTTAATTATTATTTAAATATTTAATTTAAAAGTGAACAAGTTCTGACAATATATATTTCCACATTATTCTTGTGGTTTTAACTGCTGTGGCTGTATTTGAAATTTAAGTTCAATATGTAAAGTTTGTCTTGGGCAACTGGTGGCACATTGCATAGTTCCTATTGCACTTTTCTTGAATCTCTCCTACATTCTCCTTCTGCCCCAAGAACTACTGCAAAAGAGTCTCTCTTGCACAACTGTTAAGGTAAGAGCAGCTATAGATGGTCATATAGCTCCAGAAGAGAATGGCAGAGGGAGCTATAACAAAATTATATTACATCATTTGTGATCAAGACTTCCTCTACTTCGGGAAGTAAGCAGACAAGCACATTATCTTATACAATGAAGTGGGTTGGATTAATGCTGTTAATTATCTCTGTCAGCTAGAAAGCAGCCCCAGACAATAATTATCATTCTTATTTTTAGGAAAATAAGCTTTTTATTTAAAAACCAAAATACAGTAATAAACACTACTGTACCTTGCAATAGTCAACTGTTGCTAGAAACTCATAAGACCCTAGTGATAACTCAGGTCGATCATAGAAGTCTACTCGCTTTCCAGTATGATCCAAATGCTGGAAGTAGTGAGGTGGCACTGTGAAAGGAAAAACACATCAGGTTCAGTGACACACCCACGATAAACACTGTGACTAGAGAGCTAACATGACACCACCTGTTTCAAATAAAACTCCAGGAAAGCTAACTAGCACTGTGCTAGCATGCAAGCATTACTAAAAATATTCCTGCAAGCTAAGAGCATCATTAAAGCCAAGAAATACAGACAAACTGCTTCCAGTTTGTTTTATGTACCAGGTGGCACACTGTATAGTCACTATTGTACTTTTCTTGAATCTCCTTCACATTCTCATTATGTTTCATATCAGGAATGTCACCACAACATGCTCTTAGGATTCTTCTGAAGGGTTTAGTCCAAACAAAAAATATAACCATCTTGTATAACTAGTAACAAATTACTTACAATAGTATTTGAGGCAGACCACGGGCTATAACATCACTGACTCCATTCAGGCTTACCAAAAGGTTGAGCTCCTTATTCTGCTGAGTTAGATTTTTCCTTCCCTTCTCGTGCTGCACAAGAGCAAAGCCTTCTAGGCACTCTCCGGTGCAGAGACTGCCATATTCCTTTTGTCAGAACAGACAGGGCACTTCTTACAGTGCACCGGTAAAGCATTAAGAAGGAGGAACCAAAAATGTAATCACATGCCTGGTGCCCAATACTTTTGTGCTAGTGCCAGGCATCAGAAGGTAAAATGGGAGTTAAGCAAAGATTTTGCCTGCAGAATTCAACTGCAGAAACAAAGAAAGCATTTCCCTTGTGCCCCAAGAGCTACCAGCACAGAAAGTCCCTCCTGCAGAATTACTAGGGTGACAAAATGTATTCCAGCTATAGCTGCCTATATAACTCCAGGGGAGAATAAAATTAGATTATCTGTAATGGTAGTACTCTACACAAAAGCACCTATTACTCTTCTCCCCAAGTACACAACCAGTACAAGCTAATTACCTGATTGTTTTTGCAGAGACCACAGAAATTGTTCTCAAGTATTAGGTACAACTACATAGTATTTTCACAGCATTGCTTTCATCAGCAGTCTCTGAGCAACCCTCCCTTTTCTGCCCCTGCTCAGTTGTTACAGATACAGCCATTCATACAGTGCTGAGTGAGCAGAGACAGGGAATGTATGCAGGCTGAAAATCACCAAACAAAAAAGTTTTTTTAAATTGGCCATTTCTAACCCCAGTCAGCTTCCCATTTTGCTTTGTGTATCAGCGCTACCAAACAGAACGCTCAAAACACCACCAAAAGTTTTCTTGTACCTTACATTCCACTGTGCCTTCAAAACAGATCTATGGATGACATGCACA
This sequence comes from Streptopelia decaocto, assembly GCF_964273445.1. Classification (NCBI taxonomy): domain Eukaryota; kingdom Metazoa; phylum Chordata; class Aves; order Columbiformes; family Columbidae; genus Streptopelia; species Streptopelia decaocto. The sequence goes on from NC_138659.1 coordinate 50,343,482, forward strand.
TAGTGACTTCTGCTTAAAAGGAAGCATGTTTTATATTAATTTAAAAGAACAACTACGAACATTCCTATTCAGCTGCAGCAGCTCTAGTTGCAATGTCATCACTAAGCACTGTTTAAACAGGCTTTGTGAGAAAAAAAAAATCCTAACTCATGCTACTGACTAGATGTTCATCTCAGTCATAGAAAATGTAAGTTTGAAATACTCTAAGAGAATAGCATAAATTGTTTTTCACACCACATTACACATTATAAATGATCATAACATGATGAAGATTTCTGTGCTTGCATCTTGTTCAAACATCACTCCAACAGAACTTAGAGACAGATTTCGAGAAGAAACCTTACCCTCAGTGACACAGCTGCAGAAACAACACTGGAACCTCCTTCCACCCTCAATGAATTGCATAAAAGGGCACATGTAAGCCTTGCACCTATTACATCGGACAGGACCAGATTCTCCATGGTCTACCAAATAAGGAAGGGTCTGTGGAAGCAGGGGAAAAAAAAAAAAGAAAGGTCACATGTTGAGAAAGAACTGACCACACATAGCACAAAGCTTAAAGCTATCTCCCTGTACATTGCACAGGATTTAGCATTTTGGCAGCTGTGGGAGAGAGTGCAGGGGGTGGGGGAAGCCTGAACAAGTATTTTGTAAAAGCTTCACAACTTAAGCTCTAGCACTGCAGTTCTTTGTGGGCTGCAGTCATTAACGGGCTATTCCACTGCCCTGGTTTTGTTAAAAAGAAGACCAGTTCTAGACACAAACAAGTCCCTCTGCATGGTGCTGCACCACCTTCTATAGCAGCCTGACTGAGGAGCACAAGCTCTAGCACGAGCACAACACTGCACAGATATATCCCAAGGGAACACAAAAGACTGAAGCCATGCAATGAATGGCTGTGATAACCTCATGAGTGAGTACACAATTCACATTTTACCACAGGTTGGGTGTTTTAAAAGCAATTCTTCACCTCTTGTATCTTTCCCTTATAAAAACCAAACTTTTTGACATAATAGAAGCCAGTCATTGCATTCCATATTTTCAAGAACATAGAGCACCCACAATATTTTAAAAAATTTCACCTGATAAGACTTATTTTTGAAGTCCATCATGAAATACAACATATCCTTAAGGTCTATTTGTCTTGACCCCATTGCACAGCAAGTCCCCCAAACTCCTATATAGTTATACCATTTTTTAACTATTACTGATAATATATTCATTTGCAGCCAAACCACAATAAGATATTTGGCAACTTCAGCAGCTTGTGAACCTCAGAATGAGCAGGAAGCACTTTAAAACGATTAAGACAGAACTCATGCAAGCTACAGACTGCATTCATCGTTCAAAGCACCTTCCATAACTAATAATGTAGCTCAAAAGAAAGTTTAACTACTTTTAAATTTTCTGACACTAAAGGTATCCAGTCTTAATTCTCTCTGTCACCCTAGACCTCTGATCACGTTTAAGAGACAAAATATTCTTTGAGCAGGGACTGAGCAAATGCTCCAGTCACTTTCTTCCTCTTCATGCCACAGATGTGTCACATCTCTCATTCAACCCCACAAATCTTTTCTTGACAATACAATGGTTTTGTGGCCAGCATTTCTCAGCTCCTACCACCCAGGCTGACCTCCTCAGAAGAAACAAAATTTCAAGTTTTCTGATTACCAGGCAATGCTGGTATTGTACATCCACACAATAAGCTTTTTTCCTAAGCCTCTCCCCAGTAACATTCATGCAACCAAACTACAAGGCTGCTGTAAACATGCGGTGCTATGCATAACTTGTCACTAATCACTCCCAGAAGGCACAGAGATACTTTCTTTCTGAAGCCTCAAGCTTTGCTCTCCAAACTGTGCATTAACATAGAGCAAAGGCCCTGTATCTAGCAATCAGGTGCTGAACTTCTATATATTCTAGATTTATCTGAATGCTGTATTTTCATGAGACGTTTATCCTGTCATTGTTCATATGTTAAGCTTTAGCTCTGTTTACAGTCTATTGCTCTGAACAGCTGAGCCTTCATCTCCTGGAAGGGCCCCTCCACGGGGAGTTTGCCCTTGCCATTAAGAACTTTGCAATGCTAGAAGCTGACTGGTCTCCAGGGCAGATTTCCAGTCCTAGCCATGTTTTTTCTGGATACCACAAGTGTTTGTTCAAAGCATAAACACACCAGGAGACCTAACAACTAGTTCATTGTAAAGGTTCTCTAAAAATGTGCAGCTCCACAAGCCTCCAGGTTTCTCAAGTAAGACCACACTCTCCTGTTGTGCTCTTTTGAAACTCCAGCCACAATACAGCAGTACAGGAATTAGCTTCACGAGTCAGTTTTATCACAAACCAATTTTCAAAATCCAAACCACAGTTTAAGAACATTAATGAAATGCAACAGGAAAAAAAACACCCTTAAAAGCCCAGAAGACACTCCTCTAACAGATGCTGAAGTTAAGCTTAACACAGCACAGAATACTGCAAATGCACATATTCAAATTTAGTAAGCATACTTTTGTTTATGTCACTGCTCCAAGCAGGTTAACACTACACAGTACCCAGACTATTTAGAATGTTTTATTAAATTTCTAGCTCTGTAATATTCTCAAAGCTTTAATGTTCTCAGAAACCAGACAGAGTGGGTAAAAGCTTAGCAAGCCAGACATTACACCTAAAAGGAAATAAGTGCTGCACAGAACAAGGGCAGAAATAAAAGTGCGGCTCAGCAGTGCCCAGTTCTCAGTCTTGTGCTGTCATCCCACACAATGCTGTGCATGGACATGCACATTAGACAGCTTAATCAGTGCAGCTTGATACATTCTCATTCAATTCCCCAACTTATCCTAGAAAATACTTAACATCAGTGATTAGTAACCATTGAAGTACTTCAGGCCAGGTAAGAGACTGAGATAAACTGGAAGTGTACTCATTTGTGACCTTCCTAGTACTTTGGTCATTTGGTCACAGTGCTTGACAGTTACTGCAAAAAACCTGAAATTATCATGGTGATCAAAATATTAAATGTTTTGAACACAACATTCTCCTGTCTTACACATCTCTACCACATGGTGTGGGAAAATCAATGTTTACCTAGTCTTCATTACCTACACATTTCTTCTTAATGTATCTGTTAAATGTTGACATCTAATAGCATTCTCCTGATGAGTTCAGAGTGCATACAGTGCATAGGTAACTCTGCATACGGTTCTCACCTCCTCTGGGGGTAGAGTGGCCAGCGGTTTTATGACAGCAGCTAGGGGAACTTGGGACTGTTTGGCCATATCTGAGGTGCAGGGAATATTGTAAGATGTGCATCTTATGTAGCGGGGGCTTGCATTACCTGGGGAACAAAGAAAAAATCCCCACAAATTTCAGTACAAGTTAAGTTTATACTCAAGAACAAAAATAAAGATAGCTTCAGACAGACTAAGAGCTTATCTAATCAATCAATTAATTTCAACCTATGCAAATCTTGAATTCCAAACAAAATGCCTCTTAGGATCAACTACATATAATAAAAGCCCTTAACTCAAAACAAATGAACTTGACTCCACATCGACTTAAACCTCTAAAAAGGCATTCCCATTTCACTCTCTCTGCAGACTAAAATATACTACAAGCAGAAAATTCAACTCAAACATTTCTGCTGTTTTATTTTGTAATTTTGGCTGACAAGTAAAGCACTTGATTGTAGAATCGGATTCCAAAGTTTTAAGAGAGCTTAGAATCTCCAGTAAAGCATGGGAAATTAAAAGATGAAATATCCTTTCTCTGTGAAGCCCATGGATCAATTGACAACCCATTCGTGATTTAAAAAATACAGTTCCCAGTCCAATCAACTGTTGTTGATACAGCTCTTCAGAAGAGGCTTCATTTGCTGCTTTCTGATATCCCTGCTAATGCTGGTCCTGGGTATTTGCCTTGGAAAACATTTTTTATTTGCTAATTGGTTACTAACTACCAAACAATCAGAAGAATCTAAATTGAGATCAAATCAACACAGGACTTGAAACTAAGTTTATGCTGGTGAAACACACATCCCCAGCCACTGAAATAATTCCTCAAACATTTCCTGTAGAGATATGGGTAGTTCTGTCAATGACTCTTCGGGGTTTGTGCTTGTTTATTTAGGAAAAGAAAAAGATTTTACCTTGATCCTTGACCAAGAAATTTGTAGTAACAAGAGGTGGAACCTGCCCTCTCACTCCAGTGACAAATGGTTCTGACCCACGGTTACTTCTGTCATCTTCGATCACTTGAATCTATGATGGAAAACACCACATTAATATTTGGAGGCTTGATTTCAAAGTACTGTAAAATACAAAATTTATATCTGTAAGGCAGTTAAAAGGGGACCTGAGGCAAACACTACTATCTCTAAAAATAAAAAGTCTAAAGCAAATAAGTTTTGTCAAGCAGTCACCTCTCAGTTTGATTTTAAATAGTACTTAATGACTAACAATAAATTACAAGTTACAAACAGGATTTCTCCCCAGGTATTTTGAGTAGTAGCATATTTTGTGTTTTGAGGCCTGATCTGAGTTCTTCTAGCCACAGATCAATAAATGAATTTTTGGTAGTATTCCCCTGTATACTGGTCCTAGCCAAATTGAAATTACAAGCTCCTGTAAGCCTCAGGGTGAAGCTCTACAGATAACCTGACTTTTCCTTTCTGTCATGTTACCACTGTTTTCATAGTATGAGCTTATTTCTAACCACTATAACTCCAACCTAAAGACAGATGCTGGCAAGCTCAGGTGGAAGTACTTATTACTCTGTGGTGCTCAAGAGTTTATGATTTGAATTCTGGGGTTGTGGAAAGTGACGTTTCAGTAGAATTGTCAGTAAATCAAGCTTAAACTTCACAAGCCAGTAAAAATCTTAAATCTCTTTGTATTTGAAATTCTTCATTAATGTAAATATGCTTAAGATAATGGAAACGCATTAAACAGTTTTCCTTGACCAAAATATCCTCTGACCTTTGCATAAGAACAGAAAATTGAAGTAATATACAGTTTTAATTATATTTCCATACGGGTACTCAAATGAAAGCATTGAAGTCAGCAATCATTTTTCTGATCTTATTTTGCCACCAAACACATATACTTTTGCCTAGAGGGAATTGTGAAATGCAGAAGTTTGCATGGCAGAACTCCTACCCTCTCACTAAGGATTCCAAGCTGCCAGCAGAACGCCTCCCATAGCGTCAGCAGTGAGTGCTCTAGAATAAACCTAGTCCCACTTCAAACTTCTACAGACTGACTGACATTGTGATCTCACCACTGGCTCCTCTTGTATGATCAACTTTGGCTAAATGAGGAAGAAGTGAAATGATGGTAATGGAAAGTCAAACGTGTTTTTTACTTCCAATCCAAAAGGTAGCTGCTTTTTTCTTTCTTTAGGTAAGATTCTCTACACATAAACATTAGATTTTCAAATTCAAAATCTAATGGTTATGTATGAGTACAGATAATGAGAGAATGTTCATAGCTCCCCATGCCTCATATTAATCTACTAGAAGATTTACATCAGGAATTAACAACAAAACAAAACAGTTCATCTGCAATTTTAGACTGTCAAAGCACTAGCTCAGTACTGGTATATCAACAAAAAGAATAATCAAATTCTGCTCAAAACTGGTAGGAAACATGGCTACAAAGGCTCATGCTCTGTGTATGTTAACACGAGACACACATTGTATGGACAATGATACTGATGGCTTACACTAAAACTGTCAGTTGGAATCGGATGAAAAAGGTATTTTATAGATCAGACAAAGTGATGGGGAGACATTCTTCATGATCTGTTTCTGCAAGTCTGCTTTCTATTGTCTCACCATTCATCATGGAAGAGAATATTTTTAACAACCTCTTGTGGTGTAATGTTACTCATTTTTACAAGGCAAGAAGAAGACAGCAAGGAAAGGGTAAAGGATTAATGATGGATGGTTAGTGAGGTGAAGTTCAGGTTGCAGGCATGCACAGATGGTCACCAACACACAGACTACAATCGACACATATACAGCACTTACTGGACTAGGAATTGCATCTGGGTCTATTCTGTGCCTGGGTTTCTGCTGGGGTGGCAGCTCATTAAGTTGCTTTTTTTAAAAAAATAACAGAGTGCCACCAAAAAAAAAGGAAAAAGAAAAGAGAATAATAAAACAAAAAGTAACAGTGTTACTTCTCTCTACCCACACCTGTAGCACTGGAATTAGATACATTTGGATATTGGTTCATGCAACAGGAAACATCCGCTTCTGCAGCATACGCTGCTCCCAAACCCAGTTTTGCCAGGATGTAGGGCCAGGGCTCCGAAGGCATTGCTAAGAGAGGCAGTGGCTCACGTGCTCATTTCAGTTAGAAATTCAGGATTTATGCTTTAAGAACATGCTAAAATGAAGGCAGCTGACGCAAGCCATTTGAGATCTTCTTTAGTGGGGAGAGAAGGGAAGCAGGCAAGCAATTAAAGACTTTTCTTCTATGAAAAAAATATGGTCATAAACTTTACATAAACCTGGAGTCTAACCAGATCATCTTTTTTGAATAGCAATAACTTCTGAACAGCACCAGTCCAGATCTAAGATGTAAATTAAGGTAAAACTATTTTTATAGTTTTTAAGTAAACCGATTGCAAGCAATAACCTAGAAAGGTTTCCTGTTGTCAAACTACTATCAGCAATAATACTTTCAGGCTTAATATTATGCATCGTTGTTAACCATTACACATCACTGCTCATCCTTTCTCAGAACCTCCATTCTGAAAGATAATACCAATTGGAGAAGTTGTCTGTCTGACTGTTTGACTGAAGTAGTGTAATGATTTAATGACCAAAAAAATGCCAACAAGCTTTTTGACAGATTACAGGAAAAGAGAAAGGAAAAGCACTACAATCAAGTCCTATTAACCATACTTTAAACTTGGATCATACAGTTCACAGGTGGTCACCTCAAAACCTGTAATTAGTTCACCTTGGACAGTCATCAAGCAAGAATCTAGAAATGGAGAAATAAGCTTAATGAAAGCACTCAAGGATTCTCAAAATGTAACATAGTACAGAAAGAGGCCTGAGGAATTATAGCATTGATTTGCATATGCAGTGCACTTTCTTCGCCAAGAAAAATACTGCTTCAGGCTTACTCATAACAAAAGACTGAAGCTGAATATACAAGAAAAGTAAGCAGGAGAACAGACTGATGTTCTTTGGAATGATAAACCTGTTTTCAGCTTTGGTCTTTGTCAGTTCCATTTTATGTAAAGACACTATGGAAGAGTTCACACTACCAAGAGTGAAGTAAGCTTACAGGGCTAGGAATGGAATCTGGATCCAAGCGTTTTGGTGGAGGTGGTGGCCCAGGCTGACTCCCGTAATTTGGTGTTCCTGGATAGGCTCCTCCATAGTTTGGTTGAGGACCCCTCACTTGCCCAAAGGAACCTTAGAAGAAAGGGACAGCAAAATCAAACAATGGCTAATAGCAGGTGTTTCCTCATTTTTCCTGTCAACAAGAAAGTCACATGCTTTTCAGTTAATTAGGATAACACAGTGCTTCAGCTTAGACCTGTACACCTTTATCAATGAGCCAATAAACTGATGGATACAGTTCTCCTTAAAACCAGACTTAAGGAAACACACTTTTTAGACTAACATAACTATTTTTAGAAAAGTATGATTAAAATACACATTAAGATCATGCACTATGAACATTCAAGTTAAACTGCAGAACCGCCTAATAGAAAGTGAACACACAAGAGCAAAATAGCTAATGGGTGAAACATAATTCCTCAAACCAAAGGTATGCAAGGAGTTCTCTTGGGCAGTTTGGGCTTGTCTGAAATTATGCATTAATAGGTTAATGTGTGATTATCTCTTCTGTTTTGTAACTACCTGAAGTTATTTCATAATACTGTAGACATTTTCAGTCCATTATGGAATAACAGCATAATTTGCCCCATTAGTGTTTTTACAATTCATAGCAATTTGGGCAGATATTTTTAAGCAAATTACCTGGCCAGTTGGGCAAAGCTGCATGGGGAATGGGATTCTCAATCCTGACACTTGCATATGATTACTTTATCCTAGCTGTCTGTAAATGTTATTGATTAAAAATCAGCCAAAACTCTTATAATTCAGAAAGCTTAACCGATATTACTTCTAAGCACACACAAAATGTGAAAGGTTCTACAAGAAGATAATATAGTTTTATGAATTAAAGAAGAAAAAGTAGCAACTCCTCAACATTTAACAACTTTCATATACAGTGTATATGCACACTGGCCACAAACTTTAAAAAGATAATAAAGCTTTTCAGTATTTCCAATCCCTACTTTGAACAGATGAGGTTGCAGACATTAAAGTTCATAATAAAAATTTGACCACAAATTCTTGTAGAATTATGGCATTAATTCTTAAACAACTTTTTGAACAAGTAAGCTAGGATTCCTTTCATTACATTAATCTGATTAAAACCTGTATAACAAATATCTTAGAATGATACATCCTGTTGTTTGTCTTGGATTTGTCCTTCAGATATGAGCAAAGGCAAAACAAGAGGGAAGCTCTGAAGTGCAGCCAGAAGCCTTCAAGTCAGAAACGTGAAATCCAGTTCCCACTTTGCAGCACACAAACACCACACGTAACTTGCAATTCCTATAGCAGGAATACTCACCGTTCTGCTGCATTTGGTATCCTGGCTGAGGAGGATGAGTGGGAGGAGGTGGTCCATGGACGCCACCCATGGGAGGCCCAGGGTGCGGCCCCGACATAGCTGGTGGAGGTGGTGGTGAGGACACGTGATTGGGCTGGAAGGCTGGTGGTCCAGCAACTGTCTGCCCAGGCAGCGGTGGACCGGGCAAGGTAGGTGGCCTTGGGGCACCTGTGGTAGGAGGGTAAGAGGAAGGTCCAGTCCCTGTAGAAGGGGGAGGTGGGGCAAAAGCAAGGACTTGAGCAGGTAGGCGTTGACCAGGAAATGGAGGCTGTGCCAAAGGAAGACCCTGAGACACACTGGTAGGAGGTGGTCCTGGGCTTGCAGTGTAAGGTGTGTAGAGACCAGATCCTGAGACTGGGGGAACTGATGTTGGGGGACCTGATAAGAAAAGAAAATAAAACATCATTTTCTTCTATCCTCAAGACAATTAAGATGCAAGCAAAACCTGTTTGCTTTGGATCAGGAGTGTTAAACTCATTTTCACTGAGGGCCACATCAGCCTCACGGTTGCCTTCAAAGGGCCAAATGTAATTTTAGGACTGTATGAATATAGGAGTAGTTACATTTCTACAGTCCTAAAATTACATTCCGCCCTTTGAAGGTAACCGCGAGGCTGATGTGGCCCCTGGTGAAAATGAGTTGGAAACCACTGTTCCAGATCATCTAAACAGGTCCACCACTTTCTCATCTTCAGATAAATACTAATAGAGACAAACCTTAAGTGAACACCCTCCTAAACTGATCAGAGTTGAAACTCATCCAAGGGACCTGAGACTTGATAGATCCTCCATTGTCCTCTCAAAGTCTGAGCTTTTTATTTTACATAATCAGACCACATTTCAGGATTTAGGGCCAGAAAAAAGGGGCACAAAAAGAACAACCACAAGTCTGTCTACTGATTTCTTGAGTTCAAGAATGGATTCGAGCTTCATGGTTTTAATAGCATGGAACTAGTGTACTATTTCAGAGGATAATTTTAGGCAAACACATTGCCAAAAGGCTAAAGAAATTTGCATTCCCTACTCCTAATTTTCCTATAAAGTCTGCATTAAAGTATGAGAGATGTTGTCAAAAACTACCAAAACATTAAAATGTAGCCAGACGAGCTCACACATATTAAAGACAAGCCTCTAGTCTTCAATTATAAAAAGTCTTGCAATCTACAGCACTGGGTCTGTAGATGTAATACAATAGAAAAAATAGCTAAAATCAGTTGATACTGTTTCAGTAAGTTTCTTCTCAACTTCACAGAATAATTTCAGTCTTTTCTGATTTAATGAACTTTTTCTTTTTTTTTTTTTTTTTGACTGGGCTGCTGCACAACAGTGGCAAGGCATGTAGACTCTTCAACAGCTTACTTCAGGAAAGGTGGTTTCCGTGTTTCACACCAAGATTCACCTGCCTGAGGAGAAATATTGTTATTCTCTGTTGTTACTCTTGTCCTGCAGTACTTCCTGGACTGTTTGCTGCAATAGTCTCAGTTGTGTTTTCCCTAACAATGACCCTATTAGTCAAGGAAACTATCATTTACTACATCCAGAGAATTTTCATCACTGTATGGTAATGAATCACTGACAAGAGCAAATCTTTTCTGAAATTTCTAGTGTAAATGAAAAGAAACAGAATATTTCTGTAGCCAGGAATCCTCACCATAGCCCAGTCCAGCTGGGGGAGGAGCAGAGGCTGTAGTACCAGCAGTAGTGCCAATCGTCATCCCTGCCATGTGATTGCCGAGCTGCTGTACACTGGCTGGGCGGGGACCATATTGCTGGACAGGCGTGGGTGCTGAGCCTGGCAGAAATGGCTTAGAAGCAGGTGGCCTGAGAAGGAAGATGAGAAACTTGGATTCCCCATTATACAAGCAGTTACAAATGTGCATTTTAATTTTTTTCTAGCATGTAAACACTAGCTGGATCTCAATTATTTACATGAAGCACTGTAGTTCAGTTTTGGAAATATAACCACATATCCTGCATGAACCTGAATCCCCTTCATCAAAAAAATCTATTAGTTCTTAAAATACAAATTCTATATTTATAGCATTTTTTTGTTAATTCCATTTGAGTTAATGCCAATCAGAAATATTGCAACAGAGTCTACAGAGTGAGCAACAGTAAGGTCTGCACAGCTATGTAAGAATGCTCTGTTGGTCAAAGGATTTGGAGTCTCCAGCTGATAGTGCTAAACTTCGCCAGAAGGAAACAAAAAACAAACACCTTCCCCCATAACCAGTAATGAGAATGAAGCAGTGAGAACTGCTGCCACTTTCACCACAGAGGTAATGGCACTATCTTTCTGGAGAAGATGCCCAAGAGCTTTAGATGAGGATAATTTAGGGATCCACAATGGACAGAAAAGGACCCAGAACCAATCCTAAGGAATTACTCAGTAATGACAGACAGCAACATGCTCCAGACAGATCAATTCACACTGCCAAGAAATCAAATACTACAGCTGTGTGGATGTAATTGTTTTAAAACAGGACAGATTAAGGGAATCAGAAAATTCCTATGGGAAAGTGACTACTGCATAGAAAGTCTTCAGAGAAGTAATTTTGATCAGTCACTGACATCTGCTCAAATTCTTCCAGAAGTTTTTCATCTCCAGAGATTCTTATTGTCTAACAAATACTCCTATGGCAAAACGTTGTTTAAAAACAATAAGGAAGCAATAAACAAATTCAACATCCACCACAGGAAAAATGAAGTATTCAGTTTGTTTCAGATCCTAAAAGGTCTAGACCTAGCACAGGTTTACCAAGGTAGGTCTTTGTTATGATTTGCTCTTCTTGTATGTACCTCTGCATTGGGGCTGCTGAGGCTGGAACCCCGTTCTGCACATCTTCGTGTCCATACTGACTGTATGCCAAGTGGCCAGAAGGAAGAGATGCTTCAGAGGCTGGAGGAGGAGCTCCAGATGTTGGAGGGGCTCTTACTAAACCTACAGACATAAGGGGAAAATAAAGAAATAAAGTCACACATTGCAGAAACAAGGGCTTGAACCAATCACCATGAAAACTCCAGGAAATAAAAAAAGTGCAGGAACAGCCTAGCAGTGGCCAAATTGATGTATCAATACTCCATGAACAACAAATAATTTATACAACCATATTAGAAGTAGCAAAACTAAAACAAAAATATTTTTAGCCAATGTCACTGGTCAACATCTCTACACAGACCACGTAGAAAATATGTACTGTGGAGGGTTTTCAAAAGACAATTTCATCTTTTGATGAAGAAAAGAATGGTATCTTGTCAGTAAGGTATCCAGACCAAGAAAAGTATTCACATGAAACCTTATGTTTGTTACAGGTCAGTTTTCCTGACTTGAAAGGTAAGTAGGTTATCTGAGTTTAAAATGCTGATAATTAGAACAACCATATGACCGTGATTGCGAACCACAAGGGAACACACTTCATGTATGGGTTATCATTAAATATACATGACTAAACAGAGTAAACTGCCTCATGAGACCAGGGCAGCACATAAACACTGCTGCGTCTCTGACAGTGACCAGCGTGACAAGTTTAAAAGGGACACTGAAACCTTATTGTGATGAACCCTTATGAAACAGGAAATAAGATAAGCTTTTTTTCAATTCTACAGTATAATTTATATATCAAAGCATGATGTTTCAACTAATATATTTTTATCTTATCTTCTACATGTAATTCATAGTAAGCTTGCCAATGTAAATTCAAAGAAGGGATTAACTAGACCTTGTATGAATAACCAGTGATTTCTTGGGGCTTTTTTCTTTATTACTAAACCTCCTACTGTTCTTCATTTTGAGACTTAGGACTTAATTATTTCCAGAGACATTTATCATTTTTATATACCTTCAGCTCATTAAATCTTGTGTTTTCTAAAGTGCTGTTACAGCACCTTCATCTTACTGTTTCTCCTGCCAAGCATTTCCTGATGTCTAACTATTTGTATGTAGTGTGGTATTTCTATTTCTGAATGTCTTTTGTGATACCTTTTTGGTTAATCTCATATACTTTCATCTATTTGAAATCTCTTTCCTTTGATAGTATATGTAAATTGTTTGGTGTTATCTTTGTCTTTGAAAGCATATTTAATCCAATACCTGGAGAGATCCTATACTTCTTTTTGTTTATGTTAACTTCCTCCCCCCCCTTAATTTCAAAAGGCATGCAATTTGATAAATACATGCTTACTTCAGAAAAAGCTTCTGAAGTCTTCTTTTTCTTGTTCTTGTAACAAATATACTTCTGCAACCATTATCACAGACTGCTCAAATAGCCACTGAAAAAAATTCACTTGAACAGGTATGAATACCTAGCGGTTTATTATTTTAAGGTCATTACTCTTGAGAAATCCTGAAGTTCCCCTTCAGCATCTTTGAGATATTTTTCTTACTCAGAAACCTCAAAATGGAGGTAGATTAGAGCAAAACAGGAAATGCCTGTGATTTTACTTAAAGCCTTGAGACTATATGGTCTTGGCCTAGTTTTGACTCCCCACTATTCTTAACAAATTGACACTGCTAGAAATGGCTCTTCCAAAATACTTCCCAAAGTTGGAAAGAAGGAAAGGTACAATATGATTTCTTGCAGTGTTTCTAATTCTTACATTTTGCTTGCTAGCTTTGCAAAAGTGTTGCTTTCTTCAAGCCATAGCTTTTGGAATCATAATTATTCCTGACATTTATTTGGCTTAGTCCAGGAAGCTAAAAGCTTATTTTTTTCCCTTAAATGAAAACACAACTTACAAATATTCCATGACTTCCAATAACAACCTCCTGGTGCTTGGGTAGATTTTTCATTTCTTCATGGCAATGCTATCATTTCAAACCTCATGTTTTAGTTCTCTCTCAAGTGGGAGACTGCATTCTTTTAAACTAAGGTTTCTCCCCAACAAAACCTGATTCAGCCAATTCAGGTTTTGAAATCAGACTTCAGAAAACATTAGTCACAAGTCAGGTTTTATCTATGAATCTGCAGGCATAAGGGATTTCCACTAGGATTATTTCTTCATAGCCTATTTATGTTTCTGGAGTGCTACCTACGAATAGATTGGGAAGTGTCCCACCCACCTCCGCCTGAATAATCAGGTACCCACACCTTTGAGATAAATATCCATATTAAATGGGAACTTGGCACAGAAGAAGCAGCACAGCACAAATACTCCCACAGAAAGGACACCATTTACCTATGAAATTGGGTGCAAGAGAAGTATCAGAGTTGAGAGATACAGGAGAGCCCTTTGAAGGGAACCCCAAGGAAGGAAAGTAACCTGGAAAGACAGAATACACCAGTAAATCAAGCCTGAGAAAAAGCACCAAGAGACAGTGTTTCCAAGGCTGAGAACAGTACCTAGTGCAGAAAATTTCATATACATAAAATCCATGTCACATTTAGCACATTATTCCTTAAGCTATACTCCCTCTCACTGTTCTATCTTGCACAATGTATATTACCAACATAGTTAATATATTAACGTTAATACAAGTGGTAATAGTATCGTAAACTGAGTCTATGTAAAACAATCCAGCAGCGGTATAATTCTTACTGGTATTCAGATAATAGTGTTTGCACTTTCAACTGCGTGATCTCATCAGCAGGAAACTGATAGACTGCTGCAAAATTGTCCTGGTTCTTTCAACATGCTCATAACAAGCAGCAGCTATTTTCAGCTGGCAGCACAGTACTCCGCTCCTGGTCCCCAGCAAGAGGAGCATCACTGGCACAGAATTCCTATGTTTCCACTAGTTAGAGCTAGGGCTTGCCCTGTAAACCAGATGCAAAAGGCTCCTTGACTGAGGATGGCACCTGCTCCCAACACTTCTCCACTCAATCCTCCAAGAAATTTTATTGTTAAAAATAAATCCCTAAGACAACTACTTTGAGATCACAGAATAACATTGACAGTTTTCCTTTTACCCCTCAGTGTTCTCTAAATTTCTGTTACTTAGGGCCTCTGAAATTAATTCTCTCTACATTATGCAGCTACAACGGATCTTGCTACAAAGACAAGCAATAAACAGAATGCGTTGGAGATGGGGGTAGAAAGGATAACTGTCACTGTCTTCACTATCACCTATCTGCTCTCTTTGATAATGCTTTGCTTGTTTGCCTATTTTCACCTGAATGCCATCTTCAGGAGCTACTGACAGGTCAACTTCTGGCTGTTGTGCTAGTGCTCTGAATTTTACATTCCTTCCTTCTGGATTTACAGTAACAGGTCCAAAATGCACAACTTGACAAATGAGATCTCCTTAATACAGTCTGCTAAGCCTAGGAAGAATGGTCTCATAAGAAAAGACAGAAGAGAAATCTTCACAAATGGGTGGCCTTTCCCTGATATATCAATACAGTATATGAGATCCTACTTAAGAATAGTGCAATACACTTTTGTTGCCCAAATGAGACCACCTTGCGGCCCTTAGTGTCAAACCACTTTACAATCATTACTAGCACAAACAAAATCCGCATTTTTAATCTGCACAAGTTTATATGCAGGCTATCAAGCTTCCTAGTTATGTCCTTACCGAGCTGTTATGAATGACATTTCTTTTGTTCTGAAGTTAAAAAAGGCAAATCAGAAATAATTCAGAAGGAAAAATTTAATTCCCTTAACAGGAAACGCTTTTCAGACTTGTAAATAATTCTTGAAGTATCTGATGCTCATCAGTTTCTTTTCACAAAGATCCTAAACATTCTTCACACTGTTCTCAGACAAAACCTGTTTTCTATAAATAGCTACACTGATTAAACTTGTTGAACAAATCTGTAGTAGTCTTTGTCCTTCTCAAATCTCCTCTCCCTCACTGAAGCAAGTCCAATTTCTCCCTATTCCTTGCATGGGACAGGAAACTCTTGTTGGTCAATGGCTACACTGAGCAGCCCAAGAGAGCGCTCCATGGCAGAGCTCTGCCCCTCTTCCCAGAGAGCAGCGTTCCTTTCCTCTGCCCACTGCTGGTTTTCATTACTTTTATAGCAATTTAAACCCTCTGTGAAATTAGTTCAAAACTCACAGATTAAAAGTGCTGTTGAAAGAGATTTATTGAGAGGAGGAGAAGAGAAGATTAAGGAAAGAAAAGGAAGATGGAGCAACTGAATAACCCATTCTTTACCACACCACACTAACTCTTCTTCTATTCCACTACCCTGGTTAACTCCAGACAAAAAAGCCAACGGGGTAATCATTCAGCTCCCAGATTTCAGTCTCCCACTTCTGTTAGTTTCAAGATAACTACAAATACTTTGCTTCTTCTATCCTTCTTGTTGAGATCAGTTTAAAATTCAAGAAGTTGCAAAAAATTCAAGATGTATTTGGATGGGAGAATAATACAGAGACTATTAGCATGATTAGCATATTCCTCACTCCTTGGAATATCAATCTGAAATCTAAACAAACATTTCAGAGTGAAAGTTTGTGTTGTGCTTATCTCAGCAGAACTGAATTCATCCACGTGATTTTGAAAGGCAGAAATACTTCTACTGACAGCAACAGTGTTTTCTCCTCTACATTTCAGATGCCAAAGTCACTATTAATCTCCTAAAGCAATTCAGGTACTTGGAAACACAGACTCCTATGGTTCTTTAATAATTTTAAGTTAGCCTTTGTTTTGAAAACAGAAAAAAGCAGCTTCTTTTTTTTTTTTTAACAAACAAAACCAACAAGTGATATGATCCTGCAGAACCAGGGAAATTCTGGAATACATTAGCTTGCCCACATGTCCACAAGCTCTCTATTGATTTTAAAGGCATTAGAGAAAACAGCTCCAAATACAATTTCTGCCTAGAATTGTAGGTCCTAATCTTTCAGGAAGGAGAACAGAACTTTCTACATAATAATGTTAGGCAGTCTCAGTTATAAATCTCCTACAGTCCCTAACTGCTGCCCCTCAACATAACCTCATCAGGAAGACTGTCCTGGTCATGTGCTTCAGTACCGTGGGGGCAGGAACACAGAAAAAAAGCAGGCTGTGCTTCTCAACACGTTAATTTTATGAGCTATTACAAGAAGAGTAAGCCCTACTAAAATGGACAAGTGATAGAACAATAACCTCAGAAAGTACAGGAAGACCATGATTTTTAACATCATGTAAGCTACATACAGAAGAAAAGATAATTTCTACTAAAAAATAAAGACTAACAATAGGAAGTATACAGAAAAAAAATCCATGCGCGCAACAATTCACAGGTTATCAATCATTAGGTTTTGACTGAGAAGTACCTTGTGGAGGGACTGGCTGTTGATATCCTGGCATCGGCCCGTTATAAGCTCCATACTGCGACTGAGGAACCCCTGGCAATGGCTGTCCTCCGTAGGCAGGCTGCTGGTAACCCTGATATCCAGGCTGAGGTTGCCCATAGGGAGGCCCTGTGTGAGCTTGCTGGTTTACACTCATTTTATTCACATCCCCAAACTAATCTCACCTGCAAAAAGAGGGGGGAAAATGGCTTTTAGCAGACATAAAACCAGACTGGCCAACTTCTCTACTGTTTTCACAGAAACAAGAGCTCCTGAGATACTAGGGAAAGTAAAATATTAATGGTTATTTACTCTTGCACAGCAATTTTTTCAAGTAAGATAAATGCTTTACAAGAGCTAGTTAGAAAACAGTATTTTCAGAAACTATGTTTTCTAATCAACTTATTCGCTGCTTCACCTTGGTTAGTCTTGTGATCATCTTCTTAGGAAAAATATACCATAATTTGCCACTCCATAGCAGATTATTATCAAGCTTCCTGAGACACCTTACAAACTATTTCTACCTCAGAGAACATCAGACCAACAGAAAGAGATTTCATTACAAGATGAGAGACTCCTTAACACAACAACACTTCAATAACACTAAACAAGTTCAGTTTTCATCTCTGTGCTGGTCTATATGATCATGTTTCCTCACTACAAGCAACACACACTCCAGCATCCATAAAGCTGCTTCTTGAAGTGTTTGATAGAATGCAGAACAGGACCAATATAGAGTTTTTGGGCGTGTTTGTTTTTTAACAACAGATGATTTAAAGTTGTTGTTATGTACATAAATTTCAGAAAACTAAGACATTCCAAAAGCAGCATGTTCATCTAAGAAAGATGTCCAAAACGGAAAAGCATCCCAGGCAAAGACATCACTAAAGGAGTTATACAAAAGGGAAAGACCTGAACAGGAGCATCAGAGGCAGGAGAGATGTTTCTTAGCAAAGTTGTGCAAGAAATCTTGCTTAACGTACAGATTCCCAATTCCTCTAACTAACTGTATAAAGCGGTTGACTCGCTATCAAAACAGAAATGGCACTAGGAGAGCCCAAACCAAGCAGGCGGTTATTACAGCACCATGGTACCAGGCAGGCAGATAACCCACAGAGTCCTTTAGCTGTGGACAGGCAAGGAGAAGCCTTCATGGGCAGGAGATTCCCTCATGGTCTATTTCTCAAGGATATTTTGAATCCCCTGTCTTGCTTTGGACACTCTGTACGTCACTGTTACCTTCTTCAGCTAAGACTATCTACACCAGCACTGTAAAGAAATGTGTGTTTAGAGCAATTTTCTATTAAAAGACTGCAGTTTATATAAAAATGCAAAGTTAAGGTAAGGCAAATAACTCATTTTGCCCTCATATTATTCTCCAAACCCTATGATGAACTTGTGCATTAAAAGTACATAGTAAATCTTAGCACAGAGGAGACATACAGCTGCAACAGCCATCAGCCAGTAGAGGCAAATCCCCATAAAGAATCTACAGCTTAACTCAAGCGGATAACAAACACCAGCTGTTTTGCCTATACATTGATTTGAGTGTGCCAAGCAATGCTAAGGTTCTTCACATTACCAAAAATATGATGTCTAAGAATTATTTCAACAAGTTATACAACAGTTGTACAGCTCTGTAAGAACCATCCACACAGAAAGAAATTATTTCACATCCAAATATATCTATATCTATCTATATCTATATCTATATCTATATCTATATCTATATCTATATCTATATCTATATCTATCTCATAAAGGGAAAATACATATATCGCGACACAGCAGTCTATTACTTACAGAAGAAAGCTAGCATAATAAATACATACATACTACATTTAACCTACTGCAGGTAGCAAACATGACAAATGTCAATACTAACAATGCTAATGGTTACTGTGAAATTAGATCTTAAACTTTATATGAAAGAAATAAATGAAGTTTTATATTTTTATTCTTCAAGCTGTATAAAGGTAATAATGGGGCTTTTGTTCAGAAAAAAAAAGTTCTCTTAAAATATTTAAAGGTAATTTGGTCTTGAAAGTAACATCTAATGTCACTTGCAACAGCTTACAACCTGACAGAACTTTTTATTAGCCTGCAGTATTTTTAAACATGATTACACATGATAAACAGGACAGCAAGAGAGTCCTTGATAAAGATCCTGGTTTCCAACACCACCTTTGACTTAGTTCTGCAGAACAGTCTAACCTGACCAGCCATGGGGCCAGGAAATTTGGACTTTGGGACCTGCTCCCTTCCCAAGTTCCCCTGCAGGTTAACCTCTTCCTCCCCAGGCAGGCAACCAGCATCACCACACTGCAATTACAGACCTAACCCAATCACCTCCCATCAGTGCAAATAGTAAATTAGGAGAGTTCCTCCTGCAAAGGGGGAGTAAAGGGAAGGGGCACTACAGTGAGAAGACTCCTCTACCCACACATCATGGAACACCCAGGCAGGTCTTCTGCCAAGGAAAGAGAGCTGCTTCCTCTTCCTCCTGGCCCTGACTATTGCTTATTGGATTGTCCATGAGGAACTTGGCTTCTACTCACTGCTCTTACTAACAGGTCCTTCCTCCAGGAAAAGCTGCAGGCAAAGGAGCAGCATCCTACAGGATATCATGATACCTCCTGGGCTACAATCATTAAGACATTCTTCACAAGTTACACCTACAGAAATCCTTGAATAGATCTTTGAACAAGAAATTACTACAGAGCCCGAGAAGATCAATCTTTCATGCTTTGTTTTCCCCTCCTTTTTTTTTTTTTTTTTTTTAAAGCATGATGAGGCAAAACCACAAGCATGACCCTTGCGAGTGTATACTCAATACATGACCTTACCCAATGATCTTTTCAGTCTTCCCTATCTCATGTGAATACCAGTATTTCCCACTTAAACAGGTAATATTGGTTAGCTTGTTGCTCTCTCTGCAATAATACTGAAACCATGAGATAAGCTCACTTAATGCAAGTCTTACAGAGGAAAAGATTTTTGATATAATTTCCTACACTTTCTATGGAAAAAGTAGCTACACGAAGGAGACGGTTCTAACTCAGTGTCCCAGCTGACAGAAAGGTAGATACACTGGTGTTGAAGTCAAGGACAAGGTTGCTTCATTACTTTGGTTGCCTGACTTGCTCCAAATGTAGGGCTAGTGGCATGCTTACTCAACAGCGATGTGGAATACCACAAGGGGCAGGGCCAAGAGCCTCCACCTCTGAGAAGGGGGAAGACAGTTGTCCTGGAATGAGCCCATTGTTCTTCTCCCCCAGGACAAGTCATTTGTATCAAACAGTGTTCATTTTGTCTCCACTCAAAAAACACCTATGTAAATTAGAACCTGGCCACTTGAAGAGATATAGAGGAAAGGAAGGGAGAATTTTATGTGCTCTGTCTTGTGACATGTAGAAAAAATAAGAAAAAAATAAATCACAGAAATAATTAAATATATACACCTGATAGGGAGAAATGGAGAAAATAGGCTGTTTCACTAGATAAAAATGTTGAGAATATTCCTTTGCATGTAGCAACACATGACCAAAATGAGGCCAAATATAATATCAAAACATGCTGTTGAACATTGTATTACTACTCAGCAGTTACAATACACAAAGATCAAATAGCAGGACTCATGCTATTGGGAAAATAGTATGACAGCAAGCAATCATTAATATAAATAACAATTATCTTGCGAAGTATGAAGCAGTCACTCTATGCCATTTTCTATTCCTCTGTATAAAGGCAGTTGACCATGGAAGTTCTGGTCAAAATAATTAGACAGTTAAAATTTATACTGGAACACTGTTATACAAGACAGACAAACAGTGCTCATCAGCAACAAATGGTTGTGGGAAAATCACACAGTAATCTGGGAGGGGAAAAATCGTTTAACTTTTACGATAGTTTCCGTATTCCTTAGTATCCAAAGCAGACTACAGCCCAGTTTTAATGGGCTGTTTTCTTTAAAAAAAAACACTTAGTGATTCATGTGAGCTTGTTTCAATCAGCAAATCTCCCAAATCACTGAAAACTGCATATTCATCATTTTTATGGTCTGCATTCACTGTTGAATTCCCTTTTGAAACTGAAAAGCTTGATCTCATCAGTTCTTGATTGGTTTCTAAAGGAAACGCATCCGGCAAAATTACTTTCCTTCAGAAAGATGCTATAGCATCTTTTTTACTGGTCCTAGAGAAATAAAAGGCTTGTTTGTTTCATCTTCTGGGTAGACTGATCCTTAAAAAAATGACAACATTGTCTCCTATATTGTGCTGAAACTGACAGAAATACCTCTACTTGATTTCTGAACAGAGAAATCAAAATCATTTCTAAAAGGTGGGAGAGAAGGGGACAATCAGCATGCTCAGAGACCAATTCAGAATATCATCTACAGTGCTTTTAATGCTTCTGCTCTGCAACTTTCTGGAGAAGTAGCAAAATTATGCCATTCTTAGGAAGACCTAGACTCTGGAGCTAAGAACACTCTTCTGAAAGGCAGATGTCCTTGCTTTTGTTTCTCCAACTGCTTGACTAGGTCCTCCACAAGCACTCATGGAACACTTGGGTTTCTTCAGGTACAAGAAATTCGTGTTTTGTTTTTCTACAGAAAATCCTGGAAAAGCAGCTTATATCCTCGAAGTCAGAGACAGATTTGGAACCGCTCAGGCCATCATAACAGAATGGCTCCCATACATTTGTCCAAATCAATCCAAATGGCACTACTGGAACTGACTCTTTAATTCAGCTGTATTTTTGTGGCTCTCTCTTTCCACCTGTGCAGATTCTCAACTTGTCAAACCATAGTTAATACTTTCTTCATCTATGCATTTTGAGCCACCACCAGAAAGATCTGTTTTAACTGTTCATGAGAGGTAAAAGACACACAGTTTTTAAAATGAAACTTTATAACTAAATACCAGTGAAAGTGCAGAAGCCACAATATTTTCACTGAAGACACTATCAGAAGAAGAAAGGATAGATTAACTGCTAGAACTTCTTGATAAAACAGGTACTGGGGCAGTGTTTTGCAGCCCACTCTTTTCTGGACTGTTCTGAAGCCATCTTTCTGGTTTCAGGACCTAAAAAATACAGTTCACATCTAAGGTGTGATCACTTCTATGTTCTTCTAAACAAGTGCCACATTAAACCCTGTTTTGTTAGGCTGATTCATCATCTTGGGCAAGGTCCAACACAACACACAAGTTACAAGAGAGTGAAAGTAGTTAAAAACTGAGTGCAAAAAGCTTAGTCTTGACCTAACCTTAAACCTACCACTAATTCCAACCCAAATAACCCCCACCAGGTTTTTACATAAGTCAACAACGAGTATAAAATGTAACTGAAGTCTCCTGGCGGGACTGATTTACATGTCTACCTTTGTAACAATGCTCTAAGAAAAAATTTCAAAACCACTCAGTTATGGGCATCACTTCTGTACAGCAAACCTGTGGAGGCAAAAGTCACTGAAAATATAACACCAACAAAATGACAGTGACAGATTTGTCTCTTCCTTAGCTACCTCCACATACATGTTACGACGTGTGAAGTCATCTGACTCATTTCTGTGAACTTTGCACAAGTATAATCGATTAGGAAAAGTTACAAGAGTAGTTTAAAGTTTAGAGAAGAGGCCAGAAGGAAGAATGGATTAATAGGAATATACAGAATAAGACTAAAAAGCATGTTACAACACTAAATAAGATTTCTCCGCATACATTGTAACACTGACCATCTTTCATCCAGCATTTCTGTACTCTGACTTCCTCTACACAAATATGCGTTACGCAATTTCCATCGCTCGCAATAAACAAAAAAGCTCAGAATTAGCTTTTTGTAAGGCATACTGCCCAGTTTATACTGTCTGTTAGTGCCTTCTATGCTAACAATGAACATAAGAACAAGTTCTATCTTCACAATTCACTGTTAATAAAGCTTTTCGAAACTAAAGAACAAGAAACATCCACCTTCTGTCCTCTGTGGAAACCTTGTTGTTGATCACTTTTAGCCACTCTTTGTACCTTGCCCTTCCTTAGCCAACCATCAATTCTTTCTTGGATTTTTGACCCTCCTGATAATAAGCGTTACAGGAATAAAATATAGTCCCTACAGTAGAAGGAAAAAACAGTCAAAGAGGTATAAGCACCAAACAATTCATTAAATAAATAAACCTTTAGGCATCTGTTCACTGCTATAACTCAGCCTTCAGCCATGAAATTAGAGCCTAGAGTGAATGTCGCCGCATATTAAGAAAAAATATTCCTTATATAGATGTCCACTTCACAGTCTGTCTAAAGCAATAAAGAATCCTGAGCAGTACAGCTTCAAGCAGAAAAGGGTAGTTCCAGAAGCAAGAATGTTTTCCACATAAAAACAGATAGAAATGCTTATGCTTCCACAGTGTATATATATGATTGAAGGTAAGACTCCTCTACAGGCAGAGGCTCTGGAGTATTAGGCCACATGTATTTCTATCCACCCCATAACCAGAACACCTACTCTGCAAGAACGGTGATTGAGGAGTAGAGGGGGATAAGTAAAGGTTGAAGTCAAAGTTCTCTAACTTGGGATAACTTTATATTAATAAACAGTAAAGGCTTTAGGACAAAATCAGCAACGAATCACCTCCCATTCTAGTGGTGTGATTTTACACTGCTTGTAAACAACAACAACAAAAAGGCAGTCCATGTTAAATGACAGATGGCAATTTTTCTCCTTTTAACATCCCCTCCTCCAGCCTTCAGTAAAGTTGACTAAGGAACCCTGTAATAGGAAAGGATCTAGAAATATTTTTATGGAACTATGGCAACAACTATCAACACTGAGCATTAAACTGAAAAATCTGTATTTTAGCATGACTGTACAAATGTTAACTTGGGTGAATAACCTCTGATGTGGGTGTAAGCAATTCACCAGTATTTCAGAAACCACTTCCACAGAACTTCAACTACAGTGTGACAGTGACCAAAGAGGCCCAGTTTGGATGGTTTCGCAAAGTCTCTCTGATGACAATTTCAGAGCTAAAACACCACACGCACATACTGAAAAATACTCAGGTACGTTCCAAGAACAAATATAAGTGAAACTAAACTTCTTTTTACTCCAAAGAGGATTGCTCAGAACGATTGAAAGCAAAATCCAACAATGTAAAACAAACATGTTGAAAGCACCATCTACATGGAAAGCAAGAGTCCACTACTCGTAACTACTTTGTCAAGACTACATTTGTATTTTGGTCATGCCACCTTCATTCCCTTCCTTCTTCAAAGCCACAGGCAGACAATCGCTACATTTTACTATCAAACCAAACTCAGTCACCGGGTCTCCGCACAGGGCGACCGTCCTTTACAAGCCTCCAATGAATGGAAGCTTGAACAGCACAACACGAACGCCAGGGGAAGGATCCGCGGATTACAAGAGATGAGGGACGCTGCTGAGGGCTATGTGCCTCACAGCGCATCCGGGCCCATATAAACCGCTCGGCTTTCCGGGAAGGAGCGACGGCCCGGTTCATAGCGCCCAGGACTCGCCGCACCACGCCGGGACACCGACGGCTCCCTCGGGGCCGCCCATGCCCAGCAGAATCAGATCCCGCCGCCAGCCGGCCCGGCCCTGCAGGCCGGCACCCGCGGGGCCTGGCCCGGCCGCCGGCAGCGAGCGGCGCTCCCGCCCGGACACGTTACCGGGTGAGACCCGGGCCCCAGCAGAGGCCGGGCGCGGCGCGTAGGCACGGTGGGATCGACGTGTCACCCGGCCGGGCGCGGCCAGGCCCCAGCTCCGTGGCGGGGAAGGCGGCAGCGCCTCAGCCTCGGATCCCGGCCAAGCCGCTGGGCGCGGTACCGGCCGCACCGGGCACCTGCACAGCCGTCGCCGGCAGGCCCGACATCCCCCCGTGATCCACTCCGCGGCCCCACTCACCGCCGCTGCCCGCCGCTCCTGCCGGGCCCGCTTCCGGTTCCCGGCCCCGCCGCTCCCCGGAAGCCGCTCCCCCGCCCGCCGGCTGCCACGTCCGCACTCCCCGCCAACCCCCGGCCGCCGCCGCGCCCCGCCCGGCAGGGCCCGGATGCGGCGCAGGCGCCGTGAGGCGGGAAGGGAGCGCGCCGCGAGCGCTGACGTCACTGCGGGGGCGCACGCTGGACTCTGCCCTGCCGGGACACGCGAGCTTGCGCTGGAGGGCTCGCGCTCCGCCGCGTGGCTGGGCGGTTGGCTGGGGGCGGCCTGGCCCGACCCGACCCGACCCGACGTGCCTGGACCCGACGCGCCTGGACCCGACGCGCCGGCGGAGCTGGGCCCGGTCCTGGTCCCGGGCCGGCCTGCGGTCAGCGCCGCTCCGGCAGTGCCCGGCGGCTGGGGCGCAGCCCGGAGCCGCGCTTGCCCGACAGGCGCCGTGCACTTGTGCTGGGTCCAGGCGAGCCCCGAGCCGGGTGGCAGAGCTCTCACGGGGCCGCTGTGGCTGCGGGCGGGGGGCAGAGCCGCGGGGGCCATCTTCTCACGGTGCTTGCGCCGTCCCAGAGCCAGCGTCTCACCGCCAGAGCGGCTCAGCGGTGGGCTGAGGGCCTGGCTGTGCTGCGGTACCTGGGCCTGCACTGGCCATGGTGCGCTTGGCTGTGACAGAGAATCCTAGAATGTCCCAAGGAGTTGGAAGGGACCCACAGGGATCATGGACTCCAACTCCTGTCCCTGCATGTGACAACCCCACAGTTCACACCATGTGCCATGTCTTGGCAGTGGCCTGTGAAACCGCAGCACAGGAGGACCCAGGGACCAGTTTTACACAGAAATGCAATGGTGGTGCAAGAGTTGAACGCTACCTAGTGTTGGTGTACACCCATCAGCACCGTGCAATGGCGCTGGATGAGCGGTGTTACAATATTTGCAATAGAGTAGTCAGCCAAGCAATGGTGTCATAGCAAAACTGCATCCTTTGTTATGGTACAAGGGTATCACAGAGGCTGGTTGAGCTACTTGTTAGTCACTGAGACCTGAGCACACACAGAATAAGGAAGAGAGAAGTTTGTCCTCAGGATCTTAACACGAAATTATGTTTCAAGCTCTGCAACAGAAGAGATAACATAGACTTTATTTCCCCTATAATTCCAAGAGGTCAAGGTGGCTTGGGGTAGCCAGGAGGTCTTGTCTGCCATCATCCTAAAGAGAAGACAATGAAGGACCCAGGTGCAAAGCCATTCTCTTGGCCATTGGGGAGTCTAAGTATGTGGTGCCCCACAGAGAACTGTTTGAATCCCATCTGTGTAGCTAATCCTGGCTGTTCCACTGTCTAATATTGGAAGTGGCTGTAGGGAGCTGCAAGCTGCAGAGGGAGCACATTACATCTGTAGTCTGCCTCTGGTTTTCATGGCAGACAGAGTGCTATGGTGTAGTAACACTAGCTGCATGGAGAAACACAGGTGGAGACCATACCACTTGGAAGCTGGTTTTATTCAGTTTCTCAGGGTCAGGTGCTATCACCTAATCTTGTACAAGTGTGTGCCTGTGTCATGTCCTTGCCTGAAACTCATACTAATGAATCCTGGGTGCTGGCTGATTCTAAAATTTGCATTTGGAATGGGAAGTGGAAATCAATTTTTTACTGAAATGCTTCCAGAGTGTCAGACAAAGCTCTGGAGAGACAGGAGGTGTGCTATTTTCAGCCATGCTCCTGTGAGAGATCCATGGTGTATGTGGGGGGGCACAGAGGGTGAGATTGACATGACACGTGTGTAGGACAACTCTGGCCTCTTACCAAGAGCAGAATCAAATGTCTAATCATAGGCAGAGCAGCAGCTGAGAGTCCAGAAGAGCAGGGAAGGCTGGGCTTGACAGTCTCAACTCTCCTCTTGTGTTTGTGTGAACCTGAAGGAGAAAGTGAGCAGAGGGCCTTTTGGGGGGACTGGAGAATTGTGTGAATTGTGAAGATGGGAGTAGAAGATAGTGCCTGTTAAGAACTGGAGTCTGTTTTGAAGTTGGGAAGACGAAATATCCAAAGCGCAGAAATCATGGGAGCTGAAGAAGAAATGCTCATCACCCTGTCTGGAGGTGCCCCCTGGGGCTTCCGGCTGCAAGGGGGATCAGAGCAGAAAAGACCCCTACAGGTGTCAAAGGTAGGACCTCGAGATGTGAACTGTGAGGGCAGAGTTGTTCTGCTGAACTCAGATATCCCTACTGAGTTGGGCATCTTTCACTGCCATTAGGGAATTCAGGACCTCCTTGCTGTGGCAGCAGATTTTAAAAGGAAAACTTGGGTGGAATGGTCAAGCAGGGTGTGGGGTAGGATGCGGGTACTGAAATAGATGCTATTGAGGTGGAGACATATGTCAGGTGAAGACCTGCTTCGGTGCAGGGCTGTACAGCTCAGACACTTAATAATCTCCACAACTCAGTTGTCAGCAGAGATAACCACAGTGACAGTGCAGGAAAACGGGCTCAAGTATGGAAGCTTCAGTACTTGTCTAAGACATCCAGCTAGAGAAAAAATAATTCAAATGAAAGCAACAAAAGCTGTATTTTTAATTCAGTTCAACTGTCAATAACATTTAATCGTTATATTCCATCTTTCAAAGTAGATGCACATTTCTTAGGATCTCTCGGTGGAACTTTCTTACTACTGTCTGAAGTGAATATTTTTTATGTTCTAAGCAGCAAATACTGGTTCCATTTCAAGAATTAAAGAAAAGTAGTTGTTTGGATGGGAGATGAAATAATAAAAAAAGAAGAAACATGAACCTTGAGTTGCACTGCTTTTGAAAACAGCTGTTACTGTTCTCTTTTCATAAAGACTAGTAAGAGCACAAAAATTAGGAAAAAAGTTCCCTGTTTATTAAGCTCGTAACAGTTGCATTAGCTTTGATACAATGATATCTCAGGATGTCTCACTGGAAGGCACCCAGCAGCAGGAATGAAAAAATGCTATGCCCAGCTCCTTCTGTTTCCTTAAGTAGACTGTGCCTCTGACAGAGAATTTTAAAATGAAATGTTCTGTATCATTTGCCTTACCCTAGGTCAAGGAGTGTTTATCTGTAACCTCTGCCAAATGGTTTGGAATCCCATAGCTGGGCCCTGAAGTGAATGTTTCTTACATAGAGAAAGATGATTTTTCTCCAGGAAAACAAATTCTGTGTGTCCTCATAGAGCTTCAGGTGCTGAAGAGAAAGAATCAATGTAATTGAAACAAGTGTCTGGCATCAGTGGTTGTTAGGAAAATGGGATTTTTCAGTGGCCATGTAAACTCTGTAGTGTCTAGGATTATTTTGACTCTTGTTTGTCCCCCCAATAGAAAAGAAACTGGGACTGAAGAAGGGAGCAATAGTGAGTGTCCTATAAAGACTGCTCAAGATTGAACAGTGGCAAGAACTAGCCATTACCCAGGCTAAGTTGCACCTTAAGGAGAATGAAATATTGCTCAAGGATTAGTAGCACTTCCAGAAAGGTATTAACTAGAAGTAGCTCTCACCCAGAACTGAGTGCCATATCTTAAGTCTAGCAGTCCAAATATATATATTTTACAATACTTGAATATTGCATAAAAATAATTATGGAAAATATAATTGGTACAAATCCATTTGAGGCTCGAAGTATAAATCATTCTTCAAGCAGGACTTTTATTTTATAATTATGATTTTTGGCTATTATTGTCCAGAATTCAATGGCATCCAGGTGACCATACGTACTCACTGTTTTAAAGGCAACACCCTTGAAACAGTCTGCAAAGAAAGGATTTATGGATCCATACCAGGAAGCCAGTAAGATCATATCTGAATATAAACTGCTTAGAAGAGAATAAACCTCCAGGAGTCATAGAGTAACCTAACTGTCCTCCTCTTACCATGCAGAGAGTAGAAGTTTGAATCTCAGTTTTCAGCTCCTTGAGTTGAAAGATCAACTTCCTTCTTTTGCAGTTAGGATTCCGCTATTGACACCAGCAGGATGAAGTCTGGGCCAAAATGCTGCCTGCAAAGCATCTTCCAAAATTCTAACATCATTAGAACTTTCCATTTGGATATTTTAGGAGCCAAAAATGGGAATGGTCCCATCACTAAAGAAGCCTGACCAGGGACTGTGGCCTTATGATAGAGCATTCAGAAACAGGGCAGTATGGTACGTTTCCCTATTGTTTTGTTAGAGCTGAGAATCATCTGGATGAGCAGTTTGCTCTGTTTGGCTTCCATCCAGGGTATCAGTGCCACAGGGCAGCACTGGGCAGTGTGGTTAGAGGGAGGTGTCACTGAGACTGAGCCTGCCTAGCAAAGGTAAGGTCAAATAACAACACCATGTTCATTAGTATGGTGAAGAATGTGTTGTGTGTGTATGGAAAGACAGATTAGATAAATGAGAGGGTCTATTAGTAAGCTGATTGCTGTCAAAGGCAGAACTTTTGGGGAGAAAGAGATGTGTTCATATGAGGCCATGAAAACTTTGGCTTAGCAGAAAAGAAATACGAGTGCTTTGGTTCTTACAGCAAAACCTATTTGGACAGAATGGGGAAGGACAGAACAGGAACATGGATGAATCTGGAGAAAATATGACAGGAGATACAGGCATGAATATCCAATAGGTGCCAGGAGATACTTGAGTGGATACAGTTGGTGTTTCAGGGGATTCCAGTGCTGTTATTTTAGGCAATTTCAACTTCTAGACTAGAAAAGTAATAGTAGGAACACTAAGGAAAAATGCTTACCCTTGGATGCAGAGTCAAATTGTTTCTATATACATCTTTCTGGATGAAAAAGAGTGTGAAACAGCTAATTTGGGCCTAGGAAGAGGAAATGAATGAAGCATAACAAGTTACATATAAATGATATACATTGCAATTATGTAAAGATGCTGGAATAGCTAGAGCAGACTAGGTTAATGGTCACTCCATCTCCTGCTTCCAACTTCCTTTGTGTTTCCTGCAAGTGGTGCTGAGGAAGTTGTAAACTTCACCAGTGCATGTCATTTTCTAGTAGTGCAATGTGGAGGAAAATTATTTCACTCCACTTGATTATCAGCATGCCCTGTGAAGTATAAAATAATTGACAGTCCTGGTGTTTAACTCTACACATAAACAGATAATTATTTGTGAACAGCTAGTGCTTTACTTGTCTGATTGAATCTTATATGGTTTCCTAGTGAAGATTTGATAACATCAAGCAGCCAGGCATTCCAAAGACTACATGTTGCACAAAGTGGGATTTCCTGTTTGAGTCACTCTTGTTGTATTACAAAGTCCTGCATAATTAATCATCTTACATGATCAATTTACACAGTCACAGGTCTTTCTAAAGTTTACATCATCCGAATTTTTTAATTGTTTCTCTATATGCAGATTATCAATCACTAGTTGCTGCTCTTGGTAATTTTTTTCCCTTGAAAATTCTTCAGGTCTGTTGTATGCTTTCCTTTTTTTTTTTTTTTTTTTCAGACAAGATGGTATTTAATGACATTAGAATGTTTCCAGCATTATTCTCTATCCTCTTCAGATACATTGGTGGGCCTCTACTTGATTGTTCTGTCATAAGCTGTTCACAATGATGGGTTCAATTATTGTGTTGGGTTTTTTTCCAAGTTGCAGCTAACTCATAATATACAGTGAGTATATGCATTTTAAACTGCCCTTTCTAGTGCAAAGTATTCAGCTGGCTGCAGCTAAATAAAGTAAATGAACATGTTGGAACTGGGGTGAACCCATTTTTCTACAGACTGAAAGGATGCATAACTGTAGTTTAAACCATTTGACCAAGCAAGGGATCAATTCTAAACCTCAGTCCAGCCAAAACAAAGGAGTAGAAAAGCAGCTGGATCTTCGCATGTTGGATCCAGCTGCCACCGACCTTCTGTGCGATGTGACTCCCTGTGAGTTATGGGTTCAGACACATGCTAGAGCAAGATGCTGGAATTACATACCTTTGTGAACAGGCTCTTGGGCCATACATAACTAACCTTGCGTTCAAATAACCTTACGGAGCCAAACCAGCTCTACCTGCCTCAGGGTCAGGGAAACACACATTGTTTCCTCCAGCAGTGCCCAGTGGTTATTGAGGAAAAAGCTCAAATAAGATAAGCAAGACTGAAATGCTAGTGTTAATGCCAACTGACTATATGGTTCCAGATCTGTAACTGCAGATGTCTATTCCTTTCATTTTAAACTTGCATGCAAGAGCACATACTAACTATTTTGTTCCACCCAAACAATCATTTGCAGTGTCTGGGTGCTAAAAATGTTTGATGTGTGTATGAAGGATATCATACTGGTATGTATATGAAAGGGGTACCATAACAGTTCAGTCTCATAAAAACAGATACGGTAAGAGAGAAGAGTGAGACAAAAAAAGAAGCAAAAGAAAATGTATTCATGTCTGGGGAGCCCTCAGTGAGAAAGAATAGATGATTTTTAAATTAGGGTTGTATTAAAATATCAACTCAGTAATGATTGAGCTGAAGAACAGCAGATATTAATATGCTCAGCAGGCAGATACACAGCAGGATCAAACATCAACAGACAACATGAATAATTCTGCAGAAATTAGGAAGGACTGGAATGTGGAGAACTAGAGAAATAAATACAGGGGAAAATAAGGAGTAAAGAACCCAAAAAAGGAAAATCTCCATTTTGTTCTTAGTTACAGCAATGTCCTTTTAAGTGAAATCAGTTGAACTACTGTGCATTCATATTTGGCTTATTGTGATTCCTAATGAATCTTTTAACTCATACCTAGCAAAGCAAATAAAGGATAGTGGAATTTTACACTACCCCTTACCAAAATAAAGCTGCATTGATATAGCTTAGTAGCTGTGGTGGGCATGGCAACATGACACAAAAATCTTTGGCCACAAAGTCATGAGAAAAGAAAGCAAACAAGCATAAAAGCAAGAAACAAAAGGATCCATAGATGGCAAGATTTTTATTTTAGAAAGCCTGAGGGAAAAGTACACGGCCGTGACACGTACAGCGTTCCTTGCAAGGAGAAGCTATAAATAATGAGAAGGTTCTCCCAATTTGAAAAGAGAGTGCCCAGTTCTGGGCTCCCCAATTTAAGAACAAGGAATTACTGGAGGGAGTCAAGCAGAGGTCTATGAAGATGATTAGGGGTCTAGAGAATCCTTCTTATGAGGAGAGACTGAGGGAGCAGGGTCTGTTGAGCCTGGAGAAGAGAAGGCTGAGAGGGGACCTTGTTTATGCTTATAAATATCTCAAGGGTGGGTGTCAAGAGGATGGGACCAGACTCTTTTCAGTAGTGCCCAACAATAGAACGAGGGGCAATGGGCACAGGCTGAAGCACAGGAGGTTCCATCTGAATATGAGGAGAAACTTATTTACTTTGAGGGTGCCAGAGCACTGGAACAGGCTGCCCAGAGAGGTTGTGGAGTCTCCTTCTCTGGAGACATTCAAAACCTTCCTGGACACATTCCTGTGTGATCTGCTCTGGGTGAACCTGCTTGAGCAGGTGGGTTGGACTAGATGATCTCCAGAGGTCCCTTCCAACCCCAACTATTCTGTGATTTTGTAAGGGAGAACAATACCATCATGTTTCTGGAGGATTTCTTGGCAATAAGTGCATGAAATGCACTTGAATGCACTTGAAACTAAAAATGTAAAATAGCTACTCTAAGAAAAGTCATAAGATACAACATAAGCATTAAGTCAGTCAACCAAAGTAAGAAACTTGGAACTATATTAGGGACATAATTTTTAAGAAGAGGGAAACCCAGTTACTGAATACACAAAGCATGGAAGGCACTTGTAGCTTCAGCATAGTCTGGTGGACAATACTGAAGAAATAAGTAGAAATTGGAGGCTTTCCAGCTAATACTGATAGTAGAGGAGAAAGACCTGGTCATATTAGTGCATCACAAGAGGATAATGAGCTGGCAAAATGATGCATCTCTGAAAAAAAGGCAAACATAAACAAATGAGCCTTGGGTGGCCATATGTAACTGAGATGTGGAGGTATTGATGTTACTGTCTAATGTGCAAGTGGGAATTCACTGGATATACAACACCTATGGAGCCAGCCAGTTTCAACAAAAATGAATCTCAGAGCAGCTGTAGAAAAGGAGGGAAGGAGAGAAGCTTCTTTCATCTAGCGAAAGGTTGAAAGATATGATTGCTGTCTAGAAATAGATGTTGGGCAAATACCAACAGCACTGTTCAAATGTAGGACAGCCTTGTCACCGACCAAGTGTGTACAAAACAATGAACAGGGAGGTTCAGTAACAACTTTCCAATCTAGAAAAAGAACTGAGAACCTTTTGCGATCAGTTTATGAACTGAATTAAACAATATGGCATGTGAAACAATGGAGGACTGGCCCTGTTAACTCAAGAGGCTCCTTTCAGTTCCCTGTTCTGTACAAATAGTCTGCAGCAATGGAGTGAATTGTTAGGGAAAGCAGTGGCACAGGACTTTATAGCTTCTAAAACCAATAACTGTCTTGTCATTTGAGAGCAGTTCATCACAACCGCCTTTTTACCTCTTTCTCATGCATCCCCACTGTCTCCTCTACAATTCTCTGCTGAAAATTCACTGTTTCTACTTGTCTCCTCTGCCAGATATCCTTGCTGCCTGTATGCCATGCTGCTGGTCCCTGTGACCCGCAGCCTGGCTGCTCTGTCCTGTTCTCCTTTGCTCATGTGACATTATTCCTGCTGGAGGTGCTAGCTCTAACCCAAACAGGTCTGGTAGCTTCCAGATTTGCAAGCACCTCCTCCTCCTCTCCCTTTTCAGTGGGCAGGCTGTTCTTTATCTGTCTTAACAAATGTTTACTGTCGCACCTAAAAAAGCACTGCTGGCAGCCTAGTCTATAGCTGTCACTAATGCTGGTTTCGGGGGGCTAGTGCTGTGGAAGAAGTGCCTCAAGCAGCTTTGGGAGTGCTCATGGACATGTTTTATGGCCTGTCGGCACTTAGGCAGGTGCCACCCGTGGCTGCCAGCAAGGGAGCGCAGGCTGTGGTGCTGGTGGAACTTTCCAAGGAGCAGCTGACCCAGCAGTCAGCTCATGCTGGGAGAATGTGCGGGAATCCAGGGCTGCTGTCTGCCTGAGAAGCTGCAAACTCTGCACAGCACTGGGACAGCAGTGAGCAAGGTGCAGAGATTGAAAAGGGAGCTCTGCCCTTCATTCCCAGCAGGGATGTGGGATAGGGCCTCCAGGACAATTATATTAATAAGAAAATGGCCTAAACAGAAAACCATATTATCATGATTGCAAATCACCACTGCTGATTGTATCAGCTGATGATCTGGTTCAGAATTCCTTTTGCCTCACTGAGGCTTCGAGATACCTGCAGGGGAAGTGCCCTTACATAGGAACTCCCTCCTGGAACAAGTACAGATAGCAGACTGCATGGATGGACTTGGTCGGTGGTTATGCCATTCCCACTATTACTATTACTATTACTATTACTATTACTATTACTATTACTATTACTATTACTATTACTATTACTATTACTATTACTATTACTATTACTATTACTATTATTTTATAATACTATATAGAATATATTATAATAATCATAATTCTGTTAGATTTCTAGTCTATATTCACTCTGACATAATCTTTAACTCGTAGTTAAAGTATTCCTTTCTCACAGCCCAAGCCACTTCACTCTGTGTTTGTTCTTTTTTTTGCTTCCTACCTTCCCTCGAAAGGGCACGAGGCAGTGATGCCTGTCACAAAGTGTGATGTCAGCTCCTGGTCTTTCACACATTACTGTCCTGAATGGTTTCTCCTCTGCTGTGTGACCACAGCTGTGCTGCCCCATTCTTTTGGCTTCCACAAGCTGTCTAAGACTTCTGTTTGAAGGACACTGCTAGAAAAGCTTTCCCTTTCCTCCTTGCAGAGATTAAGGCTTTGGGCAGTTTCCTCTTTACATCCTATTTGCCCATTAGCAGGCAGGAGTCCTGGAAAAATCTCTTGACAGGTGACTATCAGCAGTTATTGTGAAACCATACAAGCTATTTCTATACCTGGTGCATTAAATGTACCTGGGACCACTCTCTGACACTGATGGCAGCTGCTACGGAGTAGAACGAAGCTCAGCAATTAACCTCTTCCATTCTCCCGAGCAAGACGGCTGCATGCAAGCTGCCCACAGGCAGTGGCTCTGGGAGTGGTGGAGGCAATTGCAGTCCAGATCCCAGGTTCATTTGCAGGCATTATTCTACCTGCTGCTTGCTAGCAAGTACAATACTGAATACATCTGAGCCTGTTTTTCCTATATGTTCATACCTACAAGATGCCTACAAAGATGCTGCAAGGCACAGGAGGTCTCTGTACCAAAGTTCCCCCAGAATCCTTCAGGTGAATGTAGGGTACTTGCTTAATCTGTACCTGTGGCTCATGCCGTCCTTGCTGCTACAGAACAATGGTGCTTATCCTCCTCAGACCAGTTCTGAGGCTCTCTGATAGTCAGACCTTATTGATCTACAACTACCTGAAAGGAGGTTGTAGCATGGAGGGTGTTCGTCTCTTCTCTCAAGTAGCAAGTGATAGGACATGAGGAAATGGCTTCAAGTTGTGTCAGGGGAGGTTTAGATTGGATATTACGAAAAAATTATTCACGGAAAGGGTTGGCAGGCGTTGGAACAGACTGCCCAGGGAAGTGGTGTAGTCACCATCCCTGGAGGTGTTTAAAAGGCATTTAGGCGAGGTTCTTAGGAACACGGTTTAGTGCTAGAGTTAGGTTAGGTTATGGTTGGACTTGATGATCCTGAGGGTCTCTTCCAACCAAAATGATTCTATGATTCTAGGGAGTGCTGTGTTTTGGTGCAGTAACCCACGCTTACAAGTATGATTAATGCTGTGTACAATAACTTATTGCAAATGTGGTTTTTTTATCTTGGATCATATCCTATTTCTATCAAAATAATAGTAGATATGTCTTCTTCTAGCTTGCCCTCTCTCAGCATAAACACTCTGGAGGCATATTATAATTAAGACTGCTGCTGTTCAACAGTTGGTGGCAGCTGAAAAGAGTCCTCTGTTCTGAGTAAGGGTTTTATTCAGAGCTTGCGTATCCTCACTGCCCTTTAGAGCACAGTACCAGCATGCAGTGCTAAGGTTGAGAACACCTTGTTCTGGAGGACTGAAGCCATGTCTCTGGATTACTCTGCCCTGTGTTCAAGGCTCTTTTGTGGCTTCTGTCCCAGTTCAGTGCCTGTCCATGTACAGAGACATTTTGGTGGCCAGAGCAGCTTATGAGTTCTAATTCCCTTAGATTTCGATCCTAAAATCCTTTATGTCAAAAGGAGCAAGGCTGAGCCTCTAGAAAAGGACTTACATGGGACAAGTATAAGCATGTTTCTTCTGAGCACTCAATTCCTTTTGTCCCAGCAGCTAGATGTGGGCACTGGGACTCTTGCTTTTTGGCAAATGTATTTGTTCCTTCTGAATCCTTGCTTCATATAAAAACTGCTTTATATCCCACTGTTTACTCTGTTGAGAATAAAATGCTTATCAAGTACTTTTAGTATCTATTCTAGTACATGTGGCATTATTCCTTGTCACTGGTATTACACTTCACTCACTCTTCAGCTAATCTCCCATAAAGTAACAAAAGGCCATGGAGATAAAGCCCCTTTTTATCTACCTGCAGCCAACTCTAGCTAGATACTTGTTCCTAGCAACAAGCCCTCTGCTGAACTCTTTGCTTAAAAAAGAAGGTGGATTGTTTGGGAATGTTTTCCCCCCTTGTATTATCACAACAAAATGCTCTTTTTAAGGCACTTGGTTTAAATGCAGACAGAAAACTAACAATCCCTGATTAGTTGCATTTGTTTTTTATCAGCTTGTACCCCCTGGTACAAATCAGAATTAAGTCTAGTGCACCAAAGAAGTTATTCTGTTTTTCCCACACCAGGATAGCATTATCCACCACACCAGTACACTCTAGGTGGTAACATATTACAGTAGTCTTGCATGTACTTAATGGATTGGCCAGCACCTACATTCTCTGCCACTACCAAGTTTCATCTCTGAACTCCTTGCCCAGAAGCCACCCAAGTCTGTCCTGTGACTCAGGATACCTTCTTTCCCCAGCCTCCCTTGCTGTGTTCATCCCAGAAAGTGTATGTTCTCTCCCTCTTTCTCTGTAGAAAGACTCCCTAATTAAGCTTCACTGCAGATGACCTATGAAGTAGGCCTGCAGAGACACTGGACCTACTCTACCAAGAGACAAGTCATCTTAAACTCAAATACAGTGTTTGGTCAGGAAGTTATTTGAACTAAATAGAGAAGTGTAATGTTTAGTGTTATTATAATGGATTAGAGTAAATGTTTTTCTGTGAAATAGCTTAAAAAAAATGGCATTACCATGAAGACGTTATTCACATAATTAATAGACAAGGCATAGCAAAGGTATCTTACTGGGTCTCTGTGCTGAGGTGGGCAGCTGAGACAGAGAAAATATAAGTGCCAGAGCAAAAGATTGTTAAAAAACTATCCACTATCAGGATTACTCTATTCTTAGCACTTGAGTGTGTGTTCACCCCCAACATACCACTATCTAAATATAGTCCCTACTGAAGGATAGATGCTGCCAAGTTACATCTGACCCCCTCCTCTCTTGCATTCTGTTCCCAAAAGCTAGGCTGGATTCCCCGGAGACACGTCCCATATCAGCATGTCCTTTTGTCTCCCCAGGGCTGTACAAGGAAACTTCCATCAAAGCCTGATCCTAGCACTGGCCTTCCTGGCCTCTCCTAGCACTGGCCTTCCATTCCAAAACCTTTTCTTCTTAATTTCCTCCTCATTTGTTGCCTTCACCCTTTTCCTTTTTTGCTTCAGCTGCTTCTGTCTTTTCCCTCCTGTCTGTTTCAATATGATCAATGAGAGGGCACAGTAATGAAAGAAAACATGGGCACGTATGTGCATGTAGCTCAGTGCTACAGAAACCCATACCTCTCTGACAGGAGCTCTTTTGTCACAGCAGAAGTCCTGCTGAGAGGGCAGTGAGATGGACAGTCTCCTGAGTAAATGTGTTTCTTTACATTATAGTTCCAGTTTTCCGCACTGATTTGTATTTCCAGTAGCATAAACCAATAAGGCCCTGAGACTGGGATTCCCAAAACTCAGGTGAAATCGAAACAGGACATTTGTGCCATGTGAGCCAAGGTGTGCCATGGGGGAGTGTGTCCACTGAAGCACAGAGTGGTAATTGCAATAGGCAGGTAGTTATGAGAGGCTCAGAGAATTCGTGGGGTTCCCCCCAAAAGAGGAGGTCAGTCCTCGCAGTTAGTGGTAGGAGGTCAGGCAGTGCGATCCCGCGGGGCCAGGTCTGGGACTACCCCGACCATTTGCCAGGGTTCCTCAGTGCTGCCTCTCACTTGTGCAAGAAAGCTCTCCAGGGATCTGCTACAGGAAGCAGAAAGGATTTATCTTTGAAATGCTGCTTTTCCCATCCTTCCGTACCTCTGAAGAACAGCTCCTTGGTGACACCTTCCACCCTGTCTGCAGCCTAAGCAGAGCAGCTCCCTGTTGGTGCCGCTTCCTGTGGCTCACTGGGTGCCCAGGAGAGGGCATCTTTTGGACGTGGGGAGCAAGTGGCTGAGCCCGAGGGCAGCCTGACCTTCAGGGTGGGCAGCAAGCCTGGCCTTGGGGCTGGCAGCTGCCCTGGCCTGGGGCCTCAAAGGCTCAGTGCTGCCCTCACTGTGAGCAAGATGCAGTCTGTAGGGTGTGATTAAAGGTCCCCACAGCACTGTGCTGGCAGTAATTTCAAAACTGGCAGGTTTGTGCTGGTCTCTGTCCAGAGGGTCTCCAGCCACCGACAGATTGCACCCTGCTGACATAGTTGTGGAATAAGTCCTGTCCTTTCTGTATGAAGCGCTTTCTTCCTTCTCTCCCTACACAGTCCTCTTCTGCCTTTAACCCCTTTGCTTTCCTCCCTAGCAAATGCAATGGGGTAGGTGTTTGTCATTAAAATGAAGCTATGAATAGTTTGTTTCCCTCTACCCCTGGGAAGCACATTGATAAACTTCCAGGGAGGGGTACATAAATCTGTGGGAGACTGACAGCCAGGAACATTAATGTGCTATTTTCGGACTCCGTAGGTCTCTTCCTGTGCTGGAAGAGACCTGGTCCTGTTTTCCCAAGGAGGAATGGAGATGGGGAGAAGTCCCCTCCTGGATTTTAAAGCTAGTTTGCAGGCTTCCGCAACAGCATTGAAGTAACTATAGTTGCTTTACTGTGTGGGCCTTCTGCCACCCTGGTAAAAACTGAGCACAGACCAAGCCAGAGCCAGCATCTTTATTAACCACAAAAGAAATAGATTGCCTGCTCACGTTGCTCAGTCTGCGTGGGGCAGCTTGCATCCCACCAGCCCACTCTGACTGAAAGGTGCCTGCAGCGGCAGCAGGCAATGTTGGGAGCTCGGCCTGACCCGCCCTGCCCAGGAATCCCAAACACTTGCCTGCAAAGTCCTGCAGTGCTGTGGGACTGGAGGATTGCAGGAAGCTTACTGGCTCTGCTCTGGGGGGGTCACCAGCCCACATCCAGTTGGTTTCAGTGAGCATGGAGGAGTACGATGGGATGCAAGGAATGCTCTGAGCACCTGCTGACAGCCTTTAACCCCCAGTCCCCTCTCTCCATAATTAGGACAGATACTCAGCAAATATGTTCCCATACAGTGCTGAGCACCAAGCACTTGGCCATGGAGCAGCAGTTGGCCTTTGGGGGAATACGAGGAGACTTTTCTTCTAACCTTTCTTGAACTTCTTAACTCTCGACATTAGCTGCTGTGTCGGTAGGCAGCACTAGAAAATGTATCTGCTGTCTCTTCTCAGTTAACAGCTACACCTTGAGGGGATATCAAGAAGCAGCATTTATACTGTAACAGCAGAAAAGTGGTTCTTCAGCAGTAGTTCATTACAGACCCACACATTCTCATTCCAGGCTTATATTAACAAGGAGAGAAATAAAGGACTGAGATGACAGAGGCTGATAGATGTGGCAGCTGGGATGAGCCAGTCCCTATTTTAAGCATGCAGGCAAAATTTGGGGTCAAGCTGGAGAGGTTACAGAGTGATAAAGTGCCAGTGAACACACAAACAACTCAGAGCATAGCCCTCCTCTTTCCATCTTCTTCCCCAACACCTCTCGGTCCTGCTGACAGGCTGACCTGGGAGGAGTGCTGCTCTTGCCTGCTGGACAAGAGCCAGCAGGGCTGAGCCCTGGCCGTGAGCACACCACAGGGGTGCAGAGGGCCTGGGCCCTGAGACCAGCCAACCATACCACTGAACCCCCTCAGGGCTACAGCTCTCCCCTTTCCTGCTCCACTCCTGCACCTGCAAGAGCAATGACAGGGCAGCAATCCTCTTGCAGCCACTTCTCTTTCCTGGGCTGCTGTGGGAGTGCCGACAAAGTAGCTTGTGCGATTTGATAGCTGACTCTGGTTGCTTGAGCAGCAAGGCTGCAAGATATGGGAGAAGGTGCCCTGCTGTGTATTACCTCTCCGCAGGGATCTGCCACAGTTGGTTCACTGCATGCTTTGTTAAACAGCTCTGCACTGATTTGTCTCTCACTTAACTGCAAGATCTGAAGAAATATTCTAGAAACATCTACATATCCAGGGTAGTAGTACCTTGAGCCCGTTTTGTCCTGATCTAGTGTTTTTGCCATGCTATTCTTTTATGTGCAAAATGAGGGTATTATGGGTGCCAAGCTGTCCTATAAGACTATCCCATTGCTTGCCTGTATGGGAGAGGTCTGTGGTTTTGGGTTGAGTGGGCATTTGGCTTGCTTGCTTGTCCTAACAGAAAGGCTAGGCTGGGTTGGAGGTTTCAGTAATAAATTTAACTGATGGATGATGAAACAAATGGGAGAGGAAACACTTGGTGTAAGATGGCCATGAGAGGAACTAGCCTGAAACTAGAGACCGAGACTCCATTCTCAGATACAGCAATGCATATCCTGCACAGGTCCTGTTAAAGCTAAAGATTTACTCCAAGTTTACACTTACATAACAGGACACCATATGGCCTCATGCAGATGTCCAGAAATATTAATATATTGGCCAAAGGCAATAAAGCAGGAATGCTTGACAGCAGGAAGTGCCTTGGAACCACCATCTCTTCCCTCTGTCACCTTCCCAGAGGGTGATACCTGCAGGGGCTCTGTGTGAGCATCAGGGATCATACCAAGGAAGCACAGTAGGGGCATACAGGACACACAGCCATGTACAGAAATAGTCTGGAAAGAGCTCCTGCTCCCTCTCTGAAACACAGACTTCCTAAGGAACTTAAGAGATAGGGAATGAGAGGAGAAGAGCATGTAGATGCTGTTGAGTCTTTCATCTGCACTGAGGGACTCAAACTGGTTTAGCACAGGTCAGGCCTGTGCTCAGCAGAGTGATTCTTGGAATTAACAGGAATACAGAGACTGAAAGGCACAGCCAGGGCTTGTGCAAGAGGACTGCTCCTCCACCCTGGCAGCACAGTAGTCTTAGGTCTTATTTTATTTTGTCAGGGATGGAGTAATAAAAGGGCCAGCAGGAGACAATCAACTGAACGAAATAGCTGTTGTTCTTCCTTTCATCCCTGTCCTCTCTCTTCTGCTTTTCTAGATCCGAAAGAGAAGCAAAGCGTGCCGTGGAGGCCTGTGGGAAAATGATGTGCTAGTTTCTATCAACGGGAAGTCATGTGCTGGCCTCTCCCATGCTAGCGCCATGCAGATCATTGACTCCTCCAATGGCATGCTCAACATCCGCGTGAAAAGGTAACCTGCTCCCAAGCGCCGGTGCTGTGACAGTGCAGGCAGCAGGGCAGCTTCATCCAGCACAGCAGCTATCCACACCTAGCAGAAAGAAGGCAGGAAGGGAGCCTTTGGTTTCTCCATACTGCAAAGTGTACTAGGAGGACTTCCCCATGACTCATGTGCGGCCATCCAGAGGTTTTTTTGTGAGGGCTATGCTGTGAAGAATAAGCAATTTAGGAAGCAGATGCCACAGGGCAGTTAATCTCAGCAATTAATGGAGACTCCAGTTCATTCTGGATAAATAACTGTTCTGTAAAAATGGATGTATGTAGTCAAATCCATTTTTACAGAACAGTTATTTACTGAGCCAAGACAAGATTACTTGAGTATTTACTGCAGCAGGCCATTGCAGTCCAATAGGGTGTGAACTGACTTCCACAGAGGTGTGTGGCTCAGTCCCTTTTTGCAGAAGAAATATCTCTGGCAAAGTCTCCAATCCAGCAGAGTACTGGAGACCAGGCTCAATTTAAGCACAAAAATGGTTCCAGTGAAGTCCCTGGTTCTACCTGTGCTAAGGTTAAGTCAGTGCCTCAGTGCATGCTGGATGAGGTCCAAAATGTAAATGAATCATATAAAGATGAAGGCAGCAAAGCTGTGTGAGGTCCCAGCTAGTCCATGCTACTGCCAAAACAGAAGTCACGCCCAGGAAATACAGCTTAGGTGAAGGGGGCTGGGATATGTGATTTTTACAGCCCTGAAAAGACAGAGCATTGTGACCAGAGGAGAGGGAGAGCCATGCTGGTCTGGCATCTGTAAACCGGGGGCAGGGATGGGCAGTGCTCAGAGAAGGAAAGCCTGAGCATGTAGGATCTTCCCCTTGGCTTCAGGAAAAGAGCCGGTGCCTTCTGATGTCCTCACCCCATACTCTAGCTGTGATTAAGTGGGATGAGTTAGCCCTGCACAGGGTGTCCAGAATAGCTCCTGGTCCCTTGCCAAGGTCTTATCTCACCCCATTGGAGCCTATCTCCAGCCAACAGGTGCCTGGGCAAATTCCAATGGGCCAAAATCAGTACACTTTGAATTAGCAAAGTGACAGAGGCAGGCTTCTCACAGCCTTCTGGGAGCCACCATCGGATGGTTTGGAAATAACGTAAACAGTTGGCTTCATCTTGGGGTAGTGAAGAATTCATAGAACATTGCTTCCTGATCATGTCTCTATTTCCACTTCATATTTATGTTCCCAGAGAAAACACCAATCAGTCCTATTCAGATAGGAGAGGTAACTGGATGACTCCGGAGTATGCAAGGTCATATGTGTATGTCTGTCAGTGTGGGATGTGTATGAAGAGAGAGAGACAGGGAGGGAGATTGTGACCTGACAGTGCGGAACAAGAGAAACTGGCTAACAAGCAGAAATGCTTTTCAGTTATCTGGTCAAGTATTTAAGGAAGAGGAAGGACTGTTCTGTTTAGGGAGCTTTGAGTTTGCTCCCCAGTGAGAGTTCATAATAGCAAATATTTTTAAAAATTAAACTGTCAGATAAATTGCCCCACCCTTAGCTTCCACAAAGGTTTGCATTTGACATGAGGATAAATATTTCACAGTTCAGAACTGGGATCCAAGTAATGAATTCCACAGCTTCACAGAGGCAACGCTGTCAGCCTGGCTGCCCGGTATGCATGCTCAGAAGGCAAATACTTAGACCTCCTTTATAACTCTAACAAGCCCTGGTGAATCTGGCAAGGGAAAGAGGAAGTTCCTCACCCCATCTGTGTAGTTTGGAGTCAAACTGCTGTTGCAATCCAGACTCACTCTTGAGGAGTGGGAGGACAGAGCTGACTCTTTCCCCATGAGCATAGCCTGTTCTCCCTCTCTCTGGCAGCCAGCAGTGGGGCTCACAGCCCCAATCTGCCCTGCCCCTACGCCAGTCAACCTTCCAGCTCACTTACAAGCCCATGGATTGGGCTGGCTGGCATGACTGCAGTAAAGTCATCAAACCCCAGGCACTGGTAGCAAAGCAGTCCCACAGCGAGCAGGTTGCACATGTCAGGATGGACTCCTACCATAGGATAGCAGAGTCCTATTCCCAAAAAAACACTTGGGCCTTTTTCTCCTAAGTGTTTGCTATTTACTCCCACATAGAGGGCAGGGTAAACAAACAGCACTGACTTCTTTGGAGCCCACTCTGAACTAGCAGTTTAGGGGTGCCAGGATCTGCAGAGCTGACACAGCTCCATGGGGCAGCTGGGGTGCAGTGTGGTGGCTGAGACGCCACTCAGCCCCCGCCCC
The DNA here is from genome assembly GCF_964273445.1 of Streptopelia decaocto. Lineage (NCBI taxonomy): Eukaryota > Metazoa > Chordata > Aves > Columbiformes > Columbidae > Streptopelia > Streptopelia decaocto. The sequence continues at coordinate 50,387,360 of NC_138659.1, forward strand.
GGGAAGCAGCAGGCTGTATGGGTACGTCCCACTGCCCTGGGGAATATCTGCTATGCAGGAATTCACCTCCCCAGGATAAATGCCTGGAGACCTGATTAAGTTGGCTTTTTAGATTTTTATGCTCTCAGGGCATTCTGATTTTTAAACATTTAACATCCGGTTTTCAGAGAGTCATGAAGCAGAAAATCAGGGTGAGAGCATGTAGCTGCTGTCAGAGGTGAGTCTGCCCTTGGTGTCTGCACCACTTAAAAGACACCTGAAACACCAGCTCAGTCCTTAGCCCTCTCTCACATGAAGGGGTTTCCTTCCAGCTCAGCCCCACCAGCCAGACCTTGCTCACTGCTTTTACTTCTCCCCACAGGATAGTTGGTGGGGACCAGACTGGCCCACGGCTCCAGCGCTCCCCTTCTCCAGGGCAGCGAGTGCTCTCCCCGCCATCCCCGCTCAGTCCCCCGGCGCAGCTTCTCAGCCCTGAACCCGCAGCAGCCCCAGCCACCACACAGCCATCACAGCCGCGGAGGTCACAGAGGCACCTGGAGAGCCTCACCTCCCCGCCGGACAGCGAGGCCTACTATGGCGAGACAGACAGCGATGCTGACAATGTGGCCCAGGAGAAGCACCGCCGGGCTCGCAGGAAGAGCCCGCGCTCACCGCCCGACAGCACCACCAGCAAGGCGGATGCGCCTCAGGATGAGGTGTCCCTGTCCGAGCAGAGCGGCTATGAGAGCTTGCCAGAGGCTGCTGCGCAGGGGGAACCCGAGGTGGCCAGCTCTGGTGGGGTGGCCAAGAGGGAGATTTCCTGCCTGCCTGGCAGCCGCACGGACACTCCATTCTCAGAGAGCGAGGGACAGTTGCGGCCACCATCAACAGAGAGACGGGAGCCTTCTCCAGAGGCGATGCTCCTGCCCCATGCCACCAAGGCTATCCGAGCAGAACGCCATCTCATCCCCATGGTGGGTCCAGTGGAGCACCCAGTTGATGAAGACCTAACCACCACATACGCAGAGAAAGCCAAGCAGGCCAGTAAGTCCTCTGTACCCTGCCACTCACCCGCACGTTCTTCCTGTGCTGGATCTCCTTCCAAAATTCCATTTCTGCAAATGTCAAGTGGGTTAGCTCCTCTGGCTTGGGAAGAAGCAGAGTCAGGTCAGACCTGCAGGGACTGGGGCTTCCTATTGCAGCTTTGGCAGTGGGGTCCAGCTCACCCAGGATGTCCAAAGAACAGATGAGGGAAAGGGTCTGGGATCTGGGAATAACTTGTAGAAGCTACAGCCACAAAACCAGCTATGCTCTAGCACCTCTATGTGATGACAACAGGACAGAGGTCATTGGTTTCTTTAACACTTTGGTGTCCATGTCTGGTAGCAGCTGGTGAGATCGGGTACAATTTCTCACTTTTTAGGTATCATCAGTGGAGGGCTGCCAGCAAGGACAGGCAGGAGCTAGTAAATGATCTGTTGGAACAATGCCTTTTAGTGGGACCCCTCTAGTCAAGACCTTTCCAGGTGGAATAAAGTACTGAAAAATGTAGTATAGTACATGGGTGATGGACCTGAAATGACCTTAATTGTGAATACCTGTCCTGGTTTCTGCTATCTGAGGAATATTTCAAACTCAAACATGAAGTCAGAACAAGATGTTACCTGACTTCACAGCCATGATCTATCCAGTAATATTAAAAACAAGGTAGTCAAAAACTTGTTTTCCTATGAGTACCTCAGTGTGCACTATGACTGACTAATTTACACTTTTCTGAGCCGAGAAATAAGGCTTAGCAGGGGGACAGAATGGGAAACAGAGACACAGAAAAGTGATGAGACTGAAAGCACAAATTCTAACTTGTGATTCTGTGCTCCAAATGCAAGACATTTTTCCCCAGGCCAGATAATATTGCAAGGCAATTTTTAAGTGTCTCTTTTCCTTGGGCTAAACATTCCTTTATCTATTCTGCCTAAGGGATCCTATAGAGTTCACTTTCAGATCTAGGCTGGTTCTGTCAGGCAGGGCATGTTCTTACTGCTCTGCCCTCTGTTGAGAGGGCAGACTTTGTTGCATCCCTTATGTCAGGCCCTGCTACGAAGTGCAACTGACCCTGGTGCCTTGTATTATTTCTTCCTAGTCTTTAGCACTAAATTTCTTGAGGACAGTAAAGAAAGTAGCAACTTCAGCCTCTCTGAGGATGAAGCTATTTTTTCCCCCTTTGAATAATATACAAGCATGAGGGGAATGTTGAGAAAGGCACGTTCAGCTGCTCCCTGCCACCTGATATTCCTAGCAGTGGATGAGCAATTGCTTTACATCAAGACTTTTTTCCATGAACAGCGTCAGTACAGAAGGCTCCCAGGAAAGCCATGTATTTAATGCAGAGCATGTCTGACGGCAAAGTAATATCCCATGGCAGAAGATGACGCAACTCTGTTGCCAGCTAGAGGTAGGGTTCCCAGAAGCACCGCAGACCGAGATATTTTATTCTTTTATTACCCCTCTGCTGTTCCCCCTCCTTCTGGATTATGTTTGGGCGTCCTTATGTAAGAATTACTATGCCATGGATGGCAACTCACATGGCCAGCTTGGCCTTTTCTTGGGTTAGGAATCTTGGCAGTAAATGTGAAGGCAAAACTTTATGTCCTGATCATGCCAGAACACAAGAGCCATTAAAACAAAAGTCATGATCAGCAGCCAGTAACTTTGTGAAGGAAGGAAGTAAGGAAGTAAGAGGGGCGGAAGGTGTTCATTATGTGGTGAACAGAGCTAAGGAGCACCTATGCCTGGAATAAACACAGGAGGATGTGGAACTGCTGAGATGCGGCAGCTCTGTGGGGAGGCTGCCCGCAGAGAAGCTATTGGCATGGGAGGCACACAATACAGCATCTCTTGCCACAAAGATGTAGCCTTGGTAAGGATGTTTGGGCTTGCATTGGTTCAGCTCCTACAGCTGCTCCAGGCTCCCATGGAGCCAACAGAGTTTAAAGCTCAGTTTCTCTGCCTTTCCTCAGCAACACCCACAGCACACTTGCCTGCTCTGGGACACAGAGACTCCTGGGTTTTGCTAAACAGGAACACAAAATCAAGCTCATGGTTTAGAAGTCAGGCAAGTTTTTAAAATCTGAGTTAACTATGGTAGGTGACCTGGACGATCAATCATGGGAGTCTGGGGCTCAATAGATACACACTAGACATTTAAGGACATTCTGACTACCTAATCAGATGTCTGCCTTTTGGAGCACTACCTGTCTAAATATATTCCCAGTGCACCTGCTCAGCACACCCTTCTTGCCTTGCCATGGCCTTCTCCATTATAATTCCTACCACTGCACCATAAAATGTGAAAAACTCATTTTTGTTGGGACTGTTACCCAGATGGTTCTCCCCTTTTATTTTTAGAATGTAGTCCTTTCTCATGCTTGCTCTGATGTTTTCTCCAATCTTGGGGGTATTTTTCTTGTCCTTTTTATTATTTCTAACTTTTCACTGCCATTTTTAAGTGACAGAGACTTTCTCCCTTTCTTACTTGTCCCTGCACCTCAGGCAAGCAGAGTTGCAGGTATAGTATTTCTAGACGAGTATCTAGAAACATCAAATTTCTAGATGAATAACTGAAATCCCTATACAAAAACATAATAATTATTTTGCACACCACTGAGAGTAACAATTGACATTCTTCACAGCTCTATTGCCCCACAAGGATCTCAGTAAGACTGCTATCACTGGTCAGCTCTTGTGTTTTCTTAAACTTAGGATCTGTAGCTCTGCTCTTTATTTCCTATCTCTAGAGCTTTTGTAAACCTTTTTCCTCACTGCAAGCTTTCCAGAGCTTGGAGCTTTCCAGATCACAGGCAATTTGATTCAGCCCCTCTACTTCCCCTTTTCTGTATGATTTTCCTTCATTTCTGATGTTGTTAGCAAATCTGATCAGGGCTGACTGTATACTCTCCTCCAGATCATCAATGAAACTAGGAAACGCTTCCCGTATTTCTCCACCATCTTTCCTAGTCTCAACATGATGAGTGATCAGTCTTTATGCTCTGATAGTTATGGTTTCATTTTCTCTTAATTTTCATCTGATTGACATTTCTCCAGTACACGTAGGATTTTTGCATCAAGTCCACCAGCACCTGACAACTACAGCTGCTTTCCCTGTCTTTGTTAAGAGGATACACATGGCAATTGCCAGAGGTGACACTGCTGTCTAACACCTGCTTTACACTGCAGTAACACAGGAGCAAATGGAGCTCACTTACTTACACTAGGCAAGGATTTGACTCTGAGAGCAGAAGACAGTATGATGGCAAGAATGAGCAGCCCAGGACAAGGATTTGGCAGTGGGTGGGGTGGAACAAAATAAGCACAGGGAAGAGGGGCAGCAGCTGATGGTGCCACCTCACGACACCTTGCATCTCACCAGCAGCTGAGCTGTGCCTCTCTTTCCCCACCACAGACACAATGCTTAAGCACTCCTTAGAGAGGCAACAGTCCCTGCAGTGAGGTTTGGGCCTGTCTCCTTCCAAAATTTCCTGCCCTATCACAATTTGCACATTGGCATTGGCTCATTTTTTCCAGCCTGTGGGATGAGCACATACATCATCCCAGCCCTCCACAAGACACGTGTCTTGGACACGCTTGCTCAAAAACCACTCAGAGCATTGCTAATGCAGACTAGTGGGGCAGCATGGGGAGCAACACACCACCCAAATGTGGAGAACTTGCCCTACAAGTAATAGGATTTCAGTCTTCATTGATACCTCATGGCTACTATGCACCCTCGAGTTCTGATCAGTGGGGCAAGAGAGCAGCCAGCAAACAGGAACTCTTTGCTGAACAAACAAAAGTACAAATTTCTTTCCTTCCCACTTAAACCGTAACTTGCTCTCTTTAGAGAGGTGATTAATCGCTGGGGAAACTGGGGATCTTTAGGGCCTCAGTTCATCATCACTGTAAAGGGCCAAGTCACATCCCTCGCTGAGATGATTTCTGTCCTGCTTGGACAGTGCAGAAAGACAGGAAGATATAACAAGACAGAAAATACAAATAAAAAAAAAAATCTGAATGAGTTTCAAGAGGTCTGTGGAAAGTGGGAGCTTGTGGCAGGGAGAATCAGTCTACTGTTGTCACAAGTAATTTCTAGTGAGGTTCTTTGGTTCCCCATAGCTCCTGCAGAGTACTCCTCTGTTTACCCCACCCTTAGAGGCTTGGGCTCATGGGAGACAATAGGCTTAGGCTTTCTCACAACTGGAAATACCAATTGCTCTCAGAAGACAGACCTACCAAGACAGCCATCTAGTCCTAACTTGCTATCACACTATAGGAATTTGTTTCAGTGCAAGAAGTGCTTCAAAATATCTCAATTTAAACTTATCCACTGGATTATTTTTAGTTCCTAGGACTCAAGAGCCTCTCCATGTATGGTAGGGGAAGGGAGGGGAAAATGGGTGGGGAAATTTCCTCCTCTGCTTTATATGGGCCTGGCTGCTTGTGCAGAGTCATCGAAGTTACTACATTCCATATCAGAAAAGGAAATCCTTCTTGTTTAAAGCGGATGTACAGCAGCACCACTTGACGAGATAGGATGCTTATTTATAAGTGGCCTATTCATTGGAGGGTCATATAGATTACCTCTTCTAAGAGCGACTGCAGTCACGTTTCTCTGCAGAGGGTGAGTGCAGCAAACCATCTACCAGCCTGTTACAATCAGTACAGGCCACAGGAGCTGTGAGCAAGATTAAGTACCTCAGTGGCAGTTTGAACTTACTGCACCTCATTTTCTACTTGGTGTTCAGCTTTGACAGTCGTGACTATTGATTACAGTTACATGGTTGTGAGGGTAGCTTACTGGTTTTGTCATTCACTGCAGTCCAGAAGACTAAAAGATTTAGGATAGTAGTCAGCTGTCCCCATCCTACATGCTTTAAAATAGAATCGAAAAGCATTCTGCTCAGACTAGGAGATTAAAATTAATTGCCTGAACTATTGATCCTACAGAAGGTCTGCTCCTATCAGTATGAAGCAATGCTGAATGACCCTTGGCCCTTGCTGCTCAGTGAGCAGCCAGCCACTAGGAAAACAAGGACAACAGCCTCCATGGCTGAATCACAGACAGAGAGTCCAATCTGACTTCAGCATGCCTTAAACTGGAAATTGTCTCCACTTGGGAAATCAAGTTCCATACACTGGTATATGCAGTTTAGTTGTATGCCCTTGCTTAAGAATATTCCACTTAATAACTAACATAGAGTTTTGAATTCTCTGCAGCTTGAAAGGCATTTATTAGAGAAGACAACAGTGAGATAAACACTGTGCATGTGGAACCCTCTTTCTCCAGTGTTAGGCTTGAGTATGGCATTTGAGCTTAGGCTTTCAGGTTATGTTCTTCTATCGAAAACACAGAGGTGATATTTTCAGGCTGATGCACTATTTGGACAGAAGACAGAGATGGTAAGTTAATGTTGTCTGTCTTGGCTTCTTTCTTGAGCAATCTCAGAAACTGTCACAAGTAACTGGCCATTTTCCTCAGGTATTCTTACTGGAGGCTTCCAGCATGGTTCACTTGGGCATCACTCTTGTTTAGCATTTCAATGCAAATGCTGCAGGATAGAGCACTGCAAGTAAGGCTGGTAGAGCTCTACTCTGCTTATCCTTTGTGCTGCCCAGCTTCCCCAAAGCCTGACAGAGACAAGGATTTAGCTGAACATGTGTTAGTGCAAGATAAATCTAGCTGCATATAATATTCTCCAGAAGGGGGAAGATATTTAGTATTTGAAGATGTTTGGAGTAAAGCTGTATGTGATCCTTGAAAAGAAAAGGCATTACTCCTTTTGTCCTAGTACTTCTACTGTATGAGATACCATTTTGAGCATGTTTTTTAAACTATCAGTTACTCAGACATTACTTCTCTGTGTTATTCTGTCAGTGCAGGGACTCTGACCCTGGGTCACAGTTCCTCAGACATGGTCAGAGGTCATTCATCATTCTGCTGCTGGTGGAACAGTGTCAGGAGTTCTCTTCTGAGCTTACAATTCCACAGTTCTTGCAGAGCCTCAGCTGGTGATTTTTCAGAATATGCTGCTACACACATTAAGTTAACATAGCCTGTCCTTGCACATGCACTTCTGGAATGACTTAGGATGTGTAAGACTGATGGGTAACAATGGGATTAAGTCAAAATTTTGCCAGTAATTCATATCTCAAGGTGATTAGAGCAGTAATGACACTGAAACGACTACATATATAACCCCATAGACTGTCTTAGCCAAGCTGATAACTTCTAGGTTCCATGATTTTGAGAGCTGAGCTGAAAGAAATCGTAATGCAGGCAATGGGAATCCTTCTCCCTGACCAACGTTCTTTCCATCAGTTCTGAAAGTGATACGGGACTTGATGACAAGGTTAGGACAAGTCTGCTCAGAGAAAACACCGAAATGAGACAAAGTGATGGGGAAGGGAGAGGCATAAACGGTTGAGGCATAAAAGGACTTTGGCAAGGGGTAATTAAACAATGGAGTCATTGCTCAACAAAAGTGAGAGAAAATTATAGCTAGGAGGGAGAAAACTGTCAACTGGACAAATATTGTTTTTCAGTTTCACTTAAATCCATGGTAAGGAGATCAGTTTGTTGTGAAATCTGTAAAGCTTCACTGTCATCAGTGTCATCTACTGCTTATGCTAACCAAGTATCTAGCCCTTTCTATAAAAGAAATAGAGGCAGGAACAAGGGTGAGTAGATTCAGCAAAACTTGACACACTGGCTATACTGAAAGGACAAGGCTGAATCACATTCTCTGTAGAGGTGAAATGTAAGGAATTAGTGAAAATTGTCTCAGAATGGCCCTCAGTCCTTGATAAATAGCCTGGAATAATGGGAAGGATCTCAGGCAAAGAGACCAAGAACAGCATCCTTCTTTCAGACACAGGCTCTGGGGGTAAAAAAGGAAAAAGTTATTTTGAGCACACTTTGTGGAAAACAAAATCATGAGTTAAATCAACATGGACTAATAAAAACTAGAAAAAGATATAGTCTTTGACCTGTTCAGTAAGATTAAGACTTCACGGCTACAGAAATAAGGTGGACACAATATAGGTTGGCTTCTGTAAGATATCTGATATGGTTCCACATGACTTTTCCAACGAGAGAAATATAGATGAGATAGGACTACTGTAAGGTGACTGCACAATTGGCTCAGAATAGAACAGAAAACATAACTATTAATGGCTCATGATGTCAGATTAGCTAACTGGCTAAGTTGGTAGTAATGTTTCACTGGGCTTCTGAAACTAACAGGACTACCTCTATATTTTCACCCATGGAGCTTTAAACACTAACATATGTCAATCAAATGTCCTCTCCACCTCAATGTTATATGACAGGTGAGGAGACGATTAAAAATCCCAGCCCTCCTCTCTTCTCTCAGTGTATTTTGTCCTCTGGCTGCATCTAGACAGCACAGGGAGTATGTGCTGTGGGGCACCCCACAGCCCCAAAACTGCTGCTATTCAGAACTGGGACCTGGCTGGGACACACTGCAGCATTCCTCTGGTCTTTCTTGCCACAGGAACACAGGTGTGTAGGGGACATGGCGGGGGGGGGGGCGATGGGTTACCTGGACTGAGGAGCTCAAAAGGGTTCACAGATACATTACTGTTGTCTCCCCATATGCTTTGTCAACTACCAAACTCCTGCTAGTGAAACCTGTAAAATGTTTTTTGTTTCGAGTGTGTTGTACCAAGCAAGCAGTAACAGGAAATAGCAATAATACCATTTTTAATGGATGACCTAAGGATTCAGTGGAGATTGCTGTATATTAATCAGCAGATGACATAAGGCATGGAAGGTATACAGTTATCTCATGAAAGGCTGGATTTTTAAATGTAGTGAGGGCTTGACTGGTTGCAGAAAAAAACTAAAATCAATTGGATAGCAAGAATTTATGGCAAGTGCTACAGGACTAATCAAGTCCGCAGACCCAGATGGTGAGCATATGCTTGTCTGTATTACTAGAGAGTGGATGCTGGAAACATTGAAGGACAAAGAGAAGATGAATCAGTGGTATCCTGCTGTCAGACATGAAGCAATTTTGTGAGCAGCAGAATTGACAGATCCTGGTGTCCTTTTCATTTATGTCTTGTATTTGATATCTCATTCTCTCATGTCTAGTAAAAGGCAAATCTGTTTGATGTCATATTCAGAATGAGAACTCATAATCTCTCTGGGGGGTGTGTGGGGGGCTGTTTTCAGTATTTGGTGCCTAATTAAGACTGCACTCAGGCTTCCTGCTTCCTATCCTGGGGTCTGTCTCCACTGTCCAGGCACCTATTTTCATGGAGAATTGTGGGAGCATTGTATCTTTGTGACTTCAGACTCTTAAAATTAGCAAATGGGCTCAAAAGCTATTAGTATGAAACAGTTAAGATGAAAAGACATGCAGCACGACTGCATAAACCTTTCTTAGGAAATCAGGCTAGAACTGCAAAAGGCAGATTCACTAGTGCCTTCAACAGGTGCTGTCCTGGCAAAAGAAAGCTCTCCTTTGGCAGTCTTGTCACAGATGACTATATAGGGAATATCCATGGCCCGAGTGTGAGCTGTCAGCACAGGAAAGCTGGCCATGTGTGCTACCTTTTGCACTGAGGACACATTTCCATCCAGCTCAGAAAAAAGGCAAACTTTGACCCAACTGAGGGAGATTTTTTTGAGTGAATAAGCTGCTCAAGTCTCCAGCAGGATACCATGAGACTAATACACTGCAGCCACGCACAGCAATGACTCTGCACCCTCTCTGCCTAGTAGAGTTCACAGTATCACAGTATGTTTGGGTTCTTCAATAGTTCTTCAATAGCAGAGTGGGAGTTGCAGAATAGCTAAGAATGGTCAAAAATCAACAAAATGACTGGGCATGTTTTTTCCCATGGGCTGTTGATGCACCTGCAGAGAAGCTTGATTTCTGTTTTTCTAAAACCAGGAGATTGCAGTGGGGCAGCGTCTCACTGGGAGCTCTTAAAGTCACCTGTCATTTAAGAGAAACACTGGTTTGACAAGTGCTTAACCATATATTTAACCTCAGATACATGCTTAAGTGTTGCAGACTTGAGTAGGACTGAAGCATTTGCCCATAGCATCCTAAACTGGAGCTGAAGTCATACCTAAGTTTTATGTTATGCACAGATTATGTGATGGAAGTGTGCAAATATCAGAGAACGACGAACAAGTTTTCTGTCCCAAGAGTTTTACTGCTTCCTTTAAGTAAAAGAATATATACTCCTCTGCTTTACCATCTGCAATTCAAACATTGGTCAAAGCCTGAAAGGTTGAAGCTTTCAACAGAGAAATACTTAGAAGGCCAATACAACCTATCCAAATCTTATTTTGAAAGGACTCCAGCTATGAGAAGCATGGGATGTCTATAGCCTCTAATGACTTACTGAGATACTTGCAACGTTAGCCATGGAAAAATGACCTTGTCTAACATAAATAGCTGGAAGAAAAAATTCTAGTTGATCCCATGTGAAAGAAAATAGAAGACAAGTAGTATTTCATCACTAAGGGAAAGGCTCTTTATGTCTGAAATTAGCAGTGTGCTTATTTTCTACGGTAATGGCTTTTTTAGAATTTGGTCTTTGGTAGTAAGATTTACTCTTGTTTGTTTCCTAGTGAATATGATCAGTACCTGACATTGTGTTAGCCTGCTTGTTCAGTAGTTTTCCTGAGCATACATTAAAATGCTTTCTTTTAATAGGGCCTGATCATTAAAAGATCTATACTTTTTACACTTCTCTTTACTGTAATTAGTAGTGTAATTCATTTCACTTCAGTGAAATTAAATTAAGTTAATGGAAAAATCTTTGTAGGCTTTCCTTAATAGAATTTTTTCCTTTTTGTGGATTATTCTAGCAGAATTTAGTGGGGACAAGAACTAAGTGCTTTAAAAGTTAATAAAAAGGTTTCCATAGAAATTATCCACTACACCAGCAGAATTTAAGAGTTTTATAACCTTCCATTTATTCTTTTATTTATTTCATTTGACTGTTCTTAATAGAGATTTTTTTTCTGTACTGCAGGGCCATGTTTTCACTTCCAATTGCATATTGTATATATCAGATTCTACAAGGTTTTCCCAAAGAGACTGTAGATAAGTGTCAATACTCATCAAAGAAGAGACTGAACCACTTGCATTGCTCTTGCTGTAAGAGCCTCTGCATGAGGCACGACAGGTCTCTCTTCTAGCAGCATTGCTTGTAGAAGTTGTCTTCTTGGCATGCAGTGATGGGTGGTGGATTTCAGGAGGCATGGTCAGACCTTCACTTTTCTGGACTTACCAACACTGGAGATGGTCTGCTCGAGTCTTGGGTTACAGTGATGCCAAGGCTGGGACTGCTGGGAGGGAGAATCACAGGGCCGAGTCCCTTGGCCACAGCTCTGGGATTCTCTCACTGGAGCTATTGCTCGTGTATAGAAAGAGGCAGTAAGATGAGACCTGGCCATAGTGTGAGAAGATGCTGAGCAGGCCACAACTGCAGAGATTTGGAGACTCCCAGCACCTTGTGTTCTCCTCCTCCCTGTCCACCCAAGTCCTCATGATCAGCACCTCATCATTCAGCACCTCTCAGTCCCCAGCACTGGAGCTCTGAATGGTGCTGCCAGCACACTGGTCCTCCAAACACTCCGTCACCCTACATGGGCACAGCCACACTCTTCAGTGGTGTAGGTAACAGCGTCTGCCATCTTACCCCAACTAAACCACTTCACTGCAGCCACCCAGGATCCTAATGCTCCTCTGTTAAGTGTTCCTCAGTCCTGGTACACAATAGGAATCTGTCTCATGGACTGGTTCTCTTTAGACATGGAAGAAAATTTATATATACAGGAAAAGAAAGTCTTTCCTCTCTCTTTTCTTCCTTATGTTTACTCAGCGCTGGGTACTCTCTGAGAGTTTCAGATAAGGCAAGTTGCTTTACTTCTGGATGGGTTTCTCTGCCTGTCCATGTTGGACATGAGCATGGTGTTAGTCTTACCTCTTTTGAAGGGCTCTTTAGCACAGAAATGCTGGACATGGAGGCACTGGAAATACTAACCTGAAGCTTGCACCTGTCTAGTGAGAATACAGAGCATATTTTCTTATTTTAAAATAAAAAAGAGGAGTTTCACCTCACAGGGAGTAGAGGGTGGTGGAAAGAAGGAGGGTGTTTAAGTGCCAGGTGACAATGTCTATCACACTGCTCAGTGATGAAGCTAAGAAGACAAAAATAGACAAAGTGACCTCATGGCTTTTGGCAGCAATGCCCATGAGACAAAAGAGAGGCTTTAAAAGGCTTGTGGAGCTGATAGCAAAGGTCCTGGACACCTCAGAGTTTTGGTTCTGCTCCAGCAGTGAGCTGCTCTGCTGCTCTCTCATTGCCTCTCTCTCTGTTTATGGGGAGTTGTGAATTAAATGGGCTTTGTGACATGCCCAGCTCTCCAGGTCTGGACTCTGCCTTCTCAAGCTTGGATCAGCCTTATGCAGGTACGGATATCTTGCTTTCTCCTTTTCTTTTCTTTTCTTTTCTTTTCTTTTCTTTTCTTTTCTTTTCTTTTCTTTTCTTTTCTTTTCTTTTCTTTTCTTTTCTTTTCTTTTCTTTTCTTTTCTTTTCTTTTCTTTTCTTTTCTTTTCTTTTCTTTTCTTTTCTTTTCTTTTTTTTCTTTTTTCTTTCTCCTTTCCTTTCCTTTCCTTTCCTTTCCTTTCCTTTCCTTTCCTTTCCTTTCCTTTCCTTTCCTTTCCTTTCCTTTCCTTTCCTTTCCTTTCCTTTCCTTTCCTTTCCTTTCCTTTCCTTTTTTTCTTTTTCCCTTCCCTTCCCTTCCCTTCCCTTCCCTTTTTTCTTTTCTCTTCTTTTTCCTCTCCTCTCCTCTCCTCTCCTCTCCTCTCCTCTCCTCTCCTCTCCTCTCCTCTCCTCTCCTCTCCTCTCCCTCTCCCCCTTCCCTTCCCTTCCCTTCCCTTCCCTTCCCTTCCCTTCCCTTCCCTTCCCTTCCCTTCCCTTCCCTTCCCTTCCCTTCCCTTCCCTTCCCTTCCCTTCCCATTTTATTTCCCTTTCTTTTCCTCTTTTTCTTCTCCTCTCCTTCCCCTATTCTAATTACACTTTTGCTCTGTACGTTCAGAAAGACATCTCAGGAAGATTTCTTTCTCTTTTTTTCTTAAACTGTTGAGGGAGATTTTAGCTTGAATAGCATGATAATTTTTCTGTTGGGAGGACTGGTATAATTAGTTATGTACTTTAGCCTTTGATGAGGAGGAAAGTTGGAAGAAGAGAAGAGGGAGGCAAGTAGCAGGTCCCAGAGGGCCTTACTTGCCAGCTGCTTCAGAGCCCAGGGCAGCTCAGTGCAACTTCCTAGAGAAGCTGCACATGGATGCTAATGCAAAGCCAGGACCAAGAGCTGGTGGAGGCACAGCCAAGACTGTCTACTGTTATATTTTCTGTGACAGTATTTGCTAGTCTGGATTTTAGAGTTGAGTGCTTTCTTGGTACTCTGCTGGCAGAAGGGGCTGCACAGACACTGGATGGTGTAGCTCCCTTGCTGTTAGCTCCTGATGCCAGAAATCCTACTGTGAGTTCTCTCAGGGTCCAGACTTTACATATGCTGCGCTTCGCTAAGTAGTGCTGCTTTTCCTCCTTTTACATTTAGAAGCAAAATACGAGCCAGATGAGGTGTAGTAGCTTGTAGAAAGGATGGTTGTAGCAAGAAAGAAATTTCTTTTATTTCATCCATTGTGAACAACTGCCAGAGACACATGTGTGCAGATTTGTAAGTGGAGTGGACAAACCTTCAGGGATTGTAGCTTGTTTCCATAATGGAGAGCACGTCTTTGAGGGCAAGTATATGACTGCCCTGAAGAGCGCTAAGTCTCCAAAAAAGCTTGGACACTATTTCAGTCTTGGTTCAGCAAGGCAGAGTCATTCTGTGAGGAAAGTTTTGCAGAGAGCCTTCACTTTGCAAGTGCAAGTACAAATAGTGAGTCATCTTTTCAGCACTGATTTTGCTGTTTCCAGTTTTCTGGATGAAAAGGGGAGGAACAGACTCTGCATCCACATGAGGTGACATGAAACTGCAGAAGTCCCCTTGCTGAAATCCCAAATCATCAGCATGTGCTGAATGGAATGGCTGCAAACTTTCAGAAGAGCCTTTCCTTGTATTTATCTTAAGCTTCCTACAAGGATGACTGCTCTGCAATTCTACACCTTATTTTCAGCATGGGATGAGAGAGAGAAGCTCCTTCTACTGTGGTTACACTGGTGCAGTATGGAATGATGTCACCTTCCACAATTGTGCGGCCTAGCCAGGTTTTGGGGGACATCTGCAGCCCTCAGGAAAACTACTATCTTTCTTAGCTAAGCTCCCTGTCCCTCACAGCAGATAACTTCGCCACATTAGGAGGTCCCCATTGAAGGAATACTCTGTGTTAAAATGCTCAGAGGTGAGATTCTGAGAGGGTTGAGCAGCTTTCATCCTCTCTTGAGTAACACTGTCCTCCAGCACTGCCTGCAGCCATCCTTCTCCCTCTCCCTCTCCCTCTCCCTCTCCATCTCCCTCTCCCCTTCCTTTCAGCAGGGCATAATTTTGTACCTCTTTCCTGAGAATGTCAGATGCTACACAGGTTTTTGACAAATTATTGGATGCAGACAGTGGATGGATTTTCATCTATACTGTCATGCTGGGAAAAAGATAATGGGAGTAAGGAAAAGGATGAAATGAAAGGAAATCAGAAATTAGTCTATGGTTTAGGTATGAGAGGTCTTTTCTGTGCAAGGTTAGTGCTGATTTTTGTCACTTGAACACTAATTCGAGGCATGTCCTTACTTTCCTTACAGCAGCCAGGTTTAGTTTTACTATTGATTCTTGTTCACCCCCTGCTTTCCCTGCACATAAGGCAGAGAATATAACGTTCTTCTGTGGGGCTTTACATGCTGCTGGGCTGGCAGAGCAGGTGGAAAACAGTTATCCCACACTTTCATGCCAGTGTCCCAACAGGTGTTTGCTTTTCCAAGCAAGCCTGTCTGAGTGGATTCCTTCTGGCCTGGCTTGTCAGTTGTGGCAGTCTGGGATTCTTGCTCAGGAGCAAACACTTTTCTTCCTTGCTGGGCAGGAGGCACAGAGCAGGGGCTAGAGCAAGGCTGAAAACAAGCCTCCTGCAGTTGCAGGGCTGCTGCAGAAAGCAGCAAACAGCCCTACACGCAGTGCTGCTGCAAGACACTCTGCCTCTGTAGCTGGCACTGCAGGGTCCAGGGCAGCAGCAGCCTGGCTGTGCCTGCAGAGCACCTCTCCCATTGCACACATGCATGGCTGCTAACGGTAGCAGTGGCTGCTTCCCAGACTCTCAGGGGCAGAATGATTACTTGGTCCTGAAAATCCTCCATATGGTAGGAGGAAGGTATATAGAAAGCAGAGCTCCACCTTCAGGGTGATAAAGTGGTACAAATTCCCTGGAGCAAGGGCATGCACTGTAAAAAAGCTGTGAGATATAGCCTGAGACTCTGCCACATGCTGCAGAAATAGGAAATTCCAGCTTTAACCAGGCAACAAAGACCAGCTGTCACAGTGAGGGGAGTTCCCTTCCCACACCTGTGTGGACTTCTGCTGTGTCTGCAGGGAAAGAGAAAACTGCACCTGGGTTTCTATCAGCAGCTCCTAGAGACACTATCAGCAAAGGTGGGAAAGAAAAAGAAGGGCGGGGGTGACAGTGTGTTTCCTCATACAGTCACTAGAATGCCTACAGCCATGCCACTGCCCATCTTTGCCCACCCAGCCTTTTGCTGAGCTCTGAGCTTGCCTCTTTTTGTTTCTTGCAGAGCTCCACCGCCACGAAAGCATCCAAGAGAAGAACGTGAAAGAAGCTAAAACAAAGTGCAGAACCATTGCATCCTTGCTGACAGACGCACCCAACCCCCACTCCAAGGGGGTGCTGATGTTCAAGAAGCGCAGGCAGAGGGCTAAGAAGTATACATTGGTAAGCTTTGGCAGTGTTGACGAAGACCGCTCCTACGAGGAGGAAGACGGAGTTTTTCCAACTAGTGAGTCTGAATTTGATGAGGAAGGTTTCTCTGATGCCCGAAGCCTAACTAATCACTCAGACTGGGACAACACTTACCTGGACATTGAAAAGTCCAGGTTTGACTCTGAACACAAGGAAGAGAAGCAAAAAGGTTTGAGCGAGGCCTCAGGTAAAGGAGCACGATTATTTGAGCAGCAGAGGGAACGGGCTGGGAAGTACACAGTTGAGAAAGTCCAGGCGCAGAAGAGCCCCCAGCTTGTCCCATCTGCCCAGCCACAGCAGGGCACGGTGAACGGAGATATGCCTGTGCCACAGAAGACAGAGAGCATGCCGCTCAGCATCCACCTGGAAGGCATACAAGTGCCCAGCAAACAGCCAGCAGCTAACCTCACCACTCAGCTCCTGGCTCCCCCCAGTCCCACTTTCTTCCTGCCTCCCCCAAGCACCCCTGACCCCTTCTCTTCAAGCACAACTAGCATGTTCAACCGGTCTGCACGGCCCTTTACTCCTGGCTTTTCTGGCCAACGCCCAGCAACATCCTCTGTCGTCTTCAGGCCATCTACACCCAAAAAACCTAGTGAAAGCTTGGGTGGGCAAAGCACGGTGGTTCCCCCTTTCTCACCTCCGGCTCCAGGAACACCTGCCAATGCACCAGTGCCAACACACCGCAGTCCAGTTAGCTCCTCCACATCTCTGTATATTCCTGCACCAGGAAGGCCAACATCACCACTGGAGTCACAACCAAGCGCGGGGGGATGCGCTCCAGAGAATAAGCCTTCTGCCAACACTGCCCGGACATCCACCACCTCTATCTTTCTGTCAGCTCCCTCAAAGCCAGGAGGTGAGGTGGCCTCCACAGCTTCCCAGACACGAGTCTCTGGAACAGCCTCTTCTTCTTTGTATATTAGTCCAGCACCATCACAGCCCACCATAAGCAGTTCCCCTGTGCCAAAGCAGCCATCTTCTGCCATCTCACCGGCAATGCCACGACCTCCTTCTGAGCCCTTAACCTCCAGAGAGCAGAGGATTGCTGTGCCAGCTCCCCGCACAGGCATCCTTCAGGAGGCTCGCCGGCGGGGCAACAAGAAACCCATGTTCAGTAAGATTGAGGAGAAGAAGAATTCACCCAACCCTGAGCTCCTGTCTCTGGTGCAGAACCTGGATGAGAAGCCGAAAGGTGACCACCCTGGGGCTGGCTTTGAGTCTGGGCCTGAAGAGGACTTTCTCAGCCTGGGTGCTGAGGCCTGCAACTTCATGCAGTCCTCTGGCCGCAAGTTCAAGACCCCACCTCCAGTGGCTCCTAAGCCTCAGCAGCAAGATGGTGGACTGGTAAATGGGGCCCATGACATGCCTCAGCTTAAAGGCAAAGGGGCAGAGCTCTTTGCCAAACGCCAGAGCCGCATGGACAAATATGTGGTGGAGACAACACCAAAGCCAGAGTCCAAGCCCAGGACCCCCTCTCCTTCCCCTTCCCTGCCCTCATCCTGGAAATATTCACCCAACATCCGGGCTCCCCCTCCAATTGCATACAACCCAATGCATTCCCCTTTCTATCCCCTGGCAGCCAGCAAATCTCAGGCTAGTAAAGCAGAGAGCAAAGTGAAAAAGGCGCCTGGCCAGAAATCGGGGATTAAGGTAATTGATATAATGCGCCACCAGCCTTATCAGTTAAAGTCAGCCATGTTCTGTTTTGAGGATCCCCCAGGCCCCAGCACTCAGGGGTCCCCCGGTCAGCCAGCCCCACAGGCTAGGTCATCCTTCACAGCAGCCAAGCAGGTCCCCGTGAAAACAGCCAAGACCCAGGAGATTCGTCGCTTCTCCACTCCAGCTCCCATGCCAGCCTCCAGCAGCCTGGCACCTACCGTGCTTGCGCCCCGCTCGGCCACCACATTGGATGAGCCAGTGTGGAGAACAGAAATGGCATCTTCTGCCCCCAGCACACCAGCCCCCTTCCAGGTGGAGCTCAGCCAGTCCCCTAAGACATACGAGAGCTCCCCAGAATCTGGTCAGGCAGGCCAGGGGCTTTCCCCAAACCCAGCCTCAGCCTCTCGGTTTCAGGTGGCCAGGCCCAAATTCTCAGCAGCAAGAACGGGGATGCAGGCCAATGTGTGGAGGCCAAGCTTTGGCCACCACTGAGGCAGGCACCCCTCCCATCCCATCTGTGGCCCCGCAGAGGTAGTGCTCGTTTTGTCTTTCATGTCAGCTCAGTACACTGGAATGAGTGACACAAAATGAAGAAAAGAGAAAAAAAAAATTAACTTCCCTTCTGCACCACCCTCTCCCCCAGCCTCCCCTTGGTCTCAGATGGGCAGCTTCAGCGCAAGGACTACTGGCTGTGGCTACAGCAGGAGCAAGAATGTGGAGAGGGCACATGTGTGGTACACAGAGAATGGGAACTTGCACGCAGCAGCAAAACCCACCTCTGAAGGGGGTCAATGGCAGCGGTTGTCTCACATAAGGACATATAGGTGGTAGTGGTTCTCCTTTCCCAAGGGCTTTGGAGTCACCCCTGAATGAAGGGAGATTGTGGGGCAAGAGTTTTCCAGGAAGAAAAGGGTCAGAGGTGGGATTACAGTACCGAAGCCCTAGCTTCCCCATTAGACTGCTTTTCTCTGACCCTGTCAGTCTGTACACCTGCACACACCTACACTCACGTGCACCCTGCAGGGAGTGAAAGTAGAACTGGGGCTTCACCTTGGACACTTCTCCCAGACCCTCCTTCGGAGGGGCAGGGGAAAGGAGGTGAGAGAGAAGAGTGAGTAGGGGTGTTTGTGCATGCACGTGTGGGCAGTGTGCCCTGTGCAGGAGGGTGGCCACGTGTGCCTGTTCCTCCAGTCACCAGGGCTGGAGGTAAAAGGGACAGTCATCCTAGATGGTGCTACACATGGCTATCATCAGGTCTGGGAGCAGTTTGATGGGGCTATCAGAAGCTGGAGGAACCACAGAAAGAAGTGTCAATTTTTGAGGATACATGAAGTCAAAGCTAAACTCAGGCAGTGGCTGTTTGGCACAAGGAAGGTCCCGCAGCATTAGTCCCACTGGAACAGAATACAGATGCTGTAAGTACAAAGGAGGATTGAGTGGGAGAAGGTACTATTGACTCTAAGAGAAAACAGAATAGAATATGCATTTGCACACCATCTTTTTATTTAGTTTAGGACAGAGTGTAACTAGATTGGCAATGGGTCATGACATAAAACTTGCTGAAAACTCTATGGTGAGCTGGAAAACAGAGTCCCTTTACAGACATTCTCAGTAGGGAAGTGGAGGAGAGGGAAACAGAAAGTCACCACTAGAATTTAATACTAAATGATTTAAGTATCCCTGAAGTCTATTTGGTAAGAACTGAAGTGCTCTGAGAGACTCGGAGGATCTGCACTCTCACACACACATTGGAGAGGTCAGTTTGCTGGTGATGCTGGAGAAACAGCACTGGTTATTCCTCTAATGTCCCAGGCTAGCCTCAGACTTAATCCTTACACTAAAGGCATACAAGAAGAAAGCATTCCCTTTCCCAAGAAAAAAATCTAGGATATTAGTAGGGACTGTGTGTGTGTGTGTGTGTGTGTGTGTGTGTGTGTGTGTGCGCGTGTGCCATTTGTGCTCTGGTTTGCACATACCTGTACCATTTACTTTCTGCCTGTGCTCCCCCTTTTGCAGCAGCCACTTTTACAGTGTGACCTCACAAGTACACCAAGAAAGAATTGCTCCTGAAGCACAGCTCCCAAACACAGCGATGCTCCAGCTGCAGGGAAGGGACTTGCCATCTCTTCCTGGGAAGGGGTTGCCCAGCCTTTTACTAGATCCTCAGGAATGAGTATTGGAGGCAGGGTGAGGGTGTCATAGCCCTGCTTGAGAAATGTCATTAGACTTGCTCCTCTCCAAGCAGAAGCTGTCCTCTGACTGGACTGCATACAAACTTCGGGTGTACAAGACCGTAGGTTCTGGGAAGAAAAAAAGGAATGCAAATGGGGCTGATGCCAGGTCTGTAAGCAGTGCAGCTCATGTGGTTTCACATAAGTCCAAGCCAACCTTCCTCCGTGCAGCTGGAGCTTACGATGTGTAGCTCCTTTCATGAAAGCTGGGGACTCCGCTTTTTCTTGGGGGCTCTAAAGTGCTTCTCTGTCAGTACCTGGAAATTCTGCATGTGTGCTCTCCCATGAAGAAAAAGAGGGCTAGCTAGCAGCTCTAGTCTCAGACAAGCTTGAGAGGGAAAGAATGAGGAAAAAAGGAAAATAATACACAATCCTGCCTTTGAATCCTTCACAGTCTGGCTGGCCTTGTTCTTCAGGCCTGCGTTTGCAGTGCACAGTCTTGGGGGCCCTGAAACATAGGATGAGCATGTGTGGGAGGGAGGAGGACGGCACTTCCACCTCACTTGGCAGACTGTGGGCCATGGGAGAGAATGGAGAGAAAACCTTTGGGAATGCCTTGAGTTAAATGAGCAAAGGGGTGGTTGAGCCAGACGAGGTGCTGCCCTGGTTGTATGACATAGGAGCAGCCAACCTAAACTGATGATGGGATGGTATGTGTTCCTGCCCAAGAGCGGAGGTCTTAAGACAAGCCATCACTGCAGAGTTAATTCAGATCACCAGAATGCACTTAGTTCTGGTGAAGGGAAGCAGCCAGGCTACAAAACCTAACTTGGAGGATTGCTTCTCACTCATTGTGCTGCAATGCACTGCCAGCATTCCTGGAAAAAAACCCCTGTGTGCTGCTGTAGCAAGCTGAATCTCTGTGGTTCTTCCCAAACATGGGAGGAGGAGTCTTCTGTTTTTCTAGGAAAGCTAAAGAGTAAGAAGGAACTAAAGGACTACCAGAGCTCCAAAAACTTTGTCTCTAGTCTCCTTGTGGAGTGCTGTTTGTCACTGGCTAGTGGTTTTAGCCACTCGCCTTAGACAGACAAGCTAGCCCAGGTTGAAAGCATCACTGAAGTCAGGTGTAGAAAGGGGCTGTGTGGATCAGAGAAAGGGTACTCAAGATAATTCTGCAGTAAATAAATAACCTCAGAAAGTCTGAATCTTACTCCATTGTCCCCTTTCCTCAGGCCCTTAAAGGAAGTGCTGTCAGGGCCTGAGTGTCTCGGGAAATTAGTTTTGCCACTGGAAAAAACCACAAGTCTGGCCTTAGCACGTAAGGGACATTGCATGTGGTTAGTATTTCAGTGGTCCCACTCTAGATTTCTGGGAGACTCTGATGCAGGCCAAGGACTGATGACCAAACACTGTTGAATGTTAGATGTCAGGACTCAAGTTAGTGGAATAACTGCATTTGGCCCACAATTTCTGATTATGTAATGGGCAGGAGATGAAAAATTTTAGGTCTGACTGGAGAATAAATTTTAAACATTAGAGCAAGGAAAAGAACCAGGAGGCTGGGGACCCTGCATTTCACTTCTAACATCCTTGGTTCAAAGCTATGTTTAGAAGCGAAGCCAAAGTAGTTTGATGGATCTCAGCCCCTCCCAATCTCTTCTGGGTCCTGTGCTGACAAAGAACTTGCTCTGCAGAAGCAGCAGACCTACAGTGCTTGTGGCTTGTCCCAAATAAGGCCTGTGGCTGCAAGTAGCATGAGATGAGAAATAATACTGAGATGCCTCAGATAAGCTATAAGGAAGAAACCTGCACTACCGCTGGCTTCAAGCAACTCTGCTAGTGTCTGCTCATGAAACTATTGTGGCTGACCTGTTAGAAAGGTCACAGGTGAGGTTATGTGGAATAATTTTGAACCACATAAGCTTGTCTTGAGCCTCTCCGAATTTCTAATTCCTCAGCTGTTGAACAAGCACAGACATAAACAGTTGTTTGACAAGTTTTAGCTCCCAACTGCTAAGTTCTAAGCTGCAGAGGTAGGCCAAACCCCAGTGTCTCCTTGTTAAGCATGTGAAAATGTCTGCATGGGCTCTGATTTAAAACTGCCTATCATCCCTCTTCTCCAGCATGATGCAGGTTGCACATTGTGTCTTGGGAAGTTCTGGGGGTTTATCTTTTCTTCAGAAGTATCAGTCTGTTCCCTCTGAATATATGGGAACACTTGCCAGAGATAACCTCAAGATCCTGCAGCAGCTGAGAGGAAGAATCTTGGAAGAGACTGGTGTGGTGAGGAATCACTGATTGCCAGATATGAGCACAGTGCAAGCCAAGATTGTCCCGTGGAAAGACTATGCTCCCTTTTGGCTACAATATCCAGCATCCCCTACCAGATCCTCTTTCTTAGAAGAGACTCATCAGTGCTCTGAAAATGGGAGCCCAGCAGCAGTGCTCTGTGTGGTGGAAGATGTGACCCCAAAAGAAGAACAGAGTTAGCATCTTTGTTTATGGAAATACTTTTTTTCCCTTTTCTGTTTTGTCTTTTTTTTTTTTTCTCTCCCAATTTACAGTCACTTTCTATTTGTTTGTGCAGAAGAATAAACTTGTGATATGCACTTTACATAAGGCATTTTGTCACCTTCTTTGCTTGGCACCCAGAAGGAACTGCTATGCGTACAGCACATGCAGTTAGCACTACCAACAAACTAAGGCACAGAGAATATGTGTCCAAAAAAGGATGGGATATCTCAGCAATAAAAATACCTAAGTTGGACTTAAAACCCCTATATGTTAAAGAGGCCTAATGCAAGCAGAAACTTAAGTGAGATCCAAAACTCTGGTACTACAGGCTATAAAACACTCAATTACTGACAGGGTGAAGAAATTTATGGGCCAGCCCCAGCTGGCCTGCCCCAGCCTTGCCCCTCAGCCTGCTCTAACCTAAATCCAACCCTCTGCTTGTCAACCTGGTATCAACTGAAGTTTGCCAGCTCTGGTAAATCCAAATAAAAACTCACGTTGAATGATTCAACTTATTATTGATATTAACCAAGAGATCAGAAAACCGAATTAGTCAGAAAAGCAAGTATATCCCATTGTATCCTCAGGCTCCTAGCCTAATCCTAACTCTAACCCTAACCCAATTCATGTTAAATTCTCAATTTCTGGGTCCTGAGAGGTTTATTATCCTCAGTTTAGGACAAGCATTAGCAGGTTGCCTTTCCCAGACACATCACTCACAGACAGCAATTCCTGAGCACTGCAGGAGATGCTGGGATCAGCTGTAGGATTAGACTGCAGACTCTCGACACCTGTCCAGGTATCATTTTGTGGATGTTTTTCAGATTAATTACAAGCAGGGGTCCCTTATGCAGTGGTCTGGAGGTAGGTCTGGAGACTGTCCAGCATATTTCTGATTGATTTGCAGACAGGAAACACACAAAGGGGCAGCGATGTTTGCTGATGCCAAACCTGAGCTTCTATCCAGCTAGAAGCACAGCTCCCAAATAAGTCTACAGAGACATAGGCTGCAGATTAGGACTGCATCTTGTTTTGCTTAATAAAGCTGACATAGTAGGATTATGAGCTATTCCAGATGGTTTGACACATTGCAGGACAGTTGCTGTGTCCAGGGCTTTGATTAAATTCCCTGTTAACCTCTACAACCTTCTCAAGTGAGAGTCTTTTCTTCTCACAGCAGATCATGTCAGAAGGAGCCAGACGAGCAGGCTTTCAGAGGTGGAATGGGAGCCAGCCCTGAGGTTACTGGCCCAAAGCAAAGCTGAAGGGTTACTGAACAGCTATGCAGCAGGCTAGGGATGAGCTTGGACTGCAGTGCACTAGGAGAGTAGTCTAAAACCAGAAAATAGTAAGGTGCCTAGTGGAGACATCTACCCCCAAAACAATCATATCTGATGGAAGGAGAAGTGTCCAGCAAAGAGCAGAGCAGGGTAAGTATGTGGCATGTATGAAGAATAAAAGTATTCCCAGGCATTACAGACCTATAGCTTCAACAGCCACTAGATGTTGCCACTGTTCTTCTCCAAGTTACTGGAGTTTGGGCATTCGCCTGATGTGGTGTTAAGACTGGAGGGTTTATGAAATCCTTTCTTCCTAATCTATCCTCTTTTGGCGTTCACATATGGTGTTGCTCAGCCACACATACCAGAGGAGAAGGCCAGCCTCATACCAGGGAGTTTTGGCAGCCAGAGGCTTGCAGCAGCTTGGAAGCGATTCCTGGGTGGTAGCGTGTGGGGCACGCAGGCAAACAGGCTGCCCAGCAAGGAACGCACCGTGGGCACGCCAGCTATTTAAACATGCACTCCAGCTCTGTGATCAAATACTACATATTTCTGTCGCAGTCCTGCATCTCATCGTGCATTAAGCCCACTTAGTGGCAGGAGGGTGCCTGGCATTAACTGTTTCTCCTGTTGTGATGCTACAAGCTACTGTCAAGTCTTCTTGACGTCTGTGTAAAAGTGGAAGAGAGTAAGCATATATGAAATATTTTAAAATAACAAATAATGTAGATGATGTATTACAAAACAAAAAACAACCAAAAAAAGTCAAATCAAAAGTTTTGCAACTTTTTTCAGAACAGATTGAATCATGTTGAAATCCGCTTCTTATAAATACTTTCAGCACAGATCAGTCCTGGTCTCCAGGGCAAAAAGAGGAGCAGGATCAAGGTTTAGTTCTCTGTCTTTGGAAAAGTAAAATGGTGAAGGCTATTTACCAGACCTCCACATGATCGAAATGCGCTCAGGAGACAATCCTACTGACAACGCCTGTCTTAGCTACTGCTTATGTCCATCTAGCACTGTGTAACGAGGCAGATCTCATGTGGAAATTATTTTGCAGACATCAACAATTTGAAGGTAGGCTGTTTGAAATTAGGTGCACAATAATTCAGTACAAAAATAAATTGATTTTGAAGATACAACTCAGAGAAAGCAAAGCTTTGAGCAGGCTGTTCCTTAAGGCCACTTAAGCAAAAGTATATTTGGAAAGAGAGAGATGGTCACAGTGAGATACTGACAGTTCCTTGTATGATTAAAAACTCTTCCCTGAAGAGCTGAAATGTCATGCAGGCAGCACATGTACTACCCCATTGACCTAAGTGGAAACTCTATGTACTCAAGAAAATATTGAATTTAGCCAGCAAATACCACCACACTCCAGGTGAATCCCCTCTCCCCAAACCAAATGAAAACTAAAAAAGCTCATCAAGCAAGGCTTGTAATTTTTTGAAACCTTGAGTACTGAGTAGCATGAGTGAGTAAGATAACAGCAAGAACCCCACATAACTTCCTATCTATGCTGAGTTCATCGTATTACTTATGACACAGATATCAGATTGGGACAATATTCCCAGCGGAAAATGCCACTGAGCTACCCTGCACCATGGCAGGGGACAAGTGAAGTCTCTGCTAGACCCACCATTGACATTTCTAGACTAGTGAACTATATAATTCTGTCTTTCAGGAAAAACTGTGCATAGAGAGGAGAAAGGAGGAGGAGGATCTAGTTCTCAGCCTGGTAACTGAAAATGGAGACATACATTTTTATTTGGAGGTAGAGTAGGAGGTGAGAATCTCAGTTAAAGAAGTGCCTTGGTGCATAAGTGTCAGACGCAAGACAGCTTTATCCAAATCACCCTATAAATCCTGGTGCCATGCTAAAAGGAACTGACATTCCTTCTGGGTTCAAGGCTGAGACTCTGTACAGTATACTTCAGCTGCACTCTTAGCTTCTGTGTTTCACCCAGTGTATGAATATATGCACATGCAAATGAAAATAACCTCTGGAGGATGAGGGTTGCAAGGACAGAATGAGACTTCACATAGCACTGAATGAGGGCTACGGATCACCTTTCAAAGTGGAGGTGGCCAAGGTCTCTTCAGAATTTGAGCCTGACAACAGCAACAGGCACAACAGCACTGAAAAGCCTGGACAAGAGGCTGCTCTAAACCTTGCATTTTGCTACTAGAATTTCTGAGAAGTCTGATGATTGGCTTGGGAACCTAAATTGTACCCACCAGCATCTAGAGAATAAAGGAGTCTCCCCATTCTATCATTTCAACTTCCAGATACTATTTCTGAGCTCTGGATAAAGATCCTGCCCCGTACTCTATACTCGTAGCTTACTTTCCTTCATATGTCTGCTCAACCTGTCTCATTTCCAGTTCCTCACCAACCTGCCTTCTTCTCACAGAAGACTTTGACTTGATGTACAACTGCTTGTTTCCCATGAGACCACAGTTGCCACCAGCCCTTGAAGCTGGACTACAAGGTCCTCAGCTTTGCCTCTAACCCTGTTTGCCTCTTGCCCTTTGTGCTGTGGATCCACAGAGGAATCTTGCCTCCTGGAGCTGGCTCACCCTGAATTGCAGTCAGTGCCTTGTTCCTGGATATGCCTGCCCATATCCTGACTGAGATCCTCAGACACTGTGCTAGACATCCCTTCTCTTCATCTCCTTGCTGTTGTTTCTCCCTAGTCTCTCTCAAGTTCTGTAGGAGGGCTCAC
Organism: Streptopelia decaocto; assembly: GCF_964273445.1. NCBI lineage: Eukaryota > Metazoa > Chordata > Aves > Columbiformes > Columbidae > Streptopelia > Streptopelia decaocto. Next base: position 50,413,705 of record NC_138659.1, read on the forward strand.
ATCCATTCCTGCTCACCTCCAGTTACCAGCCAGCCACGGGCACCCTGCTCTCTCCCAGCCTGCTCGTCTCCTCTCTCCCCGTAGCTGCCCGCTGGAGCAGCTCTGCGAGGAAGCAGAGGAGCAGCAGGTTATGCTCCTTACACGGAAGAGCAATCACATACTTCCCTGCTACATCCTTTTTTGGAGCTATACCATGACTCCAAATCCAGCAGGTTTCCATATGACATCCATCTGGCACAAACAGTTCCCCTAAGGTGTAATTTGTGCTCAGGAAGGCACAGGAGATGACTGGATAAATAATACAGCAGCTATAAATTGGTCTGAAAACAGCTGCTGGAAGCACGTAGAGAGAAGGCAAAGTTTAGCATCACCCTAGTGACTGCAAGAAGGTGCCATATAGTGGTAGCTGCATTTCTCAGCTTCTTACCCCATAATATAAATCAAGTTAATTTCTTAGATAATTATCAAAATGGAGCTAGAAACTTTTTGAAATTAAGAGGTAACTGTACCTCATGCCTTTGGGAAAGGAGAGGCAAAGGGCTGCTCAGCTTAACCAATATAGCAGCAAATTTTTTCTCCTCTCACTATGTCTTGCCCTACCTGCCACCACCTTGTGACAGGCAATAGCTCCCTTGATAAATAGGGTTTAGAACACATGGAACTTGAACAGGAGAGCAGCATCTCAAAGAGCACAACTGGATTTCACAGCAGGCACTGGGCACTCTGGGCAAATGGTGCTAAACCAATCCAAGATAAATAAATGTGGTGAAAAAATACTTATCTCTGTACAACCTGCAGTGAACAGGGCTTGGCTAGCACTGAGAGACCTGCTCCTCGGTGGCCACCTGCACTTGTGCAGAGTGGGTGTGAAGTGTGGAGCGATGGTCAGTTGTCACAGTAGTATTTGACACCCTCCAGCTTTGTGCAGATGTAAATTCCTTCAGCAGGCGTGAAGCTCAGTGATGGTGCTCGGAGCAGGCAGTGGGTGTTTACAGTTTGGTTGTGCAATCCCCTACACCTGTTTTACACCAGCACAGCTCCGGGGACTTACTTCCAGATCACCAGCATGGGAGTGTGGGGGCAGGATTTAGGCCATTTGGCCCTCACAGGGGGTGTATCTTCTGGGCTTAGTGAAGGACGGAGCACTCTTTTGATAGTGGAAAGCTTACAACATGGTGTTGCAGTAGATACAAATGAGGGAGAATAAGAGCTGTACTAAATCACAACATGAGGTATGGATAGTGGTTATATGGATGCAAGTGAGAGGAAAATGGGAAACTTTAGGCCAGGAGGTTGCCATACGTGCCCTGACTCCAAGCAGCGTATAACAGCTGATTATTGCCCATAGGTATGTTACAGCACTCTAATACAGCATCTTCCAAACAGTACTGGGGGGTTAATGCTTTGTGCTTTCAACCCACTTATCACACTGGGAAGTTTTAGACATATTTGGTGCAGGCAAAACCAAGTGCAAAATCTAGGAAAAGGCAAAGTGACTCCCTCCTGTTGTTCTCTTATACCAACTTTGCTTGAAATTCTCTGTGCAGGTGATTTTCTACTACAATTACAGCTGTATTTTGGGGATTTTTCCCCCCAGTAGACTCTAGCTTTATTCAGTGGACAACTTTATTTTGATCCAATGTGAACTAGGAAGACAGTTTTCTGTAGGAATTATGCTTTACATAGAAGCTGAAAGGTATGTGCATCTTGACCAATCCAGTAAAATTAGATATGTTCCCTTCATCCTAGAACCAGGACTCAACTGGGTATGAGGGAAAAAACAGGGAGACTTGCGTCATAATGAACAGGAACTAAAGAAGGGGAGTCATTTGCATGTACAAAGCCACACCAAATGCAGGCAATCAACCCTGTTTCTGTCATGAAACAGGAAATCAGTTTCCTTGCTATTTGATTCTGCTGGCTTTCCCATACGTACTACACAGCTACTTCCTAGAACTCTGTAAAGAGCTTTCTAGACTTTCTGGTTTTCCTACTACTTCTTGCTTCATGCATACAATTATTTTTCTTCTGTGCTTTCTGTGTATTATTTAAATGCCTGGCATTTTAGGAAGTATGTATGAGAGCCTAGAGGACACTGGGTTGAATGATGGAGTGAGGAGGGGACAGAAGGAGGGTATAAAACAGAGCAAGACCCAAGAGAGCTTTTGAGGCATTACTGACAAGCAGGATAGGAGGAGGAAGGGGAATGTCATGTTGATTTGAAGTGAGGCACCTGTGGAGTGCCTGCTCTACCTGGGAACTGAGGCAGTGACTGCAGGAGGCCTGAGGAGCAACCTTTTCCTTTTCCCTCTCCTTGGGGCTGGTGGTAGTGCTATCTGAGACTCTGTCCTCTGGGCTGTTGGCTATTAATAACTGCAGGATGCCTGTGTGAGCAGCCTTCAGGAGTCAAATTCACAGCACTTCGCATCAGCACTTTGTGCTGGGCAGAGCTTGTCTGCGCCCAGGCACCCTGGGTGAGTGGGGCTGCTGGACAAGCCTCCCCAGCAGCGCCCAGAGACGGGCTGGGAGGAAGGAGCCCACAGCCGAGCTCTGGGGCAGGAGTGTGAGCTGGTCTGATCCTGGTGCTGCAAGCCTGAGGTGAGTTGACTGGGCAGCAAAATAGTTTGGAGCAGGCGCTGGAGGGGGTAAAGACTGGTTTGGTTTGCGGCAAAACCAAAGAAATGACTGCTGCAAAGACTGATGCAGATGAAGAGAGGAATTGCAGCAATTGATAGAGTTCAGGGGAGAAAAGGATAATTGTGGCCCTAGATTTATGTCCGGGATAATGGGGAGGATGGGACTGGGGCTCCAGCAACCTCCCTGCAGCAGGGTGGCTGAAAGGGCAGCAGTCCCAGTGTAGCTCTGGACCCTGTCCGTACTGAAAGACCGCTGCCCTTTTTCTTTCACTGGACGCATTGCATGCAGCAGGTTTTCCACTCCCCAGTTAGTAAAGGAGGACAGCAGAATGAGACAGACTTGCCCTCGCTGCTCCTTGGGAATGAGTGTGCTAGAGGAGCATGGCTCTCCACCAGAGCCAGCCTGTTCTGCCTTGACCCAGGGAGCCCACGTTTGGGGCATACAGATTATTTCCCTCTGTTTTACCAGTCTTACGACCCATCAGTTGAGCCATAACCTCCTACCCCCCCTGCTGCTGGCAGCATTGCCCCTTCCCTGTCAAGCAGGGCCTGCTTCTTTTATATAGCCAAGCAGATGTCTGGCCGCTCGAGGAGAATGTGCAGTGCGTGCTTTATGGCTGCACCTGCTCACGCTTGCTCTGGGAATACACCAGGATAGGCTTTTTTATGATGTGAACTACATGGAGAGCATCTCAGTAAAAAGAAAAGCTTGGAAATCTGAAAGAAAAACTAATCCAAGAGAGTATCTGACAACGAGATTGGAGCTGGTTTACTCTAGCTGGGCTTTTAGCAGTTATCATCACCTCACCACAGGAAAATAATGTTGCAAAAGTAGCAATGGTGGAATGAAACTGCAATATACATAAGAGACTAAAATGTCTTGATCACAAGGGCAGTGTACAAACTCCTAGAGCCAGCTGCTTGCTTGCTAGTTCTGAAATATAACTCACAGTTCAATGTCTTCAGTTCTGAAATTCTAAGCAACTAAACTGCAAAGAAGCACAAGGACAGAGATGGTTAGTTATTGTCTGCTATTGCTGAAGCCAATGAGTCTTTGCTCATTTGTATTTGTATTGCACCGTATTCAAGTGAGGATCTGTCCTTCTATATGCTTTTGTTTGGGCATGAGCAGTGCTGAAGCAAAGGCAAGATGTTTGGCCTACTTACATTATGTGTGATAACCCCCAAGAAGGACTCTGAGAAGCTGCCTGAAGTGGAATTGCCGAGATTTCTCCTATTTTTCCCTGACTTTGCAGTACAGATCTCTCATCCCATCTGAGGACAGAGATGGGGAACACTGTATCAGAAGAAATCTCCCTCTTCTCCTCCTCCCCCTGCAAAATGCTTTGTGATAAAATCAATACGTAAGATACAGGTGCAAGTGACTTCAAAAAACTTGGGTGAACAACTTTTCCTTTACCAAGTTTGCCTGGGCATTCTTCCTCCAGCCCTTCTGTAACAAAACAGTACGAGTCATAAAAGACAGAATTACTTAGGATTTGGGTTTTTTTATTTGTTGTTTGTTTTGTTTGTTTGTTTGATTGATTGATTTGTTTTTTCCCCCAGAACTTGCAGTCTACTGGTTTTCTGAATACCTATTCTAATTCTAATAGGACTACCTAATCATCCAAACGAAACTTGCACATTATTCAAAATGCTCCCAAATAACTCATGGACAGACCTAAAATCTTTAAACAAAAATATATATAACTATCTAATGATAACTGCATGGTATTATAATATGGAATGGTAGAGCAGATTTTCAAACTGACATTCTGTTACTGCAGCACAAGGTAATAACAGAGCACCACTGCGGCACACGTGGGTGCTGGGAGGCTGCCATGTTGCAATTAAAATGCCTATTTTGGATAACAGCGCTATATGGCACCTTGGCAATGCTTCTGCTGTGATCTGCTGCCATATTTTGAGTCATAATGCTAAGTCTCCAGAGGACAACCACCACAATTGCCTGTTGATCATATTCTGTATGGGATGATACGATTTACTAGCTCCTTCATGTGAAAGGGATGGAAAAGAACCTGTGTGTGAAATGAAGGCTGTGTATCTCTTAACTATTGATGGCAACTAAAAGGGAGGCAAGAAATACCTTTGCAGTGTTTCATTCTCCATTTCCTTGTGTGTTTAGAGCAAAGCAGAGAACTCTTTGTGGGAATGCCCCTTGCAGGGACTCCTGCTCCTGTTAAAAGGAAAAAGTCCACTAAACTCATTGGGAAGCTGACACACGAAGGTAAGATATGCAAAACTGCACACCTGAGAATTGTTTGGATTTCGACCTGAATTTCAGCCTTTAAAATTTCACACTCTGTGTGACTGAACTCCCAGAGCAGACATGCAGTGAACACACGAGGAGGCAGAGTCACAAATATTACTAAAACTCAGCCTTCAACCACTTCACATTTTCTAATTTATTGTACAAATGCATTGCACACACATTCATGTCAAATATAGACCTAGATTACACTTTGTAAACCCATATGCTCCTGCAGCATTAATTTGGCTGTGCATCACTGTGAACAGAAAGAGAACATGATCTTTTATGGGTATCAATATTGCAGTGCCTTGTTATATTCTGTGTTGTTCTCTCTCTTAGAACCTTTGCCTCTGATTTGTTTTTCCTCCATGTGAGAGAATTTCTTTGATTCCAGGACTCATTAGTTGAAAAAATCAAAGTCTCTGAGAGGGAGTAATACTGCAGGAATAATATAACCTGGGATGTTTTTCTCTCTACAGAATGCCTGTGTATTGGGTAGGATGACTTTTAATTAACTGTGATATCCTTATCTTCTCTCTACTTTTGACAGCATGGGGAAGATTTTTAGAGGTTTTGAAAAGTAATAATACAGTGCTGTCCCTTTCTTCAGTCCCCAAAAAGGGCTGTAGAAACTTCTTTGTTAGGATACATGTACATATTTTTCTATTTGTTCCTAATCCTTTATTCGAGTAAACAAGTAAGTAAAAATCCACTTTTCAGTAAAAGGGCATTTCCTCGTGTGCCATGAAATAGTGCTATATAAAACTGGTTTGCTAAAAAAAAAATAATTTCTTCAGATAATGTCTAATAAAATAAATTGGTTTATACCCATTTTATACTATTTTAAGGATGGAGATTCATTCTCTGTTGTAAATGTAGAGGTGGATAAGTGGTCCTAAACTTGCTTAATAGAGAAAAAAGGAAAGCCTAGGAAAGGTTTCTTGTTTTTGCATGAAAAGCTTTAACTGCATTTCTGCAAGATTTTTGCACTGAAAATGTTTGAATCTATCGCTTTGATGGAGAATTGGTGGTACCAAATTAAATGGAAAAGGTGTTCTTAATAACCAGTGTATTAAGACTTGAAGAGAACTACTTTTCCATTTAAAAATTCTCCTGAAAACAAACAAACAAAAATATATAATAACATTGAATCTTGACAGGTTTTCAAGATAATGTTTAAACCAAAGCACGCCAGAGGTGTCTTTATTTATTATGTTTCAGCCCAGTGCGAAGGGCTGACGGACACTCATCTGACTCCAGAGGAGGGGCGGTGAGAGTGGGGCGGTAACCGGACAAGGCAGCGGTGCATTTTGCAGCAGTACTAAGGAATCTGCTGCTCTGACTGAGGTGCTTCAGCTGTGGGACACGTGCATCCAACTTACGCAACTCTTCTCTGAGCAGATTTGCCTTGATTACAGTCCATAGTAAATCCCATGCATCTAAATCCGAAGGGTCATCAATGTAAAAATTTGGTGCATAGGTTATTTCCAAAAAACTTAATTTAGAAGAGAATTTGGCTGCTTTGAAGTCACTACTGATGCTGGGAAACAATGGACAAGAGACTTGGACAGAGCACTTCCTAAAGCGTCCCATTTCATACGTTTTGTAGCCATGCCACAAGAGTCCAAGCTGAACCTGGGGAAGAAGATCAGCATCCCCAGAGATGTGATGCTGGAAGAGCTTTCTCTCCTCACTAACAAAGGATCCAAGATGTTCAAGTTACGCCAGCTGAGGGTGGAGAAGTTCATTTATGAGAATAACCCTGATGCCTTCACCGACAATTCTGTGGTAGGTTGGAGATCAAAAAGTTGCTCCATAGACTCAGGGGAAACAGGAATGGAGCATGCCCAACCTTTCCCCTGTCTGTATGTGCATAGGCTGGGAGGGAGAGGGTGGAATCAACTGGCAAAGAAGTGCAGGAAAAAGCCAAAATTATATAAACATACAAGTTTTATTTCCTTTTGGCAGCAGCATTAGATCCCTTTGGTAAATATTTAGTATCACACATGCAAAAGCGTGAGAAAATTCAGCACTGAGTGATGAGGGAAGACTTCATGTTCGGCAGGTGTTCGGAGCAGCACAGGGCAGGACTGACTGTTTTTGTACCCCTTCCATTTCTGCAATGTTTTTAGTTTATTTGCTAGAAGCTATGTGTGTTTTATTTTAAAGTATTTTCCTATTAGATATGGTGTATAAATCCAGACGTTCTTTTTTCCCCTTTCCCATGAATTAGTACTGTTATTTAAACTTTGCGCTTCTCTCTACAGCTAGTTCCTGGTGTAAAGTCTTTTGAAGATACTTAAACTTTTACAAATGAAAGTCTCCTTTCACATGATTGTCAGAAGTTCAGTAGAACAAACAGAAAATATTTCAGGTTCATATGCATTTTGATGCAGCATCTCCTTTTCTGATGTTCTTTAAAATGTATTATGTGTCATTTTATCCCTTTATGGTGTCCATTTTCCAGTCCAAAGAAATTCAACCAAAATAGTAAAAGTCGACATGTTATTTTTTAGCCCTCTAATGTTTTCAAAAGCAGCAATAAGTAAATCTTTGTAGTTCACTTCTTAAAAATGACAGTTTGGGAAGCAAGATGTGGAAAGATGCCTGAAAAAAAATAGTACTTGAAATTACAACAGTAGGTCAGATAGCAGGTGAGGGATGACAAACCAGAGACATAGCAAGCATTTCCAATGCTGTTAGACTTTGGGCAGTTTCCTCATCTCTTTGCACTTTAGTAGTTCATCTCTTCAGTGAGCTCCCTCCTAGAAAAGATGCCAGAATGAATGGTTTGTTGGGCTTTGGACTCCAGATGAAAATCCCAGAGAAATTGAAGCTGTTTTTATAAATACTCAGCAATCTCAGAGCTCCTAAAACTTAGGAGGGCCAGGTTCACATGTCAGAATCTGCTGCAGTGAGGAGTGAGAAAATAATAAGGTGAGAGAATAAAAAGGCTGAACTCCAAACTTTCACAAACTTGAGAGTGTCGCTTAAGGGGTCCAATCAGAGAAACACAAAGTGAATGAGTTGTGACAAACTGACACAAACTGGACATGCACAGTGTTCCTCCAAGACTGACATTAAAAAGGTTGATTACAATCGCTTCCTTTTTGTTAGCACTTTTTCCCACTTTGTTTATTCATCCATGCCTGACATTCACTCTATACCCTTTCTGTAGTGAATCTCTCCCTCTGTTCTGTAGGAACACTTCTGCTCCCCTGCATTTTGAGCAAGACTGTAAGATACTGTGCTGTGGAGGAAGGTATCTGAGAGTTAGATAAGACCCTAAAAAGCTTAGAATGTTCTTTATGGCTTTGCTATGTGAGAACAATGGCGTGGTCTCCCAACAGCAGCTAGTACTCTGCTTTAAAATCTTCCATGATTCACCTTCAGGGCTATCTTTTCTCCACATTCATCATTCAGGTAACAAATCTCCGCTGGTCAGTGCAGGAAGACTTGTCCGCCCTACAGCCTTCGCTCAGGTCCAGCTTAGCAGGATCACAAACATAATTGTTCCCATTTGCTGGCTGCCCTGTGTGCTCTGTGCAAGGACTCTGCCAGGCTGCACCCGCGGCCTCTGTGGATAACTGTTCTCATCACCACAGCCAGCAGGAGTTGGCACTTTTGCTGGCAGGCAGAGTGCTGGGAAGAAAAGCTGTGCGATTGCAGCAGCTGAGCCATCCTCTCAGAGAGCTGGTTGCTCTTGGGCAGGTAAAGGCAACAGATCTGGGGCCTCGCTTCTATCTCCCAGACCATCAGGATGGTGCATGACATTAGCAACAAATCACTTTCACCAAAAAGCCCTTTTGATTGAAATATTTGATTGGTTTTCTATTCCTTTCCTTTCTTGCTCCTGGATCTGATCAAAGGTAGATGCAGAAAAGAAGGCTTAAAAAAAAGGGAACTGTGGGAGGAAGATACTTGCAGCATAAAGAATTCCTACTGCTACCTCCAGTTACTTTCCCCTCCCAGTTAATTTTCATGCCCTTTGTTCCCCATTCCAAAGAAGTCCTTGTGCCTTTAATGCTGTGGGACCTCAAAGGGATATAAAGCTGGTTATGTGTTTTCTGCTTTTGTATCATAGATTTCTTAACTGTCTTAGAATATTCTCAGAACACACTTAGCAAAACAGGGCAAGAAAGGTCTGAGATGGAGTACAGATTATTTCGTTCCCCAAAAAAAGTTTAACAGCAAGGTAATGTAACACAAAAACAAATAGAGAAAGGTTATTAAAAATAAATCCAAACCATATAAGGGATCCCAGAATAGCCTGTGCTGTAGCCATAAACCCTCCTTCAAGGGAGAAGATAGCAGTCACGTGTCATCGATCCACCCTCCTGCTTCTCTCCTCCTCCTTCTCCTCCACCCAAAAAACCACACTGGACAATCAGATCACTCTCCTTACTTGTAGAGGAGAAAACACATATATTGTGTGTGCATAAACATCAGACAGTTCCATGCAGAAGTGAGAACCCACCAGTCGGTCACTGCTGTGGCTCTACCCATCCAGTTAAAAGCAAATGGTAACTAAACCCACAGTCAGAAGGGCCGACCATTCCCAACATGAGCACGATGAAAGGCACTCCCTACTGTATCACTATTTTCAATACTGTGACCCTCTTCCCTTGCAAATATACAGTACAAGGGGATGTTTTTAGCGAGGGCTGAGTTTGACACTTTTAGCACACTGATATCCTGCCAAACTGGGAGCGTTCACGTGACGTCCTCTGTTTGGTCCTGTGCTGGAGAAGCTGGGCTCTGCCGAGCTCTGTCTAGTAAATCAGAAGGATTTCTTCTTTTCACTCTAGACTTTGCCACCCTGTTGCAGGCATTGTGGTTCTCTCCATGTCTCAGGGGATATTATCAAACTCACTGCGAAGCTGCAAGATGCAATTATTACTGACTAAAGACCACGATGAAATCGTATCTTGCTATGTGCTCTATTACTGTAGAATCTGACCAACTACAGCATGAAGGAAATTATGACATTTATTTTTTAAAGGTGAAACTGAACCATGGGGTAAATTAACGAGTCACCCAAAATCACAGAGAGGGTCTCAGTCTTGTCTCTGGGTCTCCTAAATCCCACTTCACTGCTTGGCAATATCAGCAGTTCACAGACCTTTTCATCACTTCATAATGCTAAATTTGTTTGCCCTCAAACAGATCAAGATAATGTGAAACTATGTTTCTTAGCCTTCCAGTCCCACTCATTATTGATTTAACTCCTCTCAGGGCCCACTGCTGCTTTGGGAACCTCTGTGTAAGACCTTCCGGCTATTACTAAGTGGAAACCGAAAACAAACCCATAGTTATGCTTTCTGAGTGTTGCTGTTATGCTGTTTTTCTTCCAGTGAGGATCCTTACAAATAGTCTTTCTGCTACTCAAAACCTGTGGCCTGATTTGGGTCACATGCAGGAGAAAGACTTGATTTGCCTCTTTTTTCCCCCCGCTTCTTTCTGCGTTACCTACCGGATCTTAAGTTAAAACAATTAGGAAGGTGGAATAACCAATATCTGAGTAGACAATTATCAGCTGTAGTACATCAACAAACCCCAGACCCAGAAACAAAAAACTACACCTTAGTACTTTCTCTGACTCACCCACCAGTTAAAATAAATGCAGCTTCCACATCTTGGCAATGCTTGTGTGAAAACAAGCTGAACCTGTGCTGACAAGTGATTTCAAGGGACCTCAGGTCAGGAGGTCATCAAATGCGAAACAAAACCTAGGAAGTGAAAAAAGGTTAAAGAATTGGATTACTGTTCTGTGTAATGCTAGAGTTACCTGTATTCTTTTTACTGCTGAACAAGAACCCAGAGGATTAAGCAGATGTGGCATGAAGAAAGTGGAAGTGGCTATGTTACAACACTGAAAGTGGTACAGACAGAAGTACACAACTAACATGCCTCAGAGATCTTCCATGCTAAATATCCAGACATGATACAGTGTGTGAAGGAAAGCATAAGGACAGAGGAACAAAGATGTTACCATGCAGCTACTTGGTTTAATGCACAAGCGTGCACTGATGGCTCTGTTTGCCCCTTAATGTACTTAGAAGAATGCCAGTCAAGATCTCCAGATGTAGGGTTAAAGTAAAAGTGTTAGGGAGAGCATTCTTTCTAGGAAGTCTGTTCTGCAGGGAGTATTAAACCTCTTGAACAAACGTAACAGGATAACCACAAGCTGAGATACGAGTCTTGGGTTATGGCCCAAGTGGAGTGAGCGAGCTGAGATGTAACTTTTCGAACAAAATGAGCCTTGCTGTGCTGGACTTGGTGCGGAAGAGCTAGAGGTCCCAACTATACCCAAAGCTGTGTAAGAGTGAACATGAAGTCTGATGCCTTCTTACTCAAGAGGTGACTGGTGTAGAAACAGTAAAATGACAGAGAGGAAGATCCTTTTATTTTCCACCAAAATTCTGAAACTCAGTTTCTTTCATCCGCAAAAAAAATGTGGCAAAAAAATGTATAAAATATACAAAGAAGATATAAATAACTCTGGGTAGTATTGAATAAAATTTCCCGCTATTTAGGTGGGTAAATTCAGGCACAGAAGCGAAAAATAGTTTGCCTAAGATTAAACAGCAAGTCAGAAGTAGACCTGGAAATAGAAAGCAGGAGCTGAACCCACTGAACTGTGCCTCTTGGGGAAGCATATTTTTTAAAAAATAGCTTAAGATACTTTAACAGCTGAGGTTACCTTTTATTTTCATCCTTTTTTTATAAGTGAATCATAGGTTTAAGGCTATACAACTCAAAATTAAGGACCAAGGCACACACTTCAATAAAAACAGCAGGCAGTCTACGAGACCTCCCAAGTGTCTGAATTTTATATCTCCCATCCCACCGTTAAGGAGCATTTCAATAGCTGCCGGGACGCAGTCACAGTAACTTCAGAAGTGTTAGTAACCACATAGGCATCAAACCTTTGGGAAGCTCTTTATCAGTGAGGTGGAAATAGAAACACATTTGGTGGCCTCAATCATCCTCTTTAGGGCACAGCAAGGAGCTGATGGGAAGCACACGGTGTCTCCTCCTGAGGACGGCCTGCAGTGACGTCAGGGCCTTGAGATACTTTGAGACCTCAGCTCCATTAGCTGGATCATCTTTCATTATCTATTTTTCATGAGACACATGCAGTAGCCCTAGAGAATTCAGAATTCATCCATTCTAGGCACTCAGCCTGCAGGATCAGGCTCTTGCTAGCACTAAGGTCTTCAAAAACATGAGCCCCATTTGTTTAGCCAACCCAGGGGACTACACATCACATGAACTTGCCACAGTTGTTCTCTTGTTAGAGTGGATTTAGGGATGCCCAGGGATGGATAACATCCACTAACTCCAGTAAAGCACAGACAGGCAGACCCTATTACAGAGATTCTGTGTGATCTGCCCCAGAGCCAAGAGAAGGTTCTCATCCTTCCGGACTGACATTCCTGGGCTTCTCTCCTGGGACTTCCACCAACAGGGTTAATCACACCCAAGTGAGAGGCTAGTTTTGTGATGTGAGTATGCTTATATGTAAAAGCTCCACATCCTGTTAGCAATGGCCCAAGACATACATTCCCCACAAGTGTAAGTAATATTTCATTCCGAACACCCTGACCAGAGGCATGCTGTAAGTACCAGAGTCAAGGCTGCACTCACCCAGCTTTGACTACCTCAAGACTCCTGCTTGAAGCTGCTGTTCCTGAGCTCTGCTCTCTTGGAATGAGCTTGTTTGAATCCACTGAAGTTCAAGATTTCAAAAAGATGAATTTGTCTTTGCCTCCTGTTATAGGAAAAAAAAAATAAAAAGATTCTGCTATTAATTTGAACTAAGACAATCTATTGTGGTGGCCAGAACTAAATTACATTTTTATTCTAGCACATGAGTAGACTGGGTTATTGCATGGAAAAGGGGTCTTTCCCATCTGAATGGAGATGTCTGCTGAATGTAGGATGTTTTCCCAGCAGCTCCATGAAGAATTATGAACTAGCCTGAGACCAATCAAAATAATTTCATTTGCAGCTAACTAAGATTTAACTGTGACATTCCTGAGGCAGACCTTGTGTTTCAGAGAAACTTCACTCCTGCTCAGTGGTACCACTGCAATTTAAAATAACATCAGCTGACAATGATACCCCTTCCTGGTCACATCAAATACTGCTATGCACAAAATCAAACCAGCCCTTTTTACTGTAGCTCATGTTATGCTGATGTTTGGTGACCTTTTTTTTTTTTTTTTTTTTAAGGAGAGTGCATGTAAGTAACCAGAGGAAAAGAGAAATAAGCGTTTAATTCTGAGGAAGCACACACAGCATGGATGAAACCTGAAGGAAAACAGATACAAATCATGTTTTCAAATTACTAAGCAAATCAGTGGAAACATTAACCTGTCACGTACATTAACATTTTGAGAATAAGCTCATTCGGATCCCTAGCCCTCAAAACCCCCTTTTTTTTAGTTTGCCTTTTTACTGCTACATAGCTCCCATGCATAATTGAACAGATTGCCCTGCCAGCTCCTGTGTACAGCTTAATGCTCACAATCCTCTTGCTTCTCGGTGCTTCCTGACATTCAGAGGAACATTATCTCCTCTGCTCCTAAAAAGGGAATTCCGTACAGCTAGGAGGACAGGCAGTCCCTCAAGGCCCTGGAGGCACCAGCTCTGTCACTTCAGCATGCAGCTGGCTGCCTGCCTGGGTTGCAGCCTGGTGACCTGCTGTGAAACCCTGGACACTGTTGCTGGAGACACAGGGAGCAGAGGGTTAGATAATTCTGCCTTGAGCCTTGTGGGGTTTTCACTTCTCATCTATTTTTAGCTGACCGAACAGCTGGCCTTGGAAGCCTGTTTACAGCCTGGAAAGCTGCTTTTTGCTAAACTGTTCTAGGTGTAAGAGCCCTGAGGAAACCTTAACCCTTTGAGAGCCAGCTCTGAGGTTGGCACTCTTGTCTCTCTTGAACTGCCTGAGATGAATTTACAGAAGCGGAATTGCAGCATGAGAAGCCACAGATTCATTCAGCTTCAGCTGTATTTGTTGGATCTTTGTGCATCTATAGGCAATCCCCTCATCTAACAGGAAAGCCCATTTGTGATACATAACCCAGGTTACTTGTATTACAGAGCTGTGTGGGCTGTAATACACAAGAGATACTTTTTATATCTGATAGGAGTCAAGCTTTGATATCATGACCAATACATAAAACGTTTTTCCAAGCATATTATATCAGTTTCTGTTTCACACAAGTATTTATTAAAATTGCTGTGTGCAAAGACAGGACCCTGTGCTGGCACCACAAGGTCTATAAAACCTGCATGTACCATTTGCTTTCTCACGATGTACTGCAGGGATTGTGCCTTCTAGCCTGTAGAGTGGATGGCCTGGACAATAAGGCCAACTTGATTTTACTGATGGTTACAGCTTGCTTTCTTGCCTCGTTGCTGGTTAGATTTGGTTCGTTAATGCTTATATTGCTACAAACAGAACCCTTCATTTTTTTGTTATTTTCCTCTTGTGGTCTCCAGGTAGTCTTTCATGTTTTCCTGGGTTGCTATTTCTTCAGCCTTTCTCAATGTGCAAATACCCCTCCCCATGCAGACCTTCATATATATGGAAAACAGACATACGGGCTTTTACGTTGTCACAAGTACCCCGTTGTTCCGATGCCCTGAAAAACTTGTTTCACACAGTGTAATCAAGCTGCTCAATCTTCACCTTGACAGGAAAACACTTCCTTTTTTGTGTCCAGCTTGCTTTCCCACAGGTCAGCCAATGCATCTGTCTGGACCTTTACCTGCTCTGGCAAAACCTGTATTTCCTATTTCCTTTCCCTTGCACCTGTATTTCATACTGATCACTGCTGGGGACAATACACAGATCCCCCTCTCCTCACCCTGATCAAATGAGATGAGGTTTCCATTAAATGGTGCTTCCATCACCCTTGCTGCTGTTCTACAACTGCTCCTGTACTGAATACAGAGAATAACTTGAAGTTTTGTCACTGGTTTTGTAACTGAGACACAAAACTGGTCAGAACATGGAGACTTGGGAGTTCACGTTCTGGGACCCAACCCTGTGAATGTGAATGGACCATGTTCTGTAACAGGCATTCCTACTCTCTTTTCTCCTGCCCTAGGATCACTTTCAGAAGTTCATCCCACCAGGAGGGCATTATGGGGAGGATGCTCATGGCTATGCCCACGGGCGGATGGTAGGAGGAGTGACAGCTGGGCAGCATGGCTCCACTAAGCAGCAGCATCCCGCTGGTCCTCCCAGGCCTGGGAGTAAAGGAGGCCCTGGGGACAGCGAAGGGGAGCATGCGGGGGAATCGGCTGGAAGTGGTGGAGAAGGAGGCGATGGTACTGATAAAGGCAAGTATCTCTGCAAGAACAAGAAAGAGCAAAAGCCATCAGAGATCATGCCCACCTTACTCTTAGGGACAAGTAAATTAATGTGAAGACAACAGGAATTCCTCCAAACTAAGTTCCACTGCAAATTCTAGAAAAGTTGAACAGCCTTTAGCATGATAGTTTACTTTGCATGCTTCTGTGTTGCTCAGTCATAGACAAGAAACAGAAATGCCTGCCTTGGCTGGACCAAAGAAATGATGGGAAACTTAACTACTGAGCTCCTAAGGCTGATGCAGCAGCATGCCAGTATGGCATCCCCTTTCCCTCAAGGTTTGCACACTGGCTGCTACTGGAGGTACTAGTTTTAGCTCTTTAGCCCAATAGCCTGACCTGACACATCAGTCTCGAGTATATTAGCCCTTCTTTCAAATTAAAGTTTCCACCTAAATTAACAGGACTTTTTGGATAACCTTCAGAAGGGAACAGCAATATCTGGTAATCACCACTGGTCTACTGAAGTAATATCTTTACAAGTAAAAGTACTTTTTGTTGAATTTAGTCCTTGCTCAATTTTATCCTCTGTTTAGTTTGGCCAGAAACCTCCAGAACCAAATCCTTTGTATGCAAATCAGCAGGTGAAATTGCCATTTTAGCAGTCCCTATGGGATTTTACAACAAAAAGCAAATTTGCCCGGGAACCAGGAACTGCTGTCATAAATGACCAAATGAGTGACTTGTAAAATCCACGGTTTTTCATTTTCATTCTGGAAGAATGTGCATTTCATATCAAAATCAGCTTTTAGATTTCTGAGCATCCCTGTGAAAAAGAAATCTGTGTAGACTCTCTGTCTTCCAATAGGAGATTTTTTCTCCATTGTTATCCTATTTCTGTGTGCACAGAGGAAGAGGATTAACATCATCCCACAGCTTTTACTGCAGAGATGGATCCCAACAGCTTTTATTTTTCAACCCCAGCAATCAATTTACTTCTAAACTACTTAGTTTAAGTCCTTCACATAGAAAGAGGGGAGTAGTTGTTTTTAGTTTTTTGAGGACAATGAGATTCTTGTACATGTCTGCAATTCTCTGAAACCAGGAAAGCCTAGGGTTTGGTATGGTTTTAAGAAAATAAGCAACACAAAGAAAGAAGGTGTGATGAAGAAAGTTTCAGATAACAGTGTTCATTCTTTGCCACTTCATAAGGACTTCTGTTTTCTACACAAGCTGTAGCACCATGAAAGCACCAGAATGTCTAACTCCATTAACCTATTATTCCCATCTGCCCTAATCAACCTAAGCAAAGTGATTGCTCAGGAGTTTTAAGGTTTGTGAAGGATGAGAATCTTAAAAGTGTGCTACATATTGATACACAACCAATGCTCTTACTAGCAAAGAGGTACCATACACAATTGGAAGAAAAAAAAAAAAAGAGACACACTGAAAAAACTCTTGTCTAAGCTCATTTGCTCATTTGCTTAATGGAACAGCCAGAAGCTAACCTAAAATTTCTGGCCATCAAGTATCTGACTTAAAGCAAAATGCAGCTCTGTTCTTGATGAGATCTTAACTTCCAGAGAGATACCCCATCATATTTTCAAACTGCTTTTAGCCATCCTGGGGTGTTTGAGCCAGATTTGTCTCTGACATCCTGGCTCAGGACGGGGGAAATAGAAATGTCCATTTATGTAATCACAAAGAAAATGCTAACTTATAAAAATACTGAGAAAAGGGAGATGGTAATTTGACAACATTCAAGAATAGACTACTGAGGAGGACATTAGTAAAGATGGTTGTGAGTTGCTAAGACCCTAAAATATGATGGTTAAAGGTTTTTAGTCAGTTAGAGCCAGCTTTGAAGTTTGAACCTAGCTTTGGAGTTACAGTCCGGGCTTTGTTTGTTCCATCTGAGGATGACAAGGTTTATGTGGAAAGGTTATGTTGCTATGATCAGACAGGGAAGAGAGAAGTAAATTAGGAATTAGCATTTTGCCTTGTATAAAGCTTTCCCTGAGATAGTGAGAGAAATGATGGGGTAAGGACATTGGTTCTTGGGGTAAGAGGTTTCTATTTGAGCAACCAAAGAGAACAATGAAGAATTAGTTCTCAAATATATGCTCTAAGGCAAATTCCTGAATAAGCAGCTTTTAGACTGTGGTACACCTGCTTTTGTGGATAAGAATGCAAGTGGAGTATGACATTCTTTTTTAGGAGAAATCTAACCATAAAATCTCAGACTTGATCTAGCAGTTACAGAATCTGGAAACAAAGCTGGTGTCTAAACTTCAATAGCAGAATACAGAAAGGCAATGTATTCAGACTAAGTGTCATCTAACTAGAGTGTTTTACTTTCCTCTGTTTACAGATGGGAAGTCAGGAGGCAAAAAAGTCACTATATTTAAAACTTACATCTCCCCCTGGGAACGAGCAATGGGTATCAGCCCTGAGGACAAAAGTCAGTTCACCATTGACTTACTGTCATATAGTCCCAAAGCTGATTTCCCCCATTACAAGTCTTTTAACCGGTAAGTCCTCTTGAATATGCAATTCAGTTTATTCAGCATGAGAGAAGACAATAACCCTGGCCATAGCCCTCCTGTCTTATGCAATGTAAATAAATTTCAGTTGCATGTCATTATGCTTTGCACAGCCTCTTGTGGATGAAATGTTTGGAGGCCTACAAAGAGAAGATACATTAAAAGCTAGAGATTTTAATGCAGCTTATAGACAGAAAACCTACGCTGCAGGATAAGAGGACTTTAATCCTTTTTCCCTTTCTTTCTTGCCTCATTTGACCAAGGAGATTTAGTTTGCCACTGTTTATTACTGCAGCCACTTAAAGTTCAAGAGTTCAGGAAAAATACTTATAATCAGAAGCCATGTAATTCACAATACTTCAGATAAGAATCAGAATATTCTGTTGCTTCTAATACGAACTGAAATTTTTACAATTATTTCTAGGGCAGCAACAATTTTATGTTAATCTCTCTATATAATTTTGCCACCCACTTCCATAGCCTCAGGATATTGGTACCCAGGACAAACCCAAATCCCACTCATTTCTGCAATAACACAGGCTCTGCATCCTACATGTCTGGGGTACCAATAGGTGTGCAAGGTGTATGTTTTGATGGAGATTGATGCAACAGTGGTGAAGGAAGTGCATAGGAGCCGGGGGGTAGGCTTGTTTTTAAATCTTTTTTAGTACATAGGCAATGGATATGTATATATTATTGGGAAGGATTTGTTGGCCAGTCAACTGCAACAGTGGTAAAATTACAATCTTGATAAGTTTATTTGTTTTCTAAATTCTGTTGTTTACCTGTTTGCTAACTCCATGTATTCCCCTGTGCCAGGACTGCCATGCCTTACGGGGGTTATGAGAAAGCAGCCAAACGGATGACCTTCAAAGTGCCTCAGTTTGATATTTGCCCTTTGCTTCCGGAATCTCTCATGATATATAATCAAAATTTCAGCAACAGACCCTCCTTCAACAGAACCCCAATACCTTGGATGCCTTCAGGAGACTCCTCTGAGTACCATACTGAGATCAATGTGCCAAGGAGTGGTGAAACAGAAGAGCTGTAACTCCCCACTGCCAAGGCCTTTCTTTTTTCTCAGCCCTTTCTACTTGCAAGTTGACAGTAAAGAGCTGAAAAGTGCAACTCTAGTTCTGTCAGCCCTTCCTTTCTTTTGCTCTTAGCCCAGTTAAGTTCCTTGCAGGTTCTAAACTTATCTTCACCGTGGTGTTAATCCATATCAGAAACAGTTTGAAGGAAAGGAGAATTTTATTCACCAGGGCATAAAAGGGCAAAACTAGGAAGTGTTTTTCTGTTTAGCAATGCTAAATGCTGCCTGTCTGCTCCATAGTAAGTCTGTTTTGTCATATATTAATGAGTAATAAAACATAAAGAGGAAAAAAAGCCTTTGTGTTTTCTCTTTTAAAAATGCTGCTGAATCAATTAGTGGATCAGCAATAACGAAAGTTTCAATCGTCTCACGACTAGACTGTTAGCGTGGGAAGAAAGACCAGGGGCTGATAGGGATGGTCATAAGACAGATATACATCAAGGTGGCTTAGATAAATACTGCAAAACTGATGGCGAAGAATGATGACTTTGAGAGGAAACGATACAGGTAATCATAACATCATCAGAGATAAAATAGCAAATCAGCCTGTCAGTGTAACAGACATATTAAGGTATTTCATTGTCACCTAAGACTCCTCAGTTCTCCAGAATATAAAACAGGTGATAGCTTAAGTAGGTTTTGTGGTTTGGTTTGGGTTGTTGGTGTTTTGGTTTGTTTTTTTTTTTTTTTCCACACAGAGAGACTAAGAAGGCAACAGGTCGGGAAGGAACAGAGGCACATCCAAGTGAGATGACTTGCCCTTAATTACACAGCAACAAAGAAAAAGCTTTCATTACAACAGAAATAATTTCACACCCATCACTGCTGGAAAGTAAAATATGGAAAAGCAAGATGTGCAGTTCCAGCCACCTGGATGATAAAGGAAGATCAATACTAACATGACCATCTGGATGGTCAAAGACATAATACTAACATAATAATATATAAAGGGCCTTGGACAGATTATTTTGAAGTATGTTTCTCATAATTGTAAAAAGTTATAGCCCAGACTCGTGAGAATGGTATCTCGGGCCGGATAACCGCCCCCAAGCGTATGGGATGTGTGAATGTCCTTGGGACTGGTCTGTGAATGAGTGGGAACGTAACTGAAACAAACATAACATGAGTGTGGTGTGTTTTTAATAACAATTACTGGAAAAACATCTTATGTAACATCTTAGTCCAGGCCTGTATCTGTAAATCCTATAAATTGTCACTGGCTAATAAAGAGAGGGTCTCAGCCTAGGTCAGCTCTCTCCTTGGCCAGGCTCTGCGCTCCTTCCTGAGTAAGATCTCTGCCTCTGCGTGAAAGTCTGAGTCCTGGTATGCGTCACCCCTCATCGCCGCACCTCATAGTATATTATTTATTCAAATACACAGCACTAAAGTTTATTCCATTTTTTGTAACAGTTTTATCAATGCCACACATATAGGAAGAAAGGTGGGCACTGTGGAAAACAAATAAAGAACTTTCTTTTTCTACATTAAATACCTTCTGTTTCATTAATATTTGTACTCTGACACATAACATACAAGACTACCATTTCACTACCATACCCAAGCTCAGCCTGCACAGAGGCTGGTTTTGAATTCTCTGTTCTAGTGCCTCCTTTATATCACCATTTTGTCTTATAAACAGGGCTAAATAGCTTAATTGCAAGGACAGCTTTCATTTAAGTGATTTTATTTAGGAGTTTTTCCTCCTTGTCTAGTAATCCCTGCAGCCATATATTTGATTTTTATTCTGTTTGGATAGTTAGGAGGTTGGCTTTATTACACCCCTCTACAAGGCTACTGCCAGGGCTACCCTAAGATCTCTTAAAAATTGTGCTAATACTAACAAGCTGCAGAAGTAATGAATGAGTATTTTGCTAACCTTTCTGCTGAAATGGTTAAAGAACATTTATTTTGTGTCCTATTAAATGACTAAGAAGTATCCATAACTCAGTTTGTGACTAAACTTAAAAACATGAAGGTGGTAATTTGATCTTCTAAAGAACATTTCAACAAAAATGAAAAGGTTGTCTTTTTGGCATGCTCCTACAAAGTATTTAAAGTTTGAGTTTAAAAAAAAAACCTCAGAAAAAAACTCTTGTTTTGCTTATTTGGATAAAATAGATCCAGGAATTAATTGAAAAGACATTTCCCACATTGATTTCCTTTTTTGATGTCTACATAAATACATGCAAATTTCACTGGTGAAAGACATTTAAATGTGACACTCTCACACTCTACTAAACTGTTAGTTTATTCTGTATTGGATCTCTGTCTAGAGTTAAGGTTGCTGTAGGTTTTCCAACATTTTTAATCAATCTAGTTTTTTCCATTGTGTTGCATTTAAGGGGGAGGGATTTATTTTCCAGTTTGAAAAGTATTCTAACTGTAATATAAGAATCCAGGCTACAAAGAGAATGTTAGAAGTTCAGAAATATAGAGGAAATTTCAGAAAAAAATAGGTGACAATAAAATATTTTCCCACCAAATATGTCATTTATTGCTTCCCCTTTTCTCAAAGGTATTTTAGACTCTTGCAACACATACTTTTTTTTTTTTTTAAGTGAAATGCATGATGCTTTTCAGGAGCACCAGAAACAAGACAGTTTGGCACCTGGATGTCACAGTCTGTTTTCAGTAGCAGGTGTTCCAGATCATGGGCCAGCGGGACATGCCAAGGTGCTGAAAGGGCTGGCTGCTCCGAGAGCTCCAGGCAAGCCCAGCACAGGCCGTGTCCTCCTTGACGGGCACACAAGCCCACCACATCTGAGTGTGGCAGCAGAGCTGAATGCTGCTGACAGGGTCCATCAATCATCCCAGACATGGCGATGGGACAAATCAGGCATGGGGGCCATCCAGGGTCTCTGGTCAGGGGCAAAAGGAGATAGGGCTGGACACAAGCTACACTGTGGGGATGAAGTCCATCTAGGAGATGGGCTAGCTACAGCACAGGGTTCAGGTCCACCCAGAAGAAAAGAGCACAGGCCGGCATCCCTGCAGTATAGCTCAGACAAGGACGCCAGGCTCAGGACTGAGCTTAAATGGGGTTTCTGAGCCATAACTGGGGTGAGGGTCCCAGGTGAAGCTGGTCAGGGCAACTGATGGTGCACGCAGGGCAATGATACCAAAATATTTGGGAATCCTAGTATAATCACAACTATCATTTGAGTTCTACTGGAGCGTGGTAAAAACCAAAACAAACCACTAAAGAAAACAGGTCCTTAAACACCCAGGGAAACCCAAGAAATACTGTGCAAAAATAGCAGAGTGCTCTCTGGTGGTGCAGTTTCCAATTTCCTGCACACAAGGCAGGCAGCAGCA
Source organism: Streptopelia decaocto (assembly GCF_964273445.1). NCBI lineage: Eukaryota > Metazoa > Chordata > Aves > Columbiformes > Columbidae > Streptopelia > Streptopelia decaocto. The sequence continues at coordinate 50,435,893 of NC_138659.1, forward strand.
CCGAGCAAGCAGGTCAGAGCCCTGAGTATACACCTAAAGCTCCCTCTGGTTTACTGTTGGACAAGAGGTTTTGTCTGTGTGCTCCACTAACCCAAACCCCTAAATCAGGATAAAAAGTTGCAATGTTCTTGGAATTAGTATTGTACTATTGCAAATTATTAATAATATTGCTATAATACATGTGTAAGCTAAGAGGATACTTCAGTTTTCGTAAATTTGCTTAATGAGGCATATAGCTCTACTTTTGCCAGTACACTTTCAATCTCACATCCTGTCAAGCAGGATTTATGTGCCTTTGTTTCCAGTACAAAATGAGAAATTCAACACTACATGTTGTAGAAAAATTCAGACAACCATTATCTTGCTGTTCACATAGCTTAAGATACATGCTGGTTTAGTAATTATTCAAAGTAATGTTAGAAGTGAGAAAAATCAGTAATCCAAATTCTGTCTCAAAAATAATTAATTTCAATGAGGCTTGCAGCTACTATAATCAGGGCAGAAGTTTGTCCAAAACTATCAAATATTTAAGAAGAAGTAAGTAACTGCTCCTGCTCTTTGTTTTCCTTGGGCTATAATGTAGACTCAGGGGAACTGCCTGTGTCAGAGAATTATTTATATTGGGAATAAGAGGATTTTATAAGATTTAATTACAGAGGATTTCCCCCACATACTAGGAGCTACAGAATGGAACCTCAGTCATCTGCTTTTAAGCAGGATCATCGTAGTTAGAGATAAAGAAGAACTAACAAATTATTGAGCCCATCCTTTTGTAAAGGCAGGCTACCATTCCCTCACTGAGGATGTACTGGATATTAAGCTTATACTCCATGGAACAGCAGCCAAAAATTTATTTAACAAAGAGGGGCTGGTCCATGAAAAAGATTGGATAGAATTTTGTGACATTCAGATTTTTCATTCAGAAAAAAGAAGTTATCTTTTTAGTCAATTACAGTGTTATTTTTAGGAATATTATTTTACAGTTTCCAAGCTTTGAAATGTTTCTCTCATGTAAGTTGACTTGTATGATAAAGAATCCGAACCATACTAAAAGTGCATAAAAAATAGTGCCTGTGTGTTAATGTGAAAGAAAGCTGTTTAACAAAATCTCAACAATACTATCCATAAATATGGACTCATGTTTTAAAATCTTGCTTGAAGTTACAGCTGATAGCATAAATACTCAGCAGGTAGTATGCTTCTCTGTGTTGCACAGAAATCTTCCCTTTGACTGCAATGTATTCCCTAATCAAAACGTTTGCATCTCATAATTGTCTCTCTCATGTGAGCAGCTTGCCATTAGTGATGATGATGATATAATTCGTAAAACTAACATCTGGGAATTACATTTGATGTTGTTATTGACAAAGCACTTAGAGGAGATGGCTTTGTCAGTAGGCTTAGCAACTCTCTGAAACATAATTTGGAACAGTTTCAGGCCGTTAGGAGAATGTGCGCTTTGTCTTGACTTTTTTTTTTTTTTTTTTTTTAATCATACTGTGAATATATAAAATGTACTTGCCTCTCTTATACAAGATGGCATGCACCAGACAGCCAAGAGCCTGAACATGACGGTTGTGTTACGGAGCAAAGAGGTCAGCGTGTGGCCATCCCCCCATGGGAAGCACTGATGTGTGGCTTGAACATTCACTGCACTGACTTTTTTACATGCTTAGCTTGTCTGCAAGTATATGTTCTCTTCCACAGAGGACTGCCACAGGTGCAATCATCTGGCAAACACCCCACTTCCAAAGGACGGCCCCTTGGCACAACAAGTTGCTGGTAGCACTTCTCTGGCAACTTACGTGGTCCACAGGTGCCCACCAGCAGCACATATGCTAATTTCTCATGAATGATTATTAGAGAAGTTTGCAAGCCAGCCTGCTGCCTCACAGCACATTCATACATTGATATGCAATCTCATCTATGCCCAAATCCTTAAATTGCAGGTTACAAACTAGTTTAAACAAGTTGCCTATTCTGTCTTCTTGGAGATGTGCCTGACCAGGATCACAGATAATCAAGTAGAATTTGCAGACACTTGCAGAAGCAAGATTGCACAAATTTTGTGGAACCGTACAACTTCTGTGAACTGCTGAGTATGAGGGATTTGAGACACTATTAATTATTTTCATGGCATCATATATGTACTAGTAAAAGTCTCTTCAACTAATGTAATTAATTAGCAGTGCCTTTATGCTGTACCTCTTGCTCTCTATGTATTTAACACACAGTGTCATCTTCTCTCTGATGATCATCTTTTGCTTGCAGTACAGCTTACATGGTGCTTTAACGAGCGCAAGTGCTTGCTCAGATATATAATGTGTTAATTAACACAAGCAGTAAGGGGAAGAGAACTGCATAAACCACTCTGAAGTAATGCTTTTAAACAACCTAAACTCCAGTCAGCTTAATAAACAAATTTGCAATATAAACTCTTCCTTTAATTTTCAGTTAATCTTTTTAGAAACATTATTTATATCAAAACTGTTAATGCATGTTTTCCAACTTTTTTGAAGAAAACCTGCAAGCTCTTTTTTTTTTTTTTAAACCTTTTGATTAACAACAAAAACCACAAAATGTTTTATGCAAAGAGTTTTAATTGTAGAAGTATTTTTTCATGTAAAGATAATTCCATCTGATGTACTGTCAGGGAGAAATCGCACAAATAAATTTGCAGACAGGGACCACCACCGTTTAAAAAATAGGAAGAAGTTATAGGTATAGCTCTAGCCAGAGTTATAATGAACCTTGCCTTTCAATAATCCACAGTGAACAAACAAATGCATAAAGAAGGCGAAATTAATGTATGAAGTTCTTCTTATAGTGTCAAACCAAAATAGCTATTCTTCTTTGTTCTTCTAACAAGGATTACTGGGAACACTTATTTTGGGGAAATTTGGACAAGGAAGATACAACCATACTATGAAAGGCTGACAAAGGTCTCAACTCTTCCCAGGCTCAGATGTGACCCAAGGGTGGCATCACTGTTTTATTTCAAGTCCCTGCATTTGCAGCTGGGGAGAAAATCCCATACAAGGAGGGCATGAACAGCAGTGAAGAAGGTTACCCACTAAGCAATGCTTTATTTGTGCTCCAAAGCATCCCTCTCCACAGAAGGGTAAATAAGGACTCTGCAGACTTCCCCTTCTTACTGGGGGAAATTCCTGCCTTAAGCAACGATCTCAATATACATCATTCACTACAGGGAAAACAAAGCGGCCCCTGGAAGGAGGAATAAACAAATTAGAAACTTTCTGCTGGCCCGCCTAAGGACAACCTATGGGCCTTATCACACAGGACCACTCCTGCTCACAAAGGCTATACAAATTCAATTACACTGAAAAGTGCTTTAGTCAAACTCCAGAGTGCCTGACTCAGATGAGTAATTACTTCCATATTCTATAATAAAAAAAGCCATAGTTTAATGGGCCTGAAGCTAGCATGGATTCAGGGCTTCATTATATCTACATCTCTAAATGTTTCTCTTAATTATCTTTGGTCCCTAAGAGAAGCTGGAGGCCTTCCTCATTTGCTCTCTCTCCCAGGATGATTGGCTTGATTCCCAAAGCAAAAGACTGAAATAGGATGGGAAGTCACAACAAGTAAACAAGCATTCTTCCAAATGCACATTTTTTTTTTTTTGTATCATTTTAGTAGTGTCAAAAATGCCATGTATACAAACAGTATGCTTTAAGTGTTTGTTCTGGGCAGAACAAAAGGTAGTCCCAGTCCTCCAGGCACACTCTATGCATCTGGTATGCCAATGATGGTATACCTTATTATCAGAAGCTGGTAATTACAGCATATAGAAATACATCTTTTAGATACATAATATTTTGCATCAACTCACTTCTTATATGTAAAAATGCAGCTCAAGGACTATAAAAAGAACTTCCTCCACAACATACAGAGCTGTTGGCATTCCTCTAAGGATTGTTACAAAAGACATATCTCTTACATGTCAGGAACACTGAAATACAGGGCAAAAAAGAAAGTGTATTAGCCCTCAAGTCTTCATGTTTCAGTAATTAATTACATCGTTAATCCAGTGTGCTAGCACCGAGATACCAACCGCTCGTGGAAATGGCAACCCCCCCAGTGATCTTCAGACTCTATGTGCGTTATTCTGAATTCACAGGAAAGGCTCCATTCCTTTCAGTGGGCTTGAAATGTGTTTCTTGGATATCACCAAAATGCTGCTATGCCAGAGTTAATATTATTACCAGCACTCTGCACCATTGACAGGAAAGTCACATCCTACAATGTACAGCTGATGCAATTCAGGGAACTTGAGCTTATTAATTTCAAACATCATCTAGTGTTCAGCAAATCAGAACACAAATTTGTAAAAGATCTCATTCAAATTTTCCCAGACCCTGAGATGGTCTAATTCAGCCTGAAGTACTTGAACAGATGGCGTTGAACATACGACATTGTGGCTCTAACCTGTGAGGAAACCCAGCCCTCAGATGAACTGCAAGTGAACTTTGGCTGGACGTGAACGCGTCGGAGCTTTGGTTGCAGTCACAGCTCCCAGCTCCAACAGCCCACACTTTGCAGTTAGCTAAACTCACCGGAGACCTCTCGCTCCTTCTGGGACGGGACACCAGGTTAGGCTGCCTGCCCCCCGCCCCGAGCCGAGCCGGGGGGCGCTGCCCGGGGCTGAGGGGGCGAAAGAACCGGAGCAGGGGAACCCCGGGACAGGTCTCAACTCCTTCCGACCTCTCGCGAGAGGAGGCGCCCGCGGCGCGGCCCGCGGCTCTCGCGGGAAGATGGCGCCTCTCGCGAGAGGCGGGTGCTGCGGCTCCCGTAGCTATAGCAGCGGGGAATGAGGGCGGGGACGTTACGCGCCGCGGCGGGACCCGACGCCGGCAGGTAGGGACTCGCCGCCCCGGGGAGGGGCTGGCGCCTCCCCTCAGCGGAGTCCCGCCGCGACTGGCCGGTGCTGCCCCGACCCTTGACGGCGCTGGGCGGCAGCGGGGCCGTGGCTCTGGCGGCGGGACGAGAGGGGTCGCTCCCCTCAGCGGCGCGGGCGGGCCGGGTGAGGGGCCCGGGCGGGTTGTACCGCCGTGCCGGCAGCGGCCGGGTCCCTGTGGGGCGGGCACGCCGGCTCCGCCGCTGCCGGCAACACTTGGGGTTTCTCTTCTCCTGTCCCGTCCCCTCAGGGGAAACCCCACCCAGCCGTTAGCTGGCTGCACGTCCCATGCGTCTGAAGCCCCCCCAGCGCAGAGCAGAGCAGAGCAGCCCCTGTGTCCCCGCGCAGCCCCCGCCGTGGTGGGGCAGCCCCTGTGTCCCCGCGCAGCCCCCGCCGTGGTGGGGCAGCCCTGTGTCCCCGCGCAGCCCCCGCTCTGGCGGGGCAGTCAGCCCACGCGTAGGAGGCTGCGGTGCGCAGGGCTCCGCTGCCGGGGCTCAGCGTGGCCCCGAGCCCTGACCTCCGGCGCCATTGTGCGTGAGGGACCCTGTGCGGACCTGCGGCGGGCCCTGGGGAGCAGAGAGGGGACAGCAGGTACGGAATAAAGGTTGTACTGGGGGCTGGAAAGGTTTTTTATCAGAAGGGATCGTTGAAATTAACATCACTGACTTTGCATCATGTTGGTTATTAACTTAGACGTGATCAACTGCCATTAAAAGCTAAACTTGCATAGAAACTGCCGGTCAGAAGCAGCTTATAGTGTTGTATTTACTATGTTGGTCCAGGGTGGGCAAAAGCATGTGCTTTTTTTTCACTTAAAAAAAAAAAAAGAGAAGCTGTTTGCTGTTCCAGGATCTGATTTCGCTTGAAACCCTTCATTCAGTAGGAGGATTATGAGTGAGGATTCATGAGGATTACAGCCCTAAATAGAAACCACAACAATACACACCTTCTGCTTTCAAAAAGTTGTAGACACAATGGATTTCTGGTCTTTCAGCTGAGTGAAGTTGTGTCAGTATTGTAGTGGCTGATTGTGCATGTGAAAGAGTTCAAAGAGCTTTTCAGATCCCGGAACAAATTCTGAGTGTTACAATCACGGAAAAAAAAAATGCATGTGAAATGGGAGGAAAAATAGTTGTGTAATTTCTCGTGCAGTTTGTAATAAACAATTATATATTGAAAACAAACCTCGCTAAGCTTGTGCTACTCTTCAGATTTGATCTGTTTTTTGCTGTAATATACTTGACATTGAATAGCAGTTTTGGAAAACAACAGCAAAGATAACAACTGCAGCAATAGGAGCACGGGTAGTCTTGTGTTTGTTTCCAAAGGGAAAGTATTGCTGTTCCGAGAACTAAACTGGTGAGGTAATACATAACTTGAACATGACAGTTTTTAAAAATCATCTTCAGAAATGTAATGGGGTAAAAAAAAAATTGAATGAATTTGTTGAAATCTGTTCTCATTTAGGAACTGATAGAAATAATGATAATTTCACTAGACAGGATACTCTTTAAATTCTGTTATAGCACCTAATCAAGAGTATAGCTAATCAAACATGCTGCATGTCATTTAGACTGAATTAAATAGGGGCCTTTTTTTTTTCTTAATAAATAATTTATTTTCTCTCGCTTGGGTTATGCCAGCCAGGAAGCCTTTTGCCACAGTATTCTTGGGGTGAGGCGAGGGGTAAGGCTGTGCTTGATTTATCCAGTGCTAAGAAACTTACACTTATCCCAGATGATTTAGAAATTTTGCTTTCTTTATGCTAGTGACAGCTGCAAAAGCATTTAAGTTCATTTGCAGGTGAAAATTATGTCAATTCTTCTCTCTGTTCTGGGTTAGCAGTCTATTTTGAGACTGTAGTCATGAGTTCATTAAAAAGGATAATGGGAATTTAAATCCTTCTTTATCCAGTCCTGGTGATGTTATTAGGCATTAAGCCTTCTTTACGTGAATTTTCATGGAAAATCTGTAGAAGAGAAAGTGTGTTTATTTCCCAGTTTGTGGAGCTTCAAAAACCTTGTTACCTAGCGATGAAAGAATAGTGACAGAGCTCTTAGGTATCGCATTATTGTAGTTATGGTGTGTTCTATCCACACTAATCACAATTAACCTCCATTATGTTTGAGTGCTCTATAAACATAACCATATAAAGAATGGTTGCGGCTGTCCCAAATAACTTTTGGTGCAACTATGTAAAATGCAGCAGGTGATACAAAAAAGGAACTGAGGTAGGAGGATGAAAGAATAATAAAAAGTGACAGCTATTATTTTTCTAAAATATGCTTACCTTACTGTTTAAAACCAATCAAAGTATAGGTGCCTATTGGCACCTGTCAGATTTGTTAGTCTTTTCATTTTCTCATGCAACCTTCTGAAATTTAAATCCCTTAGACATCCTTCAGTTTCCTAAAATATATTCCACCCGCATTTATTCAAACAGTTTATTTTAATTTGTTCTCTGAAATACTCCACTTCTTGCCTTTGTCTAAACTTTGCCTTTTAATTTCTTTCTTTTCTACCAATAGTGGCTGCAGTCATCATTCCAAAGTTGCTATGTATTTCTGTCACTGAAGGTCACTCCCTAGCACAGATACGCAGTGTTTGATGACAGAGAGCAGCAGCAAGAACTCTTGTCACTGACTGTCAAGGAATTTTAATCATCTTGCTTGGATCTATCTATTGTTCCTGTTAACTGCAAGTCAAGTAATAGGCAGTCTTTAGTCTTTAAGATTTTTGCCTTCATCTGTAGGCAGACCCTTTCTGTAGGCTAACACCCTGTGTGTGACACTGCCAGGAGGAACCATCTCTCAGCTGCAGCCCAAACACTTTCTAAAGCAAGTGAAGGCCTTTTATTGTGTGTCTTGATACACAAGTTTAGCATGTGGTTTAATCCTTCATTTCTCACAGTTATATCATTTGATGCATGGGGCTCCCTGTTCTGTGGCCTGAGACAGTTAAAAGGTTAGGTGGGTCTCACCAGCCATTGTCTATGAGACACAGGACTAGTGTTTGGCCAAACTAAGGTATTGCTTGGCTTTGCTACTCAGATTTTATAGCAATAGACTACATGCCAGCTCAATCAGTGTGCTGAATTTATGTACAGTCATTCAGCTGTGAACTTACCTGTTGCGGCTTTCCTGAAGGCACAGTAAGTGTTCTATTTTTGGAGTTTAAGGAAAAGCTTCTATATGGAAATCAACACCTTAGTAAAAACCAAGGAACCTGGAAGGAAGGCAGGAGGCTCTTACTTAAGTCTTAAATTATTTATTCTACACTTTCCAAGATTTGTGAGCTGTATGTATTCCCTTGTAGTCTCAAAAGTTAGAAGTAGTGGTTTGTGTTCATACAGTGTAAAATTTCCAGTAGATTTTGTTGTCTTGTGCCCTAAATATGTGAAGTAAAGATGATCTTAAAGGTGCTATATTAAAACTTGGTGTCTCTATTCACTTCTGTAGCAGTGATCACTTGGTAAAATGGAGACCTGTGGTACCTGTAGAGTATTTGTTGTGATTGTTGCCAAACTATTAAGATGCAAAGGAAGAGGCTAGACTGATGGTTTTGAAGCTTAAAACCATTTTTGTTCAAATTATGAAAGCATGTGGAAAGTTACGAGCTGTTATGGACTAATCCATACATTTTCTGTCTAACATATTTATGAAGAAATACTGTAAAAACATGACTTCTCTAGTATCATTCGTAGTAACTTGTAAACAAACCAATTTCTGAATTAAACTCAACTGCTGGAAATACCAGCTGTTTCAAAAAGATGGACCCAATTTGAAGTCATGCTATCTTTGAAACTGGGTCCATCTTTTTTAAACACCCTGTACCATTCTTAGTTGTCACTGCTGCAGGTGTTGTTTAAACATTTTGGCTACAAACACATCATAACAAAATGGATATGAAATTTGATATTCATTTTATAGAGCACTGTGACCATTTTCTTCAGAACCTTCAGGCTTATGAAATACAACTTTGAACCAGATATGCAAAGAAATCTTTAGGTAGCACTGTGAAATTTCAGTTTTAAAACCTCCGTATTGGTGTCTCTTCTTTCTTATATTATTTCTTTAGTAGTAAAAAACCTGAAAGCTTTGTTCTCATGCATATGTAGTTATAATTGGGTATCTGCAAGGCAGAAGGATTCTTTATCCACAGAATGATGTGCTGTGCTACTGGTGGTGCAATTTCCATTGCTCCTCTGGCACTCTCTCCTGTATAGGTGCTGTTCTTGAGATGGTGCCTGAGAAGGAAGTGATTATTTCTACCCGTGTTCAATTTTTTGTTAAGCTGCTGGGTAAAGTTTGCATTCAGGAATGCAAATCGTAATGGTGAATTTTGAGTTTGATGGGAGCTGGACTGAGCCTGACAAATCAATTTGCAAAGGCCAGAGCTGTCAGATCGTAGCTTTCCTTCATTACTGACCAGTTTAGATTTGAACCAATGACCCAGAGGTGAAAAGCTCAGTATTGCATTACCAAGCCTCTGATCTATCCATATGTTCTCTTGTTTGAAGTCCCTGTAGTCCTCTTAAACAGAACATGCAGTAAATATTGAGTATTGTTTGCACTTGTAAATACTAGAACAGTGTCCATTCCAATTGTCTGCTGTGCATGTGAGGACACTGAAGTTAAATATAGCAACAATTTCTTACAGTCTCTGGCTTTTCATGAGAAACCCTCGTACAAATCCAACCATATGGCAAACCCCAGCGCTATCTTAAAGCCATTAATGAAGAACCTATTGCTACCATTAACAGGAAAATGAATCCACAGCTCCAAGTACCATACTGGGAGTTATTAATAACCTCAGACTGCTGCTAAGAAAATGAACTTAAATGAAATACCATTAGAAGCTGAGTCATCCCACCAACACTCTGCGTGTTGTATCTAGATTTGTATTTATCTATGGAAGCCTTTTCGGAGTATATTACCTTTATTACATGTCTACTTCATTTGTTCTTCATTGAGTGTCTGCATTGTGCTCAATGCTGTAAAAAACATAATGGAAGGTTATTTTCCTGGATTTCATAAAATAGATTCAACAAAATATTTGATATACGCAGATAGGAGTGCATAATCCGTTTTCCCATTTATTCTGAGGTAAGGTGTTTCTAGGCAACCTACTTAACAGGAGGAGGTCAAGAAATGTAAATACTTGTTTGAATTATTCTCAGTTTGTAAGGCTACTAAAACAAGTTACTGTCTGTACGTCATAATTTCTGTGAGCTGCAGAAATAGTAAAATATACATTTGTAGGTATTTGGATTGTCATTTTATCTCCTTATCCTTTCTCATCCAATCCTTAATCCCATTCTCCCCCGTAACAAGGGACAGTGCTGCAGATAATCTGTACTGATTGACTTGCTGCCAAATCAAATATTTGGAAGTGAACTTTCCTATTCCCCGCTCATTAAAAGTGCATGTTGGGTCTTTTTCCTCTACTTGACCATCCATTTTCATGTAGTCTATAGGAACATAATTAGTTTTGAGATCTCTGTTTTTTATTTCAAAAGGTTGGAAGTTGGCCAACTGATGCAAAAGGTGTTGGAAGAAAACTGATTTTGTCAGATGCTTCTGTGGGCAATAAAAATAATTTATTGCATGGTTACTAATTAAATGAAGCTTATGATCATGCTTTCTGATGTATCCTTGGTCCCATTTGTTTTCTTCCCCTTTTTCAGTTAAAGCATCTCACTTAAATCACCATCTTCCTTTTTTTGCATAGCATTCCTGGTATGCAGGATGTAATCCATGTCTGGTTTGATATTTTTTCCCCACTCCTTTGATTGTATTGCATTCATTTCCTATGTGTTCTATCATTAAAAGTAAAAAGTCTGAATCCTTGAGGGTTTTTATGAGAATTGGAGAAATCAGGTTTTTAAAACTCGTATATATAAATTGTGAATGTTTCCTTCTTTTGAACATCACTTCAAGCTTGAAATGATGCCATTTTATGTTGCAGATAAGACTTTACTGGGTTGTGGTTGGCCGTAGAATTGTGAAAGGACATGAACCTTGGTGATCTCTTGATTAATTATTTTGCAATAGGCCCTGGCTTATCATGTTCTGCTGTAACTGATTTGACGTGTGGATTTGGTCAAGCTTGCAGTCCTTGAATTTGAAGGCTAGAAGTGTGGCTTTTGGAATTACTTTCCCTGGTTGTCTTTTCCAGGTCCAAAAATTCGGACAGATAAATCTCAGTTGCTTTCCCATCCTGTTTAAATCCGAACAGTGGATGTGGGTTTACTGTAGACATCTATTTTTAAAATGTAGTCAGGCTTTCAAATTAGTATAAATGCTTTTTGGCACAAAGGTAGGTTTTTATGAGTATATAAATTGCAAATAAGCAGTAAATAATTGTTGACTCAAGGGTTAATAATGGCAAAGTCAGAAGCAGGTAGGATGATCTGTAATAAATAATGATCGCATATTAGTGTCTTGCGTAGAATTCTTTTTTATGGTACAGTTAGGCTCACCAAAATTTATACAGAAGTACACACTGTATATTGTGTGGGGGAGAACAGTTTGTGTATGAGAAGCCTATAGGGAATCAAGGGGAAACCAGCTGCCCTTTTTTTTTTTTATTTTATCTTTTTATCTGCATGAAATCTGTTTTGGCATTTTACACTCTGGAGTAAAGACCAGCTAGCTTGTTAATTTCTAATATCTGGAAAATGTAAATCAGTATTTGTAGTAGATAATCTTTGGTGTGTGTAATTCTTATGTTTTTATTAAAAAAAAAAAAGTATGTGATTACATTTTGACTTTTGAAAATAATGAATGGACTAAAAATATGTAAGAGTGATTCACACGTGGGAGACTGTTTGAAGAGGAGGATTCTTCAGTATTCAGTATAACACAAAATGTTAAAATAAATGTATTTTGGGAAATAGTTAATCAGTAAAGTGTGTCATGGCACAGAGGATAGCAAAAGACTTTCTGATCCTCCAGCTGGTGTTTCTAGTAGAATCAACTTATAAATGGATCAATAAAAAACAGCTAATGCATCTCATGAGTTGTACTATGGCATGGAAACAGGTTAATGTCCTCACTAGATCTGCCTGTTATTCAAGAAAATAGGTCATGCTGGGGAAAAGGGGGGGGAATTTAAAAAAAAAAAAAGTGTTGATTATATACTCTGCCTGTTCCCCAAAACCTTTCCATTATGCTGTACCTGAGGCATGCTAATAAATAGACAGCAAAGCTTCATAAAACTTGTGATTAGCAAACTGCAGCATTTTCTGTGATATCTATTGTGGACATTGTTATGCACAACAAATCCATGCAGTACTTACATTCTAACAGATAATATCTATGGAGTTTGTGTAAATATTTTTCAAGTATTTAAAAAAAAAAACATTCCTAACAAAAGCTTTAGGATCCTTTGATTATGGATGCTTGATAGATTTTTAAATATAGACTTATTTATTCTTCTCAAAGAGAACTGTGAAAGAATGCTGCAGTGTGAGCCTGGCAGTGCTGCAGGATGAACAACAGTTCTGTTTTTAAGGTGCTCCTTGTTTGTTTAAATTCTTGAAGCTAGACAACACCCATGCACTTTTCATGTAAGCTTTTTGATAAAATGTTTTGGACATTGCTATTAAAATGCATTGTTTAAGGAGAGGATCAGCACAGAAATAATAAAAGTTTCTTGTTAGCAAAAAGGTATTTATATTATCTTCTCCTTTTAGATAGCTGAGTTTAAGACTGTAGATTTGATATGGAAATAGCCACCTTTTGGGAAGAAATATCTTCTGTTGTGCAAATGTGTTTTCTTAAACAGCTTTTCCTTTCTGGGAGAGATAGAAAGGTCGTTTAATTTAGTAATGTATTTCTTCAGTCAGTCCATTTACTGTTCAGTCATATTCATCAGTATAATTTTCACATAAATTTAGTTATTTACCACTTCTCCATTGTGTTTTTCTCGGTTCACCTGTTGTGTCGATGGGTTCTCCTCTCCCTGTTGGTCTGTTGTCACAGCTGCAGCCTGGAAAGGTACCTGGGCAATTCCACTGTGTTCAGTTCTTGCTCTGGCAGGAACTGGCAGTGTTCACAGACAGAAAATGGTACAGTCTTGTCATCTCTATGAGAACAGAGAAGCTTCTTAGGATTAAGGATAAAGAGTGACATTTTCAAGTTGAAGTTGCTTTTTCTGACTCTCTAGTTCTGGGAACATTTCTGGTCAGAAGCCACAGTGCTAGCAAAATATTATTTTTCAGGATTATTCTGCAAAGGAATATGTGAGGTTTTGGGACAGAAAAGTGGAAAATGCCTGACTGTTGCAGTGTTGTGCCCAACTGAATTGCTTAATTTTACTGTGAAAAATATTACATCAAGTATCAATTACAAAACTTCCCCCCCACACCCCTCCCCGATAAGGATTGTATTTACTGTTTGTACATGAATTAGGATTGGTATGTCATTTATGAATAATTTTAACCTATGAGATGTTTTATCTCATGTATGCATAGTAAATAAAAAAATACTTAAAATTGTTAGAACAGGAATCCAAAGCCTAAAATAAGATTTCTAATGAACCCTGAACTTTTTAAACATCTTTGAATGTTTTTTTAATTTGATTTTCACTGCAGATAAAAATAAACACTAATTTGTTGTAGTATTGTTTTACTTGAAACTTAGCTGCCTCTGGCAGATCTGTAAATGGTTATGGTAGCTGTAGTGGTTCTTTCCTCATGTCTCTACTCCCTACTTTATTTTGATGGTATCAATAAAAGTAGTGCAACAATATTCCAGGTTGTTCATGGGCTTCCCTTCCTTTTCTTATTCCGGCTTGTCTGGAATTCGTTTGAGTAATGATGTGACTGTTAAATACTGGGGCCCATATTGTCATCCAAAGATGTGAATGAATTATGATATTCATCTTGTTTGTAATTTCAAATGGCCTTGAGTATTAGTAACACTTTAATGTTGATACTTCAATAAAACACTGGAAATGCTGTTCTTGAGGTGAACTCGGAATTTTCAATGGCAATTCCTTGTTTTCTACTTACTAAATTTTCACTAGTTCTGTGTGATGCCAGCCTGCTGAGCTGATACAGGAATGCCAATAGGTCTCTGTTTTATATAGGACATGAAAATAGCTTCATTTGTCCAGTCATACTAATGTCCTCATTTGGTTTGTGAAAATCACTCATAAATAAGCAGTAGGAACTTTAATCAGGAAACGTGTGGAGTATGTTACAAATTGATGGACAGAAATATTGAAACGAGAGGTTTTAACTGGTTGTAAGGAAGACTTTTTTTTTTTTTTTTTTCTCCGTTAGAACGGTCATTCATTTGAATGAGAGGCTGCACAGCTTCTGTCCTTGGGGAATTTCAAGATCCAACTGGATAAAGCCCTGAACAACTTGATCTGACCTCTTAGTCATGCTTTTAGCATGAGATTAGACTAGAGACCTCCTCTGGGGTTCTTTCTAGAATCAGTTCTCCTGTGATTCTGATTTACTTTTTGATCACACTCCTCTTCTTCAGCATTCTTTTTCTTAGCTGCATGAGCTGATCATTTGAAGTGCTCAGTGAATTCCTTCAGCAAGAATGGCATCACATGAGACTGGAGAGTTAGAGGCACCAGCTCAGGAAGAAAAGGAATGCAGAGAAATAGCTGTCCAACTGTCCTGACAAGAAGCTGAGGCCAGATTAACTCCGGCTTTGAAGAATATTCCTGTGAAGATTTAGTATAGATCAAGGCATTTTCCTAAGAGGACTTAATCAAAATATGAAATTCTATGTTCTAAATTTTAATAAATGATGGAGGACCTTGACTCAGCAAACATTAATTTTTGCACAAGAAATAGGGGATTCTGACACATACTACAAAATATTCAGAACAAATTTTAGCTGTTGGTAAGATAAAGGATAACTTAGATAAAATGCACACAAGAAGAATTAGAACAAGGGAGCTAGCACATTCTTTTTCCTAATGAAACCAAGACAACACTTCAGACCTACCAGCTGAGTTTAGTGTGGCTGTTGAGCAGGAGGTCACCAAGGCACTATGTGTTGTGCCTGTTGCTGAGCCTGGTGCTTCAAATAAACTAAACTTGTTGTGGGGTGTGGTGTTTCTTGGGTTTTGTTTGGCTGATTGGTTTTAATTTTGTTGTTGTTACTGATGTAAAGGAAGGCAAATGAAGAGGCCAAAAATAAATTTTGTTTAATTGCTGTGTACACATATGCAGGCATGTTGCAAGAAGAGCCAGAGGCCACAAATGCATTTGCAAAGAGCAAGTTTTATTTTAGTTACCTCTCTACTGGGGGATCTCCGAAGCCACACCTGAGCTCCCAGGCAGAGGTGACACAAGCGGGGACACAGGCGCTGGTCAGTTCAGCCCTGCTGGAAGATCACTGGGCCTGCTGAACTCACCTGTATTTCAAGGCTTCAGGCAGGCACAGCCTCCCGCTCTTTCTCACATCAAAGCAGGAATCTCAGACATAGTGATAAGGTGGCTAGGGTTTCTCACAGGCCTATGTTGTCTAACACAGAGGCTCTACTCATCAAGCACACAAGGTCAGTAAAACAATTAGTGTGATGTATGTGCTTTTTCTACAGACAGGTGCAAGTCACTTGAGCGTATTTACATTTAACTAACCTCCTCGCCAAATCTTCTGTTATATCCCCATACAATTGCAATCATCTGTCAAGCAGACTGAACTGTGTACATGTTTTTTAAAAGAATAGCATTGTCAGTTACTCTTCAGTGTTTTGGAAGAAAGAAAAGATGGATTTAGATTTAAAAAGAATCTCTTCAGGAGGATTTTTTGAGACTGTATAAAAATATACTTTTATCATTGGAGTCATGTCATGAAAAAGGAAACATTTTAGAAACTGTCATAATTTATACCTGTATAGTATAATCAGTATAGTTTTATGAAGAGGTTAATACCTGCTAAAAGTTATAGTGGGGAGGAAGAAATCTTTTTTTCTCTATTTAGTAGTAACATTTTTGTGATGAAATTGGTCTGGGACTTAACTGAGGTCAGTTTTATTTTAAATACCCATTTTACATTTCCATCTTATCCTTTGGTGTTGGAGGAAGATCAAATACTTGATTTTCATTTACATATTTTTAAAGAGAGTTCCAGGTTCAGGGTCTGACTCGGCAGCAGAGCTGCTGGTGCTGCATAGTGATGTTCTGTGTGGCTGCTCCAGTTTGCCAAATTACTTTGATATGAGGTAGGTGCTGGCGATGCTTTCTAGTGTGAATGCCAAAGAGAGATCCAGCTGCTTGTTTTGGACTGCACACAGTTGGTAACAAATGAAAAGCGGTTCAAGAGATAGATTGCCCCTCTCCTGCCTCCACAATTATCATATATCTGTCCTCCCCCACGATGACTGTAGGCAATAAATAGAATTTTAGCACACATATATTAGTGTTTGAATTTTCTCTCCTCTACCCATTCCCATTATTTAGGTATGTAGTCATGCAGTTTTAATTCTGCCAACATTCTTTGTTGTTAAAAACTACTGAATAGAGAGAAAAGTGGTATGAAATGAATTGGTCTTTTTTATGAGTATTAACCTGTTTGTTTAGTGTGAGTGTTTTAATTAGTTCATTCTTTCTTTGTCAGAGTGGGGAGAAGTTGCCTTAGCTGCTTACCAGAGGAATTTCTGGTGACTGATAACGTTACCACATTAATGAGGAATAGGAATGGTGATGCTGAGTCTGTTGAGGGCTGGTGAAGGCCAGCTCTGGGCTGCTCTAAAGAGTTTGTGGGAAAACACTTGGTCTTCAGGAGGCTGATACTCTCAGTCCCTTTTAATGAAAGCCAGGATGTTACCTTATAATCCGTAGGTACCCTAGCTCAGGACAGCATGAAGGCTCTTGGTTACTAGTTTTTTCTTGAATAGTGCTGTCCTTAATCCTTCATCTCACAAGCAGTTTACCTCCTCAGAAGGAAAAGAAATAGTAGCGTAATGTACTCCTTGAACAAAAAGCATGTTTGCAACAGTAGCTGATACATAGGACTTTCTATCACTCTATGGAGGACTTCTCTTCTGTCCATGCACTTCTGGAAAGCCGTTCTTTGGGGTCTTCCAGTCAGCTTTCACAGACCATTTTATTATTGGTCTTGTAAAAACATCATAATACTAATGGAGCATTACACATAGCAGTCTAGACAAAGCTAATCACTTGAATTCTGGCTTTTGAGACATGGACATTTGTAACTTTCTATATTAGCAGGAACTGCCTGGAAAAGCTAATGTTCAAACAGGTGTGTGTGTGTCAATTTTTTTTTCTTCTGTCTGGGCTTTACGAAATAAATGACACACTTGCAAAGTCTAATTAATTAATAGTTCCTTCAAGTGTTCAGCACTATTTGTAAGCTATAATTACCCAAATGACTTTAGAGAGGGAAAATGATATTCTTCTGCCTCAATAGCATTCACTTAAATGTCTTGATTTCTTAGTTTGGGGGCAGAGGGGGAGGCATATGTATGTGTTTGCCTGTCATCTGCATGTTCCTTGGGAAATGCAATGCCAGATCCAGTCCCTTCCTCTAAGCTTAGTTGGTCTTAATGTCACAACTTATCTTCTTGCCCTATTGGCACATTGAGATCTTTGAAACCATGGCTTTGAAAATTGGAAGTTGGAATAAGAAAACTGTATCACTGCCAAAGATCCATTTGACATTTTTATAAAGAAACATATCTTACTGGAGGAAATACTGGCATTTTTGTGTAGCTTCAAGGCAAAATTGCTTTGGAGATTCTTTAGTCGTTAGGGAAATTTATACTCTGTTGCACTGGGATTTTTATCAGTGTATACTGGTATTGCAGAAATTATTTGGACTTTAGGCTAGGATAATGTAGAGCAGCATTTTTCATGTTTTTAATGATGCCTGTTCTCCTGCTTCCACAACTTGAGTAACCTCTTTTTTGCAGACAGAAGTTTCTCCCAGGAGAGAATATCTGTGGCCTTGGTGGCTGTTGCCGCCTTAGGCAGCAACCCAGGATTGGAAATACAGGCATTTTTACAGCTGGAATCAGTCCTGTTTTCTTACGCTGTTTAAATTTCAGCCTTGTGAGTCTTATTTTCCTGTTACTTCAATTCAATGGAAATAAATGTTTGCTGGTACCTTCGGATTTCTGGATGCCGTCAGGATGCCAGCACTGAAAGTTTTGTGTTATGAATGGCGTAGGTTTTATATGTTGTCTGACTGCATATTTATCTATGTTTTGGTCAGAAATATAACTTTGCCTAATAGGAAAGACAATCAGGTAGATTTTTGAAACAGTGTAAATTGGCAAGATGTACTAATAAAAAGCAACAATATTTATTATGCAAGGTTCATCGATTTATTTCCCAGTTACTTACATGTTTAGGCAAGATCTACCTCTTTTATAAACTACGATGATGTTGCTTGCTTGCTCAGCTCTTTTGGATCCTTTGCTGTAAGGAGAAGAAAAATAGAGAGGAAAATATAGAAGAACTTGAGTCTGGTGTTTTGGTTTGAAACATTTATGTGATTTAGTATTGAGTTTGCTCTTCACATTCAATCTTCCTGGCCTTCTCAGTGAAAAACATGAGAGCTTCCATGCTGAGTTAGACTGAGAATCTGCTTAGCCTGGTCTCTTATTCTAGTGGTAATGAAGGGGGCTGCTCTGGCATTCTTCTCCAGCTCACACATTTTACGTTGCTGAATTTTTAACTTTTGCCACACCATTATTTTCATTGGTTGCTCCCCAGAATCACTGTTTTTTTTCAGCTTTATAGGGTTCTTTCCTCTTCTTTGCCTGTAATTTTATGGCAGGGTTGTAGGTGGTCATTCTTTTAGTTTAGGCTTGTATCTGCTGCTTCCAGGGTTCATGTGTTTGGACTTAATATCATACCTCCTTTATTGTCTTTCTGTGTTGGTAGACTGATGGTTGACAACAGGGAGAATGGTTAATAAAGGAATGAACTTTGCTTGGTGTCCCTCTCTCGTTGCCTCATTTCAAATTTGTCCTTTGAGTCAACTTATTCTTTGTCCCCAACAATCAGCTGGTAATTAGTTGTCTCCATTTTTATGGCTTTTTGTTAGTTCACTGTTGCTTTTTTGTTATGCAGTCTTTTTGTTTGGTGGGGTTATTTTGTTCTATTTTTTATTATTATTTGGTTTGCTTTTGGCTTTTTTTTTAGGAAAAGCTTTTGGCTAGGGTTACATAATTTCTATTAGTCAAGCAGTGTCAATTATGGCCTAAAGAAAATGTATAGTGAAAGACTATGAAAAACCAAAGCAAATCTAAAAATGTGTCTTCCGTTGTTTGTTTTTTACCTCTCCAATTGTTGGTAGTTTAGGGCTATGCTGAACTGGATCTAGATAATAATCTATAATTGCTTCTAATTGATCTGTCCTCCATCTATAAGTCTAGTTTTTTTGAAACAAATTGTATTTAGACATAGACAACATTCTCAGGTAGGGAATTCCACGATTTACACAGTAAATAGTGAATTTGTAACTCTAGATTTGTTTTTAAACCTGTTACCTCATGATTTCTTTGTTTTCCAGATTATAGTATTGTGAAATAATGCATAATCTCTTGTGATATAAAGACTTCTATTACAGTCCCCTTGCTCCCTTCCTAACTATCTACTCTTGTCTTCTTTTGCTGTATCTTTTGTGGTTCTACCTTAATATTTCAGGGATGTGGTGGCAGGAATTATACGTAAGAGTCAAGCTTTAGAACCACAATGGATTTATGCAAATAATACCTGTTAATTGTATATACCTCGGAAAGATCTCAGTGAAGCCTGTGTACCAGGCCATGTGTTCTGCAGTCCTCGGTAGACACAAACTTTTAGCACTTTTATCCAAAGTGTTTGACTGCAGCTTTGCTCTTTGTGGGGGAGGTTAGCCCTTGCTGGGAGTATAGTTGTGTTTAATGATCCCATTGTGTTCTATGCAACTGCAAAGCTTTCTAGGTTGCTTGTGGAAGGTGTTTTTAGTGAGACAGTATGCCGTCTTAACTATTTCTGTCTTTCCCTGGCTCTAGATTAATTCTTGCTGTGCCCAATTAAGTGGTGATAACAAACATCTGTGTCTCTACAAGTGATTGTGTCAGCAAAAGTTGTGTGTGTTTAGTAAAGTATCAGCATGTCTTTAAAGGGAGCTATGGAAATGGTCTAGTTTTTTAAAATGTAATCACTTAAAACTTTGCAGTTTCAAAGTAGCCAATTTTTAAGTAGAGAAACTGTTGACCCTCAAAAGGGAAGGAGAACAGGCTGGTGGGCTGGGCTTGTAGGTAAATACTTAGGAATGGAGTATGCACACCTTTTTTGTTTCAGTCATGTCTTTAGGTTTAGCTTATCTGTCCAAATAGTGACAATTGGTGGGTTGATACCATGGAAAAAGATCATGGTACTTAAAATTTTGGAGGAACGAGAACTGGACCCCTGCACCATTAGTTACTACTGGATATTTATTATACCAGCCTTCCCCATCACATGGTATGTAGCCATTACCCAGGATTAAGTGTGTTGGAATCAGGGTCAGCTGCTCTAAATGGCACTGCTCCCTTGCTGCTTGTGGTCAATGTCCAGAAACAAGGCTTCCTCTGACAAAGAGCTGAGGATGTATTTCTTGTCTTGGCTATGTAAGCAGGCAGTATTCCTTTTGTTGTTTGAAAATTAATCCAGGTGAACTCAGTTTTCAGCATGTTTTTCACTTTTCTTTTTCCCCAGAAGTCTGTTGTAAGTCTTTCAGTCCAGAGATTTC
Organism: Streptopelia decaocto; assembly: GCF_964273445.1. Taxonomy (NCBI): domain Eukaryota; kingdom Metazoa; phylum Chordata; class Aves; order Columbiformes; family Columbidae; genus Streptopelia; species Streptopelia decaocto. The sequence goes on from NC_138659.1 coordinate 50,456,530, forward strand.
AACAAATGTACTTTGGCATGGTATCATCAGTAGCCAGAATGGATGGGCATAGAGGCTTGGCTTGTCAGAGAATGTTAGCATTGAACTGGGACTAGAATATGGATGTTTTTGGCTGTTCCAGCACTATCACATCACCAGTTCAGTGGAGAAGAGGAACCAGATCTTGTGCTGTCTGTCTTCTTACAGAAATAGTTCTAAAATCTGTTAACTTCTTGGGGCAGGAGGGGGGAATGTTCTTGGAAGACAGGCAAAGTCGCATAATGAAACTACATTACAATGAGCTCTTATGAGTTATCAGATGATTTTGCTAATGTAACTTGTGTGCATATCCATACACGAGAGAGAAATTAGATTTAATTCAGAAACTCACCTGCATAATTTAGTTAGAGAATTGTTGAACTATGTATTTGAATTGAATTGCAGTGTGGTTATGAACACAGCATAGAAGCTAATCATGTAGCAGATAGTGAACTAGGTATGAGAGAGCTCTTACTATCCAAGTTTAAAGGTAATATTAGGATCCTGCACCAATGCCATTTTTTGTATTGATGGTAATAGCTGTGATATATGGTGCAGCAGAGCAAATCACGTCTGCAAGGTGTGTCTCTTACCATGTTAATTTTCCTGAACACATTCGGTTCTTGAGCTCTGAGTTTAAATGATTACATTATGGGAGCTATAGTTATTGATCTACTTCATGTAAAATAAAATCAAATGCAGTGGTTTAATGTCTCTTTCAAAATATACTGAATACCACCCACTTCAAATTGGCCAGCAAAATGTTACAGTGATTAGTGTTAGTGTTCAATATTGCTAAGACGATGAATAAAAAGAACAGTAACATTCTTACTTGTTTCCAAAACATTAATCTTTTTAAAAGTGTGCCTTCAGCAAAAAGCAAACAAACAAACATAAAAACCAACCCCCTAAATCCTGACAGTTGAAGCCTGAGTATTTGTCCTTGTAAATTACTTTGCCTCATCAGGAAAAATGTGGTAAGCTGTAAATTAGTGACTGAGCAGTTGCAGTGCACATTTTTCTTTGTGCATATATTGTCTGAGATTTCCCTTGAGTATATATAGTTAATTCGCTACTGTTTTATACAAACATGTTTTGCTTCTCAGGCTAATTGGACAAGAAGTGCATTAGTCAGTGAATGCAGTTCAGCTGATGGTCAGTATCTTGTTAAGTCATGATAAATCAGTGTTTTAGCCTCCTCCTTCTGTGGTGCACAAAGCAAGGGATGTCTGGAATGGTACTTTTTTTTTTTTCCTTCAAAAACATTAGTATTTATACGATTAACTAGATATGGTCAGATACTTCTCAAAAACTGTTAATTTACCATCTCAACCTGCATGAGTAGTATTTTCATTCTTTTCTTTTAATGTTAAACTTGTTAATTTCGCCCTACTATCTAAATGTTGTCATAAAATTATACAGTCTCAGATGAATTTTGGATAACTGTAGGGGAAGTAATTAATTTTAAAAGATACTTTTGCATCCTAACTATCAATTTGTATTAACTTATAATTGTATTACAGTATCCTACATCTTTTGGTCTGTGGTATTTATGGCAAGATGAAGTTTTTCAACGAGGGGAAGGGCTAGAAGGCTATGAGTATGCTTAGTGTATGCAGAAGATAACAAACAGTTGTCAGTTTTGTGTAATCATTGTATAATTCTTGTGAAAAGGAAGTGAACCCTTTGGGTGCATGGTGACTATCCTATAATAAACTTAAGAAAACTTAGGTATTAGTTATCTGACAAAAATCGGCAGAGCTACCCTAGAGCTGCTAATGTCTTTAAACTTTTTTTCTTCCTGTTCTTTGTTGCTATTTTAAAATAATGAAATCAAACATTTACATCTTAAACTGCCACATACGCCTGTACTATAATAAGAGTCTATTATTATGTAGTTTAATTTTGGGCAATGACAGCAAGTAACTAACATTTCTAAATGTAACAGTGCAACAATGTAGGAACGTACAGAAGGGTCACTGGTTTTGTGTGCTGTGCTATCAGAATATACTGTGAGAGCCTGAGTATCTGCAGGATTACCTGTGTCAGGCTTAATCTTATCTTTTTTTTAATCTGCAATCCATTATTCAGTATTTGTGCATGAGAATGTGAACAAAGTTTGTGCTGCCTGCCCACCCATCCAACCCAGCTCTCTCTGCTGGGTGTACAGAGACAGATTTAATAACTGACACAGAAGCAAAGCTAATATGCTGCGAACAATCTGCCAGTTGGTCTTCCCAAACCAGTGTGATTGCAAGTCTGGATTGCAGAGCTCCGGTGCTGCTCGTGCTACTGTCTTATTGCAGTTCTCCTCCATACGGTGAGTGAACTGCAGTGGCTACCCCATCAGAGTGCCCCTTCCTTCTCCTGGGGCCTGGGCTTTACCTTTCTGGGGGCTGCACAGCCTGCAGGCAGGATTGGAGCCCCACTGCCAGCCAAGCTGCCCTCACCACAGTGCACTTCTGTTAGACCTGCCCAGAGATCCATGGCTCTGTAACTTCAAGGTTTTGATAGGCAGCACAATTTTGTAAGATGTACTCGAAGGAAGTACTATGAAAATATCCACAAAGCATTAGCAGGAGTATAAGGGAGCAGCATTTAGCACAAGAAGGAAATAAAAAGCACAGAGGATGTATGAGATGGATGGCAAATCTGAAGCAAGCCTTTTGCATCCTTCTTAGTACTTGGATAGGTTATTTATTAGGCTGGACTTGATGAAATTAATCCTTTGACATGTTAAAGAAAAAAACGTGACCAAATCTATCTCAGTACCACTAGCTGCTATTTGAGATGCTGGAAGACTTGCAAATGAAAAGGAGAGGTGGGAGGAGAGCAACCAGGAAATTATAGACTATTCATCTCATCTTCCACATTTTAAACAAATTCTTGCAAAAAGTATAAACCTCTGGGAAACAAGAACACGAGTCACAACCACCACGATTTTAAGAAGAGTAAATAGTCGTGCCAGTTTAATTTTCTTCAGTAACATGACAGTAAGGGTTGTGAATTGACAAGAAAAGTGTGAATGTTAATATTTTCATGGTAGTGAGTTCTTTGGCCCTGTTTCTTCACTTGTTTGTAAGATTATCACATGAAACATGGCCTGAAAGAAGCTGTTGTAGAGTAGGAGCAAGGCTTGCTGGATGACTGTGCCTGGTGGGTGGTTATTAATGATTGTTTGTCAAAATGAAATGGTTGTATTGAATGTGCATCCTCCACGGTCTGTTGGGTCTGTACTCGTTCTGCTTCACTTCAATCTTTTCGTTAATGACCTTGATGATAGAATAGAGAGTGTGCTTACAAAATTGATTCACTATAAATGCCCCCAAAACGTGGAGGTAAGGTGTATGCATAGGACACAAGTTTAAGAGCACAAAAATATTTAAAGAAAATTGAGGAAATATTAGGAGAATAAATAGGAGATTGAAGGTCTGCACTTAACAGAAATTGTGAAACACACAAATACGGGGTAGGGAATAAGTAGTTAGGTGATAGTTCTCCAGAATTCCTGATGTTGTAAAAGGACAAACATTATATCAGGAGGGATAAAAATATGAGTGTAGGCCATAAAACATATAGAACAATCTTTTTTCATTGACAGGTAAGTCATCAGTTGGAGTGTTCTGTATACTTAAGTTAAATGCCCCAAGAAAATAAGGCTCTGCTGAAGAAAGGCTGGGAGAAGAGTAAGAAAATCATTTGAGGTCTAGAAAATGTGGCCTAATGGGAAAGACAGAAATAATTTGGACTAGGGAAGAAGGAAGTGGGCAAGCCCCAAAAAGAGAACTGGAAGGCATAACTTCTTGTGTTGGTGTACGTAGTAGGCTATTTCAAGAAGATGGGAAGCTGTCAAGTATAAGGCCCATCTAGCAGAGGTAGGGCAAAAAAAATGATCTTAAATTATCTTAATCTGCACTTTTTGCAATAATTTAGGTCTTGGACCAGGAGCAAAAGACCAATTCCTGAGATAATTGAATGTTGTTTCTCATAAGGCATTTTCTTTATTTAGCTGTGTGTTGAATAACAACATTATTTTAAGACTGATGAACAGTATGTATAGACTTTTTGGAATGTTACTGATTAAAAAAAATGAACAATTTGTACATGGAGAATATTTACCCTGAGACAGTATCCAGGAGACAAAATGATAATGCAGACAGCCCCTGCATTGCCAGTCCTTCTGCTTCTAGTGTCCTCTAACTCAGTAGCCTTCATCTTGTTGTTGTTGATACCTCACTACATAAGTACTAGGTATACCAGACAAGATTTTCAGCTTGCTTTTCCTACTTTATATCCTTGACAGGGCTATCAATAGTCAGCTTTTATTTCTTTCTCATTTTCATAATGACTTCAGTTGTCAGTCCAGCACTTTAGGGACTCAACATATTATTACCATAAGAAAACAAGGAGTGTACTGTAGGTAATTGTTTTGTTTATAAAATCTTTCCCCATTTCCATTGTGTATTTCTTCACTGAGAAATGAGTGCAGCCTAAGTTACCTGAGGCTGTAACATGTGTTGTTAGCATACTTTGAGTCCCCATTTGCATTGTTATATCCTAGAACGCATCTTTAATCATCACAGCTGGAAATTACCTTGCTTAGCAATTTTAGTTTCCATTTTCTCAAAGAGAAATAAGTGATTGCATGAGTCAAAGCCAACAGCCTGTGTACAGTGTAGCCAGCCAAACCTGAATTCTGCTCTTGAGAGTGGAATTTGTCCCAGCTTCAAGCACTTTTTAATGGGGCTTTTTGTTTAAGTAAATGTGAAGAAAAATAATAATTTCAGTGTTCCTTCTTTCTAATAACTTATTGTGAGCTGCTTCCAATTTACATCTTTGCCCCCCCCCCCCTTTTTTAAAAAGCTATTTCTTTATTACTTCTTAACCATTTTGAGATGTTTATATGAAGGAACCTGGAAGTTCTGACAGCTGGACAAGAGGTGGTGAGAAGCCTTAAACGCAGGGGAGATGTCTGATGTGGAAACTTTAGGGGTCCAACATCCTGCAGGGAAACATTCTGGAGCTTTTAATAGGCGGAGCTTTTTGTGCATCACAGAAAGGGTCAGGGTGATTTGAAAGGTAAGTTTGTTATTGGTTTGGATATGAGAGGTTTATGTGAGCTCTCCTGCCAGATCACTGGTTACTCTTACCCTACCCTTGGGCTTCTCTGTCCCAAAGTGAATTTGGGCTAAATTTTAATGTTTTTTCTTCATCATGTGCTTTGCTTTCTGGATGGTCATGTTTGTATATCTACAAGGGAAGTTATTGCTGACATTGATTATTTAAACGTTGATCACTAGATTTTAAATTTCCAGACAAATACATGTGGGGAGAACTCAAAGGTTTGTGCTTGTTCAGGGTCTGGTCATATTTAAATGTTTTGGGTTTTTTTTTTAACCATCAGAGACAGAAATTCTTGCTTTTAAATTGAAAATGTAGAGCTAGCTGTATGAATCTGGCAGGTGATATAGATATTTGGAATAAATATGAGGACTCTTACTGCAATGGAATACAAAGTAACATAGTTTATTGCTGATGAATACTCAGTGATAAAATAATCTTTGAAAAATATGCCAAAAATGCTAGGTCTCTAAGAGAATGCCAACAGCATGTGCCACTGGAATTGGAAGGATGAGACTCCTATGTAGGCGGAATGTATAATGAAGACATAGCATAGTACAGAAGTTGCAAGATGTTGCAACCTCTTTACAACCAGCTCTAAGTGGTATTGATGCTTCTGGGTGTATGAGGCAAAAACAGCATTTGGTGCAATTCAAATTATCTAGTTGAGAACGCCTGGGGTTTGGGAGTGCTGAGCTCCTGCCAACCCTCCGGGTGAGGGTGATAGAGCTGTTTTTGTCCTGCATGGCTGGGTAGCAATGACATCTACAGCAGCAGAGGGCTGTTGATCAATGGATAATTTCATCTTGTATCTTACTTATTGTTTTTGAAAGCCATAGGTAGATGAGAAAACTCATGGCTTTATTTTTTCGTAAAGAACCGGAAGGTGGATGCCTTAAATAATTTAGTTTTTCATGGAACTGGGCTTCTACCTTGCTTAGCTGCACTTGAAAATCTACTGAGGAAGTACACCCCCCCCCCCCCCATCTTTATTGTTCATGATACACTTTCTATGCTTGACTTAATGAAGATAATAACTAACTGACTCTTGACCAACCAGAATTACTTTTGCCTTGCTTTATTCAGTAAAGGAAGGGTGCCTCACACTGTGGAATGCTGGACTGGGCTGTTGGATGTCCTTTTAAAGTACCTTGTATTTGGCTGTCTCTTTTTAGAATTGCAATGTTAAGACACATAATAGGAGCTTTGTTTATAAGCATAAGTTAGAAGTGTGGTGCTATGAAGAATCTGTTAGCAGAATTACAATCCAAACTTGCAGTTTAGTGATGTCACAAAGTCTAAAGTTTGAGTAGTAGGTTTCAGGTCTGAAGGAAGTGGAGGAAGGTCCATTCTTAATGCAGTGCTGGTACACTTCCAAAATGGGATGTGGCTCAGCTTTATTTTAAGATCATTGTTGTTGGAAAATTTTATAGGTGTCTGATGTGAAAAATAAAGTCTTGCAAGTCAGTCAGTCCCATGTAAAATTTTTAGATACTTTGAATTCTCCAATCCTTTCTGCACAGACCACCACGCTAAACTATACTTCTCTGTTACTCTTCAGCAGTATGTCAGTGCAAGAATTTTTTATGGGCCTAAACATGGACTATGAGATGGATACACCTACTTCCACTGTAAACTGGAGTTTGAACTGTCTCCTTGCAATAGAAATAAATTGAAGTTTGTCTTATGTTAGAAACTTGGCAGCTAAGTGCTCTTAAATGACACTGTATTTATCCAGGATACTAAAAGGATATTGAATTTATTTAGGCTACTGAGATTCAGAAAAAATCCAGTGGTCTTTACATAAAATAGGGTTTAGAAGCTATTTTGTTGTGATTACACTGTGCAAAACAGAACTGAGCTGTAATTTTACGTCTTGAATATTCAACATTGGCAGTGGATAGCTATGTTGGATGGTAATATGTGTAAATATGTAGGTTTAATTTAATAGCTGGATCTAGGGGAAAGCAAGGCAACACAGTAGCCTGGACAAGCAATAACGCTGCAAACATGCTACAGACAATAGTCAATCTGTCTTCCTGGCTGAAGTTGCAAAACCGTCAAACCATCTCTGTAAGGGTGGGAGCTCAGTGATCAAAAGGGCTCCAAACAGGAGGGGTAACAATCAACTGAGGGATTTTTTTTTTTTTTTTTTAATGCTACATTTTAAAATTATTAACATTATTTTATTGAGGGAAGAGTGTACTTACATGTATTTAAATTCTACATTCAATATTATCAATAATTAGGATAACATGTTATAAATAATGTTTAAAATAAAATCCCACTGCTTGTTTGCCACTAATATTTTGGAAAATGAGATGCTGAATTGAAACTAGTACTAATGAACTGGCAGCCTAGCTTTTGACAAAAAGTGTTTTTATAATTATGGTGTAGAGATAACTGTTTTGATTGTTCCACAGTCTCTCAGCTTAGAATGAAAGATAAAAAAGCAAGAAATTGTCTTTTAGTGCTTGAGTAATAGCTTAGAGAGCTGAGAGGATGAGATCTCCTTGTTCCAAAAGTGTTCAGCATTGGTGCTTACCATCAATATTAATTTAATTCAGATTACTCTAAAATCTTTTTTTTTTAAGTAGGTAAATAAAATAATATCATATAATTTCTGTCCATGTGCAGTTTGAGATTAGTATGAATGTGAAATTCTATTTTAGAAAACATGCTATGTCACATTCACCATTTTCTGAAAGATAGTCCTGATTATTTGGTATAGTAATCTTAGTTAACTAATGTTGGTAAAGCAGAAATACAGATCTTACAAATAGTGAGAAAAAGGGGGGTGGAAATAAAGGTTTAAAAATGAAGAAAATGTTTTTAGGTATATGAATGCCTAAAATGCCAGGAGGAGAAAGGAATAATGTCTGTAGGGGAAAATGAGAGTAGAATGTAATTTAAGTATTTTAATAAATGTGTATTTTCTGGTATCTTCCTTATTTGCAAGAAGCAAAATTTTGTGTATGAGGCTATAATATATTATTTTAAAGCATAACTCAGCCTGTTCCTATATGCAAACCAGAATGGTGTGTCTTCTCTTCTGCTCTGAATGCTGCTCTTCAAAAGGCTGACACTGGTTTTGAGTAGTGGTACAACTGATGGTGGAATCCATGCATAGAAACAAATAAAAAGGGTGACTTTTGCAGAATCGAATCATTGTTTGGAAATACCTGTAAAAGGTTAAGTAAAACCTTTATGATATTAGTTGGACAATGGTTGATACTCTCCTTTATTATTTCATCTCTGGTGTCTAAAAGGAAGAACTATCACTGAAAGCACAGAAGAGAATTGGGAAAGTAAGTATTATTTGTTGATGTTTTACAGATCAGGAATTGGAGCTGACAGAGATTGATTTGCATGAAGTTGCCCTGAAAGGTGGAGGATGTGGCCATTAATCCTGGTAGTTGGTCTAGGCCATTGACTTTATGCTAACAGTAGTGAAAGAAATTTTAAAAAGTGCCTGCATGGCTGCAGCTTGAGAATTCCCAGCCACCTCCTGGAGATTTAAGTGAGGCTGCTGTGTTTTCATGACTGGGTATATGGGAATACAATGTTTCCTGTATGGATTAGATAAAAATTGGAAGCATGACACAGCATAGGAACTACTCTGTTTCTGTTCAAATTTGCATCTTGAATAGGAAATTGTAGTGTTCATAGCTTCTGCTTAATTCTTTTCTCTTCCACATGTAATGTTATTTGCCCAGCTGAGTGGAAGTGATGCAGATACTGATTTAAAGGTCTCTTGTCCTCCAGCACATTTCCTTAGTAGAGAGGATCACTGGGCAGGGCAAGAGGACAGCTGATTTTGATTAAGGAAGAGAATAGTCATAGTGGTTTGATTTATCCCAGCTACATTTCGGGTGGGTCTCATTTGCCAGGTGTTGATGGTACAAACCAAACAGTTACAAGTTTTGTGCCATGTTGAGTTGGTTTCTTCTGGCAGGAGTACAGTATTAACATTAAAGTAGTTGTTCTATATCTGGTTCTACACATGCTCCTGAGAACAGGCAAGCCTCCCCTTGCCAATGGGCAAGCTGGCACTGCATTTTTTTGATGTGAAAGAGAAGAGTTGTGGCCTTCAGGTGCTTAAGAACTGCTGCCGTTTGGATTCATGGATGGTGAGTGTTGAAGAGGTAAAGCCTGTGGCGGCGGTGGGCCGTCTAAAGAAAAGAGCTGTGAAAAGATCTGGAGTATGCTGCTAAAATCCCCAGCGGTAGGGTTTGCTCACCCAAATTATTTGCACTAGCAGCTCCCTCCCTCTGCGGGGCGGGAGGCAGCGAGCGCCCGGCTGCGCTGCCGCCAGAGGTGCCGAGGGCAGAGCGCATCTGCGGGGGCCCTGCCTGTTTCCAGCAGGTGCAGAGGAGGTGTTGGAAGGCCTTGGGTGGCCCTGTGTTTCCAGCCTGCGGGCTCTGGGTGCTACCTGAGCGCGGCCATTGTTGTTGCTGCCCGCTCCTGCCCGCCGACCTTCCCCGCGGCGGCCGCGGCCTCCCCCGCGCTGCCCCTTTAAGGTCCGACCTGCCCGGGGATCAGGTGCGCGGCCGGAGCGGTGACGTCATGGTGCCGGGGGCGGAGCCTGGCTCCCGCCGCCGCTCCCGCGCTGCCCGCGCCGCGGGACGGGACAGCGGCGGCTGCGCACGTGCGTGCGGGGCGGCGGCTCCGGGCCCGGAGCGCGGGTGAGCGAGCGGCCGTGGCGGGACGGCGTGGGCAAGGCAGCTGGGTGCTGGTGCCGGGAGGGGCGGGCGGAGGCTTCTGGGTGCGGGTCCGCTGCAGCAGGTGTCGGCTTCTTCTGTGTTGTGCTGGATAAGCAAATGAAAGATTTTCTCCTTCAGCAAACTACATTGGAAAAATGTGCTGTGTGCAGGGCGTTCAGTTATTTGCAAACATAATGTTTAGCCTTTTTTGTATAGGGATACATAATATTACATGCCTCATTTGTATTTACATGTTTAAACTGTTGCTGAGATAGCAAATGAACGCCAAATATTGCCTCAGTTGTTACTATTTCTCATGGTGATGAATTGTGCTGTGTTGCTACTGTCCTTGGTAGAAGGTGCTATGTTAAATTTCACTCATGATAAATCAGGGTACTTCAAGACACCAGAGTTTGGTGTACAGGAGGGATGTAAGATATTTTACAGTTGCTTTTCCTCCCTTGCCAATGGAAAGATTATAGCCCACTTGCATGGAGAAGAGTAATGACCGTGCCTTTTGCCAGTTAGGTACGAATGGGCAAAAGCCCTGTGGAATTCACACCACTCAAATCTTCATATGTGCAGGAATTGCATTTGCCAGTTCTGATGAAGAAAGGCAAAGAATTGATTGTGGCTTTAGTTGTGTTTGGTTTTGTTGGGTTTTGTTTTTGTTTGTTTGGTGGGGCGTTGTATTTTTGTGTGGCATTTTTTGGTTGTTGTTGTTTGTGGGTTTTTTTTGTTTGGTGTGGTTTTTTTGTTTTTTGTTTTTCGATAAGGGTAGAGGAGACTTTGCAACCTTTCTTTGAACATTCATTTAATTTCCATGATAAATAGACTTTTATATTTGCAGTTCTGATTTCTGCCTAATGTGTTCACTTTTCACCAGGTAAGATGACATTGGCAGAAATAAATAATGGAAAAAAAAACCCTGCTCAAGGGAATTATCACATGAAGATAAAGTTGGCGGGGGGGCATCTGTCATTTTCTGGGTAGCAGAAGGATGTGGCAAAGTAAAACAAGGCTTTATCAGGCTTGACTAGTGGAAGGTCTCTGTGGTATTCTTATGCTAAAAATGTAGGCTAAGACTTCCCTTTGAAGTCTTGAACTGGAAAAGCCCATCTCTACCACATCTAATTTCTGCATTAGATTCCAAAGCAGATTTAGTCTCTAAATCTACAGAGCAGCATTCTGGAGTAACTCCTCATTAAAATAAAGAAAAAGGCTTTTATATATATGGCCATATGTATTTGTTATGATATGTGCTATTTTTAGTTTTCAGTGCACACCTATTAATCCATCTTTCTGCAGGTTTCTTTTACCTATTGCCTTGATAGTGTTTCAGTCTAATCAGTATGCAACAGATGATGTTTTTACTCTCTAAATTTAGCTGCTGATGTTCTACACTAGTTGATATTCTGTATTGCACTTTGTAGTGGGCATCCTGCATGGATAGATGGGCTGCAACAGCCTTTGTCCTGGAATGTGTGTTGTACCAGTTGACTTATATTAATAGTGTTTTGTTTTTGTTTTTGTTTTTTTAAGGGGTGAAATAAGTTAATCTAGCATGGTTTAAGACGAACAGAGTTTTATATTTAGGTATATTAATTTATAGTTGTGCCTTCTGTGTGCCTCACACCTGGGGGAGGGGAACCTCTGAGTGAATGTCACATTGCTATAGTGTTTAATTAGTACTATTTTTTCACACTTACACAGAGAGCACCAGTGGTCTGTCAGAAGCAGATTTGTAGTCCAAAGAGGTGATGCAGCTTTAGGATGCCAGGCTAAGGTGAACAAGTAAGTAATCCAGGACATAGTAGGATTAGGCTACAGGGTGAAATCTGGTCAATTACTTGTCTACCTGAAAATCTCTTTAAGTGCTAAGTATATTTTTTCATTACAGGACCTATTACTGTGATGGATGTGACTTTCCATAGATTTTTGGCAGGTGTCTCATTGTTTCCTCTAGAAGTCATCAGCTGTTTCTTATCCACGTTGTTGATGTTTTAGCATCTTAACCCAATTTAAACAGCCCTCATGTGTGATTGTATTGTACTATTGGAAAGGTCACTGGATTTTAAGTATCTGCAACAACTTTTGTATGTGCACACAGTTCTAAGAAATAGTGGTTGTTTAATTAAATGATTAGAAAACATTTCAAGGTGAAAAGAAAGATAATTTAAGAAATGCATCTACTTCCTCTCTTCTTTCTAATGGCAGATTTTCATAGAGGATTTACTTATTTTAATTTGCAATTCATAATTATTTTAAAATATTGATGTCTCCCCTGCCCCCCAAGATTGGGGTGATTCCTGGAATCACTTGTATCACTGACTTTTGTTTTCAGCTCTTCTAATGTTGTGATATGGATTTAAATGCTCATGATTTGACCAAGAAATTTAATTTTATACTTTGATTAACAGGCACTTATAACCTGGTTACTTGTACTCAAGAAGTCCTTTTACCATCTCTTTTTGATAGGATGTTTATGAAACATTCTTTTGGCTCTTGATACACATGCTGAGATGGAAGTCACAGAAAGCAGGATGGATTAAATGTGGTGCACTGTGTTTTGCAGTCACTGGGAATAAGTATGCAACAGAATTACTTTTCTTGGTTTTGTTTTGGTTTTAGGAGTGTAGCAGCAACAAGAAATGCAGTTATTTGTGGTATTTGTGGGAGTACCTCTTCGGTAAAGAATGCTATTTTGGTTTCTGCTTACGTTTGGTAACCTTTAAACCCTGGCTGTTTGTAGACTCCCAGCCCTCCCAGTGCTACAGGTAAAACTAGTTCGAAGCACTGGGTTGGAGTTCCTAGATGTAAAAAGTCAAACTGCTAGCAATATGTATTCATAATGATGCGCTCATATTACTAATGCTTTAATTTTTTTCTCAGTATTTCTTTTGTCTGCCAAAAGGAAGACTGGTTTCAATGATGAGCACTCTGCCTTGTAGTACGTACACATAAGAAAGAAGATGGACAGCTTTTTTCAGTGAAGTGGAAAATATTGAGTGTGTATACAAATGGTTTGTATATACAAACTGTTTTTATTCTTAAAGTTGTAAATGGGCCAGATTAATTTGTCAAACCATAAGGTTTGGTAATGGAACTATGGCAATAGTGTTTTTGATAGCTGAGGACTGGTGTTCATGTACAAAGGAACCCTTTCCACTTCACTGCTCCTAAGCTTATTTTTAAAGCTAGTTTAGATTTTGGTTTAGACTACAGACCACAGCTTGTCAAATGCTATAACTGGTACTGCCACCACAAGCCACCCTACATGATACCTATGAGGCCACGCAGGGAACACTGAGGAACAGACCTGACTTCAAACTGCTCTGTCCTGTCTTTCTGCCTGATTGCTGTTTACCCTGACCAGCTTGTCTCTGTGGCCACATGAATACTTGTGTTGCCTTATTGAAAAGGGTTGTGCAAGGAAGAGAATGAGCAGTTGAAAGGCTGAAAGAAAGTGGAGGGCATAAAAACTCTGGCCACATATCAGCCAGTCTCTTAATAGTCTTGGAAAGTATTTCTGATTTTCTGTTGGTAACTACCAAAACAACAGTATGCTCAGTTATTTTTAGAAATATTGTGAAATGACAAGAAAAGCTTTTTGCCCACCTCATAATTTACAAGCTACTTGAATAGCTCTAGGTAACCTGATTTTAATAAAAGAATAGCTCAGGTGGTAAGGGAGAAAGCAGTGTTGATTTTTTTTTATCACTTTTCATTATATGGGTCTGTTTGGCTTTAAGGCTATGTCGAACCTACGAAAGCAAGCTGTGTTGAAAAAGTAAAATCAAGATTTTGCTGTCCTTTCCCTGCCCTGACAGTATTTAAACAGTTGTCTTGCCATGTGGAGAAGGTCATCTGAGTACAGTGTATGTGTTTGCCTAATATGTTTGAACACATTGCCCTAAAGTTTATTAGACTGTTGTTAGATATTTATTGGCTTTTTTCCCTCCTCTTGAAAAATGCACTGCACTGCTGATGTGGGAACATGAGTTTCTCTTCCTCAACCTGCCCTCTTTACCCTCCCCACCCCCCCAAAGAAAGAGATTGTTGATGGTCACTGCTTTGTGTCCACTTCACAGAATTCATTTTTTATCTCAAAGGTTTTCAATGAATGGGGCAAACATCTGTTTTCAGACTTCTCAGAAGTCCAGGGGATGTGTACTGTAAATGAAAAACCAGTGTCCTAGAAGAATGCACTTACTTAAGGAGTCTAGAAAAGATTAACTGGGGGTTTTAATTTGCAGTGGTAGTTTTGAGCTGATCTCTCCTGGAGTGCAGCGTGACATTAACCTAGTGCAGGTTCACTGCGGCTGCTTTGGGAAGGGGCTGGGAGGGATGCAGGGCTTGCTGCGTGCTCCTGCTCCCACCTTGCCCAGCCATGGCTCTCAGTTGAAGTGGCTCATGCAACTGGCTCACAGCTCAATGCAATACTCGGAAGCGCTGGGAGCATGAGGCAAGGGAAAGTAAACAGACTGACACGGTCTGGCGTTTCCCACAGTTAAATGAGCCACACCTTTAGTCCCTGTTCCGGATTGCCACGCAGGCATATGACTGCAGGTGGAGGGGCAGCTTTGTTATCTGGGTAAGATAATCTAACTTCAGGCCACTGTCAAGAGGCATTGTTCACCAGGCCTGCTTTGCTAAATCCTGAGTGAGCTAGCTGATGAAAAAAACCCTATAATTTTTATTTCCATTGGTTGTTTTTTGCCAACTTACTGCCCTATACTAGCTCATTTTGCAGACCACCCAGTGTTAGCAGAGAGGGCATGTGATGGCGAACAGATCCACCCTGGTAGCAGCTGTCAGGTTGGCATAGCTGTATCATAAAACACACTGGAAGTTACCTGTGCAAGGAATTAGAGCATATACACAGTGTCTTGACTTTGGTGGCAAAGCTCATAGAAGAAGCTGCCATGACTATTTCTCTGCTCCTGTTCTCTTTGTAGTTTGCTGGTCTGTGTTATGCTAGTTAAAACTGCTTACTGTAGGACTGCTCTGTATTCTGAATAACTGAAATTATAAAAATAGCCCCCTTCATACTTCTATTTTCTGCTTATTTTTAACCCAGATTGTTTTCATCATGCAGTTTGTAATGTGGTCCTACACAGGCTGCCATCTGCAGAACAGAGCATCAGATGAGAACCAGGAGCAAGTGATCTGTGAAAGGTAGGCAGGAACTTCTGCAACCAGCTTCTTTGTTGAAGCCAGTCAAAAAACTACATCTTTACCACATCACACTTATTCCTGAAAAATTTCTTCATGTAGACAAACTTATGGTATTTAAACTGTACTAAGTGTGCTGACATTTACAGCTCTGTGAGTAGGAGTGCTGTGGTGGAAAATTATTCAAAGGTGAAGGGAAGGGCTAGTGTAGCCTTTGCTGGGTAGGAAGCTACATGATCTGCAACGACAGAAGGAAGCTGAAATCATATGACTCTGCAGACATTGGGAAAAGAACTGTTTTCAGTCTTGAAAAAATGGTTATTGCAGCTCTCTGTCATCTATATTTTGTTTCTTCAAAATTTTTTTTAACTTATGCTTTTGTCATTTTCTTAGACAATCTCTCTTTATCTTGCCAACCGTGAACGTATGCTGTAGGCATACATGCTTCTAATAGATAGGACTGTCTGCAAATACATTTCCTTCTCAGATTGCTGATCTTTCAACCAAAGCAGAAAAGCAAGGAAGGGAGGGAGAGAGGGATTCCAGGCTTGTTTCTGTGGCTTTATCTTGCCTGGTTTTCCTGCCTCATTTCAGTCTGAGGCAGCGATGTGGATGGCTGTGTAATTGCTAGCATTGCTATCAGGTCCTAGTAGCCCTAGGGGCTCAGTGCTTGACCAGAGCTGTTGGAGGGTTGCTGTGCTGTCCTAATTTAGGTGAAATGTTAGAAGAGTGGAAACATTCTTTTTTTCCTTCTTTCTTCCTGTTCTGTGCAGAAATGTGGTAATTGCTCTCAATTCTTTCTTAGCTTGGTGGCAGTGAGTCAGATGCTTAGCTGGTGTGTTTGGCAAAGCTTTTGTAAGCGCAGCAGTGCTGTGCTGCTCGGCTGGCGATGTGTCCCCTTGCTTCTGTTTGAGGCACAGAGCCCTGCGTGCTGTCTGAACTGTTTGACCGTCAGCAGTGGGGAGTGGAATCTTATTTTCTGTCTGATGCAGAGGGATTTGGTTTAGTAGTAAACCCCTTACCTGTCCTTTGATGTATGGTTTTAAAAAGTTTTAATTTTAGGTGTGATGGAAGCAGAACTGCTCTTGCTTTGAAGATTGGTTCTAGAAATAATTTTCATACTTTCTTCATGCGCTGAGGTACTGAAAAACTGGATGTTGTTTAGACAGGTAATTGTTACTCTTCACCGTCCATGTGCTTAGGGACTGTGTAAAATGGTGTCAAAGCAGGTATTTGAAAACATTCACAATTTGATCCATACTTGTAGCAGTAACTCAAATACGTGTGATCATCTGAAGCATTTTAGCAAAAAGCTGAGAAAGAGTTCTGAAATGATGGAAACTGAGGCTGAAACAAATAGGAATTTGTAAACATCAGTACTACAAAACTCTTGGTGTTACTGATTTAGGTGCTCCTGCCATTTTGTGAGCCTTGCCGCACACCACCTGGGCGAGGAAATCAGTGCAGTCATGGGAGCATCTCTGTGGTCTTTGTGTCTGAGGAGGAAAGGCAAATGCTTTGTCCTTTGGAATGAGGAGGAGGAAGGGAGTGTAGAGACTAGTGTGTGCTCTGCCAAGGGTCCTTGTCAGCCTCGGGTCATTAAGCCCTGGACATAATGCCACTTGAACAAAGGGACTTGCTAACTCTTGGCAAAGACTAGTATGGGCATTTGAAATTAAACTTGCACATTCAAGTAATGGTGCAAGACACCTGGAAGACTTGGTCACAGTTTCTATATGATAAAAATGAGGATTGGCATATTGCTTTTTCTTGGGAAAGGACTGTGTTGGTATTGCACACTGTACTTTTGAGTGGTTTGGCTTTCTTGAAACAAGCTGTTGGTGGAAAGTGCTACAGAGTTAACATGCTGCTTTAACCACAGAAAGCTGTGGAGTGGGTTTTGGGCCTACCGTGGTTACTGGACACTGTTCTGGTTTTTGTTCACGATTATGCCACTGTTAGTACACTTCAGTACTTTATTAGTACTTTAGTACACTATTAGTACACTTAGAAAATTGTTTGAAATTTGCACACATAAATTAAATCTTAAGAGTATGTAGAAGCATCACAAGGTAGAACACTGCTTAGAGCATTGTGCCTTTGCTATATTTTTTCCTTTCTTGTGTAACTTCTGTTTTTGTCTCACCAAAACTCTGTCATTATGAAAACACAAATTTAAAAGTTGGCTCAGGCCCTTCTATCCTGAAAGACTGGATTGTTCTTAAGGCCAACCAATTTAATTGTATTCCAACTGTTTCCTTTTTGCATTGTTTGTTTCTATTAGGTAAATGTTCCCACTGGGGATAGTATCTTCCCTACCTTGTATGGTCTGAAGCATTGTTATAATTCAATCTGATTCTGTTTGTTAGCATTACAGTGTGCTAGGACAGAAAGACAATGGTGTGCATTGTTTTTTGTAACATAACGAAAGTTTTCTTTAAAGTTATTTTGGTCTTGGATGTACAGTAACTCTCCCTGTCCAGGCTATGAATGTGACAATGTTACAAGAGCAAATTGATGCTGAATGCGGATGGCACCAGTGTCCTGGAGCTGTACTGTAAGAGAGCCTGGGAATAATCATATAGTCATGCTGCTTCTGAGCTTAAATCACTGAGCTTATGGGAGGTTTTGGGGGTAGGAAACTGTTTTTCTGAACAAGCTTCTTTTTTCCTTGATCAGTATCACTGTCTTTGAACCACAGGGGATGGTTCCAGGAATTGTCCTGCAATAATTGTTCTTTGAAAAATGCTTTTAAAGTTGCATTGCAACCGTGGGGCTCTAAACCAAGGGATCAAAACTGAAGCCAGCTTTTGAATCCCTTGAATTTTATTTCTATCAGATGGCTACATGTCACTCCTGGTTATCAACCCCTCCTAAGAGAAAACAACCTTCATGTTTAACCGAACAGTTCGCAGGAACCTCACCAGTTCACTTGTTGTGCTGAGGGGAGCCTGGCCTCACACAGAAAGGTTGCTGCTGTAAAATGAAGTCATTCCTTAAAGCCCTGTCTCACCCTCCTCTGCCCCTGATCTGCTCTCCTTTATAGCAGGGTTTGGAAACCCTTCCTGTGTCCTGCCTGGCCCTGTTTCTGAAGGGAGCCGTGGGTGAATGGGGCCAGGCCGCTGGCCTTATCGCGGCAGTCAGAGCTGCCCGCCTGGTGGGTGGCAGCGGGGCAGCGCTGCTGTTCCAGCCAGACCTTCCTGTGCTGAGGGAGGCCCTTGTTTTTTTGTTTTAACAGCTTCCTATTGTTTGAAACAGCAGGTTGTCCCCTCCCACGCTATTCTAGCTCTTTCCTCCTCCCTTAAATAATTTTTCCATGCAAGTATTACTCAGAGCAGTTACTCTAGCAGTAAGTCTTCTCAGTTTTCCCAGCCCGCTCCGATCTCCAGATTCTGTTGCAATACCAGTGTAGAGTTCACGCAATAGAAAGTGGCTTCTGAAGGTATGTCTGTCTGATTTTTAAATCTGTTGTTTGAATTTGGTGTCACCACATCACTGTGACATGACTGTTTTTTTGATTGAATCCAAACTGTAAAAGAAATTTCCTCCTCGATATGGTACTGAAAGGTAGAAAATATTGCTTTTCAGTGTGGATTGTCTTTGTTTCTAAGACACAAAGAAAGAGTATTGCTTCACTTTGTTAGTAGTTTGCTTTTCAGTATTCTAGTTCTGCTGTCTGATGCTGGCTTATATATGTACACTGTATGTTCTACTACCTGTGTGAAAGGCACATTCTAAGCCATAAGCTGCCTCTGGTCCATCATACTGTAGCTTCCTCTGGCTAATAGTATCTATGATAAGTTTGAATATTAAGCTGGGCAGAATCTCATCTCACCTTAATGTTTGTCACAGCTGGAAGGGATATTGGCAGTTCATTTCTCATCCTTGTTACTTTACAGTGGAACTATTATCTAGTCAGAAGCTTTCAGGACTGTTTTTTTTTTGACAATTTAGATGCAGTTTTTCTTCCCTCTACTTGCTGAATTCTTTATTAGAAAGCTGATAATTCAATGAGGTATTTTTAGGTAGAGCTTTTTAATGTGTTGATTTGTGGAAGTCAACTTGCTTTGGGTGGCTTCGTGATCCCCTGCCTTCTGTAAAGTGTCGTGTTTCCAAAATAAATAGTAATTATTCTGTGAATTTTGGAAGTATACCACTACTATTCCGTACTTCTCACTGCTTCAGCTTAACATGACGTATGTGTGTTTAAATTTGTAGATTTTAAAAAAAGAACAAACTATTTTCATACATTTGATACTAAACAGGTTTTAATTCCATAAAATGATGAATCTGGTTCTAGAGTTTGTCACCAGAGGAGGTATGGGGGGGATAATCTATGTATCATTTGCACTGCTCATCATTCAGCATAATAAACACATTCTGCCTACCCAAATGAATTCCACTTTGTTTTGTTTTTTGTTTTTTTTTTTTTTTTGTTTTTGTTTTTTTGTTTGTTTTTTGGTTTTTTTTTTGGTTTTTTTTTTTTTACGGAATAACTTGTACTGGCAGTGTGTTTTAGGCTGGCTGATACATTGTTGATAGTCTGCCGAGGCAGGGCTCAGCTGATCCATACTGGGAAGAGAAAGTCCTGTTCTCCTTGCCCCGGCTGTAACTTCTTGATGAGTTGATTAAGCTCACTAAACCAGTAGGAAATAAAGCAAGTCCCTCTCCTCTGCTCTTCCCATCCCCCCCAGATTGCTAATTTTGTGAGTTGAATTTGCTCCTGTGAGCCAAAGGGCAGAGGTGTTAACTGCTCACCCCAGAGCACCAGTGTGGAGGGGGGGGGGTGCCCTCCTCCCTGCTTTGGTGGCCCTGAGATTTTGAATTAGTTTGTCCATATAAAAAGGTCACTCTCAGACATCCCCTGTCTGAGGTGATGGGTCCTTTGTCTAGTATGTTGTACTTTGTTATACTCGGTGGGAGTTAGAAAAGCCTTAGGGGATATTTGTTTGTTTGTTCGGGGTTTTTTTGTTTGTTTTGGTTTTGTGGGTATTTTTTGTTGTTTTTTTGTTTTGTTTTGCATACAGAGAAGCATTGTGGTGGACATACGGGGGTTTGTGTTAATTTATAATGCAGTTATGCGTATAGGTTACAGTCAGTAATCTCAGAGTTTTAGGCTGATTCCGGGCTGGAGTGTTCCTCATCTAAGGCCAAAGAAACATGACAAACAGCCAGAGGAGCGAAGGAAGCAGACTGTGGTGGCTGTCATGATGAACAATGGTTTTGGCACACCTGCTGCCTTGCTGCTGAGCTTCTCCATGCTTGGCAGGAAAGGAATGATTTGGAGGATAACCAGATAGTTTTGTAGATGTTTTTGGTATGTTTCCATCTTCTCCGGGGGAGAGAAAACAGAAGCACTTGCTTTATAATGTAACAAATGGCTGGTGAAGCCTGGCACCATCAACTTTTGGGGCAGGATTTAATAATGCACTTACAAATGGGAAAGTCAATATTATGTCAGACCTGAGGGCCCTTAGAAGTGAATGCAGAGTGACTGACATACCACAGAAAGAGGGAATAGTGGGATATAGTCAAAGCAATGTGTTAGAGAAAATTATGCTCATGATATCCTTCGGAATAAATTTAAACATATTTACATACTTTATTTAAGAGAAAGTTTTTCTAGTAATCAAGAAGCAAAATGACGAGAGCTGGAACAAATACATTTGTAGGAAGGTTTCGCAGTACAACATGGTTTTGAACTCCACCAAGAGCCAAGTGATGTTAATCAGTTGCTGTTTTTCTTGGGAGTTGTCACGGACGTAAGCTGTGGGACAAGATTACTGTTCCCAAAAAACAGTGTGTCACAGCCATATAATTTCATCCATTTTCCAGTTGCATCTTTTCAGGTTCTGATGTTTTGGATCATAATAATATTTTAACTGATATATGAAATTCCACAAGTTTTCTCTGTGCTTCCGATATACTCAGTTCCACAAGAGGATGTGTGTTACTATTCCTGTCCTAGCTGGTGAGCATCTGGGTCACCAGAGTATATTGGAATGGAGAACTTGGTGGGGGGACTGGGAACAAATGAGAGTGCTAAAAAGCCAGAAAATCTTCCTTCTAGTCTAGCAAAGAATATACATTTGACACCACAATTTAAGCTCAAGCTCAGAGCGGTTTAGCTTAAATGGAGCGACTTCAGTTCCGATTGACCAAAAATGTAAGATTTTTCCCGGTCAACCACTTGGTTGCACGTACACACGCACACGTATGATTTATTTTACTTTCTTAATCACAGAGGAAGGATGCACGGACTTTTAATCTGGATAGAATATTCTTATTTTTTCCTGTCTCCCTTACAGGTGTGCGTATAAGGAAGTGTTATATGTTGTAATGCTGGCTAAGCAATGGATAATAATAGTAACAGTGCATCTGAAAGCTTTCTTCTAGTATTGAATGCACATTTTGTAATTGATTTCTCAACAATTATTTATTGTGGTGTAATGAGGTGACTGAAAATACCATCGTGCTGTGGTAACCCTTCTTGATAAGGATAGCTTTTACAGATGTTGCTTTCCTAGATGTCAGGTGATTGTTCCTTGAAGACTGGTTATTCTGAGGGAGAGGACTTTTAAACAGGACAATATTTGGTTTTGTCCTTTAATTGGTGGTGTTCTGGATCTGTTTCTGTACCAAGGTGCTGAGACCCTCTTCTGTCAAACTCGAGTTATGTTCCTTCGGCAGCTTTTTGTGTTGCCAGCGTATTGTCTGAGGAATTCTGGGGGAAACAAGTTATATTGTACAGTGTTACAATGCTCGGAGATGCAAGTCTGGAGAAATATCAACAGGTCTTGTCCTAACAGGATTTGGCAAGAGGAGGCGTGGGCAACATGTGGCTTGTGACAGTGCTGTATAGCTGGATGGTGAGGGCTCTGTCCTGTGCCCAGCTGCAGGTGGTGCTGGTGGCGGGGTGGTCTGGACTGGGGGCTGTGTCAAGAAGCAAGTCATAGAGACCATCTGGGGTTGCCGCAGCAGGATATGGAATTCTCCACAGGTTTGAGGTAGACATATCTAACTCTTTTCCCATGGCGAGCTCCTGAAAGACTGAAAGGGTTTTGACATTCAAAAAGCCAAATTTTATTTAAATAAGTACTAAAATTTTGCTTTTCAAAACAGAAAATTCCAAAGAACTAGGGAAAACAAAATGGAAATAAGCTTGTATGCAACTTTCCCACTGCCCCCTATGTCTCTGCTTCCCAGCCTGTCAGTCACTGAGTGGCCCCAAATGTCTATCAAAAATTTTGTGCCACGTCTAAGGGCAGCCGTACCCTGCAGCCCCTGGAGCCCTCTCCTTTGAATGCCCTTGATACCTCTCCAAGGGGGACAAGGCAAGATGGGGCTGTATCCGTGCCCAAGGGTGCTATGTGGCACAGCCACACTCTTAAAGAATCACACACATAATTAGAAGCAAGAAAGCAAACACATAAATAGTGTCATCCTAAGACCCAGTTACATCCCCACACCCTGCTGTGCAAAGTGGACTGGAAGAGCCCTAAAGCCACTGTTATCTTGTGCCTGAGACCTTTCCCCAAAGCTTCTCTCTACTCCATCCCCAGCCCTGCTCCTTGAGGCACTCTGCTTGAAGGTATGAGAAACATCACTTTGGGCTGGTTACATCTCTCTAGAGGGGAAAAAAAGATGAACTGAGTACACAGAATATAACATAGCAGTTTAGGATGCTGTGCTTCCTAAATTGCGTGTATTCTGGGCTGGACTAAGCCAGAAGCTGTGTAATCCTTTGTGCTTTACCTTGCAGCACTCCTGGGAGTCACTGTTGGAAGGGTATGTGGTTTCTGCCAGATGTATGTTCTCTTTAGTTTCACAAGTGGTTTGGGTCAACAGTGCAGGATGAGATTTGTGAGAGTAACGAAGTAGCTGTTTGTTTTTCAGTAGAGCTCAGGCCTGCAGCAGCATTGAAGCAGTTGAACGGCTACTGAAGGAAATTAAATCGAATCTCTGAAGTAAGCTTCCTTTTATTTACAGTCCAGGCTGAAATCCTATTGTCAGAAGTTGAGCAAGTGTCTTCTGTAGCTGCTCTTTCAGTGTTGAACTCAGTGGCTTTAGCATTTTTTGTGGGCTCAGTACTTTGCAGTGCTGTGAGGCCAGGCCTTGTTTTTGTATATGAGGGCATGTGTACACACCCTCGAACTTGCTCTTTTTCATTCTGTTTTAAAATAACAACAAAAAGTTTTGTAAGGGTGTCTTTCTCTCCATGTGTACAAGTTGGTTAAATGTATTATAACTTCCCTGGGCACTCAGAGAATTCTGTTTTAATTTAATATTTAAAAGGCTTCTTCCAGTTGCAAACAGAGGAACTCTTGTGAACTGCCTCTTTATGCTCTATTTTTTGCCAATGAGAAACCTGCAAATAATGTGGAAAGGCTCCTTTCATGGTATATACCTCCTCTCAAGCACTTTTTTTTTTTTTTTTGTAGAGAGCTTCTGGTGCCACTCAGTAGTGTCATGTCATCGCCCGGCAGAGAAAAAATAAATCAAAGCTGTTGACATCATTCTTCTTTTTCTTACCCCAACACCCAACTGGTCTGTTCAGCTTGTATTATTCTGCATTTGCACAGCTTCTGCTTCTGTGACCTGTTAGGACAGAGCCTGCTTGTACTTAACAAGAGTCTCTTTCATGCTTTGTGGATCTCTCCAGGCCACAGCAGGACACAAAATAATCCCTTTTGCATTTGGTAGTTTCACAGTACTTTTCTGGCAAAGATGAAATAACCTTTTTAAGTGAAAAAAAAATAACAATATCTCCACAAGCCTAGTTTTGATAAAAGGTAATTGTATCGTTTTTGCATTTTATAGAATGAACAGCAGCTTTTTTCTCTGTCAGATCCCAAGATTTTAAGATACTAAAATCTGTAAGGAGAGAGTTATATAAGTTTTTGAAATCAGTATGGAAGTAGTTCCTTATGGTACCATCTGATAAGACTTACATAAACAGTCTCTTTGAATCATGGCTTAGAAATTTGAATTCAGACTTAATTCAAAGAGGCCAGACTTTTGTGAAAGTTCATATGCATATCTTATGGCTTCACTTTTTAGTTCTAACATAAAATGGAAGATCTGTATTTCAGAAAACTTGTTTATAGGATACAATCTGCTTTGCACACATGAAACTTTCATCTGTGTATACTATGTACATTCTGTAACATTTTAGTTTCTGAAATGTATTTCTGACAAACATACTGTATATGAAAGTCAATGAAAGTAATTTTTTCCTGTTCTAGCCATCTACTCCAAAATTCACACAGTGAAATAAGGTGAACTGGATTTGAAGGCCTTTCTTACAACAGCTTCATAAAAAGATATCAGGGATTTTTTGTTCTCCAAAATATTTATTCTAGTATGTCTTTCAGAATGTCTTATACCAGAAGAATTTAAGTGGAATAACTTGTCTATTTGTAAGAGGTTTCTCAATGAAAGTAAAATTTTGGGTTACAGAGGTAGTCGCATGTCCTGTTACACAAGGGCTCCTTTCCTGTGGTTGCAGGAATCGTTATGTGACCTTGCCTGGATTTGATGTTCAGCTGTGAGTTCAGGACTGTTGCACATTCGGTTGCCATGAGCCTCTTCTTTAAAACATACAGAGCTGTACAAAATGGCCACTGACTTTATGGGATTGTGCTGGACGGGGGCTGCAGCTGCAGGACGGAGGTGCAGGGTGGAATGGCCCAGTCGGGGCCAGTCTGGTCTTGGGGTGCCGGAGCCACAGGGAGCCCATGGCAGCGTACTACAAATGCTTCATTTACTAGTGGGAGACAAGAGCACTGTGTGTGAGTTTGGGATGTAATGTTTTGAAGTTGGGTCATGTCTATTTGCTTCCTATTTAAAAAATGAAACCAAACAAACCAATTAAAAAAACCCAACCAACCAAAAAAACCACAACCAACCAAAAAACCAAAATACAAAACCAAAACTAAAAAAATGAAACATATCAGCTTGTACAGAGAGTCTTTTCCTCTGTAATTTCCCTGAATGCTTTGATCAGGTGTTTTCTTTTGCTGGTCTCCTGGTTGTACAGAAAACAAGAAATTAGACTTTGAGTTTTGCTCACCCTGTTTATCTGCTCCAGGGTATTGGTGCGGTCTATGGTATCGTGGTATGTCTCCCCTCACCTTTTTGTTTGTTTTACTCTTCCCATATGCTGTTGGAGATGGGATGTTTTGATTCAGTAAGCTTTTTTATTGTGGTGTGTGCAAGTGTTTATCCTACTCAGGTTCTGAATTCTTCAGTGCATTCTGCAGGGAAAATGCTTCTGTATACAAAGCCAAATGAAGCAAAAATGAGTTTCCCTGTTCTTGTTAGTTATGCTTATTTCTCTAAAACTAAATAGTAATGATCTTAAACCCAAGTTGAGATTATTAACTGCTTATGCATGTGTGTGCACACTCGTGATTCTGCTGAAGTGTTATTTATAGCTGTACAGTACAGATGACTGTTTAAAAAAAGGAATAATCAGCATGTTGTGGATGTTGGCTTCTTTATGTAGAAGTATTGATCTATATAATGTTCTGCAGTGCAGCAGAACTCCTGCTTGCCAGTTTTAACAAGGCAGGAAAAAAATGATGTAAGCATTTAATACTGAGGACCCAGCACAGGCACCTTGAACTGCTGCTTGCTCTTTCTGTACTCTCTCTGCCTATGCTTTGAGTTGCTCTGTACTGCCTTAGGTTTGCACGTTGGTATGTTACTTGTCTGGCAAGAGCGTGAGGGTTATAAGTAATCTTGCTACATGATAGTGGTGGTATAGATAAAACAAAACACAGTGAATTAATAGTTTGAGAATAAGATGTACCGATTATTTTAATACCAAATACTATCCTGAGCTAAGAGAAACAAGGAAGGAATAAATGCTTTTATGATACTGTCAAGTATATTGTCTGACCCCAGCTGATGATGATGAGGGAGGTGGGAATTGTCTGTCCACCCTGTGTGTGGGTTTTCACTAGCCAGTGGTATCAAAAAGTCCATTTTGTGCCTGTGTTGAACTGATTTCTGCCCTGGGTGTCATCTTCCCCCTTGAGCACCACCTGGAGAGATCAGTGCATTGCAGTATTTGAGATTCTTAATACATCATCGAAAAGGCCTATTTTTCCACCCAAAGGCTGTCTAGCTCTTTGGTCAAAGTCTCTTACTCTCAATGTGTTGCTGCCTTTGCTTAGTCTGTGTTGCCTTTCCTTTGAAATTTAAGTATTAATGGTGCTAGAGTTCTGTTTGCTTGCTTTCCTGTAAAATCCATTTGTTTGCTTACCTGCGATTTTTATTCTATGTGGATCTGTGTGTACTAACACATTTTCAGTCATTTCAAACATTACTGAAATCGAGGTATAATGAAATAGAGTTTAACGTAACAGGGATTCAGGGTGCTATAATGTGAAGAACATACGATTTGGAAGTTGATTGCCCCTGGCTTCTGTTTTTAGAGGAAGGAAAGGGGTGTGAAGATTGACAGGAGAACTCATAGTTATAACAAGGTAGCTGCTACAGAAGAGGGAGAATTTTTTCTGAAAGTTTTTTTTATGCAGTTCAGCAGTGAAAGTCTGCAAGGTCAGGAAAAGTATTACAGGATTGAAAAAGTTGTCAGTCATTAAGCCTTACATTGCTGAATACTACTGACTACTTCTGAAAGCTTCTAGGAACTCTTTAGTCATTGTTGGGCAGGAATTTGCAAGCCCAAGTAGAAAACTTCTGTAAAATACAGAATTTTGCAATTAAAATGCTTGTTTATATCTGGACACTGAAACAAGTACTGAATTCATCTTGAAGCTCCCCTTTGGAGAGTTAAGGTGAAGATTTGGAAGGGGAATAACTGGCAGCAGGAGGCTGACTGAGCATTCACTAGAAGCAGACCAGAACCTTCCATCTCACCATATGGTTGACAGCTGCACTGTTCCTATTTGTTGTGATTTTCTGTGTTACACAGGACTGATTGGTGATATTTAACTGCTTTTGAGCACTTGCATAACATTTGAAGCTGCCTTGTTTTGCCCGCTTATCTGAACTCCACAAGTTCCATCTGGAGTGGGGTGAAAATCTGGTTTCACCCTACCCTTCTTCCTTGTGAAATGTCCAACACCAAGCCTAGGGGTAGGTAGGGTGTTTTTGAAATACAAGTTTATTCTTCCAAACTTTGTATTACTTTTCTACATGAATTCTAAACTTTAGGATAAGCACTTCAGAAATGCAGGTCTGTTATGGTGAAGGCTATTATTACCATGCACAGCAGTCTTAAAGAGCTGGGCAACTGGAGATCTGAAGGGACTGCAGAGTGTTTTGGAATGGTTTGAATTTACTTCAGGCTGGACAGACTTAATTTTATATATATTCCTTCCTTCTTCAACTGTCAGGGAAAAGTTGTTAAGATAACGGATCCTTTGGGTTGCATAACAGAAAGGGGGGCAGCTGCTTCCGAAGGATTTTGGAAGTGGGACACAAAGCTGCAGGCTTGTCTGCCTCCCCATAACCTCTGCAGCAAATGCACATGCTGAAAGCACCGTGATGCATGAGATCAGTGGCTATTAATACCACATTTTTGATATGAGTAAAGGTTTTATCTGGGGAGTGCAATGTGTTTTAGCAATAAGCACCACACAAAGTAAATAACATGGCCTTTGCATCTCTAGTTCTGACCTCATCTCTCTCATTGTTAGTCTTCAAACAGAAACCCTTTATTATTCAATTATCCCACATTGTGCTCTTATAAATTGCAGTCTTTGACAAGAGATCCTTTCCTCCAGAAACTTCTAGATTGTCTTGAAGGTTATTTTTGATCAGAAAAGGCTCTAATGCTGGCTTTAGATTTTCAGAGTTGTGTGATTGGCCTTTTTTTTTTTTTTTTCAATTGTAATTTGCCTTTGAATGGTTGTCATGTTGTACTACAGCTCTTTACTGATTGTTTGAGAGCCCACTGGATACTTTAGGTCATTGTAACTGCTTTATGATAGTCTGGACACGGCTGCCCTACTCTTCTCTCTCTCAGTAACGCTATGGGATAAATGACATTTCCACTGTTTCAAACAAAGGTCTGTGTGGATGTAGATTTGCACAGAAGACAGGTGTTTATCAGCTGATGTCTGTCTTTGGAGAAGGGCCACAAAAAAGACTGCTAAGACTTTTTAAACTTGGAGAAGCACCTGCAGGCAGTTGGGAAGGAGCAGAGGCGTCCCCCTCGAGCTCAAGCAAGTAGAAGTTTCCAGCCCTCCATTATCACTGAACTTTCTGCAGTTCAAAGCCAATGTCTTTCTGCAGCTTTTTTTACTGAGACATGCTCTTTAAATAGATTTGGCTGACTGTCAGGCTTAAAATCAAATGATTCAGATTAGGTAAGTGTTTGCAAGACTTCATGTTAGTTTTATAAAAGTCAGAAGCATTTTGGATGAAGAAGATGGAGAACTGCTTGCTATAAAGAATATCTTCATGCAGTATAAAGCTATACTTGACACCAGCAGCTTGCAAAGTCTCACTTTGGGGTGTTTCTGCAGAACATGGTCTCTCCATGCCCCTTGTTGGCCTAAGCAGTTAACAGGAACACAGAGTGGGTTTGTTTTTGTTTTTCGTGGGTTTTTATTGGTTTGAAAAGTTGGTACAAGAACATATTCTTTCTTTACAAAATAACTTGTTCAGTTTTCTCTCTCCAATCATTGTAGGAGCAATAAGCTGCCTGCTAGTTCAGAAATGCCAATGTTACCACTTCAGAGAGCTCTATTCCCAAGAGACAATTTAGCCCATCAGTACCCTGCCTATGGTGTCTCCTAGTGGTTGGTACACTGTGCAAATACCATGGTACTGGCTGAAATTACTGCAGTCATAGTCAAGAATGTGTGTTACCCAAGTTTGCTCACTGTTCTATGTAGTCCCTTCAGTTTTGCTTTCCATTATCTTGTGGTGGTCTCAGAAAAGGCCTTCCCAATGTCTTCTGGGAAACCTGTGTTGTTTGTCAGAGGCTTGCTTTACCTTTACTCTCTGAACAAGTACATCTGTGGATTTGGGGAAACTTTTGGTTTTAATCTTCACTCCAAGATCGTTTTCATGGTCTTTACTAGCAACTTGTAGCCTAGCATTTGGATAATTACTTTTGCATCAGATAAATGGAAACATTTTCCTGGTATCTGAAAGACCATTTACCATAACCTTGCCCAAGCTCTGAGTATATATTTTCTAACGTGGTTCTGGGGAGTTAGCCTAAGGTCTGTGATACTCACAGCTTTGTCATGACTTTATAACGCTTCACAGAGTAGCAATTGTGCAATAGCAGAATGAATAATAAGGAAGACCAGTGTGAGTCTGTCGTGGGCATCAGCGGCGCTGTCAGATGCTGTCAGTCAGTTCCTGGTTCCACCTGGTAGGCACAAGTCGCACAGAGCCACGTAATTTTGTGCCTTTAAGAGGAAGACTGACAAGTGGGTATAAGCTTGACAGCAAAAGCATCACTGGCTTCTTCCCCCCACATCTTTCTCCCAGCATAGCAATTGAGACAGTAAAAATGCATGCATAAAGCAGAAAGTTTTTTTCTCTATTGTCCCATTTACACTATCAAAAAATTCTTGGAGATGAAGAATGGAAATAATTGTACCTTTTTGTAATTACACTGTACTGTCTAGATGCACAAAGAAATCTGTCCAGTATCTCTGGCTAACTAAGAATCTCAAAAAGAGGAGACATCCTCAAGAGGAGGAAGTTACCCCTCTTTGGTTGTGCCACAGCCAATTTCTGTCAGGGATGTTTGCCTTTAAGATCACTGCCCTGTTCACTCTTTTCTTCATCCAGCCTCATGGTTATTCAGTAATGGGAACTTTTTCTGTCCCTCTATTTTATTTCGTCGTCTACAAGATTGAATTTAGACTGACTTGCAAAGCTGGCTGGCTACCTTTTCGGATGTCTAAACTGTAAATGAAGGTCTAAATATTGATAGTTCTGCAATTAAACCTAATTGAATCCATTGAGAAATTAACAAATATTTTCATCCTTTCAGCTACATGAAGAATTTATGTTCTCAAGCCTCTAGTTGTGAAAACTCTTTCCCTTTAGCTAAGAACAGCCATGGGATCAGTCAAAGGGATGTTCCTGTGCTCCTTCATGGAAATCGTTGACCCTGCTAGGAGCCTTCTGGGTGAAAACTTCAACTGAAGTCTATTGTCTTGGACCATTCTTTCTTTCTTTCTTAGCCATTTCTCATCTGTTTAGGCTTTCAGAGGTGGACAATTTGCCCTCAACATCATTAATCTACTCCCTACCTCTGGAGAAGGTGGCAGGATCTTGG
This sequence comes from Streptopelia decaocto, assembly GCF_964273445.1. Lineage (NCBI taxonomy): Eukaryota > Metazoa > Chordata > Aves > Columbiformes > Columbidae > Streptopelia > Streptopelia decaocto. The sequence continues at coordinate 50,486,824 of NC_138659.1, forward strand.
GGGTGAGGGGGGCTCTTTTCTAAAAACACACACATTCACACATTGAAGCATTTACTTTTTTCTGTATTTTGAAAGGTTATTCAGGAATAGAAGTAATGAAAAATGAATTCTGGACCTCTGCTTTTAGATTTAACAGTGTGAAAAATTGGTGGTTTCAGCCATACCTAGTGCTAAATGGGAGCATCTCCTGTGTTGTTTTAATTCAGCCATGTGCCTGCAATGTTTTATCAAACAATAGCCTAAAACACTTGGAGAGACATGAGACTGCAGTAAGAGAGGAGTGTTCCAACTTTTTTCCCCTTAAAATGGACAGGGATAGTGGGACATTGCCAGAGAGTGAAGGATGCAACTTCAGATATTATGTTTCTATGTGATCGATTTAGCAAAAAAAGAAACCTGTTGCCAAACAGTGTGAATTCAAAGGAAGATCTAGAATATTGGATTTCCTTTTTTTAGTTATATAGTCTTTATAGATATATATGTATATATATATTATTTACGCTATATAATAACATTTGTATGATGCTATTATAAGGCTGTGCAACTTCTCAGAGATGTCGTTAACGTTTTAAATCAGGCTAGCTTGATTAAATTTGTTCCTTATTCCAGTGAACAGTGTTCTTAATATGGTAAACAAAATTCAAGTATCATAAAAGTTTTAGGCTTTCTGCCTCAGTTCATTGTGTTTCTAAGATAATGTTTTGATTAATGAAGCAAGAGCATCATTTATGCTTTTGCATCTGGCATTCCTCCTGTTTTGGTCACATTTCTCTATTAGTAAAATTGCAAGAAATGGGAATCCTGTCTCTTTTCTGTAAGAGTAGTTTTCTCAGGTCTGAGGGTGTTTGTGTTTTTGTGTGTGTTTTTCCCCCGTTGTTTTTTGTTTTGTTTTTTAGTACAAGAGTTATGTGGAGCTGGAGTTGTTACGCTACAGCAGGCTGGGAAACCCCACTGGCAATGGAAACGTAGGGGGTTTCCTTGTACTCTTAAAAAGCTGTTGGCTTTTATGTGTTCTTACTAGGGGAGCAGTCTTTCTCAAAAACTTCTTTAATCAGAAATAAGATATGAAAATATTTTCTTCTCACTTAACTATATTATCTGAAGCTTGTGGCATATCACCCAAGTGCTATTGTGATTTCATTTCTGAAAGTAAATTTTGTTTTTTGTTCTGTGGCTTGGACCACTTACAAGTCAACACGGTATCTGGGAGCAGCAGCATGTTTGGAGAACACCTGCATCTGCTGACAGGCTTGCACGGGAATAGCTTTCCGCTCCCCTTACACATCACTGCTGTTTTCTTAGCAACTCTATGTTGAGTGTTTAAATTAACAGAGGGTTAACTTTTTCCTACCGATGGTTTGTCAGTGGTGGATACAAAGCAGGGTATTTTAATAATGGTGGTTGTTTTTTTGCCAATATTCTTTTTTTCCTACTTGCTTTTTGTTACCCTTTTTATGGTAGAGTGGAAGCTAAGTGGGTCTATAAATAATCTGTACAAATAGTGTCTTACATATATTTCAGATTCATTAGGATTCTGTTTTGTAGCTATTCTATAACTTTGGTAAGTTTTTAGAGGTTGGCAAAATATGAAGCTGCCATATATCTCCAGAGATCTGGTTTTGTCATAACTGGGTGGTTACCAGCCTAAGTGTTTTCTCCTTGTTCTTAACTCTGCCAAGGCCATGTAGCCAATTGAGATGCCTGAACTCGCTCCTGTGAGCCCTCATAGCAAGTGTGTGGTAAGAAGTCAGCTCCACTAAGCATGTGCAAATGCAGTGCAGGTAGTAAACTTGCATACTTACTGGGGGAGTCCTGGACAGCTTGGAACAGTCTTGCTGTAATGACAGGCAAACTACAAAGCCCCTGATGCTTATTCCAAGACAATAAAAAAAAAATATAGTAAACATATTGACTTTGTCATAACTGATAAAGCTTGGCTGTAAAAGGACTTAAAAGTTTTGTAGCCCATTTTGAGAGCAGAGTCCACTGAAGAGGTGCTGCTCACAGCTGTGCATCTTGGGCATGTGTTAGATTGTATTTTCCATCTTGTCGTAGGTGCTGTGGAAAGGAGAAGACAACGTGCTTGGCTCAGGGATTTTGTGAGTTAGCACAGAGCCTACTTGCCTCTGCTCGTTCCACACCGCGTTGTGCTCGTCCCTGCAGTGCATGCTTAGCCACTGCACCTATTGCAAGTGATGTTGGTTCACAGAGATCCTTAAATTGCTGCTTGAAACTGAATTACCTCACCCAGTATGGTTGACTCATTAAGGGATTGAGCAAAGAAAGGGGGCTGAGGCTGAAGTTGCTTTGAAATGAATCCTGCATACATTCAGCTCTCAGGAATGTGGCACGACAGGCATGGTAATGGTCTGTGTCTGCAGGCTTGCAAGCACATCTGAACATTTTGCATGGCACACTGGCAACCAAGAAGAATATTCATTTGTATATAGATATTTGCCTGCCTTACAGCAATGCTGAGACTTCATTAATATTTGTAAAATGACCTTAATAGAAATACAAACAAAATATTACTAGAAGGTAATGGGTTAGGTTGCTGTAACACATTTGGAAATGTTGAGGAAGTTCTTCCTGTGTTTTGACAGGAGATGAAGAATGTATAATCATGTGGAAGGTGAAAAATGTGCATTCACAGGTAGCCAGGTTATCTTTGTAAGCAATTATTCTTAGTTAATTTTTGCAAATGCACGAACTCTGTGTGTGTCTATTCGCAGATTTCATGCTGCGGTTACTACTTCAGAACATGTGGAATAGAGTCATCTTGCTTATACCAGCCATAATAATTGTTATTATATTTATCAAAAAGGGAAATAATCCTGAATGTCCCTGGAAAATATTATGCAGTTGTCTGTAAAGTAGGCTACCCTTGCGAGAACTTTAAAAACTGTTTTGTCGTGAATCTTGTGGTTCCTGTTTCTAGGAATTTCTTGGATCAAATTATTTTTTACATTTCCTGTGAGATGAGGGCAAAATTGAAATTGTGGTGGCAAGAACAGTTGCACTTGAAGGATTCTTCTGGTTTCTTCAGAAGCATCAATGTCCTTTGGAAGATGATGTATATCGCGTGTACCTAGATTAAGTTTTTATAGAGATGCACGTAGCTTCTGATTAAGAAAACCTGGAGACTGTTTTGTTCTGGAGAGAGCTGTGGGCTGCTGAGTCAGGGGAGAACCTGGCGCCTTTGTCTGCTCCACCTGCCAAGGTCCGTGCAAAATCCCAGTTCTGGTATGGACAGTGTGCTAGCGTGTATTCAGACTCACAAAACATGGTGCTACTCTTTGAATGACTAAGATACCGTAAAGAAATTTAACACTTCACGGTATTGAAGGATAAGTATAAAAACTGCCATGGAGTTCACATGAATGTTGTGTTTTATTTTTTTAATCTAACTTCCTTCTTAACCCTTCTAACATACTCCAGCGGTCTTGCTCTTTTCTTGGAATTCTCTCTTCTTTTCTATGTTATTTTTTGGAGGGAGGAAGGTTTGTATTTTTTGCTTTGTCTCAGAAGATTCAGTGTATTGTGGGAGGTGAGGCAACGCTGGTCTTGGCAGAACACCACAAAACCATGAGAGTAATTAAATGACGCAAGCCTTTGATTATTTTTCTCTCTCAAGCTTTCTGGCACAGCCGGGCATTCCGATTGCAAAAGGAAGATCAGGAAAAGAAACTTCTAAAGATTGCACATAGAATCAGAAGAACTTTATCGGAGACTATTTGCTGCTTTAAAACTCTTCACTCTCAAGTCCTGGAGTTGCTGCTTTTTCTGCTGTGAGGATGATGCCTTTTTCATCACACAAGACAGACGTAACTGAAAGGGAGCTGCCAAGGTTTTATTTTGGTTTTGATTTCTCTGCTCCCTTACTAATTGGATTTTTCCTATCTTCTGCAGAAGGATTATAAAAACATTAGAGAATCTGGGATTTTTGGGGTGTGGGAGGTAGCTGTTGTTTTTCATGTCTAAGTTCTGGGACCTCCTTAATTTGCCATTTGTTCCCTGAAGTCACTGCCTGTTTGGAAAAGGGAGAAGCAGCCTAACAGATGAACTTGCACCACCATGGATTGCTTCCCTTTGCAAACTTTATATGTGGCTGCTTGTAAAAGAAGTTATTGCATACATAAGCATCAAATGAAGAATAGAATCCTGGGCTGGATTTAAAAGAAGCAAACTGCTTGTGTTCTGATGAAAGGAGAAATTCTGTTTAAACTCTAATTTATAGATGATTGGATGTTGTTCCAGTTTTGAATTCTGGGGAAAGGAAGGAGAGGTCTGATCAAGTCAAATACTCTGCCAGCCTAAATCTTCATGTTCTACAGCTGAAACTGGAAGATGTCTTGGAAAAGAAATTACTTTTCTGTGGGTCGAGGGAACGTACAGGGCATGTTTACTCCACGAAATACCACCTCAATAGCACCCAGTAAAGGTCTCAGCAATGAACCAGGACAGAACAGTTGCTTCCTGAATAGTGCGCTACAGGTAAGAGCACGTAATAAATAAATGTCTCTGTCTTTATCCTCTGTCTGTTACAGTATTTACTTAGCCTTGAATGTGCAACAAATATAGCCAGGCTTGACTACATAATTGTTTGTGGGCCAAAGAGAGTAAAGCTAAGTTTGGAAATGCAGATTAGTTGTGTTATAGAACAGCTTTTTTTAATTGTCAGGCTTTCCTGATGAAATCAACAGCATTCATATTGCCATCACTTGGTGTACTTGAATCTCCTGTTTGTGTAACTTATTATATGTCAAACAAATATGAAAACAAATGTAGAAAGTTTCTTTTAAAATAATAGAATATTGCATAGCTTGCAGTATGTCTATTCCTTAAAAGTAAATTTAACTTTTTTGTTGAACCAGTCAAGTTCAAGTGTTGATAATACCTCTACAAGATCCTTTTTACATAGACCTGTTTTCTTTCTAACAGCTGATTTATAGCTTAATTTAGATGATTGAGTCTTTACCTTTTGATTTCGAAAAAAACTCTTTTCCTGTGTCAGAATTAATGGAGTGGTGTGGCTGCTGTACTGGTATTGCCATGTTTTGAATCTCTGACATTTGAGATTCAGTCCTTCTGGCTGCAGGGTTTAAAACCTTTTCTCCATATCAGTTTCCTTTCCCTTCATATGACTTGTCTGTGTAGCACAGACTGTGTCACTGTGGGGTTTTTTTGTATCTTGGGCATGATTAGGTTCTCAACTAACTTTAGGCTTCAAGATACTCCTGTGTTGCAAATAATACGAATAGAAACACCACTGAGCCTCAATAGGCTTAATATGCCATAAAATACAAAGGAAACTTACTAGAAAAGTGGGGTTTCCAGTGATGTACTGTATTAATTGCTTCTGTTAAGTTGCCAGGTGTAATCACTGGCTGCCTCCTATTATTGAGTTACTGAACCTAGGTCAGAACTAAATAGAGCCGAACATCAGCTGTGTGCCATACCTGAGGATGGAAGCCTACAACCCAGCCTTTAGTCTTCTACATAAACCATTTTCTTCTAAAGCTCAAAAGAGATAGAATACCAAAATATATTTACCATAAAAGCTGGATTTAAAAAAAAAAAAAAACAAGATGGTAATAATTTCATGAAATATATGCTTCTGAGATTTTTAAATCTTTTTTTTTTATCGTTCAGTGTTAGTCTGAGAGATTCTTGAATGTTTGTTGGTCCTTAATAGTAAGTATTTCTATAAACATTTAAGATAAACTCCAAAGGCAATTACATCAAAAAGTTGGACTTATTCCTAAATTTATTATTTTTTTGTTCTTTTGTGAAGTCTACGGTAGTTCTTCAGGAATGTTGTGTGTAATCAGATGATTCCAAGGCATATGTTGCCTCCTAGGCCCTTAAGTATAGGGAGAGTTTGAGTATAAACATAGCCATGACAATTCTGAAGTTTCAGGAAACTTTACAGATTAAGCATTCAATAAATGTGTTTTTAAAGATAAGTTTAGGTAATGCTTGTGTGCTATGCTTTAGTTAACAAATTGTTCCAACTGGAAACAGCTTCTTAAAACCAGCACAACCTCTTTCAGAGTGCTAAACTTTTTCTAGCCAGTTGCTCTGGACAGATGAATCATAAATAAGAAGCTGGGTCCCTCTGTTCAGGCTAAGGAAGCCTTTAGCCAGCCGGATGCCAGCCTGGACCTTGCTGCTCTGTCCGAAACCTGGCAGGACGCGATTTAGGTCAGGGCTCCTTTCAGTGCCAGCTTTGGCCTCCTGAAAGGCTGGTGGCTCTGAGGCTTGCAAGAAAGTCCAGTTATTGCTAGTTAAAGCTGAAAGGGCCAGCACTGACCACATTTTTACATAAAGAACTGACTGTGAAACACCTCAGAGATCGGTGTTGTTGCTGTTTTACAGATACGAATTTAGATAATTGCCCAAGATTGCACAGATTTAGTGGTAAAACTTAAGAATAAGACTTGGTGCTGTTATAGTAAATGTTGCACCTCACTGTTGCTAGAACATGTAAAAGCCTGCTTGCTTTTATATGCTGTGACCATACCTGGTCGTGTACCTGGAATTACTACCATACCTGTCCTGGGAGAAAAGAACAGCTGGCCACACACATTGGGGTTAGAAATCTGCCTGTACACTTACTAATGATAATATTGGGCATAACGGCTTTTAGTAATTTATCATTTTGACTTGCAAGAGCTTGCTAATGTAATGTAAGTTAATATATGTGAATGCAAAAGCTGAGGAGGGAGGATGAAAGTGTCAACTTGCGGATAGACAAAAGGCATCCTGTTTCAAAAGGGATGTTCACTGACATTCGTGTACTTTTGGGTTTATTTAGCATGGGCAATTTTAGAGCTTCATGCAGTATTTTATTTTATATATTAGTTGACTGTACCCCTTTTTGTGTTTCAGGTTCTCTGGCATCTGGACATTTTTCGACGCAGTTTTCGTCAAATCACAAAGCACAAATGTATGGGCGATTCTTGCATCTTCTGTGCTCTTAAGGTAAAAGTTGGAAATAAATTTTTTTTCTTTAAATTGAACAGAAATATTTCTGATATTTGTCAAATATATGTAATCAAACTTGCATCTGGAAACTTGTGAGAGCAAAGGTAAATCTGATAGATACTGGCCCAAGACACTTGTAGCACTGTTTTTAAAATATGTTAAAGCCAATAAATTGTGAAAATACTGTAGTTACAGTTTCAGATACAAGGACTCTTAGCAATGGAGTGCAGATCATTGTGATCCTCCATGTTCTTCGAAAGATTAGTTCAGCAAGTAAAACATAGGTTTGCTTTGTTTCTTCTAATTTATCATTTATCCACAATATACTGTATACAGTTATTATGCTCTTCAGAAGTTACCTTTCCTTCAGAGCTGCTTTATATGTCAACATGGAGAAGGCCATTTAGTTTTAAGCCCTTCTGTTCAAAACTCATGACTATGTAAGACTAAAAGGTATTTTCTCCTGTAATATTTGATATTTGCATTAAATGGCTCAGCTGTTTGTGGTTTATTTAAAAACAAAACACCAAGAAAAACCCAACAACATCAATCCTGTTTGTAGATGCAGGTACAATAACTGACTTTCATAGATGCTGCCTGGACAGTAAGATCTAGATGGTATCTCTCGTTCCCACTGCTCTTACGTACTTGAGTAAATTGAGCAATCCTACATCTCTGTTTGTCTCTGTGCATTCATTTTTAGCACTTCTGGGGTTTTTTGTGCCCTCTTTTCCAAGCTTTGCCACTTGAAACGCATGGCTCCCTCTAACCTTGTGGGAGAAATGGGTGTGATGCAAACACAACGAAAATACCGCCTTTAATCTGCTTGAGCAGTGATTGATTTATTTTTTTTTTTCTGAAACTGTACTGAGACATTTTCTTTGATCACAAATGGATTGCAAAATCCAACTAAATATATAAATTCATTGCAGGAGAATTTATTGTATCGTGAATTCTGTGTGCAGTAGAAGGACAGACAGCATGTCTTAAAATATGGCAAAATAGAGAGTACAAGGTTTAAATTAAGATCTGAAGTTCACAGGCAGTATTTACAGTATAATAGCTGTCTTGCTACTGTTAAGTGACTTTACTGGTGCTCTGGTACAGACCTGCTTGAAGCGAGTTATCTAGTGAGTTTTTTGGGCTGTTGTTGAGGGGTTTCCCCTTGCAAAGGAACAGCAAAGGGGAGACTATTAAGGCATGAAAGAAGATAAGTAATTTCCTTCTGAAGGGAAATTTGTCTCAAGACATATCTGTTGAAATGATAAGCCAGGATGATGTTGACAGCAATATCATCACAAGAGGATATATCAGTGACTTGGGAGCAAGATAGCACATCGTAAGTGAGAAACACATCTATCCTGACAAAGAAAAGATGGAACATTAAATATATCTCCTTCCTTACAGGGAAGTGACAAGACTCAGGCTTGATCTGGTTTGAGTTCATTACGTTCAGTGTGATAAATAATTTTAAGCCAATTCTTGGATCATGCCCATTAGTATTGCCAAGTGATTGTTGGTATTATTTGGTAGCTGAGATGAGGACAGAAAGAAAAAGATTTAGGAAATTGTCACAAATGTAAGCTTTTGCTGTTCTGGGGTTTAACCTAACAGCAAGATATGGCAAGGAAATACCAGGAGATCAGACAGATTCTGCCATTTGGGTGAAAGTAGACTGAACTCTGAGACAGTGTTGAGAGGTTTTAATGTAAAGACAACAGTTAAGAGTCTTTTTCCTAATGAGAGTACCGAAAAAGAGGGGCAGCGGGGGGGAGGGAAACAAAAAAAAAAAGATGTCACAGGAAAAAGGAGAGGTTGAATCTTTGTGGAACTGGTATTGAAAGATCAACTCTGAACAAAGACGCATCTGGATTAGCAGTACCAGTATGAGAAGGGAAGGCACTACCGTAAGACTAAGATGACAGAATGTATTAAAAGCAGACACTGGGTTGCAGAGTGTTTAGTTTTGTTGATAAAATCCTTGCTTTTGATGTCTTGCTGAAGTGTGCAGTATGCTATTATAAACTTGGAAGTGACAGGCAGAGTGGCAGAATTCACAAATTGGATGCCTGCAGCCATATGCTTATTTTTTAAATTAAAGCAGCCTTTGAAAAAAACAGCTGTGCTCGCTTCTTGCTCCCCGATATTTGCAAAGATTTTTGTGGTTTGTTTCCTATCTGAAGTTCTTACAATGCCATGCTTAGCCAGAAGGTGTTACAACCCTTAGTTTCCAACAAAGCTATAATGTTGCTCCAAGTCTGCTAGTACTTCTGCACATTTAAGAAAACTTGCATCTGGTTGTGTGCAGAAATCCTATAGCTCACAAAACTCAATATACAATGAAAAACTCTGAAGAAATGCATAAACAAGTAAAGAATTATCTAGACAAGTATTTCTGAATATGGGCAGTGACCAATACTTGACAAAGTATTCCAACTGGCTTTAACCCAAACCAAAATGTTAGTGTTTTCTCTGTCTACAGTCTGTTCTTCATGGGAAATTTCAGTGTGTTCTACTCAAGCCTAAACTAGAACCTTCAGAAAATTTACAGACATCTGTTGTAAAGCTATACAAGAGAAAAAATACATAGAAATTTGTTTGTTAGACATTACAGATCTGTTTTACTTCCAATTCCCATAGGTTCAGGAAGCAACTCACAATTTGATGTTTTTCTCTGGGTGATACCGTGACAAGTTTCCATCTTTATTAATTTGTGTAAAATGTTGATGTGTGTATGTAAATATTTTATAATTTCCCTCCATTTTTATGTTGTTACCAAGTCAAATAATATTATAAAGGTGAGTAACAAAGGGTGTCACGTAACTCTAAGTGAAATTGGGGATACAGACCTCCCCTCACCACTCCAAAATGTCTCAAACACTGGCAACATAGGTTGTCTTTCTTGCATGCAACTGAAAACATAGGGATACTAAACGATAAAGATATGCAGAAGAGAGAGCCCAGGCTCATGGAGATGATCATGTTCATCTTTATAAACTCCTTAAGTGGGCAGTAGAGGGAGAAAAAAGGCTGAGGTTTTTACTTGTTCTCTGCTGCCCTCTGGATCAGTGTTCTCAAACTGCTTGTTCTTTTCCTCTTGTAAATGTCTGGCTGGCTGGCACATACTATCTGTAAACTTATATAAAACAAATGCAATAATGTACTTAATAATGCACCTAATACTGCAAGCATCACCAAGAGCGCATTTTGTGTCCCAGTGGAGCAGGATTGTCCCTTCTCTTTCCCTGCCCGAGCTCTCCCATCTGCTCTGGGAGCCTTTCCCTGTAGTCCTGCCAGGGTAATGCCAGCTTAGCTGCCAGGTCTTTGATGTCATCTTTCTCTTGAATCTTGCCTTAGGCTTGGCTAATATGAGGGAGAAGATGTGGCTGGATCCAGTGGGAACACAAGAATTTGGAGCTCTGTACCATGCGAAAATCTCCCATTAGGGTCTGGGGAGAGGTAATTAGCCTTGCATGCTGTCAGGTGGATCTGCCCGAAATCCCTGTCTGGACCAAGCAAGGTGGAGGCAGGACATGGTTCCTCTTCTCCAAAGCATGCCGGCATGTTCAGGTCCCAGCCTGGCCTGGGAAAGGGGCGATACCTGGTGGGGGAAGAGTCTGTGTCGTGTCACCCCCTCTGCTCCAGGTTCCCTCACAGGAGACCTCCTGTGTTGCGCAGAGAGGGTTCGCGTTCTTCCCCAACGTTGAACTGTTGCTCTGAAGGCAGCGTCCTGTTCCCATTGACTTTAGAGGAAGATAGTCTTCACTAAGCTAAATTTAGCCTTTGAATAACACCAAAGAAGTTGTATTTTTTCCACACTTTCTTGGCTTGCCGCGGCTGTTTCTAGGGATTCTGATGGCAGGCACAGTATTTACTGTAAATGCTCAACTAGTTCTATAAATAGTATTTGTAATTTTAAATGACTTTTATTTATAAAATGAAGGATCACAGGACAGTGATGTCATACCTGAAATCAAATCACATTTTATTTTTGTACTGCATTGAAGACATCCATTGCACAAATTCCTGAAGTGATTTTAAAACTTACCATGCTACCTGGCTACAAAATGAATCTTGAAATCATTCCAGACGTAAATTCATTGGTTATTTTGAAGGGACCTTACGTCAACAGCTATAAAAAGACAAGGGAGAGCTGCAGACTCTCCCAAATACTGTTCCTCAAGATCGTAGCATTATTTAAGAGGTTTCTTTTCAGTGCACAGGCTGTCCTTACTGCTCTGTGGTTTGCCTGCCATAACACTGGAACAGCTTTTTGTTTTATTATTAATGTTGAAGTCTACTGTGTTTTATTTTCCTTTTTCTAGATCTTGACTTTGCTTTGGTGTTTGTTTATCACAGCTGGAAGAGGACAGGAAGGGGGAAATCCGTCCACTGTACTGAGCATGCCACAGAGAGTTTGTTCTCCTTCCAGGGATTGTACTGGGAGCTCTGTAGTGCCAGGATATGGGACAGAGTGTTTTTTGTAGTTTGCAAAGAAGAATGCTCTATTGATTGATAAATTCCAGTAGGGCTGGTCTTTTTTGTAATTTTGTCATGTGCAACAAAAGCAGGAAGAATGTGAATTTTCTGTATAGAAAGTATGTTGTTTTCTGAGGTGAAAACTGAGAACAATAGGGTATTAGAGTGCTTTAAAGAAGTGGAATGACTATAGCTCATGGTTCTGATTAGCCACCTGATTGAAATGGTGGGATTTGTAATTAAAACTTCATTAAATGAGACAGTAATAGGTTGGTTGCAGAGATTTCGTCCTCTTGTTTTATGCTTTTTTCCAAATCAGGATAGTATTTCAGACTGAGACAGTAGTAAAAATATATAAAATAATTACTTTTATTATTTAAACTTGGGTTTTTTTAGTTGGCACTTGCAGTTAACTGCCTGAAAAATAAACTAGCAGCAAGTACATTTTCCTGAGTTAATAAACTGGTAATTGAAGCTTCCGAGTAATGACTGCCTGTTTTAATCTTGATCAAGCAGTTAATAAATTGTCACCTAGTTGATATGGATGCTCTGTGGTTTGGGTTTCTTTTCCTGACACCCTCTTAAACAAAACTTGCGGCAACTATATTTTTATTTCATTTTGGTAGTAGCCGGGGTGCCTGTTGTTACAGTCTGTGTTGGAGACCTGATGTTAATGTTTAGGGCACAGTGTGAGTAAAAATGGAAGAGAGTGTGTAAAAGAAAGGAATAATGGAAATCTAGGTTAATTTTTATCAGACTTGAAGGTTTGGAAAGAGATCCAAAGACACAGAGCTGTATAGAGCTAGATTTATTTGTACTCTTGAAGGCAAATATAACATGAGGAGATGTGGAGAAGAAACGTGAGCTACTGGAAATACTGTGGGTGGAAGCTGGTGTGGTTGGATGGGAGAAAAGTTATTTTAGCAGCCAGAATTGTAATTGAAACACATTGTTGTACTGAATCTGCATCTGTACTGAGACTGCATCAGAGTGCGATATTCTGGATGAGAGATTAGGTACTGTAGACCAGAAAAAAGTCCAGTGAATGAAATGGAGTAAGAAGGGCATGCTATTGGAATGGAGAAGAAGTTTAAAAATAAAAATACTGTCACAATTGAGTGACAGCAAGAATGATATTGGTATGTTGAGCAGTCAAAGGATGAGGATTGGCCATGCTAATAGTTATGGCTTTTGTGAAAAGGCAGAAACTGTTCATGTAGGGAATACTAAAGCATTTGGGGGGAACAAGTTTTGTTCTTTGAAAGAAATACCATCACTGCTAGAGCTGCCGCGGTATCCCCATCCAAAAGGAACTTGCACACAGTACTGGGAAAGAATAGTTAGTTCTCAGAAAGGACAGAACTCCAGTTTACAGTGCATGGATGCTGATCCGATTCAGTAGCTGTTGCCTGTTCTCTTCAGCCATCAATTTATTCTTATGCCAGCCTGCTTCTACATGCTTGATTAAAAAGTCATATGTGTATGTGTATCAAGTCTGGGGTTTGTTTCATCAGTATGGTTAGGCACACATTGCAGATGTCAGTTTACCCCAAATAGATTGAAGACTTCTTTCCTAGTGAGAAAGCGGATTCCAAACACTGTTAGAGATAGTTTGGAGCAGATCTTGTAAACTATGGGGGGATTCACAGAGATTTCAGCTTCCAAATCTTTTAATTTTTAAAGTAATTCTAGAATGTAAATTCTATTAATTATGTCAAAGAATAATGGCTGTCTTTATTCTCTGACCAAATGAAGAACAATTTTTTTTTTTTCTTTTATGATCATGCATGTGAATTTTAGCACTCTGAAATAGAAAACCAGGTTTTAACGTTAATAGTTGTATGATAAAGGTTCCTTGTCGGAAAGCTTTGGTCGTTTGCCTTTGATGCTTTAGAAATTTTATGTTGATTCCTACGCTTCCCACACTGGAGGAGGTGATTTTGGGGTACCACTGTCCCTGCAAGCCTTTTTTCTGACACGTCAGGAGACCCGACCTGTGGTAGAAAGGACACGAAGCTTCCAGTTACAAAACCAGGAAGAAGCTTTCTGAATAGTAATTCAAGTGAGGTCCTGCCCAGGGTGGTTTAGGAATTTTTCAGGTTTGGATACCTCTGAGAGCAACCTGGCAAAAGATCAACTGTGTAACTGTAGTTGATCTTGACTTAGTACCTGGGGAAGGACTAGATGCAACTAAATGGATTTTGGCAGTTTATCCCACTTAAAGAATATTTGTACTTCCTAATTCTGCTGTCTTTGCTACCCTTTCCAGACCTTTGGAGATTGTAGGGAAGGGGATATAGAAGGAGTCTGACTTCTTTTTTGCATAGACCACAGGAACGCAGCGTAACCAGAAGACAGACTTCCTATCTGAAAAATCCCTTACTCATGCTGTTCTCTGTCTTGGCTTGTAGACATATCAACATGCCAAGAACAGGTCATCAGTGTAGTAATCACAGTGCTGCTGCTAATTCAATATTAGTAATGGCCCAGATTTTATGTTAAGATAATTTTTTGTTGTTGTTCTGCATCCTTGATATTGGTTACTGAAAACCGTTAAAATAGAAGAGACTTCCCTTGTTCATTAAGCTTTTGGCAGAGTCTTTTCATATTGTTACTGCTGTTAGGGATATGCTCATTTGTATTGGAATGTAGCCATTGAGAGAGATCGACAGTGTGGTGAATATACTAACGGGGTTTTCACTATCTTCAAATTCAAGTGAAGATTTTGAAAGAGAACAAAGTTTGAAAGTTTCATATATAAAGTTCTCGTTAAGTTCCAGAAGCACTTGGAGAAAAGGTGTCATGAAAACTCCTGGGACAGAATCAGCAGTGCTTTCCTGGTCTGTGCCCAGCTGGCTTTCACACCTGTATGTGGAACAAATCTGTTAGTGATTAGCAGCATCACTCAAGGGCAAGGCCTGAATTAAGATCTGACTTAGATAACCTGAAGTGATGAAACTGCAGGAAATGCCACACCTGCCCTTCTAAGGCTGAGAGACAAGATAGACCTGTTCTGAAGGTGAGCAAAGGACCTATCTTGAAAAATAAGAAAAAGGGAGAACAACCCCACCCCACAAACCCCAACCAAAACCTAACAAAAATCAACCCCTCCTGTGTTCAAAGTGTTTCTGACTCAGTTTGAGGTGCTTTTGGGACTTCCTACAAGCACTATGTCCAAACATGTTCTAAGCTGCACTGTGCAATGATTTGATAAGATCTGATCTTTATTAGATTAAAATGCACAATTACTCACTGGTTTTAAGACTTCTTTTTTTTCCTCATAATCCAAATGAGACTATCCAATTGTTTGCTGTCCTTACAAATTTTAGGAAGCATTCTTCTGTATAATAACTGGGATCTTTTACTTCCTGATTTTACATATTAGAATTCTGCACAGAATTCTGGGATGTTACAGATTTTTTTTTTTCCTGTGATTGTGGTAACAGATTTCAATTTTATAGGAAAGGACAAGCAGAGTTTTGAGATTGACACAGATTAAGATGGTTGCTTGTCACATGAAATGAGGTAGAAAGTAGCGCAGAGTGGTGATGGAGACAGAATGGTCTTGTATGAAAATAAGGGCTAGAAGTTTTTACTTAAACTGAGGATCTTGCATACAGTGTTATGTTCCTGGTTTTGTAGGAGGGCACAGTGGAAGTCAAATAACTCTTCAGAACATCTTCTGGACAATCTCACATACACACGTGTACGTGCATACGTGCCCACACAAAATAAAAGTGGGATTTTATTCAGTTGGGAGTATGTACTGAACTTTCATGCATATAACCCCCACTTTAGTCTTTCTAGAACCACTCATCCTTACAAATGGTTACCCAGATGACCTCTGAGTTACAGTTATGAAAATGCAGGTTTTATAAAAAGAAGTGAATAGCTGGAACTGTTATTTGTGTCATGCCTTTTCCCTCCTGCATGCTGACCCAAAAGTTATCGGATTCTTACCCACTTCTTGGACTTACTGGAAGGTAAATTCCTTGAACAGTGCAAGCAGCAGGTTATGGCTCTTTAAGGGCTAAGACATTTGGAAGGAGTTGCTTGAAAGAGGAAAGAATACATGCAAGAAGAAAGCTACCCAGGTATGAGTGAAAAAGTGAACTGAAGAGGGAGAAATAGGAATAAAAGGTGAGAAAGTTTTGGTGTCCACTTTGTTTGCTTCAGGAAACAAATTTGCAGGAAGATCCAAGGGGGATTGGCACTGAGGGAAATTTGCCCCAATCTCCCCACCCTCCCTTGGATATGTGAAAGGAAAGGAAGGAATACACAAAGGTGCATATGATTTCACAGGATGAACTTCGGGATTTTCTCATGTAGTCCCCGTACAATACAAGTATCTGTGTGTTGCTTGATCAAAGTGATTTAAAGTTTTGCTATTTGTCTTCAGATAACTTGAGTCATGTTTTGAAAATACAGTCACTTAACTATCTTTTTGTTTTCTTACTAGAGTATCTTCAACCAGTTCCAGTGTAGCAGTGAGAAGGTCCTGCCTTCTGATGCCCTGCGTACTGCCCTTGCAAAGACATTTCAGGATGAGCAACGCTTCCAGCTGGGCATCATGGACGATGCTGCGGAATGTTTTGTGAGTATAACCGAAAGCTGGCTTGACAGGCATAGACCCAAACCCCCATGACACAATCCTTTTTGGTTTTTTTACCATTCCTCCCTAAATTCCGACAAAACTTGCATGCGTGGCCTGGAAAAGTCCACAGAGAGATCCTCAAGCTTGAAGTGATCCAGTGGGCAACCAGTATTTGGTTGAGTCATCACTAATGATTTTGAACTGAAAACATCAATGTTATCCATTTTTACAGTTACTTTTGCCTGTGTACTGCTTGCAGTCTCAAGTGTGTCTTGGATATGAATGATCCAGGATTCTAGTTTTAAGGATCACCTCAAAAGGGCGAAAGGACATTTTTTTTGCCAGTTATTCTGAAATTGTGTTTTCAGAAACTCTAGCTAAGGGAAAGTAAAAATAAATAAACCAAATGAAACGCAACACAGTTATTTGTTAGTCGGTTGAGGTAAGCAATAGTAAAATGGATAATCTCTGAATATTTCTGTTGCCGTGTTTGCAGACCATCTGACATTTATTTTTTTAGACTGGTTAGCTCACTAGCATGATTGGGAGACAGCTTTTACATCCCTAGGTTTACCCACCTGCCTTTTTTTATACTCAAACTCTTTCTTGGCATCCATTATGTTAAGATTTTATTTTTAGCCACATTTCCTCCATTCCCTTCTTCAGTCTCCTAAATTTCTTTAACTTAATTAGGAGGCATTTTTGTCTTGCTGACCTATTGGCCTCTCTCCTTTTTGGAAATGATGGTGTCCCCTGGGTGGCCCAACTGTGTTTGTATCCTACGTAGTTGTTAACAAAGATGTTAATTCTAAACCAAAGTACAAACATACTGGATTTACTACTGAAAGGTAGAACTTCTCTCAAGTAAACCACCTATCAGAGTGGAGTCCTTTCTGTATGTTAAATCTTTCATTTCCTATACTTAGCTAATTTGACACTTGCACTGTAAGAGATCACAAAAATGGGGTAAATGCATTATGGCTATTTTAGTTCTTCTCTTAAACTAAGTGGACTGATAATGGGCTTATGATAACCTAAGGTATTCTTTATTTGTAGAATATTCATATAGCAGAATAGTATATAATGAGCTCACTTAAAATGGAAGCAGATCATACCAATAAAGCCTCGAAGTGAAATAAATTACATCAGCCTACACAGGAGCCCCTATGAGCACAGTTACATCCAATTGTTGTACGTGGTCCAGCACTTGAATAGAATTCTGTATGTAGTAGAACATGGGAACTTTTGGTTTAGTTTCTTCCTTGAGAAAACTAATCTAAATAGCCCATCTAATGCTGCTGTGGGAGTCCCCACAAGCAGGTTTGTTAGGTTAACTGTACTGACACAAGGATAGTTAAAAGTGGTACAAGTTCTCTTTTGAGGTTAAGCTTTAAGGCAGAGATAATTCCATAGCTTTTCACTTAGTTAACCTTTTCAGCCCTAAAGGCAGAGATTTAATTTAAATGGCAGAAGAGCTTAGATTCTAAAGTACAAGGGAAATAATACAGGGTCAGATCTGGTTTTGCATAATAATTAATCTTGACCTGCTTGTTGCAGGCCTGTAAACAATCCAGGCAGCTCCTCGAGGCAACGGCAGTGTGCTGCTGGAAGAGGGGTCAGAATTCTGGCACCCACAGATTAATGTTGGCAACAGTGGGAGGAAAGGAGGTCTTAGGACAGGAACTCCTGGGAAATTGAAAGCAGATGGGGTTGTCTGAAATAATATCTAGAAGACGTTCAGTGCTTTTGTTACATGCCGAATTTAATCTCCCTCTTCATTTATTGGTTCTCCCTCTTTTTGATAGAACATATATTATTTGCCATATTTCAAAGCCTTCATGGAATACAGAAATTGATTAGGTTAGTTTGTGTTGATAAGAAAAAGTTAGCGGCAACCCAGTGATTTTAAAACTGCAGAGCTGCTCTGCCTGTTACATTTCATCAAATCCACTGATGCTTGAGAACTGAACAGAAGAATCAGTGACAGAACCTTCAGCTGTGCTATTAAATAAAAGAAATAGTTACTTGATACAGCATTTCAAATCAGAAGTGGTAGCCATTTTCTTTTATATCTAAGAAAGAAATGCCAACTTCTTTGTTTTCTAAGTGGCTTTCAGAAATTTTCAGGAGCATTCTGTCTCTGTAAATAACGCTTATAATATTATTGCATCTGACATGCTTTTGTGATTTATATTTTAACTTCTGTTAACATTTGAAATGATCTAATGCTTTTATTTTTCTTCTCTTTTTGACTAGGAAAACCTGCTAATGCGAATTCACTTCCACATTGCAGATGAGACAAAGGAAGATATTTGCACTGCACCACATTGTGTTTCCCATCAGAAGTTTGCAATGACCTTGTTTGAACAGGTGAGGTAATGGTACATGCTTTATACAAATCACCAGTTCTCAAGTTTCAAATTTTCATTCCCAAGGCATGCATTGTCATGGTAAAAAAAAAGATACAAGCAGAAGTGTTGCTGTGGAAATACTGTTTAATCTTGTCAGTGTATTATGTTTTTTTTCTCTTCAGTGTGTTTGTACCAGCTGTGGTGCCACCTCTGACCCATTACCTTTCATCCAGATGGTACATTATATTTCCACAACCTCACTCTGGTGAGTTGAGATT
This sequence comes from Streptopelia decaocto, assembly GCF_964273445.1. Taxonomy (NCBI): domain Eukaryota; kingdom Metazoa; phylum Chordata; class Aves; order Columbiformes; family Columbidae; genus Streptopelia; species Streptopelia decaocto. The sequence continues at coordinate 50,505,513 of NC_138659.1, forward strand.
TTTACAGGGAAGAGAACTTCTCTCTTTTTATTATTTTTGTTTTTTAATATACTGGTGTTGCAGTTTGATCTTCACATTCACAAGATTAAATGTCCAGAACATGGTTCGTTCAAAGTTGGTGGAGCTTTGATAACTATGATAAAGAACAGGAGGATTTAGTGGAGCAGAAGAGAACCAGTTTAGGCATGGATCAGTGCATCTACTTTGTTAATGATTCTGTATCTGACAACTGTAGTGGCAAGGGCTCGTGTATGTTTTGAAAGGCCTTAATATGTGAGCAGGTTAGTTAAGAGGCAAGATGAGAAAAATAAAAAATAATGCATGCTTTGAAAGGACCTTTGGACATCTATTCCATCCTTCTGTGAAAAGCAGGGCTTACTTCAAAGCTAGATCAGGCTGCTTGGGGTTTTGTGCAGCTGAGTTTTGAAAACATTTAAGGACAGAAATTCCATGACTTCTCTGGGCTGCCTGGTCCAACGCTTAACGACTCATTGTGAAATATTTTTTTCCCTTACATCCAGTCAGAATTTCCCATTCTGCATCTTTTGCCTCTTGTCCTTTCTCTGTTGACCTCTGCAAAGTGTCTGGCTTATGTTCGGCTTGTCTGCCAGCTTTCTGCAATGTTGCTCCTCAGCCATTTGGTGCTCAGCCAGTACTGCTGCACCAAGTGTGCTCTGACCGAGGTGGAAGACTTTGTATTTTCCATTACTGAATTTCGTGAGGTTCCTGTCAGCTCATTCCTCCAACATGCGAAGATCCTCCTGGGTGGTAGCACTCCCTTTCTGTATGTTGACTACATCATCCAGTTTGCTGTCATTAGTAAACTTGATAAGTGTGTATTTTGATTCATCATCCAAGTTGGTAATGAAAATGTAAAATAGCATCAGCCCCATTATTAAGCCTGGAGGAACACAACTCTTAACTGACTGCTTGTTATGTTTTGTTCCTCTGAGCCTGAAGGTCCAGCTAGGTTTTTGTCCACATTGTATTCTACTTGTGCAGTCCACACCTCCCAGTTTGGCTACAATTACGCTGTAGATGACTTGGAAACCCTGTTAGAAACCACATGATACTAACTGCTCTCGCCTCTTCAACAGAACCCATAATTTTATGGTAGGAGATAATCAAATAGGTCAGGTGTAGTTTGCCACAAACTGGCTGCTCTCTGACTCACCTTCTTGCCCTTCCTATGTCTGGAGATAATTTCCAAGGGGTTTTGGTTTGTCATTGTGTAGTTCCTCAAATGTTCTTTCTAGGATAGATATGTAGCTCTTGCTTTTTCTAGTTATTGGGGAACTCTGCTGGTCACCCTGATGTTTCATTAAAAGAGGCAGTACTCAGAGCCATCGCTCTAGCCCTGTAGTAGGTCATTTGAATGAACGCTGCAGAAATCTTCCTCTAGTAGGTGGCTGCTCAGTTAAAAGCTGCTTAAATCCGATCAAGGCAGCAGTCTGTTAATTCACTTCTGTCTTGAAATTTTGATTGGGATGAAAACTTCTTTGTTTCTTGTCCTGCGCGTGAGATAGATAGTTACAGAGCCTGAAAAAAATGTCTTGAAAACTGTGAGTTGGTCTTCTCATGCAGATCTCTGTTCAAGGTACCCTTTACCGGTATATCAGGAGTATTGTAAAGCATTCCCCCTTATGGCTGCTACCTGCTGTTCCATCAAGCTGTGCATCAGAATATTATTCATTAGAAAAACAGGAAAATAATTATGTAAATTATATTTAATATCTTATTTGAAATATCTCAATAATCTTAAGCCATGCATTATTTTAAAAACACCAGTAGAGTGATATATTTATAAACCTCTTAAATAATTTTAAGCTTGAACATGCTTTGAGCACTAGTATTCTTGTGTACTCAGTGTCGTCTTTCTTCCAACTTGAACAGTTAAATCAATTGGGTGCTGTGCTGTTTCTTTGTCTATAGTTTAATTATTAAGGATGTGCTCCTTTACTAGGTTTGTTACTGAAGGAAGGCATTTTGAAGCAAATATTTCATCTTGAAATCAAGTATTTATCAAAATGCTAAAGCTTGCTGTTAAGATGTAAATTTTAAGCCGAACCATAAAACTGTTTCTATTTTAAACAAATAAAATTGTTTTCTTTATGGATAATCATCATGGAAGGTGTAGTAACTCACACTTGATTGTGTGGTTTTTCTGTACTACAGCATTAAATATAAAAGGAGTTGTGTATTTTAAGGTTCTTAACTTTTCATAAAATTTAAGTGAAACATATATTTACTTAATGTGGGTTTCTGGTTTTATTTTTTTTATTAAACTTTTGTTTTCCACACTTTCTCTATACTGAAGCAATCAAGCTATTTGTATGCTGGAGAGACGAGAGAAACCAACCCCAGATATGTTTGGAGAGCTACTACAGAATGCCAGCACTATGGGAGACCTGCGAAACTGCCCAGTTAGTATCCTTAGCTTTCCTTTTTGGGGGGGTACAGTCAGGACAGAAAAGGTTTAATAGACTACACTGATGTCTACCTTTAAATCATGAGCATTTTCAAGGTTTAGCTCATCATAATGATAAAAAGGATAGGTTCTTTGAGTCTGAATTCGGTACCTCTCAGTTTTTCCATGATGGAAGGAAAAAATACTAGTGTCGTGTGCTGCTTTGACTAGAGACACGTAGTGAGAACAGGAATAGACATAGTGTTTGCATGGAGACTGAAAATGAATGTTTCAGAGTTAGAAATCACAAAAAAAAAGGTGGTGAGGGCAAATAAATTGGAAGTGATTACGTTGCTCCCAGGGAATGGCCAAACAGTCCATTCCTGTTCAAGTCTGTATTGCTCTGAGGCCTCTGGCACCAGCGTTACATGAAGCCGCAAACATGCGCTTTCATCCTATCAAGAAAGGTTCTGGGATCTTACCTAAAGAAATGGAAATTACAAAGAATTTAGGGGCTGTATATGTTTATAGGAGATTTCTGTATGTTGACAGTGGTTTCGGTTAGCTAGGCTTTTATAGAACAGTGTTCCCACAGTTCATCCAGGTTCTCTGGTGATTATTTCTGTTGAGGGTAGTATGCTTCACCTGTACTAATAGCGTGAGAAAAGAATTACGCATTTATTGTAAAATCTTTTCAACAGTACCATGCTGTAGCACAGATAGCAGAACTTCTGTAGCAGTCACCGTAATCATGTGTACAAGATTGATTGTTTTGCCTAGATAAACTTCCATTCAACTTCATCACTACCTTTCAGTTGGAATAAATTGAACTGTTGAAAAACTGCTGTACCTGCATCATACAGCCAAAACACTGGTCAGAGGGAAGGAGGAAAGGACTACTGCGTCCCACTGCCAGAGCACAGCCTGACAGTGAAGGGCTTGGAGGCTACACAGTGCACTTGCAAGAGCTATGCCAAAGGCAGGATTCATCACAGAAAATTTGAGGGAGTATTGGCTTGTTTTTCTGACTGAGGTTTGCTGTTCGGAGTGTGGGAGATGTTGCTCAGAAAGGGTTGCTATGAGTGATGAGTAGTGTTTAACCACTTAAAACCAATTACTGCATATGTCCAGTTGGTAGTCGCATGCTCCTATACTTAAAAATGTTCTGTTCTGCTATACAGTAAAGGTCTCACAAAATTCAACTGAATTAAGTGCATGATTCATTTGGGTTAAAAAAATATCATGTAGATATGAAATCATTTATTTTTTTAATCAGAAGGGCTTGCTTTCTAAAGCAAGAGTTTGATGTCTTGTTCTGCCTTTTAATTTGAGTGTGTCCAGATCCAGGGCTTTAGATAGATCTGCAAGAAGACTTATCATCAGACTTTTTTACATATTGATTAATAGGTAGGCCAGGAAGCAGCTGTATAGTTGCCTCTTCCTTTAATGCTACTGTTAGACGTCTCACCCGTCCTCAGTGAAGCAATACATGCTCTAACAGGAATGGTTGGTGTGCTTGTTCCCTAGGGAAGTGTAAGTATTCCTGGTTTACCTCCTGCACTTTCTGCAGCTTATAACTCTGAAACATTCACTGTTAGTCTCCATTGAAACTTTTTATTTTAAATATAGGCAAACAGTGGCTCACTTACCTGAGTATAAGGAATGAAGGTATTGTATTGTTGTTTAAAAGATTCATATGAGTCTAGCTATTTCACAACCAAAGCATGGGAAATGTAATAGAAAGACATTTTTTGTCAAAGTGCACTGCAATTTAACTGTGAAATAATTGGATGTATAAAATTGCTTACAAGTACTTGCCGTCCCTTTCTTTTTATGTTTGGGAAAATTTTCTATTGAGGCTTAGCCAAGGGTGGCCTAAAAGTCATGCAGGGGAAGCTTTTTATCAGGTTGCCATATTCCTCTTGTCTTGCAGAAAATGCTGATGTTAGTTAGCAGAAGCAAGGAAGACAATTTGAGAGTAAAATGTATTTGTTGTGAGATAATCCACACAAATGCTTGTACTTTGATTATTGCAAATCTTAATATTAAAACCTCATATCTACATTTAAACATCACAGTCCTCTACCTGTAAAAAAAAAAATCTGTCTTCATCACTTTGTTGTTAAGCTCATTTCTTTCCTTTTTTTTAATTTTTCATTTTTCTCTCTCATGGATAATTGGGACTGAAGTTCTAGTTTAATTTTCTAGATTGCTGTGGGGAAGAAATGCTTTATGATCTCTTCCCTGGTTGTAATGTCAGGAGTGATTATATCCAATTGTGAAACTGGCCTCTGTAGAGTTGAGAAACTGTTCTCAGTATGAAAACAATTTCTTCTGGAATCTTGCAGGGGTACCTTTGTGACCTGCTACAGGGGGGAAGTGAGTATTGCAAAGGGCCTTTGTCATAGTTGTCCCCTCAAAAAATAATGCACTGTTTGCTAAAATTACAGTGATAATCTCTTAATTCAGATGGTGAACTTCTTTTGTGATGCTTTAAGGATGCTCACAATTCCAATAGGTGATGGACTGGAAAGACCACCACTGAGAAATGTCTTAGCTTCTCAAGCAAGCTGATCTCTGAGACGTACTCTGGCTGGAGAGTGAGAGGAGACTGGCCAGTTACTATGCACTGGTAGTTAATTTAAAAACTAAAAAATTGAAGGCATAAGGGAGACAGGAAATAAGAAGTGAAGAACTGCTGTGGGTTAGTGAAGCACTTCTTGTTCTCCCGATCTTCCATCTGCTGCTCTCATACATATATGAATAGTGACCTAACTATCCTGTCTAAGATTAAATGCTTGAGGTACCATGTAGAACACCCACCCAATTTTAACAGCGAGGCAGAACCTTGAAGATTTTTCTGACACCATCATATAAATCATCAGTCTCTGTAAATAACATTTTTTTTAAACAGAGGTTCTGATCAACACAAAGTGGGCTTTCCTTGCAATTCCTAAGAACGTTTTGGGGATCTTTCATGTATGCTTGAGTATTCCTTTTTTGAATAAACCTTCTTTTGCGCTATACCTTCTAATTATTATCAGTAGTATGAGGAAGAATCAGCAGTGTTCACTTTAAAGCTTGCAAATACCAGATAGTCTTGCTAATGCTCCTTGTCTGTGACATAAGAAGCTCATATCTTGACGCCAAGCATATTTCTGCTGAGTTTCGGTGCTGCCTCTTTGGCAGCTGTGCTTTTGAAACTTGTACTTGTTAGTGCCTTTCCCTAACGTTATAATAAGAGAAGGATTATATTGAATGTTTTGTTTGATTTAAATCCTCAGAGTAACTGTGGGGAAAAGATCCGTATTCGTCGTGTGCTGATGAACTCTCCGCAAATCATCACCATTGGCTTGGTTTGGGACTCGGACCACTCTGATCTGGCTGAGGATGTGATTCACAGCCTGGGCACTTGCCTTAAACTGGGAGATGTGAGTTTTTTGTATTTTGGCACTACCTACAAACACAACCTTTCTCATGGTAGTCTATAGCAGTGGATTGAGAAAAATGAAAAGTCGCCACCTTTACCTTTACAGTGTCCATAAATAGAGGAATAGGGGACAGATCCAAGGATCTGAGCTGTTTCTGAATGCCTCACAAAACCTGCGAAAGTACTAGTGTATTTGCATATTATTGAATTTCTGAAATGACTGAAAATTAAGAATGACTCCAGAAAACAAATCTTGTTTGAATCAACAAATATTTACAAGTACAAGGAAATTCTGGATTGGCATCTTTGCTATTTCTATGAAAATACATATGTACTCTTTCATTTTGAAGAACAGAAGTTCATTTCTATTTATTTTGAAGACAAAATGTAGTTTGGGATTGTGGGGTTTTTTAAATGCCTTTAAATCTTTTCATTGAAGTGTGTGCTCATAACACTTAAGAGTTATTTATAGCTGAGCGGTCTCTGAGAGATGGTGGCTGGCACTGTGTGATTGAGTGACAGATTAAATTAAGCAGTGTTTGGAATCTGGAGGTTTGTCTCCTAGAGGATTTACATGTTCTACATTAACTGATGCTTTAGAGCTGCATTATTGGTATACCAAATTGTAACTGTGTCTTATTGTAGCGCTGAGGTATTACTTTAAAATTATTTAAATAATATATATATATAGTTTTTTAAAACTGCATTGGCCAGTGTATAGTGTACCAAAATTAGTGCGAGTTAATGGAAGTATGGTTATAAAACAGCCTGGTTTTTTCACAGTAGAACAGTAATACACTAAAATATGAATCCTGTGCATTTTTAAATAAGACATGGTCAAATAGTCACAAACCCTTCTTTTTTTCTGCATGCCAAGTACTTTTGACCTACTAATGTCTTCAGGTTATCTTTTATATGGTGGTGTCATAAATTTGTCTTTGTTCAAGTCAGAATAAATGCCAGCTGTTCACTGTCAGAACTGCTTTGTTTCTACAAAGCAAAGAAGAATGAATGTTTTAAACAGTATTTGAGATAATCGGCAAGCATGACACAGAATACAAATTTTCGTAATAAAAGTACAGTTTCAAATTTTGAAAAGGTATTATATTGTTGTTGTAAATGACTTTCTTAAAGTACAGCCACAGTCTCCAAGACTGACTTGATACTTGTGCATCTGGTGAGTTGCTGGGAGTCTGTTCCTGGTCTGTGTCACTGGGTTTGATTAATTTATTAATTACTTAAGTATTTATTGCCTTGTTTTCTCTATCTCAAAGTAAAAATCTGACACCTCTCTTGTAGTACTTTGAGGTCTTTAAACACAAAGCAGTATGTAAAATTTTGAGCGTTTTATTATTTATTTCTTCTTTCATTTTTCTTACCTCTCTTCCTGTAGCTTTTCTTCAGAGTAACTGATGACAGAGCAAAACACTCAGAGCTGTATTTGGTGGGAATGATCTGTTACTATGGAAAACACTATTCTACCTTCTTCTTCCAAACTAAAATTCGCAAGTGGATGTACTTCGATGATGCTCATGTCAAAGAGGTGAGAAAACAACATTTAGGGAAAAAAAAACCAAACCTGTTATTAGCTACTTGTGTGTAGATCCATACTGTTTTCTACAGACTTTGATAAATTTTGGCTATTTTTCCACTCAAGTTCTGTAACTCTGTTGCTCCTTTTTCTGAACGAGGTATAGCACTCTCAAACAAGCAAACTAGAAATCTCAGGAGCCCTATTCTTAGTTCTGTTCTGTTGGCTGCCAGTCTTGCTTCTATGCTGCTGTTTGAACACTTAGAGTTTGCTTGTGCGCACAGCTAACATACCTCTCTTTCACTTGCTGGCAAGCGGTATAGCTAATCAGTGCCTGCTTTTTACGTTCTTTGTTGAAGTATCTAGATGCCAGTCTTCATTAGTGGTTGCTGCCAACAACCACTTTTTTCTGCTTCTTCTGTTCGTGGTTGTTTTTTGTTTTTGTTTTTGCGTTTGGTTTTTTTTACCCCTTTTCCCCAAGCATGAGGTTCTTAACATTAAAGATGCCAGTGCTGGAATCTTGGCACACCATTATTACATCCCATTAGTTTGTTTGGCATTACTTCACACCACTCTCCTGTTATGCCTTTTGGTCATGGGAGCACAAAGATGAGAGAAAAATTTTCTTCTGTACTCATGTCAAACACAGCATCAAAGGGAAAACTCTAATCCTTGTGTTTGTTCATAGTCATATTTCTCTGCAGCAAAAATTTGCCAAGGATGGGAACAGCAGTGTTTTCATAGAATACTCGTGTATGGAACAAATTTGTTGGATTACATGTTCGGTGTATTAGGTGAAACCGGTATTAGTACATGGGGAAGATTTTTGAGATTAATATAGCTAAATGAATTAACTGCCTGGCCTATCAAAATGCTTGCAGAGGTTCTGTAACAGCAGAAATATTCACACAAAAATGGTTAGCTTTGACTTGAATTTGCTGTCATGTTGTTGATGTCTTTTACTGTTTGTTTTGTCTATGCTGATTAATGGATTAAAAATTTCTGTACCAAATTCTTTGGTTTTATGACTGATACAAAAGTAGAACATTTCAGATGATGGAAAGCTTTTTGTGGGGAAAAAATCTGAAAGGGAAGGATTATTTTTGCAGCTGTAGCATTTTATTAGGAATTGTAATTTGTCTAGTCATAAGATGGTGAATACCTTGATTTTAGTAGGATTGGTTCCAGGTGTTCCAAGAGCATGTGCCTGACCAGCTGGTGGCACAGGTGGTACCTTTTTTCTCAAATAAGGTGAATCTCAGAAGGAGGAATGGAAATGCCCATTTTAAGACACAGTTCACTTTCAGTTACATGTTAGATTTTGTATCCCTTTTTAATGTGTCTTCCGACATGTGACCAGCACTCAGAGCTTCCTTGGTGAGTCCCTTTCAATGCTGGATATAGGAGTTAAAGAATGTCCGTAGAAAATCAAACTCTGAAAGAAGTACAAGGAAAAAAGAGAGCTTCTTATAGAAAATGATGGCAGCAAACATTTCTTGTGCTTTTTTTTGTTGTTGTTGTTATTAATTCAGATTGGTCCGAAATGGAAAGATGTTGTGACAAAGTGCATTAAGGGCCATTATCAGCCTTTGCTGCTGCTGTACGCAGATCCAAGAGGAACTCCAGTGTCAGCGCAAGACTTGCCCCCTCAAGTGAATTTACAGCAATATAGCAGGACTTGCTATGATAGTGAAGACTCTGGTAAGCAGGCTGGACTATGTACCTTCAAACTTTCTCCTGTAATGCTGCTTGTGAAAAGTTTTCCTTCTGTTCTGGGTGCTGTTTTGTAAGCAGGCATCCTTGTTGCTTGTCAAAGCTGATCTAGAATTCTGATGAGGACTTTCAGGGTTTCACCTTTGAACCTCTCTGTCAGTCCAAGATTCTTTTGATTGTTTCCAAAAAGGTTTAAAGAAAGAAACTGGGGTGAGGGGAGAGAAGAGTGGGAGATCTGTTGTGGCATGGACATGGGGAGGAACAATAACTGATGGTTTCAGTGTCTGAGCTCATAAGTCCATCAGCCGTTTCAACAGGAAGAGAACAAGAGCAGAGATGCACGAACACATAAAAATTAAAGGAAGCTGCAGAATTAAACTCAGGAGGGAAGTTAGGGAAAAGAAACATTAAGGAAATGTCATAAATGAGTCCTCCGTTAGGATGGTGAAGGGATGTGGGGGAAGGGGAAGAAATACCAATTTATTAAAAATAAAAAAGAGAGTGACAGAATCAGTGCAGCTTATCTTCAGCCTTTGGCTTGTCTTTTACTCAAATAAAGCAGTGCAAGAGATATGAATTGATATGTGAGAGACTGAAGGGGAGGGGATTGGCAAAGGCTTATGCCCATGGATATGATAAATTTTCATGGTCCATTTTGCATCAAAAATTACCTACAGCTATAGATATGCGGCACTTAAGATCTTAGAGGCCTTCAACACAGTGCTGCTTCCTGAATTCTTTCTATTAATGGTTGTCCATTGAATCAGAAAGGTATGTCCAGATAAGGTGCTTCAGAGGTTAGAACTTGGTCTGCTCAAGGTATCAGTAGTGGTCTGAACAGGCTGTCGGTTTACTGAAGGTCTGGAGAATTTCAGACATTTAGTCACACCATTGGGGCTTGAGGCCTCATTGAAAGAGGAATGGATAAATTCTGCGAAAGATACATAATTATAATCCAGATAGGGTGAAAAAAAAAAAAAAAACAAAAAAAACAAACCAACCTGTGTCTAAGTTTACATTGTAATGGCTCTGCAAAAGATTGTTTCTATTTTTGGATGTTTGCAGAGAATATCCTGAATTAGAGATGGGTTTAGAAGTTGCCAAGAACAGCAAGGCGAGACTAAAACCAGAAATGCAACCTTTCATCCAGTATTTTAGCCTAATTATCCAACTGTAATTCCAAGAACATTTTACTGTTTTCCTGGCCAATAGCTAACTTTATTCTTCCTGCTTAGTGAATCTGTAGAGAATACATGCTGTCCCCTTATTTATGTGTTGACAGTCTACCAGAAATGAAATAAATCTCCAGCTCCTCTTAAAATAAATGCAAATAAATACACTGGTGAGATGACCTTCACTTCTCACTTGACAAGATGCCTTGCAATTTATAAACCTGTCTTCCTGTTCTGAAAAAAAATGGGAAGTCTGGAGGAGTGAGAGGAAGGCCTTCAGTACCTTGTATCAGTTGTGAGCACTTCTACAAGCTTCAGGTCAATATATGCTGTAAATTTGCCTTGCTGTTCTGCTGGTTGATCTCCAGGAAATACGTAGATAACCCTTCTGCTCATCACCTCTGCAGTATCTACTATTATTGTGTTTTAAGATGACTTCAGGAAGCTGAATACAAATATATCTATATAAAAAGGTGTTTCCTTTCAGATAAAATTCAGAAGGCTATAATGAGTAACCTGTTCTTTTATTTCAAAACCACTTGATGAATCCTCAGGGCTTGCTCCTGTGCTCTGCAGTGTTCAGCATTGATACCAAGCTCCTGAGAGAATTTGTGAGATGCTGTAGGTTGAAGTGCCATGAGGAGTCATACTCATACACATTTTCCTGTCAGATAGAAGTGAATATTTTTCTGCCCTAATATACCCTTCTCAGAATGGCCTTTTTGTCTCTCACAAAGTGTGACTACAGCTTCTTTTGGATTCCTCAGTGTTATCAGAAATCCACAGCCCATAATTCAGAAATGAAAAGAAAAATTCCTTATTCTTAGGTTGTTAATCACAGTATTGTACCTGAACTTTAGTCAAGGGAATCTGATAAATGTGTCTAATCACATAAAGATATGATGCTGCAAATTATGGAGGAAAGATTGTTAAAGGTGCTGGTATGAAATATTGTGAAGCTGAGTGCAAACAGCTCTTAATGTGTTTCACTTTCTATTGAATAAAGACTTCAGTTTAGAAATTGTTTTGTAATACTCAGTTCCACAGCACTGATTCCTGTTGCCTGCATTCACCTTTCTTTCTGTGACTGTCATCTCCATTAACAGCTATATTCTGTATTTCTTTAGACCAATAAGATTTTTAACCAGTGGGGAGGTGGGGGCAAGTTTCTGACTTCAGAAGTTGTTAGGCATCCCTAGATTGGCCATCAGCTACAGGACTTGCTCTTAGTGAAAACACGAAGTGCCCTCAGGCTGAGTGTTTGTGATTAAGCATAAGAATTATTTTCTTTTTAAATTTCTTTTTCTTCTTTAATTTCTCCACTGAGAAATGAGTATGAAATGAATATCCTGTATATTCAGGAGGGTATACATCACATATATAGAAAAACCAGCAGTCTTCAAACTGTTCAGATTTTTACTGTTATGTACTGAGAGTGGTGGGAGGCGGTTGTCGTTTTCTCCTCTTTTAATATGTTTAAGAATTACTCTACTGAAGTTGAATCATGATGCTTCATTGTTTTCAGTATCCCACTTGTGTAGGGGATGAGTGCAAGCTTCTTGAGAAGGAGCAGGTTACTTTAGATAATACCGTTTCAGTATAAAGTTTTACTATATAAGCTTTTGATTTATAACAGATGAAATGTGTTAATATTAAAACTTGTGATGTTTTTGTTACCCTATTGATGTTTTGTACTTGACTTATTTTTTTGACTTTGGCTTCCCCTGAAGCAATGTATTTCATATTTTAATTACCTGTGACAGTGTCAAAAATTAATGAAAAATAGCTTCATTGTGGTACTAATGTGTGCTTTCAGTCCAATAGATGTAGTTTTATTTTGTTTATTAAAGGATTTGATAAATTTGGAGTTATCAAAGAGAAAGAAATGAAGGTGTGCAGAAGGAATGGCACTCTCTCCCCCTTTCCAAAGGAGAGGACCTTTCCCATAAACTCTTAAGTCCTTGAATCTGAGTTTGTATGTTTGGTATTGTTTTTCTTTTAACTCCTGTGTAGTTTATTCTGTTCCTTTCCTACTGTGTGCTTGTGGGGTTTTGTTTGTTTGGGTTTTTTTAGCCTCTCCTGACTTTTATAATAGCTCCAAAAGATTGAAATTTGACATTGTTTCCTTCCTTAGGGAGAGAACCTTCCATCTCGAGTGATACCAGGACAGATTCCTCTACAGACAGCTATGCTTATAAACAGGCACACCATGAATCTGTGGTCAGTCACTTCTCCTCCGACTCACAGGGGACAGTCATCTACAATGTGGAGAATGATGCAGCTTCACAAAGCAGCAGGGACACAGGTAGAAGATACCATTATATCTGGGTGATCTTTGTCGTTGAATATGACGACTGCAGAGATTCCAGTGAAAAATCTGTATACATACAACCTATAACAGAATACTGAAAAGTATTTAGTATCCTAAGTGGTTTTGGTTTGTAATGAACCGTTGGCGTTCACAAAAAATAAGTCTAATTTAAATGTCTTTTTGGCTTTTGTAGACTTGTAACTCACCAGACAAACACTTACAAACATGTTTTCTGTTATCTAGAATCCGACTTCTTTGTTATGTAATTCTGTAAGTTGGAGTCTGTTGTACAGTGCCGTTGTACGGTTTGGGAAGTGTTGTGTCTGCTAATTACTCAGTTACTTCATTTCAGGAGTTGCAGCTGTCTGAGAAAGGTGCTTTCATCACCAGAGTCTCTCATACTTAGGCTCTAAGGACTTTCTATGTAAGTGGGTGTTGGTAGTATTCACTGCACCAGGGAGGAGCATAAGATGATTTCCTGCCTGTGCCATGGAAGTAAGCTGAGAATCTGCAATGAGAGGACAATCTGTATATATGTTCCTTGGGGCAGCTGAACAGTCTGCCTGCATGCTCTTTAGTTGAAAAGAGGTTAACTGGAAGACTGAAGGCTTAGCTCTCCTCTATTATTCATGCCCAGTGACCCTAGTCAGCCTGTTTCTGCATACAGTACTAACTTGTGACATCACCTCTGACAAAGTAGTGCATGAGTTAAGGTCAGATTTCTCCAACTTCAAAAATATGGTCTGCTAAGTCTGAAACATTACTTTATTGTGCCTTAAATAGACTTTCCAAGATGACATAACGGTTGAATTAGCAACTGTTTATTGCACCAGTGTCAACATCTATCACACCACTTTGTCCTTTTAGCTGCAAAATAGTTGCTCTCTTGTATTGTGACGATATATGTGTATTTGGTTCATTTGAAGCAATCTCTGCTACAAATATTTTTCACATCAAAACCCAGAAAAAAATGTTTCAAGTTTGTTTTCTTTAGCACTCTTTGATTCTTCATCAGAGATCCAAGTAACTGTAATGCATGGTTTTAGATAGCCTGACAGTATTTTCAACGTTTTAGCAAATACTGTAGGTTCCAGTCATAGTCCTAGGTAGAATGTGAGAAAGGAGGGAAAGCTGGAGCAGAATCTGAATGATAAGGAAAAAATTTATGTTGATCTTCACGGTATGAAGAAGAGGAAATTGAAAATGCTAGTGGAATATTGTTTATATAGTCTGCAAAAGTGGCACAGAGTTTATTTGATTATGTTTCTCCCTGCAAAACTTACGGTGCAGAAGTCAGCAGAAAAGGGAGGGTAGGGGGATGTTTGCAAACATGTAAGCATGAAGTTCGGCATGTAACCTTTTGTTCTATCAGTTTTAGTGACTTTTTCCTTTTTTTTTTTTCTTTCTTCTCCTACTGATTCTATCCTGTGTTTTTTCCTTCAGCTTAGCCTACCTCATCACCTGAATTCAGTTGTCCTCGTTTTTCCTGACTCAGGGTTAGCTGTGCTCAGTCTGTCCCCTTAGCTAGCCACCTGTCCGGGCATTTCCCCCTTTTTTTTTTACCTACCTGAAACCTTTCCAAAATAGTCAGTCTGCCAACCCACACAACTGCTCAATCATCAAATGCTGATGCGTGGGGCTATTAAGAAGCCATCCACATTGACCTGTCAACTGAATCCTTCTGGGCAAGAGCAGGATTCGTCATTTAATGGCCATTTACCCACTACTGCAGCCCAGAAAATTATGGACCCTATCTCACATCGTCCTCCGGGGAAGGACCACCATTGGGTCGTATGACCTCAGGCACCCGGGTACTTCAGAATGGGGCCATGAAGTGTGGCTGCATAAGCCCTCTCTTGTTCCTACCAACCTGTACTGCTGAGAAAAATGTGCGTATTCTGGCTGCCCTGTTCATGCAACTGAGATTTTAGTGGGAGGGAGTAGGGGCTGTACTGTCTTAATCTGTTTTATTTCATTCTCTTCTCTAACATATCCTTAGATATGCGCACAATCCCTACAAAACCAATCTTTTCCTTTGAATATAACTGTTTGCTTATGAAGCCATCCCACCTTTGGAGGATGAGGTATTTAAAAGGATACATTCAGCAAGGGACACCTTTTAAGCATATGATCAGACACTCAGAATTCCTGGCTTGTTATTTTAGTGAATTAAAAAAAAAAAGTGTAAAGTGTTAACTAATATTCTTGGGATTGTAATTCCTACATTCAGATATTACAGTGGATTTAGTCTTTGCTCCAGAGAATCCAGGTAAAGACAACAAAGCCTGTGTCCCGCAAACTTTTGATTCTTGGCATCTCCTCTATGGCTATTAAATGTCCAGTGACAACAGGACAAAATTTGCAGTTCGTGAAGAGAGGAGAAAATATTTATGCAAAGTTAGTAGCCTTCCTTCTACAAGGCTAAGTTGGACTCTAATACAGACCATAAGGTAGCTCCAGCAACACTAAATATCTTAAAATAGTTTCTGTTACAGTACCTGAAGGATGCTAACTAAGTGCTTCTATCAGGTTGAATGAACTTTAGGGGGCAAATGTTTAACTTGAGAAGTTGTGCACTTTGAAATGAAGCATAAGCCTCTTCTGTCTTGAGGGAAGCCACTACAACATGTAAGATAATACTGTTCTTTCGGTCCCTAAAAGGTGTGTGACAGTCCATGCTGTGAAGGGAAAAAAGAAAAAATGTCCCAAAGCACTGACTCATGCTCAGTCACCTAAATGCTGCACTTCTTCTGTCCTCACTGCTGAGATTTCTTTTACTTCCTTAATTTCTTTTATTTTATATAAACTGCTTGTTTGTAGAGAATTTGGCTACAAAAATCACTCTCCAGTTTGCAAATACATAGAAATGTGAGTCCTGTAGCTTGCTTTTTGTTGCTTGGTTTCCTTCCCACTCGTTTATTGTAGTATCTTTGTAGCAATTGTAGTTGAAGCGAACTATTTTTTCAACTGTTGAAGGTACAGTTTTATGTGTAAAGTCTCTTTTAAATGTTGTTGATTTTTATGTTAATTTCTAGAGAATGGGGAAGGCTTAGAACAGCTGGCTATGTACTCTGGAGGCTGTTAATCCACTATTGGGTAGTAAGGATTTTCCTTTTCTATCATCCTACGCAAGGTGAAAGTTAGTGATAAAAAGGCTAGAGCAAAGTCTTTGTAGCTTATTCATAAATTCCCTTCTCATCCTGCATCTCTGCTTGGGACTGCTCACGTGAGTAAAGCCATGCGTGTGTTTGTGTTTGCAGGTTTAGGACTGTGAATGTGTGAGAATTGTAAAATTAAGAAAAAGCAATACAGAAAAGCTAGGGCGTCAAATGCTCTTAATTCATATTCAGTGTGAGGAAATGGGAAATAAATTGGGTGCAAGAGAAAATATTAGCGCTCGGACACATGAGCTGTAGTAAGGGAACATTGTCGTGTGTCAGCTGATCCGTGTTGATGGTTTGTGTGTTTGCTTTTAGCTTGTAGCAGATGTGAATTAGCTGGCTTAGCCCTTGAGAGCCAACTGAGGCTTTTTCACTGCAGACGAAGCTAACTCAGATTATTAAGTATTTGCTACAGGCAAAGAGAGTGCAGATGGATAGTGCAGAGCAGCTGATGATGTGCAGTAATTTATTATTACATGGTAACTTGTTCATGTGTTTGAGTCTTCATTTAACAGAGTAATGTCAAGCAAGTTGTCCTCGGGAGTTACGTGTTCGTGACCGTTAAAACTGAAAAAGTATTCAGACAGCAAGGAAGTGATATCCTTAGACTATTAGAAGACAAGGCAGAGTCAGCCTTTTCCTCTCCCTGTGGATGAGCTCTTCTTAACCAGAGTCTGTGGAGGGGCTGTATCGCTCTTTTATGACCTTAAAAGTGGAACACCCTCCCCAAGAAAACAGAACGAAAACTTTTGTATACAAAAATTCACCCAACCTGCCAGTTAGCCTTGGAGTCTCTGCAGCCTTTTCCTCTCCCTGTGGATGAGCTCTCCTTAACCAGAGTCTGTGGAGGGGCTGTATCGCTCTTTTATGACCTTAAAAGTGGAACACCCTCCCCAAGAAAACAGAACGAAAACTTTTGGATACAAAAATTCACCCAACCTGCCAGTTAGCCTTGGAGTCTCTGCAGCTCCTAAGGAGCAGGAGAGCCCTGCTGCTCTTAGCACACAGAACACTTGGTCCGAAGGCTCTTGTCATCTCCGCTGTGTTCTTATGTCCTTCCAGGGCACTTGACTGACAGTGAGTGCAATCAGAGGCATGTTTCCAAAAAGGGCTCGCTGGCAGACCGCAAGAGGAGTTCTAGCCGGTCTCGGCGAAAAGGAGATGAGGCTCAGTCATCAGGATACCATAGTGAAGGCAAGATATGTTACTTTATTTCAAATATCAGTATCTCTTTCTGCATGCCTTGGAGATCCTTAGTCTGTACATGCATTTCCCTCCTTGTTTCTTACATCTTTGTCTGCATTTTGCCTGTCTTTGCTTTTTGGGGTGTGTTGGTTGGGGTTTTAAAAATTTTGTTGAGGTGTTTTTGTTTTGTTTTTTTTTTACTTTTCAAAGATGCTGCAAGCAGGGCTGCTAGTTTAATCTGAAGTTATTCTTGTGTTTTTTTCTGTCTCTGTAATCTGCAGGAGAAACCTTGAAGGAGAAACAAGCCCCCAGAACTGCCCCCAAACCATCCAGCAGCACCAGCAGGCTGAGAGAATTTAAAGAGACAGTGAGCAACATGATCCACAGCAGACCACAGCAGATTTCTCAAGCCATCCAGAATTCCCCTCATGGAGGGAGTAGCGTGGATCAGGCAGGATCGCGACCCTCAAAAAGCCTATCTGCACACTCTCGAGACTGGGAAGTGGAGAGTACGAGTAGTGAGTCTAAATCCAGTTCGTCTAGCAGGTACCGGCCAACCTGGAGACCCAAAAGAGAGTCTCTGAATATAGACAGCATCTTCAGTAAAGACAAGAGGAAGCATTGTGGCTACATGCAGCTTAGCCCCTTCTCTGAAGAGGCAGGTAAGAGTTTCAGCATGTGTGGAATAATCCTCCGCTGTCCAGTTTCGCTTAAGTAAAGTAGGAAAGGGAAATTTTGAACATGGCTTTTAGGTCAGTTTTAAGTCATGTTCATGAAGTCTGGTTTCTGTGTGGGTATTCATGTTGCATGTGTGGTACTCTGTTTACTTTCTATGTGCTAAATTTCACATGTAAGGAAATAAGAAGGGAAATATTACCATTTGCATTGCTTCAACAGGCATAGGGCTAGACTGCTAACTATCTGGAATTTCATCCCTCGGAATGACCTTTTGTATTGGTCTGTGTTTTTTCTCTGGCTTGTCATGGTGGTTTTGCATGATGGCTCAGACAATGGTGCAGTGAGTACCTCGTGTATCAGTGTTCAGTTATTCTTGTGAGGATAAGAGCATGGCAGCCAGTGATGATTTATCTGGGACCATTTTATACCATAGCAGCTATGCAATGCATATGTAAAGACTTTGTCCTCAGCTTTGCTGGTTTTGAAGGTAATAAAATCTGTTGTGAAATGACAAATCTTTTATTGCCTCTACCACAGCTCCCTGCTTCCATCCCCCAGTCTGCAAATGAACATAACAGTTATTTTGCTCCCTGTCAAGGGGAGGGTAATACTGAAACTGTATAAATTGTGCAGAGAGCAGATGTTTGCGAGTTCCTGGCTTTTATGCTGTTACACTAATCGAGCTGCTGTGCTCCCATCAGGGTGTGGATGAGAAAGAAGAGGCTTGTGTGACTGGCAGTAGAGTTGTGGTTAGTAAAGGTGCTAGTCAGATAACACTGACTAGAAAGAGCTAAAGGTTGAAACTAACTGGGAAGCATAAAGAAATGTATATAGGGAAAATGAAGGGAGAACAGAAGCAAGGGGAGCAAACAAGAGGTGAGTGGGAAGACACAGTGAAAGCAGTGGGGAAGAATTAAAAAAAAAAAATAAAATGTTTTTCCGTCCTCTATGAAGTCTCGTCAAATCATAAATGGCAAAATAAACAGTTTAAATAGTGCAGCATCTGAAGTAGAGATGACAATGTGCAATAACAAATATAAACTGGAAATACAGTTGGGTATACTGTAAAAAGATCTTGTACAAATACAAATTGTTATGGTGAGGAAGGGATTTTCTTTCCAGAGTTGATTGTTATCTGGAGAGAAATACGGTAAGTTATACAAAAGGGGAGAGATTAAAAAAAAAAAAAACCAACTTTGAATAAGCTATTGCTTAATATTACTAGGAATGCTGTAAAAGTATTGGGTTTTTTTCTGCTTAACATTGCCAGTTTTACACTAAATTAAAGGCAGCACTTCTGTTTTGAGCATGATTGAGAGGCTAACGTATCTATGGATGTTTTCCGAGTATTGAAGCTTGGATCTTCTACCAAGCTATATTCTTTTGTCTTGACAGGTAAAGAGCTTATTGAGAATGAGGTGAAGGAACACACTGTTCAGGAAACAAGATCCAGCCAGTCGAACGTCAGATACAAGCGTGGTGTGCTGGGCCGGAGCACCCAGCATCATATGGCAGATCAACATCCTCATCTGATACAGAGGATGGAGTCTGGCTATGAAAGCAGTGAACGCAACAGCAACAGCCCGGTCAGCCTGGACATGCCCTTGTCTGAAAGCTCAAGCACCCACAGGTAGATTTTGACGAACTTCATTTTTGGAGTGATTGAAGTCTTGATTTCTTTTTTGTAGTTACGTAATGGTGCAGAACTTTTTTTTTTGTTGTGGTTGGTTGGTTGGTTGGTTTTTTTTGAAATGCAAAATGGTGCTCCTAGCTTGTAGTACAGATTTACTGGGACAGGGGAGAAATAGAAGGGAAAGAGGAACCTTGATTTTGATTCCTTTTCTTGTCGGTACACTGGTAGCTCACTGCTAGCAAGAAGGAAAAGAAATGGGGTTCAGTTGAAGGAGAAATGTTGACTAAAATGATGCATTTGAAATAGTTGTACCCTTAGTCTGCGGTTTAAAAACTCAACTGAAATATCAAACTTTGTGCTTGTCCTTTGAACAGCTCACAGACCTTTTTGTTTCAGTTAAAACATTGCTTGATAGAAGTCTGGTACAAAATGAGAAATCGATAGTCTTGTATAGAAATCTTCGTAATTTTCAGTGAGAGTTCATTGAAGTCTTGCATGATACTTGCAATATTTATGCACAAAAGTAAATAGGCAGCACAATGCGTCTCTCTCATTGGCTTAGGAAGATTCAGGCAATCACAAACTGTTTATGGCTGCAATAGTAGCTTTTCACCTGTAAGATTCTGTTGAGAACAGTTGTCAGACCATGGTTTTAATATGCATTGCATACTCTCATGAACGAGATTAGGATTATTGTCCTCCCCCTTGTTAACATTCTCTTCCTCTGTTTCTCACGATATTTTCTTATGGTAGGCTTTTTTTTTTTTAAATTAAATTAAAATGCAAGTAAAAATGTATGTGATGATTAAAAAAAGGTAGGTATGATTTATCCTGGAGAGGCTGATAAAATAGTAAACAGTAATTACTCTCTTCTTGAAGGGATGTTCATATGAAGCGAGCAGGTGGATTGGTTCCTGCCTGGCGTAACATCCCAAAGTCTCACAGCAGCAGCATCTTGGAAGTAGAGTCCATGTCATCAGCTGGGAGCTGGGCAAACAGCCCACACGCTGCTGGAAATGGTAAGATGCATTCCTTCGGTAGCAGTGGGTTTGCAAGGTAAATGGTATTGGAGTTCTTTACTTTCTGGATGTTCATCTTCACAGTGAAATTATGAGGAAAGGCGAAAAGAAACATTCAGGAACATAACACAGTTCTACAAGATATAACTTACAGCTGGGATCTCAAATTCATTTTCACCGGGGGCCTTGTCAGCCTCGCAGTTGCCTTCAAAGAGCCAAATGTAATTTTGGGACTGTATAAATGTGATAGTAGATGGGAGCACAGCAGCTCCATTAGTGTAAGAGTAGTTACACTTATACAGTCCTAAAATTACATTTGGCCCTTTGAAGGCAACTGCGAGGCTGACGAGGCCGCCAGTGAAAATGAGTTCGATACCCCTGACTTAAAGGTGTACCAAAGGGATTTGCAAAAAACTGTGATGAATATTCCTTTTGATAATGTTGCTCCGGCATCTTTTTTGAATGTTGAGTTCACTGATTCAGTAAGCTATTTTTAATATTCTTTCCCATAACTCAGTATTCTGCCATCAGTGGGAAATACCTTCCTGAGCATAACTCATAATAACTTAGGATTGACAAGTCCTGAAAAGAAGTTCATAATACTATACAAAGCTCAGAATTCTCAGAAATGAGAATGGATATTTAGAAGATGCTTGGGCTTAGGTTGAGCTTTTCTGCAGATATGCATTCTGATTATTATCATTCTGAGCAAATGCTCTATTACAGAGAATGTCTGGGAAAGGGAGGAGGGAAGACACTTTTTGAACACAGGTCATAGTTAAAGTGAGAATGACAACTGATTGATTTCTGCTGTGTTGACTAGGATATTAATATGCTTTTTTCCCTTCCATTTTCATGTGCTTATGCAGTTAGATCAAAAACATCTCAGCTGGAATCCATTTTACTTACTGAAGCTATTGATCTGGCTAATTTGACACAGCATTATTTACAAATTATAAGCACAGTAAGAAGCTGGAAGATTTCAGCATCAGCTTAGGGTTTTCTCTTCCAATTATTCTCTCTGTTCCTTTTGCTGTTTCTTGGTTGAGTGAATCCAGGAATGGGCTGTGCTGCAGGGGAGCTTGAAGCAATACTGTGGTATTTCTGCCAGTTACTGACACAGAGAAAAGAATTTGAAACCAAATAGCTTGGACAGGATTCTAAAATCAAAATTTAACAAAACAAAATTTGTGATCTGAAATTCTATGATCTTTGCTTGGTTAGTCTGTTGTTTTCTAATGTTAATTGTATTCTCCATTAATATTTCTTTGTCTTTTAAGGGATGCTTTAAGAGATCCTATTGTTTTTTTTAAAAAGAAAAAAAAAGTGGACTTTTGTTGTTGTTTTTTGGTTGGCTGTTTTTTGCAAGGTGGAGAGATGTTTGTCCCTTTAAAGAGTGAACTGGATGAATTGCAAGAGGAGGTGGCAAGGAGAGCGCGTGAACAAGAACTACGCAGAAAAAGAGAAAAGGAAATGGAGGCAGCAATGGGCTTTAATCCTCGTCCCAGCAGGTTCATGGATCTAGATGAACTGCAGAATCAGGGTAACCTTTTGAATGCAGTATGTTTAGCAAAATTGTAGCGCTGAAGTTCTTTGAACCTTCAAACTTAATTTCCTATTGTAAGTCTGTTTCTATCTTCCCCCTCCATTATGATTTTAAACCTTTAGTTAGTGAAAGACCATCAATTTCAAACCTGTAGGATGCGAAAAAAATGGTATCTTGACCAAATTCCTTCTTAAATGAGACAACGAAGTAATGCAGAGGATTGTTTTAATATATTTGCACCTTTCTGGTTTTATGTGGCGATATGCACAATTTAAGAGTATTGATGTGTAGGTTTAGCTATAAGGCTTCAACCAACATCTTGGGAGTGAGCAGGGCTGGTTGTACCTTTCAGACATCTCAGGTCCACCTGCAGCATAGCTTGTCTATTGTGGCCATTGTTTTGTTTCTGGTAGCATCGCTGCCCTAAGCAATTCTGCTTGTTCCTGCCTTTGGACTGGCCACTCTTTCTCCCTGCCTATCTGTGCAGCCACAAAACAGGGCTGGGAACGAGTAGTGTGGCAGGCTTAAGCTGGATCTAACATTGAAAATCAGAGCTGCATCCAGCATACCTGTCTTTTCTAAGGAAAAAGATTTGGGAAAAAAAAAAGCCAAATACTAAGTTTGATTGTCTTTTCCATGACTCCTCATGTTTCTGGCAGGGCATGACAACCAAAAAGGTTTAAGTGGAAGGATGGGGCTGCAGCAGAGGGAGCTTGGTGACAGGACTCATATGTAGTGCCTTTGTTTTAGCCTTCAATCTCCATCGCCAGTGAGGGCAGTCAGTGGGAAGGTGGAATGAAGTGCACTGACCTAGTTGAGAGCAAAGCCTGAAGCTGGTGGAGCATTTAACTGGGTGGGTCGGCAGAGCCAAAGAAGGTGTAGTGAGCACCTGTGGTCTGATCCCACACATGCGGGACTGGAGCAAGCCCTCTGTGGCCTCCTGTGTTGCTGGGCCTCCCATCCTGCTCACTCAGCCCTGCTGTGGATAGGAGCTGAGGTGCTGGTTTGGTGCTCCAGGCTGGGGGCAGTGCCAGCTTTGGGCACAGCCACTGCTCTGCAGCCCTGCCAGCTGCTCCACCACCAGAATGTCCCTGTGCCAATGGCCACTGAAAAATATCATCTCTGCGAGAATTTCAGACTGTGGGAATGTTTTTATAATTTTTGCTGACCATCAGCAAGCCACTTAGTTATCCTTTATGATCCTGCCATGGCCTGCCAGTAACCAGGTGAAAAATTCTGATGTGCCAGGGCAGATGGATATCTTTTTATTAGTGTTTGCTTTTGTAGCATAAATGCTTATGATGTAAAAATTGAAGAGTAAACCTCTGTCATCAAGCATAAGGATGTTGTCTTCTCCAGTTCTCCTGCCCCAAAGAAAACAATATTCTCCAAGATCTTACTCCTCTTTGATCTCTATTTTTATTAGTTGGTAGAAGCAAAAATTGCTTAGCTTTTCCTGGTTTAAAAGAAAGAAAACTAGATTAATGCCTAATCAAAACAGACTTGAGTAGAATTTTTGAGAAGTTTAGAGATGTGGGAAAATTTTTGTTTATTCCATTCAAGCTTTTTCCCACCCCAGTCATAGATGCAATAGCCTAACATTGACAGACTGCTTGGCTGCCCAGAAGGCTTCCTTGCGCGTAGAACTCCAGGACGCTTGTGACTCATTTCCCTCAAGTAAACTGCTAAATTAATGCAAAGAAAGCTAACTTTAGTATACTGGCCTTGATTACAAGCCTCAGTAGCCTTGATTTTGAAACTGAATGTGCTGCTTGATTAACTCGCTGCTCTAACAACTTTCACTTCTCTCCGCAGTACTTTATTTTCATGTGAGTTCTTTGGGGTTTATGATATAAGAGAGTTTGTGTTTGCATCTGTGCATGACTGTGTTGGCGAGCAGGCCAGACCATAGCAAATGTTTTGTAAGTCGAGAAAACATTATTTTTGTTGGCTGATAATCATGCTCTTTACCACAATGACAGAGACATTTCATTTAAAAAAGCCCCACCCGTCAACAAAACAAAAAGTCAAGTTTTATTTTCTGTTTCCCCCTCCCTCATTCAAATGTGTACATTTTAGTGCATTACTTGCGTGATACCTAACAGGTGACACCAGGTTGCTTGAGCATTTTCTTCTCTCAGAACTGGATGTTCTGATGCCAACACACAATGTTTCATCTTTCTCTTTTGTGTCCAAGGATGATTTATCCTTCTCTTGTCCAACATTGTTGTCTAAATTGTTGCAAAAAGAATTCTTGACAATTGTCCCTTTCTTCTCTACTTCTTATACCTGTATTTTTCCCACTAGAAGACTGATGAATTTTCATATTCAATGTCCCTTTCAGCAGTTGAGTGTATGCACTGAACACATTTGTAGAAGTATTTTGTGCAGGGATTTACACTTGCACTGAAGTCTGAGTTTTGTTCCCCAGATGTCTTAGTTGTTTCAGTTTGTTTCAATTTTGCATGGAAGTAATTTGACATCTGAAGAAGAGACAGATGATTTTTGGCAGGGGACTTAAGATAAAGTACAAAGAAAGCTCTGACTTGCTGTATTTATTTTACTGATATATTGTCGTTTAGATTTAACTCTAAACTTAGATTAATTCCTACCTGGCAGAAGTAATCTGAATTCTATATTATGTCTGTACCATCTTTTGTACTGATTTAGACTGTTGAAAATAATATTACCCAGCACAGTTCTCTCAAGTAAATAAAATTTGAGGGAACACATGGTTTTACCATACGGATGTCAAGCATATCGAGGTGTACTTCTGCTTAGGGCAGGTTAGGTGGTGCAGTCTGGGATATGTACAGCCTCTGCGAGACTCCACGTGTGGAAGAATTTGGCAGTCATGAATGGGACAAGGGTAAATGAGGGTTCTGCAGTGAATGAAACCAAAATGAAGGGTGCTGCCCGTTGCAGGGAGGAGTGATGGCTTTGAGAAGTCGATGCAGGAGGCAGACTCAATCTTTGAAGAGTCGCTGAATCAGGAGCAGAAGGGGGATTGTGCTGCAGCTTTGGCTCTCTGTAACGAAGCTATATGTAAGTAACTTTAACCACCTGAGCTATCGCGCTTTTGACAGTTTACTAATATCGTAGAAAAAAAACTGAAACATTGAGTTGTGTTAAATTGTCAGGTAGTAATATGGGGATCCAGCTGGTCTTTAGGAATGTGCAGGGAGACAGAATCTTTCCTTTTTCAGGCATTCCCTTTTGCAGATTTTAGTTCTATCCCTCTTCATCTCTTTTTTTCATGTTTGCATCCATTTTCGTTGTTCTATCCAGGGCTATGGCAGTAACAGCACAGGGGTGCTGGTGTGCCCTTTTTGGTGCTAAATGGTGCATTTCAGTAAGCACCCATAGGTAGCTCCCTCTGCCACTCAGTCCTCAATTAACCGTTTTTCCTAGTCTTCAGGCCACATTACAAAGGGCATTAAGCTCCCCTGTTCCTCATGGAGGGTGTAGCATAGGAAGAAAGCAGTAGCCCCCTCTTGAGTCCTCTGGATTAACAGAAATGAGCTGTGCTGTACCTGACTTTCATGAAGAAAAAAGCATTAGAACACTGAAGTGCTTTAAATGCATTGTGACCTTTGAGAATGTGCTATGTGATTTCATTTTATTTTCGGTCTTTTTCCATTATGACTGGCTGGCTGTCTCACCCCATGCTCCTCTCTGTCTGTATAGAATGGCTGCAGACAGACTGGGTAGCTCCTGTGCATTTGCATTTAGAAATTGGCTCTTATGGACTGCAGAAGAAGGGGCGCAGCAAACAGCTGCTGCGATAGCTCTCTCAGCTTCCATTCCAGCAAGGATTATGTTGAATCTCAAATCCCAGCTGGGTATTCCTGCACATAAAGGGAGTCCCAGGTATGGAGGATGCAGGAGGGTAGATGACTGAATGAAGCGTCAATTTGGTAGGGTTGGAAAGAGCCTGTGTGAAGGAGATGAGAAGTTGGGCTAAAACATGGATAACTTTCATTTTTTTACTTTATTTTGGTTTAGTTTCGATTAATGTGTTTGAACACCTGGCTAAGCTGAATGTGCATTAACGGAAACAACAGCATCCTTGTGAACTCTTTTGTGGCAGTATTTGCATGGTCCATGTTTTATGTTTTTGCTGCATCTTTTTTCTTTTTTTCTTTTTCAATTTTATTCCTTTTTTCTGTTTGTTTTCTGCTATGTTTTCTTTTGCATTTTAGCTAAACTAAGACTTGCCATGCATGATGCCAGCGCTAGCACTCACAGCAGAGCCCTAGTCGATAAGAAGCTGCAAATCAGTATCCGAAAAGCCCGGAGCCTCCAGGATCGCATGCAGCACCAACAGCCATCGCAGCCGCTGCCGCCGCCAACCTGCCACCCACCACAGGGCGGCGCCATGGCCCAGTCTACAAGGTAGTCCAAGTATATTGCCTAGACCCAGCTCTGAGCTGCATCTCTGAGCTGTGCAGTCTGGAAAGAAATAGCAAACTATATATATTCCCCTGGACAGTCCAGACCCTACAGTGTTACTCCCTATTCCCTTTTTCTTTAGGCTAAATCCTTTTATGAGATGGTCAACTACCCCCATTTTTTTAGTTCCCCAGTCTTTACAGCTGAGTTCAACGTGCATGTGTTCAAAATGTGGTCTGTGACAAAGAATTGTAGCAGTCAGTGCTTGACAGCATCAATATTTTATGCACCAAGGGGAAGAATATGATAGACAATAACCTGGCTAAAAAGGGCGGGGTGGCGGTGTTGAATGAAATGTGCAACTATTAAAAATCAAGAGCAGTTTCAAGACTCGGTAAAAGAGAGTACTGCAGTAAAAATCTTGTTATAATTGCTTTTATTTTGGGAAGAGCAACCAGCATGTTTTAAAGCTCTGTAGCTAGAAAAGTGTCAGGTTCACTGATCTGATCTTTCTAGTCCACTTCTCTAGTGGTGCACTGGTACAACTCTCGGATCCAGATCCTGTCACCTTGACTTCTCTCCCTGATACTGTATCATTCTTCATTTCCTTTCTGTGCTTCCCAGCATCCTGTAGCCTGGCTTAGCAGCCTTTTCAGCGTCTCTTCATGATTCTTTCTTCCATACTGACTTTGACTGTAGCATAATTAACTCCGCTGTAACCGATCCTTTCTTCCTACCCTCTTCAGCATGCAGCTTAATCCTTCCTTCCCATGCCATTCCCTCCTAGCACTGGACCATCCCTATCCAGTTCCTAGGCTGTTTCTTGAACTGTTACTTCCCTCTCGCATTTCTTACATGTTGTATTATCAGAAGCTTAGATGAAATATCAGATGAGAATCCTTTTTCCTTTTCTTAAAATGCCACATCCAGCTGTATACTAAAACTCAGTTAATTTGCACACCTGCCAGGCTATAGTTCATAATGTTCTTTTCTTTTGCTGCAGTAGCTGAATTATATGTAATGAAAGCTGATCTTTTTGTCAATCAGGGGTCCATTATATCCTCTTTTACAGAAGAAATGTAGAGCCCCAATTATGCATTTTGGCAGATTCTAAGAAAATGAAAGAAAAGAACTTTCTAAACTAATTTTGTTTAATGCTGGACTTGCTCACTGCTGCTCTTTGAAAAGAACATTACTTTGGCAAAAAGTTATATCCAACCAAATGTTAATATTACAGACGATGAAAATAAAAAAAAAAATATTTATAGCCAGAGTTCCATACCCTTGCTTTGATACAAATAATATTGTAGGCAGTACAAAAGTTTGCAGTTGTTCACAGACAAGGTCATTCTGCTACACATACCCACTAGGTCTTCATGATAACTTTCGTTCTATGCATCTCAAGGAGGAAACAAAGCAATGATGTTATAGTTTCCTTAAGTTCTCTGTTGGAGCTGTTTGTGGCCTGTCATTTTCTCACAGCCACATGGACTTGCTACTCTGGTTTTCCTCTTTGCACATTAAAATGCTAAATAAATGCAGAAGAATACCAAGGACATGTACAACCCACAGATATAATTGTCCTGCATGGGTGCATAAAAGAATACAAATTATTTTTAAAAGTATACTTAGGAGACAAATTATTTACAAAATGATAGTTATATATTTAGCTTTAACTTTATTTAATGTGTTAGATAAATATCTCAAACATCAGAATCCAAAGGGGATATAAAAGAAATTTCAACCTGTTCCTTCCATTTGTCAAGTCATTCTTCATGAAGCTGCCTGGAGAGAGGTGACCTTATGGAAATATTGTCAGTTGACGTTCAGATCATGAACGTGTCCGAAGCATTTTGAAAAATATCAGAGATGTTCATGTTGGAAACAGTTGTTTTATATAAATGCTATTTTTACTATTCTTATAGTTATCCCTATGCACACTCTCAGTCTGCTGGCTAAAGTGCCCAGGGTGCTGTACAAGAATACTTTGAGCCTAACTGTAGCAAAATGCTCTTAAAAGTATGAAATTGATTCAGGAGATCAGTTATAGTAGGAAATCAGGGTTAGAAGCAAAGGATTAACATGTATGTATCTGCTGAATTAATGTAAATTCTTCAACAGAATACAGCTAACAAAGAAATTGTGTTGAGGTATATGTCACCTAGTGCAAGTTCTGCACCCTAGGGATAAACGTAAGCAATGAGTACTGCTAATCATTTATCCTTCTGTGTGTTTTAGTGAACAGACTGGCCCGCTCCAAGTACTGCTGAGCCAGGAGTTACCACTGGAACCCAACAAAGAAGTGGAATTTGGGTCCAGTTCTTTCTTCCACCCACCTGCTTCCTGCCATGAATTGCACTCATCATTATATCCAGAGTCTTCCTCCTTGCCCCCTTCTGAAAGCAATCCATCCAACAGGATCTCTCCAAACTTCCAGTCTGCTTCTGCTGATTTTCATGACCAAGTTCCCTCTTTTCCCTATAGGCCAGGGTTGGCAGAGAGGTCTGCAAGAACTGAGAAGGAAGCCCACCACAGTGTGGAATTTGCTGACACCACATCCACAGGGCCAAAAGACTATAGGGAATGCTGCAGTAGCAGCAAGTTAGAAGAGGTTCATAACATAATGCCCATTCTCACACCTCAGTACAAATCCAAGGCTAACACAGTAAACTCTGGGTCTTTGCCTGCACTGTTTCCTTGTCCACATCCACCACAAGCAGCATCTCCTGAAAAGGACAGCCAGCACAGTCCTTGTTCCAAACTTGCAAGCTCTCCGGTGCGGCCCAGCATTGATCATTTAGGGGACAATCATGCAATGACCCCTGCAACTTCATCCCCTACACGGCAGTGCTCCTTGGATCCTTTGCAGAAAACAAATAAGTACTCCAGAGCAAACAACCATGAGATTTTATTACCCTCACAGGATGAATATGGCACAGCAGAAGGTTGCAAATCTGAGGCTTTTAGTACAAAGGGACATGTTCGCTCCTTGGCAGAGCAGTTTCAGAAAATGCATGCAGTCTCCCAGAGAAAAGGTACTCATGATAAAGGCTGGATTGCTGCAGTGTGTCAGGATGAGAAGTCTCCAAAGTTAACACAAAAATCTTTCATCAACTCTTCATCCTCTGGTTACAAACAGCTTATCCATCAAAACCAAGAGAACAAAAACCAGTCTTCTGAAAAATCACACTCAACTGTGGATATTAGGGATGGGGTAGTTTCTTTGGAGAGTTTTAGTGCCCAAAATATTGCTTCTAAGAGTATTTGTTCTTCCAGTGAAGAGCTGTGTAGAAGAGGTGGACAGAATATAGCAGACCCTGCACCCTACCTGGAAAGGCACTGTCGTGACGGTGGAATGAAACAGGTGGATGATGGAGCTACTAGTAGCATGGTTGCCTCTATGCCTGTGGACTGTTGGGTGGATAATGTTACTAGGTATTACAGTTCTCAGAAGGCTAATAAGAATACTGAATGGCTTCCTGTACCTGGGAGGAGTCCATCCCTTTCTGATCAGAGAGCAGTTGGAGATGACTTGAGCAGGATCCCAGTGCATCTGCATCCGCAGTGGAATCAAGACACAGAACAGGAGCTCTCAGAACTGGAATCCCTCTATCAGACTAGTCTGCAGGCATCTCAGGCCACTAGGTCTTTCTTGGGAAGACAGGACAGTGCTAGGTATCCATTTGACCAATCAGGTAAGAATGATGCAGCTGTTTTTCTTGGTTGACCTACCTATGTACTCCAATATAGGTGAAGGTGTGTTTTCCAGTCAATTTAGTTAGATGGGCATGAATTTGTGCACAGATGGAGAAAGATTCGGCTTGCAGACTCTGAAAACTTTCTAACCACATAGGTAGAGAAGCAGCGGAACAGCGCTGCCTGGGGAGGCTGCAGAGTAGCTGTTGGTCTTGGCAAACAGAGAGCAACATCTGTTGAGAGTAACATAGAAATAATTGATCATGTTTTCAAGTAGGGAGCTAGCTGCTTAGGTCAGGCTGCTGAATTTTGCTGTTTGAAAATCCTGCATCACCTCTGGAATTTATTAAAATGTTTATATGCTTGAAGTTTATGTTCTCTATATTTGTGAATTTTACCTGATTGTATTGTATTTGAGAATTTAGTGTGTACCTGGTTGAGGGGAATAACTTTTAAGTTTTTCCAGACCTATGAAGGCTGAACTCGTGTTTTGCTAAGGACTGCCTGCTTTCAGTTCTGGAAAATTATGTATGAAAGCAGCACAGGGGGTACATGATCTGCACTAAGATCCTTGGCACCTTGTGGATTGCAAATGAACAGATTCTGTTGCTCTTGGTGAGAACATCCAGCTGTTGGCGGAGACATTCCATTGGAGTCTGATGACAGCAGTCTGGTTCCACTTAAACTGATCTAATCTCTCGCCTGAGATAGGGCAACACTGATTCTCTGCTTAGCAAAAGTGAAGGAAATTTCTTTACGATCTCTGTCATAGCAGTAGAGCTAAAAATTTTCTGGTCTATTACAAGGCAGCCTGAAACTTGATGGGTACTAAAGTGGTATGTATATATGTGATATATAGTGCAATACATACACAAACAGGTTTTCCCCTGCCCAGCACCAATGGAGGCAGAGCCTCCATTGTTCCTGACAAATCAAGTCTGGCTGTAACTAGAGTGAATACTGCAATAAACTCTTGAACAGGCTTTTATTCAACAGCTTGAGTTTTCTATGAAACTGTCTTGTCTTGCACTCTACTGGCAGACCAGATGACACATCCAAAGGTGGCTATTCCCCATTTGTTGTCCCTTGGTTTTCTTTCAGAGTTAGGCAAGATCTGACCTCACACCCTTGCAGATACTCTCTTGCATGGGCTTGAATCAGAAGGTCTTACGTGTTTGCACTTAGCTTACTGATTTTTCGAAGCTATTTCTGGAAATCTAACAGCCTAAAGCTGAGTTGCTGTAGTGTTAGCTAGAGCTTCAGAGTTCTGTCATCGAGTGCCTTATTTCTTATGCTGACACTTCTCTTGCCTGTTTTCCTGCTACATGTATGAGGGATATGAGGTATGAATATTCTTCTAAAGTGAAGTTTGTGTTTGAGATCTTCACTTCTGGTTTGCTGTGGCTTTCAGATGTTTCTTCCAAAGTTCTACAAATTCTCTATAGAAAAAAAAGAGGTTGAACCAGTGGTTGAAAATCACCTGAGTGGGACTAGGACAGCCCATTCTCACTTTTAACTTGGATTACCTATTCATTTTCAAATGCCCTTTAAGCTTTCTGCCCCATATCAGCTGGTTTTGTCAGACCTTTGCATTCAGTCATGGTGAAAATGCCTCTGTTCCATTACTGGAGCTTTACAACAGAGATTAAAGCAAAGACCTGATCCTCCAAATGCCACTTCAATGCAGAAAATAGGTTGTTACCAGCACATCACCTTTTGCTCTTTATAGAGAGATTCTCTGTGACTGTTTTCATTAGGCCATTGATCTGCCTATTCCATGAGAAATTTTAGAATTATAACTGGTGGGGATTACACTGAAGTGAAGCAACTGTAGCAATCCTAGTTTAAAATTACACTTTTAGCTATTTAACTAGCACAACAAATGGCTGACAAACTGTAGCACTGGTAGGAACAAGGTGAATGTGTGAGGAACTTGAAGCTTGTTTATCCCAAGGAACTTCAGTAAATTGCTCCTGGTCACTGATTTCCTGTCCCTTTAGGCCCCCTAAGCTATCTCACCTCTGTATCAGATAAGTGCTGGTGTGCAGTTAAACCGTTTAACTCTTAAATAGTTCAATTGACTGCGCCCCAGAAGCCTGCAAAAGGGCAAATGAAACAGATGTGAGTGTGCTGAGACTCTTCCCTTGAAATGCTGGGAGGTAGCTTATGTATTAATGCTCAAAGGATCTCTGACTTCTAGTTCTGTGTGTATAGTCTGTCTGTCTATGCTGGAGTCAGACCTAAGATAGTCAGAAATATGCAATAACATGCAATCAAGCCTTGAACTTAATCGCACCATTTTCCTTCCCAGTCTCTGTGAACATGAATGCGAGGAAGCTGCATGCTGCAGCTGGCATGGGTCTCTCGAAAACCCCAACAGCGGAGATCGAGCGCAGTCTGTGTGGATCCACTGTCTCTTCTGTCTCCAAGGTGAGATGCTGTTACTTAAGATGTGCTAGAGAGGGAAGGGCTTGGCCTGTGCAAGTGATATAATTTACAGTGGGAGAAGTGGAATATATTATGAAAAAGGTGCTGGGGTCATTGACACTAATGTTACAGAGAATTTTAAGTGCAGTCTATCTCAAGATGAATCAGGTAAACAATGAGTGACTCATGCTGCATGCAGTCGGCATGCAAATTATCTTCATTCTGACTTTGAGGAACATAACCCTGAAGACTTTAAGATGTAGTCTCTTTGAACATATCAACATGAACCGCCTTGCATCACAACTTACGATAACTGCTTCTTGATGTTGTCTCTTGCAGGGGCACAGGCTTTTTTTTCTTCTTTTTTTTTTTTTTTTTTTTTTTTTTTTTTTTTTTTTTTTAACTGTGTCACTACATATTTTGAAAGGAGGGGTAATTTGTTTCTTGCCAGGGTTTGTAGTTGGCTGCCTCAGAGTGCGAGAAGATGCTTTTGCTTTCCTTTTTTTTTTTTTTTGAGGAGGAGGAACTGTTTAAATAACTGGCAGTTTCATATCAGTGCCTGGACATGAAAACATTCAGATATTTTCAAGGGGAAATGGCATTTCTTATAATACTTCTATACTCATTAAAGAGAGCTTAAATGGTCTTGCTTATACAGAACAGAGGAAAAGAAAGAAGGAATAAACATTTCCCTTGCTAATGTAAGATTAACTAGTATCGGGCACTCATCAAATAACGCTAGGTATTTTTTGCTTATGAGAAGGTTGTAGTGCTGTAGCATAGGGTGCCTGTCAGCTGCAGCCATGATTATTTCTATGGGGACAGTGATGCCTGTAGCAGCAGTCAGTCCTTGGGTAGGTTCATCCCAGTGGAGACTTTTGTCCTGGCTTTAGGTATTTATAAAAGAATGAATCTCACTTAGACAAATAAATCGGTGTACTTTTACTAAAGCAAGAAAGAGTATAAGGAATAACATTTTTAATCACCAGATCTGAACAGAACCATTTGCTTTAAGTTTTTAAGGTAATACCTTAATGAATTATTTCAAAAAAGAAAAGGTCATGGAGTTTCATTGAAATGTAAGTAGTCTGTTAGATTGATATTGACCTCTTCCCTATAATTATTATACAGAACTGGTATTATGGAGAACCTTTTCTGAAATGTGTGATATTGTCTTCAGGTCACATGTACCAGAGAACATAGCAGGGAGCCAGAAGAGGAGGAAATGTACAGTGCAGAGAATTTCCGTCGCATTGCTCGCAGTCTCAGTGGGACAGTCATCTCAAACAGAGAAGAGACCTTGGTCTCTTCTCACAGTTTTGTAAGTAGAGTGATGTGCAGCTTTCCAAAGAGCTATTGTCTGTGTGCAGGGTTGCTGTTTTCACTGTCTGCATTTAGTAGTTAACAAACAAGACACTGGACAACTGAATAATAAGCCATTATGAAAGCCTGTCTTTGTGAATTTTTGTTCTCTTTTTGGAAGAAGAATGAGCTTTTATTGAAGTAACAAAGCCATCTTCTTCAGGAGTCATTGCAGAGTAGTACCTGCTGTAGCTGGTAAGCGTGTGAGCTAATGTTACTTGCCGGTATACAAAAATATCCAGTATAAACATTTTTTTCAGTATTTTCAAGAAAGTTTCTGTCACCGTTTAATGCAGGGTGACAATAAACCATGGCAGATGCTTTCTGTTAACCCCCTTCACCTCAGCGCTGCCCCCCCCCCACCTCCACCCCAAGGAAAAGCGATAGGAGAAAAAGAGACAGACTTGCAAGTGGGGAAAAAAGTTTAAAATGCTTTACTAATGCTACTAATAAAATTGAGAAAATAATACAAAATATACAAAACCAATCTTGAATTTCCCAGCACAGTTCAGCGCTGGCTGCTTTGGCGGCTGCAGGGCAGGCACCCAGAGGTCCCAGGCTGGGCTCTGCAGCAAACCAGAACTGGATTCAGGGATGCAGGGTCTGTCACTAGTCCTGAGATCGCAGGGACAGCAGGCAGGGTCTTCCCCAGATGCCAGCCATAGTCAAAGAGAGCGAGACCCTCGTGATTTCCCACCTTTATATGATGTATGACGTGGATGGGATGGAATACTTAGTTGGTCAGTTTTAGCCACCTGTTCTGTTCACCCCCCCTTGCAAATACGTATCTCTCACTTATGAGACGTACATTTTATCAGTATTTTACATTCTATTGCTGTGTTTTCAGCTACTGTCTGCAAAAGCAAGCAGCTGAATTCAGAGAAGTGCAGTTACTTAGAAGAACTTAGCTGAAAGGAAAATTCACTGGAAGAGAAACTAGTCTTGTTTTTAACAAAATCAGGAGAGCTTCTAATACACCTATGATTTTAAGAAGATACCACTAGCCATGCTCTTTTATCAATATATTCAGCAAGCAGTGTTTTTAGAGAGTAAAATAAGCATAAAGGGGAGACAATTCAAGACTTGGTACATGAAATACAGCCAGTTACACACAAGTAGTAAATTTAAAAAATATATATATATTTTTATATTTTCTCTCTTGTTATCTCTGTTAAGTAATCTTAGGTGCAAGTTAAAATGGCCAATGAGGAAAACAGTAACAGATTATTGTTGGTGTTTTGCAACATGGCCAATAGTAATGTGAAGGTTTGGCTTAGATTGAAGTTTTTGTGAATTGCGCTTAATTTTGATTTGAAACCAACTGCATAATAAGTGTCAAAGAGTGTCAGTTGCAAAATCAGTTGGTCTGATTCTAACTTTCTGCTACGTACCATAAGCTAAGAGTATGTCAACTTCTGAATGTTTGCTCCCCAGTGTGCTTTAGTTGAGGCCTTTAACACATACGTGGAGGTACTGACAGAAGCAATTAAAAACTGCTAGCTGTCCAACACCCCCTTCTCTGCTGAAGGTTTTTGTCCCCGCAATAGAAGCAGTTGGTAAGATGGCTGGCTGTCACCAGTCTTCAAGGTTGTCACTGGGCTCAAGCCCGTGATGGTTTGTTATTGTGCCATTCAGCCAGCCCTTCTTTTGGGGTAGGTACCTCCTGACAGAGGGAAGTGGTACAGCACTGGTAAATACTTCAGCTGCAACAGGTAAATCTGATCTTTGTCTGGAATCAGAGCTTTCAGTAAAGCCTGCCAGAAAATACAAAGGAAGGATCAGCAATACTGTTCTATAATCCATGGCTTGTGTAGTGTGGTGGTTCCAGTGCTGACTGGTCTGCCATGGTTCTGTGGGTTCGGTTTGTGAGCCAAACCTCCATGAGTGGTTACTGTTTGTTTCCGCTTTCTCTCCTTGGTATATTTCCAGTCAAATGATCCTCCTATGTAGCCCCCCACAGCAGTAAGCACCTTACTGGATTGATGCAGTTTTTATTTGTATTTCTTTTTCACATATAGATGCATGTTTTTGTTCCAGTGACTCATCCCTTTCCGTGGAACAACACCATCTTTGCTTGATTCAACCCGACTCTGTGTTTACTCATCATTTTATGTTCTTTTCTTCTGCTTTCTCATTTTATAAAAGGAAGCACCAAACGCGAGGAAAATGCCACTGGACACCAGCCACCGTTCTTCCAGCTCCACTTCCCTTCCTTTCCCCCATGATCCTCCTGTGTTTCCCTTTGATCCCCAGCACAACCCAAACCAGGTGCAGCACCTACCCCATGATGTACTGATGCCCAGCATGGTGGGCAAGGCACGTAAACCGTCAGGTAATCACAGGACTTTTCGTCCTCCTTCATGATCAGAAATATTGCTGAAATACAACTCTTCAGATCTTGTCTTTGATAATGATGTTTCACCATCTGAGTTCCTCCAGAAATCTGGAAGAATAAATCACCCTGTTTTTCTTCTTCTCTGCCCTCTTGAGTCGTTCCATGAGTCTTTGCTAAGTGGACATAAAAAAGGGCAAAATCTTTATGGAAACAGTATGATGACTTTATATAAAACCATATTCACATTTTTGTGAGGTATTTTCTTTAGTGTAAAAGTAGCAGTAAGACCACCACCTTGTTCTCATGTATGAGAATAATTCCATAAGCTACTCGTTCTAGAAAATCACGCACGTAACTGTGCCAACAGAAGTAAGTAATTCCTGCACGAGGATTATTTTCCCTGTGACAGCCATCAAAACCAGTTTGATCCACCGGCCCTGAAATCTTTTGTTGGGCTCCTCCTTGAAGACACAAGGGCTATTAAAGAAATCTGAAGTTTGTGACAGCAGCTGTGGTAGGATAAGGAGGAAATGCAGTGAGGAAAGTGAATGCTAGAAAGGATACAGCTAGCTTTTATTCAGAATTGCATGTTAACCAGTAACTGGATGGACTCGTGATTTTGTTTTTCCTCTGACCCCTGTTGCCCACAGCTGAAAGTTCCAAGAGAATGAAACAAAAAACACAGCTAAGCAAACCCTTCTTCTTTTCTTTTTTTTTCTTCCCCCCAGGAGATCAGAAGAACATCATCCAGAAACTTTTGGTTGTGCCTGACAGGGGTGAAGCTTTCCAAGGTGAAGACTACCCAGGTGTGGCACTGAGCTATGGGAGTCTCCCTTGTGCACCCAAAGGCACCCTCTCCCAGGGGCAAAAGCCTCTTGTTAACCCGCATTTAGGAGGTGGAGCATCAAGTGTCTCTGGCTGTTGGCTGAACACAAGCTACCCCACCAGGCAAACAGCCACGTTACCAGATAAACTAACAACGCTCTGGGGGAAACATGCTGGCCAGCAAGGCAAGAGTTTACAGGAAGGCTTCCTCCAGCAGCCTTCGCAACATCAAATGCACGAATCTTATGCCACGAGTTGCAGGCGACTGGCCAGTGCAGACTACAGCACTTTACGAATACCACGTGAGCCTTCTTGGGATCCCGGTGCCTCTCAAGGTTGTCCCGTGCCACCTTCATGTGTTAAGGCCCCGGGTCCAAGGAGAGTCGATATGCCCCCAGAAGAAGACTGGCGACAGAACAGCTACACCCCTCAGCCCAGCAGAAGGCGAATGCTGCCAACGCATGTGATGGGTGGGACTTTTTCTTCTGTTTCGGAGGCACGCAGAAATATGCTGACTCGAGCAGCAGCAGCTACTGGAACCATGCAAAATAGTGGCTGGTGAGATCCCATCCACTCCATGTGCCCTAATAAACTGCTCTGTGAACAGACCGTAGCTGTTGCCAGAGCATATATTACATGGAGACAGCAAACTCTTGCAATCAGTTATCTGTGCCAGTTTTGTCTTAAAATGTAGCTATACCATATGTGGAAACTAATTGCACTGTGTTTCGTTTCTGACACTACTGAACTGTTGTCTGGATGGAGAATATTAGCTGTTCCAGTCCTGGCCTCTCCTAGCAAAAAAGTGCTATAGGAATGGTGAGCTTCAGGGGCATTGGTTTACGGGTAAGTTCAGAAGTATGCGCATGTTTTGAAGGAAGATGGCCACTAACAAAAAGACATTTTTAAGGACTCTTTCATGAAATGTAGCTTTGGTAATTTCTTCACGTAAAAAAACCCAATCCTTTTGTTTTCCTCTCCTTCCTCTCTCCTGTTCCTTGCTAGGGGAAAAAAAAACACAACTGTCCCAGCTCCCAGGTTGCAGTAAATCTGCACTTGACAGGCTGGCAGTTAGAAAAGCAAACCCAGTTTTCAGTTTGCTGTGAGATCTCAG
Source organism: Streptopelia decaocto (assembly GCF_964273445.1). Classification (NCBI taxonomy): domain Eukaryota; kingdom Metazoa; phylum Chordata; class Aves; order Columbiformes; family Columbidae; genus Streptopelia; species Streptopelia decaocto. The sequence goes on from NC_138659.1 coordinate 50,543,450, forward strand.
GCAGAGATCACAGCTGTAGTTGCTGCTGAGGAAGTGGCAGGGAGACACTGTTCATCAGTAAACCTGAATTTTTCCCACTTCCTTATGGCAAACTAACAATGCTTCAAACAGGAAAGACTGTTAATGCTGCACGCTTAATTACACCAATGTAAACACAGAATAAGTTTAACTATTTTAGTGTCAAACATACTTGCTTTTGTAAGTATTTTTCAAATAAATCTATGAAAATAGTTCTATTTACCTGACTGTGTATGAGCTTTCTTTGCTATTTGGCTTTGCTCATCCTTTGGCCTGAAACTGCTCATTTGTTTTCTTGTACATGAACACACATGAGTAAACTTGTTTATTCTAGTTCATTAACAAAGTTTACGTAGTATTTAGTTAGATTGGAGGACATGTCTAATTTTGTCCCTGTATTTGATGTGTTTTATCACTACTCTGTGCTTAACTTTCCCCTCATAACAAACAGTAATTAACAGCGTCCTTTGAAACGTATTTTGAGACTTCTTTGGATTGAAAACTACAGAATCTGGGCAAGATGGTAGTGTATGCAGACAGGACGCTTATACAAAAAGTCATTAGAAATTATGGGTGTACCGAGAAGTGTCATTTAATGAGAGTTGCAGTCCTGCTCTTGCAAACGCATTCAGGTGTGGTGGCTGGGGCTGTTTAAAGACGCCGAGGGCTCTGGAACTGCTGATCCGGTGAGCAGGAGCGCGGCCGGGCAGCGAGGGTCCAGGCTGCCCTTTGGTGCGAGCTGCTCCTGGGAACCCGCGCCCGCCTGTGCGCTGCTGAGGGGCTTCCTTTGAACTTCACCTTTGGCAGCGCAGTGCTTGATGGAATTTCATCAGGTTTTGCTGTTTATTCTGAGACTGAGTTTCATTCATTTTAATAAATGTCATTTCTCACTTTCTTGTTTATAAATAATTGCTCTGACATCTGTTATTGTTACAGTCGCGTGTCTCTGCATCATACTAAATTGTGTTTTGCATTTGGAATTGTGTTGCACACTCTGTATGTAACTGCCCTCACTAGCTGTGGATACCAGAACAAAGCGCTGTCCCACCCCTTCATCCCCAAAAAGCCCTACCGACTTTTTGCTTTTTCACATAATTGTTTTGCCAGTTTAATGACATCAAAGTTTCATCAGTACTAATTTTTTACTAATTTTCTAAATATAAACCAATGGAGTATTATTTTACTGTAACAACTATTTGATTAACATTTCTGAACAGATGGGGAATTGTTAGTCCCTCTGGCTGCACATGGACACACCATAGCCAACTGCGAAGATTCTAGCCATAGAAATTACAATTTTAGGAAGCGTGTGCAATGCAGAGGTGGATATTTTGATAGAAACATTCCTGTTGCGGTTCTCTCTCTCTCTCTCATTCATTGTTAGAACAATACTATTGGAGTAGAGGGAACATGGGCAGAAGCAGCCCTTATGTTTTCAGCCTATTTTTACTTTCAGCAGTTGGAGAAAGTTACAGGATGCAAATGAGGATGTGGATGAGTATTTTGACACTTTGTGTGACTAGAGCTCTAAAAAATCCAGGTTGCAGAGTGAGGCTCAAGTAGTCTTGAACTCGATTACCTAAAAAAAATAATCTGCCAAAATAAAGTACAGAGTCCGCTCTTCAAGAATCAGTATGGAGTATGAAGCATGCTTAGATTTATTTTTTATTTATTTACTTTAATCCTAGCTACCAGGATGAAGTACAATTCCATAAAGCTCTGCAGAATAATCCTAGGTTGATGCAACTCCTTTTAATCATTGGTGGTATCCAGTTTTTCTTTACAGAGGGAACTGTTGTTTTTATTCCATCATCATGGTTCTATCTACCAGGTTTCAAAACCGATTTGTAAATGTCCTGTGTATATTAATTAACCAGAGGCCTGAAAAGGAAGAGATGGGACATAACCTCTGAAATATCTTCATACCAACCAGTATGTTGGTATATCAGAACAGAAACAAACTGAAGTAGATTGAGCAATATATTTAACATGGTAGAAAATGTGAAGCTGGAAAAATTCCTTTACTTCATCTGTAGCTTGTGCCTGCAAGTCTTAGTGAGGTTAGTAAATTAATATTTACCTTGTAATGAATTAGACTAACTGCTAACTTTTCTCTTCAGTGGTATATACTGGCTATTTAAACCCTAGAAAAATAAATTATGTATTAGTTTAAAGCTCATTAAAGTTTGCTGTTGCCTATAAGAAGGGTGAGGAGAGAGCTTCCACAAGGAATTCAGCAGCTATTTTGTAAGAGTCTTTGCTCTTAGAGTTTATAAAGCTTGTAAGCTTTGATGCAACATAACTAGGGCTTGCTCTGTAAAATACCTGTCACTGGCTGCAGAGTATGTTGATGGGTGGAATTAAGTAAAATGAAACCCCCACATGCTCAAATTTAAGTGTTGAAGTAATTTCAGTTCTCCTATAAACAAAGTGATCTGTCATTGTGTTTGTAAGAGGCGTTCAGACCCAGCTACGTAGGGAGCAAAAAAAAAGCAATAATAAGAGTAACTTGGTGTTCTAGCAGTAGCAAATTTGTGTAAATATAATCCTTCTGCATATGGAAGAGGAACTACCAAACACAGTTCCTTCTCTTGAAGACAAGAGTTTGTGCACGCTGTTTATGGAAATCCCACTCAGACCTGCTGAGCAGCAGGTTTGTTCAAATGGAGCATGTGCTGGAGTGTGCAGCACCAGTGAGTTAGCCAAGATGTGCTCTGCTTTACAGAAATGAGCCACGAAAGTGCAAGGTAAGTGCCCCGGCCTTCCTAAACAAAGGCTGCTGCACCCCCATTAAAAACACAGGCAATTAGGGAAGAGGGAAGGAACTGTCTTGCTGATGTTTTCCATGATTGCCAGCAGTGCTGGAATTGGCTTCCCAGTGGTGCTTGGGGAAGGATATGTAAAGCGCGGGCAGGATTCCAGATAACTGGCAGTCATGCAGGTTGTGGATCTCATGTCATTTGTGTCCAGGGCTGAGGTGCTGGGAGAAGGAGAAAAGCAAAAGACAAGAGTGAGAGGGTGGATTGGAGTAGGAAGAAACAGACAGATATATGAAAAAGAAAAATTGAAAGAATATGTATGCATTACATCTCTTCACTCAAAGAACACAGAGTAATTGGTCTGTCTGAATTTTCTTTCTCTCCTAATGGATACATTCCTGTGCAGAGATAGTTGTCAGCACCAGTCTGCCACTGAAGCTGTTGAGAGGGGAAGATGGACTGATGTAGGGAGCAGGCAATGTTCTTTATAGGAGGCCTAATGTTCATGCCATGGTAAATGAAACTGTGCAGAAACACTTCCATACCCCTGCTATATGTATAAATAGACAGACATAGGGCAAAGAGCATAGGTTAAGTGAGTAAATGTGCCAGCTGGGGCAAAGATAAAAATATGCTTGGGTTTTACAAATACCTCACTTATGTTAGATACATTCTGGAGTCTCCTGCCACTGTGCTGTCTCCCATTTGGCGCTATGGGTGGGAAAAGGCACAAATGTGAGATTTTCATCCCTCTGTGCTCCCTGTTTCTAGCATTTTATTACTGCACAATCCAGAATCCTTTCAAACCTACTTAGGTATCGGTAACTCTCCTTTTATGGTAGTTCTTCCACCATTACTATCACTGATAGTTACCCTTAAAGCTTCAGAAAATGTTTTAGAAAAAGCTTTTTAGATTAATGAGTTGGGTTTTTCTTGCACTACTGCTGAAATTATTTTCTATAATATCTGCATCGTTCTTCTAATTCATTGGAGGACTTTTTATCACTTAAAACAACAAAAAATTAGGAAATGTTTTCAAGATTGCTGTTTGATTAATGGAAAATTGCCAACAAAGATCAACCATACAGTCATTTCAGAATACTGAATGTATGTGCTAGCATATTTATGGAAGCAGGTGCAAATGGATGAGTTCAGCTGAAGAAACCTAAGCTTCCTTATTGGCATCAACAGAATTATTTTAGTATTCATTCTTGAGTAAGCACTGACTATACTCATGAATAAGATCATCAAGTATCTATTTGTGAACTATTTTATATTAGATTTATTGAAGAACGGTTATCTTGAGTTTGGGATGGCCCAGTCCCAGATGATTCACCAGAGAATCGTAGCCTTGAGAAGCTTTATGTGTGTATATAGAACTAATCAAAATAATTTTAAACATAAATACACAAGAAAAGTGAGTACAATGAAGCTGCACTTTAGTAATAAATCAAATCTATTAATCATTTCATATTGTTAAACTTTAGTGTAAATTTTTTACTACTCAAAGTGATTTTGATGGCAGTCCGGGGTGTTATCTATCATTCCAAGTTTTTATTACTCAACATTTATACCAGTTAATTCTTATGTGACAGTCAATTCAGGGTGTTGCAGGCATAGAACTCTTGAACTGTTGTTTATTCAAAAACAAACAAAAAACCCACACTCAACATTGTCTTAAGTGGCTTAAAGCACATTGAAGCATGAGCATGTTAACATGCAATTTCTACTATGTGAAAAGTAAACAGTAGTTGAACACAAGCAACTTGCTTTGACTTACAAATCTTGACTTACCTTGAATTACTTGGCTGGAATGCTGCGCATAAAGCTAATTTAACTAATGAATGTGTATTTATACTTCTCATCTGACAAGGTGTTAGTTGTAAGATAGGTATAAGCTATGATGCTAGGCTATACAATATGCCATTTGAAAAATCTCTGGGTTCTGTTTGCTGTGGAGCTATATGTTTTATTGCTTGAAAATAATTTGCTTTCAAATTCCTGTAGTTCCAATAAGCATAATATATTACAGCTTTTTGTAAAGCTTCAGTTTGACATTTTTTTAAGATGTAAAATATGTCCATCAAATGCAAGTTAACATTATACCATTAAGTCCGCTACATGTTTTTAGAAATCAGTTATGTATTTTTAAGTACATTCGAGAAGAAATAACTGATTGTTCATGACTGTATCTATTCATAATTCCTAATTAGATTTAATAATGCATGAATTTTGCCATTTGCTTTGGTAGTTCAGTTAATTTCTTCAGATGCATGGAAGAAACCAAACAACTTCGTTGATGGTGAGGAACCGTTTTGGTTGACTGCCCTTAGAGGCTTGAAAGAAGCCATTTAATATAGCAAAGATGAGAGTCAGGTGTTTATCTGAAGAGGGAGAGGAAGGTATGTGTGTGGGAGACAACCAATTTTTCACAACGAACTACAGATCTGAACACAAGGATGTATTTCATGTGAAGAGCTGAGATGCACAGACCAAAAAAGAAATTTATAATGTCTCATAGTTCATGAGGGGGAATGCTGATGTCTTTCCAGTGCTTTTGTAACTGTCTAGTTGCATATAAAGTTACTGGGACAAAATATGTAGTAGAAAAGCTTTCTAATCCTTACGTGGGATTACTTTGGGATATCCTTTTCTGCATTCATTTAATTATTAGTAATGACCTCAGTTTTGCCCAGTTATGAGGAACCCTAAGCTATCCAGTCCCAATGGAACAGGTAATTGCTATTAATACTTGATGGTGTTTGGTCTCAGTAGCTTGGTAAAAGGATGCAGAGGGGTAGGTTGGAAGTGTAGTTACACTTCAGGCATCCAGTAATGATGGCCAGATGTGTTTGTGAGAAAAGAGTGCCTGTGCTCGTCAGCAACTGAGTCATCATATCTCTACCCTTTGTGGGTTTGTTCCCCCCACAGCTCACTTTAAAATTGCTTAATGTGATTTCTGTGATCTGTAGGACATTGTGTTAATGGATTGACGTGCTTCATACAAGTTAGGTAAAAACAAGAAACAAACAAAAAACCCCACACTGTTTCATATCCTAGTTCCTGTTATAGAGCAATAAGGTCATCATTTGTTAACGAGGTCCTATACATAGACCTGCTTACCTTGAATACTTTGTCGGTTAAGTCTCTTGCTTTTGGGAGCTCTGAGAGTAGAGAAAACACAAAGGAGGGCAGCAAAAAGCAGACTGAACCCAATTTTTAGAGTGAGTAGAGGTGACTGGATCATAGTCTATTAATATCATCAAGGTAGTAAGATAAATTAAGAGAGGGAATTGCCTGGTCTCAGGTGGCAGGAGAAAGAGCAATTGCTTAAGGCTAAGGAAGGAAAAGTTTGAACTAGATAATAATGGTGGGGGGAAGAATGCTTTAAGCAGAGCAATTGAGTGGTGTTTTGAGGAATGTGAGGAAGAGTTTGAGGTAGGATTGCTCCAGAGGTGTGAGATGTAAATTAGAGATGTGGCTGGTAGGTTTTGGTATGAAAAAATCACCTAAAATTTAAGACTTGGGCTAAGTGGCACAGGCTGGCTTGCCTTAGCCTCTTTCTTGCAGTTGTAATATGACGCAAGGAATGACTGTGGCCTTGGCTAGCTTTTTAAATGTAGTGTCTACTTCCACAGCCTGTTCGTAGAATTTATTGGGGAATGAGGGAAATGTGCACAGGAAGGGAGTGTAACAGGACAGAACTGCAGTGGTCAGATAGCTTGGAATTTATACCAGCAACTGTCTGATAATTTGTTGTGGGCTTTTTCTGTTTTTAAGTCAGTGCAGCTTCACAGTATTGGGTAACAATGGCAACTAACATATTGCAGTGATAATGATTTCATGATGCTGGAGAAAATGCATGGAGAACCTTAAGACTATGCTTTCAACCTTTCTGAATGATGCCTTGTGTTATGGGTAATGCAGTTTGCCATAAAAAATTGGCTTGGCACAGCAGGGAAATCTTGTGTCCTCTTAAAAGCAAGCTTTCCAGTATTCATATTGAAACTCAGTGAAACAATATGCTAAAATATATTTAAAATAAAATGTGGCTTGTTCTGAGGCAGTCTCACAGTTTATACCAACCACAACACCATTTCTGGCAATTCAGAAAGGACAGCTTCAAGCAGTCACTAGTGAGAGGCAATGAAATAGAACAACCTCTTAAAAGTTTTGTCTTCCTCATCTTATTCTGCTTATAGCATGTCTTCCTCTCTCAGATCTGGTTTATCTCTGCAAGATTTGCTCTATGCATCGTTCTCTTGGGATCTGGAATATATCTCTCTCTCCTGTGATTCAATTTCCTTCTCAGAGTTTTAAAAAAGTCCTTGTTGGATAATTAGATGATTCTGGGACATTGCATTGTGCCAGTTTTAAAGATATGTCGCTGTTAGAGTCAGGAGGGACTGTTCCGATCATCTGGCCTCCTGCATGAGGTGGTTACAGAATTTCACATGGTCGTTCCTATGTCTAACTTCTCTCAGAACTTCGATAGACAGCACTTGTTGTCTGAGGTGACTGTTTATTAAAATACAGTTGCTACTATGCCTTGCAGTACTGAGGGCAGGTGTCAGAAAAGGCTAGGTTTTAACATAACACCTTTTTGTTTAACCATTTTTTGCCTGCAGCTTCAGTGTGTATTGCTTTGAGATGGAGCAGGAGGAAGATGGGGATCATCTGCATCCCAAATGGGTCACTCGCCATAGTACAGAATTAGATGTATTAGCATTATTATTCCATGTGCTTCTCTTGCTGAATTGCTTTTGCCTTAGGAAAGCAGTTGTTGAGAAAGCAGTCCAGTGCTAGCTAGTGGTTGGGAATATCCAGTTAGAATCAAGTGGGGTTTTTTTTGCCCCTTTTTTTTTTTTTTTTTAATTTAGGTATTAAAATGTGTGGAATGGAATGGCCGCTTGGTGGCAAAGCTGAACAGGAAGTAAAATGTGAGTGTGCTGTTCAGAAATGCTTTCATTTAACTGGCATTAATGGCAGATTTGTGGGAAACTGTCAAGATTACAAAGGCAGACTAACTTCTACCTTCAAGGCCACATTTCTGTTGGTAATTGTGTTCCTAAGTTCCTTCAACCATTAGTCTACTTGTGCTAGTAGAAATTGTTTGATTCCTTAAACACAAGAGGTATTGAATCCATTAGCTTGGCTTTCACCAGGAGGTGAGCTGGTGCAATGTTAATGCTCCTGCCAGAGCCTCTGGCAGATTTCAAGATGATACTACATGAAAAAGCTTCAGTGACAAGCTAAAGGGCTTCGGTGGAGCTCTGTGGTTCTCTCTCCCTGATGTAAGCTTTGGTATTGTTCTAATGACAAAGGCACATGCTCTATATTTTAATGAGGCAAGATGAAATATGTTAGAAAAATGACAACAATAAAAGCCCCAGGTGAGTGTGCTAGCTGATTTATCTTTCTAGCTGTTGTTATGAAAAAAAAAAAAAAAAAAATCATCCAAATTATTTTGTGTAATGTTTTAAGGAGGTGGTTTAGTAGGGAGACATAACACCTTTTATCACATCAAGCTGATGTATTTATAGGAGGAAGAAACCATCAAGATTTCATCTGTATGAGTCTTTTCTTCAGATGATACCTGGATATGACTGGAAGTGTTGCGGCATGCAGGGCACTGGATATGCTGCCTAGAAGCTGATAATGTCTCCTCCTGGCACAGCATTGTAACAAAATAAAATTATGCTATGCTTTTTCCTCAGCCAGAGCTCTGACTGCGTCAGCCCCTTTTATTTTGTACCCCAGGAGACAAGATGCATGTTGGCTGCGGGCTGATGAGAGAAGCGAGTGACTGAAAGAAGAGGCATCTCTCTTGCAACTGCACTTCAGGTGAAGTGAAGAGGTGATTCCTGACAACATTCAGCAAGGTCTCAGGCTCCCTGTTTGCTTGGAAGTATATGGACAAATTAATTTATTTGTGAGAATCTGCTGTTTCATGCTGTCAGACATTCAAACTGCATTTATTACTGAGCTTCTCTTGATTCTAAGTAAGAGACTGAATTCATTCCCCCTGTTCCAGATGTACTTTAAGCTAATGCTAAGTCAGTAGGAGCAACGTTTACTTACTGCCCTTCCTATCCCATGCTCTTAGTACATGTTCTGAACGGATACACGTCCATGGCATTGAAGCAAATGAGCTTTTGTTCTATTTTAAAAACAAGCCCTTTAAATTGGTTGTACAATGACAGACATTTTCAGAATATGTGGTATAAAGCAGTGGTTCCTGCTACTGGAAAGCTTTGCCATAAATCCAAAATGGTCATCCAGACTTTCTTTCATGATGCTCTGGTGTATCCCAGCTCTCTCTTTGTGTGCACGCACACATTTTTACTCATGGAATTAATAGAATTCTGTTCTTCCAAAACTTTGGAGTCTTACAAGTGTCATTAATAAATAACCCACGGGTTTATAATTCTGATACCCTTAAAATTTTCAGTTGCTTCTTTGAATGTCTCTATAGTGATATTTCATTCCAAGTTTCTTGCTTGGACTGTCTTGGCCATGTAATAAAAAAACAAGGTCAAACCAAGCTCTTGCTTAACCCATTAATCTTAATGTATTTTTGCTTAAGCCGAACAGCTTTTCATACTCAATATGGCAGGTACTCACCCGAGATGTCATCCTTTTCTGTTGGACCTCAAGGAGGCAAGAACCAAGACCTTGCTGGAAACTATTACCTCTGAATGGCTTTCTTAAATTCCTGATTTATGGCATGAAATAGTTTGCACAGTACAGGTGATATGTAAGAGCCATATTATTAGCTGAGATGCAAAGCTGCAACTCTGTATACATACATTTGATTAAACATTGCAGTATGTATATGTTTAGATATTTGCTAGATCTGACTGGGTTGTTGGCAGATACCAAGTTCAGAGATTTTTTGAGGTTTTTTTTGCGCTGTGTTTTGTTTGGCTTTGCTTTTTTAACCCAGCTAAATCCTGTGATCTCAACTACAGTGCAGTCCTACAGTCAACCTATGCTGTTACAGCTGTGACGATATACTGAACTGAGGCAAAGAGAAAGCAGGAACTACTTTTTTTTTTTTTTCTTTTAAAATCAGTATAGTGAATATAATATGGAATAGTCCTGAAGAAGGGCCAGCTTATCTTAGATTTAGCACAGTTGTACCAACTTTTCTACCATGGTCAAGTCCTATCTTATGCTCTACATCTGGCTGGACCAAAATTTGCATGGTTTGTAGATAATGGGAGCGCCATGGTCTCTGACAGGCAGTGCAGTGCAGCCTCATGGCTGCGTGTCGGGGCCTGGGAGGGTGCTGGGTGTCCTTTGAATACTGCTGTTCAGCTGCAAGGGTAACATAGGGAAGCTTGGCTGAATTATCTGGGGGCGGGAGCTTGCAGTGAGTCGTGCCCAGGTTCTTCCTTGGGGCGATTATCTTTTTCCTCCTGCTCCATCTCGGCCCTAGGCTGGCCCCGGCCCTGCCCGAGGGCTGCTGCTGGTGCCCGGGGCTGCCTGAGCGCCCGCTCAGCCCGGCGGCCTCTCCGCCTGACAAAATGGCTCCTCCATCCCCGCTGCCGCCGGCGGGGCCTCCCAGCCCCGGCTCGGGTAACGGGAGCGGCCGCGGCGGCCCCGCGGAGCTCTCCATGGTGGCCGCCGGCCCTCGCCCGCCGAGGGGCCGCTGGGGGCCGGGCCGCCGGCCGCACCGCCCCTGACCGCCCCCCGCCGCGCGGCCCCGGTGCCGCCCGCCAGCTCGGGCCTGACGCTGGCCCGTCCGGGGGCGGGGAAGTGTCGCGGCGGGGCGCTCCCGGCTCCTCGCCCGCCTTCCCCGGCCGCGGGGGAGAGCCCGGAGGCGCCGGGCCGCAGCCTCCGCCCCGCCCCGCGGCGGAGGCGCCGCCCCGGGAGAGCGGAGTTTCGCCACGCTCCCTGACGGCCGCGCTGGCGGCGCGGCGGAGCCAGGAGTTTCGCCACGCTCCCGTAGTCCCCTCGTGGGGTGGCGGCGCGGTGCATGCCGGGCCCGAGGCGGACTGTCCCTTCGCTGCGCGAGGAGCTGGGAGCCGCGCCTGCCGCCATGTTCCGCTGGGCCGCCGCCGCCCGGGGCCTCTAGCCGCCCCCGCCCCGCCTCGCTGCCGGCCGCTGCGCGCCCCTCGCCCCGCCAGCCCGCCGGCGGAGGAGGCGGACGAAGGCGCTGCCGCGCCCAGCAGCCGCCGCCGGAGCCCGGCAGCGCCCAGCGATGTCCGCCAAGGAGGGGAGCAAGGTGCTGCTGCTGCCGCCCCACGCCACCAGCGAGCGCGCCGTCAAGGGTGAGCGTCCCCTCGGCCGCGGCCCGGCCCGGCGGGGGGCGGGGGACACGGCTGCCCGGCGCAGCGGGGGGCGAGGGCCGCGACCCCGGCGGGGCGGAGGCCGGCGGACAGTCCGGGGGCGGCCGGGCTCGGAGGGGCGTGGGGAGAGCGGTGCGGGCGTCTGGCTTCTGCGGGGCTGCCCGCAGGTGGAGCCGGCAGTGGCGTGTCCGCCGGACGGCTGCCCGGCGCCCCGCTGGGTCGGGGGAAGAGCCGGGGCTGGCTGGGTTTGCAGGCGCGGAGGCCGAGCGGGGTGCGGGGCTGGCCCTGCGGCGGTGGGCCCGGGGGCAGCCCGGCCCTGGAGCTGCCGGTGGGGCTGAGCGGGGCAGCGCGGCCCGAGGCCCGCGGCCCCGTCGGTGTCGGAGCCAGTGTGCGGGCGCTCTGCTGGCCGGGGTCACCGGCTTCCCCGCCGGGGTCTGGCCCTTTCCGCCGCCTTCCCTGCGGGGGTTTTCCTCTGGCTGCGCAGAGGAGATCCCTGGAATTACAGGAGCTGAGAAGGAGGCAGTGGGAAGGTGCTGCCACCTTTTCTATTGGCTGCTGGTCTCAGATTCCCAGGTCTGATGGAAAAAATTCACCTTGATCTATTTCTTCGTGGCCCTTCTAGGTAGCACAGTCTCATTGGGAGTCTTTAAAAGCGGAACGTTTTACTTCCCGGAAGAAGAAATCAGACGTTTTAAAGTAGATACATCTATGAAAGTTTAGTGATAAAAATGCTGTAAAATGTCAAGATCCTTGCTCCAGAGCACATCAAGTGTGTCATCTTAGCATTTGCAGGGAGAATGATCCTTCACAGTTCAAGTAGCCTAATATATATTCATTAGATATAAATTGACAATTAAGAAGATACCATAGGTAACACTTCAAAGAATTTCTAGGTTTTGTTTACTCATATTACAGATAATTTTATTTTGATCTCAAAGGTTTTGATATTGAATTGTATTTGACTAGAGCAGTGTAGACATTTGTGATAGCAAGCCTGGGCAATTGGAGGTCGTGGCTGTACACAAAGCAGTCTGCTTTTAAAGTGACATTCCTAGGAACACAGGATCTGACTGATTTCAAAGGAGTGGAGATCTGTTCATTTAACTTTTTACATAATAGGGGGTCTCAAGAAATGAAAAGGATGTCTATGTCTTCAGCAGGTCTTAATTAGTGCCTTGTAATCCCATAGTATATTTTGGAAATCAGCATGTTTTCCAGTAAGCTGGAAAGCTTTACTCACAGTAATTTGTTACTCGTTTTGGATTGCTTAACCTGTTGATTGGTTTGAACAAATGGGAACTGTAGAAGTAGAAAATGTTAAAACTGGTCTATTGGAAACTTGTACTCATTAGTAATATTTTAGTGTATAGTGTGTAGACTTGCTGAACTTTTGTAGCTTTACTGCAATTTATTGTAACAAATTGTTCTTCAAACAATGCAGGAGACCTAAGGCTAAGTGATTAGATACTTCAGAGTGCATTGGAAAACCTGCTGATTTCCAATCACTTAATAATTCAGCTTGTTAAATGTGGCCTGTGCACCTGGTTGTTTAAAATCATAGCTAAGACAGACTTCATTCTAACGGGATTACACCCTGGGGTTACAGGGTTTCTTTGAACGGGGGTGTGTAGGATACAGAGCTATTGTAAATCAGGCTTTGATAGCTTCATCTGATGTAATTACAACCAGTTAAATGTTCATATAGCAGCATTTTTCTATTCCCTCTGTTGACCTGTCCCTTCCATACCCATCATGCTGAATCACTGGCTTCTGGAGAAAGCCTGGACAGCTGTGCCAAGCTGTCTGTGTTCTTCATCTGCAGGACAGGGTGGTTTGGCTCCCCACCGCGCCCCTCGTTAGGTGCACTACAGTTGGAAATACTCTTTTTAGACGGCAACGCCAGGTTATGTCAGTGCTAAGTGGAAGTATCTATGCAATATGAATACATTTGTTGAAACCATGTTAAAATGTGAAAACTGTGTCATATCCCTGTGAACAAACGGATGTCTTGCCTCTTGCATTACCAAGAAACGTTCACCATAATCTTATCTATTCTATGATGAATAGATTACAGATACGGGGATACTCTCTAGTGGTGGGCCACCTGCTTTTGTCAAGAGAGCACTGCATGCCAGAATACTTAAAAGTTAATTTTTTATACTGGAAAAGCGTGGACTAGGCGTGCTGGTGAAACTGTTAAGACAACAGTTCAAATGGTTGCATGATGTCTTATACTTTTAACTTCTGTAACGCTTATAAAATAATGTAGAAATAATCTCTTTTCTCATAAGTATCCACATATTTATTTATAATTATTAGTGAATTTATTTACTGGAATAAGGTTTGGGGTTCTTTTTAAGGCAATAATGTTTCGTGTTTACTTCCTTTAACGTGATCCACTTTAAGAGGAAAAAAAAGTGTAAAAGTGTTCTGAAAATGCTACTTTTTTATGTGCCAGCACTGTCCCCGGGAAGAAACATCCTTGGGGTGCCCAGGCTTTCTGTCTCTCCTTGCTGAGACATTTCATTTGTAGGAGGGCAATGAAGCTGGTGAAGGACCTGGAGCACAAGTGTGATGAGGAGCGGCTGAGGGAGCTGGGGCTGTTCAGCCTGGAGAACAGGAGGTTGAGGGGAGACGGAACGGAAAGAGTTGTCAAGCATTGGAACAGGCTGCCCAGGGAAGTGGTGGAGTCAACATCCCTGGAGGCGTTTAAAAGACCTGTAGATGAGGCTCTTTAGGGATATGGTTTAATGCTAGAGTTAGGTTATGGTTGGACTCGATCTTAAGGATCTCTTCCACCAAAATGATTCTATGAGTCTAGTATCTCAGGTCCTTGAGAATAGTCACAGAGGAATATGTAGTAATCTGGTGTATCTGTGTGTTGATCCATATTTCAGCTTTCATGTTCTCCATATAGTAAGTCTTTTGGGGAGGAAATATGAATTCAGGACTTAGTGCTTGCTGGTATTTGCATTGTTTCATCTCTAGCATTTTTTTAAGCTTTATTTTCTTTCTCTGTTTTACTGGAAGAGGGGAAAAAATGACAGAAACCACTAAATTTCAGGGGCCGTGAGAAATTAAATCCTTTACCAGTAATAATGTATGTTGGCAGAAATAGGCAAGAGATGCTCACCCAAGAAAAAATGTTTAAATTATGGTATTATCAGAAGCTAATATTTTCTAATAAGGTAGGATAATAATTAGGATGTGTCCCCCTTTGTATTTTGACCTGTATGTTTAGTAATTAGTGAGAAGTACATGGATCTAGAAAAATATCTTAAAGATTATCAGGTGTAATGTTCATATTAGACATACATATAGTAAACATAATAACTTTAAATATGTGGTCTATACAGTCTCGCTGCGTTGGTCTGGCATCCCTTCCCAAGTATGGATTTTATCATCGCAGATCATTGGTTGACTTTATTGAAGCATATAAAAAGCTTGAATTTTCTCTTTTTGTGTCTTAGTTAAATTGTTAAGTAATTTGTACTTACAGACTTTCCTATAAATTAATTGTTAGCTATGGAACTGAAGTGTCTTAAGTCAGTTTTTGGCATTTGGTTCCCAAAAGGTGTCTTGTGATGAGGCTTTTGTTACTGCTTATTTAAAAAGAGCTGAGAAAATGTTCCTGCTGTCTTGATTGACTGTTTTCTAAGGCACCCTCTCCATCTTTGAAGAATGATACTTAGTGTTTTACTGTCTCACAGCATTTTCCTGTGTTATGTTCTGTCAATATCCTGGGAGGGGGGGACTGGGAATCTTTTTTCTTAAACTTGATATTTAATTGCTGTGTTTTGGGTTTAACTTCAGGCAATGCACTTGACCTTTCAGTGCACGTGAGTTTCTTACTTGAAATTTGTCAGTGTGTTGTACCTGAAACAACTGTTTCACTACCTCGTAGTAAAGTGTTTTCACTTATAGGAAGAAGTGCTTCTAAGCTTGGTGTTGGAGAGTGGGCCTGGGAATGGCAGGGATGAGTCTTAATTTGCTTTCCTTTGAGGGCAAAGCACCAGGGCTTGTCTGACCCACCTGGGACTAGTTACACCACAAAGCTGTACTTGGAAGTACTCCATAGTACTCCATAGTACTCCATCCTCCCTGGCACTGGCTTTACCTGCTTACGGGTGTTAGGAGGCTTTGGGAAGCAATCCGCAGGACCTTGTCGTGCTGACGTAGTGGATAATTTTTGTTAAATTTGGAGATGATGTCCATTCTTGTAGAAATGGGAGGCTTTGGTATTCCTTTGTTTTGGATAATAGTCATGATACAATCTGATTGGGAAACAGTTATTTTGGATATTAAATGGTAGCTCATTGAAACAACTCCTTAGAGATTCCCAAAGAGGAGTAGCTCATAGCCTTGAGCAGGGTCCTAAATTAAGATACTAATAGCTACTTTTCAACAATGATTTCTATGTAGGAGAAAAACAAATCATTGTGGTATTTAACGTTAAAATTCGGAGTCTGACCAAAAAAAAGGATAAATGCTTACAGACAGCGTGAAGGCTTTTAAAAAAATATTACAAGGCACTTAGAATGCCTTTGTGCTGCTGGTCAGAAATGATCCTAAAATAATCCATGAAAGTAGCAGAGTAAAAAGAATATTAAAAGGTCATATGTTGATTAAAAAAAGAAAAGGACTTTTTTTTTTTTTTTTTCTTGGAAGAGACAATGAAATGGAACTGAATTCTGACAACTTCATGTTTGACTGGCCTTTTACTTGCTTTTCTTTTTTTTTTTTTTTTTGTGAGAGAAAATGGTTTGAATGAATGAATCTTAAAAAGAACAACAACAAAACCCAATAACTCCTTCCCAAAAATGGAAGCCTGCCTTCGCTTCAGTAGCGTGGATTGGCAGTTGAGGCTTGGGAAGGTAAGGCCAGAGCAGAAAAATCTGGCAACAATTTATCTATGTGTTAATTGCATAAGGAACCAGGGACTCTCTCACAGGAGTCAATTCTTCTTGTTAGTGGTTTCAGAACATATCAACAAAACAGATGTTAGAAAAACATTATCCCAGGACCAGAAGATATTTGTCTTGTGGCTTTAAAAGAATTCTTTGGGGTTTCTGGGTGCAAAGTTGCGGATTTATTTTCCATAGCCTGTGGCATAACTCATCTTCTGAGTCTGAGAAATAGAGCACAGCAGCATTTTTTCAAAAGCTCTGGATTGAACTGGAGAGCTGTAGATCAGTAAGTTTAATTTAAGGAGACTTGTAGCATTTGTAAGAAAAGTGGACTAAGTATGTCCCTGGGGAAATAGATTATTAAAGAGGAGTTGGTACAGTTTTCATAGACGGAAATGAAGAGACATTGTTAGACTATTTTGGAGGAGCCAGTGAGCTGGTTGATCGAGGCAAAACTATTCATCAGGTTCCTTCATCAGAACCTGTAAAGTAAGCAGAAGAGGAAATGTCCTTATTAGGATCAAAATTAGTTACAGAAAAAAGGATGTTAATAGGTAATAAACTTCTATGGTTGAGAGAGGATAACATCTGTCCTCTGTGCTCTTTAAATGTATCAATAAATTATTTAGAAAACAGAGTGAATGGCAAATACTGATGCTTACTCAGGACAGTAAACTTCCAGAGATGTTTCAGCAAGCTCTTGTTAGACCGAGTGCCTGGGCAAAGAAATGGCAGGAAACACTGTTCTGATGAAGGCCAAATAGACTCTATAAGGGAAAGAACAATTCTTGCTTAAAGGTAGAGGGCGGTGAACTTGGGAAAGAAACATTAGGGTCTGTATGGATAGTATTCTGAAAATGTTGGTGCAGTGGCAGTCAAACAAGCTTGTAAGAATTTAGGGGTTATTAGAAGATCAGTTTAGAAAAAAGAGAACGTACCATCATGCCATTATATCCATCTTGTGTTATATGTGTATCGTGAACAGCAGCATGTAATTCTGGTCACCCTTCCTGATTGTCTTGTTCAGAGGTACAGAGTGGCTTTCATGCAAGGTGGAGCAACAAAGATGAGAAATCTGTGACTTGGAAAAGGGGCAGCTGAGTAGGGGGAAGGGTTAGATAGTGCTTATATCATGAGTGGTGTGTAAAGGAAAAGTTAAATAGGAAACAGCTGTAATTCTTCTCTCCTTGTGGAAATGAGAAAAGCAGTAGTAAACAAAATTTCCAGACCTGAACATAAAGGAAAGGTGAAGTACTTTCTCATATAATGTGTAATTAAAATTGTGGAATTCATAGCAATAAGGTTCAGTGGAGGCAAAAACTATAAAAGTGTCTATTCAGGGTCTGGACAAAATACTGAAAAATAGTTCTACCCGTGATCATAGGCATGATGGTCTGGATGAAACTCTAGGGGAAATCCTTAACCCCCTGTTTGGAAAACAGGGACTATGGGGAGGGGAAGATCTATGCATCCATCATTGGCAGAAGCACATTAAGCACTCGATAATCTTTTGACATAACACGCTATGGCCATTTTAATGGGAGGAGCATCTCTAAAGACTTTTCAAACAAATAGTTATATTTTGCCTGAGAGAAACTTCCAAAAGTGTCAGGCACGTTAATTGAAAAATTGCTCAGGCAGTTTAAAGAATGAATGCACCATGGCATACTAGGTATATCAATAGTTTCATCTGAGATTTAAAATTCCATGAAACTTTCAAGACTGCAACTACATGGTAAGAATAAAATAAATAGTGCCTGCAGTGCTTTTGCAGGGTTTCAAGGTTTCTGGGGTCATTTTTCTTTGGTTCTAGAATGTATTTTAATATAGCAGGTGGCATGTATTCAAAGAAAATTGAGTAAAGGGATAGTTTTTGTGGCATGTAGGAAAAATACTGTAATTCGCAAGAAACTGACTTTGCTGAATCTGCGCTTTTTTGTTTGGGATGAATAGGGTAACTCACATCTTTGACAACTATTGATTCTAGCTTTCTGATTCAAGTAGATGCTGCTGTGTATTTGTGCTTAACTAATATTTTCAAGGTTGCTGGTCCATAGACCATCTGTGATGTCTTTATGCTATTGCTTTTCAAATCTGTTCTGCCAAATGCAAAAGGATAATTGGATCGATTCTGTCCTCATAGCAGTCATGGGTGCTACAGCTCTTTCTTCTATGAATGTTGGCAGAGGCGTGAAAGCTACAGGGACAGACTGAAAGATGTGCTAGGTGTTAGGCTTTATGATTGTTCTGAGTGGAAGTACATAGACAGCAATGCATTTTTAAAAGCAAAAGCCCACAAAATCTGACCAAATAACAGACAAACAGCAGGCAACTATGCTATCCTTGTAATAAACCTGGTGACAAAATGAAGAATACTTGCCTATCTTTTCACGGAACACCATGGTTTTATTGATATATGATATCACTCAGTGCAGACACAAGTTATATACTGTTTCATGTATACCTACCACCAAAGTAACAAGTTCTTTACAAACACAGTATCTGTACTTAGTCACCTTAGTAATGTGAGCTGAGACTTTATCTGGCAAATCAAAAACACTCTTAAGGCAGAAAATGAAATCTGGTACATCGAGCATGCTTTTACAGCCAAAGACGAATTCATGGAACATGTCATAGGCTCCTGATGATAGAAGGAAAATGGCTGATTTTCTTTCACTGACAGAGAAAAAAGAATTCTATAAATTTTAAGTTCTGAAGAGCACAAAGTACTTCCCCTGTGGAGGTAGAGTACCTTGTATCATTGATCCTGATACTTTTTCCTACCATTAGTCTAGAGGCTTTCATCTCGTTTCATGAGCCTGTTCCAACAGGGTGTTTCTGATACAAGCCAGATTTAACCGAGGTTATTTAAATGGCCATCTATATCAGCGCAGTTTCAATTTACAGTATCTACATTTAAGATTTTATTAGCAGCTACTGTTGTATTCAGTTACTAGGCAATGTGAGATCTGCTTTGGGTCTGGAAGTAACGTGCTTTTGTTAGTTGCACACTGCACCTCTCAGCGGGGATTGTTATATTGGGTAAAGTCTCATGATAATGTAGTTTTTTCTACTTTTGAATCTCTTTACAGTGTACCGTGAATTTATCCATTCAGACTGGTGCTAAATTTTGGATCTCTGTATCAGGCTGTGTTGTGAGATATAAATATCCCCAGGGGTATGCAGAACTAGGTTTAGAGGGTTTGCTTTTGATACCTCTGTTTTAAGTAGCACTGCAGTAAAAAGGAAAGGTAATTTTTTCCCTCTTTGTAAATGCATATACAAATAATAGTAAAAACCATCAAAACATTTTTGTTAACAAACCTCAAAAGCTACTTACTGTTTGTTTGTTGTTGTTGTTTTTTTCCCAGCAGTGGTATTTAAAATTTTGAATTAATGTAGTTAAAATAATATCATCCATACATATTTTTAAAGTGAAATTTTGGCAACAGTTTGTTGTAGAAAATCCTGTATGTTGTTGTAAATCATGATGTGTTATCTTTGTTACTCAGATCTATACTTTTACTAGTAGGATATGGTCTGTTGTTTTGTATTACAATGTTTATTGCTTCACAGATTCATCTCTAAATGTTTTTCTGTTGCTTAGCTTTGGGAATGGAAGAGGAAATCCTTTAATGACCAACACCATGTTATTTCCTTAGGGTAATTCCTCTTAATTACCATTCCCTTACAATCCCGAGAGCGCAGGTTATGCACAGAGCCTTTGAAACATGGATTACATTTCTGTCTTGGAACACATCATGCTGCAATTCTTTTTCCTTAGGCTATAACATTCTATTACTACTTCATCAAAGGTTTAATTAAACCCATTAGTTTGCAGAAATTGTGTACATGCTTCAAAAATTATCATCCTTAACCTATTAAAAGATGTCATTTGTAGTATTTTTCAAATGTGTGGCCTGTAATATAGTGTTAACTATTGTTGAGACAAAAATTAAAGTATACAATGGAAGAAATTTTTTTTTAATATTAAGCATTACTGTTTTATTCAGCTGAGTGGTGCAGCTAAAATCTTCAGCTGTGTTTTATCTGTCTTCTCTAAATATTAATCTAAGGAAAAAATCCATCTTGTGTACTAGGAAAATACATCTGTCATGTGAAACGGATTTTGTTAAACTTTCAGGAACTAGTTTTAAGACTTCATTTTTTCATGAGGCAAACACAACTTTACAGATGGTTCACTACTTCTGATACTAACACTTGTGATTTCTGGACATTATGGGTAACCCCTGGATATACAGAGTTTTTAATTTCCATCTTTATAAGTATATTAATTCAAATAATTTGAAACAGTTATTTCCAGACACTGGACAGAAACATCTGTTTTCGTAGCCTCCCAGAAAATGTGACTTGCTTGACCAACTCAGAGCAGTAGTTTGTTAAAATAGACAGCATTAATTTTTGTGCAGATTTGATCTGAAATATATTATGTGAACATAAGAACTTTCTTAAAAGAAGAAAATTTAATTTGCCATGTGCTTAGAACCCCTGAAATATCTCTGAACTGTCACAAGGGAGAGGTCATCACTGTATTTCTGAATTGTGCAGCCATTGGTAGTCATAGCAAGGGAGTAAAGCTTTGCACAGGCTGGTGGTCTCAACAGAGTATTCTCTACCACACCCTCCCTCTACCAAAAAACCTCCAAAAGGAAAAGAGTCATCTTTCACTGAAGTAGATGATTATCTAAAAATAATACTAGAAATAATGAAGCACAATTCCTACAAAGCTGTGTCTTGGAGGTGATTGACTTTGGTTCTGGGGAGGTATGATCTCTAATGCTTTTGCAACAATTAAAGCAGGAGAAATCTACTTTGTGGATTGTCTGGTCTCTCATAAAAGGGTGAGCTCAACTTTGCATTGCTGAAGGCAGTTTTGGGCCCACAAATGATGTTTTAAAGAAGTGGGAGAAGAAATTGCCTAAAACTAATTTATGTACAGATTAGTATAAACTTCCAAATAATGCAAAAATAGCATTAAGAGAATATGAAGTTTGGAAAGTCAAATTCAAAAAAACAGTGAATGCTAGAATTGATGCTTGCATGGTCATGATTAAGTGCTTCTAAAAAGTAGTTAAATTTATCTTCTTGTAGCAATGGGTTTCTCTTTTCAGAGGCAGATTTATGTTTTTTAAACAATTGAGCCTGGAACAGAGGCATTTGTCTTTTGATTTCTTAAATCTGCTAAGTTTATTAACATTTGGACTACATGAAATTTTAACTCTTCCAAATGAAACTCGAATCATTACTAGAGGTTGGAAGGAAAGTCATGCCATGTCTATCCTGTTAATAACGTATGTTATATCCATAAATGAAGTGCCAGATTTGTTCTATGTTGTGTAATGTGAAGGCACATTTTTCAGCTTCTTCCTACTTAGAAACTTTTGTAAGAGGAAGACGAGACAATTCTCCAGTTTCTTTTGTAGTAGAATTTAATTTCAGAGAATAGTGTCTATGATTTATGCATCAGTTGTTTTATTGCTAGATTTTTATTATTGTATAAAACGGAAGGGTAGCGATGTGTTGCTAGTAATCTAGAAGTCAATTTAAGTGAAGTCAGTGAATGCTTCAGTAGTTAAGCATTGATTTTTGGAATGTGAAGTTTAGCTTTGGACAGTAAGAAAATATGATCTGGCTACAAGTCTATTCATACTATTAGTTGTTCTTATCTTTGAATAGTTGTTTCTCTCTAATTTTTCTTTTTAAACATATTTGAAATAATATTTAAATGGAGAGAAATTGGATGGGTTTGTTCCTTTTCTCTTTTATTTCATTCTTTCAGCAGTGGTATGCTTTTGGGGAGGGGTCAGATTAGTTTTATTTCCTACAATCCTGCCTGAGTGCAATGAAACTCTGCTGCACTGCTTAGTGCCAGTTTTGATGTGTCCTCCAGTGTCCCACATCCATGTTTCATTTGTGCAGTAACTGTTTGAATTCATGGAAGCTGCGGGCCATCAAACGTGCTGTCTGGGCGGCTGCTGACCCTGGTTTGGTCCCCAGCCTCAGACCTCCCATCTGTTCCACTTCTTTGAGATATGGATCACATATGGCTGCTTTTGACCTGTGAGCCAGGATCCAAGGAATTCTGATACTTCCAGTAATGTCTAAAGTTGTGTCTAGTATACGGACAACCTCTACTCTCAGTTTAAACTATCTTTTTAGAGACAGGAAAATAAGGAAGGCAAGCTCAAAAGAAGGAATGTCCACCTACAATGGCAGTGTTGTAGCTCCCAAAATTATAGTTTTTTTTCTGATAGTATGAACTTGTTCTAATGCTTAGTCAGTGATTTGACAGAACTTCAAACTGGCAGAGTCCATCCCGCCCGTTCTGCCCTTCAGGGCCGGAGGGCGCACCAGGGCTGCTCTCCCTTCGCCTCCTCCCTTACTGCTGTTGTAGGCCGGCCCTACAGTCCCCTGGCTTTTCATGGGTTTAGGCTCAAGAACCCCAGTCTACTTAGTTACTCCTACAGCAGAAATTGTTCTAACTTTTTTATTTCCATTATTGTTCCTTGAATTGTTTTTTTAATCTTTCTTTTTTATAAGGTGGCCAACCCAGAGTTGCATACTAGATTTATCAGTGGCATCTTCTTTTGTCTTCTATTTGCTTATAGTTCTTAACATTCAGTTTTCTGAATTTCTTTGGCTGTCAGCATTGAGTATTTTCCTAGAACTGTAGGAAAGGCCTTGCTTCTGAATAGTAATTTTGTAATCTGTGATTTTTATATGTAAAATTAGGATTTATTTCCTTCATTACGTTGCATTTAGTAATATTTAATGTGTTATATTTTGCTGAGCCACTCAATAGCGTGGACAACATCTGTATCTCTTCATAGCTGTCACCTGAAGGCTGCATCACTCCATGAGTCACCTTCTTTTCAATGTAATTTATGAGTTAATTAAATAGCACATATTCTAGTGGGGCTCCTCTGGTGGCCTTTTCCTTTCCAGGTACTTATACCTCCTTTTATTTCTAGTCCTTCAAACAGTATTGTATTTTTTCTTGCCAGCTTAGGATTTGTTTTGGTGGGAAGTTTTGTTTGATTGTTTTTTGTTTGTTTGTTTGGGGTTTTTTTCGGCTTTGGGGCAGGCTTATTTTAAAATGCCTTTTGCAAGTCTGAGTGGATATTAAATGGATCTCCTGCATCCACGATACTTGTCAAGTCCTTCAGAAAATGGCAGTATATTGGAGAGAGATGATATCCCTTCGCGAAGGCAGTTTTGACTCTTCCAAATGTTGTACATATTATTGTACCTTCTAACTCTGTTTTATAGTTTCTCCAAACTTGTACATTGTAGATGCTATTTAAAAAAAAAAATGTATATGGATAGCCCTATTCCATCCAGCCTTTAACAATGTCGTCAAGTTGATTGACTGAAGGACAAATTTGCTACTTTGGATTACAGCTATTACACAATAGATCCAATCCTAGATGGAGTCTATTTTTAAAATAGCATTGTTGTGACTACTGTTTCTTCTTTCTAAATTTTAGCTGTCCCTTTTCCACCAACACATCGCTTAACGTCTGAAGAAGTGTTTGACACAGATGGAAGACCAAGGGTAGACATTTTGAAGAACCACTTGATAAAAGAAGGTCGAGTGGATGAAGAAATTGCACTTAGAATCATCAATGAGGGTGCTGCAATATTACGGAGGGAAAAAACTATGATAGAAGTTGAAGCTCCAATTACAGGTAAGATTTCTAGATAATTTCACTGATATTTAAATTTGAAAAAAGCCAGATTTTTTTCAGTAGTAGAGTTTATCTTAAAAATTGCTAAAATAAAATTTCTCTATAATCTCATTGTATTATCCCTCACAACTGCATTTGCCTAGGAGTACTCAAATGGCCTGCAAAAATGGGCTGCACATTATTTTTAAAAATGAAGACATTAAACCCATTGACAAAAACAGTATGATTGTTATTAAACTGACAAAATAGAAAGTAATTAAATCCTGATGATTTATGGATTTCTAATTCCTGCAATGTTTTAAGTGGGAATTAAGATATCTACCTGGAATAGAAAAATGAACTCAGAATTATCCTGATATCTAAATATGTGAAGAGAAGCTAATTGCTGAGGTTTGAAGTAAATGCTGTAAAGTGGAATTTCAAGTGAAAAATATACCTTTATAGTTCCTCTGTAATTGAGACTGATGATTGCATGTAAACCCATGTTCTTTTGAGGGTAGCAGTACTGGAAAGTGTTGGAATATTGTTTCATCATCTTTAACACACTAGCACTAGACCCACTGTGATACAAAACTGACTCTTAAGGTTTTTTGGAGTATTTTCATAGTTCCACTGGTTCTATTTCTGTGTGACCTGGTGAAAGGTAGAATTGGCATCCTTTAGTACCTTTATTTATACGCAATCTAGACTGTAGAAAATACTATATGTTGCATAACTGTTATTTATGATAATAAAAGTAGATTTGATTTTTGTGTTCAAAACAGATTTTCTCGCATTTGACTGTGTTTTCTTCTAAATATATTTATATATATATCTGTATATATATAAATATAAAATTAGTGTCTGAAAAGAATAGTGCATCAGCTTGCTTATTAATATTTGGTAAATGAGAACATTGAAACAGTACATCATTACTATTGACTTTTTTTGAAAATGAATGACTGAAATGGTGGAAACAATAAGTGACTGTCTGAACTCAGAGTCTTTTGAAGCTCCAGATGAAGCTCAAAACTACAGTGTTGTCCATTTGTTTAGAATTTTTATATTTTCATTTATTCAGGTAGTAGTTAGCCAGAGACACTGGTGTATTGGCAGCTGAAAAAGAAGGAAAGTTCTTGTGGTGGTTGACTAGAAATGTTAAGAAAGGGATATAAAAGAGGACACATTCTGTTTAGTCTAATATTTTGTAGGTCATGATGACAAACGGTCTGCTCTAAGGAAGTAGCAACCTTTAAAGTGTGGTGAGCCATATCCAATATTTATTTTGAACATTAGAACAATTTTTTTTCCCTCAAAAAAAATCTACTGATAAACTCTGAGAAGCTGGAAGATGCTGTTTGTCAGTCAGTGACATTTTGCACCGATGGAAGGCATAGGCTCTCAAATTCCTGTTATCAGCAATACCTCCTGCAGAAGCGAGGAGGCAGCTCCTGACTTCCCTTGAGCTGGGAACTCCCCTGGGAATTAGGAGTTAGGAGCAGTTGTCTCTTCCATATGTTTTTTAAATATTTTTTTTAATTGTGAGATGACCTGGCTTTGGTGCATGCTCTTCAGAGTCTTCCCATCTGCTATCTTTGGCACTTCTGCCTTAGGTTGCTGACCGCTGGTCTTGTCCTGTCTCAGATTCTAAAAACACGAGAAAAATCCACTTGCAATAGTGAACATGGTTATTTGAAGGAGAAAAGTAGCTGAGCAAAGAGAAGATATGATGATGTTAAAAGGTATGTTAGTCTGACTCAGAAACAAAAGCATACTCCCTGCTTTTTCAGTCCCACATGGACACAGAAATTGTAGCGAAGCAGCAGGCATTTTCACATGTGCATACCAAGAATTTGCAAAGATACCCAAGGGCTTGGGGAGGACAGGAAAGAGCTGCTGACAGCTTTCAGGACCTCAGTGCTCAGGGTACTCACTGTGTTTGATAAATGTTCCACAATCTGTTAGACTCAAATAGGGTTATCATCAGTGTTGTCACAGGTAGTGAGGACAGCATCTTAATGAAAAGCAAAGGGGAAGCTTCAAAAATTTCTGTTATTCCTACTTTATTCTTGCCTTTCCTCTTAAATAGAAGTACTTTGTGGCTGTTTACTTAACTATAACTTAGTAACTTTTCTGTTGGATTTTTTTTTTTTAATTAATTGGAACAAAATTTTTGCTTGCAGTGTGTGGTGATATTCATGGCCAGTTCTTTGATCTAATGAAGCTGTTTGAAGTGGGAGGATCACCTGCTAACACAAGATACCTCTTCCTCGGTGACTATGTAGACAGAGGTTATTTTAGTATAGAGGTAACTGAATATATTAATCTGTTTTGTCCTAAGTTTTTCTGTAAGCACACTTTCACAGAGGTTTTCAAATGAAATTTTAGGTCTGCTTTAACATGTGAATGTGTTCTTCCTTGCTGTGCTTTCTCCAATGACAAAGGCCTGTTTACAGGAGGATGTTGACCAGCCATTTGGACTGTCCTGTTGAAATCACCAGATTTACTAATTTTTCCTCCTCTTTCTTTAGTTAGTTTTTAAAAAGTTGAATTCTGTAGCATTTTTTGTACATAATCCTGCTTCTCTGGTAATATGCAGGAAGGAGTGATTGTATGTTGTTGGAGAATAGGTGAGTCATGACTACAGGGTCTTTTAATTTATTGTAGTTGTTTATCTGTATGAAGTAGATTTGTTTTACTTATGTAATCAAGCTTTTTAAAATAAGTACTAATATTTTTCTTTACTAAAATTCTGAGGGCGATTACAGATATTTCCTAAGGATGACGTGTGTTTCTCCCATTAATTTTTCAGGTATTTTGAATTCAAATATTTTTTTTATTTTCAGTATGTTTATTAAGTATGCTACATTCCAGATATATTCACTTACTCATATCAACGAGTTCCAGAGCTATGATTTTTAAGCTAACTATTCTTCTGGAGCCGGTTTGGGAAGTGCCTCAGTTTGAGATCTCTTCATAGATACCAAATCTAATGGAGTGGCATACCATTTGAAATACCATTTTGCAAGCCATGGTACATGGTACTTCTTTTCTGTATTAAAGTTATGCTGTTCTAATAATGCGTGGGTATGTACTGTGAAGGGCTTACAGGATGCCTTTTGGCATCTTTAGGGATGGTTGACAAACAGGAGATGCAGCAAGAGTGCCAGCCTGAAAGTCATTTATAAGGAAAATTTCAACAGACATTCCTTATTAAATTCAACTACTTTGCCGGTTCTTGATGATTACAAATAATGTAATTGTCCTTGAAAATGACATTTACATAGCAACACTATATGCTATGGTATGAAAGCTTTTTAACCATTGCACTTACAAAAAGCTTTTGAACAATAGATATTCTTGAATATATCAATAAGAACAGGCTCTGTTTTTTTGTCATGTTTTTAATTCTTAATATAATATTTGGTGTGCTAAATATACTTGTGGAATATGTGAAGACATGCACAATATACTATTGAAAACCACTCCAAGGGCTTTTAAAAGGCCTGTCTTCACTGAGATAATCTGCTCTCTTCGACTCTGAGTGGCTGTTGGAACATTGGTGAAGTACACGGCAGATTATCTGAATGAAGTTGAATTGCTGCAGGTGCATGAAGGTTGTGCTTTGTGGTCTTGTTAATAAAGAAAAAATAGTACATGTAAATCAGCCATTTGTTCTCCATTTTAACTTTTTTTTTTTTCCCCCCTATTTAAGTTTTTGCCTTGATTAACATTTAGGAAGTTTAAGTTGACCTCCAGGAGTTTTCATATATGGTTACTTTAAAATCTTTCTTAGTGATTGGAAATGTAATATACATTTGGTAAAATATTTTGCTTTTCACAGGAAAGTGAAGGTGAAAGTTCCTAAAAATGTACAAACAGTGAAAATTGATTTTTCACTAATAAATTCTTAATCAGTCTGTCCTGAAACATCTTTAATTGCCTTGATGTCTAAGTAGTAACCCATTTCCAATTAAAAAATGTCATAACTTTTAATAGGAAAGATAATTACATGCTACCATGATTGTGTATCAGAAAACCTGCTGAGATCAAGATGGCGACTTTCATCTAAGTGTAGGCACGTTCTTGGTTTCTGTGCTGGGAGTAACAGGGGACAGAGAACTCTGACCTTAGTCTGTCTCTATTTGATAATAAAAAATAAATGTGCCAGTACAGGAGAGGGAAAAAGAAAAAATTCTTTTTGTGCTTAATAGGTAACATGCTTGAGAACGTGTACACTCGGTGATTTAATCAAATGTAGGATCCATTCACTGAAAGGAAGGTGCTATTTTGCCACTTTTCTATTAAATGTTTTTAAGGTTGCCAGCTTTTATAAATTTTTCATACAAACTGACTTAACCAGTTTACAATTCTAGAATTTGCCAAATGAACTCACATATCAATTTGATGATAAACAGTTGTTTTGTAAGAAACTTCATGCTCTCTGCTGGGAAACAGTTTTAAAGAGTCTGGGGACTTCGCAATATATCAGGGTATTTTCGAGTTATAGAAACTTCGGAAAGCAAGTGGTTATTATTAGAAAAATTACTATTTTGCATATTTTTGCAAAGAAGATAAAATAAAAATTCAGAAATTAGTTTAGCTAAACTTCACAATATAAGTATGAGGTATTTCTTCATGTTTGCTATGTTTTTTTTGAAGCATTCCTTTGTTTTCTTCCTTCACATACGTACTGTTCTATACAAAATAACTGCAGAGTGATAGCTTCAGGCTACTCGTGTTGATTAAGAACAATAGCGATAACAACTTGGAGGTGACTCCAATGTAGTCCAAAACTTCTGGGGTTTTGAGATTTCTGTGCTCAGTTAAAAATACAAGAATCAGATTTGAAATGTAAGAAATACATTTTGGGCATTCAAGACTGCTGGGTGGTTACAGACTCTAAACTTTAAAAACTGTGCATGTTCTGTAGCTCTGTCCTCAACTCTGTTCACTGCTGATGTTGCAACAATAATGATATATGGAAACTTACTATAATTCTTTGAATTTGCTGCTTGAACGCTGAAAAACAACCAGCTTTCCTAGTTTTTTTTGGGAAAAAAAGGTTTACTCTGTCCATTCTTAGTTTAAAATGGTCTCCAAATGA
This sequence comes from Streptopelia decaocto, assembly GCF_964273445.1. Taxonomy (NCBI): domain Eukaryota; kingdom Metazoa; phylum Chordata; class Aves; order Columbiformes; family Columbidae; genus Streptopelia; species Streptopelia decaocto. The sequence continues at coordinate 50,572,223 of NC_138659.1, forward strand.
TATAGCTGAATTTAATGTAAATCATTTTGTGGGGTTTTTTTCTTCAGTGTCTCTTAAGAAATGTCTGCCTTCCTTCTTACGCCAGTGTTTAGAATCATATTATAAAATCAGGTTTTAGGCACAAACGTGTGTTACTTTTGTAGATGAAAGTGTTCTGCAGTATAATTCTGCTGAGTTTATTTTACTATTGAGTGTCCAATAAATAGAATATTTTTTCAGCATTCTGTGTGGCTACTCTTAAGAAAATGAATGAGCAGTTTGCACAACTCATGTCCAGACACTGGACTCAGGAGAGTAGTGCTGTATTTTAAAATGGCATATTAAGCTGTACTTGCTTTTGACGTTGTTAATGTTCTTACTCAATGTTTCTCAGCAATAATTTTTAAAGTTCTTATAAACTTGTGTATTTTACTGGATATTTTTGTTTTTCAACAGTGTGTGCTGTACTTATGGGTTCTGAAAATTCTCTACCCAAGCACATTATTTCTTTTGAGAGGCAACCATGAATGCAGACACCTAACAGAGTATTTTACCTTTAAGCAAGAATGTAAGTACTGTCTAAGAATGTAAAATTAGCTTATTTCCAACTTGCCCATCTACAGTCTGTCACTTTACTAGAAATGCTTGTGTGTTAGTTCAGTTCAGGTCTGGCAAACATTTGGAGGCCCCTTTGGCTTCTGTAGAATTGCTTGTAGTTAAGTGAGTACAAGTTATGTAGGAGACTGCTGTCTGTAAATGTACATTATGGAGTAAATGTTGATGTATCAATGCTGGTTTTAAAATCATGCAGAGAGGAAGGCTGTTTTGCTGTCTTGGCTATAATCACGAGTGCAGCGTAACTTGCTGAGCAGCACTGTGAAGCTAGGAAGAAAGTCCTCTTGCCAAGTAATTTTTCCATTTGAGGAACTGATTTCAGCTATGTTAGACAACTCTTTTGGTGATGTAACGCTTGTGTTAAGTATCAATCCAGTGACAAATGGATCATCTGCCCTCTTTGATGTAGGCAAAAGTGACATGATCTATCAGCAGTTATTAGTTTTTCACTGTAAATGAGAAATCACAAACTTGTCAGCAGTATTTTACACTGAAGTTTGCTGATAATTGTGTAACACAAAATGAGGAAAGTTGGTACTGCCAGAGGAGAATATGTCTTACAAGTGTGCTTGATATTGTCGTGTTTGGAAATGCTCATTTACACCCAAAAATACTCATTGCTTTGGGGGTTTTAAAGCATTCATTTTGAGATTTGCTCTTATAATTATGAACCACTAATTTACTTATTCCATCTAATGTGGATTTCTTAATGTTCTATATTTCTTTCCTGCAGGTAAAATAAAGTACTCGGAAAGAGTCTACGATGCTTGTATGGAAGCTTTTGATTGTCTCCCTCTTGCTGCTCTTTTAAATCAACAGTTTCTTTGTGTTCATGGTGGACTTTCACCAGAAATTAATACACTAGATGACATTAGGAGAGTGAGTATTTTGTGTATTTGAAAATAAGTGGAAATACGGATATTTATATGATCCTATACAATGTCATGTTTGTGAAATTGTCAGTATATTGTTTTCTGTTCTTGTCTCTTTTGGAAGTGTAAACCAGGAACTGAAATGTAGGCTAAGCAGTATAATAATTAAAAAATCTTGGATTATGTAGTGTAGTAGGTCTCATTGGGACAGCTGGGACTGTTACAAAACCCACACATAAAACCCCCTCAAAAACTCCATGTCATTTCCGAGGCAGGTATTACATGTAAAGAGCTTCATATCCAGTTGCGATAGTACTTTGTGCTTCTTTCTATGTAAGAGCAGCATTCTCCTGGCTTTCAGGACAGAACTCATACAAGCTAATTGTAGTCTTGAAATTATTTGGTATATCAAACATCATATTTCAGTTATTCTTATATTTCTTTGAAAACTTTTTTTTTTACTCTCTTGATCATGTGGATTTTCGTTTTGAAAGAGTGTGAAATTGCACTATTTAATACAAATTCAGATTGCTATTTAAAATGGCAAATTTGGTAGGCATTTAAGTAACAGCTGTGGAGTGCTTATTGCTGTGGTAAATGTGCTGAGTATAACGGTAAGAAGAATGAAAACAAGTTTTAGAAATTATACAATGGAAACACTAAGTAGTGGTGTATAATTTAAAGGCAAGAAGACTGTGGTGACATGAGGTCTCTGTTTCTAATAACCTGGTTTCAACTTGCATGGACTGCTGATGTCAGGCAAAGATTGTATCAGATGGGAGTTTTGAAACTCGGTTGCTTTCCTTTTTGCTTTCTCCTTTTTTACTTATTTTAGTTAACTTAGCCAGCATCTTGAATGCTGCATTTGGAAATCAGAACTGTTCATGTTATGATCAGTAACAGCTAAAGTGTACGCAGTCCTAAAATTACGTTTGGCCCTTTGAAGGCAACCACAAGGCTGATGTGGACCCCAGTGAAAATGAGTTTGACACCCCTGGTGTAGTTGATTTCAGCTTAAAATATAAATAGGTGGTTCTAAGAAAGCTTTGGGATTATAGCTAAGGATGGAAGAAAAAAGTTATCCACATACAGAAGAAGGTATGTGGGTGCTATTTCAAAAAAGATCTGAGTATCAGAAGGATAATGTATGTTCCTAATTTTATTTTAGAGTATCTAAATATTGATGGCTTGATTTGTCTTTTAGCTTCATTTATTGTATTTCTCATTTTCTTAGCATTTTCTCCTGGTGCTCCATTTTTCTTTTTTACCTCTCACTTTCCTCACACTTATAGGCTGCTGTCCAGTTGAATCTCATTTCTGAATTCGCCAGATTTCTTTTTGTACTGATCTGGACCATTTCAGAGGCTGGAATGTCAGCTTGTTTCACTTACAGATATTACACTGCCAAGCAGAATGATCTGAGAGGAGAAGAAAATGGTAGAAACAGAGAGGAAGCATATTTACCAGCTCAGTGGTGTAAGTGGGAAAATATACTGAGGCACATTGAGCAAATGCGAATGTATGCAGAAATCAGCATGCATTGTGCAGAGAAAGAGAAGGCAGAAAACAAAGTGAGTAACAGTGCCATTCTGATAAGGCCTTAACACTTCTCACATTAGAGATGAAAAGAAACATGGTCAGAGCTTTTTGCAAAGTAGTGTAAAGGAAACATAGTTGCCAAAAACACTTCGGAAAGTAACTGTCGTAATAGGATTGTGATTAATTTTTCTTTTGCTCTCAGTCTTGCAGCTAGTCAGGTTTCAAAGTGTCAAGTAAATATAGTTAGAAGGTGATTCTGGCATCTTGGCCTGTACTTATATACGTGCTTCTATAATGCTTGAGGCTACATTAGGATAAAATACAAGCTTGTATGTTTATATATATGCATGTATATACATATATATATAAGAAAATCTGCATTGTATATTGCTTCTGATGAAAACCACATTTATAAATGTAAGGCAGTGCTATTAGAACTGTTCTTTGGGCCTTTTTTGTTTTTTAAGGAATCATCTGGTAACTTGGAAAAGACACTATTCATGGGTTGGCAGCAGCTTCAATAGCTGCATTAGAGCTTGGCATGCGCTGATATTGTAAGTGTATTTAAATTAAATGGGTGATGGGAAATGCTCTTTTTACATCTAGGAAAAGATATACTTGTGGTACGAGTGTAGTGTGTGAAATGACTTCTGTAAACAGTTGAGACAATTGTATAACATTACAAGCCTGTTTTATTAGTAGGAGTTCTCTTCAAAGAGAGGTCTTCTCTGCGAACACATGTAGGCATAATCATCTGGCATAAAAAGGGAAATCACAGCTCTCCAAACAGTGTAGGAATCACCTAAGAAAAAAAGAAAAATTCTTCACAGATGCAGTTTCTTCTGGATGAAGATTTTTGTCAGTTTCACTGACATTCAGGAAGATGATAAAACTACACAAATTATCATCTTTGCTGGCACAAACTTCTTTCCAGTAGCGGATAGCTATTGTCGTAGCTATGACAGTAAAGCCTCACCAGAAAGATTGCTGCAGGTGCTTCTCATTTCTGGGAAATAGGAAATTTGTGAAACGTGCAGTAATGTGGTTTTTATTTTCCCGTCTTCATTTACACAAATGTTCTGAATATGTTGGTAAGGAGTGTCTCTTTCAGACTCGTGTCCATCAACTTAGAGGTGCTGTTTAGTTGGTTTAATTTACAGTTCCAAGACTTCTGTTGGAACAGAATTCCAGGAATTGTGATTTTAAGCCTAGTGATTTCTAAGGAGGAATTGTGTCCAGATAAGATTATGGGGGCTCTTAATTTGAAGAAGAGAGAGAATTTTCTTCCTCCTTTACATCATTTGTTTAGTTCTTGGCGGTGCTAAGGCTTGATCAGCAAAGTGCCTCGAAATGTATGGGGGTGCTACTGGGAATCTGTCTTTACAATACTTCGCTTCCTTTCCATGGTCTGCTGAAATTTCCACTTCTTTAGTGATATATAAGATGACTGCCAGTCTTTACTGGCTTCGTGTTGTTTTCAGGACTTTACTGTGTGATAGTTCTCAGGAAAATTAGGACAGCTTAATTAAAACTGGTGTCTGTATCTTCAAGTATGTGAAACTTCTGTGAAGGTCTTTGCCTCAAAAGTGAAGTAGTTTTAATTTGCTGTACCTTAATCCACCTCCAAGGTTTTGCTACTCCTGAATTCGAACATCCCTGTGGAGGTATGATGCACTTCATTTTAGTAGCCCTGACTGCATAATACCTAGAAATTAATTTAGATTTATGGTATTTATCAAAAATTACACTACCTGTTTTTGTTTTAACTCCAGGTGTAGTAATTCTTATTCTTGAATAAAATTGTCTGTCTCAGTTACTTTAATCATATTTAGAGATATGTTAAGCTGATTTCTATTGAGATTCTTTTTTGCTGTAGTCACAACTTATTCAGAAATAGTTAATCAGTAACAAGTGTTGCGAATTGACTCATGTCCTTTGTTAACTTTTTTGCTGTCCCAACGTAGAGAAGGCCTTAAGTTGATTATTCTGATTTGATACATGCAATCTGGGTTTAATTGAATAGCTTGCAGTGACATTTCATGAAGTTTTGAGATGTCTTGAGAACCATGCCAGTTGGTAGACTATCTAGTGAAAGAGACACTCATTTGGTGTGTATCTAAGTATACTTATTTTTTACAAACTGACCTTCTTGCTTCAAGAAAGGGCTACCGTATTGTTCCAATGCTATGAGAAGGGAGTTGGGAAGACAGATGCACTGCTTGCGGCAACCGAAACTTTTGATTTATGACATCTCTATCCATTTGGCCAAAGTCATATAGAAAATCCTTGAAGAATAACTCAAGAGAATTTCTTATAAATGCTTTCTAGACTTTCAGCCTTCTGTATTGCAGGAAACATCAATCAGCAAACGCTTGAAACTTCCATGTGTGAATGCTTCTGTTAGCTTCTGGACCCAAATTTATTGCTGGAGGTTTAGAAACTTGATGGTTTAATCTACAGAAATACAGGTACTTGCAGAAGTTGATGGACTGGCTTCTTCAAACTGGAAGAAATATACCATACTGGGTTCATCATCCAGTGTGGGAAATGTTGAATCACTGGATTTTTAATACTGAATAAATTCCAACAACAACTTCAGTTAATACCTGCCTTGCCATTATCTGGCAGGAATTTGTAAAGATCTGGACCTCTCCACTTATGTTACAGGTGGCAGCCTCGGGAGCTCTGATTTTCCAGGGCATGAGAGAGCTTGGCACTACTGCTGGTTCCATATTTGAATGGATTCCTATGGACCGTTAGACTCAAATTCACCAGGTGCTCACCAAACCTCCCTTCGAACCTGTCATGAAGAGTTAAGTGTTGTCTAGTACCATCAAAGTCATCATCTTTGGTATGGGAGGTAAAGTGAGATAAATGCAGTGTCCATCAAAGAACTGTTCCTACATTTCTTGGATAAAATCATCTCGTGAACAAACTCCAGCTGCATAAAGATCAAATAAACTTTACGTTGGATCTGGGATATCTAATTTCATTTCTGGGACATCAGAGATTTATTGACTGTTACTTACTTAAGCAGAGTATTTTCCTTTTACGTTAACAAATGCGCTGTCCTCCTTACCTCTGCCCTTTTCCCTGTGGTTACTAGGAAAGTTGCAGGCTGCTGAAGCAGGTGTTTCCAAGTGGAAATCTGTAAAGAAGTAGCTAGAGAAAAGAAATCTAAGACATCTCCCAAAAATGCATATGGCCCATTACACCAGGGCTGTAGCTGAGAAATAAAGCCTATATGAAAGAAGTCTAAGACGGCTGAGCTAGTCACCTCTTCATTACATTGTTAAATGATCTTTAATGGAGACGGGTGTTTCAGGGTTGGTTTTGGTTGGGGTTTAGAGGGTTTTTTGATATATTTAGTCTCTTCTAGTCAGTGCTAATTATTAATGCTTTTCTTTTATAATTCCTGTTTTCTGTACTGTTTCTCTTTGCTAATTCCTGGTAGTCTCCAGATTGGTAGATATGGCATGTGCATGAAAAAGGACCATTTTGTTCCTTGTCTGTAACTTGACGTTCTATTACACATATCCATCAGTCTGGAATTTATCTTTCTTTTTACAACTAATAAATCTTATTGCTCTTAACAGGTTTGGTTCTTTTGGCATGCCTCTGCCTTATTTCATGAGGAGGAGAGGAAAAATATACAGAAACTACTTCTCTTTGATATGGTTGGGATTTATTCTAAAAACGCTTGGTATTGATGGATATGTAGTGTAACAAATGTATGAAACTTACTGATTTAATATTCAAAGAATCTTTGTGCTGTTGCCTTTTCTCAAACAGTTAGATAGATTCAAAGAGCCTCCAGCATTTGGACCAATGTGTGACTTATTGTGGTCAGATCCTTCAGAAGATTTTGGAAATGAAAATTCACATGAGCATTTCAGTCACAATACAGTCAGAGGGTGCTCATACTTTTATAGGTGAGAGTATGCTATGATCTATTTAATGTTTTAGTGCTGACTCTTGCTGTATATTTTAAGATTTCTTTTACTCATAGTTCTTTTCATTTCACAGTTATCCAGCAGTTTGTGAATTTTTGCAAAATAATAATTTGTTGTCAATCATTAGAGCACATGAAGCACAAGATGCAGGGTAAGTACTTTGTGTCTTTAAAGAAATTATTCACAGTCTAAAATAAAAACGAATTGCTCATTACTGTAAGGTGTAAAATAATCTGTTTGGTTTTGCAGTTATAGAATGTACAGGAAAAGTCAAACTACAGGGTTCCCATCATTAATAACAATTTTTTCAGCACCTAATTACCTGGATGTCTACAATAATAAAGGTAAGAACTTGTTATTAAAAACTGTATGTAATAATAAAATAAAAATGTCTTTCTAGATAAGTCATCTAATACGAACATTTTTTTGCCAGGTAAGAAATTAAAGGACAAAAAAAATCCATTAGTAAAAGTTATAGTATGAATGTGTGACATAAATTACAACCTCCTATAAGATAGCTTGAAGCGTAAGTGTGGGCAAACGTTTCCTTTGTAAAACCTGTTGCTATTTAGTACTTCTGAAATGTGTCACCTGGTGTTTTCCAGTCAGGTAAGGCTTTCCTGTGCCATGAGTTTTCACTCTTCTGGTTGTGTTTAGCTTGTGGACTAAGGAAAGGAGGAAGCACTGACCAGCAGCTTGTGCATAATGTGGTTTGTGTTGTGTATTGTGGCACCTGAGAGTCCAGTTGTGAAGGTACAGGGCCACAATGGCTGTGCATGGGAAGTGAAGAAAGAGCAAGTACTGATCTAAATGCTGATCACCAATGGAAATGTTATTAGAGAGGTGTAAAACAGAAGGAATTCCTTTTTGTCCATCCTCTGCTTAAGTGAAAGTTGCCCAGGAGAAGTATGCTTGATAGTGTGGAGCAAGATTTACAAGTCAGAATTGCAGAGAAGAGCTTAGCTGTGAATTAATATTATTCATAGATGAGAACAAAGTTCAACAACAGAAATAATTAAAAATGAAGCCTGCTGAAATTCAAGTATGACATTAAAGTGTGGCATTTCAGGTATGTGATGAATGAATGGTCTCCAAATATTCAGATAGCGTTCTTTGAAACCAAGACCTCTTTTCTATGAAATATATAGCATTTTCTCCCACCCGCCTCCAAAGAACCAGCCCCCATAATGCACACCACTTCTATAGGTTGATTACCTCTACAGAGGAAAAGATGAGCTGTTGTTACTTGCACAAATTGTAAAGGAGAAATAAAATAACTTCAACTGGCTCTTTGCATTTTTTCACCATCTCTGTGGATATCACATTTTTAAGAATCCTTTTTGCATCAGCTGTTCCCAGTGTAATGCAAACATAAGTAAAGAAAAATGCAATCAACACTTACCTGGCTGTAGAATTTTTCTGTTTTGTTTCTGTGTGCTTCCCCTTCTCTGTGATTTTCTAGATTTCTATAGTTTTACTCCAAGCTTACCATGCAGGAAGACACATGAAGAGTAAAGCCTGAATCTGGATAGACTGCTCTTCTGAGTTAGGATTTTGTTAAAGTTGCTGAAATTATACCTTTTCAGGACCTTTGTTCATTTTAGACCTATAGTAGGATAGTACAGAGCTATATTGACATGTACCAGTACCTTAAACTGCAACAAGTGCATTAGAAATCCAAGGTTCTCCATTAGAAATCTGTCCTGTAAGTACTGGGAAAGAGAACAGAGTATCTCTGAGATTATTTTGTCTGTAGTATAAAATAGAGCTAAAAAAAACATGTGACTTTACATTTGTGGTACTTGCAAGTTTTAAATGTTCTTTTCAAAATGTCTGAATTTTATTTTAGCTGCTGTATTAAAATATGAAAACAATGTGATGAATATCCGTCAGTTCAATTGTTCTCCTCATCCTTACTGGCTACCAAATTTTATGGATGTTTTCACGTGGTCTTTGCCATTTGTTGGAGAAAAAGGTAGGCAAAAGTTACACATCTAATGAACATCTGCCCTCTTTCTCCCAGATTGATTTTGGGGAAGTTGGGTTTGTTTGTTTTTGTTCGTGTTGGGTTTGTTTTCAATATATTTACCAATGAGAGATTAATTGCATAATTTTTGCAAAAATGGGTATGTGTATTTATCAGGTAGAAGATTTGGTGAAATTGTTAAGCTGGTTTGGAGGGTTTTTTTGGCATGTGAAAATGCCATTTCTGAGAAAGGATAAACTGAAATACAACTTGTTTTACAGGTTTTGGTTGTTTTCTTCACCAGTTTTAGTCAATATAGTTAAAACTGCATCTGGTAAAGCAGAGGTGTAAACAGAAATTATAACTTCTGTTGAGGGTGCATATCTGCATGTGAAGTCAATATGAAAACTGTTCACATTCTACAAATGTTGGGCTGTATACATTATTAATCTTGTATGGTTATAGGTATTGTAAACTATGTTGAGATGTTAGTGTAAAATGTTAACTTTTCTATATAGTTATAACAGCTTGACCTTCATTAAAGAGAACTTTTTCAGTTATAGTTTTTCTTGTAAAAAAAAGATAATTTAGCACAGATGCTCTTTTTTTCCCTCCCCTCTAGAGTTGAATCTCTGAATCTAGGACACTGGGGCTGCAGGTAGTCTGCAGTTAAAAAGCAATGAGGTTAGAGGCTATTTGGGTCTGTTTAAAACTCTTCCATGGCAGGAACTGGTCTTTTTATGAAAGAGATCTGGAAAGGTCTTTAAATGACTTATTCAAAGTGTTCTTGAGATAATATATTTACAGTCCTATAAACTGAGGATTTTAGATTTGTTTGTATTGTGTGTAGCGAGCAGTTAAATACAAATAATTTGGACACTTTTTAGTGTGGTTAGCCCACTCGACAGTTTGTTGTTTTTTTTTTAAATGGAGAGACCTGACATTTGACAGGAGATTTTTGTTTATATCTCTCTTACCTGGTGATGCAGTGGATAACATTTTCAACAGCAAAGTGTTAATACTGTTTGTCTTGCTCTTGTTATGGTGCTGGTAATGAGACACCCAAATACTGTTCACTAAGTGGGTTTTGACCCGCTGTGTGCCTGAGACTGCTGAGATTATGGCCCTTGTAGTTTGTCTTGCCTTTGGACAAATACATCTACTTTTGATGAAGGATACAGTGTCAATATTGCCTGGTCTGTGTTGAATAAATCAAAATCAGAATAATTTGGTGTGTTTTTTCTGTTGTTAAAGTAGACAGTAACTCTTGCTCAAGAATGGAGAAGAATACCATAGCAGATAACACAGCAACTGTATGAATTAGTCACGAATAAATGTAGACAGCAATTTACAGGGTTTTTCACCAACCGACTGAACTTCTGGAATACGTTTCAGAGCACTCTAGGGGGAGGAGAAGTTTGACTGTTTTAAGGAAGAGTCTCATATACATGGGAAAGATTGAGTGGCAGAATAGGGAAATGCCTGGAGAAAGAAAATATAAGCTTTTTGAGACAAGTTTGTGTACCCATTACGCTAATATTGTTAAGGGGTGTTTGAAAAGACATGTAGTTTGCACCATATTTGTATCATAATCTTTTCCTGCTTCTTTGCTTCTGCTGCATGCCTGCAGATGCCAGGAATGGAATAGTTTTCTCATTTTAAACCTGAATTTCAGCAATCAAAAGATTTTCATGTTTAAGTAAATTTTGCATAAAATCTAGTTCAAATACTTATCCTAATGTAAAAATACTAATACACAACAAGACAATCCTTACCTGAAGGAACTCCCTGTAAGATAATGGAGAAAGCTCTGCTCTGTTCTTGGATTATTAGGTGGTATAATTTTTAACTGCTTATTTTTCTAAGCTTTTTCAGTTCCATGACAGTGCACATCAAGAAAAACACATTTTTGAAACCAGATTAGCGAGCAATGGCTGTGATGTGGGATGCTCATTTACTATAGATGCTGGTGACTAATTATATCTTGTGTGTGTGGGAATATTTAAAATTCTACAGAATTCTACAGAATTAAGATTTATTTTTTCCTATACAGTAACAGAAATGTTGGTGAATGTTTTGAGCATTTGCTCTGATGATGAACTGATGACAGAGGGAGAAGATCAATTTGACGGTAGGGGTTACTTTACATTATATAAATCTCTTTAATGGTAATAACCTGTGATACAGTTTATTTAGACTGGCGTAATATTACCTTGAATTTGAAGAAAATTGCCTTCAATTTTTTCTTTAGATAATGACACTGAGGGAGTAGCAGAGAAGGGAATTGTGGGTTTGTGCTTGTGATCAAGAAGCAGTAAATATTTTTATCTCATTTCTATTTGAAACTTTTGTGGAAAATTATCAGAATTTCTTGTCACTTTAAGCTTATTGTGCTAATATTTAGAATAAATTTATTGTAAGATCTTAAATTTTATAATGATTGCTCTTCAATGAAGAGTTGATACAGGTAGAAGATACGTCTTATGGCAAAGCACTATACAGAAAGTATGAAATGGAAGTTTAAGTCTCGGTCTTTGAGTTTAAAGCATAAAATTTCGGAGAACTTTTATATGTACACTGTATAATACGTGTCTGTATAATGAATTATAACATTTTCAGTCTTGTAAACTACAATACAGTAGATTGCTAAGGAGATATTTGTAGCACGGTGATTAAGAAGCAACACTAACGTGAAGACCTAGCATATCACAGTTACTACTGTTGGTTTTTTACAGCAGTGCTTAATGTCACACCTAAAAGTTTCTCAGACTTACTTCATTTTATCCAATAACAGAACTAATTTGATGGATTGTTTGATGATGGGGGAGGAGGAAGGAAAGTTTCAGCAGCCTTTGATGGACGCTAAATATAATTTATAAAGATATTAGAGCCCATTCTTAACGTTTGCTATCTACTGTGTTCACACTCAGTAGCAGAACAGTGGTGTGCCAAGCAGCTGTGTGTGTTTTGGTGGGAACGCTTTGGTTATGAGCCACTTCAACTTTGCTGCCATTTAGATTGTTGCTGGAAATGTGAAAAATTAGAAAAAGTCTCAAATACAGTCCCGCAAACAGTTAATTTATGTTTTTCATTCAAGTAATCCTACTAAATTGAGCATTAAGCAATTATACCGAGCATTTGCAGGGGTAAGGTTTGGTGGTATTCCGAGGCGTTAGGATTCGGGTGTGCAGTAAAAGCGCAGTCATCTGTTGATTGCAGATGCCCTGTCTTTAGTACAATAGTTGCAGTTTTGTGATTTGAATTATTTTATTCTTCTGTGTCCTTTAACGATTTCTTTGCTTGTTGCATCTCTTAATGCCACCTAGGTACTGTCTACGCTTTATCTTTGTGTCAGTGGCTTTTTTTTCTAACTGTTGACTTTCAAGCTTTCACTTGTTTATCATCAAATTTTAAAATACACCCAACAATTCCACTTCTTGTTCGATGAATGCATTTTTAAGTGTTGCAATTTTCCATTTTATTTTTTCACATTTCTTCCCCATTCCTTCTTTATTACCACTTCCAAGTTAAATATCTTTATTTTATTTGTCTCACTCACCTTTTTCTCCATCGTTCACTTCCTTTTTTTCTGGACTCTCCATCTGAAGAGCGACTCATATATGGCAATAAAAAAGGTACAGACCAGACAGAGTAGGAATGTTTTGAAATATGACTTCATAGAACCTGCAGTATAAGTATTAATGCCCAAAATACCTTTCTGTTGAGAGACATATATAGTGTTTTATTATTAGAAGCCACTTTAATGGGATGTTTGTAAAGGCTTTTGTATTTTGTTATCAGAAGTCATATTCCAAGACATCTGTCTTTCTGTGCATGAATTTTTTTCCTCCTTTCTTCCATTCCTTTTTTTTATTATTATTTTAGTAGAATTTCATTCTTTTATGTATTTCTAAAATTTTATCTTTGGTCCTGCATGTGTAGGGAGTGTTCAGTTGTCTGTCTTGCTCTTTAATAATTTTATTGTGAGATTTGTTTTTTAAGATTGTGCATGGAATGTGTTTATACGGTGTTCCAAAACCTGTTTTGTATAGTGTTCCAAAACCTATTTCTATTTTCCTCCAACTGAGATGTCAAAAGATACTTTCTGATTGTTTTGTGCAATTTAGAAGATGGCTGGATTCAAAATGTAAAAAGAAGCCTACTAACTTAAATTCATGGTCCATCACCTGTTTTTTGGAAGTACCAGGGTAGACAATTCTGTGCAGAAATTTTTTTCTGGCCATTACTTACCTAATAATCAGTTTACTCTCTGTAAAAATTTGTCAGTTCCAGAGAGTATTTTTAATACTTGGGAATACATTAGATTATACAGATGTTTCCAAAGGTTATGTGAATTCTTTGGAATATAATAGCATGAGTGTTTCAGAATTTGTTTCTTGTGCAGGCATTCGGAACAGAGAATGGGAGAGTTCTTTGTTGTATGGCCTCTAAATTAGGGTGTCATCAAGACATTCCTCTGCAAGCAGGTGCCACCTCAGTGTCTCATCTCTGAACTAACCAGGCTCTGGTTGCCCCACGTGTGCAGTGCTGAAGGAGTATGTGTGGCCTTTTGGCTCGGCCGCCTTGCTTCTGGAGGGCTGGGGTGATGAAAGATCATGTTAAAAAACAAAACCAAACACCAAAACTACCCAAAACCAGCCTCTCTCCACGTAAGGCAGAGGGACCTAGCAGAGTTGGGATACAGGCACCAGCACTGCCTGAAGTCTTTTCCACCTGCATGTCACGGCTCTGCACCAGCGTAGCCCTCACAGGCGTGTAGGTAGGAGTAAAACTGAGGGGCTTGTGGAGAATGATTGATGGTGCCTTATTTAGTCATGACCTTTTCAGAAATTCTGAGGGAGTCTCCTTCTCATTCTAGATCCTCAAGCTGTTACTTAGTAGTGTCCAAAGAGAGAAAGTAAAAACTTCTAGAACTTTAAAAATGAAAACATAAAATTTAAAATCACTTTCAGTAAAAATAGACTGGTTTAGCCTCTCGTATTCAAAGTTTTTCCTGAGCCTTCTGGGTTTGTTTTTTTTAGTTTTAATTTCACTTTTGTTTGGTGTCTGCAGTTCATTAAAGTGTTTCCTTTGTCTAAAAAAGCTTTACTCAGTTGTTCCTGGCTTTTTTTGTTTAAGTGGATTGGCAGGTGTTTATCGTGCCCTGAGATTCTTTCATTGTGTTCATACAAAGGTTGTCTCTTGCTCCCTTTTTTCTTTGCTGCTGCTGCTGCTATGCATTTTCCTTCTTGTGTGATTTTGTTATTTTTGTTTGCCCTATATGCTTTGTCTTTCTGGTTTGATCTGGTTTGGTGGGAAGTCTCCTGTGCCACAGAAGGCCTTGTGTTCCCGCAGCTGTGGTGTGAGCAGGGTGACCGGTGTGCCAGTGCACACGCTCACCTGGAAGCTGAGCGCTGGTGAGCAGGGAGGAGAAAGGGCTTCTTGCACGGCTGCCTCTTTGGAGTGCAAGTAGAGAACTTTGTGGGTGTGCAGCTTTCCTCTGCCCGCTGCTGTGATCCTCCCTTCTACGTTCTTGTGAATTCGTTTGGCAACTTTTTCATGAGCACCTTTCTCATGGGGTTGAGGAACAATGATAAATGGAGGATCTGGAATACCTAACAGAGCTGTCTGAGTTTGGTCACTTCTGGCCCCTGTGGCTGAATTCAAAGTGTGACTGGGTTACTCTTCTCTTGGTGTGGTTGATACTCTCCTTTGCCACTGGCTGAGGAGAAGTAAGGATTTCAGTTTTGGTATCTCCTCATCTACCTGCACTGTTTTAGTGGAAGTGAGGAGCCAGCAAAAGGAAAGAGGATGAGGGGAAGGATGACTTTCAGACATTGCAACAAACCAGCAACAGCTGGTGTTGGAGAAAGGGGCTTCTGCTTCTATAATGTCAAGGCAGGCAAAGGTGGCTCTCTTTCCCAATCACAAGCCTCTTGTCAGAGTTTTGTCTTCACTTTTATCTGTCACAAATGGTATTTCTCTGCTCTGTGGAATATGCAGTATTTACTCCAGATCTTTGGTATTTGTAATTTCTGCAGATGATGCAAACCTAAGATGATATAAAACATAAAAATTAGGTGATAAGGGATGTAACACTGCAATTCTTTGGCATTTTATTTTATGAGCTTTTTTGTGGGTGTATGTTTTGGAGAGTTGACATAAAATCAAGTAAACAAATGCCTGTTTTCTCTTGGACAGCTGTGTAAAAACTAGCAACAAATCTTTATTTTTTTGTGGCTGTAATGTCTCTTTGGCTTCTGTATTGGGCTGCTTGCCTACATCTTGATATACACAGATAATGTCAGTGAAGAATTTCAAGTGTAAAATTTTGGCAAGTGGGTTATGATAGTTACTACACAGTAGTGGGTGGTAATTTTGGTGCTTGCTAGCTCTAGCAAATCAGTGTGAACATCTTAAACTTTTTTGTGTTTTGTGGACACAGAGGTGCTGGTGGTCTTGGCATGCTGAAGCCATAATTTTATAACTTTGTGCCGTTAAGTGTTTGGGTACTGGCCTCCTGTGAAGAGTACTGGACTTAAACAGTTGTGTTGAATTCAATGCACTTTTAAAACGGTGGTCCTGTAAATACTCTTGAGCTTGAGACTCTCTCTTATTCCATTGAAAGTAGGTACAGCTGCCGCACGGAAAGAAATAATCAGAAACAAAATTCGAGCAATTGGAAAGATGGCGAGAGTCTTCTCTGTTCTCAGGTACTTGCATGACTTTGGCGTTCCTAAACCCCTTCTTATTGTGTATATTATGAAAACATATCTCTGTTTCAGGAAGATGGATGCCAGACACTTTCAGGGAGATAACTGTGCATCAGAATCTTGATGCACCCCATTGATGTTGGTATTTTTGGGTAAAGAATATTTCTTAAATTATTTTTGAGTCATGTTTCAGGGAATTAGAGAACATGATCTTTAGTTTACAAGTTATTTGTCCAGCTGTTAACAACAAGTGTTGGAAAGACAATAGAAGATGTTGAAATCAAGGGTGTAATGGAGAAGGTCAGGACTGGCTTGGAAAATTTCTGCCACAGCAGAAAGTTGAGGATTATGGTTATTTTTGTTTCAGGTTTTAAAAAATACCATTTCTTGTACCTGTCTAGATCTAGAGATTTCATGATCACATTTACCCAAAACATATAGTTTTTCATGGGCCATAATTGTTCAAATGGGGATATTTTTTTTAAGTTGGTGTTTCATGAAGCATAGACACTTTGAATAAAATTGTGGATTGTTTTAGGGCACTGAGATATGTGCAGTGCCTCATGAGGCATTCAGTGCTAATTTCAGGGCTAATGAGCCTGCAGGTGAATAATTACTTAGAATTGGTTCACATGTAATCAGTGTTTATAACGCCTAGGCAGGGGAGAGACTGGTATGGAATAGAAATATTTGTTGTTTGGATTTGAATGTATTCAGTCTTGGCATGCAGAAAGCACAGGAAAAATAGGCTCTCCTTTTCCCCATCCCTGATTTTACATTATTACATGTTTTCATGGGAGGATATTTAAGGTTTTGTTATTGTTTTTTCTCCCACCAGGGAGGAGAGTGAAAGTGTGCTGACACTCAAGGGTTTGACTCCCACTGGAATGTTACCTAGTGGAGTGTTGGCTGGAGGACGCCAGACCCTGCAAAGTGGTAATGATGTTATGCAACTTGCTGTGCCTCAGATGGACTGGGGCACATCTCACTCTTTTGCTAACACTACACATAATGCATGCAGGGAATTTCTTATGCTTTTCAGTTCTTGTCTTAGCGGCTGATACAAGCATAGTGTTATGTGTTAATCAGGCAATGTGAAATGGATACTTAACCAGGGTATAAAACTAAAAGCAAATGAGTTCAGCGGTGTCAGGCCACGTTTTTCAGACTTTAGCTTCCCTAGTTTACAATTTTTCAGGTGGCACAGATGCCTGAAGTGGGGTGACTTGACAGGTCTGGTACCGAGGCATTTGATCATTGCAGATACAAAAATGGCAATGTAATTTTGCATCATTACTCGTCTGCTTTCCATTAAAATGGTTTTATCATAGCTGTGTTAGTACTTCCATTGACGATGTCAAATACTCGTTGATATTAACAAACAGCTACAGGCTGCAGAGTTCCGTATTGCACTCCATTGATAGACTGAAATGTGCTACGTTTTGTACCCTGGTAATTAATGCCAAAGTTTGTTCTCTATGTTGTTTGTCAAATGTTCTATGTATAATTGACCTCCCTGAATTGTCCTTGTAACATGCTGTTTCCTTCCTCTGCAGATGTAGCTGCTTTCTTAGATCTGTCTGTCTCTCTCTAGGTATAGATGTATGTCTGTATAAGTGTTAAAATTAAACCACTATCCCAGACACTTGTCTGTCTCTTGATGTAGAAGCAATGTTGTAGCACCTTGTTTTTGAGGTTTGCTGCATTTGCTGCTGCACGTTGTCTGTGCATTTTGAACAATGCTGTACTTGAAACATACTCAGTAATTGTTATAAAATCAGTTGAGAATAAAGGGATTGAATTTAAAACTTGTAAATAAATCAAAATAAAAGGGTGTTATGAAGTGTGCATATATTTTTTTGCATGAAAATAAAAAGAACTCTATACAAAAATTACCTGTAATCTGGCTCATTGAATATTTTGTAAAAGGTTTTTCTTCTTTTTTTTAGTTTGTTGTATCATTGGATCATATTTTTCACAAGGCCCATAAGTGATTAACTAGGCTTAGGGAAAAGGCTTTGAGATTGCACCAAATGGATTCAAAGAATGAAGTCCAGGTTTCTCTTCACAATGGTGAATAAGTAAAATATATCAGTGTGAAACTGGACTTCGTATCAGCAGCGCTCTTAACATAAATTATTCAAAGGCTTTTTCTTGGCCATCTTCATGCTTTACTAGAAGTATAAAACTGTTGTATGGGACCACTGAATTTTATAACTGTTGAAAGATTGTGATACGTGAATACCACTTTTTATACAATCTATTTTCCAGGAGCAGCTGCTTTTCTCATTTTGTGATTTAGGCTGTTTATTTTATTTTTTTGAATTTTCTATGTAGTTTTTTTTAAAACCTTTCACTACATTTTCTATTAAACTATCAAAGCTGGTTTTTAATAGCTTTGAAACATGAATGTCACATTCTAAGTCATTTTTCAGTGGACATATAATGTCTACAAGTAAGTTTATATGTCCAGTGTTTGTATGTGATTGTTTTGTGAATGTCTATAACAAGAAATGGTGTATGTTTCCTAATCCATGCAACTATTCCCAAAGCATATGTTCTAGTTTTAATTTTCATCGTTAATAAGATACTTTATTATGCTTAAAAAAATGAGTCTGCATTCCTCTCACTCATTTAACAGATTTTTATCCATGTTGCATTACAAATACCAGAGAGGATCAAACTGACTAGAAAATGTTTTTAAACATGAAACATATGACATTCTACCATGACTGAAAATGTGGGACATTTGGAAAGTATGCAAAATGCATTTTGCATTTTAGTGGGTGTGTTTTTGTCTTGACTAGAACTTCTGATGGCAATATTCCTTGATGCACTGCGTTAATATACCTCATTTCTTCTAGTCATGTTGGTTGTTCAGAATAACTCATGCCAACTGTTAGTTCTCCTTAAATTGCACTATTTTTTACTGATTAGAATTTTATTGCTTCAGTCTTTAAAAAGTACAAGTTTTCAAGTAATTACGCTTGATTGCAAGGCTAGAAGTAAACCAAAAATAAAACGAAACTTCACTAATTGACACTTTTCTAAACCATTGTAATACCAGTGAGTTCATACTCTTGGAAAAGAATATGGTCACTGATAGTATAGTAAGATTTCTTACTACAAATATTTAATTGCTTTTTGAAGTATATTGTACTGTGTGGATCAGTATAGTATCAATAATTTAAACTAGTCTAGATGCGAGAAAATAACATAATATTATAGTATTTTTTTTTTTACTTGAAAATTCCAAAAATTGACCAATATGTCATCGGTTTTCCAGGTTTCAGTCTTACAGGTGCTTGTTTGTCAGTGGCACACTGAGAAAAAGGCCTGTTTTGTGCTGCTTGCTATTAAATTTATAAGAAGCTTTGAAAGCTGTAAGAAATTGGAGCATGTACCTACATTTCTCTGGAGAGCTGGGCTGAAATTTTTTATCAGGGCAAACATATATATGGACATATATATGTAAGTCACCATTAAGGCAATGCATATGCAATTTCAGCATGTATGCCTATTATAATTCTTAATGTTAGTAACACATTGTGTACCAAATCTCTGCAGATCCCAGTGCTGTGTCAGGAATGTGTTGAGCTACAGCCGCTCTCTTTGGCCAGGTCCTGGCCGTGCTCAGAGCTGAGGAGCTCGGTGGCGTTGGCCTAAAGCAGAGCGGGGCACCAAGTGCATCCCTCGGTGTTCCACAGCACGGGCGGTGCCTGAGCACATTCCTGCTGCAAAACCCTCTGCGGGTGAAATGCGGATTCTAGCTGCAATGAAAGGGTTAAACAAAGACAAGTCAGATTAAAAATATAATTTTGGAAAAAAGTGCAAAGCTACATCCTATGGAAGAAGCCAATATATGACTATTACTTTTCCAGAAATATATAGGTATATTTTAAAAAAATGAATATAGGTTATTTTAGATAGCTTTAATGCACTAGGAGAAAAACAGACCTTGGGAAATCGTAGTCTTTGTATGTTTCTAAATTTTTTTAAATGCAGATTTATGGGGTTTAGTATTTATTTTGCTTTCACTGTAGTAGCTGAAATATTCAAGACCATATTAAGTACTATTCTTTCATGTAGCATTTGCTAGTGACTTATTTTGTTAACTGAATATTCTGCAAACTGAATCCAACAAAATTATTTTCAAATTGAGTCAACATCTGGGAAAAACAAACAAACAAACAAACAAACAACAAACGTAAAAACCTAAGGCCTTTTTCAGCAACATACTAAACATGAGCCTAAATTAAAAAGCCAAATACTTCTTACCCTTCATTGCTGCCCGTGCAGTTAGTCAGGGGGCAGTAAGACAGTTTATGTTGAAGGTTGGCAACAATTTTGTATCACATCTGTCCCCTAAGTAAAGCGGGGGGAGAGCTGGAGTTGAGGATGGAAAAGCCATTCAGCCCTCTTAAAATTTGCTCTCAAGACAAGAATTTTCTGACCAAAGATGTCAGGATTACCCGTGACGTTGGTATGAGACAGTACTCACTTGAGGTTTGTCAGGGTTTACAAAGAATATAGTTTTGATTAGATGTACCTGCAAAAGAGAATCCAACAAAATTATTTGCCAAATTGAGTCTTTACAGTGTGGGATTTTTGAAGTGCTGATATTTTCCAGTCAGTTTGTTCTTTTATGTCAAGTTGAAAATTATCTTTTTCTTAACCATGATGTATATTCCAAGATCTTTTTTCGAGCAGTAGTACTACAAGTAGAATGAACTAGGAATAAAGTTTGAAATTTGTATTTATGACCAAGCTACATAATTTACAGAGATAAATCAGTATTCGTGATCTTTTCAGGAAAAGATTGAAAACAAAGACTTCACAGGTAACAGGAAATGGTGGAAAGAGGTGTTTTTTTTACATAGTGTTGCATTTGTATGGCAAATTGGTTATAGTATGAAAGTATTGATTTGGTGACTTTCTAAAATAATTCTTAAACTAATTTATTTTTACAATTTGAGGAAGTTTCTTTCCCTAATGTAAACGTAAATAACCATTCGTTCAAGTGTTTTTTTGATGAATTCTGGGATTGCCCCTTGTCTCTGTAGCTTTAAGTGCAGGAAAGAATTTTTTTGTGCAATATGTCCAAGTATTCCACATGATTTTGGTAACAATGCAGGTATCTAATTTCATTTATTTTTTTTAGAGTACCTCAGTGGAAGTTACCATTTTACGCAACAGTGAGGTTAAGGCATAGTGTTTTTTGTTGGTTAGGAAATGAGAAGCCATAAACTTAATTCTGTGCTGCTCTAATGCCATATTTTCCCATATAACTCTTTTCCCCAACATTTGCTTGATTTCTCTGTTACGATTTTTGTTGTCACAATGTGCATCGAGCACTACACAAGTAGGTTTACCACTATGTGTGCTATTTTTTGTTAATATTTCTGAAACAATGATATTAGCATCATGGTACATCATACGTGAGGCAAAAAGTTTTTACCATTATAGAAACTTCACTACAGTTTTGGTCATAGGTACAAAGTGGTTTCTTTAGGCAATCTGTCCTAGTAGAGAGTTATTTTGATCTTGATATCCTAATAACCTTACATTATGGGAAAGACCTTACACCTAAGAAATTACAGCAGATGTTGGGGTTATTTAGTCTGAAAAACAACTAGTAAGCCAGACGTTTGTATTTTCACATTAATTCACCTACCAAGACTATGTTAAATCCCAGCCTCTTCCTGCCGCTGACTTCATTGTTGATTCAACTAAACCACTTATGAGACTTTATAAATATGACTTGCTAGATTTGTCTTTTATGGTTTAAATTTCAGTTCAGTTCTCAGAGATACTTGTTGTAGTTTGAAATTTGGAGAGAAACTAAAGTACTAGTTGAACTTCAGGGTACTAAACATGAAAACTAATTTCTTATTATTTGAACAGAGCTAGTGTTATTTTTCTAGTGTCCTTCCTGGTAATCTAATGAAGCAGTAGTCTCAAATAGATATTTAGTGTTTTTTAAACCATACCACAACTTTAACATCAGTTGCAATTTTCTGTTGCTGTCTTAAAAACAAACAAAACCTTTTAGAAATGTGCAGTTAATAACATCAGTTAATTAGTGTTGCTTTGATATACTTTTAGTTGATAAATTGTATTAGTTAAAACGTAGGAGAAGTTTCACTTAAAAACAACCCCCCTAGACCCTAATTATCATTTTAACTACTTGTAGTCTAATCTGGCGTAGCATACGATATTAAATTGATCATTGCCTTTTCTGCTGTGCGATATTACACTCTTCATCTTTCTCATTCATTTTGCATGCATCTGCTCACTTCTGTACAGCCACTGTAGAGGCAATTGAGGCTGAAAAAGGTATGATCAGAGTCTTTGCCACGGGCAGAGATCTGTGGTGTCTGGGAGGGAATTCAAAAGTGCTCTGTGTGGGTGTGTTTTACTTTCAACTTGCACAAGCAGAGATGAATCAACTGCATTGATTCATCCTTTTACATGTAACATTCATTTCTGGCTTCAGGATGATGATTATCTTTAATATTTTAGGGAAATTCTTGGGGGTTTTTTGGTCTTTTTTTTGGTTTGTTTTTACAAAATATGCAGTAGGTTTTTGTATAATAGCATGTTGTGATAACGTGGTGTTGTCTTGAAGTCTTTCAGAATGGTAGCGTTCAGTGGTTTATTTTCTGCATTCAGCTGCCAGGTTTTGTTTGGTTGCGGGGGTTGTGTGTGGAAGGAGGGTTGTTTGTGCATGCCTTTTCTCATAAGATCTATTTTAATGGCTTTGAACGTATTTTTTAAAAAACTTTCCATAACACATCTGGAAGTGCAAGATGTATAAATGTCATGTTTTTTTCTATAGATTTTGAACATAATTTGTCGACCAAATTTATTTCCAGTATATACACCAGCCTGTCAGGATGAGGCATACTAAATTCCATGGATTATCAGTGCTTCTGTGCTAAATAAGTTGTATATAGGTCCTTTGATAGTGGTATTGAGCAAAATGCCATCAAATTATTTGGCGTTCAGAGCATTCGACTTCAGATTGTTGTCTTTTCAGAGAAACCTTAATTTCCTCTTGCTCAATATTTAGTGAAGTGAAAGACGAAGAGCAGAGCAGTTGAGATAACCACCGATAACCACCTTCAGGGCTTTTCAGATTCAGTTGCAAAGCACCATTTAATACTTGTATTCTTTGTTTTTAATTAAGGAAGTCAGATCTCCAAAAATACAAACGAGTGCTGTATTCTATTCTCACACACACGTGCAAGAGGTCCCGTTGTTGTGAGTGGAAAGCTGTACCTGAGACAAATATTTATTTCATCCCAAAGTGTTATTATGTGGTCAACCATTTTGAGGTGTAAATTCACCTACAGACCTCATTCATTAAATTAATACCTGTTTCTCTAGTTATTTTAAATACGTGTGTATTTAAATGACGCCATTGTTTAACCACAGCGCTTACCTCAGTGCTTGTGGTTGTGTCCGTTTCCATCCCCCACACGCACAGCGCAGAACGTGAACCGCATCCCGCAGTTTTGCCTGCATGAAAACTGCAGGGTCAGGCCATCGATGCATATGCAGGGTGTGAAGCTCCTGTGCCTTCTGTAACCCTTCGCTGCTTTGCCTCCACTGCGCTTGCTGCGCTGCTTGGATCCCACCGACATTCCGCCCGGCAGGAGGGGGATGTTGAGCTGAGCCCCACAGCCGGGGCAGCCAGCGCAGCTGGTGCGGGGAGCCGGGCCACACCAGGGACACGCAGAAGCGATCAAGTGGGGTTAAACCCCTTGATGCCTACTGGCAGAATATTTGACATAATTAGTTCTTTTTGTTACAAGCTGAAATCACGATTGCCTGTGAACATTTCAGGAAAGCGGGTTAGAGAAGCTTTTACTAATACAGATGCAGAGCCATAAGTTTCTTTGGCTGATTTCTTACCTGTTTTTAAACATCATTTGTTAGAAAAAGTATATGCTTTCAACTTACTTTTCCATTACTGACATATCAAATTTGCATTTTGTTAAGCAATACGAGGATTCTCTCCGCAACATAAAATCTGCAGTTTTGAAGAAGCAAAAGGTTTGGATAGGATCAATGAGAGAATGCCACCAAGAAAAGATGCTCTTCAACAAGATGGTATTAATACTATAAACACAACAAATGCCAATGGAAACAATGGAACTGGCAACAACAATGCACAGTGACCACATCAGCTTCTGGTTTACTCACTCTTGTCTTGCCTGAGAATTCCTACATTACTGCTTTTTGATGTGACAACAGATGAAATAGCCAGGGGATCGCTTGAGGTGACTACTGAACGTGACCCGGTCCCGCTGCAGAAAGGCCGTCACGCTTTGGGGACAGCAGCCCCTCTCTCCGCGTGGTGCCCCCCCCGTCCCCAGAAGAGCCCTGAGGAGAGGACCGGGCTGTTCTCGCTAAAGCGCGTCTGGACTCGCATCCTACGCTTATTGTTGTCAACACTTCTAAGTTTACAAATGGGATTTTTCTTTTGGTAGAGGTAGTTCTTGGTTTTTTTTGTCGGTTGTTTTTTTTTAAATCAGACTTTCAAATACAACCCTAAGAGCTAACTATTTATTAATGGACATCGGTTTAATGGTATGTCTTTAAAATGATAGATTAGAATGGTCTTAAAGTATCTGAGGCTGCAAAAACTGTATTTTAAATAGACAGAAAAAATGCCAAAAAAATCTCACTTGGTCCTTCTGTAAAATGCTGACCTCAGGTTTACTCCTTAGATGTTGCTAATTCTATACTGTATTCACTGTATTTTTTAGTTACAGCTTATCAGAAGATTTCTATGTAGGAATGTTTATTACTTGAACACAGATTTAAAAACCTATTTAAATGAGAAACTTTTTTGCCCAGCTTTTTCAAGACTCTTCCCCACCTTGAATTTAAAAATAAAATATATATATATATATATATACTAATTTTAAAAGTAAGAACAATATGGAAGTGTTAATTTTAAGGTACTTTTAATTGAACTTTGTACATTGTTTAAGTAAATTTTGATTCATATCAAGTCTGTAAAGCTTGGCATTGTATTTTGTGTATGCATGTTTTCATTTTGCAAATATTTAATATATAGACCTATGATGTACCTAGATGTTATGCTTACTTTTAGTTTATTGTGAGTATTACAGTTGTATAAATAGCTAATAATCACTGGGCTGAATAACTGCAAGCTTTTTATTATTTTTAAATCTGTAAAGGAAACTGAAACTGTATCGGACATACTTCTTGTTTAGGCAAAGCAGCGCGTAAGAAATTGCTCTGTTCAACTGCTAAGGCATTAGTGAAAGTGTAAACTTGAGACTGCATGTGTTTTGGTATCTACAGGACTGCTTGGTTACAATAAAAATTGAAGCCCTGTGCTAATTTGTTCACAAATAATGGACTGTACTGATTGCCACTGTACTTCGTTACATATTTGACATTTGCTACATGTCCTTCTCATCCCCTGGAACACAACTTGAAGCTTATGTCACTAGAGTTCATCTCCCTCTTTTTTGTTTGCCATAAAGTACAATCTGTACATACCCCTCAGTTGGAAATTTTATGCATGTTCTGAACTATTCAAGTATTTTATAAACAGTAGCACACAATAAATTTTGTGCATGGGCTGCGGCTCCTATCATTGTGTACTGGTTTTATTTGGCATACGTAGGTCTAATCTGACCTTGACAATTCTTCAGAGATAGTCTTCAAAATATGAGCTCTTGAAGAAGTAGCCTAAAAGGTCAGATTTAGCTTGCAGAGAACTAGTTGGATGTAAATGCTATTTAATTTAAATGTTACTCCTGCTTCTTTTTTTGCTTTTGAGTTCTCTCTCATAAATCAAAACACCTAGTTATTTTCTGTTTGCTAAACTGGCCATCCACTGTTGGTTTGCACAAGCTTGTAAGAGCAGGGTTAGTTGATTCTAGAAAGGCTCTGAAGTTGAGTTGCGTTTTGTGTGTTGAACTGAACATCCAAGAGCAGTGAAGTGTGGTGGGGCTGCTTCTAGGGCAGGGGGAGGACTGTTTGTTTGACAGTCCATACAGATACATGATTGAGTCTTTGTGGTGTGTTCCTTTTAAAGTAAGGACAAGCTGCCAAACAGGACGAGAATTAGGATAAAAATAATAACTGACATGCTATTGCTAATGGAGTTTTAATGCTTCATTTTACTTTATTGCAGATGCATTCTAATTGGAAATTATTCTCAGCATTTGAATGCAGAAGATCAAGTTAAAAATGGTAAGTTTTTGAGGTTTTTTTATTAAGCACCCCTATGCTTGTGAGCTGTACAGTCTACAGATGGTGTCGTATTAGAGCAGAACAAATGCATATTCTTAAGAACAACTGAAATGTTCAGTGATGAACGTTTTGATGGTACCTTCCTCCTTGTAAGTGCTAGTGGAACATTTCTCAACCTCACGAGACAGTATTTTTCATTATTTGATACTCAGATCCTAGCTATGGTTGTACTGTGAGGAGCTGGAGTTGTGTATGTGAAGAAAATACAGATTCAAACTTTGCCTGGAAAAATCTTATTGCAACTGTGGAGAACTGGTTATGATACTTGTGAGGCACTAAGTGTCCAGCTGCAATGATGCTTCCTTGAGATTCCCCTGCAGTATCCGTTGTCTGTCGTAGTTTTTGCCAGATACAAAGGCAGATCTGCAATAAAGGAAAATTTCTTGGGCAGTTATTGATCTGATTTCTCATGCTGCGTGTCTCCTGTCTCCTTTTAAGCAAGCAGTCAGGTTACAGGATTGTGCCATTTTCTTTGTTTGGAAAGCTGATACTCATTTTTACCACTGTGTTTCCGAAAGGTGGAGTCTGGAGCTGTCTCTAATTCTTGCATTGTTGGGGGAGAAGAAATTATATCCTCCCTCCTGGAAAACTGTAAGTAGTTTGTGCTGGTCATTTTATGCTTTCAGCATTTAAGGAGGGGCGGAACTGCGTGTGTCTTCAGTCTGCTCTTGGGTAGAGAGGGGAGAATGCTTGGAAACAGCGCTGTCCTGCCCGGGGCTCAGTGGCCTCCGCGTGTCCCAGGGAATGGGCCCGTTCTCCGAACTGCTGGATTAAACCATCACCCGCGGGGCTCCAGCAGCGAGGAGCGTTCAGAGGTGGGCTGGGGCTCTGGCTGTTCCGAGAAGTGTAAGTGTGTTGTAGTGAAACAGAAGCCCAAGTACAGAATGTGCTTGAAGAGGGTTTTGGGGGACTTGCTTTAAAGCCGGGACTTGTGCTGTCGAGAAACTTGCTGCCACCTGGTGAGACAAACAGGGAAGACCAGCCTGGTTCCCAGAGCCCACCTACATTTAATGTCAAACAGACACCTTCACCACCCAGAATTATTTATAGTGTTAAACAACAGCTTTCCTTTCAAGGCTTATTTAATTCGAATTGTGAAATGGAAAAATTGCTATAATTGTATCTATGGAGTTGTGAAGAAAATTGGCCTCTTCAGCAAAGAGACAAATGGTTGGGATTGGGGTTGTTTTCTCGTAGAAGGTGGTAGGGCTCTTCTTATTTGAGTCTGAATGCTTTTTGAGAGGAATGGTCTCATAAATGGCTTTTTTCTAACATTTAATCCTGAAACACCATTATGTTACATACAAAAATTAGGCTTTTTCAGGCGCAGGACAGTCGGTATCGGTTCATGCTTGCCTTGTCTGCTTTTTGCTACAATTGCACTATCAATCATTCAGTTCTTGTTACCTATTTCACAATTGTTTGTTACTATCATGTAATGAAAATAACTTTTTGCCCAAAACAGGTGAATGTTGTTAGGATGTAGAACACTATTTTCTTATAGTAGTAGGATGTACAAGCCATACTTAATCAACATTCTGCTTTGAATGACAAGTGAAGCTGTGGGGAAATTTTAGTCACACAAAAAGATGTAGATGCACTAATATGCTTTAATTATTAAATGCTAAGCTGCTTCACTTGGAAGGAAGTTTGCTCAAGAGCAAAGAAACAAGAACCAAAGCTTATGAGAACCTTTGTAAAGCTTGGGCAGCTGCTGACAAGCTGTGTGTATCACAGTGGATTTTCCTGCACTGGGGATGGCCCAAGTAATGCAGAGTGGAATGTCTTTTAGTCTCCTCAGATCAACATCCATCCATTGTTCGCATTTGGCATATTTAATCTCACCCAGGAATTTTAAACTGATCTGTGTTCCTGAATTTAATGTCAGCAAAAGTTCATAGTCTGAAGTCAGATTTAGGTTGTGGAACATTCATGGAAGTGAAATATTTAAGACTTTTTTGGTACGGTAAACTTGGTATCTATTATTTTTTTGCAAAAACCTTTATGTACATGCTGTGTAAGAGTGACAGGTTTGTGATACTGGAATCAACACTACCAGCCCTTGCTGTTTTCGTTTGAGGGATAATAGGGTTTTGCTGTTTGTCTGCATCCTATAATACAATTGTTATTTGATAAAGCGTTGCTTAGAAATGTCAGGAAACACATTGCTGCCTGCTGGACTTGAAACTTCTCTTACATTTATGGCTGGAGATGGATTCAGTGTGGCTTTCCAAAAACCCAAATGTGCTACTCAAAGCTGTTCTTTTTCAATCCTTTGAAAACATCCTCATAATCATGTACGTTGTCTAGGTCACACTTACAGTGTGGATTTTTGTGTGTTCTCTTGTGTTAGCATTTAGATCCTGGCTTTGTTCACTGCTCAGTCATTTGCTGTATAACGCATTCCTTTACAAGAAGATACTTCAACACTGGATCTGAGATTATTTCTCCTTTCCCTTGCTGCCTTAAGCATAATGGTAGCAGACCACTAATTGTAACTAATTGAAGCAGTTAAATAGGGGGGTACAGTCGGATTTTGCCAAGGTCCATGAACTCTCTGCGTAATGTGACTTAAACAGAGCACTTGCATGTTTTTCAACATTTTTTCAACATTACAATGGAAAAACATGAAATGGGGGGTGTAAAATGCGTTACATCACAGCCTCAGGCTTTCTTTTTGTCATCCCCAGTCAGCAGTTAAGTTCAGGTATTTCAAGAAACTTGTTGAGTTCTGGAGGTTCAGCTGAAACAAACAGTTTAATCATGCAGGAGTCTGACAGAAGGGAGGTGGTTTTGTCTGGGTCAAAAGGACTAAGGCTTAGGACTAATAGACATGATATATCTTTTATTATACAATAAAGAATATTATGTGCTGTAAATTAAGGCAATTTTAAGTGCAACAAGCTTATTGAATCATCAAGAAGGCATATTTGATTACACAAAGTTTACAATTATTCTTTTACATACAAGGGTGGTCAGTGTCTGCACAAAGCACGTTACATGTCCTTCAGTTTGTTTAAAAACAAACAAACAAACTTGATAATCCTCTTCTATTGACCAACAATCGCCAGCAGCAAACGCCGGTAATCGCCGCTTGTATCACTTGCTATCATTGTAGCCAAAGTCTTCTGATACATTTGTGTGAACATCTGTTTAATTTGCACAAGGTCAATCTATGCAAAGTAAAAAAAAAAGTAAAGAAAAAAGACGACACACAAGTTAAACTCTTAGACAGTCAGCCCGCGTCTCTTCCCTCAGGGACCACAGAACACATGCCAAGGGTGAAATGTGCAACTGATAAGCTCTGAACATCTTAGAAGCCAGCTGGTCCCCTTAAAACAAATAAATGTGTTCATCTAAATCTGAACTCCATAAAAGCTTCACTGCAAGACAGGATTTCCACTACTATGGTTAGGGTAGATCGCTTTCCCCTACATGTGACATTTACAGGGGAGAAAGTTTCTTACCTCGCTGCGTGTGACTATAATTCTGATCAGTGTAGAATCATCTGTGCCAGCTCCTTTCATAGAATAATAAAGTCGTTCTGCAAAAAAGGCCGGGCGATTTAAAGCACATTGCACTGCAATAAAGGATATTTTTTGAATTAGTCCCGCTGGCAGGATCAGTTCAGGATTTTTGCTGTAGACAGCTAGAGGGAGGTATTGGTGAAGATCCAGTTACTGTGGATTGCAGGAACTGTTTCATAGGGCTGAGTTTAGTTTCAAGATGACCAACTGAATTAATCCTTCACAAGAGAAGTGACGGTTATTAACAGCTAACTTCTGTACAAGGGCTTTTCAAAGCTGGCTGAAACCTTCATTCTCAGGTAATTTTAAAAACAGTCCTTGTCCTTGGATAGCTGCTACTAGGATACAAGGTACTTTACTCATGTTCCACTGCTAGAATCTTAATAACAAAAGTACAGCTGTAAAGAGTTCTTGCTCTATTAGTTACAGAATAGATCTTGTTTCAGGTGGATTGTTCATTTTCGAAGATAAGCCTTTATTCTATTCCACAATTTTCAGAGCTGAAGTTTTCCCATAAAACTCCGTAGCAGAATAAAGTTGGGAAGTTTTTGCTTATCTGTTATGGCTACAGAAATGCTGCCATTTTGGTAAGCATTGGTGGCCTGGTGTCTGCAGATTTACTAGTAAATCATACTGATTCTCACTATCAGAAAATTGTGCTAAATTTGAACTGCTTTACTACAATAAGCCAGCAGGAAAAAGTGAATTCAAAACAGGTCTTGTATTTTGCTGAAATTTCGCTTAGCAAATGCTGAGCTTCTGGGGAGCGGGTGGTGGGGAAGAGGAGTGGAAAGGGAATTGTGCCTCAAGTAGGTTCACATTGGTTCTGAGATCAGGTGTGGGGGTGGTTCAGCTGCCTCTGCTGAGGTGCCACACAAGCAGAGTCACGGCTCTGGTACCCTGGTACTTGTGTCATTTTGCAGAGCTCTGAAAAATACAACCACAAGCACTAAGCAGTGCCCCTTGCTCCTGGGTGGCCGCCTGCCTGCCCAGAGAGCTCACAAGTAGCTCCTGTGTCGCCTTTTCTTGCTTCTAACTGACCTCTTCATGGCAGATGCTTATTTTCTCCAATTAAGTGTAAACCGAATAATTTGAATAATTGAAGTTATTTTTGTGCTAGCAGAGTCAGGTTGTGTGTTCATTTACCATATGGCCAGTGTTGAACTGGATTCTTCTTCAATTATATTTAGCTTTAATTCCTAAGGAATAAGGGGAGCAAAGAACGCATCACTTACATATAGTCTTCAATCCACGTTCTACATTTCCAGAAAATTCTCGGTCAATGCTGCTTAATAAATCACGATTCGCAATCTACAAATAAATGAGATTAATACATGGATAATGAAATGCAGTAACAACTGGAACCTTAATTTAAAATACACTGACCAAGCTCATGTGAAATCAGCGAAGAGCTCCTACCCTGGAGTACGCCTCAACTGTCGCTTTCAGTTGGGGAAAACTTCTGCTTGCCAGAACCATATTAAAGCAAGATTCATCAGTCCCAAGTTTTCCTTCACCTGCTTGGTACAGACGCTGAGCATCTTCTTGAGCTTTTTGATAATCCACAGTTTGATTCTCATCCCGATTACCCTAAAAGCAAAGACAACAGATGTCAACTGAAATTACACAGAGAAGGCTGTGCTTTAGCTCCTTGCAGGGTAGACCCCAAGCATGTATCTTCAAAGCCTGAAGCAGAAAGAGTAATACCACATTGAAATATATTACATTGCTTTAAAACGGCTCCTTGGTTTAATATTTCTTATAGGCAACAAATACTAAAGTGCCCAGAGCCCTGTCTGTAGGGCACGCTTCAAACTGACTCAGATAATTTCACCCCTACATACCATCTCATAGTTCTAATTAAGTGCTGTACTTAATTCTCTGTTTTACTTAATAATGTAAGCTTTCTTTTGATTTGTTTGTTTCTAGGCTTCAAGTTGCAAAGAATCTTCCCAAACGAACTAGTGAATTACCTTACTGAATATGCACACCTGAAATATCTCAGGTCTTCTATTTTATTTAGAAATTTGCTAATTTCAAGTAATAATGTCTCCAGAAAGCACTTATTATAGCTGTAATATGTCAGTAGGGCCTGTATGACATTTTATGTGCTTTGGGTTTTTTTTGCTGCTCAGTGCATGGATGGGTACTGCTAAATATACTGGCTGAGTAGGCTGAATGAATACATGCTCCTAAATACTGTTGTATCTATAGTGGATAATATAATATTTAAACGATGTGGTTGTCAGTTATTGTAAACTACTGGATTTATCAAAATAAAAATTAGCAGCATGAGCTTCTCAAGGTTTGCTTTCTTGTGGATTTTGACTTTGTAATCTAAACACCTAGTGCATAGCTGAACTCTCAGAAAGGTAGAGACAAATGAGACAGGGAAATGTCACAGAAATTCTAACAGCAAATAGGCAGATTGGTCAGAGAAGTGAAGGAAGTTGCATTAGTACGTATTTCTCCCTAAACATGGATAACTGCAAGTTACTATTCTTCAACACAAAATAAGCCCTAGTAAATGATATGGGATAAGCAAGCTCCAGTGTTCAACTGAGTTCAACAGCAGCACTTCCCTAATTCTGGTGATGAGGAGGGCAGGAAGGCTGTGGTGTAACTTGGGAGGGAAGTTTTGCCCTGTGGTACCTCCTAGCTTGCACACACTGATTCTCACAGGTGTTCTGTATACCATAAAGGTTATCCTATCAGATTCACCCAAATTATTTCGTTAACATATGCAAAAAATAAAAACCATCTTGCTTTAACTGCAGTGAGAAGCACCGCTTTAGAGTACCACTTGATTGCACCTGCACAATAAAGTATTCACATATAAGTTCTCTGAGATGAATATAGGGTGCTAAATTAGGTCACACAATTCAGCATAGATTTACGGACAGGAAGCATCTCATCCCTGGGGAGGGACTGAAGTGTTGTGTCTTGTCATTGGGGAATATATTAATGGCCCAAGGCTAATTTCTTAAAAACCTGGTTCTTGCTAAGCATACACAGGCACCATTATCTTACAAAAAGTAAAGCTCACTTGGCACATGGATATAAGTAATCGTTCAAAGTGTCCGGAAGTGTCTGCTCTGATGTCTTGTTCGATGTCCCTTCCAAATTCTGATTTGTAGCAGCTCACTATTTCTCGTATTTCCTGGTTTGTCCTTGTGCAAAGGATCTCAATCAGCACTCGCTCCTGGGTGCCTGCTCCCTGTAGGCAGAGAAAAGGGCACAACTACAAAGCACTATCTATTCCATTTTCTTCAGCTGTGAAATTAGCCAGTCATCTGTTATTTCAAAATTTAATACAGTGTACATTGTAAGAATTGTATCCTTGCAGTGTGAAAGCACCAAGTCTTCTGTATACTTAAAATGGAATGAAGATTCCCCCAACATTCAGTTAGAAAAAATTTGCCAAAACCATACATCCACAACAGTGACATCAGCCAAAGTTAACTGGAAAATGGTTTAGGAAGGGAATTCCTTGGCAGCCTTAATCTGGAAACATCCTGGAGGAAGGCAGAGCCTTATGATAATCCTTAAAACCAAAGAAAAACACATAAATTCTGTTTTGGTCAGTGAACAAGTGTGTTCCCTATTCCAAATGTGGCCATTTCCTCAATACGGAGCATCGGCAGGAACTTTTCATGGATGCTTTCCTTTCTCCACAATAACAACTGACTGTGAGTTCTTTGTACCATGAGCTCTTACTGGCACGGTCATCTCTATGCAGGCAAGGATTAGGCAGGAGTGGATCTATGTGAGGCTTCCAGGTAGCGTTGTATTATCATTTTTTTTAAATGGTCAAGAGTGGCTGTTGCCTCCACCGTGGCCAGATGGTCATTAAAGCTCCACATGCTTTAGAAGGTCGGCATTCATACAGGGATTAAGTTACTCGTTTCCAGTATCAGCCACCTGCTGCAGCTCAAACATGCAAGAAATTCTGGTAAACTGGATGTAACAGTTTACCTGAAACCTGCTAGCTCACCTAGTCTCTGATGCAGTCTTAACACTTGAACAGGTACATGCATCATCTGACCTTAAGAAAATACTTTTTTCATTGTTGTCATTCGGGAAAGAAAAAAAAAGCAAAGGGATAATCCAACAGTATCTTTCAGTAACAATGGTTTGTTCTTAGGAAGGAGAGGTACGTACCTTCAATTTAAACAGCGATTACAGTGTTAATGGCACCCTGGCCCTTTCTAGGTTCCAGGAAAAATTATGGCTAAGTGGCAGAGAATAAAGTTCAGTCTTGCAGCGTTCCATCCTGTGCTGGATGGACGGCTGCTCTGCATTGGCTAATCCTGCAGAAATTGGCTGGAGCTGGGGGACGCAGCAGGAAATAATTTTAAGCCCCAGTCCCAAAATTTGTTTGCCATTACAGGATTTTTCAACAATGCCGGGATCAGGTATTCTTGTTCCTTAGGTAAGCATTTTAAGATAGTTTTGAACTATTCCATTCACAGGAAAACCGTACCTTCATTGCATGACGTAAACTCCAGGCATCATAGTAGGTGGTTGGCATGAAGAGTGCTAGAATCAGTTCTTCTATATTTCCACTTAACTCAGACTTCAGATCTTTAATTAAATCCTATTCCATTAGAAACACAAAAAGGGCTTTGGAGAGTGTTAGCCATGTAGATTATGTACTGAAAAAAGATCAAACTAGAATTTCTGTGACTGATTTCTACCTTTGTGCTGTTTTTCCTGTAAAGCTTTGTTTTATTTCTTACAAAGAGCTTCCCTTGGACAGCTCGGTTCCTCTCCATTATCTCATAACTACTTAGGACCTAGTCAGGTCCTGAAAAATGCCACAACTATAAAATGTCAGTTTAAGTTGCAAAAATGACAGAGGGAAGAAATTAAATTATCTTGGCCTTTTATTGACTAACCAATCCTCAAGCAGTTTCTCTGTTTCTTACAAAAAAACAGATTTCAGTGCTGGTTTGTGTGCTTAAAAAACTCAGTATACTGTTTCAGATGCTTACTACAAGGACAGTTTAAGCTTGATTATTTTCTGTTTATCAAGCATGACAAAAGCAGAGAAGCTTCTTGTTTGGTCAGGGACAGAGCCAGCCCCCAACTTTCCCCCATTCCTGCTTCTGCCAGGTATCAGGACAACGCCATATTAAATACCACATGGCCCCTGGTACACATGGAATATAACCAAAAGAAGCGCGTTTAAAAAAATGCCCAAACCACTCCCCAGGACTAAAGTGCAATTAGGCTGTTAAAGCAGCAGCTGAAAGTTTGGGTTTGTTGAGTGATTCAAAGAGCCAGTGGACATACCTTGCCATACATAGTCTTGAAAGCTGCCTTGATTTTTTGCCTTTGATCATTGGAGCGGTTAGCAACAACATTGATGATGGCCTGCTCATCAGTTCCTTGGAAACAGAAGTGCAATTTCATGTAAGAACGCATAATAATCCCTCTGAGATGGGGTATTTCTTAGTCTTGCGTTTGGGCATAGACTACCATTTAAGTCTACCAAATTTTCTGTGCAACTTTGTCTACTAAATTGCCCAAGTCATTTTGAAAGTGTGACTTCTGAAAAGCTTGGGGAGAAAAAATGTTATGGTTAAATAAATATGGAATAACAGGACAAAATGGCAGTAAGATGTTAGCTCAATAGAAATTGAAGCTTCTGTTGCTTACTTACCAAACCCCTTCATAGCTTTGCGTAGAATTTCTGCATCCCTTCCAGCATCAAAATTTGGAGCAGCTGTAATTGTGCCCTGGGTACACTGAACCATTGCTGCAGGCTGAAAATAAGAGTCACAGGTAATTAGCTGGCCTGCACAAATTCAAATTAAAATCACAACTTTGGAGTCAGTACTTCAGAAGGAGTTGTCCATTAGTTCCCTGTTTATTCTCTAACACAGAATCAGGGTGACATTTAGTTGTTTTGAAAAGCTTTGGCCCACTGATGCCAAGACGATGCTTTTACCCAGTTGTATAGATGAAGGTCTACTTGATGAATGAGTATACACAGGTACGGGGTTATGATTTTATTCAGGTTGTGCTCTGAGTGCAGCTGGGAACTCTTGATATGGAACACGCTGTAAATTGTTGGAAACCAGTTGTAAAAATATTAAAACTACAGAAGCCACATAAGATTGATTATAGAAGAGGATACAGCACATACCGGACCAGGTATTGGTGATGGTGCTTGTCCACCAGGATATCCTACTGAAAAGAAATTAAAGAACCAGATAAAATTAATTAATTAGCTTTCCTCTTACTATGTAAATGCTATCTAATCTGAAAATAAAACCATTTGTAGACCTACCACTGCACAAAACCTTTTTCCTAAGTAATGATAACTACCATGATCAGTAGCTGAATCTCTTGCCCTTGGAAATGATGGGAAGAAGCAATCATAGGTGCATTGAGGTACATACACTAGCAAGGCAATTCTAAAAAGATGAAATTTACTCGTGCTGTGGGAACTGAAGAATCTCTTTTTATTAAACACTGCTATCTTTGACAAAAGCCACAGTAAAACATGCAAATGCAGAATGTGTGTCCTGTGCTCTCTTTTAAAGTCATATTATACAGTTTAAAATGTCCATTGTATAAACAATAAATATTAAGAATTCATTGGTGCAAAAAGAATTGAAAATATCTCCTTTTGTGATCAAAAGCACTGTGAATACAAGAGCTACAACTACATTTTTTGTACTGGAATTTTATTTTTATCCATAATACATATGTACAATTGTTATCATTTTAACAGCCGGTTAGTTATTATTAGAGTTAACAAAGCAGTCATTGAGAAAAAGTTTTGCTGCTTTGAATTTCTTGCAAACCCAGCTGAGACATTGCAGGACAAAAGTCGTCTCAATGGTAACTGACCACACAAAGCATTAAAAACACTGCACCTTTTTTAAGCAATGGTGTGCATTCTGTCCACTTCTCCCACTGTGCCAAAGATCACCATGAACATGCAGATCTGAACAACACATCCATTTCTTTGAGATTAACAGAACAGCTACTCATTGAATGTGGACTCTGGATTTGACAGTTCTCATCAGATACTTGCAGTCCAAAGAAGAATAAGAACCTAAAGCACTACATCAGGGCCACTAGTCAGTGACAGCCATCCCTTTTGGATCTAACACCTGTAGAGATTGTTCTTGTCAGCCCTTCAAGTGGTCCTGTCAGGAAGGGTGGTAGGAGGTGTACAGCATACAAGCCTCAACAGCTAAAAGTAACACAGGTAAGGGCCTATTTTTTG
Source organism: Streptopelia decaocto (assembly GCF_964273445.1). Classification (NCBI taxonomy): domain Eukaryota; kingdom Metazoa; phylum Chordata; class Aves; order Columbiformes; family Columbidae; genus Streptopelia; species Streptopelia decaocto. The sequence continues at coordinate 50,608,929 of NC_138659.1, forward strand.
TTACTACCTATGCTGGGATCTCTTGGTTTAACCTTGAATGCTTAAAGTTCCTTATATATGACATACCTGGAATTTGTGCTGGTCCACCTCCAGCATAGTTTTGGGCAGGAGGCTGTGGATAGCCACCAAAACCGGGGCCGGTGGGAGGCACACCAAAGCCAGGGCCTGCAGGAGCTGGAAGAAGACGAAAGACTTAAGCACGCTTAATGTTTTGTCCTTGACTTCTGACGCAGCGTGAGCCAGGTTAGTGAGCAGAGCTCTGTCTGTGTGCAGTGGCCCAAAACCAGCAGGGCCCTGCCACCAGCATGCAGGTATTTACTGCCAGATGGCAATCTGCCTGCCTGCAGCCATAGCTGAACAAACCTGCTTTTCTTTACTACCACCAAGCACAGGGAACGGTTACACCAGAAATCAGTCCCCAGGAGTATTCCAACAAAGAATCTTACCTCCAGGATAAGGTGGCATTCCTCCAGCTGGGGCACCTGCAGGGTAGCCCCCTGGGGCAGGGTAGCCCCCTGGGGCCGGATATCCAGCTGCCCCTGGATACCCAGCACCCGGGGGTGCTGCAGGGTAGGTCCCTCCTCCTGCTGGGGGGTATCCTTCAGGAACAGCGGGATAGGAGTACTGACCGGCCGGTGGGTACACAGACTCCTGTCCTGTTGGCTGAAACACAGAAATGGGATGTTTGTGCACCTGCTAACAGGACATTAGAGTAAAAACTCTCAAGGTACCAAAATGTTCGTGTGTATCACAACGTGAATTATGTAATTAGATTCAGCACTTGAAGTGGCAGCAGCAGAATTCCTAAAGCCTGGATGGGGGCCTTGTGGTTGGGTTTTCTGCTGCGTCTCCCATGTTGACACAGAATCAGAGTGCTGCAGGGTGGAAAGCACCTCTAGACGCCTCTGATCTCATCCACCTTCAAAGCAGGGCCAGTTTTGGAGTTGGATGAGGTCACACAAGGCTTTGTCAAGTTTTCAGTATCCTCAAGGAACAGTGAATCCACAGCATCTCTGGACTCCTGTTCCAGGACTACTCTCATGGTGAAAAACTTTTTCCTCAAAACAAAGAGTTATAACCTGTGGCTGTTGCCAGCTGCCCTTTTGCTGTGTATCTCTGACAAGAGCCTGGCTCCAATGTCTCCATCACTCCTTTTTACATAGAAGAAGACTGAGTAGATCTCCACTTAGCCTTCTCTTCTCCAGGCAGGCAGCCCTCCCTGGACATGCTTGTCCATGTCCCTGTTGTACTGGGAGGCCACAACTAGACATGGTATTCCAGATGTGGCCTTATGAGCACTGAGCGCAGAGGAATAGTTTCCATTGACCTGCTGGCTTTGCTCTAGCTGAAGCCTGGGGTGTCATCAGCTCCCCCACAGGCACACACTGCTCAGCCTCATTCTACTGCTCAGCCACCAGGACCCCTCTGCTCCTTTACTACAAAGCTGCTACTCCTATCCTGCATAAGGAAAAGGTGAGCTCAGTGAGGCTTGCTCTCTGTGAATCACTAGGAGCTCACCTCCTCCGTTTATAGGACTTTAAAGAGTTTCGTATTATTAGGGAATAGAGACCTTCCCTAACAGTATCTTTGAAACTTCCGCTTCTTTTGCACAACCAGCATTTTCAAGTGTTACTTGGTAAGAACTTACAAGAGGTGGTTGGTTTGTTTTTTCCATTTCCTTTGGAATCCAGGTTATAAAGCATGGACATTCAATGACTAAATCTGGGCCACTGAGTCAGAATGAACACCTATTACAGGTTTTAAATAAAAAGAACGAGTCAGACATCTCTATGCCTGTGTTTTGCTACATGTATGACTTACCAGTCATACCACAAAGGTTGCTATTAGCATTAACATACATTAGAAGTATTTACTTGAATGACCAGGATCTTTAAGGGAAAACCCTGTAAGTTTAAAGTCATATACTTGATCTTAAAAATCAGGTATTTAAAATCAGCTTCATAACAAAACATAATGTATAGACTCATTACTTACTTGCTGGGAATCATCTTTACCAACTAGCTTTAGAAATATGGCTCACACACTCACACATACAGTACACACTCATTCTTGAGCCCAGAAAACAGCAATACACTGTGAAGTGGTAAAGTCCAGCTCAAACATTCTCCTCTGGGTTGGTTGCCCCAATATTTCTACACCCAGATTACCATGCCCAAGACATATAACATTCTCTTCCCCAGGGGTACAGTCTAACCTTTCTCTGCCAGACTCAACGAAAATATTTTAATGGAATTTAGATTCACAAATCCAAAATTAGGATCCTCAAAAGCCTTACTCAGACAACCATCAATACTTCAGAAGAAAATAATTTCACTTTGTTTTTTTTCACTTTGGGCATCATCAATGAGACCAGGAAACCTCCAACTGTTGATATCGAATCTAAAGGGTCTTCTAAATTAATCCATTTAAGTTGGCTATACTTTAGATGCCAACTAAGAAAAAAAATATTTTCACATGTAGTTAAGAATAAATTACAGTTTAAATCCTGATGGTTCAGCAGAACCTTAAGGGGGAAAAGAAATCCTGGAGTTAAGAAAGACTGTTTTCTAACATGTTTGTCTTTAGTTTGACTGACTTCAGTGTTTCAGAGGGAGTAAGGGTAAACTGTAAAGCAAAATAATTGGAGAATTTGTCACATGTATTTATATATATTTCATGTATTTATAGCTTTTTACAATCTTAATGGGATCCAGACTGAGCTCCATGCTTGTCTAGTTCTGTACTACATAAAACACAGATTGTATCAAATTCCCACAATTAGAGTATGATCAGTGCCATACTAATAAAAGCACATAGTTGTATCTAGCTTTAAAAAATTATGCAGGCATATCAAAATGTGCAGTGTCAGCCACACTTGATACATTCCACCCTTCTATTAAGTTTCATTGGTATTTTTACTCCATTCAGCCATAAGCTGAAGCTGGAACAAAGTCCCACAGCTGAAGGATAGGGTGTCAAAGTCAAGATACAGTGTCTTTATCCTCAAAAAAATATTTCCTTGGTGTCATATGAAGGCTGAGCTGCTGGAGTAAAGCATTTGAAGCTCTTCCTGAGGGCAATGGCCACTGAAGTTTATCAGCATCTCTGTAAATCCTGGGATATGGGTACGTGGAATATTTGGTAGAGATGGGTTCAGAGGTTACCTCTGACCCTGTACGTAAAGACCCTCATATTTATGTAAGAACTACTGATACTTTAAAAAAAAAATGATTTGCTGAGATAGTTAGCTATAATAAAAAACAAAACAAAGCCAAAAACAAAATGCAAAAAAACCCAAACCCACAAGACAAAGATAAACTAAAACAAGACCACACAATCAAAAACCTTTCTAGAACAATACGCAACATTAAAAAACAATAACCTCCTTCTTGGAATTCTTACGAGACAACTCTAAAGTCATCCGGAGTGACATATAGATGTGCTGGTTTGACTGAAAATGGGTTAATTTTCTTCATGCAGTTAGAATCCTTTCTTTTCCATAGCTAGCACACTCATTATTTGGACTTATTTTAAGAACAAGAGATAACACTCTGGGACAGAGTTAATGTTTTTAATTGCTCCAGTTTGAGAGCCAAAGACCTTCTGAGTGCTCTGCCCACAGGTGTGAGGCAATGAGGAAGGGGGGCATGGATGGGGCAGAGCTTGACTGACATCCAGACTGATCAATAAGAGTATTCCATCCCATTAGCGTCATGCTTCAGATATAAAGATAATCCAGACCTTCTGGTTGGCTTTGATCTTCCGCTGTGCTCTTTCTCTCTGGGGTGCAGCCAGGGGAGTTTTGGTCAGGATGTTTAGCCTGGCCTTTTGCCATTTTGCAGAGGCCCCTGGGCTTTTCTGCCTTTTTCCTCTCTTTTCTGTCTCTGGGATCAGCTGTGGGACCAGGTGCTGTTTCCTGGGACTGGCTGCTCAGCGTGTTTGTGAGGAATTGCCTTGAATATCTTTTATTTCTACTTTATATATCTATATGTGTGTGTATATATATATATATATATATTTACTAGTAGTGTATTAGTATTTTGTTATTTTATTAAACTGTGTTTGTATTAGTCCAGGTTTCTCCCTTCCCTTTTGACTCTCTCCCCTATCGGGGAGGTGGGGGACGAGGTGAGTGAGTGGCTATTGTGGTTGTATTACTAGCTCAAGTTAAACCACAACAATAGACAAATCAAAGATCGTAATCTAGAGAATACTGTACATGAACTGACAGTTACTATTTACACGCTGAGAATAGTAAGAATATAATGTATGTAGTTTACAGAATATAAATAGATTAGGAAGGAAACACATTCCAAAGCCATACTTACAGGATAACCAGGGAAAGCAGGGTAGCCACCAGAAGGGGGATAACCTGGGTATGACATTCTGGGGGGGAAAAAAAAAATTCACTGTCAAGGCACTATATATGAGTTTGTAGTAGTTATTTCCTTGCTAATTATCTCTTAAATAGTTTGAACAATATGTTTAGTAGCTTTAGAATTGCTCAGGAGTACTTGTCAGCTGGTACACCCACAAAACCTTTCCTTTTTTTCATACACATGACCATAGCAAGCAGGATTCACAAGGGAAGTATCTTCAACTTTGTAATTAACTATCAGTCTTATTTAGGGTGAGATAGATATTGAAGCACGGTAAGAGGTTTGAGCCTCCAAAAAGCACTCTGAAATACACGATACACCACAAGGTGCCAGCAGGAGAGGGGGCTCAGCACTTTGCCAGAAGAGAAACAGAAGGGTCAGGCCAGAGCAGGGTCCCGGTCCTGCACCATGCCAGCCACCACTGTCCTGTCATCCTGCACATCTCCACTCACAGGGGCAGTTCTGTGGGAAGAGCAGTACTCTAGCTATCCTGCCTAAAATGATTATTTGATAGAAACCTGTGTACTCCCCAAGCATTATTTATTTGTGTAGATTTGTGTTTCCTGCCAGTAACTGTTTTAGTCCTGTTTTCAATAGAGAGGCTTGGGGAGCAGGAACAGAGCAGGACAGAGATCACCCCCCACATTGCCAACCAGCTGAGCAGGGAGCTTTGAGACCATTAGCCAAGTTACAAAACATATAATGGCAGGAAAAAATAAACCAACATTGTAATGCTCACCAGCCAGATACCCTCTTCAGGGCCTGGAGCTACTCACAGCATGTTTGTAAGAAAGTACACACCTCACCTGCACAGATCAAAGGACATGGGAAATACAAAAACGAATGCAATACAACGAATTATTATTCACATTTCTAGGTATTCACTGGCCAAACCAAATGGATTTGAAAGGAGACTTCTTCCTGCATTGGACAACTAAGGCAATAGGTGGTCATAGAATTAAACATCTGGGACTTAATGTGAAAAACATTAAAACTTTGAGTAGGGTAGTTCAAATAAGAGCCCAAAACAACTTGCAGAGAAGCACAGCCATGCAGCCTCACACTGATAAACTTAGATTAACACTTCCAAATAAATAAGGGGGAAGAAGAACATGAGGTGTATTTGTAAATCTATGCTTTAATCATAAACACTGCTCATGGCTATTTATTTCCCTTAGAAACACCTTTAACTGGTAGCTGTGCAGTATTTATTACTGACAGTTCCTTGAATGGACTTTGAATTGGGCTTTCAACAGAACACTTCTTTTGATATTTCTGACTTTACCACTAATTGTGATTCCTTTCAAGAACAAGATGACCAGCAACACTTCCTTCCGATTTCAGTTGCGTTCTTTCCGCTTACAGGAAAATATTGTGTCAGCAAAACTCAATATTAAAAACCAACCAAACAAACAAAAACTTCACCTTTTCAGCTTCATGTAATTCAACTAAAGTTACACCATTAAGAAGACAGAATTGTAAAGCCTGTAAAACTTGTTGAGGGGCACTGTATCATTTTGACTGTACAACTTACTCTGTTTTTCATGATACAAAATCAACAGCTGGTGACAGCAACTCAGCTGTTTAAACAGCTGTAAAACATTTAATTTGTACAATAAATAGGACCAAACAATCTTTTAACCATATTAAATTATATCCAATTTTAGACCTCTTGGTAAGACAATTTAGAATGGATTTAAAAGTTTTTGGCTATGTCTCTGATTTACTAACAAACACATTCTGGCAAAAAAAGCTTTTTTTAAGGCATGAGTTTCCAACATCTCATTTTCAAGCACGCAAGCTGTCAATGCTATGTCATATTTTTGATTAGCAAATTAATCATCCATGTAAACCTGTGAGTTACAGTGCACTGGTAAATTCTTTAGCACTTCCCTTACTTTTGTTGTATTGGTTCCTTTTCTAAGATTCCATTTGTGACGTGAGCTCTTTTGGGCCAGGTACTGGCAATTGTGATATTCCATTTAATCATCCCCCTCTTAACAAGGCCTTGATTCTTATTTGTCATTCTTCTGAATCACAGAAACAAAATTAAAATGTTTTATTTGCATTTGCTTGACCTAGGTGATTTTTTTCTTTTTTATTTGAAAATAAAAACATAGAGTAATGAAAGGGTTCAGTAAGGACGGTTGCTTCAATTACTTCAGGCCTGTTATAACCAGATGGACACGATGCTAAACTGGAGTTTCAGACTCGCCTCTGACAGCAGTTAAAGCCTCTTCAAAACTTCCTATAACCAGACGACATTGTTTAATGAAACCTCTTTCAGTATGCAGATACGTTTTCCAGGAGATAAATTTTAAGTCGCAAACTGTGAAGCACTTAGTAAACCCTGAACTGCGCTGCCACAGCGTGTGGCCTCGCCTCGAGCACAAGCATCCTCAAGCAGAACACAAGCTCTGATATTACTGTTTTTATAACCAAAATAACAACAGATTTCGCCATCAGATTTCAGTTTCCAGCCCTGTTCCGCGGGGGCACAGGGCGCGGCCCGCCCGGGGCCGGGTTCGGCCGCTGTCGCTGGCTCAGCGCCGGCCACGGGCGGCTGCGGCAGCAACCCCGCCAGCTCTCTGCGGGCTGAGCTCGACGTCTGACGGGGCAGAGGGAAAAGTGCCTCCTTTTGGGCGGGCTGGATGCAGCCTCTGACGCTGTAACATCACGGGACGCGCTGGGTAAGACGTGTTGGGCGGCAGTCCAGCGGGTACGACAGGGACCTGCCCCTCACTTTGCTGCCGCGGCCCCCGCGGGGACCCCCCGGCCCAGCCCCTCACACAACGGGCGGAGGAGGCGCCGCCCGCCCGGCCCCGCCCCGCGCACACCTGCGCCCCGGCCGAGGACGCCCACGCCAGCACCACACCCGCCCCCGGAGCCTTTAAAGTTTCCTGGTGGGGCCGCCAGCGGTCCCCGCCCCGCCCGGAGCCGGCCCTGCCCGCCGGGCGAGCCAGCGGCCCGCTGTTTTGGGGCGGGAAGGGCGGTCACGTATGGCGCTGGCCTCTCGCCGCTCCCTCAGCCTCCAGCCCCGGACCGGCGCGGCTGCGGGCGCAGGCAGGTATCACTCACTCCTCCTGAGGCGACCGGGACCCGTCCCCGCTCCCCAGCGGGAGGGCACCCCCGGCCAGGGGGGTGCGGCGCTCTGGGCCGGGCGGGCGCCTCCCTCCGCCGGACACCTGCCGAGCCCCGAGCTGGCGGGCGGCCGCAGGCGGGGTCGCCCCGTGCCGCAGCCCGCCCGTGCCGCAGGGCACCGCGGGGTGGGGGCCCAGCCCCCGGGCGGTGTGTGAGGAGACCCGGCAGGGCCGGGGGCCAAGACACGCCAGTCAGGGCCGGCCGACTCCTCTCTCCCCGCCAGCTGCCTCACCTGAGGGAAGACCTGCGGAGCCTCCGGCCTCTCTCCCGCAGCTACACCGCAAAATGGAGGCTGTGGGGCCGGGTAGTACCCGCCCCGCCCCCGGCACCGAGCCCGCCCCGGCCCGGCCCACGGGCCCCGCTCCCCGCGGGCAGGGGCGCCGCGCCCGGGTCCCGGCAGGGCCGAGCGGGCGGGCAGCGGCTCCCGGGGTGACGGCCCTGCCCACCCAGGGCCCCTTTCCTGTCTGTGCAGGTCTGCCCCGCCGTGCTGAGGGAAAGCTGCTGCTCGCCCGGTGCTCCTGCAGAACGGCTGAGAGGTAAGTGCAGAGACAGCAGTGCCACAGAAACGCAGGGCGGCTTGGCCAGTGGAGCTGTGTCAGGGGAGGCGTTAGCAAGGGATGTGCCAGGCGATGCAGTCCCACCGGAGTCTGAGCTGCCATCCCATGGGAGCCCTTAGCCACCCGCCTGGGAAAGGAAAGTCCACTCTGCAGTTCCCTACAGCATCACTGCAGTGGAGTTTAGGGCTAAACCGAGTCTGTTATCCAGTAACACATGAACCTGTAGATCAAGATCACCATTCAGTAGCTGGCAGGTAGTCAGCCAAGTCATTTAGGCCAGCAGAAGAGTGTGTAACAAAGTATATGAAAGACATAAGTGGAGCTGGAGGAGTTGCTCCTTCTTATGTGGTTGCTAAAAGTCAGGATATAGGTCACAAGAAGGTGTAAGGATGAGATTGTCTTGACTACTATATGCCTTTCTCTAGAAAGAAATCTTAATTATAGTTATTTGTTTGCAATTGTGGGAAGTGCACTTAGTGTTTTGTTTGTCTATAGCAATGTTTATTCATGTTCTACTTAGCACTACATACACATAGTACTTCCTTTAGCTGGTGGTTAGCTATTTGTAAGAGATTCTGACCAGCAAGATAAAATTTGTGAAGAATGCACCTATGATATTATGCACCAGTTACTTGAGATTATTCAAAATAACTTTCTACGTTTTTTGTGGTAAACATGTTTGCAGTTCAGAGACCATTAAAATGCAAATGATTTTTTTTTTTCCTGGAACCTGGTGCAGCACTTGAGCTCTAGATGAAACAACAGGCACTGTTCTATTTGTCTGTAAATCAGCATTAAGTACAGGCAGCAGAAAATAGTTGGGTAATAATTTACCATAGTTGCCCACTTGAAATGAAAAGCACCTAAAGCCACATAACGAATCTAATAAATTACTTAACTTCAGCAAAATTGGGCTTGTTCTCCCGTATTTTCCCAGAGTACAATCCGGAGCAGCTTGAAGAATTTAATCCTCGCAGCATTCTTCAGCTGACACTCCCAGTGTATGTCTACTTCATTTCAGCTCTGTTAAGCACATTTCTTTCAGGACAGGTATATGTTTAAATTCCTGTTTCCACAGGAACCAAGTACATGTAGAAAATACACACTTCTTTCTCTCTTTCATTTAGTGGACTGTTTGGATGTGAGCTATTCATGAGAGGAACAATCTGTTTTCACAAATAAGTGGGAAAAGAACAAGAGAAAACATTAAACAAAATGGCATATGTCTGAAGAGTCTATTAAATGCATTGCAGGTTTATATGTTAACAAAAATATATGGAATGGAACCATTGTGGTCATCTGAATTTCACTGCCAGTATTTAAGGACATCCCTTGGCTTATTGCCATAGCTGGAGTTAGCACATTTAGGAAAGCTTCTGAAACCCCATGTGGAGTCAAGGCAACTTCTCACTATTAGAAAATTCAACTTCAGTGAAGTTGGGAGACAAACTCTTAATTGTCTCTTTTGCATATCCTTGCATCTTGTGCTAAGACGTGATACTGTACAGAATTCTGGTGTGGAGGGACCTGGCTCTCAACTACATAGTTGTGCTGAGTGCTATCAGTCAAGCTGAAACAAAACTTTTTTTCAGAGTAATTTGTTGTTGGTGATATAGGTCACTACAGCTTTGCTGTATCCTGGCTCTAACATTATTTCCCGCTTAAATATGAAGGATTACTTTTGATGTTCTATTTCAGCCTATAGATTAAAAAAAAAAGCTTCACCACTGTTTGTCGTAAGCAGCAAGATCTGGTCAGCTTTGAACCATAGGTCAAAGTAAAACAACAGGACACTGCAGTGATCCAAGTCTAAATTTTGTACTAAAAATACTTTTCCTGTTACACTGCCCTGTGACTGCAGTAATTAACATGCAGACAGTTGAGTGAGCTGTGGAGTTAACCTTCCATGTGAACAAGGAGCTGAGCAGGTCCAGTTCACGTCAGGAGGAGCCCTGGGTTTGGTTTAGCTGCTCCGGTGAGTCACTGCCCAGTGAGTCATGTCAAGGGCTCCACCCACAGCAGTCCAAACAACACAAACCTCACAACCTGAGTTGCCAGCAAGATCTCTAGTTCCCTTGTGTGGAAATAAATCCTTCCTCAAAGCACCAACAGAGAACAGCAGGTTGTTCTGCAACACTATTTAAAAGCGCAGCATGCCCAGCATTTTTTGCCATTGGCTTTTTAATCCTTAGGATTAAACCATGCATTTCAGATTAGTTACTAAGAGGCATATGTCCACAGGTTCACAAAGTCACACCCCAAAACACTACTTCCTCTTTGCAGACTGAAGTATTCTGCCAAGAAACTTAGATGACTCAACTAGCAAGGCAAACTTAGTGACCTTCATCCCAGTATACCAAAATGATCAGCAAATGAAATTGTAATTCTGGCAGTAAGAATTTTTTTTTTAAGTATCAAATTGTAGATGTCAAAATTAAAAGTTTGATCTTCTCAACAATATAGAACATTTTGTCTTATCTCCACTTTCCAAGGCTTACAACCAATCACATGGTTTATCAAAGATCAGTCACTGGATGTGCTGGGTCAGGTTGACACAACTTACATTCTAAATGAGGAATTTGGTATAAACCACTTGGATGTCCACAGAAGGCTTGACAAGAACCCATAATTAGTTAAACTACAGAAGATGGGTATTAGCATAAGCAAGAATGAAGAACTTGTAAGAAAGAACAAAGGCTGTGTTGAAAAGGGAATTTGTAGAATTCTGTTAAGTTGGTCTGGGATCAACTGCAAGTTTTTTCGTAACTGAATAGGGCACAAAAGTTAGGAATAAGCTAATGTTACCTGCTGACAAAACTGAGGTGTCATCAATACTGAGAATAATAGAAACCAGGAGAAATATCTGAATTTAGATTTTTTCAATTAAAAAATTAAAAAGTGTCATAATGCCAGGTCATGCATTTCAATTATTTTTTTTTTTTGGTAAAATGAAGTTCAGCTGCAAATTACAGCAGAAGCAAGAGATCGGGGTGCTCAGTCATATTACATGACAGACACTGAGAGGCAAACAAGGAATTTATAACAGGAAAGTATTAGTATATTCTTATATTCATTGATCTATAGGCTGATATGGGGTATTCTCTTTACCAAATCAAGTTCAAGAAAGACTGAAATTAAGTTTAAAGTGGACAGCTAAGTGATTGAAGCATAGACAGTGTGTCAGAAAAAAGGAGATAAAGCTTAATGTGTTTAGTAAGATGAAGGCTACAGTATGATGGCTAGCTATAGCAGATTACGTATAAGTACTAGGAAGAACATAAAATAAGAACTTTACTAAGGACAAAATAGTTATATTTACATATATTTAAAATAGAATTTAAGATATGATTGGTCAAGACAGGAAATAACTGAATTTTTGATGCAGGAAACCCCTTCTAAGAGAAGGGAACTAGAAAAGATGGCAACAAGTGTCTGTTAAACACACCAAATTAGCAGCACAAACTTCTTTCCCTACCCGGAGAAACACATAGTATTATCCCTTTTTTTCAGTCACATGAATTTAGAATGTCAAATTTCAATTGCTTTTTAGCTTAACCAGGAAAGTAACAGTAGTACAATACAGTCTGCAAGGAGCCCCTTTAGATCTTATTCTAATCCTGGTCACCAGCACACGTGTTCTGTGTCAAGTACCTGTGAGCAGTTATAGGAAACCTGACTGTTGTGTACTGCCCATCTGTTAATATCTCTTGAAGAATCATCTAAATCTCATTTGCAAGCCCTGCAGCACAACACAGTGAAGGGAAGCTGATTACTTGTGAGGGCCCTAATATGACTAAATATAATATACAGTGTATATAGAAAAATACTTAGATAACTATCTCGACTATTTGAAGCCAGACTTTGTCAAAGTTATTTAGAGCAATGCATCCTAAACAGCCAAAAAAAAACAGAGGAAAAGTCCCCTAATCAATAGCAAGTTAAAGCTTGAAATCTTTGGTGATGTTTTTCAGTTCCCAAGCTTTTTCCACCAGATTTTCTGTTGAACTTCATGTTTTAAGCTTTCCATAAAGTAGAACAATTAGAATAAAATACCTTTAGGAATTCCTGTCTAGATTTTCAAACTCTAGAGAAGGAATGCCTTGGTCTCCTAGGTAAATATACAGCCCAGGTTTTACAATTAAGCAAAACGATGCATTACATTTGTGTTTGCAATATTGTCCTTTGTAAGAGTGGCCACTGAAATTTGAAATCAGGCATTCAAAATTCCAGAGCCGAAGTAAGGTTCACAATGTGCTGTTCACCCAGTAAAAAGGGACAGAATGGATGGGATCAGAGGTTTTACAAGGGCTGTATTTTTTCCTACTCCAATTCCAAGCATTTGGCACTGTGCTGTCACCTCTACTTCGCAGTGGATCCTTCTACCAAGGAAGATGTAACCTCAGTCCCTTATGACATATCATCATTAGTCTTCCAGTACTTGTAAGGACAGGAAAATTCCGCAATACCTTTTCTGTAGCTGTACATTTTGTGCAGAGCAGCTTATTAAATAGCATAGCTATTCAACCTGTAGAGCATTTTACATCTTCCTTCTTACATTTTATCACTTTTCCTAACAGGGAATGGTAAGAGTTTACTGCAGAGGTCAGAGAAAGAATATTATGCTTTCCTGCACCTTGCAACTTTTTTGCAGTAATTGAGAGACTTCTATATGCTGCTTGCTCTTTTCCTCCACCTATTTCAAGGCTTACTTCAAAAAACACCCCAACCTAAAAACTTGTGAAATAGTTAAATGGCTGCTTCTGAATGTTAAGTTTAAAGAAGAGGAGGGAAAACAAAACATTTTTATTTAGACTAATAAAAAACAACAGCAGAGTTTTTATACTTACTTAACACCCACAAATATAATTTTCAGATATTAGAATCTTTGCTATACCTTCAGTTTTCATGTACATTGTCCTTGCAATTAGAACTTAGAATTTAGCATTGAGTCACTGGAGGATTTCTTGCTTGGAGCAACCAGTTCAGAATCTACAGATTTGTAACCAGAATCCCTTTCTTGGATTTATCTGGCAAATCAGTACAGAAATTATTTTGGGGAACACTGGCTTTGCACATTTATCTCACATTTCAAATTCATTTACCAAAACAGATGTGAGCCATCAGAAATGGTCATTAGTAATTAGGTGGGAACAGTTATGTTGCAGAAGAGGGACACTTGAACTTCTCAGCAGAGCTGAACAGACTTCTAAAGGTCATGGTATTAGCTGGGACTGTAAAAAGTTACAGCTCAGATTGGTATTGGCTTTGTCTTTCAGGTAGAACTCATTCAATGTGAAATCAGTTTCAGGGAGAAAATGGGAAGTTTCTGCTCACATAATCTTAGCAGCAGTACAGGGTCACAAACCAGAAAGTTCCTATTTAGTAACACCCAAATTTTAATCTCAAAACTTCATGAAGTGTTGTTTTGCTGCACTTTGCTGCTTTTGCAAAGATGGCAACTCCAGTAGCTACACTGGTTCAGCCACAAATGCTTTTCAAGCCCCTTTTAACAATGCATCCCCCCATTGCTAGTGTAATTCTCTGAACCCTCACTTTATGAGGGACTAATGCAATTGACTTTGATTTCCTTTCCCAAATCATCACATATGCATAGAAACACCATAATGTAAACTGAATTCACCATCTCATACTCATGTCAGTACCCTGCTGAAGAAGGACATACACACAGCACCACTGATAAACCAATAACCATTCTGTAATCCTCCAGGGAAAAGGCTATCATGAGCAGCACAAGAAGCCACGTTTTGTGTGCTTTAACAGTTGGAAAAAAACCCACAAAGAAGTTTGCAGAGTTGGAGTTCACTTGTATACACTCTTATTTTCCTTCCTGATGTGGTGTTATCCCCCCTTTCTTTCAAAAGAGAATTCATTATACAATAAATGAGAACAGTTAGGGTTTTTTTTTCTGGACAGAAGGCATTCTTGCCATTGCAATGGAACTTTTATTTCAAATACATTCTTACAATAAAGCTGTATTTTGTTATACATGTAGGTTAACTCAGGAGAGAAAAGATTCATGTATGCCATTTAAAAATGCTGGGCTCGACTAAACTGCAGTCGTTCCCATTCATTTCCTAAACCATGTAAGGGTTTTTTAAGGGCAATGGAAATAAAGATGTAAACCACGTCATCTAGGTAATTAAATTACGGTCCAAGGAAATTTATAACACCACCATAGAAAAGTGTATCTGCTCATTCTTCAGGCTCTTTGAAGTGTAGGGTGGCAGAAGTTTCTTTATAAACTCAGAAGTTTTTCGTTGAGAGCAATCTGTGACTGTGTGAGGTTTGCCAAGTAGGTTACCATCAGTAGGTCCTGAGACGGGAAAAAAACCAAAACACAGCGATCAGAGATATTAACAAAGGTGGTAGCCTATTAGGAAGTTGAATTTTTAACACTGTTAAGCAGTTTTATAGCTACTAGAAACATTGTTAGTCCTGGAAGTCCTACCCTGAGGAATGCTTCCCTTGCAGGAAGAAAGTTTTTGTAGTCTCAGAACATGAAACACTGCTTGTGAAATTTTAACTCGGAGTTCACCCATGTTAACCAGACAAGTCAAAGGGCATAAGCAAAATTAAAAATTAGTTCTGATCTTGCAGACTGTGGGTGAACAACACATTCAGAAACTTAGCTTTCATTTTCTAAAAATCTGTTACAGAAGCAAGGTGGCACACTAAAACCTTGTTCATGTCCTAAGTGTTATGAAAGAAGACAGAATTCCAGCTCAAGCAAAGGCAGCTGGCAAGTCACCAGTTACCCTTGAAATCCATACTGCTTTAAGCTAGGTAATTCATATTGTCCAATTACTCTAAAAGAAGAACTGGTGCTGGCTTTCAGATTACTTGGATAATTCTGAAGTACTTCCAAACTTATTCTCTCATTTGCAGTTGCCTGCAAGATTATTATGGTGAGCTCCTTCATCCACCTTCAGCTCTTAAAACATTAAATTACTGACAAGAAAGGGCTGTATTTTCTATTAATGTGTTTGCATGAACAGATTGTTTTGATCACAAACAAATTTGTGTCTGTATGACAAATTTACAAAATTGCTGCCAATACACCAAAAAATTAGATAATGAACTTACATTGATATTGCTGTTCAACATTGTCTCAAAGTCCTCTGGTGAAATCTTTGGCACCTGGTTAATGAGATCCATCAGGAAACGCCCCACAGTGTTGTCAGCAGCCACTTTGCCGGACTAAGCATAACAAACATACACTTCAACATAAGTAAAAGTCGGTGTTTATGGCCCAGAAAGAGAATATATAAAAAGAAAAACAAGATGCACAGGCTTAAATCAAACTTATTTGCTGGCTCATAAAAAACTGCCCTTACCAATACATCCTCTGCATACTGCAGCACCATTGTCAGGGTATCCTGGATCCTGGCTGAGGCTGACCCCACCTGCTGCAAGTCACTGGACAAGCCAATCACTCGATTAGGACTAAAACACGTCTTCATTATAAGATCCACTGAAAGCAAAACGAGGATCAGTGAAGAAAAACTGACTGCCAGACAAACCTTAACTTGTTGAAGAGTTTTAGCTTCAGCTAAAATGTCAATTTTACCAGGGTAAAAAAATGCATTTGAACAATGTCACAACAATGGTTATAATCAAAGTAGGAAGAAAACATTTACCTCCTATCCGCTCTGTATCATAATAAACATATTTCACTGTTAGAGGCGTGAACATCACGCCCATAGTTTTACCAGGGACTCCCATTGGGGCACTAGAAAAAAGAAGAACAAAACAACATTTTCAGCATTGAGGTATTTAAGGAAGGCAGTAATAGATTTCCATTTCAATTATATTTGTTAGTACTGAAGTGTGAACATGAGTAGGTTACTCGTTCTCACCAAAATCAGCAATATTAAGACCACGGATAACTGAGGACAGGAAATCAGTCCTGGCATACTAGTAATTGCTCATTTTCATCACTGAATATTCCTTGTTGGTCTGACATTTGTAGTGTCTTAGCCACAGTTCCTTCCTACTTACAGAGCAGTGTTTTTCTAACCTGAAATACTCCATGCTTTGAGAAATAACTTAAGGAGGAGCAAAAATATGACAAAAACTCAGGCACAAAGCACTCTCAACATCTTTTTTATTCCTATTATTCAAAGTATTTGAAGTCCATTTATGCTTTCAGTAAGACATCATGAAAGGGGTTCCTTTTTAAAGATGTGCAGTCAAGAAGCAGTAGACTTCTGCTACAAAGAAAGGCTGGGTTTTTTCAGCCAGTACTGGGAAGTACAGTGAGATGAGATATTTTGTTTCTCAATATTTAATCTCCAATATTAATTGATTAAAATTGAAGGGGTTCAGGGGATGAAAGCCTGATCAAGAAAATTCTGTTTCAATTATGTTTTAACTGCACTAATCCTCCAATTTGTATAAGCTTCTGAGCAATAGAGCCTACTGACTACAGGCTAGTGTTTAGACAGTGCGATGGAAGCTGGTGACATTGATGCTAGCTGTATGCATCCTGTGAAATGTCACACAGATGTTCAGAACACTTAAGTCGCTTAAGCTCTAGAAGGCAAAAGCTTATGAAAGGTCAGGTCTTTCAGCTTGACAGTGGTCAAGACTTTCCAATGAGAAGCAAGCCATAACCTGTGGCTCACTTGCTGTGTTCTAGCTACTGCACAATATTGTCCAGAATGGGACACTGCAGCCCACTACACTTCTCGTTACCCTCATGCGGTCTCTCTCAGTAATTCAGATAGCTCCCCTCCCAGAAACGCAGCATGCCAGAGTACCTGACGTAGGCTTTAATGCTCATGCGTGAATTCTGGAGACTCGTGTCCACGGTGAGGTGGATTGGATTGTGCGCTTCCCGGCTGTAATACTCATGGATCAGGACGGAGTGTTCTGTGATGTCGTGACCTGTTGCGTACCTTCAAAAAAGCACAGGTTGAAGAGCCATTCTTCCAACATTCAAGTGTCAGTGTTTGGTATTGTTGGTATTTAACAGGTTGGTATCCTAAAACACTGATTTGCGAACACTGAGCTGCAGAAGCACACTAAATACAAGTGGTTTAACTACAGAATTTATAGTTTCATGGCCAGCTGTCCTAGAATTGTAGAAGTCACAAGCTGAGCACATCCATGCCCAGAACAGGCACACGGCCAATGCTGTAGTACCAGCCATAAAGAGTTAGTACATTTGACATCAGACACCCAGGATTCAGTTATCTGTCAATATGTTCTGGACCAACTTTTGATTTCTGTCAGAAGTCAAAACATACCAAACAACTTTGGACCAAACAAGTAGATCTTCCAGAAGTCAAACATCTCTCTGCAGGAGATAAAACTTGTTAATCTAGCTCCTTTAACTGCTCTGTAATTAGCTTTTTGCATATCCAAGAAAACTCCTGTCATTAGAACTGCACTTTGCTGTGCTATTAGAAAGCTGTTGAGGAAGTTTGTTCCACAGGAACAGAACCAAGGTATTCTGTAGGATCAGAGAAGCATGAAAAGACTAACAAAGCTATCTACCCACACACTCAGATACACTGTTCCCATAACGCCTCCCCGATCTTGCTTTGCATCCCGCACACAAGTACTTCCACCTTTTCTCAGCAGAGAACTACTGCATGCTCAAGCTGATACCACTGATTCCTCCTGAGGCCTTCGGTACTTGAAACTACTCTCCTGTGTTCCCCCTTCTTTCTAACCAGTTATCTCTGTGCTGCAGGTTGTATGACTGGTGGCTAAGTTCTTCTAACAAAGCCATGCAGGCATTCTCTAACTCATCAGTCCTCTGTGATACCTTTGCTAGATACAAACAAAAATAAACCCTGTAAGTCTCCAGTACTGTCTCTTCCTATTAGGAATAGCAGGAGCTTTACAACTGACTTTATAACAAGAGTTGCAAGATCTCACTGTCACAAGCATTAGCACTTCTGCTTCTCAACTCATGACACAGAGAATTATGTATTTCAGGCGGTTTAAGGGACCAACACAACTGCTTTCGCGTTCTTGCAAAAGGAGAACTTACCAGCCCAAGATGATCTCGCTAGGAGACACTTTCTTGTGCAACTCATACATGTTTTTGGCAAATTCCATATCGACTGCCACCTGAGAAACGGGACAGGGCCAAGTCAGCTGGTGACAGGGATGCTGACCGCGCAGCGGAGGGCCCCGCGGGCACAACCCTCCCATCGCAGGGCAGCACAGGGGCCGCGCCCCCCGGGAGCCGCCGCCTCGCCGGGAGACCCGCGGCCCGCCCTAGAACCACAGCCCCGCTCCGTACCTCATCCTCGGACTCGTTGTGCGGGACGGAGAAGCAGTTGGTGACCTCCACCGAGTGCTTGTCCACGGTCCCTGCGGGGGGGCAGCGCGGTTAGGGGGGCGCCGTAGGGGCGGCGGTCTGCTCGCCCCCCGGCGGGCGGGGCGGATCGGCGGCTCTTACCCAGCAGCGTCCCGATGACCCGCGCCGCGCCCTCGTTGCGCCGCTCGAAGCTGTCCACGATGGAGGCGAGCACGACCGGGTGCAGCCGCACCACGCGGCCGCCGGGGAAGGGGCCCGAGAGCGCGGCCGACAGCGGCGCGGCCTGCGGCGGCGGTGCTGGCGCGGCGGGCGGGGGCGGCGCGGCGGTGGGGGGAGCGTTTCCCGCCGGTGCGGCGGGCGCCGTTGTCGGGCTCTGCGCTGGGGCAGCCGCGGGTGTAGCCGGAGCTGGAGCTGTCGCCGCCATTTTGCAAGAGAGAGAGGCGGGGGGTGCGCGCCGGCAATAATTGGCTGATCTGAACGCCTGTCACACAGTGCTACCTTGCTATTGGGGAAAGTAGTGTTCTAAGGCCCTCCTGCCTTTTGCTCACCAATCTGGGGAGAGCGATGAGGGAAAGACGCTTTGATTGGAGAAAGAGTACATGGTCTCTGACTGAAGCGCAATCTTGTTCCTCCCCTCTCGGGGCCGGGAAGTTTTTCCATTGGGTTCTCGCATTCCCCGCCTCCGCGCCTATCTCCTCTCTCCATTGGCTGATTTCACCTCTACAAGCTGTCTGTCAGGGCGGGAAGGCCTATTTACTGTCTGTGGCGCTGTCATTCATTCTGCTGGTTGCTAGGCGGCAACAGGGTTTCTGCGTGTGCGGAGTGCCGAGCATTCGCCTGGCCGGTCCGGCAACGGGGAGCGCGGGCGGTGCCCGCGGTTGAGGCACCTGCCGGAGGTAGGCTGGGCACACAGGGCGTCCCAGAGCTCCCCACGGCCTTCCACGCCAGGGGGTTGCTTTTCTCCGGGCCGCCCGAGCTGGCCGTGTTTCCTTGGCACGTACCCAGCCGTGCCTCAGGCCTGTGGTGCCCCCAGCTGCGAGGGCTATGCAGCCCGGAGGGTCCTGGCCCTATGAAGCAGAGAAGTGCTGTTAGCCCCGTTTTCTGGGGCTTTGTTGCCAATGTGGCACAGAAGTGGTTGCCAGGTATCACAAAGAGAACAAGTGCTAGTCACCTCTACCCAAGGTTTAATGGTTACCCAACAATTTGACTTATTGGATGTAATTTGCCCACTGCTTGTAGTACCCCATGTTTTCACTCACAAGCAGCAAACCTGTTTTCCATGGGGCAGGTGTGGTGAAATGAAGTGTGTATGCTTTCTGTAACCAGTAAGGAAACTGGATTGTTTCAGAGCCTCCTTTTTCATTTCTTGGCCATAAGCTTGCAGCTACTATCTTAACAGTTGTAGCAACTTAGTAGCAGATTTACCCTTAAGTGTCTTATTTAAAACCTTTAATCACAGTTTAATATCAGGTTGACAAACTTTAAGGGAGAACTTCAGGTATCATTGAAATGTTTGGGGTTTTTTGGCCTTGGGCTGTTCTTTTCCCACAAGCAAACGGTTTATATGTGTGTATTCATACACATACATAAATACTGAAAGATCCAGATGTCTCACCTCCTGATAAAATGCTTACTGTGGTGAAACTATGCTGGTAAAAACTGCATCAGTTCTCTGGCACCACTTTGTCTATTAGAATGTCGTTAGAATAATTGAGAACATTTTCAGGTAGTTGTTTCTGAGGTGTAGCAGAGAGAGAAGTGCAGTGTTGGTTACTACCTCAGGTGCAACCATCTTGCTCTCTTACAGATCCACTCGGGCTCCTGACATGCTCTTACCCACATTTGGCTTACCAGTTGAAGTAATTTTAACATTTAAAAAAATAATATACATTATGACTGTGGCTTTGGGAGTTGTCTCTGCTTCATTACCAGAGTGGTGAACATCATTAGCTGATGAGCAGTTTCATCTCAGTCTTTGAAGACAGGGTCCTGAGTATAGAAGGAACATTCTGCCCGTGTGCTAGCAATTTGCTTATTTTACATAAGTGGAGAACACCTGTTAAAGCTACAAAGGAGAGCTAACAGGTAGGAACAAGAACAGATTTTTATCTCTTCATAAAAGCACTTCCTAGTCTGTGTACCAGTGAAAATTTGATCTCCTATTCTTAGGCTTTCACTGTGCAGCCTTCATTTCTTGTAGGTGTGCCTGGGTCAGATTGCATAAAGCTTTAAATTGTTTCTGTTCCTGGAGCTCTTGTGTGTCATTGAGAAGTCTAATGTGTGAGTTGCTCTTGTTAAAGAGCAGCTGTTTGATCTCATTCTTGTTTGCATCAAACTACCCTTCGAGCTTAATTTGACATAGTCAGCAGATTCAGATGATGCAAGCAAGGCTGTTTAAGACCTGCCCATTATAATTTTATGTTGCCACGTTAAAAATTGGTCAGCTTAATATGGAGCTACAGTTGTGCTTAGAAACAGGCAACTGTGATAACATTATTTTAATATGTTGATGTCAAGATGCTGGACAGAATGCTGGAGAGTGTATGTAGTGAGTAAAAATGGAGAGCCTATATTTCAAAAGTCAGTGGTTGGCTCACACAAAGCCCACTTAATACTAAGATTGTATAAATGTAATGATAAGAAAATCAGTTGCGATAGTATAATATTTGGAGCAGATGTGTCAAAGCTACAAAAAACTGTTTTTCCTTGCTGAATGACTGCTGAAAAATAGGGACCTTCATAATTAATATAGTTTTACAAAGTATCAGTTTTCTTCTAGAGGAGGGTAGTTACCAGCGGCGCATATTAATGGTGCCTGTTGTACAAAACCTAGTGCCTACCTAGGGAGCTGATTAAAATGTTTAGATACTACCCCATTACAGTAAAATCTGTCTACTTAGAGGGGAAACAGAAGACACATTTGCACACAAACATGAATCAGGGTGGTAACTCGGGGCCTTCTGATTTTATATTTTGCCTTCCTTGGTTTTCCTGCATCTGATTTTGGAGGTGAATATAGTTAACCTCCTAGCTCTGCTCGTGTATGTTTTCACTTTATAGTCCTTAGGTGTGACTGAATCATTATTATTGCATTTGCTGTCATGTCAGCTGCATTTTTGCAGATGACGTATAATTTTTTTATTCAGTAGCTATCTTCTCATCTTGCTTGTATTACTGGAAACAACATAATCTCTTGCTCTAAGGAAAAATATTTCTTACATTGCATCACAAATAAAATAAAATATTGACAATTTATTTGATTAACTATTTCAGGACATAGTTCTATGTTGTTAGTTTCATGGGATTGAATCTGACATCTTTATGCCATGATTTATAAGAATAATTTTCTATTGTGCATTTTGTCTAAGAAGTTAGTAGATTATTTCAGTTACTTCTCCCAAGAGAAAAATCCATCACTGAACTTAATATTTATTTTATATAATCATGCTTGTCTAGTAAAAAATTAATATCAGGTCTCGTTTTCCAAATAATTTAGGGATCAAGGTAGAGAAGTCCATTTGTCTGCCTGGAATTTCAAGTGTCTGTCTCCAGCCTTTGTTGTGCTCACAGAGCTCCCTCTTCACCTTCTCTTACAGTGGAGTTACTGGCACTTCTGTTGTCTACTGGTTATCTGTGTTTTTCAGGATCCATGTGTTCTGCCTTCTATCCATGACTTTTACATGATGTATTCAGTTTTTGTTTGGTGTTGTTTTGTTTTTCCTATTAAAAAAGTAGTTGTTCCCTTATTTAGTCTTAATGGCATGTCTTAGATACTCATCTGCTTCTCATGCATTTGGTGTTGCCAGTAGATGAGAGTTTTTGGCAGCAGCCAGTTCCCAGTGTAATGGCTGATTCAGCTTCATCTCTTCAGCAAGAGGGATTCAGGCCCTTCCCTGGTTTTGTGTAATGTTTTATGGGGCTACCTGAATTATCAGAGAAATAACATTGACACATGGCACTACTGAGCTAATGCTTCCAGTGAAAATACAAATACTACCTAAAAATAATGAGGCGTAGTGTTAACTGCACACCACACTGATAAAATAATATACCTTCTCCAAAGTTAGATTGGCAATGGAAGTTACCATTAGCTGTTCAGACCAGCACATTAAGCACTGCCATGTGCTTTTTAATCGCTGTGTGGAATTAGATCCAAGCTAAAGTAAAAGTAACTTCACAGAATTACTTGTAGTGAAAAGTAATGGAGAGAAATGTCACAGGGTGTCATACTTAGGGGAGCAGATACCTTCATGGTCAGAGTTTTCCAGCCATTGAAGTAGGGAAAACAGAGACATGGACTGAACAAAGGATGGCTGTGGAAATAAAAAAATACCCCCAAACCCTGGCAAACCCCAAATGGTACAAACTAACTGGCTCACGCAAGTGTTGAAAATTTGAAATTGTTGAAATATGTCCCAGAACCATTTGTTTAGCTGTTCATGATTCTTGTATGTACCAGTTCCATTGCTTCTGATGACCAGTGAGAGATGTCTCAAAAAAGAGAGAAGCTGAGCTACATTTAAAAGCCATGGTAAAAGGCATTGTTATCTAAAAGGCAGATTTTTTTTGTTGCAGTACCATAAGCCCTCAGACTTCACTGGGAAGGTATCAGCAATAACTTGAAACAGGCTTTTCCTGAAGAGAGAGTGGGTTTGATGCTGGTGGTCTGTGGTTTTGGGGTCTTGTTTGTGGGTTGTTTGTTGTTGATTTGGGGTTTTTCATTTGTTCGTTTGTTTGTTTGTTTTTTAAATTCATTGCACATAGTTGGGACCAATGGCTAGCTGATTTTATTCCAAAATAGTCTTCTGTTGTCTCATACCGTGCCTCTCCCCAGGTTATGTATTATGGAATCGTGTGTTCGCCTTATTTTCCCCGAGCCCTAATATCCTGTATAAAAGCAACAGTGTATTTTATTATGAAGATCTATATCACACTTATATATAGAAAAATGTGACTGAACTAATAAAAGCTCTTACGAAATTTAGACTGAGAGGATATACGTTTGGATAGATTATTTTTGGAAAAAATTGTTTCATCTGTTTTCAGGGCTGGGTTAAGATGATATAGTTCTTTGATTATTAAATCAGTGTGCATATAAAAAGGTAGTTCTGTGTCCACTGTTACCTAGTTCTTTGTGCCGGCTGTGGGATATTGAAACACCCGTGGCAGGAACTAAGGCTGCTCAAATAATAATGGGTAGGCTTACAAGGCATAATCTCTGTGCAGACGTTGCCACATAATGCAATTGCCGTACCACAATTTGTTGAAGAAAATCAGAAATATTTAATAGCGATGCACCAGCTTACATGCACATATTGCAAACATTTGCATAAAGGGAGATGTTGCCAGACGTTACCAGACTCCAGCTTTTTCGACCAATTTTGTATAAGGCATTTTTGTCATTTTATGCATTTAATGAGAAATCACTTGCACTGTGTAGATCATCATGAATGCCTCAGATATACTGATAGAAAGACACAAGAAATAGAATCTTACCTGAAGTGTACTGTTGTCTAGGTTTTGGTTTTGAAAATGAAAGAAAAATGGAAGAAAGGAAATAGAAGGATGAAATAAGAATGATATATCTAAGAGACACAGAGAAAAATAATCACAGAATCACAGAATGTTAAGGATTGGAAGGGACCTCGAAAGATCATCTAGTCCAATCCCCCCACCGGAGCAGTAACACCTAGATGAGGTTACAATAACTAGATAATGGATAACTAGAAATAGGTTTATTTGGGACATGTGAAACTTCTTGACTTGTGAGACTTATGGCCAGTGAATGCCAGGAGAGCTTGTGATGGCTCCCAGAAGGCGGACCTGGAATAAGCGTTTATGTGCCTGAAAGGCAGGCTGCTTTTCTTTCCAGCCAGACCAATTGATCTAATAAGAGCCACTGTCCCTCTCGCCAGCCAGAGGAAGGGGAATTAATCCGGCCAGGTGTTCTGTGACCGGCCTGACCCTGCTGCCCCTCCAGGGATGGATGCGGCAGTCTCCTCTTGGCTCCCTATTCCCACCTGCGTTCGCAGACCCAGAGCCTGCTCGGCGGTGCTGGGCTCCTCGGCACCACCGTAGGGCTCCTTGGCAGAAGGTCCCGGCCCTGGGGCTGCCCGAGCGCCCGAGTGGGAGTACCGGGAGCGGCCCCGGGAGCAGGGAGGGCCGCGCTGGGCCCCGCGGCTGCTGCGGCTCCTCCCCGCGAGGGGGCGGCAGGGACACACGGACAAGACCCGCCCGTACGACACACGGACAGGACCCGCCTCCTACCGGGT
Organism: Streptopelia decaocto; assembly: GCF_964273445.1. NCBI lineage: Eukaryota > Metazoa > Chordata > Aves > Columbiformes > Columbidae > Streptopelia > Streptopelia decaocto. Next base: position 50,633,572 of record NC_138659.1, read on the forward strand.
AATTAGTCCCAGTCCTCTGTCCCGTAGTCTGAAATCATCGCCTTTACATGAGTTTTATGCTTAATTGGATTTGCTGATTATTGCTAAGAGATGCAGTGTTATTTTCCTCTGATACTAAAGCAATTAGATAGTCATGAATACAAACCACATCATTTGTAATCACTTAAAGCAAACTAATTAGTGACTTAACTCTGCCTGGTTTGAAGTAGCATAAGTAGGAATTTGTGCATGGTGCTTTTTCCACCAATATTTATTATACGCATTTGATTTGCCAGTTTCTTTCTTCAGTTAATAAAATTAAGGTAGAATCAATGAGGTAGAATTAATTAATTCTACCTTAATTCTTCTGTGCCATTTCACACAACAATGTCACAGAGAGATTTACTTATGGATGTTATGGTGATGCAATCCTAAGATGTGCTGTACAACCCCACATTTTAATGAAATATATGGTAATGAAAGGTATTTTGGGTCTTCAATGAAAGCACAAACTCTCCAGCCTCTCAGAATGTTCCTGTTTCTTGATGATCTATGATTGTGATTATTTCCTGCTTTTGACTCAACTCACGTTGAGAGTCAGCTTTCAAGTGAGAGGCATTTTATATACGACTCATACTTAAAACTAAGATAGAATATGCTTGCACTGACCTAGCAAAGCAGTTAGGTGCACTACCTTGCAAGATCAAACCTTGTGTCATTATATTATATTACATTCTTCCTGCTTACCCCATGCAGTGAGAACTGAAGAAAACCTAGATATGGCTCCTGGCTTTTTTTGTTGTTGGTGGTGGTTTTTTTTCCCAGGGAGTATGGGGCAGAAGTGTGGCAGGACTACTGTCCTTTCTGTGTAATCAACTCGAATAAGTCATCTCTGGCAGGGAGCCTTTAACACAGAGTCCCTTTGGTAACTTGCTGCTACTGTGCTTGACTTAAAAGCATTTGTAACAGAGTAGTGCTGTGTCCTTGAATACCTACTGACATCCAAATAAAATGAAGTGTAACGCCACTGATAGCAGATAAATATGAAAGTTCTTGTGCAGAGAGATTTCAAATATTAAAAATTTCTAACACTGGTAACAGCTAATGTATCATTGTGCTATTTATTGGGAAAATAATATCTTCCGGTCTCTTGTTCTTATAGAGTCACTTTACAGCTTTACTTATGAGAGAGCCTGTCCTTTCCTTGCTGCCCTTTACAGCATGGGTCAGAGTCTCCACTCTGCATACATTTGAGCCCAGACCAAAACTGCATATGTCCCCAGAAGCATTGAGGACCTTTGGGACTGGCACTGTCAAGCTGTGTCACTAAGCACAAACATTTGCTTTGGTGTCTTGAGGTGGAACCTGCCTGCAGAGGTGAAGCAACTAGACTGGAAAATACATATTTCATTTGGTGGTGTAGGGAAGCCTACTGAGAGATAAAATAGCAAACGTTATTTTGTGAACTCCATGGATTATATGATTTTTACATCACCAGAGTCTGACAGTGTTGTCTCTCCACAGCTTTGCACTTTTTTTCCCAGTATAAGGCAGCTGCATCACGACGTGTTGGATGAATAAGGGGGCAATGAGGGAGAAGTTAAGAAGATAATAATTTATATACAGAAATGGGAGCTGAAAAGGAACAGTGGTAATAAAATCTAGGGGACAGTTTCTGTGGAGTAGCCTGGGAGACCTGAGAGGCTGTTGCATTTCTGTTACTGGCATCTTGGGCAATGTTAAGGCAAGTCATCCATATCACTGAAGTAATGACAGAGACACACTTTTTGGGTAGTGTTTTAGCTCTTCCCATGTGAAGTGTTTGATAACAACTAGATAGTGTTATGTTCCTTTCTCTGCCACTGACTTTGGGGAAGTCATTTAACATGCAGATTTCAGTTTTGCACTTCTGCAAAGTATGACTAATGATATTGTAGTGGCTAGGTTTGTATGTAGGACACACACAGACAGCCTACTGAGGAAAGGCAGGAAAGACCTTAACCTTTGAGGAAACTGCTTTGAGAGGAAGCTCAAGAGTGCATTTCCTGACCCAGAGACTGTGCACTTTGGAGAGGGAGGAATCGTTCAACTAGCCTATGCAGGAGAACAGTAACAGTTTCTGTACTGTTTTCCTATAATAAATTGAAATAATTCATTAGCTGAAGTGAGTTCACACTGCTGAGACCTCAGGTGTAGCAGCAAAATTTGCATTTTGTATCAAACATGTTCTTCATGACAGCTTGGACTAGACTGTAGTATTTGCAAGGGCTAAATTTTGCTAAATGCTATTCTGACCAATCTGTATGTAGATTTGATATACCCCAAGCGCTGACATATAAATTCACCTTCAATATTCTGTTTGCCAGTTTGTCTTTCTGCATCAGAAAAACATGGTACAGCATTAGCTGAGTGAACTACATAGGGCTGGCTGGACGGGTCTGCACAAATATAGAATTGATTCCAAGCTGCCCAGTATTCCAGCTGAATCACAAGCCTTCACAGCTCTGCTCAACTTGAGTTACTGAGGCAGCAGATAGGGGAGTACACAAGCACAGTTATTTAAGCTGTTTGGGTGAGATTTTCAACCCTCTTCTGAAAAGTCAAATTCTGTTTGCAGCTACAACTTTACAGCTAATTTCTTTCACTCAGTGTAATTTGAGCTGAAAAGTTCAGCATTTCCAGAGCTGTTTTTAGATGTTCTGGGGATCTTCTGTTCTAATTCTCTCAAACATTTGAGATTTGCCACTCACTATTCTGAATTACATCCCTTTGCATCTTTTCTTCTGCATTGGGATAAACAAGAGCTGATCCATCACTGAAGTATCATCCTGGTCATTTGTTTCTATAGCTGCCAGCAAGGCTGCCTTCTGCCAAAGGCAAAATTTATGTGACCATGCCCAGTCATCTTCCCTTAGCTAGGTCTGTCTAGAAATCTTTCTTTTTCATTCTCTGCCCTCTGAAGTCTGCAGTGGATTCGATCCCTCTCTGAAAATACTGTAAAACTTCTCCCCCAGATCCTTTTCTTGTTAGGAATTTTCATTACCACATATGGATAAGTTGCCTCATTTTAAATATGCTAGTACCTTACACTTCATCTGGATATGCCTTGGGATATTTTGTAGAGTTCAGGAACAGAATGGTCAGGTTTAGTAAGCACATCTTACCTTAAAGACTGTGGAAGTCACAATCTTTTGCATTTTTATGTCTAGTCCCTGTTCAGCAAATATGAGAAGCAAATCCCTTCCCCATTTCTGAAATAAAAGATTTTTTAATGGTAGGAGAATCCTACCCAGAAAGAGACATTGCGTTGACTTCCTAGTAAGAAGTCTCCAGATGGCTAGGAGTTGCAGCCTATTCAGTTTTCATTCTTCTTATACCTCATTTGATGTTTTTAAAAATAGGTAACCAAAAAGTTACTAGGTGATACTGTGCTAATAAATTCTGGCCAAAGGACAGAAGCGTGGGTACTATTTCCGTAGTCTGTCTTCTATCTTAGATGACTGCCCTTGTTTGGAGCCTGCACTCTGCACGTTCTCTTTGTGGTCAATGGTAAGAGAATTACTTCCAGAAGGCAATTAAGTCACCTTGCTCAAGTCTAGTACAGATGCTCGTAGTTGCCTTCTTAAGCCAATTGTCACTGTGAGTATTGATTTTATGGAGTTCACAGAGCCTGGATATCTAACATAAGCATCTAGTTTACCTGCTTAATGCAAACTACCTGAACACAGCCCAAACTTGTGAGAACAAGATGACAGCATGAAACAAAGAACTGAAGTGGCATCAGCTTTTGATATGGCTGGTCGGCAGTGGGGTAGCTGAATTCTGAGTATTTGGGCATGAAAGAGAGGCTGGGATAGCAGCTTGCTTTTCTCTTCTTGCTTCTGCACTCTAATCACCACACTCTGGTTCATTAATACAGTATTTTTTATTATGAGCATGCCTGCCAAATGGCTTCAAGTATCTATTGTCTGTATAGCTTAAAAAACCCCAAACTTGTATGTCTACCAAGGCTCTCTTTTTCTGGGGGGAAGGGCTTTGTTTGTTTCTGTATTTTTTACTTTAAACAAACAAAAACAAAAACAACAAAAAAAACCCACAACAAATTAAGAATTGAAGAAGTGATTAGAAACAGAATAGAAGCTAAAGATTCGTTTTGAGGGTAGCACAGCATCTCTCCAGTAAAATGAAAGTCTGGAGGGTTGGACTTAGAAACCTGTGCTCTCCAAGTGGTAGAGGTTAGATGTACCTTGCACCCAGTGGAACTGAGTCAAATTTTACCTCAGTCCCTGCACTGAGTCCTGTATTGGCTGATGTGACCTTCAAAGATAAACACTAAACTTGGTCATCTGAATATAACCTAGAGTTTTTCTGCACCAGAGTAAGATATGGATAATAATGCCACCTTACTTTGCAGGAGAATTATAGAGAATTAGTTTGTTAGAAGCCTCAGATATTCTGTCCTGGGAGATGTATGAGTATTGTAGATAAATAGAGGGAGTAAAAAAAAGCTTCTTCATGTTTCTTCTGTAAAACATTTCTGAGATTGGCAGCCTGCAACCTTTCAGCAGTGTTTAAATTCATTCTCTTGAACAGAAAAGCATCTTGCTCTCTGTGGTACTGTTTGCTGTTACTCAGTTTGAAATCACCTAGTAGAACCCCAGAGGGCTGCTCAAACAGCTGTCCATTAAACACAGTCAGGAACAAGGATCAATTGAAAACACATTTAGATTTAAGCTTCCTGGCTTGCTTTTAATTTCTTTGAATCAGCATTGGGAATTATTACCATAGTCAGTCTGGCCTTTTATTTGTTCTGTGGCTTATTCATATAAACAATCAACTTCAGGGATGCCCAACTGCTTTTTGGGGTTTCTTTATGTATAGGTATATTTTTTTTAATATCTTCCAAATATTCCAAAAATATAGCAAAGGTTTTAAATGCAGAAAGCATGTTAAATAGAAACACATTATTGCAAACAGAACTGTATTTATGAGTCTAGAGGGAGTTTGCAAGAAACTCACTTGGCAAGTGGAATTTGGGTCATGGCACCTTAAAGCTTCAGCAGCTTTCTTGAGCCTGGGATCTGGATTTGTGGCAGTCCGGATTATTGTTTCTGTTCAGATGGAGCTACACAGACACAAAAGAATATGTAACTCCAAAGAGTTTGCAGTTCAGATAGAAATCAGGAATAGTCAGTGGTTTGGCTGAGCTTACTTATGGCTTTAGGGAACAGAGAGAGGAATCCTAAATGTAGTTTGTAGCAACCTCTGGGCATTACCATGACCAAAGCACCTGCAATGCTGTTCATGGCTGTTGTGAGACCCGAATTCTTTCTCTTGTGTAAGGTGCCATGCTACTGGATTGTCACCAGTGTGTGATGCCAAACACATTGTTTTGTTGCAAGTGTTGCAATAATTCCTGAGTTTGGCTCTTGGGTTTGCTTTTTTGTGGTTTGGGGTTTGTTGTTGTTATTGTTTTGGTGGTGGTGGGTTGTGTGTGTGTTTTGTGTTTGTTTGGTTGTTTTTTTTTTTTTTAAGATAAGCTACTGTAGTCCTAAAGTAAGTGATAATATCAGCTTTTTGAGTTTTGTATTAGGGACATAGTTTAGTGGTGGACTTGGCAGTGTTAGGTTAATGGCTGGACTTGATGATCTTTAAGGTCTTTTCCAACGGAAACGATTCTATGATTCCATGTTTTTAATTCTTACTGCTACAAAATAAAATTATGTCTATAGGAATACTGTATCAAGCAAATATTGTTTTGCCAGTATGCAAAAACTTTCACCCACTTCTACAACTTTAGGGGTCATTAGATAGGATATTTGAATGTTGAAAGCTGATGGCAATATAGAATCACTGTCAAGAAGAAAATAATAATTAAAACACATACATGTTTGTGTTCTGTTTGTTAGACTAATACTTAGCAAACACATTGCAGTGCAGACACACTCAAAATAGTTTAGGTATGAGAAGCCCTAAGGCCATGTTAGTACAGCAACCTCCCTGGACTAGTACACCCTTCACGCTGAAGCCACTTAATTTCTGTGCTTGGTCAGCTCTGTTATGCCCCATAACCAAGGTAACGTGCTCAGGTACCACAGCTCTTGCTCTGTGGCGATGTTTGCAATGCATGCATATAATTTCACAGGGGGACAAGCACATGGGAACAAACAACATCCCCAGCAGAGATCCCAGGCTCTGACTCCGTATGCTAAGTCTTTTTAAGGCTATAGTGTTAGTGATAGCTTCTATATACAACAGGGTGTTCATCAGAAATAATGGTAGCCTAGAGCCAGCTAATTATATTTGCAGGTTGGTTTAACTAAAAACCAGATGTTGGACAGATGGTAGTCAAATGATCAGCCATGCCACTGTCTACGGCAAGCCCAAGGGCTGTGGGGAAAAAGGTGGTATGTGGAATGTACTTCTCATTTCTGTAGGAGCCTTGTACTTTTTTACAGGTATATGAAGGCTCACGGAAATATTAATACATAAGTTATTGGTTAAGAATTGTAGAGCTGCTGACAGTTGCTACAGCAAGTTAGCAAAGCTTCACCTTGATGTGCTTGTTACCCTTGGGTGACTGTGAATCCTATAAAAGAACTCTCCAAAGGTGATGAGACTATATGCTAGTCAGAGCTTTGCAGAAGCCTTCTTCAGTCTGGAACACTTCTTGCTTCTCTTTTTATTCCTTTTTCTTGAAAACTTTAATTTTTGTGTGCCTTTTTTTCAGTCTACTTTTTCGCGGAAGCTCTCTATGCTGTTGTATTTCACGTCAATAGCATTGGAAGAGTATCCCTTCAACTCAAAACTGTTGTTCAATATTCTCTTCTAACTGAGGTACTCAAAGCAAATACAACCGGCTGCATAGATAGTGACTTGTAGCATAGTCCAGTATGTGACAGGGCTTACGTAAGGTAGTGTTCAGTCTTTATCATCTTTGTTTGACGTGGGAACTAGAATTGTATTTTCTGTGTAACAACAAGTCTTTCCTAAGACATAATTCTGACCATGGGTTCACAACAGTACTGATTTTAGTGTATCTTAATTGTCACTAAAAGCCTTTGTTTTGTCAGCTAAAGTCAAATTACAGGACACATGCTATGCAAACAGAACATGGTACTTGATTTTTTAAAGTGGTATGTCCAGTTTGTGTCACCACAGGAGAAGTTCTGGGGTTTGGGTGGAACTTTTGCAAAGGCTCAAGACTGCTCCATTAAAATGAAATCTTCAGTTTCTATTGCCCTTTAATCAAATCCAAACCAGAGCTTCCAGGGATTGTAAGGGATTGTAATAATGTCTCAAGTTGAATTTGGCTCTTTTGCAGCCCATCAAAAGAAGTTGTCCTTGACAAAAACAATATTTTCAGTATCTGCTCACAAGCACTGGAGCCAAAAGGTTGCTATTTCATTTGGCAAAATACCTTCCCAAGAACAAGACTGAGACCTGAAGCTGAGCCAAAATAAGCTCTAACAGATGCTCAGCCTAGAAAGCACTAGACAGAATGGCTGAAACTGCTGTGAGAGTAGACAGGAAAAGGGAAGGGCAGCTCGCTGGTTCTGCTGCTGACTTGCTGTGTGGGCAAGCTGCATCCCTTCTGTCCTAGTGCTCTGCCAAGTACAGGACCTGTCTCGTCTGTCTGCCACCTCGCTTCAGCTTCTGGGGCTTAATCCGTTTCTTGCTGTGAGCGCTGCTATGGTCAACAGCAGACCTTCTCTTCGTAATAGCTGAGGAGTCTAGTCTTGTCCTTTCCTAATGGATTGTTTAGCTTGAATAGCAAAAACTCTTTGGATCAAGGGGCTCTGCTGTGGCCTTCCATCCACACTTTCCATACCGCATCTAATACTTGAGCTTGCAAAAAAAAAAAAAGTTTCAGATGCTAGTGAGTTTTGAGAATTGCAAAAGCTGTGCTCCTGTGATGACTGAGGTTGGTCTAATTGGCCACACTGTCCTCCTTTCCTTCCAGGCTGGTTCTGGCCTTTATCTGTCCTCATGTAACGCTGTCTTTGCTCTCAGATCTGCTGAGAAAGTTAATAACCTTCTAGGCATCTCTTCTGTTAATGCAAATAAGGGGTGTAGGACTCTGGGGCAAGGACAGAGCAGGACTGTGGTGGCCAGCAGTTGGATTGGTTCGGGTTGTTGTAAAATGGCAACCTGATGACGTTGTTCTATGACGGTTTCTGTGAAACTGCAGCTTAAGTACTTGGTCATTCTCCAGACCCTGGCAGCAAGAGGAGGTGAGGACAAACAAGCAAAACAGCTTTCCTAGGATACAGAGATGACTGATCCATACCCAGAGTTGAAGTCCTGGGTTCTTAAGTCAGACTGTAATCACAGATACCACCATGATATAAGCAGCTAATTGCTGCTGTTCTGGAAATAGTCAGTCAATCTAGATAGCTTTGTTCAAGTTAAGAAACACCAAGCATGAGTGTTCAAGGGAAAAGCTAAATAAATGCTGGTTGTGCTTCATGCTGCAGTAGAGGTTGGGACAGATTCTTATCTCCTTGGCTTTGATGCATGACTGGAATAGGCCTTTTATCTAGTGCAACTGGTACTAGGATGAAATTCAAATTTTCTAGAGCTTGAGGCACAGAGGAGAGCAAGTGGCAAGGATACCAACCCTGTTCATAAATCTCTAAATTCAAAGAAGCAGGTATTTATTTGTGTATATTGCTGTATTTGTTTAGACTGGTTTTGACACTGGGTTTCTTCCCCAGGCAAAATTCAGAAGGAACTTTGCCTTAACTGCTCCTGTGTAGCCTGTGCCCATGGAAATAACATAATATGACTGATGCTTCTTTACATAAACTCCAGCATGGCCGAATCCAAGGAACAGGTAATCTCATTCCATAACTGTAACTCCTAAATCTGAAATTCAGGATAACAGTGGTGGGAGAAAATTAGATTGCTTTAAAAAAAAAAAAAAAAAAAAAGTCATTTGCACTTAAAAATAGCCAGCATGTGCTTTCTCAGAAGCATGCTGTGATGTCATATATAACAAACTAAGATAACATTAGTGTCCAAAAGTACACATAATGAACAGGAGATATCCTTTGGAAGGTGTTGGCTCCCATTGATGTCAATATCTTTTATTGCACAAAGGGGGTTCCAAAAGCACTGACTTGGGCTTGTCACAATCCTGGTAAATTATTATCCTGGTATTACTCTAATGAGGTGGAATAAGCATGGTGATAGCAGGCAAAGCTCTTGGGACGTTAGGATTGAGGTGAATCCATTGAAAATCTTGACTAAGAGCATCTGACTCTACCTAGAAGTCCGACTTTGTACTAAATATGTGGCAGCACTGTGTTACCAAGAGTGCATTTTGGGAAAGAGAACTGCCAGAAAAATCTCTTCCCCAAAACTTCCTAGGAGTCACTTTGGCCACATTTTGAACAATTGCTGCAGTGCAAACTTCTTGGTTTGTGTGGCTTGGCTAGAGCTGCTTTTGGGAGATACTTGGGCTTTAATTTGCTCGCTGGTCCAGACCTTGTGAGGTCTGGTAGAAGAGGCGGCTTTCTCCATCCTATATTTAAAGAAGCCTTAGTGGGTTGCTCTAAAGAACTGTGGTATTGGCTTCAGCTTCAGGTTAATGAAACCATAGCAACATGCCGTGGGATGCAGCAGTTGACAGGCTATGTATCAAGAATTGTTCAGTCTCTGTGAAAGTGGGAATGAAACTCCAATACCTGATTTTAAAGCACTCCTACAAGTTTGGCTAAGACTTTGCATTTAATAGTGAGGGGTCTAGGACATAAATAAGCAATTCAGCTTCCACCTAGAAAAAGGTAGATGTACTTGCTTTAATGTAATTATAAGGAACTGTATCTTCATAGAGGGACTAAGCATCATCTGAAACCAGCTGTCTCTCTACAAATGTAGACAGTAAAAAGTCACAATAAGACAGACATGCTGATCATTGGAAAGAAAATGCCACGGAAAAAAAAAAATGGTACAGTCATGTTATTCTCTGTAATGGGAGGAATTTTTTTTTTTAGTCTGGTTTGATCTCAGATTGTATTGTTCATTCTCTTATCAGAATTGGTGATCTGGAAGCCCAGGACACCATATTTTAAATGATGCCTGGGTCATTTATCATGGTTTTCCTCTCCAGTTCATCTGACATTGTGAAACACTTCAATTCAACAAAACCTAAATTGCTGAGGTTAACTTCTTTAGTGTGTTGGTGGGGTTTTTGAGTGCTACCCTTAAGAAGCCATTTGCAATGCCCCAAACACTTACTGATGCTCTACAAAACCAAATTACAAGCAGTGTTTATTCTTGAGCATTATTACCTTGCAGTATATCTGGCTCACAGGAAATCTTAGCCCAAGTTTATCCCAACTCAGAATAGAAACACAGCTTGCAGTATTCTGCAAATCAGAAATTTTTACATACTCCCTTGGAAATGGCAGCTGCTGATTGAAATCACCTGTTTGCTTATTACACAATGAAGTGTTGAGCAAGGCAGAATAGCTGATTAGAATCTGGAAGCTTTGAGGTTTCCAGCCCAGAGCTTCTGCTTTGGAAGAAGGAGTCCTGGAAGCCTGTAAACGTCTGTGTTTTGCCTCAAGTTCTTTAGGTTCTTGGTTACCTTGGAAAAGAAGCCTAAAAGGCCTTACTGTCTGTGGTTCATGCACTAGATTACTAGACTAATCACACAAGACCAGAAATCAGAGTAGATAAGGCTTCAATAAATTTAATTTCTTTTAAATTTTTGACTGGATATACCACTGAGGTCCTACATGTTGTGTGGTCCTCTAGTAACTGGCAAAACAGAAGTATCGTGTGTATATAGAACTATAAGAGGATGTGTCACACTGTCCAAAAGGTAACATTTCTTTTTTCCTGCCAAATCCAGAGTTTTTAACCATTTGAGGCTACTTTCTTAAATCACATCTATACTCCAGCGCTACTGGTGCTTTCTATGTCCTATATGTGTTTTTACTTAAAGAGGTTGTTGGTTTCTGAGTCCTCAGGTTGGTTTGAAATTTAGCACAGACAAGTGCACTGGCAACTAGAGAAGAAGTAAATACAGCAGTGTCCCTGATTTGGGACGCCTGCTTGTACTGGGGATCTGTGATCCTGTTCTGCTCTCAGGTTTTGGTGTGTGGGTTGGGAGTGAGGAGGGTGAGAACACTGATGCATAAACAAATATAAGGGTTGTGTTGTTATTGCAGCTCATAGTGAGGCAGTTGAAGTGTAGTATGACACAAATTAAACCAATTTGATTCTTGGTTAAAGAGAAGCTAATAACAAATGTGCCTATAAGAATTTTTCCTGATTATCTTAATGCAATTTATGGCTGTAAGTGGTAGATACCCACACAAGGTCAGCTATTGTGCTGCGAAGAGGACGAAGTGGTTTAGGGTAGTGAAGTCCTTAGTGCAGTACCAGATGATCTTGGTCCAACCATTAATGGAGCTTCAGCTGCTTCTGGTTGAGCTAAGACTTGTCCCTTGTATGAAAGCTTATGCTTTTTATGGCATTGTGTTTCAGCCTCTGTTTTAGCTGACATTTCCTGTTTTCAGTTTTGCTGACAGACTTCAGTGATATTTCTGTCTTACAGGGATCAACTAAGGAGTTCACCTTCTTTTATGTTGCAAGTAAATAACCTCACGTAATGGGATTTTAAGTCACCATTAGTTGTAGCAGGAAAATAATGAGGGTTATATATCAGCTCTCTAGCTGTATGTCCATATGATTGAATTAGATGAAAGCTGATGACTTTGTATTACAGTCATTTTGAGAACTTTGTTTGGGCAAATGACCTTCTTCGTTGGGATTCCTTGCATCTGACTGCTGTGTGCAGAACAAACAAGTGAATAGGAACTCCCTCGTTTGGTTGGTTTGAGTTTACAGGCCAGCACTCATCTCCAGTAACACACACTTGCCATTCTTTCTTGGCCATTGCAAGGGATGGGAAGACACTCTGCACCATGAGGGTGTCTTCCCAAAAGAATTAGAAAAAAAAAATCTCGACCACCAAAACTAATGAGAAATAGCAAGTTCCTCTGTATGTCATCTGTTGTGTTTTCAAACTAAGGGGTGCAGCTTGAGGACTGGCTCCATGAATTGACAGATCCACCCTCAATCCAAACATCTTGGGGTGGTTGTCCTGTGCCTAGAGGGAGGGAACCAATTCCAGGAGCACACTCCCCAGTCTGCTATGCAACCCCAGCATGCAGGCATTCAAAGCATTTCCCATAGGTGATCTTGATGATTTCAACTCCCTGAAGAGACCAGACTTTTTGCCTCCACTTTGATGAACTCTGGCTGCCTTCTCTACATGTCAGGGAGGGTGATGAGGGCGGCTTCTAATCTCTTCTGCAAACCACTGTGGAACACCATAGTGTGTGGCACTGTTGAGGTCGCACAAGAAGGGATACTTGCAGCAGGCCGTGGCTGGCAGATGTAATAATGCACCAGAGGTGCTGAGAGGTTTGATCTACAGCATATAAAGAACTTTATAAGCTTTGTATTATATGTGTAAGGCTAAGCTGTTTACCCACGTTTTGTGGGGCTTGTTTTTATAATAGCTATAGCAGGCACTGTCAGAAACATTTAGACAGATTTTCAAAGCATCATCAGGTGTTTGAGACCAACAGTCAGCTTCATGGGTCTCAGTTTTGTTGAGATGGTATTTTATACTAATGAAAATAAATACATGAGGGCATTTACAAAAGAGAACACAACTATGACAGTAGGAAGGTAGGATGTTGCAGTCTGTCAACTTTGTATGTACTATGCCATTGATTTGATGATGTATACTGTCATCTTGCTTCCTAGTAGGCCATTTCTCTTCTTAGGATGGAGAAGGGACAAAAGGGTTTCCTGGAGAGCTGGGGGTTAGGAGCAAGCTGGGAAGTGGAGGGAGTGTGTTCAGTCTAATGGACAACTGAGGTAGCTGGTAGTGCTGGTGTTAAGACATCAATGTGGCATTCTGAGGATTAGTCTGTGAAAGGTCTGAATATATCTGGTGAGAAAGCTTCCTTCTTGATTTCAGTGGAGATCCAGGTGCTAAGGAAAAAGGAAAAGAGATGAAAGAACCAAAGAACCCAGATTACTTGTGTCACATTCTGGATGAACAGCAGGATCCAGTTTCTGTTGCGAATCTTTTAACAGCAAGAAGATGCATCTGTGAAGAAGGAAACATACAAAGCTACAAGACTGAGGTATGTGAGAATCCTTGACATAGCTTAGTAATGCAAACTTGGTCTTTATCTATTTGCTAAATCCTCTATTAGAATTCTTGTTGCTCCTTAGAAAATTCCACCTCTGTCAAGCCATTTCTTTATGCAGGAAAGCATTGTGTTTACAGCTCTGTGAAGAATTATCTTGGGTTTCCTACAGACTTGTAAAGCAGCTGTTTATTTCCTCCAGTTTTAATCTTATGCTTGTAAGAAAAAGTGGTTGGAAGCTTGGAGTTAGGCTAAATTATCTTCCTATTTCTTCAAATCATGGTCACAGAAGCTGGTTCCGATGCTTGTTACTAGTTAACTGTGGTATCCTAACTGACGAGTTTGTTCTGTTATCTCTATAGACAGGCTGCTCTGTTGCCAGGTACTGTTAGACTGGAGAAGGGAAGGATCCAGCAAAATAATTTCAACAATTGTGTTGGTTTAAATATTTAGGTCTAACCACCAGCTTCTTGTGATCGTTTTGTAACTGTGTGTTTTTATTTCCTGTCTATAAAATGTGACAAATACTTTCTTTTTTGCATCATATATAAAATTATAAGCTCTTTAGGATAGTGACTTTTCAGATCATAAAGCTCAGAGGACCCCACCCCTCATGACTCTTCAGCACACCAATACTGCCACCAATAAAGTGATCCCATGTCTTCAGCCACAGTCTTGTTATCTAAATCAAGCAAGATGGTCTGAGTCAACACTTGAAGGGGCCATGTCCTAAATGAGCTCTTGATGTAAAGCAAAGCACTATTCATGCTATTCTTGACATCAGCTAAATACTATTAGGTGTTTCAGGTTTTCAGTGTTTTGTGGGCGCTTTTTTTTTTCCCCAGCCAATTTTATTGCTGCTTCATTGAGTAGTCTGTTACATTAGCAAGTGGAAAAAAAGAAAAAGCCTGTTGATCTGTCTGTTCCAGCTCAAGTACTGTTCTGGAAATGCAATTTCTACTGGCATGAATTAACAGGCTTCCAAAAAATAACTGAGTATTACGTGGAATATACAGTTCTGTTTTGACATTGCATATATCTAGCATTATATGTTTCTCTAAAAGATAACTGATAAAATTAAAGGAGCTCAGTACAATCTCCAGCTGAAAAAAACCCCACAGCTATTATACAGCATAGCCCTTGGGAAGCTTGGATTTGTCTATTTTGGATCAAATTACTTTTCAAAGTTGGAGACCACTTTGGAATTTTGGATCCTCTTTGAGTTTAACATATGATCAAAAGGGCAAATTTGGCATGTAGGTTCCCTGTGTCTACTGGTTCTGAATTTATTGGTAGGAGTTATTCTAAGAAATTATTATAAGAAACAGTTCCAATTTCTGGAAAATAATCTGATGTTAATAGAATATTGTACAATGAGAACATACATGAGTGATTCTGTACCAGACCCGTATGTGTCTCCCAGAGGTGAGTTTCTAGGCAATTGTCTGGAGAGGAAAGTGGGTGTTTTCTGTCATGATACCTGCCTGAAGGAGGTCAGAGTCAGTTTTGGTGGGATGTGGAATATCTTCAGTATAAATACCAGTAGTCACTGCAAAGCTGGTTGGGCATGCTGACAGGAGCTGCACAGTTAGGTGTGTGCTGCTGAGCACAAAATTCTTCAGAAAATCAAACAGCCAGAGAATGGAAAACTACTAAATAAGTGCACTGTAGAAGACACAAGAGTATAAACCTAATATCTAGTCCTTCCCTTCATTCCTCATTTAATCTTCCCTTAGGGTGAGTACCAGTAAAGTTCAGTTTAAGTCATGAGTCCTAAATTTGTCAAAGCTACTTGAATATTTGATCAGTAAATATAGGTCACCTGGAAGATAGAGATGGTTTATGATGGGCAAGTGAGAGATCATATTGTGTCATACTGTAATGCAGTTCATGGTATTTGAGGCTGACCTTTGTCTTTTGGCAGTGCAGAATATTTTCCAAAATAGGCACAAACCAGTAAGTTCCAACTTGAGAGCTCTCTGAGCTGTGAATCCATTCCTAGCAAGGGTTCAGATTTAAAGCATCCAGCTTTAAGTTGTCTTGAGATGCAACTCTTTATTCTTTCCATGTAAGGAGTGGTGTTATTCTCATGTTGTGAATTAAAATGACCTCGAAAGAATGCTTTTAAAAAATATTTTTGTTTTTTTTTTTTTTAGAGTTCTGGATAAATTGTCTTTTTTATTCCTCCCCAATCATGATCTCATTCCCACCACATACCCCCAATACTCCCCAGATATTCGGGTATTATTTTAATTATTATTTGCCTGAAACCTATCTAGCTATGACCCTGGAAATGCTAAATATGACTGATTACTTTACACTGCCAAACTCTGTAATAATTCTTTCTCCTGTCCCAGTTAAGACTAAAATATGCAACACAGTGGCAAAGGGGAACATCTTGCATGTTTGAGAATTACAGAATGGCAGCTTGGTATACTGGCTTACAGTAGGACTAGGAGTCAACTTCGTTGAAGTAACTGAAAACCAGTGGGGCCAGAGATCCACTTGGTGGCAATCTCTCTGTATGTGATGGTTATAAGGTTTCACATTCTGCATTTGCAGAAAAGGTAACTATGTGCTCAGATGGGCAGCAGTTTGATGCTTCCTACCACATGGAAGACATATGCACAGGCTACTTCTATGGGATAACTTACAAGCAGAAAGAAGATGGTTTTCATTTTTTATTCACCTTTTAAAAGCATCCACTACCTTTTAGCTGAAGGGAGTTGTACATTATGACATTCAGAAAACAGGAAAGCTTTGTTGTCAGTAAAAGAAATTGGAGGACAACATATAAGAGAACTGTCCCATTAGCCAAGTTCAGTCTATTTCTGTCTATTCCCTGCATGTGTTTAGTCCTTGTCCCTGTCTTTTTTGCCCCACGTGCTCTTGTAAATCGGGTGTCCATTAACCACTGAATAATGGGAGCTTTAATCCAGGACTAGAGACTATGGCTGACAAAAAAAAAATCCTCTCTCGATGGCTGGTAGGTAGTATAAAATGATGGTAAGAGTACTTACCTGCTTGTCAAAAAAAAAATCTGTGCTGTGGACTCCTACCAGATGTGAATGGAGAATGTCCAGCTTGTTTTGTATGATCCATGTTTGCTATATAAACTCTCAAGACTGCTTATTGTTAGAGAAGTGATGGGTGTAGTGATTACCCTCAAACAGGCTCTGTTAATTTAATAAGAAGAGTTTTCTTCCAAAAGGCACTTAACCAAATAAAAATGAACAAGTTTGAAGTTTCAGGACCACTTTTACCATTTACAGCAAATATTTCTTAATAACAGAAGGAAGTTTCTACAGCGGTATCAAATTTTATTGCCGGTGTCAGGAATTATATTAATAAACTGGCCTTATGAAGCAAAACCTCAGTAGACAATGTCTTCTGTGAGCTTGTGTTTGTGTCAGTGTTTCTGTGTCAGGCAATGGGCAGTAGAAAACTGCCCAGGCTCAGCAAAACCTGAAGACTTGGGTTCCTCATGTGGCCTTGTCTCTGTTACTGTTGCTAAATGGTTTGTTCTGGTAGCACAGTATGTTACAGGGCACAAAACCAGAGGGTTCTCTACTGCTTCCTGAAAATTTTGATAGCCTATACTCTTAACTTTCTAGTGTTTGATTCCTTCTTTTCTACACAGGCTTTTCTTAACCGTTAATTCATTTGCATTCTGCCAAAAGAAGATATGTTCCTCTGGGGAGCTGAGAGAATAATCTAAATATTGTGGTTTTGGCTAGTGTATCAGGGATGCTGGCTCATGCCAGGCTGCTCAGATGGGCATTCTTGGAACTGCAGAGCAGTCCCAAAGGCATACGAAGAGCAGTTGTTATAACAAAAGGCAAAGGGCTAGAGATCTAGAAATGTCTCTCCTCCATGTATTTTTAAGGTAGCACCAACGCAGAGATCTTGTGAACTGATTTTTATTTTGGATGAAGTAGTGTTTGTGTGTTGGAGGGAGCTTTCTTTATGGCAATGGATGGAGAAAGGCTTTACAGAAGACTTCAGGATGCATCGCAGCAAACCCAGAGTAGCACATTGAGTAAGTCATCACCAGAATTTTTTTATAGTCTTCCTGGAAGACTGTTTCAGTGATCTGCATGTACTGCCCAAAAGGAGCTGGAAACAAGTCTGGGAGGAGTACGTACCTGCACTGCCCTTCTGCAGGCCCGGTGTGAAGGAGAACGTTATCTAGGGTAGTTGGTAGTGGCATGAGTTAAGAAAAATCTTGAATTGCCCAAGTTCACAATGTGAGTGAAAGACATACCACAGAAGTAACTTAAGTGGTCATTTGTTCTTGCTTTTCCTTCTGATGTCTTTCACCTTTAAGCTTCCCCTCATCAAACTTAACCCCAAAGGGCAGCTGGAAAGGTAGGAGAAGGAAACATAGAAATAAAGGCTAAGCATTGAATATTGAATAGTATTGAATGCTGAATAGCATAGTCTGAAATTTGGGAGGATGCTGTGTTCTTTATAGGTTTATTTTTTATGTCACACCTTACATAATGTTGTACATAATACATAACATTATTTATGTACTGCAGTTTAAGGAAACTCTGGTAATGACTCTACTTATGAGGTACAGGGATCCTACAAGTTTCTTTTTTTCCTATTTAACACCTTTCAGAAATCTGTTGAATTCTATTAGAAAAAACTCATACCACTTGTGGATTTTTTTTATCCCCTGCCTCTCTCTTTTCAGAGGGAAAAGTAGCTGGGAGTTACAGCTAGTTACTGATATTCAGAATCTCCTCCTATTCTCAGAAATGTTACTTCCAAACTCATCATGCAGCATGAATTCCAACTTGCTGGTGAGCATAAAATTGCCTGGTTCCCCTATAACAGAGAAGATCTTCTGTTTAGTGTTTTCTACTGTTACTAGGCTTTAAAGTATTTTTCACATATTGATGAGAGACTCTACAGAACCCTAAAATGCCAGTTTTCTTGTTCACTCAAGGATGAAATGCTTTGTCCTCAATGTGTAGTTGTATGTGGAGAAACCAGGGTGGGGCTGGGGAAAAGAAGGGGGAATGTAGCTGAAGTATTTGCTGTGAATTAAATGTTCGAAATTATACCAAGACTAAGTAATTACTGTCCATTTAGAATTAGAAATGCCATTATTTTTCTAATGCAATCAGGTGGTGAAGCATTGTCTTGCTAAATTTGCTGACAACTGCGGAATAATATCACGGTATAAAAGCACAAATTAGTGGCTGGCACAACAACATTGATTTGCAAATTGTATAGATCTGTTGAAAAGCTATAGGAAGATTTTTTTTTTCTTTTCCCCAGTTCTGCAGAACATTTTTTCCATTTCTGCAGTGTGACTTAAATTCTTAGGTTTTGGTATTTAATGGACTGATACTGCATGCATATCTGAGCACAGAAATGTTGCTTTTGGAAGGAAATTGTAGCTGAAACTGGAGAGGTGCTGAACTAAAAGAGCTATGGCAGACTAAGAAGGAACAAAAGTACTGAACCTTGGATTTGTTACTGTAGTTTCCACTCCATGAAAATAGATCTGTCTCAGAAACTTAACTACTGTTCTGAATAGACTTCACAATGGATCCCCACAGCTTTAAGCTGGCCTGCATTAAAAGCCTCATATTTTAAGGGAAATCTCTTATTCATATGCTAAAAGAATGACTTAGCTGTTCAGAGGCTTGAACTCTGCAGAAGAAACACTAAGAAATATAATAGTTCTGAACATACTCTCTTCTGAGTGTGGATTTCCGCCTGAAAAAGCCTTATGTTTGATCTTAACTATACTAAGTTCAAGTATTCCTCTTATGGTGTCTGAAGACTACACTTAAATAGTAGAAATTGTGAGGGGGTTATAAATCATAGATATATTTGAGTCTTTGCCATTGAAATTACAGGTCAGGGTAAAATAATGTTTTGTTCTTGTGACCCAGACAACCAAATGGCATATCGTGTACAAACTTCTGAAAAGACTCTTTAATGAGCAGGTAGAGACTGATATGCTTAAATCTTTCAGCTGACAGTATGTCCACGATGGGGCTTGTTGGAGGCATGGTTTTGCAATAACTCATTTGACTGGGCCAGGGTTTCTAGGTAGAGGCTTTCTCAAAATCCTGTCTGGGTCCAGAGGTGGTCACAGAGGAAAACTTTACCCCTGGGGGACTTACTGCTACCATGCTGATAACAGGTGGCCTGAGGAAAAGGTTCAGGGCTAAGTGATAGGACTGGAAAATGAAATTGCTTCCTCCAAAGTTGAACTGAGCCGAGAGTCAGACTTTGAGGATGTTCAGAGAAGCAGGTTCTGTGGAAGTTTTGGAAAGATAAAAGTACCAAACGCTTAATATCCTAAATAACTTCTGAATGCTGGTACTCTCTGAAGGCACCTGACTGTGATCTCAAATGATACTTCATTTGGCAGGCTTTGAATCTCTGGAAATCATGTGTGTGTGTGTTGTCTTCATTCTTCTGTTTCCCTCGCCCACCTATGGGGATCTGTTAAAGTCTGTAGCTGAAGGGATTTTAAGCATTTTCTACTGGTTAGAAACATTCTTGTATATTGGATAGTTGCAGCTGAGCTGTGTAAGGATTCCTAAAATGACAGGCAAATTATAATTATGCTACAAATACTAATTATTGGAAAAATGTGACAAGTTCTAATTTTGAGACTGCTAAATATTCAAAACAGCTAAATATTGTTTTTTCAAGACTGAGCTTCAAATTAACTTAACAGTCTTATGAAATTGATTACAATATTTTGGAATGTTATAAATGGTGAGCTTTAATATTTTAAAATACTTCACAGTTGGAAGCCGGTAAAGACATTTGAACAGAGAAAAATAAATATAATTCTTTGAAGGGAGTACACTTGCTGTAAAATACACCCTAAAAAAGATGGGGCACCTTTTATTTTTAAAGAAACATGCTCATACTAGAACAACTGCTGATGACTGACCTTGGCACATCCTTTGCTGTCCCAGGCTCTGTCCCATGCAGCTGGAACCAGGGGCACTGCGGGCAGTGAGCTGGGGCTTCAGCAGGTGGTTGTGAGGTGCAGACAAGCTCTGCCCCCAGATGCCTGTGCAAGAGGAAACAAGTGGGGCAAGTAACAATGGGGACGCTCTAGGCACTCAGTATCACAAATACTGAGCCTGTTTGCTTCCTTTAAATTGTGCTTTAATGCATTACTAAAGTTCTGTTTAAAATATTGGGGTTTCATCTTTGTAATTAAAAGCAGCAGCGTGTGAGGACATGAACTCCATGTAATCATCCAACCCAGCAAATGGCACTTTATACCCCTAAACAAGGAATCAATTAAACATAAATTGGTAGCTTATGAGACTTGTTAAACATGATCTGTAGCACAAATTGGAATATAAACCATGTTGATTAACAATTCAGTTGCAACAGAAACTTTTTATGAAATTGGAACTTCAACTTGCTGAAGAACACAGCCCATGATATTTTGTTAGCTCTCAGCCTTTTTATGTAATATTAGCTGTAACAATAGCTATGTGTTTTTATTTTCTCCTCCTAACTTGCATTAACACTGGAAATGGGTTGTTTATGATTAACTCTGCAGTTGCTCTGGTTGTTCTAGTTGCTAGGGATCCCTCCATACAAGTGATCACTCCGAAGTTCTGATGTTGCAGGTATTATGTAGGGAATAACAGGCTGCATTTATGTATTTAGTATTTGCATCCAATTGACTTTGATAGTCACAGGCCAACTTCAAGGGAGTGCATATACCTGTTTATACTCCTATATATACTGTTCATTTTTAAATGCTATATATAGCTAAATTCACCAGCTTCCACAACTCAGCTCCTGAATGGGATCTATTAAGAGAGTCTCCCTCTGTGCAGTAACAATTAGCTGATTTAAATGGTGGATGGCAGCATGTGGACCTTACATTTCTAGGACAGTATTTTAAGTCTTGGTGTCTTCTCATTGCTCTCACCACTGGGTTTTTTTCAGCTCAGTGCATCTGCAAGTGAGACATCTATAGCTTTTGAGAGAGACTACCCTTATAGTATGCAGAGGTATGTGTTGCTGAAGGTGAAGTCCGCATTTATATAGAGTCCACATTTATATCCACCAGCTGGATCATGGTTAGGGGGAGGAAAGGCTGTTCTGCCACTCTCCTGTGGCATGTGCTCCCTGTAGCCAGGTCTTTTGTCCTTCAGTGCTGTTAGTCCAATATTTCTTGTGCTACAGTCACTTGAAATAAAGATTTTATTGAGCTGCTAAGATATGCAAATAAAATACCTTTGAAGTGACTTGCAAGAGAGAATGTCAAATCCTTGTTCAACTGCAAGTGAAGGGATATAAGACAGGAGTTTTGATCCAGCCTTTAAGTGGGCGTGAAGTCAAGCAACAAACATCCTTAACCATAACTATGTTCAAAGTTGCTATTTTCAGCAGTTTTGTTGTGGAGAAACCTGAGACTTGGCATGAAAAGATAGAGCAAAATCTTTAAATGATGACTAGACAGCTAGGCCTGGCTAATCCAGATAGCTTTTAAAGTCCCTATTAGATGAATAGAAAAGCCTATGTTGTTGAGCTGTTGGTTTGCTTACACTTTAAGCCTTTAGATACCTAGGCATCTAGATGAGGCATCTGTGGATTAACGAGGTCTCTGTGTAGCAACAGCTAACTGATTCCCTCTTTAGCCTTTAGCCTGCTGTTTAACATGTATTTAAAAGTGCTCAGTGCTTTGTGCTTGACCAAATATTATACATAGCTGAACTCATTGCTATTAATCAATGCAAAATCATATTTGGTACTGTACTGTTTTGTGCACCCCAATTCCTCCGTCAAACTAAGTCTGATTCCTCCATTTTCAGCATTTTTACAAGTTGTAAGATCTGGCTTCTCACTGCCGTTTTCAATCTGTTCTTCGTTTAGGACTGTTTTAACTATTTATAAGGGCTCTGTGATGTGCATTTTGGCTGTTCTTACCTCTTACTGGAAACTGAGACTGGAGTATCATAAAAACGTAACTGGTGCATACAGTCTTGCGCTATGTGCCAACATAAAGAAGACTGGGGGGCAGAGGGAGGCAGTAATAACCGGAATGGAAATGGTCACGTTCTCAGAATAAGTGGCTGCAACTTGGCATAAGTTTGGGAATTGCATCTGTTTATGTTAGCAATTAATTTGGCATAAAGTAATTGCCAGTTTTCTTCGATCTTCTGAATACAATGTGGAATTCTAATCTTCATCCTGTAATCTTGTTTCCCTTATTTCTCTGAAGTTGATGGATTAAAAAGGTTAGCTGGCTAGGTCAGAAGATTTGGAAAATTATTTGCCTTTTTAAAGGGGCCGAAATCCTGAAGACTCATGAAGTGAAAGCAATTATAGCAAGAGCCTTTAATAAAATCTTTGTAAAATAATAATGATTTTTAAAAAAATTAAAACTGTAGTTAATGGATATGGTGGACAGATGCATCAGTCTCTTTTGAGGTCATTGTTTCACTTAGGACATGAATCCAGAAAATAAATGGGTTCTGTTATATAAACAATTGAGGCAGTTGAGTCTTTGATTCCTTATGGAAATGCACCAAGACGCGCAGTTTGCAGGAGTGGAACATCGACTTCTTAGTGTATGAAACTGTTGTGGTAAATACCCTTTTAGCATATGGCATCTTACTATTTTCATGGATCTGATAAGATGCATAGCAATAACATTGAGCACTTATGCTACTGGAGCTAGCAAGTCTGGAACAGTTTCTGTTGTGGCACAGTGCTGCTGTATCAGCAGGACAGGAATAAAACCTTTATTTGCCTGCAGCTGGGTTTCTCCTGGTGTGTGGTGGTTGGCGTTGGTCTTTTTGTGTGTGTGTGTGTGTCTTTTTTAACTGTTCAATTGGCAGCCCAGCTAGTTACCATGCAATAGAAAGAAATATAATTCCTCTAGTGACTAAAAGCTAGAGAATTGTTTCTAGAGTTTATTTATACTTGAATTTTTAGCAGTAGTGGAGTGAGCGGTGGGGGAGGGTGTGGGGAATTACATAACTGTAAAAACAAATATAATTGGAGTGACATTTCATAAAGTTATGAAAAGGGAAAACTATAGATAAAGAATGGCAGGAAATGTGGACATAACCTGATTCTGTGGGAATCATTTCCATGGCCCTCCCCTCTGACAGCATGTGAAGGGTTGGGTCCTCAGTTGGTGTTAATTACCCCTCAGCTGAGTCAAATGAGCCACAGTGATTGCCAGCTGAGGCTCTGACAGCCCATCTGACTTCCAGCTTGCATTTCTGCATATTGTAATAGTTTTGTTGGTGTAGGATATAAGCACATGCATGGCAGAAATAGGAAAATGCCACAACTGCTTTTTGGTTTGCAAGAATAAAGGCTGGCAAACACCTGAAAATCCTGCCCCCCCCAACAAACAAGCACCACCTCCACCCCACCCCTGACAACCCTTGAACTTTCTTTGCTGTTTTTCTATTAGTATTTATCCATGCAAACCTTTGCTTACAAGAATGTTCCTAGAAAGGGAAGACTAAAATCTTTGCAAAAAGTACTTGCCTGAATACTTGTGCCTGATTTTGTGTAGTCACTGTGATTTGAGTCATGCAGTGAGTCACAAATCAATACCGTATAGGATAGGGAATGAACGTGCATGATTGGTGATTGATATAAAACAGCCCCAAGCTGGCTGGCATCAAACTGTCAACTTACTCATGCTATCAGGAGCTCAAATAATCAATAAGGAGCACACTTCTAAATTCAAAGTCTGGTCAAATGTTTTTCTACAAAAAAGTGCAGTAAATGTTTGCTGAAGATTTCTGTTGTCATGAATAATTATTTACATCAGGTTTTGCAAAATTTATTAGAACCATGACTTCATAGAAGAGCACACTGAAAAATCTAAAAACAATGTTTGCAAATAGATTTATACTCTCTTTCCCAGGTCAGTTAACCACTTTTCAGTAGTGGTTCCACTGAATTCATCAGGGTCATTTATGCAATAGTGAAACTATAATCTCATGCTGAGACTTGGGTAAGAAAATGTTTCAAATGCTGTAACTGAACACAGGTGTTTAACATGAGGTTGAGACAAACATTGCAGATATAAGGGGGTGTGGATCTGCTGTGACCCTTGCATCCTCTATACTTACTATAATTTATAATTAAACTCTCCTGGTCCTCTCCATACTTTTCACATAAAGCACCTTTTTAACAGTAATATTACAGACTTGCTGCTACTTTGTCATATGATGCTGCTCCCTAACTTTAAGAATTGACCTTACATTCTCTAAAGCTGAATGTGAAGGAGCACAGATGTCTGTCTTTACCTGGTCATAAAATGTCTGTGCCCAAGAGTGATGCAAAAGTTCTGGGAAAAAAATCTTTCTTACCTGCTTCATTGAAATTCCCTGAATCGCATTTGCTAGCACCTTTCTGCAGCTATGAATAAGAAGCCTAAAAAGAGGGTCATATTGTACTTAACTGCAGATGAAAACATGATTTCACAAGAGACAGCCTGTGAAAAATCAGTCTTTTTTGTACAGGTAGGTGTAAATTCACCAGAAGAAATTATGTGGGAGGCTAAGAAGTCCAAATGCTTCCTATAGTACTACCTAATGTACACAAACCGTTGGTGACATAACACCTTTACAGTCACATTACCACATTACTTGGGCATCATTAAAGTGTCTGGATCCAGCCTTGCCTATGGTTTTGCAGTGTTGATCTTCTTTCAGTCATCTTGCACAAGTATGGGCAACTGTGTAAGATGATATGAATGTTGCCTAGTAACCTCGATGCACAAAATAACACTCAGAATGTTCTCTACAAGGATTACTTGCTTAAGGCTTACTAGACTCAAGGAACACTTAAAATGCATATTTCAAAAATACATGACTACATTAATGTGCTTATTCATTCTTGAACTTCTAATACGAGGTAACACTGAGATGCTGATAACATTGAGAATGGCCTCATTATCTACAATATGCCACTCAGACTGGCTCAGCGCTAGTAGCCACTGTATTGTTATCTGGGATAAGGGTAAAATTATGGCCATTTTAAATTTTACCTTCTATTTGCAAAAGATGTTAAGTCAGTGTTATTGATGTGAATGTTCCATGGCTGTCCTGTAGAATTCGCACAGTGAAAGAAAACTTCATTCTTGTCTTTTTTTAATGTTTCAAGTGGCAATTCCTTTGCCTGTTAAATGTGTTTCTGAGCATTTGAAACATTGAAAAATTATTCAAGAGTAAAATCCTGAATACAAAACACCTTAGATCATCAGGTGCCTTTTGTCTAGCAAGCCATGATTATTCCTCAAGAAGAAAATTGTCTTAAACATTTTGCCTTTGCTGAGTTATTGAGACCTGGCAAGTCATGCGTAATTGTGTTAAATTACACTTGAGCTTCTAAGCTGCCCATGGTGACTAGTTTAATTTTTTAAAAGTGCAAACCAACTGAAAACCAATTACTGATCTGATGAAGACGCAACTGAGGATGCAAAAGCTTAAGGAGAAAGTTTGAAAGGCAAGTGATGACTAGGCAAGGTCACTGTATTAAACAAAAAAAAAGGCACAACTATAACAGTACTCTGTGCATGGGGATATGCAGTCAGTAATGTTCTCTAATATAATGCTGTTATCAGGCACTGAATTTATCATATTTGTAGCCATTCCACATCCTGCAGGGGGAATTATGGTGGTGGAGTCTCTGAAATAGGGCAGAATTTAGTTTCTATCTTGCTCAAGCAGCTGAATTTATCTCCTGATTAAAAAAAAAAAAAAAAAAAAAAAAAAAAAAGTTGCTTTTCAGATATCCATTGGGGTTCCTAGTAACTGCTATTACAAATATAATGAGCTGAATATGGCTTTCTCAGTAAGACTCTGACATTTTCTAAATTAGGCACAAATTTGACGCAATTTGAATAATGAAATATGCTTGGGGTTCATGGTTTTAGCTGAAGTTGGCAGAGTGAAATATCTCACAAAGCAAAAACAATCTAGGTAGCTCAGACTAAAGCACAGACAGATAGTTGTGGCAAGTGGAAGTCACCAAATTTCAGCTAGAAATTATAGGTAAACTGCTAATATTGTGGATGAACAAACAATTGCAAACATGTGCCTAGAATGCAGTGGACCTTATGTATTTTGACTTCCTTATATCAAGACTGGCTCTCACTATAAGGTTTTTGAATGGTTGATTTATTGTCTTCCCTCATCTTAACAGGGAGTGCATGGTATTCTCGTGTGGCAGTCATGGAACACCAACCCCTGGAAAAAAGTGTCACTATTGGCATTAAGGGGGTGGGGGAAGGTCAATCCCTGAAAGACTGAATGTTGGATCATGGGATACCAAAGTAGTATTATGGCTTGGCTCTGGTAATTTTTGTTTGCCTAAAAGTTGATGCTAAGCCATGGGAAACTGTGCATTAGTCTTCTCCTTCATCTTGGTGGTCTGTCCCTAGCTGCCTAGCCTGTGGCCTTCTGCAGATACAGATGTTCTGCAGTTTGAAGTACAGGAACTTAGCACACATTTGGAGACTGCTTAGTGTTCTTCTGTGACTTACATACACACTGGGAGTCTTGGCTGCAAATTATCAATAGTGGTTTGTAACCAAAGCACAGACCAGAGGGGTCAGAGTCCTAAAATGAGGAATGTTATGGCCTGTTGGGAGTCCTCACATGGGGGAAGCTGTCCGGGCAAGGCAAACTCAGTGCCTGCCTCAGGCTGCACTGTAGTTGGGTTCAGACACACATTATAGAAAGGATATGGTACGTTATAGAGATAGGTTTCCTTTCTCTGGCTCCAGTGGGAGCAGGCTGAACGCTCTGATAAGGATGCTGAGCTGACTTTTAGCCTTCTCAAGCAATGGATTCTGCCTCTTACCTTCACTCAGACCCTTTGGACAAGTTCAGCCTGTTAGAACTGGAGATTACATTTAAGCTACTGGAAGTAAGGACTTTGCCTGCAGTCACTGTGTTTTTCCAGCAATGAATAGCAGTCCTGCACAGGGCACAAATCCATTTTTGTCCTGCCTTCTCTGAAACAAGATTACCTTTGTTTCAACGTACAGTGAATAATCTGGCCCTTTTAAATACCTGATGGTAACATGGGCTGTTTCCCTTGCCAGTACTTTCAGCATCTTTAGCACTGTGTGCCATTTTCCAAATGCCACGCACATGGATCTATTAATGTACCAAGATGATAAATTTACTTAGGGAACTATTTTCAGCCCAGATCACAGTGCTGCTTTTATATGCTGATGGGCCTCTGTATTTCTCTGCCTACATTCCTGCATGTTTCTGGTTCTTATTTATTTTTCTAATGCTGGTTTCCTCTCATTAATCACTCTAAAACTATACAGAAGTGATTTTCTCATATTACAAGAAATCTCTTACTGGGCATGGACCTTATGTTACTTCCTGAATATATTATGTCTTAATTAGGCTATATATTAAATAGCAAAATACTTGATTAGGTCACTTTCTATTTCTGTCTGGCAAACTAGTATCTGGAAGCTTAACCCTAGAGACTGATTCTGGCTAATCATATGGCACATAAATCATGAGTGGCCACAATGTAAGTGGCTTTGTAATACCTCAGTCTCTCAGTACTGATAGGACTCTCAATTTAACACCTGGCTTTTAAGTATGAAAAGACATAAATATGTAAGGTGGATACATTTGTCTCCTTACCAAGCAAAAAAAATGAGCTATCTAGCTCTGATTTTTGGGAACCTGGTCTGAGACTAAAATAAGATTGGGCATTTTTAGAATTAGGTGACTGAAATACACAAAGCAATCCCTGCAGCAGGAATATGTGTTGGTTATAATTAAGCATCACCTATAGGCGTGTGGGGGAAGAGGACTGAAATGGGTGATATAAGAGCAAGTTCCTCCCACACAGCATCACCTAAACGGGGTGAGCCTTGCTGCACTGCAGTGCTTTTTGCATATTTTCTGTTTCTGAGGACCCAAAAAGTGGTCAGGAAACAAGTGAGTGCCCAGAAGGAGGGGGATTATAGGGCAAGAATCTAAGGCATACTTATCACAGTTGCTAAATCTGTGTCAGTCTGTAAGGTTTGGGACAATTGTGTGTTGGGAGGTCAGTCACTGGAATTTCAGGAACCAGCCCTTGTTGAAGAGGAAAGTGATTTCTTATGCCAAATTGCATTTTCTGGTTATTACTCATTCATCCCTGTTTCAGGTTCATGAGGACAATTTGCGGGAGTAAAGCTACATTACTTTTAAAATGCATGTTCTTGTTTTGGAAGAGCAGGTCTTTTGAAAGGGGGAAGGATCAATTTCATTCCCTGCACAATGCCTTCTGCACTGCTTTGGTTTGTACCTGCCAGCTGTGTACAGCTATTGAGTAGGCTCAGTACAGCTTTCAGGAGCAGAGGATAAACACTTCCAACAATTTACTTAGAAGCCTGTCTGCTCAATTGGAGCCACCTCCCCCATGGTTGTGTTTATGAAAACGTTGTTTAAATGAGGAAAACAAGAGAAGAGCAAACAGATTCCTCGACCCACCCAGTGCAGCACAGCCACTCCTGCTGTGTGGGATCCATCACATGACAGAGAGATGCTTCTGGGAACTGTTATTTTAAATTATTGGCAGCACATCATTGGGTGGGACTGCTCTATCTTGTATCTTCTTACATTCTCCTAGTAGCTACTTTTCCTGTTTTATATATCTTCCTGCTCTGGCTGTATCTGCTATAACAACATAATTCTTGTTTGTCCTCTGTGTGACATTTTTCATATGCTTTGGATGAGAGTTGTTCTCTGGATGATGTGCCAAAGACTAGTCACCAAATCTGACACTTGTGAGTGTCTGGGGCCCCAGTGAGGAAATAGTCATCCCCAAATGGCATGGATGGCTTTGGACACTGTATTAACACACCTGCATGGGCCAGAGGCTCTCTGTGCCCAGATGCATAAAGAGGCAGTGTTATTCCAAAAGCCTTCCTGTGCAAGGCACGATAAATATCATTGTGCGTCCTTGCTCCCTGTACAGCAGTGCAGCCAGAACTTCAGTCAGGCTGCAGGTTCCTGCTCTGCATTTCACAGCAGCTTGCGCAGGTTCCAGCAGGTCCTGCCTTAGAATATCCTGTTCCATTCACTAGACAGAAAACTCCTTCGCTTTTATTGTTTGGGACAGTGGTTGTGCCTAGGGAGAGGTAATGGCAGTGAAGTGATAAAGCATATGTAAGCCCTCACATTGTGTTTTTTCACGGTCTTGCTGTTTTGAATAGTAGCTAATGATATTTGCAAAGCTTCTTGCTGTTAAACAGGGTTGTTCCATTCCAGTAAGGGAGACCCTTTGATTCTTGCTGGGTGTTCAGAAACAATGGACCAGTCACAAAAGGATTTTGCTTTAGCAGTTGTTTCTGTTGGCTAGCCCTTCTCCTGATAACATCTCCTCCTGCTGTGTACAAAGAGTGCTTGAGCTGAGGGCTTTAATGTCTTGCATGGTCAAGGTTTTGTTTAAAGGGGTGTAGTAGTTTATTTTTGGAAGGAACTGGGGAGCGGCCACATAACATTGAACTCTCCTATCCTGTTTATCACCTCCAAGCCCAGCCTTTCTCCCAAAATGGGTTTTCAAGATGCGGCACTGTGCTTAACTACAAGATAAGATTTGGCAATCAGTTTTCTGCTTTTGGCAAAGTATTCTTTGGCACAGCAGTCTGAAAATTGAAATTGCTTGCGGATAAACTACTTATGCTAATTCACACCTAGAATAATACCAAACACTAGTGGAGTTCCTTTATAAGTGACTTTGCTCTCTTTTCTCCATGTGTTGTTTTGAATCTGCTGGAGTGTGGCTGCCACAGCCACCATGGAAAGGCTGATTAAGTCAAAGAAGGGCTAATCCACACCTTAGCTGAAAAGACTTTTAAAAAACTCAAATGCTTGAGTTTTCTTGCCTTATGGATCTTGTCCTGTTTAGTGTTTTGCTTGTGCTCTTGGCAGAATCCTGCACAGGGCTTTTTCTGCATTGCAGGCAATGTAAGAGAAGAAAGTAGAGGGAAAATTGCTACTTAAGACAGCTCTCTAAGCTAGATGGAAGGATAACAGCAACCATAATTTGCAGAGACTTGGAGTTCAAAATAATCTAATTTAGCTGTCTGAGAAGTATAGTTTTGCTAGACTTCCAGCAGTGTGCTCCAGCAGCATGACTAGAACATTCCACCAGGAACTCTGATGTGCCTAAAGCATCACTTGAACAGTTTCTTGAATGAATGCTGATAGGCAAAGCTGCAACAGCCCAGGTGTTTAGATCTGTTGACTTTAATGAGACTTAAGCACTTTATTCTCAAGTTGAATTGGTGTCTGACCACTTCAGTACTTCCTAAGCAGTTGGATGCAAGTCAAGAGAACTAAGAAAATTCA
The DNA here is from genome assembly GCF_964273445.1 of Streptopelia decaocto. NCBI lineage: Eukaryota > Metazoa > Chordata > Aves > Columbiformes > Columbidae > Streptopelia > Streptopelia decaocto. The sequence goes on from NC_138659.1 coordinate 50,664,086, forward strand.
AATTAAGCAATGTCCCACAACCTGTCTTGGTTAAGGGCAGATGTTGAATATTCATATTAGAGTGATGGGTAGGATATAAGGAGTACAAAAGACTGTAGTGTGTTCCCTATTGCTGTAAATGCGTCTTTAAAAGCATTACCAAATCCTCTGCCTATCACTTTGACTAATTAATAGAAATGTGCAAGCCTTTTTGTTCTGAATGTCATCCAGCCTAAGTTAACAGGGCTCCTCTTTGTACAGTCATATCTACAAATGCTTGTCTACAGGGCTTGAAATGGGTCTTCCAATTTTGGAAAAAAATCATGAGTGTTTTAATAATATTCTGCTTCCCTTCTGCAGAAGATCTTGGCATATGCATTTGAAATGGTAGTCGAGCTTAGAGCTCTGTGCCAGCCACTGTAACAGTGAACAGATGTTATCTAGTGAGGTTCTGAATTAATTGGAAACACCAGCTCCCTGAAAGACTTGCATCCTGCAAGACTGCTTTCTCAAATGTAATTAAGTGCTGAATGCAAATGGGAAGAATAGTGTTGGGGATAAGGTTAGGGGTGCAGAGAACAACAGTAGTTTCCAAGTTTTGTGGCAAACTGCTAAACTTCACTCAGCAAAATTTTGCACCTTGCTCTAAAGTTACATGGATGGTTGCTGACCTTGTTATTCCAGAAGGTGCGAACAAAGGAATTGTTGCTGTCCGGGCCTTGTGAACTTTGCCAGCTGCATTTCCTCTAGCAGGAGCTGAGGAAGGAACAGCTGCAATTGTCTTATGTGACAAAAGGATTCCCTCTCACAGGAGAAATCCCCTGCTGAGTGGATTCACTGAATTTTAAGCCTGCTTAGCGCAGTGTCAGGCGTAAGGCAGCTGTAACAGAAATGGGGCTGTTAAAGATAATACTAGATATAGAACAGCTGATTTATGAGAAGTGTTATTAGAATACCTTTTTTGATGGTCCCCTCTCATGGATTTTGGTGCATAGTTCTTGTGCACCCCATTAAGCACTGTATACATGGCTTGCAGTTCTCTCTAGTTAGCACAGTTAATCCACAACCATGAGGTTTCTAGACCTTGTAAGTAGTATCATCTCTGACAGTAATGCTCTACCGTTCCCCAGAAAGGATTTCTCCTCCTGAATATTGAGCACTGTCTGATACTGTACCTCTTCCTGAAACTGTTTTTCTAACTGTAAACAGTCTCTTTCAATAGCTTAATATATCGCCTTTGCTAGATCCTGTGTGACCGTCTTATTCCTAACAGTGACATAAGTAGCATTCCATGTGGGCTACGTAGGTATTTCACCTTAGTCTCTCCTTCCATGAATCGCAGTGATCTCTTCTTTATTAAAAATAAATAATATTGACTGGGTCTGCTTCACAAAGAATTAGTGAGAGAAATTAGTGGAAGAAACTAAATGCAGAGGCAGTTGCTGTCTTTTCAAGAGGTCAGTCTGGGTTGTTAGAAATGAGAAGCCTCTAGCAGTACCCCTACATCCTTGCTCTTTGGGTACAGATCTTTGGATTTTAAAATGTTTAGCAGAGGCTTGATAGTATGTTAACAACAACTGTAATGAAAAATAGAATAATTATGTATGTTGGAAAACATTTTAACAAGTCTGCAGATTCTCAAAGATTGATCAGAGCAACAGAAATGGGATGTGCTAAGTGTTGCAATTTTATTGTGTGTTTTGAACAACTAACATTTTAATGAATGTTTGAATACAGATCACGTGGATAAAAATTATCAACAAATTACAATTCCTTTAAATAAAATACAATACTGTGGCATCTGTCCCAGCCAACACTGCAGCAGTTCCCTTTCCTGCTGGAGGTCATCTTGTTCCTTGAACAGTAGTTACTTAAGCATGTTTCCTGATAGTTTGCTTGGAAAAAAACTCAGTGCAAGCACATAATTATTGTGCTGTTAAACTGCAATGTGATGCCTACACATTTTCTGGTATTTAATTCCTATAAGCTTTTGTTATGAAACACTTTGTAATGAAAATCAACACGTGTTAGATCAGAGGTTTCCAAACAGACTTTTGCTGTGACAGCGCATGTGGCTACAGAAATTGAGTGCATGGTAGCTGAAGCCCTGACAACAGCACTAGTAGGTGCTCGGAACTGTGCTGGCCTTGCGCAATGTTTCTGGTGGCTTCATTTGAGAGATGCTGTGCCAGGCGTGGTCCACTTGAAGATCTTTAGTGCAGTAATCTTCATCCCATCTTTTGTCCTGTGAATTATGGAGGAGAAATGTGCATGGGGCAAAGGGACTTGCCTAAAACCAGACTGCAAGCCAGTGACAACAGGGAAATACAATACATGATGGTGGGAGGACTGAGGTGAATCACCTTTCCTGCTAGCTTATCTGCAAGACCCTTCATGACTGGGAGGGAGCAGATGGGATTGCTACCAAAACACTGACTGCCCCATTACCCAGGCCAGACAGCTTCAACAGAATGAGGCAATGTTGGGCTACCACTGCTGCAGGGGCACATAGGAACAGTATAGGCAATCTTCCCTGCATGCCCATTTGAAAGAAAGGTGGATATTGTTGCTGAAGGCTTTATTTGGGCTGCATCTGTGCTAGCAAAATAGAAAGTTATGTTTCTGTTTTAAAATAGCCCAGCCAGGACTCCAGGTTTTCTTATCACCGTGATATCTAACATTATTTTGGTATCAGTGTTGCTAAAGGCAACACAGGAAAGATTGCCTGTGGTTTGAACTCTTATCATTGTTGACCAGACCCAGGGTCATCTTTGCTGGGGAAAGTAATTCTCTGCAGCCTTCTGGGACACAGTACAATAGGAAGAGATTTGATCTCTGTAATTCCCATAAAAGACACTTGGCTGACACCTCTTTGTCAATGCTAGCAGTGATTTACTGCATTGAAAGCCTCAGATGATTATAAATTGAGATTGGATATACTCATTGGCAAAATTATATAAACTGTAGTGGCAAAGTTCATACCATCTATGATATGATGTTCATTACTGCTGAAGTTGCTCATGTGTGGACAGATTTCTAGAGGATCTATAAATAGCACAGCTTTCCATGGGATAGAGCTGGTTTACACTCCCCAAGGATTTGGTTCTTTTTGTCTGGAAGACACTGGGCTATGAGGCTTCTGTCAGAGAGAGGGTCTCTGTCTATGGCAGCAGTGTTGAATGGAATACTAGAAGCTAAGCAGTCACCTAATAGGTCCTTGAGTAGCTACAATAAGCATTCACTAAGAGGAGAACCCTAAATTTGCCAGACCAGGACTGTCTGCTCAGATGCGCTCTGACCTTCACTGTGCAGCCTTCCCTCCAGAACTGATGCGGCAGCATCAGCATCACACTGGTGATGCATTGATTTGGGAGACAAGTTTCTCTGCTGGTTCTGAAAGAGATTTCTGTAGTTCATTCAAGTGCTGCTGCTCTCATTCAGGTAGTGAAACTCACAGAAACTTGTTACAAATGCAAGTTTGCAAAGTTGCTCCATAGCTTGCAGTTGGACAAGAAATTTTCTTGTTGGGTGCTGCACTGAGCGTGGATCAGCACAAAGTAAACAGATTGGTACTTGATCTGCTCTTCATTGCAATTACTCTTTAAGGAAGTTTGTGCTTATTGTGAGTTATGACAGCTAGAAGCAATTACTCTTTCATCTGTACAGTCCAGTCTTTAGGTGGTGTTTGGAATATAAAAGCATGTACATAACAACTACCTCACCCTGAAACAAGACTTTATTTTAGATATTTATCTTTCCCACTCCTATTGTATTTTAGAGACTTACAGTCTTTATGTAGCAATTATCTGAGTGAAAAGAAGGTGTGCATCTGGGAGATAGGGGTGTGTGGTAATAGGTTACTGGATGACTTTTCCTTTGATATATAACTTTACCATTAATTTCAAACATGAGTAGATGAAAATAGGTTAGTACTGGAACTTCCTAGCTTTTTCTCAGCACTTGCCATGAGTCAGGAGGTGGTTTTGTGAGACATACACTCTGCTTTGTGATCAAATGGCATTTCTGGAGAAACTTCGATATTCTTCTTATTCTACAGCTTTGTGCGATGTGACATGAAGGCTGTGGCAAGGAGACCCTGCGCTCTGGGACCACCAGCCAGGGCTCTCGTTGCTGCCTTCAGCAAAATTGCTAACAGAAATTATTTCCTGAAGTAAGTTTTAGCAGCTGCCTTGAAACAGAAGAATCTGTGAACAGAACACTGTGTGAGATCGCGCTCTATCTCTAGAGGGGTGAGGGGAAGAAAAAGTATCCACTCAAGCATTGCAAAGGAGGAATAAATCTGAACAACCACTATGCAGAGGCAGAAGTTGAGTCAAGGAAGGGCCTTCTCTATTGTCACCCAAAAGGCAGTGGCAGATCAGCTTCATTTCCCCATTCCATGTCAGCTGAGCTGAACCCATCTTTGGCTTGTTTTAAGTCTATTTAGTTGCATAATCAGGGAGACCAAAATATTGTTGAGCTCCAACTAAGAAATTCGTCTTTGTCAGAGGAACTAAATAAATAAGTGAGAGAAATTGCTGAAGATGGCTCCGCTGATGTTAGAGTTGGAAAAAAAGAAAACCAACAGCAACATTGGAATGAATCCTCACCCCTGATATATTTAAATTGAAATTCATATAACTTAAAAGCTGTTTTCAAAAATGCTGCATACTGCAGACTCTCAGCACTTGTGAAGAACAAAGTACAGGCCCAAGAAAATTCAAATTGGGTGCCTGCAATCAGCAATCCCTTAAAACAATTTTTACTCTATTTACTGCTGTCTTCTCTAGTCTTCCTGCTTTTCCTTACATAGTACAGCTCTGTTCTTCCATGCTACTGCATTCCTAATGTCATATAAAAAATGCTACAGGACGTGTTCATACCTCACCATGTATAATTTGTTTGACATTTATGTCACTGAGATACTTGATTTGTGCGTTCAGAGTGTCAGCTTTAAATAAACATCTCTCATTTTAAGACTTTCTACAAAGTTGTGAGTGCTATAAAAGACCTCACTCACCAACACTGATTTTTTGGAAACTACAGCCATTGGATTATCCTGATACGCAGTTGTTAAAAAAGAGATCCCACTAAGTGTAACGTTTTTTGCAAAATAAAAAATTATAACCACATTTGGTTACAGTTCACACTCTGGCTGCATATGCTGACCTGCAGCTCAGACTACCAGGGCCTGCATGTTTAGAGGTTTATGATCAGATGTCAGGAGATAGTTGTTGCAGCTCTGCTACTTCATGACTGAGCTTTGAACAAGTCTCACCTTTCTCTTCAAGGTCTTCCTCATTTGTCAATAAGAATAATTAACAGAATCTTACATTATGTGTGATTACAAAAAAAAAAAAAACATTTGAAAGTTGACATGCTGTTAGAGGCTCTAAGTTTTGAGGTGCAGACCTAAGTAGCCCTGCATTTTTATTTTAGTGACAGGAATCTAAAGCATTGGCAACTTCTGAGAGAGACAGATCTGATAAGAGATCTGATAAGAGAACATAAAAGGAAGCCTACAAGTCTCGCTCTACAAGCCTACTCACTCGCTTCTTCTGTGCTTGACCCTGCACTGTGTGAAACGTACTACCCTCTCCCTCTAAAGCAAAAAGACCTCTGTATTGGTGTAAAAAATAAAAACCTCTTGACAAGTAGCAAAGCCATCCCTCTGTGCTGAGTGCTTCACAGACACCTTGATGCAATTGCAAGAGTATGTGGGAGTGTTTGTCAGAAATGCCAATGCAATACATTGCATAGAAATTTTTATAGAAATAATCACATGGAGCAGAAAGCAAAACTATTCTATTTAGGGGAGTTTGCAGGTAGATACAAAATGGCTTCTGTCAGAATAAAGGAAGTGCTGTTACACAGAGAAGCACCATGAGAAAGCCTATTTAAGGAGACTAGGCAGTGGAGGAAAGCAAACATACCTTTTGGTATAGAAGTAAACAGGAAAAAAGAAAGATGAAAGAGGGCACTTATATAAAAGCGATCAAGATGCTATCCATTAGTTGGCAATTGCATGGCTGTTTCCACTATAGAGAGGAAAAAAGGAAGCATTCACTGTTTGAAATTTTCTCTTGAGATCAGGTCATTATTACTTAGGTTCATGAAAGCTATGAGTACCGAGAAATAGGGGCAGGGAAGACAGATGGACTTATATTTTCAGGCCCCAAGGACCTACAGGATCTTCCTTCACGGGAGCAGGAAGGAGCAAATAGTGTATGTGCCCCCAGGCTCCAAAAATGTTGTGTTTATTCTGATTGCTACATGAGTGTTGATTACACACGGTCCTAACAGAAGTTCAGTACTCCCTTATTTCCACCCCAATAAAGTCGTTTAATCATTGTTTCCCCTGTAGCAGCAGATCAAGTAGTAAGGAAAAGAAGGTATTATGACACAGGAAAACCAGGCATTCTGTCAAATAGAAATAGCAACAGCTTCTCTTCAGTAAATTACGATTGCCACAATCTGATCACTCTGTGGCATAAAAGCCAAAGCAAACCCTGCCAGCATGTGGGAGACAGAGCAGAGGGAAACTGAAGACTAGGAAGGGCTTGCAGAGCTTTGAAGGAAAATATTCATTCCACGTGGCTTCTAGTGTCTTGAAGATTTTCCTTAACAGTGTTCCACTAGATGTGGTTATTTCTGTACTGGGCTATTGGTTCACACTGTGAAGTTTAGTATAGAAGATGAGACTAAGACATGTATTTCAGAGTTTGATGTGAAAATGCTGATGCTGGGAGACTTTAGTTATATTGTGGCATGTTCACAAACACTGTTAAATAGCATTCAGTCGACAGCACTTTTGGGTATGCTAAACTTAACGAGTTGACAAAAAGGAGAATACACACCAGAACTACAATCAGTGTTGTCAAAGTTTACCAAAACTACATTAGCTGTCCCAGCATCTCTGAATGGTCCAGCAAGATCATTTTCATGTCTTTATAGAAATAGCATCATTCGTGGAAAAGGGGAGACTGAATAATTTTTTTTTGCTTTCTGGCCACTGCTGTATCATTTGGGATACTAATGTGGATGCAGAGTAAGACAAACTTGCCGAGCTAGAAGGCAGAGTATATTTAGCATTCAGATTCAAGAGAGTTACAAATTGCCTTCATACACAATTATTTTGTTAGTGGACAATTCAATTTTATTTAAACTTCCATTGGATAATCATGGTGGTGTGTAAATATGGTGATGTACAAAGAATTTGGTTAGGAGATTAAGCAGCAATAGTTTCAAAATGAATGATAATTTTCTGATTTACTGATGAGCATTAACAGAATAGAAGAAAGCAGATATATGAATTTATTAGTGTAGTCTTATCTGTTGTTAGAAACATTAAATAGGACATAAAGGACACTGTCATCATGCTGCATAACACCTACTAAATGTAGTCCTGCTGGTGACAGCCCCACCTTTTTCATGGCCTTTGGATAAATACACACTCCACAGCTATATCCTGACCTTTTCATGGAGTCACAGAACTGGTTTGCCAAGACTCTTCAGGTTGGTTTAGATGCCCTTAATTTCCTCCTCTCTGTCAGGGATAGACCAAGAAAGCAGCATTTGAATTTTGTAAGCTTTCAGCAAGATTTGGATCAGGATTTTGTAGACCTTATGAACCATGACTTCAGCTGCTTTTTGTTCCCAGTAAGAGAAACTTGCCCTCAAATGATTCCTGGATTTTGTAGTCTACAATTGGAAAAAGTATTAGCCACGTCCAAACTCCTCTCTGACACAAACTCAAAATAGCTGAGGGAGGGGTAACAGTAGCTAATGTTTAAATTTACTCCATGAATACATGGATTGCATTAGAAGTTCTGGCCTTGTTCCAGCTTGTGTGTGAACCTTGCACAGCATTTGTGAAGTGCTCGGCATCAGTTTGGACACACCAAGTGGAACAGGGATCTCGAGCCTTTCCCGCCTTCCTGCTCTGTCCCCTGAATCCGTGAGAGCAGCCTGTGGCTCAGCACCCTCTTGGGGGGCTCCTGCTTCCTCCCACTCGCAACAGACCGACACAATGATCTATAATTCATCTCACACATTAAGTTGCTGAAGTTACGGTTGGTTATAAGTAACAACACCAGATACCTGCTAGTGCAAGAGTCCTTCTTACCAAGTCACTAATGATTAGGCACTCTTTCTCCTCCTTGATTGAGTTTGTGTTTGTGTTGGATTTGTTTTTTTTCAGGTAACGGTGTATGGTGTATATTTTTTCAAACACAGTGAGCTTGTTTGAAGTTTCCCTTTGAACTGTAAACACTCTGCTCAGTCTCTAAACAGTCATTTTCTGAAATCAGCTACATGCCTAGAAGCAGAATCTTTGTCTTGCAAAGACAGAACTGGTTCTGTAGCTTAGTGTAATACTGAGACCAGACAGTGAGTGGCTCCTAAAACTAATGTTTTTTTGCTTGGATACTTGCCTTCAATACATGGTATTAAGGAAGGTGTGAAATTTCTCTTTGCCTTTCTAGAGAGCTAAGGTAATCAATGCATAGGGGTTTCCACCCTCCCTCCTCCTTTCTCTGCTGATATACAGAGAAATTGAGCATTGGCTTGCTAGATCTTCAATAATACTTTGAATGGTCTTTGCAAGTGCTCCCTCCTTTTGCTAACTTCCAGGTGCAAACTAAATGCATGGTGTCTGTCAGGACCTAAATGAGCTGGGATCTAGGCTTGCAAATTTGTCCTAGAATTATGCGTATTTGGAACATCAGATTTCGGCTCCTCAGACAGGAGGTGCTTGGGAACAAACTTTTTTGGTGAACAGCTCCTGTCAAGAACAAATTTGATACAGAAGTAAAGTAAGTAGTCTGAACATGCCCATGTCTCATCCAAGACTGTATTATTCTCTATAATTATATTACTAGTGACATATTCTAAGGTTTTTGTCAGAGGGTCAGAGAAGGTAAATCTACTAGGAATGAGGGAGTGTTTCTGTCAGACTTAGGAAGCAGACATCATCAGAAGCTTGTCTGTTTTTTCTCAACTATACCTGTTGATTTAGGAAGAGGTATTACCTTTGCCTACAAAACTTGCCCCAAAGGATTTTACTAGTAACATAACTGCTAGCTAGGATTCAGGAAGAACCATCCAAACATGGTGTAAGTGAAAGATACTATGTGTTTAAGCAGGGATATGAAGTATTAACTTCTGTTGTATCAGATGGATTTCCTGGGCACCTTGTTTCTTAACAATATGTTATACTAATATACTCAGCCTTTCATCAGTCTTCCAGTGAAAGTTCTTACTGTTTTCAGAATGTGGGTGTTCATTATTTGTCCAAGTGGGGAAAAAAACAAAACAAAACAACAAGCTTTTTAAGGTAGTATAAGCTGGACACCTAAAACCAAACAAAAAATGGTGTTTCATTAGAAAAAAATAGCAGCTTTGGTAGTTAAAGCCAAAGGAGCAGTTTCTCTTTCATAGCTTAGACTTCATCCACTAATTAATGCAATACTTGATTTTCTATGCCTCTGCTTTATTCCACCAATATTTATCTCCTTATTTGTCTGCGTTTTTCCACTCAGGCACCTTCTCTTGTAAATGGGAGGAACTCTTCTGCCAAACTTCAATTACCACCTAACTGTCCTCCAAAAGCCTCTTCAAGGCCTGTCTTTGCTGCACTGCCTACAAATCACTGTCACCTGGCAGTCTTGAAGCTGGAGGCCATCTGTGACCATGGTGACTGCTGATTTATGTGAGCACACCCATCTTCATTGCTATTCATGACACCTCCTTTCACACATTTTTCCCTTAGTCACTCGATTTCTTGCCTTGGGAACATGGCATGCAAAGAGTCTGTGGTGGCAACTGCCTAAAATAATGAATATAAGGTGCAAAATAGATGTACACCTTTGTGACAGATATGTTAAGCAATAATAATATGTTTGGAGGGCATATTTGTCAAAACAAGATTGTATCAAATATAATTACAGAGGACATCATATCTGCCAAAATATGTAGGCCAGCATCACTGATCCAGCCAAAGACTGGAAAGATTTTGGTGACTTAAATCACTCATAAACTTCAAAGCTAGACAAGCATCCATCTAACTCAGGGTAACCTTGAAGCTTTTCTGAATTTTCCTGTCTTTCATGGCTCTCAGGGTGCACCAGAGGTTTGACATTTTGGGGACATATCCTTTTTCATATGGCTAAACCCCCAGCACTAGTGGCTGAGAAAGAATGGGGCATGGTGTGACAGAGATTTTTCTGATAGATATGTCCCATGTGGGAATCTTTTGTCCCAGAGACTTCTCAAGGGACACATTAGGAGAGCTTTATGGCTGCCATGTGTCTCTGGAAAAGAGCCAAACATTCACCCTTCTATAAAACTATATTAGGGCAAGATAAGAAAATATATAAGTGGGAAACATATGAATCTGTGTAAAGAAAACTTGTTATAGAAATCAGAAAATACATTGTTTGGGAGAACCTGTATCTTGTAAGCATAAAATTAATTCAGTGGTAGTTCAAACATTATAGAGGAATATACTATATTAAACAAAAGGGGCCCAATCCTGCCCTCACTGAAGCAATAGTAGAGTGCTGACATAGTTAGGGCAGAATTCCTAAGCTGTTAAATGAAGATTATTTCTTTTTCATAGCCTTAGATGACATGTCTATTCTCTACATTGCCCCTGTCCTGCATTTCTAGATTTTCACACACTGTAGCAGCAATCTGAGATAACTTTGGAGAGTGCTGGTTTATCTATGCGCAGAGCTGTGCTGCAGAATCAGTCTAGCCTTTTTGATTTATTTTTCAAAGCTCTTCTGCATGGTTTCTGTCTTGATTTTCTTGTCAACATGATTTAGTGCAAATCTCTGGGGATGCCTTGTGCATTATATGAAACTGGCGTTATTGTTGTCTGAGCAGACTCCAGCAAAGAGCTTCTGTTTGTAGAACTGTTTTATGTTACATGCCTTAATAATGTCAAACTTCTGAAGGCAAATCTCCTGGAACAATCTAAAGCTGCCTTTGCAGAGCAATCTCTTCACTCTTCCCTGTAGTCTTAATTTTTCTCCACGTCTTGTTTCCCCTGATGAACTGTTTCAGGTTTGAGGCTTGGCTGATTAATAGCTTCAGTCAGTGTTCTAATTTGAGCCTGATTTGCTAGCAAGGTGCTGAGCACATTCCGTGAGTCAGTGGGAGTGGCTGGTATTCAGCACTTTTGCAAAACAGGACGCTTACTTCAGTGCTTCAGTATGGGCTCAGGAGCCTGATTTAGGCTCCTATTTTTATAGACCAGAGCCATGACATCCAAATGTATTAACTGATGTGTTCTTTGAATAATTACAGCTAGTATTTTTAACGAAGGTGAAGTCACTTAGCCGATTTTTAATGGATTTGTGTGTTCAGTGCCCTGAGCTTCTCTGAAGATCCTGTCCTGCCCCTTTTGTTCAGCACAGCTCTGGGCCAGGAGGAATTTCTTTCTTCTGTGTATCAGCTTTGCTGAATATGTGCTTGGTACTTCTGCTTGCCTGAAACCACCATGCCAGTGTAACTGGGACATGATGAATGCCTCAAAATGTGGGCACAGTCAAAATGCATCGATTACTGTAATTCTGATTTCAGTACTGAGTGTTCTCAGTGTGTTTGGAGCTATAAAGGGTGAACAAGGAGGTAACAATAAGAGTCTCCGTGTTAAGCATTTCTCCAAAAGGTCCTGTGAATGTTTGGTCCTACTGAATTGCTCGTTATATAAATGGACCCAATGAACATGTTGGATCCTGAAACTTAGCAAGCTTTTGCAGGTGGCGTCTGAAGTGAGCTGCAAAACAAGACAGCCTTTGATAGGTGTATGAATTTGTATAAGTGTATGAGGAATTGCTCACATAAATCCCTGTGCTGCCACGGTGATTTATTACATGTGCAAACCTCAGAACATCAGAATGGAACTGTACCTGTTCTGGCTAACAGCTGGACCTGGAATGAATTAATACAATATCGTAATTCACTAAAGGAGCTCTGTTCATGCCACAGAACCAAAGAACAGAGTATGAGTTTTTTATCACCCTAGCAGTGATGTGAGAGTATATAAACAAGCATATAGTATATACTGCTGTTCTATCCATTGTCCTGTGCATTAAGACATTATTTCTGTGTCATCATACTCAGATTTAACTAATAAATGCGGTCCAGCTGGTACTTGAAGGAGAGGTAATATTGATTCAGTCTTTAATAGGATTATTCTTTCAAAAATATATGAGTTTTTAAAATTATCTCTCCAGAGCTCTGCACAATGCACAAGTCAGTAAGTAAATGCAACTACTTTCACCGGGCTTCAGCTTCTGACAGTGCATTTTGCCCTGTCACCCAGAGCTTCCCACTCCCCTGTCAAATGACACCAAACCTGCACTGTGCCCCAGAAGCCGACGTGCTTCTGTTCTGCCAATAACTAGGGAGACTGATGGGTCTCAGCCTGGGGAGTCTCTTTTCTATGAATACTCTGTCCCATGTTTCTATCTGGGCACTGCCCTCTTGAGCCATTTCTGTCAGTCTGAAAGCAATGTTGTCACACAGAGAGGGAGGCAGTACTCAAACTAATGAAAATATGACCCCCATGCAGCACTGTTCTCCATTAGTTGCAATTTCAGAGCTGGCCTTCACTGGAGTGTTATTTCAGTAGAGTGATTGCAGTCTGTCCTGGCTGCGAGGCAATGAATAATGTCTAACTCGAAAAGGAACAGCTTTTGCCTTTTACCTCAAAAACTGGAAAATTAAATACTGTTGACTACTACAACTGTTCGAATATGTTGAAGGGGCAAAAAAGCTAAAAACACACAGCTAATCACAAATGTTAGTAGAAAAAAAATTAGAAAACAAGTATTACTTTCTGCCATTTCCTGTTTTTTAATAATATCCTATCATCTTCCCTATCTGGTCAATGCACATGGCCAGATGTCTCAAAGCCTCTTTCTCATGTAAGCGTTAGGAAACCTGCACAAGGTGGGTGAAATACACTCAGACTCGGGGACGGGGTAGCCTCATCCTTCTTCACATAGCCACTTGCAGAGACAGTGAAGTGGCCTAGCCTATGATGTACTGAGAAGCTTATCTGTAATGTGTATTACTCATATGTGTTGCTGTGATCTATAGAGATTTTTCAGGCAGAAAAAAAGTGGAAGCTTGTTTGTTGCAGGTTAATTGTAATTTTGCTCCTTAAGAGGGCAGCCTGCCTCAGAAAGGTTTATGATTCCACCTCTCCTGAGACCCATGTGTGCACCAGACAAGATGAGTGAGTGACTGAATGGTGCTTTGCGTCCTCATCCCAGAGAAAATTGTGGAATCAACGGGAAATTACCCAGTGTTTTGTACTTGGTCTGATCAGACATGAGAAAGGAGAGATATTTCAGGAATATTTTATTCTGTTTTGAAGGAGCTCACAGGCTGGTCAGCAGCACTTAATGGTCCCTGGAGTAAAGGCCATAGGACCAGTTGCTGCATCCAGTTCCCATGTTTGCTCTGCAGGCTGAGGCAGCTGGGGGGGATGGCAATGCCAGAGGGCTGGGTTGCACTGCTGGTTGCAGGGCAAGCACACTCAGCAGATGTGAAAATTCACCTTTTCCCCCATCTGATAAACAATAAGTGAAAAAGGGGCATGGCCAGAGGAAAAAACCATGGTCAGGACAACTTGAAGACTGCTGATCTCCAGCCTTTTGGCCTAGGCTGATATATTCTTTTGTCCTATATTTTCCTCATAAGGCTGCTGGCTTCTTGAGCAACTGCAGAACACTTAAGTCTAACTCTGGAGTAAAGGCCAGTTCTTAAGCATTAACACAAAAGTAAGCCTGAATCCTACTTGTCTTGTGAGCTATGATGTTCATATCACTGTGCATAATTCTGTGCAGAGCTGTGTTCTTGTACATATACCTCACATACAATTCGTAGATATTTGTAGGTGAAAAATGCAATCTGCAAAGTAACATCGCAGAACTCTGTGGGTTAACATAAGGAATGCTATCTTTCTTACTCTCCCCTTATTTCTTTATCAAATGCTGTTTGAAGCTCTCACTAATATTCTCGTAGCCTGCTGGCAGTTTGAGAACTGCTAGGAAGCTGATGCTTTTATTACGATCTTTCCAGATACGATATTCTTCATTTTTATTGCGTTATAAATCCTGGTCATAATGTGTTTGTCAAATTTGTTTTCTCTTGCTTCTAGGAGTAGGCACTATTTCTTCATTTACTCTTAGAGTTAGTTGTGAATGCATTATCAAACTCGGGGGATGCTTTGTTCTCCTCCATTCTGTGCCCCTTTCAAAGCTTTCCCTGTGACTTGGGCAGTTCATTTACTTCTCAGTCCCCATTAATCATTGCCATGGGGGCCTCATTTTGCAGCCGATCCTCTGGGCCACTCGTGGCTGCTGCGCAAATGTGGCAGACACACACTCACGAGTTGCTGGTTGTACTTCATGTAGTGACCAGACCACACACAGACACAACCTCCAAAGGCTCAGAAGTGAAAGGCGCCCATTAATTTAAGACAGAGCAGCTTTTTACAGTCAGAGAGAGGGACCACTGAGTTTTGGCTTTGCACAGAAACTTATTACATGGTGATTTATTTTAAAGGGAGATCAGGTCAGATGTCTGTTGATAACATATCCTGAGGAATCTATTTTAAGATGTATCCAGCTTGAGGTTAACCTCATCAGTTTAATAGGAATTTCACAAGACAGGGGTTTGGTCTGTTGTTCCTTAAACAAAATATGCTTCACAGAGGTGATATAAATCTATTTGCACATTCCAGGATGTGTATAAATAATGTGTAGCTGCTTTGAGCTGTTCAGTTGGTTCCAACATCCAAGTTGCTTAATTGTATGGTTCTTCTAGGTTTGTAATTCTCTGGCTGCTGCAGCAAAGGTGCAACAGCAACAAAATACAGATAAATATGCTGATGTAGTGATAAAGTAAATATTTTTTCACACAGTATGTAATTAAGGAGTAGAACTTACTGCTGATGAGTGTCATTGAGGCCAAGAGTTTAGCAAGATACAAAGTGACACTGGATTTTTATAGGCCACTCCTGTAATTACTCTGCCTAATTACAATAAAGAAAAAAACACAGAAATTATGAAAAGTTCTGGGTTTCATGGTGAAGCCTGAAGTTTGTGATGGCTTTAGGATGTCAGCTAGTAAAGACGTTAAAACCTGAAGTTTCTGCTAGACTCCTCCATGTGGAGTGGTGGCTTGCCTAAAATCTGAGTCCTCATGTTTTCCCAGTACTGACTACTTATCCTGTTAATACATCCCAGTTACTTTTTATTTTCATATGCTCATAATCCTATCTCAGGATTCCTAAAAGCTAAAGCAATGAATTGTAGTGGATTAGTTTGTGTAAAAATATTAGAATTAACATTTTATGTGGCATGTCTAAATGTGTTTTTGCTTTATAATAATAACTTGACTTTTCTTTCTCTTTCCTTGTAGTAGTAACCCAGATTGATGTGTGTGTAAGACGACATTGTGTTTCAGGAATATACACAGCTTTATAAACATTTAGAAATCCTAGAAAAATAAATTCACAGAACTGTGAAGCATAAAATGAATAAGGAGCTAGCAATAAAGTCTTTCCCAATCTTCAGTGCATGCTTTACATGCCCCATTGGGGCCCCTGAGGAAGCGCAATTCAGTGTTGCCAAACACTTAATTTTGGAGGGGCCTTTCTCAGTGTGCTCTGTATCCATGCATGTTCTGAGGGTGGAGGAAACCCAGGTGCCCGTATCATGTGCATAAACCCATCAGGGCCTTGGTCAGCATGTAGCTCGTGTAATGTTTTGGGCCAGAGCTGTTCCTAGCTTGGTGCTAGGGGTTTGGAAAACCTTTTGACTCCCCCTCCTTTTCTGCTTCTAGTCTGAGCTTTGAGACTCCTGGCAGCAGAAACAGCTCAGCGTACAAACCTGCTGCTGTGACTCAAAGGTATGACAAAACATTTCAAGCATAATGATTAAGTGTGTTGCTAGCATCAGGTTTCAACATGTTCACAAATGTTACTCCATCAAAAATGCTGGCATCAATGACAGGAATTGTACCTGGAGGCTGAAAGCTGCTCTCCACAGTAGCCACCAGATCACCATTCCTTTTGCCAAGGTGATTCTTTTGCATCACATTTTCCTCTATGAACCTTTGAAGGTTAATCTCATGAAACACAATGTAACAGGGTTTGTGTCATTGACAATAGTCCTTTTAAAACATCTTTCTCTAGACCATTACCATGTAGTCTAGTAATTTCTATTTACATGAAAAAAGCATTCAAATTAACATCTGACATTTTCTGCAAACCATATACAATAAGACCTCTTTCTGATTCTGCTGCAGTAGTCTCTATTGCACTGTTGTCCTCCTGCCAAAGACTGTATTTGCCTAGTCAGTGAAGGCATGGGTTACCCTGTTGATGCACCCAACTCATGAAGGGATGTTTGTCTTTTTGTTTTTTTGGGGTTTTTTTTAGCACTAGGAAACTAGTGATAGTCTTTCTCTGCTATATGCAGTTAATTTTCCGTAGCCACCAAGCACCTTTTACAGATTCAAGCTGCAATTAAATAATAAAGCAATGGGTTAAAATTTCCAAGACCATATTCATTACAATCTGTTTATCATAACAGTTAACATTCAGGAAAATTAAATGCTCAGTGGAAGGCAGAGCAATTTCTTTACTCTGTGTAGCTTCAAGCATCACTAGAAGATGATGTTCATAAAGTGCAGTGATTTTCATAAAATGTGTTGTCTGGCATGGAAACAAGAATATACATACATACATGCTTACGCAGCTTTTCAAACACGAATGTACCTGGCAGGCTTATATTTGCCCTTATCTTGGACTGTGACTGCAACTATCAAAATTGCTAGTGAATGTGTCCTTATATCAACCACAGTAAAGTTCTTGTTGAAGAAAAGGCAGAGTAAACTCCTTGTACACAGCACGATAAAATGGCTCATGGCAATGCTCTTAAAATGGTTGCCACATCCAGTAAAGCAGGAGTGGTATTGATGCCATATCCAAATACATTTATTAAGTCAAGCTGTATGACTGATGGTTTAATGTTTTTTACATTTACATATATTCCCTTAGTTGATATGCAGAGGACAAAAAAATCTGTCCCCAAGGTTCTGGGTAATAATGGAAATCAGACTGACTGGGCACAGGAGATTCATCATTGTAGTCCAGCATCTCAGTCAGTACCACCAGGCTTTGCACAGCAGTCCCCAGTGTTGTCATCCTCTTGTCACTTCTGAAGTGTGTGCATGCTAAGTGATATTCAGTCACTTTTCCTTTGTCCATCCCATCAGAGTCAGTTAAGGAGGATGCCCGATAAATAAGGAAGCTGCTTATTTGTTAGGAATGGTGTCAAAACAGTCTGAGCACAAAGACAATATTCCAAACATACCTCTGAAATACCCTGGTAGTAGCAATCTCTGTCACTATTTAACCCAATGGGGTTTCACATTCATACTCCTTAAGGGGAAGCCCTGTATCTCCCTCCTTCAGCTGCATCATATTACCTGTTTTAAATGTTTATTGATTTATTTGTCATAGAGATGGCTTCAATTGATAAATATTCTCAGACAAAGGCTTTTATATAGAAGGGTTTCCTAAAATACTGTGCAATCCCAAAGAAAAGCACTAGTTTGGAACTAATGGAAGTGCTGGGATTGCATAATAAAGCTATGATTATTTTAATGGCTTGGAGATAATGAAGGAAGTTTTCAGGGTAATTCATAGGTATGAAAGGACAGGTTTCTGTTCTGTAATATAAAAAAAAGTCTTCATTTGTGTTAAGAGAAATTATTATACTTGGCAGTCAGTGTCCTGTGGTGAACCATTTGATGCACATGACCTCAGACTGGGAGTCAGAACAGCGGGATTTCTGTCCCATATCCATGGTTTGATGCTAGACTGCGTGCCAGTCATTTAATTTTCTGAGTCGCAGAAATAATGAGCTTTGCGTTCCATCTGAAACTGCTTTGAAAGCTACAGAGGAAAGTTGTCTCCCAGCTTGGTCATTAAGGGTATCCCAAATTAAATAGCAGAAGCATTTCTACATGCTTATAAGGTAGATGTCATAAAGAGGGAGCTCTTTGATCCTTTGTGTTTACAATATAAAGCGCTGACGCTCCCAGAGTGGAGCAGTTAATTCAGTAAACAAATAACAGCGAGAGCCCGGTGACTCAAGGTATGTCTTTCAGTAATTCTCTGCAATTTGTATATGTTTATTTCAAACAAATGCTAGCACAATGATTGGATATTATCTAAACGTCTCAGAACATTAGAGATTTCCATATACACAGCTTACTTCTCACTCATCAGTTTTAAGCCTCAGAGACAGACAATGTTGCAGAACACAGATGTGAGGACTCAAGAGTTTTGTTTGACTAGTTGTGATAGCTTAAAATAGTACTGTCTCCAGTTTTCCTTTTTGCTCCTTAATTGAAATTCAACATCCCGTCAAAGGGATGACAGAGCAGGACTTGTGCTCTGTCCTAGGACTTTAATAGTAGTATCTTTGCTTGGTAGAGCAGCTGTTGGGAAGCCAGTCTAAGGTTTGTGGACAGCACTTAATTTACCTCAGTGGGATGGTGGCTACTTAGAAGACTAGAAAATCCTGATTTTTGGAATGTGGATTACACTGGTAGTTTTGGGAACTGAAAGAGAAAGGAGATGAGTCAACAAGGCATTACGCTTAAATCTGCCATAAAGAAAACAAATGCCTAGAATTAAAGTGGGTACTGAAAGCAGGCTACCCTGACGGGCTGGCACTCAGCAGGAGTTATTAATAACATTCCCACCTTCAAGCAGATTGGTCAAAGGACAAACACCTGGAGTTACTACATTACTCTCTCCCTGGCATTATACAGGTTTCATGTTAAATGTCCACCCATTAGGAGAAGCAACTGCCCTGGTGGGAAATGGAGTATTTTGGGAGTGTGGGGATGGAGAAATACCCTGCAGCTCTAAACAAGTCCCCTAGAGGATGCTTTAAGTTGGGTTTTTGAGTAAAGCCTTCTAGGTTAGTTTAGCTTAAATTTTAAGGTGGGGAGGGGGAGTACTCACACCATATTACTTTATTATTTGATGAAAAATAAATTTGGAAAAAAAAATCTGTCTGTGCAATAGCTGGACTGTGAAAATTAGTTCAGTGCCTTCAGAGCCTTTAATGGAAAGCATGATTATGATGATGGCTATTATTATTTAAAAATTTGACTGTTAAGTTTGCCACTGTTTATTATGATTCTTTATGCAAGATAGAGCTGAACTTAAATCTAATATTCTATATAAGCTCAAATCTCTGTGATGAAGGAGAGATGAAGGAATCTGATTTTTCTGATGCTATTTTTTTCTCACCTTTAGCTTTGTTTCTAGTTTTGTTTCTTTATTTCTGTTTAATGTTGCTATGCTCAGTTCCTTCACACTGAAAATGTTTTAGGCTTGCTGTGGATGGATAAAGATTCCTTTGTGGTTGACAGAAAGAAAATTAAATCCCAGCAGAGAATAAGTGCTTTTTACTTTCCCAAATTGCTTTCACAACATCAGTTTTACAAGTGAAAATACTGAGAAATAAATGTGGCTGCTAGTGGTGCTGAGTAAAAATCCACAGGTCAGAGATTTGGTGATGGGCCTTGGTCTCAAGTATTACAACCTTAGGTTCTCTTGCTTTATTAATTTCCAAATATGTTTATAGTCAGCACACCTCTCGGGTTGTTTCTTTACGTATCTTTTGGTTAAAAATATGTATAAAGAAATGCAAAGGAGGCAGAAATCCTAAAAGAAATATCAGAACTTCTGATCTATTGTGTTCCATTTGCATTTAACATTAAAATTAGGCTACAGAAGCTGGATTGGTATTTCATCTAAAGCAATCAGCCTTAAATAGTTCTGAATGAAGGAAAAAATCTGGCATCACCTGCACTTTTGTTCTTTCATTTTTGTCCATGTAAACAGTTAAATCTGTCCATAAACCTACATTTTTTCAGCAATTTCACTTTTAAAATCTGCCCCCAAGAACACAGCTCATCTTCTCCTACAGGCTTTTAAAGTTTTTTTCATTTTTTTACTGTCCTTTTCCAGGGTGGATGAGGCAAGAATGGGCACAAGAGATCTCTCAGTTGTTCCGTGAGTGGAAGAGAAGTTGTTATCCTGAGCCATAGACTACTTCTGCTCTTTTCAGGTAGGACTAATATCAAATCTTGGAAAGGGGAATCACAGGAAGGGCAGGCAGTCTGAGGAGGACATTTTTACGGCTAGTCATGGACATAGAATAGTTTTATTGATTGCTTAGCATTTTCCTCAGTATTTACTTTTGAGATCTGTCACGCTTTGTGCATTGTGCCAGCTTAAGTTTCAAGGTATTTTGGTACCTGTAGAAGCAGATGGGAAAAGTCTCCCTACTGATGAACCTTCTTGTTCCCTAGGTCAGATCTGATGCCTCGTTAGGATGGGGTGTCCTGTGAATTCTGATAAGAGATGAGAACATGTCAGTGAGAGAAGAAATATGTTTAGAATTGCTCAAACCAAAACCTGAAATGCACTTGGACTCTGTTCATACCCCTCTAATGTTATTATTTGCTCATAAACATTCTAGTCTGTTGTAAGAACTATTCTTAACAACAAAAAGTTAAAGTAGCCATTATAATGCATTTATGGAAGGCACTTCAGGTTCATAAATTTTTACTATTTGTGTGGAGAACCTTATCATAAACGTTATCTATATTTTATCAAGGAATACAACATTACCTGTTAAAACGATGAGCTGTGTTTAACTAACAAAGATGGCTTTATGTTCTCTGTGTGTACATATATATGTGTGTATATATTAATAGATATGAATGACCCTGCATAGCCTTCCAAAGAATTGGTTGTTGAATTGTTTTGATGATTAATTAGGCCAGGCAGAAACATATGCCCACACACCCTGTCACAACTGCACAGCAAGACACTCCCTTTGAGGCAGCACGGCTTCCTTGCACATATGGTCTGTAACAGACTCAGACAAATAACAACTTTCTTGACTTTCTGCATTAAGGACAGGGAACATGTCTGCGGACACTGGTATGTGTGGCAGCCCCTTCTTGAACTGAAGAGGCTGGAAATATGGCAAATGTGATAGAGCAGAGAAGTGTTTTGTACAGGGCTGCGTGCAGCAGTGGCAAAGCTGGAAAGAGAGCCAGGTGTCTGAACGATTAGGTCTGTACATAGTCCTCCATATCACCCACACTACCAGGCAGAGAGAAGGAATAGGCTGTGATGGTGGAAGACAAAGAAGGAAAAGCTAAACTTTATCTCTGCTCAGAAGAAAACTGTCTTGGTTTCCAGAGTCTGCTTGTTCACCTTACGTGGTTCCCAGCAAGAGAAGTGTTAAAACAGCATTCAGAGCCCTCATTCCTCCTGGGATCTGGACTATAACAACAGATGCCAAGGTTATCTTTGTCCCATCTCTCCAGCGAGGCTCTAGAGCAAGCACAAACAGAATGCTGCTTTCTTCCCTTTTTATTATCTATACCAACAAGAACCATAGCTCTTTACAGTGATTTTATTTGTATTATGAAGAATAAAGGTAGTGAGACTCTAGACACTTCAAAATGGTTTTAAAGTAACTCAGAGTCTTTTGAGGACAAATAGAGGCTGCTCATTGAACAAGTGCAAGTCTTTTTTTTTCTAAAGGATATCCAGAAGACAATGCTGCTTGACCCCTCCACTATGAGCTGAGAGCCTGCAGCATTTTCCACAGACAAGATCGAAAACTGTGACACAAAATCCTTGATCTGTTCAAGATCACCTTATAGATGAACCTTTCCACAGTGTAGTTTCTCTGCATCCTTTGTTTGCCTGTGTAAAGGTGGCATAAATCACCATAGTCCTGTTTTAATAATTTGTAGTGATCTCTGATGCAAAAGCAAGTCAGTGCTGCCTAGTGGATACATTATGAAATTAGGACTAAGAAAGTCGGTGATCTCTTCTCTGCTCTGCCACTGGCTTGCGGGGTAACCACGGTCATATTGCCACTCTCTGCCTCAGTTTCTCCATAGGCAATTTGTTCACTTTGCATTTTCTCACTATGGATGTGAATGGTGGTCTGTGATGTATAGAAGGTTGATTCTGGCTTTTTTTTTTTCCTCTGTATTTTTGGCCCTCATCCTTGACAGCTTTGTACTTCATGCCATCATTTCCACTCCACACTTTTCATACAGGACTAAATGGGAGAGAACTCCTTCCTTGATAGTAGCCCATGTGCACCAGCCAAGATACAATATCAACAGAAAAAGCAGGGCAGTGAAGATCCAGGCCATTCATCCTGACAACAGAAACAAATGTGTCTCACTTTTGCCCTACTATTTACTCAAGCAGAAACCAAAACAATAGAGATGGGAAAAGATCTGAAAGAGCTGTCACTGAACAAGTGCACCATGCCAATAATTTGAAGGATTAAGGACCCCAAGCTGTATGTACTGACACAATAGCTGGGGCCATCCTGTTCACTGGGTTCATGGATTAGAGGGATGTTTCATATGATTCTGGTTTTCTTTTCAACTCTGGTTGAACAAACATAGCCTGCATGCTTCCAAATCCCTTGTTAGCAATGCAGAAAGTCAATACAATTTCCCTTTGGAAAATGTTGCAGTTGGTCTGTCTGGATGCCTTCACAGAATCAGCATGACTTTGTGTCTGGTTTAAATTGTGTGATGGTGAATGGTGGGAGCCCAGAAAGGGGCCTGGAATCAGGATACCTGCATTGAGGCTGCGACACCGAGAGACTGACTGGAGCTACACCACTTGATTTGCTTGTCTTATAAAATGAGGTAGTTCACTCTCGAGGCGTGCTTTTGCTGAGACTATGGCTATGGAAACAGCAGGGTTTGGGATCAGTAGTGTCACAGATTTTATTTTTAAAACGTCTTTGTTTTACAAATAAAAAAAAGATGGTGTTGCTTTAGTGCTGTGAAAAGTCTATCTGGCACTGAGCCAAGCAGGGATTTTTCTTCCTCTCACACCATTGCCAGTGTGCTGCTGGCAAGCTCTTTCCCATCCAGCTCCTGTGCCACTTCACACAGGAGATCCCCATTCCAGCACTAAATAGCAGCAGTGGGCCTGTTTGTGCAAAGGGCCAATGTGTGCCTCCTCTGACATATTCTAGTGGGAAGGTTTTGGAAATTTCTTGGTCAATGTGATAAGCTCTTGCCAACATGAAAGATGATCACAAAAGTTCTATAAACTTCAGTAAGTTAGGAGTATTTGGGCCTATATGTTTATTACATATGAACATTTGTCATTATGGTTTGTGGAGCACAGAAAAATTTCAAGGGAGGTATCACAGCTCCTGGAATCAGCATGTGGACTCAAATGCAAGCTGTCTCGTGAAGGGTCAATTTTTAAAAAACTTACTGTTCAAAGTTTCAGTGGAAAGGAGGGGGGAAGGCAAATGTGTGGTGTAGCCAAAGTCTTCCTAGTAAGAAGGATTCTGGTATATTTTTGAGTGCTTTTTGTCTGTCTTGACCCATAATCCGTTTATCTCTGTCTTCTCATATCAGTTATTTAGGCATTACATTTATCTCATTTCAGTGAGGGTGTTTAGATTAGCATTAACATTCCAAAGCACCTGGGTAATGTCCCAGGGTTGCAAGTGTGGTGCAGTCTTTATATTTGCACACAGGACAAACCCTTTAAAGAGAGGGATGATATTACTCTGAAGGCTATTAGACAGTTGTTCTTACAGGCCTGTACCCCAAGTATTGGCAGTGTTAGCTTCCTCTTTGTGCTTGTCCTTGAGAGACACCATTCAAGAGAAAACTAGATCTCAGTCTTGCTCTCTGGGGCAGTTTGCTGAAGATGCAGTCACTGTGGGGAATATTCATTCATTCAGCCTGAGCTGCCTCTGCACTGGATTCTAAACCGGGTAACTTTGCGACGAAAGATTTGCTCCCTCTGGTAACAAAGCTCCTTGTGAGAATGGCTGAGCTCAGTTCCTAATGAAACAATAGGCCCTACTACATACTTGTGTTCATGCTCTCATGTTCATGTGTCATCTCAGACTGACTGTTACGTTACTAGCTTGGCTGCCAGTAACATAACAGTCCATTGCATGCCTTTTTAAATACAGCAGGAGCACAAGCAGGAAGGCAGGCTTCCTGCTTTTGAGTGGAGCAGGAAGATGGGCATTTCAAGAGACAAATGTTTGCTATTTACAAAACGCTTAGCAGATGGGCATCTGTAAAGTCACCTGCTGACACCAGTAAGGTACAAAGCCCTCTCCCCTTAAAGAGGAAATGTGGCCTCTCACAGATAGGCTGAGTATGGTTTGATGGGTTTTTTAATTTGTATGAACTAAATGGTGCAGGGTTAATTTTGAGCATTTTTTGAAAGATATCTGCTCTTATTTAGGTGGATGTTTAGAAAAGCTGAACAGGTTTAGAAAACTGGGTCATATATTTAGGTATGCTTTAATGTAAAATCATAGTTTCTCCATGGTTTGACTTGCAGTTGTGGGCGGGACTAGTTTGGTGGCCATGTTGATGCTCAGATTGCATCATAACAGACCTGACTTCTCTGTTGCAAGCAGAAAATACCTTCATTCCCTGTGATCCCATCAACTCATTTGTAGTGCTGCACAGGGTCCATAAGCATCTGTATAATCTTTCTGAAGACAGCAGGAGTGGTACTTTAACAGGGCAGATAAAAATATGGTCCAGGACTTCTTGCACTGAGAGGTGCTAATGTGGTAGAAGGTACAGCCAGTTTTGCTTTGTGCTGCTGGTGGATCTGCCTGATAGATGAATGTATCTTACTATAGCACTTGCGCGCCTTCCCAACACAAGAGCCTGGAACAGAACAGCTGTTCTAGATTGGCAGATTGACATTCCTGGGACCAGGGACAAAACAGTGAGTCCTAAATCTACTTAAAGGTTCTTGAGCTAGTCCTTAGAAGCACTGTTCCAAGAGCAGAGACAGGCAAACAACCCTTGCAGATCCTGAACAGGTCAGGAGAGATCAAGGCTACGATGATTAACTGGCTGTCTTCTTACACTGATCCTGGTCTCTGCCTCCTGTATGGAGATATATATATATATGCACTTGCACACATTTTGCACTTCAGTAAGTCTCTAAATTGAAAATGAGCATTTCTGCTATTAGGTCACAGAATCACAGAATGGTTGGGGATGGAAGGGACCTCTGGAGATCATCTAGTCCAACCCACCTGCTAAAACAGGTTCACTTAGAGTAGGTCGCACAGGAATGTGTCCAGGTGGGTTTTGAATGTCTCCAGAGAGGAGATTCCACACCCTCTCTGGGCAGCTTGTTCCAGTGCTGGAACAGGTCAGCCCCAGTCCTTCCTTTTGAGTTGTTCTCACAGACTGCTCTTCTTACAATGCAGGGAGTGTTGTTTTTTTGTTTGTTTGTTTGTTTGTTAGGGCTGGTAATATCAGTGAATAAAATCTCAGCCTTTTTTTTTTTTTCTTCTTGATGATATTCAGCCTGGGTAATAGGTTTTGTGTCTAAGTGTTTTCAATGGTTTTGGCAGGATGCCACAAGTTTTATCGCCCTTCTCTCTGCCGGATGAGAGAGAAATGGACAGGTGTGGCAAGAGCACCTGCCACACCATTTATTTTCTGCCCAAGCTGGATTTCAGATTTGAGATTTCCCGGCTGTCCAGTCTGCTCTGAAATGATGGTCACGTTCCTCTCTCCTGGGGGCTGCAAGAAGCAGAGGGCTGTTCAGGATCATTGCTGCAAACTTCCGGTCCCCATCTGGAAGGCAGCTAGCTTGCCTTTGTATCTATTCATCTCTGAAATGAAGGAGGTTTTTCCAGCTGCCCTTGAGACGTTAGTGTGCTTTTAGAGGGATCAAAGTTTGGCGCTAAACTTCCTTTGTGTCTTCTGGCAATTGGAGCCAAAATATGTTTGATATTTTCTCAAACTAATTGACAGATTGAGATCTGATTTGTTTCTTTGGCAATCAGTTTGAATTGTTTGGGGATATTCTTGACCTGAGGGTAGTATTCAAGTAAAGACAAATAACTTAGATTACTATGGTTGTTGGTCTGTTAAAGATAATAGGAACTTTAAAGGTGAAAAAGAAAGGAGAACTATAACCTCTGAAGAAGAAGAAAAAAAAACCCACCATGAGCTGTCATAATAGCCTGAGAAGGATGATATTCCCTCTATGTCTCCTGTCTTTCCTCCTTACACAAAGGCAGCACAGTCAGGCCTTGTGTAGGTTGGTACCTTTATGTGTTTTGTGCATATGCTTTGGTGTATGGACTGGCCTTCCTCCACTTTTGCAGGACACCTGAGCTGATCCAGTAGTGCCCTAAGCATTAATGAAACCTAAATGGCAATATTAATTGCATGCAATGCAGGGTGAATGAGACAGGGATTTCTCAGGGATTTTCCCTCTTCTCTATTTCATCTCTTTTTTTTCCCAGATGAAGCATTTGGTGATTTACCAGTCAGAGTCGTCTCTTCCCCCTTCCTTCATCTCTTCCTCCTTATTTTTCTACGATTTGTATTGTGTACAATCAATACAACGATGGCTGCATTGAAAACCCCTTCGTTTATCGCTTGCTAAGCCGCGTACCATATTACCCATCCGATGACCGGCTTTCCCAGCCCTCAATCCTCAGCAAATTTCATCACCCCGGGAGCCCACAGCCACCGCCGCACGCAACAGGTCGGGCAGGGGCTGCCGCAGCCCCGCTCCCGGGCGGCCGCCGCGCCGCTCACTCCTTCCTCCGGCTTGGCTTCGGTTTGTTTTCCCCGAGCGGGAAGCGCAGGCCCCTTTTTTCGCCTTTTCTCCGCCGCGCTGGTGACAAGGGCTCGCTCCGTGCCGGCGCCGAGCGGGCGGTTCCGCGGGGCGGGCGGGGGCGGGGCGCGGGGCCGCGCCTGCCGGGGAGCGCGGCGGCGCGGCCGGGGAGCGGGGCTGCGGCGGCCCGTGGTGGCGGGCACGGAGGCTGCCGCTGCCTGCCCGAGGTAAGCTCGTCCGCGCCTTTAACTTTTCGGAGCAGCCAGGGCTTTCGCTGCTCTGGCAGCTGCTCATTTCCCTCCTCTCTGCAATGAAAATCGCCTTGGCTCCATTTTATTCTATTTGTACCCATAAGGACTAGGTGTTCTTTAAAGGGCCATTATGCTGTGGGATGTTAGCGCTTTTCTCTCTTTTTTTCTAATATCTGGACGCGTGGCTGTTGTTACAGCACATTTTTTGCAAGCTTTTATTCAAGCCTTGTTGTTTGTAGATAAATCGATTGCAGATGCAGAGGAGTAGATTTGGGAATGAGTTTCTCGTGCTTGTAAATAGAAATGCTATTTTTCTGTCAGTGGGAAGGGGGAGCAGAATACAACATTGCTTTTAAAATTAGAGGGAATGCACACGGGCATTTTCTGTGTGCCTTTGGACTCAGCAAACTGAGTGAATCTGGTGTGGGGAGTCGGTCTCTCCTTGTCCCGAAAGAGCTAAGCCCAGGATGTATGCATTACGGTTATTCATTCATCGGCGGCTGCAGATAATGCAATTACCAAGTCAGCGGCGCATGGATGCTGCCCTGCGTGTGACATCCTGAGAATACTGTACTTTAGGAACCCGCACTTGCTGTAGTTTGGATAAAACAGAAGCTGGGAATGGAAGGGTATGAAACTGTTGCGTGGAGAAGAGGCTGCTGGTTAGTCACACTGTTGTTCCTGAGGATTTGTGTTTTATGTGCTTCTGTGCAGAGGTGTAAATATCTTTTGCAATCTGTTAATAAGATATTCAGGAGTAGAAAAATAATTGGCAGCAACTTCAGGTATCACTAGTGCCTGACAAATGGTAGATGGTTTAGGTACCTGAGAATTCACAGTAGTTTTAATTAAATCCTATTGTAGAAAGGGCTTCATTTGGGTCTCAGTGTTTTATTTACACAACAGATTCTGCAGCCCTGGTATGACTATATATCTCCTAAAGTGTCCTGGAAAAGAAGGGGAAAAAAAAAATCACCAGCATGATTACCATGGACACAACTATCCCTTATTTATTTATTAGGCTATTAGGGTAATGAAGAAAAGCCATGCCTGCTCTGCTGTACAGATCTCATTTCAGCAAAACTGCCTGTGCTCCTGCTGTTACCCATGTTTGATTTTTAACCAGTAAGTGCCCTGTGCTAGTGTCAGTGCTATGGTTGCTATATCTCCACACATGGGTATTCATTGTAGCCCCCAAATGAAGGGTATCAGAGTGGAGCCCAGATGACTGCTAGTGGGATTCATTCTAAACCATATGTACTCTTCACTGTTTTACGCAAAGATCAGCATTTCCTTACTCGTAGTTGCTGCTTCTTTATTGTGCCTGGTACTGCTGTTACTGCTGCTCCTCTGGGGCATTTGTACCTTAGAATTTTGTTTCTATGGATTATGCTACTGAAAGATTGTTCTCTCTTGTGTTTGTTGCTACCACATCATAAAAAGAAACAGTATCTGTCCCAAGCAGCTTCTCTACTAGAAGGCAGGGGAAGGCAAGGGGAGGTTTAGCTTGCTCAAGGTTACTGGCAGGGTTAGGGTCTCTTGACTTCTAAAGGCTGGACCACCTTGGTTCTGCTATATGTATACACATACAGAAAATTATACATACGTCACATTAGTGTCCCTAATGACTCCCATTTATTTTATGTTCCCTATTTGTTCAGTAAGCATACTATCTTTAAATAGGAGTAATTACTTTTAAAGATAATCCTGTTCTATAAAGCCAATATTGTTTGATGATACCATTAAAAGATATAAGTAGTGATATTTAGGCAGTCAAAACACAGCAAGTGTGCCTTTTTTTGAATACATCAGATTTTTTGTAAACATAAACAGAAACGCACACACACAAGCTTGTGCCTTGGCTGTCTACAAGAAGAAAGAAACAGTGCCTAATAAATTTCACATGCCCAGAAGGCTAACCTGAGAGTCAGGAAGGTAAGAATTGTGTGCTGCATGTGAATATTATTGCAGCTTCGTTTTTTTTCAATATATAAGCAATTCAGAAAGTACAAATGTAAGGATCCTCCAAAGGAAGGCCATGTGATAAACAGGTCTGTTCCTGTGTTTTCTGTTTGTAGGGGAGGGAAAATATTTGGAGTGGGGGCGAAAAGGAAAGCTTAGAGTAGCTTCGAAGCACTCTGCAAATGTTGAATTACAAGTTTGCTGTTTTTGCAAAGGTCAAATCTGGGGAAAAGACAGGAATGTTAAACCTTTGTGCAAATTATGTGCCCTGTTTTTAAGAATCAGATCTGTGTTGTGTACTTGGGCATATGCATGTGTGTGCAGACACTCTGGTCACTATTAAGAGATGGCAGGAGATGTGGGTCATAGAATTTATTTATTCTGATGTGTTACTCTGTACAATGTGCTAGTTAACCGATGAAACTACTACTGAATGCTTTGTCTCAATGATATTCTGCAGCTGAGAGCTACACTGGTTGATTATCTGTTCCTCTAGGTTTCTTCAGTGCTTTTGTCAGTTTTCTGGTTCTTAACTTCACTAAATGCCTCTTTGGTCTCTTATAGAACAGCACAGTTGGAGATACCAAAGCAGTGCTTTTGACATTTTTATTTGTTTTCAGCGAAGACTATAATATATATGTCCCAAGATGGATGAACAATTGTGTTTTCTCTCTTTGCTGAGTCCTTTGCAATGAGCCAGAGAGGTTCTGTTAGTCTGATTCCGAAGTCTTCAATCCCTTCCGTAATCCCATTAACTTCTGTGTAGCTATATATGTGAATGAGCCTTACGGAATTAGGTTGTACAATGTGTGGTGTTTGTGGTGCAAGTGTTAAGACAGGGTCGTCACTTTCATTGCTTAGCATAATTTGTATCAGAGCACAGACTACCTATAGCATTATGGAAACTGCTAGTGCACTTAAAAGTGGGCAAGAAGTTTTCAGCAGAAAAGCCTCTTCTTTTTTCTGTGTGAGATTTTTGCTTTGGATTTATTCAGCGTTGGGAAATGCACTGGCAGCACGGATAATATTCAGGGTTCTTTGAAAATTGTTTTTAAGTCAGGCCTTTGAAGTTCTCAGTCATGGGTGGGTTGTTTTATTCTTTGCTCTTATTGTGTGAAAGAATATGCTCAGGCTTTTACTTGCTGCTCAAGATTTCTGAAGTAGGAGCCTGACAAAACGCCTGGGTTTTCACCCATGCTGGGTACCCAGATGCTTCCATTCACTTTTTCCTTTTCCTTGGGTGACTGCACTTAGTCTGTATATCTAAATAAGGATTTATAAACCTGACCTTCAACTTCAGTATGATTTCAGCCTCTGTTCCTGTGACCCTTCTACATGCCACAACATAAGCAGGTTCGGGACTGACTCTGTATTTGGATCAGTTAGAGGAGAGGGTTTGGGAAGTGATGATGTTGTGTCTTCACACTCAGCTAAGACAGTGCTGATCCAAGCATGGCAGTAAAGGCAAATGTGCTACTGGAAGTATCTTTCAAAGAAGGTGTCATGCTGGTGCCATGCACGCTTGGGTTCTTCAGCACTCCACAGTTCTTTTTGTGTGAAAATTGATCCATGCCAATCTGCAGCTCGAATAGTGATCGTTGTCCACTCTGTAATAATTCTGCTAACTAGATATAGTTATGCCTCATTCTCCTTCTTGTGTGTGGTTGCTGAGTGTTGCTAAAACAGACACTACATGCCATTCCAGAGAGAAACACTATTTAAATACTAGAAGGAATACCTTTATGTATGCCCTTATCATGGTCTCACTAAGGTATTGTGAAGCATGATTAAGTAATTTTTGGATTCCTGCATCATAGATGCTGTTCATTGGAATGTGTTTAGGAAAAACAAATAGTATTAGATGAGAACAATTAGGTAGAAAAACTGGTTTGTGATGTGCTTCTCAAATCCGACACTTCATATCTGAATTTGGGTGTGTGAATGCCTCTATGTCAGTCAGTATTTTATTCTCCCTGTACTTTTGCACCTGTCTAGCATGTACAATGTAAACCTGGGTGTTTGAGTTTCCTACCCATTCACAGTAAGAGATGATCTTCATTGATTTTGAGGCAAGTTTGTTCCATATTCTGTGTGAAGTCTCTCTAGCAGCAGAATTATAGTGTAACACTAAATCTGTTTCTTATCTACAGATGCCAGCATAGGCAGGCAACTCTGCCATCACTTTATAGCTGAAGGAAATGAGATGTGGAGAGGTGAAGCAATTTCTACAAGAAATTATCTTTTATATCCATAGCCAATGTTATAACAGTTTATTGATGTTTGCCTCTTCATAAACAATAAAAACTTTGAAGTGAGTGGCCTTATCTTAGAAAGCAAACTGTTGCTAAAATTATTCTTTGTTAGGAAGACTTCTGAAATAATTCCACTTCCTCTTATCCTGAGAACCAAGAGAAGATTATTCAGTACTGTAACAGCTGGGGGTTTTCAATGCCTCCATCAACATGGGAAAACAGGAAGCAGCAGCATGCATGAAAACGTAGTTTGCCTACAGGTTTGATTTATAGCTATTCTGGTCTTTCAAAGAATCAATTATTTACATAATATGAATGAAATACACCCCTAGACCAGAAGGCTATTCTGGTTTTGAATAAACACTGCAACACTCATTCATGTAAGGAGTAGAAGTTATAT
This sequence comes from Streptopelia decaocto, assembly GCF_964273445.1. Lineage (NCBI taxonomy): Eukaryota > Metazoa > Chordata > Aves > Columbiformes > Columbidae > Streptopelia > Streptopelia decaocto. The sequence continues at coordinate 50,695,673 of NC_138659.1, forward strand.
TTTTCCTAGAGCAGAATGAACGTAATTAGGATGACGATGGTTGTGTGGAAGGGGAGGCTGATAACTGAATATGAGTCATTTTTTCTTTGTTTCTATGTCTGTATTGATCCTAGCATTTGAAGGTCAAAAGTAGCAGTGGTTCAGTTACTATTATGAGTTTTGTGAGTTTTAGCCCACTTTCCAGCGCCTGCAGCGTTGCCGTTACAAGAGACACTGGTGGTGCCCTTGCACAAAGGCCAAGCCCGATGGTCCTCACAGTCAAATGTCTTTTATAATCATAGGCAGGGTTCTTCCAAGTCCAGCAGGGCCAGTCACGTGAGGCCCTAAGAGAGAAAGGCCAGATTTAGGGTCTGTGCACTTGGAATTTTGCCCAGCTACGTCAATAGCAGTAATGACATGTAAGGTAGTGTTAGCCCTTGCTTAGCTCAAGCCTGCAGTTTGGAAGAGCTAAGAAAAAGCAACAAGCCCTATGTTGAAACATAATCTTATTTGATATTATAATGTAGAATTATACCTGTCATCTCAAAAATATTCAGAGAGTTTATTTAGCATTTATGGTAGATAATGATATATTCACAAAACTCTCAGTGAATTTAAAGGTATTTATCCATTTATCATTGGTGTTAAAGGGATAGTACTAGATTGTGCTAGGACTGTTTCCTACTCTCCATGTTCTTTGTTGTGGTGTGCTCTGTGGGAGCTCTCTAAATACTGTGGAAAACTATTTTCAAGCAGTTGTTCAAATAAGACACATCTTTGCAGTGGTGGTGCTTGTAACTCCCTTTTATTCGCTAATATTGTAGAATTTAGTGGAATATAGTGTTTGGTTTACAAATGGTTATCTTTCTGAAAACTTGGGTGAAATTTATTTGCACATGAAGTACCTCTAATCCTCAGGAAAGCCATTTTTGTGTTTTGAGGATAAGCCAGTTACAAAATGTAAGCTGTACTGAGAAAGTAGCCACTTATGCAGCACTGATCCCCCTGCCGGAGCAGGAACACCCAGATGAGGTTACACAGGAAGGCGTACAGGCAGGTTTTGAATGTCTCCAGAGTAGGAGACTCCACAACCTCCCTGGGCAGCCTATTCCAGCTCTGTTACCTTTACTGAGAAGAAGTTTCTTCTCAAATTTAAGTAGAACCTCTTGTGTTCCAGTTTGAACCCATTACTGCTTGTCCTATCATTGGTTGTCACCAAGAAGAGCCTGGCTCCATCCTCATGATACTCACCCTTTATAGATTTGTAAACATTAATGAGGTCACCCCTCAGGATCTTTTGAGGTCCCTTCCAATCCCTAACATTCTGTGACTCTGTGAAGTGTGGTTGGCAGTCTTTTGCTTAGCTGTGAGTTGAGATTTGTATGGGCATGGTAGGAGGCAGCTGAGCCTCCTGTCATGGTGTAATAATCACTCATTCAGTTGGTGGGGGGAAAAAGTCAGGAAGAGTAGTGTGATCTGTTGGTGCCTACATTGTGCCTTGGAGGATGACCCAGGTCCTAGATACTGAGTAACACACTGGCGCTTGGGGTCTGGCATCATTCTGTCCATAGCAAAGAGTCTGGATTGAGCGTGAGTTCAGGTTGCATAAAAATGCTGCAAGTCCTTGCATCAGGTAATGTGAGACTGTGGGGTATTTTCAAATTAGTCCCATCTCATCTTGCCCACCCAAAATTATCACTGCAAGGGTAGATGGTGTGACTGGAGGCTGTATTGTGTAGGGTCTCCTCACAGTGCTCACTGTGTCTAAGCTTTTCTCTGGGAATACCAGCAGGGTCACTGAACACCCTTCCTGAGGCACCTTCTAGGAAGTAAGTGGATTCAGTGCACCAGACAACTATGAGAATACAACCTCTGTCTCCTGAAGCATTGGAGAAGATCTCTGTTAATTACAGAGTCCCCTCCATTATGTAGTATCATAGAATCATTTTGGTTGGATGAGACCCTCAAGATCATTGAGTCCAACCACTAACCTAACTCTGGCACGTTTCGCCAGGTTTTCCTGGCAGGGACCTGGCAGCTCTGGCTTCTCAGTCCTGCAGCAAGGACTATGCCTGCCATGATGGAGGGTGACACTGTCACTGCTGACATTATGAGATTGAAAATGTTGGTGGGACCTCTTTAGAGATTGCTGTGTGAGATACTGCATGTGGTATTCTGTCTATCATCTTAGAGTTACCAGTCAAGTCTTGTGTCACAAAGAAAATTAGGATGAATTATGGCGTAGCACCCTGTACTAGTATAACGTGTCTCAAGAAGAAATCCGCTCAGAAAACTGTTGGGCACAAGTCTGCAAAATTTGGAAAGAATATATCACATACACAAACGTGTTGGGTGACAGTGAAAAGCTATATATGCCCCAGAGTTACAGCTTCAGGAAAACATTATTAGGTATTGCCGTTTCTCCTGATGTAGTGTGACATTTGAAGGGCTAGAAACAGCACTCTTATAACACATTTTAATAGGTGAGTAGATATTTAGTTTTGTTTCTTCTCTTAAAAGGTCTGGCTGTGCTGTCAGTACAGCTAGGCTGAAAGCTCTTAGGCTGATTAATTATTAAAAGAACCCACTAAATATTTTACATCTTTTTATTTTTTTAATCTTTTTGTCTATTGATACTTTTCTTCTTCTAAGAGTTTACAACAACAGAGGAAAAACTAGTCACAATAAATGCTAAGAACTTATATGGCTTCCTATAAAAGATTTTAAAAGAACAAAGATTGTGTAAATATTTGTTTCCTTGTTCTATCTTTGCTTCAGTTTCTTCTTTCTTTCTCTACAGTACCTCTCTGAATCTGTTTTGGTGAATAAGTAACCAAATATGTTTTCTTTTTTGAGATTTGTTGTACATCTACAGGTGCAACAAATTTGTGCTTCTGTTATGCAAGGTGTTATATGAATGTAGAACAAATGCAAATCTGAGTGGCAGAAAGTTTGCTTTCTAGAAGGTGAGATGTACCAAGCAAGGGTAGCATGGTGCTATAAGACTGGGGTAAAGACACATTCATGGGGAATAGATGGTGTCCTACCTCACCATATTATTAGATACCATCTCTTAGCATATCTGTGAGGAATCTTTACAGCCAACTATGCAAATGTACCAAAAAACATAGGATCAGAGACCCCAAACCTGGAAATCACATTTCTTCAGACACTGAAGACACTTAGATATGAATTTAGCATCTTGAGCATGTCTACAAAATACTTGTACAGTCTTTGCTTGCTATTCTACCATCTAGATGTTTTAAAGACCTGTAAAAATTGTGTTGTGGTTCTCCTGAAAGTGGTGCTTCGTTACACATATGGCAGTGCTATAATGCAAACAATGTGTTATTGTTCTTGACTTTTTTTTTTTTTTTTTTTTTTTTCCCCCAGCAGGTTCTGTTTTATTGCTTGGATTGAAACAGGACTGGCACCAACTAAGATCAAAGTCCTCATAACAACAGGCCTTGGACAAATATGCCAGGGCTAAGTAAGGGAGACAACCGGGAGCGGGAGGACTAGGAGGCGGATGGGAGGCAATGGGGTGTGGGCTGTAGTGCTGTTGACATGGCCTCATGTGTGAGGAGCAAGATGGGGCCTGGTGAGCTGCCACCTTTTCCTTTCCTTGGCTTTGTAGCTCGGCTTTGGTCTGTGATGTGGCACCATTGCACAGTTTGCATATTTGCCTCAGATAGGTGTGAGGCAAAGCTAGCAATAGAAAAACCCTCAGACTTTCTAACCTTTCTTTCATAGCAGTCTGCATAGTTTTGTGAGACTTCCTCTGTGAAGACTTAAATAAATAATACACTGCTCATCCAACCATGAGATATGTTGTCCATAGAAAAAATGTCTGAAAGTACTTAAAAATAAAAGAAACTTAACATCTTCCCAGAGAGATGGCTATCTTACTGCCTGTAAGACTGACACTCATGACAGAACAGATCTTCAAGCCTGGGTATGCTTATTAACAGTAAGTTTTTAATAAAAGTGTTATTAAAAAATATATAATTTATCATTTCAGTTTGCTACGTGGTCTCTGGAACACTGTTCTAAAAATCAGTATCACAGCTTTAATAACAAGGCTGTGCTTGTTTTCTTAAAAATTATTTATACATAGAAAAATGAAACAAAGCACCCATAGACTGCTTCCAAGTACAATTCGTGGGCCACTGCGCGCCATTGTGTAACAAATGGATACGAGTGGAGCAAATGACTGGCCATCAGTCTTTCTGCTTATGACACTGAATGAGTGATTATTAGACTTAAATCATGTTGCTCATGTTTTATTCCTAATCAGCTGAGAAATATGATGTGTATTATCTTTATATGATGGTTGTGATCTTTTATAAAAATAGTCTGTATCTTGGTGCTAAAACCAAACAATAAGAACTGTAAGAGAAAGCGCTTATCAAGCAATTTAGGTGAAGATTCTTGGGTTAGAAGCCATGGAGAGACAGAAGGGAATCCTGTTATTTCATTCTGAAGGGTAGAAAGTGAGATAGACTTAGCAGTCAGACGTTCCACATAAAATCATTTTGTTCAGTGCAGGAAATGAATGAGGCAGAGTTGTTCCTTCTCCCTGCAGCTGGCTTTAACTTGTGGCACTCCTGCCAGTAAGTCTTTTTCCTCAATCTACGTGTTTTTTATGGCTGTTTCTCTTTTGGTGGATTTTTGATTCAAAAGAACCCACGTCTCTTGTTTTGCAATCAGGTTGCTGGCAGGCACCTCAACTTCTACCCTTGTCTCCTCTATCTCCTGCCTTGGATAAGGGGTTATAGTATTAATGTCCTAATGTGTGCATTCGTAAAGTTGGGAGATGGCCTCTGGAGAATCACCTGCTATGTTGTGAGGCCTTATTAAAGAGAAGACAGCAACCCTTTGCCATCTCCCAGCCTTCACTTTTGTTCTTTCTTGCTGTCTTGCTTTGTTTTTACTAGAACAAACAAGCTATGAGCGCACTGAAGACCGTAGTGTCAGGCATGTGCTCATTGTGTTGACCCAAACAAATGTTCTGCTGCTGATACTGCACTCACTAGAGCTCAGACACAGTGTGAGCTGTGGTATTTTGTGACTCATGCTTCATCAGACTATAACTGTTAGCTGTGTTCCAGTCCTTGCCAGTGCAAGGGACCCAGGATCTGATCCAAACTTACTGGAGTTGATGGAAACAATGTCATTGGCTTCAGTGAGCTAGATTCATCCAGAAAGGTTTTGGGCTGAGTTGTCAGGACAGGATGTTAAATAATTTCTCCCTTTTGGTTTTTAAATTTAAATAAGTTGGCCTGGAATTAAAAGAGAGTGAGAGAGAACATGGAAGTACTGCAGTGGTATTGTAGTTCGTTGTTACTTTTGAGCAACACGTTAGGCTCAGTGGAGGGAATGGCCCTTTTACTGCTGTACCGCAGTTGGCATGATTCACAGGAGATGCCAAACACTCCTGAACATGATGTTGTTTGCCCTGTGGTTCTCCCAACAACTGTGGATTCCCTGCTGTGAAGACATGATGTTGGCAACTTGCAGAGGCCAGCCTGCAGGGGAGGTCCAGTCACGAGCGGTTCAGTGTTTCCTGGTGGTGTAGGGCTTGTACATGTTCCTCAAAGGGGGTTGACAGAGGAGCTCTGGAGAGGGTCACAGAGATTACCAGCTCACAGTCCAGTAGGAGAAGACAATGTGGGCATCTCTACCTCTCCCTCCCAAAGCAGAGCTGCTGGAAATTTCCCCAATCTTAACATGTGTTTACATGAACATTTTAATTTACTTTTTTGGTGTTCACTAGAACTGGGTCAGTTTTCTTATTTTTTTTAAATTAAATATGGCATTTCTCCTCTTTTTTGTGTGTGTGTGTGTGTGTTAAACATTGTCCTGCTGCCTTCATAGGTGAAGTACTGTGTTGTGATTTTTTTAAAAAAACCAATACCATCTAATTTATAGAACCCGGTATTCATAAAGGCTTGTAGTTCAGCCCTGTGAAATCCTGTGACTAATTCATGATGTGCCCTTGTTCTATTATAAAACCTTACAAGCCCTTGTCCAAGGGATATGATGGATGTTCCTACATAGTTTCTTTTCTTTTACAGGAAGACTAAAATTTTATGATAAATTATATCATGCCTGTCTATCACAGGTTTTATCCCTCTACCGGTATTTTGCAGTACTGTAGCAGTACTAGACCACCAGGTCACTCACCTTTGTGATGAAGATGGGAAAAGTCTGTAGGAATTTCAGGCTGATTACAGGCTTTAATTAAGATCCATATGCTCTAGTATGTTCCCCGCTACATGAGCTAAAGCAAAATCACTGTTAGTGGATAGTGGATCACTGCTCAGCAGTTCGATGCCATCCAAGTGATATACTCATATGTGAATTCGGTGAAGTTTTTTTGAGTAAAATCTAGCTGTTGAATTAAAAAAAAAAAAATAACTATAATAATTTTATATAGACTCATGACCTTCAAAAATATGCTGTTTCTCTGGCACATCAGCTAAAACAAGAATTCAGTCACCTGGCAACACAAGTCCTTCGTGAGTCCTGAGTACAAGGACACCCAGAGCCTCTGTTCACCTCGTAGCAATGAGTGACAAGAAATCCTTGCTGCTTGAGATGCTGGACGTCACAGGCCTCCTTATCTTGGGTGACTCCTTGATGCTGAACTAGCCTCTGGTTGACAGTTAGCTTCTCAGTCAAAGCTTAATCCTGTGAAAAGTCTGCTTACTTGGCATCTGGCCAAACCATGGTCTGTCCTTGTATTAATTCAGAATTAATTAATTAATTCATTTTCTAATGGCTTAGTAAATGAAGGGCAAGTCTGAGAATGCAATTATTTTGTATTTGGGAAAGCTCCCACTGAAATAAAGACCATTTTACTTGAATAAGGAGCCTTGGGATAACTGCCTTTCATTATTAAGGCTGTTTGAAGTGAGTCACTGTTACGTTACCTGCTCTTGTCATCATGTAGGTGCAGAGAGAATGATAAAAATACATCCCCTGCAAGCTAGTGACTGCACGTAGGGTAGATGCAGGGGAAAGCATTCACGAGCAAGCTTAACTGAGCCTGTCTCAGCACCCGTACTTGCCTCCCTGTGACGTTATGCCTATGTTCTAGTTAACACATGCTTTGCAACCGGGCTCTGTGAAGCACCTGTCATGTCTCTTGATGTGCTGTCTAATAGGGGAGGTTTCTATTTCCAGTTCTGTTACTGATATAAAGCAGGGTGACGGGTAAATTACACAACATTCTTTTATGCTTCTACTCTCCCATCTATGATGTCGCTGGAGGATTTTTGCTGGCCAGTCAGGGTTGCCTTTTCTTGTACATTAAGGACTGTGGTTTATTTGTGCTCATGCTCAAGGTGATTTCTGGGCAGGAGAGGGATGTTCTGTCCACATCTAATATTTGAATTTACATGAAAACATAAACGATGCGGGGAGCAATGTTGATGGCTCAGCGCAAGGCAGTCCCGAGAGCTGTGTGCTGGTTGTGACATAATCCATGGCAAGTAGTTAGTGGACTCATAAGAGAATATGTGAGCAAGAAGGGTGACCCTCTCTGCCTGGCACTTTGCAGCTGTACAGAGCCATTAAGTCTGGTGATATCCCCTAATTTGGGTATGCCACACAGGCACAGTTCCCGGCATCTGTTGTGACCTACTCCAGGAGTGTCTGTGTTCCCTGTAGCGAGTACAGGAACTTTAACAGCGTTTGGCTTATTGTCGTGACTTTGAGTCATTATGAAAGTACAACAGAAGTGTGAGATGCTATCTTTGAGGAAAAAAAAAATCATTGCTGGAGTTGACTTAATCATCTTCACTACCATAAGCTCCCACTCTAAATACTGGAGCTTTCTACACTTTCTTTTGCTTGGTCTATGTTTTGTGCAAGTCTGCTAATCAAAAGATTTTCAGGAGCAATGTATGTTATCTTTCAATTCTGTTTTGCTTTCTTCTCCATGAAATGTTGAGATAAACATTTTCGTAGCCATTGAGTGCTTGTGAACCATATGTTCCCGTAAAAGCTATAATATCCTACTGTGGGCTTCTGTTCCCTTCAGCCATTCTGGATGTGTGGCACATGCTACAATACCCACTGACTGGAAGAGCTGCATTGTAACCCCAGCTGGGTACAATACTGTTGCCTGATGCTGAGACTTGGACCCCAAAGTGTAGCTGAAGTATTTGGAGCTTAACCTGAAGCCAGATCTGAGTGAGAAAAATTTCTTCTTTAGTTGTATGCAACAGAGAACACGTGCAAAAGGTGTCCTGGCATGATCAAGGGTAGAAGACTGTTGTTTATGCTCCCAGGACAATGGTGACACAGGAGGACTCTGAGGCAGAGGCACAGTGTAATAGAGGAACAGCTATTCAATCACTAATAATTCAGTAATCAAACATAATTAAATTCACTGGATAGCTTGGACATTAAAAGAACTAAAATAAGACTGTCACTTCCCCCAAGCCATTTTATACTGCAGACACACACCTTACATGTCACATAAAGTTAACAATTACCATAGATCTTCCCGAGGTCCTTAACTGTTTCCTGAATTTCAGACTAGGTGATGCTGAGTTCACCCAGTACACGACAGCATTCACATCCTGGCTGTGAATTAGATTCTTGACCCCTTCTGAAGTAACCATATAAGTTTACTCCATTTTTACTGGCATTCTTACGGATGACCAACCAGCCTGTGACTTAAATGGGTATTTGGGTTTATTATTTTTTTTTTTTTAAGGACCAACTTGGAATCAAGGCAAGGATCTGGGAGAATTAACTATTTTTTTTTGGTGGCATCTGCTGGCATAGCATGTGTCACAGAAATGGGCTTATGTTGAGAGAAGGGTTGTACACAAACTTCACCGGGACTATTAAAATAGGGTGGGCAGGCTCCCTGCTTGGAGTCAGGGTCTCCTTCCTGGGAGTCCCAGGAGTGGATCAGGAGTCTTTTGTGCTCTGTGCTGTCCCAACGAGAATAAGAGAACTGTCTTAAGAACAGGTCATGGACAAGGAACAGCAGAATGATAAAATGTGTGGGTTTCTTCTTATTTTGCTGTAGCCTTCTCTGCTTACTCCAGACAATGAGTTATCCCAAGTCAATTTACTATAGAAGGCATCTACATAACTCGTCCTCAGTTAGCATTTGGATGCCCAAATTAGGAAAGCTGGAACCACAAAAGCAAAGGAGCACAAGGAAACAGAAAACAAACACAGCCAAAGGAAGAAGAGATTCAGCACACATTCTCCTGTCAAGTCAACTCTTATGCAGCAACTGTTTTCCTTCCTTAGTCTAAACAAACCTTTCCAGGTTTTAAAATGTTTATTAATCCAAATAAATTTAGTTTTTGTTATGCAAATCTTCTGAAAATTTCCATTCCTGACACATTAATATTTCATAAGAAAATGTAATTTTGAGTCTAGAAATTATGTTATGATTGCAGAGCAGCTAACTGCCTGCTAGATGGTTGTCCTCAAGCAGAGGGATGTTAATTTCTGTACCTGTGTCCTCCTCTGCCTACCCCATATTTAGTGGATGAACTAGATGAATGAAATATTTAATGTCCTTCTGGGGACTTTTGCAGCGAGTATTCTGTGGAAGATAAAAAGTACACTTGTGCTCTGTTGTTTTGTTTGTTTGTGTCTTTTTTCCCGTTCTATATAAAAAAGGTGCAAAGGGTCCCTCTGTTTTCTTCCTCTGTTTTTTCTCTATATGAGAAAAATGGGGGGGTGGGGGGGGTGGTGGTTTTGTTTGTTTATTTTTGTTGGTTTTGTTTTGCTTGTTGTTTGTTTGTTTGTTTGTTTCCTTGCAGAATGTATGCAGAATTGATAATCTGGTAGAATTATCTCAGGGATATTGTGGAAGTGAAAGGTAACTAACTGTCCAGGGAGGAGGCGTTTTTATTTTGATGGCTTAAAAGTTTAAAACAAACAAATAAAAACCCCAAGCTTTTGAACACCTGAATAAATAGTTGGGGGAAAGGTTTGCCGCAATGTAACAGCTCGCTCAGAGAGGTGGCTGAAGGAGCTTCAAGTCTTCCTCCGAGACATCTAAGGAAAACACAGAATAAGACAAGTGATATTTTAAATGAAAAGAACAAGTGGCAAAGAAAAAAAAAAGATGTCTCTCTCATATTTTAAACAGTTTTCAGGCCTTTAGGAATTAAAAAAAAAAGGGGGGGGGGCACAGAATTGGAAAGGTGGTCCTTTATATATTTTACCATGACAGTCATTGTTATATAAATCAGACCGATAAGCAAGATATTTATAGTAGTAAATATTAACTATGTTGAACAAGTCTTTTTGCATTAAATTATCTGTTCTGCCACTGTTTGCTATACATGAAACATCTCTTGATTTGCAACTTTTTTCCCCTCACCAGTTATACAGAAAGCTTTGCAAGTTCTGTGCCATTCAATGTGGAGGAGTTTAGAAAACATCTTTTTTTCTGCTGCTGTTGCTGATCAGTTATTACTCTGGCTTCAGGGAATCATTCTTTTCTTTGTGCAGGAGGGTTTTGTTTTTCCTTTTATCAGGTCCTAATCACACCACCGTGTCTTGCTTTATAGAAGCATTTCTATGAGCGTGTGACTGAGGACGAGGGAGATGCACAGGGCTGTGGTGGACGGAAGGGCTAGGAAGGCTGCTAGGCAAAATCTTGCTGGCAATACAGACCAGGGTTGTTCTCCCTTCCTAGGAAACAAGATAAGTCATAAAGTCACACCCTGTCCTTCAGTTCCAGACAGAAAACAAACTCCAGACTCCTGCTTCTCACTTAACTCTATGTATCTTGTTAATACTGTGTATGTGTGTCTTCTGGGAAATGTTTTTCAATTGCCTGAACCTAGCCAGCCAATTTAATTGATTTGATTCCCTGAGAAGCTTAAGAGGGGTATAAAAAATCAGACATTTTTTTCTTAAACTAATTCATATATCTGAAAGTGTTTCTCATTAGATATTGTTTGGGATTATGAAGTATTCTACTAGTGCTCTGTAATAGGCTGGTTTTGTGTTTGATTTGTATGTCTATATACTCAGTGCTCTGCAGGATAAATATTAACTGTTTTAACTGTGTATTTTAAGTCCTTTGCTGCCTTTGGAGTAGCTACTGGGGAGTACTGGAAAGCATTATCTCCCTGCTTAGGGATTTGTGCCTTTGGAGCAAGAACTCGTGCTTGCTGTCCTTGCTGAGGAACTGCAAATGACACAAGTACTGTGTCATCAGTGAAGCCACAGGTAACTCACATCTTGTTTCTGTAGTTGAGAAGGTTGTAAAGCCCAGTGCAGTCAGGTGCTCCTTTGCACAAGCTGTTGATTTATTAATACCACGGGGAATGTATCTCTTAGTGCTTCTCTATGAGAGAGAGCGAGCAACCATGAGAATACATTGTGTAGGCTGCAAAATGCAAGAGGAGAATCCTGAGTCTTTACAGCCTCAGATCTTCCGCACATTGTTCCTGCTTTCTTTTAGGAAATGAATGAGGTGGTGATAAATTTTTTCTGTACTGGTTTACTTTAAATTCAGGCTTAAGTTCCAGGCAAGTTTAGCAATAGAGTTTTGATCTGAATTCAAGCAAACTGCTGTCACTAGAGTTGCATTTGATCATTCCAGTGCAACGTTTCAGATCTGTGCTTCTGATGGGCACTGACACTAAATTGGGTAAGACAGCCTTGCAAAGTTAATGTAAAAGGACAGCAATGCTTTCTCTGCGTGAAATCCATCATACCAGCATGCCTATCTGTTAAATCTCTATTGCTAAGAGGAAAGGAAAATAACTGAAAAGGAAAGCAGTGTTCTGAAGTAAGCCCTGCAGTGTGTACCATGTTGCCTGACAGCATGTCGAGGCTGGTAACTGGAAACTCTGTCCTTGCTTATGCTGTGCTGTCTTTCTGGGTACTCCAAGATAGGCAGGAATTCCAGCTCCCTCTTGTCAGGAAACATAGGAACAGCAGAAGAATACTGTGGGTTTTGTTCAGTTGGCCCTTCTTGGCCTTAAGGGACATCATCATCGTGAGTTTGGAATGATCAATAATGTGTATTTTCCATAGAGTACAGTGGATGTCCATTTTCTCTGAGGGAAAATGCCTTTACTTATTTTTAGCTCCTGCTTCAAGGAACCTCAGCATTCTACACAGAAATCAGATTTTGATCTTTCTTTTCCTGAGCCAACTCAGGGCAATGAAAGCCCTGTCCTCATACCCAGAGTTCACAGTCTGGTCTTCGCCACTGATTTTCTAGTGCATGTTGAGACGAGGCTCACGTGAAGGGACTGCATGGAGTATGGAGAGGCTTAGTCCCAGTAATTTCATCCCAGTAGCAGTGCTGCTGTAATTGTAATTGCAATATGTAATTAAGGTAATATGCAGCTGTATTACTCACATGTGCCATTTTTTCATTAGAAATGTATGATTGTATTTAAATTCTCAGGTGACATAATCCAATCTAGCCACTGACGCCTGCAACCGAGGCAAAAATGCCAATGTAATCATAAAGACCTTTATACTCGGTTCACTGAACCTGACATAATTTCACTCTAACTTGTCTTTCAATCTAATCAGTCTGTACTAGAATTTAAATTCAGCATTTTGTTAATATATTGTCATGGTTTCTGTCTGGAAGGTTAGACACTGGTCTTTTTATTTCCCTTCCTGAGCATCACGATGGTAAGCGGTAAAGAACTCAGTGGCAGTAGAAGATTGAATGACTGAGGAAAGCATGTACAAAAAATCTGTGACTTTCACGTGTGGGTATCTCTACAGCTGATCCTCCCTCCAAACAGTATCTGAGCAATGTGGGTGCGCTCAGAATTCCTGCTTGTCTTCCCCTTCTTTCACTAGTAAGGTGTGAACCAGAATCCCTCATCTGAACATCCTTTAAGATTGTATACGTGTGGTATTTTAAAACCGAGTTAAAAATTGGATGTCTCAGCCTCAGATTGTCAGATTTAAATTAGTTTAATAGTTATTGATGTTTTCCAGGCATTTAAAATTATTTATTAAGTGTGATTAAATATGGTCGTCTTCTCCTTTCCAACCTTCCTCTTAACCTGCTTGGAAAAGGAAAAATGATGAATTATTTTTGTGACAGTACTGAGGTGTCCTAGTGTAGGATTACTATTTATCTGGAAAGCAACAGAAGAAATTTTTGGAGGAAAGCATCAAAATGTGATTTCTAAAAGCTCTGAACCAAAGAAGAAAAAAATGAAATATAATAAAGATTCAAAATGTATCATTCATGAAGTTATCTGCAAAACAAAGCAAAACCTTATGATTAAACCAGAATTATTGAGTCAAGAGAGTCAGCTTTCCTGATTTCTGAATGTATAGCTGTAACCCTGGCTTCAAGTTGGTCATCTTCTGAGATAGCCAAATTCTGCAATTGGAAGCCCAGAACCTTTCATGCCACATAAATCTTAATTCAGAGCTCATTTTTGTAACTCCTGTAACTCTAATGAGCTCTAGTGCAAGTCTTAACAGCAAGTAGTGCTCTGAATGGCTGTTTTGATGTGCAAAAGTCATCCATTGAAGTTCTCTCATAATGATAAAATTATGTGTCAGACCCAGGCTGGCCAGGACCTGTGATTGTAATTTCTGTCTCCAAATGTTCTGCTTGAAATTTGTCCTTTAAACGATTACAGTTGTGTTTTCTCATCCACAGACTTCAAGTAAAAAGTCCCTGCTTCTGTAATTCTTTGCTGGTGGGAACGTTCTTGTGTGTATTTGCTGCTATTCTGAAATACTATCTAAAGTAATAATTAGCAACAACTTCTTGCTGGTTTTTGCTATTGTCCTGGCTAAACTTAGGCATTCCATTTTCTCGAAACACTTGTCTATCCTGGTTTAGCACATAACCATCTGCTTATTTTTCTCTTTTGTCACTTGTGTTCTGATTTCTTTTTCGGGCAGGCTTTTCAAGTCTCTTAGCCATTATTCTGATGCATCTGAGTTATTGATGAACAGATCCTGCTAACCATTTACGTGCATGCAGGTACTAGGCTTTGGCATAAAATGTCCGCACGCTTCCCGTCAGACGTCCTGGTGTACATGGCATGCATTGTACAGTGTACTGTTGTGTTTTCCATAGGTGGTAATGGGGAAAGCCTGTGCTCTAATGTTGAGAGAACGGAGCTCTGAGTCAGTTTCTGGTTCTGATACCAGCTCTGTCAGAGTCCGACTGCCACATTGGCCAAAGTCCTTCATTCCCCTACCTCATGGCTCATGAATAAGGCCTGCTGTGACAGGAGGTGATGCGGGCAGTGCCGATTAGTCACGGTGAGGCATTACAGTTGCACGCCATTGTTCTGCCTGAACAGCATCTCCCCAGCTTGCTAGGGCTGTCTGGCACCCCTCGCTAACCCATGTTCCTAGTGATGTCCACCCATTGCTTTACATCTTCATTAGCTCATATGCAAATGGGGAGGAATGCTGTTTATCCCACCAAATGCACCCCTGCGTACATAACATGAGCTGAAACATGCTGTGATAAATGTTTGTGACATGCTGCAGAATCTTCAGCTATGAGATGCTGCGCCAGGACACCATGAGGAGAGAGATGTGTCTAAGTCCTGGAGAAGCGAGTCAGGTGTAGGGAATAGGCACTATTGCGAGCCGTGTTTGAGGTGGCTTTACAACACTTTCCATTTGTTCATTTTGGTCCTTCAGTTTCTACACAAATCCACACAGTTCTAGTGGTGTCATTAGACTTTATTTTCAGACATTCGTAAAAACTTGTGAAGTAGAAATGAGAAATGAATGCATTATTTACAATCTGTCATTATGCTGTGTACTGCTCATCAAACTTCTTGTTTCTCCCTTCTGATCCCAGATAAAATGGGAATTGCTGGAGCTGGTGCACCAGCAAGTCCTGAGGCTTAATGACTCATCCCACAGTGTTCTGAACATTGCAGAGTTCTTGAAAGGGTTTTTATCTCTAAATACAGGTTCTGCTTTCTGATCTAAGATGAAGGATGCAAGCAGGTATTTTGAAAAGCATCCATTTGCATCATGCATTCGAAGAGCTTTGTGTGGCTATTGTTACAAAGTTTATTGGAAAAGCAGTGGGAGGACTTCAGCCTCCAGTTAAGTAGCTTGAACAGTAGAAAGGGCAGAGCTTGAACTGTTTTCAAATGAGTAGGGCCAAAATTATGCCCACTTTGCTTGGGCCTGCTGTTGCTTGGTGAAATCAAAAATAGATTATGAAAGTGTTCCTAGTGAAAAACACATTTGTAGGAATTGTTGCATTTGATCCTTTTCCTTTTTAAGTAGAAACAATATAAAGAACTTAATTCAGCACAGAATAAATCTCAGTTTTGTTGCACTGATTGTATAAAACTAGGCTGCTCTGCTCTACACTTGCCTTTAAACTGTTTATATTACCTAAAATGTCATTCCAGAGGAGAGTTTGGCTTCAGACTGCAGTGAAAGCCATTTTATTCCATGTATGGAGCTGGTCTCCCAAAGCTATTTTAGTGAGTACCTAGAAAATATGTTTTAGTGAGCCATCATTTCATTTGTGTTTATGTGCATTGGCCGGTTTAATGAGGGAGCTACGCTGTTGTGCAGTTCTGCTCTGCAGTGTTTCAGGGAAAAGACAGGAATTTTCAGGTGCAGGATGGGGTTGTGTTTTTTTTAAACTCTTTATTTAAAACCACATTTTGAAATCACTGTGTTCTCAGTTTAGCTACTGAGGAATGAAACCCTTCTGTGCCTAGAAGAGGCTCTGTTAAAAAAAATGACATCCCCTGTTGGTGTTAATCAACAGTGCCTTTAACAGAACCGAGCCATTTTTAAACCATTGCAGGTACTGGTTCCAGCTTTCATATCTCAGCCTTCAGAAACTCCTTTACTCCTTTCTCTCGTTAGAACATATTGATAGATGGGTGAAGATCTACTTGTTTAGCAGTATAATCAAAACTCTTTGTTTAAGCTTTTATCCTTGGGACTATGTTGTGGCAGTTCTGCAGAAGCCTGATGTAAGGATACGCTCTAGAACTGTGCTGCTCTGGGAATGGCAGCTGGGTGTTTGCTCACAGGACAGGACAGCTTCCCCTAGGGTGGGTGCCTAAAGAGTGGTAAGGAAGGTATATTTGTTTGACTGTATTTTTAATTTGGCATTATGCCATGTTAAAGAAATAATTTTGAATCTTTTTATGTTTTGAGATACGACTTGATGCTTGCTCGGGATTCTTCCTGATAGTAATTGATATAATGTGATCTTTTATCTTGGAGGAAATGTTATAAAAGTGGTGTACGTAAAAATAAATAAATAAATAAAATTAAAAATATTATATATCATTAGAAATAGTAGTCTTTTATGCCACTGAACACTCCTTTGAAAGTGCAGAACGTGTATCTTCTGTTTTAAGTAGCAAACAGTCATTCTAATATGGCTGCCCAGTTTCCTCCATATATGTTCTAGAAAGTCTTTTATTCCTCTTCCAGGGGATTTATTGCCAGAATTAAAGGGCAAATTGTGTCTCAGGCAAGGCATGCAGCTTTAGTGTTGAGACTACCAACTGCTGTCATCCATTTTTATAATCTTTATACTTCAAATGACCTGGAGCCAGATTTTCGAAGGTATTTATTTGGTTAAGAACCATTAGACTCTAAGTGGGATTTCAGAATTGCCTAAGTAAATTAAACTCCTAATTCACACTGTAGATCTGATTAGGAGGCCTCATGTATCTCTAGGTGCCTAAATACCTTCCTAGAGCTGCCCACTGAACACTAGGAACTAACCTGAAAACATCCCTGAAGGCCACAAAACAGTAGTCAGAACACAATAGTTTTTGATAAATTTTTTCAAGTTAGTAGTATTCAATTTACCGAAGAAGAGGCAAGAGGCTCTGAATTTGTTATTGATATTTGTTTTTCAAAGCTCTATGAGTCTCCAGCTTGAGTGAGCCCATATTGTAGGGCTGGGCTGGAGTGGATGTGAGGCTGGTAGGACATCTGTATAACCTGTGCCACTTCCAACGGGGCCAGTCTGGAGCAGTTTAATGTTTCTCCTATTGGTATGAATAAAGACTTACAAGAGATGTTAGCAACTCTCAGGGACATCTATGGTAGATATCTCACTGGCCTGAACCTTGGTATCTCCTCATAATCTTGCCATTCCTTGGATTGCTTTCATTCAGCTTTGAGTTCTGGCAAAAGTAAGTTTGTCTTTCAGGCACATGCTCAGTATGCAGTCTTTTAGGAACTTCTGTTTATTTCCAAAGAAATTTCTTGAAAATGTTTAAAGCTTATCCTTTAAACCTAGTACTTACCTTGATCTTTCTCCTAACACAGAAAAGAGAAAACATTCAAAAAGTTCAGAAGTTGCAGGATCGGGCCCTGGAAATCCTGTATAGGCCTTCAGAAATTCAGTTGTACACCATTCTGATTTTTAGATATTTGGAGTTAATATGATTGTTATCGATTTGAGTGGTCCGTCTAGGTCTTTACATCTTCTAGCATCCCACCGTGGCCATATTTTTCATTCTCTGTTAAGGCTTTTTCAAAGATGAATGCAAAACTATTCCTTAGAAACACTGTTGAGAGGTATTTTTCTTTATTTACTTTAAAATGTCAAATATTTGGTTTTCCTCTGTAACCCTTGGAAATTATTTTAGTTGTCAAATACACTTGTAATTTACTGGATATTGAAGAACAGTTGTCATTAAAAGGGGTGAAGGTAGAGAGGCCAGTGGAACCTTTACTAACATAGGACGTCATGCTAGAATAGCTCTCAGTAAGAAAGGGTGGCTCTATATACCCCAGAGCTGGACCACATTGTAGAGCTTTGTGTATTTGCTGCTTCCTCTAAACGGATGGACAGACACTTTAAATCTGAAGCAGAAAGATTCATACTTCTAAGTTAAAGCGTTCCAGCTTTGGTTTCTGTGTGTATGATGTTACTAGCACATTCTTGTATTGGGGCAAAGGAGGATAATCAGTGGCAAAATACTAACAAAAAGTTGTTGGTTATGCACAGCGATGTTGAAAGAAGAATACCATGTCATGAAATTCAAGCTCCAAAGAGCTATTTTGTCTCAAAAACTAACTCTGAAAAGTTAGGACTGAACAGGTTGCCCAGAGAGGTGGTAGATGCCCCATCCCTGGAAACATTCAAGGCCAGGCTGGATGGGGCTCTGAACAACCTGATGTAGTTGAAGATGTGCCTGCTCATTGCAGGGGGTTTGGACTAGATGACCTTTGAGGGTCCCTTCCAGGCCAAACTACTCTATGATTCTAAGACAAATTCCCTTGTTTCTTTTAGTGGGAATTTCACAGGTGCTGAACGGCATGAGATTCTTAATAACTGTTGGGTTCCCAGCTACCTTGCACTCTGAATGTCCTGAATAGAAAAAGTCAATAACACTCTTCTGAGAGTGTACCATATGGAGAAGACAAAACACCTGTTTTTGAGTGGTGGTTTGCAAAAGGATATGGATACAGTTAGGAAAATATTACTATATTCATAATGATAGTGGCATACTGCTGCTATTGGAAAATGCTGAAACTCTGTTGTAAACTGTTAGATGGAAGCCCGTTAACATACACTTTAGTTTTCCACCGCAGGTTCTTGAATGCATCTGCCTCCTTTTTTGCTACAATAGGCAGTTTTGGTTTGCATTGGCTTATATACCAAGTACAGTTAGTTAATGAATATTTCATTGCCATGAACGCAGAGACTCTTGTTTCATAGGAAAATATATTGTACAAGCAAACCTCAGACCTCACACTAGAAATGGAAGTCTGAATATTTCTTGTAAGTCCACTTTTGGAAAGTTTGCTAGTTTATTCTAGTTTAAGTTATCTTTGAAATGACTTTGTGTGGAAGCTCCATCCTTAGTGGGTTTTTATTGTGATTGTTATGGGGCAAAGTGGTGCCAGATTATTGAACAAACTAAATGGGGAAGAATCAAATATAATGGAATGGGTCGTGATGTCTGATTCCTAGGCAGTCAGAGAAAGAGTCGGAGACAGAATATGTTATGTATTTGCACAGTGGTTTTATGTGCTATGATAATACAGACAACATGTAACTTGTTCTAGCTTTCATGACTGTCTAGAGACATGTGGAAGCAGGAGAGGTACAAAGTATTAAAGTCTTAGAAATAAACATGAGCAGAGGTTAAGATTGTGCACTATCTGAAGCAAGTACAGGTGGATGAAAGGTAAACAAACTCAAACCATTAGAAATAGGGATATGCACCTTTAATGCCTAAATCCTCAAATGAATGTGTCCTTCTAGATGGTTGGGCTTTCTCTTCTGTATGCAACAAAAGGTTGTACTGTGGTCTATTCTGATTCACTGCTTAACAGGCATCAGGTTGCCTGTGGGTAAGGATTTTGAATTAGTCCAAAATCCTCACAAATAGGATATTCAGTGCACAGACAAACAAAGTATTTTGGTAAATGACATTGCAGCTTGAGAACAGAGTAACTCCTGTGTGTGTCTGCTGGTTAGGTGATTTGTACAGTGTAACAATCTGTCCACTTGATAGCATGCTTCAAGTGTCCTAAATATTATGTTTATTTGTTTGGCAGGCATTATGCTTTCCTATTGAGAGCTCGAATGGTTCATTGACAGTAGCAATTCATCTATGATAATCTACCTCGAACAGTTTTCTTTTCATTAAGCCTGAACTAAAATGATTTGTTGGAGAATCAGAATGAAAAGCCATTTAGATTTAAAACACTTAAAGCAAAATTGTTTTTCACACAAGTTCCTTCGCAATGTCTTTCTCTTTTCAGTGCTTTTTGTAGTGCTATTCCCAGAGAGGTGAGCTCGCTCACTCACAAGAGATGGGCTGTAAGATAAGAGTCTAAAGCCTGATCAGATACCTCACAGTGAGCTGTGGGAAATGTGCATATCATGGAAAAAACAGCTTTAAAAACCAAACCAAAACAATCCTCCAAACCCCCCACAAAGAAACAAACAAAACGCAACAAACCAACCAACCAACCCCACACAACCCTCCCAAAAAACCCAAAACCAACAAAAAACCCCCACGCCACCAGCAAAAAAAAAAAAAAAGCCCTATTGTTGTGTAGATCTGTGGATATTATTCTTTGTGTACTGCCAAGAAAAAGATCCAGACTTGGGAAGTGGTGTTTAACTTTATTTGTTATCTTAAAGTCCATGATCTCTTCTCTGTAGAGACAGAGTCAAAGGAAAACAGGCTAATTTTCTCAGTAGCTTACAGACTTTTCCAAGACCTGCTTTCCTCAGGCCATTTAATTTAACTGCTCTTTGACTACTAAAAGGAAAATGATAAACTGTCTTTTACTGCAGCCTGGATGTCTCCAAAGGGTAGTAAGGATGAAAGGATGTTGTATCTCCTTTTTCCATATACCTACATTTGATGGATGTAGCACCTCATAGTTAAGAAGAAAAACTAAAGCTTTGTTTTAACTACTGTACCAAAGAAAGATGAAGACCTGTTTGCGTCACTGGTCTGTCTGTCAGCCTTTTTGCTATGTCTGTGTAGTTTATATGGATTTTACATGGCATAGTCAAAGATTTTAAGGTAAAATTCACATCTCCTGGTGGAGGTGTTCCTGCAAGTGATCTCCAAGTTCTTGAATCCGATTCCATGGATCTGAAGAGGCAGACAAGTTTAATTAGGCAAAGTGTTCTGTCATCCTGTTCCCTTGTAAAGAGCACTACTTAGATGCATTTCAGGTTCCGCAAATAATTAGAGGCTCAATTGCCAGAATTTCTTCTCTGTGGGATATCAGGACCTGTATCTAATGAACTAGTCAGAGCATTGGTGTATCGGTACATTTCTGCCCTCAGCATTCTATCATATTGCATCTCAGCAGTCTGTAGCAAGATTGCTTCCATTGTACACTGGACTGAATATATCTGTAAGGGATTCTTTCTACAAATTAAAGGTAAATAAGCTAAATGAGTGCTAATAAAGACACTGGACTGGCATCTCAGCTTGATTAAATCTATCTAGTGCTGTGTTTGAGGAAGTTCCTATGAAAATACAGGCATCTCCACTAATGTAGGTATAGGTTCATCAAGCTCGTTCCTACTTTAATTGGTTGTCTTTTTTGCATTTTTTTCTTCCAGTTTCTGTGGAACCATTCATTCGTGTTTTCATCAGTAACTGTCAATGAGTAGTGTGTTATGTTATGACTTTCAGTCAGTGAATAACTTCTAGTATGTAGCCTAGGTGGCTTTAGTATGTAGGCAGATGTGACTCAACCACAACTGAACAGGAGACAATATTTTATTGTTTGTATTCCAGTAGGGCCAGTAGGCTATAGTTAGGACCATGGCCTCAATTTCTCAGGCTATAAACAAAAGCAAATTTAGTTCTTGCCCCCAAAACCTTATAGTTCAACTAGACATTGTAGTGCAAACACATTTTATCTGTGGTCAGTAGAAGTATCTTTGTTTATCTGCTTGGCTGAAGAATCATGTAATGAAGTGTAAGCTTGAGAAGTGGAAAGCAGTTTTCACTTAGCCTAAAACAATGCTGTGTAGTTTCTCCTTCTGACATTATTGAGGGGTTTCTCACACTCTTAAACTGTAGTAATGGCTGCTACTGAACCTCAGTTTATCTGGTTTTGGCTTAGACCTCTTCAGTTAATTTACTCTCACTTTATTTGACATCTGCATCGTGAATCCATCTACCTGTCAACCACCATCACCAAAGTTGTTCTTAAAGTAAAATATATCAGTTTAGCAGTACTAACTCAGCAATGGAGGCTGGATGGGTTGTGTGTTTGTTTTTATTTGTCTTTTTTTTTCTTTTCAAAACAGAAAACCTTCAAACACCAACTTAATTTGGAAATATTTCCTCATCTTGTTATCTTTGGTTAATTTGCTGTGTATTTTGAGCATACATGTTACAGTGTGTGCAGAGCTACAGGACAGATAAAATTATGAGTTGAAGCACAGTTGTGCTATTAGAATAAATGTTGCTCAGCATTTTTCAGTGTCTTATTATGTGAAGAACATTTAATTCCAGTCATGCATCAGATCTGTTGGACTTACATGTATCACAAAATGTACATAAGCAAAACAAAATTGCTTGAGGCATCTGAGAACTTTCTGAACAAGTGTAACGTTCAAGATGCTTGGTGCAACAGTATACACTGAAACAAATGTTGTCAGAGATACACAGGGGAAGTCTCTTTTCGATTTTAAATTCATGCAGCGAATCGCATTGACTTCAGCAGGTTTCCTGATAAATCACCAAACCTCTGTGATGATTTAAATAAAGAGGAAAAATATTTTGTCAGAATGGCAGAATTGTCCTAAGGAAAAGCATATCAATGCTATTTAATATTATGTTTTATGGTACTGTTACAGTAGCTTATATCTCTCTAGCAAAATGGCAAATGTGTTTCTGTAGGAAAATGTTGTCCTTCTAACATGGAATAAACTTGTTTGGTGTTTTTCCTTTTCTTTTTTTTTTAGTGACTTAGCTGAGTCCGTTGTGGTTTACATCCTGTGAAGGGGCTGAAGCCTTTTTATTTGAAATATTGAACTGTAAATGCTTCTTTTGTTCAGATTGTTCTGAAGCAAAGCATAGGAAGATTCTAACTCTGATGGACTCTACCAAGCAAGACACAAAATAGCAGCTTAAAAACCAAAAAAACCCTAATTACCCAAATTTTACTCTAGTTTGAGTAAAAACCCAAATATCAGTCATCAGAGTCAACATTCTCAGCCAGTGCATGAAACCAAGAAATATTCTGATAATTGGAGCTCTTCATGTTAAACCTATAAATACTACCTGAAACTAAAGCACATTATTGTTTGATTCCAATGACTACAAGGTGTTGGAAGATTTCCAGTGCAATATTTTTAGCAAGTCACAAATTCTCTGAAATGGAAATGTGCTTCAGAGATAGCTCAACTTTGACAAAATGCTGACAGGATCTGAACTGCCAGACACATTTCCTGTCCGGGTGCCTGTCTGGTTTCCTGGTTGTCCATTTGCTGGGATCCTTGTCCCAGTCACTGCCTTGGGGACATATTGAGGGAACTGCCTCTGGGCTGCGGTTTCCAGGCTCCCAGGATCCACAGCTTGCCCAGGACAAGAGCTCTGCTCTCTTTTGCAAACAATGGGCAAAGGTTTGATACTCCTTCATTCTAAGGGAGAGGAAAAAGTAATTCAAGATGGAACAATTCCCACACTGAAGAGTTGCCTTTTTGTGCATTGCTCTAGAGCATGCATCCTGTTGGCAAGTAGATGGGCAACTCTAAGTTGTTCTGTTGATTTAGATTTAAGTCACTGTCACTTTGCGGCTTCAGGTATTATATTGCTGCAAGGTAGAAGATTAACGCTGGCCTTAAATTGTAGATGGGGGTGATGTTAGGAGATTAAATGACTTGTCGAAGTTATTCAGATAGCTTCCTTGCAGTGAAGCTGAAATCAGCTTTTCAGCCTCCACCACAGGGTCACCCAGCTTTCCTTTGTGAAACAAAACCAGTAGATGTTTGGCACTGCAACCTTTCACTCTCTTGCAGCCAGGAGTCTCTGGGTATTTGATGATCTCTTCAGTTGTGATGAAATCGATCGTGTTGCAAAATGGAACCACCTTCTTTACACTTGAAGGCTGGCTCCAGGTGCCTGTGTGGGTGTGATGATACAGTTTTGGGTGATGGTATGAACTGTAACTAAATTAGAAGCTCTGTTCCCGTGTTCTTCAGCTATGAAAACAGGGATCTTGTTATATGCCTTGGTGCAGGCACAAAATGCTTAAGAGGAGCATGTGAGTGCAGTTGGAAAATACTTTTATTTTCTTAGCTTCTAAGCTAGAAAATGGTAAGCTTAACTCACCTTTTTCTTTATTGTTGTATTTCTTACTAAACTTTAACATAGTGTGGCAAAACCAGGAAACAGTCGTAGAAGTTGCCAGCCTTATCTACAGTAGCATTTCCCTTCCCCCAGCTGCACTGGTGCTCACAGCGATGATAGCTACTGGTATTTTAATTGGTGCCTAGTGTCCTCTCAGTGTCAGCGTGCCCAGATTATTTGGTGGTCCCAGCTGGTAGCCATGGGCCACCAGGGTTAACAGAAATGCAACGCAGCTGGTCTGGGTTAAATCGCTGCATGCTTCAGTTTGTGAAAATTTCCGATGGCCTCCAGTATGCGGTGGAAAGGATAGAGCAGTTAAAAGATATCTTTCATTATCATAGACTAATTAGGACTGTCCTAACTTCCTGAGGGAATATCTAGTAATACCCGGTAGTTAAAGGAGACTGAAGCCAGGCAGGAGTTATTAGGCTGCAAAGGAGAAAATGTGCTTGTTTCTGCTCCTCTGTCTTTTAGCTCCTTCTTGTGTCATAATGAAAGAAAAACAAACCTGGGGAAAAAATGGAAAAAACATTCTCCATTCTTTGGAGCGTGTACATTTAGCCCCTAAAGAGGCTTGAAGTGTTTTCTTTCTCACTGCTGAGTGTGATTACATGGCAGCCTTGCATTTTAAAATTTTGAGATTATTTTTACCTCCTTTTCTCCTTCATTTTTTGTTTCATTTCTCACTTGCATCACTGAGGCTGCTGCTATTTTGCCTGCATCTCTAGGGTGAAAACAGGCTTTGTGTTCATGAGCTTCTAATCGGAAGTGATGACAAGTCCTTGAACGACACGCCATTGCCCTTGTCCTCATGAAATATTTTACCCTTTCTTATATCATTGGGCATGCGGCTGTAATGAGGGCCAGTTTCTGCCACTGGTTATGTGTAGAAGTTGATCCCTGTTGTTTTTGCACAGGAACACCTCGCAGTGACATCTGTGGCTGTGCTGAACATGAATTCCTCCATTTCATGGGAATAAGATGATGCTTGTGCATTATTAAAAGGACCTAACAAGTTTCCTGGGGAGAGACTGTGAAGTGCAGTGTATAACAGTATTTATGTAATTAACTCCTTGGGATTCTAATGAAAAATGCTGCTGTTTTGCAACCAGAATTTTCATTTTCTGGCAGCCTCAGAGTAACAAGGAAACTGTAAATTGCATGGAGTCCCTAAGCTGTTGTCTCTGATAGGAAAGGTGGACAATTTTGCTGTCTCAAAATGATGATTAGCTGGCATCTAATAGTGATATTAGCATATAATCACAAGCATTCAGTGTAATGTCATCAAAGTGTCATTCCAAGGATGAGGTGTACTAAGAAACTAGTTTGGTTTGTGATGTTGTGGTTTTTTTCCTCCCTGAAGTTTATATTTGAGAAGAGATGAAGGAGATTCAGAAAAAAAGCAGCAAGAGGTGTAACAAAGTGTGTTGCCTCTGACTTCCCACTACACCCGCTCCCATGTGGAGTTAGGTCAGGTACTAGGCATTGTGTATGGACTAATTCTTGAGCTTTTTCTCTGCTTCTCAGCCTGGACTGCCAGCTTTCTCTGAGTTGTCTGTGGTTGTGGCTACACTGCCATCCATACCTGAGCTTGCAAAATAAACAGTGTCCTATGCTTTACATTTGCAGTAGCAATTGAAGGGTATATGTACCTACAACTCCCTCTTCTTTGATCTTCAGAAATGTCGTCTGCAGAAACGTTGTACCTCTATATTGATGGAGTTGTAACCCCTCCTGAATGCCCTGTTCCTTTGTGTGTGACATGATTTATCTTTTCCATAATAGGGTTGAGCTGAACGTAGTGCCCTTGACCTGACTTAGTTTAGCACTATTGTAAAACAGCTGAACAAAGGCCCATCTGTCCTCCAAACCCAGCTCCACCAGAACTGTAAGTTTCTGTGATGCCCAAAGACTAGCAAAATCATGTTAACTCTGTAGCTTGTCTCTGGTTCGGAACCCCCAGTCCTCTCCAGGGACTGAACATGGTGTGTCTTCCTACTGTGCTGTTCTCATCACAGCAGGGTTTGTGGATGGGGAAAATCACACAGGCTGTAACGGTTTACTTGATGGTAGATAACAGTTTGTGATTGTCTTGTAAGAGAGCCCTGGCATTTGGCTTTATTACAGAAGAGAGTACGGGAAGATGAGGGTAGTCAGGGCTCTCTGGAAATGGGCTGTGTGGACCACAGGCTGATAGAGCCAGAGCAGCCAGCTTAAGAGAGTTGCTGTTCAGTAGAACCTAAGTTGTGGAGGTTTGTTTCAGTGGAGGATAGTATAAAGTCCTAAACAGACTTGACCAGGGAATCTTTACAGGTCTAACATTATGCCTTGTACTTTATCTCATACATTTTTCAAATGCTCTGTGTGGTTCAGTTCAGGATGTTTTTCCTTCAGACCAAATTTTCAGGAGGGTTACATGCCACATGGTGACGGTGGAGAACCTGGGTCCTTTTGGTCCCAAAGGGATTTCTAGGAGAGTTGCTTAGTGAATGATTTACTGTGTCTTGCCCTATTCCTTCTCCAACAGAGCAGAAGTATTCTAGTGACCTCAAAGCTAATGGATTGCAGTCTCTCTGGATGGAGACAGCAACATTTTTGGCAATGTAGTTTTGGAGCATTATTCTCCCTTACATTTCCATCATTTTTGAGGATGCTTCTAGTAGAAATCATGACCTCAGAAGCATCTGCTGAAAACTAGTCCCTCCAGACACACTGGAGAGATGAATTTTGCTCTTCTTGCTATGATACCCCTCATGAAGTTGAAGCAGTTTCCTCTATGTACAGAAATGGAAAGCATGTCATCTTCTGGCTAATTATGAACCTTTATCTTTATTGCCTTATTGAGACCACCGAAGTTCTTTCTTAAACTGTCTCATTGTCTGTCGCTACTGTTATATGTGAGGAGGTTTAGGAACAAGTTTCACTGTGTCATTTCACATCTGAAACTTCCAAAAATTCTTCTGTAGTGAAAAAAAAAAAAAGGCTTATTTCTTTACATTATTGTAGTCTTTTCCCCCCAAATCTCTTGTGCATAAAATACAAGCTTTCTCAGGTGAATATCCCAGTGTTGTGAATATAAAGACTCCACATTATCTCGGCATGTAATTAATGTGATTTGTTGAAGTGACAAAAAATTGATTTTGCACTGAGGCGGACAAATAAAGGTGTTGATGGCATTGATGCATTTCCATTGTGTTGGGTGAACAGTCGAATCTACAAATTTAAGATCAGGATCATGTAGGCTGTAGAGTACTCCTGTTTGTATTTAAGATTGTTTTACCTGAAACAATTTCAGGCATTAGGCTAGTTACAGTGCCTCAGGTATTAATGATATTGCATCTCATTCTTAATTACACTACTGTAGGCTTAGAGTAATACTATTTAGAGGGAAGGTGTGGGATCCAGTGTAATGAAGTTTGGAAGTTTGTGTAGGATCTATAGCCCAGAGAAACCCAGGCATCTGAGGGCTTGAAATTCTGATGTTGGCAAATAAAAGAAGAAAGAGAAGAAGTATAATTATGTGTTAGCATTGGTATTATGATATTACACTATAAACTAGTGTAATGCCATTGGCTTCAGAAGGTACTCTCACTGTACTTGTTGAGGATCTGGTCATTTGAGCCTATATATACTTCAATTAATGCTGTTAATATCATAATAAGTTATCTTAATTACTTCTAAAAATGTTCTTTTTGTTTTCCAGATGGTACTCTGGATATGATGGGGACTTGCCCAGTCAATTTTGCTTTCGGTGGGCTGATAACAATCTGTTTATAAGAGGTTTTAAATCCTTTCTTCCTATATTCATATTCTGCCTTGGCCTTGTTTATTCACAGCTGAATGCTGCTGATTATTTTAGCTGTCATGTGCTCAGTATTTGATGCTTTGCATAGTAGAACTGGAATAAACTGGCTGTGCTATAAGATGTTTGGTGTATATTTAAGACAATGACCATTTAGCTATCTCATTTCCTTAGCGACATTTTAAAGATTAATCATAGAGAGTGGTGTAAGCCAAGAAAAAGATAGTTGAAACCCATCAGAAATTAAGTATTTTTCTTCATGGCGTTTTGCTTGGACTCAATATTTTGATAACTTGGTTGGCAGAATTCACA
Organism: Streptopelia decaocto; assembly: GCF_964273445.1. Taxonomy (NCBI): domain Eukaryota; kingdom Metazoa; phylum Chordata; class Aves; order Columbiformes; family Columbidae; genus Streptopelia; species Streptopelia decaocto. Next base: position 50,723,564 of record NC_138659.1, read on the forward strand.
ACCACCACAATGACTTGTTTGTGTGCCTGAAATTTGGATGAGCAGTGAGAGAGCAATTCTGAAATATGCAAACTAAATTTGGTCTCCGATGAGACTGCAGAAAGCAGTTAAATGCTTACCACTGGTGGCAGACGTGGATGTGTTTCCCTTGGGGGCTGGAGGGGTGGATAAATCCCAAACAGAGGCCAACGAGTCACTGTAGTGTAGACTTTCAAGCATGTAAAGCCAACAGCCTCCTTCATGTTGGGGGGATCACTGTTGGGAGAAAGAGCTCCTGCTTTTTCATTTTAGCAGCACGGTGGGGAGATGGAAGGCTTTAAAACATCTAGGGGAAGTGCTTTCTTTTCAGGTACTCTTAAGTACAAATGTACTCTTAAAAGATCTTGCCATTAGAGTCTGGTTTTTAACTGTTTTGACTGTCATATTACCAATTTTAAGAGAAAAATTTTGTAGCCTGATTTTACATTAAAAGTCAAGGAGTGTCCTCAATACATTAGTGCCTGTGTAAAAAAAACAACCAAACAAAACCAAACAACAACAAAACCAGACCAACCACAAACAAAACCCAACCAAAGCTGGGTTCCCCTGCCAACGTTATTGATTATATCATAAGGACATCATATGGTGTCTTTCCCTCCTTCAGAGAAACAGGTATAGACACTGCTGCAAATGCCTCTTAATGAGTCACGATTCTCTCTTGCAGGTGATTTACTCACTCCACCATAGGTGTGAGAGTTAGGAATGGTTTCTGCTATTTTCTCTCTGAAATAATAGATTGATGTGTTATGATTTTTTTGTGGTGTGGTGTTTTTTTGTTTCTTTCTTTTGTTTTGTTTTTTTTTTCTTCTGACAGACAGTGAGTCTTGACTAAGTAGCTCCAGGTGGATGAGTCATGGGATCAACTAAACTCGAGGATGAGGGTTTAGACAATAGTTTATACAGTTTGTTTAATTGCTTAGTAGTACAGCAAGGAAGTACTGGGGAAATTTTTACTTTACCTTGTGTGCATTTGACTGTATTTTGGGGAGAGACAGCATGTCACACGCATGCTTATAGTCTGAACACTGTGCATTTAGACCCTGAGTGGAGATGTCTGGAAGGACTCTGAAGCTCACTAAGGCCTGGATTGCCTGTGTGCAGCTGAAGACAAATCCTTAGAAAAGGTCACTTAGTCACTGTGTAGAGGAACAGACCTTTGCTGGGCCGTGTTTCTCAACAGTTATGGCTCAATTGAGTAAATAGACCCTTTGAGCAAGTACCACATTTGACAACTGAAATAGTGGTTTTCATGCGTTCAGGCTCAAACACAAACTCAATCCCTCAAACTTGCATCTGGGAAGATGTCATCAGTCAGTCTTGTTTCCTAAATGAATAGGTTTTGTGTTCTGTGCTGCCGTAGCTCTTCAAGTATCCTCTGTACCTTGCTTCCATATACATTTTTACTTTTTTGGACATTTTTCCTATTGCTTGGTCCTTTACATATTAGCATGGAGAGAATATTGAGTTCTGCCACTCTGATAGGATGTCATTTTCATCTTTAATTACAGAAATTCTTTCTATTATCCAATTATTTGTAATGTGATAGAGTCCACACTTGTCTCAGTCGTGAATCAAGGTCTCCTACTTCTAGGATGTTCACAAATGCTAAACGAAGAGACTGTATTGCCCATAATTAGACTTAGACCTGCTTTGACCTATCCTTTTTATGTAAAGCTACTATGAAATTAGTATAAGTTACAGTTCCATGACTTTTGAAAGTGGATCATAGTGCTTGCATCTGAGAGTCAGAGAAGGCTTTAAGTGTTCTGCTTCCCCACTTAGTTATTTAGTGTTGCAGCTGAAGATGGGGAAGCCATATGTGATGTATTGTCCCCATGTGACACAAAGGATTTCATTTGGCTTGGGCTGCCTCAAGCTGTCACAGGTGTTCTTCTTTCATTTACAATAGCTCCCTTAAAATATAAATGACTGCATTTATTACATCAGTTCTTTTTCCTTCTTTGGAATACCACAGCTAAAGTTACATTACACATAACAAATGTTCTTCTCCCTTGAGAATTAGTTTAATTACTGATGTAGGTGGGTAAAGGTTCTGTCGTGTCTGAGATGTTAATTTTATCATGCTTTAATTAAGAGGTCAAGTGTGAAAGGCTGCTGAATACCTCCCACTTCAAGATGCTGAATAGAGTGGTGGGAGATAGAAGGCACTGACACGATGAGTTTTTTACTGTCTGTAGGAGTATCGACTTTCCTTCTGCATCTCATTACAATGGGGCTGCCATCTAGAAATACATGCCAACTTTTGTTCGCTCATTGTGTTTTCTAACATTAAAAGGTTTTTCTGTCCAGAGTCTCTGAACCACCAAACCAGTCTCTCAGAAGTGATGGTCACTCCTAGGTACCACTGATTTCCTTTAGAAATGCAGGGCCACATCCTTCTGCCCAATGTGTTTGAGGAATGGGGCTGTGACTATCCCACACCCCTGTACTCTGGCAGAAGGGAAGATGTGGAGCATGTTTTCACCAGAGCACAAGAGGTGCTACCATCTCTGAACACCCAGTTATTTCCTCCACACTCTGAGTGTGGGCAGATCCTTTCAACATTTCATTTGAAAGTCTTGTTTCTAGCTAACTCAAAAAACAAGGAAATGGACTTGGAAAACATTTGGGAAGAAAGCAGCAAAAAATAAGCAGGCAAAAGGAAGGTGTGTCTCATAACAAGAGTAGAGAAAACTAGGCAGTAAGAATACCTGGTGATCGGGTGGCCAGGACATCCCTGACTGAGCTTGTGATGTTTGCCTGGAGCAGCAATGCTATAGATAGGAGCAAATCTTCACTGGCCAACATTTGTAAGTTTTCTTGATGCTGACCTGTTGTGCTTTCAGAAATACGAAGTGACCAAGTAAAGTAGTACTGTTGCTCTCCAAACAGCTGTAAGGAGAATGGTTGATTTTTATTAATATCTTTTTCATTCCTTCTTATCTGTGTGAATTGCTGATACATTTAGATGTTCTTGTGATGTGTGATACAAAAAGTTTCTGTTCAGAAGCTTCTCCTCTTTCCTGTATTGTCTGTCGCTGTTTTCTCTCTTTTGTGGTGGTTGTTGCTTTTAAAGGAGCGTAACAGTTCGGCTATGCCACTGCTTTCCTCTGCATCCCTGGAGGAAGACTGGTGTAATACTGGAAAAACACAGAGTTAAATATTAACATATCCTACTGAATGTTCCCACTGAAAAAAATCAGGAACATTTCCAAGCAGTGAAAGCATACTTTCCTTTCCTGTAGTTAAGTTTTGCTGCTTAACTTTTAAAACTACAGCTTGCTGTGTCATTTTAGTGTGGTTGGTAGAGTCCTCTGTTTCTTAAGTACTCTCACCAGGCTGCTTCTCCTTACCAGGTGATAGACTTAGGGGAAGAATCTCATGTGGTGAATTAGTGCTGGAACATTTAAGTTTTTTCAAGGTAAGAGGTCGTTTGTTTTTTTTTGTTTTGTTTTGTTTTCTCTTCCCTCTGCACTTTGCCTTGGAAATGAAAGTTTCATTGCTTGCTCTTTTAGTCAGAAAGGCTGTGTTAATAAATGTAGTGATTTGATATTGGTTCTACGGTATCTCTTTAAGGCTACTCAGAACTGGGGTTCCTTTCGGGTTATAAGACACATAGCTGCCCCATTTGCATTAGCTGAGGACCTAATTAGCCAAGGCTGCAAATGCGGTGTTTTCTTTTGCTGACTTGAAATATCAGCACCAGTGTCTGCTGAGATATAAAGGTACACAAAAGAAGTAGTTTTGATGAAGAGGAGTCTTTCACTCTTAACAGTTTGATGTACTCAGAACGCATATGTTTTCTGTCTCGCTGGTTGTCTCGGGTGTTGAGACTTGTGCCTCAGTGCAGCAGGAGTCCCTGCTCAAGGTGTTAAAGCTCTAATCTTCGCAGAGCAGCTCAGGTATCTGCTGTGGTGAAGCAGGAGCAGTAAAGCTTATGATCCTGAACTGGAAGGGCTAGATCAGTTAATATAATGTTTGTGGGGTGGTATTGCTGAAGCTTCTCTCTGTATATGTAAGAACTATGCATGATGATATGGAATTAATCCTTCAGAAAGAAAATTATGTTTTGGTTGTGGTGGTTTTGGTTTTTTTTTAATTCTGATGGCTTGCACTTGTGGTATAGCATCCCAAAGCAAGAGAGGTCTTGGCGTTTGTATGGGGCACGTGCTTCTGCCCATAACAGCCAGTAAGATAGGTCAATAAAGACAAGCCATGCAAGGCATGAATTGCTTAGAGGTGGAAGAGACCTATTAGGCTATCTAGCCCTCCCTCATGCCAGCAAACTGTTGCTTCAACTGGATTTGCTTTAGAGGACAGATTAATAGCTGAGTAAAACACAGGATCACATTTTTCTGTATAACATGGTGGAAGGCATTCTATGCTTCAGTTTTTACATGTGCATCTAGCTTTGTAACTCATAACCAGCAATATCCCAGAGACATTTTTTCCAGGCTGTTGGATTTAAAGTGTAACAATGAGCTGAACAGAAAACGTTCTGATTGCACAGATGTGCAGTTTTGCTTTGTGGGGTGATTTTTGTCTTATCGAAGCAGAAGAAGAAGAAGAAAAGGCAAAAATCTGTGAGTATGACTACCCATGGGAGTGTGTGTGTGTGTGTCTTTGACAGCACGAGAGATCTGTCCATGTTGTATCAGTTGTGAGAATAAAATGGCCACTCTGCCTGACTGTAGGGAGGGAATTTTACAAAGGCAACACATTGCAAAGAGAACAAAAGCCTCACTGTGTGATGGCTGCGTGTGACACACTGTTAATTCTAAAGCAAGCTACCATTTCCTATTAAAGTAGCGTCTCGCAGGGTCGTGAAACAGAGGCTGTAATGCGGGGTGATTTAGCTCACTGGGAGCTGATGCTTCTCGTTCTGGCATGGACATACCAGATCTTTGTGGTCAAAAAGGCAGACAAATGTTGGCGCTGGTGTTTTAAGCAGCTTCATCTGGTGACTGTACAGGGAATTGCAGGCACATTTGTTTCATTGCATTAATTTCTTGCATGATTCCCCTTTTGTCTGTTATTGTTTCCTTACCAGTATTTGTATTTTAATAGAAAAAGGGCTCTGTGGTAAATTATGTGCATACCTAGGCCTCTTTCCAGGCCTGACATGTTTATATATATGAAGAATTATGGAAGAATTAAAGAGAGCACCAAAGAAGCTCAGAAATTCTTTGGAAGAGCTTGTCAGATTTTTAATTAATGGGCATATAGCAGAGGGAGTGAAATCTGTTGCTCAATACCATAATAGGCAGTGCAGTGCTTCTGCCTCTTTCTGTCAGCCTTAACAGACGGATTTATTTTTGGTAATGAGACATTTATCTCCTTTGCATCTATTAAAAGCCAGTTCCAGTGTCAAAAATCAGTTGGAAATAACATGACAAAGTTTAGTGGTGAAATGTGTTTCTTTTGGATGCTTGTCACAGCTCTGTCAAATCCTGGGGATCCTTTTTCACTTTATTTTGGTGCGGTTTTGCCTTGCTGCAACTTGCATTTCCAGATGATTCAGGTGGTGTTCTGATAGCACCAAATAATGGTGTGAATATTTAGATAGTGTAAAAGGCTTAATGGAATTACTTTCAGGGCAATAATTAATATACCGTTGGTGTAAATAATTGTTTTTCAACACTTTCCTGCATGTGGACCCTTTAGGACTTCTTGTTAGCTGCAAATCCATGCCTGACTTAATCATATTGAGAGCAAACTTGCTTTTCTTTGTGGGCATCCTTGAAGCAGTCCACAGCAAACCATAGGTGAGTGGCAGCCTGGCTCAGCTCAGCTGATGCCATAGAGGAGGAGTCCAAATAGACGTAATTGGGTAAAAGAATGGCATTATTCAAAAAATATGAGCTCCACATGTGTTTCTGGTCCTGATGCAGTTTAGGTAGGGAAGTATTTTCACACTTTTGGACTGAGTAATTAATGTCATACTTAAGCAGGTCAGCAAACAGACCATTTTCCTTAATCTGTCCATAGAGAAGCATGTGTGGGCTCTAGTTGAATGCAGTGGGGTTTTTGTAGTCATTTGTTTGAAATCTTGTGGGATTTATTAGATGCCTTTTAATAGGTTTTCAACCTGTTCTGTAGCTTTCCGCAGGTGGGATGTAATTTTCCTAGTGAGATCTGAAGTACTTGGCAACTGGTGAAAAAACAGCTGCTCTCTTTTAGGTTTGTAAATAAGATTTCTTTAAAGAAGCTTCCTGGTGCCTCTGTACACCTCCATTGTGTTAGCTCTAAAAGAGGGGAAATGGCCAGGATACCAGCAAGGCTGGCTGATATGAAGTGCCTCAGAAGCTGGTTCCAGGAAGTTTACTTTCAGAAAGTGTTGAGTATTCAGTCTTTGAGACCCCTTTAAAGTCTTTATGATTCACACCAAACATTCCTTTCAGTCTTGGTTGATACCCATCTCATGAAGGTGACATAAGAATAAATAGATTGATGCAAGGAATGTTTTGACTTTTTAACTGATAAAGTACTAATTATAAGAACTGCAACCCATGTAGTAACAGAGCCACAGAAAACAAACACTGAAAGGTTACTATTCCAGAGGAGTTGTGTCATCCAGCTCCATGGATGAAACATCTTTTCCATGGAAGAAACTGCATCCTACATGGAAGGGGTTCTCTTCTGTACTGCACAAATCCTACAATTGTCCTTACCTACCCATTTCCTTTCACTCTTCCGTTCTTGCACAGAAATTATTCTCCTCATTTGGCTTCTGCCGCAGTCTCTATGTCTATGTACTATAAACAATGCTACCCTTTCTTCCCCTGGCCTCCTACACATGCTTTTGAACAACTCTGGTTGTTAGGATTATGGTCCTCAACACGGGGGATGGGGGAGGGGGGAGAAGTGCCCATCATCAGCTTCCTTTTGCAATCTTCTTGCATTACTTAAGTCATCTTTTCAAAAGACATGTTTGTAAGACCTTCCAACAGCGCTGCTGCTGCTGTGCTGCTTGATGGTCCTCCTGGCGTTTTGTTTAAAAAGGCATGGAAAGTTAGTGACTAAGTTTGGGAAAATGTTTTAACGTCATTATATGCTGTGAGTTAAACCTTCAGTACCTTGCACGTGGACTACTTTCATTTGTGATTAAAAGGGACAAGTGCTCCAAACTGGCATAGGCAGTGACATTCTGTTCTGTTCCCTCTCCTTCCTGCCTTCTCCCCCACGCTCAGGTTTTACAGCCATGGATGTTGAGTCCATGATGTATCACGTACACTGCAGAACGAGGCATGTTTCTCTTTCACAGGAGGTGTGTGGAAAATGATGGCCTTCACGTTATTTCCAGTGGCACAGCAGCCATCCTTTGATGTGCCAGACTAATTTTTGCAGGCAATAGTTGACACTGAGACTCTTGTGGATAGAAGGATGGATATAAGAGTGTTGTTTTTTTTTTTTTTCTTACAAACATATGCTTCTGTATAGTGTGAGCACTGATAATTATTTTTTATTATTTTAATTTTTAAAAAATGTGGATCGTGTTTGTCAGCATGCTTGAGCTGCAGAGTTCAGCTCCAGAAAGTTTTAGTGATTATTCCAGGGTTCTCTGTAGCCTTTCCTTGGAAGGGTTAAAAGGTACTCTAATCCAGAATCCATGTAAAACCTTAAGTTTGAAATGCCTTCGTAGTGCGCAAAATAGTACACCTGAGGATACTATGTGGTTAGAGAGCAGCAGACATTCAGCAGTTGACACTCAATACAGTAAATTCAGGACAGTATTCACTCCATCAAAATCAAAGAAGAGGGAAATGTTCTTACCCCTTCTGTCACAGAATATTCATATTAGGGTACAAAGCGTTTCTGTTTAAGCTTCCTCCTGGGTTTTGCATACAGGAGACCGTCCAGATTTGTTGGATACATTCTGCCAGGTCTTCTAACTTATTTCTGCTCAGATGCTTAACAGGTGTGGCAGAAGTATCAGCTGGGAGGTTGAACAGAGTGGAGTGAAAAGCTAAAAGCTCATGGTGAACAGTAATTAAGAAGCACTGCCAAGGGTGGTTTGGGAGTAGGCAATGAAGTGGAATAGTTATGAATGAATCTTTTGCATGAGATGCAGGGAAGGTTGCCCAGAATATCTCTTTCTACCTCCTTACTGGAGTATTGCAGCATCTTTATTGACAGTATCTGGGATAAGGACTTTTGCTGCTCCTACCTGGATATCCAAACATTTCACACTTGCAAGTCATTTAGAAAATTTAGTTGAGCTCTGAAATAGTGCCTCAGTCAGAACATATGTTCGGTGCATTTGCATACTACTTAATTTAAAAGTTAATAATTCAGATACTGTATTCTCGTCTTGCGCAAGCTGTTTAGGAGCTGCGTGACTGCTACCTAAGCAATAGTTAGACCATTGTGCTTGCCAGAAAGGAAAACTCTGCATACTTTTCCCTCATGAGACCATTTTGCAGGGGGCGGGTGGCATCCTGGATACTTTCTTCAAGCTGTAAATCAGTGGTTTAAAAGCAGAATTTCATTTTGCCGTTACTGCCTTTCTGGCTGTCAGGAATGTGGTTGCAATGTGTGTCTGTTCCTCAGGGATATCCATAGGAAGCATGTGTTAGTGATTGAACTTAATTGGACTCTCGAAGAATTTCTCTTCCATTGCAAACCAATGGAAACATTGGTATTCTGAATTAACATCAGATAAGAATGGTTCATGTCAGAGTTACTTATCTAATGACAACACTTAACTATTACTGCTGTTCGTAGCAGTATACTTATGCATTTTGCTGTCTTGTGGCATACGGAAAGTCCATGATTTTCCTGGAGCAATGTTGCTGGAATTGGGGTGTATGTACCTCACTAAATGTTCTCAGCTTTCACTCTGCATTCCAGCCAAAAACATCCTGGACTTTTTTTTTTTTTAAAGAAGTCTGACTTTTGTGTTTTGATTCCATTTTCAGAAGCATTTCTTTGTGAAGTGTGGCTGAGGGTAGGACACAATTTGAGTCAAAGAGCTTTTGTGCAGGAAAACAATCCAAGTTTGACACATCACAGGGAACCTGTAGTTGGCATAATATAGGGGGAAAAAATAGTAACCTCTGGGTTTTCCATAAGAGCACTGGCATTAGAGCATGAAAAAGTCAGATCATTATTTGAGTGGATTTGTTTGATCCTGTGGCTAAAAGATAGGTGTTGGACAGGGGATTTGATCCAGAGTAAGTTTAGGATAGAAAGGGAAGATGCAGCTGTGCCACTACTGGTGTGCCTCTCTTTTTTCTTTGTTAGAGCTCCTCTACAGGGATGCCAGCATATCATAGCACCCAAATTGGGTAGAATAGTGTTAATGTTCCCGCTTTACAGACAGTAAGTGAGAATTTAAGAGCTGACGTTGGGAGACAGCCAGCCAGGCCAGGCACGCAGGCAAAATATATCAGCTGTCTCTGCTGGTGTAAGAGGCTTTAGAGCATCAGTGGTACCACAGGGTATCTGATTGGTATACCCAGCAGTGTTATGGCATAGTTGTGGGTTGCACTATCCAGTGTGGTGGGCTCAATCTATTGACTGTTGACAAAAATGAGGCTCGGAACCTGAGGAGGTGGAGAGAAGAGGGATGGAGGTGTTCCTAGAGCTCTAGTCCTTACTTGTGGGCTCAAGTAGCTGGTGAGGCAGGTTGCTTTCTGAAAGAGAGGAAGAGGTAGGAAAGTTGATGGGAATTTTACTCGCCAGAGCAATGTTGTCAGGAGAGAAAAATTCCTCACTGAGTGGGGTACCCACCAGAACATATCAACATGTGCATAAGTCTTGTGACCAAGAAAGAACCAGTAGGATAGAAAAGTGGTGGTGTGCTTTGCATCTAGTATAGAGCAGCTCCCCAGGAGGCCTTCTGCTGCACAGGATGATGGACTAACATGTGATGTGAGGGGTTACCTGCCCATGCAGGCAGGAGCCCTTGACAGAAACTGTGTTGGAGAGATACTGTTTTTTTCCCTCCTGCTTGAGGTCTACAGCTGCCTTGACTGACATGTAAAACTTCCAGGATGAGAAAGGGAAGTTTGGACATGATATACCCAGCTGAATACTTTTCATCCTATAGTGCCCTTCCCACTGGGAAGAAGCTGTGTCTTTTCCCCATCCAGAAGTACCTACCAGTCTACCATTTGAGAAGCAAACAAAGAAGCAGGGAGGAACTTTTCCATTTCAAAAAGCACCTTCTCTATTGAGAACAGGCAGCTTTTCACTGAGAGTATACAGAGGGCATAAATGTTCCCCATAAATGTTCCAAATGCAATGATGATGCAAAACTGTGAGCTCTACCTGTCCTGAGGCACTGTAGCATGGGGGGAAAGGCAGCTTGGAGCACGGGCCCTGCTTGTGTCATTCACACTGGACCCTCAGAGAATTACTTGAATTCTGCCACTTGCTGGTATTTCTAATCATTTTTCCTTGGTGGCAGCAGCAGAGAACAAATTTCCCAGCTGTTACTGCTTGCTCTTGAAAACATGTAGAAAAGTGTCTGTTGCAAGTGGGGAGATTGGCAGGTGAGTTCCCACTATGTGGCCTTAATGAGGTGAGAAAAACCTAGATTTAACCTTGAGCAGAGATCCTGAAACCAGGTCTTCTACAGGGCTTAGATCTCATTGAAGTACTCTAAATAGCTTTTGCAGATCTGTCTTTCTGGGCAGCTCTGCTCTCAATTGATTCTTAGGGAGACCTGCAAGAAGACACAGGCAAAGGCCAATCTCTTTGGGCAGGAGGAGGCACTTTGCTGAGAGACTGCTGGATGGAGATCCAGCAGCATAATGTCTACAGGAGAGAACTGGCTCTGGCACACCCACTGTATTCCTGCATATAGCTATCCTCAGGCTGTGTCCTTGGTCAGTAGGAAGGCACCTGTCTGAACAGAGATGTCCAAAGTTGTAAAGCAGGGCTTCTCTGTACATGAAAGCTTTTGTCCTAGTCCTGATTCACACATAACTTTTTATTAAATGTAACATAGTAAGAGTAGTGTTAGAACATCTGCATACATCAATCAAGCTGTCATTTACGTGACAAGCTGGGAGAGTTTAACTATTTACCAAGTTCCATGGTATTTTTAGAATGTTTAGAACACTGTTGAAAAATTTCAAAGGGGATGAGTAGAAGTTACTCTGTGTAAGTTGCACACAGCGTTTTCATGTTTGGCTCTATTTTAACCTGAGTATTTTCTTGTCACCAAGTGAGCCTGTGTCTGGTGTATTAGATCAAAACATATTCCTGTTTCCAAATGCTAACAGCAGCACATTCAGTTCTCTGGATTTCAGCAGCTAAAGCGGCTATTGCAGGAAGTTTGGCACTGTTTCTCTTTACAGAACAATAAACACAGATGATGTTGCCTTGGGTTTCATATAGACATGGAGGCTCTTGCCTCAGAAAAGCTGATTCATAGACAAATGGTTACTCTTAGCTTTAAAGTTGAAGTAAATGGGCTAGAAATAATTGTCAAATTTTCTAGAAGACCCTGGAATGGTGATTTCTTTTAGACTGAAACAACATTTTATAGTTCATTTTTCTAACAGCTGCATTATTCTATAACACTTGACTGCTTTTTTCTTTTCTAGGAGGAGTCCAGAACATACCTGTACAGCTGTGGCTTCTCTTTCTCCAAGCTCTGTCAAAGGTATGTAATTTATGCACTGTTACTCTCCCCACTGTTCATCTCCAATGCAGTTTGAAAGCTTTCAGAAAAGTGAGTTTCAAAGCTATTGGCAGAAGAAGACTACTTCCTTGATTTTTGAATGCAGTATTTTAAACACAATATAAAGGTCTTCCCCAGAAAGTTGCACTGAATCAGAACTAAGCTTGATAATTTAGAATAATGTGTCAACAGTGGTCATCCTGCTTGTACTGACTGTTGCAAGTGATGTTCAAGATGGGGCTGCCTGGTGATGGATAAACACTTGGTTTTGGAGGCTCCAGAATGAGAACAGTGCTATTTAATAGTAGGTCTACACTGACTTCAAAAAGGTGGTCAGAGCCTGTTAATTAATACTATTCCCCAAGGTTATACCCTAACTCGGTTATCACTCCTAGGCAAATAACGTGGCATAATGGAAGTGAAGTGTCCTTCCCTTGCAGAGTCCATGAGTCTTCCTGGCTCTCTGTAGGAAGGTCTTGTTTTCTAATGAAGCACTGAATCAAGGTTGCAGTGCTTCTCAGCAGCTTGGTCCCTGAAGCAGTTTTAACAGAAGAATTGGCTGATGTAAGAGAAAGTGCTTTCAGCAGATGTGTAAAATTTTGACCTAAAAATAGGATAACATAGTAAATAAGAACCTGATGTTCAAAGGTTCAAAGCTGTCCTTGCTGTCTAGCTTGTTGTATAACTTGGAAGAACTTAAATAGCTTTTGTGGCAATAATTGTTAACATATGGTTGCAGAGTTAAGAATAAAGAATAGTGTTTTTCTATAAATGTTACTGTAAAGGCCTGTAGTATAGCATGATATTTCTATGGTTTTTCTAAACTAATGCGAGTAACTATGTAGCCTAGTGATTAATTTCTGTATAATTCTATAGGATGCTGGAAAATTATTGAGTTAAATTCTGTTTTCTGATGAACTCTACATGTCAGCTTGACAGTGTCTGCCTGGTAGTGGAGAAAGCAATGTATGATGAGGAACAGTGGGACTCCCTTTTTGTGTGTGTTTTCTTCCATTTGAACAGAGAGTGGGAAGTTGTTCCTTTGAACTATCACACCACATAAGCTTTGACTATTGCAATTTGTACTCCCTGCCGTACCTTCTAAATGTTCCACCACCCCCTTGTAGCTGGAGCTGATGGTGCCCCAGTTCTCAGTGAGCCATGGGCAGGGAAGGTGCAGCTTCTCTCAGAAAGAACCATGAACATTTTCTAGTTCTGCGTTTGGAAAGCCAAATATTCCCTGACCCTGTGTGAACTTCCCAATGCTTTTCTCCCTCCACAGACCCCTCTTTTCAGTGTGGAAGAAAGAACTGAGAATGATTCAGAACTAATTTACACAAAGTTTTCCCAAGTAATTCTCTGCCACCCATGGGTTTTCCTGGAAGAGTGGCATACAATAGGCCTTTGTCTCCAAGTGGATTTATTTACTATTTTTGAATCTAAATGCCTAGCTTGACCCCAGTCTTAAAGGGCTTTTTTAGTCCCCGAGGCTTAGCAGTTCATCCCTGAAATCTTTTGAAGATGTGACTCTTCTGTGAATATACAAGGTATCATAAATCTGTTGAATTCAAATTATTCTAATTATATCTGAGTCGGAACTTGTTAAAGGAACTAGAGAGAAAGCAAAATGGCTGTGAAAGAAGTTACATGTTTCTACAGACAGATATTTTGTGAATTAGATCTGGATTCCTTGGCAAAACCAGTGCTTGTGGGGGGCATGCTCTCAGGAACAGGTTTGAGGTTCCTGCAGGCTGTGAGCTCTGAATTGGTTACATAAGATTAGTTACTCAGTTAACTATTCTTTTGGTTATTTGTTTGGGTGCCTGAAACAGTGTTCTTTAGAGGTAAAATAGAACAACAAGGAGATCTCCCTGTTCTCCTCTTTGCTTTGAATTAGCTTGTGTTAAGCACAAAGACATTGTACCACTTGTCCAGCTGGTGATACAATGCTTGTTTTAATTTGAAAATAATGTTCCTCAAATAGTGAGGACTTCAGCAAGAGGTTTACATTCTTCTGCTTAAAAGTGGGGTTTTTTTGGCTGGTCTCCGATCAGGTAGAATAAGAATGTGGTTTTAACTTAGGCTGTTTAAAGGTCACCTCTCCATTTCAGTTTGATTCTACTAAGTAGTTTGGTCCTGTGAAACACAGCTTTTGTGTGAAAATCCTCTCACATGTGAGCGCTGATATTTAATGAGCTGAAAAGTTTATGAAAATGATTCTCTCTTCAGAGGAACTGTTCTTGACACAGTTACAGTGGGCAGAGAGCTGCAGCCAGGTTTTGGTGGTGTTGTGGTTTTTTGTTTGTTTTCTTTTTTGTTTTGGTTCAGTTTTTTGTTTTTCCTCAAGAGCTGAACACTTGCAACTAAGTGGGAATTTCTGTAAAGGGTTCAGCTTCCAGTCATATGGGGACAGATTTTCTAAAGTGTTTCTGTTCTGATCTTTCAGGAAGTCTTTATCCCTAACTTGTTTGCACAAAGTAGTTTGCCCCTCCCTGCCCCCCGCTTTGGAACTGTAATTCTTCTGACTTGATACACAGTGTACACCTTTCCTCCCAGACAGATATTCATTTACATCAAATCTGAACTCTGGGAGTTGTGTTGGTTGCAGGTAAATACATTTTGACTGGTGCTGAAATCTTGTAATGCACAATCCTGAAAATAAGCGAAAAAGAGAGTTATTAGCTCATCTGCTTTACTGCTGTGCTGATATAGCTGTGTTCCCTGCAATATATTTTTGTGCTTTGTGGTCCAGTCTGCTTTTAAATGACTGAAGTGGTGGAATATTTTTTATACCACTGGAAAAACTGTATAAAGTCCAATAGATTTCACTGTTACAGGAGTTTTTCCTATTAATGTTGTCTTTTGCTTAATTTTAGACTTGCTTCCCTTGGATATAGCTCCTTTCCTAATGCACACTAACAATTGTGAAAACCTTCTCAGTTCATCACTTGGTCAAATCTCTTTCATGCATAAAATATTAAGAGTGCTGTTAGTGAAACTCTATGAAAATTAATAGGAAAGAGATCCTGACCCTAGGATGCAGGGCTGGAGGGGGATGCCTGGGTGGCTCCATCCCACACTCCTTGTTCCAGAGCCCCTGTGAACTTGCTGCAACAGTGATTCTTTATATCCCTGGATTTCATGTCAACAGTGCACAAATTGTTGAAATTACGGGATAACACTTGTCATCACCAGCTTCACCATTAGGAGCAACCTGATATAGAGAGAGCAAATCCCAAAGATTTCTGTTTGTACAGGTTGTGGAAATTTCTGATGTGGTTTGGTTTGTCTCCATGAGCACTAACCCGAGGCCAGGTGACATGACAGGCTGACGCTCCTGCTGCCCTGTTCGATTTTCTCTATTAGCATCACTATATTTTATTCATTGGCCCTGAGGCCAAGACATTATATGTTCCCTGTTTGCTTGAGCATTCATTGCTTGTGTGGTGTCAGTGGTGAATCACTCAGCTCCTATTTGGTCCCTAAAATAAAGCTATCCATCCGATCTGCCACTGAGGGTTTCTCTTTCACGATGAGATCTACCACAGGATACAGTACACTCAAACCCAGAGAAAAATCATGGCAGGAGCGGTGTGAAAAATGGACAGGACCATTCCTGTCTCTGCAGCCAACATTGAAGAGAAAGCCGAGATTTGACATATTTGCTTAAGATGGCATTAACATGGAGTTCAGGAGGGAGATAATATAAAGGAGATAAGGCACAACAGTTGTATCTGAGCATAGCCACGTGTTCACAGTGCTCAGGTCCCAAACTCTATCCTGATTCAAACATGGAAAGAGTAGACAGGGCCATTTCCAGTGCTACAGTGTTTTGTTAGACCACTTCAACTGTTGCATCCTTCAGCTTTGAAACTGCAGTGTCACCAAACAGCTGCATTTCTTTTAATTCCAGAAGCTTCTGACAGTCAGCAAGGATTATATCCAAACAGTTTCAGTGGGTATTAGCGCACAGCTTGTTCCAGCAAATGCATTATTACCTATTAAACATTTATACAGCAGCATAAAGTGAGACAAGGATTCACAAACATAAATAAGACCTGTTCTTAGCACTATAGAGCCTCCAGTCTAAATCGTGCCTAGATGATGACATACAGCACAGCTGCTTGTAGGAGGAAGGGTGAGAAATGTTTGAAGGAAAAGTCATTTCTGAGAAGATGGTGATTGGAGAAGGGGGTTTGCAGGTCTGGGAACTAACAAATCAGAAGGTGTAAGAAGAGTGAAAATAGGAATTGAAGCAATATAACAAGTTTAGGAGGTAGCAAAGAATGGCAAATAAATTGTTAGCTATGAGATAAGCTTGAGCATTAAATGGCCAGGAAGGGATAGGAGAATTCTCTAACATTGAAGGTGAGATGGGTTCAGTATCCAGATCTGATTGAAAGCATCTTGCTTATTTTGAGGATGGGACACTTTGGGTGGCTTTTTACCAACGTTCCCTGCATACCAGCAGAATGGAATGAAGTCTGTGAAAGCCTCTGTCTTGAAAAGCAGTGATAGTTTATTTGGTCTGCCCTGATCAAAATGCAAGTGTTCCTTCACTACCTATTGGTCTTCAGAACTCTGCACTTGCCCCCTCCATGCTCCACCTGGGAACCTTCTTTTGTTGATTTGGTGCTTCCAGAGATGGATTTCTTTTCTCTGGGTTAATATTGAAATACTGAGGCTTCTCAGTTTTCTATTTTCCTTTTTTTTTTTTTTTTTTTTTTTCTTCCCCCCCAAACAATATCAAGGAATTGAAAACCACAGGTGGTACAGAAGGTTTTATCTGTTGCCTGGAATGTGTCCTTAATACAGGAGCTGCAGGAAACCCTGCATAATGAGCTTCCAGACAAATGGAATCTCAGTAGATCTATAAGTCTAGCAGACAGTATAAGAAGAGAGAAATAATTATATTATCTGGGACTGGCTCTAAGCAAAGCTGTCTAGGGCACTAGATTACTCTTAAAAAAAAATGAAAAAAAATTTAAAAAGCCAGATCCTCTCTGATCTGGAAGATCAAAACTGTCTGAGATAATGAGTGCTTGAAACAGAGAGGTAATTGATGTTGAGAAAGGAGTGGCACCTTCCAGCAGCATCAGTTGCTAGTTTTCCTGCTTGCTTTCTGTTGGCAGTACTAGAACAGCAGGGCTCCGCAGCAGCTTTGACAAAGCCAGATCCATCATTCAGACGCATTCAATCTTGTCCAGTTTTGCTGGGAAGCTTTTAGCCTATTAAAACTAGTGACTGCAAGTTCCTGGTAAAAATTATTTCATGGCAGTGCTACAAAATGATGTTGATTTCTGCCAGTTTTGTTTGTGGTGCCTTGAGATTTCACCTGAGATGTGGGTATAGTGCAAGTATGGTGAAAGACGATTACCACTCAGAGTATACAACCTTGATATATATTTTTGAAACACCAGAAGATGAAGTGACTCAGCTCAGGTCCTGGAGGGAGACTCTGGGTAAGGCTGGAAATGAAATCAAAGTCTCTGCCCAGGGCTTTTCTGTGCCAGCGCACCCATTTTACCCCTGCAACAAGTCAGCATGTGGCATTTGGAGAGAAAAATTTTTCTTTGCCCGGCACCGCACTTAATGTTCTCAGACCATTATGCTTCTCTTTGCTTTCCTCACCCCCACACTCATTTTTAATATACAGATATCAGAGAAGTTACTAAACATTTGGCTGAATGCAGCAATTTTTATCGGAGTACTTGCGGAATGTGGGAAATCACATGCTGGAGTGCTACTTGCACAGAGGCAGCAGGTTCAGGAGTAATGCCATCAGGAAAGGGACGTCCTGTCACCAGCTTTTGTTCTCTGACACAGTTGCCAGCGAAGCGAGGGGGCCGGTCACGCTGTCCGTCCTGTCTGCCGACTCTGCCAGCTCTAGCCCCTTTGTGAGCGGTTCTGCAGTGTGACAAGTGCCACGGCTGTGGGACTCAGAGAAACAGCTCAGCCGCTGTGTGCCCCCTGCTTGCGACCGAGACTGGAGTGAGGGCTTTAAAGAATGAAGTCTCCGTCGACAAGTGCTTTGTGGACTCTCTCTGTGTAAGCTTCCATCAAGAGGGCTTAGACCCTGGTTTGGACAAAATCTGCATGACCTTAGTTTCTAGATTCAGGTTTCTGGGTGCTTGGGGTTCTTCTGCTGATCTGATCTGTTGGCAGCTGCCAGCACTTCACAGCCTTACGGCCACCGCTTCTTGGGGCAGGGCTGGCTGACTACCCTATGGGGTGCAGTTACGTGCTCCTTTTGTAGACCGATGACAGTGTTCAGGACTTGGCCTAAAGTGAGTAGTCCTATTCAGAGAAACACAATATTGCACGGGAAGGGACAGAAGTGCTGCATCTGTCCCTCTCCCAAGACCTGTCTCTACATATGAGTAGGCAGAAGTTGTAATGTGCTAAAATTGAGGTTACAGCACCAATCCAGCTGGAGCATGTTCCTTTAGGTTTGATCTACAATTAACATAAGCCTGTGAAACTGGTTTGAGTTGGCCTGATATTGAAATGAATTTTGGAAATGTGAAGCAGAGAAAAGGTAATCTGTATAAAAGTCTATTGCCACTGCAGGCACTGGTGCCAAGGAAAGACAGCTGGAGTGAGGGAAATGTCGTGCAGAAGGGGGATGGGACCTGTGAAGTATCTATAAACTTAAGATTTATATCTGTAAATGAGACTTTAGTAGCAGCTAGAAAACAGGGGATGAGGTGGAAGGGAAAGTGGCAAATGATGCAGATACTAATCCTGCTTATCAAAATATTTCCAATAAATAAAATTTCATCCCTGGAAGAAAAACAGAAGATATCAAAGCCAAAGTTGATAGTCTGAAGGTGAAATGGGAACCAAAGGCGGTGCCAAGGTTAAACCTTCCTTTTCTCTCCCCTCCATGTATTATCATGGGGAAAAAGGTAGAGACTGCTGGTTTTTGCCTGCCCTAGAAGCAAGCCGGGCGGGTTGATTAGGGGGTGCTTGCACTATTTTAGGATTGGATCAGAAAGATCATGGAAATAAATTGTTACTTGCATTGGAACAAGTGGGGGTAGGGAAGAAAATAAAGGGTGAAACACATGGGAAACATCTGCTCCAAGGAGGTATTTTAGAAATAAGCTTCAGCAAGATGGAAGGAGAAGCAGCTGTGCAGGGGACCACCAGGGCTGCAGTGAGAAGCAGGAGAGGAGACAGAGCTTGGAAAAGGCTTCAGCCAGATCCGAGAAGGAAGCACAGTGAGGACCCAGACTGCATCTTTGTGACTGAGACACCTCTTGAGTCTAGATTGAAAGGGGAAATTTGGAGTGTCTGTGAATAGTACACTACCTTTAATTGAGACCCAGCTCAGGCAAAGGAAGAGGGCACTTTGGGCTTGTGCTGAAGTCAGGGTGGGTGGTAAACATACAGAATGAGTTACCAGAAATGGTGAGTCCTTCACGGAGGAGAAATATCGCACTAATCAGGAGGGAAATGAGCTGTCAGGAGAACATTAAGCCAGCCAAATAGGGAAGGTGCTAGGTTAGGGCTTCCAGACTCTGCTTCTTACTGTGCCACAGGTTCTTTAGGTGACCTTGAGCAAAGCACTCAAGAGTGCATTCAGGTGTTTTGTTCCAGGTCTTCAGAGGTGCCAGGTACATTGCTCCAGAAACACAGACAATCATATTTGTTCCCAAATATCTGGTTTACCTGAACCTTACTTGTTCTCTTGGCTTTTACTTTGTTACACTGAACTGTAAAAGATTTCAGTTGAAGTTCGTTGGTGGAGCTGTGGTTACATGACTGGTGCAAACCGATCCAGGTGCTGGCTTCCACTGAAAGAATATGCCCCACTCTACCCCAGCTTCACCCTTACCTTTTGTTAGTGTTGATAGGAAATGGTCAGGTAAATCAGGAACTGATTCAGCTAAAAACTTACCCAGCAAAGACAAAATGGTTCCTCTATGACCGGGGGAAGCTGCTTTGTGTCTTCTTAAATAGGAGAGACACCCAGCTGCAGCTTTCCCAGAACTGCTGCTTGGTTTCTTGTATGTGACCCTGCGGCTTCTGGTACTTATAAAGGCTTTTGGATGAGTAAATCAGTGATCTGATCAACTGTGGCATCTCCCAGGCCCTTTTTTCTGGTAAGTAAATTTTTTTTCCCCTTCATTGCTGAAATTAAACTGTCCTTGTTGCTCTGGTTGTCTGAGTTCATATCTTTTCCATGTTGCTCGTGGAAGACTTATCCAAACCCCATTGAAAGCAATAATAGGATTCATGTTACTGATAGCAGACTTTGGATCAGGAATAAATTCAGTTATTTTGCCTGGGGGTTATATAGTTTATACTCCATAGCTCAGTTTCTTTATCCCATAATGTACCACTAAAGACGAATTGTAATAAAATTCATCCTGTGTATCCAGTTGTCTCTATTAGCCTTTGAATTTATCGGAAGTCTTTACTATACTTAGAGACCACAATTGCCCTAGAATTGATCTAATCCCTGTTTTCATAAGACTTTTTTCTGGGATGAAAGCATACAATAACTATGCTCAAACCATTCCAGTACAACTCTTTCTGTGGTTGTGCTACACTACCGTTCCCATAATGGGCCGCAAGAAATTGCAGTTGTGGGATTGCTTCCTTGCAAGCTGAAAAGAACTGCCCACAGATGGGCAGAGTGATTATATTGGGTTTTGTTTGGGACTAATATTTTTTTCCAGCCTAGGTGGGCTGGAGAGAGAAAACCAGCAAAACCTCCTATGAACCACATTAAAAGGAAGTTTTGCTTCCTTGGTGAGAAAAGCCGCTCCCAAAGCAGAATGCTTTCAGGATGGGGGGGGAAGTCAGCTGGGAGGGAGAAACTTCACGATCTAAACAGACTGAAACTGTTGAGGTTCAGCTCAGCATCTCTGATGCTTGATCGTGTTGTCTCAGCCCACCAGATTTCTGAGTTAGGCCAATCTCAGCTTGGTTCTGTAAAGTGTGTGCATTTTTTTAATGAATCCTGAGAAATTTGAGTCTTCTTTGCTCAGGATGGCTATTAAAATATCCCATGGGACTTGCATGTAAGCATGGCAGTTTGTGTTGATCTCAGTCAAAATGAAACTTATCTTCCATGGTAATGAAAAATGCTGGGCATGGGCGACTCCCTGGTCTCTGTTGAGAAAGTGCTTATTTTTTTTTTTTAAAGATAGCACTTCTGAGGGATTTATTAGTATGTGTGAGGCTGAGAGTGGGAATTAAGAGCTTATCCAAAAGTACTGCGCTTAAAATCTAGGGTTGTGTCTGTTTTCTGAGGCCCACTGATTTGCTTGCTGATGCTAGTTAAAGAGCTATAGCCCTTTATGATCTTTTGGGGTTTTGCAATGAGATACCAGGCAGGGTAGATGTTGTTGTCCACCAGCAGCTTATCAATGATCTTTGTTAAAACACAAAGCAGTTTTTCAAGGTAGCCTGTATAAATGGTCCGAAAAAGTCAAATGCGGCAGAATTTGGGAAAGGTCCCATGAACCCCCTGGTTATGTCATAGAAACAATGGTCTAAAGCCAAAGTTAACAATCTGGGTATTAATAAAGTCACTGGGAATTTTCCCAAGATAGTAGCATCACTAGTAATACAGTGCATGCCATTCCAGAACCAAGAGCTGAAAGGTCATTGTTTTGATTAATTTAGCCATCCAGTCCATTTATATTGCAACTTCCCTCTCCCTCTCCGTATTTAATTTGAAATAATTATGAATGTTTCTAGAAAGAAACAATTGCTGATGAAAATTGTAAACCAAAATGTGACAAAAAAAATCTGAAGTTTTAATGAGTTTTAATGGCAGCATTAACTGCATTATGTTTTCAGAATGGGACAAAAATGGTTTCGCTTTTCAGCTTTGAAATCCCTTACTTTCCTTGGAAAAAATGTTCTTTCATTCTCTCTGTTTCACCTTCCCTAACCTAAATATCCTTTGTTCTCCTTTCCTTTTCATCTCTTTATTCCATCCAATGGAAAAGAGAGTAAAGAAGAAACAGAACTGGGAGAAACTCACTGATATGCCAAATCTGATTTATTACTTTTTTTTTAATGAGACAAGATGTAAGCTCTGAGGAACTGCACATATAATCTTGTTGGAGTGCAGTTGATGTAAAATTGTTATGCTGTTTCAGCTCATAATGCAGGTGTAACTCTCATCAGCTGGGCATGCTGAAGGCTTTCTGGTTGCACCTTCAAACATTGTAGTGACTTTCCTGACCAGTGAAAACACTCGTGTTTGAAGGGTTTGTGCTGAGGCACTTGTTCAGAGGAAAACATTATTTACTGAACCACCATCTTCCTCTGTAACACCTAAGGGACTTCCTATCCAGCTACTGAATTGTCACAAGTCTGCTTATTTTGGGAGGTTTTGATGGAGTTGCTGTACAAAGAGGAATGCCTGTGGACACAGAAGCATCCCAGAACATGTCCCATCAGTGTATTGATTTCTCATTCATCTGCTGAATAGAGTATCTGATTGTACCTCAGCTGTTGTTTCAATAGCCAGCATTCCACTGCGCTGCACCTACATGAGTTACTCCATCAGTAATTTCCTTCATGTCTTCTGACACAGGAGGGGTACTTGCAACTAAGTGAAGATAATGAGGCTTTTCTCTAAGCCCCTCTGATTCCTATTGATTTACCATGCAACTTTGAATTAAAAGAGGGAAATAAGGGGCGGGAAAGAGAGATCCTCATCAGTTTTAGTCAAGCCTTGAAAAAAGGGGAGGTAAGACTGCATCTAGGAAAGGCAAATTGTCCCAAAGTTATTTTTAATTCTGCTGGTTCTCTATCAGTAGGTACATGGTAAAGTGAAAGAAAGGATGGACCTGTCAGGAAAGAGTGGTGAAGTATACTTTGGATCACAGTTTTCTACCATGAATGGGTCAAAGATCAGGTTCTGAAGATTATTGATTAGGGCCTGTCCAGGGGGAAAGAGAACATCTGTTCTTGTTCTGTCATCCTCTGCCCTGCTGGGGATGGGAGGGGATGGAATGTACTCTTCAGGCTGGGTGAAGTGAGAGAGGGGACAGGGGCGAGAACCAATGTCTTGTTTACAGTTCTCTCTTTGCCATTTCTCAATCTGCTAGCACTGAAACACTCAGGATTTTCCAAAAGGCTGTTTCAGCATTGGTGTGAACCCTTGCACAGGAAACATGCATTTTCTTAGGTAGACCAAAAAGTCTGTGATTTGCTAGCATGGTGATGAGGCTTCTTATACAAGCACGAGGTCATGACCAGCCCAGGATTTAGAAACCAACTTTCTCTTTGTGAGGCTCTTCTGTAATTTAAAGGAACTATCTGGCAAAGATGGCATCAGAGCTCTCTTTTTGATATGAAGAAAAATTCTGACAAGGAGAACAGTACCAGACCTTAACCTGGATTATTTAGACAAGAAGTAACCAAAAATAGGCAGCATCTGTGTGCTGCGATGTGGATGGAAGCAGTAAATATTTATCTGTCCTTTCCTTCCCTTTGAAATATACACATAAGACTCTGCTGTCATTCAAATAATCTGTATTTCTATACTAACCCATCTCTTTAAGGGAGACATCTATTTCCTATTGCAACCATACAGAGGCACTGAACTAAAATATTTTGCATGCCTTTGCAGGCCTCCAGGAAACGTTAAACACACAAAGAAAGACAAACAGCTCTGAAACCCCTGTGTAAAATTAGGAGCAGAAAAGGGAAGCAAAGCTTGTGGCTGCTTTTCTCAGACCCGATCTGAAAAGGACCTCTAGTCAGTTTGCCTTTTTTTTTTTTTTTTTTTTTGCATAAAAGTATCTTGTTTCTCAATATTAATGAAGACCAGCTGTTGAACCAGCAGGGCTGGTGGGCAATTATGCCTTTTGCCACACAGTGAATGCTTGGCTACTGCAAGGGTATTTTTGGAGTATGTCTCTTGTTAAAACAAAAGAAAAACCACACACCACAAACATGATTGCACAAAGTATTTGATAGTTACTCCTCTAAGAACAGCCATTACTCCGTGATTGTCTGCTTACCATTGAAAAATGCTATTTGACAAAATATAAAAGGCCTGTATATATTTAGAATACCTTTGCTACAGTAGGATTTCTCTATCAAAATGCATTATTTTTTGTAACTGTAGGCAAAGGGAGAGGGAGCAGTAAATGGGAGTAATAATTGCTGAAATCGTCATGGAGAAACCCCTGTTCCTGAATAACTTTGCTCGTGAACGTAGTTATACTGGAGTCAACAGGGAAGAGTTCCAAATGCAGGGATTTGAAAGGCAGGCCATGCAGGTCCTGCCCTTGAGAAGTATGAAGTCACTTCAGGATGACTTTTAAGGGTAGTACCTGACTGTCAAATTGTGGTTACTAGTCAAAATTTCCAAAGTGCTGTGGAGCTTTGGGCCTTAATGTACACAGTTAATTTCCCATCTGTGAAATGGACCTAATTATACAGACAATATCTCATTAAGAGATATACAAATATATGAAGGGTGTCACGAGGATGGAGCCAGGCTCTTCTCGGTGACAACCAATGATAGGACAAAGGGTAATGGGTTCAGACAGAAACACAAGAGGTTCTAATTAAATTTGAGAAGAAACTTCTTCTCAGTGAGGGTGACAGACACTGGAACAGGCTGCCCAGGGAGGTTGTGGAGTCTCCTTCTCTGGAGACATTCAAAACCCGCCTGGACATGTTCCTGTGTAACCTCATCTGGGTGTTTCTGCTCCGGCAGGGGGATTGGACTGGATGATCTTTTGAGGTCCCTTCCAATCCCTGACATTCTGTGATTCTGTGAAGGACTGTTGTGAAAATTAGGTAAATGGGAATATAAGAACGGGCACAGTTGTGGCTCAAAGATCCTTCTGATGCAGTGTGCTCTGCAGTGGTCAGTGTCCCAGGTCCAGAAGGAGGGTTAATGTAGAGGGTAAATCCAAATTGCTACTTCACCTGGGATGTCTGCACCTGCTAGTAATTTGTGGCTAATCACTTCCCATGCTAATAGTTTTATTTTTGGCTTGTTCTGTCTCTTTTTTTGGATTTAATTTTCTGGGCTTGCTCTCACAGTGGACTTCCACAAGATCCTGGGACAATGAGCTTTGCAATCCCATTATGCATGATGTGAAAAAGTTCTTTCTTTTGTTTGCTTTAAAACTTCTACCTAAAGATTTTTATGGTTCCCCTTAGTTCTTGTGTTACCAAAAGGAATGAGCCAAAGTTCCTAGATTAGCATTTTTGGTGCCTTTCAAGATTTAATGGTGCTTTCTCATCTTCCCTCTGCCAACGCTTTCTGAGGCTGAAGAATCCTCACTTATTCAGTGTCTCCTTGTCAAGAAACAGTTGAGGAGCTTTCATTGTTCTTACCACCCTCCTCTGTTCCTTGTCTAGTTTTAACTTTGAGGTGATAATCTGTAAGAGGCATGCTATCAATTTGAAATGTTGCTATTTGTGAGCTAGTACTAGTTTGCTTGGAACTTCTTGTTGGGCAGTCATTTGAGATGAATTATTACATTACATGTAGACGTAAGTGTTGTAAAGCACACACATACTAGTCCTTGCAGGGAGGAGAGGGAAGATCTTTTAGGGGTCTGTTTTCCCCTAGTAAGATGTAATTATGTTGAAAACGGAGAGATGACTATCCAGTATGTTATACTTAGAGCCAGTTTCTTGAAGTGCAATGCAGAGGAAGAACGAAATTCAGAAGAAAAATTGTTTTTCTTACTGAGATTCCAGTACTAAACCATTTTACACCTAAGAAACTTAATCAAAAACTGCCTGGACATCCTCTTCCTTTTTACAGCAGCTGTTTCCACTCTGTATTTTAATGAGTGGGCTGAGCTAAAACCTTTGGGGAAGGGCTTTCCCCTCCCTCCCCCCTCCTTGGCATCCCTACGTAAAAGGCTGCACTACACTATCACGCTCCGCGCTTCTGTTGAATGAGTAAATGTGTATGGCTGGACAGTCCAAAGGAAAGGCTACATCATGTTCTCAGCTGATTAAGCTCTTCAGTGTAAGCTTTTAAAAATTGCCCTGGATATTCAACTGATGTGATTTTGGCTGCGAGAAGTAAGTATTTAAAACCCTGGAAAATTTAAGACCTTTCCAATATTTTCTAGATTTTCTGCTATGAATAACTTATGGTGTATCTGTTGGTTTTGGAGGTAAATTCTGTTTGAATGACTTCATTTCACATTTCCTGTTAACTGTTTATATCTCTTCTGTATGATTTATGAATTCCCTAAGGTTGCATACTGGGATTCTTGAAGGAAAGTGACTCAAATGGTGTTGTGTATGATGTGTAGTGGAAAGTATCAATTCCCTTTTATGTATAACAAAATGAGACTGACTTATCACTACAGATGTTGTTTCCAAAGCACTTTTGGAGTACCCTATTTCTTGATTTATCTCTGCCTGCTGACTTTTTTTTTTTTAATCCTGCTTGTATAGTTTTATTCAGTGTCTAATCAGTCCCTCTTATGCATGCTGAGAACATCTGCTTTGCAAGTTTCTGTCTTCTTTCACAGCAATACAATAATTTCTCTGTCTTTCATATGCTTTCTCATACAAAGCAGAACTAAGAAAATGGTGAAAGCAGTGGCACTTTTTTTGTTTTTTTCCTTCTGGTTTTCCTTCGGCACAAGATTACATTCACTGAACTCAGCAAATAGCAGAATTCCCTCTGGAGTACTGGGAAGCAGCCCAAACTCACTGTAGTTGCATTTTGCTGGACTATTCTTGTAGCAGGGTTTTCTTTTTTCCTCTCTCTCTCTCTTTTATGGTCTGCTGAAATTCTTTCTGTTGTAACTGCGTTCCTGATTGATTCCATTCTCAAACAGGCATCTCTTGCCTGTTAAATTCCCCAAATGAACAGCCTGAAACAAAGGTGTCTAATTTTTGCCATGTGTCAAACAGTGAATTCAAGTTGAGAATTTTTTTTACTAAAATTGGGAGTAAGATGGGCTCAACTTCAAGCCTTCTTAATAACTTCACTATTTGTGGCTGAAATTATTGTCTTAATTTAACAGAAAATTGAGGCTGACATTGAGCCTTAAAAACTTAAAGTTTGGGTTTGGTTCTAGGTTTCTCTGCTGCAGCTGGAACCATTTAGGGTCAGACTCAAACCTGATGATTTGATTCAATAATTAGTAGCACAGTTAAAACATTTTAAGTGAGACCTTGAGTTAGGTCTGTCGTGGTTATGCTGGTATAAATATGGTAGAATTCCTTTAATTTTAAACTAGTCGGAAAAGAACTACAGTCTTATACACACCTAGCACCTTGGGAGTAGGATTTAACTGGAACTTGAAATAATGCTGCGGTAAAAATACTGAAATGGTCAAAACAGATGATTTCAGCAGCTGCATCACCTATATTTATCTATATAGAAGCCATATGCTGAATTAAAGATCTACTGAAAGCTTTATTAGGAAAGAGTCACATCTATCACACAGAGCATGTCTGTTTTATCCCAGTTAATCCACGGAAGTGATGTCTTTGTCTCTTATTTTTGATTGTAAGTTCTGATAATATTTGAATGAAGGGAAGCGGAAATTTATGTGTCAATGTCCCCTACTAGGCAAGCCGCAGTAGTGGTTAGCACATGAACATGTTTTACTGTAACTTTGTAAATTATTTTTCGATTCCGTTAAAATCTGCTGGTTCTGTATGTGGTGGATTCTCCAGAGCACATAACTCAGGGGTGTCCTGTCCTACAAGAAACCCCATCCAGCCCATGACTTGATTAGTTTCTGAATTCCCACAGTTGCATGTTCTGAGCTCCCAAGACTTATAAGACCCACTTACTTTTCACAGAGAATAAATGCTAAAGCCTTTCATTTCACCAGGTTACGGGAAGCTTTCAGCACTCAAATCTTGCTAACCTGTTTTGCAGCTCACTCTGAGATACCTCTTCAGAGTCTTCTGCCTCGCTCAGTGTGACAAAATAATTTTCAACTCTGCTGATTCTGATGGTGGAGTGAAAAAAAAAATGTTGGAGAAAGGTGGATAACAACAAATTTGGGTCCTCAGTAATGACTAAGGGAGAGCAGTTAAAATGTAAGAAGATTTGCAGGGAGTATTGTTAATTTCTTTTTTTTTGCATGACATATGAGTGATTCTTTAAAGGTTATATATATATGAAATGAATGTATTTTATGAAGAATAGGGTACTAATTATGTGTGATGATATACTTTCTTGTGGTTAGTATGCATAGAAGTACTGAAGTAATTAAAAAGTATAGGTGGATTTTTCTTTCAGTGTACTCAGTATTCTCGTAATTCCAAATTTATTCATGTTGTGAATCAGGGAATGGTTGGGAAAGGAGGGAAGGTGGAATTTGTAGGAATAATCATTAATGATGCCATCAGAAATCAAATGGCACTAGGAACCACTTTGGACCTCTTGTTCTTTGCTTTTCTTATCCCCATTTTTTTTGTGGTTGGGTGGATGATGGGGATCTGTGTGGCTGTGAGTGCTGGCACGCATCAGGTTCCATGATAAGGACCATAGCTTGGATTTACAGCAACTGAACTGAGACGTCGAGTAACTGCATTTGAAATCAGTTTTTCTGGATTGACACAGCAGTAAGTGAAATGTCTGCTCTTGAGAAATGCTGCTGTGGTTCAGTTGGTGGAAATGCTAGCTGGAATATTCCAGGAGCATACAGCCAAATAAATGCCGATCTGGTTGTTTTGAGGTGGACAGACTGAGTGCTTAACATGATGATAAAAGTGTAAAGCTTTTGTAGAGTATTGATAAATTTTTCCAGTGCTTGATAAGGAGACTGGTAGTTTTAGTTCTGGGTCTTTTTAATTGGGAAAATGAGATGCTGCTCTGTCGTGCATTGATTGCAGAAGGCTCAGAATAAAGCTCAGATTTCCTGAATCCCAGTTCCTCAATGAGCTCTTTGAGAATCTGAGTCCTGCTGAATTATCTTGAGGGAGGAAACTTACACTGAATTGTGATTACTTAGCAACACTCTGAATGGGAACATTCTAAAAGATTTGAAAGATGTAATCAGAAAATCTGTTTTTCATAAAGGCAAATCTGGTTGATGTGTGTATAACATCTTCTAAAAATACAGAGGGGGAGAAACGTATCCATTACTTCTACTTGCATCTTACAATACCACCAGGAGCAGGATATTGTCCATGGTAAATCCCATGTGCTTATGGGCCATGTCTTATCATTGTGTAAGCTTCCACACAACATTTCCTGTATCCTGGATCTTTCCACAAAGTTGTGTGTGGTGGTGTTTTGTTTTGTTTTTCTTCCCCTCCTTTCTCCTGAAATGTCTGTTTCTTACAGGGGGGAGGAAGGCTGCTGGAATGTTCTCCCCAATAAGTCAGGTGCTTTAAGAGGAAATTGTAACTTTATGTCATATTAGAGCTCTTTACATGATCAGCCACTCCTAAAAATGGCAAAACATCACTGTTTCATGCACACGGAAGGGTTGTAAATAAAAAACTATCCAAAAATACCATAGGTTTTGGCAGGGACTATCATATTTGGCAGGAAATTTGTCTGCAGATAACACACAAGACCACAAGACTACTACTTCAAACGTTGGGTCATTCTTTTTGTTTTTGTTTTGTCCAAAGGGGATCAAAAGGTTTCCCACAGTTTTAAATGTGATAATATGTATTTGAATTGTTTTTGGGGCACATTGCATGTGATTAAGTTTACAGACTTGTCTAAAACCTCAAATTGTCAGCTCCTACACACAAATGGCAACTCATCTATCATATCTTCAGTAGCAAGGGAGAGCAGGCTGTATCAGAGACATTTAAAATACTTTGCTTTCATATTTGCCAAGTTCTTTTATTCTCTGTAGGTTTTAATGACTCAAACCTCTGAAATCTCTTCCATACATGGTTAAAGTGTAACCACTGGTTGGGGGCGGAGGGGGAGGACAGAGGGAACAACTTACTGAACTGATAGAGTTTTAAACAAACTTGGGTGGTTTTCTTGAAACAGCCTTTCAGTCTTAAGTCATACATATATATCCACACACACATTCACATCTCTCAGCCCTAATCACGCTGGAAGCTGGTAGAAATAAGTGTCCGCATACAGTAACTGCAGTGTGTTTGCATCCAGCAAGGGTAGCCGGCCTCCATCCTACATCCATGTCCATCTCCTTCGGCAAGAACCTTTTCTGGGATCTTATTTCTACAAGATACCTTCAGCCTTTCTGCCTTTATCCATCTTTTACACAGGTGTTAATGAATTAATTTGATTAATATCACTGTGTTTTAACAGTGGACACCCACTGCAGGTCTATGTCCTTCTCCCTTTAAAATAGTTTAGCACAGACAGCACTTACTTTTGAGCAGGTTAGTTATGGATTGTCAGCAGAACTATCGAATAAAATATTTTGCACCCATTTGTTTTTTTGTAATACTCTTTAAAATAAAGTTCTCTGTGTGACTGCACCCTCTTCCAAGCAAGAAATGTATTTGGAGAGGCTGATTTGTTCTAGTGCTCAGTAATGTCAGACTGACTGAGTTGTCATCCTGTCTCTTGTCACAAGCCTGTTGTGGCATATTGGTCAAATCATCAGCTCTTCTGGGTAGGGTTTTCAAAAGCACACAGTGCTTATGAAAATCCATTCCCATTGAAGCTGACAGAGGTTTAATTCTTATTTCCACTAAGGCTTCATTAGACTGCTTGGCAAGTTCAGGATCTTTAAAACTCAGCTTTTTGTCCTGCTGGAGCAGTATAAAGGGACCCCATGAAAATACAAATCTGCCCCTGGCAATTTTTCTGTGAACTTCAGTGGAAGCAAAATGAAACAAACAGAACAGCAATTTAAAAATTTCATTTTGTGCTTTTTAATTTCCCCATTCTTATAATAAGCCTATTAACATGCAAAAGCAAAGCTAATTTAATGTTTGCACAGCAGTTTGAAGATGTCCGGTGCTATCCGACTGTCAACTTGTATTATTAACTTGAACTAATTGGTCTACTGATCAGTGAAAAATCTGTACACGTGTGTTTTATATCTCTGAGGAACATACCCAAATCCAAGTAATTTAGTTTTATTAAGAAAAACACTGTAATGATCATGAATGTAACAGCCACAAGTGCATTATGGACTTCTGATGTGCAGGGCTGCATCATTGTGGGAGGGTGTTTGGTCCCGTGTTAATCATGCTGGAGGTCACAAGACTGTTGATGAGAGCCAATTTCTTTCTGTCCCAACACTATGCCAATCTATTAGTTGCTCATGGCATTTTGTAACAGATCCTTGTGAAAGTTCACAAAGATAAGAGGATCACTGTCCTGTGAATGCCATGTGTATTTTGCAGACTGATAATGGAGCATTTTGTTACTGCAATGATCTGCCTTTACTGCTCCTGTTGACATTCAAGAGCTCAATTAATACCACACCCTGTAGCTCAGAATAACATTGCTCGATTTGTATTAATGTGCTAACAGAAGTAAAAATAAAAATATATTTTAAGGGTGTTCTTGTTACATGAGCTGAGGTGGTTGTTAGATACATTGAGAGACCACTATAGTAAGTGCCAATTCAATAGGAACACAAATTGCCATACAAATACATGCTAACATATGCCTACAGACCCATGCTTGCAAGAAAAATCCCTGCCTATGTGAGCAACTGCCTTGCTGTTGGGGGACTTGCTCATGAAAAGGCTGTTTGTCTATGAAATTTGAAAATCAGATCCTAAATGAAGATTGGAACATGGTTATTCTATGGAAGTGGACGGGTTATCTTGAGGCATAGGGCTTTCGCTGTCTCTTCAAGTAAGCATGGTGCGAAAATCATTGTGGTCTAAAATTTTACTTCAGGAAACATCTCGTTGCATTTTGATTCCTTAGTGCTGTCTCTGGATTTACATGGTCAATAATGTACATAAATCTTTCATGGACTTAATCTGTGTTTCCTTCTCATGGTGGTATATTTTTGTCTCTGTCAACATTGGAATAAACAGGATCTGCCAGAACAGATTATTAAATACAGCTAATGATATTGACTGTTTCTGGAATGTGACCTGATTTACAATTAGAAAAGCTAACTGAAGTTTGTTAACATAGGAGCAGTAAAGCAGGTTGGAAATGAACGTATCAGCACTTTTCTGATAACTGTAGCTGGCTGAGAGGACTCCTTACCATCTCTGATGTCCAGTGCGGCATACGTTAAGCATCTTGTGTTTAAATGCATTACACTTCACTGGCTACAGTATTTTAGAATTGGTACAGTTTTCCAGATTCCCCAGTACTCCCAAGCAGTTGTACTCAGAGACCACCAGTGATGAATACCCATCCTTAGGACTCTGCCTGCAGCCAGGGTGCAGATTTATTCTGAGAAATCTAGACCCAAACTTTGCTTTTAAGAGAGAGTGTCAGAGTAGAGAGGGCTGCAGGATTTTACTCACATTTGAACACTCGGCCTCCGTGGGACCTTTGGGAAGGTGAAAGGGTGACCGTGGTGTGAAGTTGCTGGTTCAGTGTTCCAGACCTACCACTTTTACCAAGGAACTGTGCCATCTGGCATTTGATTAGTTATCTTAATGCCATGGGATCCCAAATATTCTGACAAAGCCTGGTGTATATTTTAAGTACAACCTTATTTCCAGTTTGGAACTGACACCTTCAGCTATGGTATTTGCACCACATGTGTTTGGGTTCAAACATCTCTGCCAAAACACAAGCCTCAGCTTTGAAACCCACAACTTTAAGCCTAATACAAGCTGAAAGTACCTAACTGCATGTATGCTGTTTTGGTGGGAAAAGAAATCTGTGTGGCTGTTGAGTGACAGTTGTTCCCTTTCTTTTGTAAAGGAATAAGCATCTCCATATAGCAGGGAATGTGAGCAGCCATGCAAATAGGGGCTGCTGCCTGTGTGCTGTGATCTAGATCTAGCTAGTCGCCATGATCTCAGCTGTTACCACCTGAGGCTGTATGGCAGAGGGTTTATTGCTGTGTTTGCTAGGAGGAGGTAAATCTTACTCCTCTGTGTTTAAAAAAACCAAAACCACCCTTCCCCCCAGATGTAACTGTCTAGATGCCTGCATTGGGTTCACTCTAGTTAGGTAAAGTGGATCCTGTCATTACTACTTATCTCTCATGTCCGTGCATGTGGATGTGTCCATGTTTAGAATCCATGGCATCACTAATTTTATCTTGAGTGAGGATTACAGAGTTCATGTAAGTGTGTCGTGGTATGCAAGCCACACTTCAGCGATGTTTTTTTCAGGATATTCTTGCTGCTGGCAAGTACTGGTTAGCTGGTCTGGATGGGAAATAGCTCTTGGCACGATCTAAAACTTCTGAAAAATTGAAAATGTGAGAGTTTCATGCTACAAATGCTTTGGATGCATGGTAACCTTGGTGGTTACTTGGAGCCAAATGGGATTTCACCTTTTTGCAAGTGCAGTTGCCAATTAAGGATGAACAGTTCTGCTCTGAACATGTCACATAATTGTGCGACAATTCATGTAATTGTTCTGAAAACTTATTGTTATGAATTTATGTCTCTAAGGTCTGTAGTACTCTTTTCACTGTATTACTCTTGTCTATGTGGCTTGTGAACTATCCTGTAATAATAGACAGGGTCTTCCTATAATGTTAGTGTAATTATATGATATTGATAGTACAACAGCAGTTTAAAGGTCTGGTACTGAGCCTATTTTGTGAGATAATGTGCAAACACCACCTTTGCTTAAAGAAAATATTACAACAGAAGCTGCTATATCTATTAGGTTTTTTTACCTGTGTATCTTAACACAGAGTGGGGAAAAACTCTTTATATTTACCTCCTGGTCGTTTTCTTCGGTTAATATGTTTTAGTTTGAAAAGATAAACTGCAGATCTGTGTGAAAAAGGGAACTGAAGACCCACAATATGAATGTACTAATATCTCTGTTCTAACAAAGAATGTGAGTATCCAGAGGAAGCTAAGTGTGGAGTTAAAACCGTTTAGTAAAGTCCAATGGCACTTGCCTAAGTGGTGTGCTGCCTCTGAAGCCACCCACAACTGAAGCTATTTACATCCTCAGAGCTCTGCTAATACCTAATTCTGTTTAGTGAAAGTGATCATGTGCAAAGAGTCAAATAGTTGCAGGAGTAAATCCTAGGGTTTTAGGTTTTTTTAAACCTGGACCTGCTGGCATTCAAACTGTACTGAGTGTTCCTTAAAAACCGATACATGGGAAGAGCCAATTCGTAGGTCTATCAGGAGGGCTGGTGTTCTGTTTGTGTTCATTTTGTTGAGGGTGGGAGGGAAGGAGCTGTAGTAAGATACTGCCTGTCCTTGTCTTCTCTTTTTGCATTGGTGGGGTAAGAGAAGCCAATTTGACAGTCAGACGTGTTGAATTTGTTGAGTCAGGGGCCTGGTCTGCCATGGGCAGCAGCAGTGTCAGATTCCCCTGCTATCTGCTGAGCCACTTCGCTGATGGCACCTGAGCTGTTTCCTGGTGGGGCCAGTTTGGATGGAAGGTGCTTCTATGCATGTGTGACGAGTTCATCTGCAAGGCACAGGGCAATGGACTTGTTTTGCACCGTCCAATGAAGTTATGGTATAGAGGTGACTTCTGTTCACTCCTGGACTGGTTTCAAGATCCTTTCGGCATGGAGTAGTTATTATATAGAGAGTGGTTCTCTTCAGAGTCATCCAATTTCTTCATTATGTTGTTTATGCAGCTCTCTAGGCACGCTCGTGCAGTGTATCTGTTGAAGGGTGTCAAGACTTCACTGTGTAAGTGTATTAATTAACTCTTAATACCTGGACTGTAGACATGAAACCCCTAATCACTTTGGTTATTTAGAAAAGCGGAGCCTGCAGAGGCCTTGCTGTGTTATTAAGGATGCTCTTCATAGTTTCAGGAGTCTACTGACAATTGCCTGCACTGTAGACACGGTTCATCAGACCACTTGCTGGTTTCCTTTGGGACTTTAGACAAAATACCCTTTCTGTGCTTCAATTTCTCTATTGACAGAGCAGGGACAACTCTTACATAGTCATAGCAATAGGGACTTCTCTGCTTAGAGCTGCTGTGAAGTTGTTGGGATGATATATGTTATAGAAATGTATCATTTTGTTCTTACTGAAATGCAGCATTACCATTCTCATCATAATTCTCTTTAAGGAAGGGAGCATCAGGACGTCCACACTTATAGGAGTTCTCTTACTGCATTACCAAGCAAGTTGTTGCTATTTGTAACAGCATAGTTTCCATTTGTCATGGCAGACTATTTCTAAGCTTTGTTCATTATTTAGGACTGGATTATATCACTTTATTTGTTTCTGTAGAAGCTTTCATCAGAAACCAAGTCCAGATGTAGTGGGTTGGCAGTAGATGAGGTTGAACTACCCAAGGTTTTGCTGAGACTAAATAAGGCTTAAATATTTTCATTCTGTTTCCTCTTCACCTTACTTATCGTGCTGGCATTGATAGAAGCAAGGCTGCTTTCCTGAGTGTTGATCACCCTTCTGCATAGTCAGTAAGTGCTGTTAGCAGTGTTTAAAATACAAGTGACTTGTTGATGCAAGAGAGAGACAGGGGTTTGAATAGCTAACCCTCCTTGTTTTGGCAAGCCTATTAAGATGTCAAGTGGCTCATACGGTGGGCAGGATTCCGAGACCTGCAGTAGCACAGCCCTGACATTTGGAACTGGCAGCCAGCCCTGAAGGGAACAGCGCGCTCAGTCTGTTTTCACAGTGATTTTCCTCACAGGTCTATATCTGGTAATAGGCTGCCACTGACAATTTGCATGGCAATTTGGACTAATTGCCAACAGCGTTGTCACCTGTCACAAACAATTCATAATCAAATACTACCTCTCTGCAACTCTGGGCAATTACCACGAGTGTTACAAGACGTGTTATAACACACCATGATCAGTAAACAACAGCATTGTACCGACTTTTGTCTTCTGCTTCCTGGAGAGTGCTGGTGGAAGCCCACTTGCTGCAAAATGTGGCTACCTCTGGCCCACAGAAGACACCCTTTGTTTTCTGTATGCAGAAGCCAAGAATGAGGGATGGCTTATGCTCAGAGTGGGGTGTGTGACAAAGTACTGCTTTAAGGGCATTGATACCCCAAAAAGGGCCTCCTGGCGAGGCAGTTTGGCTCTTAGTCATCCTCTTGGAATATAAGACGCAGTCTCCTGTTCCTCAAACTAAGGTCTTAAGAGCAAATTGGGCTTTATTGAAAGTGCTGTTCTGATTTTTAAAAGTCGAGTCAGTAGAACAGCATGACTTGGCATCTCATTATAGAGAGGCTGGGGAAGGATATTGCTTGCCAGATATGCAAAGCATTCGTGTGATTTACTTCAGCAAATCTGTGAAATGCATCCTACTCAGTCTGAGCTAAGGAGGAACCCTGGGGAAAGTGCAGAGCTTTGAATGGCAAATGAAGAGTGGAAGAGCTGTGAACCCCCAAGGAGATGCCTTGTCTCCCACCTGCTGCAGGCTAGCCTGTGGTGGGGATTGACCTACCTCTGGACTGAACTTCTAGGACAGTTCTCTGTGTGACACAGTAGAACTATGAGATTTGACAGAAGATAAAAGTGAGTTTAGGCTCCTGTTTCAGAAGAGGTCCTGCAGTATTTTGTTGAACGCAAAGTGCTGTTGGAACTTCCTGATGCTGTTAGGGCCAGTGCTGCTCGTCTGCTGATAGAGAGGTCTATGATTTGTGATACAATTTAATTATGCATGAAGATAAAATGTCAACTGTTCTGGACTTGTTTGTTTCCTTAAAGCTATCATAGGAAACATCTCAAACACTGCAAGCTAATTAACTGCACATACTATTTAGTTACCATTATAAAATCTGTTGTGTCATCTTCTAGATAAGGACTTTTGACTTCTGAAAGCTCTAAGTTAGAAGTTGTCCTTTTGCTTATCTGAGGGTAGGCTTCCTGAATACTTTTCCATGAATTACACAAATAAGGGGGAGAATAAAATGGGCCAATATACATCCAAATTTGATTCATAGAAGTTACCAGAGTAGATTTTTTTTCATTGCAGAATCTCCTCTCCTTCCAGGAAACACATGTACCAGTGACCTCAATGATTCAGTCAGTCTTCTATGGAAGATCTCATTCTGTACAACTAAGATAACTCACTCTCAGATATGTAATCTAAACTGCATTGAAGTATGTTTAGTCACCCACCTCTTCACAGAGCACATGCAGCATTCCTCTTCCCTTGTTACTACATGACAATTTTTTGATAGCAAAGCAAGAGAGGATTAATTTGTACAAGAAGTCAGGTCACTGGTACACTGTGACAGAAGTGTGTGCGTACTGTGAATGTGAGTGATGGAAAAACTGCACTGTCTGGACAGAGATCATTCCACCTCCCTCATTCTCTAAAAAGAAACAGCAGGATACTGGTGCATGGCTATAACTGCACTGACACAACCTTGGTGAAGATAGTCATGGGTCAACAGTATCTCAGCAGATCTGCTTTCCTTTCATCAGCTGCCTCCTTTTTCAAGGGTCCTGGTCTTATTCCTGTTAAACAAAGAGCTCCTTTTTTATTGCTTTTGACATGGGGCTCAAGAATTCACATACATATAAATAATTTGAAATCAATGGGTGTTTTGCCATAGAGTATGCCAGGTACATCTCCTGAACATAAAAGGTTTATCACTACATCATCAACAAGATGAAAAGGTGTGATACTTGCTTGTTCAGGGGACTGTGGAAAGCTGTGGGCCTGGCTCAGAAATTCTTCCACTGTGGAAGTGACTTTGGGGTGAAGCTAAAGCTCAACAGAGACTGCTCATGTAGTTAC
Source organism: Streptopelia decaocto (assembly GCF_964273445.1). Lineage (NCBI taxonomy): Eukaryota > Metazoa > Chordata > Aves > Columbiformes > Columbidae > Streptopelia > Streptopelia decaocto. Next base: position 50,760,969 of record NC_138659.1, read on the forward strand.
CCCCATGTCATGGATGTGCCCTGATAGTCTAAGTAGTGCATACTTCTAACTGTCAGAGAGCGTCCTTAGACTGTTCTGTTGAGCCCTACTTTAAAAACCAGAAGTGTCTGGCTTAATAAACTCTGGGAAACAAGTAGAAAAATTTTAATTATTGCGATAGTTTATTCAGCTTCTCTTGGCATATAACACAACTGGGAGCTTCTATACTCTGTGTGAGCTGTGGAGAGTTTAGAATGAAATAGTTTTCCTTCTAAGGTTTGAACATGTTTCAGGGGTAAAATATGTTGGCCATGAGCATGCATTACAAATGACTGTGTAACAGTTAAGTATGGTCGTCTTCACTGCATAGAGGCCTCGCGATTTTAGCAGTCAAGAAACAAAGAACTGGGTCTGTAATGCTGCATGGCTCTTGATATTGATCTTTGGAATGGGGATATCTTCCTAACTCATTCCAGTCCTACCATGCCATGAGCAGCGCTGTTTGCTCTGTTTACAGGGAAATGTGGTGGAACAATGTCATGCAGAGTCTCTTCTCCTTCAGACCTAAGGACTGAAATTTATACCTGAAGACTCCTTTGACTTCATGGAGCTTCACGGGCTAGACCAAATCAGTGCTGTGGAGAAACAAGCATACTAATAGAAAGAGGATAAACTCTCTTCTCATTCCTTTCACCCATGTATCATCTATCACACTACTCTTTTTTAACTAAGGTGAGGAATTTAGCAGACGCTTCCCATGTAGGCAGCTTGCTTGTCCCAGCCAAGGGGCTGCTAGGCAGAGCCTGACCATGCATTCAGAAGTGGAGATTGCTTTGGCTCAAGCAATTTCCCCGGGACAGTAAGGGCTAGAAAGACCTTTTGAACATAACTCCATAGTAAACATGACCCACGTTTCAGAAGACCAGTAACTCAGCTGCTTTGTATTTGGCTATAATATTATAAGAAATATTTTTTCCCATCCATTCAGATAAAAACGGGCTTGGCTTCATTAAACACAGCTGGGCTAGCTATAATAATGCTAGGCCAAAACATTTTCAACAAGTTGTTTGAACATTATTAGTTTTGTCCTGAAAAGAGCAAGGTACTCACTTGTCTTGGGGTTTACCAACTAAACAGATGTTCAAAAACTAACAAAGACATGCAATGTCCATTAGCCAAGCTGCCAGGATCTTGGGAGCTGCCATTGCATAGCACTCCTGTTCTCAGATTTGGTGAAGGGTTAATAGAGAATTAATCTAGCCAAGGTGTGGCCTCATGGATGGCAGCACTGTCTCAGGTTGAAAGTTTTGACTTGGATTAAATGTATAAATGTTTGCAAAGACATCTACAAGAGTAGCTAGAATTTTATGCAGCACTGAATAAAAAACAAGCTGAGTTTTCTCTGGATGTCTAATGCCACATAAATTACTCATGTGCCTCTCTTGGATTTTAATACTTTTTCTTGTTTTTAAAAATGGAAACATGGACCAGTGTCACCTCAGAACCATTTTACAAATCACAACAGTACTGGATAATTTTGTCGTAGTTAGCCTTCCAACAGTATCCTTCCATTTTTTTTGAAATTCTGCAACCTTATTTGACTGTTCTGTCTGTGCTATCCTAGATATCTTTGCTGCTCTTGTCAAGTGCATGGCTTAGTTGTCTCTTGGCATGAATTTGTAATCTGCCATATCTTTTGTCTCTGACTTTTTTTAATGATATGTCTGAAGAGTTTATGGTTCATTTGAGTATTTGTGAGGTGTCCTCATCTCTCAGATATTTAATGACCATATTAGGGAAGCTTTGAAAGCCCAGAGAATCTAGTTTATAGGATAAGTTCTGAAACTTCAGTATGCTTACAAAAGTTAAAAAACAACTTGACTTTATGACTTGCATTTTATGCAGAGCTGTAAACAAGAGGAAAGTAATCAAAGCTTGGCTGGTTCACAGATATGAATACTTTAATAATATCTCACGGGAAATATTCAGAATCATGGACAGCATCTGTTCTGGTGAGTGACCTCTTGGAGCAGGTATAAAGATACATAAGTCATGTTGTTATACTACCCTTTCACCATCCTGAGTGACACCTCTAAAATGTGAGGGGCCAGCATACAAGGGCAGGATGCAACTGTATGAGGAGGCATTGATGTTGTTGTTAGTGCTCTTCCTGCAGATAGAGAAATTTGGAGAGATGTTCCGTACAACCTGAGCAGGTATGCTCCCTGCTTAACTGGATTACCATTATATCTCACATCCCATGGCATATTTAGCTATGAAGTGTATCTGCCTCTGCATTTTGGTAGAATCCCAATGAATAGAAGTACTTTCAAGGCAACAAGTTTGTTGCGGTTAATATATTACAAGGTACCTGGATTTTTAAATGGAACCAGGATCTTTCTAAGCCATTTTGATTTTTGTTTTGTTCTGAGGTTTTGAAAATGTTTTTCAGATTATTTTCTGTAGCCACAAAGAAGGCTGAGGTTCTTAAATATTCATATGGTTCTTTAATTAAAAAAAATGGGGGGGGGAGGCAAGCAAAAGAAAAAGGAAATAACCCTTTGGGGATGGCTATGCCTACTCTGCAAGGTGATGGAACCATGACAGCTCTTCTGCAGTGGATGTACAGTGCTCACTTTTGCACAAAGTGCAGGTAGTTATTGGCTCTGGAGGATGATGCTGACAGCCTGGGCCTCCGGAGGCCATAAATAGGGCCTTGAACGGGAAGTCAGTCTTTAGGAATGTGAGAAGTAAACACTGCCTAGTCCTGGTGTATATTTACAGTAGAAATACCCACATGAACACGTAATTGATCTCACCTGGGGGCCTGGAGCAGCTTGCCTTGTGCCCAGGAGCACAGTGCTGACATGGCCAGGTAGCACCTAGCGCAAGGTTTGCTCACCTATCTCTATATAGCCCTACATTTCCAGAACACTTTCTTTTGTTTGTGTTTTTTGTTTGATTCCTGGTTACTGCATGAGCTACATCAGCTCAGACCTCATAGGAAAACCCAGCTATCATGGGAATGGCAGTCGAAGCACAAGAGTTTGCATGGCTGGGCCTTCTGTGTTCAGTCGCCATTTGACTTGCAACTGGTTGGTGTCTCCTGACTTCACAGGGAGGGAAGCCCACCTGGGAGGCAGGATCGAATTCTGTTTCATGCCTGCTGCAGAGTAACTGTGAAAAGGAGCTGGATCCAAGGAGAGCTACTGCTTTGACTGTAACACCTTCTTTTCCTTGAGCTCAACACCCTGTTCTCATGTTTCCTGGCTGACCCCGAGACATGTCTCCTGTGTCAGAGGAGGAGGAGGACAGAACTTCCTGTCAAGTGTATTCATGGAAAACAAATGGGAAGGTGGTGTCCTCTTTGAGATTCAGCTCTCCCCTTTCTTGCGTTTTTGGAATTACTGGACATGGTGGACTTCAGTGCTAAGAGACTGAAGAAGATCTCTGATTTTATTCAGATTTGGCTCTTTCTAGCTGTGCCTGACACCTGGCAGGATGTAGCAGTGGTCTGAGGTGTTCGCTGCTCCAGGTCTCTGCGCAGGCAAGTGGGCTCTGCTGGAGGACCATCAACAGAGCACAGCATCATCCTGCTCCCAGCACACAAAGCACTTGGGTCATGATCAAAGGGAGGCGGTGGCTTCTGAGAAATGTCACCAATTATTTAGAAAATCATTCTGCTTGGCAGCATTTCAGCTTCTTCTTTTATGACTGTCCCCTCCCTTGCCCTTTGATACTGTAGGCCTTTAGGTTAAAATAGGATCTGTGGTTGCCAAGAGAGAATGCCTGGAAGATGGTGTCAAGTCACATGTATGTTCATGGTATTGCCACTTCAAATGTTCTTGAATCAGCATTTGGTTCCCCCCACCCCAAATTAAGTGATTTCATTTAAAGAATCATGAGGGGGTTTTGTCGTGTAAGAATATATCTTAAAATGACTTTTATTTGCCTTCTGGTTCTGATTGTTTCTGGTTCTTCAAGTTTGGTTCTTCACCATGAGTGTCAGTAACTCCCTGCTTTTTATTTTGGGGGTTGGTTTTTTATTTATTTTAAATGAAAGTTGAGATTCTCATGCAATCTTCTGTTTCCACCAGGAGAGCCTTTATGAAAACATCACACATTAAAAGAGCTGACAACACCATACTAGATGTGCAGTGCCCCATGGTGTATCAAATAGGGAGGTATCATTTTGTGCTGTGTCCATTCTTAACTGACTAGGAGATTTTATATGATTTAAAGCAGCTTCATAAGTGATTGTGGACGATTCTGGATGAGTTCAAGCTTTGAGAATCCCCCAGGACATTTTTGGTTAAGGACTGAACGTTATTACTTGACTAGAGCAATGTGAGAAGACTTCAGTATTTTTGCAGCAACATTTTGGAACTACTTCAGTTGCTGGAACAGTAGATGTTAAAAATCTGGACTGGTATTTTAGCATCAGAGCTTTGTTGAAGACAGGGTGGCTTTTAAAGCCAGCTGACAAGAAATGAATCTCTGTCAAAGTTTGTATGTTTCGTGGTGGTCTGAGTATGAAGACCAAAGATGGAGTTTTTTGGTGCTTATCTTCATTCATAGGAGCAGGCTGAGTCACAGCTGGGGCAGACTTTAGGGGGGAGAAGGACTCTTGAGCTAAAGCAAGCAACTTGCTGCTGTGCTCATTAGCTTTCCAGCTTGCTAGAGGAACAGAAATACCTGTTGTTATACCAGACAAAACTGTTGGCTTACTGACTCGTATTGGCACAACCCAGCACTTCTGAGAAGAACCTGAACCAGTGCTCCCCCATGGTTTGGACCTCTTTGTCACACACAAGACCATGGAAGGGCCAAATAGGAATTTTACAGCCTTTTTAATTCCTACAGTGACTCAGAAAGGGCAGATCTTGCCTGAAGACACAAGCACGAGGCTGCAAAAATGGGAGAGAGTGATGCCTTTGGGCTGATTATCCTTGTAACTCTTCACGTAGCTCTCCCAGCTCTACGTATTATTTATGTTAATATAATTGCCTAATCCTTTCTGAAAGCTAGTGAAGCTATTTCCCTACAGTATTCCCTCCTTGCCCTCTGTTAATGAATTCCTCAGGCTGATTTCATGTCACCTTTTAAAAATTATTTTTATAAAAGAATATCTATTACATTTAGTGCCTTTTTATAGTGTGGAGTAAGATAAATTGGCACATCCCGGTCTTGCTTCACAATTATTCAATCATTACTTCACTTGCAGCCTGAAATCAATCAGCTTTTCCTCTTTTCTTCTGTCTTCTCCAGCTAAATATTCCTCTGATCTTTCCTTGTAACTTCAATGTATGTTTGTCATTTTTAGTTGCTCAAGCATTTATTTGATTCAGTTGTGTAATCTTTCAAGGTTCCTCAATATTACTTAATTATACATTGGTCAGTCAGTCAGATTTTCTGGGCAGCTGCTCCAAGAGTCTGCCCGATTCTTCTGTGGAGGTTGCCTGTAGCAAAAATCCCAGCCCAGGTAATGATGTGGTCCCCAAGACTTAAGAGCTTCCATGTACCTGGTTCAGGGCTGCTTCTTCCATTACTACCTTTCTGTTCTTGAGACAAGCAGAAATTACCTTAAATCACATTTGCGGTCCCCTACCGCCACAGATAAGGTGCTGCATAATCCAGCAGCAACCAGCGCAGCCTTGAATCCGCCTTGTGTTCCCCCTTTGAGCGTCCTGGAGCAGTACCCTGCAGTGTCTAAGTAGCTGTAGCTCTGCATGTTCTGGCCCAAACACTGATCCTCTGAGAGCTGCTGTTTCGTAGGTTTTAGACTCCTACAAATGTTGTCTGAGCAGGAGATTTTTCTTAGTGAGATGTTTTCATGCATTTTAAGGATGCAATCATACTTGATGTAACTTTGCCAGCTACTTTGTCACTTGCAGTATTCAAGTACAAGATACAGAGTTGGCAGGGAATCTCATGAGAACTTTTCCAATAATGATTACAATCAATTTTCTTATGTATAAAGACATCAAAACAGCATGAGATTTAAAGAAATATGAAACATGAATTTGTTTTTTAGAACAGGAAGTATTTCTCTTTTCCTGCAGTCCTGATTGCCTATTTGCCCTTTGTTCTGCCAAGAACTGATCATGTTTTTCAGGGTCTAATTTCTGAGTTAAAAGAGCAACAAAGAGAAAAAGAACTCCATTTATAAAGTCTTGGTGGAAAAATAAAATAGTCAAATATTCAAACATGGGCGGGGGGGGGGGAGGTGTAAGCACATGCACAGACAGGGATAGAAGCAAGAAATGCAGCTTGCTTACATGAGACCCTCATAGTTTCATTCCAACGTGGAGCTAATGTACAGAGAAAGCAGAGGGACATTTCACATCAGTTACACAGCTCATGGACAGTTACGCCCGTGTCAGCTTTTCTGTGAGCTGATAGTGACCCCATGCAGTACACCGTTCCTTTCCTTATTTCCATCTGTTCAGCATTTCACAGTTTCTTAAATCACTGGAAGCCTGCTATTGATTTTTAGATGTGTCTTAAGTTTGCTGTAAATTTTATACAGTGACCTCATACTGCTGGAAAAAAAGATTTCGGGACACCTTCAGCCCAAAGCCTGCCCTTAAAAAATGGAAGATGTTTGCAAATCGTTGCAACCTATTTATAACCCTCTGGTAATGCCTGAGAGGGAGGAGAACCACCACCACCTTAGTGGTTATTGATCTCTGCAGAGTAGATCTTTTTCATGGGAGAATTCAGGCACTTTACCGTTTGTTCTCTATATTATGCTGTATGGTTGTCTCTCTTTCGGTACATGCGTAGCAGCACCAAATCATAACAGTTGTGTCTATCTTTGTCCAGCACGTTGTGATTTCATTCGCAGGCAATGCAGCTTCTGCATTAGATCAGACAGATTCTGCTCTGGCAACGGTACATCTGCCTGACATGCCCCGTTGCTCCTGCAATCCACAGCTGAACCCGTTTTATGTCATTCCACTGTTCCTTTTCTCAAATCCATCTGTTTGTCGTTCCGGAGTTTCTTGAGTAATGGACACGCAGTGATTGCTTTTGAGATGTGTCGTAAGCTTCCTTTAATAGCCCCCTTTGCCAGGCAGTGCAGCTGGAGGATACAGTAAGGGGGACTGACAACTTATTTCAGCTGTTCTGCTGGAGCAAATGCCAGTGGCTCTTCTGCGTGTTTCCCTACTCACTGTCCACATTGATTTTCTATTGTTCTTGGCAGATATACTGAGGCCCGATATTGCAGCCACTGAAAATAAAAGGGGCCTCTTCTCTTGAAGTACTAGAACAAGAGAGATTTTTGAATTAGAGAGATAAGGAAAATAAGTGCTTGTACTTTAAAGGATTATTGATATAAAACCTAAGGCAAGAAACTTACTCCTGTTCTGAATTTTGCATGCTTCACCCTTTCTGTGTTCGTTGAGGTAAAATTCATTACCATAGTTGTTAGCTGTGAAAAGTTATATTCACTGTGGAGTTAACTCGTGTGGCCAGATTTAAAGTCCCAGCTTTATTTACAGCCACTTAATGTTTGCCTCAAGCTGTGATAAAGATCTTACACCTTAGGGCTCCAAGTGATTTGCATAGAGGTCAGGTAGAAATAAAATACTGTCTTCCTTGCACAGTGTTCTCGAGACGCAGAGGGAGGATGTGAGAAGAAAAGGCACCTGCTTTCCATAGGAGCAGCAGGCGCTGGCTGTGGGCAGGGGCAGAGCGCAGGGAGCGGGGATCCCTGCAGCCCTGAGCTGCAGCTGCCGGCCCCTCCCTGCACAGAGCACCTCTCTACGATAGCAGCATTTTCATCCTTGGTGCAAAGCCTTTCGTGAGTGATATTGCACAGGGTGGGGAGATCATTCGCTGCCTTTTCTTTCTGTGCCCCTTCCCTGCTGTGGGTCTTTTTTTTCTAGGCAGTTATATAGTTCTCAGCTTTTCAGAACCGAACACGGTGAGGGTGACGTCAGCGCATTATTGTGTTATTTTCCCTCTCTCCCTGGAATGAGGGGCTGTTGTTTCCTCCTAGAGAAGTGTAATCAACGCACTGCCCAGAGACCAAGTCACTATGTGTTTGACCCTTTGCCTTGGTCACTGACCCACATTTCATTCAAACACATTGGTAAATAGTGGCACTTCTTACATTTTTAAGATTTCTGTAACAGATGGGGAAAGATTAGAATTGGAGGTATCTCTTACTATTTTGGGGCCTAGGCTGCCTGCCAGTTTTACTTCTTGAGAAGCAAGTGTTTAGTTTTGTGAGTATGAAGCATGTGACTCATTCTCCTCCTTGACATCCTTTAATACATGTACTGAGTGGTGATGTACATGAGGATGCATTGGGGCCCTGCTTGAGATGACGGCACTCAGTGCACTTTAATCTCATGTGGAAAGAGGAAATGAGTTAATCTGTGGTTAAATATAGAGGTGATGAAAGAGGTGGAAAGGGGAGGGGTTGACTATAATCTCACTTAGGTTGGGGTCAGTTGAGAGTAACCTCTGTATCTGGATGGTATTACTCTGGGCTAAGTCTTGTCTCACTTCTGCAGAGCTGACAATATGGGCTAATGGAAAATGGCGACAAAGTGACAATATGCCCTAAGCTCTGGCATCGCTGTAGTGTTGTTTGTTCTGTTCATCCCCTACATCTTGGTGACACCTTCCCTTTTACCTTTCAAGAGGTAACCAATGGGTAGTAGGGGTAAGCAACTGCACATTGCTGAAATTTTATCTTAATGACCAAATCTGAGAGTGGATCAGCGTTCATCTACAAGCTTGGTTCTCTGTGATTGTCATGAAGATGTACTATGTTCCTTTATTTTGCAGTGTGTGTTTGTTATCTGTTTATTGGTGTCCTCAACTTTGAGATGGAGATGAAGAAGAATTGAGAATGTGGGATAACTCCTCCATAGAAATCCCCTTCTCTTCTCTCTTTGTGTGCAGATGCATTCTTGTATTCTGTGTTAGACTGAGAGCTACCACTGACCGTTCTCTTCAGTTTCCTGCATGCTTATGTGTTGGTGTTGTGTTTTTTTGTTGTTGTTTCTTTGGTTTTTATTTTTTTGTGTGTGGGTTTGTTTTGTTTGTGGGTTGTATTTGTTTTGTTTGTTGTTTTTGTTTGTTTTTTTTTTTTTTTTTTTTCTGGGGGCAGGAGTGGAGGAAGACTGCACTACTGGAATCCAAAGTGGTCTATGTTTGCTGCTTCTGAGTGTTTTCTCTCTGTAAATGGCTGCTGGTAGGCTGTGGGCTGGTGTGTCCAGCCATAAAGCCACACCGGAGCCAAGAGGGTGCTCTGCGCTGCGCTGGCACTGCTGCCTGGCAGGTGCGCTGCCTGTGCCGTGCAGCCATGCTGCCTGCCATGCGTTGGAGAAGACATGAAATGCATTTGCTGACTCACTTGGGCAGGTAAAAGCAGACTTCTGTGCATGGGCTGAACAAACCCGAAAGAGGAATTTCAGCGGCAGCCAAGAGTTGCTTCTTCTGAGAAGGCATCTTGAGCTAATCTGTTATGTGCTGACAGTGTTTTCTCAACAGAGTTGAACCCAAGTAGTCCTTGTGAGGAATTTGCATTTGGAGATCACATACTATATGGGTCGTGTTTGTTGGGCAGTGGGTGAGGAAAGCCACTGGTTTACATAAGCTTTCTAAGAAGAAAGATCTGTCCGTTAAGAGTTCTTTTAATATTGGAGAAAATCTAAAACAGTTTCTAGAGATCAAGAGCTACCCTAGAATGTACTTGTCTGTCTTTTGTTGACTTCACTAGGAATCACATGCTTTTGCAGGATTTGGCCTGGCATGTGGATTATTAACAGCATCACTGTTGTCTTCGCTCTTCCTGTTGGCCCAAAGCAATGTTCTGTGAGTCATTCCAGTCCACAGACACAGACTGAACTCTGGCCATCTCTCCCTAAGCAGTCCATATAGATCATATACAAACTCTTTCTTTGGTAAAATCTAATAAACTGTCCAAAAGCCAATAACATTAGAGATGGCTTATCAATAACAGGTGGATTATCAGTGTTATCTTTGCTGCACTAGCTGAGGGTGGCATTTTTGTTGTATTTGATACTTAGAAAGCTAGAACTCACAGGATGGAGTGGCTCAGATAAGAAATTTTTGAAAGATCCATTGATAGCTCTTCTTATCTGAACCACAAGTCTTATGACATCCAGAGTGGAAGAATGTAACCATATCTGAGACTGAGGACAAGCATCAACTTAGCAAAGAGTTGCTCAGGTTGAAGACAGTGACCCTTATCCTCCCTTCCACATTGGTATCAGTACAGCAACAAGCAGCAATGATTGACTTCGCTCACAGCTTTGCCAGCTGAAGAATGCATGTGAACACTGTCTGATCAGCTTTGAGAAAATAGGTGAGCTTAATTTATCTTCCCTGGTTGTTCAGTTTAACTTGGTGGATTCTGCCTTCTGCAGATTATGGAGCACTCACATGGACACTCCTGCTACCAGCACTTTGGGGAGTGGTAACCTTGAGCTCGTAGGATGGTGACAAGCAGTTTTCAATGGAAACACCTTCAAAAGATAGGGGTCAATTTTCAGCCTTGGAGGCAGTATAGACCAGTGAAAAGAGCATTGTGCTAGGAAAGTGGGAGCTACAGGTTGTTCCTCGCACTGATCCTGGTGTTGTGTGATCAGGTTAAATCCCTTCTCATCCATGCATCTGTTTCCCCTTCGTCTGTCTGGTCCATTTAAACTCCTTGGAAAAGGGGTTGCCTCTTCTTATATGGACAATATTTTTAACCTGCTAGTCTAACAGAGCTGCTTAAAGTTGTTGTTTTCTAAATGGCCTTTAGATCAGAGTACTGTTTTTTTTTTTTTTTTTTTTTGCTTTTCCGTTGCAAAGGTGGCCCAACACTGATGTGTTTGATGATGTTTTCATTGCCATTGTACTTGCTTTGATTTTGCAGCTGAGTGCCCAAAGCATATGGTGCTGTACAAACAACATGATGAAGTCAAGCAGGGTCAGCCCCTTTCTCTTTTTACCTTGAAAACAGTGTGAAACTCCTATGTTTCTTTTGCTTAGCACCTCCAGTTCTTGAGCTCAGGGCTGTGTGTGTGTCTGCTGCCCTCCTGTTGTGCTCTGGTGTGAGATCACTTGGACAGTGTTTTCCATTGTTGCCTATGGGGGTACTGGAAGCTGTGCTGTCTGCTTGGTTCTGTGTGAGATTAAGCTGTGAAGTGTGGAAAATTAATGCAAGAATAGCAGCATGCTGAGCTGATGTCTGTGTCTGCAGTGGGTTAGTTGTGACTAGGTGCCATTACCAGAGCATACAAGTGTACACATAAACTTGTTTTGATGGATTATGCCTGGCCACTATCTGCAATAAGGAGTTTTCTCCTGTTTCTCACCTCTGCTTTTTGTTTCTGGCAGTGTTCCTTTCTCTGTGGGGTTGCGGTTTGAGTGTGGCCTGTGTCCAGCCCTTTTAAGAAGAGCCAGGTTACTGGCTGTTGATCTGAGAAAGAGAGAAGGAGCTGCACTATCATTGTATTGTCAGCCACTCAGTGTGAACAGAGCAGCCTCCGGAAACACAAGTAAAAATGTAGACCTTGGTACTTTTGGGTTATCCCCATCTTGTTCCTGCTATTTCCTTCCCATGTCACTCTGAAAAGCCCCTTACAGCAGGTTTGGGTACCAGGACAGGCTAAGGCTGTAGCTTGATGCATCAGAACTGCACAGACTGCAGTTTTGCCTATGTCACAGTGATCTCTGTGACTGCAGAACTAAGCACTGGAAGCTCAAGGTGTGTTTAGAGTTGGGGAAACCCCTGCTTAAAACAAACAAAACCAGCCAATCAAACAAAATATACAGGAAACCTCTCTACTAGCAATGTGGTGAGTTATTTTGGTTTTGTAGTGGTTTTTTTGTTAATCTCCTCAATTTGCTTGATTTCAGCACTCAGCTGTTACATTGCTGCATTCACTCTAAGTTTCCGGGTGGGAAAGTTTCTGAGTGGTTTTTATGCTGCTTTGCTGCTTTTTGCAGCTTACTGAGCAGTTCAGTCACTGTCAGGGGCCTGGTGTGTTGGCTGCTTGTGTAGGAAGAATCCAAGTACCTTTTGCATTGTTCAGTGGAAAATCTTTCAGCAGACTTTTCTGTTACAGTGGAAATCAAACTCTTAATAGCAGATAAAGCCAGAATACAGCTGAAGACTAACAAAATTAAAATTAAAAAATGTTGAAAAGTTTTTGGCCATGTTCTTCATGTCTGACACTGTCAGCTGCCCTAATTTTGCTGCCATTGATAGGAAGGGAAGTTTTGTCACTAACAGCAGCAGACATCAAGTTTGTCCAAACCGAATCCTTCTGTGAATACTGCATTGATTTTTTTCACCAAAATAGCTGCTTATGCTCCTCCAGGAGCTGATACAGAGCATGTTTCCACAGGGAAAGTTTGAATGTTTAGCTGTGTCTTCCAGATTGAGGCACAGACCAGCCATACCCTGCATCTATATTCCTGCGTTGTGCGGCTCTCCAAGGCCATGTGCCAGGTTAGAGCCTTTGCCACAGCAACTCTCAGTACCAGAGGAGTTTCTGTGAGCTGTTTTTTGTGCCATTTGCTCTCTCCTCCCCCTCTCAACCTAGCTCTTAGTCCTTGTGATGAGTAACGAGTTCTCTGCGTTGGGCGGCTTTTGGTAGCTGGGACTCTGGCCAGCTTCAGCCTTTTGCCAACTCACAAGGACAGGCAGGTTGGGAAAGCAAACATGCTGTAGTTAATGCCAGCAGGGCAGCTTCTTGTGTTGCAGCAAAACCAGGGCTTGACCCTGCTGCTGGAATATTAACTCTCTCGTGATGCATATTCTGGACAACTTAATAGGAAATTTTCTTCCCTATACTAGCAGTAAGCCTTTCAAATGTGTCCTTTCAGTGATCCCTATCTGCTTGTTGGAGATGGAGAAACTATTGGACTGTCCTAGATAGAAAGCTCTAATTAGTTTCAACTTGTCTTTTTCCTGTGTTTTATTGAAAAGCTAGTCTGGTTCTTCTGGGCTCATTGTTTTGAGATGTTAGCTGGTCTTGAAAGAAGTCTGGAGGCTTGTAAAAATGTCATATTATTGGAGCTCTGTGAGCATATTCTGTGATGGCTCCCAGGCAAGGTCTCTGATACTCTACAAGAGTTTTTACCTCTGAGCATCACCTTCTGTTTTCTCCGTGTCATATTTGTGCCCTACCTGCACTGTCATGAGGACATCTAACTGGTGAGGCTTATTGGCTGACAGGCCGGTTTTACCAGACCCTTGGAGGTTTTGGTCTTGCATTGCTTGATGAAATAAATGTGACTCCACTCCCCTCAGAGCCTGAATAAATTCACAAGAGAATTTGTTCAGTCATCCAGCGTAGGCATGTAACTTTGCTAGTTGGGTCCCTTCAAGATTTTTTTAAGTTGTTGAATACAGAGAAGTACGAAGAAGGCAGTGTAGAGAGAGGCTGCATTGCCCTCTGGAAGAACCTCTCTCTTTACTCAGTACAGAAGAAGCGTAGGGTGACTGGCTATCTAGTTCAGCCTGATAAATGACATGATTAAGGTTGAGTGGTGTCAATACTTACCTTATAAATCAAACTGCAAAGACATCTTGCTAAAGCCAGGCTACTGTTAATGTTATTGAGTGAAACAATAAAGCTGCACAGCCATCAATCAGGTCAATGTCAAATCTGATAATTTAGACTTAATATTGGATTGGAGTTAAATAGTCACATTTAGTAACTGTCAATGCATGCAAAAAAAAAGAAAAAAAAAAAGTCCTCTGAATTCTGCCTCTGTGGCTGTCAGCCTGGCTGTGTACCATAACCAAGGAATTGATACAAAGACAACCTGATGTATGTTTCTTCGTATGTGTCTGCTACCTGCCTGTTCTTCTGAGGGCTTTTATTTCTTGCAGTGGGGAGTTAATACATGTGGAGAGTTATTAATACATGTCGTGGCTGTCCTTACCCTTTGCTCCCAGCCCATGCTCTCTATCAGCCAAACCTGTTTATGCATCAGGGATAGCTGCGTAAGATACGTATTCATTTCTCTGTTTCTGCATTTTGCAAACCAGTATACTAAATTAAGCTGAAATCAGCAGTGATTTACATTAGTCAAGAGACTGTAGGTTGTAGGGAGGCGTGAGTATTTCTGCTATTCAGCTGTCCTTACTGCTTGGAGGGGAATATCTAGCAGAAAGGCAGGAAAACGGATGTGGTTTCAGCCTTCCCTGGAGACAACTGTAATTATGGGTTCTCACACACGGGATGCTGGGATGTGGATCTGGTCAGACTTCTGTTTATACTAACTGTGCTTCCTGCATGGTAAAGCAGAGGGACTTGCTTCATCTAAAGGTAACCTTGTTTCTGTGAATGGCTGATTGCTTTGGTGCAGCACTCTCAGTAACTGTGTTGAAAAGCAGGACTAATGGCACTAATAGCATTTTATTCTTCTTTGACTTTTGTAGGTATGTGTTGTTACATAGTTGTTGCATGTGAAGAGAAGACCAGTGGAAGTTGCTGTCAGAGGATCCTGTCATTCTCAGCTGGGCCTGAAGAGTTCAGCCAGCTGACTGGTGTGAGTACCCTGAAGGGAAGGGGAAGGGGCACATCACTGGGAGACCTCATCCTGACTTGGGACACCAAAATTGCATTTATCTCTATCACTTGCAGTGAAGGAGTTTTTCTTCCTAGTAGCAGCCTACTTGGGTTGTGCAGCAGAAAGCGACATGTTGGTGAAAACACCACTGTATTATATGGTTTTTTTGGTAGGTGAGCCAGTCAAAAGCTCCAGTTCTTGAAAGAGGATCAAGCTCCAAGTGCTATTTTTGTTGTGAATCATGGATGTGTTAGATAAATCATAGTAGTCCCAGCAAGGATTAAATTCACCTTTGCCACCATCAGATGTGTTCTTTGTTTATTATCTACAGTTGTGACATCCTTTTCTGTTTATTTTGATACTGGTGCCAGTAAATATTTTGTGCCTCAATGTAGGTCAGAAACATAGGAAGGTAGTGGGATTTTGGAACTGGAGTGAGGATTAGGTTTTAGGATAAGGACCAAAGTTTAGCTGTTGGCCCTGAATAGGCTACTAATCCAAGTTTAGCATTGGTGCTTGCCTGCATGGCAATAGTGAACTGGATTCACTCACTCATCTGTAAGAGGCCATTGGGGTAGGTTTGAGTGGGTGTCGGGATGTGTGATTTGACTTGGTGTAGTAGGTTTAGAGCAGGCAGGAGCTGTTGGACTGAGATCAAGGTTTGGGTGAGTTACGGAGTTGATGACATAAGATAAAGTCAGATTGCCAAGGGGCTACTGAGCTACATTTAGGTTGGCTGCAGACAGGACAGCTACAAATACTGGTGAAGCTGATTTGTTTTCTTTAAAGGAGATGATGTGGTACCATTTGGTCTAAGATTAAGTCCTGGGTTGAAAGAGACTTGACAGTTCTGAGATAAGGTTTGATATTCTTACTTGCCTGAGGCAAAAGCGCGTCAGCCTCTGAGGACTCTGCATTGAAGCTGAAGTCTGAGGATGGAGGCTGAGGCTCACATGTAAAGCTCTTGAGACCATTTTTCCCCCTGAGGATTACTCTGATACAGAGCCTGTTTGTGATTGAGAAGGCAAAGGTCAAAGTAGCAGTTACCAAAGACTGAATCTTATCCAAGACATGGTGAATAGAAGTCCTTTGGGTTACTTCTTTCTTTGTTTCTAGAAAGACCGAAGGCATCAGGGGAGCCATGTCTCCTGTCTCTCCCTTTGTACGGGTGCTCTGATGGTCTCATATTTCAGCTCAGTATGGTCATATCGCTTCCTTTCCCATATAACACCATACCTGATGTTTGTCTCCATGCCGGAGGAACATCCATACTGACATTGTGATTCTCGAGGGTTGCTTGTATCTCTCTCCTTAGGTGATACAGAGACCTTCCAGTAAGGCTGCATCAGTCTCTTGCACACTGAACATGCAGAGGCTCTTGCCAGCCTGACTGTGCTGTGTCTTTCATGAGCTAAACCTCTGAGGAATGAAAGTCCAGGCAGTTGGAGAGGAAGCTGGAGAAGCTTTTGGGATATATCAAGCCAAGTTTTATGTCATTCTTCTCCTGCTGCCTTATAAGCAAAATCACATGGACCCGTCTGTTGAATTGTCATAATTACTTGGTCTCTTTTAGAGATGGGCTGTTTTACACCAGACCTGAATATGGTCCTATGCTTTGGCTGCAAAAGGGAGGGAAGTTTACTTCCCTCGTTTGGCTGCTTTAGAGGGAAGGGAATGCAGTATTCAGCTCTCCTACAGTCAGGCATTGATCTGGAAAAAGAGCATCTCCAAGAAGCCTTGATGTTCAGAGACATGCTTGTGAGTTGCAGTGCTTCATGCTTGTGCTGTGGCTGACCTATGTTGTCAAGCAAGTGATGACATCTCCCTTCCTTCTTCCCTTATCCCCTGCTCAATCCTATTGGCTGTCAGGTGACATCAAGGCATGGCACATCTGTGCTTCAAGAGGTGCATAGCATTGAGTACCAGGGCCTGGATAGCCCATCTAAGAGTTTGGAGAAGAATGGCTTACTCTTTAGCCCCCATTCCAGGTTAGGTGGAGCTCTCTTTAAATTACCTTTTTATGTGAGAGAAAATATTTTTTTTCTGTAATCTGATGGCTCTTTTCCGTTAGTTGGAGGCTCATGGGAATGGAGGGAGGTGCTTGTACACCATGTTATTTTGCATTTCTTGCTTGTTAAGCTTCGATTAAGGCATTGTGATAGTTTTAACGTGACCTGCAATGCATGCTGCAGATCAGCTATTCACTTCAGACCATTAGTCCAGGCATCTGGCACTTAGTGGAGACAAAGCAGTTCTGGGCCTGACAAGCTGGACCAAAGGCAGAGAGAGGGGAAAAAGATCATCTAGGACCAGGAAACAAAGTAGGTTTATGAAAACACAGTGGGGAAATCTTGAGGAAATCTTTTGCTGTCATAGGTGGAGGAGGTAAGGTGTGGATAATGCTACCACGGCTCTCTAATTGTTTCTCCCACAGAGGAGAAAAACCGCCATGCAGAGAGCTATTGTAACGTTGCTTAAGAGTTACTGTTCTCACTGATGGCCAGATTTCCCAGGGCCCGCTGGTCGATAGCTGCTGCCTTATTCGGTTCCCAAGTTCATTGCTTCAAGTGAATGCTGAAGGTTATTCAGGTAGGCTGCTGTAACGTGCAACGTGCCCTTTTTTTCTGTTTTCCCTGGGGACAGAGCAGGGTGTCTCCTAGAGGAAGGCGTTGCCCAGAATTTCATTTTTGTTCCAGCCAGCTGGTCACACCAGCTCCACACTGGCTCTGCCCATCTTAGACTGTAAAAGCAGTTTAAATGGTGCAACATTGTGCCAGAAACCAGAGCAGTAACAGTAAGAGTGAGCTTATAGAGAGCAGGAAGATGGAGTTTTCATTTTTTCCGTTGAACTTTCGGGAACAGATGGAGACTCGATGAGGCAGAGATGCTGGAAGGGACAGTGTGTTTCAAATGTTTTCCTTAATGTCTTCCCAATCTGCTCATAGATTCATAGCTCCTGCCTGTTCAGTACAGGGCAATTACTATAGGATGTGAAAACTTCAACGCCCCCGAGCCTCCAGAGGTGGATGGTTCCCCAAGGCCTGTTAAGCTGTGTTTTTCAGGCTAAGGAACTTTTGACTCAAAGGGTCGTGGGAGCAGCTCATGGCCTGATGGGCAATGTCTTTGTTTACTTCATTCCAAGTCACCACAGTGAAGGGTCTGGACTTTCTGGATAGAGACAATGACCCAGGAGCATCTTGATTGAGCCCTGTACTGATGCTAATAGGCCAGTCCTAAATGGCCAATTTGGTTTGGTTTTTTTTTAATCTGGTTAAAAAGCCAAGAAGAATCTAATCAGAGCCCAGCAGTGCAATGAGCAGCAGTCATTATCATTACTTAGTCATCCAGTTGCTGTTTCTTTGTTCTGACGAGAAATGTTGGTGCGCTGGGAAGGGATGGGGGAAGATCAGCTTTTGTATTTGTTTTCTTGAAGAGGACATTTCCTCTCAACGCACCTATACCCAAGTGGTGCCCTTAGAGGACAGATTTAAAGTCAGTGAGGCCTTCAAAACTCTGTGGCAGCCACAGTTTGAGGGAGAGGAATCAACGAGAACAGGGAATTTAAACCCTCATTAACTCTCAAAGGCAATGACTTTCAGCTGTGAAATGTGAGATATGATTACTCTCTTATTAGCTTTCATAGTTACAAATGTAACTGGCTAATAATTCCAGCCAGCTGGCCAAGTTAGAGGAAATACACATTTCTCCTCATCCTGGTATTTTGGGCTGTATCTCTATTTACTAATGACATACACAGCATGTATATTGGGCAGAACTGCTGGAACTTAATTTCCATGAATGCCCAGGCTTGTCTGCTGGAAGACTTGTTGCTTTTTATGCCTCTGTAGTTCTGTTTCTGGAGAACAGAGGATCAGCTGTGAGTAGCCAAATTTGATATTCACTTGTCTTTAGCAATTAGGGTGCAGGGAAAAGCATTGCAGGAAAATATTGAGATGGAGAGAGCGTGCACAGTCTGAATTTTATTTGTTGCTTCTGCTAGTTCCCTTTACTGCATTCCTACATCTCCTTTTTTTACTCTTGACAACCTACCAGTTCACTGTCATTGGAAAAAGCAGTAAACTCAGTTGCTGGCCCAGAGATTATGCTAAATATCTGAGTATTTTAAGCCTGAAGAAAAATGAGAGAATTTTACAAAAATCAGCTTTCTTGCATGTCATAGAGATGATTTGGTCCTGAGCTTACCTTAAGGTTAATTTAAGCTCTACAGCATGAAATTTAAGAGTACTGGTAAACAGCTAGTGCCATTACAGAAGTTTTTAGTACTGATTGGGCTGTATTCTGTTACTTTTACAGCCAGCGGTGCCTTTAATTGAATGAGGTGCTGGCTGGATCAGCAAGAATGACTCTGACCTAATCTAAACTTGTTATATGAAGTGTCATTGATGATCTTGTGTAGTATAGGAACAGAGCCTGCATTCTCCTGGCAGACACAATCCAATAATCAGTGAGCATAATCCTTATGCCCCACCCCCAGTTTGGCATGCATACTATAAATCACAGCATGGAAGTTTTGCTTCCATTTTGCCAGAATGTGAAGTGGCAGTACAGGGTGCAAAGGGCTGGAGATGCTTATGTGCAGGTGAGGATGTGTGTTTTGTTGACCACATGCTGTAACTGCCATTAATTTCCTTAGGACTTGGGTAAGCATAACTGAGCCTTAAGTTTTTCCCCTGCAGTGTTGTATTTAGCAGGTCCTGCGTTGTACAAAATTGCTTGGACCAGTGTCAGCAACTATTCAAGGTAGATGGGCAAGGTTATGCTTTCTTTTACGCTTGGGTTTAAATAGGCCAGCAGATCAGTGGGAACTGGAAGAAGCTGCTGCTCAGGTGGCTGCTGAACAGCGGATCACTCCCAGCTTGTGTTGGTGTGAGGCAGCACTTCCCAGCTCCTGCTGAGTTCTCCAGTCAAGAAGCCAACAGCGGGAGCCATGCCTCTCACAGAAGTCTCCCTTAAGATGCTGGAGATCCCAGATCCTGCTGAACTGTAGTCCTACCAGGCAGTATTTTTTTCTGTTTTAAATGAGGGATCACCAGCCTACAGCATATCCCTTATCTCCAACAGCCAGAAGAGACACCAGGACAGTTCTTCAGTCTTCAGCAAGGAAGACAAATTATGCATTTGCTTTTCTCAGCCATTTAAGAAAATTTTCTAGCAGTTTGTCTTGCAACCTGTGCTGTTCTCTGTGTGAGATTAGCAGGTTATGTACTTTTGCTGGATTAATACACACATTATTGTTACAATGGCCTCTTACTACTTCTGCCCTGCAGACTCGCTCCTACTGACAGGTTAAGTTCCTGTCTAGATCTCTTAAAAGATCTGTATGCATCTTTACAAGGAGTTTTGCTCAGTCTCTGGTGACAGTCTGAACCCCTTCATGCCATGCAGATTGAGTTGTAATTGCTTACTGAGTTCCTGTCCTGTTGCATTAAGCTGCCTGGCAGGTTGTAGGGGCTGCTGGAAGCCAGATTTTGTTTGGTGGTAACACTGGTCCCCATAGCTGGGGAGGACTGAGCTGCAGAGTTCAGGCTCAGGTCTGAGGCATCTAAGGGGATCTGGGTGTTGGGAGCTTTGGGGTAAGCTAGGGCTCATCTCTGATAGCAGGGAGGGTGCTATAAAAGTATCCTAACCAGAACCTGGGTGGCTGTTTTGTAACAAAGCATAAGCGCCAGCCCAGCAGGGTGAGGATGCTGGGTGAATGAGTTTGTTCTCATTCACGGTACTGGGTGGAACTCCAGCAGCAGCGTGTTATTTTGGCTGAGTTTTCTTTTGCAATTCAAACCACAGAACTCAGAGGGTACTGAACTAAAAGCACGAGCATGATATAAGCTTGCTTGCCTGCCTTCTTCATCTGCAGAACAAAGTAAGCTCAATCACTTTTGTTTAACATCTCCTGGATCTTTCAGAAGTACCTTATTTTCTAAACTGCATGTCACAACACCTCTTTGACCTCTTTGGTGGTTGTAACGCCTAGCCCCACAGCATAATAGAGTGGCATAAAATACCTAGTATGACTATGTGACATTTATCAAAACACAAAACCACTATGGATTGTCCAGAAAGCTTCCCAGGGTAACTTATAACATGAACAACCCACTCCCTCCAGTGAAGGGAATTGTCTACTACTTTGGTAGCAAAACAGACATAATGAGGGTAGGCTTGTCCAGCTTGATCCAGCTCCTGGATCCTTCCCTATTTTGCCCGTCCCTAGGTTCCATTCTGTTGTTCACTAGCTGTTATTTTTACAGTATGGTTTCTATTATCTCAATATTTTAAAACAAGTATGTTTCAAGTATCAGGAGCTGGTAATGACTGCACAGCTTACTTTGGACAATGTTGTGGGCTTTATTGTCAGCTTTCCTGGTTTGTTTTTGAGAACAACATGTGGGGATTTTTTTTTTTTTTTTTTTTTTTTTTTTAGAGAGGACAGTAGGGTCTGACCATTCAAAACATACTGTTTTCTATTATCCTTTATTCAGACTGTTCATATGTCTGAAATAACCCTCTTCTTTTTCCACCCAGACCAAATACACCTGACTTTTAAAAGAGACTGCAGTATAAACCTAGATCTAGACCTAAATCTGCAAAAAGCCTCTGCTATCTGCTGGGGTAAATGAAACCAAACTCCATGTTACAAGTTCCCAGCATCAGTCTTTTAGGGCTTGGTAGCAAATGTGGGCTCAGGGGCCCTTTGTTTACTCTTATTAGAACTACCAGTGGCATGTTCACACTGACGTATGGGATTGATCTCAAATGAAGTAAGATAGAGCAGCATTTTCCAACCACTTTAGCCAACATACCAGGGCAAAATTGTGCCCATATTGGCTAACAATTAAATGCTTCATTTGGGAGGTAAGTATTGGGATGCTAAAAGGTGTATTGGGGAGGAAAAAGGACAGGTTGTGTTGCCGACAGAACCTCAGTCAGCATTTCACAGTGTATCAGTATGGGTTTATGTGTGTAGGTATTTGGAAACCTTTGTTCTGTGTCCTTCACTAACATTTTACTGAAAGAATCTGAAATTAGAGTAAGCACTGACCCACACAGTAACCTTTGCTCTATGCCCTTCTGCAATCAGCAACTCTTGCCATCTGTGTTGCTTTCTACGTCTTGTTTGAATGCTGAGATGATTGCCTTGCAATAATTTTCAGTACATTTTTTCAACATGTGAGTTCAGCAGCAGTTAAATGCCTGTACATGCATATTTCAGGAATCAAAATCCGGAGATGGGCTGCAGACAGAGACACTCTGAAGTGTCAGTCACGAAAGCCAGCAGTGCATGGTTCACTGGTTGCTGTGATCTGGTGACAAAGGACAGTACCAAGAGACTTGAGGGTCTCCTTCAAATTATTACCACTATTAAGCTACTATTTGGTCTTGCATGAACCAACGTCCAAGGTCTGATTTCAGGAAGACTTGGTCCCAGTCATTTGTTCTGTCGACATTCACCATGGAAGGAAGTGTGATCTTGTGCTGCTGCTCACCTTCTGTACCAACAGGCTGCCCAGGCCTAGGGGTGCATGGGTATACCCTTGATCTCCTAAAAGCTGGCACCACCTCCACCCCAGTGCGAGTCTTAGGCTGTCCAAAGGGGAGCCAGGCTGCACTGTGATGGGGACACTCCAACACTCTGCTACAGCTTGTGGCCTAAAAGTGTCTTTGATGCCTGTTACGATGCCCAGTGGAGTGGTCGTTTAATATTTAGTAGCCATTCAAGCAGTTAGTTTCCCTTTGTGTCATGTCAGATATTTGTGATACAAATCTCAGTTGCCAAGTGCAGAAACTTTAGCTGCTACTTCAACTCCTGCCCATTGAAATAGGATCTGCCATGTCCAGTGCTAATGAAAATACTCCTTCCTTGACAAGCAAATGCTGCCTTGCTTTAAAAAGTTTTTAAAAAATAATAAAAGTAACCCAAAATGTTTTTTTAAGTATTTTCTCTGTACTTAATATTTCTTCAAGGTCTGCCTGTCACTTCCCTTCTGAAGTGCATCCCATACCTGTGCTACCATGGAGTGTCACCCTCAACGTTTCTGTCTTTCCTCAGCTCCAGAGCTGCAGGAAGAGTCAGTGTCTTTCCTGATGACAGTGGCAGGGGAGTGACAGGCAGGCTGGGTGGGGGTGGCTGATGGTGAGCAAGCCTAGTGACAGGATGAGGTGACTAAGAACCAACTGGCTAATTAAAGCACAGCAGTAGGAGGAGCAAAGTATTTAAGGGTGCCAGAGAGAGAGAGATGCCCCCACTAATTTGTTACACCTCAACAGCCAAGTGACTGGGCAACACAGTGAAAGGTTTCCTTAACTCTTTCGTGCCTCTTATGGAGTGAAATCAAGGGACTAAGGAAATGGCACCATTAACTGAAAAGCCTCAATCAAGGTAAGGGCACTGGTACATTTTTTAGTCACAATTAGTCAAAGCTAGCCCCCCTCCTACAGCTGATGGGGGCTTGAACTGCCAGGACTTTACGTGGCACTGTGATATGCTAATGTGCACTGAGTGGGTAGGTCTGTTGGGGCAGTACATGCTGATTTTCAAATTGCTTCTTTCATTTGGGTAGGTATTTCCAGTTGCTGCTTGAAAGGAGAGGAGATATCAAGGTAGTCATTACATGGGTTTGTGTTCTCATTAAGGGAAGTGGGCAGGTCCTTGCCTCCTTACCCTAGTGACTGGATCTTTCTCCTGACTATTTTTATGGGAAGGAGGGACTGCAAGCAATTCCTGAATGCGGATTCTGAGGCAGTTGCTAAAATGAAAGTGATGAGAATGGATGTGGAATACTCAGCAATATGTGAATTTGGTCACCTGAGGCTGGAGGAGTCAGAGCAAAGTGAAGATGAGAACTGGCTTCTGGAATCTAACTATCTGCTATTTCTGGAGACACTTTGGATGTCAGGCTGTTGCTTAAACGAGCAGTTTGTTTTTCTCAGAGTGTTTTTAGTACTGACTACAGGAGCAGTCACTGTGTTCTTCATTGCAGTGTGTAGGTGACTTTAGAGGCAGCACAGTCTGACAAGGCTAGCAAGCCAGCAGCCCAGCCTGAATTCCCTGCCAGTCTTGGGTTTGCTGTGTGGCCTTGGATACATGACAGTGACCACACCTCTGAGTTTTGCTGGGACCTTTTTGTGCCTGATATTCAGGTAGATGAATCAGTTCCCTGGCAATTCTTCTATTGCAGCAATGCCCCTAGGTTGGCAAAGGCTGAGGAGAATGACCCTGTCTAACTTCAACTTGCATCCCTGGGCTTGTCAAAGGTGTGCTGGAAGTATTGTCTGCCTGGCTCCCCATATGTGTTGTCTAGACTTAGCTTTATGTGGTTCCTTGGAGGTCATTGCAGTTGTGTGTAAATGAAACCAATTCTCAAACTGGTTTTGGTTTTTCTGAAAATATCAGTTTTACAGGTTGCTTTTTATACGTGCACCTTGTTACACTGTGCCAGCTCAGCTGATTTCATATTTTGCATAGAATAGGGGCCCAAATCTTCCATCTCTGCATAAAATATAGGAATATCATCTACATACCTTGAAAAGTGTTAGCTGTTGCTTAGTGAGTGGTTGTGCAGAGCTTTAAAACACCTAGTGCTAGCAGAGGTCATAATTAAAAATTAATGTTTGGTGTGGTCACTACAATGAGCACTCATTAATGCCTGTGCAATTGCTTTACCTTACACAACTGGGAATCTTGGGATGTGTCTGGAATGGTATAAGGTGTTCTGTAGCATTAAAGTATCTGGTTTATATGTCAGAGGTACATCAGAATATTCTCTATATCCTCTTTATTGTGAAATGTTTGTAATCTGGATTTGAACTTTGTGACACTAGTCAATCTCTAATTAGTATTTCTACATAATGAAACTTCCTCTTATTTACTACTTCACTGAGAGTGTGTGACAGAGGTGAAGACAGCCTTTGTAGTCTTTGTTATACAAAATCATGCAAGAGAAGCTGCTGGATGTTGTTTAGATGATCTAATTGATCGTATTTATAGAATGCCATTCACTATAGTAAATGCAATGTAGTATTTGTGTCCCTCAGTCCTGCAGTCAGCTGAATGGATCCATTGTTATAGATAATTAGGGCTTCTGGAATTTCGGTCTGTTTATTTGCAGCAATTGTTTTGCAGAGGCACAAGTGGCCCCGTATCAGAGGTGTACAGAGAGTTGAGTGCAGCACGCAGAGCGCCCCAGCTGTACAGCTCTTACAAGTAGTCTCACAACAGCTTGAACTCAATGAATCTTCTGTTTCTTCCAGCTGCAGTATAAAACCAGCATCCTCTTGGCTAGGTGCGGTTATTGCAGATTGTCTGAAAGATTTCCCTTTTGCAAAAGGTAAACCTGGTGTCATTAATTAAATCTTAACTGTAAATAAATCCCAAATTCAGTAGTTATGTGCTCCCTGCCCACATTCCTGTTTGAGTCTCAGTTAAGTGTCCTGAACTGTCCCAGGTTGTGGTATGCTGTTAAATCATTTACAGCCTTCCCTCAGGAGTTGGTGGCCTGAGAGCTGTGACCAGAGAGCTCCCTTGTGCAGGATGTACATCAGCTTGTTTGGAAAGTACTTCCATCTATGAGGTGTTAGCATACATATCACAGATAAATCCGAGCAGAAATCTTAGCTTCTCCTGCTTTCAAATGCTGTGCCTTGTGTCTCTTACTAAGATTAATATAAGGTATATTTAAATATAACCTATTAATTTTTACTTTTCTTTTTGAAGTTTTAAAATGTTCCCGTGAGCTGCTTGGGTGTGTGAGTGTGGCACAAAGGCATTTGTTTCTTTAACAGACACAAATGATACATAGACCACAGCCACTGTCACCATGATCTCAGCCATCAAACACAAAAACCAGAGGTCAGTCATGACAGTCTTGGGAGGAAGTCGAAGCCCAGTTACAGTGTATTTTGAATCTATTGTCAGGAGGTGAAATGTTTTTGACTGTAAGGCTGCTGATAAGAGCAGTTCTCCTATCCAGGGGGAACAGTGATGCACTGCATGTCAAGTTACTCCCCTGTCTGCTCTGTGCCAAACAACCCTCTGGACGGCTGTTTTCCAAGCCCTGTGTTTATAGCAGAGCAGCAGGTTGATGGTTCAAGCAGGAGCCACCTTTCATCCCTGCAGCCCTGCAGGTGTAAGTAGCTCAGTGGCTGATGTGAAATTATTCCAGTCTATTTCTTTGCAGGGAGGTCTCTGTAGACATGAAATCACTATCTGAACTAGCACTGACCATAGAATTGTTTTCCGTAGACAGGCCAGAATTAGAATAGACCAAAAAAAGCTGATTTACCTTTTAAACCTTGCTTTTCAGCTGTTGGGCATGTCAGCTATAGGCTTTGCTCTCTGCTTCTGTGACATTAAGCAGAGCTTAAGACTTTGGACTGCCAGCCTTTTAAAGTCTGCTGCTATTTGCCAGATTTCAATGAGGTGGGTGGCAACATGCAGACCAATTGCTTTGGAAATGGTTGTTTACAGGCTGCAAAATGAAGACCCAGAGGTGCAATCACTTTCTAAAGCTGTGTAGATGGAGCGAGCCCAAGGAGGGAGAGCTGCTTAAACAGAAAAATTGTGTTGCTGCAAAACAATTTAGCTGTAGCTGTTCATGAATTAAATTTAGGTTGCAAATCAGCATTCAAGCCGTAAGAGGAATGAGGTCTGGAGTAGACTTCCAGGAGACCAGTGGAGGCAGGAAACCTTACCAGTTTGAAGCTGAAACATGACATGTTCTTGCAGAGGATTGTATGACACAGTTGCCTGCAATAGCATGGGAGTAGGCCTGGTGACCCAGGAGATCCTTTTCTGCCCCCTGCTCCACAAGTGGTGACCTTGAACTGAGTTAACTCAGGTTGCAGCTAAACTTTGTTTACTCTGAAGTTGATGACTGTAAGATGACTTAGTTCAAAAGCATCTCTGAGTTCTTAAAGCCACATCTCCTAGTTTACATTTCTTATTTGACTTTGTTATTAGAAACAGCAAATTCCTCTTAAATTGAAAAAAACTGGTATGTATGCCAGATAACTTAATTTTACCCATTAGAAAGGAAACAAACATGCACCATGTTAAAAAAAAAAAAAAATAAAAAGAACAAAACCTGGTGATACTGCATATGAAGTGTGCTATGTTTATTTATTCTAACAGCTGTAACTTCAATTATTTATAAGAACACTGTAGCCAAGCTTGTGTTCTATGCTGCCATTTGTTTCATTTAGTGAGCTTTCACTGCTCCCACTCTGCTATCTTAACATTTGCCGGAGAGCGTGGGGAGGCTGTTGTCTTGTACAGAATTGGTATGATTCTTCTATATGCACTGCTTGCTTATTCATAGTCTTTTCATGACATCAATTCTTAGGAGCATAATGTCTTCTGAAGGAATGACAGGATGTTCTTTAACCCTTAAAATAAAAATGACAGGCAACATATTTCTTTCAGTATTTCAGGATAAGAGAATCATGATACTTGGAGAGAGAGCTGATTGCCTTGGTTAACCTGGAGCTGCCTCCTGTATTCTAGTTATTTCTTCTTGCCACATTTTATGTGATACAAAATGAGACATACAGAGGAGATGTGCTTTTCAGCAAGTTATTTAAGCAGAGGAACCCCCTGGTAGGAGGTACTGGCTGCAGCGCAGCCCTTTGCCCCCTGCCTGGATTTGGGCTTCGCCGTTGCTGGCACAGCTGGTTGAGCAGAGCGCCTGGGTCAGGGACAAGGGGACAGTGTGAGAGGTTCTGAGCCAGGGGCTGGACAAATGAGTGTTGTATGTGATGTGTGAGACCTGAGCAGGTGAAAAGTTTTGTGATTGCAAATCATCCCGTAAGCCTGAAAGCTTATTATTTTTCTAAAAGCCTCAGCTCCTAGATTATACTAACATAAATAAGAATTTGATTTTTTTTTTCATTTAAGCACAGCCACAAAACACTTAAAGCTCTCATATATGGAAAGAAAACTTTGAAAATGTGAAGAAACCTCAGAACTGAGAAGATAAAGCAGGAGGCCAAATCTCAGGAATATAAGGAATGTGCCCTATAAGTTTTCAATGCTCATCTTGTGTCTAGCAATTGTTTTAAAATCCTATGCGAGTCATCAGAGCTATCAATACTATCAAGAAAAGAAATGAAAGGAAATTACTTCCCCCCCCGCGCACGCTAGACCACCAAAAATAACCACCGCCTGCAACGCTTAGCTGAGATACCAGTGACTTAAGAGCATGTGTCCTTGCTCAGAACTATTAATGAGCTGTTTGTTACCCCTGCCATTGTAGGGGGAGTACTCAAATGTTTAGAGTATGTGAGATAATCCAGAGATGTGCTGTGCAGAAGTAGTTGCCACTTATCTGCATTCCTCCTAAATAGGCTTCTGAATGCACTGCTCTCTTTTCCACACCAAGTAGGGAAGGAACTGCAGCCTTGGAAGAAATGTACTGGGGGTGAAAGGGAGGAAGGAAGCATTAAACGTCCAACTAGAGGTATGAACAAACTGGCATGGAGTTGGTGGATGTTACGTACGGACATTGGCATGTTCAGGGTTACAGCTGCTGGCTTGTACCCTGAGGAATTCATTACCTTTCATTATGTTTTGAATGTCTGCAGCTTTGAAGCCTTTGTTGCTATGTCTGTCATATTTTAGGAAAGGCACGAATTCCAATTTGGCAAGGAGACTGTGGTTAGCTGATTAGAGCAGGGAGCTGGAAGAAGACACTTTGGAGTTCTGGAGGATTTTATCCATCAATCAACTATTTTTTTTTTTTTTTAATTATTATTAATTTGTTTTGCCTGGCCTGGCAGTACTGGTTTCTCTGTTTTTAGTATTGACACAAGGATCTCATTTTTGGTTGCATCTGAAAGGCTCCCTTCTGAAGTAGTGCTGTGCATACTTCTGTGTCTGACTGCGGAAACATCTGGGCTGTAGCTATGGGAAGTTCTCAAGAGGAACTGGGAGCAGTAAATGTTTCCAGATCCACCTGCTCCCACAGCCCATGGACAACCTGTGTATCCAATCTGTCTGGGACTGCTCTGTCTAAGGATGTTCCATCCAAACACTCACAGCACACTGACTTAACAGCATTTACCTTCTCAGTGTTATAGAGGGCAATGCTTTGCCATACTGGGGCTGTGGAGCCAGGTGTGCTGTCTGGCTGGACCATGTATCTGGTCCCAAGAGCAGCCTTAGGGCTAAGGTAGGCCCAATAGGACTTCAGTATGTGGTTTAGGTTAAGCATATGGAGACAGGTAGAATAATTCTTTAGCCCTGATGCAAAAGGACACTGAAGCATGTTCTCAGCTTGAAGTGTGCACCATACTTTCCTCAGTCTAAACCATTGTTATTTCTACCTGCATGCACCAAATCTGTACACAGAGTCTCGACTGATCAAAATCAGCTTTTAAATGGAGTTTCTGGAGATACACCAGCCCAGGGGCTCAGGACGGGTTGCGTTCACCCCAAGCACACTGAATCCATTCTGTGCATGGGAACCTGCATTAAGTATGTGTTCATTTGAGTGCTCGAATAGTGCAGATTAGTTTCACAGCAGGTGAACACTGAATTCGTGTTATTTTAATTGAATTCCATAATTGCTTGTAAGTGTGGAGATATGTAGAAAAGTAATTTTTCTAGATCTAGTTCTAATGAGTTTGTACACCTCCTCTAGTTAATTTTAGCAAACTTCTTTAATTATCACTTTATTTTTTAACCTCAAATCACTTCCCATGAAAACTAATTTGTTCTTTTAAGGGCAAATAAATGTGCTTTTTTTGTTATGAATTATTTCCTTAAGGCTTTTCTGAATGCAATGCAGGACAGTGCTTGACACTGTAAGCCAATGTTGAGACTCTTGAATCAAAAAGACATCACTGAAATCAGAGTTTTATGGAAATTGTAATGTCACTGTTTCTAAACAAAGATGAGACAGTTTAAAAAGCGTAATGCATGGGGTCACAAGTTTCACTGCTTGGATACTGGGATTGCAGCAGCAGTGGACCCTGCCTTTACCCGGGCATGTGAGCTAGTTTGTCCTCTTTCCTCTCTTGAAAAGGTAATACACTGTATTTCCTTCACCCCCCACTACCTTTCTTACCTTATACCAGAGGAAGGTATGCAACCTTTGGGGAATGCTTGGAGTGAAAGAAACTCTACCATGACTTGCACGAAGCCCATGGAGAGGGCCAGTGCTGAGTCAAAACTTCTGGGTACCAAAAAACCTCCTCAGCTTCAGAATGGCTTTAATCCTCAAGCTGAGCTGAGACTTACTGCGGTACTGCCCTTGCTTGTAGTTTTCTCCTGCCCTATGGAGGGGCCCTTATTTATCCATTGAGTTTAAACTCGTAACAGTTTTCCATACATAGAAGAGTGTGATATTGCTACAAACCTCCTTAGCCTGGATAGCTTGTAATTTTAGCCTGTTTCTTTCTGCTTTGCTTGAACTAAGGCATCTTTCTGTGATAGAAACATACAGAGATCAGAAAGACCATTATTATTAAGTACACGTATATACATTTTCAGGCTGTGTCAACTGTTACTGCTTCAGGGTACTTCTGGTATGAAACAGTGGAAACAAAAAGCAGATGCTGTACGGCAGGTGAAGCTGGGCATCAGACCTTTAAGCTGAGCTCAGCTTTTGTTGTTGACTGGTTTTAGACTGCACCCTCCACTTCACACTGGGTTTTACTGGGATCAACAGGGAATGGGGCTGGATTCTGTTGAGCCTTCACCAACCCATGGTGGACATCTCATGTAGATATTTTAATGGACAAAATATTTAAATAATTAAGTGTTGGCAGCTGTTGCTATGGTGGCATGCTGGAGAACCCAGATATTGGCTGCTTTTATAGCCTGATCTCTTACTATATTTGCTTGTGGAGTTTTCTTTTATCTCCGTTTGAGGATCTCTTGAACATAGCCATTATATTCTGGCTGATATGAAGCTAATACTAGTTAAGAATGGGAGTGCTCCAGGCAAGAGAATAAATTCAGTTCTGCAAAGGCAATTTCCACCTCTTACGATGTCCCACTGCTGCCTCCAGTTCATGTAACAGGAAAACAAGTACTTCCAACTCTCTTGTTTAGTTTCTTATTTCTCTGAGCAATTTTGCCCTGTACTTCACAGATTAGGGTCTTTTTTTATAAGTGATTTTGTAGGTTCAGATACCTATTTGTATTCATGTCATGAAAGCCATTAATTAGCTGAAGTCACGCTTGATCTCATTCTCTTCAGCACTAACTTTGGAGAGGAGAAAAAGATTAGAACATAAAAGGACAAGGTTTGTAATTCAATCTAGGACCTTTAGAGGGTTGAGAGATCTTGGCAAGCATGGACTTCTCTTGTAGAAGTGTCAACCTTTGACTATTCAAAAACGCCATCTGTGGTGTGACATTGAAACCCGTTGGTTTGCTGCAGGTATCAAGTCCCCGCAGGAGTGGGCACTGGGTAAGAAGAGGCCCCACATTTGCCCTCTCTAGACTGTCATGACCACGAAAACTGGCTTTTTTCTCCTTTGGTCTCCATCTGGGAGTTTTTCTCTTGGGTTGGTAATTTCACTGCTTTTGGGCCCAGGAGGGACCAAAGCTTCTAATTTTAATTTTTGCGTACTGGAGTCTGATCCTGAAAATATCAGTGACACTGCAGGGCTGGAAATGATTGGTGCAGAAGTTAATACACATTTTGATGACTATATTCCTTCTGCATTATAATGTCTTTCAAAAGAGAGATTGACTTTAATCTGAGCAACAGTTTGCCTTGAAATCTGGCAGTGGTCTAAGCTGAGAGTTTTAGGTTAAAGCTTTTAGTCTCACTGAGATTTTTTTTTTTAAATTTTTCTTAAACATGATGCACATTTTATGTATTAGAAGCTAACCAGATATGCACTTTGCCATATATAGATTCTTAGGCTTTAATCAGTATCTTACAATTTAATGTTGAGGATTAGCCTTAAAGTCTGAAACTAGTACCTACGTTGGGTGGAAATATTCTTTGGTTTCTGATAATTATCAGAAAAAATGTAACTATTGGTTGACGTAAATCCATTTGGTTTTTGAAACTAAATTTTTTGAAGAAACTGTGACTATTACCTTGACTTTTTTGATGAATGTCCAGCATCATGTCCAGTGCTGTCTGGGCAGACATGAAACATAATTTAACCATTCTGCATTTCATTTTAAACAGAGATAAACGAGATCCAGAAGTGAAAAAGGCAAGTCCCTCTGCAACCATGAGCTCTGGTAAGTCTGTGTTGTTTTCCACTTGCCCTCATTAGCGTTCCTTTTTATTACTATAAATATTTCTGTCTGTTTCTGATACAATTACTCTTTTTTTTTTCTTTTTTGACTTCTTCTGCCTCCGAGAAAAATAGTCAAAGGCTGTGAAAGCTCATGGAATCTGACTATTGAAGCAACAGTGTCATAAAAAGTGTCGTAAGAAGTGTCCTGGCTTTGCATTTGTTTCAGTTTGGCCCATAGCGCTCAAAAAGAAACATCTTGAGCTGCAGTAGGTCACTTTAGCTTCTTTCACTTTAGAATAGAAGAATTCAAAATTATTGATTACCTGAAAAACCTTTCTGAAATAATTTGATATGTTTTAGTAGGGGTGAATGGAAAGTTTGCCTGGATAGGAAAAATCAACTGCTCAAAGAAAAATGAGGGACCAGGAAATGGGGCTGATTGGGCAGAGGAAAACAACTGGGCTTGTCTGGGAAACAGGATAAATCAGAGTGAAAAGTGAAGCAGACATCACACTGAAGTGCTGTATGTAGGACCTGTGGAATAATATTCCCACTTGATTTTAGCACCTTATCAAGTCTCAGCTGGAGTATCGTGTCCAGTTTTTAGCACCACATTTTGAGAAAAGTGTGAACTGTTTGGAGAGAGTCCAGAGGAAAGGTAGGATGCTAATCCGTGTCTGAAAAACATGAGCTGGGAATTTGGCTTAAGCATTGATAAGCTTCCAGGTTGTGAAGCACTGGAACAGGTTGCTTTAGGGTGATGCTGGAAGTTTGTAAGAACTTGTCAGGCAAACATTTGTCAGCAGTGACAGAGGTAGGTTTGTTTCTGCCATGAGTCAGGAATATGGCTCTAGATGCCCCTTGGAGATCCTTTCTAGCACTGTCTTCTGTGTTTCTCTGAACACAAGAGGTTCCACTTAAATTTGAGAAAAAACTTCTTCTCAGTAAGGGTGACAGACACTGGAACAGGCTGCCCAGGGAGGTTGTGGAGTCTCCTTCCCTGGAGACATTCAAAACCCGCCTGGACATGTTCCTGTGCGACCTCACCTAGGCGTTCCTGCTCCAGCAGGGGGATTGGACGAGGTGATCTCCCAAGGTCCCTTCCAATCCCAAACATATTGTGATACTGTGATACTGTGTAATTCACAAAAGCCAGTTTTATTCCTGTCAGCTGAGGACTTTGCAGACTTGAAAAAAATCTCTCTTGAAAACCTCATCACTGAGCTGGATGCTGTATGCACATACAGAGACAGTCCCTGTTTAAAAGAGGCTGCGAGCCAGGTAGGGAAAGGAGGTACAGAGGTGTCATCCGAGGGAGATTTCTGTCTCTGAGCACCACCTCCTGAGACAGAACGAATACTTCCTAGTGCCTGAATCAAGTAGTGCTGACCCATGGCATCCCCTCATAGTCAGAGGTTAAATTCAGTTGCAGAGGTTTTATCCCAGAAGTAATCTGCTTCTCTATTCATCTTACAGAACGTGAAGAAATTAATGTTGCAAAAACTGTTGTCAATGGGCTGAGCAGCAATGGACAAGAAAAAGGTGGGTTAAAGAGCTTCAGAGACATCTCTGCAGCTCCCCCTGCATGTCAGCTGTGCACTGTGGTTGATTTCCCTGGACATTTGCTACAGCAGGGTTTCCAAATTTAGTCTGCTTGGCGACTGACACAAGAAAAGCCTTGTGCTGCACCGTGCCAGCAGCAGCAGCATTTCTTAGCCGAACAAGTGTTCTTTGTGTCTTAAAGGTGGCAGGCAGGATTTGCCTCTCTGTATACTTTTAGTGCTGTTTTGAGGAAATCTGTGCACAGCTTGTGGTACTTGAGAGCACCTGTGAATCAATATCTAAGCGTGTTTAGACAGCATGGGTTTGTGCGTGCCTGTGTGTGAATCCTGTTAACTTCAGTGGAAGGTGAAAGTTTGAGCCCAGGATTAAAGGGCAGGAACTAACCATTTAAGTAATAAAAAAAATCTGTTATTAGCAACAACGTGTTAAAAGCCAAAGTTATCGAAACAAACCAGTCTTCATGTTAGCATCAGCAGGCTTGCAGTGGCTTTATAGCATTCAACATTGTATAGTGATGGTGTGTGTTTGGCAGCGTGGAAGTATGTGGTGGCATGGGTTGTTTTTCTGCTGGTTTCATTTCCTTTCTTCTGCTTTGATGCCTTTTTATAGTGGTTAGCATTTTGACTGCATTGTGGATGGATGAATTCAGTCAGTTACAGGGCAGAACAGAATTAGGGTTGTTTCCTAAGCCACAGGCTGTTTGGATTTGGGATCCATTGTATTCACAGGGTCTCCAGTGCTCATGCAGAAGCCTGGACCACAGGGTTTGATTTGAATGTCTCTTTCATGAAGAAAAAAAAAAAAAAAAAAAAAAAGAAAAGGAAGAAGAAGAATTTAAAGCAGCTCCATCAAATTAAAAAGTAATGATTTTATGAGGTTTGAAAAAAATCCATCAAGCTTTTCCCCCATCCTTTTGCTTGAGAGCCCTTTTCTAGGTTGGTGAAGTTTGTGCTTTCCAGTTTTGCCAGGGACCAGAGATATCTGCCACAAGAGGGGGATGTACACAGACCCTGATGTCAGTGACTCCCTCAAGCTGGCCAGGTGCTCAGTATTGCTGGTTTAGAGTATAAGAAATGTGGTTCTTCTTACTCATGATTTTGCTGGTCCAAGAGAGATGGCACCGAATGTGAGGAGGCATCTAGCATTTTCCTTTTAATATATGCAGAAAGCTAATAGGATTTAAAGGAGAAAATCCTGGCTCTGCAGAAATCAAAAGCACAACTTGAAGTTATTCTGGTGGAGCCATGATTTACAAAATATTTATCTTGGCAGATCCTGTTGATCTTCACTTCTTTTTTTGGCCTTTTTTTACCACTCCCTTCTCCATTTTTTTTTTCCAAGAGGGTTGTACATTAGCTGCAATACAGAGTCACAGAGAGGAAGTACCAGCTGATTTGGACAATTCTGTAACAATTGCTAGAATTTTACGCAGTGCTATGTATGGTTTTCCCTTATGTTACTACATCTTGTATAACTAGTGTGCTAGCCGATGGAGTCCAGCAGAAGTCTCTTCATTTTACTGTTTAAATAGACAGATTTTTTTCTGCAATTGATATTTTGATGCTACCCTTTGGCATGGGATTATTTTCAAGGTTATTTCATGTCTCACTTTCTTCTGTTGCTGAACTTGTAAAATAATGTGCCATAAAATCCAGAATTCATGTACTGTGGCTAGTTTAATGTTCCTTTCTCAAACCTTCAGTCCTTGTTTTTTCACTTTGTTTTAACTGAGCCATATTAATGGTAACTTAACATTTTAATTTTTGCATGTAGTGTATATCACCAGAATGATTACACTAAATTTTTTGGTGGCTTCTGAAAACTAATGCTTCCAGATTCTTTTTGCCTGCAGCCTAGTGGCAGTCAGCAATTAGTCAATTCAGTAAGCAGTTCTGTATGCTGCATAAAACAGACACATCCTGATTTATGGCAAATGAAGGGATATTTTTAACGGTTGCATCGCTGCTCTCTAGACTGCTTTTGTATTTGAAATTTCCTGCTATTGTGTCTCCAAGTACATTAGAAAATTTTGTGGCATGCTTCCCGAACTCTGTTCTTCCCTTTTTGGATGTGCCATTTACACTTTTGTGTTTGCAGCTGTTGATGTCCCTTTATGTACACGCTCTATTTCTGCCGTTAAAATAATCCCTGTGAAGAAAGTGAAAAGTTCTCCTCACCTAGTGCTGCCTACAGGTATCTTCTTCCTTTCTCCCCCTGCCATGCATTAGTTGGCCATCATTCTCTCTCTTCTCTCTCTCTCTCATTATCTCTCTGCTTCACCCACACGCTTTGGCTAGTTTTTGGCTTCATCCTCTTCTCACTGTTTCCAGAGCTGTAGATTTCATCAGTAGGTAATAAAGTTAGCTCTTGATGGCACAATACACTGTTCTCAATTATGCTGCTCCTCTGCAGACATAATTGTGTCACTTTAATCTGGGATCATTGTAAGCCCTTCTACTAATGCTCAGTTATGAGTAATATTGTTATTACAGCTTCATTTTGAACAAAACTCCAGATGAACTAAAGGTTTCCTGTGTATCTTTAGTCTTTATGAAAGTAAATGGATGTCAGAGATGGTATTTTACAGGTTCAAGCAGCATTCAGCTTTGGGGTGGTTTTGTTTTTCTGTATGTCCACTGACTTTACAGCATCTTTACATGGATAAATAAGGATGTTAGGCTGTCACCCCCTCCACAAGCACATTTTTTTCCCACTAGAAGTACAAAATTATTTTTGTACTTTGCTGGCTTTGGACAACCAGATTAGTCTATATGATACTGCTAGTCTCTCCTAATCTGTCACACGTGCTCTGTTGGACTATTACAGTACTAATGTTATGTTTATTAGCATCTACTGGATTTCTGTACTGAGAGATTCAGATTTTTGTTTTCCTTCATTTCACCTAAATTGTCAGGGAATTAAACATCTTGGGTATTTCTCTTCCTCCCC
The DNA here is from genome assembly GCF_964273445.1 of Streptopelia decaocto. NCBI lineage: Eukaryota > Metazoa > Chordata > Aves > Columbiformes > Columbidae > Streptopelia > Streptopelia decaocto. The sequence goes on from NC_138659.1 coordinate 50,797,233, forward strand.
AAATGGAAACAATCTGACAATATTTAATTTTCATACCCTTTTCAAAACATCTTGATTTTGTTGAGTTCAGAACAATTTTCCTGATTCTTACTGTTTTGATTCAATATACAGATTTAATATATTGTATGGATTTTTTTTTTTTTTTAAGTACTTTGATTCCCAAATTAGATTCTTCTCGAGTATGATGGAGACATTTATGGCATGGTGAACTCTAGGTGTTTCCGTTTCTCTCCAGTGCCTGTGAAGGGAATGTAGGTGGAGGAGTGTAGGAGAACCGCTACGCTGCCGTCTCTGGATGTCTAAATCAGGCCTGGTGACTCCCAACAGTGTGTCCATGCCTCAGAGTTACAGCACTCTTGAAACTGGAGTCCCAGAGCTTAAACCTTTGTCCTCTGGTTTGAAAGCAGGTCCATAGAGTCCTCAGGCTGCGTGTTGTGCTGTGTGGATGGGAACAGTAGCCACAACTGGACTCCTGGGCAAAAGGAGTCCTGACCCTATCTGGGTCATGTGAAAATCAGTCAGAAGTCAACTTCTTTCTCATCAGGTGTGTGGATGATCTTAAGGACATGATTAGTTGTGTGGTGTGAGTACAAATGTGGTATATTTAAGGATTAAGCAGCATTGGATGGATATCTCTGGTTGATCAGTCTTTCCCTTCACAGAGGCTGTCTAAACAAACTAAGCCTGAACTGTAGGAAAGTATCCTCTGATTCCTTACTTACTCAGTCCTTTCTCCAGTCCTAAATGTGTATCTGAAGCTATACTTTTTTGTGAAATCCTTAAAGCACTAGAAGCCCACGTAAAAGCTTGAAGTCTGGTGATGCCAGCGTGAAAGCTTTTGATGCAAGCCAGGTGTTTGACCTTTTGTCGAGTCTTTCCCCTTACTGCTGTTGTCCATCTGGCACTATTGATGTTTCCCTATATTATGGCCATGTTTGTTGTGGTTTGTATGTTTTGCAACCTTAGCTGAGGTGTTGTCATGGTGTGTAGGCACTGTGCTGATATGGATTTAGTGGGACATTATCTTACTGCAATCAGCCAGGGAATACTGATCAGCACAAACATGGGCTGTTGTCTGGGCAAAAAGCATCAGCCTTTGCCCCATCTGTCCAGTCTGAAGGCAGAACTTTCATTATAGTAACAGTTGCTGCATCCCTCTCTGTGTAGAGATAGCATGACTCTCACCCCATAAACATAGAAATCATCATATTGTCATTTGTGTAACACAGTACATGCTCAGGACGTCTTCAGGCTCCCTGTGCTGTGTCATGGTAGGACTAGCACCCCTGTTTAGGTAGGTCAAAGTGAAGCCTGATGGCAGCTGCAGGGTCAGTAATAGTGCATGAGGAAGGGAGAGGATGTGTTTTCCTATGGAAGTAGCTTGAATAAGTGAGACACCCTTTAGGCTTATTGCTTCTATACGTATCTCAGAGGAAACAACTCTCCGGAAGGATTTTAAGTAAGGGGAAGAAAATAGCCTTGAAGTACTGGTTTGTTATTAGTTCATAGGATGACAGGAGGAAAAAAACCCAAATCCGTGGACTGAAATGTGCCTGCACATTAAGCTGTGCTGAATTGGGCCTCAACGAGGTTGCTGGCATGATCTGGTGTCTGGCTCACATAGTCACCTGAACAGATATATATTATCTCTTCTAGGTTTTGGGATTTGGCTTCCTATGTCAGGAGGTTAAACACTGCTGTGAAACAAGGGAGACAGCAAGGAGACAAGATGGCTTGCAGCTCCCTGCCTTCAGATCATATTCAGCATAGGGTCAAGATTTTATTGTTCAGTGGCCATAAGAATGACTTTCTCTTTCAGTCCTCCACATAAAGCATTTTTAAGGCTTCAGCACACAAATCGTACTGCTTTACATTATTGGGACATCCCTGTAGAAGAGCCACAAGTGTAATGGTAGAATGTCCTTGCGACTACAATGTCTCCGCACAAAGCAGACCAAATAAAGCAAATAGACCTGTGAAATTTAGTTCCAACACTCATCCTTTTTCCCTCTTATCTCTGTTACACTGACTCAGAACTTACTTGTACATTCATCAATTACATGAATATGAAACTGCTTTAATTTCTCAATGCTTTAAATCCAGAGCTAATCTTCATCTGCATAATCATTACTAGATTGATTGACCCGGAGGCAGCCATGCTAAAATTACTACATAGGGCTCTGATGGCTCCTGATAGCTTTGTGTCGTCTGTTTCAATGTGTCTCCTCTGTGCCTGCACATTTCCTGTAGAAACGGATCCCACTAAAGTCTGCAGCGGGAAAGGAGCTGTGACACTCCGGGCGTCCCCAGCCTATGAAGAGAATCAGAATATCACTTCACCGAGTCCTCAGGATGTCGAGCAACCTGAAAGTAAGTGGATGGAAGGTTAACTGCAATATATTAGTCACAACAACCTCAAGTGAGGTCATCCCACAGTCTTGGGGTGACTTTTTTTTAGATACGATTTAAAGCCCCAAATCCTGTAGCATAGTTGGAAAGCTCTTGCAAGAACCAGACCAGGGGAGGGAGACTGACTCTTGTTCAATTCTGGTGCAGGTTTCATGACCACTCACTCATTGGCCGAAGTTTGTTTTGTTTACAGCTCCCTTTTGCTGTCAGAAGCACCACAAACTCTTTTTTTTTTTTTTTGATTTTTTTTCTTCCTCCTGGAAATATCTCCTCCTTTTATCCCAGGCGTGAGGTGGAACATAGAGAGGCTGAGTGGTGCTACTGCAACTGTAGCATTCGCTTGGGTTGTCAAGGGAGCAGGGAGAGCATCTCAGGCAGACAGTGTCGCCACAGAGCTCTACCATCTTTCAATAGCAGATGTGTAATTACTTAATTGTAGGAGACAGGCAAAGCATAACAAACCTGGCCAGTGTCGTGGGTCTGGCAGAGAGGCTGAACTCCCAAAGGCAAGAGGCTGTTAAGTGGGGAAAGGGGTCAAACTTGCTCTTGAAAGCAAAGCATACATCGTTTCTGCCTGTATTGTTGGAAGAAGGGCAATTCCATTAATTCCAGCCACAATGTGCTGCTTTCTGCTCCGTCTTCTCTTCCCATTCTGCTCCACCCGTGACCTACTCTCTTTTCATGCTTGCCATTCTCTGTTTCTTCATTCCTACCCCCCACCATTGCCTCTCTCCTTTCTTTTGATGGCTTCATAAATTTCCAGCAGCTTGAATGGCAATGAGCCCATTACTATGGAAATCAGCTCATTAATACTTCCTTTGCTTACTCTCTCAATCACTTTATGAAATGTACTTTGGAGCAGGAAGAGCTTTTTGCATATAACTTAAACAGTAAAATGGGCAGAGGGGTGGGGAGGAGCCCAGTGGGAGGTGGCTAAATAGGTGATGAGACCAATGCCTCCAGCTGCAGGGACTGGGTTTGTAAACTGACATCGTATTTTATACCTCCCTTCATGCACACACACTTAATCTGCAAAACCTGATCTATTTGTTGCCAATCCTTTATCTCAGTTAATCACACATAGTGATGTTGATAAGAATAGATACGTCTTCATAGCCTGTGTCGTGGCTGGATACGGGATCCCAGCGTTTCCAGTAATTTGTGGTGTCTGCACATCAAGCTGCAGCTTTAGAAAGTAGCTAGCTGGGCTGCCTTTTTGCCTCTGAAATAAGAATGTCAATGAACAATTGTTTCTTCATTGCACTGAATGAATTGCCTTGTGTTTACAAAGGTCAGAAACAAGCAGGGCATCATGTTTAGGGCTGGTCTCTATGGTAATTACACAGCCCTGTCAGAAAGCATTTTATGTGTGAAATGAAGTAGCTCAACTCTTAACTTTAATTGGTATGTTTTCTGTAAATGTAATGGTTTATTTTTTCCCCTTTCTTTTCCTCTATGCCTGTCCTCCTCCCCTACCCCTCTTCTGTCCCTCCTTTCTGTGAAATGCTTAGGTCTGGAGCCAGAAAACCCAGAAACAGGTACAAACGTTGGCTGCTTATGTTGTTGCTTCTGTTGCTTTCTCGGAAGGATTTGTTGTTGTCTGGGGAAAAAAAAAAAAAAAGGGAGAAAGGAGTTTCCTTCTTTTGCTTGTCCTGTAGCTGGGAGGGAATCCTCTGTGATCTGTGTTTTCCTTCCTCTTGTAGATGACTGGAGATCGTCATCTAACACCGATGCCAATGGGGATGCCCAACCATCTTCTCTGGCTGCCAAGGGTTATAGGAGTGTGCGTCCGAACCTTTCCTCAGACAGCAAGCCACAGGTAAGCCTTTCTTCTGTGACCCTGAGGGTGATCTTCTGGGTTCAAGCACTGGATTCACAGTCAGGAGTCCTGGGTTGAACTCCAAACTTTGCTGCAGACTTGGGTAAGTTGCTGTGCCTCAGCTTTTCCTATCGTTAAAATGGGGGCAACCCTGATGTCAGCAGAGTGCTGTGGAGCTTGTGTGTTCAGGCATGCCACAGTATTTCCTTGGTGGATGAAGTAGGAGGACAACGCTGTTTGTCTGCAAGAAAAAAGGTGAAGTTGTCATCTATTACTGTTTTGTCTTTTATGTTGATCTATTTGCTAGAAGTTGCTACAGGTTGAAAGCAGAGTTACTTCCTATGTTAAAAACAAGATACTGGGGAAATGCCTTCCAGTTTTAACACTGTAACTGATAAAAGCCAACAAGGGAAAGGTTATTTGTACCCGAAGGTAAATAGTTGAAGTCAATCTGTTAAGAGAAGTGTAACTTCATCCTTTTTCTTTTGAGAAGCAGACTGAAAGCTGATAAGGAAACCCTTTGTTAGAGACTGCTTTCTTGTGTGAAACAGAGTCCCCTTAAAGCCTTGTCCCCTGTCAGAGTGGCTGCTCTCATCATCAGGGACCTATAGCAATGTCACAGAACAGACACCATTCCTGAAATCGGAAGAAGGTACAACTCAGATGAAGGTATGGGAAGGAGTGGCACCCTAAAGGAGACACCCATTTAGTGCCTGACAGTTCCAGCTGTTGTGTAGTCCCTTATTGATCTTGTTGGTGAACAGAGAGAGTGCTGATGCACGCAGTACTTCTATAAGAACTCTCAAGGACTGCTGTCCAAACTAAGCTGAAATGGAAGAAAATGAAAAATAGCAATTGCAGGTGGAGAATTAGTATTTCCTGACAATACTATGTGGTTGTAAAGTGACGCTTCACCTAACCTAGGGAAATATTGTGGCACTCTGAAGTCTCCAGACCGAAAGTACTTTTCATTAAGGAATGAAAAGGAATGAGCCTGCTTCAGAAGCAGAAAAACTTCAGACTGAGCACTTACCAACCCGCTTCTCCACTCCCATACACATCAGGGAACAGTGGTAATGAGGGGCAGCATGAGGACAGTCCATTTTGGGACAGTGGCTGTAATTTTATGAAGCTATTCTATGTCTGTATCCATGTAACAAGAATAGGTGCTGGCCATAACCTGTCATGTGTGGATGAATTCGAAACTTGGTATATTTTTCAGATTTGAGTATTGCAAGCTGTTAAGGCATCTTAGTTCTCTGGTTTTGGCCATTTTAGCAGTGGTTTTGCCAGCCTTTGCTCATAAAGATATGTCAACAGGGTGTGTGTAAAACCTACTTTCATGGTCTCCAGAGGGTTAAATTGCAAGAATGCAGGGAACTGCTATTCATTAGGTGGGCGTTTTAATTCTCTTCCTTTCAGGAGTTATAGTTTTCAGCTACTGGTAACAAAGCAATAAAATAAAACCAAATCTCTCTGTTGCTAAGTTATTTTACTTCAAAACAGTTTGACTTTTGGGAAAAAAATCACTGTAGTTGGAGTTGGATTTGCAGCTGGCAGGCAGTTGTGGACTTAGCAACCTATATGTTGCAAAGTACCAAAAACAGTAAAGCTTTTAAAATTATTTATTAGAAGCACGATTTCTCTGTTGGTGTTCTTAGAAACTCAGTTCCTCAAGAGACTTTAATTGTTCTGGTCTTCCTGAAAGCATTTTCAGGACTGAAAAATGCTGAAGAGAATTCAAGAGCTAGCTTTCAGAAGGAAGAAATGTTGGGTTTTTACTTAGCCAGCTGTGGCAGTCTGTAATGTTCACATGATGTCTGCTTTCATTAGCACTGGTGAAACTTCACAATGTTCATTTTTTGGTGGTGCTCTTAACATGCAGAGATGGCCTAGAGCTCTGAATTTCACTTTGCGATTCAAATGTCCCCTGTGCTGGGAAGTAGTTAGTTACACAGGCGTGAGCCTGGGTTTAGTTAGCCAGGATGTTAAATCTTGACTCAGGGTTTCCAGGGGGCATGGCGGGTGTTGCTGTGCAGCCCTCTCGAAACAATACAGCATTGAGAGATATTTGCCCCAGAGGGAGGAACGTGTAGGCAGGGACTTGAGAACTGGGTAAAGTTTGGGTGCTGCAGTGCTAAGAAAGAGAGAATGTGTGAGATGATGTGTGTGAGTTCTGCACGGGCCTCCCAGATACTGTGTTTGCTTTTTGTTCTTGCTGTATTAAAACCTGCTTAACCCAAGTCTAATGACTGAATTCATTCTTTGAATTTATTTATTTTTTCCTGCCTTTTTCCTTTCATTTGGTGCTGCTTCCTCTCTCCCTCTCTTCCTTCTTAATTCTGCCTGGGCAGGCCCTTGCTCCTCCCCGTCCTCCTCTTCCCAAAGAGGAAAGCTTTGCATGGCGTCCTCGCACTGACACTAAAGCGACCAACCTCTTGCCAGTGCCCATCATGGACTGCGTGTACCTGAATGCGCCCAAGCCTTATACACAGCGTGTGTCACCAAATGCCAGTGCACGGTGTTATTTCTCGTCACCAACCCCCTATGGGGCCATCCCCAGTGGGAAGCAAGGCTTGCCAGCAGGGCATTCCCCCTCTTCAGGCCCTAAAGATGAGGTGCATGCTGGGCAGCCACTCTTGGAAAGTCGCTCCTTGTCGGATGCATCATCCCTACAACGCAACCCTGACAGGGCAGATCCCAGTAGTAAAGCTGGAATGAATTCCAGTCATGAGACGAAGGCGGATAAAAAGGTCACCAAACTATATGTAGCTTGTTTATCTAACAGCACTTGCTCAGCCGCATCTGAAAATTCCACTGGCACCACACATGACCCAGCAGCCAGCACCAGTTTGGGCGCTGAGCTCACTCAGGCACCAGCCACCGACATTGTTTCTTCTGTAACAGATACTGGAAAGTCTCTTGCTGCTGCTCCTCCTCCTATCCCTCCCAGGCCGTACTTTTACATTGTCCTCAGTAAAGACGCAGTTAGTTATGATGCGGGCCAACCCTCCTGGACTCAGTCATCACCTCCGCAAGCTGTGAGGGACAGAGTGCTAGAGGCCCCGAGCACAGCTGCCACAGAGGACAGGATGAGAAAAGAGCCTTACCTTACTCAGCGGCGACAGCCACCATACAAGGCAATGGGACGCAGCATGGTACATGTTTTCTCCATAACCTTGTTTTCTTTCAGCTGTGTGAATGGTTCTTTAATTCATTACAATGTTCTCTTAATGCTTTATTCCCCTCCTACCTAATTTCTTAGCACTCATTGTGCCATCTGAGTCTTGTGGTCTTCTACTCGATAATACTTAACACCCCATGAGCGCCCTCCCCCCAGCATTGATCTGTGTGTTTGTGTGTGTGGTGTTTGTAGGGGGTTGGGTTGGGCTGGTGAGGATCTTTCTATTTTAGGGAGGTGTAAAAGAAGCAAACTCTGTAATATGATGGTTACTGCTTCTCAAGTGATGGTGAACGCAGAGCTGTTCTGTGGTTTGATTTAGCCTCACTACATAGAACTGGAAAAGAGGGGAAGTTTTTTGTGAAAAACCATGTGTGTTCATAGAGGCCAGGGCTGTAAGACTGAAGAAGTGTGTTTCCCTGAAGAGAGAAGATGTGTTGGTGTTTCATATCATTTTGGGTGCATCCTTGCATGACACTGTATGGCTGCATTAGACTAAAGTACCAATCTCCCCCATTGCATAACAACACCTTGTTTCCTACAGGATGCCACTGCCACCACCACAGCTCAGCCTGGGGTTATAGTAGTCCCCCTCCTCCAGGTTAATCCCGACAGACAGCAAGAAGGCAGCTCCAGCACTCCACCACCGCCTCTGGTTCCTTTCGGGCAAAGCTCCGTATTCCCTGAGACTGTTTCTTCTGGCTCACCCTTGACTTTTCCGACTCTAGACGATTTCATTCCCCCACATCTCCAGAGGGGTTTCCACCATAACCAAGCACCCTCTGCATCTGACACATTACCCTCTGTTTACCCGAAACTGCCATTCTTCTCATCACCACCTTCACTTGTCCCTCCAGTCACAGGGGCTTTGCACAGGGGCTCGAAGCCTGAAATCACTGGAGTCATCTCACATACAGTAAGCTTGCCAAGTACCCTCCTCGCCCTTTTCCTAAATTTGTATTCCTAGATTAAAATTACTTTCTCCTTGCAATACTAAACTTGAGAGAGGAGTGATGACTCACTCCCTGCCAGCAGCATGACAACTGAAACCTTGTTTACGTCCTAGTGCATGTGTGTTGCCTGCCTTGTGCAGCTTTGAACTTTCTATTGACTCCTTGCAACAACGTTTGACTGTCTCCCTTTGTGCCCATTCTACTGGGTGATGCACACCATAACAGTCTTCACAGGATTGTCTCAGAATAATGAATTCTGTAGAAACAGAATAGCTGTAACTAACTGATCTCTTCAGGCTCTTTTAATTGCATCCTTAATTATGTTTCAATAATATTTAAAGCAGCAACAGCAGACCGGTTAAAGATTAGGGCTGTTTTTCTGGCCACAAGACCATATATATGGTCTCTACACAAATCCCTGCCAAAATCAGTGTAAGATTGCTGCCAAGATCCAATGACCTACAAGCAATAATATCAGTTATGGACCTAAGAGTCTTCCGAGCATGTAGGTGCTATGGGATAGGTTAGGAGGAGAAGGTCTCTTCAGTTTGGAATTGCTTGTCTTTGAAAATTTTGAAGAATTCAATCTGCAGCAGTTTTAATTTGCAATTTACTGTATTCTTCTTGGATTAGGTTTTGTTTCTCTTTAAACGCATCACCTGTTTTAAAAAGCCCTCAAGGACAAGGAGGAAAAGCATCACTCAGAGTTGCAGAGGAGGCAAAAAGTACCTGACCCTCCTTGTACTGCAAGTCTTACAACCACCATTTTTTTTATATTGTTGCTTGTAAGGACAAGTAAGAAGTTCAGCAGAACCCCATTCTTATGATGATGCTTTCTTTGTCCCCTCAGTCTTTAGGAATCTTGCAAACAGGCATGAGGGGGAGAAATAAAAAACAACTAAGGATTATATTTTCAGAAGTTCTCAGCGTTGGTATTTCTGCTTCTGTTGAAATCTGTGGGGTTTTTTGCTGCAGAGAACAATGAAAGTTTAGGGGATTTGGTATGTGGTGGGTTTTTTTTTTGGTTTTCTCACTCTTTTTTTTAATGAAGCCTATCTGCAGGCTTTTCATGAGATAAGAGTTTTGAAACATCTTCGGGCATGCCAACTTCAGGCATGTGGTCACAGTTTTTTTTCCACAAGGATTTAAATGGTCTTCATTCACCCACTTTGGTGACTTACCTGGGACTGTGGAGCCTATCCTAATCGGACATCCCTCTTCTTTGAGGGGTTCTTTGTATTTTAGTTTTTCAAGTGAAGCTCAAACACAACTTGCTCATACTTCTCCCTGACCTCCCACTCCTTTTCCCGAATTTCATTGTTTGGAATATTATCACAGTCAGAAAAATGGGTCTGGATCTCTCTCTTAGGGACATCTATTTCTGAAGACCATTGGTTCTTTTCTGTCCTCATTAAATGTCTATGGCCTGAGCAGATGCTGCTTGGAGCAAGATCACCACCATCCAGCAGCAGATGATTGTTCTTCCCTGTTTCCCCTCTAGGCTGGAGAGACTGTAGGTGCTTGTTCTCATTACAGCAAATTCTCACTATGATTTATCTCTGAGGTCTGGTGCCAGCCCTCACTCTGGCCTCTGTTCAGTCCCCTACCTGATCCTGTGAGTCCTTTCCCCTGATGCTAGTAAGTATGAAGAGCACAGAGTTGCACTTGGCCAGAAAAGCCAGGAGTAGGGATTCTTCTGGAGCAACATTCTGTGCACGTTCAGGTTGGTTTTAATAGTGATGAAAATCCCCCTGAATGTGCAGCTCCATTTTACAGATTGCGGCATTTCAGTCTGACAGTGGAGTAGCAGGAGTGCAGAAATCTGGTATGCTGTTCCACACTCTCTTTGTTTGGATGCTTGTTCCCCATTAACAATAATTGTGTGTCCAAATTCCTTAAGAATCTTTGAAAAATCTCAGCCTAAACTGGCACACACAGTCTTAGTCATAGTGTATCAAAAGTATCCCTGGACTGAGGTGTTTCAAAGAGGAACTAGTTTTTAAAGTTTCCCTGTTGACACAGCCTGTATTTCTACAGAACAACCAGAGCTGTGATGATACCAGAGTGGGGTTTGAAATAAGTAAATAATGGAGCTGCATGGAGAACAAGAACAGCTTGCTATCCATGCTCCAGTGACAAAGCCACATTGAGTATCTTCCTTGCTAGAGTCTTACTTTTTATCCTCTATATTGTTTTGGTTTGTATTTTGTTTTTAAATTTAATTATTTTAATCAGGTAGGTGTCACACTGTCTCCTGAGTGATGGTGCTAACCTTATTCCTTGGACCTTCCTTACCAAACCAGCTGCAGTAAAAATATTTCACTCCAGAATTGCATGAGTTTTGCATGTCTGACTTCTTGCTATGAAAGGACGACCTCTAAAATAAATGTTTGTGTGTGTACATATCAGGGGGAAGGTGTCTGCGTCTTTCCCCCCAAAACAGATCTGCTCATTTCTGGCACCCTGCATTTGCTCCAGAGAGTCTGCTGGATGAATTTAGTGCCTCCTTTTGGGGTTGGAGTTGTGAAACCCAACACCAAATAATTATAGTACTGCCTTAGCAAACTAATTGCATTAACAACGAGCAGGGTACATACAAGGAGCAGGGTAACACTCATGCTTATGCCTTTTTTACTAAAATTTGCTGTGATTATGCCTCTCATTCAGCTCAAAATGTTTGTGGTTCGGTTTTTTTTCCAGATTTTCCCAGTGTAGCAGCCTTGTGCATGTCACTAATGATGTGTTGCTCTCCTTTTCAGGACTCAAGTCCTGTGCTAAATGAAGTGCCCCAGCCTGGCACTGGCACTGACTATCCAACCTCCTTCACTTCAATCAACAAGTCGTCCTCTGCATATCCCTCTACTACAATTGTCAATCCCACTATTGTCCTTTTGCAGCACAATCGAGGTAAGGAGACTTGCATATTGATATTTGTGGCTCAAACTGAGCAACCTGGTATGCTGTAAGGAACTGGAGAATGTGTGTGCCATGTCTTAAGTCTAAACTAAGAGCTAACAAAGCTACCTCCACAAGGTTGTAGTGACTGGAGCACAGAATAGGCAAGTAAGAGGTTAGAGGCGTGGGACAATGTCTGCTTTTTCTAATTAGAACCTGTGGATCAGAAGCCACTCTGAGGCTGGGGGAGAGGCTTATAACTGGGCTATGTACATATGAATAAGTTATTACAGGGTAACAACTTATTCCCCATCAGGTGTTCTGGCACGATGGAAAGTGTGTATGTGCTCACCTCGTTGTCAGTAGAAGCCAAGGTAGCTTGAAGTGGGTTCTCCCTATCTGGAAAAGTGGGTGTCTTACTTCTTGGTTACTGCAGTGTAAAAGCAGTTGTATTTTCAGTTACTGTGAAATAGATTTGGCCTCTGAATTCTCAACAAAATCTATTCGTCCGTAAGTTTAAATATGGCAATTTGTTCCTCTGTCCCAAACTGGATCAATTCAGACTAATACTTCAGTAGTCCTTGAGCACCGAGTTTGCAGATGAACAAAAAAACCATGTTGGAGCACTCCTGTGTTTACTAATCTAAGCCTTTCTCTGCCTCGCAGCAGCTTCCTCTGAATGGATAGTTGCATCTCTTTACCTCTGGCATTAGAGGGAAACTTTGCTTCTCGTTTTCTTTCTCCTGACGGTTGGCACTACCTCAGCCTCCCGGTTCATTGTGCATCACTAAAGTCTGTAGCTTATAAAAGGGTCACGCAGGTGCAGACCCACTTGCCTTGGTTTCCAGCGGACTTAGGAATCTCCAAGACAGGCAGATTCCAATCTACAGTGCAAGGCCTGTACTCCTCATATTGTAGTCATTCTAGTTACAGGCATGCATTGATGTGCTCCTCTGCAGCCTCACATGTATTTTCTTTTCAGTGCCTTTTTAAAACAGACTTCAGTCTTTGATCCTGAAGATAGTGTCTTCACCGTAGCTCAGCTGATTATAAGTGTAATGAATGGGTTTTCTCTCCTTTTTTTGCCAGTATCTGAAGCAGCTTTGCTTACGTGCTTCGGAGTGAGGGTGTCTGGATTCCTCAGCTGCTTCAAGAGGAGAAAATATTATTTGAGGCAACCTTTTTTCTCTCAAAGCTTTTTGTTTACTTTCTTGAGGTGGCATACTCATTTGGTTGGTTTGTGTATTAAATCTGAAGCATTTCAGTGTGTACTACACAAGGATATTTTATCTCTGTAGATTTTAAGAACACTAGAGACAAATCTGTATAATATGATCATCCATACATACTGGCTCTGAGACAACAGATGTCAGATTGTTCTGTTTACTAATTACTTTCACAGTTAAGAGTTTGTCCTGTGTGCATATCTTGCCCCTCTGACCGTTAGCACTCATGATACTGAATCCTGATAGACTGAAGAGTCTTTTCTCATCACATTTTTGTTGACTGTGATATAGATCATGGCCTGATAAGCAGCTTGATCGAGTGTGTGAAATATCTCCTTCTAATACATGATTTTCAGTCTTTATTAGTCAAACTTATAATTTCCAAGAATCATATAGAACTGGCTTGACAAGGGATCTTAGTCATAAATATGTATTGGCTGACATTGCATATGTCATACTGTGTTTTTATTAGTAAAATCCCATATAAGTTGTTGCAAGATTTTTTTTTTTTTTCTGGCATTATTGTCAACTTGACAGACAGATGTCCCAGATATCATACTGATGCTTTTTGAACGTTGTCACGACATTTGCTTTCATCCTTGTCCTGTGGAGTTTCCTTTGTTTTCCAAGACATACTGAGGATGAATGTTAATTGTCCAGTGAGCTGCTCTCTCCATAACTGCTCTGTTTGGAGCAGGAAACTGCTCTAACGCTCTTCAGTACGGTTTATATGAATGTGTTAATTTTCAAGCATCTGACCTCAGTTGTTATCATTTGGCATAGTCCTTAGTTACTGTTGAAGTGGAAAGTATTTCTCCATCAGGCAGGAGGATGTCAGAATATTTTTTTTTTTTCAAATGCAGAATGGAAATAGTAATCAGATGTGTCATCTTTTCTGCTCTCTTGTTAACAGTTCTACTGTGCCTACTTGGTAAAAGAACAAGATCATTGCTGCATTTCTGTTTATTCTCCATGTACCTCAAAACCTATTTTTGAATCTCTGAGACATTCTGTTAATTCTTTTACTTCCTTTGTCATTTTCATTCACTTCCCAGTGTCTGCTGCCTACTCATAAGTATGCATTTTCTTACTTTTACATCTTATCTATTGAGGGTTTCTTACAGTTCCTTATGCTACCCTTCCTATCTAGGCTTTATTCTAGCACAGCATCAAGGTTTATTTTTTGCTAACTCAGTGTTTTTTAAATGGTTCTCAGATCTTAGTTACCTATTACATCTCTGTCCTGGCTGACGTGATTCATATTTGGTTTCATCTTTATGTACCTTATCTATTCAAACCTGGTTTGGTCTCATGACATATGACAAATTGTTAAAAGGTTATGAGCCACCTTCAGCTGAATGGTTAATTATGTTTTGTGCTGAAATCAATTCCTTCATGTCAAGATGAGGTTTAATATAAATTCCTGTTGTGTACTATGAAATACCCTCTGAATTAGAAATTTCAAGGTCATTTTCGTGCTTGAAGTCTGAGATCTCCAGTAGTTTAGTTAGTCTTCAAGGTGGATAATGTGGCTTTCATTCTCCTCACTGAATTATCGATTGCTTTTTAAGGAGCTGGTTATCTTAATCTCTGGAGTGACTGTTGCAGTAGACATCACCAACTGTCCTATTTTATGTTTTATCTGCTAGTTCATCTGTAAGCATGTAAGACCCTTTGATTTGGACCTGTCAGAGACTTAGAAACAGGTGATGGCATTTGAAGCACAGAAACTACACTATATCCTTTTTTTTTGTCTGCTTGATCTTACTCAGCTAGTTGTGATAACAGAGCTCAGGATTTTTTCTACTGGATTTCAGTAATACCAACTCAATAAGATTTATGCTTATAAACAAGTCATTTCAGATCCTCTTGTTCATTCCTAGTACCAAGGTAAGAATTTCTTCCCTTCATATCTGCTGGTGTCTTGATTAATTTTCTTTTTGACACCTTTATTTTGCACTAAACATGTACTCAAATACTTGTTTCCTCTTACCCTTTTCTTACTGGTTTCAAGTCTTGGTCTGCCCCAGTGCTCCCTCCTCTGGGGACTCTGAAGGCATCTGTAGTCATTCCTTCACTGCTGCCAGCAGTTATATTCCCTTGCTCAACTCTTTCTTTGGGAAGCCTGCGAGGTCTTGGCCTTTGCCCACAGTCCCAGAACACAAGATGGAGAATGAAAGCCTCAGTGAGCTGGTGTGTGCCTGCGGCTACAACCTGTCTCTGGTCGGACAGGACAGTGCAGTAGCAGAGACCACCTGCTCCTGCTTCTGTCTGTCAGCAGCTCTTTCCTAGTCAGAAACACAAGTGAAAAGGCATATTCCTCTTCATGTAAAAAGTTTGGTTGTGTTTTTTTTTTTTTAAATGAAAAGTCTATTCATCCATGATATTCTTTCCTCTGTGGTGGAAGAGATACGAAAGAGCTCTCAAGTGTCGATTCTTTAAACCACATGCTTTATCAGGAGACCTTAGTGACTGAATCCAGTTCTGCTTAGTGAAGGTGATGACTGAAGCTGAGACCATCCTCACCCCCATCTTTTCTCCTAACACACCAGCCTGCTCCTGGTGGTGGGCTTAGAAGAGTGAACTCTGTGGCAGGTGGTTCCCATCTAGTTTTCAGGTTCGGATTGCTAATATTTCCTTTTCTCTGTTGCACGCAAGGGTTTGTTTCATATGTTGGCAGCTGTCATGTGACAGTAATGCCCAGGAGCAGCTTGCCATTGGTGGTTAGTAGAGCAGAAGTGCTGGGGTTAAAGAACAAAGTCCATAGATATTGGTGAAGGAGCTGCACTTAGTGAGAAGGAATATAAATTTCCCTTGCTGAAGCTGATCCACTTATTACAAATATCTAGTGAAGGTGGGTTCTGCTGGCAAACAGCGGATGACTGGAGCATTGTTAGCTACTGCAGACTTGCTTGGCAAGTGTCCCACGCCACCCCAAAGCACAGGTATTTCCTGGACAGGCATTGCATGGCATGGTTTGTTATGAATGTATAACAGGTGTGATTAATATATTAAAATTTTGAAATCTTTGCATTAACAATGGGAGCTTTCAAGAGTGTTTGTATTTTGTATGTCAGTAAAATAGTTACTTTTCAAATCACTTTAATGCTTTAAATGAAGCGATTAATTGCTAGGGAGTAGAAAGAGCAGAGAATAGGGTGCCAAGAATGCTTGGTTTATTCTGAGCCATGGTTTGGGCAAGTCATTTGAGCATCCCTTTAGAAAGCAGCTGTGAGCATCAACTTTAGGGTGGTCAAACATACTAGAAGATACCATAAATGTTCCAGTCTGAGAACTCAGTAATGAGAAACCGTAAACCAAGGGGACCGTTCTGAGAATCAAAGCCTTAACTAAGCTGTATCTGTGGCTCAGTAGTACGTGGTGAGACTCGGCAATCACAAACAGTGACTTAGTCTTTTCCTATATCCCTTTGAAATGCTACAGCATTATTGTTCGAAAATGTACTTCATGGTAATGGTTACAGAGTTAGTTGTCAAGTTGTTTGTGAATCTTTACTGCTTTTCAAATTGTCTGCTGCCCAACTTTTTTCATCCTCTGGTGTTAAGAAAAAAAAAAATTAAAATTTTTAAGTTGTTTTTTGCAAATGTCTTGGTCACTGCATCATGCATTTTATATTATTCCACGAGGCTGCACCGTGGAGAGGGGACTGTGGGCTGTCACTTTGGCAGGGTATTTGAAAACAGACTCTCTCCAGCAGCTGCTGCCATTCTGTCTACAGTGTATTTCTTGCCGCTCAGAAATGCAGCACCAGAGCACTTGCTGTTTATGTCTCACACGTTTGTTCTGTATTTCTTTTTGTTTTGTTTCTTCCTTTACCACAGAACAGCAAAAAAGGCTTAGTAGCCTGGCAGGTATGATGTGAAAGGTCTGCTACCTCCCAGCTGCTGCCTCTGCTGGAGCAAAGCTGCTGCTTTCTTAGCTTATGGAGTACCTTTAGCAAACACACTTCCCAGGAACTGCAAAGGAATGAGTATAAATATTTGTCTTGGCTTAGTCCAGGTCACTAAATGTTTGATTCCAGTCTTTTCTCCCAGTGCTACCTGTGTGGCCACATGTGAATATACTTAAACCCTAAATTGTCTGTTCCTCCTAAGTCATAAAGATTTACATAAAGTTTGATTGTACCACTTGACTTTTGGGCCTGCCTTTTGAGCCTTTTAGGTTTATTCTCTTGGGGCATATTCTCAAGTTCCTCTACACAGCCATTAAAGTTAGTCTTGCTTGTGGTGAGGGGGGAGGAAGAGAAATAAAAATCAGTATTGACGTGAGTCCAGGAACAGAGGTATTTGTGCCAGATGTCGGTAAATAAATGATAAAATTGTAGTATGTGAGTATGCATGTGTGCTGCCACCCTTCTCTTCCTGGGCAGCCTTCTGCTCTTGTAGTGAGTATGAGTCTCTCCTTGAAGGAAGAACAAGCTGTTTTCCTGGTCATCTTTCCCTCCACACACCCCAAATAGAAGTAGCTCAGTCTGCAGTGGGTGTTATAGGAACAGCACATTATGCACCTGCTTACACATATTATTTTTCTTTGGTTATGGCCATGTAGAGGTGGAAGAGAACAGAGTCACAGAGAGTGCCTAAGCAATTTAAATACCACAAATAGAAACACAGAGAAGCCAATAGTGCTATTGGGCTGCTGCGAGGGCCCTGGACTAGCGGAGTGTCCTGTGGGGCTGACATCTGCCCCTGAGGCAGCTGCTGACCTGGTCCAACCTCCTTCACCTGTGACACCAGCCTGTCCCTCCTCTCTGCTGCAACCCTGCTGAGGTGACAGTCTCGGCTCCTTCCCTTAGTGCAGGTGTTGTCTCACCAGACACACTCAGCTGCGAGTTTAACGCTTGCTTGCAAGTTTGGACAGAGGTTTCCTTTTGTTTTTCCCTTTCACAAGGTGTTTTCCCTTCATTACCAGGAACTCTTTATGTTTTCTAGACCACAGAGCAGTTTGCTGCAGCCCAGATGATTCTTGGTCTGGAAGAGTGAAGCACATTGTGGCATAGCTGGGTCTGCACCTGATCTCAGTGTGCCAAAACAACCACAAAAGCTGTGGGCTGCCAGCTCTCCCCCTGCATTTTATAATACGTTCTCTTGATCACAGCAGTAAAACTGTCATGCTGTGCAATCCCCTGTACTGCTGCTGTTCTTGTGAAAGGGTGGCATAGGTGTGCTGACTGGTGCAATCTGCTTATTTGGGCAATTAGGCACCAGATTTGGCTCTCTGATTTTTAAATACCTCAAAGCATCGTATATAAACTCTTTTGAAATGATGGGAGCTGCATGGCAAATATAACACATTAGTGTGACGTTTAGCCATTATTCTCCAAGTTGTAGGGTATTGTAGGAAATCTGTGGTGAAAGATGTCTGCTTTAGTTCCTCCCTCTGCAAAGACACCCATGCAGCAGGTGTCTGTGTTTGTGGTATCAGCTGGGCAGCCAAACTGGAAGAGGCTGAAGTGTTCCTCTTGGCCAAGTCCTGTGGTGCTGGGAACCTGGCAGGATGTGCAAGGAGGGCTTGCCCTAATACCACTCATGCTGGCAGACAGGCCTGTCCAGTCTTCAGGTGTTAGTCCAGCACCTTCGACCAGTTCTAAGTGCACTCTAAAAAGTGCTTTTGAAAACTCCTTCAAAATACATTTAACTGGCTGGTAGATTTTCCCCTGGCTATGTCATCCTACATAGCTCCCAAACCTTCATGCTATAATATTAAGATGTGAACTCATGGTTTGGGGATGGCTGGCACAGGCCAGATGGTGGGTTTTATTTTTGTTAAATCATCAAAATAAAGATTTTGCTTAGAATCATGGCTGTGGCACTGGGAAAACAGATTGTGATACGTTTACCCTGCCATTTTATATCTATCTTAGGTATTTTGAAGATTATCATCGTAGTTTCACATGGGGTCTGCCTGGCAAACAGCCAAATACTTTCCCAGTGCATGGAGCTAGGGAACCAAAGAGAAGTAAGATGTATTTACTAGTTCTGTTAAAGAAGATCTTTGTCACCTTCTCTGGCATTTAATTCTTTAGCCTGCAGAAAATGACTTTTCTAGACCAGAAGCTCAGGACTTGTAACATCAGCAGTGATGATAAGTAATGGAGGAAAGTTGTGACTTTTCATAAAATTTCCATGCTCTCCACGTATCCTCATCCACATCCAAAAACCCACTTCCTTTTGGCCTTCAGAGTCTGCTTCTGGAGGCTTAGTAAGGAGTTTAGTAATGGGAATAGAGTGAATATTTCCTACAAAATGGAGAGCCCTGTACACCAGGGACACAAAAGGCCAAAAGACAGTGGACACACATTCACAGGGAAGTAGGTTGAAAGTACTAAACAAGGATTTAATAGATGCTTTGCTCCATTTTGAACATTTATAAACATTACTTGATTTTTCTTAAAGAGGAGGAACACCTAAAGTTTGATGGTAATTTCAAACCAACCACTCAAATGCAGATCTTCAACATACTGTGTTTTGCAGGGCAGAATTGTGTTTGCTCAAGGTACCAACAGACCAATGCTGTGTTATGCACGAGCCTTTCCTCTGCTAAGTGCCCCTTTCAGATTTTGCACATTTAATGGCTTTGGGCAGTATGGTTATGTGCATGTGAATAAACATCTCTCTCTTTCTCTTCAATGCATGCAGTGATGTAAAAATGATAGGACATGGCAAAGTCTTGATGAGGCAGACTGTAGAATCACAGATATTTCCTCTCCAGAAAATTCACATAGAAAAGGTCCTTGGCAGAGCGTAAAGGCTGTTGTGCTGCAGCTCTCCAGAGCATAGCAGAGCTTCAGAGCAGCTGAAGGAACCTCCCTGGGTTCCTTGGCCAGTGATGGTGCCTACTGCTACACGTGGGTGTAAGCTGGGCACCATCAAGGAATTACAGGTAGAAGCAAGGCAGTCTGGAGCAATTAGTTGTTTTCCCCAATCTTTGTGCAGACTCATGTGCAAGAGGAATAATATATATGCTAAACAAGAATGCAATTTGTTGTTTACAAACTCTGGTTAGGGTACAGAGTTGAATTGGAAGCCTCATGTACTGACTGTAACAAATGGGACTGTCAGGCAGGTGGGTGCAGCCTGTTAAAAAGTAGTGCCCCACTACCATGTAGGATGCTTGAAATCACCAGCAGGAAAAGATGTCTAGGAGACTGTGTCACTGACACTTTTTGATGAAGAATGAGATTGCAGAGTTGCTAATTGGTCAAAAAGACTTAAAAAAAAAAAAAAAAAAGCAAAAAACCAACAAGTGCCAAACAGTTCTTGAAACAAAAATTTTCTGTTTATCGTACATACATGATGGCTGAAGCTGTCAGGAGGTGCATAAAGGTGGCCACTTGAGAGATGCTAGCCTGCTTTTGCTGGTATCAAACATTTTCATGGTAGGCTTCCTTCAGTCCAGATGCTAAGCAGAGCTAGCAGTCACACAGTCTGTCTCATCAACTACTTGCTAGGATTTGTTGCCTTAAAAAAGTGGAATACGGTGATGTGGTGAAATGCTGGGATGAGATAAGAATCCCCCATTTTAATTTCCAGATTCAGTGCCAGACAGACTAGTTTCTGATAAAGTTGATTCAGCATTCATACGGGACAAGCCAGTTCTGGAGGCAGTGCCAAGTGGGAAGAGGGTGATGGAGGAGAAGAGAAGCGTTGTCAAGAGCCCTCAGCGCATGGCTGATACCTCCGTCGATGATATTGGCATTCCACTGAGGGTAAGGCAATGCAAACCCTGGGCCACATTCTGCCTGCACTGAGACTTGGGGCATTTGCTAAAGCTCCAGAGACTGCAGAGCTTTGAGGGAAGATATAATTCTAGTTCCAATTTATTTTATTGTTAACACTTCTCTTTGCTATCAATGACTTGTTTCAGCTGCCTCAGGGTGGGGAAATTAAAAATTAATATCTCTTTTCATTATATTTGCGAATATTCCTTCTCATTTCATTCACACCTAGCAGCTAAGGGAGAGTTTTGTCTCATTTTAGATGTGTTAAAGGCAGATTATCTCTTTTATACAACATATTTAAGTTCATTCAGTATTGAGGAGAAATTATCATTAAATCATATAATTGATCATTAGTCTATTCTTAAAATTAGTATTGGAGTGACTTGAACTTTAAACTATCCATTGAATATTTAGGAAATCGGTATGTATAACTAAATTAGGCAAGGTGTCTACTTTTAGATGTCAAATCATATTCGTATGCAAAACCTTCCACACTATCTACAGTTCTGCACAAGTTGCAACCTACCCCTGCAAAGCTTGTACATTATTAGTAACTTGTGTGAAGCCTCTAGCTTCATTAGATATGAGTTTATATATTTGAGTAAAATCACTTGTATTTCAAAGTATGAATTTCAAATAGCCTTGATTTTTAGGTAGTCAATGATGATAAATGAAATAGGAAGCAGAGTGTAAACATTTTTCATTGGAAGATTTCTAAGAACTTTGAAAGGCTGGTAGAATTCATGGTTGTGATTATTTATGTGTATATTCATTTTCCCAATAGAATACTGACAGATCAAAGGACTGGTACAAGACAATGTTCAAGCAGATCCACAAGATAAATAGAGGTACTGTAACACAGATGTTTATTTATTTTAAAAGACCACCTTGATAATATTTTGTTTCATTCATGTGAAGAACTGTGCTGGATGTTAAATAAAAGCATTTTGTGTTAACTACTGTTTGCTCTGCACCACAGAATTCAACCGATGTATTTAAAATCTCTGAAGTCAAAGGTGAGAGAACAGTGACTCCAAAGAAGGGTCTGAGTTGTTCTGAAAGGTGAACTGCAGTGCCCTCATGAGATCAAGAGTACTATTTGACATCAGAAAGTTGCTAGTAATTCTATACTTAAAGAAAACAGAACCCTGAACTCCAGTTATAGCAGATAGCCCTGTTCCCACATACTTTCAAAGGGTAGCAGGTTGTCATTGAAACTGCTCTGTGTATAAGAGAAAACCTTTTACACTGTAAAGCATTAGTATCTGCATAATAAAGCTTGATTTGAGGCTCACTGAAACCAATGGAAAGGTTTCCATTGATGTCTGGTGAGTTCAGAATCTAAACTCTGCTTTTCCCAAACCTTGGATTTTCTTCTTTCAAAACCTAAAATTGTGGTGAGCTATTGCAAACTTTGTAGTGGTGCAGTCTCAGGGAATTCCCTGCTTCGGGGCACTTCTGTGCCTGGCTGCTGCTATGTTCACGTTTGCTCTTCTGTGTGAGAAATGGCTACAGCAGCATTTGCAAACTGAACCCTCTGAACAGCCTGATGTGCAGGCAAATGCAATTCAGAACTGCGCTTATATAATAAAACACCGAGCATGCAAAACTGGAGCTGTATTTGCCGCTGCAGGTGCTGTCGTGATGAGCTTTATGCATATATAGGCGCTGTGTGGTGTTGGATGGAAAGAGAAAGAGTTGAAGTTTCCTAATCCCAGTGCTCCTAACAGAGGCTCCTCTGCTCAGCCAGAGCCTGTGTTCTGAAGGAGAAGAAGGAGTTCAGTCTCCTCAGCTTCCTGGATCTCTGCCACGGCCTCGATAGGCAAAGCAGCAATGACTAAAGAGGCATCTATGTTGTGTCGTGCTGGAACGTCAGCACAAGAGGGACTGTTCTGCAGCTCTTATGGATTCTTGTCTTTCCATTCTTCCCCTTTAAATCTGTCCTCTCTGTTCTTTTTTGCAAATCATGTTCCTCTCCTTAGACACTCCTGAAGAAAACCCTTATTGCCCTACCTACATATTTCCTGAACTTCCCGAAATCCAGCGAAAAACTGAAGGTACCAGAAGTTTAGTCAGAGTATCTGTTGTCTTGTGCTTTGAGTTAACTCTACTGTAGCACCCTAATAGTAACTAGATTCAGGTTCTAGATATCCATTGCCCGTGTGTTACACTGGCTGGAAATTTAGTTATACCCAGTGTACATTCTTGAGTGATGCATAAAATAACTAAATCCTTGCTAATCCATTAATCTTTTTTTAAAGTATGATGCCATTTACTCTAGTATTATTAAAGTAGGCAATAAAACCATGCGGTGATAGGAAATTGGGGGATGAAGCAGAACCTCCATTTTACTGTGGATAGTCTCAAAATCCACTGCTTTTCTCTGCTGCAGAAGACAATCCTTATTCTCCTACATACCAGTTTCCTGCGTCTACTCCTAGTCCTATCTCTGAAGGTAATAATAAAGGACCATATCTATTTTTCTGCACAATTGCTGCCTTATCCATTTATTTTCTTCCTGGGGTGTTTTCTAGTTGCTGAGCATTATGCTGCCTCATAATGATTTGCTGCACTCTAAGCGTTGCCTTGACTGTATGATGCCTTTTTTGGCTTTGCAGTGCTCTTCTGGCTTTGTAACTAGTATTCAACTAATGCTACAGACTTGGGGTTTGCTTGGTTTTATGTGCTTATCGGTTGTACTTAGCAGTGTGTGTGCAGTGATTATTTAACATGCCTAGAATGCTGACTTACATGTAAAGATGTGGTTTAAATAAGATTTCTCCCACCCCCCCTTTCAGCTCAATACACTTCATTAATTATTTACTTTTGGTTTTGAATATTAACACAGTATGAGGGCCAGACACAAAATGCCACTGAAGTTTATTGGTAAAAAGGTTGCTTGCTTCAGTGGGTTTTGGATCAGTCCCTCAATGTAGTCTTTTAAAGTAAATGTAACTTGGTAATGTACGTTCAGGGCTGGCCTTAGGTGCGCTTGGCATATCTAGGCAAGGACAGAGTTTGACAGTCTCATCAGCATATTTTGCAACCTGAAATAACGCTGTCTTTACCTTATCCTCTTCGTGTGGTCAGCAGATTCCTTTAAACTATGTGTACAAACCAGGATGCTTTGCAGTCATGTTTCAGAGATGGTGAAATATTATCTATTGCAGTGATAATCCTGTAACTGTGTGCATATGCATGAAAACACTTATCTATGAGAAACACTGGAATCCGCTGCACACATTGGATCATTGGATATACAGACATCTCCTGATTGGCAAATTGTTGATGGTGGCAGCCTTGTTGGCTCGGTGCTTTGGTATCGCTTTTGATCCTGCAGTTTAGGAACTTGCCTACTTAGCCTATGCCTCAAGCCAGCCCTGATGAGACTAGTAATTTATATTCATATATAATTAATTCAATGTTTATATTAAACACCTGGTGGGTACTGTGTAAGAATACAGCACACAGTAAGGGTTCTAGCTGAGATGCTCAAAGATGACCAGGAAATGTAAGGTGCATTTCACTGTTAAAATGAGTGCAGACGAGCGTCATACAGGTATCTAAGATACTTGCTCATTTCTTGGTGAAACCTGTAGGTGAAGAGACCTGTCTTGCAAATCATAATGCAGTGTAAATTATTTTTTATTGACAGAATGGTATGTGGGTACGGACAGACAGCAACAGAGACCAAATAACTAGTTGATAAAGGAGTTTTACAGAGATTCACTTTTATTGTTTGTAATGAAGTTTGAAAATACGTTTTACTGTTCTCTGAACTGATGTAGTTTGCAAAACTAATGATGATAATATGTTAAGAATCTGATTGCCCATAAATGTCTCCTATGAGCTTACAAAAGTGCATATGAAAATAATTTCCTGGTTTAGGTAGTTGAAATTTTATTGGACCAAACATTTGTTCTTTATTCTCAATACATTGGGAAATGTTTCTGTAATATATTCTTGGATTCTTTCCTTGATAAGGAATCCAGACTGTGTGATGATGTAGATAGGTTGGAGTGCATGTTTCATGTTTGGAAAACATTTCAAAGTGATATACTCAACTGCAAAGTGTTTATGCAAAAATGGATTGAAGCCTCAATTTCATACAATCAGTATCAGAGTTTGGATATCCTAGAAACATCAAGATTTGGTCTCCCCTCCTCTAAACTACTTTTGGAGTCTAAGGGTATTGAAATGTAGAGATTTTGGCCAACCCTTTTAAAAAAAGAAAAATCTGCAGATTCTGTAGGAACTATAGGGGAAAGGTCTCTTCTTGCTAAAAGAATTGGATTTTAAAACTACAAGTTGTGATACTCTGCTCCATTAAAGAGGGTCCCACAGATAAAATGCAGCTCTGAGGACCGGGAGACATTGTTTTAATGCTCACCTCTGATTTACTCTTTAAGCTTTATCAAGTCATTCCAGATTTCTGTGTTTCAGTACTCCCTGCTGTAAAAGGGAAGAGATGTACACACTTTTCTTCATAAGATACTTGAAGAGACAGAACTTAACTGTTCTCCTTATTATTGTAGATATTAGAATATTAGCAATTGTAAAATAGCACTTATCTGCAGTGATTTTTTTTTTCCTGTATGGTTTTGCTGTCTGAATGATGAGCTATAATATTGACATTTCTCTTCAAGTAAGTAAATATTTTTTTTTCATTATTCACCAGCACTAAATAATACTATGAGAGCTGAATGGCTGTGAAGATAGTTTTAGACATTTGTTCATCTGTACTTGTAGGAACAGAGAGTTTTGAGATCTACCAAGTATCTTACTATCTGAATAAACCCATCTTTTATATAGGAATATCAATAAATTTTGTCAGCAATTCAGTGTAGTAACATTAAATAAATAAATATTTGTTTTCTGTCATTTAAGTTTAAAATATGGAAATCAGCTTGAAGATTGACCTTCTCTATTTTTTAAAACAAAGGTTATGATAAGCACAGTAGAGTCAATAACCATCTGTTTGGAACTTAAAGTTTCCAATACATTCACAGAGAGAATTCAACAGAGAGGCTAGAAGTTAAGGTTTCTTTGAGCCTTCCTGAAAGGCTTGATTAAGCCTAGAGTGCAATTTCAGGTCAGCTGTGCTAGCCAGATTGTTTTTTCCAGCAGATGAGATTGGCTGATTGATGTCCTCCTTGAGAGAAGAGCTGAAAATTGTTCCCATCTGTTGGTCGGCATCACTAAATTCACATAGCACTTTTTTAGTATGTTCTTATCTTATCTAGCTTATTCTAGCTTCATCCTGTCTTTTTCTCTCTGTCGCTTTCAGTGGTTTCTTCACAGAGGCATTAGTAATACCTTTGCTCGCAGTTCTCGTTGCGGTCACTGTATTGTACTTTCCTGTATTTTGTCTTGGAAGTCCTGCAGATGTCTCGTATAGACATCCCTGCAAGTTTGAGCCCTCAGCAGCAGCAAAAAGGTGGTGGGCCTGTGAGTCCAGTTTCCAGGTCTTATCCCAACTCCCCTTGCTACTACCTGTACTTCATCGAGGATTCATTCCAAAGCTGTAGAAGATGGTGGAAAGGTACTGCTAGGATTTTGATCAAGTCAGAGCCTCTCTGGCCGTCACCTGTGGAGTGGGAAGTGGTAATGCTGCCATCCTCCCGTCTTCTTTTGGGACACATCTGCCTTGTGTGCTACAGTACCATGATATCTGTCATCAAGGCATGATATGGTTCCATAGCCCAGGTCAGCAGTTGTGTCCTGGAAACTATATTGGTGTGTTGTTGTAGCGCAGCACTTCTGTTATTAAAGTTGTTCAGCTTGGAGGCCAGACCACGCCACTCAGTTACACTGATGTCATTGCTGGCTCGTGGAGAGCTGCTTGAATATCCCTCTTGCATTCTGTAGACATGTATTTCCTATTTAAAAGGTATACTCTTCAGAAAAAGTACAGAGTCTCTTGGTGCAAGTACATGTTTGTGTCATGCCAGGAATGTTATCTGCACTTAAAAGATAATCAGTCAGTGAGTCAGTGAACATACTTCAACTTGGTGTGCAAGCTAATACAAAGAAGATGTCCCAGCGATTATTACATGCAACTGGGACCAGGACTCCTCAGTTTTGTTACTGTGTCTAGCACCTAATGAGTTATTTTAGGCACGTACTATGGCATTTAGATCCTCAATTTATCTTTCAGCTTTTGATAAAGTGGATCTAATAACCCTTGCTGTAGAGGAGTTTTGTGATAAAAACTGATGGTTTTCTAAAGTGCTTTGAGACCCTGAATAAAGGTATTAGTGTAAGTAGTACATTAATATTTATATCTAAATCTAGGAATTATTTTTAAATGCAATTGAAACCTCATTGGGATTTTCTTTTTTTAAGTTTCTCTCCCTGTGGTAAGTATTGGGTATATCACTCAAACTGTAGCCAATGTATTAGTAGAAGAAATTAAAAGGGTCTCTGGTGCTGCTTCTTTGGGGCTTTTCAGCTCACTTGCAAAATGCTTTTGTCTTTCAGACGAAGATTCTGATTCATACTCTCCTCGTTACTCCTATTCTGAGGACAGTAAGTAATTCTCATTTCTTGGATAATCTGTCAAACAGAAAGGACACCTAAAGCGTCTATTTGTTTGCCTCCTATCCAGTTCACCAGTATTCCTGTATCTGGCTTGTCCTACAGGTAGAACCCAGCTTTCGGTTCCCCGCTCAAAAAGTGAGATGGACAACATTGATTCAGACAAGGTTGTTAAGAGGTCTGCCACTTTGCCACTGCCAAACCGTACTTCATCACGGAAATCAAGCCCCGAAAGGTGAGCTGAATTAAGATATGTTTGCATCAGTACTGGAAGGATCTCTGAAACCTGGGAATAGGAAGGGAACAAAGGTGGAAGCTTTAGGTCCACAACTGCAGTTAAACATTTTGGGGGAATCTAACTGTTCTACTCAGCAGCAGTGATCTCCTTCATTGTCGCAGCCCAGTCCCCAATTTTGTCTGTCCTTTTTCACCAGGCATCACACAGTCTGTGGCATAGTTTCCTGCCTGGGTGTCATGCCAATACAGTGCCTCCTACAGAGGCACAGTGGAAACTCTCATCTCAGTGTGATGCTGTAAAGGCACCTCAGAATATAAGTAGTAGCAGTAATTGTGGAGAAGCAAAATATGGATTTATGTTGAGCCTGGGTTAAAGTTTTGTTGCATTTTCCATCTCTGAGGAATCCCACCCATGTGAACTGAATTGGAAGTAGGTTCTGATTAGTGGTATCATTTCTGATATTTCAAGATGACTTCCCTCCTGTCTTTTTGCTTCACTTATTACCATGTATTTTAAACCTCTTCGTAATAAGAATGAATGTGTTTACCAAATGAAGGGAAAGCAGAATGAGCAATGGATATTTATGTCCTGCTGAATTCTCCTAGCTCTTGAACTGCTTCTCCCTCCCTCACCAATGTCCACATGCTCTTAATGTTTTTCGCTTGCTGCTTCAAATGAGCAATGTCATAATTTGAGATGGCTAACTCAATGAGCATCTCAGGCCAGCGGATCAGGAGACAAAGTTTGCTGATTGAAAGTGTCTTCCTTATGCAGGAATTGAAGGCATAGTATGTTGGCCCTCTGAGAAAACTCCTGCAAGTAAAAGCATTACAACAATTAGTACTTCCTATTATCTAGTGACAAAACAGTGTTTCACCAGGGAGAAGTTTCTCTGGGGTTGTAGTCTGAAGCAATCAAGTTTATTCTAGACAGCAAAGATCAACCTTGTTGAAAATTGTACACTGTTTGTGGGCCAGTCATTAAAAAAAAAATAGTCTCTCTTAAACCAGTGGAGAGTGTATGGGAATCTCTGTGAATTGTTCCTGTCCTAAACCAGGTCAGCAGGGTAAGTGGGAGGAAACCTGGCGCAGCAGTTTTGGTTAGATGTCTCACTTCTATGTGGTGAATGCTAGGTGAGATGAATCCACATACAACATTGCCCATCAAAGGGAACATATCAAGAGCAAGATCAGAATTAGTTTACCAGTTTAAATGGCCTGATTTCTGGGCTTTTTCAAGGGCATTGGTTATTCTGCATGAGGTATTTGAATATATTACTTTTGAGAGGAGCTGGACATTGTAGGATATCAACCCAGAGTGCTTTGTGACTACTATTGTCTGAACTGTGCCAGTGTGGACCCTGCACGAAATTATAGTGGTTTGGATAGTCAACGGACTGTTTTTAGCTATCTTTAGATATACCAGTCTGAAATAATTCATTCATGTCTCAAGAAAGGAGCCACTCTTGGACTCCAGAGGGCCCCCAGAGTCCAGAGCAGTAGTAGTGAGGTAATCAGTGATGTGGCTAAATGGAGGAAGTTTAGCAAAAGATATTTAATCTGAGTTCTGCTCAAAGTTTGGGCATGTTCACATTTATGAGCTTAGTTGAAACCCATCACTAAGCTATTTCCAATCAGGAAAGATAGGGAAACCTGCAGATTTACTGGAAGTACTTGGAAGAAACTCGCTCTGGTCCAATGATTTCAGCAGCTGCGCTGTATGAAACTCTGCCTGCTATAGACAAACAAATACATGCCTGGAGCCCTCTCTGAACTGTTCCTCTTGCAGCAGGCTCCTTTCCTAGATTAAAAAAAGCATCCTGATTAAACCAGTATTACCAGGGAACGGCGCCTGGGAAAAGGAAGTGTTTGTCTCCACGGAAACCACAGTGTTTTGGGTTAATTGATCTTCCTTTCCTCAGGACTGACTGGGAGCCTCCAGACAAGAAGGTGGACACCAGAAAATACCGTGCTGAGCCCAGGAGCATTTATGACTATCAGCCAGGAAAGTCCTCAGTTCTGAACAATGAAAAAATGGTAATGTTTGTTTTATCCTAGTTTGTGCCTTTATCCTTTGTAAAATATTCCTCAAGTGCTTGTCCAGTTCTATTCTGATAGGATTCTTTATGCTGGCATTGCAGTGCTCATGTGATGCATTTCCTGTATATTTTGTTTTGAAAACTGTTTTGCATAACTTCCTAACATTTTTGTTCTCTATAAAGCAAGATCCAGGAGGATTGAGAGGCTTTTTTCCTTTTGGATGTGTTGTTTTCTGTGTTAAGTATGGATCACTAACCCTAGTTTTTAATCCCTGTTTGACACTGTGACCTGTTCAGCAGCTGTTTTGCCAGCTGTACTTTTTCTAGGGCACAGCATTAGTTGATGCAGGAGGTTGAAGGCGTTATACAACAAAGCAGGTTGGTTCAGTTTCTGTGTTCCTCTGATGCTTTAAACCCTGAACAACTGATTTTTAGAGCGCCTGTAATGTGCCTTGGGGGATGCCTCTGAGGTGCACTAGGACATGGCCATCTCCCCGAGCTGCTGGCTTTCCCAGCTGGATCTCAGCTCTCCTGTGGCTGGGGCGGCAGAACTGAATGCAAGCTGGCTGCCCAGCTACACTGGTGTGTATCCTGGATTAATAAGTGAGATGTTACCAATTTCAGTTTGAATTAGTAAGTAATGCTGCGAATTGTGACAGCTAGGGGACATACAAAACTATCATTCTACAGGCTTGGCTGAGAACACTTGACAAGGGGCAGGACAGACAGGTGGTATGAACCTCATCAGCCAGTCCTGCATAAATCACCACAGCTCACTTAAGGTATCCTTCAATAGTACAAGTGTGACACTGTAAGTACTAGAAAATATTGAATAAGGTTACTAGTGAATAGCCAGTTCGGTACATAAAGATCTAATTGTTCTATATAGGCATTAATTTGAAGGATTCAGTTAGAAACACTAATCGTATGTGAGATTCCAAATGTAAACTGGACTTTGTGCCTTAACAGCTCAGGCATTGATCCATACATGAAACAGGTAAAGGAATGCTCCTGAAAAACCTGCCAAGGATTTTACACAAGACTGAACAGCAATTTAGATCAATAGAAATATAAGAATTGAGTCTGATCTGGGACCTGATGTTCCTCCTTAGTACAGGGGTGTCAGTCAGACTCATTTTCATTGGGGGCCACATCAGCCTCACAGTTGCCTTCAAAGGGCCAAATGCAATTTTAGGACTGTGTAAATCCTACTCCTACATCCTACAGTCTTAAAACTACATTCAGCCTTTTGAAGGCAACCACAAGGCTGATGTGGCCCCCGGTGGAAATGAGTTTGACACTCCTGACATAGTATTTTCGTGGGTTTTCTGTTTTCCTTCCAAGTACAATTAAGGTCCGTCAGTTTTTGAAGATCCTGCAACCAACCTGTTTTTACACCCGTGTCTGTTCATTGACTTCAACAAAGTTGCTCCTGATAGGGGCATGATCCTAGTGCCTATCAAATTGGGCAATGGATGACTCTCTTGATCCTACTGGGCATTGGCTCAGCCTACTAGAGAAGTGCCAGTGAGGGGTGGTTGGACCATGGTATAGCAACTCCATTCCTGCAGTCCATCCTGGAGGAAGATTTCTGCTGACTGAAGGGGCAATTTTGTCTCATGGTAAACAGCCAAAATTAAACCTTGTGTCTGCTTCATCTGGGTACTTAACCCTTTGTGAAAGGTCTGTCATCACCAGTGGCACTGTTTACGTGTTCAGACTTCATCAGGTACTTAATTGAGTTGAATCAGAGTCTAAAGCCACAAGCAGGACCATCATCAGTGTGAGAAAAATTGTACGGAGTTCATCAAAGACAAGAAGAATGTGATAGCTGTGTTACTTTCAATATAATTTTTTGAGCTTTAAGCCATAGATTACAGAAGAAAGAAGATCTTGAAACAACGGCTTCATTGTCTCCATCAGTCTCATTAAACACAACAGTAATACAGTGGTTAGTGACTAGATCTTTCAAGAAAGCTGGAGGAGATTTGTCAGTGTCTCTTGGTAATCCCACCCAGAGCTAAGACTATCAGAATCCAAATCCAAAACCATTTCAGAGCAATGAAGAGCCTCCTGTTGACATCAGGGGGCTTTTTTTTCTGATGTAAAGGCAGTTATGTAACAAGATGAGTACTTTTAGTTGGAGTACAGTAAAGTGAAAGATGGAGACATTACTTTTATTGTGCTTTTAAGAAATAGCCATATCTTCCTCCAGGCCATTGTAGATCAAACATGATGTAACCATTTATCTTTCAGATGGAAGCATTGCTCCTCTTTCAGCATCAATCCTGAGCTCTTGTCCTAGAGCTTGTTTGTGAAGCCTCATGCCTGTGGCAGTCTGGGACATCCAGTAAAGCCACACACTGTTGGGAACTGTCTCAGTAACCCCGTCTCAGGACGATTTGCATCAGGACAACTGGTGTTGGCCATCTGTGCATGGCTCACTGCTGCTTGTGATGGTGCTCTTGAGGTCACACTAGCATATCAGACATAATGCATTTACACTTTTGATGCACTGAGATCCATTATGTCTAAGGCTAGGTAGACTGAAATGCAAGAGTTAACTAGATGCCATTTGAGGAGTGGCATCTCATAAACCCCAGCAATGGACTTTATTCTCTTATCTCACCTGTAGCGTTGTTAAACAGTACAACTGTTTCAACTTTTGTTGTTTCGTTAAGACAGATGCTAAAAACAAAAGGAACGTTTATTTTCAACTGTACTGTCTTCTGTCCTGTCTGATTTCCCTTCATTGTAGCTTTGTCTGATTCTCCAATGTTTATTTGTGAAGACGCAAGTAATATCGTCTCTCTATCCATCCCTTCAGAGGTCTTCAAGGAATGCGCTCTCTCCAAGTTGTCTCCTTTGATCTAGAAAATCACCTTTCACTCTGTTTGCAGTGTATAGAACAGGGTTTCTCACATATTCATGTACTGTTAAAGATGCAGTATTTGATTCAGGTCTCACTGGATCTCGCTTTTTCAACCAAACGAAGATTAAAAAAAAATTTGAAAGTCCATGCAGCTTTGGACTCGTTGGAAGTGTCTGGCAGCAGGACTGAGGGACTGGTTGACTCCCAGCTCTTCCATTGAGTTTCTGCCTGACTGGGCAAGCTGCATGATCTCTCTCTGTGAGTCTCCTGATCTGTAAAATGCAATGCATTCGTATTCGTGTTGCGCACAATGATGCCATTAGGCTTAACTGATAGGTTTGCCAAGCAGTTCGTGGCCTTTTTGAGAAAGATGCTATAGAAATTCCAAATTATAAGGCCAAAAATCTACATTTTAGAATGGAAAGCATGTGATCTGCATCTCTAACAGTCCCTTTCCGTGTATTCTTTGCATAATGTTATCCTTCTCTTTCTTCCATTCCCCTACCACCAATTCCTTTAGACTCGGGATATAAGCCCAGAAGAGATAGATTTAAAGAATGAGCCTTGGTATAAATTCTTTTCGGAATTGGAGTTTGGGAAACCGGTAAGTTTGATAGTTGCGATGACCAATGAAGTCAACCTTCCCTTTTTTTTTTTCTTCCCCCCCCCCCCCTTTTTTTTTTTCTTTTTTTTTTTTTTTTTTTTTTTAGTGATTGTCACATCTCTTTGCCTGGTCCTAAACTTGGAACAGCTACCTTACTCATTTAAAAATGTGATTATTCATAACATCATCCTGGTACTGATGTAAAGTGGCTGTTCTGTGACCACTTGAAGTATTTTGAAGCCATTTACAAACATTCCACACCTTCCAGCCTTATGTATCAACAAGGCAATATTTTTCACACATCATAGTTCAAAATGCATTTTTGTTGTTAATGTTAGAAGTAATGCCCTGCTGTCATTATTGAAAGTCCTTATTCAGAGCCCTTATTCTCCCTCTGCCTGACAAGATCTAAAATGGCTGATAGGAAGCTTTAAGTCAAGGAGAATCATTCATTTATTCCTGGCTTTGGCTTATAAACTGTAGTTCGGTAACTTCCAGCTGGCCAGAAACAGATCATGACCCTGTTTCCTGCTCATTTCCATATGCGTGTAGCTGCCCATTGCCTGAATGGCCTGCATCAGCCTGTGTTAAATAGCTCTTGCCATTCCCTGAAACCAAAGGAGTCTGTTCAAATGGAGCTGCCTTGCCATGTGTGCAGAAGAAAAAAAAAAAAGCCTTGATTTCCCACTTGGGAAAAAGATGAAGCAAAGCTTGATTATTCAATAGGACAAAGGACATTTTGATGGAGGGAATGCATCAGTGGTCATGGCTACTGGAAAAAAATGTGACTTTAAAGCGTTTTGTGGCCTGGTTCTTACTGACTAAACCCTATTAACTTCATTATTAAATACTGTTTAATAAGTTATTCTTACTGTACCAGAAAATCAGTAACAGCCTGTCACATCTCTTCAAGTATAATGGTTGTTGCTACTTGAGGTCAGTTGTCAAATGGCCATGCTCACCATTTTTGAGTACTGCTGAGATTTCCCTGCATGTACAAAAAAACGCGCAAATACATTTCAAGATTCACTGTCAGTTTCAAAGGCAATTGCATGTGGACATCAGAGGGCAGGTTTTCTTTAAATCTAGTCTTTGTTCTCTCTTTTCACAGAAGGGGCAAAATTCTTCAGCATAGAATGTAGCTGCTTGAGGTTGGGTGCCCAGTCTGATCTCATCATAAAAATAGTGTAATTTTTGCTGAAAAACAGACACATACAGTGGCTGAGTAGTCTGTTCTGTCATAGAAAATGTATGTATTTTATAGCTGTGGGCCTTCTATCCTAAGCTAAAGAAGGAACTTCAACAGCATTGGAGATCAAACTCAGTAACATTTAGGCAGTAGAAATCAGGTAAATCCCACCTCACTGAGGCTTTCAAGTGATGTCAGCCTAAGGATTTAACCCCTCACAAGTTGTCATGGTTTAAAGTTTCCACAAAGTGAGAAGAAACCTGCTTCTCTTTGCTGCCGTGTAATTAGTAGCCATACGCTCTTGCAGTGAATGAAGGTATGTCAGCTCTAAGATTCTTTGAGTTAGTGTAAGTTAATGGAAAATGTGTCAGAGAAAGGAGAACATTTACGCCCTCAGGCCTTTCTAGAAGTGAGGGCATATCTGTTCCTCTGAAGCGTGTGTTTCTGCTTTTGGTCATGCAGCCTTGGCCTTACTTCAGAAGAGGGCATCTCAGGCTGCACCAGCAATCCAGCTCTCATTCAGCAGAGCATCTGTCCTGGTTCCTCAGCTTGCCCGGGGCACTGTTGTTGAGGGCTGCTTTCTTACAGCTTATCTTGAAATGATAGCCCATGTAACTTGCTCTAGCTCCAAAGCCGTGCAACTGTGCTCCCTGATCAACAATGCCAACCCATGACCGTGGTACTATGTACAGAGTGCTTTAGCATTACATCAGGCACTTGAACTGAGGATGTCATCTCAGACTTTTGTAGCTACCTGCTCTGGAACCGGACAAATTCAGCAAAGCTTCATCACCAGAGCCAAAAGAACATGGTTTGTGTAGCTTTGTTTACTCAGCTCACATGAGGACCTGATTTTTGTGACCAGCCTAGTGGCTAAGCCCCATGCCTAATCAGAGGATTTTAATTGACATTTACCAGTGCCTGGCATTTTTCAAAGATTCTCTGATTGTCTCAGCTTCTTTTTCCAATGCTGGAGATAATGTGTACTTCTACAGGATGACTTCCCCTGGCTTTCTGACTTTACTTGCAGCTATATGACATGGGCAGGAAAATCTTTCGTAAAAGGAAGCAGAGGTTTCTTGTGAACATGTGGGTGTTGCTCTCCAGAGACACCAGAATGACCAGAGCAGGGCTTTCCCCATTGAGGAAAGGCCGTGCACTTCCTTCAGTGACTCAGACAATCTAATTGCAGCAGTCAGTGCGGAGACGTAGGATGATGCTGAGCTTACCAACCAACAGGGGTTATTTCACAAAATAAGAACATAGCAGTGACAGGTACATATCTGGTGAAATGAGGATATTAGCATGACATTGTTTGGATAGGAGTGTCAGAACAATAGTCTTTCACTTGGAATAATCCTCCCTGATATTTACATGTGCATCCAAACAGGAAAATCCTATTTTGAAATTGGCACCTTCACCTATAGGATGAATTTTAAATAACTAGTTCCCAAACTTCCATGTGTCCCACTCTCTCCACCAAAAGCCCCACAAACAAACTCCCAAACCAGTGAAATAAAAAATAACAACTCTGCATTCTCATTGCCCCACAATGCCACCACTGGAAATTCAGCCATTTGTTCACATGGTATGTATTCATAGTCCGGTGGGGGTGGGAAAAATTCTCCCTTTTCTTTATCAAAAGCACTTTTTTTACCTTTTCCTTTTAAAAAGAAGAATGAGCAAAACAAATGCTTTTTATGACTGTGTGTTTTTCCCCCCATTTTGTTTTGGTTTTGTGTTAAGAATGCTTTAACCGCCAGCTGTGGGCTCCCTCTGAAGAGCCCAAAATCCCTTAGAGCACCTTGCAAAAATAAAAATTTCCTCAAACACTACTGAAAAGAGCCCCTCCCATACTGCATGTATGCTCTCTTTTGCCTCCCATGATCTCTTGATATTTGTGCTATAGCAGATTTATCCCTCTTTCTATCTCTCTTTCTCTGTTGTGATTGTTTTTTAATTTCTTTTCAGTGTTGATGCAAATCCCCTATTGTACTCCCCCTCTGTTCTAATTCAGTTTCCATATTCTCTGTGATGTCTTTCCTTATCTTCATTTCCTCATTTCCTTCCTCTGCTTTCCATCAGCCTCCAAAAAAGATTTGGGATTATACTCCTGGAGATTGCTCTATCCTTACTAGAGAGGATAGAAAGGTAATTGTCTCACATACGTTGTACTACAGCATCTAGCGCGTATGTATGTATGTGTGTCTGTGATTTTCTTTTTCCTTATTTTGTAGCAGTGCTTGGGTTTTGTGTGCTTATGAGTGATTTCTTTTTTTTAATGGGGCTTGAGCTCATCAGCCTAACAATTAAGTAGCTAGTAAATTGATTTAATAAACAATTCTTAAAGCATAATCAGCCGTAATTTAGAGTGGTTTTGCTATCTTGACTTGCAATGATAATTATACTAACAGCATATTGCCTATTGTTACAGTATCTTTTTTTTTTTTTACAGGTGGGTTTTATAACTTGGTTTGTAAAATAGATTCTAGCAGGCCTGTGCATCTCTTAATTTTGAATGTTAAATGCCTAAACTATTTCCTCTGTAATGATTCAAACATGATTAATTACTTGTGAATTTCTGTGTATTGTCCATACCATCTTTGTCTTTTTTCAATTACAAAGGCTCACTTTTTTTTTTTTAATTAACATTCCTTTGGTTTCCTCTAACCCTAAGCATTATTTTCCCATTCTTCTTCTCCTTCTTTAACCAGACTGATCTAGAAAAAGACCTCTACCTCTACCAGACTGAGTTAGAGGCAGATTTAGAAAAAATGGAGAAGCTTTATAAAGCGCCACATAAAAAGCCACAGAAGGTATTTCCTATTCTTTTCATGCTGCCAATCCCTGTTTCCAAACTCTCCGCTCTAATCTATTCACTGCTGGATGATTATTAAATGAGGTTGGGATAAATAATGGTTCTGACCGTTCTGACTGCATGGCTTGCTGTGTCGCTGTCAGAAATAATAGAAGGTGATGCTGAGAATCCGGCTTGAAATCCATTTCAGATACAGTGATTTCCTCTCTCCCGTTCCCTTTCAGCTGCTCCCCACCCCCGTCCCCCTTTCGGGTTTTGAATTCAGTGTCTGCAAAAAAACCCTCTCTATTTTTCACATGAATAGGCAGCAGCAATCAGCTTAAAATTCTTGGTTGGCGTCACGTCATCATCTCGTGCCTTTCAAGCGTGTTGCCATCTACCCTCCCTTCATACAAGCCCTGCTCTCTGCTAGGAGCTCACGCCTCCCCAAGATTTGGATATTCCCAAGAGATTTTGCACAATTTTCCTTACGCTGCACCTTGCCATGGCCTTTTAGGAAGGTCAGCTGCTGCTGCTGCTGCTGCTGCTGTTTCGAGGGTCTGCAGGACTCAAACCATGAAATGATAGATTAAATTGGTAACATGTCCTTTTTTTTCTATTTTTTTCTGGTGTGGATGATTTTTTTTGAAGCTGCAGCAGTTCACCAGGACTTGAAAAAGCTGCTTTTTCAAACCCAAGATGTGCTTTTTCTTACTACAAAGGAATCCTCATATAGATGAGGACACACCAAACAGACCATTTCTATTTTTTAAATAATGTGCCTAGGAAGTGTTAGATGGATTTAAAGCAAGCGGATAAGAACTGGCTTTTGCTATTGAACCTGTGCAACTGGCATTGCTTCTCTTAAATAAGGAAACTGAACTGAAACATTGCTTTTCTTGTTAGTGCTTTGATTTTTTTTTTTTTTCGCTGAGGAATGTATTGTGCGGTAGAAATGTAATATACCTTTAAAGCAAATGCTGGCAGTGACTGGTTGAGGGAAAAGCTTGGGGAAATTATTATAAGCATGTGTCTCCTGGTCATGGCCCAGCTGGTTATCTCTTCTTGCTTTTGGCTTTATTCACAATGACTCATTTGCAGACAAAAGAATAGACGCTGGGAAAAGGCATCGCTGTGCTAAAAAACCTGTCACTGCCCTGAAGGAACTCGGGAAAATTGTCGCTTTTCTGCAAAGACATTGACAGCTTAAATTGCGTTTAGACTTAAACCTCAATGTCTCCTAAAGGCTAATATTCAAGCAATAAATGGAAAATTACTTAGGTGAGCCTTTTTATTTCTCATCACATGTAAGTGTGTATCAATGACTCCTTTGTTTGGACTTTTGCAGAATACAGCAGGTGGTACGCCTCTGGAAGCTTCTACAGACCGTTCTTCCTAGTAAGTTTTCCAATTCCTTTTTGTGTTTCTTTTACAATTTGAGGGCATGTAGGACAGGATTTAGGACATTGGAAATGGGTTGGCTTTATTTTTTGGTGGTGGATATAGACAAATGCATGTACCATGAGAATGATACACATGCTTTAGATGAGTCCATGTACAATATCTAGCTTTTGATCTTGAAGTAATTTTGAAGTGATTACGTGAGTGATTGCATTGTCTAGATAAGAATTGCTGATTTGGTTGGGTAGTGACTTTAAAAAAAAAAGAAGAAAAACAAAAGCACAGACCTCTAACTCCACCTTGATGAAGTTCACAAATTGACTGTAATTTCATGCAAGTAACTTTATTGCGTGGAATAAACATAGTTTGTTTCTGTTACACATGTATGATAGATTGGCTTCTGTCAGATATTCTATTATGCGCACCAGATCAAACGGATGCTGCTGATGGAGGGCAGTGATTTTCCAGCTGCCAGGAAGGGAACAGTGATAGCAGCAATGATATTTCTCAAAGATCTAATGTGGCACTGCTTTTCTGGAGGAATACGTAATAGAAGTATACTCTGTCTAAATGAGTTGTACATGGAGCTGGTTTGTGTTAAAAGAGGAACACACAAAAAGTATCTAAAGCAAGATACTGAGCTCTGCTGAGTTAGTCAAGCCATAGGGCCAGCTCCTACTGTGAACTACTGCTCCTTGTAATTGGACTGAGTGCTTAACATTGTCGGTAGGCACAGTGATCCCCTCTGTGTGGATGGTTTGTTAGGAAACGCATGTTCTTCTCCAGATGCCAATTAGTATCACATGTGTTCACCTCCCCTCCGGTGCTGCCTTGGAGGTCTCCTGTCATTCTTTCAACTCAGCTCCCTTCTGTCTGTGATCGTTCTGCTGGGAAACTTGCACACTGACCCATTTTGTCAGCTGTTCCTATGAGCGTTCAGTTTTGTTTTGGTAGGGAGCGAGCTGTAAAATAAGTGGAAATCTCAGAGATTAGCATAAAAGAATAGCTTATATTTGCCAAAGACTGGTAAGGTTTCTGCCCAGGGCATTGCTGTCTGTGCCCTTTCTGACACTGCCCAAAGCATGCAGGAGTGCCAGTGTCTGAGCCGGTGGAGGGGAAGCTACCTGGGTAGGCTGGGAATGGAACAGAGCAGTGAGGCCCTGTGGAGTCACACATTCTCCCCTGCCCTTAGAGAAAAGATACCTGGAGTTTATTGTCTTTTTTGTAGTGTTGCTCTTTCCTCTTTTCACCTGATTCTGATCTTGCAGACTGCTTTGGCCCTAATACAGTACTGCCTGCTGGCCCTAAGAAGGGAGCAATTAGTAAAGAGATTGCCCATTTCCTCCTCCTCTGCCCCAGGTGTATTCCTAAAGAAGGATCATCTTAATCCTTTGGTTTTTAACAGCTAGGCTAGAATGCTTTTACCTCCCAGGGGAAGAACATCAGCGCAGTCACTATTCCTTGCAACAACTGGCAGGAAACTGACAGAGAGATGCACTGGGATAAGCCCCATACAAGACAGCAGCTCTGTAGCTATGGGTCTGTTTGAGCATTGCTTACATTGAAAATGTGACAGTATTCCCTTTTTCTTTCGTGGTGCTTTTCACAAGCTGTTACTCCAGAAAATAACTGGAGACCGCAAATGACCTGGTTTTCCTCGCCCGGAAATGAAAATCTTCTTTGTGATCCAGGCATTGTGTAATTCCACCTCCATAGCCAGTCCTGTGATGTATTTGAAAGCTTTCTCTTTACCCCATAAGTACAGCATCTATCCAAAATAAACAGATGCATGTACAAATTTATCCACAACAAGGAGGTGTAACCACAAGTATTTACACATTCATATAAATTTGAATCACTTGTGGACATCAGGATGTAAACCAGCTTTAAAAATCTTTCTGTGAATTGGCAAATGCCCTATTTTTTTTAGTTTTTCAAACTTTACGGCACTCATACGTTGGCCCCAGAATAGCTTTTCTCTTATCCTGAAGAGCCTGGTTAAGCACAAGAGGTGGTATCAGATGAGCTTAGCTTTTAGGAAAACATTGTTTGCCTGATTGCTCAGTAAGTCTTTTGTACCTGGGAAGGCCATTTGTACCATGGCATTGTCAGTTATTTTTTTAGAGAGAAGAGGGTGACATCTAGAAATCAGATGTGGGGGCATACTTGTGCTTAGATTCATGACTGAGGAAGGAGATTTATAATAAATGTTCAGTCTTTAAAAGTCTAAGAAACTAAAATTATACTCATTTTAACAGCATTTTGTTTATATATCTGCATGGTAGACCTAGAGTCCAGGGTTTTCTATTCTCTGTAATGGAAGCCAGAGGCAAAGCTGAGCAGAAAAACTGTGCACATCTGGGAATTGCGTTGGCATTTAAAACAGTAGTGTCTGTAGCCCTGTACTGTAGTTTCTCTGCGTAGTCCCTCACTGATGGGCTTGAGAAATTGCTCTGGGAGTCCTGAACTATAGTGTTAACTGGGAGGCTGAATGGGTTGAGATGAACTCCTGAACAGCTGTGCTATGTAAGCAGGGGACAGGCATGGCTAGTGTTTAAGGAGAGAGGACTGGGAGCTGAAAGTTATTTGTGCTGCTTCCAGCTAGCCAATTAATTTCTTTGGGTCTGCAAAGAAATCAAGCATCTGCTCTCTGACTCGGTTGTCTCATCTGTAAAATAAAGGAGGAGTGCTTTCCTGCTGCCTCTTTTCTGGAGGACTGAGCTGGGAGAGTTCCCTTGGGTGGAGAGTGCTGTGGTAGTGGCCAATGTAGAACATTATCACAATGTATTCATAACCTGCTCATTCAGCACCAGTTCTTCACACACAGTCTGTTCTGGGTTTACAAGTGATGTTTTCTCTTACTTTGCATTAAGCTCTCAGCAAACAGAAATGACCCAGCGGTGTCCCTCCCCCTTTTTTGTGTTTTCTAGCTCCACATACTCACCCAGCTACCATGCAGTGAAGAGAGAGTCAGAAACAGCACTGGGGGACCCTGCTGCCTTGGAGAATGAAAGGCAGATTTACAAGAGTGTGCTGGAAGGTGGAGATATCCCATTCCAGGGGCTGAGTGGTCTCAAACGACCTTCTAGCTCTGCTTCCACAAAAGGTGGGTGGTCAGGGCACTAACTACTACTCCTTTCTGCGCAGAGTGTCCAAAGCCAGGTGATATGGGGCAAACTGCTGTAGGGTTTAGAGTCCTGTTCAAGACAGCTGAGGTTTCCTCTGTCCCTCCTCTTTGCTATCCATGGTTTTCCCTCCTTTTTTCTCTCAGCCCACATTGGCCAATGTTCTTCATGACCCCTTTATCTGATCTAGGTTCCTCTTCCCAACAGGGACCAGCTCCCTCCATCCAGCTCCTCAGCCACACCACACACCCTCATGTTCTTCCTCGAGGCTGCTTAGAGGCTGGCCTTGCTACCCATCTGCTCCCACCGCCATGCCACGCTAGAGCCCTTCCTTGCTTTTTCTGCTCTCCCTGCTGCAGTATCTCAGCAGGCCACACCATGTCTGCTGACCCGGCTACCCTGGTGTAGCTGGTGCCATGTGCTCCACAGCCTCCTGCCTGCAAGGGGTGTGCAAAGAATGCATGGGACACTGAAACAGCAATGCCCTGCAGCTCTGAGACAGGGAGGCAGCAGGGACCACTGCATCTCCTCCCCCTTCCTCCCCCTATTCTGAGCTCTCTAGAAGATTAGGACCGAGGAGCCTGACTCCCATTAGGGAGTTGTACTTGTTAGTATATCTCTGAGCCAACTTCAACCTAAAAATGGCTTGAGATGGGAAGAGTGACTGGGGAAGGAATGTGTTTGGTTTCTGAACTGCTCTCCCTAAAATAGTACATCACACCAAAAAGATCTCTGTGTCCATTTTCCAGCTGATTTTCAGCATTATGTCAGGCCTGTAGGGCAGAGAGTCAAACTGGAGCTCCACAAAAAAATCCATTCCAGCAGTTATTGTTTCCCAAACTGCAGTTGAACCTGAATGGTTATTTTGACATTTGAGTTTTTGAACTCAAATCAAAAACAGACGTAAAAACTGCAGCCTAAGATGAACCCAGACTGAAACTAACTTAAAAAAAAAAAGTCCTGATCTGACTCCTTGATTTTTAAAGCAAACGTAGCTAATCACTTTGTCTCAAGGACACTCAGCTTGTTCCTGGTGTGGGGAATCTATAAGCAGGCAGCTCTTGGGCAAGGCCAGCTGATGTGGCGTGGTTGTGCTAGCCGCTGATTGTCTCCTCCCTCCCAGGAATAAACTGTTTGGCAAGCACTGTGGTGAGACCGTAGTAGGTGTGATTACAGGCCTGGTATTAAGCTGTTTGTGCAGTGTTAGTGCCTCTGCATTCTTGCTGACACCCTGATCCTGCCCAGA
The DNA here is from genome assembly GCF_964273445.1 of Streptopelia decaocto. NCBI lineage: Eukaryota > Metazoa > Chordata > Aves > Columbiformes > Columbidae > Streptopelia > Streptopelia decaocto. The sequence goes on from NC_138659.1 coordinate 50,839,504, forward strand.
GTTCAGCTACCCTTCTCCATGATGCCACAGCTTCCCTGGAAGCTGATGATGCTTAGCACTTTTTAGGGGGGTACCTTTAAAGTGCTCTAGATCTGCTTCTGTCCAAGCTTCTCATTTTAGAGATGTTAGCAGCACTTCGCCTACTCCTGTAAGCGCGGCTTGTTTTGCAGTTTCTTCCTGCTTTTCTTTATGTTTTGGAACTTTATTTCTTTAATGTGCATTTTATGAAATGCAAGCATGTTCTTTCTCCTTTCTCAATAGCTTTCTAGCACTTAAGCTAACAGGTTGTATTTATTTTATTCTGCATGCTTACCAGTGGATCGTAAAGGTGGGAATGCTCATATGACTGCACCCTCTTCAGTTAATAGCCGAACCTTTAACGCTAGTCATACCGGTATGTTAGGTCACGCATGTAAACATAAGAAGCCCTTATCAGCTGCAAAAGCCTGCATTACTGAAATCCTCCCTTCTAAATTCAAACCCAAACTAGCAGCTCCAGCTGCTCTTGTGCAGGACAAGAAGGGTATCTTGCTGTCTCATGAGAAAGCTCAAAGCTGCGAAAACCTTCGTAGCTCCATTACCTTGTTTGATAATAAAAAAGCTTTCATGGTAGATGTAGGGGAAAGCATAGAAAACATGTTGATGAAGTCGAAGCAGGAGTACACCATCAAATCAGGCAGTACCATGAGCCTGCAGGAGTATGGCACCAACTCTAGGAAAGCCTACCTGTTCCATGCCTCCAGGAAGAGTGGGATGGAGTTTACAATGCTGTATAAAGACATGCACCAGATCAACCGGTCCAGGATCCATTTTGGCACGGTCTCCTCCTGCAGCGTGAGGGATATTGCATCTCAGTTTGAGAATGAAGCCAAGGATAGGATGGAGCACAGCCTTAGTCGAGAGGATTCAGAGCAGATCCCCAAACACACCGTTTCCTCCCGTATCAGTGCCTTCGAGCAGCTGATCCAGAGGTCCCGATCAATGCCCTCACTTGACTTTTCTACTGGGCAAAACAAGTTCACTGCTTTTCTCCAGTCTAAAACGTGTCTGAGTTCTGCCTACTCTGCAGAGTTCCTTCTGGATTTGCCAAAAGCACACCAAGAAGAGAAGGATGCTGCCAGTTTGGCAGATAAATCCTCCCGCTCCTACAGCAACGTGGAGGACACGGCCTCAGATGTCAGTGATGCCATCCCTATGGACGTGCTTTCAGCTTGCACAGATGAGATAGATCTCCTCTCAAATGCATCCAATGACAGTGGCAGCAGCAGCAGCAACCTCAATGGGCCTCAGAAGCATAAAATCAACAGATGCAAAGGCTCGTGCCCAGCTTCCTACACGAGGTTCACGACCATCCGAAGGCATGAGCAGCAGCAGGCCTCCAGGAACCCTGATTCCAAAGGGGATGCCTATGGGGAGAGGCACATGCTCCCCAGAAATGTCTACCTTATGAGCCCGCTTCCCTTCCGATTGAAAAAGCCGTTCCAACACAAATCCTGCAGGACTCCACCCCCAGACTGCCCGGGAAGCCCTTCTGTGCCCAGCCTGGAGAACCCAGACGACCCCATCCAGCTGCCAGGGAGCGCAGGAGACAAGAGTCACCGCTCCCAGCACCAGCTGTGCTCCAGAAGCAGGCCGCTAGCCCCGCGGCGCCTGTCTTCCTTTGACATTGTGGAGAGGCTTGGCTACTTCCCCAGCACGGGATCTAGCCAAGATAGCTTCGTGGGCCGGGCTGACACTCCTGACTCCTTAAACAATGGGAACCCTGTTCCATATGCCCTCTGTCACAGCCTGGACACAAACAACAACCCGCAAAGTGAACTTGGGACGTACCTAGGAGGTGGCTTTTTGCGTTCTTTACCAGTGTCCCTTTATCTGTCTTCTTGCTTTCCTTTCTCCTCCCCTTTTCTTCCACAACCGTTGCATTTTTACTCCCTGCCTTTGCATCCCCTGACTCTCTGTTTTTTCCCCTAGTGTGTCTAACGTCCTTTGTGTGTCTTGCTGAGCATTTTTGTTCAGGACTTGTTAACAGCTGCACTTCTGAGAAACGATTTCCACTGCCTTTGTAATCACACGGGGTTCAGTTTGTGTCTCGAGAAGTTCCGGGGATGCAAGAATCTCAACATGAGATATTTTTCTCCTATATCATATGCACACGTGGGAATATAAAACAAACCCAGATGATTTGCCTTAAGGAGCAGTTTCTCAAGGTCTAGTTGTGTGTGTGCGTGTGAGTGTATTAAACTTTTCTCAACAGTAAAATGCCAAATCATACTGTGATGGCAGCGAATCTTTTCTTCACAAAGTCCTTCTATGTCTTTACTCTTTCCTGTACTGTTATTTTCTCCCTGTTTTTGGATCTTTGTTCACAAGTACAGCCCAAAAGGAAAAAAAAAAATAAAATGAATAAATTATTGACATCCGATTGGCTATTTGGTCAATGACAATTGAGAATCCTTACTGTCATAATGGAAACAAATTGTTTAAAAATATAATTTTTTTTCCTTTCTGGTTATCCTAGATAAATCCATCTGTATTTTAACTTCCTTATGTTGTTTCAAAGTAGATTCAGACTCATCAAGGCATTTTACACCGGTTGATTACATGGAAACTCCAGAAGAAATTATCCGCAGACGGCATGACGATAAAGAGGTAATGCCCTCTTTTATGGCCTAATAACAGTTGTAGCAGCTCCACATAAAAGAAATACAGCATTCAGCCTTATATAAGGGCGGCTTATATGTCCATGGTTATGTATACTGGAAGTCAGAGCAACAAGCTGAAACTAGTATGTTTTAACTTTACTACTACTTCTGCCACTGATTTAATGTATAATACAAAGTCTAGCCTAGCTTTTGTTTAAAATGAACCTGATAGTTCTTATCAGTTTCACAAAATGATATATGGGGGCTTTAAAGAATGTAAAAAGGCTGAAGACATATGTGAGGTGTGGTACAACACCCCAGTACTTGCAGATAAAGATGAAATGGTTATTCTATAAATGAGTTAAGGTCTTATTGTTCTCCAAGCAAGCCACTCAAGCTGGTATTAATTAAACTGGTGAGAACGGTATTTTTATTATGGAAGTCCTCAGGTTTTGAACAGCAACTGTAAGATATTTTATGGTATCAAAAAGTGTGAAGTTTCCCCCCAGTGCAAACTTGAACTCTTTATGGTGTCTCGAGTTTTTCAAAAAATAATGTGTCAGTCCTTTTTGAAATGTCTGGGCAACACTGGAACAAGGTGAAAGAACAGGAAAGCCACATAGACTTTTCAGCACTGACTGTATTCAAGCTGAGGTGAAGAAGTTATAAAGTGATTGCTTTCCAGGAAGTTGTTAATTCTTGCTGCTTGGGAGAAAAAACAAAAGTAATATTTTCAGTGTTAACTTTCTGAGTTCAAATAATGTTTGTGTGTGCTTTGAAATATGGTAAAACCTGCTCTTAATTCCTATATGAACAATATTTTTTTGCTGTCTTCTCCCATGAAGCAGTTATGAATCCCCCCTATTTCCAAAGTCCAGCACAAAAACTTGTGTAAGAGCAAAACTCTGAATGCACTAAGACCTGTTGGCTTCAAATGAGTTAGCACACAGCTCAACTCTTCAGCCTACAGTTAACCCCCAAAGGTGGAAGAATTCTTCTGCCCAAGTACTCCAGAAAGCACATTTCCGTTAGTGTGCCAGAGGCTGCAGAAGTCCAAAATAATTATTTGGGGTTTATTTACTTTATTTTACAAAGTGTATTACATGAGCCCACAGGAAGTATGGGAGGATGTGGTACCTGAAGGTGGTTCGGCACTGTCCCAAGCTGCTTGCAAAGCTCAGGGGAGTTTGGTGCCTCAGCTTACCTGTGGGGCTGATTCAGGTCTCTTGGAAGTCAATAAGAGAAACTCCTTGTTGGCTGAAGGGGGTTTGGATTTGCATTGTCAGCAGTCTTAGAAGCTACCAGGACCTGGCCAGAACTTAGAAAAACTCCTTGTTGACTTCCATCAGCTCTGGATCAGGTCCTCTGTGGGAGCTGGATTTGGGTTATGCCGTAATGGTGATGTACTTTCTGTGCTTGCGAAACGAAATGGTATTGTGTCGTTAGTAGAATCAGTATTTTATGTTGAACTGTAAAATCCCAGCTATTTGCTGGGACCTCAGAAAATTTATGTGAGTCACATTTATGGCAGCTTTTGAATGCCTTTAACTAGATTATTTACTGCCCATTTTATGCAATTTTATGGCAGAAACTTTTAGAGGACCAGAGACGGCTTAAACGTGAGCAAGAAGAAGCTGATATTGCAGCTAGAAGGCACACAGGGGTTATTCCAACGCACCATCAGTTTATCACTAATGAGCGATTTGGGGACCTCCTAAATGTAGACGATACAGCAAAGAGGAAATCTGGGTCAGAGGTCTGTTTTAGTTACCTCAGTCTGCTGCTTGACCCAAAGCAATATTTGCCTCTCACAATGTTGTGCTTTAGGCCAACATTAGCTCTTCGGAGAATGTCGTTTGTGTTTATTTTTTTCCACTTCCCCTTTCCCATTCTGGCTTCATTTAGATCTGCTTTGACTCTTGTGCCTGGTAAATTAATTGATATTTCTATACCAAGCTGCATATGTTAAAGCATGCCTGCTGAGAATTGCTGGTGCACACCTGTGATGCATGCCTTTAAATATCAGCTACTTTAGTGAATCAAAGGCATTCTACATCTTTTGCATCATATTGCTACATTGTCTTCTTGTCTGTGTCTTACGCTTAGAAACTTCATGTCTTGTTGATACTGCCCATGTGACTGTCTCATAGGTTTTTTTTAGAAATAGGTTTTCTTCTCCTCTTGAAAGATGCTTAATGTCCTTTAGAAGTAATTGGGGAAAAGTCTCAGCATGTTTCACTGTGTATGACCTGATTGGTCTTTCTGAAAGAGACAAAGGAGCAGGTAGAGGGTTTTCACAGAGCCCAAGGCCCTTTTCCCAAGGGCTGGGTGCTGGTGCAGGTGTCCTGGCCAGGTGCCTTTTCCTGCCTTGGGGGTTGCTGCTGGGGCTCTGGGCAGCAGTTGTTTCCCCGGAGGTGCTGCACTGTGGCCGTGGGGAGGTGGTCACCATGTGGATGGAGCACATTCACCTGCACCTTTTAATGTAGTTGCAAGTGCTCTAGTGCCACATGAATGTGACCAGTTCTTTTTTTTATGCTCTGTTACCAAAATTACTTTTAAATTGTCTGAATATTTTGTGGCCATTAGAAAATCAGCTCAAGTAAATCAAGCTTGAAAGCCTAAGCCTGCTGTCAACATTCTCTTTGGCATTATAGCCACTGAAGACTTTTTTTTTTAGATGCATGCTTGATTTATTCATGTTTCCTGCTTGCCTTTGTCTCTTTCTTACCAAATTATACAGAGTACATGGGTCACATTGCAGGATTTAGCAGGGCCAGGTGATGATCGATAAAAGCCACGTAAGATCTTACTGTTTTTTTCCCAACTAGTAAATTTTCCTTTTCCATTCACATGTCAAGGGAAATTTCGTCCCAGAGCCCCAGAAACTGTAGTTACTGGAGCGTCTTTCATTCAACAGGGTTTGCCACACTGAAAAGTTTACTGCTTTTAAATCTATTTCCTGTAGAGCTCTTAATTATTGTTGTACCAGAAGTTGGCATGTTTTGCCCTGGTGGGAGAGACCCATCTAGCATACTTGGACTGTAGTACCAGTTGCACGTAAGCTTGCAGCAAATACCTGCATTCAGTTTCTTCCCCAGACTAGTGTTAGCTATAGAACAGTTTGGATGCTTTTTCTCAGAAGAGGCTTGAAAACCTGATTATTGTTTTAATGCATTGATTTTTTTGATCTCTAGATGAGACCTGCTAGAGCCAAGTTTGACTTTAAAGCACAGACACTAAAGTGAGTACAGCTTTTTACTTCTGTCTCGAGTGTTCTTGCTCTGCTTTTTCCCCTAGGGTGCAGCATTCATGAAGGCTATGCAATTAGATTCATGTTTTGGAAGAGTCTTTCCAGCAGCTCAAAGCAAAGGTGTCCATAGTAAGGCAGGAAAAAAGTAATATGAATCTTGCAGGTCGTAGCCCCTAAAGGGTCTTTAGGAAAATGTCGTCTTTCCCAGTACATCTGTATCCTGTGTGATTTTGGGGGCAAACCTGCATTCTTTACTGGAACAAGTGAGCCCTCTGCTCTGAGGATGTGCGGAGCCCTGGGATAGGGCTCTGGCTGATGTTCCTCCTCACACCTCGTAAGCAGCACAGCTGGGTGAGACCTGTCAGCAGCAGTTCTGTCACTGCCCTTGTGCTGGAGACAGAAGGGATTCCCCTGCATGACATCCCTGCTTGTGCTCTCATTTAGGAGCTGGAAAAATTGTGTTGGTCAGTAGCTCACTGTATAAATCTGCCATACATCAGCCAGAAAAACATAGGTATGCAAAACAGCAGCATCCTTTTCACTGTGCTAAGCACAACCCAAAGTCAGGAAGGGCTTTAAACAGATGCCTAGCTTTAAGCACATAGGTGGGTCCTTGACTCAGATTTTCCTGAATCAGGACCTATACAGGCACAGACTGGTGACTGCTCCCCCAGCATCTATGTATACACCAGTGGATGTTTCTCGTGGCGTTGTTGTACCTCCGAACCCTGTTGTGGTCCCTTGGTGAATCATACAGCACTACTTGTTCTTTTTGGAGAATGCTGCTGTGAAGAGAAGACCTGGAAGGCCTTTCCCTTTGCATGAGCCTGAAGAAACCCTCATTTTAACATTGCTAGGGAGGGAAGAAAGAACAACAACATACTTCTGTGAAGGACCTGCTTTTTTTTCTTCTCAGGTGCTAACGTCCTGAGAATATTTTGTTGTATGTTCTGTAGGTGATGATTTGTAATGATTTACACAGCATCTCCCCAGCACCTGTAATAAAGCTGAGGCAGATGTAAGGTGGAACTGTTGTGTCCCTTGAGTAGGACATAGAGGTTGCCAGACAAAAGTAAAGGAGAGCTTGTGAAAATTGGGTTAGGAAAGGCTGGGTTGTTTGTTTTCCTGTGGGGACCCAAGTAGTAGTTTATGAGCCTGATACAAGCTGCCCACAGTAGGAGTTCCTCAAGCTGCAGACATTCATATTTTTAGCACTGAAGACTGTAGATTGAAATCTTAGTCATTGGCCCCAGTGAGGTCAGTGGTTGCACAAATGCAGACTGACCAGCAGCGTAATCCTTGCAGGATCAACATTGGCATGTGAGGGGGTTCACCTAGTCAGCAGAATAGCTTCCATTAAAATAATGTGTCTCTTTGGAAGGCACTTGTGATGTGGCCTGTTTCATAACAGGAATTGAGCATTGCTCACCGCATCCAACATGGAAGGCAGCCAGTAGCATCTTCTGCTTGAGCTTGACCCCATTGCTGCTGGAGGGTGTGTGGTTAGTAGGGCCCTCATAGGCCATTTTTTTTGACAGGACGCCCAAAGAGCAAGAGAGTCCCTGCACGTCACAATAAGAACAGGGTAATGTAGCTTTCACTTTGGGTGGAGCATGACTTGTATGAAAAGGGCTGATGTAGACCTTGGTACCCAGGGATTGCTGGACAGCAAAAGAACACATCTGTTATCCAGTGAAGTTCTGATGCAGTGCTTGTGTTGTTAACAGGGAACTTCCTCTGCAAAAAGGAGATATTGTTTACATTTACAAGCAGATTGACCAGAACTGGTATGAAGGTGAACACCATGGCAGAGTTGGCATCTTCCCACGATCATACATAGAGGTAGCTGCTTTCCCTGCAGGTGTTCTCTTTGCCTACTCCCATTCTGCCAGTGACCAATTTACGGGCTTTTTGTATGTGACTCATTTGATTCTGTTTGTTCATTCTAGCTCCTCCCACCAGCTGAGAAAGCTCAGCCCAAAAAGCCATCACCATTGCAAGTATTGGAATATGGAGATGCTATTGCTAAGTTCAACTTTAATGGGGACACCCAGGTGGAAATGTCCTTCAGAAAGGTAGGACTTCTGTTGTGCTGATGAATTGAATCCAGACGAATGCTAGTGTTTTTTAATACTAGTAATTTGCAATTTCCAAATGAAAGATCCAATAAGGCGAGCTCCTTATTCAGGAAGGATTCCTTCTCATCACCCATGCTTTTACTCCACAGTCATTATGTAGTGCATTGCAGTGAGAGCATTGCGGGTAGGCTGAATCAAGAAGCGCCAGTTGCTTCTTTAGGGCTGGCTGAGAAGATACTTTGAGCACAAGTGCTGGAAGCCTGACTCTGCAAGGCAAAGTAGATATTTGGTAACATGTCTCTAGTCTGATCCTTGCCAGTGGAGATGCACACATTCTCATGAGAATGGCGATATAGAAAAGAAGGAAATGGGGTTCCCCTTCCTTCATACTACAAGCCAAATCACTGAGCACAGGCAAGTGAGGTTCTGTGGTATTGAAGTGACTGGCTAGACCTGACTACAGAGCAAAGGGATAGGAATGGGTTGTGTAAGGACTGTTCAGAGCAAAGTCAGCCATATTTAAATTAAGTAGCAGCATTTTTCCTTCTCAGCCAGCTTTCTGTTTTGATGCTCAGATTAGATCTTGTCTGTCTTTTAATTATATATGAAGGTGGGGCTTGCAGTTTATGTTAAGGATCTGAAGTTACTTCATTTGTTAGCAAAAAGGAGAGAGCATAGAGAGACCTAGTTTAAACTGCAGACCTGTGCATACTCCTTGTACACCTCATACCTCTCAGAGTCTCCTGGTCAGGCTGAAACTGCTGTTTTCCATTTTTGTAACTGGCTGTAGCAAGCAGTATCTTGAAACTGTGAAGTGAACATAACTGAGTCTGCAGACAGCCCAAGTCAACACCAGATGATTTCCTCCTTCTCTGACCTGAAAACTATCATCCCCACCTAGAGGTTAGGGTTAGGACCACATAACGGGAACAGGGGAGGGTGAGCGCCACAGATTGTTTTATGTCAAGTGGCAGCAAGATTAAAAACCTAATCTACTTTGGAATGATGAAATATGTTGAAATCAGGATTACATTGCTATTCCTTCCCATAGGGTGAAAGGATCACGTTGATTCGACGAGTGGATGAGAACTGGTATGAAGGAAGAATCTCTGGCACCAATCGCCAAGGCATCTTCCCTGTCACTTACGTGGAAGTGCTCAAACGGCCAGTGGTCAAGAATGCCATTGACTATCCTGACCCACCAATGTCCCTCTCCCCTAACCGCAGCATGACAGCTTCACCACAGGTATTTGGACTAGATGCAGCCGGTTACAGCACCTTGCAGAACAGAGGGATGTTGACATTGCTGTGCAAGAAGCAATAGCTGAAAAAAGCTCTAGCTAAAAGTAGTGTTTTGTGCAGTAAAACCCATGTGCTCCCTGCAGTATGCTGCAACTGCAGTAAAAGGTGATGTTTCCTTTACCAGAAAGGTTAACGAGTGGGTCATTTTGGGATTTGGAGACTCAGCTTTTCATCTCTGATCTGTAGCTTGAATTCAGGCCAGGTTCAAAGGGCTACAGTTCATAGCCATCCGAGTAAGTTTCAGTGCAAGAGTTGGAATGAACTGGTGATCCAGCTCCTCCTGAGTGCATGTTTACACTTTACAGACCTCCACTGTGATGAGTGAATTTTTTACAATTACTATTAAGATGACGTCACAACCTGTTATAGTCTGTAGGAGTCATTACGTTGATCCCAATCAGCTTGAATCAAGCTATATACTTACTCCTTCATATCCCAGCTCATGGCCAAAGCTTGGGGAGACAGGGTCAGGAGAACACCTTCTATGATTTGAAATTAGTGGTAAATGAACTGAGGTTTTGAGAGCAGGACAGTCTGGAATCTTCCATTAATATCAGCTTCACTATAAACGATACTGCAGTTCAAACCAGAAATCAAAATGGGGCTCCCTGAATGTTTGCCATGGAAAACATATCAGGGAGGCAGTGAGTCTCTAAATCCCTTCGTTTTGCTCTCATCCTGCACATACTCATGCTTCAAGGTCAGCATACGTGTCTGGGTTGTGGCCATGAGGTTCTGGTGCATCCCCTGCTCACACATGGGACCAAACCAAGGTCATTCTGAAGTCAAGACTGCAAGGAAGAAAAGTGGAGAATTGGGGTCAGGAGGAAGGGACATGCAGTACAGGACAGATGGGAAAGGCTCCCATGGCTCATGCCTGGTGTCTGTCTGGATCTTCCCTAAAAGGAGTGTTTTTATTCTTAGCCACTTGTGTAAAGCGGAAAGACTTGTTGCTTGTTTGGGGTTCCCTGTCAAAGTGAACAGGCTCAGCCTCAGCTGAGCTTTTCTATTGGAGCTTGACAGTCTCTCCATAGCTGTGGCCTGTCTGCAAGCTTCTCCCTTTGATAGAAGGGATTGTATCTACCCTTTTTTGTTTCCCTTTGGTATGCTTTTGATTCCTCCCCTGGTAAATTCTCTCCCTTAGTTTTTTGCCTAACTTGGCAGAGGACTGAGAAATGCTCTAATCAGTGCTAAAGTAGCTGATCTCATCTCACTGCTGTTGCTGGTGGTAATAGCTGAGGGCAGAACTTGGTCATGTGTTCTGCCTTTACAAACACAGGGCCTACTTTAATTGCCTAAAGACCAAATATCCACAGCTGGCTTTTTTTATCCCTTTCTCCTCCACAGCCTCCATGATGCAAGTTTCTGGAGGAGCAGGCATTGCTCATGCTAGATTTGGATAAACTCAAAAATAATTGCAGCAGTGAATATTGACTAGGTTGACAGTGTGAGCTGCTGGGTCACCAGTTATTACTGCCAGGTCAGACAAATGCTGCACGCTGCCATCGTGGATGGTGGCTTCAACCGCTCCCTGAGAGACATGGGGCATGTGGTATGAAGTTTAATGTCTTCCACAAGATGTTTTGTGTCTAGTATCCTGACAAAGGCTGGAGGAGGATATTAGCAGCACAGATACTGACTAGATTCTGTGGTTGGAGTAGCTGTGGACAGTATGTTCTCCAACATGGTGCACCTGTCCCTGGAAAACTTATGCACCATGCTTGGTCACAGATCTGCTCCTCTCCACGCTCGCTTTCTCTCCTTTTACTTTTGCTTGGTCATTTTGTATTTTCCTTTATTATTTTTTTGTTCATTTCTTTCTTTTTTCTCTCCTGCTTTTGTCTCCTTCAAGTCTCCCAGCTCTGAGCTACTCCATACACCAACTCCTCCGCCTTTGCCTTTTGCGCGCCGCGCCTTGTCTCCAGAGGTGCAGGCGGTCACATCCGAGTGGATTGCTCTGACCGTGGGAGTGTCTCCTAGCACCACTCCTGCCATAACTCCTCCATTGCCTCCTCCGCCTGAAGCCTCCCTCTCTCCCACTGACTATCTCTCGCCTTCTGCTGCAGCCAGCCCTTCCCCCTCGGTCAGCCTTCACCATTCTCATCTCTCTGGCTCCTCGACTCCCAGGTCCATTAAATCCCCATTGCCCTCTTACTCATCCAGACCTCAGCCCTCTGCTCGCAGTTTCTATCAGGCCGCTCCGCAAAGTGAAGAAAAGTTTGTTGGCTCCCCGTCTCCCAGCGTGAGCTATTCTAACTCCCCTCGCTGGGCAGTGGGGAGCCCCGAAAGCGTCCTGGCAGAGCAGCGTGACACTGCGGGCAGCCAAGCGTGGCTCCAAAAGGCTAGAGAGGGCAGCAGCAGCCCCGAGCAGGGCACTCATGCTGATCCCAAGATCTCTGTCGAGCGCTGCCTGAAACCATCCCAACTAGACATGCGTGTGAGCCCAGAAAAGAGACCTGTGGGTTCCTCTGAGGACAACCAGTTGTGTCAGGAGCTAATGGCTATTGTGCAGGGAGGTAAAACAGAGAAAAGAGGCATGAGGAAAGGTGATCTGGGAAAGTTTCAAAGCGGAGAAAAGAAGGTACTTCTCCTGCATGTGTGTGTGCTGCTTTGAATCCCTAATTTTAACTGGTGTGGTGAGGTTTGTGCTGCTCTGCTGGCCGGGCAGAGCCAATGGCTGCTGCATGTGATTTTGATGATCTGAAGACCTTCTTCCAGAGGCCACCAGTGGCATTCACTGGTGGATCAAAAAGTTTTAGAAGAGGGCACAGGAGCCAGTCTAGTGTAAATGATTTTAGAGTAGATAGTAACACAGGACTGACCCAATTGGTCATGTCTAATTAGGTGGTTGTCCAAGACAGTAGCTATTACCAGATGTGTCAGCTGAAAGTATCACACAGGCCTCATGCCCATGTACCTCACTATGTAGAAAACAGGCAATTCCCTGTTGTTCAGAGATTTTCCAGTGTGCAATGGATCATTTTGGTGAAAGAATTTATTTGTTACTCCTAAAGCCAAGGACTGAAAAGCCTTGTAAACATCAACCTGGCTTGTAGAATCACCAAAGATGACCGCTGTTGATCCTGGAGCCTGTGATTTAGTAAACCTTAGTCTGGAATGGGCATGACCAAGTCAGGGAGGCTTGATTGTTATCTCTGCATTGAGTGGAATTTATTACCTTTGCATTTCCAATGTTATGTGAAAGGGTCTAGCCACAAATGAGAATTAGACCTAGCGATATTTTTCCCCAAGAGTTTTTAGTTAGGTGTAGCTGTATGGTTACCATAAGAAGGAACATAGCAGGACTCTCCAGTAGCTTCTACAACATGTCTTTTGTCCCCAGCCTTGGTATAGATCTGTCTTACTTTGCAGCTCTCAGTTGACTTGGGGTCCATTGTGGGCTACAGCCAGACAAAATACATTACAGCAACCCCATGATACTTCGTATTTGAGTGGAAGTTTGGAGAGCTCAAAATTGTAGTATTATAAATACTGTCTTGGATACACTGTGATAGCTTCCATGGCATACCCCACCTAGCTAACATTAGATAAGGAGGAACTAGGGTTTCTGAAAAGATACATTTCACACTGGGAAATCTTATAACAAATTGTTTGATTTCTGCTTGAATCATAATCAAAAGCGTATTGAAAGCTGTGTAAAGACGGTGCTGTTTACTGTCTGGATATATTTTTAGTAGCATTTTTTACAGGCATAACCTGCATGTTTAAAACAGAATGAGGTGGTCAGCTCAGACAAACCAACTGGAAACTGCACTTGCCCTTGCATGGAGTTATGTTTGCTGTGTGTGCGTCAAATTTACTGGATAGTGGATGCTCATATCACTCGCAGTGATTGTGATAAGAGACTGTGTACCAAGCTGACCAGCTTTTCTTTTCTTCAAAAGACTGCAGACTCAAAAGCATTCTCTTCATCTGCTCCTCTCTCTTCCTCTGCCCTCTCTTCCTCTACTGTCACAACACAGCCACCTCCCAGACTTACACGCAGAATCAATAAGCCACAGGTAATCATCTTTGCTGATCAGTTTTCCATTACTTAGAGCTATTTCCATGCCATGCCATTGTTTTGTCATATGCTTATTTAGCCATTCATTGATTCCACAGGTGAGATATTTCTCCTGCTATTTAATCCAGAATTTTTATTTTTTTGAAAAAATGATTTAAAATTACTTCCAGGCTGTGCAGAAGGGCAGGTATGGGCAAAATCTTCAGCTGTTGCAAATCCACGAGTCTGGGTTTCTGCCAGTCTGTACCAGCTGAGGATCTGATTTTCTGTTCCTCTGAAGGATTAATCCAGGGCTTATTTAGTTCTGACCTTGAGTTCCTATGGCTCAACTGCATTACAAGGCAGCATTGGTGGCCTTGTTAGCAGGAATGATGTAATGTGACTTCAGTTCAGGATTTGTTTAACCACCTGAGATCAGGATTCAAGGTTTGAGTGTCTCAGAGCTGGGGATAGGGCATATAGAACCTGGTATCCGCAGTGGAAGGGACCTGTTCAGCCTTCTCAGAGAGCTTCTGTTGGTGAGAGCTACAAATGTCTTTAAAGAGGGATGTGGTAGGTTCTGTACAGCACAACCAACTCGGCCTCAGCGCTGTGTGGCTGGGACATCCAGGGACTGGGAATGAGCAGTGCTCGCAGCTGCTGGTGTGTCATCAGTCCTTCTAGGCAGCTTCCACAAGATGGCAATGTTTGAAACAGAAAGCTCACATTTGGCAAAAACTGGAGAGAGTTTGTAGTGATGAGTATTGGGGAAGCAATCTTTGCTCTTGCAGCGTGAGTGTGGGAAGTAGTTGCCAATGTTACTTATTTTGTTGATCAGTTTATGAGAGTGCGATACTGCTTTAACCCTGACATTTTCCTGTTACCTTTACTCTCATTTCCCTCCAGTCGTGAGCTTGCATAGCTTTTCACTGAACAACCACCTCCTGCATCCCTTTCAGTCCAATAGGATGCATATTCTGCTTCATGTTATAAATCCAAAGTAGTTTTCTTTGTTGGCCTCCCTCCTGACCTCTGATCTGCTTGGTCCTGCTGGTGCTTGCAGTGGGTGTATGCGATTCAAAAGAGTAGGCGCAAAGAGCCACAGTTAGGGGAAGATGTTTCTCCTGGGTGCTGGCTAGCACGCAGTTCTATTTCAGACATTGCACCTGGTTGTAAGAGGACCCTGTGGCCTTTCTTTGGAGTTGAAGTCGAGCCAAAAATTATATTTTATATGCCTCGACAATCAGAGCATTGTCAGTGTCAAGTTAAAACTGTGTGTGACGTTATCGGTAGTCTTGACTTCCTTTCCAGCTCTGGGTCTACAGTTGTTTAGGGAGCAGGAGCGGTATTTGTATGTGCAAATGATCTCTTGTTATCTGTGTGACCTATACAGAGTTTGATGGCTTCAGCAGAACTGCAGGTAATACCCTGGAGGCCTTTTCAAAAATCTGTCATCTTTTTGTTGATTTTAATCAAATGAGAAAAGCACTTAGTAGACATGGAAATGAGACATTACATTTGGCTTTTGTTTCCATTACTGTCCACCCCTGGTGTTTGAGGTATTTTACCATATTGAATTTTAGATTTCTTTTTCATCATAGCGAAAGGCACCAGTTATGAAATTCTGACCCAGAGGTTTCTGCAGGTTTAAGACCGCTTTGGTACAGGGCTGGCATAAGGACTGTGTTCTTGCGTATTCCATTAAATAATAATATAAAATGCGATGGTTCTTTTAGCTATTCTGAAGTTCTTCCTTTTTGTTTAGTTTCACAGTCCAAACTAAAAAGAAAAAAGAATGACCCCACAAGCATGTGAAAGATATTTCAGGTATAATTTAGAGATAGTTTGTTTCAATAATCCAGTAAAACAGCATATTAAGCAGTAAGGTAATTTAGCAGATTAATTTATTTCGGGGAATCCTTGGGAATTTTCTAGTTTAATTCCTGTGTCACCCTGAGGTCCTGGTAGCACAGTGTGACAGTCAGTGGTGGATCTAGCGAGCGTGTGAGCAGCGCAGCTGTGTGGTGGGAAGGCAGGAGGGGCTGGACAAGGGTCTCTGCATCACCCAGCAGTGTGAGGGACGCTGGTGGGGGCTGTCTGCTCCTTTCCACTTGTACAAAACCACGCAGGCAAAGTGGTGGGTAATTTCACCCACTTTGTGCTGGTAGAGAGGAGGGCACATGAGGAGGATGCTCATACCCCATGTTCCCCAGCACAGACCAGCTATGTTCACTTAGCATGTTCATTACTTAGCACCATCTCCAAGGTAAGCTTTTATCCCCCTCAGTGGTTTTCTGCTGCTCCACAGGATACCACCACAGCATTTCTGCCCAGCGTGTTTATTGTCCCAGCCAGAGCTGCCCAGCCTGCAGCAAGTGCTGGGACCACTCTCTGTGAGGGACACTTTTTTCTGCTGTTCAGCTTCTGCTCCAGGGGCTGGACAGTCTTTCCATGGACTTTGACAGCCTTTAGGTCAGGCTGCTGTGCACTTGCAGCCTTCTCGGTGTCCTTTGTGAGAGCTCTCTGGCCAGCTTTCCCCTCGCTTTCCCCAGGGCTGGGCTTGGCGTGTGCAGAGTTTTTCCTTTTTTCTTTCGCCTGGGCTGGGGTGTCCTCTGTGCTTGTGGTTCTTCATTCACATGTGGGAGCATCACTGCTGATATGTGCCTTTCTCTGAGGGGATACCAATTTGTCTGTCTGTCAGTCTGTTCTGCTTAGCTTTCTCTTTGCTTATGTAGTCCTTTAACTCCCCCCAGAAAGGGATGGAAGAAGACATGTGAACAAGAGCTGCAGTGGACAGACACACTGATGACACTTCACTAGGTGCGGGGAGAGCACTACTGAGTAACTCCAGTATTGTTCTTCCTAACAGTTAAAACCCGCCTCAGGACTTTTTTAGACATAGAACCTTTTTCTGTTATTCTTATAAACCTGTGGTGCTTTTTAGATCCATCCTCAGACTCTATACGAGGTGGAAACAGTGGCCAGCTGTGCCTCAGGACTGACTATACCGCATATTTGTATAGTCTGTAGATGTGGAGACAAAGACACTTGAGCAGCTGCTTGTTTACTCAGTCTTAATAAAGCACATAGTGTAACGGAGAGGGTAGGAGTTGAGTTGTCACCATGGGTTGTGAACACTTGGTCACTTTTAAGGCCCTCAGTGTACCGCAGCAGCAACAGGGTTGGCTCAGTGTTTTTGGGGGGAACGTCTGTGTTTTATACTTTGGAGTTCTGCCCTATACTCACTGATTCCTCAGCCACCTCTGGCACATGGACCCACCGCTGTAGGTAATTTATAGGGTTTCTGAACCCATATTTGAAGAGCATTTGGACCTACAACAGCTTTTATTATTGTTGTTATTATTCTCTCCCTGCAAGAATAGTGTAGTTATTTTTTAAAAAAACAACAAACAAAACAAACATACAAACAAACAAAAAAAGCCACCTAGGCTATGCTGTCAGGGTCACTTGTCCGAAGCAGTGGGGTGGTACATTTACAATGTAAGATTATAGGATCTATTCTGGTCAGTTTTTCACCGTTTGGCTAATGCTGCGTGGTTGCTGACTTCGGAGTGTTTTGTCACCCCACTGTAGGGCTCTGCCATCACCCTGGGAGTTAGTGCAGAGACACCCCTTGCTTTGGTAGGAGCTGCCTGGATCTCTGGAGTGGAGGCCAGAGAGGATCTCCTTAGTTGTGTGTCTTGTTGGCAAGTGGGGTTGTCCGGAGGGCAGGGGACCACTTGGCCTCTGCACCTGCCCAGCTGCCATAAGGAAGCCCCCGTGGGGATCCTGCCAGGAAAGGGAACATGGCCAAAGTTCTGCTGCTGGTATGCTGCAGCTCCTGGCATTGCACATAGAAGCCTGCTCCATGGAGCCTTTGGAGGTTGTGTCAATTTTCTAGCTCTCAAATAACTAATTTAATTCATAGTTCTTAATGCTTTTTGGAGGAAAAGCTGGTCAGGGAGGTCACAAGTAATCAATGAGAAATGGACCACGTGATTTTAGGAGCTCATGGAGCAATTTCAGCAGTAAATTAGTATGGAACAGAGAAGCACTTTCCTGAATTTAAAAAAATAAATAAATAAAAAAATCATTCTTACAGCTGCCTCTCACCTCAGCCTGGAAATTGGTTTTTCTTAGCTGTTTGACCACCTGAGTTAGCTCTGATCTTGTCAGATTTGATGTACTATATCCAGTTGGTCTGCACAATATAAATTTCTAATTATTCCATTTGCTTTTCAGGGCTGATGATAGACAGGCAGGAATGACTACCAGAAATCCTGTGGTGATTTCAGGCTCCACAGCAAATGCTTTGAATGCAGATTCCACGTCAATTAGCCCATCCAACTTACATTTAATTGTCTTCCTATAGAATCATACTTGGTAACAGAGCCTCATTTCTTAGGAGCTGATCCCACATTCCAGCCCCAGATAGTACAGCCGACTACAAAGGAGTTGTTGTGGGGTTGGATTGGCCTCGAGTGGGTCACAGTCCTTGAGAAAAGAAGCAGTTTGCTTTAATACAATGATGGGCATACCTCCAGAGGTCCAAGATGTGGTTCAGAGGAGCTTTGAGAACAGGAATTAGACAGGGATGAGCTCATCACCATGTACATTTCCAAACTCTTTGAACATTCTTGGGCTGAAGGTGTCACCAACCTCTTTCTACTCTGCTTCTGCTCTGTCTCAGGATGCTGTGAGAAAGCAAGTGTTTTACTGAAGAGCATTGTTGAAGTGAATAAAGAAGAGAAGGGAAAGCATAAAAATTTAGGCCTTTGGAATTTGGATTGAAAATTGTGTTGAATTATCAGTGTATCTAATCCAGTCTGCTTTGCCAGGCAGTCCTACAGGTAGTATAAATAACCCTATACTAGTTCAGACGTCCCTTTCCTCACAGCGTGCCCATTGTTTTCAGAAGGTATTAGAATATTCAAGAAGTGTGCAAACCTAGGCTCTGGATACTTGTGCAACTTTCTCAGTGACCTTCCCCTTAAAACCTCCAACCCCAAACACCCTGATTTTTCCTTGCTGTGCCCTGGGACACGGGAGTCCCTGTGAAGAGGTGTGACTGGGAAGAGAGTCAGGGCAGAGCCCAGAAGCCTCACTGGTGGTGGTGTTTGGAGCTGGCTTTTCCAGTCGGGGCCTCCTCTGACCTGAACCTCTGTCTCCTTGTGGGAATTAACAGAGCAGCTCAGATCCTCGCTTGGCACAAGCTAGAGTGATCTTGATGAGGCTACACGGCTTTGTGCCCTCCGAGGACTTGAGCTGGTCTTTTTTAAGAAGTTACTCTTTTCTTCTGTGTCAGAGTCACTGAGGACTTCTCTAAAAACTGCAGAAGGTTCCTCTCAGCTTGCTTTTGGCCTTTCAAGTATGGTGTTCTTGAGTATGTGCTTCTGTCCATGTTTGGATTTTTGTTCCCCCCCTACAGGAATGCAGAATGACACCAGGTACCATTTCTGGTTGTAGTGGTGTCTGTAACCTCCACTCCAATTCCCTGCCCTGAGGTTCTGTTTCGCTGTCGCCTTTATCTCTGCAGCGTTGTGTCTGTTGAACTTGTGTTACTGTAGCCCTAATGTCTCTTGTGTAAATGAAAGACCTTGTTGTTCAAGAAGTGTGGTGTTGCGGGGGGAGGGGAAGAGTTGTTCATTTTCTTTTGTTGTCTGCACTCCATTTGAATTTTTTTAATTCTGACCAATATAACATCTGCTAAAATGTCTTCCTTATCATTTGCTTGGTGATCACACAGCCTTCCCACCACTCATTGAGAGCTGGACCAGATCTCACAGAATCTGAAAAGAGCTATGTGGTAAGGCCACTGTTTAAATCAGATGTGTAGTCCTACACTCTCTTCACCCAGACTGTAACACCTCAGTAGAGATAAAATTTTTAGCTGCAAAGTAGGTACATATTTATCTATTTGCATACTTTGTTTTGTTTACAACACAAAAGGGGGATTTAGCAATTAGAAGAATTGTCGTAGCCAATAGGAAGTTGGGCTGATTGTGCTGCCAGTCCCTGGTTATAAGTTAAATGAAGCAAAATGCATGAATGGAGCGGCCCACCTTGCATTCTTGAACTGACTTCTTAGCATTTGTAATGGTGCCACTGCATAACTAATTGCAACCTCTTATGCTGCTGCTTTTTAAAAAAAATGTATGTATATGTATTTGTTACAAATCTTCAAACTAAATGCCAAATTCTTCTGTATCTTGCCTATTTTTCCATGCTTACACCTGGATCCCTTCTGCACTCCACTACCTGGACATTTACCTGGATCTACAACTCTTTTTTTTTATTTTTTTTTTATTTTTTTTTTTACTGGACTTACGTGCTGCATCTGGAATGTTCCATCTCTTCTTGTCTATATTTTCCCTTCCCTCCCCCCTGTTGACTGTCCTTTGGGTGTTCTTGGATGTCAATGCTGCCTACCACGCAGGAAGCTGTTTGCAATGAGATCATAAACATTGCAGAAAAGTCTGTTCATTACTGCAGTACTGTTTCTCAGCCTCTTGACTCTGGCCACAAGGTGACCTCTAATGACTATAAACCATCTCTCATCATTTCTCAGCAACCTCAAGCACAGCAGCAAGGAGCCAGCCCTGACAGAAGTCAAACACCACGGGACATGTAAGTCATTTTGGCTCCCATCTCTTCCAGAGGCCTTGTCTCTGACTGGTGGTAAAAATGGGGAGGTGTGAAAGCTTTAGCATTTCAGGAGTTAAATTAGAATTATAGGAAAGTGTCAGTTCTTTAAAGAACAAAAATGGGTACATATCATCATAATGAGTAGTGTAAAACTGAGACCTTTGTGTCTGTATAGCACCTGAATCAATGACCTCACAATCCAGGACTAGGTCTCCTTTAGGTACTTGATTCATGCTGGTTATGGAGACTATCTCAATGTTTTTGTATCTTGAAGATGGAGACAAATTAATATCCACTGGCTACACCTGGCTCATATGGTTTGGGTCAACATGTTCACCCCTGTTCTCAGCCTCCCACAACACAGTGAGCACTCCCAACACTGATGCTGCTCGGTGTGTTATTGGCCAGTTCTGCAGATGAATTGGTGGCTGAATGATCTGAGAGATCAAGGCTGAAATTTTCAAAGCTGTCTGGTGGGTTTAAACCTGGAGCTGCCGTTATGCTTGGTGGGGCCTTTCACTGATGGTTTTGAGAACAGTAGCCTACACTGTGTGCTGGGAACTGAAGTTCCTTGGCAGCTGACTCCTAAAAAGAAGTTTTTGCTTTCCCCCACCCCTTTATGCAGGACAGAAAGTCTCCCATCAGCTCTTTTCTTACCCCCCACAGGCAGGAGATCCAGGCCTCCCAATATTTGCCCAGAGATTGTTTCCACTCTGTAAGTTTAATTTTTGATAAACACAGAGTGCCTCTGGTGCAAGTGGTATCTCAGGGCAGGATTCAGCCTTAGATTTTTGCTTGCACCGTACCTCCTCAGTCATGATTTATTCAGCCATCTTACTGCAGTAGAGTAGGCAGTATCTTTTTCTAAATTCCTTCACATTGCCGGGTGGTCATTCACAGCCCGGGCAAGGGAACAGATGTCTCATTTAGCCCAGGAGTGAGTGTATCCAGGTTTTGGCTTGCACTCAGAAGGGTGTCTGCACTCCTATGCTCTCTATGTGCTACATGTTAGGAAGACTCTGGTTGTTACAGGCTATGGAGACAACTACATGGCAAAAAGGAAACAGAAGCTCTCTGCATATCCCACATAATGCAGGTGTGACAATTTTTACTGCCATGGCCTTGTGACAACAGCCAGTTTAATGCAGTTGACTTCCATCTCGCAAATGGAAAACACAGGTCTGGACTGCACTGAACAAAATATAAGAGGAATTAGAATGGGGAAGAGAGACATCTCCTTCTGAAGGGATCTGATGTGCGGTATCTTTCTGGTTTTAGAGTTAGCTACCAAGCCCTCTACAGCTACACTCCTCAGAACGATGATGAGCTGGAACTGAGGGATGGTGACATTGTCGATGTCATGGAGAAATGTGACGATGGCTGGTTTGTGGGTGAGTGCAACACTTGCCTGTCAGCAGAGCTTTTTGAGATGCAGATGAGCAATTTTGCAGAACATCTGGAAGCTGCTTTCATTTGTAGGGTCAAAATGGTGAAAAAAATCAGCTCAATTTTTTTCAGAATTTCTCATCCTTTCCCATCAAGAACATTAAAATTAGGGTGCAGGGTGGTGAAGCTTTGTTTTCCTTGCTAGGTCTCTAGTTTTTGCTTTCCTTTTTCTCTTCTTAATTTCCCCATTCCCTTCTTCCTCCTGATCCTTCTTGCTCACAGAGGTGGCAGAGTAACAGAGGGAACCAAAGAGAGCTGGATTTCTGTAGGTTTGCCAAAGCTGAGGGAGCAAGTTACAGAAAGTGGCAAGTAGGGGATGAAGGGAACACATGGAGGGGAGTTGCAGTCCCTGAAAACCCAGCTTCATGTGTATCCGTATGTTTTGCAAAATCTAGCCCTTTACCTTCAAAGAGTGCAAGTCTGGACAATTTTTTCCATCTCAACACTGCAAATCTAGGCTTGTTATCTCTTCTTAATGAAGATGAGCTCATTTACACTGATAGGAGTTTGGCTCCTAGCCTGTAGGCCCAGGAGCTTTCACTAGCACCTTATTAATTGCTAAAAGGGAAGACCAAAGATGATTAGTAGCAGAACTAGTTCTCATCTCATCTGTACCAAAAGGCTCTGTGACCAGAACTGCTATTTAGTTTTAGAAAGGAATGTCTGCAGGCAGAAGAGGCTGCCACCTCTACCTTTTAAAACCCTTAAGCCTTCCTTGCCTTCCATCTTACTCTGACTTCTTGTGTTTTATTTTGCAACAGGTACCTCCAGAAGAACAAGGCAATTTGGCACCTTCCCAGGCAACTACGTGAAGCTTCTATACCTGTAAAATAACAGTGATCCCACTGTGGCAGTGATGGAGTTGTTTTCCAGATGGTGTTTTTAAACAATGAAGAAACAGACAATTTATGAATGTAATAGTGAAGAGATGAGATGTGTTAGGAGGATGTGGTTATGTGGTACAGTATTGAGTTGAATGTGTAGCCCTGCTTCCATGGATTCAGGGTGTGATTTATTTGCTGAAGAGACAGTTTTTAGTTTACAGTGCTGCCTTTGTGTATTCCTCTCCCTTCCCAGCTAGAGTTCTGGTGATAACCTTAATTTGTATGGAGTACTTACCTCTGAGAAGGCTTCAGGGAAGCACACGGTATAGGTTTTGTTTGTGTGTTGAGATATGATAGTGCTTTGGGGCAGCACGCAGCCTTGCAGCTGTTCACTTTCACTGGCAAGTGCAGGAGGCCGGGCTTTCTGCCTGGGTTCTGCCTCGCTCAAGTCTCACTTTGCTCTGCCTTCCACTGCCATAGCAAACCCTTCCTTCATGGCGTGCACCTTAAGACCCAGCACAGGCAGAGGACGGCTGATACGGTTAAACTGCAGAGCTCTGTGCACAAAAGGAGTTTGGGGCTGGTGGTTTAATCCGGAGAGGTCAGCCAAAACAATCCAAACACGCAAAAGTCCCAAACCCTTTAATAATGTGTTACCTATCTCTGCAGGGTTTTTTCTTCTGTGCGGGTGTGTGTGTGTGTGTGAGTGTACTGTGTGCACCAAAACAAACTGAGTCCTGTTTTCTAAAGAGAAATCAGCCTGGCTTTGACATTTATCTGCACAAAGAATAGAACCAATAAACAGAACATCCATGAGAGCAAATACTGTTTATGAGTCCTATGGCCGTTCACTTTCTCTGCTCCTGTTGCTGGCCCTAGAGAGTCTCACACTTTTTGAAGCCTACAGTTTGGGATGAAGACTTTGCTTCCTTCCTGTCATTAAATCTTAGAGGCTCTGATAAATCTGAGCAATGTATCACTGAGGGTGCCTTTTTTTTTTTTCTTTTTGGTTACAGTGTTGATGGTAGGTCTCAAATAAATATGTGTATTTTGGCTGCCTCTTAGTCAGACAAAGAAGTCTATTCAATTTGGAAAGCTGTGTTTCCAACAGTTATTACCAGTTACATAGATTCGTATTTCGTTGAGAAAAAACCATGGCTGTATGCTTGCCTGTAAATCCACGACAAATAGTCTTTTGATAGACATTTTGTTATTAAGAAAAAGCATAAACAAAACCAATTCTGTCAGACTCTGCTTCCTACAGTTACCATACAAATAGCAAAGGGTTAGATTGCTATTTTGTCATAAGCCGTATTTAATAATATAAAATGCCTATTTTTATGCTGATGCTTTTATACAGATTTATTAAGAGCAACTATGACTAACTGTTAGCACGACTTGCAATGTTTTGATAAACTAGCCATGCTCCTGGGTTTGAAATCAAGTAGGCTTGTCTTCTGCCTAGGGCAGCAGAAGAGAAGACTCGGTGTCTCAGAAGTTTGACTGTAAATATGTATATTTAACTTTGTACAGACAATGTACTTACCTTGTATAGAAAAATAATTTAAACGCATTGAGTGAAGGGAGGAAAAAAAAAGGCAGTTGTGAAAGGCTGGGAATTTTGCCACTTTTATTTAAATGATGGAATTCCATGTATGTTCACATAAAGAGTTTTAGCATGAAACATCCATTATGAAAGGGTTTCAGATATGACACAAAGCACCACTGTGTATTTTCTGCGGGAGATGCCTTTAATTCTGCAACTTATTTATGGGTTTGGTTTTCTGCTTTGGGTTTGCCCTCCAGTTATTTGCAGCAATATTTGGGCCTGTTGCTAAGATTGGATAACACCAAATTAATCTATCCAGCAAAGTAACGTGATGATACTGACTGTATATAACATGCTCATTTAAAGGTTTATTTTTTGTTCTTGCTCTTGCCATTTTAAGTTACACACACACACACACATGCACACATACAAACCGCAACTTATTTTTGTGTTGATTTTTTGTTTCTTATTGCAGTGGATTACTATTTGGCAATTAATAAATGGAACTATTGAATTACTATTGTGTTCCTTATATAAATTATTAAGTGAAGCCTATTCCCGCTCATCCTGCAGCAATGCACTTTGTAGCAGTGCCCCTCTGTGGCGGTGTCCACGCTGGGCAGTAGGTGTCTGCACCTGAGGATCCTGCTGTGATCTGCGCTGGCCTCACTGGTTCTCCCTCCTGAACCATGGGCAGGCCATGACTTTTTCTTGAAGAAACCAAAGTGTAGATGTAGAGAGAAGGCTGCTTTACACCCAGATCTCACTGTACCATGGGGTGAGGGCGCAGCTGCTGTGGCACATATGCAGACCTGGGGGCTCAGGAGCTCACCCGAGTCCACTGGTTTACAAAGGGTCTTCATGGCTTGCTCTCAGATGAGAAGACCACACAGGTTAAGTAGGACAAGATACTACAAATGCCAACCTCTGTGGGAAGGGTTATCAACTGATATTGAGTTTTCATGTGCATTTTTAACCATGACTTGGCTCAAAAGCCTCAAGAACACCAACTTCTGTGGTAGCTGCACTCTGACCAGGCAGATAGGGCTGCAGTGCTAATTCAGGGGGTTTGTGCAAGGTCTGTGACAAACACATCACATCTCCCAGCCCCGCAGGAGGAGAGCTAGCCAGGGTTTCTTGGGTGTGCCTCGTGTGAAGGAACATTCCCCCCAGAAGCAGAGTGAGGGAAGCCCAAAGCTGAGCTGGTGGGTGGGCTGGCTGGTGCTCAGTTACGCACAAGTACCACAGGAGTGCACCCTGCACCTCTGCACGTCTGGGTCCCGCAGGCTGCCTGTGCGGAGCTGTGCATGCCCCAAAGGCTGGTCTTCTGTGAGGAGTTCAATGTCCTTGAAACCTGCACCTCAGACTGAGCTAAAACTGGGCATCAAATTTGAACTCTGTGGTGATGCGACCGGATGGCCAGGCAGAGAGATACACATTGTGGCTGCATTCACAATGATTTTAGGAAGTCGAATTATAAACAAGCCAGTCCTAAACCCAAACTAACAGGACAGCAAAAGCCTGGAGCTCTCTTCTACACATCCTTGGAAAGCACACAGACACAAGACTCTTTTTCTGTTTCGCGGGTTACCTCATATAAAAAGGGCAGCATCACCACTGCTTTACTGCAGTCGCTAGCATCACTAGCCCTTGTTTACAGTGCTGTGGCCAGGGAGGGGAGAAAGAGAGAATCATCCATAACTATTGAACCTTGATATTTACTGATGTCATTCTCTAGCCTAATATACTTGGTAAGGAACTAGCTAGAGATGCTTTTATAACTGTAGAAGCTGTGCATGCAGAGAGGGGAAAAGGACCCAGTGGTGCATCACAGCTCTCTGGAAATCCCCCACACCTGGGGGGAAGAAGCTCTTGGTATCTCTTTCTTCACCACCAGAAGATGTATAATGATATGGTGGAAGAACTACTGCTCTCTGATAGAGATGAGATTAATAGTCCAGACGCATGTACCTCAGGTACATGTTACTGCAGGAAAAGGGAGGAGGCCAAGAAAGGGGGATTGCAGAGGCAAGGGTATGCCTTGCGATGGGATCATTCGTGGCCACATCTTGTAGGGCCAGCACTGGGGTGATGCGCCTCTTCCTGACCTGCCGACCACTCCCCGCTCCCTGCCGCGGCTGAGCCCCAGCTTCAGCAGCAGCCTTGTGCTCTGGCTCACTGATGTTCTGTGTTGCCTGAGCTGCGTATTAACTCTGGAATGTTTTCTGGAAAAGAAACAGAGATTTTGTCAAAGGATTTTCTCCAACACAGTTGTGTGTATCTACTCACACTGCTGCTTGCCCAGGTGCATGCAACATTAAACAGTTGCTTTATTTGCTAAATAAGCAGCAATGTTTGCACTCAGTTTCTAAATACCAGCAGGGCTGCTGTAACCAACCTCTCCCACCTGTCCACCAGCAGACCGGTGGGGGTTTGGCTGAGAAACCAGTACAGAAGGATTCTTTCTTTTGTTGGCGGTATCAACAGGGGCTGCAGGTAAACAAAGCTGCCTAAAGTAGTGACAAATCAGAGCTAAATTAGGGCAAAGGTAATACCCTTCCCAGGCTCCGCCCTCGCTCATCATCTCCCAGCTGGAAACGGCACGCAGAGCCGCTAAATGTGTATCGCCTCCGTTAGGTTTCAGAGTTAACATCACACCAGGTTGCAGCAGGATGAGTCACGTTTGCTGTGAGGTACCGCACCGGGGCAGTCATGCTGGCGGTGCCCGCCGGTGGTTCGCTTTGCGGCCGCGCTGCCTCCTGGCTGCGGGCAGCTCCGCCGGGGGTGGAGGTAAGAGGGGGCGCGGCAGAGTTGCGGTTTCCGAAGACCGAAATTCTCGTCCCCTGGCAGCCGGGCAGGGAGCGGCTTTCTGCCCGGGAAAGGGGCAGCTGCCGGCGGGGTGCGGGGAGCTCTGCCCCGGGGCGGGACAGCCCGCCCGGCGGCGGCGGGGCCCGGGAGCCCGGGGAGGGGCTGGCGGCGGCGGGGCGGGCCGGGGGCGGGCCGGGCCGGGCCGGTGCAGGCGGCGGGGCTGTCGGGCGTCCCGCGAGGTGCAGCCGCGCACATGGGGACACACCGAATCGTGCTGTCGGGCCCCGGGCCCTGGGGCTTCCGCCTGGTGGGCGGCCGGGACTTCGAGCAGCCCCTCACCATCTCCCGGGTAGGGCAAGGCGGCGGCCCGGGGGGGCGGGCGGGGCCGGGGCCACCCGGGACGGGTTCGGTGCAGCGGCGGGTCTGGGCGAAGCTGGGGCTGGCAGGTGGTACAAAGACAGGGCTGGTGACACAGCCGTGGCAGGAGTTTCTTTTCTTTTTCTTTCCCCTTTTTATTATCACTTGGTTTTAATATCTATGGAGAAATTTGTGGTGGCCCATGCAGCCCTTTAATCTGGCTTTGACCGGCGTCTCTTCTTACCTACCTTCCTCACTTTGTCCATAGCAAACCTCTTGCGCAGGTAGAGTGAATCCCCTTCGCTCCTGCAAGCCCAGAGTTTGGGTTTTGCAGCCCATGCTACAGGGAGCAGTTGCACGGAGGTGGTGTTGAATGCTCCCCTGCTTTCGCTTGCCATGTATAGTTAAAAGAAAAGCCTTTGTTTACAGAAGCCATATTAACTTATGTTAAGTGCCTCTGCCTGTTGCTGTTATCAGTCCTTCAAGAAAAATTAGTTAGGAAATGACAATTATAGTTTCACATCCAAAGAGTTTTAGTGGTGTAACTTAATTTTCTCTCCTCCGCTCCAGCGTTTGCCTGTGAAATGTCAGGGTTGGGTTCAGAGTACTTCACTTTTCTGTCCACGTACTCACCTGCTCCCGCCCTGCTGCCACCTGCCCGGCTGCTGCTCACAGGGAGCTGGGCCATGCCAGGGATCAACAAAAAGCGAGGGCACGCATGGCCATCTCTTCCCGTTTGGGGACAATAAACCCTGGCCTCGCTGTCCCTGTGCGGCTCTTTGCGGGGCGTGCTGCTCAGGATCTTCCCGGCGCGGGTCACTGGCCTTCCCCCGGGGAGAAGGAATTGCTCTGATTTCCAGCAATCCCTCTGCAAACCACAGGCATCCCATGAGCTGCTGGCAGCCCTGGGCTCTGCCACCACCTCTGCGTGGCTTTGAAGTCCCCGTGCACCCCAGGTGAGGAAGGGTGGCTGGAAGAGGGGTGTACAAGGACTAGAATTTCTGTGTACTGCCCTCAAAATACAGGATGGTGACACCTGTGATTTTTCTAAATACCACCTGCCGGGGGTCCCGCTGCCTGCAGCACCCCAGGTGCCACAGAGGAGTCTGCTGGCTCCAGAATGGCAGAGCTGGCGAGTGCTGTCAAACCCACAGAGGGGGGGAAAGTTATTAGTTTTCTATGTAATCTCTTTCAATTACAGTAATAATGCCTCATTCTTCTAAAGCATTTTTTGGACATTAAAGCAGCTTTAGCTTAGGGGAAGTGATATTTACTTCATTGTTATGGTAATTGTTGTCATTTCCTTCCAGTGAAAGGCTCTCAGGCAGAAGTATGTCTGAAGTCCTACTTTGCTGCTCCTGCGCCTTCTCCTTGGTCGCCTCTCTCAGTGCTTGTGGGCACATACCAGGGGACATAGATCAGCAAAGCAGCAAAAATAACCACATCATGAGAAATTGTGACCCTGGAGACTAAAATGTAATAAATAGCCTCTCTGGTGGTGGTGACGTAAATGCTGACAATTGGCAGCTCTTATCGCAGGTTTCTCCTGTGGCCCCTCTGACATTTTTAATTTCCCCTCCAAGACTTCAAGCCATTAATCTTTCCTGTGGTTTGCTCCTAAGGCTCCTGGGTTTGTCCCCTTGGCTCAGGAACAAAGCTCGCAGTGAGTCCCCCTTTCACCATGTAAAAAAAGATCTGGTCTGGTTTTGGCCAAGGGTCTGATCCTCCTTGTGCGATGACTTTATGGGGCTACAACTTAATGTTTCTTCTTTCTTACTGCATTTGGTCCTTGTGCTCTGGCCAGAGAGCTTTCAGGGCATGCAGCCCTGCTCTCTTCACTGGATGGGGTGAGCTCTGGCTGTGGGACTGGCATCTGCCAAGGGTTATGAGGTCCCAGCAAGGTGTGAGATGAGGGCGCTGCCTGAGGGGAATGGCAGGGTGGGGAGGCTGTAGCCTGTGATGAGAACATTGCCCTGGGAGTGGGGGAGGATGCAGCTGTCCCGCCCCAGCACTGTTACGTGTTTGCTCTGTGCTGCAGCATGTAGGCTGTAGGTCTGTGGCACAGATGTGCCCATGGGGAGCTGTTAGCAGCGGTGCACAGGGCTGCCCACCCTGGGCCAGACTGGCATCCTTGATTGCACCACGGAGCAGCATCGTCCCGCCAGCTAGGAACATGGCAATTCATGTATGCCACATGGGGACAAGTCCCCTCCTGTGTGGCCAGTGGAGCCTGGCTCTCCTTCATCCAGGGCTTCTCATCCTGTTGATGCACTGATGGGGACAAGCTGCTACTCCAGGTGTGTACTGGTGTGGTGGGATGCCAGGAGACAGACATCCATCCAGTCATGGGTCTGAACTGGGTGTCCTGCAGGTCTCTTTGAACCAAGGTGCCTGAATTCAACCTGTGTTGCCTGCCTGGAGTTCAGATTTGGCTTCTGGCAGTGTTGTCCTTATTGGTGAGCTCTTGAGCTTGTCTTGGTCACCACTGTACTTCAGCTCCCTTCTGGTGTCTTTTGGCTTCTCAAGCTCCTCTCTGACATAAGGAGAGTTTATCCCAGTCTTGCTGGTGGGAGGCAGCTCGTTCCCCAGGGGAGTCACTGGAGTTTGGTGCTGCAGTCCCAGGTCCAAGAAAGATGATGAGCACCAATGCCATGATTGTGGGAGCCAACAGAGCAACCTGGCCAAGGGCTTCTGTCTGGCAGCGGCTGCATGTCACCAATGGCCAGTTGTGTCTTAGGAGAGCAGCAGATGAAAGATTATCATATTTCCACAGCTGCTCTTGTCTTTTGTCACTTCCCTACCGCCTTTCCACTGGAACTCTGTGTTCAAAAATGCTTTGGGCTCAAGTACATCACGAACATCTTCTTGTGCAAGTGCTTCTGGTTTCTTGTTTGTGTTGGCCCAGTCTTCCCAGTGAGAACCAGGCACGGGGATGTCACAAGTGCTGCACGTGAGACTTCATTGTGGAATCCCCTGTCTGTTCTGGAAGGATGCTTCATACATTTTTCTCATTTCTGTTTCGTTTTAAAAATGTAGGGTTATGGTGGACACTTTATTACCGTCTTTGTTCACAAAAAAATCTCGTGTTGATCTGTGTAATGAACCCTAGACCAAAGCCTGCTGGATTGCCATACAGGAGTAGGAAAGACCTTTGTCTTTATCACCCTTTGGATGATACTACACAGTGAGTCAATGAGGTAGAGCTTTTCCCAAATCCTTGTTGAGCTGTGGATGGACACACTGCAGGATAATAGGGTCCATGGACCTGCCCTGCGCATGGGGTAGTTCCCTGTCAAGTCACTGTGAGATTGGTTGCACAAGAAGACACCCTGATGGAGTGTTTTAGCAGCGCTGTTGATAGACCCCATCCCCTTCTGTCCCTCAGGTAACAGGAGCTTTTTCCTGTTTGCATTTCATTTTCATAAACATTGCGGGTTTCTGTTCCCAGTTGAATATATACATGGAACTGTCCAGTAAACCTTGTTCTTGAGATTATTTTTGTGGTTTGTGCTAGTGATGCGTTCATCTTGAACATCTGACCCAAAATACAGGCAGAGGGGAATTTGCTCTACGTTTTGTCATGTCAGGAGCCCCCAGCTCCATTAAGGAGGGGTGTCTGGCAAAGTCTGTTTAAACAGGCCAAAGCTGGTGCACTTCTGTAGCTACATTTTGTTATGAAACCGAGAATTTTCCCCATTAAAAGTGGTTTCCAGACAGTTGAGTTCTGCAAATATATTAGAAAGATGAAGTCTCAACATTGTGGTGGTTGCTGATATTGACCACAGTAACATGAATTCATCTCTGTTTAGTGTGTTTTATCTATGCATGGTATTTTAAAAGCTCAGGATTTATAGCAAGTACAGAATTGGAACATAATCAGGTGTTTATTATGTTTGGGGTGTTGGTTGTTTTTTGTTTTTAAGCATGACCCCCTGAGCCAGTTATTAAGTTAAAACTTGTTTTATTGATAAAGTGGGGCTTGATAGTCCAAGATCAGGCATGGGACTGAATGCGGTGGTGTGAAAAGGCCTTGGGTTTGACTTTGGTGCTGGCTGATGTCCTACCCACACTTGCGGCTGGTTGCCCCATTAAGAAGCAGACAAGCAAAGGTGTCCCAGAGCCACCGGTGGGAGAAAGTCCCAGTGGTACAGGTTATCTTGCTAATGGGCCTCTCTTGTGGGGTCTGAGGGATTCAGCAGGATGAGTATGGAGACCATCCTCCCTTGGGAGCGTGCCAGGGCTCAGCTGTGCTGGGCTGCAGCATCTTCCCCCAGGAGGAAAGAAAGAAATGAACCTGCAAGGATGGTCTGAGCCACAGGGAGAGCCAGGGCTGGACAGGGAGGCCTCTGTGCCCAGAGGTGAGCTTGAATGCCTCCTCCTCTGCCGAAGGACACATGGAGTGCCGTGGGTGTGACAGGGTTTAGGGCTGGGCTGGCTCTGCTCCTCAGGCCAGAGAGCCATGGCTGGTCCCTGCTGCACACACCTGTGGCTGTGATTCCTCTGCTGCCTGCCTCAGATTTCATGCTGGTAACTGCAAATATGCCGGTGTGACATTTGGCCTTTGTTCTGGGGCTGGCTTGGCAGAAGGAGCCAACTGGGAAAGCTGCTGGGGTTTATAGGAAGGTGAACGTGGCTTTATGTTTCCTGCACTGATGTTTTCTCCCGTGCTGTCGCTCCTGGCTGCCGGGCTGGTGGGGGCTGCGGCGGTGCCAGCCATGCCGTACGGTGCTGCCTGGGGTGCCTGGCAGAGCTGCTCTGTACCAGACGTCTGATCAGTGCCTGTGGGATGCTGGTCATTAGGGTCACCTGCCAAGAACTCCTGGCCCTCCAGAAGTAGCTAGGTTGATGTTTAGAGTATGGTATGATACCTTGTGCCTTTGCTGCTGGGGGCAGTTTTGTCTGTTTGAGCATATGGGGCATGGAGTGCACAGGTTCACATCCCTAGAGATGTCTCTACAGACTTCAAAGTTAGTGTGAACCCTGGCAGCTTCTTGGGCAGCTTCTGGGGCTGGACCAGCCTCTGCTTCAAAGATGCAAGTGTCTGCTGAAGAGATAAAAGGACTTTGCTGATCTCCCTGACTGCTTGGGTGTGGATGAGAAGAAATTGTCCTTAGTTGTAGAAAGTGGAAAGCAGCGGAATTTTCTTGCAGTAAAGACAGAGCACTCTGGGCCATGGGACAGGCTTGATCTTTTTCCAGCCCTATTTCTTGAGTCTGGAGGACAGTTTTATCTTTAGAAAAACATTTAAAAGAATTAGAATCAAACACCTTCTGCCAGAGTTACTTTCAGGAGCAGTACCCATACTTCTTCTATGAGCCAGATTTGCACGTTCTGTTGTTTGCCTTTTCAGACCAATTTGCCACAGGTTATGTGGCTGCTTGATGCCACCAAACTTTGGAATACTGTTTCCTCTGTCCCTCTTCTTTCAGTCCAGCATCATTTGGTGGGCTACATCTGGCCTACCTTTTTCTTGAGGAGTTCTCCGAATAACCTAAAGACAGCTCAGTGATGGAATGGGATGTACCAGCCTCAATCCTATGTGAGAGCTTTAAGACTGAGAACTTAAAATTGACAACAGTAAATGTTGACAACAGTAAATGCTGGACTTCTTGTGAGAAAGGAAGTCCTTTTTCTTCCCTAATCTACTTGTTCCCAGGTGCCAAATCATGTGTGGTTGCAAGCTGCCTGGTACATTTCACCCTCAAAAATCACTTTGTCTATCAAGAGATGTACTCAGGCTTGTAAAAATGCTTTGGTTTTGAATGGTGCAACATCAAAATAACTGCAGCAAATGGATTTGTATTTTTTTTCAGTATAAACAAATAAATGAAAGGAAGCCTTAACTGCATAAACAATTGATGTTGTTCTGGACAGTGACACTGTCTTAGATGGTTGCTGATTACTGGACATGTTTTATTTAGAGGATGAAATAAACCATCAGGAAAGGCTCAGCTGACGAACAGCTCTGTGTAATGTTTTTGAAGTCTTGTAAGAAATCTTTATATATATGTGTGTTTTGGTTTTGTTTTTTGTTTAATGTGGGGCATATTGCAAAGCAAGCTGTGGGGCTGAGTGACTCCTTGACCATCGATTGTGCATCTGAGCATATCATCTCACCTGTGTCTTTTTACACTGCCTTCCTGAGGTCAGCCCTCTGTGCACTGTGTCTAACGCCTTTTCTGTGTTAAGTCATCCTGGCCGTCAGCAGCAGGCAGGAGGTGATGGAGACGATGAGCTGGGCTGCCAGAGGGGCTTGTGCAGTGGGAGCCACAGCCCTGCTGGGGTGGCTGATGCTCAGGGTTTCCCCAGCCCGAGGCTTGTCCCCCGGCCTCTCTCCTGGTGACGGTGTGGCCTGGGCCAGCACCAGGCAGCTGGGGGGCTCTGCGCTGGAGCAGTGTTGGCCTGTGACAGTGCAGAGAGAAGTAGCAGCTTGAGAAGAAAGCCTTGGGGAGCTGCTTGCAAAGCATCAGCCTGTTGTTCCCCCTCCCCTAAAGAGAAGGGGTGGGGAACGTGCTTGCCAGAATTTTCTCATCGCCTCTGATCTCTGCTGACCCAGCTGCATGCTTTTGCTGGGAGAAGCTGTGGCTGCTTAGCATAATACTGCAGCGCTGAGGACATTACTCATGGTAAAACAGCGGTGTGTGTGGGCGGGGAGGATTAATCTGAATGTCAGAGATGTCTAGTTGTCACTGGTGGCCTTAGAAGTATGTTGCTGCATGTCTGTTCTGTCCAGCACTGGGTTTTCCTCTCAAGCTCAGGTGCTGTTTGTCCAGATCTTTTTCTTGGGTGATGTTAATTTTCTGGTTTCTTATCTTTTCATCGCTCCTTGTGATGTGTCTAGGTGTGGAGTGATGGGTGGTGCTGGAGGCTGTAGGGTCTGTGAGAACCTGTGAAGGGCTGAGGGAGTGAGCAAGTAGCGTGTCTGAATGGAGGTGGGGAGCAGCCCAGAAGAAATTGAATGAACTTCAGACCTGCCCATCTGTCTTGACTCACATGGAGCTGCGTTATCTGCTTGTCATAGAAATGCTACCCACCCTTTCTCCTCACTTGCTGTGGGCAGCAGCTTCCCTGAATATACCCATTGCTGCCTCTCTGATCCTCACCTGCAAAAGGAAAAAGGGCACCATATATCCCTGTCCAGGGACTGTAAAACTGTTAGGCAGTTGCATCAAATGTAAAATGTGTTTGTCTTTGGTTAGCTCTGGGACAGACAGAAGTTTTACAAAGAGCGCCTGGAAGCTGGGTAAGCAGCCAAGTATGTCTCATTCTCTCTGCTAAATGAAAGTATTTTCATTTCTATTGTACACACACTTGCCTGAAGACTAGCTGAAGATGTGATGTGTCATAGCAGAGTCCTTTGTTTGCTGCACAGCTGCCAGTGCAAGGGGACAACAGCAGACAAACCATCAGGATCAGAAACCTGAACTTTGCGAAGTCCTGGTGGTGTTGGCAAGGTGGAGCCCAAAGTGTGTGTGCAGGGAAGGTGAGGGAGGCAGGCAGATAATTTTTCTACCCTTTTCATGACTGTAGAGCTTTATTTACATACATATATATGCGTGTGTATGTGTACCCATGTGCATGTGCACACAAAGCTTCACTTCGTAGTATAAGTAAATAATGTATGTTTTTTTCTTCTATCCATGCTGATCCTTAATCTGCGGGACCTGTTTAAAAATAGGGGTCCAAGCCTGTAACTGGTCTAAACCATTATCTACTATGCTGAGCTTCGCATGAGTAAAGAGTGTAAGATCAAGACCACAGATTATGGGATTTATTTGTTTCTTCCATGTGCTGGCAAATGTGTCTGAGCTGGTATCAGGGACCTAATTTGATGTGTCTGGTTATAAGTATCTAAATTATTGCTGTCGTAGCCCAGATCTGTTACACAGAGACACCAGCCAAACACAGCATTGCCATAGGCACATTATGGTGAGCTCTGGGACCTATTTTGGATAAAGCATGAAGCAGTGCTGCTCAGCCTGTCCCAGCATTGTCTGTTCCTCAGTGAAATAACCTAATGACAAACTGTTACGCAACTGCCTGGGAGCAATAACCACAAGGTAGGGCATGGCTCCTTTCCAAAGGAAGCCCTTGGGCATGGTGTTACAAGGTGTACAGAGCTTTATTCACCTGATGATAGTGTCCCTGGAGCGGGGAGGCTCCTGGGGACTTGAGCAGCCTCTGGCAAAGGGGACACGGGCAGCATCACAACAGGAGTAGGGAATCCCAAGCCAGTCAGGGAGCTCTTTTGAAGGAGACAAGAGGCCAATGCCCTCCCATGAGATGAAAAGCTGTGTTTGCAGGTTTTGTTCCTCACAGCATCCGTCAGCCCTCTTCACCTTCCCATACAGCAGTGCGGCTGATCTACTCATTATTGGGTCACCTGCTTGTGCAAAGTGCTGCCTGCCAGCCCCTCAGTCCCTGCAGGTGTCTGCTCCGTGCTTGGGCAAGGGAAAGGAGAGAGGCTGGTGCAAAGCTTTAAGTCATCTGAGGGGACAGCAGGACCGAAGCAGTTTCAGGCAGTGCAACATTTACTGGATGCTTGTGAGCCCAAAAGCTTTTGTTCATTGGGTGTGTAAGCTGGCTGGTGTCTGTCAGTGCTCCGGGTGCTTCTGACTGCCCCCTCCAGCCACATGCCTGCCCTGGCTGCTACCCATGAACCAGGGAGGGATCTGACTAAAATAAAAGCAGGAAAAGGGCTTCCCAGTGGCAGGTCTCTGCTCCTCACTTAAAAACAGAAATGCTTTTTGCTTTCCTGACTCAACTGGTAGGTGAGCAAATCTCAAAGCAGCATTGATAGCACTGAGATAAGCTCAGACCTTACTGCGA
Source organism: Streptopelia decaocto (assembly GCF_964273445.1). Lineage (NCBI taxonomy): Eukaryota > Metazoa > Chordata > Aves > Columbiformes > Columbidae > Streptopelia > Streptopelia decaocto. The sequence goes on from NC_138659.1 coordinate 50,875,237, forward strand.
GGGGGGAAGGGAACATTATTAGTAGCTATTAATCATCCTAAAAGGATGGGGGGGGTGAATTCCCTGCACTATTGTGCCCTTGTGCAGGCATGTTTGCTATGAGCAATCCTGGCAGGAATATGAACTGAATGTTGCAAGGGAGTGGTTTGTGGAAGGCTGCATTTCACAGCAAGTTATTTCCAGAACTGAAGAAACTGGATTTTAAAACATGTTTCCTTTTGGCAGATTCACTAATCATTTTCATTACTGTGCATCCTTGTGGCTTCCCCTTAGGCGAGAGGTTTATATGGTACCTGGGTGGATGTAATCACCCTTGTGCTACCAGCGGCTCTTATCTGATGGAGAAGAGCACTCAAATTTCAAATTCCTCTGAAATGGACATGGAAGAGTAATGTGACACTGCAAGCGCTGGGAAGCACTGGGCTGTTACAGTGAATGCCCCTCGGTCATGCTGGTGGCTCTTGGGGTTTCAGTAATTCAGTGTTGCTGGCTGCTCTGGCTCAGCTGCTCCCTGTGGTACAGGGTCATTTCTAGCAGCTTGCCACATGTTGTGTTGATGACCAGTCTTTAAATGCAAGCTGTATGCCCAAGCCTCCAGCAGCGTTCCAGCCACGGTGTTAATCCACCATCATTCCTGACCCATTGGCAGTCTTGTTTGATCAAAAATGATTCACACTAACAGTGTGCTGAGCTCGGTGCTCCTCACAGGGGTGAGTGATGTGCCCCTCTCCCTCCTTTGGCAGCAGAGGAAATAAAGGCTGTGAGAAACCAAGTGACGTGGTTAAGGCCCAGTGACCAGGAGAGGACCCACAATATGTCTCCTGTGGCCTCCGGCCAGTGTAATGATGTCTTCATCAGAAACCCTGAAGCAGCAGCTCCCAAATCCGGTGGGGCTGTGGTCCACCTCCAGTGCTCAAGATTTCTTAATGTCTGTTAGCTGTCCCTGTCACCAGGTTTACATGAAAGTACTCTCTCAAGGCAATGGATCCAGTGGAGCAGCAGCAGGCCGCACTTGGTGGTCTTGTAGACCACCAGTCAGCTGCAGGCTGCAGCTTGGGAGGTGACGATCTTTACATTTAAAGCAGATTTCCTATATCCATCTGGTGGCTTATCTGGTCTTTTCATTATCACTTACTCTGTCAGTTTGTAGTCTGCTCACAGCATTAAAGCGCTGAGCAGGTAAACAGACACTGTTTGGTTGACTCATCTGAAGGTCTTTGGGTTAATGTTGAGTACCTTGGCCAACCGGGACATCTGTGATACACATCTGTGTCCTTTCCTTTTCTGTGAAATACTGTCTGAGTAGAGGGGTGAAAAAAGCAAAGCATCTTGTTGTCTTCCTTCTGGTTGAGGACAATATCCCACTACAGCTGTGAGGAGATGAGCCGAACAGCCTTGTTTTTGGCCCAGGGAAAGCAGTGGTTGCAGCTAATGTGTGACACCTCTAGGAGGTGAGTGTTTTCCCAGGGGGAATGATTTGCCATCCAATCCCACATTAGGAGGACTCTCTCAATCTTGTGAACAATGTTTGTTTATGGCTGACAGCTCTGCTGCATTTGCTCAGCTGCTTTCCAGCATGCTGAAACCTAACATGAATGTGTAGAATGAATACCGGTTGCAACAGTCATAAATGAGGTGTGTCCCAGCTGCAAGGCATGTTTTAATCTATACTTGCGTCTGGGAGCAGTCCACCCTTCTCATTTCCTCTGCCTATTAAATAATTGATGAAAGCCCACAGTAATCATTATGCTCCTTCCACAAAGTCATTACAGCTGCACAAAATCTTACGTAGTGTTTACAAAGCCACAAGCAAATGTGACATTCTTCACCCTCCGCCCAGGCAATAATTTTGGCCCAAAGAAGTCTCTGTTGTCAAGCAGGGACCTCTTCAGCAGTAGGGGGAAAATGAATGAGCCATTTAGCTTGAAAATGCCAAGTTTTAGTTGGGACCTTCTTTTTTTTTTTTTTTTCACAAGGGGTATCATACTGGTGGTATTGCTGTGTAGTGTCTTCTGTCTGGGATCTTGGTGAGATTACCCCAAGCTCTTTCCCACCAGTCATCTCTCAGAGTGCAACACCTCTCTAGCAGTGCAGCAGCATGTCTGGGAAGCAAAGCACCAGGCATGGAGAGGAAAGGGAGATGTATATGGCAGAATGTATCAGGGTGAGCTTATGGTCAGGCTGGGGGTGATCCTTCCACTTTTTCAGGAAGTATGGTCAGATTGTGATTTGAAGATGAAGTTTTTGATGCCTGTCTCCCTCCCAGTCTGCTTGTTAGATCAAGTGCTTCCTTGGGATTGATCTTTCTGAGGCTGTTGCCCCTGTTCCTATGCTAAAACAGATTAAAACTAAAGAACCAATCAAAAATCTTGAGCCCAAACCTGTCTTCCAAGGAAGGAAGCGAATGAGATGGTGAGGCAGACAAAGGTGTTTGTGATTGGCATTAACAATATTGCAATGACTCTGATACCCTTTATGTCACCTCTGTTTTAGAGGCTCGGGCTTCTTGGCTGTCCTCAGCACCTTCTGTTTGGGACACCACTTCTCTGTCCAGCAAAGAACAGAGTTTCTACCTGTATGTTCTTTCTCTCCACCATGAAACCAATTGTCTTGAGTGAAAATACTATTTCTGTTATTTACCTCTCGTTTCCCCTAAGCTTCTCTCTGTGGGTGCCAAAACAGAATTCTGCCCCTGACTCTAATACTGAGAGTATCCAAGAGTTCCAGATCCAGGTAGCTTTCTGCTAAGAATTTGCTTTCATTAGTTTTCACCTCCTTGCTTCCATGTACCAGCAGGGATGTCCTAAATGCTCCAGCTGTTTTTCAAATGTTGCTATGAAATGCTGCTCCCTGGAAATTCCATTCATTCTGTTTTCTCTTAGGTGACTCCAGGTAGCAAAGCTGCAATAGCCAACTTATGTATAGGAGACCAGATCACGGCCATCGATGGAGTGAACACAGATAACATGACGCACCTTGAGGCCCAGAACAAGATCAAGGGTTGTGCAGATGAACTAACTCTGACGGTCAGCAGGTACGTGGCTGAGCGAGACTGGAGATGGGGAGAGGGAGGGATGCGGGGTGGGCAGTAGCTGTGTTTTGGTTTGACAGCAGGCCTCTCTGGCTGGCTTGTTTAATTTGACTTCTTATTGCTTTGTCTGGCCTGGCACTGGATTGCGAGAGGGAACTGCATTTCATCCTTTAATCCTAATGCTGCTTGCATTTGCTGCACTTTGACCTGATGAAAACAACTTTCCCAGTGAGAAATTGGCTGATAATTTGTGGCAGAGGCTGTCAGCCTATTCTGTGGTTCCTGACAGCAAGAAATCAAAGACAAGTCTAATGAAAACTTACTAATAACAGAGGAGGTACAACCAGAGATGACCTTTCTTCCTGTTGCATTAGTTTAGCAGTTAAAATATATGGTTGTGTGTCGTCCAAGCTATTAATTGCCTAGTTTTTGCCATTCACAGACTCAGAAAGGTTGTATGTTTTGGAGCCTCTTGATCAAACAGCACTGAGAGTGCTAAACACTGATGACCCAGGCTGCATCGAAGTGCCTGTCAGGCATTAATCTCTTGTGAGTCCTGAAAAAATAAAGGAAGGCAACAGCTGAGCCACAGGCTCTGTCATCAGTGTAGACCATGGGCTGGCTTCAGTCTTCCCACAGTCTCAAGCTGCAGAGCAGTGGACAGCTTCATTCCCTTCCCCACCCATGCTTTATTCTTGGGCAATCTTTGTACGGAGGAAAAAATGCAGCCTGGGAAGGCAGGGGTCTGCTTTGCATTCACCCATTGCTTCTTAAAAGTACTGTAGCCTAATCTTTTGGGGTGCCTGGGGGTTTAGCCTTCCTCTTAGTTTGAATTGCAGCCATGGGTACTAGCGCTTCTTGGAGTCAGATGGTAGATGCATCATGGCATTTCTAGTTGCTCTGGAGTGAGTTTTTCCTTCCCCCAACGTGATCGTACGTCAGCTTCACGGCAGATGCGGAGGAAGTGCTTTCAGAAGCAGCGCACAAGCGTGCCTTCAGTGAAACAGTAGTTCAGTTGTCCAGGGCTTTTCTGTAAAAAAACAGAAATATTTTACTGTAGCTTGGATAATGCCAGGAGTTCAGCAGGCATTTCCCAGTTTGGGAAGAAGTGATAGGACTTGGCCAAAAAAAGCCTGACAATTAATTGAGGGAATTCACAGAGGGAAGAATGAAGCACAGTGCAGGCAGTGTGAATGGGTGGTGAGCATTGCAGCAGCCTGTTAGCCCCAGAGTTTCTCATACTGGCCTTTAACTTGTCAGCCTGTAATCCTCCTGCAAAGGAGTGATCCTTTTCCTTTGCAAAAAACCTGACTGCTTGACTTAGTGAACCAGCACCATGTGGTTCTGCCTGGGAGAGAGGAGGGGTGGCAAGGGCTCTTTCAGCCTGCAGGCAAGCTCACTCTTACAGATCATTGAGTCTGTAAAATGTGTTTGCTAATGTTAATTACAAAGTCATTAACTTTATAGCTACCCCATGCATGTTTCAGTGGCCTTGGATGTGCAAGCTGCCTAGGGAGAGATTTCTAGCTGGATGTGCTGCTGTGTGAAACCACGCAGGGGCTCCGAGTTAGTGCAACCCAGCTCTTTCAGGGCCCCCTTTCAAGGAAGTAGCATGAGTGTGTGTTGGATGCTTCTGCTGTACTGATCGATGAGTACTGCTGACAAAATGTTCAAACGTGTCAAGACTACAAATGAAAAGCAGTGATCTAACTATTTATCCACTTTAGGGTTTGATATTATTAACCATTTCTCTATGTAAAATCCATTTTAGTGGATTCTAGGGGACATTAAGGGTTCAAGAGGAGACTGGATTAATTCACGGAAGACAAATCTGTAAAGTATATGGTATACCATGGCAGTATCTCTGCTGCAGAAAGCCCTTAAGCTGCAAGTAGCTAGAAGCTCAAAGAGTGTTTTAGGAAAGTACTGCACTATACTTGTCATCCTGTGCTTTTCTGTGGACCCAAGCAAACTTTGTATGTGTGTGGTTTGCATCTGTGCACCCCTCTTTTAGTGGCAGCTGAGCAGTTAAAATGTCTTCATGTTTGTCTGTACTAATTATTTTAGAGAAGTGTAAATGTAGAGAATGGAAAGGACTTAAATGCTTCTGGTAAAGGAAATGCTGTTTGTACTTGATTGTGAGTATCAACAGCATTCCAATGTTTCCTGTTTCGGTATTTTCCTTAATGATGGTAACAGTCCAAAAATATTTCAGATCAGATTGTAGGCAGGAAATCTAGTCTAACACATGCCACTGTTAAAAATGGATCAAATTACCAGCTGAAGAAAACATGCCTTGTCTGTTTTTTCACCCCAAGGTGCAAATCTGTTAATTTCCTAGTATTTAAAACCAGCCACAAATTGCTTTCTCTGAAGATGCTTTTCTAGGTGGCACTGCCGGGTGCTTTGCTGTTTGGTGCATGAACCAAGGTGGAAAGGTCTGTTTTCTGCCTTAAAAGTGGGTGTTGAACAGTGTTGGCGTATACACCAAACTCCTGCTGAACGCAGCGTTCAACTCACTGCTCTCTTCTGAGCTTCTGCTTGTTCACTCATTTTGCTTTTAGTTTTGGGCTAGGGAGTGCTTTTAGAAGTGTAGTGCTCAATAAACCAAAGTAAAGGTTCCATTATTGCCTTCAGTGGTGTAGAATCAAGCTCAGCACGGTAGGTTTGCATGGTGTGTGCAGAAGGACTGACCATCGGCAAACCGTGTACGTCAGTCAGCTCAATACCACCTGGCTGCCAAACAGAGAAATTTCACAGGCAGAGTTTTGAGTCTCTTCCATCCACAGGAAAAAGGAAGTTTGGGATCTTGAGTCATTGAGAAGAGCTGCTCTTTTTTTTTTGTTTCCCCCCTTGAGTTAGGGTGTGTACATTCTAGCACTGACAATCTAGCAGGCTGCACCCTTTCCAAGCATCTGATTTTCCTTAAATGGGAGTAAGCAGCAAGATGTGCCCAACAGACTGGAGAAAGTAATCAACTTCCTTTGGAAACTTGGTGTATTTTGGGAAAGAGACTCTGACAAAGTAACTCAAAGAAGAGAAGGCTCAAGAGAGACACATTCAATATTCACCTGATAGCCAAAAGATCCAGGCATCACCAGTGTCACTGGTAATGCTTATGATGAATGTGCACACAGCTCTGTGTAGCTGTACATATACGAAAGCAAACAAATGCTTGTTGTATTGTATGTGCAAAAGCAGACAAATGCTCATTGCAGCACAGGTGAAAACTATTTCTAAAACAAATGGCTCTTTGTGTGGTTGTTGTCACCAAGTGGGTGGTGGAGCTGTGCTCATATGCAGCCCTGAACAACTCAAAAGTAAAGTATTTATGTTTTTTTTGGGGGGGTTATGTGTGTGTGTTTGTTTGTTTGTTTGTTTTTTAGAAAAACACACAAAACAACAAACAAACAGAAAAATATTCCTACAGTGAGCCTGCCCTTCCCTCTATGTCAGGAGGCAGGTTGTGGGTGGTAATAAGAGAAGAATATTTGTGAAAAGAGGTGACAAACATGTAATCTCTTGTCCTGCTCCTACTGTCCTTTTCTTCAAATTTCAAGCTGCTTTTCTGCCACTCTGCTGCCACCATGTAATATATTAAGGTACTTTTTGTTTGTTTGCAAACAGTCTGTTACTCTGCTAAAAATGTCACCAAGGAATGAAGCTATGTATTTGTTCTTTGAAAAGTGCCAGGGTCAGAGAAGTCAGATCTGCTGCCAGCATGTGTAAAACACATTGTCAGAAGGGATCATGTGTAGACGCTTATGAGGAAGGGGAGAGAAAGCATGCATATGATATTAACCTGCATTTTACTTGGTAGGTTCAGCTTCACTCTTGCTTGCTTCATGTGCTCCCAGTTCTCAGCCATGGGGACTAATTGCACAAAGCCACAATAGGCTCGAATTTGTGTTCTAGGAAGTCAGTGGAATCCATTGACTCATTTAGGTTTGCTTTTTGCTTCCCTGCCAATAAGAGTTTTCCAGCTCTGTCATCTTACTAATAATTCCTTTGGCCCTGGGAAAAGCCTGATGTGCTGCCTGCAGCTATATAAGGACACGCAGATTGCCTGCCCTCTGCACAGCGCATGGCCTCTCCTGGGTGTGTGCCAGCAACTTTTACTAATGATTGGCGTGTTCAAAGTCATTTTGGCAAGTCAAGCCTGGCATTTGTCTTGCTTTTACAGCCTCTTTGGCGAGGCAAAAGTAGTGAGCCCTGTAGCTGGCTGGTGGAAGAACAGTGTGAGTGGAGCAGTCAGGTGTGTTTTATCCTCCGTGACTCTGGAATGAAACTGCTTGTGGTAAACTTCAGTTGCTTCTGCATAGTTGGAGTTGCCCTTTTGGTTTTAGTGGCTGTGTGAAGACATGCCTGAAACACAAGAAGCAGAGGGCCATGTGTGAAGAGGTGAATTTGGGGCCTCTTTTCTCAAAGAAGTTGTGACTTTCATTACTGTTTGAATTGGCAATAGGCTGCATGCAGCCCAAGTATGGTTTTGCTTGCCGAAGTGAATATGTCCATTAATAATGACTACTCATGTTTAAATCCAAGTGCATGTCCTTCACAGCTGATGTAGTTAAAAGGCTGATTAAAAGGTACCTTCCTGATAGCCTGAAACTCTTGAAGTTAGTCTCTAAACATTTTTTTAAATGCCTGCCCAAAATTTTGGGAATGTTGAAAGAGGAATTCTTTACATCTTTCCTTGGTTTTTCAGCTAGCAAACTTTGTGTTGCACGAGGAACTTCTCTGTCTTTATGGATTTAGTTGCTACTTTGATATCTTAGTCATGTCCATCCCAGCATTTGAAATGGGAATGTAAATATTCCTTTTTTTCTCTATGGAACTTATTTACATGGTTCCTGGCACACAGAATTAGACCCTCATTTTCCAGCTCTGAGTTTTCCCTTGGAGCTATGAGTCAGCTCTGCATACAAAGCGTTGATAGCAAAATCTAGACTCTTGTAATGTTTATATTATACCATGTTCAAGCCAAACTTCTTGAGAAATGTTGTATTTTGTAAATACCTCTCCAGATTCCTGCCTTGACTTGCATGCAGTTTCCTTCCTCCCCTTCTGGACTAGTACCTCCCCATCCAAACTAGCATCAGAGAAATTCTTTCTAATCTTGGGTCTTGGTTTCTGCCTGGATGAAACAGCAGATTCATGGCTCACTGTATTGGTTGTTCAATATTAATCAATTTAAGCAGGAATCTGTGGGATCCTATGGGGATGCTGCAGCCTGCTGGCTGTCACCCAAGGCAGGGTGCGATTCCCCATCAGACTGCTGGACATCCAGCCCCGCCACCCATGGAGAGGCAGGTCTGGCAGCCCTGCCAGTGTGGCTGGGCTCTGTGGCAGGGGTACAGCCTTGCTGAGGGCAGCGTGGAGGTAGCTTTGTGGCTGGGGTCTTCCCCCCAAATTTGGAAAAAATCCTCCAGAAAGTCACTAGTGTTCTACCCATAGGAGCCTGCTGTGAACTGGAGGCACCGTGGTCAAGGTGGGTTTGAGCTATCTGCTTTGGCGCCTGTTCCTTGCTTCATGTAAATGAGTTATGAAAACATATCGATAAGATACAAGCATGATGAGTGAAATCAGTCCAGCCAACTGTCTGTGCCTTGTGCCCACTCTTCCCCGTCTTTCAGAAGAGAAGTTCTGGGCCAGCAGTGAGATGTAAGGTGAACTTTTAGATGCTCTTTTTCTTTCTCCTGCCATGCTTGAGTAAAAGTGCAGGCAGTGATGCTGGGAGCAGAGCCCGGACACCCTTGCAGAGAGCAGGCACCACAGGGGTCCTACTGATGACAGGCAGACTGGGGGCTCCACAGGTGGTGCGGTGGGACCAGGCACATGCCTTGGAAGCCCTGCTAGGCACAGCCAGGGAGAGCAAAGCCATCTCCTCTTTGTGGCTTTGCTGGGGCCATAAATGGGCTGTTGAGGGTGGCTGACGGGCTCTGCTGCAGCTGTTGTGAGGACAAAGGGAAGCTTTATCCTCCCAGCCTTAGAGGGACAACCATGTGGGCTATTTAACCTTTGTGTTTGGATAACTTTTAAACTGGATTGAAAGTAAAGCCTGGAGTGACCTTGTTGCTTCCATTTATATCCTGTGACAGATCAGAATGGCAGCAGGCTGAGAAACAAACTTGTGCTTTTTGCCTTGCTAATAAATAAGGGAGAAAAATCTGGTCAGAATACCCCGCTGGCCGCCATAGCTAGTTGGCCATAGCTGCCTCTCCTATGCTGGAAACCAAGGTGCTGTGTCACCTCAAATGCACTGAGTAAGGGGCACTGGTATGAAAGCAAGGGCCCAAGGTGCTGGGGGTAGGCTTCTGTGCTGTATTCATGTATTGACGTGCTCTAAGATTAAATTTTCAGTCTGAATGAGACCTTTTGGTGCTTCTGAAATCTGATGATATTAAACTGCTGCAAAAGAAAATGCTGCCTCAAAAGTGCTCAGATCACTGCTAGTGAGCACTGGTACAGGGATGCTTCATGCTAGAAATCAGGTGAAGTGTTTCATGCTCTCTGAACTGCTCTTTCATCTCCAGCCGATGTCTACTTGCTTACAGCCTGGCTGGCAGGGTGTTTAATTTCCATATGCTTTGCTGTGTCCCCTATTTTTCCAGAGGTAGTGAAACTTGGTCATGTGTGATCTCCAAACACTTTCAAGAAATAAGGCTTTGCGTTGGTCAGTGGGATGCTCCCATCTGCAAACACAGTATTCACATGCAAAATACAGCTGTCATAGAGACGGCTGTGACTTTGTCAGGCTTGGTAGGTGTAATCTGGGTAAAATCACTGTTTCCCCAGGCACCTTAAAGCATGGGTTGCCAGAAGCAAGGAGGGAATGGTTGTTTCATACTTGCCTGGGGGATATGTTGTCCATCCAGTACTGGCAGATGTTGACACAGGATGATAATCAGATCGGCATAGATCTGATCCCACACAACTGTTGCGTTCATATTTGTTAGTCTGTGTGTACACCAGCTTGCCAGGCGCCAGGATCTGGGTGACAGAGGTTGTTGAGTATCAGCACTGCAGCTGGGCCTGCAGGATGCAATAGCCTGGAGGCAAAGGTTTGCTGTAAAGGATGATATCTGGTGTGACCTGTGTCTTTGTACTTTTCCTGTGAAAGGAGGTGCAGCACAGCAGACTTCATTCGGGGTTTCTTCCCTGTGAAGTTCAGGGTGTAATAGATGCAATAGCAGGTCAATAAAATTTCTCCTCTTCCCTGAGTGAGAATGCTGCCTCCATTTCCTCCCACTGAGCTACCCTCTGGATGGAAGTATTAAAATACTATTTATGCAGCAAATGTTTGAAATACACATGTGCATCACAGTTAAGTTTGAACTGTTTAAAAAATATCCTGACACTGGAGGGCTTTTAGAGTAATGGTGCAGACCAGATTGAATGTATCGTGGGTAGCTCTACACCCTGTTTCTCCATCCTTGTCAGTTTTATAAGCCTTTTCTGTTTAAAGTCTCCAGTTACCCAGTTAATTCTCAGTGGAAGCGTTCTTGTTTTGCTAACTAAGTACTTAAATAGTAGCTGGCCCTGGACCCACTAATATCTAGGAAGTACATCTATCTGCAGTTGCAGATTCTACAAAGGGCTCCTGTCAAAACAGGACATGGTTTTCAAAACTCTTCCTAAGAGTTTATCAGCCATCTGGTTGCTGCCTGATGCAATGTTCAGCATTAAACAAGAGTTTTCATTCAGCAATACTGCAGCCGCTCATTCCCTTCTATTAAAATTTTTGGGGAAGTGGCATTGTTCAATCCATCTGAGAGGCTAAATACTTTTCTGTACTGCTGAGAAATGTAGGTAGCATATGTCTCCCACAGAGCATCTCAAGCAGTTCTAAGCACTCTATTTCTCCCTCACCACTTGTTTGTCTGTTGTTCTTTGGGACATAGCAAAACTCCAGAATGATGATGATAGTAAAAGCAATTGGTTTTTGTCACAGATCTTGACTTTGTTTCAGGCTGTTGTGAGTAATTGGGTCAGGCCGCAGACCAGCAAGGGTCATGCTGACTTTCTCTGACACATTATGTCATCTCAGTTCTTAGTCCTATTGCAGACTTGAATGCATTTTTTTGTAATTCCCAAAAGTATCTGTTTGTTCAGCATGGATACCACTGTATAAGAAGAAAATTCCAGAGACCCAAACTAAAAATAATGTTTCTAGCTTATCCAAGGCAGCCCAACTTCAAGAACAGAATGTTCTCTGTATAGTGAATACAGGCAAGAATTGTTCCTCTTCCCGGCTACCCATAAAAGCTGAAATAAAGTAATTTGAATTGTCCCCCTTAATTAAAGGATCTGCATCTAAGGGGTATCTCCAGCTTTTGCTGTTGGGTGACTCTCAACTCTCCTACCTGGGTTGGGAGCCCATTCTGTCACCAGTGGCCTCCCAAAGAATAAGCCAGGACAGTCACTGCTGAGATCCCATCTTTTTTCCAAGGACCTCACACAGCATAACAAAGTCATCCAAGTTATATGCCTAAAATAAGGCTACCTAGGTTTCTGATTTGGATAGTGCTGTATACAAAAGACTGGGGAAATGTTTTCAGCTGATTAACTTCAAATCTTTTAATAGCAATAATGATGTTCAGTGATGAAAACAGATTAACTCTTCAAAATTTGTGTGTTGCAGAACGGAGTCAAAAGTCTGGTCGCCACTTGTAAATGAGGAGGGAAAGACACATCCTTACAAGATGAATCTGGCCTCTCAGCCGCAGGTAAGTAATCGAGTATCTGCGTGCTCTTGTTCCTGCTTCCTCCTGTCCAACTCTGGAGTCGTTTCTGGCCTGATTCTCCAAGGAGCTGAGCATGTGTCCCTCCATCAGTCACACTGGGGATAGTGCTGTGCCCCATGCCTCCCAGCAATCGCACAGCCCTCCGAATCCTTCAGAGACAGACTCCCTGCCTCGAGATCAGAGCCAGCTGCTGTGGAGAGCCAGCCCATGCCTGGCTCAGGTAAGCTGCTTGGCTCCCAGGCGTCTTCTGCTGCCAGCTGCATGCTCACGCTGCCGCAGGGCACGGAGGCGCTGCAGAGGTGTGCCTCGCTAGATCATTGCTACCATTCTAAGCCTATTGATTTTCATAGATAAGAAAGGTCTTGAGAGGAGAGGAAAATTATTCACTCTTACTGTTTTCTGTTGGTTCTTTTGTTGTTTTGTTCTTTTTCCTCTTAGTAGCAGTCTAGCTATGAGGAAGGTGGAAGAGAAACACATTAACCTTTTATATTTTTATCTGTGGACAGATCTTGCAGCCTCTCTCTAGGAGGCTGGTTTTGTAACCTTTCGGCAGCCTTGCTTCATTGGTCTGCTACCTCTGTCATGTAAATGTAGTAATAACAGTGACCTCTGCGAGGGCATTGCCTGAGCTAGGTTTAGAGGATTACACTGCACAAATCTACAATAACTGCACTAAAATCAATGGCATCGCTCCAGATTTTCACTGGGCTAATGACATGGATTCTGGCCCTAGCATGCATCCCATGTGAGTCTTTCTAGCAAAATAAGTAGAGATAAAACCAGTTTGACTCTGCAATTAATTTACTGCTTACATGCCTGTTTGGGTTGGAAAGAACTTGAACCTAAAGTAGCACACGTGCAGCAACACCCTGCCCAGACCTTGGCCTGGGATCTGTCCATGCTCCCTCTCACGCCAAGCTGCTGTGTGTTGCTTGGCTCGAGAGTGTGGTGCTGCATTCTCCAGGTATTTCAGAGCTTGGCCAAGGCATAATGTGAGGCTGAGCCATTTGGACTTTGGTTGGGCTGGGACCATGCAGAGACACCTGCCTGTAACACTGTTGAGCTGAGATCTGGTCTGTGTCTGCAAGGCTGCAGAGAGGGCTATTTAATTCAGCAGGAGACCAGGTCCTAGAGACGAAGTCCCTCAGTCAGCCGTTAACCAGAATTTAGCTAAATGCCCCAGAATTAAACATAGGGCGTTACACATGCCAGGCAGGAGTTCAACATAGCTCACTAAGCTTAGTTAACTGCAGCAAGAAACCTGTGGCTGCAGCTGCCCTGTCACTAGCTGCACCACCACACTTCTCCCCCCAGGGCAGCCTGGGTCACTGGGTAGATATCCACTGCTGGTCAAGTACTAAACGTAGCCTATTTTAATTAACTGATGCCACCTCTTGCTTAAACTCATTTGCTGTGCCAGTATTAACCCTAATCAATGGCTCTCCTTTGATCAGCTGCCCCCTGGGTGGACTGTTTGCATCTAGGTCAGCCCTGTGCTGTTTCAGAGAGCCTCTTGCAACTCAGTAGGAAATGTGGGTGAGAGGGACTCAACCTTAACTTTAGTCTTTGACTTTAAGTCACGTCATGCTTTTTAAAATCCAAGTAAGGGGCATCACAAAGGTCAGACTGTGCAGGATTCAGCAATAATTCTGGCAGTGGAACATACCCACTACTAAACCCTAACCATAGTCCTAATCCTAGTCCTTGCTCTGGCCATTATATAGATATTCTGATGCTGCCAGTTTGTAAGTGTGGAACAACTGAATTTGTTGATGCCAACCTGTAACTGACTTCAGGAGAATTTGGTGTGAAACTGAGTGTGGAGAGATTCCTGTTACAAACCTTCTTTCTGAGCAGTGACCCTTGTCTTAATCTTGCACTAGGAACCAACTGTTGCATGAAAATTAAGCTCTGACCCCTTGTATTGGCTGATACTAGAAGAGTTGTTTTTTTTCCTGGTGTAAAAGGAACATTCAAGCTCACACAGAAGCCTCACCTTCCTTCTTCCCTTTCTTAAAATGAAGCCATTTGCAGTGGCCTATGTGAGTGGTGTTTGCTGTTTTTCAGAGCGTGGGGCTTTCATTTAAAGGGCTTTACCTGCTGCATATTTAAGCAGAGGAATTTAGCAGTGTGAAGGAAGATGTGTATCTCATCTCCAAACCACAAGCTCCCTTCCTGCTTAACAGTGCCTGAACATCCTAGTCCACTGCGCCAAGGAAAAGTGTAATGAACACCATCAAGTTTTAAGTTATTTGTCTTTGTCTTTTGTTTTTTTTTAAATACACACCTGTTTCCTTTTTTAGTAGCTGACTGCAGCAAGTGAGGTTTGTGGCGAGGTGTGTCTGCTTGGAGTGGGATGCCAGCAGAGCGTGCTGGCTCCTGCCAGTGCCGTGGCAAGCGTCAGTGTGTCACACTGGGGCTGTGTCTTTGCAGCGTCACCAGACGCTTCAGCCAGGCTTGCTGCAAATCAGCAGCGTGCAGAAGATGCTGTGCACATATATACTAGCATGGCAAACTGCTATGGACTTTACCACATAGATGCTGATCACATTTTTCCAACAGGATTGGTAGATGATGTGAGTAGGGCCCAATCTTCGAAGGCAGTGCTGTCTGAGCTGTTCAGTTTTTTTTTTAAAACTTGCTTGCCAGTGAAAACAATATATTTGCTTTCCTTCGCAACAGTCTTGCACAGAATTCTTATTAATTCACTTACCAAATAAAACAGGACATACTGAGTCCAAGTGGTTCATTTAAATCCTAGTCCAAGGTCCTCTGAAGATGTTTCTCAGTGGTTTTGCATACAGCCCTTTGAATGCAGAAATATACATGTGAATAGACTTCAGGCTCAAAAAAAACCCCAACTTTAAAGCCTTTGTTGTAGATATGGGACTGCAATTATTCAAATAAGTTTCCACCTTTCTTAAAATCGGTAGTTTTACGTTGCCGCTCCTACTTTCAATATCTTGACTGAAATTTGTTACAACACTACTCCACTTTCTTTTCTTCTCATTTTACTGATACAGTTAAATAACTAGACCTTTGCAAAAGATCTTGCAAGGGGAATTAATTTTCAGTTTGTCTTAAGAACCGTACAACTAGATACATATGTTAAGATCGCTGCTTATGCATTTTTTTTACTCAATTTGATAGGTTTTTTTTTGTTTACTTGTGTTCCTTTTGGAGGCTCATACTTGGTGAAATGCTGCATCATCCTGTGGAAGTATTTTCCCTTACTTGGAATGCAAGTTTGAGATACTTATGTGCCTTTGGAAAATAAAAAGGCATTCCACAACCTTCTATGCATTCCACGAAGTCTTGAATCTCAAGACTGACTTCCTTGTCTAAGCTGACCTTTGCCCATGAAAGAGCTACAACCATATTATTATTTCATTACCATTATCTTTATTCTTCTAAATTAATTTAAAGTGAGGCAAGAGTGATGACAAAGTCACATTTCATCAAAAGGTGCAGCAGCTTGTCAGCAGTGATGGCTCAGCGGCTGAGCAGCTTTGTTTTGGGTGTGACTATGGCAACATGAGGGGAAGGAAATGACGGAGTCTTATTAGTATATTTACTCAATTATTTCACTTACAATTCTCACCGAGATCCTAAGGGTGATCACTCAGCGTAATTTTCCCATCAAGAGCTTTTCCTCACTGCAGTGAGAAACATTAAAACAACACATCTGTCTCTCCCTTCTGTTTAACTTTTCTTGAGAAAAGTGATTACGGCAAGAGAGAACAACTTGGTAATTTTAATGCTTATGACACTGACCAGAGACCAGCATGATTTTCAGACTCTGTGCTCTCTGGTGACCCTGGGCCAGGCATTAAGCTCTGGACCCATGCACTAGTGTGTGTGACTGTATTGTCTCTTGGTAAAATGAACAATAAAACTCTTTATAGCTCAGACTGTGCTGTGTCTTGTCAGACCTGGCCTCTGTGGGAGAAGGGTTGTCTTTTTTTTTTTTTTTTTTTTTTTTTTTTTTCCCCCCCCCTATATTTGTAGGACACAGAGGTCAGTGGGGCCTGGGTCTCTGAGCTGATTGAGCCCATACAGGGAATGTGCTAAGAGAGACCGGCCTCAAGGGCAGTCAACACCAGGACTGTCTCCAAAAAAGCTTGTTCAGCTCCCTGAAGGCAACATACCCCATTTGCAGTGAAACACAAGTATTAATGTCACCCCTCAAGAATGTCAGTGAAAACTCATTTGAGAGGGATAGATGAGCTCTTTTTAACCATGGAAGATACGAGCTTTCAAATGTGAGGATGTTGTTTGTTTGTTTTTATATGAGAAATAACCTCCAGACATGCAGCTGGGGAACTCTGGAGGCGAATCACAGTATTTGTGGGATGACAATGACAGACAGCCACTTTTGTCTTCCCAGAGTTTCTTGAAAGTGCCTGCTCTGTCCTCCTCATCCTCACAGAGTGATGTCATTGTTTTTGTCTTGTGTATTTTATCTCCTTGGATACGGAGAAGGCAAGGGCTATAGAAACTGGGTGTGTGGCTGGCTTGGCCTTTGATAAGGCCATGCGTGTGGGGGCAATGCATGAAACAATAGGTATATAAAGTAACAACGTTGTGTTTTCAGACCAGGGAACTGTGCTGGCGTATCGTGACCTGCTGGTTTTGGTTAAAAGGCGTTACCACATGGATGTGGAATGTGTCGAGGATGCAGAGGGAGAGGATGTGGGAAGCCAGCCTTGTTGTTTTACCCCCCTACAATAACAAACCCCAAGCCCTTCCTAATTTCTAATCGGATTTCAAAGCATTGCTAAAGATCTTTCCATAGCTGAAAAACCCCAAACAATAACAGAGGGAGAGGTGAAAGTAAAGGCTCTTCTAATACTTGTGATTGCAGCTGATGAAGCACAGCATAGGGTAGAGTTTGCCCCGAAGCCCTCCTGAGCTGTTGCTGCATGTTTGGCATGAGCAGCCTGCCCCCTGCATGCTGCTTGGGCAGGAGTGTGGCCTGAGCTCCCAGTGTGGCTTTGCAAGGGCCAGGACAAGGCCAGGAGGTTTGGCTGCCAGTCTCTGCTCTCCTTCCCTGCCCGCAGGACTGCAGTGCTCTCGTTTGCTGAGGTTTGGTCAGGAGCCCATTTTCTTAGAGCTGAGTAAACATTTATACTGAGAAATGTTTAATCGTGTTTCCTCTTGGTGTGGCTCTCGATGTGCACAACCCAGGATTGCCCAGACCAAGCCTCCGGGCTCTGACTTGGGACGCAAAGCCAATCCTGTGTTTATGGAGCCCGGTGGGCAATGGGCTTTGCTGGCTCACTCAGCTGCTTTGGGGGTCACTGGGGTTGCGGGGGCTTTCACTTCTCGCTGCAATTGCAGACCCTGGGTGCTTGGTCCTTTTTAATTTGTAACATAAGGTCAGAGTGAAGCCCCTGACTCCAAGAGCTGGAGCTTCAGGAAATAACTACACTGGCCTGTCTCTAAATCACAACTCCACATCTGAAAAGAGTTTTTGGTGGCTTCAAACAGCCCCCTATTCCCTATTAGATGTGCCTTTCCTCGGAGGACTCCGGGGAGATTGCTGGGGAAGGGACAGGGGTTGCACAGGAGGGCAGCCCCCAGGCTGCAGAGGCAGTGGGGCAGAAGCCAGCACCTCTGAGGGCTCAGCCTTGCCAGCTGCCTCCAAACCGTGCTGTGGGGAGAGGAAAAACCCACTTGAGGGAGAGGAGTGGCTGACTCTTCATGTCTCGGTTTAGTTTATTTAGTGAGTGCAAAAAGCCTCCAGGTTTTTCCTGTTTCTGGTGGTGCTGAGGTCAGTGCAGCTGGGATGGCCTTGGCCATGTCACTGTGGGGCAGATGGGACCTGCGAGTCCCCCTGACCTCAGACCACCCCAAACCTGCCTGAGGGAACCTGGGGCCATGGAGGCATCAGAGTGGCTTTATGCTCCTGGTGCCTGGGATCTACCCCAGGTCAGCCAATGGAAGTGGCTCATCCTGAGCTATCTGTACATCTGTCTCCCTCACTGAGAGCTGTGAATTTCCCTGGAGTCCCATGCCCCATTTCCCGGGATGAGTAGGTCCCATGGTGGTGGCTGTGTCCATCTCTGGTGTGTGGGTGAGGAGGAAGCAGCCACCCACACCATGATCTGTTGGCTGGCCCTGGGTGTGGAGGCAAGGGCTGACACAGCTGTGGGGATTTCACAGGCTGGGCTTCAGCATTGCTGAGCGTGCCCTGGCGTGAGTGGGACGGAAGGGAGGAAGGGGCCATTGTTTCCTAGATAATTCCCCATGACGCAGCCGGTGCAGTAGGAAACGCTGGTCCGCTTCCTGCCCTGGCACAGGGACATTTTCCCCGTCCCTGCAGCCTGGCACTGTGGCTGGCAGTGGCTGGAGTGACGGGGGAAGCCCCTTGGTGCCCAGCTGGAAGGGCTGTGGTGCAGCACCAGTGGTGCATGCTGGTGTCCCTATCTACCCCAGAGAGGGTGCTGCCACCAGCAGCCAGCACCAGAAAACCCATTGGGAAGGACATCTGAATATTTGACATGAAGCTGGGATCCTACACACCTTTGTTGTCCTTGGGATTGGGAAGCAGCTTTTTTGCTGGATGGGGGGATTTGCTCTGGTGCCTGGAGGACTCGGGAGCACGTAGGATTGTGCACCAAAGACACTTGGAGCTTAATCATATAAAGGAGGTATTTTTAGTTAGAGAGGAGGCTGCTGGAGGAATTATTCCTCTGGCTGTGGCTCCCTGAGTGGCCCTGCTCCTTTTGGAAGTCAACTGCTGCCCAGTGGGGCAGATGCCAACTGAAGGTGTCTCTGAGAGGATCTAATGTTAGTCACACTCCTCTACACTACTGACAAAGAAAGAGTGGGTCACACTCTGCCTGGATAAGAGCATGTCCTTGTGTCTGACAGTCAGGTCTTCCTATGCAAACAGACCACTGCTGACTGCTCTTGCAGTCCAAGCCCCTGCCAGGGACGCTGTTTAAAGGTGCTTGCCCTGTTGCATTGGTTCCTGAGAACATCACAGCCTTAAGAGATGCTGCAAACTCCAGGCGTCTCGACTGCATAAACCAGGTGCTGCCCCCACACATGTACACAGTATAGAAGTGTTTTTGTGCTAACATTTTTCACTTATATGCTGGTGGGCAGGTTTCTGGGAGTCTCACATTTCTGATTTTCTTTTCTAGTATTAAGTAAGAGAGTCTCACATAAGCACATGATTCTGGGAGCTGGGGCTTTAACAAAACTGCTGCACAGCATAGGGCCTGGGTTGGCAGTTCCGGTAACTTCCTAGGTGAACACATTTGACAGTGAGAACAAGTTATCTTTTGATCTTGGGATCGCAACATGAAAGCACTTGTTCTTTGCAAATTCCTTCCACACCTCGAGCAGAAAGAGCAGCACAGCATGATGGGAAGTGCTGGAGAATTTGGATTATCCAAATGCCCTTTATAATGTTACTACTCTTGTCAGACTTGTCTATAGGCTTTCGGGTTATATCTATGCTGTTCTTCAGAAGAGATTTTTTTCCAATCCAATCTTCAGACACCCCCTTCTGCTCTGATCTCTTGATTTAATCTGTAATAAAATCGCTTATAGTTAGGGACTTTTATCCACATGAGAGCTACTATGGATGTCTTGACACTTTTGAAAGCTTAATTTATGGTCTTGGATGTTTTTACACAGCAGAAAACCTACCTGGTGGCCAGAAGTAGGCTCAAATCTCCTATGTGAATTCTGTGCCTGAGTGCATGTTGCACATCTTCTCGGAGTTAAGGCACTAATGTGATTTCAGTCTCTTCCATCTGACTGTTTTCTCAACACTTGTACGAGCTTTAAACATCCTTGAGGCCTCCATCACTGTCAAACTGATTTGGCCTTGGCTGACAGACTCAGGAGTCCTTGGTGGGGGTTGAGAATGTGCCCACATGCACGTGAACTATGTAACTGAGATGCCTTACTTCCTTAGGAAACCAGAATTTTTAAAAAATACCCTAAATTACTTCCCTTTCTCTAATTCTTGGTTAATACTTAAATGTTTCTGCAATACAGGCTGTGACATGATTTAAACTTTGAGCCTGTTTGACCCAAGGGTATAACCCCTTTATCCTAAAACTTCTGCCTCTTTCTTTCTTTAAACCAGCTATTTATGTGCATGTCTGAAACCCTCTCCTACTTGTGGCCCCTGAATGGTAGGCTAGTCTGTGTATTTAATGCTGATGTAAGATCACTGATATTTTTCCCCACGGTGTGATATACAGGCTGAATTTTTTTTTTTCTACAATCCACAGTTTCTACCATGGGAAAGACTATTTTTATGAGGGCTATTATGTGCTTTGAATGAGATTGCAACGAAGGGAGATTAACTAATTACTCCAGGGTCTTTCTTCCTTTGGTGTGTGGGAAAGCTTCATGGCTGACGTCCATATGCATCGGCCAGAAAGCTGTGGGAGAGCAGCCCAGCCACACCACACCTGAATGTCTTGAGCTACCCCACTGATTTCAAATGACTTGTAACTCATGAATGTGTTTGGGTCGGTGCTGCTCTTCTCTGAGAGATCCTATGCTGTGCTTGATGCCATAAATAGCATTTGAGTGCCATGGAGCAAGATGACTCCCATCTGTCAGTCTGGGAATGCTAGCCAGCTGCCTGAGGAAATCTGTGGACATAAAACTGATTCAAAGAAAAATCTGTAGGGGAATTTAGTCATTCTTGTTTCTAATGTTTATCCTGTAACTATAGCTCTATCAAACATATTCTGTGGGATGTTCAAAGGGTGGTGAAGGCTCACTTCGTTGCTGTGGAAGTCAGTGCCTGTATTGACTGGGAGGGGGAAGCGGTTGTGTTAATTGGAGCTGGGAACTGTGGGTCCAACATGCCAGGAAGGGCCATGTTTCATCCATTGGGCATTAGCCGTATAGTAAAGCCATTCCACATCTCTACAGCTGGCCGAAACATTTCAAAACACACATTTTGATGCCATCTTTTTGCCCTGCATATTTCAGCCACCTCTGCTAATGTTAGTCTCTTCTTCTGCCTGCTCTAGTGAGGCCCCATTGCGCTCACTCCTTGCTTTGGTCAAGCATCTTCTTTGGAGGGAAATAAGCCCTGAAAGTTTTTATCTCTGCCCCAAGGCTGCTAATTCCCAGCCTGCTAAACTAGTGATGGGGCCTAGAAATGTTTGTCAGCATTGCCTGTGACTCAGAGGAGTCTTACCTCCTCTCTTATTTAACTTGGATTTGGCCCCTTTCTTGTTAAATCGTAACTGGTGTTTCAAAGTATCCACTAATACCTCTGGAAGTCTTTAGTTTGCAGCAAACCCAGACTGTCTCAGTGATATCTCATACTTCTAGCACTGACGGGGTCTCTGGCATTTAGCTGTCACTGTCTGTAGACAGCCTTTTGTATTAACAAGAGTCATCTTCCCACCTTTACTGTGGGAAATTTTTGTTCAGAAAGTCTGAAGTTGTTCATCAGACAGCTGTGAACCTCACTCTTAGCTGAAGGAGCAGACACGCTCCAGAGCATTTGTAGTAATGACAATGTAGTAATGACAAATCTTTTTGGGCTGCCCTTATCTAAGCAAAGCCAAACTTTCAGATGCCATTGAGGAGTGCTCCTCTTTCTGCCCCTCATCTTCACTTTTCCATAGAAATCAGCCCTACTTTCAGGCATTGCAATGAACACTTAGAATCTGCAGTCCTGCATGAGAAAGTAGGTCCTGTGGGTTACCCAAGGCTTGCAGGAGCTCCCAGCCACATGGCAGCTTGAGCTAGTAGCTCTGGCAATTTTTCTGAGCTCTTACATTCCCGGCACATCAACTGTGAAATGTCTTGAAGGTCAACCTGAAGCCATTCAGGATGGGGTCCCTCGTGACGTGTGGAGGGTTCTCGCCTGCTTTGGTGGTCGTGGTTGCAAGTTTGTCAGCTGACCGCACGCGCAAAGGCCACCACTGCAGCGGCTGCTCGCTCCTGGCTGCCCGGCCACGTCTCACCTTGCACGCCTGAGCACCTCTGATTTTTGCCTTTGCTCCTTTGCATGCAGGAAATAAGGCACATAGGAAGCGCACACAACCGGAGCGCGGTGCCCTTCACTGCCGCCACGGCTTCTGCCCCCAGAGTGATCACTGCTCAGTACAACAACCCAGCAGGCCTCTACTCCTCAGAGAACATCCAAACCTTCAACAGTGCCGTGGAGTCCAAGACATCACCTGGGGCCCCAGAGCCTGCCAAGCCGTAAGTATCTTCCTCGCCTCTCTCTCCCTGCCTGGCCCCCAGGGGAGGCTCCAGGAGAGGCGAGCTTGCTGCAAGGGTACCCATTTGTTAACGGAGAAAAGTTCTCTTTCAGGACAGGGGAAGGAGCAGAGGCACAAGGGTTGCTGTGGTTCCCAGGGGCAGGGCTCGGAGGAGCGGGGAATGTTCTGTGAGATGCAGAAATGAAATTAATACCGTTGTGTTTCTTTGTTTAGCAGAGACCGACGCAGTTTCCACGTGCATTCAGCATGACATACCAGCCCGCTGGTCTGAACAGGTGCCTGATAGCTTGTTATGAGCACTTTGTAAAATTAGCGTTTTGTGCTGGCTTTGCAGGCAGTGCCGGGCAGGAAGGGTACCAGGTACTGCAGGAAGGACACACATCCCGGTTCCCAACTGGCCTGGGATTCATAGACACAGGCTCTGCTAAGTTTGGATCTTTCTGGTTTTTATATTTGAACCTTGTTTTACATGGGAGTTTTGAAGAGTAGCTGAAACAGTCATACCTATGTGAGTGTTTTTATTTTTTATATATGGGATTGGAAAGGGTCCCAACCTTAAAAGGGCCTGTTGATTTTTGTGGTTGCATCTGAGCTTCACTAAAGACATTACTTTATCCCAGAAGTCCAAGGTTCCTCTGTTTTCATTGGAAGTAATAAACCAGGAGCTTTCTGAAATCTTTCTGGCTATGTTGGTCAAGTTGCTTAAGTGCCCTCTGTATAGCAGTCCCAAACTGCCTGGAAGACTTTGGCCACTTTTACAACAAAAGCTGCAAGACCAATGCTTTATGCAATACTTGACTAAATTCCCGACTTTTCAAGGGGGAGACAAAAGTAACTTCAGCCTCTGCTTTTTCAGGGCACAAAGACCTGAGATTTTGTTTTAACACAAGCTTGAAAACTTGTCCCTGACTGAAACCAGCTTCTTGCACTGGCAGTCCCATCTGCAGTGTGGGCCCTTCTAGGCAGTTATGGTGCTGCAGCTGGCAGGTGGAACAGACAGTATTCTGCAACTGTGTGTATCGCTTGGAGTATTTGGTTTAGCCCTTCATTAATTTCTTCCTTCTTTCCTTTCTTCCTCCTCTGCATTTTTGCCTCAATTCCACAATGTAAAACTCAAATGAACCCACAAACAAACACAACTCAAACTGCCTATGGGAATATGTGGGCCCGTAGCTGCCCATCGCCGACGGGTGCCATGCAGGCTCCCTTCGCCTCGGTCTATAACCCTCTGCAGGCACAGACCTCGGAGCCGCCACCGCGCAGGCACAGCACCTCCTCTGTCCCCAGCCCGGTCCGAGTGGGGCCCCAGAAGCTGAAGCACGCGGCCCAGGTCTGCCCCAAAAGCCCCGTGGAAGTGGAGGTGCCGGGACTCAAAGTGCTGCACGTGCAGTTCAATTCTCCCCTGCAGCTCTATTCACAGAGCAACATCATGGATTCCCTGCAGGGGCAGATCTCTTCTGTTAGCCCCGATTTCCCCAGGTAAACTGCCTGCTGCCTCTGCGGCTGGCTCGGTGCATCTGTTCATCTTCATCCTGGTGTCCACGAGTGCCTCATCCCTGTCTGTGACTCACAGCCTTGGCCAGTCACGAGGAAACGGCGTTTACATTTCACCTTTCCAACATTAGTGCATGACTCTTCACAGGAGCTTTCTCTGCCTTGTGTCTGTGTCCAATACCACAGGAAGCATCAAAACATCATTTCAGCCTGTCAGCTTGTCCGTTGCCCTCTCTGCACCCACCCAGCAGAGCTTTGACAACAGCTGGTGTTACTTCTGGAGAAGCCACCAGCAGCAAATGGATTTGCTGGGCAGGGGAGGGTGTTTTATCCTGAAAGCTGATGTTTCTGCTGTGCTGAAATGAGTGTTTTTGTTTGTTGCTGGAAGGCAATGCCACACACGTCGTTGTGCTTTTGTTTTGCTGGCTGCAGGCTGGACCATGGGGGTGCACTGGATGTGTTTCATTTGGGGGTGAAGGAGATCCCCATATGTCACCATCATTGTCTGATAAAACCTGTGAGTTTGGAGCAGCCTGGGCAGGTGCCAGGCACACAAAGGACCTGGACTGTGTTCCCATCTGTCTTGGGGGCTGCCTCTCTGGCCATAGGAGTGGAGGATGCTTGACGTGCTCTGAGGACTGCAGGACCTGTGGAGAGCTTCAGCATCCCAAGGCCTGGGTGCTCTTTGGTATTTGCTCTTTTTGGCAGTTGGGAGTCAGCTACCCTGTGCCTTTAGATGACAGCCCACAGGGTTTTACAGAGAAGACTTCAGTATTGAGATGAGTGAAGCAGAAACTACATTTAGCCATCTCGCAGGATGGCTTCAATCAGGGCTGAATTGTTTTAGAAGATGTGAACCTTCTGTAGAGTTACTCCGCTATGTGACCAAGCAGCTTGCAGCTGTGTGACCTGTGGTCCAGAGAGATGGCCAGTCCTGTGGCCTTCATGGGACAGAGCAAAAGGGTACAGACAGATCTTGTGGCTCCTCCACTGCTCATAGTCCCCTCCTGCACTGAGCACCCTGTGCTTCAAAGCAGAAATGTTGGCGTCCTCATCCATGGACCCACACAGCCAAGCTTTGCCATATGCCAGCAGCCAAGAGATAAAGGGAGGCTGGGGATTTACTCCTGCCTTGTTACTCAGTCCAGTTTTTGGCTGTAAGTCACTGCTCTGGCTTGCAGTCGATACTGTGCACGCCAGGAGCGGTCACACAGCTGGCTGGGCTGCTTGGACAGCTGAGAGCACTGGCGAAGGAACCCAGGTGCTGGCAGCTCTTTCATTGCAAAAGCAAGTGCTCCAAGTACTGGGCCTTCCTGTGAACCAGCTTTGAGATCCTTGTAAACTTCACAAAATGTGCTAGCATAAAATAGTAAAATGACAGTAAAGAATAAACCGTGTTTTTCTGAAGACATGGTGCAAATCCGTGTCTTTATGGTTTTTATTACTGCCACTTTTCAAACCTCAGTGGTCCAGTGTTATTCAATCAGTGTTGCAAGTTGCCCACGGTAGAAGCAGTGAAATCCTCTAATGGTTGTATGAGTCTGAAATCCCCTAAAGGTTATTGGAGTTGTCCTCTACAAAGTGCATCAGGGAACTCATGTGTGTGGAAAAGGACACCAGTTGCTGGTGGTGGCTGCAGATGACATACCTGTGTCACAGGACGTGCCATAATTGGCTGACAGGGAGACTTATTATCTTGCAGGCACAAATCCTGTGCCTGTGGCTTTGCCCATTCAAAATATATGTGTGCTTTTTGGTGTTGATTTTGTTGTTATGGTGTGTTTTTGTTTTTTTGTTTTTTTGTTTTGGTTTTCTTCAAGCAGCATAGCCTTCTGTTCTGACAAGTTGAGGTATTTCACTCAGCTGGTACAAATTCTAGGATTTGGGTTTTTTTATAGTCTTTCTGAAATCTTGTATATTCAAGTATATCTATAGAGTGCCTACCTAGCAGAGCTGGTCTGTATGTTTTGCTCACTGTCACAATGCATGGTTGAAATGTGATGCCTTTGTTTTATGCTCTTTATGATGATTTAGTCTTTGCTTTTTGAGTGCATGTTAGTGAAACATTCTTAGTATGCAAACTGCAATGACAGGCTTCTTGCCTTATGTTTTTATGGGTGGATAGAGTAGTGGGAGCACATCTGTTTATATAAGATTAATGTAATGTGGAGCATGGAATAATTTGGGATAACCTACAACATTTTCTGTGTAATAGAAGGAACATCATGATTTCATTTTGGGTGAGAGGCCTCAGTAAATGAGATTCAGGCTTCAAGGGCTCAGCTGCTTGCAAGTCTAATGTGCTTCCTGCTCCAGTGAAAATTACTAAAGATGGAAACATTTTATGGAATTGTTTTTATGGAAATAGCATTTTATAACATGTGTGATGATTTCTACGTCTGATGCTTGAGGAGTTTGTTATGTAGACTTAACTCCCAGATGATTCAATTGCACATTGGTGTGGAAAGTATGCAGTTGTGTCTTCAAGAAAAAGATTTCCCTCTGCAATCTAGTCTGAACTTCAGGATGTTTATGTACATTTCAGGCAATCAATGGGTGCAGGAATAGTGAAACCTAATAGACCATTTACATTTATAAGGCTGCATGATGTAATTGAGATGTCAGAGGAGACTTGTCAGTTGTCTCTTTTTTCCAGAACTGTTTTAGTGCAGCCACAGAATACGAGACAGGCAGGAATCTCCCGTGTCATTTAGTCCATCCCTTAGCCCAGCACTCGGTCAATTTAAACTATTGATTTAAATCACACCCAGCAGATACTTGTCCAGACTCTTTTTAAATCCTTCAGTATGGAGGTTGCTTACCTGTCCATGGCAATTCGCTGTGACATTTCAGTGTCTGTCTGTTGGAAAGCTTTTCCCAAGGGATATTCTGAACATCCTCATGCAGTTTTAAGTCTGTGGAGAACATCCTAGGTAATTTTTCCAGTGTCTTTCATTTTTTTTTCCCGAAGACCCTTTTGGTGGCACAATGACCATCCTTTCAGCCACCCTGTTGTGTGAGAGCTGCCCCTGAGGCACCTCAGGCTCTGGGCTGAGGGTGCAAGTCGCTCATGACGTGAGGGGCAGCAGCACCTCAGGAGGCAGCTGAAATGAGAGCCTAGTCGGAGACGGCAGAAATCTCTCTCTGCCCTTGGCCTGCTCGTTGACATTTGTAAAAGGCTGTAAATGGGCTGTGGCTCAGGGTCTCCACTTACAAAATGGAAATCATGTAATCATAGAATAGTTTGGGTTTCCAACCTTCAAAGGTTGGAAATAATAACATATACTTGAAAAACAGATGTAATTATTGCCAATCAGGACATCTTTCAGCTTGATCCTGTAGTTGTTGTGTGAAGGTGGTCTTTAGGACCAATTTGTAGTATACTTGCAAAGATTTTATTTTTTTAACAGAATAAATTGTAGTTAATTTGAGATTAATAGCAGTGTAAGGTAGCAGTCTAAGGTAGTTTATGCATGCAAGGAAGACACATAGATGGCACAGCTACCATGTGGAATTCCTATCCCAGCACATTAGTTCTTTACTTTCCTACTAACAGAGCAGTGATTTCCTGGACAGAAAGTTTTAGTTTCTGGAGTATAAGGTAATGGCAAAGCAGGGAGAACACTTTGGGACTGGCCAGGGGTAGATGGTGAGAACCCATTGACAGTGGTGTACATGGATATTTCAGTGTGCCAATCCCACCTGAGCTGCATCTGTCCTGTGCCAGCACAGCCAGCACCTCCCTGGTTTATGGTGTCCCGTTGTGCGTTTGTTTTGCACGTTCATTCTTCAGTCATATGATGCATTGGGATAATTTTGCTAGAGGGACTGGCTTTAGTTTTCAGCCATTTAACATGGGTATTCTCTGTTCCTTCCTCAGTTTAGATCAGCATAACCAGACCCCAGGCAGCATCGTCATAGACAGAGAATCTGAGGTTTACAAGATGCTCCAGGAGAATCAAGAGTCAAATGAGCCACCCAGGCAATCTGCTTCCTTCCTTGTGTTGCAAGAGATTTTGGAGTCGGAAGAGAAAGGTGAGCATTTACTGCACACCTAATCTGAGTGTGCTTTTCCCTTTTGCCATTCCTTGGTCTGTGTACAGTGTTTAACATCTAAAACTTCATTTTCCTTTCTAGCTGTTGATTGTTCAGGGTAGCGTGTGTAGATGGTCTCCACAGAAACAGGCTCATTCACTAATTCCTTAACTAGTTTCAGTGTTTATGGGCCCATATTGTTGCTTGTTCATTGAGTGAGTGCTCAAGAAATAAGCCCTTGCAATATTTAGATGTCAAGAAAGAATTTTGAAAGTTGCAAAAACTCTTATACTTCTGAAAGTTTTACCCCTTTAAAATAATATTCTCTGATTAAAGACCATCTTACGTTCAAGACTTTGAAGGGTACCACAAGATAGAGCTCTTTAGTGAGTCCTAAAGCTTCTGGTCTCTATCCCCAGACACAAGAAAAGGGATCCACTTTTAATGTAAAAATATGGAAGGTGGGTTACAATGAGAAGTTCATATCTTTTAAGCTCTGAAACTTTGCTCTGCTTGGCATTCTTGATCTGACGTCTGGACTTGGGCAGTTCAGGGCGATAGACTTTAAGATAAAAAAGCCAGTTAACTTAGGCAGGGGCCAAATCGTACTCTCCTCTCCCATTAAATAAAATAAAATAAACAAATAAATAGAAAGGAATTCCAAGAATTACTTTTTTTTCCTTAGGCCAGTTGAGACTTTTTCTCTTGTGTTATTAGCTTGGCAGTGGAACATTTCATTTAATCCAACAAAAGCCTGGTGCTGAGATATTCAGCAAAATGAAGGAAATAAGGAAGCAGTGGGAAGAAAGAAACTAGGATCTTGGAGTCTTTAATATGCTGTTAAAATACCTACCTGAAAGCACCTTTTAAATATTGAGTGTTTGCAACTTGCCCCTCAGGATTCAGCTCCTGCATGGAAGGGACTGGAGTAGCCGGGACTTCTCACACAGCCGAGGTCCTCCCCTGTGTTTAGTAGTGCTGAAGAAGATAAGAAGCAAAAACTTCTCTATTTTATCTTTCTTTGAAGATTTGCAGCATTTTTGGGATTCTCTGGCACCAGGTTTGCCTGCCTGATCTCATGCCTGGATAGGCGTTGGCGTCGCTCCACCGTGAGCTGATAATCACCCATGCGGAGCAGGGCCGGGAGGTTACGCAGCCCCAGAGGAATGTCTGTCCCCGAGGAGACACTGCCCCTGCCTGCCAGGCTCAAACGCCGCTGCCGCTGAGTCAGATCATGTCTGCGGCGATAAATAGCACATTTTTTGGCTGCTTCTCCCAGCCTGTCTTCAGGCGATGGCTGTGAGCAGGGGCAGGGAGCTGCCTCCCAGCTGGGACCCGTCCCTCGGGGCATGGCGCACTGTACGGGCTGCCCTGACACCAGCTGAGAGCCTGGCCCCACACACGGGGTCTGTGTGTGGGCGCTGGTGTGTCGATGCATCATGGCTCATCTGTGCTTAGCCTTGACCCTGCGCTCTTAGATGGAGGATGTTTCGCAGGGCGGAACAGGTTATGTTTCCTGTGGGTGTTTGATTAAGCCGATTCCTTTAGAGAGATTTAAAAACATGCTGTCAATGTTGTTGATGTGAGCACAGTGCTGTTTGAGGCAGAGGGAGTGAGCAGAGGTGATAGGGAAGGGCGTGAAAATGTGGTTGTTGCTGCTTCCTTCCCAGCAAGGGTCACTTGCAGTAACTCTGTCAGAGGCCAGGCGCTTCCTGCTGTGTTTGGAGGGTGCATGGGCTGTTGTCCCCGTCAGGGAACTGGCACCTCTGGACCAGCATCTTTACACAGAGCTGGCAATCAGCTTGGCCCTGCATGTGTGATCAGGACACGGAGGGCAGTCTCCAGTGCTGCCAAGGCTGGGGCTGAGGCTTCACTTTGCTTTGTGCGTCTGTGCACGTTAGACACATCAACTGAAGTCTAATGGGCTTTTAAGATGGAAAAAGACTCTCATCTGACTGCCCGCTATCTCAGGCCCTCAAATTTTCAGGGCCAGGTTCAGTTGTGTCTCTGCTCTCCCTCCTCCCACACACCCCTAAATCCCTGCCCGCTTTCCGTGCATGAATCCCTGGCTTAGAGCTGGGGTTAAAGAACATCACCCCTCCCTAGCAGAGCATCTGCTCGGAGGAAGAGCCTAGAGCCACGCATCTCACATGCTCTGAAGCACTCTCCTTCCACCCCCAGGAGACCCTACCAAACCATCTGGATTTAGGAGCGTCAAAGCCCCCACCACAAAGGTGGCCTCATCGATCGGGAATGCCCAGAAGCTGCCCATGTGTGAGAAGTGTGGATCTGGCATTGTGTAAGTAAACCTCTCCCTGGGGGTGCAGGCCGAGCATCCCATACCTGTGCAAGGGGCTGAGGTGCCGCAGCTGAAACACTTCATGTACCCACAGCCAGTGCATCCAGGAGCCAGCTCAAGGCATGTTTATTCTCACCAGCTTTGATAGTGCTAACTTTGCAGTTCCTCACAGTAAGGCAGGAGTTGGGTTTCCCTCTGCAGATCCATATTAATGGAAACCAAACCAAGTCCTTATGAGACAAACCTCGAGACAATTGTTGCTGCAGTGTTTTGCTTTCTACCTAAAATCTGTTTACAGCACCCAGAAGCAAAATGACCTTTTCATTTAGGGCCTGCGTATTTAATGCTTTTTCATGTCTTGGTGCTCCCAGCCATGGAGTGGGGACTTGCCCCGGTGGTCAGAGGCAGTGTGGACCAGGAGAGCTGCGTTCTGCTCCCTGCTCTCCTCTAGGACCACACACCTCCGCTGTGTTTATGCGGACATAATTTTTGTTGTCTTTATGTGGGACGTGGAGCAGAGCAGGGCCCTGGGTTCGCTCCAGAGCTGCTCTACCCTAAGTGTGACAGCACAAGGGACCCAACCCATGTCTTTGATTCAACATTCACTTTCTCAACCACAAATTCTGCTCCCCTCATTTTCTCTTTAGTTTTCATTTCCCTATAAACCCCTTAGCTTAACAGTTGGCTCCAGCAGTTGCATGCTGGGAACCCACCTTCATCCTCACTGAATAATTCAGGTTTTGCTCATGCTGCCTACCAAAAGCCATCAGATTGTTGCTGAGACCCACTACACTGTGAGTGCATGGTCCTGGCATGTCTGGAGCGCCAAGCACTGCCAGAATCATTACAGAGGCAATCCATACCCTGTAAAATATGAATCAGAGACAAACCCTACAATTATTCTACCAGCTGGGTAGATCTGGAGAGAAAGCATAAGGCCATGAATAGCCTTAAAAACTAATGAATTATGGAAAATATAGATGGCTGCTGGAACAAAATGATATTCCTGGCAAATTGTTGTGTTGCTGCTGATGGTAGTTAACAAGTTGCTATGTAGTTTTCCTCATCATCTGCTGGGCTAGGCTGTGAAGTTTTCCAGTAAGAGCTGGCCCATGTTTGGCTGCATTCATTCACTGCAGCTCCAGAGCAGAAGTGTCTGAGATCAGAGCCAGGCTCTGGTCTCGTTGTGCTTCTCCCACACATACCTGGCGTGTCAGGCCCCTCGGTTGGTGGTGGGCGGTACTTTCTGGATTTGTTCCACAATCCAGTTGATTTGGACTGGGATTCTGCTCCCCCAGATGGTCAGACTGATTCCTGTCACTTGATCCTGGGCATCTGAAGGCTGTTGCACTGTCTCCAGCCATCACCTAAAGATGCCATCACAGTGATTCTTGCAGCCGCAGCTGATAGGACTGTCCCTGTGAAACTTAGGAAGGCAAATGCTAGGGAACACTTTCCAGAGGAGGACTCCCATGCCAGCAAACATTTGGCTCTAAAGTACCATTAACATCTTCCTGCCCAGAGGTATAACCTGTACTTGTTGAGACCAGGAGAAAACTGTCCACCTTCAGCACTGGTGTGTGTCTGGGCTGGGGAGGAGGGAGGCAGTGCGGGGTGCCTGGTGCTGACGGGCGCTGGTTCCTTCCACAGAGGGGTGTTTGTGAAGATCCGGGACAAGCAGCGTCACCCTGAATGCTACGTGTGCAGCGACTGCGGCACCAACCTCAAGCAGAAAGGACACTTCTTCGTGGAAGACCAGATCTACTGTGAGAAGCACGCACGGGAGCGGGTGATTCCCCCGGAGGGCTATGAGGTGGTCACCGTCTTCCCAAAGTAACCTGCGCTGCTCACAAAGCCGGTGTGGATGGTTTCTCCTCAGCTGCTTTTCCTTGGAAAGCATCATCCTTCCCCCTCTGCTGAATCTTGTTTGCAATAAGGAATATTAGGCATGGCTTTGAATTTCCCTGCCATTATTAATCTGCCGTCTGTTCACATGAGGTGTCACTATTTGTTCAACATTGTTTTCATCTCCTCTTTCACTGTTTGGGTTTTTTTTAATACACAGAATTTTTTTTTTCTTTCCTTCTTCATACTGTTAATCGCACAGGAAAATCAGAAGCCAAAGTCCCATTACTGCTCTTCTGTGTCTCACTTATTTGCCTTCAGTTTGCATTCAATAAACGGGGTGAATCCACAAGGCAGATGTCTCTGCTTTCTCCTGGTATCCTGTGCACTGGATCGGGGTTCCTGGGGCAGAAGAGGTGCCCAGTGCGTGGCTGTGCTCACCCTGGAGAGCAGCAGGAGGGGAATATTAGGTTGGTGCAAAAGGAATTGTGGTTTTTGCATTGTTGAAATTTGCTGTTTGATATTGGACTACATTCTTAAATAAATGTGGTTATGTTATATATAATTTTAGTGCACTTTTCTAGCTTTTTTTTTTTTTTGCAACTGACTTATTACTTGCTGTTTATATTTATTTTAGACTATGGAAATTATGTTAGACAAACAGCAAATTTGAGCAGTTTTCTTATTCGAGTTAAAAATGGGTCATAAAGCAGCAGAGACACCTTGCAACATCAGCAACACATTCGGCCCAGGACCTGCTAACGAACATACAGAGCAGTGGTGGTTCAAGAAGTTTCGCAAAGGAGACGAGAGCCTTGAAGATGAGGAGCGGAGTGGCGGCCATTGGAAGTTGATGACAACCAGTTGAGAGCAATCATTGAAGCTCATCCTCTTGCAACTAAATGAGAAGTTGCCAAAGAGCTCAGTGTTGACTGTCCTATGATCATTCAGCATTTGAAGCAAATTGGAAAAGTGAAAAAGCTCCATCAGTGGGTGCCTCATGAGCTGACCGAAAATCAAAAAAATCGTCGTTTTTGAAGTGTCATCTTTTCTTACTCTATGCAACAAGAACAAACCATTTCTTGATCAGATTGTGATGTGTGATGAAAAGTGGATTTTATACGATGACCAGCTCAGGGGTTGGACTGAGAAGAACCTCCAAAGCACTTCCCAAAGCCAAACTTGCACCAAAAAAAAGGCCATGGTCCGTGTTTGGTGCTCTTCTGCCAGCCTGATCCTCTACAGCTTTCTGAATCCCAGCAAAACTGTTCCATTTGAGGAGTCTGCTCAGCAAATCGATGAGATGATGCACCAAAAACTGCAACACCTGCAGCCATTGTTGGTCAACAGAAAGGGCCCAATTCTTCCAATGAGTCAAACGTTGAACAAATTGAGCCACAAGTTTTGCCTCATCCACCATGTTTCCTGACCTCTCGCCAACCAACTACCACTTCTTCAAGCATCTTTACAACTTTTTGCAGGGAAAAATGCTTCCACGGCCAGCAGGATGCAGAAAATGCTTTCCAAGAGTGCATCGAATCCCAAAGCACGGATTTTTATGCTACAGGAATAAACAAATTTATTTCTCCTTGGCAAAAACGTGTTGATTGTAGTGGTTCCTGTTTTCACTCATACAGATGTGTTTGAGCCTATTTATAATTACTTAAAATTCACATTCCGAAGCCACCATTACTTTTGCACCAACCTAATATGAAGTTGAGTCAAACTGGTTTCACATGCTGCCCAGTGGCACCCTGGGGTTAGTGGGTGCAGCTGTAACAGCTACAGGCAGGGTCATGTATGTGTCCTGGAAAGTCTTGGCTGTCTTCTGCGCTGCTTAATGGCTGTGCCCTGCGTTTCCTTAACAAAAAGAACCAAAAAACCCAAACACACACACTAAAAAAAAAAATAAACAAAACCACAAAAAAACCCAAACAAAACCAATCAAACAAAAAAAATCAACACAAAACCCTAAAAAACTAAAAACAACAAAAACAACACCCCCCCAAAAAAAACAACAACAACAAACAAACAAATAAAAACTCCAATCATCATCTGAAGTAAAGCCGGCCTGCTTGTATACTTTGTGTATTGCAGTTCTGTGTCAGTGCTAATATGTGGTAATTTTGTTAGGCTTCGGTATTCTACCTTGTGTTAGTATGGAAGAATACTTCAGTAGTCTTGTATTATTTACTAGTTACTAAGTTATCTTTTCATATTTGTTGTAGTATTTCCAAGTATTTTTCTCCTGACTGCTGTGAAGGATATGTTTTTCAAACATGGTATTAAGAGATTAATGTTTCATGTAGATGAGGTTTTTAGGGACGTCATTTTAGAGGTGGACTTGACAGTGGTAGATTAATGGATTAACTCAGTGATCTTAAAGGTCTTTTCCAACGAAAACAATTCTATGATAAGCCTCCCACTGTCCAGCTCAACTGTGCTGCTTTTTGACAGGTTGGAAAGCGGAGTAATTCACAAACCCAGCTACATTTAGCTCATCCCCTCATCCTCCTTCTATGGGCAGCAGCCGGCAAGCATGGCTGGTGCGGCTCAGCCAGCAAACTCCGCGTCCAGCTCATCCCCAGGGCAAGCCCGGCGTCTGTGCCGCCAGAGCCTGCCCCCTTGGGCTCCTACACGAATGCCAGATCCGCACACAAGCAGCTTTATTTTTCAAGGCAGGAGTGTTTTGTGTTTGTTTTGGGTTGGGTGTGTTTTTTTTGTTTGGTTTTTTTTTTTGTAGTTTTTGGTGTGTGTGGTTGGTTGGTTTTGGTGTTGTGGTTTTGGTTTTTTTTTTTTCTGTGTGTGTTTTTAATTTTTTTGTTTGGTTTGTTTTCCTTTATGTTTTGTTTGGTTTTGGCTTTTTCTTTCCTTTCCTTTTTTCCCTTCCTTCTTGCTTGCTTTCCTTCTCGCTTTCCTTTTTTCTTTCCTGCTTTCCTTCTTCCTTACCTTTTCTCTTCCTTCCTTACCTTCCTTCTTGCTTGCTTTTTCTTCCTTTCTTTCCTTTCTTTCTTTCCTTCCTTCCTTTCTTGTTTATTTTCTTCCTTTCCCCAGGGAAAGGTTCTTGGTGCACAGCACTGGCAGGCACAGGCAGGCTGGACGAGAGGAAAAGCCAGCACAGTGGTGGAAAGCAGGGCCGGCGGAGTAAGCCTGTAGGAAGAGTGTGTTCTGGGCCCATCTGGTGTGCTGCACCCTGACACGAGGACGTGCGCCGGGCCCTCAACTGTGTGCAAAGTCACCGAACATTTTCATACTCTACAATGTCCATCTGAAAAAAAAAAAATAAGGCTTATTCCAGCTGACCTCATGAGCTTGCTTTTGTGCTGGGGGGTCAGGGCAAAAGAGCTTGAGCTGTGCTGGGCGTTTTCCCGCACTGCAAACAAATGACAAGCCTGGCTTTGTCTGGGGACACACGCTTTACCGCCCTGCCGCGCTCCTGCAGTGAAGGCTGGCAGCACTGCTGGGAAAACACTGATTGTGCACAGCTTGACGCATGAGTCGGGAGCTACAAAAGGTTTGTGGGGTGGCTCTGGAGGCTTCTAGTGTAGGTTTTTAGTGCAGATACCAGTGCTGACCCAATTTATTACTATGGGAACAGGCTAACAAGGCAATTCTCATTCATTACTCACAAGGACTTCCATTGGTCTCTGCTATAGCTCACTGAAAAAAGGATTTTTTTTGTTTGTTTTTGTTTGGTTGGTTGGTTGTGGTTTTTTGTTTTGTTTTGTTTTGTTTTTAATGATGCAGGTCAAAGTGTTTGTCAACTGAAGTGTTCACTGTCGACTGACTTTCCAAATCCATCTGGAGTTTAACATTTAGCATGTGGAGTTTGTTAACAATAATGGGACAGGTTAAGCCAGGTCATGCCCACAATCACACTGAGGCACCTGCTCCAGAAGTTAACGACAATGTCAGAAATATATAAAATGTTCCTACGTGAGTTGTCAGGCAGTTTGTAAGTGAGCAAGCATCTGCCAAAGAGGAACTGGCTCACATAGGTGTGGAGTACAGAGCGATCCCCCAGGAGATCAGGCAGATAGAAAGGGTAAAACAAACAAAACACACACACACACACACAAAAAAAAAATACCAAAAAAACCCAACCAACCAAAACCAAACCAACCCCACTACAAATCACAAGCAAGCATCATCAAGACAGACCTCTCATTGTCTCCTCCTCACTCTCCACCCCATCACCATCACCCTTCCCTCCAGCAGAACAGGCCAGTTGCTCCAGCTCACACTTGAGTTTCATTTGCTAATGGCAACTCTGGGAGCTCAAGTTGTTGCGGTCTTGGCAGCTCAAAGACAGTCTTTGTGAGGCAGGTAAGTTAAAATATGCAAATGCTGGTACGTGCAGTGTGCATTTCAGTGCTGGTGAAGTGCCATTAAATAGATTCTAAAGTGTGAGATAAGTTTACTACACATTTTCTTGTCATCACCTGGAAAAACCATCAGCAGCCTCTCCCAAGCCAAGAATGAACTACCTGCCAGATTTAAAAACAAACAACAAAACTCACACAAAACCAAACACCACAAAACCAAACAACCACAAAAACCCAAACCAACAAAAAAAAACAAAAGCCAAGCAAACAAAAAAAACCCCAAAACCCAACAAAACCAAAACCAAACAAACAAACCAAAAAAGAAAAAAACAAACACAAAACACCTGCAAATAGACACACAGTAGCAACACACAAGCAACCTGAGAGCCCATCTTTCTGTTCACCCATTTGATCTCAAACATTCGCAGACACCCTAACAGGAGGAACAGCCAAATGTACCTGGGTGCAGCATGGGACAGGAGCACTGCTTCCGAGTCACCAGGACAAGTCGATGCTTCTACAGTTTGTCTCGTATTTGCTGAAATATTTTTTTTCCCTTTAAGGGGTGATCCAGGTGACACTATTTCACCCAGAACAATTTAAAACTGTTAGCAGCTGTCACCCCACCTCCCAGGCACATCACCCTGACTGCCTTTACTGGCAGATCTCCCTCGGCTACAGCAAGGCAGGCTGCTGGCTGGAACACCCCACGCCCCAGACTCGGCCTGAAAGCATGAAGTGCACAACTGCTGGACTGCCCCTTCACAGCTTAGGACAGCAAGTGTGAACGTTATTCTTGACTGCAGGAATAAGTGGTGCAAGGTCATGCAAAGAAGGCACTGTGTGTGCTTTGATCAATGACATTCACAGAACTTCAGGAGCCAAAAAAAAAAGGCAGGGGTGGGGGGGAAGTGATGGACTCCTCTGTGGCAGCAAGCAAAAACTGTGCATTGCTTTTGCTTTTTGAAGGTGGGCCAGAGAAACAGCCACAGCTCTGCAAAGTCTCTCTATATAACATCACACTCCACAGATCCCTAAAGTTACTACATTTCACTAATGCTACCATTAGCATTAACGGTAGCTCATGCATTTTTAGGAGAGTAGCAATTATTAAATCCGAGCTTTGCTGGCTGGGGGATAGAAACTCTTCTTTTCCCCCATATTGCCCTGCAGTGACATTCACGTAGCTGCGCAACTTGAACAGGGTATATCACTATTCAAAGTGAAGCCTGTGTGAAAGCACTTATTAAAACTTTTACAATTATTCCATTTAGGTACTATTGTAGATACATAATTTACTCTTAAATCTTGTCTTTGGTAGCATAAAACAATGGATAAAGAAGACTAGCATAGTAGCTCAGCAAATATAACACATGGAGACAGCACATGTTGGACTTTGCATTATTCGGGCTAATAAGTAACTGAGCAGAAAACTTAGAAGACAGGGCTTTCAACAAGCAAAGGTCAAAGGCAGCCTACTCATAACAGATTTCTTTGTTCCCTTATCAACATCTCTCACTAATATAACTAAATCAAGCTAACACATGACTTTTTATTAAGAGTAAGAAAGACCATAAAAGTGGATCATAAAAGTGACTGGAAACTAGTTTCCAAAGTCTGATTAGGTAGGATTTTATTTTATTCCATGTTACCTGTGGCCTTGGCATAACTAACACAACTGCAATTGTGAGAGCTCCAGCTGACTGCAGCTTCTAACTACACCTAGGTGACATTTTCACAAACCAGAACTTAAAGTTTAAAAGCTACCTGATGCCCGAGTTCAAAACGATTGCTTACAGCTGGCTCTGAGAGGATATGCAACTAATAACCTTCACCTGTCTTTTCTGTCCCATGGTAGTCTCAAACCCTCCATTCCCAGAAAGACCTCACTCCTCAGTCATCCACACCCCCCCCACATTCTGCACTTTCCCCTTCCAGTACCTTTAGCACCCCCTGTTGGCGTCAAACAGACACCCTGGCTGTGCAAGCTGACAAGCCAGTCAATGCAGAAAAATTTACATGTTCTTATGCTCATTCAAGCTGCTAGTTTTTGTTGTGGGATTTTTTTTGGTGGGTTGGTTTTTCTTTTTGTTTGTTTGTGTGTGGGTTTTGTTGTTGTTTGTTTTGGTAGTGTTTTTTTTAATCTGTTCAATTGGCTAATGTGCTAAATGAGTAGAGTCAATTAATGGACATAACATAAGCTATGCTTATTTCAGAAGCTATGCTAAAAACTGTACACCTTTAGGACAACCCAGACATTTATTTGATCAAAATAACTTGCAGAAATTAAAACCAGAAGCTACACAATTGGCTGTAAAAAAGGCACATGTTCACTCCCTTCCAAATAAACCTACAATTGACACCATATAGAAAAGTGGTTTAGTACTTCCACAGGAAGATTTTTACACCAATCTGCCAGTTTTTACCATTGATCGATCACAAGAGCTAGCTGCAAATGTGAAACATGCTCGTTTTCTGGATTCTTTACAAGAGCCTACCAAAGCTACAACATGATACAATCACCTGCATTATACTGTAGAACATGTTAAAATTCACTGGAAAAACACAAGGGATTTGAACAAGCCCTTAAAGAAAAGATCAGTACGTTTAAGTGACATCTCTGGAAGATCTGCTGTCAGTTATGTTTGCCGTGTAAGACTACAGGCCACATTCGCACATTAAAACACGCATTCTGCATTGGAATCTGATGATTCTTCTAAGATCTTGAAGACACCCATTTTTTCCTTTTTCATCTTTTCCGAGGTCTTCATTTGATCTAGGATTAAAACAAAATAAAAATCAACAAAAACAGGAAGTATCTGCAACCTTACTATTGCAGGCTGCAGTCAGCTGTATTAAATATCAGTGCATCAAGAATAATTTTCTGTATTAGCAGTCAATTAATGGAAATAAGCAGTTTTTATAAACAATTTATTTAGATAATCTAGGAAAAAAATTCAAGCATAGCAACAGTTCTCCTATGGCAAAGTTATTTTACTCAAACTATACATATCACACTTATTTAAAACTAGCTGTCATTTTTGCTTTTAAATTCTGTAATGACTGATTTTTTTCGATATCTATGATTTGAGGTTTGTCACTCCTAATGATGCTGAAGGAAACAAAGCATCCTACATCTACTGTTTAGATGAATTGAACAAGAATTTTTTCCTTTCTCAGGAAAGTTTTTTTTTATATGTTGGCCTGACCAAGCACTAAAATTTGCAACCTCAAAAATTTTATGGGTTTTTCTTTAAATATTTGATCCACTGACACGCCACAGTAACTCTGAAAATCTCATGGTTTTTTTTTCCCCCCAAAAAAACATTACAACTATATTTTGAGTTAGGTTCTCAAATAAGTTTGCTAAAATAAATGTTTTCTGAGAATAATTTCTACTTTGATCGATTACAGAAACTTAAGAGGGAGAGTTGCTGTGCAGAACACCTCCTAATCTATGCTTTTCATTCACAGTATGCTCAGGGCACTAAGCATGAATGTGATTTTCTAGAATACTTTTGTTTAAGTTCTGTTATCTCTTCTTCAGCAAATCCTATTGAAAGTATCAGCAAAAGGGCCGAATGGTCAGAGGTACAACCCAGCTGTAGGAGAGCGAAGCTATGGCAGGTTTCTACGTATTTAGTCCCTTACAAAATACGAACATGAAAAACAAAGAGATTAAAACTATGACTTACCAATAAGATCACTTCTATCCAACAGTAACTCTAAATCTTTATCACTGATGACTTTTTCTTTAGATCCTTTAACCTCCCTGTTGAGGAACAAATAATCTCACAATACAGATAAAAGCATGTTACAGTTAGTATTACATAGAAGTCAGTTTTCCCACGAAGCGGAATCTCTAGGACATTTTTCCACTCTGAAGGGCCACCTACCACTTCATAAGACAAGAGAGTTATTAACAGCTGCAAGTTACAAACTCATGGTCCAAGAAAAATATGAAATCTGCATACCTCTCATAGTCTCTGGATTTCAGTAATTCTATTAATTCCTGAGGGTCCAGGCAGCTCTTTGACTGTGCTAAACCAGATTTGCCACCTTTAAACTGATCTGTAGAAAGGAAAGATTTTAAGAAAGTCCACAGGGACAGCAACAAATTGTGTAAATTGTTAAATCAATGCTGGATGCACATTAACGAACCAATGACTCTTACACATCAAAATTAATGCTATGTTTCATTGTTCTAGCCCTCAGGTAAACACAGCTTACACTAATAGCCCAACTGGTGAAAAAAAGTCAGAGGTACACAAAGAGTTTACATGCAGGCCTTTCACCTTCTAGCTGTAGTATGCAGAAGAACTGATTGAAACACCAATTCAACATGCACACACGCACACACAGAGCGGAAGAGCCGTTAGTTCTACTTACAGTAAAAATATTGTAAATAAAGTTAGATGGCAGATGCTGAAGTTTGTTCCCTTTGTATTGTAAGCTGGTTGAAACAAAGTAAGCAGTATTAACCACAAGATAAGAAATATGTGAAAGACGTGTGGTCTGCAGAGAGAACAATCCTCAGTTTAATAGACTAGACAGACATGACAAAATAATACATGTGTGCTGGTTTGACTGAAAATGAGTCAATTTTTTTTGAAACCTTTCTTTTCCATAGCTAACACAGTGAGAGTTAATGTTTTTAATTGCTCTAGTCTGAGAGCCAAGGACATTCTGAGTGCTCTGCCCACAGGTGTGAGGTGGCTGGTAAGGGGGCATAGAAGGGGCAGAGCTTGACTGACATCCAGACTGATCAATAACAATATTTCATGCCATTAGAGTCATGCTTCATATTTAAAGAAGAGTCAGGATCTTCCAGCTAGCTCTTCACTCTTTTTCAGGACTTTCTTTAGTTTGGCCTTTTGCCATCCTGCTGTTTTGCAGAGGCCTCTGGGCCTTTCTGCCTCTTTCTCTCTTCTCTCTCTGGGGTCAGCTCTTTGGGACCAGGGTGCTGCTTTGTGAGGAATTGCACCAAGTATCTTTTATCTTATATTCTATTTTCCATTTTATATATATTATTAGTTGTAGTAGCATATTAGTTTTATTTTTTTACTTTATTGAACTGTATCTACCTCAATCTTTGAGTTTCTCCCTTCCCTTTTGATACTCCCCCCTATTCAGGGTGGGGGGAGTGAGCGAGCAGCTATCGTGGTTGTATTGATAGCTCGGGTTAAAGCACAACAACACCAGACACGGGTTGGTTTCTTGAGGAGACTATGCTAATGCCTATCTACACACAAATCTGGGCATCAGCCCAAACATCCAAAAAACTTATACAAGATTATTACTTAACTGAAGCTGAGCATGGATGAAGTCAAGCTCAGTCTTGCACATTTCAAGAAGACATGCAAGGCTTACTTACTGTTCTGTGCCAAGTTTTGTCACTTTTTATCAACACACATACCCATTTTATTAAGTTTTTATCAATCCTTTTCATCACATTCACTGCTCTGCTTTCCTGTACCTTGTCCTCCCCACACCTTTTCCCATCTCCCTGCAAGGACTCGCTGTTTCTCTGCAAATAAAATGCAAGTTCCAGAGGGGTCTGAGCTATGGGATTCTCTCCTCCATCAACATCTGCTGTGATACAAGGATCCAGGATCCAGGTCCTGTCATGCACTATTAGTGATGCAGCCTCTCCCTTTGAATTTTCGGGGTTTCACAAACTATATGGGATTCAAATAGTGCTGTACAGGTCTTGGGTGGCAATACTAGCAATATGAAGAAAAATAAAGACGACCCTATCAAGCACTTAACACTTCAAATAGAAGTTTCTGTCTATCACTTCCTCTTAGTCTGACATCTACTAATTTAACTAAAATCATGCTGGTTCTCATACAGTTTCCTAGGAAACTTTCTTCAATAAAACAGAAGCACAAGATGGAAAGAGTAACCTGGTACTAAGGCCAAAAAAGCATTCTGTTTGGCAACAAGTTCCAGTTCTTAAGCTCTAGTACTTGTATACATCCTACATGGTTAGACACAATTGAAAGGCCTGACTTAAGTAAGCTTTGTGATATCCTTTCCTCATTCACTCCTCCAAAGTTCCAACACTTTTTAGAAATTCAAAATAACAGGATCCATTACATCACCTTTATGTTTTACACAATGGCACCAAAGGCTCCTGAAGGGGACAGCCCTACCTAAGCTGCAAGATTTAGGTATGACTCACCAATAGTTACCAAGATAAATACTCAACTTAATGCAAAACTGAAGGCATGACCCAACTTGACACTTAGCTTCCTTCCAGTACAACTAGACACCGCTTCCCATTGCTACTTTAGTATATGGCAGTCATACACTATTAAAGTCCCTTCTGTTTTGTGTACTCATTCTACCAGTTTGGCTTTAACTTCAGGTTGAACCATAAGAAAAAAATTGTTTTTTTATTAACTTGGTCATTAACATGCCTACACAGACAGCAGACCAGGCAATCACACCAAGACAGCAGTGGTACAGCTAGGATAAAGGAAGCATCTAACAAAGATTAGCTAACATCATCCAAAACCAGGGGCAAACCACAGCTTAGGCTTGACAAGCACTGCACGGTGCAGCAGACAGTTAGAGCTCTGGCCTTTCTGTCTGTTTACACCCCCATGAAAATGTTTGGGTTCCCCCTTCTGTTAAGATACTATGAGAAATTTTTAGGCTCCTTCAAAGTTTAATATAAGGCTAATTATTGTCAGAATGCCACACCAAGTTACAAGAATTGTATTTTTCAAGTGATCTTAGTGTTCAGAAAATGCTATAGGGAGCTACTGTCCAAATATCACAAACAGAATAAGCTACAGAAGCAAAGCAGGATTTCTTATAGGACCCAAATAAGAAAATTTACCCCCAAAAGAGAGACTTCAACCCAATAATTTTCTTAAGACACTTGAGTATGACCAGCTATATAATCAAGAACATAGCAAGAATCACCATTGTTCTGCATGTAAAATCAAGGACTATCGGTCTGTTCAGCACTGGTTAATTGTTGAAACAGGACTGTGCTTATAACATACTGTTCTTAAATTCAGAAGGACAGTTGCAAACAGGATGCTGAAATTTTTTACAGTGATTTTAAAGCTCTAGGATTTGCAAATGCAACAAAGTTTAATAGGAATCCCTGCACAAACCAACAATCTATAGTATCTATTCATTTTACCAGTTTTAACAGGAACACTCCCTACTCAAGCATGTTTGCCACTGCAACTGGAAAAATCTATTGCTAAACTTCACATCATGAATCACTGCTCTAGATGTCATCAGGTAGGCATATTGCTCCAAATGAATTGTTATAAATTAAACTGCAAGCAGTAAGAATCTTCTAATGTGTTTTTCCACTTATATTCTGGTCCATTTAATTTGATTTTTAAAAGATAATCAACTCAGACTTGTCATCTTCTCTCTAAGCATTTTTTATGCTAGAAGACCAAAAACATTTGTGTCAAACAAACTATCATCTTGCTGACAAGCTGCCAACAAACCTAGAGCTCTACTCTCTTATTGACTGTTTTCACCGATATTTCTTTCAGGTAGGCTCACTGTCCCATCACCCCTCTTCTTTTTGTTACCTACTACTAAAGGTAAGTCATATATCATGGTGATGCCAGAAACACTAGAAGTGCTTTCCTTTATTTTGCTGGTGATCTACAACCTAAGAATGCATTTTGAAAAATACTATACAGCCACTTGTTGGGAAGATGAAGCATTCACAGAGTGGCAAAGAGTTCTCTCAAGATTTAAAGAAGCAACACGTGCTTGCAGGAAGGCATAAGAGAAAGATACTAACTTTTGTGGATAATCAGCTTCTCCAGCTTTCTCTTGGCAGCAGCTCTCTCCACAATCTTCTGGTCAATTGTATTTGCAGTCACAAGACGATAAACAACCACTGGCTTTGTCTGGCCAATTCTGTGACATCTGTCTTGGGCCTGCAAGTCCGACTGGGGGTTCTGAGCAGATAACAAAACAAGTTAGCTGCACCAGTAAGCTTAAGAGACATACCACAGGCAGCATTTTCAATAGTGAGCTCCGAGAGTCAGAGTGGAAGCAATGAGCAGGGCAGCCCAAAGGTAAAACAGAACTCGTATCTCTTTACTCTTAAACTCATCCATTACAAGCTCTGCCGCTGTAGCTGCACAGCCAGTGTAACCCAG
The DNA here is from genome assembly GCF_964273445.1 of Streptopelia decaocto. Lineage (NCBI taxonomy): Eukaryota > Metazoa > Chordata > Aves > Columbiformes > Columbidae > Streptopelia > Streptopelia decaocto. Next base: position 50,919,383 of record NC_138659.1, read on the forward strand.
CTAGCTCAGACTGCTTCTGCACTATGTGCTGCACTTTTCAACAGATGGACATGCTTTGTAGCACCAGTTTAGCTGAGGTGTTAATCATAGGTTTGTGGGGGATTTTGTTGGAGGATAAGACAAGAGATTTTAAAAGTTTTTCAGGCATTTCTGAAGCTGCTTTAGCTCTTCTGAAGTTGAACAGTTGTGCAAACAGCAGAGCTGTCTATTAAAACGAAGTGAAGATGCAGAGGTCCTCAGTCATTTCCTTCCATACCTTACCTCTCTTTTTCCCAGTTTCCAGCCTCACAGAAGCAGCAGAATCCTAGCTAGCTAAAACACACGTGGCAATTCACAGGACAAAATTCAAGGGATTGCTACTAACATGACAGCTGTTGGAAACAGGGAAGCTGTAGAAGGTCTGGCTACATTAAAATTTAAATAAAAAGAAGAAAATAGATTTTCAACAGTAACAGAAAAACCACTCCAGCTTTTGGTATAACTCAGGAGCAAAGAGGCTAGTCTTAGAAACCAACTCTAATGCTGTATTCAATAAGCTAAGAATTCAAATTTTATATATTAAACACTTGCAAACATTACTTTATCATCTTAATGTAACGCCTCATTAAAGTTACAGAAGTGGTCTATACCATAGTGGGTTAGTAAATGATTATCAAAAGCAGAAATAGAGAAAGCATTTTATGACACACAGCATTAGGTCAACAGTCCCAACTTACCCAGTCACTATCATATATGATAACTGTGTCTGCCGCAGTCAAGTTAATGCCCAAGCCTCCAGCCCTTGTACTCACTAAGAACAAGAAGACTTCAGGGTCAGTATTAAATTGATGCATCTGGAAGAGAATTCACATATTAAAAAACAGCAAATGGATCAACCATAAGGTAGCTAAATGTTTTATTTTGTGAGATCTGTGTTTAAAAATAAGAACACATATAAAATACCACACACACTGTCAGAAGCCAAACTAAGGCTTTAAGAAACATTGTCTGTGTTTGGGAAAGGCCAAGATCAAGAAGTGAAGTAATTGTATTTTCTTATCTGATTATTCCAATGAGTTGTCTAACACACAGAGTAGAGATGACTACAGGGAGGTATGGTCCAAATCACATTCACCTCCACATAACCTACCATTCAGTGATGAGCAAGGTTAACACAGTCTGAGTTGGAAGAGCCTAAAAACACATCTACTCCTCCACACAAGCAATGACCTAAAATATTGATGCCAACTTTACTGCTACTTCCAGCCACCCTGTATGTCTCCTCCTCTTACTTCAAAAGTAAGAGTAACCTCCTGGCCTCTTACTCAGCATCCAGCCTACCTTCACTGCAAGATGTTTCCAGGTTGTCAGCACAGCTCCTACCAGGTCTGCAAAACCACTCAAAACCTATTCTACTTAGTTTGACCACCCACATACTGATAGTAAACTGAAAAGAGTACAGTAGTTTTCAGGACTTTGATCACAGCAGAGAAAAAGAAACCATCACCTCACTGCCAGGTGGAAGCAGCTACCCAAGCTCTCTAAAAGCCCCATATTCTCTGGGCTCTCCTGGACATCAGCATCTGAAGCACCAGCAGCAAATCATGGCCCTGGGAAGAGCTCTAAGGAACTTAGACTGTTGACCTGAAGATATCTCTCATCCTTCAGTGATACCACACTGTGGCAGGCACACAATCAACTCCTAAAAATCACCACAACCCAGCAGTACAAAATTTTAACCAGCTTAACGGAAGCCACTATAGCTTACTAACATGCTGCTAATTATCCTTTCCTCTTTAAGAATCAGCTCTAACAGTAGAAACCTAAGTGTTCAGGGGCTTGGTTTTCCTCAGCCACACAGTGGCACAGAGAAGCACAATTTGAGCTAGATGATCTGTCATGTGCCCTTTTTCTGTATCTTCATAAACACCACTGCATACTTTAGAGACCAGATGGCAAATGCAGCACATTCCCGAGATACATCCTGAGTACTTCTTCCATGTATGCATTGTTCTTTTACATCCCTGGAAACCCTCAGAGCATTTCCAGAACCACCCTGCATGGCTGCTCTTTGTGATAAAAATATGCCTTAATAGTAAGGTATTCTGTGGTTACTTGAAACCATTACAAACATGCAAAACTAACAGATTATGCTGGAATTAATCCACATGCAATTTTAGGCTGAAGTTACAGGTGTCCCACTAAGTACAAAACTCCATTTCCTGGAAATCCACATCATTTGGCATTAGACTCACAGTACGCTCGCATAAATGCTGCCATCACATCCTGGATGCTAGGCAACAATACGTGCAGGGATAAAGCTGGCATTAGGATCTGCCACAATCTAGATATATTACATACTTCACATCTGGATAACAGAGTACATGAGCGCCCATCATTCTAGGCATACCCCAAGACAGTGGTTCAAGACATGTTTCATTGCTGCAGTATATCTGAGTTGCAGATATTAAAGCAGCAGCAAGGATGTTAGTTTTCAACAAAGATGTCTTTTGCCTATTAAAGGCTAAATACTGTGCGAAATTGTGCCCCAGTGTCACAGGAAGAAGCAAAGTTGTTAACAGGCTCAAAGGGTGTGTACATCTACTTACATTTTCTTCTCTCTCTGAGTAGGACATAGAGCCATCCAATCGACTAAATTTGAAGTTTCTCAGATAGCAGTAATCCATCAAAATGTCAAGCATCATAGTCATTTGTGAGAACAAGACAACCTACAAAACAAGGAAGATTCCTTAGTACCATTTTTTGGTCAGAGTGAGACAGCTATGCCCACCCTCTCCTTCTACGCATTAGCTTTACCTTATGTCCTCTCTTCTTCAGTTCTGGAAGCATTCGGTCCAAGAGTAGAAACTTGCCTGAGTTCTTTACTAGATCTTCATCAACCTTGCAACAGGGGAGAAGGGATCATGTATTAGGAAGGAAGGATACCAAAGGTTTCCCCGACTCAGAAGCACCAACAAAAGCTGTCTTAAAGCTTCTCACAGAAACAAGCTTGTATCATCTTTTTCACTAAAAGCTGTTAGATTGGAAGCAACACTGATTTTAGCAAACTACGTTTACTCAGTTATGTCATGATGAAATTAAATCAAAACCCACCATTTCATATACTCAAATAATTTTTTAAAAAACTCATTAGTACAAACCCTTATTATTTTAATTTTTTGACATGGAAAAGTGCTGTTGTTTCTTTACCAGCATGTAATTAGGGCACGAGGCTTCCACCCACTGGATATAAGCAAGAACTGCTGAACAAGGTACTACACACCAGCCAAGTGACAAAAGTTGACAAAACAGGTTTTTAGACTGCTACCTTAGACTCCTCTTTTGTTGAAGAGTTTGTTACATCTAATTCTTGCTATGGGCCAGGAGCAAGGATATATAAACTTCTCAGATCTGAGCCATACAGCAGCCACCTTGGTAATTCCTAATCCATTTTCCTGAGTAGGTACAAGCTCCTCCAAGTGGTCAACTTTTAAACAGCCTTCATTTTCTACACATTAACTAATTTCCCCTCATCATCCAGACCAGGCTATCTGCTTTTTATGCACTGACTTTACACTGATAAACTCCAACAGCTTGTTCCTGAGTGCACCTGAATCTGTTATAACTCACTGAACAGGACGCATGACTACACATGCCCACAAACCTACATTTAAAATGTGCAAGCAACTTCTAGTTGTTCAAGATTCTTTCAATTCAAATTACTTCATACTTTCCTACATTACCAACTGCTTTGTGTAGATTAAACTACTAGCTGAGCTTGAGGTAGATCCTAAGACACCTTGAGTCAATGGAACCCAGCTACTGTTTGAGTTCAATAACTTTGCTCCCAGCAGATGAGCGCTGCCGTAAGGAAAAACACTAGAGCATCACTATGCAAAGGCTAAATGGGCAGAGGTTGAGCTGGTCTCTGCAGCTGCTGCTGCAGGAAGCTTCGAATAATGATTCTGTCCCATTGCTGGTACTCAACAGGGAGGCATATGCCAAATACCTTGAAAAGATCATTCCTTACTGCTTTGAGCTCACAGTCTATTGCTTTTTAGTGCCTGGAATGATTTTTCTTGTAACCCTTTTAAAATATGTACCTTGAATTGTTGTGTGGCAGGGTCCAATGGGTATTCAATAAGATAGGGGTGATTACAACATTTCCTCAGTAACATCATAATATTCTGCAGTTTCAGGTTCACCTCTGAATCCATGGGCATGCTCACTTCTACCACGGGCCTTGAAAAGATACATCATTGTATTAGCACAGAAAGTGTCACCTTATTATGCTACAGATACTGAAGAGAAAAAAAAAAAACAATAAAGCCAAAATCAAGCAAAGGATTCACACACTTTATCAAATGTCCTCAAAATCCCTCACAGTTAGTTAAGCTATTAACCAATGAAGTTTCTTTCAGTGCCACACTTGGCATTAAAGGCATAAATGTTTGCCATTATTGGTTTAAAACACAAAAGGGCAGTCAGTAGTAATCAGAAGCAGAAAAAACAACTTGTGCAAGTCACCCAGCAGAAAGGGGAACAGATACAACAAATGGTCAGATCTTCTGCAGAATCAAATGTAAGCTATTCCAAAATCAGCTCTCGGCCTATCTTATTTCAGCTACATATACACATTGCAGGATTCACAACAAATACAGCTAGTTAGCTCTTCCACATCCAAGTACCATCTCCAACATAAGGCATCCATGCATACTATAAAACTAATACAAATGTCTATTCTTCCAAAGTACACTGGACTACAGCAAAAATCTAGCAAAGTAAATACATTTCAACCCTGAAGATTAACTTGGTTTTCCCAATGCCCAAGGGACTTCCAGACACTTTGGAGTCACCAACAGACCTCATCAAACCCAGGAATGAACATGATTCTTCAGTTCCCTCAGTCCTGAACCTCAACTCTGACCTTAATCACCAGAAAGTGACATACACCTGGTGCCACCAAAACAGCAGTAACTGTGCTGGCCATTTGGTTTCCAAGCCTCAGCTTAAGCTTACATGTTTTACAAAATTTGACACGGAAACTGGTCCTCTCTTTTCTCCAGTCTTAAGCCCAAACTTCGCTTCAGGTATTCATGAGTAATTTCACAAAAAACTAGGAGTTAGCACACCAGCACTATCCCTTGTTTGGCCCTTGAGCCAATGAAAGATATACCTGTGAATGTAATGGATACTGGAGAAAAAAGGTTCACCTGAACCTTGCAAAGCCTGCAAAACCTAGCCATAAACCAAGCCCTTCTACTCTTTGTCCTCATTGCTAGCTGCAGCCAGGACCTAAGCAATTACAATGACATTTCAAGTACCAAATAACTAAGATGAAGCAGTTCTTCTCTGGCTGACACCCAACACCATCTTAGACCTTGAGGCTTTGGTGAAACCACAGTTCTTCACTACCAAAATGTTTCAACAACCCAAAGGAATTCTGTTTCACACACGGACATTTCAGTTCTTTATGGATTATCAACAGCACTATAGCCACAGGACATGTTTAAGACTGTGGCTAATAGAAATAGGGACTCAAGAAGCAATGTTATTGCTAGATCCTGCAAAGGCCAAGGGTCTAAGAGGTCTGTAGCAAGTAGGAGTAAATGTCTTGTAGTTAACTATAACACTAATGAGTCAGTAAGTGACAGTACAACCTAATCACTGCTATCATTGCCTAGCGACTATTAGGTAAAAGCAAAGGAACAAAGCTACAGGGATACTGAATTACGAATTGCCATTCTTGATCAATTCAAATAAGCAAAGCCTCTGCAAGTAAACTAAGAGGGAGGTATTTAGTACAATAAAAAAAGAATCTTTTAGGGTAGGCACCTCTCTTTTTCTGTTTCCTCTTGCATTTTGCTGATCAATTTTTCCAAGTCATCAGGTGAACCAGTATGTTCTTCACAATAATTAACCAGTTTTTGACTACGGCGTTTTGGTCGGCCTGAAGGACTCAACTCAACTACTTCTTCCTGTGGAAAATTATAATGTTGCCATCAACAGCAGACAGCTTTGTATTCAAAGGTCTATGATGACCCAAAAACTCTGAATACTGAAAAGAGGTCTCATGATATGCACCATGCATTGCTTAGACTCAGCAGCTGTAAATTTTGCTAAGTACAAAATGCAGCCCAAATTTTAAAGGTATGTAATAGCAGATTTTGAAAATTTATGCTTGACTTTCAAAAGCTGCATAAGCACCTTGTTGATTTTACAACAGAAATCATTACCTCTATGAAAACTGTCTTCTTTTTCACCCAAGCTACAAGTAACCAAGAAGAATATATTTACAGTCATATCAGTTCTGTGCTCACTGAGGCCACAGTGACTGCCATTGAAACAGAAAACAAAAGGCTCAGACTAAAACTTTAAGCAAAAAGTGCGTTTAGTTAAAATGCTAATGAAGCAATTGCAATGTGTTTTTGCCATTAATAGCAAGCACATTTCTAATATGCATGTCAGTAGATACCTCATTATTTCCAAACAGTTTCCTAATGGTGCGATTTACAATGGCAGTATAGAAAGTTTCTTGCTTCTTTGCCAGTGGTGCATATACCACAACTTCTCGTTTAGGCGGAACCTCAAGAGCAACGTCGGATTTCAGTCTTCTCAGTAAGAAAGGTGTCAGAATCTGAAATGTTGAGCAGATGTATAAGAATTATTCAAAGCTCTCAATATGGCAAATTAAAAAAAAAAACACACAAAAAAAACAAACTAAAAACCCCCAACAAACAAACAAAACCAAATGAACAAAAACAAACAAACAAAAAACACAAAAAACAAACGATGATGACAAAAAAATCCCACAAACACCAACAAAACACAACCCACAAACCAAAACAAAAAACCACCCACAACACACAAACAGGTCTATTTTGTCATTTAAAAAAAATTAACTTCCAGACTTACATGTTTCATTTTTTAATATGGATGCCTACTCCAAAACCTTTATGCATATGTTAGTAAAGCATGTGTTCAAACCACATATCCATTGACATTTTAAAGATTTTGAAGTCTTTAATAAAGTGCAGTAGTAACTACACTACAGACTTCAAATAATTTTCATTAACCGAAAGTAATTTTTTAATGAAACAGCTCTCTTTTTGGTTATATTTCTTAAGTTCTTCTAGGAAAGCCCATACCTTTAACTGAAATAAATAATAAATTGTAACTGACAATTATATCTGGAAGATATTAATTGTATCGCTCACCATCAGTTTACCACAAGAAAGTTATAGCTCTGTAAGCATTTACTTCCACCCTGCCCCCCTTAAAAAAAAGGGTTTTCAGTGTTAGTTTGGTTTTGAAGACAAGCACATTATACAACTAGTTTGTCAAAAGGTATTCTGTTCAGCACCTAAAAGTTACATAATTTCCCTCAAAGTTATCTTTCAGCAAAATGAATATATAAATTGAATCTTTTGGCAAAGGGAACCAAGCTTCAATTAACTTCAATTAAGTCTGACTAAACTCAATTCAGTTCCAAGAATAAAAAGAGTCATTATCAAAGAGGAATAATGTTCCTTTCAACATTTATAAGCGCTGGAGAGAAAAGCCCACAGGTCTAAGGAAGTCCAGAAGTGCCAGAATAAAAGCCTCAGGCCCAACATTCAGCCCCACAAACAAGATTTTGACACACTTCATAATAATGGTCAATATTAGAAATAAATGATGAAAAAAAAATAAAAAAATAAGTCAAAAACCTGATGTAGCATATGCAAGATGTTTTGCTCCCTTTCTTTAGCAACAATATCTTCAGCAGTTTCTGTAATGCTGGTAATATCAAACCAGGATTCAAAGCTATAAAAACAAAGCAAGAAAAAAGGAATAGCTTACTTCATAGCTGTTATTCTTCCTTACTTAAGTATACTATTCTTCTCTTATCCTGAGATTTAAGAAAATCAAAGCACTAATATCCTTCATTAATACAGGGCAAACAGGAGGTATTTCTGAAATATACCAGTTAATTCAGATGCTTGAGGTTTTAAGTGATTGGTAAAAACACCCGTACTAGTTAGAATATTCGCTATGATTTATTATACTCAATTTAGTCTGTATATTTTTCCAAAATTAATCTAAAGACTGTTTGGGCAACACTCTTCCACCTGACCATCTACTGCTTCAGAAAAGGATCTGTCTCCCATGAGTCCCTCGTCTGTCAGCCTCACACAACTTTTTCCAGCACCTCAGAGAATCTCAAGCAGCACCAGGCACTTAGGATTAGACAAACATCTCTCCCCACAAATGCTCATGCCTTAGCTCAGAGTTGAGCTTCCACTATCCATACAGCTGACAATTATTTCCTTTCTTTCTGAAACAACTACGTGTGAAGGGAAGACACATTTCAAAGCCTTTACCATCAAATAATCATATCAAATTACAACTGCACCATAAAATAGGTCTTCACATGATGATACAAGTTTAATTATTAAAGAGCTACAATAATGCCCAAACAGAACAAAGGGGAACAGTTTTCACCATCAGATTACAACCTACCTTTTCAAATCATCAAACACATCTGGCAACAGGAAGTTAAGCAACGACCAAAGCTCTGCCAAGTTGTTTTGCAGGGGAGTACCAGTCAACAGGAGTTTATTTTCGGCATTAAATCGTTTCAATTCTCTGATAAGGCGGCAGTTCATATTTTTAATCCTGTGACCTTCATCTACTACCAGGTATTTCCAGAAGCAGTTCTACAAAAAGAAAGGGTGTTTCAGTACATCTTAGGTTTACTCCATCAAAACATGGTCCAGATGAAATAAGCAGCACTAACAAGACTGATACGGCCCGTTTAAAATATTCTATTTACTGCTGTTTCTCACTAGACGGTCCAAACAGTTAATGCCATACATCTGCTCCACGGTACCTCCATTTAGAAAGCCTAGGTGATAACAACAAAACTTCTACAAGAAACTCATCTTACTGAAACAACCATTCTGCTCTTAACCGTGATACTTATACACTAAGTATAGCTTTTACTCTAAGCCTCCCCCATCATCACCTACTGAGAGCACAATGAAAAGAGCACTATGCTGTAACTGTCTGCTTACTTCATTTTTTTGATAATTTCAAGAACTTCTTAAGCATAGAATTCCAGAGCCACTGCTACCAAGGAAACAGAAGTGAATGGCAATATAAATGCTACACTGTGACACTCATACAGGCAAGCATGTGGTGTTTTTTCACTATATTTAAAAACATTGCTACTAGCGATGAGGCATTCCACTCATCCTAGGACTTTCAGGAGAACGTAGATACCTGCAGAGCATTTCTGTCTCGCATTGCTATTTCAAAGGACGTAATGACCACAGGATGGATTTGCAGTGATCCTTGTCGGCTGTGAATTTTACGAACCAGTTTACGACGTTCCTGCTGAGCTCCATGATACAGCAGTAGTGGAATCTGAAAAAAATAAAAGAAGAAGTTTGAAAGTCAGGTGAACTAAGCACATTTAAACCTAAACACAAGATAGTAGAGGTAATTAGCTTTGTTACAAGACAGCTGTAAATACACAGCATTCCATGGCGCAATGTGTGGTAACCACATAAACAACTAAAATTAAACTTATGTTCTATATGGACAAAGTTTCAAGGCAAAAAATAACAGCAAGAATTAAATAATTTGTTCTTTTAAACCTAAGGAATAAAAATAAAAATCTTCGTTACCTCTGGAGTAAATCTCTTGAATTCAGACATCCAATTTGGAAGAGTAGACAAAGGACCACATACTAAGAATGGACCAGGGACTCCTCTCTCCACCATCAATGCTATTGTTGCAATACATTGGATCGTCTTCCCCAACCCCATTTCATCAGCTAAAATGCCATTGATACCATTTTCCCAAAGCATCTGCATACACAGAAAAGAAATGTAAATGCAAAATAGCCAACACACTTTAAGAACAATAGACATCTTTTGGAATTTAACACCTGTAGAAACTCTCTACTAGGCACATTTTATATTATGGACAAGTTAAGATTTCTCCATTATGAAAATAAAGGCAAGCGTATGTAGGTGCATGTGCTTCTAGCCAGTTAAGTGCCTGACTAGGAGGCAAAGGATGTAAGTCAGTGCGATATCAAAAGGCACTTCAACTGCAAGTATAGCTCACACTACCCAAATTTTTACTCATACCTTAGGAAACCCCCTCGAAAAGAACAAGTCTGCTGATGTTCCACTTTTATCTGTTCAAATAGCTTCTACAGGCACGACTACCTCACCAGAGGAAGAAGATGCAATTCCTGGCCAACATAGCCAGCTGCTCCAGCAAAAATTCTTTGTGCAGACACTGCCTATTCTGACAAGTGACAGAGCAACCTCTCACAAAAGAACAGAAAGACAGACACAAAAAGTGTTCTTTGGCTACACTATCCAGTATTCATAAAGATGCATAAAGAACACTATTATAACAGAGGGCCCAAGGAAGCTGTCTTTTCCCTTCCAGAACAGTCCTGTCTTCCCTGCATGCTTCCCAAGGACTGAACAGAGCAAGTGAGTTTATAGTGGCACTCATTTGTGAGATCAGCCTAAGCTTGTCGAAACAGGACACTTATGCTTGTGGGGAAGAAAAAAAGTAAAAACCTAAGAGGAAAACGAGATTAGTAGCAGAACAAAAAATAACTTAGACAAAACTAAGTTATTTTAATTTGTCTTGCAAGCAAAACTGGGGAGTAATTAAATATGTATGTGGAAAATTTTTATGGCAAATTTCTTTAATTTTTTATTTCAAAGGCTAAAGACAAAACATTTTTAAAACACTGTGTTAATGTCACTAGTTAGATTCCAAGACGCAGAGAACAGAAAACTTTCATTCATGTCACATCTGCAAATTAATGGGTCTTTAAACACCTATGGGGCTAATTATTCAAGTCCTTGAGAGAAAAAAGAGTAAGACTGTCCCTTAGTAGTATGCACAGATCTTCTGCTTTCACAAAGTACTTGAGAGGCTGAAAAGCCAGTTGAGTTGAACAAAAAAATGGATCGAGAAAGGGAAGAAGGAGAACATCAACCAATAAGTCTAAAGAAAATGTTTAAAAACACAAATATCCTCTCCATTCTGAAACTTTTAATCTGCTGCTTGGTAACATTTTCCTAACACCAGATTCTTCTATCATAACAAATCATAAAGAACTGCCTCTTCTTCACCTTCTCTGTATAACTATTATCACAAACTTCTAGTGTCCCTTCCCCTCCATTTCTTGTTTCCAACCAGCAACAGATTCAATTTCTTCAACCACTCCATACCCTGAGCCACTCCATGCCTTCCACTTGGTACCACCGCATTACACCTCCAGTAAAAATCTTTGGCTGCTGAAAAGGCACTGGTTGTCCATTAAATTTCCGTACTGGATCAAGGAATTGCTTGGCACTGTGTCGTACAGCTTGACACAATCTGTCCTTAATGACGCTGTTTGAGTCTCCATTTTTCTGCAGGTCTTCTGGACATAGGTTGTCAGAAGAGCTTTCATCCTATAGCAGGAAGTCCAAGAACATGTGACAAGTGGAATGCACATCAAAGCCCAGCTAAGATCTACTTTTGCCCAATTTACACCAGTCTTACTGTGCAGTGAAGTCAGTCAGCCCCTGACACAAAGACAACAACTTATTTTGAGTAACTGTCAACTCAAGAGTAGAATTTGCTTTTAGGATTAATATTACTACATAGCTAGAAGTCAAAACTGCAAAATTTTGATGCCTTATATGCATTCTTTGCTCCTTTAGAACTAGAGAGCAGTGATAGCTACTGAAGAGATTTGTCTTATAATTTTCTACCTATAAAAGCACACAGACTTAAAACTTCCCCACTGCAGCTGGCATTTAATGCAGCTATTTCCCTTCTCTAAGTGGACTCTAGAGAATGTTGGAAAGTAATTCATAACTGTGCTTGCAGCTTTTAAACTACAGCAGAACCAAAAGAAACCACACTTGGTATCTCCATGCCTGAATGCTTAAAAATTACTATGTCTTAAGGTCTTCTACACCAGCATAAATATTTCTTAATAAATTCATATTTCCTTTATTTTTGAAACCACAAGCATTCTATAAAGTATAAACACATTCAAATTCAGTGTTTAACAAAACATAAATTAGAAGATTTCACCCCAGATTTCTGAAAACAAATATGTAAGTGCATTCACTTGCACGATTTTTTAAACTTCTAATGCAGGACATCAACAGCTAGCAGAGAGACGTTTATTGACAAGAAACATTTAAAGACAGACTATTAGGTATAAAAAGCCCTCCCTGCCCTTGGGCTTAACACACTTAAACTACAATAACATGTGCCAACATACCTGATTTTCCACTTTACATTTTTTCGCCACTGATAATATTTCCTGGAAACAAAGAAAAAACTTTGCTTATGTACTTTTCAAACTTAAAGGCTATTACAACCTGCATTTCCTGAGATCTTTTAATTGAAGAATCTGACATAATTTAGAGAGCTTTCCATACAACATCATTAAGCATACAAGTGACCCTAAGCAAGGCCACACACAGAATTGACTGGGTTGGAAAAGACCTCAGAGATCATCAAGTCCAACCCTTGGTCCAGCTCCAGTCCATTTACTAGATCATGGCACTAAGTGCCATGTCCAATCTCAGTTTAAAAACCTCCAGGGACGGCGAGTCCACCACCTCCCTGGGCAGGCCATTTCAATGCCTGACCACTCTCTCTGTAAATAATTTCTTTCTAATATCCAGCCTAAATTTCCCCTGGCAGAGTTTAAGCCCATGCCCCCTTGTCCTATTGCTAACTGCCTGGGAGAAGAGACCAATCCCTACCTGGCTATAATTTCCCTTCAGGTAGTTATAGAGAGTGATGAGGTCACCTCTAAGCCTCCTCTTCTCTACACTAAACAATCCCAGCTCCCTCAGCCTCTCCCCGTAGGTCTTGTGTTCAAGTCCCTTCACCAGTCTTGTACACACCACACACCAGAGAACACATTCCAATTACAAAGGGTAAATGAAAATTCAACTAGAGATGTAGTTTGCCTCCCAAAAGAGGTTAAAAAGAAAAAGCAACATCTGAATTTAACCATTCTGACAATACTGCTTGTTGCATAGATCTTTGTTGGAAGACAGTCATACATTACACAGAGATCAGTGTTGGCTGTTGGTTGATAATATTTGATAGCAATGTATGAGAAAGTGTTGCTCTAAAATACAGACATCACACAGCGATTGCCTCATCCGCTAAAATTTGTGCTACAAAAATCCAGACAAGCCTATTTATAGTTATGGCCTACCTCTTTGGACATAATTTCTGAGATGTTGTATGTCCCATCTTCTCTTCCTCTCTTCTTTTTTGCACCTATAGGATAACACTCAAGTTCATACAACACATCAAATACTAAAGAAACTAAGAACACCAGTACTGACAAGGCAAACCCTAATACATTACCTGATTTCTCTTCTTTGCCATCACCTGGATTTTGACCCTAGAAAATATTTAATAGAGGAAGAGATTTGTTACCTTATGCATCTCTAACTATTATGACACAGATAAAAAGATGTAGTCAGCATCAAACCATTGCCTTTGAAAGCTGCTTGAAACACTTAACTATTAGTCAGCTTACAAAAATAGAGGAAAAAAAAAAGTTCCTGCCTATCTTTAATACTTACTCAGCATCTCAGCTGAATAAGTAATCATTGCTAAAAGAAAAAAACTCCTCAAGACAAATTCAAACAATTTTCTTTAGTATAATTAGTCAGAAACATCTCCTTAAGATGGTATCTTGCTAACATCTCCTTGCCATGGTATGCAAATTTTAAGTGCTTTTAAACAGGCTTATTACAGTTAAACAAACATGGTATACTAGATAGAGCCTGCAAGTTGAATACTGGCTAAGTCTAACTTAATCAGTTTCCCTACCTTGATCAAAATTGACATGGTAATTTGTCAGACCTTTATGCAGAAAGTTGCATAAAATAGCTAGTTAATCTTACCTTGGCAGATTTTAACATCATCTCTCTCTTTTTTTCCAATTTCTCTTTCCTCCTCTGTTCCTAAAAAAAATAAAATAAAATAAAATAAATCCCATGCGCCATACACACATTCCTCATTTCAGTAACACCCAAAAGAAAAGAGAACTATCCATTAAAGAAGTGATAACAGGCATAACTTACATTAGTAACATAGAGTTCTGCATACTCTACAGAATTCTTGCAGTCTCACTAAAAGTCTCTGTTCTGGCCTAGCTTAAAACAAAAAAGCAAAACTTGGACAAGAAAGTGCAACTGCTCAGAATTGCTTGTCAGTGAATACTTTAAACGCTAAAATACAGCAATTCAGAAAGATTCCAACACAAATATTCCCAGTTGCAAACTCCTTAATATCACATCTATTGCAGTAAGTTTTCCATGTATCCAGCTCTCCTTTAACTTCTACATATTACCACTTGTGTTGAATTCAAGTTGACAGAAAACTAGAAAAGTATTTTCAGAAAGGATGGTCTTGCAGTTTGTCAGTGTCACTTTTCTGGGCACACTGTTGCTCTGAACCTTTTCCTGGACTAGCGTGCCTATAAACGTACAGTTAAGAAATTCAAGATAAAGCTAGATATGAACTCAGAAGCCCAGGGATTAAAAAAACAAAAAAAAATCACACATGAGATCATTTTATGGAAGCTCTTGCTTGGGAACAGCATGGCCTCAGATCACTGTAATTTATAAATTTGTTTGAGGCCTACATTAACATCCTGATGACAAACCTCATCCTCATCCTTCAGTAATCAACACAAATATGCTGCACAACTCCTACCAGTCAATTCTTTGCTTTTTCTATCCTCCCTCCAGGTTTTCTAGTTCCTTTAAATTTTGTTTCTTATTTGAAATATTTATTTTCTCTTCCTAGCACTCGGGAAGAATTGTAAAGATGTCAGTGCCACCTTTACACTGTGATTTTACACTATAATTCACACTCTTTCTAGTCTGATTTATCTATTAATTTATAGAACAAATTCTGAATATTATGTAAAGCACCACTTTATTCCTGGGCAGTAGTTCCCGTAGATCTTTGTGTTGTGATTGCAATCTTACCAGCATTTTTACTTCAGTTCAAACAGCTGAATGGCAAAAACCCTCCAAAACAGATGACAACCCATCTTAAGAATTCCCATTGCAGACAAAAATACACCTACCTCCAGTTGCTGCTGTTCCATTTTGGTTAGCAAGAATTTGGAATAGATGTTGCTCTTTTCAAGCAAATGTTGAAGCCTCTTATAGCGCATTTCAGTTGACTCCCTGTCCCAAGAAGTGCGAGCCTGGCCAACACCACAAAAAGATGTCAGGAATTTATAGATGGTTCAGAGTTAATACTTTTAATGTTTCACATACACACAGCCTTTCCCTTCCAGACATTATGCATCTATGATTTGTGAGCATATAGCCTCCATGTACCTATGAAATGCTGTGAGATTAAAGTACTTGAAGGTTGCATTCACTTGCATATGTGAACAGGACTCTGGTACACACATGCTTCCAGGGCAGCAGCACAAGGCATTCAAGGGCTCGAAGGCATCTCAACTCCAATTTGGATTTGGAGCAAAATGAGTTTTATTTCCAGCCTCCAAAATTCGGGAGGAAAAAAAAAAAAAAAAGAACACAACACAACCCTACCTGGCAAAATTCTGCACAGTTTCCCAAGAAGTAGTTGGAACTCCTCCATGTGCCATTTGCACAAAGCTACAGTTTTTCATTATGAAAAAGGTATTTCAGACAGCCAGAAAATCATCATGCCTAATTTACAAAGGTCAAGTCAATTCCCAATGTGAAAAGAGTAACATTTGCTCGCTTTGCTTACAAAATCTGTATCTGGCTTTGAAATCAACTCCTGTTGAATTTGTCAAGGCTGCCCGTTGAGGCGTTTGCAAATTACTCTTTAAAACTCAGATTGAGACTCCCCCAAAAGAAAGCATTCATCTAACACTGCCTGTTAGACTGAGATACTAAACAGTGAAAAGGTACAAATTAGCATCTCCAAGAGAAACCCCAGAAAGGCAAGATGCAGCGCTTTACAAGATGCTTATCTATGCCATTACCTTCAGAAGAAACACTGGGGGAAGGACATGCTAAGGCAGACAGACAAGGGAATCTTCTGAAACTAAACAAACTAACAGGCAGGGGAAAAGGCTACTAGCTGAATCATGGAACAAACTGTGACATAGAAAGGAGGGGAGCATGTTTCTCTCCCCCAGAAATCACACCTTTATTTTCCACAAACAGTACCCCATGTCATTCTTATTGGGTAGCTATCACTGAATTATTTTATGAGGAAAATCTATCTCGACAAGCTCTCTGAGGAAAAAGATTGCCTTCTTGTGATTCTCCAAACTGTTTTTATTTGCTTCTGCTTTTCCCAATCCAGATTTTTTCCTTCAGATGAAAAGTACCCGAGGTCAGAAAGATCAACACTCGATGGCAATGCCAAGAGGTAATACAATTAAAAGCTACACACACAGCTAAGCTACACACTAAGCTACACACACAGAAAACGCAAACAAAAAACATCTTACAATTTATATTTCAGATCGAAAATCGGAAAAAGAATTTACTACTCTTCCTGAAATCAGTCTACTTTAAAGACATGGCATCTTAGATTTGTAAGCTCTGAACGAAAAAAGTAAAGAGGTAATCTTCTCCTTGAACGCTGACATGCCCATAAAATGCAATAAGCTTCCGGCTGACCGCAAAAGCCCACAGTTAGCCTTCAAAATTAATACCAAAAAAGAAGCCTCCCGTGGATGATCAAAGGCGTTTGCGAATCGCAGCCACGGCCCGGGACTGTAGCACGTTTGTTTGTTTTGAAACGCAAGGGGCTGCACGACAGCCGGCGCACCCGCGGCCGGGCGCGCTGACGGCGCTCACACCCCGACCCGCGGGGGAGGAGCCCCCTCGGTGGAGCAGCCCCAGCTGCCGTGCGGGGCCCGCCGCCCCCGGGCCGCCCCTCACCTTCTCCAGCATCTGCCGCTCCTTCTCCAGCCCCGCCGCCTCCAGCTGCTGCTCCTCCTTCAGCATGGCTGGCGTGATCACCGCCGCCTCCGCCTGCTCCCCCATCTCGGCTCCCAGCGGTCCTGCAACGAGCACACGGTCACCCCGGGGGGCCCGCCCGGGGGGCCCGCCCGTCGCCGCCCGCCCCGCCCGCCGCCCCGGCCTTACCGCCGCTGCTCGCCGTGTTCTGGGCCGGCATGGCCGCGCGGCGCGGCCGTTGGGCGCGAGGCGGTGGGACGCGCGCCACACAGGTCTCCCGCGCTCCGCCGCTTCCCCGCGCGCGCCGCCCGCCTCGCGAGACCAAAAACCGCGCGCTGCCCGAGCCGCGCGAGAGATGGCGGCACTCTCGCGAGGCCGCTCGCCCCGCCCCCATTCCGGGCCTGCCCGGAGGCCATATCGATTCCTGGCAAGTGACGCGCGTATCCGGGCGTCGCTTCGTTGCGTGCCCGTCCCCGCCGCGCTGTCGGTACCCGGGCAGCTGTTTGGGCCGCAGCTCTGGGGCGGCCTCGGCCGTGCCGTTAACCGGGGTGCCGGGCCGGTGTGTACCGCCCCCCTCACAGAGGCGCCGGCCAAGCACGGTGTGATGAACCCGCCCGGGCTCCATCGCCCCGCTCCGCTCTACCCGCGGCTCCGGCGCTCCACCGAGCGAGTGCGGACCCGGGAGGGCCGGGCATCCCGCCGTCAGTGCCGACCCGAACACCTCCGAGGAGTGCCGCGGGGGGGCAGCCGAACGCCGCGACACAAATCAGACCTGCGCTGGCTGCAAAACCCGCTTTCCCAGAACACCGTCTGTATTAAATATTTTTAGTGTACAGAACACAAACATTTCAGCTTCACCTAAATAACACAAGCTGTCAAAATAACTTTGGGCTTATCTTGTTCGCCTCAGATTGATAAAAAGCTGTTGTGCTAGTAATTTCTTGCACCTGACTGTCCGATGGATTGCAATTTTGAACTCGCTCCACGCACATGGGGACCAGAGCTGCTGGGTCTAAAATGGGACGTGGAGAGGGAGGGCAGGAAAGAAGCGCCAGCAGAACAAACAAGTCCGGTACTAACCGAGGTGGACAGCATTCTTCTCATTCACAAAGCCCCAGAGGCTGGTTCTGGATGTTGTAATGTGGTTTATGGAAGAGTGATTCTGCTTTGCAAGGCATAGTTTGGAGGCGAACTCGAGATGGTTCTGCATCAATGTGATGGAATGTTAGCAGGAAGGAATGTTATTAACCCCCTAATAAAGTAATTTTATTGGCATTGTGGCAATTGAATGCAGCCTTTTTTGAGCTTCTGTTTCACTTGTAACTATTCTCAAGATATAACAGTGAATAAACAAAGAAAACCTTTATTTTCTAAGGAACCTTTCATTCTGTGAGACCTAAAGTGCTTTCCAAGCTATATCATTACAGTAGAATAATCACCTAGATGACAACTGAAATGCATCCAAGCTCTAATATGATGGTGGCTCAAGTGGCTCCCAAAGCCAGTTGCAGGCAGAAGTGAGGATGAAGGTGTGACTAGAACTTCAAGAGCACTCAGGAAAATGATATTGCAAAGGTTTTGGGTGGGATATAAATGTTAACACCTTTACTTATTTAAAACAAACAAACAAACAAACACAAACCACAATAAGATCTGTCCTGCTCAGAAGTTGTACGGAGCACAATTTATACCTCCTATCCAAAGAAAATAACCCTCTTCCTCAAGTACATAACAGAATGCAAATGTTCTGCCTTGTTCCTGTATCCATACACATTATTTTGTAGTATCATTAAAACCATTTTTAGAATTGTGAGACATATACCACCTCACCTCAGATTATCACTTAAATCAGACAATTTTCTTTCAGCCATTTCCTGCTCTGCCCAGCACGGTGTCTGTAGCTGTTTGGGGTGAGAGGTGGTTTGATGGTGGTTTGTGGGGTCGTGGCTCCCTGTGGACGGCTCAGCATCACAACTGCCGTTCATTTTCTCAGGCAGAGGCTGTGCTGTTGTGCAGAAGCCCTCCCGCTCCTTCCCACCCGCCCAGGCTGCAGCCAGCCGGGCCCGGGCCGCCCTGCTCTGCCCTGCTGTGCCCTGCCGCAGGACAGCGGCTCTGTGAGCTCCTGGGGGGTGTTTCTGTGTTCAACTAGTTTCCCTGTTTATTGGTAAAAGTCACCAGAAACAAATAGCAGAACAGTAATTAATTAGCCATCTCTTTGGTGACATTCAGATATCCAACACCCACAAAAATTTTTGCAGTGAAAGACTCTTTGTAAACCATGTGTTTCAAAAAATTATCCCAGGTGAATGCTGCCGATCAGTCAGTTGTGGCTGGAGCCTGTTGGACATGTACCACAGTCTGTTTTTAACATCCCACAGACAGACAGACACTTGGAAGCAGAGTGTGCAAAAGATTCATGTCCAGTCTTGCAGACAAGGTTCTCACCCTGGCTTAGCACGTTTGACTGAGGCAATGCTGACAAATGTCCCCCTCCAGATCCAACTGTGACTGTGGAATATGTATGTGCTGCTTGTCACTGCTCCCCTCAGCCATTCCTCAGGCTGAGACTTCAGTATTTGATATTAATAGTCTGAGCTAACGAGGGGACTAAGAGTGTTTATGTAAATTGTTCATGGGGCATATTCTTAGGCGGTGGGAATGGGGCTATTTCCCCCAGCACAGCATGTTAAACAAACAGAGCTGGTAGCACCTTCCGTAAGTGTAGCAGGATCCAGAAAATTATGTATCTCGTGGCACAAATCTCCACTCACTGCTTAGCCCAAATAAAGACGTTGTAACATGCAACTTCTGTCCGGAAGCAATTTCTTTTGCCTCCCTAGTTGGCAACTTGTTACTGCAGTGCAGAAAGCCAGCAGTCCATCACCTTTTGTCTCAGAAGATGAAAGTCCCTCATAAGACACCTGGACACTTATACAGTATAATGCAAGGTGCGGAGAAAGATGAACCTAGTGGCACAGAGGGGGCTGGGGGAAATTACAGTGGAAGGGAGCAGATAAGAGTCAGAAAAATGCAGATTGTAAACAAAGACGGTTCTGTTCTCAGGTTGGCCGAGTGGCTGCTGGTAAGTCTCAGTAACCCTGGGTTGTCACCTTTGAGATTTACTTGTCACTCTGGTATGCAACACAAGAATGCATGTTGTTTCATCATGCTCCTTGCCTGCACAGGTTGCCTAACTAATTTACTACAAACTGTAAGAGTAGTTCCTTGTACTAATTGGCCTGTCTGCTGAATGACCAAAGAGGAAGCTGAGACTTTGAAATAAGATGTTTTTTTCTAGATGAGAAAAGTGAGAATTACAGATTCAGGCTGTTTTCCTCTTTTATGTTTCACTATATAAGACTTTCCTATTCCTGAGCAAATTAAAAAGTCTCCAAAGCCCTGTGGAACATGCATAGTGGTAGACAGCAGTAGCATCCCTGAAGTTTGCTCACTGATCTTCAAACTTAAATTTTGGGTTTTTTTATTTGGTTTGGGGTTTTTTTGTTTGTTTGTTGTTTTGTTGGCTCTTTTCTTTTCTTTTCTTTTCTTTTCTTTTCTTTTCTTTTCTTTTCTTTTCTTTTCTTTTCTTTTCTTTTCTTTTCTTTTCTTTTCTTTTCTTTTCTTTTCTTTTCTTTTCTTTTCTTTTCCCTTGAGAATCAAAGTGTGCTAAAGTGCAGCAGCAGCCATGGACAACCTGGTTGCTCTTCCTAATAGCAACACATACTTGCTATGACTAAAATAAATACAGTAGCAGGATATTCTTCTCCATGACCTTCAGGTGGTCACAAAATTCAGAGATCATAAAGATCAGTGGATTGGCAAGTTTAACTAAATCTCCTGTAACTTAAAAGTTACACATTCGGCTGGGGGTTTTGTAGAAAAAAAGCACTGCAGTGATCTGGGGTCTCAGAAGGTAACCAGCATGCTATATATACAATAACGCTAGATGGCTGCACAGTCTCCAAGAAACTGCTTTTGCCTTCAATTTTAATCATGTAGCTTGTGGGCCTGAAACATTTAAGGTAAGAAGTGCTGATCAATGAAGTAGGAGCGTGCTTGTGTGCCAGCCCCTCTCCATTAATACACGATCAAGTTCTCCTGTGAGCCGGCACTCAGACCTGCAGGGTACCAGGAATGGCATTTGCTGACAGCTGGACTGAAACATCCCACCAAATAAGGAGAATATCATGCTGCAGTGGTGCAGCCTTACTCCAGATTTGCTGTCTCTGTCAGCAGGAGCTGAACCACATGTGAGGCAGCTCCTAAGACATCCGTTGGCAACCTGGCCTTTTGAGTAACTTGAGATCCCCATAACTGCCAAGACAAGGGTGGGGTGTTCAGAGGCGGACAGAAACCTCTATGGCCATCCAGCTTTAATCAGCTGTATTTGTTTGTTTACAAAGACATCAAAATAACACCACCCACCATTCTGTACATCAACATCCCAAGCATTTTCAGCATACAGCTCTCAGTTTTCTAGCTCCTGCCGCAGCATGCAGCCCAGACAAGACAGAGCAGGCTTAGGGTTGGCAAGGAAAACGATTGAGAGTATGATGTTACGCTTCAGCAGGTAAGCAGTTCTCTTGGGGGCCAGGATCCTTCCTTTAAAAGCTGCTGCAAAAGTGACGAAAAAGTCACCACATTAGTCTGACAGATACAGTGAGCTCTGTGTTTGAATACACAGATTTTATTCATGCATTGCTTAAAAGATGGCTTGTGTTTTTTTCACTATGATTAGGTCTGAATGTTACAGCACTCTTGTAACTAAGAATACAGCATCTGCTAAGAAATGACAGTTTTATCCAGCTCATCACCTGGTCCAAATCTTTCTAGCATAAGTTCTGTCAGCTATGTGTTTCCTGGCTTACATTTGGGTGACTCTAACAAAACCCTCTCCTAGTTCTCTGCCCATAACTGTTTGGCAATTTGCAATGATTTATGGCTGTGCATTCACACAGGCACCAACTTCATGCATGGTGAGAAACAGCTCTCATCCTGATAACCATCTGCTCCAAAACTACAGGCCACTCTGAGCTGACATGAATATGTACCAGGATCAGAGCTTATGGCTTCATTTCCAGGCATCCCACATGGGCAAGGTGGCTCCAAGCCTCAGCATGCACCCAGCCCCATTGGACAAAGCTCCTGGTCCCTAAATCACCTCTTTGCTTGTGGCTGCAAGAAAAGAAAATGTTATGGATGAGGCAGAGAGAGCACCGCAATCCTGCCTTGCTGCAGTTTGCTACCTGCCCAGCGCTCTTGCCAATCACCTAGTGAAGTGTGGGGGCCACAGCATGACTGACAGCAGCCTGCAACCCACTGGATGCTGGGAGCTCACGGACTGTTTCTGAGGGATCTGCAAAAGCTGCTCTCAGGGTGCAGCTTTGTGAGTGCTGCACAGCAACCCATAGAGGTGTGGGCTCAGAGAGAGTCCTCGCCTATGTTTGAACATGTCAGCTCCCTCCTTCTCGTGGTCACAGCCAACTCCAACCAGGAATGATTACATTTTTGAGTGTCACATGAGACAATGACCTCTAAGTCATGATGGAGGAAAACTCTTGTGAAATTTTGCTGGCGGGCAACAGGGGAACACAAACATCTGTGAGTTCAATGTACCAAACACACATGTTGAGATCTTACTACAGGCTGAGAGCACAGAGTGGGGACAAATGTATGTACAGGCAAACTCCAACACTGACAAGGTGGGAGAGTGTGGTCAAAGCACCGTGATGTTCATGAAACTCTGTCCACAGGTAGTAAATCGGCTCCTCCTTTTGTGGCTTTTGATCACTATGATTCAGCCACATTGCATGACAACTGGTTTGCGGGAGATCAGTCTTTTTGTAACGCCTTCAGAACTGGGCTAGCTACCAGCTTTTCACCAGGTAAATGTTCTTTATCCATTTCATTGTCATTACAAATACCAGGAAATGCTACATCATTAGCAAGACCATGGTTTAACCCCAGAAGTAAGGAGGCTCAGATTCCTATTAACATCACTTTCTCAACGGCTTCTTGAACCGCACCAGAAGCATGGTGGAGAGGGACCTGTCAGTGCCATTAAGAACCCTCTCCTGGGGCTTCTTTAACAGGCTAAGACTGTCTTCAGAGGAATCCACATCGTACCTGGTTTATTTTGTAACATAGGACCCAAAATTCACTTCAATTTCATGCATGGTGAGAAACAGCTCTCATCCTGGTAACTTCAAGTGCACGAAGTCTACAGACAGTAAAGGCAAGTTACTATATCTCATTTGAAATCCCATTCCTTCTGATTCCTCCCTACTCAGTTTTTGATGACTCAGAAGGGACTTCTGCCCTGCAAGAGCATATTGATCTCCAGCAATAGGCAGCGATACACAGAACCCCAGAGTCTCCAGCCTGATAAGTCCAGTTTGTGCCAGCGCTGTGGGATCTGGCAGCCACAAATGGCTCCTTGCAATCTGGGTGGGGTGGAGATCTCAGCCGGTAATACATGCTTTTAGCATATCTGCTGAGACGTGAAACTCCCTTCCCTCACACTCACCACAGCACAAGGTATTCTGATTCCTACAAAAGGCATGCCAAAAATCAAATTTCTTTCCAGCAATGAAGAGAACGAGGAATGTGTGTAGCTGGTCTTCTGGGCGTGAAGGGGGAGATGATTAATCACCAGTGAGGGAGGATGACTATAGATGGCAAGTCAGCATCTCTGAGTATTTAGTTTTTCCTCCCCTCATCTCTTTTCAAAATGAATTTTAAGAGGTTATTTACAGTATGCATCCCTTCTGCATGCTTTGGCATCTAGGCTGAAGTCAGCAAGTCCCATTCTTTCTGCCAGCATTCAGAAAAAAGTGGTCTAGAAGACAGAGCCTTGTCTTGAAGATAAACTAGGGGGTGCAGTGGTTCAGGAGTAGCTGTAGGTGAGGCCTTGGAGAGGGGCTGAGATGGCCAGCAAAACATACAGGAGTCACTGGATAAGCTACAGGTCCTGTGCTGGTGGAGATGTTGCCATTGGATTTAAAAGTAAATCTGGACTTTTCATGCAACTACAGTCATTAAGGGTGATGTATTCACTGAATAATAGAGATGTTAATATTTGCACGCAGACCAAATTCCAACTCAGATCAGTTCCTGCCCTATGTTTTTAGTTGGATACACTCTTCTCCATTTTGTCTCAAACTCTTGACTGGGAGTGAGGCATTTCCTTTAACGTTGTTACACTGAGATCAAAATCTACGTAATTTATAAAGCATTCCAGATTCACAAGGAATGGGAAATAATATAAAGATGTGAAAGTGCAGCCTTTCCCTCTTTCTTTTAGGTAAGAGGCAAAACCCACCAAGCTTCTTTCAGAAGATTTTATGCTGTGTTCTTGAGCTTAAAAAAGTAGAAATATTAACAAAGCCAGTGGGTTTTATCCAAATGAAGGTTTTTAGGTGGTTTTGATAAAAAGTACATCTACAAATGCCTGTCTTGTCTGAACCTGCTCTTTAACCTTGGTGCTGGGTACACAAGCAGAGCACCCACTTGGACCTACAGGTGCATCTAATTAATACAAACCTCACTGAAGGGAGCGGTGCTGGGTAAGAGGTGGGATACTATAGATCAAGCGATCTCACCCGCTGTGGGGCAAACCTGTAGCATCCAACACTGACCTTTCTCTTTTCCTGAAGCACTAAACATTTGCCCTAGGATGCAAGCAGGAGTCACCAGGAACTGCGAGCAAGTGCGATGCTACTGTGCACGTCATATGAGTGCAGCTCGTCGGTCATTACAGTACTCTGCTCATGTGGAAACAACCCAGGATCAGTAGATCTCGCTTACAGCAAAAAGCCAAAGAAATCTGAGCATTGTGGACTGACATAACTAGGTGCCAGACAGGAGGGCTCAGTACATATTGTACAGACTATTTGTAAAGACACGTTCCTGGCATTCTGAGTCCATAAATAATGTTTGCGAAAAGGCATTAGGTGCCTTCCCCAAGGGCTGCCAGAAAAAAAGAAATAAGCAGACCAGAAGGAGCTTAGGCACATTCCAGTTTGGGGAGGAGAAAGAGGCTGCAAACACATCTCCAGCAGGCTTATTACAGTACCTTTATAATATGTTTGCCATTTCTTACCCAGAGGCCGGGGGTGGGGGAAATACGATTCCTCACTCTGACAATGGTGGAGATCAAATGCTGTATCTGTATGGACAGCACTCTCTTCTCTTGGAGCCACTCCTGCAAAGCTGTCTCGAGCCAGACTGACAGCAGCCAGAGGGGTTTCTTGCAGCTGTTCATATCCTAGGAAAGTGACAGGTATGTGAACTGATCATATCAAGCTTGGGAGAAAGCAAGGAGAACAAGAATAGTGTTTGGATCTGTGCAAACAAATATTTTCTTGTTCCATTCTTATTTACAGGCTTGATCCAGGGCAGTGTCACCTCTTCAACCGAAACAAAGCAGCACCACGCAGGGAATACCACAAGTCTGCCATGTCCTTGCTGTGATGCTGCAGGGGCCTTGAAGCACTCGCAGTTAAAAAAGAAATGGATCATGATGACAAAAGAAAGTTATCTTCACTTTAACATCATATATTCAGTAAACTCCCATGAAAACTTAGCAACCCCACCCTCCTGCTTCCCCAAGTACTTGTGCCTCAGGCCCAAACTCAGTTACCCCTTTAATCCTGTACAGGAGATCCAAGATCAAAGTTGGTGGGACTTCATTTCATTGTAGCTATTCCCAGCACCACCCCTGGAATTCAGACAGTTGCTGGTTTTCATTCCTCAGCCACGGGGTAGCCAGATTTGACACCTTAGAGCTAACCCTTGAGTTTGGCAAGAACAATGAACTGGAGGCTGTATCCTGAAAAAAACCCGGCTCTACAGAAGGTGACTCACCTTCATTATGCTTCCCCATGGGGACAAATTTTCTGATGGTGGTTGCCCCATGGGTACCAACATTTCAGTGACAAAGGAAGTGATTCCTACATAATCTGGGATCTTCTGAGATGGAAGGTGATCTATAACTGTCCATTATATTATCCCCAGGAGAGAGGGAAGAAAATTGAAAACATCAAACATTTACTGGAAAAAACAAGACCAGCCCTGTATTTAATAAAAACATTTTGTTTTGTTCCATTTGCAATTATTTCCATGCAATGGACAAATATTTTAGCAATGAAAATGACAGCTCCCTTCCATGGGCAAACAAAATAAGAAGTCATGTCAGTTCCCATACAATGCCACAGTGAAGGTGACATATTTTTAATGCTGTGTTGAAATTTTCTTTATTGTATTCCAGTAATATTGAAGGCATCAATTTAGGTTTAACGATCTATTGTGTTCAGTGCTGGAGGGTTTTGTTAGGGTAGTGGTGGGAAAACCAAAGATTTGTGGGAAAAGAAGATTAAGTGACACTTCATTTCCCCTGAAACCCATGAGAACATGAATATGAACATTGAATATGCCCGCAACACTAAGGCAGAGGTTCCTAGCAGCACAAAGAGAGCACAAGGAGTTATTGCCATTGCCAGCTATGCTGGTACCTTGCAATTTTTTTTTATTGGAAACTCTAGTTTTCAGCTACTGGAAAACGGTAAAGAGGAAAAAAAAAATCCCCATTACCATATAGCATTTGCTCTTACACTCAAATGACTGTCACAAAATCAAGACAATGAATTGCAGGTAGCTTGGCTTTAGTTTATGGAGACCTCATGCCAGTCAAAGGCTCTCTGTATGCTTGTTTTAATTATCATGTGTCCCTAAAGAGGATAACAGATTATGCAGATTTCCTACAATGTCTGTCTCTCCTCCCTTCCCTGCAACTCCGGTACCTGAACTCTGTATTCCTCACAACAAAGCGGAAGTAACCATAGAGATTTCCACTGCAAAACGCATTGAGATCTACTAGTGAAACACCAGTAGAAATGCATTGCCACTTCCATATCCTGGGATATTTCTTCCCAGACCTCTCAGACAGTCATCAGCAATCACACCTGCATTTTCTTGCTTAGAAGACATGGACATCACTATTTGCTTTTAAGTGATATTTCACCAAAGAACAGCACACTGGTTTCTGCACGGTCTCAGTGTAAATCCTGCCTCCTGGTACTATCTCTGCACCTTGCCCATCCAACCCAACAGGTATATTTTCATGCCCTCTAGCAACAGATACTCGGTGGAGGAGTCAGAGTCTGCCAAGTAGGGCTTAATACCATTTAATGCAGGTTCCTCGTCATTTTCTCCTCCAGCTCAAAATGGCAGATCATCAGTCACACATCTTTTTCACCTGCACTTCAGCTGACCATGAGATCAAAATATCCCACTGAGATCCAGCTGCACAGCCCTTTCTGCAGCACAGACAGAATTCAGCTGCCTGCCTCTCAGACAGGTGGGACATTTGCACCCACCTTACTTTGACTTAATCCCCTGTTGGTGTGTTCTGTAGCAGAGAGCATGGCTAGTGTGTGGGATGGTGGGAAAGCAGCACCTGGCGTGGGGAAAGGGAGAAGGGTTTTGAAGAGGCAGAGATTGCCCAAGATATGCCCATTTAGTATGGGGAGAACCACCTGGGAAGCAACACTGCAAAGATCAGGAGGTCCATCTGCTGGCTGACTGATGGGACAGAGTAGGAGCAGGGATGTAACGGTGTCCCTTGCAGGAGGCCAGCACAAACATAGCAAGGGAGGGAATACTAATCCTTTTTTTTTCTTTCGGTGTGAGGGGAAAGCAGGTTGGCCACAGCACACTAAGTAGGACAGATCTCCACCAAAATACCAGGATGAAATCACAACTTTTATCTGAAATATTTAGACCTGCTGGTACCAAACCTCACATTACTCATTGAGAGCTCCACCTCGTCCTCCCTTTGGGTACTGCTGACATTGTGAAATCTTTTCCTCACCACGATTCTTTCCACATAGTATTTTATGTGCCAGCAGTGAAGTCTGGTCAACTCTGAGAGGCCAGGAAATCTGCAGAGCACCATCCTCCTAGTGCTTTCAACTAAATGTATGATGGCTTGTAAGAGACTGAGAGTTAAGACTGATCAATGACCCCAAAAGATCTATGCCAAAGAATACCCTAACTAGAGCTAACTAGAGCTGTGTAGCCTGTCTGGATTTGTCTGTCTTATATCCCACTGTCTTCCTCCACCCGTGGCTTTAAAGGCCTCCTCTGTTTCTCCTAGAGCTTTCTCAAAGTGTTTGTGAGCTACCCAATCCACATTTGTGTTAAGTCTCTGTAAAGGTCCAGGTATTCAGATATAGGGCTTGGGTTATGTTCATACCTCAAAACTGCCAGATCATTAGCTCACATGTATGAGGTTAGTAAGTGAGTTACAGACTCACTTGTATTATACATTTCCATCATGATGAATTTTGTCTAATTGTCTATTTTTTTTCCCTGAATTCTTGCAGTTATGAGCATTGTAGGCATGAATTTATATAGCCAGAAAAGTTAAATATAAATATATCAATCTATTGGACACCAAGAGAAACTAGCATACAAAGAGAGAGGCCAGGGAGATTCGGAGTTAAGGAATATTTCTATTTTGAGTGGACAAACATGTAACGCTACCTGCAGGGCTTGTTGATAAGAGTGAGCAGACACTTGGGTTAGTGCTGGAGCCAGGAGTATGACAGCAGCTCTGATGGGGAACGCTGATGCACGGCCACAGCTTCTCTGCCCGCAGCACCCAGCAGCACCGGCCGCACAGTGCAGCTCAGCAGCTTCCCGTGACTGCCCGCGTGAACAGATGCAATTCCCAAGCTATTTTCTGTGCCGCGGAATTACATTGGTTCACTTTTTCAAAAAGCAAGAGCTTTCTGTTGAAAAAACAGTCTCTAAGTTATGATCCTGCAGACTTGTACTGTCTTCACAGGAACATCCACAGCAACTTATGGATTGCCACAGGCTTTCATCTTTGCCTGGGCCAAGTCATCTACAAACACAAGGACAGTAACAACAAAGTCTTGCCATTTCTGAGGTTGCTGGTGGCCAGAAGGGGAGTGACTTCTGGCAGCTCGCTGTCCCTTGTGCCTGCCATCAGGAATGGCTGCAGGGACACTAGTCAGGGTATCTGCTTCATCCATAAGAGGAACAGGGACACCCCTCAGTACAGCAGTTCCCCTGAGTTTCAGCTGAGCAACTCAAACCTGCCTCCAGTTTGGGGAAAGTGGGAGACGGTTGAAAGGGGTACTTCTGGCCATCCCACACCTCCTCCTCTCCTCTGCTCATTCCTTCCCTTTCCTTCAACGAATCCTCCCCTGGTCTTATCACATTCCCTCCATTCCTCTCATCGCCCTCAGATCTTGCCTCTGAAATGCTGAGCCCATACTGCTGCATCCCACTGGCTTCCAGATCCCCTTGCTCAGACTCATGGCATGGGGTTCCTGGCCACTGCAATGACAGGGGTGGGGAACCCATGCCCTCCCTCTCATCGTCTTCTCCCACAGCTCTGAAAAATATATTAACACTCTCTATCCACCTCTGCTATGCACAGCACCACATAAAACCACCTTCTTCTTGATGCTATCTGTTTACCATAACTCAGTTTCCATAAGCTGTCCTCCATTTATTCCTCACTGAAGCACTCTTATCTTATCTTTCAAACCTGACTTGACATCAGTCAGTTTGGTGTTTATATGAAAAAAAGGGTTTGGCTTTTAAAACAGTTCAGCCGCCACAAACAGAGCTAGATCTTCAGAGCAGCTTAGCCTGCATTTCTGGGCACTATAATGAGCAACCAGCTCTTCCCAGAGGGCTCTCTGTAGTGGTGTGCTTTGAAAACATGACTTTAAATATCCCTGAAACAGTTAGACGTAGAGTCTTTGCTGAAAAATCAGAATCTTAGCCCCAGCCCAGCTTACCTGAAATCTGCTCTGCAGCCCTTCCTTTGTTTCCTGCTGCATTTTCAGCCTGCAAGAACAAGGGTTATCAGGGCAAGGGTAAAACTGGCCCCCACCTACTGCTAATTTTGACAGACTGGAACTTGACTGATTCAGTTTGCAAACTTGGGACAATATTTTATTGTGTATTTGCCTGTTCTTTCACATAAAAACTAACTCAGGAGCAAGCAAATTGTCCTGTCAGACTGCAAATCACCCAGATTCAAAGCTGGGTTATCTGAAGGTCAGTATTTGCTCTCAAGCTTTTTTTTTTTTTTTTTTTTTTTTTTTTTTTTTTAAGAGTACTGCCAGGAACTCTGTGGAAGGCACCAAATAAAGTTCTGCTTACACAAATCCACTAAAAATGCAAATGCCCATTATTTTTACCTGGCATGAAAACTTGCGTGTCTTAACTCATCAGTTCAGTTGTATTGGTTTTCAAGAAGGATAGTGGCACAGTGGCTGTTCTGTTGTACAACAGTTCAGTGACATTTGTCCTCCATCCTGTTAGTCATGGAACACCACAGAGTCATGAAGTGATGTATCACAAGCCCCCAGTTATTTCAGGATACGGAAATATCTCTCAAACACTCCATAGAGACTACAAATTCATCATGAGGCAACCTGGAAATTTTAGTCTGAATGGCAGTCTTAAATTAGTAAATGCAAGGAAGTCTGCAGTAAAACAGCAGACTATCTACATTCATCCCACACCAAACAAATATACAGAGAGAAGCGGAGTTTTATAGATCAAAACACAAGTAGCACTGCTAAGGTAAAAGCCACAAAGGTCCTGGTCCCAACCCCTGAAAGTCCTTGGTAGTATGTATTTTAGTCCAGTGGGTTTAGATCAGACCTGAACAGAGAGGACATGAACATCTCACTGGCATTTCCCATCTGGACCTAGAAGAGCCTGCGGTTAGTTTGGAGGGAAAAAAATGTCTATGATGAACTTGCCTCTGTTACTTTGTACAGTCATGGTCACTTATTCCTCATAGAAACATCTGGTTTAATACAGACTCACAGCTCTAATGCCCAGGGAGCTTTACAAAGGAGAATGGTTTTATTTCCTTTTTTTGTGGTAGGGAGATGAAGATCACAAAGCACCGAACCAACATGCTGAGGAGGAAGTGCACCTCAGTGCTGGTGTCAAATCTGAGCTCCTGTGCCCTTTCCGCTGTGTGAAGGAGATGCCAGATGTGGGACCAAGCAGCGGCACACACCTGCTGTTTGCACACAGGCATGTACACAGACTGTGGCGTACCGTCCTCAGTCACGTTACCAACTTCATTTCACAAACAGTGGGGCCAGAGATATCCTCCGGGATGTCCAGAGGAAATACACACCCAAGAACTGGATATCTGAGTTGTACACAAATGAAAGGGCATTGGTTTGGCTTCAGCAAGAGATTTTTTAAATAGCAGGTTTGAGAAACAGATGCTATTTATGAAGTATGTCCGGAGGTTATCCAGACAGGTCCTTGGCTACTGAACACTATCTGCTCATCAAGGACAGCTGTTTTTAACATTTTTCAACCTGAGAAACCCCCGTGTGTTTTCCAGTGCAGGTCAGGTCTCGTGCAGCGTATTTAAACCTGCTCCCAGTCAGCCTGCTTTCCTCAGTTACTTCTCCTGAGTACCGGAGGAGCCAGATCCACAGGAACTGGCAGCCCCCGCTCCAGGCTAATCTTACTGTATCTTCTTTAATGAGAGCCCATGTGGCAACTCTCAGTGCTCCTGTGGCATCCAGGGATAAGGGAGCTCCATCATTGCACTGGATGGGTCAAATCACCTCGCTCCTGAGCTCAGGCTTGTGTACTGCATATCAGTAGTCCTCATTTCCCACTTTTTTTTGTAGGAGGTGTACAACAATGTCTACCCCCTCCAAGCGGGAAACAATCAATTCTGTAATCAAACTGTGAAAGCGTAATTATGAGTACAATTAAGGTGAAATATAGCTCTATTGAACTTGGTGGGAGTTTTATTATTAACTAAAGTTTCACCTCTGTGTTTCGGGTGGATAGTTACCCTGTTCAAGCAAAGAATCCATTATTTAATCAAAATATATAATGCAGTGCTGTTATCATATTCAAACCTTCAGGACATGTTTACTTTAATCAGTTCTAATTAAATTGCTATGCAAGAAAAATATTTATTTCTACTGATGTGTGCACATATATTCAGAGGAAAGCAATGCAAATTGCCCAGGATCTCTTTAATTGCTATTTGTACTGCTTTAAACTCTGGTAATGTATTTAGGAAGTCACATCTAACTCTTCTCTTGCACTCTTACACTGAAACAGATTGCTTTAAATGGAGAGCAAACATTTCCAAACTAAAACAATTACAACAAGGCAAATGAGGCAGAGATTGCCAAACCCTTAGCCTGTTCATTGCAAGGTTTAAGCAGCACTATCACAGCTACTGGGATTCTCCAGGGATAAAAAACAAAGAAACAAAGAAGCTGAGGGATGCTCTGGATGTTCGGTCTCCCCAGCTCTGGCACAGGACACAGTGTTATGTGTGCCTGGCAGACCTTGACCAGCCCAGCTGCATCCTGACAGCAGACTGAGCGAGGGTGGCAGGTACCTCTGGTTCTGCACTGGGCAAAGTCGTGACAGGGATAGAGGAACAAGCCAAGCTCAGGCCTGGCTGGAGCTTTGTGCAGCTGCAAACACCTGGGAGGGTGGAAAGGCAGGCCCAAGTCAACAAAACTACCCTTCTGGGTTCCTCCTCATCACCTTTTCCCCCAGTTTCACAGAAGGAAACACCCTGATCCTTCCCTCATGCCCTCTGATCTTTTCTGTCAGTCCCCTGGATTGCTGTCTAGTTTTACCAGTCTCCTCTCAACAAAGCAGAGCATGAAAGCGTGCAGCAGTTCCCGAGCGCTGAGCCAGGGCTGTGCGGAAGGCAGGGCTCCTGCTGTCGTGCACCAGCCCCGCTGCGCCGTGCTGCCTGGCCCTCGCCCTGCCCTGCCCCAGCGCTGCGTTTTCAGGCCAGTGTCCACACACACAGATGCGAGGTTGGACATGGTGCCACTCGCCCCTCTGGAGTGGCCTTTCCAAAACGACCTATGGGACTGGGGAGAAAGCCTGGCCAAGCTCTGAGGCATGTCATGGGCCAGATGGATGGCCGAACCTGGGCTCACTGCTGGGCATAGGCTCAGAGTCACCAGGGAGAACAAGAGCCA
Organism: Streptopelia decaocto; assembly: GCF_964273445.1. NCBI lineage: Eukaryota > Metazoa > Chordata > Aves > Columbiformes > Columbidae > Streptopelia > Streptopelia decaocto. The sequence goes on from NC_138659.1 coordinate 50,952,378, forward strand.
GGCGGGCACAGGCAGAGCTCCTCATGGCAGACACCCTCACATGTCTTCTGCTCCTGGGGCTGTGATTACCCTACAACTCTCCATCCATCTGTTATTGCATTACCTATGAGTCGATGAGAGGAAGGACAAGGCTGGCCTCAAGACATCTCCTGTGACAGCAGGGCTTTGTTTGGGGGTGCTGCTCATGGCTTGGCACGAAGCAGGGGGATGCCAGTAGGTGAACTGGGACAAGAGGCTGCCACAGTGCTCCTCACAGTAACTCTGTAGCACCTATCAAGACTGTCTCACAGGCAGACTGATTTGAGGGCTGCTGATCTGGAGGAGATGCTGACCTCTGTCACAAAGATAAAGAAACATAGAAATAAAGACAGCACAGCAAAAGAGGGCTCTGTCCCCCACCCCTAGAAGGGGACAGTGGCCCCTGGCAGAGCCCAGGAGCAGAATGCCCCTGGCTGCCTTTTTTGGGGGGCACTGAATCAGCCCCTCGGCAACCCCAGAACATCGAGGTCCCAGCAGAAAAACCAGGCACCTCTCTCCCTGACCTGGCCCAGCTTGCTTCCTTCCTTCATCCCCTCCTTCCTTCCTGAGGGGCTGCTGCTTCTTCTTAAGCACCTCTGCTGCTTTTCCTGCCCCTCACCAGCTCCCCAGTGTCACTCCCCTCTGCTCCTCCACTAGTGCCCAGCTGCCCGCCAGTGTGTGGCCCCAGGTGTCCAGCACCGCTCTGCTGCCCATCCAGGCACAAACCAAGCACCCTTCCCTCCCGGCTGAGCCCCGGCACCTGCTGACTCAGGCACCTGACCCGAAACCGCTGGCAGAGAGGGGTGCTGGGGGAGGGAAGAGCTCATAGGGACCCCTCTGTGCCTGTGTGCCACGGGCTAGCCTGCAGCATCACAGGACAAAAACAGAGGATTTGGATTGTGCAGTAGCCCAGAAAGCAGCCAGTGCAGTGCAGTGCAGCTCAGCCTGTGTTGGGACGGTGTTGACAGGTCTGTCAGCTTGTCCCTTGGCTGGGAAAAGTGTGGACCTTCAGGGCAGGTAAGACACAGGGAAATGATGGGGAGTGTGCTGGCTCTGGAGAGTTAGAGAGTAGAGACCGGAGTTTTAGCATGAGTAGCAACAGCTTTTAAAGTCAAAGGGCCCTTCAGCCCAACTCAGTGAGCGCAAAGGTGTTTCCACAGTGCATGCAAGGAAGTGATGTGCCCGGCAAGCCGCTGGCCCTGGCTCTCCGGGGCACAGTGCTTGGCTTCCACCAGGGCTCCTTTCACAGCAGGGAGGAATGAATACCATGTAACTGCTCCAGAATTCAAAACACACCTGACATTTAAGCCTTCTCTGCACTGGAAATGTTGGTGGACACACCAGCAAGCAGAACTGGGGCAGTAGGTGCTGAGCTGGGCAGCAGTTTTCTCCCCTACTCTCTAGTTTGGGAATTGCTTGGGGCAGCACCATCTGCATGAGATGCAGAGAAGATGCAGAGGAACTTTGCTTGTACGGACAGGGTTTGCCCATTGCATTTATCAGATTCCCCAAGTTAAGAGCAAAAACTGCAATGTATCTAGACAAAGACAGTGTCTGGAGCAAGACACAAGATTCACAGGGGTTAACACATTAATGCTAACAGACTTGAGCACTGCTTGCTACCCCAGCAAGCTATTTTTTGCACCATGAGGGCATTGCTGTAAAACAACTTCCTCTTTTGTGACCCCAAACCTTCACCTGAGCAAGCTGCACACGTGCAGGCCACTGCCAAGTTAGCAGGAGAACTATTTCACAGGAAACTGGAGTCTTCGGGAAGCTTCCGTTTACAGGAATGCAAATATCATACACTTCCTCTTTGAACCCCTGAACTTTTTTTTTTTCCCCATGGCACCCCCCAGGGCAGCCCTGCACACCCTCAGGTGGGAGGTGCTGCCAGTCCTCGCTTAAATGAGATCAATAAGACACTGCTGGCATGGCTAATTCAGCAAAGGTAGCTAAAACGTGAGACAAAGAGCAACCCCTGCAGTCACCCATCAAGGACAGGTCCAAACCAACCCTGATGGCTGCTGCATCAATCATCCCTTCTCTGTCCTTTCTCTGCTGATGGGGACCCCCTACTGCAGCACAACGTTATATCCTTCTGTTTTCCCAGGCTGTCACACAGATCCAATGTTCCTCTGCCAGCTACATCCCAAAATATCGCTTGTACCAGAATGAAAGAAAACTTACTTGAGTTGAGGCAGTGATTGCATTGCACAGGGTCCTTTTGTGGCATGCCGCAGGTGTACAAACCAAACCAGGAGGTAGTTGAGCAATCTGTCCAGATCCTGCCTTTAACTCAAGGGGTCAGGGAACGGGATGGAAAATGAGGTCTAATATATACATATGATGAAAGGCTGACAGTTATTTCATTGTATGCTTCAGTGTGAAAACCACAGTGACATTGCTATTAGAATGTGTTTTACTTCACCACAAGTACTTCATGCCAGGCGGACGGGCCTTTTACACTCATGAGAAATCCTGTGATTTGGGGGCTGCACACCTTACAGGAGACAGGTCCTCAAACTACTGACAAAAATCCTGTTCTGCCAGACAAGCTGCAGCAGAAGGAGATGAAGTTATTTGCACAGGGGACTTGCCTAAAGCCAAACAACAGAGAAACACCTGTCCCAGCCAGGAGAGCTCACCCATGCAGAGCTGCACACGCTCAGGGCTCTATCCTACTACTGCAAAAACTGACTCTTCATGAGTTTTTTTGAAGCAAAGATCACTTTTGACAGGCATTCTCCTTTGCAACTGCACAGCATGTCAATGGATACTGTAGGAATCACTTTTGTGGGAGATTTGGGGGTGATTTCAACCCCTGTAGTGCACAGCAGTAACTGGGATATGGAGGAACAGCAAAATGTCCCATATAGTTTCAGGAGTCACCACTCAATGTACCTCTCTTTCTCTGCAGTTGCCCAGCTGGGGAATTGCACTATAAACAGACCTTGCCACACACTCTCACCTGCCCTCCTTGGTGCAAAGGCTGAGCAGATCCCTACAAGCTTGTGCCTGGCTTCTCTGTGGTAGGGAACTGTGCTCTGCTCTGAAGTTGCTTCCCACCAACCCCAAGTCTCACAAAGGTGACAAGAAAGATAGGATGCAGCTGTATGCCCAGGGGATCCAGAGACACAACAGCTTTCCACACTCAGGGACTTCTTTGGGTGGAGAGTTTTCTTATGTCTGAGGAAACTGATGCATCCATCAGAAATTAAGCCGATGCTGACTAAGAGATTTTTCCTTTTCCCATTACATCCTCTGCAGCTTGAGAGGGAATTTCCTGCCCGGTTGCAATTAAGAGAACCCATCTCACGCTCTCAACACATGGATGGATGGGCACATGCCCTGGCACAAGGACTGGCAGCCACAGGGAAAAGGCAGATGTAGTGTGTGCCATGAACCACAGCATCCTCACAAGCCACCTGGTAAGGTAGCCTAGGTCCTCACCAGGCTGTCCCCATGGCTGAGACAGGTCTGTTTCCTCTCCCCATCCCTGAGCTCTGTCCCCAGCATAGCAACATGCAGCTTGACCCCGGTGCCCCATGCTGCCCTCACTAACAGGCGGGACTTCAAGGAAAAGGAGCCAGCCTGTCTCAAACTCCTAATTAAATAGTGAAACCTGGCAACACTCTTGCTGCCAGACAAGGGATGGAGCTGCAGGACAGGACCATCCTTTCTTTCTCGCTGGATTACAGTAGCAACTAGGCTCAAGGTCTTTCTGTACAGAGGGGATGTGACCTTTCCCATGTCAAGAGCGTTCACAAGGTTTAGACAAAAGCAAATTAATAATCAGCTTCCCTTTCTTCAAGTTTGGACACCAAAAACAGCCACCACTTTCATTTCTTCTTTGTAGGCTGTTTTTTATGCTGTCCACCCTTGGAAGGTTTCACTGCTGTTAATAATGCAACCACAAAATGGTAAAATCTCCCTTCAGGTAGATGCATTTACACTGGAATAGAAGTCCTAAGCATGCTGTAGCTTTTTCTGGTCCAATGCTACGCTATTCAGGTGTAAAACATTTTGATGGTAATATAGCAAATGAAGCTAAGTTGAAAAAAAAAAAAAACAAAAACAAACACAGTTATGCTACTACTTTTCAAGCATAGACAAAAATAACCACAAAAAACCAAACACAGTTATGCTACTACTTTTCAAGCATAGACAAAAATAACCACATTCAACACCTAACAACAGCTTTGTGGGGCACTCTAGACTCTCAACACTGTCACATACTGTGTCAACACAGGGCACTTCCAGCATTAATTATTCGTTACATACACACAAACACACTGTCTTATAAGAGCACCTAGAGCATTAAAATCTTGCACTCATTGCCAGCCATTTTCCTCCTACATTTTGCCCTAGCCCAGGGCTGGAGCACTTGGCTTGTGCACATTCCAGTGGACGTTTTATTCTTGTTCAAAAAGCTTCCTGTCACTGGCTGCTTTTATTTATTATATTTTGGTAACACAGTAATTTCTGTTGGCCCCAAGCATTTGGTGAACACAAAGGCTTAAAACTGAGCTTAAAACCAGACAGCTTTAGACTCTCTTTAGGAATTTTCTGACAGCAACAAACGTTTTACTCACTGCAAAGCAGAGACACTTTAGAGCACTTTGAGTTGCAGCAATATACAGACATCAGCACAGTAGCTATTTTTCCCTTCTCTAAACTAGTTATTAAAAAAAATAAGCTTCTGGATAGTATAGGAATGTGTTCAGCAGTGTACAAAGCAATGGAGCTCTATGGCAGGAAGAAAGGAGTGTGCAATGGTATATGGACAGAGTTAGAGGTGACAGGGTAATACTTTTTCCCAAAAATTCCTCTGGCTGCTAACACTGCTACCAAATTCATGCTAAGGCACGTGTAAATTACCCTTCCACTGCTCTAATAATTTAAGTTTGCCCACTGAAGGTGCGAGCTGAGATGGTGAGCCCGGGCTGGTAGCACATGTAAAGCACAGCAGCACATTGCATGCCAAGCACACAGCAGTGTGCATCTCCCCAGCCTGGGACTGTCTCAGGGTAAAGAAATAGGCACCTCCTTCCCTGCCAAAATTCATAGCCCTTCCTTCTCACCAGCCCTGCACACAACCCTCTTTGGCTTTCTCATAAAAACAGGAGCAGGTGGTGGGTGCATGACGAGTGCCTGATGTGCCTCGAGGTAGTTGGGTGCAGCCCACAAACACTCTATCCCACTGCAGTGGGAGGCAAGAGGGGGAGCATTATAATGAATCTCCCAGCCCAGGAGGCAGGATGCCTTCTGTTGGATGACATGAGTTTGGGAGCAATAAAGTAGTAACTAAATACAAGAGCAATGTGATGGGGGAAAGGGGACAATTAAATACCCTCTCTATAAATTACAGTTGGTGCCAACCAGCAAACTGCAGTGGCTGCTATAGCAAAAAGTCAACTCACTTCAGTTGATCTCTGGGCCATGGTGTTTATTGCAGAGGCACAGGAGGACTGGCACCTGGGGGACCAGAGCAAGGGGACAGCTAGACAGACTGGATCTCCCCTGACAGGTCCTCTCCTGCCTGGCTTTCTCATAGCATTTGTAGCAGAGCTGTAGGACCCACTGGTTCGCTGTGATCAACTTGGGGCTGCTGATCCTGTGGACAGCTAAAGTTCACTGAATTAAGCCAGTTTAACTGGTGGAGCAGCACATTTTCTCCTGAAAGTGCTGGAGTCAGCAAAAGTCTAGATGGGAGAGTAATGCAGGGACTGGTGTTCTCTTAGCAAGCAGAGACCCCACATAAGTTATGGGGCTGTTGGTTGTAGGGAGTTTGTATTGCTTAAACCTAGCCTAGGAGTAATTTCCCATGTGTTTTCCAAAGCAGCACTCTTTGTACCTGGCCTGCGTGGTGGGATTTCACTCCATTGAGGTGGCACCACAAACCTGACCACGGGAGCTTGCATTCAGGACAGTCGTGCCACTTCCCACTCACCCCTCTTACCCATAGCCTGCAGCCCCAGCTACAACCCAGGCAGAGTTTTACATTACAAACACATAACATGCAATTTAAATAGAGAAAGAAAAAAAAAATGAAAATAGAAAAAAACCACCACCAAACCAACTCTACTCTCTCTCCTCCCCACCCAAAACATTCCAGCCTTCCCTTTCCTGCCACTTGAGAGGGGGTTGTTTATTGACATTATGCAAGTGCTGAAATATTTTTCTTTTTCTTCTTTCCCGTCCCTTTTTTTCATTTCTCCCCCCTCTCTCCTCTAGGGGTTACAAAGGTAGTTCAAACCCCTCCAGTCATCTCGGCTTATCAGCCAAAGGAGATGCATTCCTCTGGGCTGCTCCCTTTATAAGTCACTGCTGGCCGGGCGCCCGCTCGCAGCTCCGCAACCTCCCCGCCGGCAGCGCTGCCGCTGCCCCCGCCATGCCCTAGCCCCGCTCGCCCGCCGGGGGACGCGCAGCAGCCCGGGGAGGGACGGCGGCGATGGCACCCCCGTCCCCAGCCCCCGCCCGGCCCTGAGGGCGGCTGCTGCCGGGATGTTCAGCTGGCACCGGAGCTTCACTCTGGGAGCGCCCTGGAGGAGAGGTGAGTCCGCCGCCCCCCCGGACAGCCAGCCAGCGGGTGACGGCACACCTCCCCAAACCCGCTCCTCCGCCACCCCTTCCTTCCCCTCAGCGGCGGTACAGACGGTACTTAGAGCAAACACAGCCCGGTCCGCCCCGCTCCCGGCCCCGCCGGACGGGCTGGCCGCTCCGCTCCGCTGCCGCCCCAGCCCCGGCCCCGGCCCCATCCATGCTGCGCTCCCTGCTCTCCGGCTGCCTCTGCCCCCACGCAGGTAAGGCTGCGACGAGTCCCCGCTTCGCTTAAGTCTCCGGCGGGTCAGCTCCTGCACCGGTGTGGGGAATGATCGCGCTTTAGGAACCGATTTGTTTTCCTCTGAAAACCGGCTTATTTTGCATTTTTAAGTGTGGGAGAGAACAGCTGGAGAGGCGGGAGCCCGGTGACTCCGAGCGGTCCGTGTGTGAAGGAGAGCGAGCTGCCCAGGACGGGAGCGGGAGGGTGACAACGGGACTGGCATCTGGGCGGCGGTGCGCACATGTCCCGCCGGCATCGCTCGGCTTTTGCACTAAGGCGAGGCGGATCGGCTCTGTTCTCAGCCTGTCACTGCGCTGTCAATGGATATCAGATCGCTTTCTAGGCTGGTACATCCCCATCCAACAGGAATTATCACTAGTTTGAGAGGTTTCATTTGATCCCTCCTGTTCTGTGCAGATGAGGTGACCCAGGTAGGGAAGATAGCTATAGTCCTGGAGCACATCACTTGTAACTATATAAGTCCGTTGTTGAAACAAATGATGTGGTCTCAGACTATCTTTTTCGGGCACAACGCATCTGGCATGTTTTACTCCTTAGTCAGTGCTACAGGCTCTCAGATCACAAGCCCCAGAGAGCAGAATCCCCTTAGCATCTTTGTTTACCCTCCAGCTTGGCTTGTGCCAGCTGTAAATGAGATCTGCAGTTCCTGTCTCCATTAATATCTCTGTGCTGTGTTAGTTTGCTGGGCATGGAGGTGGCTACAGAGAGGGTTTGCCAGAGTCTAAGCATAGCATGCTGTGCTGCAGCAGGATGGAAAGACATCGTAAAACACTGTGTTGGGGTGGTTATGCCTCCTGGGGTTCCTGACTTCCCATCTGTATGCTCAACTCCTGCCTCCTTGGACTGCTGCAGTGCAGACAGCTCTGCAGAGTCACACCAGAGCCACCGTGTTTGTGGGCACCTGCTCAGGCACTCACTGCTGGGATGGTGCTTCTGCTCTTCTGCTCTGGGGCAGCTACTCAGAGCTCAGTGTGAGCTGGAGTCTCTCTGAGCTGCCCTAGCAGGTAACTACTGGACACTGTGTTAGCAAGGGCTACTGAGGTACATGGCTCTGCCTGGGTATGGTCTGGAAACTGCATTTTTACCTGGTGGCACAGAGAGCTCTAGAGCAGTGCGGCTCTAGAGCACTCCGGCATTACCACAACATATGGAGAGTGTTTGAGAAGATGTCATTTTACACTATGGTAGAAACTGCTCTTTTTTTTTCCCCTGGATGTAATTTGACCCTGAACTTGTTTCCCCCAGGCTATATAGTGCAAGCCTGATGGCAGGGCTAGAAGGGGAAGGAAACTTGCCCTTCCACATGGAAGTGCCCTTCATCACCTAGACACAGCAGTATGGTCATAGGGGTAGGTAGAAGCATTGGTGGTGGAACAGACATCACATAGAGGAATCAAAAAGAGATTCAACTACAATTTCCCCAAATAAGAAACAGGGACAGCACTCCCTAATCACCTCAGATGGGAAGAGGCACCACATATTATCTTTGTTCTGTTTTGGATCCCATCTCTACTCAGAAAGACCTGTTTCTTGCAGACTTTATGGCAGGGACTTTAAAGTTACATCTCTAAATGCGGCTTAAGATAGAGAATATAAACCCAACAAGAGTGGCAGCTCAAAACCAGGGGTATAGCCTGGATCTTCCCCCCTTCCTTGGGGGAGGGGGAGGGCTGTTAGAGCAGAACTATCAGAGTGGCAGGACCTTTTGCATCATCAAGTTCAATTTACTGCAGCTACAGAGCCCTGCATCATCACCTCCTCCTGTCATCTCATGAAGGTCCTTGTGTGGTCCAAGCAAGAGCAAACCCCAAAATTTTCACCACTCTCACTGCAACCATTAGAGATTTCAGACATACCAGAGAGTATGGTAATACCTGCCCCACTGCTACCTCACTTGAGCAGAAGCAGCACGCTGGGGTTTTGCCTAGGGACAGCAATGACTGCACATGAAGAATGGGTTAAACATGACCTTTCTGATAGGAGTCAGGGGTTCCTTTGGCTTTAGTTGAAGCTCTGGGGTCTTAAGGGCTCTGGTCTGTGGAGCTATTGAACAGTTGTTTATCCAAGCTTATTATAGGCAATAAAACCTGAATTACTACATACCTGTCATCCCTGGGGGGCAAGTTCCATCCTTGCAAAGGGCCTCCTGTCTCCTAGTTAGTTTCGAGCAGAATACTCCTTTGCAATATGAGGTAGCCTGCAAATCACATGTGCAAAGACAGATCTCCTAAATTAAACAGTTTTTGCCAAGGTGTGGTAAATTTGTTTCCATTGTTTTCATTTTCTGCTCGGATACCTTAGTGAGCTGTGTGCCACACACTCTTTTGCTGTTACACAGGGCTGCTCATGAAAGCACCATTTCCTTTATTTAAGGTTTTGAACTTTTCTCCTAAAGGAACACAGGGAATTTTTAAGGAGAAACATTTGCAGGTCTTTAGTGAAAGCTGTCATCTCCCTGATAAAGTCTCACAAATGAACACAATAGGTGAATACAGGACCTGAGACCTCCCTCCACTCCAGGAGTGGTTACGTTGCAGAGAAGGGCGGACTTGGGCACAGATCTTTGTGCACCAAAGTTATCCCTGGCCTGGTTTTCCCACTGAGCTATATATCCAAATAAATAAGTTGCAGGGTAAATGCAGTAACAAGTGGGAGAGGCTCTTTAGCTGGTGCTATGCATGAGGTCAGGTGTTGGTCTAAAAACTGGTGACTGCCAGCCTACCCAAATAACTTGCATAAACCAGGTGGTCTGTGGGGACCTGCTGTGTCCTGGGACTTTGTGCCAGAGGTCACTAATCTATCAGACCTGTTGTTTTGTTTCAAAAACTTTACAGGTCACTTGGAATGAATAGAAGCAAGCTGTAAAAATGTCAAGTGGCCTCTCCACTTGGAAATCCATTTCCTCTTTAGTTCACCCAACTATATCCATCAGTCAACAATCAATCTCTCATTCCCCCTCAAATGCCTGAAAAGAACTATAATTATCTCCATTGCTTCTAAAATGTAGGTATTAATGTCACAGTTGAGACGGACAAACAACATAGATGAAGTTCTTCTTATGGACAAACAGCAGTCTCCATTTATTGCCACAAACACTTTCTTATATAGTCTTTACCAGCTCATGTGTCTTTTTGCTATTGGTTACAGGCTGCAATAGTAACATATCATTGGCTAATTTTGCTGTTGTCAATGTTACTCTTTTACTCCCTTCTTTCTCACTGGTACACCTTAATATCTTCAAGGTCAATTCCATCAGGGAATCCACAGACCCACGGTAGTCCCCCACATACTAAAGTAATGAATGCCTCTTCAGTTAGAGTCCTTGAACCTTGTTATCTTTCTCTCAGCATCTATTTTATACAGACTTATTGTTACCAGCTACAGCTATATGGGATATGTAACATTTCTGGTCACATTACATTACCAAACTATCATCCAGAGGAACTTCACAGACTTAAACAGCGAGACTGGAAAGCATAACTTTGTTCAAGGGCTGTGAGAGATCTCAGCTTTGTCAAAGTTATTCCTTTGCATTCAACATTTCAGGCAAATCGAATTTTATATGTATATATATATATGTGTGTGTGTGTGTATATATATATATACACGTATATATAGGTATATATACACATATATATACGTATATATACATATATATACACGTATATATATGTATATATACGTATATATATATATACACACTCCCATGAAATCCACATGTATTTCAGTGCTGCAGTTCATAAAGTCACAGAATAGTTGGCGTTGGAAGGGACCTTCAAGGGTCACCTAGACCAATCCTCCTGCAATAGGCAGCGGCATCTTCCACTAGATCAGGTTGCTCAGAGCCCCATCCAGCCTGGCCTTCAACATCTGCAGGGACTGGGCATCCACCACTTCTCTGGTCAACCTGTTCCAGTATTTTACCACCATAACTGTAAAACAATTTCTTCCTCATGGCTAGCCTGAATCTCCCCTCCATTAATTTAAAACCATTAGCCCTTGTCCTGTTGTAACAGGCCCTGCTAAAAAAGTCTGTCCCCATCCCCAAATTTATCCAACCCCAGTTGAATAAATTGGAATTTTGAGAACTAAATCTATCATGCAAATCCTCAGTTGCCACAGGGAAGCATGTTCCTCTGAAAATGTGATTTTTATTTTTTTTTTCCCCCGGTCACAATTCCAGTAAAAAGAAAAAATATGATAGTGATTTTCAAGCCTTTACAAGTTTCTGCCATTGTAGATAAATGTTGCAACTGGTGCACTGAAAACACACAAGCTCCCCTTAGAAATTCTTAGGTTCATGATTGTCCTAATTGCTTAGGAGAAGCCCTTGCTCAGATAGGGCAGCCCAAGATACACCAGCATGCTCACAGACTAGCTTTGCTCGAAAGCTATTGGGAAGGCAGATTGTCTGGAGAAACCTGGTGCCAAGCAGCACCCCTGCCATCACCACACAGGCACCACATCTTCAACAGGCCCGTAAAGCACCAGAAGACAGGGAGATCCTCGCTTCAGGGGTGAGCTCTGTGGAGATTTCCCTCCCAGAAGGTCTATTGGTAGTGGTTGCTGGTTTTGTTGGGGGGTAGGTTGTTTGTAGGTGGTTTTGTTTGTTTTTGGCAGCATAAGTGTAATCCAATTCTTCTAAGTATTGGGGTCCTGTCCATGCAACCACTCATTATGTCCACGGGGCTATGGAAAGGGCAGCCATTGCCCAGCTAGAAAAGGAACACAGCTCCTGCATGCCCTGCATGGGGGCCAGCTCATGGGCTAGTGCTGAGAAGGAGGTGTCAGCACAGCCCACCACCCAGCCCCACCCCTCAGCACATATGGAAGAAGACTCAGAAGCAAAAAATGCCTATTGTTTCAGAAAGGAAGTGATTCCTTTTCTCTGAAATGCTGGGAAATTGAGACCTCATCATTGGTGAGAAAAAAAAACTCTTCGAAGTGAAAGGGAAATACCACTTGAGCTGTACTGCCAGCAGCGTTAGAGAACGTGTTGCACGACAGGCTTAAAAGGAGACTTTTTTGTAAAGGAAGGAAGGAAGGAAAATGAGGGAATGCAAGCACTGAATGGGAGAGGCAGCCTTTCATTTCTAGGTCATGAGTTTGACTCCGGCTCACTAGTCACTGCTGCCTAATGATTCTTCAAAAGCTGATCATCTCTTAGTCTGTTACTTGGAGGCCACAGCCCCACCACAGAACCTAATCTGCACGGCACGGGATTTAATCCTGAGCTAGAGAGGAGTTACTAGGCAGGCTGTGCCAGTCCTCTATGGGATGCTGAAAAACCTTTTCTGGGGATTCACATGCGTACCTTGCTCCTGTGCTCAGGACTACACAAACTGGTAGGAATGGTAGGGTTTGACTTCGATCTTCCTTTGCAGGCTAGCTGTGCAAAAACCTCGCTACGCCAGTGACCCAAGTAATTGGTGATGCCCTTTGTTTCTGGTCCTTTGTTCTTGTGGCACGCTGCAGTTTGAAAGTACTGATCTTCTGGACTTAAATCTAGAGGGTGTTGCACATCTGTGGTAGACAGGAGTGGGGACAGGAATAGGCACTCTGAGCATCTCTGCACTGTTGACCTTGTACCTCTCCCTGGGACTGGCACCCTGCATAACCCTGCCAGCACCACCCACTGTGGAGGGGTTCACTTTGCACATGAACCTTGCAGCAGCTCTGGGGACAGGGGGCTGCTACAGCTCCAACGCTGCTATCCTTTGTAACACAACAGCACATGGAAACAAGAAAAGCTTTGACTCCAGTGGTGCCAGTCATTGTTCATGTGTTTAATCAAGATTCTCCCTATGCCAAGCAGCCTACAAATAAGGATTAACATTTTGAGAAGACAGGTGGGCACAGACCAGAAGAGAGGAGAGCAGCACAGGGCAGCGCTGCACAGTACAGCTCTGTGCTGCCGCTAGCAGCACTCATCCCACTGCCAGCCTGGCCTCTTCCTACCACCAGTACTTCCATTAGCCAGATCCATGAGAAGACCATGTGCTATGATACTTGAGTCAGTGCATCAGAAGCCAAGGACCCCTCTCAGGGATGCTGCAGAGCTTAACAGGGCTTGCACTGCAGGAACTGCCAGCGACACGTGGCTATGAGCCACAGGTGTAGATGAAAGAAAAAAACAAGAAAAAACTGGACCTGGATTTCAGTGCTTTGGAGCATGGGGATTTAAATACAGACTTCAGCTTGGTTTAATAGAAAAGTGGGAGCTTTTGCAGGAATTGGGCCTGGGTAGGACTGAGAGTTTTGCCTGGGCAGTTGAGTGCATCTCTTCCATGCAACTTACTTGGGATAAAGAAACCAGTGAAAAGCAATTTCATATTTAGATATCCACCCTCCTTCCTCAGGTCAGAAGTCTCTATATTAATGCACTAGGCTGTGCCCTGGCAGCTGCTCGTTATTGTGCAACAGGAGAAATACACTTGGACTTCAAACTCCAAGGAAAAGAAACCCTGGGGCCAACAGCTGATGGGGGGGATATTCACTGTTGAAGGATTTAAGTTTCTTTACTAGGCTTTGTTAACTATCAACAGAGGAATATCCTAGAAGGCAATTTGGAAATGAAACAAAGCAAAGTTTTAAAGTCTTAGCTGGGACACATCAATTCCTTTCACTCCCTAATAATTACCTTCAGATATGAGCTAGTTCACTGTTACCACCTTCCCATGAGATGGCAAGCAGTGTTATTTGCCAGCTGTACAGGCACAGGAAGTCCAGCAACTTGCCCAAGGTTACATGTAATCAGTCACCATCAATTACAGGCTTATATTACAACCCAGAGAACCCTGTTTATCTCTACTATAGTGTGATTACAGAGCCATATAACCCTTTTGAGAGGGCTACTAAGCAAATAGCACAAATTAACCTGAGACAATGTCTGGCTTGGGCACCTATTGCCAAAGATGTTGCAGGAAGCTATGTTGACCCTAAGCATAAACACACAACTCCACTCCCTCCCCTGCTGCCATACTAGTGTCCCATGCAGCTGTCTGAAAACAACATCTTTTGGTACCTTACTGTCACCCCAGAAAGGGTGTGGAAGACCAGTTCAGGGGAAGGGAAACAAAAAACAGCAATAACAAAACAAAACAAAAATCTTGGCTGATTTCCCAGGAGCAGCAGTGTCAAACCTGGCTAGCCTCCAGCACAAGTAAATACATTCTACCAACCTCAATGCAGTTGTTCAGCTCCCTGGAGTTCTTCACACCTCCTTTCAGAAGACTCTCTGCAGCACCGTAACCATAGCCCTGCAGCACACTCCCTCCAGCACCAGGCAGGATCCCACCTTCCCTGCTCTGCTCCCTGGTTTTGTTGCACAAAGCATGTGCATGCCAGGACATCAGCCAGAATTAGCTGACACAACTCAGTTATGGGCCCTGGTAATGAGCTAATTTATAGCAGCTGAGGGTCTGGCTTACATTTATTTTGTAATTGCACAGGTGAGCTTTAATTGCAGCATTCTGGTGTTTGCTGTCAATGTGCTTGAAAGAGTTGACCGTTTTTATGTGCCTCTTTCAAGACCTGTAGCAGAAATAATCTACTTGGAAGGCCCATGGTTTAGATTCTGTAACCCAGTTAACAGAGAGGAAGAAGAGACTATTCCCTCAGTGAGGTTCAGCAAGAAAAACTTGAGTTTCAGGTCACTACCTTAATCATGGGAGATCTCTGCTGTAGCACAGATCACTTCATTGACCATGGGAAAGTATCATTGAATGAATGAGAACAAGGTGTTGCAAAATCCTGCCATCCTTTGGATCCATTCTGAACTTGTGACGGGGCAGGGGAGGAGGGGGCAAAAACATTTTGCATCATCACAAGAGGCTGGGAGGATAAATCAGAAATGCTCAAACGCTTTGGTTACCAGGACCTGCTAGTGCTGACATCAGTGGTTTGCAGCCTAGAACAGATAAACAAGAAATTGTGGCCACAGGATGGGGAGAGCAAAGGACTGTGTTCTCTACAGCACAGAACTTGCTCAGCACTGGAATTGTTGGCATTGAGGGGACCCTCACACAGAGGGTCAGAGATTTCTTCTTATGTTTTCTTTTTCTACCCCAACTAAACTTTCTTGTACACATAGTAGCTTTTGTAGTCATAAAGATATGAATTAAAGCAGCAAGACCTCATTTTAATATGCTGCTTCCTGTTTTCAGACAAAGAAATATTTGTGTAGGCCAGGGTGAAACCGGTTAAGCAAGAAAAAAGGGTAGATTGAAAGACAGTGAGAGAATCTCCAATCAAAGAAAAGCAAGGCATGATTAATAAGTGAAGGCAATTAAAGTCTGTGGGAAGGGAATACCATTCCATATAGTAATTCCTGGTCAAAAAGAAAGTGCAGCTCAGCAACTGTTCTCCTCCTGACTCTCGGAGGTTTTGTGTTGCCATCTGAGGTAGCGATGCCATCAGAAGAGCCTGCTAGCCGCCTATTTTTTGTGCACATACAGTACTTTGCCTCTCAGCCGAGCAGGTAGAGGTAGATCCAAATCAATAACAACTCAGGTCCACCTCTTTCTTCCAAAACCAGGTGCTGAGCTCCCTCTCATAGGTGGAATTTTGTTGTGCATGAAACTGCAAATCATGCTCCCTATTCCTTGTCCACAGTTCGGGGTCCACCACATCCATTCCAAGGGGAGGAAGGGCCATTACCTAGCACAGGCAGCTCCTGGTGAGCTTTCCTGTGGCATTTCCATTGTCAATGTCTTTCTCTTGTCCCCTACCACAGCAAGGTACTGATGTTGCATTGGTGATGGTCTGGCACTGAATGTGGCTCTTTACAGCGGAAAGATGCCTGTGCATCCTGCCAAGGGAGGTGGATGCTATTCTCTGTATGCTAAACAAGATCTTCTGTAAGGAGTTATAAGCACTATGTGCCCATGTGTTGTAAAAAGCTTGTCAGAAAGGATGTTACTGCGAGTTTGTGAAG
Organism: Streptopelia decaocto; assembly: GCF_964273445.1. Lineage (NCBI taxonomy): Eukaryota > Metazoa > Chordata > Aves > Columbiformes > Columbidae > Streptopelia > Streptopelia decaocto. The sequence continues at coordinate 50,968,178 of NC_138659.1, forward strand.
CAGCTGCTGGTTTCATATAGGCAAAAAGGAAGGAAGTAGGAGAGGGTAAGGAAAGGAAATGAAGTAGGAAATAAGATATCCTGAAAAGTGTATGCATTTTAGGCCTCTGAGGTGCTCTGGGTCAGGCAGTAATAACAGAAAAGATAACAGAGAAACTGAAATTTTGTGCTGCTGCAATTCCTGGTCCCAAGTCCATGAACAGATGGATTTGGAGCTGAGATTTGCAGTTTGCTGAAGGGTGGACACAGAGCTTTTCACTGGTTCTCATATCAGTGCAAACCAGAAGTCTGCACTGTGAAATGTTAGATTCAGAAAAACAGTAAGAAAACCTGCAGGTACAACTCACGTAGACCAGCCTTTCATCCAGAGACTGTTCTACCATATTACTGTGCAAAATGTGATGTGAAAACAAGTCTCGGTCCATGTGCAAAAAAGCTCATGAACAGAGCTACTCCTGTATTCTTTCTCTCCACAAAGAAGGTAAGAGTTCATTTAAAGAAATTACTTCATAGCTAAAACCTTACAGGGAGTGAAAAAGATCTACAGTGCCTCGTTTACTTTTCCTATCAGTACTTGCTTTTCATCACCTGCATGTGTTCAGAGAATGCTGCAGAGAATACAAACAATTTGCAAATTACTTGTTGCAACCCAAAATTCACTTAAGCCTGCAGAAAGACAAATTTCATTTAACCTTTTTTTTCTGCTAGTTCAGAATACATTTAATCAGAGGAAATATTTTAGCATTAAGTTAATGTCTATTGGCTGAAATAACATCTACTTCTCTGTGTCTGTACACAGGTAATCACTAAAAGTTATCTGGCTACATGTGGTGTTTGCTACCTGTCTACTAAATCACAATTTTGTATTTATGAGTCCTCCAGAAGGACTCTGAGGCTATGAAACACAACACTTCTGTTGTAGCAAAGCCTACAAGAAAGCTTCATATAGCTCAAGAAAAATAAATCAGGGCTGCCCCCCTCTACCACCTTACTACAGGAAGTTTTACATTTCACGTCCCTCAGGGGATGTGCCATAAACTGAGTTTTGTAGCCTATTGTGACCTTCTACTTGTTTGTTTATTTGTTTTTAAAGCAGGTAAGAAGAGCCCACCTGCTGAGGACAAAGTTGTACTAACACATATGAAGATACTGAGCAATGAAGGAATTCAAAACCCAGGGTTAATCCCAGAGGCTCCGGCTGACACAGCCTGCACAGCAGAGTCCCATCTCCCCAGCACCAGCCTCCCACCAGACTGCCAGGGAAACGCGAATGCAGTGGCCGCACCAGCAGATCCAGACTGTGTAGATGCCCCAGCAAGCACAGACTATGTAGCCACACTACCTGACCTCAGTGCCTTCGAGTCCAAATACCGACTTCACAGATTCTCCAAATTTGAATCTGAGGACTCAGGCGTTGAATTGCCAAGTGGGGCTAATTCTCCATCAACACCAACAGGTTCAGAGAAGAGCTTTGTCCTTCACAGCAGAGACTCATTTTGCGACTCGGGCGTGCTTAGCACCTCTTCTTCTCCAGAAATTGACCATCTGATAATGGGAACATGTAAAGACCATGCCAGAAAAGTCAGCCACCAAGACCCAGAGAGTGAAAAGCAAGCTGAGTACCACAGCCAGGAGGCAGATGCTGTGCAGGGTCCTACAGCTTCCCTTGAAGACTTCAGTGTCCCTCAGAAAGAAAGCCCCAATGAACATTTTCACCAGAATGAAAGGCAATCTTTGGAAAAGGAACCTACCCCAGAGACGGACCTTCCCAAAGAAAGCACTCTTCCCACCCCATGTCCAACAGAAGAGCCAAAGACAATTGCTGACAGTTTACCAGAAAGCTTTGACAGCATGCAAGACATTCAGATCCATGGACATCAGCTGAAGAAGTACCCCACAAGTGACAGTCTGGATGAATACATGGATGAATGCTGTAGACTGAGTGAGGTAAGAAACACCTAAGCTCAATCGTACAGCTAGGCCTGTCCAGATACCTCAGTCAGGGTTCAAGTCCTATTGTCTGTCATGAACTAGGACACATCTGAATTAGAAAATCTCCCAGAAACAGCTGTAAGCAGTAAATCATGGTTATTCGATTTTAAGAGCTCTTTTCATAGCAGTGAAATTCTGAAGTAATTCACATATATTGTGTCTGGAATGTTTCAGAAAGCCATAGAGTAGAGGATGTACTTGATTCTGATCTTAAAATGAAGATTGTGGAGCTAGTCATCGTCCTCTGATACATGGAACAGGGATCAGAACATCGTTTCTTTTTCAAGGTCAGGTTATTCCTGTTCCTGGGAACAGCTGGACTGCTGTCAGGGCACCAGTGTTCGGAAAGAACTTGTCTAAGGGGTAGCTCATTCCTGTCCAGACTTGTCCTGTCCTCTTAAGCCAACTCTCTCGAATAACAAGGGAGCAGGGAACTAACATACAAGTTAAAATCTTTGCTGGGTTGGAGATGGAGATGCCATTTTAACCCTCTAGCACAGCTGTAATGTTAACTCCTGTGTTCCCAGATTGACCAAACTGGAAACACACAATATTTTTAAGCAGCTTGTCCTACTCTTTCTCCCTAGCTGGCTATACTGTGTGACTGACAGGAGAATAAAAAGCCCTCTGTGCACATTCTCCCATGTGGATGTTGGGAAGCACTCACCCCAGTGCTTTCTTTGCCTGAACCCTGTGCTGCCAACATGCAGGCAGATCGTTGCCTGGCCTGTCCGCTGCAGCAGCTTCCATGAACCGGCACAGGGAACATCTATCTGGGGAGGTGATTTTTGACAGAGAAACAGACCAAAGAGCCCACGAGCAAAGAGAAAGGAGAGGGGCAGACTAGGTGAAGAGGGTCACAAAGACACACCAAAAACATCAAGTGGTGCATAACGGGGATTTCTTTTCAGGGCGTTAATTACAATAATAGTGATTAATTGGAACAGGAGATGGGTGGGAGGAAGCCAAATGACAAGTGCTGTTTGCTGTGCATATAATTTCACCATGACCTCTCTGCCTGGGCCCTGAACCATCAGGCAATGGCCTTCCTCTCCAGCATGCCAAACCCTCCCGAGCAGCGAGGAAGGTCAGAGCTGGCCCATCTCTGTTAACATTGCACATTGAGGCAGCACAAGCAGCACACAATCCAGCTGAGCAGCCTCTTCCTCCCTAGACCTGTCTCATACACAGCAGAAGACAGAAATCTGTTTTCCTAAAAAGACAGCGATCGGGCCTTCTGGCAGAGTTCGAAAGAGGACTGGAACAGGAGAGTTTGGCCATAAGGAGACTTGATAAAAAGTTACCTAAATTCTCTGTTGCACTCTGGATGGTTTGCAGCCAGTTTGCTCTTGTCCAACAGCTCTGGCTGCCCATGAAATTCCTTTAAATCCCTTGGGAAATAGAGCCTCAGTTTCCCAAAGCAGAGCATTTAAATAAACAAGAGAATAAATTAGAAAGAAGCTGAAGAGGAAATGAAGCTCTTGGTGGCTTATCTCTGCTCCTTTTTAATATCCTTAGTGGCTGAGTGCTAAAGCTCTGTGCCCCACAGCACTTTTCTTTGTTTGTTTTTTGAGCTGTATAAATACAGCTGTGACCTAGATGCTGGGGAGGTTTGCCCCTCTTCAGAGAGCACCTCCAGGCTGCTGCATCTCAAGAGTGGTGCTCTTCAAACTGCTGGGGTGCCAGGTAGCACCCAGGCTGGCTGGGGCAAGAGATGCCCAGGGCTGCTGCAGAGCCCTGTGGCTGCTGCTGCACTGTGTGCCTCGGAGCAGAGGGACAGCCTCCTGCAGCAGCAGAGCCTCTGCCTTGCCAAACCTGCATGAGGGTGGCCTGTCCTCACTGTCATACGACAGAGGCAGGACAGAGTGAGACCCACCCAGAAACTATGTCCAGATGATTATCTGCCCATACAGCTGAGGGATGCACCTTGGTCCACCCCAGCTGAGGCTCTGCTCTGGCCTTACTCTGTGGTTTTCACATTTGTCTGTAACCTGTCCAAGATACAACACAGTAGTTAGAAGCCAACCTCCTGATGTTGTGCCAGGGACTCAGGTACCCCTGGAAATGCAATCAGTGTTGTCTGAAAGATAGCAGGCCAGTACAGGGTATCCCCACTCTGCTTGGCAAAGAACACGGTAGACGAAGTTGTTCTATTGAATCAATTCCTGCTGCATTAAATTCATGTTGATGTAAGCCAGAATAAGCACTCTCGCATCGCTATTTGATGCCAGATGAGAGAATTATTTAATTATAGGTAACAGCTACTTCCTCTGTTCTGTTGCTGGCTTGGAAATTTAACTTTCAAGTAACAGGAAAGCAGTGGAGATTTCCCAGCCCAGCTGGCTGTGGCAATGCCAATGGCGCTGTGCTTGCCGGCACACCGCAGCTGAGCAAGGATTCATTGCTGGATGAGGATGTTCCTTTATGTCCTCCTGGCCTCCCTCACTGCTGAGGCTACTTCCAAGAGAATAGGGAGGAAAATGCTAAAAAAAGAGACTGGAAATGACCAAATGTTTTGACTGTTTGGATTCATTTGATGAATAGCTTCAGCTGAAAATATACATCAGATCATTTCAGTCTGGCATTTCTTAAACAAAGCTTTCTGATCTTCTGTGTTGAACTGTCGTTATTTTGAAATTTGCCTACATTAAGAAAGATGAAAGAAAGTGGAAGCTGTCAAACAACAAATGAAAGAACTTTGAAGCCTAAATAAAAGCATTTCCTTTCAAGACAGATTAAATGTTTGGGGTCAGTTTGAAGATACATAGCTTTTGATGCTTTTGCTTTGCAAACACTTCCTCACACTCCAAAAAGTTTACATTTACAGTCAGCCCATGTGCTTAGAAGAAGAGAGAGGGTGGGAGCATTTTTGACATTAAATAAAAAAAACCCAAAACACATTATTCACACACTGCTAATTATCTTGGGCCAAAGTGGTCAAAATACTGCTCTTCAGAGCATGGTACAGTTCAGGGGAAGGATAGAGAAACCTGTGCTGGTCAGCCTGTGCGTGCTGCTCGGAGGAAACCAGAAGCTATCAGCAAGCACAGCCCCTCCTGGACAGCCGGGTGGAGCTCTCAGAAATACACCACACGATCCATCTCTTTCCTGTTATTCATGAGCCTTTTGGTGCTGTCAGCTTCCAGTGACAAATGCTTCCCACTCAGCCCGTGGCGTCACTAATCAGTTGCCCCAAATCCGTGATGGGAGGTTTGTAATTCTGTTCCTTGGCTGTCAGCGCAGTGACCGTCCTGCCTCTGGACTGGCCACACTCGCGTGGCAGGAGCGGGTGGGGAGGGATTTACGGGAGAACAGAGCGTGGTACAACCCAAAACTAGCCACATGAGAAAGTGAAGAGCATCACAAGAAGTGCAGAAACTTAAGTCACTGCAAGAAACATCAGCAAGCTCCCATATGAATGAAGAACTTCGCCTGCAAGCTGGTCCTGCCTGCCAGCCTCAGCTCCTGCTTGCAGGTCCAGCACAGGACAGTTTTCCATTGAGCATGATTGAAGAAAAGCTCCCAGCTCTGTGACTCTGGTGGCTTCAGAGGAAAAAGGTGATTTTACACCAGTCAAAATATTGACTGGAGTGCTCTAGATAAGGCAAAGTTCCCAGTGCAGGTGTTGATCCTGTGTTTTTTGTGCTTCCAAAGAAATCTGTAGGCGAGCACAACTGTGATGGTTTATTGGCAGCCGAGTAGGGCTACATATACTGAAAACCTGTCCCCAAAACTTAGTCAAGTGAACACTCAAAAGAGCAGAGATTTCTTTTTAGTTACACTGGTGTAAAGGCAGTGTAGTGCACCTTAACTCTACAGAGTTAAATCCATAATGGGAGTAACTCAGCATAGTATAGTTGAGAGCCTTGGATTCCTTTTCTTCCATACGAGGGCCTGGTTCAGTCTGATGTACCTGAAGGCAAAATCTGGCACCTGTTTATCCCCATGTGGGGAACGGGAAAAATTTCAGTCCTGTTAGGTGAGTGTTTTGGGAAGCTTCAACTGGGAGGACAGAGACTAGAAGAGACCTATCCTGGAAAATGTTTGCAGTTTTCCTGTGGTTGCTCACACTCCACTGCTGGCATAAAACTCTCTCACAGGTGCTGAGAGGAAAATATTTAGACCAGAATGTGACAGAGCAGGTTTTATGCCACAGTTGGCATGACCAGAAGATAGTGAGGGCTTTTTAGGTATTTCCATTCTATGGAAAACAAAGTCCTGGAAGTGTCTCTAGAGAGGCCCTCTTTGAGCAATCATTTTGGGGCCAACCAGCTAAATTACACAAATTTTATGTATTGAACGCCTGTCATATCTGAGCAAACCTGATGCTAATCGGGCCTTGTGGCAGGGCAGGCAAGGTGAAGCATTCCCCTTAAAAGCTTTTACCCCTGCATGCTGACCACAGAGGTGGCTGGCCCTGAAGGGATGGGCAGGCTCTGCCTGATTTGCCATTTGCTCATATGTGCTTGCTGGGATCCCTTCAATAAAATGCAAATTAATTTCCTATTAAATAACCTAAACTTCCTGCTCTCAGCAGGCTCTGAAGGATGGCTGTGAAACAGGGGCCTTCAAGCATATTGACTCCAACCTTCAATCTGATTTAGGTCCTCCACAGGGGTAAATCCACCTTTCCACAAGATATAACTGCTCTATACTTTTTTCCCTCTCATTTTCTGGGGACCTGTATTCATTGTCAGGAGTTGGAATTTCTCTCTAACTTTTGCTAAAACCCAGATTTTCTCCATGTCTGCCTCAAATATACTTTTGCTTTCAAGTGCTTTCAGCCCTAGACGCAGACCACTAGAAATTAGGGCCACCTTCTCCCCCCACTGCCCATTTTGCCCTATAAACATAGCAGCCATGAACACAAAGCAGGACCTTGAAATATCAAGCATAGGACAAACATGGAACAAAAAGAGGGTCTTTAACTGAAAGAGGTCACACGCTTTCTTGGTTACAGCCAAAAGTTTTACTTCACTTTTCCAAGAGCTCCTCTGTCCCTTGTAGTCTTCCCTTGTGTTTCTACAGCAATAACACGATGGATTTGGCTCACTGTCTCCTTAGGTCAATGACAGGACATCAGTCACTGCAACAGCAAACTGTCAGAAAAGGGAGTTGTTACACATGCAAAGAGAGGGTACAGAGTAGCAGAAATCCTGCATTTTCAAGGATAATGAGGAACTTCTGACTACCCATTTTGTGACAGCATAAAAAAAATGACAACTCATTTTGGAACAGCTTAAAACCATCAGATTTTCAGAAGGTGATACTCACGTACTTTCTGAAAATTATACTTCTGAAGCCAGGTACCCCCAAATCCCTAGCTGCTTTCAAATATGTTAGTTACAGTGCTTTTGAATCAGGCTCTTCCCAGCAGACACGACATAGGCTTCATTCTCCCTGTGGGTCCTGGGGCTGCGCCCCTTCTCACTAAACAGACATGCTGAAGACTCAGTTTCATGACTGAATAACCTTTATCTTGCCACCTCTTCTGCAGGCTCTGCCTGAGAGGAAAGTAAAAATGATGAATGTGGATGACTGCTTGGCTTAGAGTCATCACAGTTTTTCATATGATTTCATGTGACCTCTGTCCCAGCCTCAGAGACAAAAGCATCTGGACATAATAATACCTGTTTATAAATAACATTGTATCATCATTTGTTTAAAAAGAAGTAAATCCTAATGTTGATTATTTTTGAACACACCATGAGCTTTCTGACATAATGAAAAGACAGGAAGAGTCCCAAGGCTGGCATTTCCCCAAAAATGTAGATTGTTGTGGGAAAGGAGACAGAGTAAGCTTCCTGCTTTTGTAGAGGGAACTTATTTTTTGAAGTAAGATAAACTTAGAGCGCTGCTTTTGTAAAGATTGAGGCTTATTTTACTTACTGCTATCACACGCACATCAGCAGGCAGCGCCAAGGTGGAAGTAAGCCTGTGTGTAGATTTGTTCGCAGCACGTTCGGCAGAGCCCACTCACGGCACAGGAGAGGACACTTGGTGTGCACAGGGAAGTCCTGGAGCCAGAAACAGCAAGGTGTGCAGCAGGAGGCTGGGACACACCGTTGCCTTTCCTCTGCCATGGGCTTACTGTCTGTCTCTGGCACTGCCCTTGGCTGAGCAGCAGTGAGGCTCTGCAGGTCCTGGGTGTGGAAAGATCAGTGGGACAGAACATCTTTGTAGCCTCATCTAGGTGTTCCTGCTCCAGCGGTGGTATTGGACCAGATGATCTTTTGAGATCCCTTCCAATCCCTAACATTCTGTGATCCCGCCATAGCCAGGCAGCAAGTTTCATCCCGCAGGCTTTCTTCAGGCATCTCCTATTGACTGTGAAAGCAGCAGCAGGGATGTAAGCTGGGATCTGCTAAAGAGCAGTGCAAAGATGTTCTTTCACTTTGGCAGCTTGGTTCAGGCACATGTCCCTCTCACTGCCCTGGCAGTGGTGAGGGTGTGAGTTCACCTGTGCCGCAATGGTTGTGGATTGCCAAAGGCAGAAAAAATGTACCCCCAAGTTGGTCATAGAGCAGCAAATCACTGCAACTTACAGATGTCTGCCTTTGGGTAGGAGCCAAGCTCAGCCTCAGTGTACACATTAGTGTGAACTGGACTAAGGGCTATGGGCTAAGTGAGCCATACTAACCTTGGCATCTAAACCATGCAGTAGAACTATATTTTTTTGTAAAGGTCCTGTGGCCAGTAAAAGACAAAAATTAGCCTGGGAGGTGGATAGAAACAGGCTGCCAAAAGGTTTTCCTCTGTGTCAGCCTGTGATCAGTCAGAAGAGTATCTCTGATGATGCACCTTGCTGTAAGCAAGCAACACTATAGCTCAGGTCTGTCTGTAACCAAAGCCTCTTGCAAGAAGAAGCCTGAGTGTCTTTACTGTGGCCCACATGACTCTAAGGAGTGTGCTGGGTTCTCAACTGCTTGTGAGGATTGCTCTGCTGTTACTCTTTGGTCCAAGATGCACTGTCATTGCAGGTGAACCAAGGTAACAGCAAAGCCCTGGGATCTGGTCTGGGATACCTGGAACACATTTGCCAACTGATTGAGAAGATCGGGCAGCTGCAGGAGCACAACCTACGTCTCCAAAAGCAAATGTGCAGCTTGCAGAAAGAGCAAAAGATGAGCCAGATAAAAGAGGTAAGCAGACACCATAGTATCTTCTATTAAATTGTATACTCAGGGCCCAGATGGAATGTTCCAAGTCTGTGTGAGGGAAAACACTACTTTACTTGACCCCGCATCCATATGGGCTGGTTGCTCTGGTCTTTATGGAGCCCTCACCCACCACAGTGGGCTCAGCTTCCCTCAGGGTGGGCTTGGGTTTCTGTTCTTTTTCAGTATTGTTTCCCAGTTGTGCTTCTGTTTAGCTGAAGAGTGTCCCTCTTACCTCATGCGATGGCCAGCTCGAAGTCAGTACCTTTTACTTCTTTACAAAAGAAAACTACCCAAAAACACATCTCCCCATGTCAATGCTATCAAAACAAAACGTTTCCATGAACCTCCTTAGCAATTGTGTTTTGAATTAAAAGCTCATTTCAACTGTCAAAGTCCTAGAAATTCCTGCAAAACAGACACAATGGGAAAGAGAAGCAGTAGTACTACTACTCAGGTCTATGCTTCGTTTCCCTTCCCGTACTTCTGAGCTGCCAAATGAAGAATCTCTGACAAAAAAAGTCTCAGTGTTCTCATTTGTCATTTTTTTATCAGCCAGAGCTAGCTGGGGAATTTGACTGAAATTCAGCGTTCTCCTAAACAGCATTTTTCTAGCCCCTGCATGTTTTGTTCAGCTCTACCCCCACCTCTGATTCTTTGTCCATCACACAAGGCTTCCAGTTTTTCTCCTCCCTTCTCTTTCTATTTATTTTATCACTCAAAGGAATAGAAGGGGTTTGTCACACTCAGCTATTTCTTTCCAGCCATGCTGCGGCGAGTCTTTTATTCTCCCAACAGTGTCATTCCTCCCCCAGTGCTGCTCTCCCACCTGCTGGGACTGGATCTGCAGTAGGTGACTGACTCCATCTCAGAGCGAAAGCCAAGTTGTGAGTCAGGTTGCAGAACAGCATAGCCCATCATTTCCATGTACCCATCTCTCACGCTCAGAGGAATGCAGCCTCCTACATAGAGCCTGGGAATTGTTAGCACATTTCCTGAAGCTTTACAACTGTGAGTCATTGCTCAAAGTAACTCTTCCAAGCTGCGAATTCAGGGTCAAATCCTCATCTGGTGCATGTGCCCCTTCCTCCCCAGCTCCCGCTGAAATGAAAGGCACTGTGCTTTCATTTAAATATTTGAAACTTGGATCTTTTCAGTATTTTCCAAGATTTCTCAGCAGTGCCTTCTCAGACACATTTGTCCAATACTGTTCAGCGGGTAATTGGACCTCCAGATATAATGTTCAGCACCTGCAATATGCTCTACAAAACTGGGTGATCTCCCTTGGGTATCTCTGTGGTGCTGGCATCTCCCATACCTGAGCGGCTCTCCTTTTTTCCCCCCTCTTCAGAGTCACAGCCCCTCTGTGTAGAAGAGGAACACCACTACCCCCATCTGCCACAAGACACGGAGGCTGCTCTCCACATGGTCTTTTGGAGGGTGTCCTAAGGCTACTTTACAAACCACATTCATGCTTCCTGCAGACTATGAGCATGGAAAGACACAACACCCCAGAGCAGAGATTGGGTTAGTGTGGTATTAAGAGCTGGTCATGAGGATGGCAGATGGTCAGTGTTCCTGATGCTGTTCTTGAGAGCTGTGCAGACATCACCACAGAGACCAATGATATTTCAGTCTTGGGGCACAAAGGGAACATGGCTGCTCCACAGCCTTTGCTTTACAGGGAAATATTTAATGCCCTGGGCCAAATGCAGTTTTCATCAGTTTTTCAAAGCACCATTTAAGGTATAGGTACTGCAAAATGCCATGCTTCTGTGCCAACATACCCAGATGACATGTTACATTAAAACTGTCAATTGCTTGGGGGTCTTCGGAGTTGCTAAACTGGCATTTGGCCTGTCCTGATTCAAACACCAATGAACAATTTGGTTCCCTTTTGCTTCAGCTGGATAAAGATCTCCTTTCTTCCTGCCCTGCTAAACTCTAGTGCAACATGACTGTGCAAGGTAGAAATTCTCCCCTTCCCACCACACCAGCTACAGCAGAAGTATCAAATACATGTTACCAGTCAGATTCACTGTAAGTGAACTACAGCATCCCATCAATGAAAATACAAGATACTATTGTCTGTGCACTTTCCAGAACAAATAACATTATCTTAAAATGCGAGTCGCTGTTGTAATGGATCTATTTATTTACACAAATGCCTTAACTAAGCAGCTCCATGTTTAGAAACTTGCAGTCAATATGTCTGGGAAACAAACCTAAAAGATGCTGAGTATGGGGCAATTTCAGTTGAACGCCAATGAACCCATGAAAAGTCTACATTACTGACTCCAGGCTTCTAAACCTTTTAGACTATTAAATAATTTGTCTGGGTTCTAACGGGTCTCAGGACAAGTCTTGGGCATGAATGGCTAGAACGACTACAATTGGTCTGTACCATCACACTGCCCAGGTATCTTGGGCCATTGCAGCCCGAGAGTCTGCAAACTTTTTTCTTGTCTGCTGTAGGAGTATCTTCTGCAGCACTGCTCCTGTGGAGCTGCCAGCATCTTCCTCAGCTCACACCAAGACATGAAGACGTTTCTTGCTGGGAAGAGCAGACCTCACAGCCTCTTGGTTCAGACTGGAAACCCTTCTGACCTTTCCATCATCCCAGAAATAGGAGCAAATGCTGAAAAGCTGAGCAGCTGCAATGGTGAGTTCAAATACCTCTAACCTGCCCTCCTGCTTGTCACGAGTTGGTGAAATAAGATGACCAGCAACTTCCTTTGCCCGAGGAAAGACAGATGGAAACAGAGCAAGGTATTAGTGGAACTGCACCTTAGCTGGAAAGTTAAGAGATGTATTTAAAACCTTTTGTCTACACCAAGGATTTTAACACTTGCTTCCTCACGTGTGTGAAGCAAGACTTTTTGATCTGCAGCTGTGGTTACAAAGATTAGGACAAAAGTGTTATAAAATAGGTCTCTCTTCTGGAAACTTAGCGTGCCTCAATGAGTCCATTAGTGGAGCCCCTTCATGTGGTTTTAAAATGCCCCAGTCAAGGTAAGATTTGATCTAAGGTGGAAAGCCTTATGCCTGTTATTAGTCTCCTACCCTCTCAAGCAGGCACAGAACACATTCCTGGAGGATGACTTAATCTATAGACCAAGTGGAAATAAGCCCCAGCTGCAAAGCTTGGATCCAGAGACCAACTTTTCCAGAAGGCTGAGAAAGGCTGGGCTCAGCCTACTGATGATAAAGCCAGCTGAAAATTCTGAATCCACTGTTAGATGTGAACGAGGCCGATTAGTTTATTTCAAACCTTGGCCTTCAGCCTGTCTCTAATACCTGGTGAAATACAGAGCATCAACACACCTCCTGGCAGGATCGAGTTAGAGTTTAAACAACCTTTGGGATCTCTAGTGCTGAGCCTCAGAAATGTTCTTTCCTGGCAGTTTCAGAGGAGATCTGGAAGGAAAATAAGACCATGAGGAAGACATTAGAAAGTCTGCTGTGGTCAGACACTTTATTGGATCATTTACCCTCTTTCCACTGAATTATGGCATGAAAATACATGGGGTCTCATCTCACCATTAAGTCCTTAGGGTTTCTCAGCGCATCTGGAGTTGCAGCTTGCTGGCAGTACTGCCCAGAGGCTGTTCTAGGAGGACACTGCTGAGAAATGTGAGCAAGTCCTTGTGTTTCATTGCAGGAAGAGAGAGATACTTGGATGCAGGAAACAGCCAGCCCATGATGGGGCTCAGGAAGTCGTCAAACAATTGGAACAACAAGGAGAATGAGTTCAGAGAAGCTGGTAGTATGGCTGAGGGACAGGCTTTTCCGTCAAAGGAACCTGGAGTAAGAAAGGTGAGTGACAGGCTTGGAGCCAGAATCCAAGTGGAACCTGTGGGAGAAGCAGGGAGAAGTTCTGCTCAGGCAGAGCAGGGTGGGGTGCCAGGAGAACAAGCCAACCCTCTCTGCTATCAAACAGGGCTGGGCAGTGTGGGCCAAGGTGCTATCTCCAGATAACTCAACATGTGAACACTGTCATAAGCATCTTCAGTACTGCTGCTACCAAGATTAAACCAGCCACATCTCCATTACTAGATAAATAAAATTTAGTGTGAGTCAGTCCTTAGCTGGTCACACTTATTAGCAGACTGGCAGCATATCAGTGTAATTAGCTCCAGTCCCCAAAGCGTGTTCCAGGGAAACCGTGTTGCTGAAATCCAAGGAAGCCAAGAGGAATGCTTTTCCTCTCCCTTTCTTTCCCATTGTTCATGGCTGCCTCAGCACTTTCAGGTTCCGGTAGAGATCAGGAGTGCTGAAATGCCCAGGCAGAGGCTCTAATCAGAGTATTCCCAGCCTGACAGGAAAGAAGAAGGAGTAGGTCTCTCACGGGAAAGACCTTCTCATGAAATTTCCACCCCAAAGTTGCAAATCAGTTGTACACATTTCAATGAACTTCAGAAACCCAATTAAGGCTCAATTCTGAAAGATGCTCTGTGCTCTGGCTTGTGGCTAGCAAAGTTCTGAAGTATGGGCATTATTTTAAGCTCTGACGAATTCACAGGACCCCAGGATCAAGATCCACACTCTTAGAACTGAATCTTAGTGCTCTCTTGTTGCACCACACCTTATTATTGTCACTTAGTATTGCATTGTGCACCCTGAACATGAATGCCTTCTATAGTGCAGATACTGTATGGGAATCCTGCCATGTTAGTCCCTGGGCTACTAGGTGCTATACACATGAACTGGCAGTCTAAATGCAAATAAGATGTGAGAGGTGGAGGAGGAAAGAGATTATCACACACGTGAGGGGTAGAATTGTAAAGAGATAAAGGACTTGACCAAGGCCATGTGTGGACTACAGGGTGGAGCTGAGAACAGAGCCCAGACTGTTCCTAGCACTGTAAAATGGTCTCACTGTCTCTTTATCATTTTATTTGCCTTTTTTTTTTAGGGCCTGGATGTCAGCAAGAACATCTCGGTATGTACTGCCTTTGCAGAATATCTTTCTTTAACTTGTACTTGCCATTGTCATGGACCGGGCCCCTGTACTGCATGGCATTATACGTGAACAAAAGAGGTTCACTGATTCCCAAAGTTTACTGTCAAAGTAACAGACACACACGCGTTATGACTTATCCTATTTGGACCGTTGATCTCCTGCCCCTACAGCAGACAACAGCCTTCAGGAACAGGCAGCTGCTCAGGCTTCCTGGGATATTAAGAGTGCTTGTTTGCATTTCTGGGACAACACCAGCACAATGAGGGACTAACCGCTGAGGCTTCCAAAACCCTTCCACAGCAGACATTAATCCTAGTAGTAAACACAAAGGTTTGATATTTCCATGAGTGAATAGTCTCATTTAGGGGCAATTAACTCAATTGCACAGAAACCAGCGTTGCAGTTTTCAGCTGAGCCCATGCATGACCTGATTTGAAGTTCTGAACTGAAAATCTAGCAGAGCCCTAGGAGGGGGCTGCTGCGTGTGGCTGGGCAGGCGCCAGGTCCTGCTCCCAAGGTGGCCACAGCTCATGGAGCGACTGCTCTGCTGGTGGCACAGTGGGAAGGCACCTCGGGACAGGACAGAACAATGCCCCGAACGTGACAATGGTCTGAGAACTTCACTGAAACTGGAATCCTTTCTCCCCATTATGCTACTCCTGGGACATGATCTTTTTTTTTTTTTTCCTGTTCCCAAGGATTTGCAGCCATTACTTTATGAACTTTAAAACAATTTAGCAAAAAACATTAAATTTTTTAATGCATTGCGCCTCCTTTTCAGTTCATGAGTTCAGATGAGCTCAGCCCTGAGAGAGCAAACATTAGGAGGGGCCACATGAGACTCCCTGACCTCCTGATAATCTCTATTAGCATTTCAAATGTAAGTGCCCAATAGCTGTGGCTTGTAGACGTGACAGGAAAACAAAGACTTGATCTCTTCTAATTGATGGTCTACAAAAGTCACCACCTTGAAAACGGCTGATACTAATGCACCTGTCCTGATAGAAAGGAAAGGGGAGTAAAGCTGCTTTTTTGGGTCCTGTTGTAAAGCCTCCAAGCTCCACCCTTGCATACAAGTAGGTAGGAAACCAAACTGTAATCTTTTCCTTTAGCGCAGTATAACAATGAGGTGAAACGTGCCTTTAGGCAGCTACTCAACAAAGTGCCCTCACTCTCTGAAACCTTAAGTCAGAAAGAACAGCAGGGTCCTAGACACAGAAATGTTACGAAACAAAATACAAAGAGGATGGCATTTATGATAGTTGATCCATCCCATCTCATTGTGTCCTATACAGGTACAGGCTGGCCACCAGTCTTCATTGGAGGATGTTAAAAATTCTTTTGTGGGACCTAACTCCTATCAGTCCAAAATAAAAAGCAGCTCCCCTCTTCCCACCACCAAAGAATCATATGTTGGCCAGATGAGGTCTGCCAGCAGCTAGCATCTTGTCCTTGAAAGTTGTGGTTTGGTTTTGTTCCCTAGGGTGAGAGCCATGCTTGGGGGAGAATGAAAGATCTTATGAGAAAGACACGGCTGAGAAACCAGAACAAGCTTGGGCTGTCCTCTGCTGCTCTGAAGAGGTCTTGCCCACAGTTGTACAGGTAAGGCAGAGCTGTGGGAGATTTTGACTTAGTGTTGGGAGGAGGTGGTGAGAGATTTAGCTCTGGTTGTTGATGGCGAGAGAAGAACCCTCCTTACCTTTTCTTCATTGTGTATGGTGGTCCTGACCAGCACAGCCATTTGCATCCTTAGTGTCCGACTCCAGGATCCCAAGTGGATAATGTTACCTGCGTCAGAATAATGGAAACATTAGGGTCCTAAAAAGAAGGTGCTCTCCCCAAACAGGGCAAGGGGATGTTCACAGTCAGTCAGAACCATTCTGTAGCCTAATTATTTGTGTTTCTGCTACCTCCTCAGCGTTACAGTCAAGGTTAATGCTCTTCTCCATCCACCTTCACACCTTTCATCCAGGGCAATGATAACTCATATTGCATCTAATGTGTGAAAGGATGGGACAGCTGGGATCAGCTGGAAGGTTTCCTGTCAGAGGAAGGGGAGATGCAGTTCACTGAGCATGTGCTCTTGGGTGGGTCCTGCTTGTTGCTGTGGATGAACATTTGAGTCAAGCATGGTGTCTCATTTCTATTAAGAGATCTGTGCTGTTCCCTTGGGTGAGTTTGTCTAGCAGGCTAGTTACAGCCTGGCCTCTCTGAGCTACACTGTGTGATGCTTGTCTATCCGAGGTGATGACAGTGCTGCCAGCTGCCCCTTGTGCAGATATTCCCTGTGTGCTTGCCAAGTCCTTCCAGCTGGTCTGGTGAATTTGGAGTGTTTGTGTATATAATCAGGTAACAGGAAGAGCCTGGGTATGTTACTCACCAAAGCAGGGTATTACATGGAGCTGGACACCTCCCTGTGTTTTTTCAGCTGAGATCTCAGTAACCTTGAGCAGAACAGCTCAAATGTGCTTAAGCCCTCCCCAGGCTTTAGAGGGGGTGATGGTGGGGAAACAGCAGTTGTTTAAGCACTCAAGAATGTCCCATTGTTCCCCTTAGACAGTCTGTACCTACCTTATGAAATGCATAAGGGAACCGGGAATCTTGTAATTACAGCTGGGGAAAAAAAAAAAAAAAAAAGAAAACCAAATACCACCACCAAAACACCCTCTGTAGTTCATGGAGTGATTTTTCCAGCTGGGAAAAACTTGGTTGGGGCCCAAGCACATGTAACAGGCAAGCTTCCTCCTATTGTTTGGGATACTGAAAGAAACACAAAGCAGAAAGAGATCAAACAGTTCCATCTAAAATAGATGGTGAACCAGCTGGGGGAAAAATACAAACTCTTGTGAACCTTCCCTCTAAACCTGAATAGAATCAGGACTTTATTTGGGCTTCCTGTCTCTGTAACCCCCCACTTGGCCCTGTCTCTGCAGCACTGAGGGGGTGCCCACTGCTCCCTGTGTGAGAACCGCAGGCTGGGTCCTCAGCCAGCTAAATGGATGTACTTCCAATGACGGGCCAGCCCAATAGCTCATAACAGAAACAGCTTGTGCTACTTTCACATGTATATTGAACAACTACCACTGTCATGCAAACGCTGTACAAGGAGATGCCAAATGGATGATTTTTTACCTGGCTGTAACTGGGCAGCCCTAGAGATCTTGTAAGCTGATTTTTCCAGGCTGCTTTCTGCATAACACCCTTGCCTCTGCTCCTGCCCCTTATCTCCCTCCATTTCCTCTTCTCCTGCTTTGTAGCTCTTATTCTCCAGCCCAATCTGTATTCGCCCTGCTCTTTTTACCCCACACCCCGCAATAGCAATGCATTCACAATGGGCTTTTCAATGGTGCCTGCAAAAGCTGGGCACCTTTTGCATATGTAGTTGCCCTCAGGCTCCTTTAAAATAAAAAGTTAGGCTTAGTGGACCAATGAGAGCCCTGCAAACGCTGCTGGACAGAAAGCCGGACCCTTTCTAGAGCAGTACCACAATGGTAAAGCAAGAATGGCTTGCTTCTCTGCAGCTCTTTGCAAACAAACATTGAAGCCCCAATTTAAAACCACTGTCTTTTTTATAGCTTATGACACATGTTTGTCCTGGCTCCTGCTCCTGTTTGTACACACAGGCATATGAACTTGGCTGGCTTCTGCTTACCTGGGCTTCCTTGGGCTCAGAGGCATCTCCCAAGTTTTGAACTGGAACAGGTTGGAGCCTGGTGCCCTGTATTAACATATGGCTCTGAAGGCAGCAGAGGTTTGTTGCTTTTGACACCCAGTCCCACTTGAGTCATTTGGGCAATCAGAGAAAGTCTCTTTGTTTTTGTAACTAGGTCAAAGCAAATCCCCTTTCATGCTCCCAGTCTGAGTATGATGACTGAACTGCTCCAGGGCAGTTGTTTTGTTTTTCTTTTCTGTCTTGTTTTCTTTTTTTAACATCCACAAAAGAATTCTCATAGTAAAGAGAATTTGGTTCTTCCAGCAGGAGAGAGGGAGGCCTGCCAAGGTAAACATACTGGCACAAGACTTGGTGGTTTGTCATACAACGTTCTAAAAAGGCTCAGGTTTTAATTTCATTTTCTTTTTCCTGCTAGTATGTTTACTCCTGCAAAGCAAGGCCTATTTTGTGCAAAGGGCCAGAAGCAGCGCAATAATTACTTGATCATGGTGTTATAAACATAAGTAGCACATGAACCTGGATCTGACCTAGGGCAGGAAAAGTAGATTTCTTCCCCAAATCATTGCAGAATGATCCTTCCACAAAGAACAAGAAATTTACTTCCAGTTCAAATGACCCCCAAGACAAGAACTTTTTTCCTCTCCCCTGGGACTGGTTTTAGTGACAGCAAACTGTTCTCAAAAGATAGTGGAGCATCATACAGTCAAATACTTGCCGTTGTTAAACAATTACAATCTGATGCTGCACTCAGGTTTGAGAAGCAGAAGGTAGAAGTCTGACTATTTCATTGTAAAAGACTTAAGAGATCAACAAAACAAAACACACACAACATTAGATTAAAAAGAAAACAAAGTAGTAGCTGGCAAAAAAAAAGTCTGCACCACATCACTCAGGGCTTTGAGGTTTGTTTTGTTTTTTCAAATCCAAGATAGCTATTAACTATTCATTTTCTCTAACTAGCTTTGAAATGTTGCATTAACAACCCTCCCAACCCCCAAAATACAGCTTTTATACCTTAAACAGCAGCTATTTTTAACAAGTGTTCCAAAAGGTTCATCTTTCATAAATCCTGGAGGCCTGACATAACTAAGCCATTACAACCAAACAGGATGCATTCCACTTATTTCAACTGTATATTATAAACAACTAACAAAAAAAATATGCTGGAAACACACCATCAGCTAGCTTAGTGTTGTTCTTCAGAATGTCTCACTTCCTATTTAGTACTTCAGGCCGGAATTTTTAACTTCCATTTGACATTCACCCACCAGTCTCTCCCCCTTGCTTGCAGCTAGGCAGAAAATACTGGCTGCACTCAACAAAATACTGTTTCTATCCATCCATTACATTGTGACTCCATGACAAGTTAAGCATGTGGTAGCCCTCTATTTTTTTGCATACTGCCACAAATATTTGGACAGCATCTGTTTTGAAATTTCAAAGTGGAGAGGGAGAAGCTGCTTTGAATGCAGCTTGGATGTTGGGTACATATGCACAGCACATTAATGCTCAAAACACAGCCACACATTCTGACTGCTGTCAACTTTAATTGTATTTTTCCATTTGTTAAGGCCAGATATTATGTCTTCAGAGCTGAGGAAAACCGAGAGGAACTCCATGATTGTTCTGGGGCAAAATACAAAGAATGAAAACATATGGCCTTTCTGATAACCTGAGTCAAATGGAACAAGGTAAAATAAGTAAATCAGCATGTGTTTCTTTGTGGGTTGGGGTTTTTTATTGCCTCTTCTCAGCACAGAAATGAGACAGTCCTGTTCCTTTATCCAGACACGGTCCAATGTGCAGACAGGAACAGCCCAGATTTTTGAAGTTCAAATTATATGCATTTATGTCAGCTAAGAACTGGCCCATATACCTTCATTTTAATAGTCTCTCTTTTTTTTTTTTTTTTTTAAGAAAAAAAAAAAAAACAAAAAAAAAACACGATTTGAAGGCATCTGTAGTCATATAGGCTACATCATCCAGCCTTTTTACAAGAAGTACAGCAAAAATCATTTATCTACAGTCAGTCAAAAGACTCCCAAAATAATAAGCCAACCAGATGTCTTGGGAAAGAGACAATCTGCTCATAATCAAGATTAAAAGAGAACCAGGCTCAGCTTAGTCTTCCACCTTCCCAACTCAGCTGACAGGTTAAATGCAGAAAACCTCTTTATAATCTCTCGCATTCACTGCACGTTTCTGTTTCAGAAAGGCAAAGAAGGAACACCAATGGACACAAAACCAAGAACCTCGGGGTTACTTTCTGCAGCCAGCATCCTACAGTTGTCAATAGAGAAACTCCAATTTGAGTGTTGGAAAGGAAAGAGGGAAGGAGGAAGTTGAGAAGTGTCTGTGGGCAGATGAATGCTCAGCTATGTACGGCTTCATTCCTGGATTTGAAGTATATTTAGAAAAGTCAGGCCACAGGTGAAAATTGCTGTTAGCATCTTGACAACATAACCAATGAAAACTTTTAAAGTAAGATTTGGAAATTATTATTCTTCTCTGGGTAAGGAACAGAATTACCTGAAACACTGAAGTTTTAAATTATCATTGCTTTCTGGGGACCTTCTCCAGCTGAAATAAACTTAAGCTTTATGGGACACAGCAGCATCTAGAAGAGTACCAGGGACTCCTTGCCTGGTGCAGAAGTGGCTGTTGGAAGGACAGCATCTTCCTTCTGGGGGGGCTGAGTTGCAGCTTCTGCTTGTCCCCAACAGAGCTCCTCCCTCCAGAGCAGCATTTGGCCAGCTGTGCCATTCTACAGGAATTCAACTGGAAAACCAAGTCTGTAAAGCCAAGACTTTCTAGAAGGCCATTCCTGAATCCACCCCTAGCTTCCAGTCCTGGGGGCCTGTCCTTCTGCAGAGGCTCCCAGACCCCAGTGATACCCCGTGCAGCAGTTGACATCACACAGGCTCATTGCAGAGGGCAGAGCCAGGGGCACTGCAGGAATCAGAGACTGGGGGGTGCACCCAAGGCAACGCCTCAGTTTCACCAGCCAGCCCAGCTCTTGTGCTATCAATCTTCTGGGGAGGGAAACCAGGCTTGAATTTCTAATTTTAATGGAGAAGTTAAGTCCTGTGGCTGTGCAGGTGGCAGCCTGAGGCTGCAGGTGGGGAAGTCACGCTGCTGTTCAGCTCAGCCTGTGCTCCCCCTGCTGGGAAAAGGCAACAGGGAGAGCAGAGCTGCAAGGCAGAGTCATTCAAATACACACAACTTTTATAAACCGCTGCTCTTTCGGGCCACATTAACAACTCTGTAACGCTATGGCCATGTTTGGTGGCTGCCTTAATGCCACATGTCCACTGATTTCAGACTGAAGGGACAGGCAGCACGTGCTTCTGCAGTTCACATCGTTGCAGTGGTCTCTGCACACCAGCTCATATTGGTACTAGCACAATAATTAACACACAGGGAGTAAAGACTTAAATAAACCAACTTTGCCTCTTGCAAAAACACTATTCTGCCCCCTAAATTACAATATAATTGCAAGTCAAGCAATTGCAAGTCAACCCAAACTTGCCTGGGAACCAAGATTTGAGCTGTCAGGAATGGATCAACTTCAGCAGGCTTAGCCTTTCAGTAACAGATGCTTCCCCCTTGCTCAGCTGGAGCCTTTGGAGTCCCCAAAACCAGGGCAGGATCTCTTCTGAGATCCAAAGCACCCCAGCCACGGTCTCCCAGAGCAGCCATAGTTTGCAGGGGCTGCAGGGGTGAGTGAAGGCAGCAGCCCAGGTCTGGTTTTCAGAGCACTCGAAAGGGTTGTCACTTAGCACCCAAACAAAAAAAATTAAACCCCACAACTGAAAAATAAAAAAAGATGGTCTGTGCTGACTCAAAGTTAGCACCCTAAAGTAGGTGCTGTGTTTAATATTTCAGTTGTAGCTGCTGCTGCATGACTTGGTTATTCACTGTATATCTTGCTAGCTTCATCTGAAGCTAGAAAGATTTATATCTTGATTATTCTGTGAATAGTCTGTATATCTCATAAATACAGGGGACTAAAATCCTGCATTAAGTTACACCCTCCATTATCCCTTCAGCTTTACAGAAACTGTAAGGAATGTGAATCAGTGCAAACTGAACTTAAAGCATTTTAAGACGTAGCATCATGAACTGGTATTCCCCACCACCACCTCCATTCACGTTATAGTTGTGTTTCGTTTTTTAACTAAAATGAACTAGCACTCTTTTTTTATTACAGCATTATATGAAATATATTCATGCCTTTTCAAAAATAAATATATTTATAACATGTAACATATTGTATAGTTCTCCACTTCAGGATGCATTGTAATACAAGCATAAGAAATTTAATAAAAAGCTTCACTATTATGATAATTGTTTTCAGATATTTCATTAATGAACACCTGGGTTGCAGTGTAACAGCTACCACACACTTAAGGTTTCAGGTGAGCATAGCTGTCAATAAAGAAAATCTTACCTCCAAGCTTTTAAATGACTTCTTTAGCTCTGGCAAAGCTGCAAGTTTGTTCTTCTGAGGCTGGTGCTGTTCTCAAAGATCCAGAGGGTGAGGAAGGCCTTTGGAAAGTCCAGCTATCACTGAGCATAGATGTTCATTTTGAGCACCTGTGTTAGGTGCTGTCCCTGGGCTTTGCTGCCAAAGCCATAGAATGGGTGGACATGGCAGGGCAGCAAATGCGACTTCCAAAGGTGAAGGAGCCGGGGACAAAGCACACTGATGCTCAGCATCATGATTTCTTTCTGAAAATCTACATTCCTTAGCAGCTCCACGCAGCAGCCTCACCTGACAGGTACTGGCTGGCCTTGGGGATGCTTTTCCCAAGCTTCTCCTTCATTCACAGCCCACAGCACTGTCCAGAACAGAGCAGCTTTCCTTCACCTGCAGAAGCCTAAGACAACATCTACACCAACCCACACCACCTTTACTTCAGCCATATCACCAGGCTGTATGGAATAAGGGTGCTGACACAAGAAGTTATGTGCAGTTACTCAAAGTAAAAGAGAAAAGTCAACAAGACACAACTAAAGAAAGTAGAGGCCTTGAAAAAGGAAAGCCAAAAATCCAGCTGTGAAGGTAGAAAGGAAAGAATAGACTTTTGCAGGAGAAAAAATTACAGAACAAAGCAGCAATGAAAGCCCTTAACACCCCACTGGTGGAGAACAGGCTAGAAAGAGGGGGACAATGCACCAGGGGAGGAAACCTCCATGTGAGTAAGGGAAAGACTATGGATGTTGTCTACCTGGACTTCAGTAAAGCCTTTGACACTGTTTCCTACACCATCCTTCTGAAGAAACTGGCTGCTTGAGGCTTAGATTAGCATACTCTTTGCTGAGTAAAAGACTGGCTGAATGGCCAGGCCCAAAGAGTTGTGAATGGAGTTAAATCCAGTTGGCAGTCAGTCACAAGTGGTGTTCCCCAGGGCTTGGTGTTGGGGCCAGTTCTGTTTAATCTCTTTATCCATGATCTGGAGGAGGGAATTGAGTGCACCCTCAGTAAGTCTGCAGACAGCACCAAGTTAGGTGGGACCATTGATCTGCTTAAGGGTAAGAAGACTCCACAGAGGGATCTGGACTGGTTGGATCAATGGGCTGAGGTCAATTGTATGAGGTTCACCAAGGCCAAGTGCCAGGTCCTGCACTTGAATCACAGCAACCCCACGCAATGCTACAGGCTCAGAGAAGAGCAAATGGAAAGCTTCTTGGCTAAAAAGGACCTGTGGATGTTAGTTGACAGCTGGCTGAATATGAGCCAGCAGTGTGCTCAGGTGGCCAAAAAAGCCAACAGCATCCTGGTTTGTATCAGTAACAGTGTGGCCAGCAGGACTAGGGAAGCGATCATCCCCCTGTACTCAATGTTGGTGAGGCCCCACCCTGAACACTGTGTTCAGTTTTGGCCCCCCACTACAAGAAAGACATTGAGGTGCTGGAACAAGTTCAGAGAAGGGCAGCAAAGCTGGTAAAGGGTCTGGAGCACAAGTCTTATGAGAAGCAGCTGAGGGATGTCAAGTCATTTAGCCTAGAGAAAGGAAGGCTGAGGGTAGACCTTATCCCTCTCTACAACTACCTGAAAGGGTGTTGTAGTGAACTGGCTGTCAGTCTCTCAAGTAACATGCAATAGGACAAGAGGAAACTGCCTCAAGTCACAGCAGGGAATGTTTAGATTGGATAACAGGAAAAACTTCAGAAAGGATTGTGCAGCATTGGAATAGGCTGCCAAGGGAAGTGGTAGAGTCACCACTCCCAGAGGTATCTAAAATATGTGTAGATACAGTGCTTTAGGACATGGTTTAACTGCGGACTTGTCAGTGCTAGGTAACAGTTCGACTCTATGATCTTAAAGGTGTCTTCCAACTTAAGCAATTCTATGTTGCCTGCCTTTCACCCTGTGCCAGCACTCCCCACAGACAACTCCCATTCCACTGCTTGTGCCCTTCCCCTCCTGCTAGGGACCAAAGAGCAAGCCTTAAGCACAGAAGACTTCCAACAGAGTGGATAAGGGAATTAAATTCATTCCTTTGCTCACCTCTCTCTAAGCAGAAGGTCCATTACAGCAAGATCCAGCTCTCCACCAAAATGGAGAGTTCCTGCAGAGGAATGCACCTGATCCCCAGAGACTACATATACCCGGAGCTCCCTGACACTTTGGGACTGTTCAGAAACCCTGTGGATGGCAGGAGAGAGCAACTGGGCAGAGACTCTCCTCAGCCCTTCAGCCTCCACCCAGGCATCTAAGGTCTCCAGGCAAATACTTGTCTGCTATACCAAGGCATGGGAAGTCTTCAGCAGCAGTCAGGAAGGCGTTTAGATCTTGGCTGGCACACACATTAAGAGAAGTGCCAGAGCACCCTGCTTGGCATACTGAAAATGTGTGGTCTGTATTACTCCTCTAATTACCCAGTTAATTAACACTATAGACAGCTGCTAAAGACTCATCATAAGGCACATTAGGAGCTGAAACTCTGCTTTCCCAGACAGAGCTCCACCTGTACCAAGGCCATTTAGTTACCAGAGGCACTCCCTAAGGAAGGAGGCTGTTTGACCCATCTCCAGCTGATGATTTTTCCAGACTCTGATCTCCTTCACCCTCCCACCATATGAGTTGGAGGAGTCTTATCTTTTCTTCTGATTAGATTTTGAAAGCAGGTGAGAATAAGAACACCAGTTACCCTGGAAGTAGCAAGGAAGAGCAGTTCAGCTAGAAAAGTAAAAACATCAAGATGATTCCTGAAATTTATTGGAGTAAAAAAAAAAAAGAAAAAATTAAAAAGCAGTTCCCACCAGTAGTTAACATCTTCTAATTACACACAGCATCAACAGAAGCCAATTAAATAGAACAGTATCTGCTACTTTAAGCAAGATACTGTTCAGTTCTCTGCTTCCATGTATATAAAAGCTGCTCTTCCCCTTTGAAGGCCCCTGAGCAGTATGATTAAGGCTACTCCCCTGTCTTTCAACAGGAGAAATTTCTAATCAAGCCTGTGGGGATGAAAAAAAAAAAAAATAAAAATTTCCTCCCCCTAAAGCACCCTTGCTCAAGGACTAGCCCATCAACTAGAAGGGGATCTCAGTGTGAGTGCAAGCACCAGAGATCCCCCAGCCTGAGCAGGAAGGGTGGTGGCAGCCCCTCCTTCTCCCCCCCTCCACCATCAGGAGAGGCTTTTGCCCAGGATCTCAGGAAAATGAGAACAATTCTGCTCAACTGCTGTGACTAACCACACCACACTGAACTGCTCTTGCTGCTTAGCATAAGTTTTATTTCTCATCTCAAAAAAAGCACATCCATGGCACTGTCATGCCAACAGTGGTGTCAAATTAGCTTTAAAGAGTCTTCAAAGTTCTGGACTTAAATGTCCATGTCAGAGCAAACAGCCAACAGTTAAGATCAATCTTTAAATCAAGTTAATTTTTTACTGAAGTTCAAACTACCTTGAACCGTTTATTTTATTTTCAGTTGGAATGAAGTTTCCCTTTTCTCATCCTCCAGGAGGAAAAAATTAATCACACCTGGCCTTTGTTTCCAGAGCAAGAGAAGTAGGTAAGTAGGCTCAGGTACAGCATCATTAGGAAAACCCATGTGGTTAGTGCTTTGGCATCCCTGTCTCCAAGTCCTGCCACACAAGCACAGCCCTGACTTACCTAGTGAGCTCAGCAGCAAGTGGGCAATTCCCAGCTCCTCTGCACAGTCAAATACTAGTTCTGCATGCCCAAAGGAGAAGAGGCTGCAGGATTCGCTTTTAATGAGTTTTGCTGTACTTCAACTCAGTGCTTCAGAGGAGCCAGGATAAGTACTTTTCAAGGGCATCTTAGCCACTGACAGAAATGCAGACACCACCCAGCATCACCTCTGTCTGCAGCTTCCCAGCAGCCCAGGCCAAGACAAGGACTCCCTCTTGACAGCAGCAGACAGTTAACACTAATCCCAGAGCAGAATAATAGCCAGAAAGTAAGATTAAAGCAGAAAAATAGCATTTGGAAAGGTCTCTCACAGCCATCAAGATAATTTTTGTCTTGCAAACAAAGGCTCACAGCTGGGGTCCCCAAGACACACTCCTGTACAGCCCCATGTGCTCTGGGCCAGGGAGAAAGAGTTGCATAGACCAAGTGGGTTTGGCATCCACTTTATTGCAATACATTGATTTAATGCCTTACAGACACCTTCCTTTGCCATAGCACAGCAGCCACAAGCATCACGCACAGAGCTGCCCCAGTTGCCGCAGCAGCAAACCCCAGCAGAGCAGCAGGGACAGCTGCTCCTGTGTGGAGAGAGAAGCCCCAGTTAACACTCCCCCAGCAAGGCACAGGGATGCGTTGGGGTCTCAGTCTTTCTGGTGGAAAGACTTAGACCAGCCCCCTTTCCCAGTCTGGCTATGTTGGGCTGGCAAGCTTACCAAAGCCGTCCTTGGCTGTGGCCCATCTTAGCTCATCCTGGAGGAAAATCACAGGGCCTTTGCTGGATACATGGGAGGCGCTGTCCTGAAGAGGATGCTCAGCACTCCTTTTACCCCCTACAGAACAGCATGAAGGTGAGATAACGTGTAGCCTTGAATGTTAGAGTTTTTCCAGGTCAGCTTCTTAACACACAAAACTCTGAAGGAAACACCTTCCATGTGAGTCAACAAAAAATGAAGAGCCTATGAAGACCTCTGCCTTTTTGACATAGTGGCAAGGGCCCTTCCTCAGTGGAAGGAAGCAGGAAATGCCTCATCAAGCTGTCCATGGCTTGAGGGAACTAGTCCATAGCCTACATGCCCTCCTAGCCCCCAGTGTGGATGCTAGACCACTGTTGTCCCTTTGTGGAACAGAAAGGCTACGACACTTACTGGCTCTAGCAGGACAAGTGGTGGTGCAGGACTCCTGTACAGATCGGTGGCACACTGAGGCACTGCAGTGCAGGTACACCTGGAAAGAATGTGACACAGCCTTGAATCACTCAGGCAGCATCTGTAGACAGGTAATATCCTGGTGTGATGCACTGACCCTGGCCAGCAGCTAAGCACCCACACAGCTTCACTGCCCCCTACCCTGTCATAGCAGCATGGGGAGAGAATAGGCAGAGCAAAAGCAAGAAAACCCGTGGCTGGAGAGATAAAAATAGCTTGATAAGTGAAGGAAAGGGAAGAACAAAACCAAAGCACAAATGATGCAGAGGCAAATCACCCACCCCACTACCACAAATAGACTGATGCCCAGCCAGTTTCCAAGCATCAGCCACACTGGAAGACAAAATCCTCCAGTGTTTATTGTTGAACATGACATCATACAGCATGGAATATCCCTTTGGCCAATTTGGGTCAGCTGTCCCAGCTGTGCTGCCTCCCAGCTTCTAGCCTACCTCATGCCTACTCACTTGGGGTTAAGAAACAGCAGAGCATGGAAAAAAAGCCTTGATGCTGTGCAAGCACTATTCAGCTAATAGCTAGAGCGTTTATGTGTTATCAACACTGCTTTAGCCACAAATCCAAAAAACACAGCACCATATGGGCTGCTTTGCAGAATGTTAACTCCATTCCAAGCAGACCCAGTGCACCCAGTGACAGAAGGGACATGGCAGAAAGATTGCTTTGGCTTGCTTCACATGTAGGCTGTAGCCTTGGAGCCCTCTGCTGCCAGGTAGCTTTGATACCTTTATACACCTTCAAACTCAATCAGATCTGGCATTACAGCACTTCTCCCTGACACCCAGGACACAGTTGTCCAAGCACCACTACTAGGTGCAGCTAGGACCAGCTTTGAGCATTAATTGATCTCAGGAGCACTGAGCAAACAGTATAAGGCATGGTGAACTTCACAAGCTTCTGAGCAGTTAAGTAACATGAGATTCAGAGCCCAGATGCTTCCCACACACCAAAAGCTATTTCCAAGTCACTTGGGCCAACAAATTCAGTTTAGAGAATATTGATTACAATAGTTGGAGCATGCACTCTAAGCTAGTTAACGAAACAGCTTAGGCAGCAAGCTAGCACTTGCTTAGGTAGACCTACCCTCTTCAGTAGTCTCAGTTTCTGTCACACCCCTCCAGTGATGCAACTTAACCTCTACCACGTTTGTCTCAGAATAAAATGTTTCATGCACCAACCTCTCTACTACTGTTTCAGTAAGGAATTTTCCTAGTCTTTGGGCCCCCTCCCCCTTGAGAAGGCCAAGAGTCTCACAGCTATGAAGTAGTTCTTATTGCTTATATGTCACTTGTCCTCAATAGGAAGCTAGACAACCAGGATATGATCTTACCAGTCCAGAGAGCATGTCTTGGGAAGTGGAGTCCACAAAGGTGAACGTGTAGAGAGTGAAACGCTGGTAATGAGAGGGGAACAGCAGTCCTGAGCCAAGACTCAGAGGTACCAGCTCTGTCTGATAATTGTCCCCAGCATAAGGGCACCTGAAAAGGAAAGACCAGCAGTTTTCACTTTTTTCAATGTGCTAGTCATTCCCCTGACCCACAGCTATTTACAAGTCACTTACCCATGCACCAAAACAGGCCACTGTAGCTGTTGCTGGGGATTAGTACTTGGTGTGGCCCAGCAGTGGTGCAGGACCAAAACCAGGTCTGGGTCTGTTCTCTGAAGGATCTTGACTTCTGCATACACAGGGTCTCTCAGAGTCTTCACAACAGGATAGTCACTGTCAGTATAGTAGGAAGTATAGCTTGCATCTGGGACAGAAGAAATTCGAGAGCCATTTTAAAGCAGGAACAAACAGAGCAAGGCAACATGAGAGCATCCTTTATAGCCATGTCAGTAAGTTCCCATTATGGCAAGGAAGCAGCAATGCTGGGTTCACCCTTCAATACTCCCTTATTACTCAGCAGAGACCAGAGCCTTGCAGCAAGAGCCTTGAGCAGGTCATGCAAACCTCTCGTACCCGAGGCAACACGCAGCTCCAAGGACAGGGGACCTGGCTGGGACACAGCAGGGAGTGGTGGCAACGTGAAGACCTGAACACTCAAGGGAATGAAGCTCCCGGTGATGGAGTAGCTGCAGCGGACATGTAGCCTGGTGGAACAGGAAAAACCCAAATCAAGCAGATAAAGTCACTCTGATACTTCCTTTCTCCATATGGCAATGTGATAACTGCTTTAATTCATCACATTCTCAACCTTCCCTCCAACACTCCCTCTTAATAAATACTTGAAATTCCCTTCAGAGTTCAGATTTGAGTCTGCAGACTGTCACTCATCAGCACCAGCTTTGTTCCTACTAATGAGAGACATACCAGTCCTTAGCCTACTCCAGTGCCCTGTTGTGAATTCAGAGCTTGTCACAAGCAAGAATTTCTCTGGTGACACTAAACGCAGTGGCACCCAGCAATACCAGCCCAAGGGTATTACCTGAAAGTGCTGTCCCTTGTGACAGAGCCAAGGCTCCCAGTCTTCACACCCCTGGATGCTACCAACTCATTTGCATATATGGCCTGGTCTCCAGTCACCTGCAATGACAGACCAGGCACTGTTGCTGCAATAAAGTCAAGCTGGATTAATGCCAGGCTGGAGAACAGCATTTGGTCTCTGCAAGTCTGTATGGTGCCCACTAAGCAGCCAAAGCCATC
Source organism: Streptopelia decaocto (assembly GCF_964273445.1). Lineage (NCBI taxonomy): Eukaryota > Metazoa > Chordata > Aves > Columbiformes > Columbidae > Streptopelia > Streptopelia decaocto. Next base: position 50,997,995 of record NC_138659.1, read on the forward strand.
TCAGGTTGTTCCAGGTCTGCAAGCTTCTGCTATTCCAGCCTAGTGACAGCTGCAGCTCTTACCTGAAAAGTGGTGCCACAAGCAGAGAGCGGGAACTGGTACACAACAAAGGCGCTGTTTTTCACGACAGGGACACAGCCAGCACTGTGTCCACTGGCCAGCTGGACAGAGTTCAGGATAAGCGGTGGCAGGGTCACATCCCGAGAGACAGCAATGGAAAACTGGCCATCTGCTGTGCAATGAGCTGTGACTGGAGGAAAAGATGTAATCAGTCTTGAGCTCAGGGAGAAAAGACATAGAAAGGAGGTTTAAACATCACAGCAAAGACAAGGCCAGCAAGTCCTGCAAGTTCTCCTGCCTGTAACACCCAAAGCAAGTACTAAGCACAGCAAGACAAGTGCAACCAGCTCTGGCAGCAACACTAGTTCTGGCCATACATCCAGGTCTGTTGCAATACACCTCAATGGGACAGAGGATTCTTGAAATCCAAAAACAGAGCCTTAAGCCACCTGCAGGACTGGTACACACTAATCCTGCTCCACCAGGGAAATGAGGAGTCCTAGTGCACAGCTCCTCAAGGAAGAGGGGAGGACAGTTGCTCACGCTTACCCGTGTTACCAAAGTAACAAGGCTTCACCCTGTCCCTAGGGTCATAGCAGCAGCCTCGCGCTTCACAGTCTCCCTGGCTGATTGGCAAGGAGGTACAAGGCAGCCGGTCTTGGCTGAGAACAGAACAGACACCACTGCTTGGAGCATCCAGGGCTGGAAGAAAAAGCAGGAGTTTGCAGCTAAAGCACAAGAGCAGGGGAACAAAGACACAGACGACATAGGTGGAAGGTGTCCTGCCGTCTCTGTGTACAAATCAAGGTAAATGAGACTCAGATAAGGGTCAAACACATGGCCTGGTGCTGGCATGGAAGCCTGCTCAGAAGGGACCTGCATTTCCCTGGAACAGACTCCCCCTGAAGCCTTGTACAGGAGACTGGACTGCACAGAATGTGCCAAGATAAAGTGTTCTGGATTAACTCTGGTAGTTAAGAGAATCATTGTACCTAGTCTCTGTCTCAATCCCTGAACTTGCAGGCAAGCATAGTCACAATATGGCTAGGAGACACAAGGAACATTCACCTGCTCACCCTGCAAAGGAGTAACAACTCCTAAACAAGTTGGTGGTTCCTATGTCCAAATGCTTTTCCAAGGAGTCTTCTGTACAGCAGTAAATCCCCTTTCCCATCCCCCAGACTGACTAGGAACAGCCATCAGAAAGGAATGGCAATCATAGCCACAAAATACAAACAGGGTTTCTGAAAGAGCTGTCAGAGTCTTACCAGGAAGGTCCACAGGGCACCTAAGCAGCCTCTCTTCATGAAGAACCTTTTGTCCAGCAGCATCTGTTCCTTCAAGCCCAACCAGCATGAGGTAACTGCCATCCTGGGGGAAAGCCACACCGGTCAGGGCAGCCAGAGCAGCAGTGGCCACCATCCCAGCAGAACCCCTAAGGTCACTCACCCATTCAAAGACATAACAGCCAGTGTAGGAGACCGATACCTTCCTGGAGCCATCTGGAGTCTCAGACACCCAGAGCCCACAGTCAGAGTCATTCCACAGAGCATGTGCCTTCCCCTGAGTGTCTAAGGAAAGAGGAGGTGGCAGTAGGGTTTTCAGCATTCCATGTGAAAGATAAGGCTCCACCACAATCCCACCTTGCTACAGTAAACAAGGCCCTAGTCAGTATCAGGGTCTGGGTCAGAACGGGTATTAGAAGGAGCACAGCAGGCAAGACCATCTAGATCCACCCACAGCACTCCACCAAAACCCTTGACTGCTGAGTCATATAAACAGCCCCCTGGTTACACACGATGCACGGAAGCTGTTAAACAACACTTCACACCAGAACCTGCCCATTTTCCCTCATTCCAGGCATACCTCTGCACTGTGCAAAGATACAGCAGTGAAAAAATCCTTTTGACACCATCCTCACTTACCCCAAGTAGTCAGCACAAAGGAAGCGTTCCCTTCCCAGCTGGGAGGCAGGGTGAGCTGCAGACTTTCTTGGCTACAAGCCAGAAGGGTGGGATCAGAAAAAACACTCCCTTGAGCCCCCACAACCAGAGCAAGGGGACCAAGAAACCCACAGAAGAGCACAGCTCCATATGCAGCCCTAGACCACCCTGCAATACCCATCCTGCTCTTCTGCTAAGGACCATAAAGCAGCTGCTCTTAGCCTGGCCCTTTTAAATTGTGGAGCCAGCTGGGATTAGAAATTCCTGAAGTGTCCAGGTGGACCCAGCCCAGCAGTTTAACACCTTCCATTGCCCTCACCTGGCTCTGAATACATCACAGTCTGCTTGCACTCTTTGAAGAAAATCACAGGGCAGGAGCTGAGCTTATGTCAAGAGAGGGATGTGTATTCATATCACTAAGCTGAGGGGAGCTCACCTGTGCAATTTACTGTAGAGCCCCAGGAGAGTCTTCAAACTCTTTTTTTCTCACCCTGAGTTCTTTCCACCGCTGACCCATCCAGGAGATCTGCCTGCTTTTCCCCATGTACCCTACTGCTGCTCAAATTGCTCATTACATGGCATGAGTGCAAGAGGCTGAGTGACGATGTATTTTTGTTCTTTTCAAGGTGCCACTGCTTCAAATGCCAGACTCAGGGTGTCAATATATAAGTACAGAAATAGCCCTTCACATAAAATCTATGGAAAACTATGGAACTCAAGAGGCTTTGCGCACCTAAAAAGGCGTGATACTCCTTAAACACTCCTTGCTGTGGACTACAGCCCTGTTGCTGGTACAGAAAACTGCTGGACTGTTTGCTGTAGCTTATCTGGTATTTCTCTAATCTGTCCATCCCAAACTATTCCTAAAAAATAGTACAATATCACTAGGGCCCTGAGTTTTAGTCAGATTAATTGCCCAGTCTTGGTCCTATAAAAGCACTTCCGGAAATTCAGCAGCTGCTTTAGTTTCTTGTTATGACACTGCCATATTCAACAGATCCTCAGTATAATGGCAAACAGCAATGGTACCTGACCATAGTGCTATATTAGCTACTAACATTTGGTGGCAAATGTTTTGTATCCCTGAGGCACCACCCAAACAAAGGTTTCCAAAATTACAGCCCTCAAGGGTTTCCCTCAAGGTATTTGCTGCAGTGCCTGTATTACTTGTAGCATTTGTCACTGCTGGTACTAGTTACAGGTTTCAGTGAGGCAGGTCTCAAAAGCTGCATTTCAATGCTTCTCATCACTGCTACCCTGTTCAGATTGGATCCTGTAATCAATGCATAAGCCATTCCCACCTGCAGCACTAAATTAATACCCTCTTCCATTGTACACAAGTTTCTGAGGGACAGCACCAATTCAACACATTCAGCGTATGCTGTTAAAACTGCTGCACACAACCACTGATACAATGTAGGTTCAACAATATCCCACCCATCAGGACCTCTGACATTTTGCAGCTGAGCATATTGTTGTTGTATCTGATCATCATTAGTTATAGGGCTTAATAAATCTTTTTCATCTGCTAATAAACTGATAGATGCAGCCCCACTATCCCAAGGTCACAAAACTCATGCCAGTATTCCTTTCACAAGCTGTGCAGGGTGCCATGATCCCAGCTGGGTGGAGGACATCACTGCGCCTGCCCTGCACCCTGCTTATTTCCTGCACCAACCACGATGGCTGTTCCACAAAGTAAAAGATGTTTTCAGCTGCTCTGCACAGCAGAGACTGAAGCAAATGGATCTTGACAGGCTGCCTGTGTGGCTGCTGTTTGAGCAGTGCTCCTGAACCAACTGTGCTCATCTCAGTGCCTGCCTGCGTACGAGGCAGCCAGCATGGAGAGGCACCCGGGGAAAACGTTGGACTTTGGCGCAGAAGGAGTCTTCATCTTTGTAGAAGACGTGCTAAGACAGCTTGAGCAAATCCCACAGCTACTGTGTAACTGCTGAATGCTTCATTTGACTGTGTTACCTGCTGATAGCTGTGTAAACAGTAACAATAAACAAAGTGCTTTGGAACTATAGATAGTCTTCATTAGACTTTAACCCACCAATACTTTGTTTATGCTGATAGGAAAAATGTCTACAGGTACTTGAAGAATAACTCTATGTGAAACAGCACTAGGAGTGCTGTAGATCCACCAAGCAATACTCATGCTGAGAACAGTTTCAGGTAAATGCCCTTTCCTAGTTTCTACACACACACTTGACAGACCTGTTGAATGATGTGGAGATGGGAGGCAAGTGAAACGAGCCTGAAATTCATGGAAATGAAATGCTTTGTTTGGTAGAAGTTGTTACAGGCAGTGGAAAGCGGCCTGTCTGTGAGGAAATAGGCAGGTGTCTCTTCCTTGCAAATCTCTTCCTCATCCCTTCAATAGTTGTCATGCATTACAATGACCCAGCTGTAGGAACTGATTCAGCTAGCACCCAAGACCACCACAAACAGAACATGCAGAGGATAAAGGTACATGAGGGAAACTTCTCTGCAGACTACTAGCCTGAACCTGATCATGACCCCAGAAAGCCAAAATATTCCTGGGACATCCCTTAGGAAGATTCTCTCCTCCTAACAATTCTAAGCCTTGGAGACTGAGGCAGATATAGTGGCAGTGTAGGGGTTGCCCTGGCTGTAGAAGGCTCTCTAGAGACCCATGAGAAGGAAAGGAGGTATTAAACACCACCACCAAGAAGAGCTGGGAAGAGGAATACAAAACGCGCAGCACATCGTGGGAACGCCTCCGATGAAATCACTGTGTGTCTGCAGCGTACCTGGTATAAAATGGCAGTGCATGGAGAGTGGCTCAGCCAAAACATTCCTCTGCAGAAGCTGAACAGCATTTGCAGACAGCAGGGATATCCACACCAAGCATCCCGGGGATGAGGGGTGCTGGCTGCACAGCGGGCAGGAGTGGCATTTCTCAGGGCCACCTTCTGAACCGAGGTTCAAAAAGAGAAGGTGCAGAGACAGATGTTCTTCAAGATTGTGCTTTATTTTAGAAAAAAAAGAGGCAAAGCTACAACACTGCTAGACTTTTCTTTAAATATCCCTAACATTTGCCTCCAGTGAACTTAAACACAAAGTTCCTGTGGAAGTTGGAGAGGAGGGGATTTCAGCCTTGCTCTCCTGGACTTTCACCATGGATGGAGAGGCCAGACCAGCTCTTAGCATCTGCAAACAGAATCGAGTACTCAGAAAACCTTTGGTCAACTGTGAGATGAAAAGGCCTGTGTCTTCCCACAGGTAAAGCTCTGAGTGACTACTATGAGTTTTACTCCCTTGTAAATCCCCAGCATGTCTGCCAGGGTGGTGGAAATATTTGGAATATAATTATTTTATCCTGATAAAAACAAGAAATCTTGAAAGTATTCCTAGTTCCAGGCCTTTGGCCCATATTATGTCCTAAACTGTGAGGCAGAGCTGAGAAGTGATCCTCTGCCCTCAGAAATGAGGGAACTTTAGAGAGTAGGGTCATGAAATCTGGCAGCATAGAGACCTCATGTAGCATTGTAAACTTCCATGAATTCCACTTTCACCATCTTTACCTTCCATGAACTGCCCTGGCAACATTTGAGCTGATTCAGGAGTTTATGCCAGCAGAGCAGCAACTTGCCCATTATTGTTGGCAATTTTTTTTTAATCAAAGTATCAAGTGTAGGTATTTAAGAAATAAAATGAGATTAAAAAATAACAACTAGCAAATTATTGCACCTATGCGAGAGGGCAAGGATCACTTAAAAACTCATAGGGAAGCTGCAGAAACCCTTGCAAGGGCTGGAGGACTTCACTAACACCTCTGAGCAAAGGGGAAATTCACATTAACATGCTGCTGCACAGCAAACCAAGAACACGCCAACCAAGTACCTAGTTCACCCAGGCCCCTCACTAGTTCCCTACCCTTGCAGCATCTTCTGCTCAGCTGGATGAGATCTGTCTGCCTGTGAAAGTGAGACAGAGAGATATGGCCAGGGTGAGCAAGCTGCACACAGGCAGTGCCACAGCCCTGAGGATCCTTTCTACCTGCCATTGCCACTGCTGTTGGGACCTTGCATGTACACAGCCCTTGGAGTAATTCTGGGCAGGAAGCCTCCAGCCTTTTTTAAAGACCTCACAACATGGTCTGCAGCATCCCAGAGCACCTCTGGCCCTTCCAGAAAAAACATTTATCATGTGGGACTCAGACATCAACAAAACAGGAACATGTACATGCCAGCCTCTAGCAGTTGGTTGGGTGGGCTTCTTTGGTCATTGCAAGTGCAAGGACTAGTTGTCAGGTTGTACTAACCTAGACCCAGCCTCTCACAAGTGCAGCTCTGTCTCAGCTTGGGAAGCCATTCTTCAGAGACCCTCCCAAGTTCTTGATTTCCCTCTTCAATACCTGCTTCTCTCACTCTTTCTCTCCTTTAGGAGACCTTGAGGAGGTCAGAGTCCCAAGGTCTAGTCCTCTTCTCTTATGTCTTTATCTCATCCCTCCCAGCAAGTACTTTCTTGTCCATTGTGATGTCTGGAGACCTTTCTGCTCTTGCTAGATTGATATTTTATGCTTTCCTCTTGTACAATCAATACCAAAGAACAGAAAATCAAATGGCACTGAAATAGTTGAAAGATGCTCTCATGACAGTGAATTTCTGGGAGCACCTCAGTGGAAGAGTGTGTCCCTAGTATGGTCTCTTTAACAATGAACTCTAGGTGAAACAGAACAAGTTTTATGAGCACATTATACATTTCTTTACCTCTGTCAGCCTCTGCAGGTGTTTGAGATAAGGCACATCTTCCATGACCAATTAACACCAAGAGAAGTCCTAGTTTCATAACACAGGTCAGTCTAACAAATGATTGACTAGTAACAATGACTAACTCAGTCACATGATCCAAAACCTGCTGTTGAGCTAACACAGCTCTTTGGTATATAAACTTGGGCTCCAGCAGCCGGAGTCCCTCCCTCCTGAGCTCCAGAAGCAAAGCATGCTCCTGGGAGCAGCCACTGTTGTCCTCCTGGTTTGCATTGCTTGCCTGCTCTCCTTTGCATCATGGAGATGGAGGTCTGGAAAGGGGAAAATGCCTCCAGGACCAGCTCCCCTTCCCATCTTAGGTAATGTGCTGCATGTGAAACCAAAGAACTTGGCCAAAACCCTCCAAAAGGTAAGGCCACTTTCTTCTTCACTCTTTCTTCTGCGGGTGAGAAATGCGTGGAACCTGTGTATGGGGACAAGCTGTGGCCATAACTTGATGTGTGGCAATCCCAGAGGAGCAGAAAAGTCATTGGGATCTCAGCTGCTCTCCTCACTGCTGTTGCCATTGTTATTCAGGACCTGACAGCTGAGAACCTTGTCCACACCCACATTTATCACAAAAGAATCAAATCTCGACATTGCTGGTTTGTGAGGCTGCACTGCCAGCAGTGGGATGCAGTAGCAAGGCCATTTTTCAAATCCTCCTCCCTATCTGCTCCATGTTCTCCCTTGCATTTTGACAGCTCAGTGAAGAGTATGGACCAGTGTTCACAGTGCACCTGGGCTCTGACCCAGTGGTGGTGCTGCACAGATCTGACCTGGTGAAAGAAGCCTTGATTGATCGCGCGGATGAGTTTGCTGCCAGAGGACATATGGCAATAGGAGAAAGGGCTAACAATGGATTAGGTATGTTTGCTGACCGAGCTGTGTTTGGTAAATTAGAGCTGGAGTGTACCATGCATGAGGGAGGACTGCAGGGAGTGGGTGGGCCCCACCTGGAGAAGGGAAGGCAGAGTGGGCTGTCATTGCTGGCTTCCGCCACCCAAACAGGGTAGCAGATAAGTACAGGGTGTTTCCAAAAGATGAACCAAATTTCAAAGCAGTATACACAGTGTTTCCAAAAGATGGACCCAATCTGAAATGACTATATCTCTGCAATCTCAAACTGCCCAGGAATGAAACTTTTATCACTGGAAAGGGTGAGGTATAGTTTCAAATGATTACTGCTTGATAACTCAAACTATTTGTAAATGTTTGTGTAATTGCAAAATGTTGCCAGCATGAAATGTACTCCTTTGAAATTGGATCCATCTTTTTGAAACATGCTGTAGAGCTGAATTGATCTCAGTGATTGACAGTGAAAGGGCAAGTGGCAACAGCCACCAGCTACAGCAAGGGAAATTATGTGCAGATATGGGTGATTAATTGTTTACAAGGAAGTTGGGTATGTGGTGGAGAAGGACAAAAGCAGGCAATTGGACTACAGGACCTCCAGAGATTGCCTCTGAACCACAGTACTCTATGACACTACTATGTACGTGCTCTCTCAGGCACAGCCTTCACTGTGAGCCTCTGTTCACCTCATACCCAGCACACCCAAGCCAGGTCTTCCCTCCTCCTTCTTCCTCTGCAGGGATTATCTTCAGCAGCAATGAGAGCTGGTTACAAGTCCGGCGGTTTGCTCTCAGCACGCTGCGCAACTTCGGAATGGGAAAGAGGAGCATTGAAGAGACGATCCAGGAGGAAACGGAACACTTGCTGGAAGAGATCAGCAAAACAAAGGGTATGGTCCATTTCTAATATAGCTTATGTTTGCAAAAGGAGGACTGTATCAAGGGAGCCCATGTCTTTAGCATAGAAGTGAAGTTTCCATGTGTTTGGTCCATGCACCAGCTACCCCTCATTACAAAGCAGTAAATAATTCTGTGATCAAATACTGTTCTTTTTGGAGGACCCTTCTGTGTCACTCAGACACTGTGATCTGATACTTCCACTATCAACCAGAGCTCAGGTTACCCACACTAGTCATAGTTTGGGGTTTTTTTAATGGTTTGTAACTTTTTTGAAATCACAGGAACACCTTTTGATCCAGTCTTCATACTGAGCTGTGCTGTCTCCAATGTCATATGCTCCATTGTCTTTGGGAAACGATATGACTGTAAAGACAAGAAGTTCCTGTCTCTGATGAAGAACATGAACAACATCTTGAATATGATGAACTCCTTCTGGGGACAGGTACATCCAGTAGATGTTTCACTGCGACATCATTCTCTCAGGGGAGCCTGAGGCCTCCCTCCCAAATAAGTCCCATTTCAGCCTTTTAAGTAGGAGTCTGTTAATGCTCTACTGCACAGGAATTCATTCAAGAGCAAGAAGAACCCTCACCAACACAGTTGGCTTTGTCAGCTAAGTGCAACTTCCCCCTAGCACTGACCACCCTTCTTCTCCTCCTCTAAGGTTCCTGCTACTACTAAGCAAGCCACTAGAGCCCTGTCAGACTGCCCAGCCTCTTAGCCCTTCTGCTTGGCTCAGTTGAGAGGGTTGTGGCCTTCCTAGGATTTTTGCTAATATCAAAGGATAGGGCAGTGGTCATGCTATGGACCTTCCTGTTTCTTTCCTTCCAGCTCTACCAGATGTTCTCAAAGATCCTGGATTACTTGCCTGGCCCACACAACAAAGTGTTTGCAGAAATTGATGCTCTAAAAGCCTTTGTGTCAGAAGAGATGAAGATGCACAAAGGCTCCCTAGATCCTAGCTCCCCTCAGGATTACATTGACTGCTTCCTCTGCAAAATGCAGAAGGTAAGAAGACAGCTTACAGCCCCAGCTCATTCCCAAACACACCTAGGCTGAGCCACTTCCCTCTCCTAAGTCACACAGACATTGGGATGACCCCTTCCCAGGCAGCTGGGCTGTGCTATGGGGGGACACCAACAATACCCCAGATATTGCCTATGCTAGAGCTTGTAGCTCTGGGTCTGCATGCTCACTAGCCACCACTTGCAGCTGCTTGGACAGCAAGACCTTTACCTGATCTCAACGAAACGCAGGGACATTTGCATTCTGGCCTTGCTGTTCTTTCAATGGAAAGCAGCTGGCACAGCAAGGGCAAACAGGCAGTTAGTGCAGTGCACAGCTTGAAAGAGGGTTGCTCTGGGGTTGAGCTTACTGCACGAAGACAACATTGCGATGTCCCAGATCACTGCTGCACCTTAGCAGAGAAATGCAATAGCTCTAGGTGAAAAAGAAGGCCTGGAATGACACAAGTAAGGGCCACTTTTCACAGCTCAGCCAGAGAAACAGCCCAGCCTTTTCCCTAGGAGAAAAAGAATCCCAACTCCAGTTTCCACATGGAGAACCTGATAACCAGCACCTTTGACTTGTTCATTGCCGGATCTGAGACAACTAGTACCACCATAAGATATGGGCTTCTGCTTCTTCTCAAATACCCAAAGATACAAGGTACTAGTCTGTGACCTCTTCCTCTCTAGCTATTCTCCTGGGCTGGGCATGTGTCTAACACCACATCCTTCTCCCAACTTTTCTCCTCTTTCTCTCATATTTTACCCAAATGGGCAAAGTCCTTGCACATTCATTCCCCTGGGTGGCCATTAGAGATCCCTTAGCTGCACTGGTGTCACCATCAGCTGCACTCCCCTCACAGCCAGGGACTTGACTGTGTCCATATCTTTGTCTCCCAGTACTCCTATTTAGCCAAGTCACTAGGAGGAAATTCTTTGCATGGGCCACAGTGGAGCTGTGTTCTAGTCAACACCAAAAGCAACATCAATGCTCCTGTCTTCTGTGACCTGCAATTTGTGGACAGGTTAGGGAAACCTCTTTAGGTAGGTTTTATTTATCCATTTTATGGTTTGTGCCTCTCATAACAGAGAAAGTTCAAGAAGAGATTGACAAGGTAGTAGGACGATCACGAAGACCTTGTGTGGCTGACCGGTCCCAGATGCCCTACACAGATGCAGTGCTCCATGAAATCCAGCGCTTCATCACCCTCCTCCCCTTTAGTCTCCCTCACACTGTGACCAAAGACACCCACTTCAGAGAGTATGTCATTCCCAAGGTTAGTGGGCAAGCTTTCTCAAGTTCAACAACAAGGTGGCAGCACATTTGCTCTTAGGCTGTCAGTTACCAGCCAGAAGCTAGAAATGCTGTGGCCTGACCTCATGCTCCTCTAACTCACAATCCCTTGTTGCTACACCATGGACCAAGACCGGAACAGTAGCTTCAGACAACACCTTTGCTCACTTGCTCTGCAGCTTTACCTATCTGCAGAAACACCGTGGGTTCACAAAAAAAAAAGCAGTGACTTGTCACACAAAAGCCAGCACACACGTCTTGAGGCAGTCACTGCTGGCCACTGATAAGCAACCTATGGCATGGCCTGGCCTGGCTCACTGCAGCAATGCTCATTGCTCTTCTGGTTGATGATGGGGAGCAGCAACACAACAGTTGTTGGCATTTTGATTTTCATCCGCCTGAGTAAAATGAAAAGGCTGTGTACAGGGAACTGCTCAGCTTCCAGCAGAGGGCTCTTGTGCCATCACTGCTGGATTATTTATCCTACCTCCCCATCAATGGCTAGTCAGGAAGAGGAAAGGGAGAGGATTGTCACAGGAAAAATTTGGCAGGAGAGGGGAAAATTGCTTCATTTCCACAACCTTTCTTTTGATTTTTGGAGCTCACAGAAAGGAAGGAACATGGTGCATCTGCAAGCTCATTATTGCAAAACATGAAAAAAGAGGAAGAATTAGGTGAGGTGTCCCCCAGATGACCAGCAATGTGAGGATAAATGGTCTGAAAGTGAGAGGGAGCATTGAGGAAGAGCAGCCAACAACTGTCCCTGCTGTGACATCTCGCAGGGTCTCCCTAAAGCTGCCTCCCTGAAGGAAGAGTGCTCAAAGGGAAACCACAGGCACTGGCAGGGCTGTGCTGGGAAGCTTAGTCTAAACTTGGCAAGCATCAGATTAAGTGATCTAACTCACCTTCATGTTCTTCTCTTCTCCTTGTGCTACCTCAGGGCACCACAGTCTTTCCCAGCCTCACTTCTGTCCTCCATGACAGTAAAGAGTTTCCAAACCCAAGTGAGTTCAATCCTGGACATTTCTTGAATGAGAATGGCACCTTTAGGAAGAGTGAATTCTTTCTGCCCTTCTCAGCAGGTAAAGCAGAGGTTTTGTCTCTCTTCCTCTCTTTGTCGTCCTCCTCCTCTGGGTATCACCCTCCCTTTCCCTATAATACACACTCCTTCTTCCAAGTGTGGTCCCACTAGTGCTTCCTTGGGGGTCACTGCTCTCTGGATAACTGCTCCCTGCTGCTCCCTTCCACAGCTGCATTTCACATCTCCTTTGGGCCTGGTGGCTTCCCAAGCCCACTAGGAGCTGCCGATGTAATTATGTGAATAGGACCCACTGACACGTTCTAAAATATCTGTCACCTTCCTATACTACTACCAAAGTCATCCTTAAACAATCTGTTTTTCTGCTCCACTTTTCCACAGCACCTGTTACGTACCTTTCAGGCTACATGTAACCATGTACCTACCAATAGCCCAACCCTCCTCTTTCTCTACCATGCTTTATGTCACCTTGCTTTCTCTCATATTGCCTTCTGTGATGCCCTCTCCACATTTAACACTTCTACTCTTGTTGTTCATTCGCACACCCAACTAAACTGCCAAGTGTCTTTCTTCAACAAACTCTTCTCTTGCAAATGTCCTTAGCAATCCTGATAGTCATCTCACTGCTGCAGCTGCATCTGGGAAATAAAGCTGCGCAACTCATCTGCTTAGTACAAACTCTGGTCTATTTGGCAACACCTGTTGAGCCCTGTTTGTTGTTTTCACTTCCAGGAAAGCGAATATGCCCTGGAGAGGGCCTGGCACGCATGGAGATATTCTTAGTCATGACTACCATCTTGCAGAACTTTACCTTGAAGTCTGTTGTTGACCCCCAGGAGCTTGATATAACCCCGACACTGAGTGGGACATTTAACATACCTCCTGCCTTCCAGCTCTGTGCTTTCCCCCGCTGAAAAGCACAAAACCTCTCTCCACAGTGTCCTGAGCCTGGCTGCTCCTTTACATCCCCCTTACTAAAACCAAGACCAAAAGCATTGGCGCACCTATCCAAGGCCCCCAAGAAGACAACCCAAAGACAGATATGTGCACAGACTAGACACATTCCAAAGCCTCCCAGAACTGCTCCACCACATCGCGGGGAGGCCCTGGGTGACAGTGCAGCCTGTTGCACTGACACTCTGTCCATGGGCTCACTGAGCACAGCGGCTACATCAAACAGCTGATTTTCTCACAAACTCAGCTCCCATGGCTGCCCACAACCTGCTTCTCCTGCAGCATATGTCCCACCAAGAGCAGCATGCTTTGTAGATAGGTAGCACTGCTTGTGTGTACATTAATGACCCAATAAAGATAAATCTGCTGATGAGGATTTGAGCTGTTATTTTCTCTGGGTTGGGGCAGCACCCTCATCTGCTGCTCCACTGCAGACTAGGTCTGCAGCGCCTGTGGTCAGAGTCCTGTGGGAAGGGCTGTCTCTCCAGGGGCCACGGTCCCTCCTGCTTCAGTCACTGGACCCACTGCTGCTGCCTTCAAGGAGCCTGCGGCAGGCTGCAGCACAGCACCCATCAGGAAGGCTCATGGTGTGGGAGAGGAAGGGGGTCCCACAGCCTGGGGGCTGTCAGCAGCTCTGTCTGCTATTCCTGGGGCTGCCAATCCTCTGCCCACAGCCAGACAAAGGATGACTGCACCATCCCTCCTGGAGGAGAGTGCTCCCTGCCACAGTTCAGAGGCTGAAGCTCTGGCTGCCTTCATCCCTTTGATGTGACCTCTGTCTGCTCCTAGGGGCTCCTCTCATTTCTCAGGCACTCTCTGGCCCAGCATTTTCACAAGCTGGGAGCATCTTCCCTATGGCTCCTCTCTTTTCTCCCCCCACCATCTCCTCCAGGCCTTCTGCTCTCCCTGAGGCATTTGCCAGCACTGCACCACCTGTCACTGTGGCTGTTCAGCACCCCCACATGAATCCAGATGGGACTGCTGAGGAGATCGTTTCTGTGGACAGTGTCTCCTGCCTGAATCACACTCCCACCTCACCTCCCAGCTGAAATGCCAAGGTACAGAGGGAAGAACAGTGTGAGAGGACATTGCAGAAAAGGAACAGCTGAGAATGAAGGGAAGTTGCCATCACAGGGGCTAGGTTCTGCAGTTGGAGTTGCATTCTCCTTCCAGTTTTCTTGGGCATATCACTTCATCTCATTTATGGTCTGGAGTCCTACTGCCAAATGACAATATGAGTGCACCCCTGTCTTTGCAGGCTGCTGCAAGACGGTTGGGCACCTGAGTGATGGGGACTCCAACCAACTCTCCGGCTGCTCTTTTTTGCTATCAGGATCACTGCAAGGATTTATTAAAAGGAATTAACTTAAATTTAGGAGGACAGCAAAATCATCTCTCCCAGAGAGACTGGGTACTCCAGAGGAATCTCATTTCATTTCTGCATCTCAGAGGCATCACTGCAAACAAGTTTTTTCCCCATCCAAAGTCTCTTTGTCCTGTCCTCTGTAGAATTTCATGTATGCACAAAGAGAAAACTTTCTTGTTCATAAGCTGCAACCGTGTGACCACAGGTGTCCAGGAAAAGGATTGTGTCTGTTATTTCTGGTCCCAGCTACTATTTGGTGCTTCTCTTTCAGTGATAAGGCGAATGGTTTTCATAAACTGATTCCACCACAGATGGCTCTTTTCTGGGCTTCTTTGTCCTCATGGGCTTCGCTTGTGTTTGAATGTCTGGTTTGTGGTGTTTGTCTTGAGCTTCATTTACATAGATATCTGTTGTCCCCCGCATCATGGTCATATAAAAGTCCTAGAGGCAAAATATAATTTCTGTAATGGTTGTCACAAGGTGCTCCTAGATCTTGTAAGTACTGCAGAGAATACAGTATGCAAGAATTCCTGCATCTCTTTGGAAATATTCAGCAGTACTTTGAAGAAAATGTCATATTTGCTTACACCTCAGGTTCATCCCTCCTTCTCACCTCATTTTTGCCCATGCAAAACACAGCTCTAGTGCCTGTGTACTCTAAAACAACGGCAAATCACTGCTGGCCTCTCATGTGGGATTGCATCAAATGGACAGACACGCAACCAGAAACAGCAGTCATGTAGGAGCCTCAGGCAAGCATGGGGAGAGAGCTTACCATGAGCTCTCTATTAGTCTACAGAGCTACCATTAAAGCCAGTTCTGCACTCTGGAACTCAGCAGCATGTGTGCTGTGTTGAGGATCACTTAAAAGATGACTTACATCTGGAGGTCTGGGAGGGGATGATTCGTATTCATGTTCTTCCTGCCCATCGCGATGTTGATTGGTCTGAAGCAATGAACAAAACAGTGACAAACAACATCTAGCTACAGTTCACAAACAACTGCATAAGAAGTACAGGGTAGTGATAAAATATTCTATTACTAAACAGCTCCAGGACTTGGGACATACTCAGGGGATAAATAACTACACAAGGAACAATATTGGTGATAATATCCAACATATTCTAAGCTGGATACCAAAACACTCATTTGGAGCAATTTCAGGCTCCACTTGACGCTTGCTCATGAGAATGACCTTGCAGAGGCGAAACCCCAGTGCCTGAATGTTGCCTTTACTAGAACATCCAAAATCTGTCTGGTCTTTATATACAAAAGAAAACCCCGGCTTTCACATTTACACGGAGGAAAAAGAATATTAAAAAAAAAAAAAATTGAAAAAAAGATATATTATGTTAAGCAACAATAACTACAGGGAAATCATCTCCCGTAGTACTGTTACACCTTTCTTTCTGCAATAAGGAAACAAAGATCCATCCAAGTACTAGAAGCTGGTTAAAAACATCAGCAAAGTGGCAGGGGAAGGAAAGGGATGTTCTAGGTAGAATTGTTAATGCTGGGCTGTGAGAGTGCTTCATGGCTTTCTTCCTCCATGGGCAGGTTGACCACCTCTCTGGTGATGTGGGTGCTTCTTTTGCCCCAGAGGAAGGACATACCTACAGAAACCCTTGACTGTACTCCAGCAGTGAGAGGTAGGCAAGGTACAAAGACTCCCCCACTTCATGGGCCAGAACACAGGAAATAAAAGGTGACCAAGCTATACATATTATGAAACACCTTGGAGCATTTCAGGAGCTAAGTAACACCATTTTGGAGTGAGAGGATCCCTAAATGAATGATTTCCTGTGGAAAATGACAGCGAAATCCCCTGAAGAACAGGAGTGATAATATTTTTTTCATTCTCTGCTAGTTAACAGATCACTTGGAGGTGACCCTTCAGTATTTTCATATGAATTTCTCTTTTCTCTTTATGAACCTGCAACTCCTAAGTTGAGGTCCAGCCTTTGAGAGACAGAGTACAGACAGACTGAGTTGCTAGGGATGTGATGCTGAACTTCCCAAGAACTTCAGAGGGTGTTGAATCAAGTTTCTGACATGGAAGTCTAGGTTTGGAAGTGGCTAGGAACCCAGGAGATGGGAGGTAGTCACCTGATTCCAGCTGTAGTTCTTCCTCTGGAGAATACAGACCACTGCCAAGATGACTGCAAGGACCAAGGCCAGGAAGCTTGGTATCCCTGTGGCTACTCCAACCACCCAGGGCTCATACTGCCTCACAAAGAAAGACAATCAAGTCAAACGCATGCAGTGTGATCCTTTAACTGTGCTTAGAAGCTTGAGCAAGATGCTACCATACAAAAGCAAGAAAATCCAATGTGAGGAACAAAACTGCAGCCCTGGATCAAAAGCAGTGGTGTCTGACCCAGCTGTACTGCACACTGAGATGGACAGGGGAAGCAGAGATTTTATTTCAGAGGGAAAACATTCCACGTAAACAAACAGATTAAATAATGAAACAAACTCTTACCCCAGAAAAATGATCTGCCTGGATAGTTTTGCTTGCAGATGTATGCGCAGAAGTCTAGAACCAGAAAAGAACAGAAATGAAATCTGAAATGACATTCACATTCCTTTTGGTGTAAGGAGCAGGAGGAAAATTCATCTGCATTACAGGCTTAGCAAACTCACCTCTTGTTGGATTTGCTCATTGCTAAATAAATATGAAAACAGGCACAAATGTGGGGATCTGAGTACTTTACCCATCTTACCTGTCCTTATTGCTACAAGGTAACATCAGCAGCATTAGGACAGTCTGTCAGAGAAGATCCCCATCAGCACCCAGCCATAAAAGCAGCAATTGCTTTTCCAGTCACACCCCCCAGCTCCTATGGGTAACATGACAGTGAGCAGTCAGTTGATCTTCATCCTCCACAGTGTACTTACTGAATTTACAGTTTTGTTGTAAAATGGTGAGAAAGATGTTGTCTCCTGCAGAGAGATTTTAAAAAATGAAGAAAATCAGAACTGAGTATTAGCATTTGGGAGATGCCCCTGGCCAGATGTGGGAATGGGGAGAGCTGCTTCTGAAGGGACTGGAAATGATGGTGTGAGAACATAATAATTTGAGCTGAACAGGGAGAAACACCAGAGAAAACAAAACCCATGCCATGCTACTGAAGAAAGTGATATGATGTAACATGAACTGCTTTGCCTGAATTGTTTACCCCTCTCAGTAGTCAGGGCCTTATAATTTAATGCATTTACCCTGACAGCTCCCCAGTGAGAAACGGTAAGGCTGTTTAACCCCACTATGGCTTGGGAGCTGAAGTACAGTGGCAGCTTGTAAAATAGCAAAGATGTGCACCTGCAGCCGTTGAACCCCAAACTAATCACATGTGCCTGCTCCTGTTGATTCAAGGGCAGCTGAAAATTATAGAAACACATTGAGTCCTTCCTAATTAACCTGTTTCTGCACATAGAAAGGAAGGTATTCAGGAGAGTCTTTGCTAGATGGGCTGTATGTCTGCTGGGATATAGAGACTGTCATCTGGGAAAGCAGAAAGAAAGCAGAAAGCAGAAAGAGGCTTGGAGGCAGTTGAAAGCTGCTCTTATCCTCTCTTCCTGGGGCAGCTCTGCTGCTGGAAGTAACACTGGATCCCTGCTGCCTGCAGGGATGGGTGCTAGGGACAGTGTTGGGTGCTAGGGACAATGTTGGAAACAGCACTGCTTAGAGGCTGAGCTTCAGAGGGGGGTTATCAGGACAAGCAGTGCATGAGCCTTTCCTCTTGTACTCCAAGAGCACGTAGAACACACATCTATATGATACAGCCCTTTTAAGACCCTTAGGTTGAGTGTTATTTCTGAAATCCAGCTGGTCCCAGAAACTTGTAAGAATTAAGTGAACTGGAGTGAAAGCAAAGCTGCTAATGTCTCCCTTGGAACTGAAATTCTGGTTTACTGAAAGATTGAAAAGGAGCTTGGCTCTGCATCTACAAAAGCCAGCAGAGAGGGAGCTGGCAGAAAGTTGTCCTTTTTCTGACTGCAGGAAGTTCTGCTGCCATGCACTGAGTAGGGCCTGGTCACTTCAGAACGGGAGATGAATGCAGTGAAACCAATAAAAGTCTGGATACTGCAGGTTATGGAGAAGGAAGGCTCAGAATGCAAGCAAGCTACAAGAACCCTTGGCTCAGTCTAAGTTCTGCAGTCTAGGAGCAGACACATCACTGGGTGTTGAGGATCATAAATCCACAGCAAAGTCAAAGAGGGGATGAGTTATTGAAATATCCAGAATTCATCCTCCCGTTACAGACTCCAGCTGGAGGCTTATTTAGAAGTGTGGCCTTTATACACGAGCTCTGGACATTGTACTGGAAGTGTAACCTTTGAACAGCTTAGCTTAGGGGACCAGAGATGTTGCGAAATGCCTCTGAGCATGTAGACACAGCTATCAATCAGTCACCGAGTTGAAAGGATCTCTTTCAAACACTTTAGAGGTGCAGGTATTGCGGCACCCAGGTTGCCAGCTGGGAATGAAATAGAGCAGAAACATTTATCACCCAAATTTTCTACTGTAGCATCCTTGAACTTCCTCACCAATACACACTTTTGTGAACAGGTGACCTGTTAAAGTCTGAGCTTGGATTTTCATATTTGCCTCTTCTCTGAAGCTATACATTTAATTTTATTTTCTTCCTCATGGTAAAAGACAGTGCACTTAATGGACTTCACAATTATTTCCAGGACTGTGCATGCAGGTTAAATGAAAGTCTGAACAGGAGTCACATAAAGAGTGCATTTACATATGGTCACCTTTCTGTGCTCAAGTTATTTGTGAAACTATATTTGTGTGTGCAACTTTAAAAATTTAAGTTGCCAGCTAGCAATAGGTCATAACCTCAATGGTAGGCCTTGATTTGAGTAGAAATGTTTTTTTCTATCTTATTCAATCACAGTTCCGGACCAAGGTTAAATACTTAGTTTCTTAAGGTGGGACACTAGCAGACAGACTGTATGAAGAAAGCACTTACTTAAAGTAAAAGACCAGTTCTGCACTATAAATCTCTAACGGGTGACTTGCAGGCCACTGGGTATTTGTGCTCTCCTCTGAGCTGTGTTTACTTACAAAATGAAGGATTCATGGTATCTTACTAAGACCGTTGTATTTGGAAACTGAAGTGTCTAATCTGCTAGCAAGCAAATACAGAAAATCCTAGCAAGTCACTGAGAAATAGGCTTTTTTCTCTCAATTGTGCAATGTTTTAAAGCCATGGTTTCAAATCACTTGCAAAAATGGATCAGTATACAAGTTTGCATGTTAGCCATGTCAGAAGGGGCAAGGCTGTCCTTTTGTGAAAGTTACTATTGACTTCCAATTTATTTAGTTCAAAAAAGAAATAAGAGGACACTTCTAATTCTCCTGACTAAAACTTCTGACCACTGCTCTCAAATTTTGAAATGTAAAGTGAATGTAATTCAGTATTGTGAAATCTTTCTATGCCTGCACTGTCCTTGCTTTTGCTCATGGATTGTCCTGACTACTCCACAGTGATGTTTATAGGGCTCTGACCGTCAGTGACCCTGATGTGAGTCAGGTAGGTTTCCCAGCAGCATTAACTACAGCAGCTACTGTCTGCCAAGCACACCTTGAGTGAGAAAGCCTTATGCTGCAGCTGACGTAAAAATAACTGCTGCAATCTCTCCCTTTTTGCCACTCAGTAAGTCATAGCAGCCTACAGTCCTCAAAATTGATGGAGAGACCACAAGGGGGCAGGCCTCCTCCCTAACCAAAATCAGCCTCACTGGGTACCTGCGGCTCTGTACAGAGAGGTTCCCACTGAAGGGAGCAGAGGGGAGACGGATGGATGCACTTAACACACACATATCCAGCAATCAGATGCTCTGGATTCACTTATCGAATTTACCACAGATGCTTCCACCTCTCAGCATCAACTCTCCAGCATATGGACAATAATCACTTTTCCCTAGCTATTCTCACTCAAACTGTGCTTGTTCACGGCCATGGACCATCTCCTCTTCTGGAGCCTCTACAGCTCCAGGAGTGACGCCTCGCCACCTCCTGGGTGGAGCTGGGACAGGCTACATGGCAGTCACTGGGCAGGCCTGTGGAAGAGAGAGACAAAGGGAGATCCCAAGGGGACGGATATGGGGAAGTGAAAGAAGATCAGTCGAAGTTAGAGAGACCAAAAGCACTGATCTGTTTCTGTTTGCATGCCATTAACAAGAACTTGTGCTGCACTCCTCTAGCTCTGCTGTCAAAGATGCTTTGAGAACATATTTTCAGTGAATGCTCATGGAATTATCTCGTTGTTAAATTTCTGAGGAAAATGTTGCTTTAGTCTCAGAGCCAGCTAGCTGCTGAGAGGAAGGAGGTTTTGCTCCCAATCACCTTCACCTGACTACTTCTAAATGACCAGTTTCAGCAGGTCCCATCTCCCAGGACAGGAAATCTTCTCAAGAAGGGTTCACTGCATGATCCAGAGCACAAGCCTCCTCTTTGCTCCAACCACCCCAAGACCAGGTGATATCTCCAGGACAAAAAACCTCAGGTAGATGCTAAAATCCAAGCAGGGTCTGAAACTGCTGGCTACACCACACAGAAATGCAGAGCTAATGAAGAGGCCAGCCTGACCAATGTGGACAGTGCAGAGAAGTGGAGGGTTAAACACTCCCAAGGAATTTTTCATCCAACAGCTATTTGGTCCCATGGCCTCACCTCTCCTGTACCCTGATCTACCCCCACTACTTCCATCCAAACAAAACCCAGTGGACTCGACAGGATGACTCCCACTCACCATTTCGCTCTTCTCCCTGAGAAATTCCTGCACACATTCACAGCAGACCGCCCGGTGCCAGGGTCAGTGCTTCTTTTAGGACAAGTTTCTCTTCCTGCTAAAAACTGAACTGCGGACCTGCAAAGAGGAAGAGACTATGGCATTTTTCTGGGGCTGACTCAGACAACCTGGCTGGGTCCCAGCACACCTACCAGAGCCAGGTCTGGCATGGGCCTGGAAAGCTGGGCTGCAGAGCACTGGCTCTCTCTCTGCCAGCCCCACAGCAAATAAAACCTCTCCTGACTCCAAGAGCATGTTTAACATGCCTGAGGGTAATATTGCTTTTGCTTTCTAAGGCTCACACCTTGTCTGCCAGAGCATGTTTGCTGGAAACACCAGGACAAAGTGGAGGAATTTCTGCTGGCTTGATGCTGAGTCCAAGATGACTGTCTGGTCTGAGACATCATTCTGTGTCTGAAGTGTCCTGCACCACTGGGTACTCGTGTTTTCAGAAGATTAAGAATCTCCTGGCAGATAAACCATATTCCCTTCAGCATCTCACATGTGGTGACCAGATGGTCCTGGAGTGCTTTCTAGAAAATTGAGACCTGTTTCTAGAAAGAAGCAGAGAAACTGAGGACCAGCTATATCACACAGCACTGGTGGCAGGCAATCAGCATGGGAACAGACATTAAGGAAACGTGACAGTTGAGCAGAAGGGAAGATATAAGCCTGTAGAAGATATTTATGTGTACAACAGAGAGATTGTGCAAACAGTAAGTACCTATCTCGCTGTAATTGCAACTGTCTCTGTGTTTCTGTAACAGCTGTGACTCCAGTTCATATTCTACCTTCTATTTTACCTCACATTTCCCACCAGCTTCATTTGGGCTGCATCACTTCTAATATTTCAACATTGCTTTGGACTGTAACTCTCTATGTGACTGAAGGCTCCTGGCCCTCATTTTGGAAATTATATCTGCTTGGTGACTTGACTGTCAGCCTCCAGGTTCATTACAGGGTTAGACTGTGCCATGACACTCTGGTACAGGAGGCTACATGGGGAATCTTATTCCTTACTTCATCTCCATTGCTGCTTTGCCTTTGGGAGCAGCTAGGAGAAAATTCAGTCACCACAAAGGCTTGAGTGGCTGTGACATACACCACAGGAAATGTTCTGGGTGGCAGACACACATGAACCAGGTATGTGTTGGGGAAAGAACACAGATGTAATCCCTAGCAAGCAGGGTAGACATCAAGCAATGGACAGAAAGAAGACGAAAAGGCATTTTAGGTGCTGCATAGCTACTGAACAACTTTGCAGTAAGGAACATCTCCCTCATGCTCATCCTGCTGTCCTTTGCACAGGAGTTTCATGTCCTAGAGTCTTTAGGACCTGCTGCTGAGGGCTGTACCCTGTAGTAAGTGAGCCTCCTCTTTTAAAGTCTACTGGTGGACTAATTCCCAGATCCTTAATGTTTATTCACTGCAGATCTGCATCTCAGCACTCTAAAGCATGAGTGCAGCACATGAAACACAGAGATGCAGCCCTTTGGCTGACCAACTTCTTCCTTTGCCCCACTTCCAATAATGCTCTCTTGCTTGCAAAAGCCAAGACAAAGGTGAAGGCTTAAGGGAAAGTTGCTTCCTCCAGACAGTAGCTCACACCTAGTATTAGCAGTAGACACAGACAGCAGTTGGCAAAACAGGGAATGTATTAAGAAATCCTCCCCTTGAGGAAGTGGTAAATGTATGCATACAACAGAATGTGCAACTGAATCCACAGCCTTTAATGAAAGGAGAGACTCGTTCATGGGCACAGGTACATTCGTGATCACCCCCACATCCTCCTCTCCTCCTCCTCTTAAAAATTTATTTTAGTTAGTGAAATGTAAAAATCACACGAAGACCAGACAACATATACACACCTTGGAGGGTCTGACATTTTTTTCTTTTTTTCTTAAGAAACCTTCACACATTTAGAATTATTGACTGTCAAGCCCAGTCAGTACAGCAGAAATATTCTACATAGATCATTGGTTGAAATGCACAGTACAACAGTTGTGAGCACACTATCACAAGAGACACCTTCATGAATGCTAACAAGTGTAGTAGATCCATCAAACCATATTGCAAGCATCTGCAACGAACCAGTCTGGGGTTCAGAAATGGAACGGAGATGTTAAAGTACATGGGAAGCTGCTACAGTCACTTCTCTCCAGAGTCATTGTTCCCATGAGAGAGTCAGGAAATCTGAACTGCTCCTTGCCACCTGAAACTTTCCTTCTGTTTCACAGGGATCAGTGTCATGCTTTTATTTCCAGATCTGAGTCACTGTGATGTTGCTTGAACGGGGGCAAGGAAGAGAAGGACAAATGCAGACCCCATCTAGCAGAGATCACTTCCCCAGACCTGCATGGTCAAAACAGCTTGAGATCAGAGGCCTTACCCATAAAAAGGCCACAAGATTTGAAAAAGGAACAAAACAGAGCTTAAAAAAAACCACAACCAGACAACAAACCCACCCAAACAAAACAGAAATAACATGGTTTTATACAGCCTGCAATAAAGCTATAAGTCAATGGTACAGTATTGTTCACATGACACTTATTAAGGCTTTTACTACTGGTCTTCTACATGCACATTTTATATACATATAATCTTGTGTGTGTGTGTATAAATTACTTTATTTTTCTTGTTTTAAGCAAGAAAATATTTTCATGCATTTGCTTCTCCTAGTATTCACAATACTTGGATCATACTCTGTTCAAGGACTTCTGGAGAGGGCTACTTATTATCCATCTGGAAATGGTCTCATCTCCAGGAATGTCGTTTGTGCCTGACAGTGGCGGTGGCCCCACACTTCTCCGCAGTCATACACCAGAGAGCAGGTGTCATCCTGGAGCCTGACAGTACATTGGCTTTGTAAACATAGTAATCCTTGGATTATAAATACTTCATTAAAGCTAACATACCTCAGCTTTTAGATCATAATTGCTCATGAGTGCCTTAATGAAATATAATTCAGAATAAAGTATTTTTTTCTTCTTCTTTTTTCTTTTCTCTCTTTTTTTTTTCTTCCCATATCAACAGCACAGTTACAGTGGTTCCCCAAAAAGCACAGTTTTCCCTACTTTTTCCCAAAGAAGTGCCAACCTACCTGTTAATTCTGCAAGCCCATGGCTCAGTAGCTTCCATGTACATAAATAACTGCAACACAGAGCATATCTGAGCCTTATAAGCTCAAAGTGCTTAAGTCACCATCTCGCTTGCACCCCTGCCATGAAGTTAGAACACTGGGCCATGGGCCAGCAAGGAACAAGGAGCCAGCAGAGCTCTCCTGTTCCTAGTCCCATGCCTGGAGCTTACACATGTTTGACAGGTTTCCAGAGATGACCTGTAGCATGGCCTGTGTCCCTCTGCCTCAAGGACACCCTGACTTTCTCCAGCCCAGCGTCTCCTCTGGTGAGACGCTCTGGCCAGCTGATGTTGCAGAGCACTCCCAGGCTCCGGTGGGGAGCCCTGGGGAGAGCAGCTCAGCTGCAGAAAAGAAGGGCTCACATGGAAGCGGTACTAAAGAAAGGAGGCAGTGTAAAGAAGCTGAGAAAACACACATATGAAGTGAGGGGGAGAGACTGCTTATTTAAGATAAGGTCTGGACTGCTGCTATAGCCCTTTCTGAGCTGCCTTGCCTGGTAGTGTGACAGGAGCACGATGGCAACACTCCAGTTGTTAAACTTTGCCACGGTTACACAGTCAAGCCTTGCATCCCACCACAGCACTTCTCTGTCAGCCACCACCTTTCCCTTGGCCACCACAAAGTACTTCCATTCAACCTACACCATGATAATTACTGCAAATCAGGCACCGGGCCCGTCTAGTTCACCATGATCCAAGTAGCTAGCAGCCCTGAAGAGACTGTCCCTGTGCCCCTGCCTACCAGTTTCAACCTGCAATAACCAAGACAATAAATAGACATGACAGAAGGAGTGACAGAGTCTCAGCCGTCTGGTTGTTCACTTATTGGACAGAGTATTTTGGGCTGGCAGGGGAGAGTGGGTGGCTCCTGAGGTCCTTTGAGAAAATCCTCCTGGGTGGCTGTCTGCATCATCTGCTCCAGAAAATGTGTTCTGGCAGCTCATGTGTACCAGGATGCTTGGGAAAGGTTACCTAGAAACAGGATATGCAAGAGATGAAGGCTTTTCTCAATTCAAGCTGTCTTCGCTCAGCCCCACAGCAAGTTGTGCAAAATACAATGTTTATGCCCTGGCAGGTATGATTAGAAAATAATTTTTGGTCCTGGGTATGTTAACAAGGAAGGGTCATGCTAATAATTTCAGAGGCAAACCTTTGAGATTGAATTTAGTTTTAGTTACAGAAAATACTGTACACTGCTTTTGGCCAGGTGCACAGAAGCTTTAAAAAGACAAGACAAAAATCACAGTTAAATGTCTCAATCGTCAGAAGCAAATGTCTGTGAGGAGCAGTAAATCTATTTTCTCATGTGCAACGCATCCTGAAATTTGGTACTTATGTATCGGGCATGAAAGCCTTTCTTGTTGATGGTGTCGTCTGTATGGAATCGAATCATGATGGAATCCCCTGCAGAGTAGATTTCTTCCAGAGGCTGCAGAAAAGTAAAGAAGACAGCACAGAATGGTCAAGTCTGCAGGCTAAATAACTGTCTGCACTATGATGCCAGAGTTTAAGCTCACAGACTGGCCAAGAAACACAAACATTGAGCAATCTGTACCTCCCTGCCCTGCTCTGACTTCCTGAGCTCTCTGCGTGCTTGTCCTTTATGTTCAAAGACTGATGCCGGCCCACTCTACAATCCCAGTTCCTCCAGTTGTTTTTTGTAGGTCATATTCACAGGACTCCCTAGATGTTCTTGTTCCAGTCTTCTGAGTTTTCTCTAATTCATGCTAATCTTTTTGGGAAATGACACTATCCAAACTGGACCCTCTTTGGCAGTTGAGGCCATCCCAGGGTTCGTTAGAAGCAAAATAACTTTGCTGTGTATCTTACACAATAAGTCTGGGTATCTCCTCAACTGTTGTAACCTGCTACAACCTCTTCATGCTTCTCTGCAGGACCAACAGTTTCCCAGCCATTTTCCATTTGTCACTGTGCAGGCAGGTAGATTACTACCCTGCTGCCCTGAACTTTTTCATACCAAGCTGCTATGCCTTTGTTTATTTTCTAGTCCATTCCTCCAATTTGCAAGGACTGCTCCAACACACCTACTCCTTGGATCTCTTTCTTTAAATGCAGTATGAACCTTCTCATTTCCTTGCTGAAGTCCTGGAGAAATTAAACATAGAATTTCTAATTTTAAATACCACACGCTATTGCTCACGCTAACAGAGTCGCTTCTCTTAATGGGGACATAGATAAAGGTTTAGAAGACAGCATGCCACCCTGGAGTCAGCAAGCAGCTCTGCAAGTCGCTCCACCCTTTGCCCTCACTGTAGCATGGCTGCAATGCCACTTGGCTTCAGGCAGGAGGTAACTGAGGATGAAACTGGCCTTTGGAAGCTGTTTCCCACATTTATACAATGCTTTTGGTGGCAGGGCTGGGGCACAGCAGCGTGGCAGTCCCATGCTGCTGCACATGGCCCTGGGCTAACAAGGAAAGCCAGTCACCAAGGTTTTCAGACCAGCTCTGTGCATCAGATAAAATGGCTGTGATCTTTAGTAACAGGACAAGCAGCGACCCCAGATACACAAGGCATTCTTGTCATCAGTCCCCCTCCAGTTCTGTCTATGAAATTCCCAGAGCCATGGCTTACCCCTGAGCCACAGAAGCGTCCCAGGCGGGGTGCAGTGCTGTCGTAACCATCATAGATCTCCATATAGTCGTACCCGCAGTCAGACTCCTCCTCGATCTCAAATGTCTGGAATGTCAGTTCCACCCCATAACCATCTTCAGCTCCAATCACCCATTCACAGTTTGCTTGACCTGGGTAGTTGTTGTCCCCAAACTGAGCGTGGGAATACAGATCCTTAGTTCGTACTTCAGCCTTTAAGAGCCCACCACACTCTGGAGGAAGAAAAGAGCATAAAACACAGGCTCATCAAAGGCTCTACCTCACAACAAAGACTCACCATCACAATTTTGGGCAAGCTGTAGGGAGAGAAGACCTCCAGCATAAAGTGCATGTACAACAGGAAAGATAATTAACCACTGCACCAACTACCACAAACCAGTGAATTCTGCAGTCATCCATGAAAATCCATTGACTCACATAATGCAAGAAGCTTGGTCCTTTTGGTATAAAACATGAAGAGAAAGAGATCATTTGTTCAAACTAGCAGGATGGGGTTCCTGCCACATTAAGCTTTGAAAAAATGTGTTATTTTATAGAGCAATTACTTAAAAGGAAGACTTAACATGTTCTTTTGCACTTGTCCTGCAGCTGAAATTCTGACTCCCAACTACTTCACCAACAGTAAGCTGAAGCACATTAAAAAACTTGGGGCCAAAACAATCCTTTTCTGCATATGCATTGCACAAAGGTAGTCCTATGCTTGTGCAAAATGTGTGTGCTTTGGTGCAGGGCTTCCCTGCAGCCAGTCAGGAATATTCTTCCTCTCCAGTCTCTCATGCACTCCCATGAAATGAAACGCACATTTCATCTGTTTACAGTGGCAGGGATTTAAAAAAAGTGAACTTTGGTACAACACAGCCAGCTCCGGGCTGCCACAGATAGAAGATCAAGCTTGCTGTGTTTGTCCACAGCCTACCTCTGCTTCTACCAATACCAGCCTGTTCTGTGTGTGGGCCAATGCATGGGCTAAGTTGTATCACCTCGTTTCCTGAGCGTTGATGAGGAACAGAACAGATTGTTGCTCAACCAAACACCTCCAATTTAAACAAAATAACTGAGCAGGAATTTCTGACATCAAGAGTTCTCTTGAGCTGATAAGGAAGCTGGCATTTATGGTAAGGTGCCAATAATGGTCTGAGAACTGGCTAGCACAATTTACAACCACTTAAAAAGCAGCCTAAGCTTATCTGGGAGAAAAGTGTGTCTCGTTTTGCCTGGTAAACAACACAGTGAGGTTTGATGACATCTTATCGCACTGGGGTATTGGCAGGCAGGCAGCTTACCTGTGCTGTGCTTTGCCAGGAAACCTTTTCTTTGCACAGAAGCATCAGAGTAAAACCTGAGGAACATCTTGTTGGTAGAAGCCACTACAGGGTCTGGTTTCTTGCTGCCACAGAAGCGGCCAAGGACAGGTGACTTGCTGTTGGGTCCATCATACATTTCCAAGTGGTCATAGGCACATTCTTGGTGCTGTTCAATCTCAAACTCATTGAAGATCTACAGCAGGAATAAGGAGAATTAAGGCAGACATTTGTAGATCTGAGTATGCAATTTAGATGAGGATGAAATGCCAAATGAGAAACAGGTTAAACGGCATGCCTGTCCCACTCCTCCCACAAACTAGAAAAGAATAGTGTGCTTTCAGAGAAGAGTGTTCTCAGACTGGCAAAGTGCAGAAGTTCATATGAATGTGCTGTGCAGCCTTAGCTTTGCTGCCTCACATGGGTGCACGATAACAGTTTTCACCTGCAAACCTCACACACTCTCTCCTGTTGGGAACCCTGCCTAGCACACTGAATGGGCAGTTCTTCAGTACTGCTGCCACTGAGCACAGGGATCCAGTGCATGGGCTGCTGTAAAACGGGCCTGACGTTTTTACCTCAGAGGGGTGCCACCACCTTATGCAGAAGTGGTCCCAACAGGGTGGCTCACAAGGAGGGGTGAGGGCAGGACAGCAACACTCCACAGTTGTTATCTGCTGGAGTCTCCTCCAAGCTGCCTCACCCCAACCTCATGTCCCTCCGAATCCTTCTGCCCTTTTGTAGGCCAGGGGCAGCCTCCTGGGATGCCTTCCTCTGAGTACCCCATGCAGGACCTATGGAATCCACCTGCCAACTCATACAGTGGCAGGGAAAAGTCAGTTCAGCCCCCCACAATCCAGCCCACTTCTCCTCTCATGCTCCCACTCACTGGTTACTCACTACTTTCACTCGGTGGCCAGGCGTTGCAGAGATGTCCCAGGTGCACTCTTTTCGGCTGGGGTATTTGTCAGGCCAGTTTGGACTGCTCATTGTTCCCTCTGCACCACTCAGCTTGTGCTCGCAACCAGCTAGAGAAAGAGAGATCAAAAGAATGGAGGCATCAAGGCAGGTTTCACATGGGAACCATGTAATGTTCTACATGCTCCTCTCTGCTCACTGAGACCCTCAACTGGGCAGAAATCGGGAAGATTTCAGTCACTGAACAAGAACTTTTAGTATTACTGCATAGTTCTGGTGGGTTTGTCCTAAACTTTTTTGAGCTAACTCAGCAGCTGGTGAAATGGACCATCTCATTCCCCTGGGCTTCAGTCCTCACTCCTAAATGTACTCTCCTGCTCCTCCATCTTATCTGCCCAGTTTCCAGTGACATGGTGTACAATCCCTTCACTATGTTGACTCTGATGCTATCTCAGCCTTGAGTTGTTTTGCCAACTTGGAAAGCTGAATCACCTCATGCAGAGATCAGGCAAGGACCAGAGACCGTACACAGCAGCGGTGGAGGAGCAGGAAAAAGGGTATTTTTGGCAGCAGCAAGCAGTCAGATCACCTTAGCTGCTCTCTTCTGACTCAACCCAATAATTAAAGCAGCAGTGACTAGATCAATAAGAATTTCCCACAAACACTCCTTTTGCTAGTCCAGCTTCTTGCACCCATCCTGTCCATCTCCATGGCCATTCAGAGGGCCAGACTGGGGAATGGATCCAGCTGAAAACAAGCCCTCTTCTTCCTTTTCCTAGGTAGCTTTTCAGCTAACTGGGGCTTTTCTAATGCTCCAGCCTAGTACACTAAACAAATATGGTTCCAACACTGGGCAGGAGGTGTCTGGGCTCAAACAGGACTTCAGGTAGTTTGTCTTTCCTGAGCGCAGGTAGCAGGGACCTTACCTTCTTTACAGTCATGGCCATTTTCATGTAGCACGAAGCCATTTCTGCACTGGCAGACGTAACTCCCAAAGGTGTTGATACATTCGTGCTGGCAACCACCATTGTCTTTGGAGCATTCATCCTTGTCTGGGCAGAATCAAACCAACAAACACTGAGAACAGTGAGAAACAATGAGAAACAGACTATGACAGTCATCAGCTGGGAGACCCATACCCAGATGGGCAGGTTCCAGTGCAAACCTCTCAACCTCTGCTGCTGGATTAGTCTGGTCAGCTTTTAGCCCAGATACAATTACCTTCAATTACCTTTCATTCCACAAAATGCATCACCAATGTCTTTTATTATATAATGTATGTTTTGACTGGTAAAAGACACCTATAACACTATCTCATTATTTTAGAATAGGGTCCAGGAAAAGTATCACACAAATTCACTAGCCTAGGCAAAAATCCACTGGCCAGTCTTTATGTTTCCAAGTTCCTACATGCTCCGTAAGCCTCCATCTTTAAATATCTCTGTCCGAAAGCACAAACATCCAGATGGAAAAGAGGATATAAGGTATGTGCTGCTCCCTAAAGCTAAAATATGCCCCAGTGGATGTTCACTCCTGTGTGTTCAGGACTGTGCATTCCTGAATCTCACTGTCTTGAATACAGGAACTGCACATGGTTTCCAGTCCAATTTAATTTATGAGTAGTTTATCTCAAATTTTTGGGGGGCCAATACCTTCCCTGGACCTCATGAATCTCATCTGTCTCCTCACTCCCAAACAAATTTCTAGATGAAACATACCCCAACTCATCCTTCCTCTTATAAGATCTAACAAGCCAAACATCTAGCTATGATTTTTACCCTGCAACTGTCTTAATTCAAAGCCATCTTGCCTGTTCATTCTCCTCATAAACACTAATACTACTTGATCTCTGCTGAAAACACAGCATGAAATTGAATTTCCACTTCCATGTGATGTACAGTTAACCTCCAGAACTGCCTGCCAACAAAGGACGTCACCAACACCAGGAGCTACAAAGGATTCAGAACAGAGAATTAGAAACTTCCACTAGCATGCGCTGCTTTGACGGGAAGGAGTGCCATACAGAAGCCTTCCGGAAATTTTATTATTTTTCCAGTTTCAGAGGAAAAACCTTTTCTTTAATGACTCCAGGAACAGAAATAATTTCTAGGACTGGGTTCCCTGTTGCTTCCTGCTGTGGAAGGACCGGAAGTACACTCATGAAATCCCTGCACCTTGCTGACACCACACTATGAATCTGGACCATACTCTGCACTGAGAAACCAAGATAAAAGGTGACACAGCACAGAGCAACCATGCTTTTTAGATGTAAATAACCATGTCAGGCTCTGTCTGATTCGACAGGAGGTTGAAGAAAATTCACCAAACCTAGAGTTCCATTGGAGGAGACAGCTAAGTAAGTGAAAGAATACAACCACATACCGGAGAAGTAGTGAACTTTAAAGCCTTTCTTGGAGACTGTGTTGTCTGATTTAAACTCTAGTCTCATGTTGTTGCCATACGATGTGATTACTTCAGGCTTCTCTGAGCCACAGAATTTACCATGCAGCTTGGAGTCAGAAGCCAACCCACTACGAATCTCAACATAGTCATATTTACAGACCTGCCAAGAGAGGAGGAGATTTCTCAGCTCTGTGGACTTTGAACAGCATTTCAGAGTAAGGGGACAGAGGCTTGACTGAGAGGGAACAGAAACAGCCTTATACTCAAACACACTCCTAACTTCCCCAAATTCTCTTTTGTCAGTGTTCTCACCCCCTTCCCTTGCTGCCCTGATCTTAAAGCATGGGAGTGTTTATCAGAATAGCAAAGGTTCCATTTAGTTTAGCTAAAATAATTACTCCCACCTTATCCAAGCACCTGACAGTGCTGAATGAACTTCAGCAGCCTGCTGAATTAAGGAAGAGCCACTGCTCCCATTTACAGTGGGGAAAGAGAGACCTGAATGCTTTGTTCAAATTCCACTTGGATGGGCAGACAACAGACTCTTTCATTGGTAATTTGTTTATCTTTGAAGAACTCTACTTCACTGTTCATTTCCAATTATTTTCCTGTAAAGGCAGCTCTGGGGAAGGAGGTGATGGGGCACCTATTAGGGATGGAAAACACCTACAATTATGCAAAACTGGGAGAGAAAAGAAGCCCATTTATAGCAGAACAGCTTTAATCCTTCCAAGCCATAGAGAAAGCAGATCCAGACTTCAAGGAGAACCATCATTGTTATTGGCCCATCAAGAGCAGGAAAACAACCAGAAGCTCCACCAGTGAGGCAGAGCCTCCTCTTCCTTGTACCCCAAGGATTTATCCAGTTCTGAGTTAGCCAATATTCACACCTCTGAGATACAGGGACTGGTTACGTACATCATTGCCTTCCAGTTCAAACACTTCGAACTGCAGAGAGATCCGGTACTGGGCTGGAGCTACCACCTGCCAGACGCAGTTTTTGTTAGTAGGATATTCCTTGGGCCATCCAGGGCTAGTAATGGTCCCATTGAGCTTGGTGATGAAGCCCCCACAGGCAGCTGGAGAGGCAATAAATGAACACAAGTTTTACTTGGTTCTGTTCAGACACACAGATTGGGCCACACTGTTAGCTATGAAATTAATCAGATCCTGGTTGGTGGCACATTTCAAATCCCAGCCTCCAAAACAGGTTTAAAATGCTGGGAGCTGCAAAGAAGACAGAAAAGCTCACCTGCTAAAAATCACCAGGGAAACACACACAGCTGGGCTATGGCCCTGAGAGGCACTTAAACTGTGTAAGACTGACCTTCTTTTTAGTCTATACCCTTGGGCTTACTGTGAATCAGTTGACTTGACATGCATAATAAAGACCAGCTTAGTAAATTCACCCACACTCAGTCCTACAAACCCTATTATTTCAAGCTTATCAGTAATGGAATAATTAGAAGATAATGGAATCCTGGGGAAGACAGCCCTGTCAACTGTTCAGTGGCTTATTACATGTGGACTGCACTTTGCCTAGGCAAAATTGAAGACAAAACCAAAGACTTAGCTTTATTAACTCATTTTATTTAAAAATAAAGGATATTCCATCTTCATCCTCTTGTGGGAGGGCATGGTTTTACCTCAAAGGAATCACCCTCAGTTTGCTCTTTTGCTTAAAATTCTATTTGCAATTAAGCATCTTTTTTCTTGCTGTTTCCTGGGAATAACGAGATACAGCCACATCTGCAAAACCCACAGGAATAAAAGCTTCCTGCACCTGGTTCCCAGCATCCTTTTGCATTAAGAGAAGTAACTCAAGTAAGCAGCTTACCAAGTTATATCAACTGGCTTGCTCAAACTTGCAAGAAAGTATTTAAAAAATAAAGCTTCCAAAATCCTTTTGCACACACCTAACTCTGTCCTCACCAAGTCAATAGAAGCCTTCTGCAAACAGTTTGACAGAAGCAGAAGTCAGGGCAAACCGTGTGACTTTGGGAGCACCACTCACAGTGTGTGGAGCTCCCTACACTTCTCAGCTGAAAGGCAGAGCTACCAGACAAGAACAATGAGTGGATTATCACCACACCAACAGTTGTATTGTTGGTGGGAGCAAACAATTATATAAATAGAAAGCCGAAAGAAAGTTTCTACCAGAGATATGTTTGGTTTCTTTCCCCGCCCCCATAACAGAAGAAGGGAATTGACTCCTTAGTATGGAGAATGTCTGTTTTGCATGCAGACAAAACATTAGTATTTTATTCTACAAAAGATGTTTCCTTTTAAAAAATAATAAATTCAGCCTTAGATTGAAATACTTATGGGCCATGTAACCGTTAGATTGTAATGCCTGCTCTCCCTTATGCTGCACTGTGAGAGATCTGGTCTGAACAGGGATCCTCTAGCCATGAAGAAAAACTGTTTTGAGAGATGCTGAGCAGTAGAGAATCAGAGTATTTTCCGTTTTTCAACCAAAACTTGCTTTTCAATGGAAGATGTTGACAAAATGAAACTTTTTAGGTTGTGTAAGATAAACAGAAACAAAGGGGATATAAGGACAAGAGGAATCACGTCCAAGATTGCTCAATTTCTTTATTAGCTGTAGTACCCGTCCTATAGACAGATGTCTCAATTTGTAGGTTACTCACCTTCACAGCTCTTTTTATCAGCCGTCAACTCATAGCCAGGCTCACAGGTGCATTTGTAACTGCCCAGTGTGTTCTCACAGTGCTGCTCACACCCACCATTGTCCAGCAGAGAACATTCATCCACCTCTGTCAGGAGGGAACCAGAACAAGTCACATTTTCCTGACTGCCCAAACCCCACCATATTCCTCACGCAACACTCTGGACAGAAGAACCAGAGCATTAGATTGTGAGCTGAGCCCATGGAGCAGGCACCGCAGCAAACCTCACAGTAACCATAAAGGACCACAGTTACCATTAGTAGTCAAAAGTGCTTTTTGTAGACAGGTGGGGTTTTTTGTTTGGTTGTGCATCTCTTAAGAGATGGCTTTATTAACATGGTTGTGGTGGGCTGGCCTCAGCTAGCAGATAAACTCCACCCAGTTGCTTGCTCACTCCCTGCCCACCCCCCCTCCAGTGGTACGAGGGAGAAAATAAGCAAGAAAGCCCCTTGATTGAGACAGGGAAATTACCCACTGATTACTGTTGTGGGCAAAACAGACTCAACTTTGGGGAATTTAACTTGATTTATTGACAATTAATGTAAATATTTGAGTACTGATTCAGGTACTGGAGAAAAAAAAATGGTAAAACACTTAGGGAAAACACCTTTCCACCCCACTTTACCAGACTCAGCTTCACTCCAGACTCATCTCCCCTTGCCTTATATCACCTCAGCTTACACTTGGTCCCTTCAGCAAAGCCATGAGCATGCAAAGGCAGGAGGCGATGGGGAGCTACAGTCACTGTATGATCCTGCTGCTTCTCCTTCCTTCTCATATTTTTCTGCTTCAGAATGAGTCCTCCATGGGCTGCAGGGAATATCTGCTCTGCCACGAAGCACCTTAAACTTCTCCTCTGACCCTGGTGTTACCTCTGCTGTACTACACTTTCTGCTCCCTACTCCTCTCTTTCCCCATCATTTTTGACCTATCTTAAACACGTTTTCGCAGAGGCCCCACTAGCTCAGCTGATGAGCTCAGCTATGTCCTGTGGTGGGTCCACCGCACAGCAGCTTGGACCATCTGTCTGGCAACACCTTGACACCCACATCCAGTATAATGCTCCAGTAACAGTTACTGCTGTGTGGATCAAATAGGAACAGTCTTGACTAGATGATCATTGTAGGTCCCTTCAAACTGAAATATTCTGTTTTGTTGATAAAACTGTGGTCCTGTAAAGCCTTCCCACAGTCAGGAATCCCCACTGCAACAGTTCCAGTCCAAACAGATTTTATTTTCTGGTTTCTGTTTCTGGATTCACTATGAAGAAAGCAGAGTATTTATTTGCTGTTCCATGCTTGGGTACAGGTTCAATAGCTTTTAATCTGGCTGTTAAATCACCTGGTTGAGAGAAAAGGGAGGCTGGAACTCCTAAAATCATCAAAAATGCCTATGATGAGTCTTCACCATGGGAGGGATATGTCCTGGCTATGGACAGGTATATTTTGCAAAGTGTTGTCTTTCTTCTAATTTTTACCATGAAGAAGAAAGGTACAACAATGTGACTGTAGGACAAGCAAATCACTACTAACCCTTCAACCACAAACAAAACAGGCTTCAGTGATACAAACAATTTGTGACAAAAATGAAGTAATAAAGAATAAACCTAAGAGATTTCCCTTGAGATGGGAACATGATGGGAAAGACACGAGAAAATCACTCTTCATATCTTTCTGACATTGTCTCTTGCATGTGACCAATGACTTACCCTGAGCTGTCTTACTCTCTGAGCTGTTTGCAGGTTTATTTTCTCTGAAAAATTAGAAGATACCACTGCAAGTTCTCACAAAGCATAACATTCAAGTTCATCCTTAACTCTGTTTCTGTTTTCTTTTTTATTTTTTAAGCTGAGTTATTTTCTTTCAGTGTTTTAAGACATAATTGAAGTTCTATTCCTTTCATAATTCATTAAGGAAAAGCTGACCCATTGTTCAAACAGCTATGGATGGCAGTCTGAAGAGTGCCTGCAAAGCCATCTAATTTGTTCATTTACTTGGTTCATGGAATGGCTGGTCGTCACAGTCCCTCTGAATATGGAGGTAAAGGCTGCAGACTTCAGATCCCAGCTTGAAACTCCATATGTAGCCTGCAGGTGTGTCTACCCAGCAGGTATGTCTACCCAGCTTTTGCAAACACCAGCTCCACACACAATGCAAGCTGGCTACAAGCTGTGTAGCTACGGCTACTGTGGCGCTTGGTCCAAGCAAATACACTTTGCTCGTCAGCTGGACTTACTGGCATGGACTTAACAACACACTAACCATCCATGAGCTACACAACTTCTGGTTCAAACATGTGAAGTCTGGGCAGACACTGCAAGAGCTAGTCTGCCAGCAAAAAATCCACAGACAATACCTGTGTCTGGAATTGTACTTGTAGTGCATGTTTATATATTTTTTTATTATACATAAAAAAAAATATTTCTGACTATCTGTACCACAAGGAAAGCATCCCTGATTCAGGTGTGTAACTTTCTTCCCCTACAAACTTGCAGGAGAACCTCAGACTCTACAGAATTACTTGCTGCAGGCCAAGAAGTCTCCATGTAGCACTAATCCCTGGGAGACATCTCTGCCACAGTCAGCCTGCATTGTCAGCTCCTGAAAGATGCCAAAATATCTTTCGGAAGAAGTATTCCCCGTATCTTCATGGAACCTGAGAAATGTAAACAAGGAAGTCCAGGCGCTGTGAGAATTGTTCAGGGACTGGAATGAAACATCACAGGATTTGCCAGTGATCTTGCTCTCTTTGTCACTGTCTGCTTGGATCTCTCAAATTTACAGGACAATGTGTTCTGTGAATTAAACTTAATTTAATTTTTTTTTTTCCCCCCACATAAGTGCACAAATTAAAATTACGGGTTATAAGTTACGGAACCTTATGACTTGGATGATGAATAAGTGAAATAAGGGGATAGACTAGTCTGAGCAAAGGAGATTGAGACCTGCCATGTGTGTTTGTTGTATTTCTTAATGAGCTCACGAAATAAAGTTTAATCCACAGAGTACGCTGTCCTGAAATTTGAGAGATCCAAACAAACCTTGACATCTTTAATGCAAGACAAAAGTTAAAGTAGAAATAAATAAAGGACTTGTGCAATCCAAATATTAGCATTGCAACTATTATTTCTGTACAACTGTCACTGAACCAAAGAGAAACATGACTATCTACCTCACAGCTGCTCTGCAGGTATTTTCCCAAGAGGTTAGATATTTTGTTCTGGCCTATACCAAGTCAGCAGAATGCTGATAAAGGACCATGGCTTGGGTTCAGCTTTTAAAAAGAATTTTAGTCTTTATTCAACTCTTCCTGAAGAGGATCTCAGTTTAGGAACACATCTGTTTCCTAAAGCACTCTGAAATTTTACCTGGGATTCTACTTGCAATCAAACTTACTCTCTCTCCATGAGCTTCTTTTGGAATAGAACTTAAGCAGAGAATTGAACACTCTTTGTACAGTACTAGTACCTTCTTTGAAAATGTCGATGTCCCCTGGCACAGATAAAGGGAGGTCACATTCTGTCCAGCTGTGCAACACAAGGCACTAGTGCCTGGGCTGGTGCTGACCCAGCAGGCTTGTTTTCTGTCTTCATCAGGGAGGTGGTCTTCATGCCTCAGCATCAAACCCTTCTACACTCTCAAAGCAATTTGTATATAAACTTAGTATTGTCTAATAGCTCTTAACCACAAGTAGATACAATGGTAACTGATCACCGATGGCAGTAAGTTAAGGGATGAATAGTCCCCATCTCTGACCTTGAGAGGTACTAGATCACATACCTTTAAAGAAATTTGCTGCAAAGCCTGCTTTATTGATGGTTGCATCAGATACAAACTTCATCCATACTTTATTTGAGCTGGATTTGATATCTTCTGGTTTCTCATAGCCACAGTAGTGACCGATCAGTGGGCTGTATTCAGTGAGGCCATCTCGGATCTCCAGGTAGTCATAAGAACAGGCATCATGCCACTCAATCTGCAATGGGAAAACGGTGTGCCTGCAGTTCACTAGCGTGAACGCTCTGAGTCAGGCCAGCTAACTAGTTAGACTGCAGCCAGAGATCAGCTCCCAACGGAGAATCCCAAGTAGCGGGTCACAACTAGGTGCTCACCTCGTGGCTGCCACTAAAATCTCTGCAGTTGAAACTGCATTCAAGCCCAGGCACTTCTCAGTTCTATTGCTATTGCATGGCTGCTCTCCTGTCAAACCTGGTTCCTGACTATCTACAAGCTGCTTTTCCATGAGAAGTTGTAAAGAACAAAGCAGAACAAACAAAAAGGTTCAAGGAACAGCTGTGGGGTCACAGCTAGAAGGCAGTGTGTCAGCCCATTCTAGGACAAGCACAGTAAGTGTGCACAACCCACAGGAGCCTATGGGCTTGCTGGGGTTTATGCGCAAATCCAGGTCCTGTCCTTGACTTATACATCAGTAGTCAGAAACAAATCATTGGGCACCTGGCTAAAAGTGTAAGACATCCTATGCCCAGTAGGAGAAAACCTTTTCTGAGCTCTTAAAAGCCTGTCTGCCCTCTGGGAACATGATATTTCTTTGGAGAGTCACAAACATCCTGCAATCTGCCAAACTCCAATGGCACCAACAGGAGGGGTTTTGGTTTTATTTGTTTGTTTGGGTTTTTTGTTTGTTTTTCTCCCCAGGATTGTGACCATACACATCATTTGACCAGAATGAAAATTTAAGGACTCGTAAGTCCCTTATTTAACATCATAAGCAATTCTGTTGCCCTTCTAATTCTTTCTGTCTAGAGAAGCAGTTTTGGAAAACTCACCATATTTAAAACTTGGCTTCACAATCTCTGAGCAAACTTCTAGTGAGGAGAAATTATGTTCTGAAGTATTCAAAATATTTTTGTTATTATTATCTATATCACTTCTTAATTTTAAAAGATCTACAGAGGCAATATAACATCCATAGTATAATATAGAATTGACATTTCTCACCTCAAAGGCTTGGAATGTGATTCCTATGTGAAAGCCCTCAGAAACTGTGATCTTCCAGATGCACTCTTTGGAAGGTCTGTAGTCATCCGGATAATTGGGAGATTGGATCTGTCCAGCATCTTTGTGAATTTCTCCACCACAAATAGCTTCATAAAAAACAAACAGCAAAACCACCATGAAATTACAGGTTTTCCCTTAGGTAAAGCCTGCTCCACACATGGCCTTCTTCCTCATTCAAATCTGTAGCAATACTGCTTGTTCCACAAAGGCACAAGTAATGGAAGTTTTTACAAATCTAACATTTTGTCTCAGCGAGAGTGTCTCCTGTCTTGCAGTGCCAACCTCCTTAGATGGTAAACTCACTGGCACATGTTTTTTATGCGTTTGTGTGGTTCACACTCCTAGTCACCTTCATTACTGCTTAAAACCTGCTACCAGCACTAAGGACCAAGAAAAGAGAAAACCAACCACAAAAAATAAAATAAAATAAAATAAAATAAAATAAAATAAAATAAAATAAAATAAAATAAAATAAAATAAAATAAAATAAAATAAAATAAAATAAAATAAAATAAAATAAAATAAAATAAAATAAAATAAAATAAAATAAAATAAAAATTCCCTTCCCCAAACCCCAAACCCCTCCACAGCACGCAACCAGTTTCTAATCTAATCAGCCACACGGTGGCAATATTAACACAAGCGTGAGTTGAGCTGTTGACCGGCAGACCATCAGGCTGACAGCTGTGAATGAAAAATTAAGTTTTGTGCTCAATCTAAGAATGAATAAGTTTTAAGGCCAAGAACAGAAAATTTAATGAAAATCTAGTTCAATACAAAACCAGCAGAGACCTCAAAGACAATAGCAGTTCAACATAATTGTCCGCAAGACTATGTAACAAATGAAAGCAAGATCGCAGGCTAAAACCTGTGTTACCCTGTGATGCAAGACACACAGACAGCTAACAGTATTTTCTCTATCCACTGCAAAAGTTCACACTGAAATTCAGTTGAGCAGCTAAGTACATTGGTAGAGCTTTACTGCAAAACAGAAGAGCTGCCGAGGGAGCCTGAGAAGGCAATAGCAATGACAAATTCAGGGCTGCCAGCAGTGCCGTAGGACAAAACCACCAGTATCTTCCCATCTTGAATCTCATGAAAGTCAAGGAACAATGCGACTGAACTACTAGGACACTTTCACCACATTAACAGTCATTTATTAATAGTATCAAGTAATTCTCCCATCACATGGCTACATGCTTCTGCCTCTTTCCTCCCATCTACTGAAAACTTCAGGGCCAAGACCTGGAAGAATCCAAATCCAAAAATCAGTCCTCACCCACAGAGATCCCAGCAAAGTTCAGACGCACAAGCAATTACATGCACTCTCACTAAAGCAGAGGACAGAGAAGCAGTGCTAAAACCCACTTTGGCTTTTTAGTATGTAAGGGAAAAGAGCTCAAAAGAAAAAGAGGAGCTAACAGCAAAGCAGAGAGCTGTTGGACAAAAAAATGACAGAAAATTAAACATTTTTATTTCCAGGAGGCATTGCCCTTAAATTACTCTCTTTTCTAAACACAGAAGTCACAAAACAGCTGAGCAAGCCACCTGACAATGGAGGAAAAAACCAGCCATTACCAGAGCTTGCATCAGAGGGAAATACAGATTCAGGAAGATTTTCAGAAACTGT
This sequence comes from Streptopelia decaocto, assembly GCF_964273445.1. Taxonomy (NCBI): domain Eukaryota; kingdom Metazoa; phylum Chordata; class Aves; order Columbiformes; family Columbidae; genus Streptopelia; species Streptopelia decaocto. Next base: position 51,038,727 of record NC_138659.1, read on the forward strand.
CCTGTTTCAGCAAATGGATTATGGAGGCAGATGCAGATAATCTCACTACCTGTTGCTCTGAGAAGACAAGTCTGAGCTAAGAAAAGAATTATGCAAGGGGTCATCGCTGTTTCTGTGGTACAAGCTGGCTTCCACCAGTTATACTCTGTGCTAGCTCTCAGGCTTAGCGATAGATGTCACACTTTTCCAATGGGAAGTTTCTTGCAGGAAAGGGTTATATAAAAAGCCAGAGCCTTGAAGAGGCAGGAAAATATGAAGAGTCTGAGGGATGCAGAGTTTGATCACTAGATGCACATTCTGTTTCATTTGTTCTCCTCAATAATCAAGTAAAGCAAGTATTGCTCATGTTTACTGAACCTTTGGGGGTTATTTATTAATCAACAGGAAGTAAGGGAAATTATCAAGAGGAAAGAAAGTTTTGCAAACTGACTTTGGCATTTAGCCCACGTAAAATTTTTTTCTTCTTCAGCATCATTTAGCAATATGAAGCACGAAGCCATATTATTTTTCTTTTAAAGTTGGAGCAGATATCACTGGGGAATAACCCATTGTAAGAATTAAGCTGATGAGTCCACAAAAGCAATAAGCCAAAAGAAAATAATCTATTAGAGACACAATAGGTTTGACCACTTCTAATTCCAACAAAGTACCACTAAAGGGGTGTTACAAACCACATGGTCCAGGCAACAGCTGCTTCTCAGGAGAGACATAATTAAAAAAAAAAAAATTAAAAAAAAAAATCAGGCAAGCTACCTCTGTCTCTGGGGCAAGAATTCCTGCAAAAACCAGATATTTCTCCTGTGAAATAGATTTGTTAGCGCCACACTGTTGTGAAATCCTCATATGCTTTATTTGCACTTCCCCAACAGTCCCATGTTTTCTTCACTTCCCTCTGTTAGCATCATTATTCATGAATATACTGGACACCTGGGCACTGGGCTTCCAGTGTCACGCTTGTTCCTGTGGCTGCAGAAGGAAGATGATGCAGCGTCAGTACCAATACAGTCAACCTCAATACTGTTGACAACACTGGTACTTTAAGAAAACGCCTCTTGCCCAGAGAACAATGAAGCCTTTTAATACATTTTAGAACCATTATTGTAATAAACAAGCATACACGGAGAAGGGTTGTTACTGACTTAGCTAGTATTGTTCCTCCTCTGAAGTGGTTTCAGCATCCCAGTGCCATGCAAGTTTCCAAAGTACCTGACCTGCAGAAAATCTGACATGCTAACTTCTAATCTTCTGTAAGTAAATCATACAGAGGAGAAACCAAAGAACAATCTTTGCATTTAAGAAGACAAACAAAATCAACAAAATAAACAAATAAATGCTGCATTATGTGATATTAAATGCATGATCTAAACCAGAACTTTGCTTTTTAAAATACTGGAACTCCTGCTATGCCCAGCACGGCTGCTTGCAGGGCCTGGATAGGGAAAATAGAACCCGGCCTGTAAACGGAAGCTATTGCTCTGTTGTCCCCCCAAAAACGTCATTATCTATTTGGAAGATCTTGTCTGCTGAAACAGCTTGCAAAATCTGCCAGTTCCCCTAAAAACAAGAGTGGAGGCTGTGTCTAGCCACATGGTGAAGCAGAACTCCTATTGACCCGATAAACCACTGCATCCTGCTCTGGCTGCTCCATGCAATGCAACAGACTTCTTCTAGCTAAGGCTGTACCTTCATAGACCACAAAGAAGCCTTTGCCCAGGATGTTACTGCTGCTCCGGAACTCGATCCACAGCCTGCTGTCCGTGGAGATTACCGGCTCAGGGATCTTGTTGCCACAAAATCTACCTAGAAGGCAGGAAAGAGACAATAAAGATCTCCTGGCTGATGGCAGCACAGCATAGCAGGCACCTGTGGCTCCAGGAAGCAAAGAGTCTGTGGTTAAATGAGCTTTGCTTGTGTAAAAAATCCTTGCACTATCATTACTTGTGCTTTTGAATGAATTTCTGTTTGTTTGTTTGTTTGTTTCCCCCATTAATGTTCTATCAAATTATTACATTAATAAAGGTTTTCTTCAGCTGGGAGCAGAATCCAGTAGTCACAGAGGCAGTCTCTGTTGCCCTGCTAAATTCAAAAGGGCTCTGTTTTTATCACCTGATCGGGCAAATGGGGAACCATTCCATGTCCTTCTAGAGATGTGACATTAGGGAACATCCTTTCTACCTGCTAGGCCTTGGAAACTCCTTCATCTCTTTGAATCCAAGAGCAAAGCGTCCAAGTCAAACTGAAGGCAGGACATAGCCATGCTGATGAGAAAAGGCCCCTTATCTTGTCCTCTGCTCTCACTTCCCCTGGTAAATTTACCTCCTTCCAGTTGAGCCTCTGCAGTTATTCAATCTATTTCAAGAGCTTTGTAAGCAAGAGCCTTTTTGCTTCACAGTTCACCCAGCTTTAAGTTCTCCGGCATGCACCAGCACTGCTAAACACCTGAATCCTGCCAGCAATGGAGAATCCTGAAACTGAACAGCTGCAGACAGCATTCTGCAGTCCAAACAACCTCCACAACCCTAATTTGGTGCTCTTCTACCTGCTCCAGGCAGAAGCTCCTCATGGAAACAGAGCAGGTACCAAGTATGCGCTGAGAACACACACTGTAAACATGATTTTTACTCCAGCTGACACCAGAAGAGCTATATATTGAATTCAGTGTGGTCTTGGCACCCTGTGCAACCAAAGCCCCTGTGGGAGTGTGACAGCAGCAGAGAGCAGTTCCTCAGGCTGCATTCAGTCTGCACAGTGGTGATAGAGGACCCTGGCCTCGCACCACCAAGCAAAGGCTTCTCTGAACAACCTCCACTGGCCACCAACCTAGCTAACACCTTACCTGCAAGGGAGCACTTTAGATCCCATCAGCAGGCTGCACTGGTGGTTCCCTACACTGGATAAGGAGACAGACAGTTCAAGGCCTGTTGACTGGTAGGCAGAGAAGGCTGCAGCTTTTCCTGTGTATGGGAGGCAGAGCAGTTTGCATGAATTCTGTGCACTAAAAGCCTAAGGGCCCACTGCTTAGCCAGCTGCCCCACAGTCGGCTACTGTCACTTTTGGCTCTGCCCAACCCACCTTCCCACTAGCAGCCTTGGGAAGAATACGACCTCTGTGGCAGGCCAGTCAGTGCAGATGAGATTGCATGGAAGACGAGTTGCAAACCTTGCTTCTTTTCAATGGCAGTTTCACTGCAAAGGTTTTTTCTTTGTGGAGTTCACCATCCAAATATTAGCACAGATCCCAGCTACATTTAACTATTCAGTTCTGAGCCCCTGTGCCCCAAAGCTGCCCTGTGCTGCTGTGGCAGCGTGACAGCCCTGCAGCGTACCAATAGCATCGCCTGTCTCTGCTCCCAAAGGGGATGCTAACAAACAGCATCAGCACTGCAAAGCTTCTTCCTCTATGGTCACTGAGCAACTGCCTCCTGGATTTAGATTGAGAGTTTAACAACGGTGTCAAGGAGAGGAAACGCAGATGAGGAACGAGAATGAGCAAACTCCTCAGAGTGTGATAAAGGGCCCATTCATAAAAAGTTATACACTATTTAAAGGCTAGGTTTTCACACACTTCCCTGGGAAAATATGCAGCGCACATGTATTTTTTTCCTCTCCGCAAGAAGCCCGTGCTTTCACAATTCACACTAATCCCTCCTCCCCACCCCCTGCTGAATTGCCCTCTTGTCTGCCTCTTCCGAGCTGATTTCATGGGCTCAGCGCCTTGCAGGAGCTGTGGCCGCTCATGCAGTGTCTCCTTCCATATGGAAACACTCACAAATCCACCTGCCATCTGGGGACAGGAAGGTGCTTGGCTTCTGAAATACCTTTAAATTACTCAGCAGAAAAAATAAATAACAAGGAGCTAAGTTGCAGCTGCTGGAGCAATGTTACCTGACACACGTGCAGCAGAAAGCAGCAATAAATGCTGCCAACCCCAAAACAGGCAGGAAGCAGTAAAACCAGCTGCCAGATCTGCACTGAAAGGCCCACAGAAACCTCTAGGGTGCAGCACAGCTCCAGGCTCAGCGTGACACCTGGTACTAGGGCTGGGATGTCCAGCATGGCCAAGGAGAGCACCCAGACCTCCTTAAACCCTCTGACCCATCCCGCATAGGCCAGTCTTGTGCTGCAGCACAGGGCACGGCACCTCCAACGCAGCCAGTGAGGCTACACAGGCTGATTGTTTCTTTCCTTTCAGGCAGAAGTGGAATTTCACACAGCAGGACACCGAGGTTAAGAGACAGGGTGAGGATCAGAGCCAGTGGCAAAGCAGGTGGGACTCCTGACTGCCCACTCAGGGTGGCAGAAGATTTGCAGGTACGATAGCAGAAGGCAGAGGAATAGGGAGGACACAGAGGAGCTGCACTTCCTCAAGATTTTTGGGAGCAGGAGCAGAGTAGAGCCCTTGCATGGTCCTATAACCTAAGCACAGTTTAGGAAGTTCCCTGCTAGAAACAGAGAGGCCCAAAGTAGAGACTATCGTGTATTTGAGAACTTATGGCAGGAGCCTGGGCCAGTAGCCATATGGCTGCTTCATTCTGACTCCCTGACCATTCTACCAAGGTCTTAGAAAAAAACAATAATAAAACTCCAGAGGTCACATTTTTAATCCCAATCATGCCCTCAACTCACTTCCCTCTCTGCCTCAGTTCTCAAGCTGGAAAAGGAAGGAATAAAGTCTTTGCTACCAAAGGACTTGGAGCACGGGCCATTTTGTGTGAATACAGCACACCAACATCTCTGAATGGAGACATTAATAGCTGGCCAGTGCACTGCCTAAACATAAGCTCATTCCAGGTAAAGGAAGGGTTGTATCTGTTTGTGGGTTTTTTCCCCCAATAAGCTCCAAGAACAACACATGAAATGCAATTAAAACAAAACAGCTACTCACCCAGTAACGGAGCCTTCCTCCAGTAGCCATCACGCACTTCCACATAATCATACCAGCAAAGGCGACTTTTAAATAGGTCCATTGATGTGAAGTTCAACATAATCTGAAAGGAGAGAGAACATTCTTCTCTTTAGGAAGGGAGCTACTTTAAAGAGAAGACCCTACAGGTTAGGTGCCTCACCTCTGCTACTGTGTTGTGGGAGTATGCAGCAAAACACAGGTTTTTAATCAGCTTTCCTCATAAAGGAAAGGATTCTCAAGGTATTTTAATGAAACCATGAAAGTACATGACAGTAGACAGCCCTTTACTATCCATTCTGTAATTCACAGTCACTGTTCCTCAGTTATTAAATTGCTACTAAAAAAGGCCTTATTTGTTTTTGTTTGTTTTAAATTAAAAATTGAATATGTGGGTTTGATTAATAGGAATATCACAGAGAAACATATTGCCTCAAAATACAGCTGTTTGTGGTCTATGCCCTTATATAAAGGACTCTTGTAAGCTAATTTCACTGAGAAGTTTCCACATTCTGACAATTACACTCATGCCATCACCATGATGCGATTGTGTTCAGTGGCTTTACTGAGCAGAGCTTAGTATTAAAATTTTATCCTTTTGGTCTCCTTCCTCCATAACAAAGATTCCAGGCCTTGCTCTGAGCCTATGGAAGTCACCAATGGGGATGTACTTGTGGCATTTTTGTCCTTGTAAGATTTGACCAAAATATTAATTTACATTTATATTCTGCCACAGAAATATCATTAGATTAAAATAGGTATTGATACAAGTCTTCTGAAGAGGCTGAGAGACAAAGGGATACTTTACAGTAAGATTTACACAGCAAAACTCCCAGTGCAATATTTTCAAAACCTGGACTGTTCTCAGCACCCCTGCCCTGGCAAAGCTCATAGCAGGAGCTCAACACTGTACGGGACTGGGCTTACAGGTGACGGGATCGGGTCCCAGAGCAAGACGGCTGCTGCAAAACAAGCGAGCTGTGCTCTTCTTTGTTCAAATCTGAGTCTTAAGTGTGTCTCGGGGGTGGTCCTCAGCAAAGCTGCTCTGCCGAGGAGCTCCCAAGCCAGGCTGCGCATTCTTGCAGCCTGGTACAGCGTGAAAGGCCTGAAGGGCTGGTATTAGTGGATTAAGGAAAGATTTCATTTCCACAGGAAGATCAATAAAACAAAAGGAGCTGGGAAGAAAGTGGACAGGGTGGCTGATTGATGCTCAGCGGGGCTCGGCATTTCAAGGCAGGGAGCTGGAGTCCCCTGACAGGGACATTATGCCTGTGTGACAGGGGCAGGCCACTGATGTCACTCATAGCTCCTTTCGGAACCCCAGCTTGCTGGCACATTTTATCTAACTCGTCTGACTGGCACCTGGCTTTGAAAGGCAATTCCCCCAGCTCCAAGCCTGGCCAGAGCTAGGGGCTGGCAGGAGACTGTCCAGGCAGGGTTTAGCTTTGAATCGAGAGGAAGGATCACACATCAACACACAGCCAGACCTGTGAGGGGGCTCTGCTCCAATGTTACCTCTTCTTTCCTCAGGACCATGTAATCCTGACCCCACCTCTGGAAGAACAGCAATGGTGCTTGGAAGTCTTTCCAGGCTCCATCCCTGTACTCCAGGAGTGCAGAGATCTACTGCATGATCTTCTGGCAGCTGCTAACACTGTCATCACAGGCAAAATCAGACGCAAGGGAAGCATAGAGTACGCTACATGCTGCTGTGGCACCTACCTTCTCCCCTGGGGTCACAGAGATCCTCCAGACACAATGGGAATAAGAGGGGTAGCCATTTGGAAAGCCAGGGGCTGAGAAATTCCCTGTTGAGTCCTGCAAGGTCTCTCCACAAGCTATGATAGAGGGGAAAAAAAACAACACCATGGAGTGACCCTCTGAAAGATACCAGGGTGTATCAAAACATTTGCACACGGTTGCTGTGTGCAGGTTGGTGGCTGGTACTCTAATGATGTTCATTCATGTGCTGGGAAAGGTCACTGACCACCTGAGACCTCACCAAAGGGATGATGCGAAACTTGTCAGGATTCCCAGGACAGAGATTACCAGTACAAGAACACAGGGGAAACAGGTTTTAGAAAAACACCAATCTTCCTTCCACACATGAGCACTTTTAGTTTTCAGTCCTACTGAGGAATAGCTCATCCACTAACCAAACGCAAAATATTAACCGCACTCTACCTCGCAACCCCAAGACTGTTACAGCAAATCTGTTTTCCCTTCGTTACAAGCTGCTCAATTAAGTTCTCCTTAGTTACCATTGTTAAGTGTCTTTTTTTTCTCTTTGAGCTAAAACATCCTAAACAAAAGCAGGGCAAGCCCCACTGCCCTCAAGCTTCAGCTGTCCAGCACCTACCCTGCTGTCACAGTGTGCACGATAAAACGTGAGAACAGCAGCTTGTTCTGCTCTGCACCTTCCCATTTTCGCAGCCTGCTGTAGATAACGGAATGTAGCTCCCAGAGTGACTTTCGGGAAGCGAGTAACATGCACATACATGCATATGCTCCTTTAGTGAACTGGAGCTTCCAACATCTGGGAAAGCCACAGCTACTGTAGTTCCTGCTCTCTGAGCCAGGAAGACTGAGCTGGAACAAGGAGTGACCATCTACATCTGCAGAGCAGCTGACTGGCCAGGTCACAGGACCACAAATATCAAAGCTCCCATTTCCTTCAGAGTCCACACTATACACATGCGGATACCCATCCCAAGGAGCAAGGACCTTGGCTTGCCTGCTTTTCAGTTGTTTTTTTCTAATTTCATAACCGCTTGATGTTAGGAAACTGGCCTTGACCAGCAACTTGGTTTCCTCAGTGACAGCAAGGCAGCTCCCAAAAATCCCTTGTTAAGCAGCAGTGCTTTGAAAGATCTGACAACCCCAAACATCTGTCCCCCTTTCTCATGGAAATGCCAGGGGATGTTCCTCTGCCTCATGTTATCACACACTCACTAATTTTTCAGCTATAGTCACGTCTAAATGCGCACGTCAGAAGCTGGAGGTGAAAAGAGACTGGTCCCATGCAAAAAGTGTAATATCTTCAAAGAGGGGAGAGAGAGCCACCTAGGCCAGAAATTCTGAACTTCCCTGAAGCAGTTTGACAGGTCAGACTGGATGAACAATACACAAGGATACAAAAAAGGGGTGTGCTGGATTGACTGAAATAGAGTTGATTTTCTTCATGCAGTTAGAAACTCCTTTTTCATAGCCAACACAGTCGTTTGGATTTAGTTTGAGAACAGTAAGATAACACCTCGAGCCAGAATTCATGTTTCTCTTCAAGTAACTTTCCAGTGTTTTTGAGTTGGAATGAAGAGAATGTAAGAACTTGCTGTTAGCTTAGTTGTTGTCTAGGAGACCAAGGTCCTTCTGGGCTCTCTGTGTGCAGGTGCGAGGCAGCTAGGACAAGGGACATGGATGCAACAGACCCTGACTGACATCCAGGCTGATCAATGAGAATACTCCACATCATTGGTGTCATGCTTTGTATTTAATGAGAGCTGGCTTTTCCGGCTTGGGCAACCTGTCCTGGTTCTGCTCTGTTCCAGTTGAGTTATGTTTGAGAGTTTCTTTTAGTCTGCCCTATTACCATTCTGCTGTTTTGCAGTGGGCCTCTGGGCCTTTCTGCCTTTTTAGCATTTTTGTCCTCTCCCCGGGATCGGCTGTTCAGCACCAGTGTGCTCTCTCTCTTCCTGGGACTGGCTGCTCGGTATGGATGGAGCTCGGGAGGAATTGCACACAGTATTGCTTATTATATATTTTATTTTTATTTTTTACTTATTAGTAGTAGTAGTAGTAGTAGTATTTTGTTACTTTATTAAACTGTTTTTAGTTCAGTCCACAAGTTTTTTCCTTTGCTTTCGATTCTCTCCCCTACTTGGGACCAGGGAGAGGCGGGGAGCGAATGAGTGGGTATCATGGTTTTGATTGCTAGCTGTGGTTAAACCATGACAGAGGTTTTGCTCAACCAAAGAGCTCCTAGGTGTACTCTGGAATGTGGAGTCACTACTGGGAATGAGTTGCACATATGTCAAGGCACAGGTCAGCATGAGACCTGGCAAAGCAATTCCTGTCAAGAAAGTCACAGGTATTTTAAACTACTCAGAAAAAAGCACCACTGAGCAAACCAGGCAGGTAAATGCCTACACCTGTCCCAAAGGAACAAAGAAAATAAATGAGAGCTCAAAACCTCTATGCTGCTCCTTCCTTCTCAAGCAGTTTTGAACCCCAAGAACTCTCTCTACCATCATGCAACTTCAAAGGAGCATTGCACATCAAGCTTTAGTTTCAAAGCATTCCACAGAAATAGCTAATATCCTTCTGCCTCTCCCAACGGGTTTGGCAGGTGACGCTGTCTATATTCTTCAGGTGAGCACAGAGGATTGTAAAAGGTGATGGTCTGCATGAACTGGAGAAGAAATCCAGACTTCTATTTGCAGAACAAATACATTTCCTTCCTCCTCCACCTCTTGCAAAGATGCCTTGCCTTGTTAACTGTATCAGAGTCTGTTAGGGTAATTCCAGCTCCCATGACAGTCCTAGGACCCTCAACCAAGGAATGCATGCTGCTCCAGCAGATAAACTTCTCAAAGCAGCTGAATCCCAGACATATTCATTCTGAGGACAGCAAGCCATTCTTCAGATGATCCTCTGGCATCACCACTGGTCAATGCACGGTCTAGAGTAGCCACCACCTTAGGATGGCTCTAGGAATGCCAACATCTGACAAGGTGTCCCAATAAAGAGGGGATTCTAATCCATAACTTAACAAGATATATAAATGTCATTTTTCCCTGCTCAAAAATCTATTTAAACAAATATTAAATGACAAAGAGAACTCTAAAACACTGGGAACACATACTTCATTACCATAATGGCACTGGACAAAGAGGATTACTGCCCTCAGCTGAACTTCAGCAAAGCTTTCCAACCACCCAGACTTAATTCTCCCAAGCGTAACTACACAGTACCTTGCAAAACTGTAATTATGGAACAGGCACTAACATATCTACTACCAAGCACTACTCTGATAAAATATCGTGAAAGCAGATGTAGCTAACTATCCAAACCTTGCAGAGGAAGCTCTCCAAACCTGCTGGGAGAGGCTGGCCTTTCAGTGCAGAGGAGAGCAATTGCCTGCATGTCTAGGGAGAAGCAGGATAATAATGAGCAATGAGCAATAATGAGCAATGCAGAATCTCTTGCAGAACACGCTGATACGCAATACAAATGTACTCCATTTAGTCACTAAGCCAACAGGTCCAGTAAGACTACTGTTTGGTACTTCTGAGGCCCAAGAAACTGAGCTGGGGTGGTTTTCACATGTGGTGAAGGTGCTGGTGCACAAATAAGCTGCTAGAAAGGAACAGAGGTGAAAAGCGAAGTAGGAAAGGTCAGTGCTTCAGAAGTCATTTGCAGATGTAGTTGAGTGACAGGCACTTAGTTCACCAGCTGGTTACTAGTACACTCCACCTTTTTCAAGCTGAACATAGTATTGGATAGGATGACATAATGCAGGACCATTCTCAATTTATAGTTTAGCCATCAGCCATCACTGCACAGTTAGCAGAGCTACACACAGAGGCCTGTTTCCTTTAGCATAGCACAAGATTGCTGGATGTGCCATTTTAAAGTCTTTTGTAGCTACTATACTCATCAAATCCTCAACATGCATCTTTATAAAAACCTAGCATTTAGTATTATGCAGTAGAATGCATTTTGTTTTCCAGAAATTCCTAATCTAATCTGGTTTCACCTGGCTTGATACTAACTTTAACCCAGCAGGTATAAGCTTTGGGGAATTAAGAACAATTTAAAACAGCAGGGTTTGAGAATGGAAAAGCTAAGACAGCTCTAACTGTAGCAGCCACAAGAGCTCCAGCCTAATGAGTTGCAGAGCCCTGTTTCTTGCAATAGACACAGCAGTCATTCTGGCTTGTACCACTGCACACTTGTAACTCATCCTTCACTATGCCAGCTCTTTTTTGGGGGCCCTTTCTCAGGCATTCTCAGATGGACACTCTCTTTCTAAAAGTGAAACCATCTGCTGTTCAACTTCTGGACTATGTTGTTGCATTTTACTTAAAAACCCTCAGCTTGACTACTGAACAAAGTTGTCCTCAAAGTCTCATTCAGACCCTGCTCAAACATACAACAGAAGTCCTTTGGGTTTGAACTCCTATGCTTTGCATTTCGCACAAGAAGAGAACTTTTCAAGCTACAGATTCAAATGGCAGCTGAGGATGTTAATGTCATTAAATATACTGCATCCCTTCTCTTCAAATGCAACCTGTGAATAAATTTTGAGGCAAAGGAAAAAAAGAAAACCAGCCAAAACAATAGGTATTTGAAGAAAATTTGTTTAGTAGGCTTAAAGCTGTAAACAATCTGCTGTCAAATGTTTTCTGAACTGACATAACCTCTGCTAAAACTCTCTGGAAAAAATTCTAGAAAGTAGAGGAGTTCTAGTTTGCAAGTACAAAACTGAGACTCATAAGGGTCCTCATTTTAAGAAAGTTGCTTTGTAGCTTTTAGTTTTACTTTAACCTCAGGCCAAAGTGGCTTTTCAGCTTGCTTTAAGAAATCTGAATCTGCAGTTGATGCTTCCAGCTATGGGACTGAAAAACCTGCTTGGATTAAGTCTGACTCAATCAAAAGACATGGTGCAAGACATCTCTTTTTTTTTTTTTAATTTTGAGTGTTCAAATGATCCAATTCCTAAACTCATCTGTGAGATAATTTTCCAAGAACTACATCTTGTTCAACCAAAAGTGAATTAGAGAAAATTATGAGTGGTAAAAACAAACAAACAGACAAACAAACAAAAAACCCAAACAAAAAACAAACAAAAAAACCCCAACAAAACAGCAACAACAACCACCACGTCAGTTAGAACTAGCATACCTAAGAAAGTTATATCACTCACTATAAGCTAAGTAGTGATCCCCAAATATCACAGAGCCTGAAGTACCGTTGATCCCTAGAATTTATTTTAGACCCTTATGAACTCACACTCTCCGACATGGATACAGAAAAGAAGCAGATTTGCACACCAGCTATCCCACATTTCCCATGGCCTCATTAATAGTTCACAGAGCAGTGCCAGCCAGCCACTCACTTGAGATGTGACTCTATACTGGTAAAACTTTTCTCTCCTACTAACATTTTCCCCTTTGTGATAGGTTTGTTCCAAGAAAATTAGTCATTTATGATCTTATTAGGTTTATGAACAGTCAAAGCCACTCTCAATGGGATCAACATGCTGGCCAGACCAACCATTTAGATAGACTCCTGGGCCGTGCTTGCAAAAGTCCTTTTTTTTTTTTTTTTTTCATTTTACAGAGTCATTCTGCAGAATTAGGGCAACTCTCATTCTCAAGTATCTTATCATGAATGTTTCATTACCAGTAGAAATTCAACAGAGCTTGTTAAATTTTCACTCTCCGAGCATCACACTTTCCATGCTATCTTTCTCCTCAGTTGTTGCAGTCTGTACCACAGGCACCACACCGGGTGCCACCTTTGCTTCAAGCCTCTCTTTACATCCCCACATTTAAACTGTCCACCAGTCTGGCAGATTTCTTCTCTGGAATCTGGTTTTCTCTGTTAATCTATTCAGCTAAAATTGTCACATAAACTTCCGCTGTCTAATATCTCCACTTCAAAAGGATCCTTTTGTTCTGATTAGTAAATTTAGTCTCCCAATCCCATCTGTGACCCAAATGCTCTTTTTGCCAATCTTTTCAGATCCCAGACAAACCAGGACTCAGTACATCACACATATATAGATGGATTCTCTACCAAAGCTCTTCCCAGTCTATCAACCCTTTTGCAGCGGAAAGAAGGATACAGCTGTCTCCTGAACAGCTCAAAGCTCCAGCTTCCAGCACCTGGTTGCTTCACAAATCAGCATCTTTGGGCTTTCTTTGACGTTATTTCCCAAACCTCAGTGCAACACACTATAATCACAGAGACACACTTCGGGCTTCCTTAAGGCTCATCCCTGTAACAACACCTATATAAATAACCCAACAGAAGTCTGTTGGTTGGTGTGCAGAGACCCTGGTCTACCAGATCTCCCTCTGCCACTTTTCTAACTGCTAGTCCCCACTCTGTCCATGGTCTTGTACATTGATTTAATTTGCTATGAACAAAGCCTACACCTTTAAGTCTAGGCAGTATATTTATATGAAGCTAACAGCAAAATACAAGTCTTGGCTTAGCCCCCCTCCCCAGCCTACTCTGCAGCTCCTCTTACTAAGTTTCAGTCGAGAACACTGGACAAACCTGAATCCCCAAAACAAACAGGAATTCCAGCAAAGTGCTAATAGGAGACACATGTTGGGCAAGTTCAGTTCTTCCACATCTCCAGCTTGAAGCATTTGATTGTCTATGTTTCCCAAGTCTCTTTTGTCAAAGGGACCATTAAGGTGATCTTGAACTCCAATGCTTTCCAGGTAAAACCATGTGTCTACAATAAAGCTGGAGCCATCTCCACAAGCCATATTTACCTGGGCATTTGTACAACTTCCTCGCCTGAGCGATGTCTCCCTGACTCAGGCGAATACGCTGACCAATGGTTGGCCGGACCCCATTATCGTCACGACGGGGAAGGATAGTGTCGAGGAAAACGCCTCTGAATGGAAGAACACAGAGACAAAGAGGAGTGACATAGGGAAAGTGACACGATGCATAAGAAGTCATCCTGGCAAGCCCCCTACAGCATCCCCTTTGCCATATATCCCATGCTAACAAGCAAGAGTAATGTATATTGTGATAACCACATCATGAGGTGGCCTTCTTGCTACAGCCAACACCTTCTAAATATACAGGCAAGTCTGCCAAGCCAGTAAATTTGTCTTTGGATATATCAAGATTGCCACTGCCTCTGTTTGAGTATAGATGCATTCGTGGCCATAAATCAGAACAGGTAAAGAAATATTCTTGCAGAAGGTTCATGGCACATCTGGCTCAGCAGGAGCACAGATTGGACACTTAAGCCAAAGGGGCAGAGGAAAGGGGAGCTTGTTCAGTAGCAGATGGAGTTGGGTTGGCAGAGACAAGTGAAAAAGATCAGTGCTCTACCTTTGTTCTCCATGAGTTTCCAAGCTAATGACTCCATTTCTCTCTGCCTCTTTTTCCTCACTCCTATTTCTTCCTTGTGGCACTTCATACTCAGGAACTCTCTACTGCACTTCTGATGTCAGTCCAGAAAAAGATTTAATCCCACTTATATCAAAATTCAAAGCCCACGCATCCAGGCAAGAGCCTGCATGCTGAAGAGACCCCAGTTCAGTATTAGGGCTACAGGGTTAAAGGCAGAGCGAGGATCAGAAACCTGAGCTCCAGGTTGGGAAAGTCCTCGTGGCCAGGCTGTCCAGTCCACAGAAACCATCTCACTGCACTCCTGAATGTTTAACAGGTGCCAGTGAGTTTGAAACTTTGGCATCACATCTGGGAGGCAGACTTCTTTTTCTGAAGGAGAGAATACAACTGTCTGTGGAGTCTGATGGGAAATCAGGGCAGAAGCAATAATTTTTTTGCTGCCTAGTCCTGATATAAGAGTCTTTAAGTATGGATTAAGCTCTAAGTAAACAAGTAATTCCGTTCATTGGACTGCTCAGCTGTGTAAGAGCTTTGGGAAGGAGCCCGAGAGGGCTTTTTTTATACTGGTTTAATTTTAAGTAAATACTGCAAGTAGAGTATTTGGATCACAGCTGTCCAGAGCTGCAGCCAATATTCTTGAACAGAAAATATCATTCTATTAAACATACATTGTGGGGCAAAATTCTGTTGTAAATATTAAAACTAAAGAAAAAAATAGGGGGGAAGGACTTTATTTTAAAAAAATAGAATCTACTGTTGCATGGGGGATGTGTTCTTTTTTTTCAGTGGCAGGAAAATTCCTGATCAGCCCTAAAATCAGTGCTTACAATCTCTGAGGTGAGCCCATCACATTTTGATTGACAAATTCAGGCTGGCATTCCACATGTCAGCTGCATGCCTCAGGCTCAATTTTTTGAAGTTTACATATCAAAAATAAATTCTTCAATTCCAGAAACAACACAAACAGAGAAACAGATCTGTTTGCCCACAGTTAAATTTTCAAGCCTCCTCAGGAGTTCACAGAAGAACTTGGCATTTGGCAGGGACATAGTTCTGTGGCCAGTGAAATGCTTTCTGCAGATCTCCAGGCTGAACCAGGGAGGAACGACAAAGAGAAACCACCACTTGCCCATGCAAACTTTTGATTCTTTTTCCCATTACAGCCCTCATAACTGCATACTCACAGCCCCCAGACCATAACATACACCTAGGGGACTGCTCGCACAACACAGACATCCCACAGCTTCAAATTACCTTGTGATTAGTTATATTACTTGCTAAACACATTTTATTTCAGAAGGCTTTACCCTAAGGTTGGACCAGTAAGATTTCTGGTTTTGCTTTTCCTACCAACTGAATTTTGTGCTTCTTTGACACGTACTGCTGAACACGACTCCAGATTAGAAGGCAGCAAGTATAGTTCCTCTCATTTTACCATCAAAAACACTGAGAACAGAGGAGAGTGTCTTTCTTGTTTAAACTGCACAGGTCCCAGCAGCCCCATGCTGTCTACCCAAACCCCATTTGCTGAACAACACTTATGATTTTAAGTTGCACATTTCACAAGTGTCTTCAAGAGCACTAATACTTTGGCTCACAAATTAATCAACACCAAGCGGACATCATTAAGAGTGCCCAAGCTGCTCTGTTTAACACCAGAATTGTTTTTCAATAAGATAACGAACCTCCCTTCCCAGAGGTAAGAAAATAATCAGGAATCCTGGATGCTCCATTCTCCTGCTGTCCAGGACCCACCATTGCTACTAGAACAACAGAGTAATTAGCACCCACATAGTACTCTGAATGTGTAAGGTGTTACATAAACATTATGAAATTATCAAGTGATCTTGAGAAATGCTGAATATTCACCAACCCATCTGAGGGCATTAGATACAGGTGCTTTTTAAACATCACTCAAGGAAGCAGATGTTCAAGGCAGGTTAAGCACTCAGCTGCAGGTATTATGGCTACATTTTGTTCCAACTCTGCATTTATAGCCCCATCTGCAGAGGAGAGACAACATAACCCTACTTCTACACAGTAACACCTGTGGAGGATGTAAGCACTGTGTGTCTGTCTGGTGCAGGATTAGGATGGTGTGTTGCCAATATGTCAAGAAGATGCCCCTTGACATATAGGCAGTGCTACCAGCATCCTGATTCAAACAGCAGCTTTGCAGAGGTCACGTTCTGTAACTCCAGGCTGTGCTGCCATGTCTAATTGCAAGAGGCTCAGTGAATTAAGGTAATGCACTATTTGCTTAGGGCTCTGTGGAGGTTTAAACTTTCTTATTGCTAAGCCACCATTTATGGGTCTTGACAGCAGTAAAAGAAATTGTTTAATGAGACAGCAATATTCAATTTCATTCGCTGTCATGTCTGTAAGGAATGCACCAGGAAATAAAAGCCTGCAGCCATACTCTGCAAAACAGGCAACTTTCTGACACAGACAAGAATAGAGGTTCCCATGGTAAAAACCTGTTACTGCTGTCATTACAGTCTCTTGTGCCATACGCCTGTTCCTATTAGCTGCAGACACAAATCAGAAACATGTTTTGCTGTGAACTGAAAATGAGCAGTGACTCCTGCAGAAATTTTCAAGAGCACCACTGGAAACAATTTCCACTACTAGGACTCATTGTTTCAGAAAAACTGTCCCTTTCTGTTCCAGGCACAAAGTTTAGAATAAAAAGGGCCTCAGACCTGCAGCAGCATTCGACCACGGCAAACACCATATGATTTGCTATCATCAGTATTCACAGGAGTCATAAATGACATGGTTGTGCTAAGTGCCATGTATGAGTTGCTTCAAGACAATGAGCGACAGACACGACTGTGTCCTTCACCTCCTCCTCACACGTCCTGTCTCCAGTGGTGGGGTGCTCAGACCATCTTTTTGCTATGTGGATGTTCTGGTGTATGCAAACATATTAACACAGCCACTACAGCTCTTCCCTTAGCAGTGTCACACAGAGGCTATCTCCCATTCTCAGCTACTCATCTTAATGAAACTTGCTGGAACTCAATATCTCCACGGGCTCTATGCCTTTATGAGTTTTGGTTGCAATTAGCCAGCACCTGCAAACCACTGTAAGGTGGGAAGGAGATATGCATACACTCACAAATCTCTACTGTTTGGCCAAAGTAAGCATTGCTCTCTTAGGGAAGCAGATGTCAAGAGAGGTCTTGGTAAAGCAAAAGCCTGTTCCCAGCACTGCCTATTTATGATGAGAGCACAATCGGCCCACAGAGGCACTTAGTGCTCAGTTCAATTACTGCATAAAGACTGCTACTGGGGTGAGGGTGGGTCACAGGGACAAAGGGCTTAAAGAAAACAGACTTAAAAATCCTATTAAGCACCAATTTAAATTTAGAAGGACTCTTGCCATTTTTATCCCCTTTTGGCCCAGCAGTGTTCTGAAGGACCCTGGTTTTCAAGAGACACAGACTCAAAGGCATCCACAATATAAATGGCAGTAATAACTTAATCTTGCTTTTGTGTAAGACAATTCCAACCATTTAGAGACTACAAAATGCTGGAAGGGTCCAGTAGATGCCTCAGGGGAAGAAAAATTGTTTGCTTTGGGTATTTGGTCCAAAGAAATCTCTGAAGGCTGCAAAGCACCCTTGCTCAGCCACCATCTCCCCCTTGCAAGAACAAACACCATTTCAGCAAGTTTGATAATTTTTCCCAAGTTGCTCATTTCACCTCTCTACCCAGTAGAGCTGTCTAATCACAAAATGGGATGAGATGAGAGTCAAGGGCAAACAGGCTACACAAAAATTGGCCAGTTAGTTGGGGCAGGAACAGGACTGAAAACTTCTCCATGAAGAATCCAGTCACACAGAAACACAGAGCTGCAGAGGTCGTGATCTAAAGCACAAGCATAAATGGTTAAAAAAAAATAGCCAAGCAATTGAAGCTCATGGTTTAGAGTTTAAATTCGCCCCTTGGCAAACGTGCTCGAGGTTTGGAAGGCAATATTGTCACTCCAAAGCACAAGCTGGATGATCAAGAGATTCACGGTGTTTTTATTATCCCCTTGAAGGTGGGCAGTTACATACATACATACATGCATGCTGGCTGGGAAGGTTGCAAAACATGCTAACATGCTTTTGGAAGGTCTCCAAGACTATCAGCACTGGGTGAATACAGTGGGGAGGGGAAAACAGGAGTTCACTATATTTTTCTTCACCCACCTTGCTTTTTCAAATATTTTCCAAGCTTTGCAACACAGCAGAGCTCACTGCAACTATCACATATCTCTGCAATAAACCACAAGTCTCCTTCTAGGCTCCATGCATCCCACAGAGCTAATCACAACTACTGAAAATAGTCCTAAGCACATTTAACCTTGGATTATCACCTGGAAAATGTGTTCCTAGCATAGTGCATGATGCTATCGAAGTCATAGGTCTCTCCCAGCGAGTTCACTTCCCCAGCCTCCATCTTTAAAAAGTTGTACTCCTGACCTGTGATGCCAAACACAAAGGGAAAAAACAAATCACTTAAAAAAAAGGCGCCTTTCACCTCTGGGCACCTAAAATGAAAGGGATATACTCCTACATTCCAACAATTCCAGCTGGCCATCCAAAATCTCTACTCACCCAACTATTCTGACCCCTATTCTAGGTAAGGACTAGCAACATTTCTTCTTCTCCATCCCAGCTCACAGACCACTAGGGTTTTCCACAAGTCCTGTAAGAAAGGTTTCCACCTACCCAAAAGCCAGGTGGAATAAACTGAAGTGCTATTTTTACCTTGCTGTATGTTCTCTCTGATGATTGTGACATGCTGGTCCCTGTCAGGCCGTGTGTGCTCATGCCAGAAACCCACCACATGACCCAGCTCATGAGCCACAATACCAAACTTGTCACAGTTTTTCCCAATGGATATCGCCTGAGGGCCACCTCCTCGGCGACCCACATATGAGCAGCATCTGGAAGAGAAAACCCACAAACCCATGCAGCACATCAATGAATAGTGGAAGCTTGAGATATAGCAACAGGAGATGGCATCTGGCAGGATCTAGGACAGGCCAGCAGCTGCATACGCTATGTGTACTTACGTTATGTGTGTGCGTATTTATAAATAAAACACATAAGTGCATATCTATAAAAATGCATATATAAACTTAAGTGTTATCCCAGGAAAAAGAATCTAGAAAGGCTTAGCACCTTCTTCTGAGCAAATACTTAATTATCCTTGCAAACCTTATTGGAAGCAACCAGATGCATCTCTGTGACAGATTCCCCCATGTAGCCATTGGTCTATTCTGACCAGAGCTAGTCTTAAAAGCTGTTCATCAACGAAAGGGACGTTTGTAACACAGACGGCTGCAGGGAATGTGTGTATCACTTACCCGCACGTTCTGTACGTGAACACAATGAAACTCTCTTCATCAGTTCTCTCCACAAATGTCACACAAGTGTGCTTCTCCCAGTGCCTCATTGCTTGCTTAAAGATAGCTCTTTGGGTTCCTGAAAAAGAAATCCAAGAGCAGCAAACAGTCAAGGTCTGGCTTTCACGAAAATCTCATATAGACTTCGTCTGGATAGAGGGACAGTCAATCTTATACCTGTAGACACCTCTAGGAATCTGGGACCCACTTCCAACTACAGTGCTAATTTACTGTATCATCCTTATGCTTGATTAATTGCTCTAATTAAACAGGTAGCAGTTTTGGTTAAGCACATCAATATTTCTGCTTATGAGAAACACCACCTTACTAGGGATCTGCATACCAGCTACTCAGTGGCATGCCACATTTGCTTTCAGGACATAATGTAACATGACCACACACATCTTTCAAGACCCAGGAATCCCACAAGTGCTACAGATGCTTCCCAAAACTAAGGCAAAGCTGTCATCAGGTAGTTTATCTTTAGAACTATAAGCAAAAGCCATATAGGAACCAGAGGCAGTCTTGGGACAGTGTAAGAAGCTGTAGAGATTCACTGGAGAATCTGGGAAGTGGGATTTTATGCCTGTCTCATAGTAGCAAGACAAGCCACAGGACCTTCCCTCCCCAGGGAGTCAGACACCTGCAGCAGTCACAGCATCCAGAACAGTCACACAGACAGCAGGGACGCGATGCCCTAGAGTGGTACATGGCCCCATGAGGTTTCCTTACAGCACTGCCTTTCCAGCACAGCCTGCAGAGCAAGCTGACACTCTCGAGAGGGACTAGAGAGGGACAAAAAAACAGAAGTACATCAGAAAGGGACAAGAAACACAGAGAGGAGCTCCAGCATGGGATTAAGCTGAGGTAAAATGCCAAGCTGAACACAGAAGAGAACTGTGCTATGGTGAGAGCTGCTTCATACATACGCATCCAAATGGAAGGATGGTTTTATCTATTCTGGACTGGTTAGGGCAGTGGGAAACCTGTAACACAGAGAAGACTTTCTTGTCAGCCCCTGAGGGTAGTGGTGGTTGTTCTCTGACAAGTGTGGAGCAACAGCTGTGGCTATCAGGCTACTCAACATCCTGCCAGGTTGCACAAGCCCCTTCTTCTGTAGGAGGTGCACAGACCCTTCCACTGGGGCTTCAGACTCCTGGCAACAGTGTGGGTTCCAGAATGAGGTAAGGTCTGGATGAATATGTTTAAGAGGTCTTGAGGATCACCCCAAACTAGCAGGAGGAGCAGGACTGGGGAGACAAACCCACACTGTACAAACTGCCCTTTGTTACTGGGACAAAGTGCACCACAGGAGCCCAAGGTAACATGGTCTGCTGGAACTAAGTGGGACATGGTGGAGGCAGCCTGGGGGGAACAGCAGACAGGAAAGAGCTGGCTCCAGTGGGGCACAGAGTATTTCTCATCCATGAGTCAAGGAAACTAATCCCACAGGGAACCACTGAGCTATGGAGAGGTGGCATCAGAGCAAGTTGGCTGTTTGCTTTGCATGAGAGACTTGCAAGAGACCTGCTGCACTCCAAGAGACATTTTAGCTTGGACAGTGCCCAGGAGATGCTATAGAGATTCTAAAACAGATACTCTGGAGACCTTCTGATCCAGCTCACTGTTACTGTTACACAGCTAGAGGAGACCCTGAAGTCTGGTGCGTAAACCCAGCAGGTCAGGAAGCAGAGTGCACAGGTAAAGTTCTCCAAGCGAGGATTCACAAAGCACCCCAGTGTCTTTCTGCTCCTGCTATTCCAACAGCAGAGAGGATCCCTTTCAGGAAACACAGGGTGAGTGCAGCTCACATGTGCTGGCAATCAAGAAAAGTAACTGCGTAACCCAGTTATTTCTTGGACTCCAAGAAACTGCACACTTCATTCTCAGGCTTCCACAGTTCCTGGTGCAACCACACGCCCACCCTGACTCAGGAGAGAGGCTCCTAAGGACCCAAGTCATTTGTGGGAAAAGTCTGCTCCCGAGATCTCCCTCACATTTTGAGACACTCACCCCTGAGCAAACAGGGAGCAACGTTTTCACTACTGACCAGTGAAATTTCCTCCGATCACATAGGGGATGACTCCCCCTGGCCAGATCCTCTCAGCCCTGGATGTGGTTGCCCTGCGCACTCTGGGAGAGGAGTGTGTATCCATCCCAGACTCATCTGTATATTCCTTCCTCTTCAGGCTCCTCGCAAGCGTTGTATTCTGCCTGCCGTCTGCAAGACAGAGTGGCAATACTGTTTAAATCCTCTTTAGTTCCACCTGCAGCCCTCAGGTAATACCCTGGAGCTTCAGAAAAAGAAAAACAGAAAAAGCGAGATGTTAATGCAAACCTGAAGCTGTAGCCAGATTTGCCAGTGATTTGTTTGGGACTCAGAGACAGTTAATCTGTAGCAACCTGGCCCTTCTTGTCTTGGATCCTCCCTGTGCACTGTGCAAAACCTATTGTGCCAGAAAGGTGTAAAGGGACATTCCCCCCATCTGTAGCCACTCACTCTCTCCAACAGCAACTTCGTAGATGGGGACACAGCACTTAAACGAGGGTAATGGGAGTAGTGAGATCAAACAAGCCCAGATGCCACTGTATGTTCTCAACTTGTCCTACTCATCCAGATCTGCAGGGAAAAGTTTATTCAGGCAGGGTTGGCTTCACAACAGCAAGAATTACTCATTTGAGTTGGCCTTGGAAGAAGAGGACAGGCCACTTAGACTGGAACTTATACTAGTCAAGGCTGAAAAGTATTACATAAAAGTGTTTGTTTTCACATGTTAGGTCTCCAGTGCTCTGGAAACAACACTAGCATGTGTCAGGGCTGCACAGACACCACTTCTTGGCTAAGGTGCCTGTATCGCACAGCCAATCTGTCAGCTGGACTTCAGCAAAGCAGTAATTAAACACGGGGGTTGCTACACCTGCAGAGAGTGCTGGCCTAAAGGGAACTCCCTCCCCACCTAGAAAGAGGCAGCTTTGCTGGCAGTGGCTCCTCAGTGCTGGTGTCCTCTCTGAAGCTTCGAGAAGCTTCCAGTTGTGGTCTTGTGATTTGTGTGGAAATCAACAAGACTGGCTGCAACTTTGCTTCTCAAGTCAGGGACATAGGCTGCCAGGTTATGAAAACGCACAAGCCCTGCTGAGACCTTCCTCCATTGACTAGAGGGGCTCCTGAGAGCCTCTCTTCCCATTCATCCTTCCAGTGGAAGCACCAGTAAGCAAACCACTACTGTAAAGGCTGAAGGGATCAAAACAATGGGAAAAAAATTAAGGCAGTGCAAGGGGATGGAAGGAATGAACTTCAAACCCTCCCTCCTGCTTCACCAGGTCCAGCCCTTCCCCGCTCAACACCCTGCTTCGAGCTGCAGGACAAAGCCTGGAATTTGCCTTTTGTCCTTCTTCCTCCTGTGAGAATGCATGTAAGATCACAGGTCCAGGCTGATCCTGTAAACAATACCTTACCTACATGAGTGGGAGAAGCCAACTGCAAAACTTGGCCTGGGTGATAGCCCTGCTTCAGGGCAACAGAAACTTAAACTGGTTTAGCTGAAACACTCCTACAGCAAGGATCAGCCAGCTAGCATTACATCTCTGCCTTGGAGTAAAATGTTTTTGCTGTCCCAGTGACAGTCAGGGCTTCCTGTACATCCTGGGTCTGGCTGGGATGGAGTTAACTTTTCTCATAGCAGCCCATAAGGTACTAGGTTTTGGATTTGTGGCTAAAACAGTGTTGATAACACAGCAATGTTCAAGCAACTGCTGAAAACTGCTTGTACAGCATCAAGGCTTTCTTTTTCTCACTCTGCTGAGAACTGTACACCCGCCAAGCAAGTAGCCATGCGATAGTGCAAGAAGCTGGGAGAGGATACAGAAGGGATAGCTGATGCAAATTGGCCAAATGGATATCCCATACCATATGTCATCATGCTCAGCAATAAAATCTGTGAGGTTTTGTCTCCAAAGGTAACCATTGCTCAGACTTGCTGGGCATCAGTCTGCTTGTCGATAGATGTGAGCAACTGACTATCACTTGGCTTTGTTTTTTTTCTCTTTCCTTCACTTATTACACTTTTTCTCAACCAATGCGTTTTCTCACTTTTGGTCTTCCTGTTCTCTCACCTGTCCTGCTGGAGGAGGGGGATAGCGACCAAGCAGCTGTGTGGGTGCTCATCTGCTGGATGGGGCCAACCCACCATGCTATACAAGACAAACCCACCAACAGCAACAAATGTAGATGCCTGGACAAGGTTGGTCTCCTAGCCACGGAGGCACACACATGTACATGGACAAAACATGTTTTACAGGAGGTAAAAAAAGCAAATAAAAGATACCCAAAGGTCTGGGTGGGGTACCACATTACCCTTTTTAACTGCTTTGTTACTGCGATCAGTTGAAGTGGCGTTCTCACTTGACACAAAAGACTGTTCTCCCAGGCCTCCTGAAAAGGAAAAAGAGCAGAGACACAACTCCTGGTGAGTAGGCTGGCAGAGTTCTGACACGGGAAGGACAGCAGCTGTCAGTGATTGCCATCTGTGGATCTGCAGCCACACAAACTGGCTGATCGCTCTCTACAGAGAACAAAGACTAAGAGCCTGATAAAGCTGGGCTCTTTTCCTAAATTTGTTCCTAGCTTATAGTGACACCTTACAACTTGTTACCATCCTATGCCCTACTTTCTCCATATGCTAAATAGGCAGAAAGTCTCTTCTGGGGAAGGCTAGTTCCATGGAGATTTACTGAGAATAGGAGCTATACTTTTGTTACCATCCTCCTTGTAAGTACCACTATAAAATCTCAAATTAAAAAAGGTACACTGTCAAGGCAAAGAATGATCTACATTCAATCCTATAAGCTCTATCAGCTCTTAAACATTTGGCCTGAATTCAGCTTCACCTGAAAATAGAAGGCCTTCTCTGTGATGCCTATACCCACTGGAAAGACCCTGAATTACACATCTTCTTTCTTGATTTGGTAACTATATTTTTCTGCTCACAAAATATTTTCTAGTCTTTCTTCCCACAACCACTATCTTCAGCTTCCCCTAAAATGCCCGTTTCTAAACTAACTCTCCCAATACTAGTTAGCAAAGCGAAGACTAAACAAACAAAATAACAAAAAACAACCAACCATAAACCAACCACACAAACACACAAAACACCAACAAACCACAACCAAAACCTCAGAGAGGCTAAAGATTTCAAAAAGGGTAAAGAAGCAGCAGTATATTTGCAATGTATTTTCCAGTTTCTTAAAAAAAAAGTCTAAATTAATATAAAGTTTAGAGTGCTTAATGATTTCACACCCTGACATAAAATCTGCCCAGGGAGATGGGGGAAAAGAATAGAGGCTCCAACAAGATGCACCAAATTCTGTGCTTCAAAGCCTCTTAAAGCTTGTTTAGATGTCTCTTGCTTGAGTGCAAAACAATACATATGAATTTCTAAAAATCAGCACCTGGACATCTCAATAGGTGCAGATCTTCACAGGTCAAACCAGAATTCTACAAGGAAGGGGCTTGGGACATTTCACAGTGTTTCAGCATACCTGCTTCAGCCTCTTGTTAAACTGGTTACTTGAGCTATGCCAAAAACAGTCTTCCAGAAAGCATTTGAAGTTCCTGTGACAGCTTTCAAATTTTCACCATCTCTCAAAACCAGGTTGACCAACAATCAAAGTCTTGAGATCTATGTAGTACCAGCAGCTGCCAAGTGTGGTGAGGGATGGAGCACTAGGAGATCATCCAGCAGTACAAGGCCACTTGGGACACAGGCAGTAGAAGAAAAATGCAATGAAAGGGACAGAAAAATGGTTGGAAGATGGGGTAGAGGGAAGAGAAGAACCAGTCTCTTCTTTCTATAGCTGTCTGCCTTCCACATTTCCTGGGCTTTCCATTTTGCAAGGTCCAATTTAGGAATACCACAGAAGCTAGAGGCAACTACAGAGTTTGGAAACCTGGGCAGCAAGCCACAAGAGTGACAGATCCAACATGGAAAACCAATCAGAATCTCTTTGGCAGGAAAGCTCTCCATGGTGACTATAGTATGAGGGAGAACTCAAAAACAGTGCCTAGAGTAAGAGAGCACAACACTTGAGGCAGCAAGATGTATAACATATAAAACTGGCACAGACTACATTCACAGCTTTAGAAAGGTGGTGCTGGTCTCCACTGTTCTCCACTTCTCTCCTTCCCCATCTTGCTATCATGGGTCCCCTGAAGGGAGGCTGAATGAGCTGATTTCTGCAGATGTATTAGCAAGGGCAAGTTTCTACAGTCTTGGTGGCCAGGTAAAGCACGAAGAGAACAGTGAAACACCATATGCAGAAAGAGAGATACTGTTAGTCATATAGCTCTGCTGGATGCTGTGCGGACATTTCCAAGAGAAACATCCCACTTTCAAGACAGCTGGACATCTTCCAGCCCCTGAACCAGTCTTGCTTTGCCAGCTGAAAAACTCTCTTTTTGCTCTGGAACTGGCTCCTCACAAACCCTTCTCCAGCCCCTCCAAAGGGGCAAGGACAGGGAAAAGGTACACGTCTGGCACCCTGGAAGAGGGCTGAGAGGATGGTATCAAATTCTACCTCTCCAACATTATACTACTATAGCTAATTAGAATATTAAGAAAGGGATGATGAAATACAGCAATAAAATGAACCAGAGAAATGTAAAATACCCAGACTCTCAGCTGACTATAGGCTAAGGCTTCCTGGTCCAAGAGACACATTAAATCAGGGGACTGTCACCCAAAGGAAGTACCATAATTTAACAGAGCTTGACTGGACAAAAGCCCACTAGATGTGTGAACAGGAACAAGCCTGATTCAACAAGATGGATTGCTCTGAACTCTATCACTCTTTTCCAGCCTCAATGTCCCATCCTAAGATTTCCCTTTGTTTTTTTTCATGCCCAGTCCTTGTCACTTCCTTAAGCTCAAGCTCAACAAAAGTTCCTCTTCTCAGCTAAATTTTACAGCCCCAGGACTTCTCACTCACTCCAAAGTATGCTATTCTTTACATAATATCCCATTCTGCTTAAAGGAAGCCCCAACCAGCCATTCACCACCAGAATTATTAAGGCATGCAGTCTTTGCTGTAGCAAAGGATAATTTTGTATTTCTAAATAAATGCAGCTTGCTTCCAGTCACAAACAGATTGCTTCTTAATTGAACTTGGGAGGTGAATTATATGGTGAATTAGGAAAAAAGAACAACTCTGTATTTAGTGAATTGTTCCCCCAAGAGGGAACTCTATGGGATTGAATTGCAAATGATGGCACCAAACCCTACAGCCGGGCCCCCTCTCCTGCACCCGCGCTGCTGACCTCTGCCGTGCCGCAGTGTCACTTGGGCAGACGGCTTTTCCAAGCTCGAGCACATTCTTTCCCAGAGATCAGTGCAAGCCTTGGTTTCTTATGCAAAGGAGAAGATTGAATAAACTAGTGTGACTAATGAAATCTACAACATCTTTGCATATTTTGTCTCATCGTAGCTGATGAAAAGGGAGACCACTGCACAAAGGGCACATATGGATGTGCAAAGATACCGGATATTTTCAAGCACTACTAATCTCACTAGTACAGACAGGGAACAGGGATCACCTATACTCTTCTCTTCCACAAGGATGTTTTTGAATCATGCATGAGAATTTTGGAAGTTCCTGTTCCGATTCAGTTGAGATTTTAGACATTTCCTACCCTTATGACACCTAAGCATATCCCAAAGATGAAAGTGACTCAACACACAATTAGTCCTCTCTTCTGATTCTTCCTAAGAGAAGGTTAATGCATGACCCTAGCAAAACAAAGATAAAGTAACTGACATACCATCATCAATAAATAAGGAAGCCAAGAAATGCACCTTGCATCTGGCAGCAGCTGCGCATAGGCTGCAGGCAATGTGCAGGTCTTGCTGTCCCCTCAACATGTCCCTGAAGTTGCATCTCTCTGTCGGACTATTCTGTCTCCTCCAAGAGGAGAGCGGATTCCCATGCTACTGCTCCAGAGCATGAAATGCTCACGTATGTGTTGAAGCCCATTATCATTAGAAACAACGAAGAGGAGAATGGAGATTTTCAGTTTGACAGAACGCTCTGTTGAAAGTAAACACAGCAATGTGGCAGCAGGCTTGGTCTACCGCTCACAGTAACCCAAAATGAGATGAGCAAAATAGGGGTGACTTTTCTGTTTTTTACATGTATATCTGGCAGTTAACAAACCCTCCAAGGTCACTGTCATCCTCAGTACTTTCCACCTGCTGCTGTGCCAGACCAGCCATCACCTTTCTCCAGCCTGTTGAAGCTTTTCCTGCTTCTCCCACAGACATGAATGATACAGACCTTGTTAGACCATGCCTCCATGCAGGGAGCTCTACTAGATCTCCTAATCTCTTTTTACTCTTACATTTTTATGACTTAATCCTTCCTAACAATTTGTCCTGCTTAATATCTACAACCCCAGCAGGACACCGCTGGACTCCTAACTAGGTAACTTAGTTTCTGTGTACAATCTGGCAGAGAACGCACAAGAGAGTCTTTGCCCAGACTGGGAATATTTCATCTTCTACCTACAGCACACTTGCACAACTCATTTTTCTGTTTTCCACAGACCAGCAGTGCCAAGAGAGCTTGGCTGACTGAAAGAAATGTCCAGTAGCTTAAATGCACCATAAATCTGAGATAAATCAACCACACTTGCAACCTGGCTGAAGAACAGGTGCCTAAATTGTTTGCAGAAACTAGAGGCAGCCTGAGGTGGTATGTGAGGGGCCAGCAAGCAGAAAGCAGCGGGCTGCAGCGCTGCTGGGAAGAAAGCAGTTTCTCCTGCTCTTCTAGAAGAAGAAAATTAAAATCCAGTTTTGCTAAAAGAAATCCGATTTGTTCAGCTGGAACCAAAATAAAAGACAACATATTAAGAGAAAGAGAGGGTGCACAAAACATGCCAAGAGCCAGATCAAACCTGGACTGTTTGCAGCTCCTTTGCAGCACTAGCAGAGGATAGAGATGTGTAACCTGAGAAAACAGCAGGAAGCAGACTCCATTCAGTACCCATACTTCCCACAAGGCAGGGTGGGACTAGGAGAAGCAGTAATATATCAGACCTCAAAATCTGTCTCCTACTAGATGGAACTTAGGGTTGAAGGCATTTATTGCTGTGCATGTCCTGCCCTGCCCCCCTCCCTTTTTTTTTTTTTAAAAGCCCAGATACTCTGAACCACCAAAGAGTGGCAATCGGATACCTCACTAAATAAAGCTTCAGTGCTTGCTTCCACTTTATCGCAAACCATGAGGGGCCTCTTGTCTGAAAAAGGAAAGCTAGGCAAAGCCTAGGCAAAGCAGCTAAGCAGCCCACTGGTGAACCAGGACACATGCAGCGGGTCTAGAAATACACACCACCCTCTTACTGAGTCCCTCTAAGACCTCAAAGCTGCTTGAGAGGCAGCTGACTTCTAAAACATTTTAATACCACCTGTCTTCTAGCTTTTTATCTGCAAACATTACTCTGGGACCAGGTGAGTTACCCACTTGAAAGCAAAGGAGGAAAAAATAAAATAAAAATTCTGTCTATCCCAAGCTACATCAAGCTTCATTTTCAGACTATGCTTACCTAGAATTTAAGCCTAAAACCCAACTAATGCCAATAGCAATTGTACATGTCTGAAAAATTGCAGTTTGAGAACACAAAATGTTCCTACATGGGAAGCTGGATGGGATGGAGCTTGCAACATTTCCCTTTTTTCCAAAGTGGAAAAGTTCCCATTAAAATCAAAACCTCCCACCTTCAGAGGAGTTCCAAGCCAGGCTAATTTTTCCTCTCCAGACTCATGTTCACTGGATCTTCTCTTTCTTCTGTGGCTGCTATTCACGCAGAGGAACGCCTCCATGAATGAAGCTACACCCACTGCTTCCATCAGCACCACTAGGGATAAAGGAGCCCCTAGTGAACGCTGAGGACTTTGCCAGGTTCTCCTATTTTTCTGATTCAGCAGAGAATAACTTGATCGTACACATAATGATCTGGTCTCACGTGGACTGAACCTCAGCAAGACTTTTTCTGACATGCCTTACTACAAAAGAAAGGCCATTTCAGAGCTGGGACACAACCCAGGAAAAAAAGTATCATAAAATACATTTTCATAAAATTATTACAATTTCTCCTCCCCTGCCCATGCCTTGAAACAATCTCACTTTCATACTCTCATTCAGTGTATGTGCTACTCACATGCCACAGCTTACAGACTGGATTTCAACAGAGGCTCCAATGAAGCATCAAAAAAACCTTAGAAGCGCAGATACCATGAAACACTCACTGTTCAGAGCTTCGGCTCTGGTAAAGTCTGTCATATTGTGACCATCAGAGAAGCTTCTGGAAGAACAGGACAAGTCAAACTCGATGTTACACACAGCTTTTTAACTTCCTCATTAACCAGTGGTCAACAAGTCTTTAGCATAGAAAAAAAAAAAAACTTTATTGCACTGGATTTTCTAACCACAGAGAAAGTGATGATTTTATTAAAACAGGTTCTGCTGGGAAAACACATTCAGAATGCAGAACAGATGTTTCCCAGAGCTGGTGGAGAGTCTATAGCAAAAACCTTTCATAAAACCCAGGGCCCTGGAGATCTGAGCAAATGATCTGAGATAGATCCTTCAGCATTTCCTGTCAGTGCAATAGCTGAAGTTCCCTCCGTTTACTTAAAGAAAAATAAATTTAAAAGGAGAAGAATTCTGAACTCAAAATTCCCTGCAGGAATCTGTTTTTCATAGCCGAGTAAACTGACTAGCTGCAATAACTCAAGAGAGTCCCAGGGTCCAGAGGCTCGGCAAGCAGATGTGTCCTCTCCACATCAGCTCTGCAAATGCTTGTGCAGGGTGAGGACATCAGCCTCCCAGGAAAGTTCATAAGAAGAGGAAGGTGAACTCAACTAAGCAAATGCAGAGCTGTCACAAATGAGAGCTACATTCTGAGCCCTTCTGCTTGCTACCCATGTTTGAAGAAGCACAGCAGGCACTGCAGAAGTGTAGGCAGCAGCATTCCCCAACACCCTGCTTTCTCCATGGGCATTCCCTGCTGTTCTGGAAGTGGTAGCATCGCTTTTATACTGTGACACATCTTTTTGAAGAAAGAATTGCAAGAGATGGGACAACCTGACCCAACCTTTCAAGCAAGAGTCAAGGCTTAAGGGAACAATGTTCTCTGGAGACAAGGAAGGACTGAGAAGACTGGAAGAGGCCTTTTCCTGCAGGCTGTAACAACCACCTCTGTTCCCTGGGGTAAAAAGACAGACAGATGAGAGAGAAAAGAAAGAAAATAATTACCTACAACTTGTTCCACGTCACCAATTTCTTGCAGTTAGAGAGTCCCGCAGGTCCTTGGCTTACAGTGCTTTTACTGAGGCAAGTGAAAATTAAAAGCTAAAGTGAGTACACGAGTACTTTGTTCATGTGCATGTCTCTCCTCTATGGCCCAGTCCCCACGTACAGTGTGCAACTTTTCCCCTCCCAGCACATCAAAGCAGTAATGTGCAGCACCAATTATCCCCCCACCCCATTGCACTTCATTTCTTGTCAGTCTGATGGATCAAGATCTACTCCTAACAGGTGTCTGCCCCTCCATCACATTCCTCTCGACTCACAATAAGCCTCCTCCTTCTCTGTCTTTCCTTTGAAAGGAAAGAAAAACAGAAGTGAACTTGCAGGTGATAAGTAAACAGTAAGAGCCGGCTTAGCTGGCTTGGGTTTGCCCATTACTGTTCTAACAGGCAGTACAAGCCCCTCGGCCCCCCTCTGCTACATCCCTTTCCCTCTGACCTGCACAGTCTAATCGCTTCAGCCTCGGGCTGCTATGGGCACAGCCAGGCACAGCTTGCTGCCTCTCATCATCCCTGTCCTGTTGGCTGTGGGCTCCCTGTCAGAGCCCAGGGCTCTCTGCAGCCTGCCCCAACCGCTCCTCCCACCGAGCCCTCCTAATCCTTTTGTTTTCACCCTACCTTGTTTATACTAGATAAAAATTAACTCAAAATGAAAACACTACACTGGAAGCTAAATTATGTTTGAATGCAATTAAAACTCCTGCCACAAAGAGTGTGTGGTGCTAGCACAGAGACATTTCTGCCAGATTGCTTTCTGCCTGGACATTCAGAGGCTCCCCATTCTGGAGCTTCTTGGAGATTTTTGGTGACTTCTTGCCCCTGGGAGCCTGTGCCATGTTTAATAGGTAGTTGAGAATACTAAGTAGATGTAGCATAGACACTGCGTCCACTTGGTCATCAACCAGCTCCACCACAGCTTGTTTAAAGGACACCCCAAACGGATTGCCAACAGAAGAGAAACAGAGGTATGAAGTAGGGCAAGTGGGGCTTAAAAAGCTTTGAGAGTGAAAGCCAAACATGACCACTGCCAAGTAGCCTTATGCCACCTCCAGCCCCATGGTCAAACAGATGCTGGAATCATTTGCAGCCATTACAGACACAGCGGGGGAGCTGGACAAGCAGCCGAGGAGCTTTCCCCAGTGCAGCGAGCTGCTGGCAGAGAAGCTGCCCCATCCAACCCAGAAGCAGCTGCAGTTAAATGGGGAAGTCAGGTCTCAAACCCACTCTCTGCCACAAACCGACTCCAGGATTCAGCAACACCATCAACTGCAAAAAGGGGCTAATCCCCTCCTCAGCACAGCTTCATGCATCTCACACTATCTGCTCTGCTCTAGGAAGTGGAACAGCAAGATAATCCGAATATTTCCTTTTGCCTCTGATCTTTGCCCCGGAGAAACTTGTTACCATTTCCCCAGGGGTGTCCAAGTCACCATCTGGCCTCAGAATTACAGCAGTAAACACAGTCCAGCATTTCAGCCTAAAACTAATTTGCTTTCTTTCCCCACTTCACAGCTGAATAAATACTTTGTCCTTGCCATTTGAAAAGGGGAGCCACAGCGAAGGTTTTTTTGTCCACTGTAGCTACAAACACCAGCTCTTCTTTCCAAATCAGGCCTGAACAAGCAGCTCAGAGTGAACACATTTATTCCACAAATGTAACCCCTTTCTGTTCACAATCAACCATGAGCAGTTTACAACTTCTTCTAGTTTATTTGTTGTTTGCTATTATCCATCAAGCCATTTTGGCTACCAGTTGTTTCTTGGACCTGTCAGCTATTTCACTGAACGGGGTAAGCAACTTTTATTTTGTGGGCACAGCAACATCCCCACTTGAAAGGAAAGAGCCCGAGGGTCAAGGCATCCAAGCCAGTCTCATGGAGTGACTTTCCTGCAATGACTGCTTCCAGAGCTTATTAGACCATACTCTTTCTTTGACCATTTCTGTCATTTGCTAAAACACTCTCAGAAACGTCAAGGCAGCCTGTGCAGTTGAGGGAAATTCAATTTTTCATTTGAGCAAGTGTTCAAGGAAATTAGGCATTTGTCCAGCTCTGAAACAAATGCATGATTTAGGCCATTCTGTGGTTATTGTCTAAGCACTGTCAAATTTTACAATTAGGGTAATGGATTTAACTTCCAATGTCATTTCCATATGGATAAACTGATCTGCTCAAGTACATTTGCCCATGTGTTCCCCGCATCACAGTTAATTAATATAAAGCTATTTAATAACCTCCACTTAAACACAATAGACTATTCAGACTCTTCTGGCATCAATAAAAGGAACAGCCTCCCAGTGTGTTATACCAGCTGTAGACAAGAGCAAAAGAAAATTTAATTAAGAGCGATCAAGAGCAAGACAGATGCCAACAGAAATCAGATGTTATAAATGCTCTACATGGTGACTACCCCAGCTCTGTAAAGGGTTAATAATGCCATCTAGCACCAACTTCCAGGTGCCTGAGATGTGCCCAAAAGAGAACGTATGGGATGGGGAAAGCAGTGGAGCTGGGAGCCAACAACAGGCAAAGTCAAGCAGGGATCAGCAGGGATGCAGCATCATCTGTGCAGTGATACTGCTGCAGTGATGCCCAAAGCTGATGGTGGTACCACATCAAATAGGAAGGAGCTATAGAAACAGGCTGCTTAGAAGCAGCTTCAACTGTGGCATCAATGAATATAGTTTCTGCAGATGTCTTTGGGTGCTTAAAGAAAGTTAATTGCTCATTAACAAAATCTAAGTTGATTGATTTCTGATGTGCAGTGTTTGACAAGACTGATACCAAGTTACTGCCTTCCTGGCTGATTTCTGAAAGCAGCATATAAATTGGACTCACAGGATAAACACCAAAGTTTCCAATCAGAATGAATAAGTGGCAGAGTTGGAAATAGCTGGGGATTTTCGTTACAGTGCAGAAAGCTTTATTGCTTGTGTGGTTTAATTTGAGCAACACAGCAAAGCTCATAAAATCACTAAAAGAAAAACTACGTAAGGCTGAATATTGGCAGCACAGCAGAAATAAAACCACTTATTTTGACAGGCGAGAGGCCACCATCCAGAAAACTTGATTTCAGGGAACAGTGCATTTGCAAAATAAACTTTGTGGTGCATGTGACCAGCTGCCATCAGGAACCACAATGAGGAAAAAATACATCTTACACCCTGGCGAACACAGAGCAAGTAACAGGGCTGTATCATTTAGGCTGTGCCCTGACCAGGACCACATGGTATCTTCACCTATTCCTTGGGACTCTCTGTGCACTGCCCAACCTTTATCACAAGCAAAGGGGAAAGAGGAGAGACTTTATTTCTCTTGCAGGGAGTGAGGCATTTCTCTGCTTTGTCACAAGCCAAGTTTGGAACACCACAGCCCACCATGTGAAGGAACACTGTAAGCCCCACTGGTCCCCACTGGTTTCGAAGTAACATGTCATACTGGAAAGAACCTAGTCCAAAGAAAATCAGAGCCTGCATACCTTGTGGTGGGACAGGTGGAGTAAAGACTCCAGCACCTCTTGTTGCTAGTCAGGCACATCACGGAGCAGCAGCTCACTGCCTGGGGAGGCTGTGGACTGCTCTCCCCTAACATCTGATGTCGACTCAAATGTTAGCTAGCACTCAAGCACCACACTCTCTCCCCCATCATACTTCAAGGTCACATAGGGACTGTACAAAACACAGCAAAAGTAGGAACAAAACACGCATTGGGAAACAGGGATAATGGTAAGAGCATTTGTCAGCATATGAGACAGCTCGCTATAGGTATCACCTAAGGCAGAGGTCTGAGGAGGCAAGTAAGGAAAACAACTAACTCCCTTTGGTGATTATAGGAAGAGAGAGAAAGCCAAACACAACAAAGCCTCTTTGGGTAGGGGGCAAGGTGAAACTGGCTCCTGAGGGAGGAGAATACAGCCCTCTGGGCAATGGGAAATCAGCTATGGGTGACCCAAGGATGAGTGGGAATATCTAAAGCAGGAGAGCTGAATGTGTAACACATATATGGAGTGATAAAAATCAGAACATACATACATACACACCTCACACATACAAGGGCAGGAGCAAAGAAACCACCACACTGAACAGCCAAGGGAATTCCTCCTTACTGGAAGCAAGCAGCGCAGAAAGGGCAAAACAGCTCAGCCAAAACCACAAAGCTGGCCTGTGCTGTGCTTTTGGAAGTCTGAGATGCAAAGCACTCCAGAGCAGAATCCACACCTTGCGCTGAGCTGCAGCTCACTGGACCGGTCAGCACATGTGCCATGCAGCACATCCCCGGGGCTCCAGACCCAAAGTCTGTGCAATCACCCCACACATGCTGTCTGACAGATCAGCCCAGTAGCAGGGGCAAGATGAGAACAGGCAGACATGCCGGACAAGGCACATTCCCTGCTCCTGACTGCCGCGCTATCCTGACTCGAAGCTGCTTCAACCTTGCAAAGGAGATCTGTCCTCTTTGCACATACACACGTCCTATGCTTTGGTACCTTGACTTGATCCCCTTCTATCCTCTCCTCCCGTCAGGCACCAGACTGGCAGACTGTTCCTGTGACTAGCAAAAGTGCATCCCCAAGATCAGCAACTGGAGAGAAAAATCCCTCTCAACATTTTCCAAAAAGGACTTCAAATTGGCCCTCAGGAATCGAAAAAGAAAAGCATTTGCAATGACAAGATCAACCCTAAAGATCAGCATTTGCTAGCAGGACAGCCTTAGCTACAGGGCAAATTGGAAGGTTCATCAGCAATAGCCAAGGGTCATGCACTTTCTAGGCAATTATTTTTATGCTGGAGAAAATCAGGCAGTTCTGAGAAGGTTGCAATAGGATTGCAAGACTCTGGGCTGGAAGGAAAAAAACAACCCACATTATCTGCTTTTCTGCAAAGATAAAACCACTGGCTTACTGTACAGAAATGTGGAACTGCGGAAAGGGGGTAATTCCAAACGCCAGTGTGAACAAGAGCACCCTCAGATCTAGAGAACTCACCCAGTTCTTCCAAAAGGGAGCTCCTGCCTTGCCTTAGCAAACTACAGAACTACAGGAAATTCATTCTGTTGTCTGCTCTGGTAAAATGCTCAACTGAATGGACTCAAAGATAAACACTGGGGCTAGTTGTAGGAAAAATCATCTGGCACAGCTAAACAAACCTCAGCAACAGGCCAAGCACCAGGCGTTTGGCACCTACCTTTCCACAGAGCAGACTGAGTCTCCTCTTCCTATTAAGAGACTGCATAGACTGCAAAGAGACATCCCTAAAGTGCACGCCACGTGTTGTGGAAAACTGAAAGGAGGTGTGCAAAAGGATGGACAGAGCCCTCAGACAGATCTCTTGGAACAAAGATGTTCTCTACCCATGTAAGAGGAAGCAACCTTCACTAAATATTTCCCACTGGAAGAGCAAACGTCTGTAGAGAGTTCACAGATGTGGGTTATGTTACAGCACATACATAGTTATTTGCATTACTCCTGGCTGGTTACAACCAACACAGCTCAGACTGAGTTAGCACAACCCATAGATATCCTCTGAGCCTAAATTAATTAGATGTTGGGCCCCAGGCAGCGCTGAATCTAGTAATGCTGAAGTCCACCTTTTCTGCTCTGAACCAAACATGAATTACAAGGGGAAAACAACTCGGAGCTTGGCATGCATGTGTCAAGTTAGCTGAATTCAACAGTCTCTCCTTCAAATCCATAAATTACATCTTCCCTGGAATCTCAGTTAGTTATGCTCTAAAATCCTTGGATTTTGTATTCTTCTGGAAGTTGATTTTGTACTAACTTAAATTGACCTAGAAACATAACAATAGCATCAGAGACGACTTGGAAGTAACGTGCAGCACTGCTACTGGGCACAGCCCCTAGACTGAGCAACCTCTGCCAAAGCCCTGCCTGTGACTGCTTCCAGCACCTCCAGCGCTCCAGGGGAGAAGAAGTCTTATTCTCCACCCTGGCTGAACAGCACAACTCTTGGCAGGAGAGCTGCACTCCAGCAACCTGTCCTGCGAGCGATCCCCATGTCACACGTGAATCAATGCCATTTCTCAGGACTGTAACCAGAGAACACTGAAACCTGTTTCAGGTGTTGACAGCCCACCATGAGTGAATGAAAAGCTGCTATGTAGCTTGAAAAGCACTGCAGCCATCCCCCCGCACCATACAGACTGTCAGGTGTGCAGTCACACAGGACTGCACATTCTTCTGCTCCCTTCCAGATCTCTTCAAGGTTTGCCTCCACAGCCCAAAGCCCTTTACACTCATTGCATTTAAATCTGTGATTCCTGGGTTGTCATGCTACAGGGGAAAAAAAAAAAAAAAAAAGCTTTGAGCCAGTCCTGAAACACAGAGATTTCCATGAAACCAGGTGATCATGGCACCCCAAATCAAGAAATATGAAAGCAGCCTTCTGCAGATGTGGACCCTGTGCAGATCTGGTGGAGTAGCTGCCTGCATTTTCACAGCATGCTCGAGAACACTGGAGCTAGTGTGTGCCAACAAACCAACTCCCTGCTCTTATTAAGAGAAAGTTTAATGCAGAACTCCTGTCTGCCTTGTCTGCCAGAGAATAACTCGCATAAATTTGCTGTCAGAGCCTCCAGCCATTCATGGCAGCCTCCGTCTTCCCTCAGATTCCAGGAGAAATGCTGGGATCAAACATATCCCTGTCCCAGCTGCACTGTTATCTGAAGTATTGCTCACCGTAGTTAGCAAAGATGCTCTGTAAATCCTTCCTGCCACTCACTTGTGGCAGAGTGAAAGCCTCATTAAGGCCTTTAAACCATGAGCCTAAAAACTTCTCAGGATCAGAGGCAAAAAGCCCAACCCTGTTTTGACTGTTGTGGAAAAGCATCCTTGGCGGCAGCGGGATGCAGAGTTGCTGGCCCGGCACGAGTGAGGGCAGCCAGACTCCCGCTTCTGCTGATCTGCTGGTGCCAGACCCAGGAGAGACAAACTTGCCTTCCTCACTCACAGAGGTGCCTTTCAGGACTAGAAACTGCCTCTGTGATACAAAAATCAGGAAAAGAGAAAAATCAGAAAAGTCTTCTTAATCCCTAAGCTGCCAGAAAAGACTTAAACCTGTTAGGATTAATTAAATAGGCACAGCCTTCTCACAGGCATGGCAAGAAAAGGAAAAGTCTTCTTCCTCCATGGTGAATGCTTCAGCAGATAAAGCAATAAAACAATCACCTTGCACCAGCAGGCTCTCTTGGGTCCAAAAGAGAGGTGACAACCTGCCTGTGGGTTTGCTTGTTTCCCCACATTTCAAAGATATCTGGGGGTTCTCAGCAGCACAGGAATCTTCTTTGACTCAAGTTTCTTCTAAAAGAAAATTATATTGTAAAAGCAAACATTTTCACTAAAGTTAAAAAAAAATAATCACACCCCACCAACTATGAGAAACTTTTCAAAACTGTAATTTCTTTGAAAAAAATCTTTCATCAAAGTGATTAGGAGCTGGTGAAGCATGGGCTTGCTGAGGACAGCACTCACTGGCAGATCTCCAGGTACCTAATGCTTTTAATTATGTTTTGAACCATTACTGTATCTCTATGGGGCCAAATCCTGAGGCTATCCACTTCAACACCATTGCATGAGAACAACCAATTTTCATAGCAAACATGGCATCTAAACTTAATCCCACAGAAATAGAGACGGGGAAGCAGCAAACTTAAGCATTTAAATGCAAAGTAACACTTTCATTTTAACAACATCCCTTACTGGTTTTCTCCTGTTCTAGCTCCAAAACACTTTTGGGGGAGGAGGAAATTTCCTGTTTGGCAGATTCTTATTACACATAGTAATAGCAAGATGAGTAGATGATGTGGAGGGCATAGTTTGGCCTGCAGATTCTCTAATAATCAACAAACAAAAAGAACACAAGCAATTCTTTGAGCTTAGGACCTAAGTTTCAAAGAAGGGCAGCTAATAGGAGAAAAAAACCCACAACTTTTTTTCTGGTTTGGAAAACTAGAAAAACATTTACCTCAACTCAAAGAGAGGTCAAACTGTGCAACTGTAAACAGTTCTTTTACCAGATCACTGACAAGAGTAAAACTGAGCTTCAGGTAGAACAAAGCTGAGGTTGAAAGACCTGTGTAAAGGAGCACAGAAGTCATATAACTGGAATTATTTAAAACTGGTTTGGAGGAAAGCACCATGGAATTAATCTTCAGGCAAATCCTGAAAGGGTCCAGAAGAGAAATGAACTATAGTTTGCAGTCCTGAGCCCTCTTAGAAGAGCACGTCTGCTGGCATTCACTCAGAGTTCATCTGCACTGTTTGCAAATACTCTCTGCTATCTTAGAGCTCAGAGTTTTAACGAGGTCAGCTGAGATCAACAGGCGGACACCTAAAAACTACTTGGATTAAATGGGCTAGACTTAGCTGTAGACTGTCATCATGCCTGCTTTTCCCTCAACATAGCCTGAAGAAAACCCTACTGCTGTAAACATATCAGAGAATGATGTCTGCACACAAGATGGTATTGCAAAGCCTTCTGCAGTTTTCAGCTGCTCAGTCTGTGCTCTTTCTGACAAATCCTTGGAATGGAAGCTTCTTTGGAGCAAAGCTCATATAAATAAGGACTATGAGGTCATATTCTGCACTCCAAAAAGCTTTAAGTATGTAACACAAGTGATGCAATTCCCTATGTAATGCAAATCCTTTATGTGACCAATCACACAAAATAATCCTGACACACTGGACAGAGACATCCAGACAAAGCTGAAGAGGGACATAATTGCTGGTGCTCTGAAGCAAGGTACCAAGCTGGGTACCAAGGAGACAGCTACCCCTAACTGTAAACCCCCCATAAACAATCTTCCACAGCATCACCAGAAAGCTCTGAGCCAACGTCCCTCTGAGGGAAAGAACCATGACCCTGCTCTGTGACTTCACCAGGAGGACAATACTATTCAGTCCATTGCTTTACATCACACATAGTGGGAATGAAACAGTAGCTCAAAATATTGCTGAGAAAATGCTTGGAAACAATGAACTTCAAGGCATCCATTCTCCCAGAAGCTAAAACAAGGGCACTGCTGATTCAGCAAAATAAAAGACATCCCACTCTCAAATACACTCCCAAACTCTGAGGGTCTAAATAGTGATTATAGTGTTTCTGCAAGGAGGAAATTAATGCAGAAATCAAGCCTGAAGTATGTCCACAATGTGAAAGTAAGCTCAGCACAGAGACCTGTGGCAGAATCCTGGCAGTCCACAGATCAGATTCCCTGCCCATCTCTCAGAGAAGGGCATCACTACCTTTCTAGAGCAAGACTGGAAGAAGATGAAAAGAATTAAGAATGGGAAACCTTGAAACATCTGGCAGTCTCAGCCCTCATGAACCAAAGCAGAGCTTTTACTAAAACAGGTCACCTTCAGTTGAATACAGTGAAGAACGATGTCCACTGCCATAGGAACATGGGAACCTTATTCTTTCTCCAGGGCCTGACAGCTGCAGATGCTCAACACAAGCTAATAGGGTGTAAGCCTATAAACAGCCCAACAGTATCAAATGGCACAATTTTCACCCCTCCTCCCAGCCAAACAGCATTTTCTGGGGACAAGGAAACAACACACGTGAAGAAGAATGCCTGGCCTAATAGCATGTTCAGAACTGCAGCTCCCAGATACGAAGAGCCTGTGTGTCTGTATATACGTATTAAGTACTTCCTCCACTATACAACTAATCCGATTAACAGCTTTAGGGAACTCTGAAATGTTATAATTCAAGGGGTCCCATTCATAAAAGGTCTTAGGCTGTTTCTGTACAGAGGTTGCATTCTTCCCACTGGAAATATAAAAAGCAGAGAGCAGGAGTTTCTCCCAGGGAAGAATGGGTCCCAATCCCCACCATGCTGAAGTAGACCACCCTCTTACAATTCACATGAGTGTCAAGCAAGCCCCACAAGAGCAGAACCAGCCCCTCGTGCCCCTGCAGAGAGCCCCTGGCAGGGCAGCGCAGAGGTCCCTCTGTGCAGGCTCTGCAGAACAGGGGCTGCCCACTGGTCAGATGGCACTGCCAGGGGCTGAAAGCCAGGGGGACAAATGAAGCCTGACAGAGATGAGAACAGGGCCAAGCAAGTGATGTGATATCACCCACCATTCACCTAAAGCAAAGCAATGTATGGTGCACTGCCTTTGCCTCGGTCAGTAAAAGCTGCAAGGAAGAGACTAGTCCAACCATACAACCATGGTTGTAAGAGACCAGTGCTTGCACTACATGATAGAAATGCGTGTTATAAAAAACAATTCATTTGCCAGATGACACAGGTCTGGTACCAGTGCCAAGTGAAAAGAAATGTGCTAGATGTGGCAACTAAAAAAAGCCACCAGAGCAGACTAAATACAATCAAATACCACCTGGCTTTGTTTCCCCAGTAGCCTCCTCATTTGACTTCAGGAACTAACAAAGGGATGCAGAACAGATGAATGCTGCCTGTCTCACTTAGTCCTCATTTTCTAATTTACCTTCTCCTCTGAAGGCAACCTACTCCTAATCATCTGTCACAGCTCAAAACGTGATATCAACGGGCTAAGCGAAACAATGGCACAGGATAATTGCACTTCTAGGGAGCAATCTAATGTGAAGAACTGGACAGCCCTCCTCTGCCCAGAATGTCAGCATTTCCATGAGCTTAATCAGTTACATTGACAACAAAATCATGCCTTTGTGCTGGATGTGTAATCTTTCGCACTCATGCCAACAGGAAGCTGGAGCACTCATCCCCAGAACATGATCTATACAATGCTAAGATGCTCTGAAAGCAAAGGTAAGCAGTCACAAGGATACAGAACCAGCCACCAGTCCTTACAAATGATACAATATGAGCTGAGATGCACAGAGGTCAGGTGAACATGCAGTTTCAGTGATTCCTGGCTCTACCCAACTTTTCAACCTCTCAGAGCTCAGACTTCCAGCAATTTCTCTCTTGCAGCATAAAGTGGAAAAGAGGCAACAACTCTGCAGAGAAGCCTCTAAACCTGCTGCAGGGGGTTTTGGAGACTGTTAGAGCTGGAGTCCAGAGAGAGCTCCTGGGTCAAGAAACAACTCTGGTCTGGCACAAGACCGAGCATGCACAAGAGCAGTGCAGGGGGGCAACATAGGTATGTGTTACACCATCTATTATTTGCTTTATAGAAAAATCAACACAATTGTTAACTTATTTCAATTATAACATCACTTCAAGAGTAGTCTGTATGCAAGACTGCAGTGGGTTTTACCTAGGCAGAGAGCTGAAAAAATGCATTATTCCATTAAGACTGTACATTGCAATAAAAGTGTGGGACAACAATAAAAGTCAAAACTAATGCCAAAACAAGTGTCCCTATTTCTAACACATTTACTTCCAAATTTGCAGAAAGGCAGTTCCTTGCAGAAAGAGACCAGTGTTGTAAATTTGAAAATCTTCTCCCTCAGACAAGATAGAATTTGCTACATCAAATTGCAATTCAGTTTTTGTTTAACAAAGTTCAGAGTTGGATCCCACCCTCGGTGACATAACTGAGCTCTGCATGCACCTCCCTGCCTGCAGGAACAGGCACCACAGGTGAGAGGGAACTCCTTCCTCTCCAAGGATAAAAGGAGGGGAAAGAGGCATCACCATGTTGGGGCTGCCCTTACCTGAAGTGTGTCTTGCGTTTCCATCTGAGTGTTTTGTTAAGTCAACAGTTCTGTCTATTTGAAACAGCTTCAGATCATCTTCATCTAAAGCGATATCTCCCCAAAAGGCAGCTGGAGAGAAACAAACTGCAATTAGTTTAGTTTTTATTTTGGAAGGGAAGTACAGTTCCTATGCGCCCCATATCACACCTAAAAGGTGATTACTCCATGGACCAGAAAAAGGTAATACACAGTAGTAGTTTTCAAAGTACAGAGTGGACATCAGTGAAGAGCCAGCAATAGCATTTAAATTAAGCCACTGTGCAGATTTACCAAAAGGAGCTGATTAGCTGGGATTCCTCACGTTACAGGTCTGTGTTTCAGGTTACATTGTTAAAGGTCTGGCTCTCAAACAGGCGCTAAGATGGTGGCATTCACCCTTCATTAAAGCCTACAAGGAGGACAATCACTGGCATTTCCCTAGTTAGTCTGAAGGACCTAGTGAAGTTGCAGCCCAGATCCTGGGATGTTGCAATCACATAATTCCCAGGCCAACGATTTGCACAGGACAGGAGGACAGTGGTGAAGGACTCGCACTCAGCTGCAGACGTCACCCTGCGGGACCTCATACACGGGGTTAGCACTCAGACACACTGCACTGCCCTAAAGCCAAGCTGAGAGCCAGCCTACCAGTTCCACTTTGGTAGAGAAACGCCAGTTATTTGTCCTCTTGTGGATCAGTTACCCATATATAAGTTTGCAGATTTTTTAAATTTTGTAAACATCCTTGAGATTCAGCCAGAAGCCATGAAAATAAGGTAAACAAACTGATACCTCCACATTCACAGCTCAGAGAAACAGACTGGAAATCATCTGAGTGGAACAAATTATACCCTGGGAGTATCCTGACTGAGTTGACGCTGCAGTGCGCAGTTACCATTCTGGGAATGTGAACAAAATAAACACAGGCAATGAAGCACTTGACCAAGCAGAACGGATCTTTCAGAGATAACAATCAGGTTATGAACAGAAGTGTTAAAACTCATAAAAGAAGCCTGCATAAGTTGACAAAAATAATAAAAAAAAATAAAACCAAGCAAATTAATCAGTGGTACAGTTTAACAGCAAGTCAGACAAGGAGCAATATTGATTCACAGTCTGCAACAGTGACCAGATTTGATGGAATAATTTTTTCTTCTCTTGTTAAGTCAACAACATCTACATTACTAAGGGTGGAAAAACATCCCATTGCTACACTAGCAACATCACTGATCAAAGCATGTTAGGCCTGAGAAACCAATGCATGTTACCAATCATTTCACTTCTGCTGCCAAGACCAAATAAAATATGAACCCTTGCCTGAATACCAGAAACTCGCAATCCAATCTGTGGCAACTGAATTACAAAAGGTTAACTCAGAGAG
Source organism: Streptopelia decaocto (assembly GCF_964273445.1). NCBI lineage: Eukaryota > Metazoa > Chordata > Aves > Columbiformes > Columbidae > Streptopelia > Streptopelia decaocto. Next base: position 51,082,514 of record NC_138659.1, read on the forward strand.
TACTTCCTGATGTAACATGGCCCTGGTTCTGATGCAGCACTTGCCTCCTCTTATTCTGCATCTCAGCTGGTACAACAGCATTTGCCAGTGTCACTGTTCTGGAAGACGGGAATGGCAAGAAGCCTTTGCCTGCTACTGGGCACATCCTGGCTACCACAAACCAACCCGGCCAAGAGCTGCTATGAGCTGCAGAGCCCTGGCCTGAGTGGAGGGAACTCACATGCATCTCCCTTTCCCAGCTGTCGCCGCCTGGTTACTTGGCCACAGCATAGTAATGGGAGAAAGCCCCAAAGGAGGCTGGGTCTGTCTTTTTGATTGGGTCTCCTTAGCAGTGGTACTAAACCCCAGAGTACAGAAGCATGGCAACAGCTCCAGAAGAGACCACTGTTAGTGCAGACAAACCTATACACAGGCTGACATCAACTGTAACTAGGACAGAGCCTCTGTTTGCTACAGTAACACAGAACTCTCCACAACTTCTTGACAATCCAAGCACTCATGATCAACAGAGAAGAACCTAAAATACTGCCAGATCCCCACCAGTTAACAAGTCTACCAGCATGGCCAAACATCCCAAGCTGATTGGGAATGGCCAGTGAAAGAAAGCAGAGACATATGCCCTTATAACTGCAATTTGAAGAAAAGACATTTTTTTTGTCCAGATAAATTATTTGCTCAAGACAATGGTGCAGTCAAGGGGCAGATATGCAAACAGCATCCCACACCATTCTATTCCCTCCCCAGCCACATTTGATAGGTCGCTATTACACTGGCTAATTTGATATCCATTCCCTATCCTCCTGCCAAACCTATCATTCCACTTCAGCCCTAAACTAATTACTACCACCCTGGGCTCTCGGTGGCTCCCCTGTGTTAGTACGACACAGTTTGTTTCTTGGGCTAAGGCAGCCCGTGCCAAAGCACGGCTTTCAGAGCAGGCCTGCAGCATCGATTTACATCAATGGAATTGTTACATTTTCCTTCCCAATGGAAGGCAGCAGTTTTCTCCCAGCCCTAGCAAAGGAATCTCTTTCTGTTACAAAGCCATACATCATCCTGAAAGATGGCCCACTACAAAAGCTGCATTTCCCTAGCATTTATTACCAGCTCTCTGCAGTCCCAGTGTGCTCCAGGGGAACCATGATTTATCACAGCCCCAAACCAGCTGAACAACTTCCTCGCTGGAAGTCCCGGCTGAGAATGCTGTGCTGCAACTTCTCCTGTGCTGTCAAAAGCTCCTTCCTAAAGGCATGCAAGCCTGAAAGACGCTTGCTTCCACCCCAAGGGAGTCATCCCACAGGAAAGCCCAAGTACTTTATTTTAAAGGGTCACAAGTTCAGAGACTGCTGGCAAACGAAGCATCTCAAAGCATCCCTTCTGATTTCCTTTACCAATGTCTCCTTTTTAATTTAATGTGGGAGGATTTCCAAAAAAGAAAACAAAAACAAACAAAAAAAATTTCAAGTCTCCCAACAGCAGGCTAACAAACTGGGAAACCAGTATTTCTCTTGGCAGAGAGCTCTGCAGCATACAGCCAGGTGCAAACTCTTAACACTCAGTACAACAACATGCCAGCTTTTCTTTAAGATGCATTAATCCTTTTGGATAGTAAGAACAGAGCAGCACTTATTAATGTTGATGGAACAAATATGAGAGTTTGCTTCCATGCTGGAAGATCATAAGGCACCAGCTTCTCTAGTTGTAGAGTTGAATTTGCCATATCCAAAAAGTACAAGGGAAAACCAATGTCCCACCTTAGAAACATGAGCTGCTGGCAAGGAGTGCTGGGCATATGCAGACAATAATGAGTGTCACCTCCTGGCAAACAACATTATGACTATTTATGCACTGGTAAAAACACGCCAGTTATTTTTGATCATTTGCTGATGCTTCCCAACCTGACAGGTCTGAGCACTGGGAGATTTAATTGTCGACACCGGCCACAGTTTCATTAGGGGTAACAGTGCAGTCTAACCACAGATAAATAAAATCAACAGATCAAGGTGTGTTCCCAGCACCTCCATATTCCTTTCTTCACTGGAAGACAGGTCTGCTGCTGTTGTTGAACCACCCGCTGGCACAAGAACCAGCAGAACAGAATTCTGAAGTATGCTAAGAAAGATTCATACCTCAAAAGAAAAACTCAACACATTCCTTTGGACAAACTAACAACTGTGCCAGAGTGAAGAGCAAGGCCTCAAAACAAGGTAGAAACCTGTGAAAGGAGAGAAAATAATGCAAACCAACATTCTGGAAGTAGGGCCACAACCTGAGCATCGCACACTCAAGCCAAAGGAGAACGGGAAACAAGTGGCAGTAACGAGTAAAAGAAAAGCATCAAGACCACCATATTCAGCCATTATGTTTTCATCTGGATCAGTTTGTTTCTCCTCATCAGGAACAACCAAAGTTTCCCACCGGCCAGCTTCGTGGATAAGCTGCCTCAAAGGCTCTGGCAGTAAACCCCTCCATGCAGCAAGGGTGTCTGGAGCCAGAGCTGGCATCAGCGGCATTTCCCAGCAATTCAGTTTTCAGTGAGCGGGAGCTCCCCTGCCCAGGGAGCATATTTCATTTCAGAAATGAGTCTCAGTTTGTAGGGGAACGTCTAAGACAGTCCACTTCTAAATGGCAACGAATATTTCAAAACTGTCTAAATCTCCTGGGAATCAGAGTCTGAATCCCAGTTCAGACTTCTGCAGAAACCTGAACTGCCTAAATTATCACATGCAGTGCTCCCACAGCACCCTCTCTTGGGAATTTATCTGCAGGAGACTGGATTAGGACAGAAATTCTGATTGATGTTCAATTAATTTATTTTCCTGGAAGGTGACAATGCAGGAACAAAGAAATACTTTGGGCTTGAGTTTGTCCAAAGCCGCAAACATGCATGTGAGCCTACACAATGACCAGATATAAGGAATGATACATGCTTTCCCTTGGCTGAACGCCACGTTATTTTAACCAAGAACTGATCAATTCAGTGCCATCAATTATAGCACTTGCCATAATTAAGTTAGGAGAAACGTATTTTCATTTTAACATTCATAACTCTCCTGCTGCTGGTTGCTTCCTCACTCAAGGTCTTAATCTCTTCCACATCGACATGGCAGTCACTCTAGTCCAACAACCTATGAATCCATTCCCATTACGATGAGCAGTGCAGAAGGGCACATGGGAACACAGAGCTGGGAATCCGTGCCACAGGCAGCAAAGCAGCTCCCTCTACGGGCTCTTAAATGGTTAAACACCTGCCTCTTCACAAGAAAGCTCTGCACGGGGATGGCTGCTGCCCAGTACTTCAGACCACCTTACAGGGTTGAGGATGCTGCCCAATGTGGGTGCAAAACCCAAGGGACTGGATTAACCCCTCCTGTTTCCACAGAAAGTTCACTGAGCTACGTGAGCTTCATAACTTTTTTGCTCTCTCTGCTTTCTGCTCTAGCTGATGGCACATGTCCCATGGCAATGCTGATCGAGATTGGGCTTTGGCTGTGCAGCTCTGAATTGTTCTCCCTGCAAGCTGTACACAGTCTGCAGAGTGCCTCTTGGCCACATTTTACATGCGGGCAGACAACAGACTTTAGGTAGAAGCTATCACAGACACACAAACATATATAGTTTGATCTCTACCCCCCAGACAGACATGCACAAAGCCACACCACAGGCAGTTAAATTCACTTGGAGACCTCACTTCTGTGCAAGTGACACCAAGCTCTGCAGCTCACTTGGCCGTCCGTCTGCCCAGGCAACCCTGGCCCCCTCCTGCTGCTTGAGGGACACAAGTACCTTTCCCAGCTCCTGTCCAACTCCACCATGGCCACAGATGCTCCACTCTGCTGAGGAGGGGCTTTGACTTCAGCACCTTCTTTTCTCACAAAGCAGGAAGGGCTTTCAGATCCAGCTTGGTTCCAAGTGCAAGCAGCACATCCCTACTCTGTATCACCACTTCAAAGGGAGATTCTTCCCCTCAACTTCTGCCAGCTCAGCATTTCTTCCCTCCACCCCAATGTTTAGCTCTCAACTACATACTACCCCATCCCATCCTTGCTTGGACATCTCTCCATTTTCGATTGCTTAGTGCTTGAGCAAGCAATCTGTACATAAGGTAGACAAGAAAGAAGAAAAAAAATCTTTTACTGCACTGAGCTAGTGGACTATGAAGCAACAGTCTCTGTTTAGAGCACCCAGGGATGATGAGAAAGCATGTATTTTGTGTCATTGGCTACCTACATCCATAAGCTGAGCAGTTAACACTTTCCTAGCCTGTAGAAGAGAGTGCAGAGAAATTGCTTTTAAACAGGGCTAGTGTTGATAAGTCTGTTGGTTCTCCAAGTTAAACAAAGTTAAGAGCCACATAAAGAGCCAGTGGTGACTCAGAACAGACCTCTTATCTTCTCTTTAAGCCAATAGCCTGGCAAGATGTCCTTGCCAAAAACAAATCAAAACCCTTGGTTTGCTGACTTCATGTAATTTAACCAACTCAGCCACTGTTTCTTCTGTCCTAGCTGGTTTAAGAAGTGTCAAACCCAGCATTTGCACTAAACTGCGATCACTTTATCCTCTTCTTGGTCCAATCAATTACAATTGATTTTAAAAACATGTAGTCCTGGCCTTGCATCAAGAGAGTGTTATATACACTTTTTAAACAATAAAGTTATTTTCTGCAGTATCCCACAGCCAGGTGCAATCAGTCATTACAGCAATAATGCTCAACAAAAAGAAGTCGGGCATGGCCACGGTGTTCATATTGCCAATAAAGACTGGAGCTACTGTATCCAATTAATCCAAAGCTTCACCCTGCTCCACATCTCCCAGCCCCACACTATTAAGCATATTCAGGAATTTATTATGGAAATCAGCAGAGGAAACAAACTTCCAAGATTGCCAGACCTCGGACTGCTGGGCAGACAGGAGAGTTTTCCCCTTACAAGAGCATGGCATGTAGAAACTGCCTCTTGCATTGCCCTCTTAGAGAAAACTGCAGCTCCTTTTCAGAAGGACGAACAGAAAGCTTCATATTCAACCAGATTTAAGGGAAGCTCTACCATCAAACCAAGGTATGATCTTCAAGGGAAAATTTGGGAAGAAATGCTATAGTCACTGACAGGTAGAACCTGGCAAGTTGAGCTGCATCTCAGCTTAGAGGAGTTAGCTTCTGAAACTCCATCATAAAGGCAAAGCCCTAGTGTCTCCAAAGCTTACCCCAGAGAGGGAAAGTAACACACAACAGCCTCGAAAAGCAGCTGGTGCAAGCAGGAAAAGCCTCTCACAAATACAGTGCTGATCAGGTGCAACTTTTCATGAAAAGTACAGAAGGGACACAGATGGCAGCTGGATCGTGATGCAGGGAAAAGGGAGCCACACACAATTCTCTCTCTGTTTGACAGTTAGCAAGTGGTCCAGACAAGCCCTGGCCTCCTATAGCTTTTGTCACACCCTGCTCAGAAGTTATTCTGACTAAATAAAGACAGCAGAGACAAGAGACCTGGGCACCAGCTATCTCCATCCCCTGCCAACACCACCTTGCAGTGCGCACAGTTCTCAACCTACTACAAGTGGCAACCAGGAAACAAAACTGCCAGCAGATAAAAGCATTTTGTGGTCTGATCCTAAGTGATAGGACCCATAAATAGCATGGTGGCACTCCTTAACAGAGGCAGTACCTTCTCCAAGAGCCTATGAAGTGTCCCTCTTCAGCTCAAACTGCAAGGCAGCAACAAATGGCTTGGAAATCCAGCATCGCTTCAGCTGCCATTTAAGAGCAGGAGATGGCAAAATTCTGGGTAATGAAATCCAAGAATGCCTTTGTCAATTAATTATGGAGAAAGCTGTACGACAAAAGCCCTGTCTCACACCCTCCATCATTTTTGCTGCTCAATATAACTTTAATTAATCTTTCCTTTGGCAATTTGAAGGAAGGGTGAGCACGCTGCAAACACCCACTGAGTATTAAGTTGATTTCCTGCTTTATAGTCCTCTTTCCCTCCCTGTTGGCCCAGCTATGATTTGTGGCCCTTCGCTCGGAGGCATTTTTCCATGCTAATGTAATCCAAAGCCCCAAGCAACAATCACATTCAGAGAAGTAACACTTTACACAGCTGCTGGCTTCAGCCCAGCCTCTGCCAGCACAGAGCAGATCCTCTCCTACCCCCTTTTCTCCCCATCACCACAAGAATTCAAATCAACCACCTTATCTCCATACCTGCAGCACTTTTGTCTAAAGAACTAGCAACATTTTTGTCCTAAGTAACTAAGCAATCAGATCTCCATAGTTTCCTGCTTGTCCATCTTCATCACCAAATCATGCAAACATGATGTACTGGCTAAGGTATGAGGCTGGTGTTGTACTCCAGATATCTGGACCTAAAACCTGAAGGTAGGAACTCCAAGTGCAGTTGAACTCCCCAATAACTCCAGCTACCCTCAGAGAGAGACACCACTCCACCTTGGGCTCCTGGGGCTGAAGGCAAGGTCTTCAGTGGCAAGCACATCTCAGTGCACAAGCCAAGTCTGGGGTAGGCAGCAAAATAAGGACAACTGAGTGCAGCCCAGCTGTGCAGCAGTGGAACAAGCTCTTTTCAAAGGATCTTCCCCTCCACTTGTGGGGAACACAGGCCCTGATTTTCAGCAGTCAACTTTTTAAGGCTGGGGCAGATAAGGATCACCCTCTCACCCTGTGCCACCTCAAGGACAGGCACAGGGACTGGCTGCCAACAGTTTCTGTCTCAGGCATTCAGGTCCTTCTTCAACACTACTTTCTTGGTACCATGGGTTAGGAGACCTTGACCTAACACATAGCGTCCCCCTCAGCAGCTGTCACACCGGAGAGATTTTCTGGCCACCAGCTTTAGTCTTCTGGGAGGAGACAATCAAGGTCGGACCTTCTCCTCAGGTAATTCCCATACCATGTGACTTGCTCTGGATTTATTCCTCAAAATTAAGTTGAGAAGGAACAACCTTAGAGATGGCAGAAGAAAATTTAAGACAAACTGCTCTAACCCTAAACTTGATTTGGAACAGCTCAGTAGCTAAGCACTGTCCCCCCACTGAGGACATTCCACCAGCCATGCTCACAACGCAGAGTGAACCATTAGATCTTATTTGACTTACCACTTGGGGAGGGATGTTTTTCCTTCAGGTGACAGCTTTCTTTGCAAAATCCACCCCTTTTCCCTGACACACTAGGTGTCAAAACCTCACTGTTCTCACCCCAAGCAATGCAGCAGGGGAATTCATTGCCACCTGCCCACCCACAGAAAAAAATTCACTCATCACAAAAATGAACAGAAGCAGAGCCATTATCTGAGCTGCATCTCCAAAGAGGAAGGTAGCAACTCTGGCCTGCTTGGAGCAAACTTTAAGGCAGGCTGACAATTTAAAACCACGTGGTCCTGGATGAAAGGGGGTTGCTGACGATATATCATGTCTACTCAAGGGCCAGACAAGGAAAGCAAACACAGGCTCATTTTGCTCATTGTTCTTTACCCACCAGCACCAGGAGAGAAATGTTGCAGCACTGTTGGAAAAGAGAAAAGAAACGGACAGTGGGCAGGAAAGAAATGGGACCTATTTACAGACGATAGCTAATTTGTGCTGTTTACAGACTTCCCCTCTGAGAACTCAGGGATGGGAGGGTGGCAGGGGGGTGGTTTCAGCCATTAAAAATACAACGTGAGAATCCATTAGTTTTCCATAGAAACAATGTCGTCATAGAAGCGAGACAAATCTGATCAGTCATGCAAATGTGCTGATGTTAAATTCTCAGGCCTGGGTGGGGAATCTGGGTTGCCAAAAACACAACAATGAAGAGATCAGAATGAGATTGTCAGCCAGAGTGGCTACAGCACCGAATGGCGTGTGATGTGACCAAGGGCACCCCCAGACTACAGTGGGGTTTGTGCCCAAAGCCAGGCCTAGGCGCTCAGCAGAAAAGGCAAAAGAAAATGCCCTCCATGTGTGAGATCTCAAGAACTCGGCAAATGCCACAGTCCTGCCCTGCAAACCACCAAGAACCTCCACAGACCACTGAGCTCCCTCCAAGGAATAAAAGGGTCAGCACCCCACAGGACTGGGGCCCTTGCAAGCTGCAAAATCACAGCACCAAGGAAAAGCAGGAGGTGATAGCAGAGGAAACAGGTGAGTGTGCCTCGTAGCACTACACAGCAAAACAGTAAGCAACACAAGTTTAGGAGAGGTTGGCTGCACAAAGCACCAGCTCTGTCCCAGACACATGCTGAGCCGTGATGCCACCTGAAACATGGCACTGATGTTAATAAGGGGCAAAAAATACAAAAATGCATTTTTTTCCCTGCCCAACCAAAAAAAACCCAAACAAAACACAACAAAAAAGGATCAGCAGATTTTCTCTCCTTTCCTCCCTCTTCCCTCTAAAAATCAAACTTCACAAACACTCCCCAGAGGGAGATGCTACTCACAAAAAATTACAGCGGCACTCTGAGCAAGAGGAGGGGAAATCACTCACCGTGGCAGCAGAGCGCAGCCCCTCCGTGTGAGGGATCCAGCCACCGTCCTGGACTGGCCTCACCACCAGAACTTAGGAGTTAAAAATAACCTTGGAAAATGGAGCGCTCCACCCCCAGCAGCATGCAAAACATTACTAGAGTGACGCCTGTGACAAGGATGCTTCCGGGTAAACCTCACCATGGGCAAAAACAGTTCAAGGAAACATATGAACAAAATGAATAAAAAGGAGAGGTCAAAACACATCCCAAGAGAAATTTCACTCAGGCTTGTCCATAAGCCAAAGTATCAGTATTTGTCATCACAAACAGCTGTTCGGTTCACCTGTTAAGTTTGAAAACAGGTTGGTTTTACATTTGAAGCATTTGATGCTTCCAGCAAAGGGAATCCCCTCTGCACAGGGGCCGCCTGTGCTGGTGGGGTGTTTGCTGGTGCCCACAAGCCCATGGAAGGGCTGAGCCCATCAGTGTCCAAGAAAGGAGACTCGTACCTGCACTGTGCACCTCAGGGAAACTCCCCGTACCACCAGCTTGCCCAGAAACAGGCATTTGCCAAGTAACTCACCTTGGTCACAGAAACCTTGGTTCAAGGAGACAACTAGAGCCACCTGAACCACCCCATACCCCTTCTAGTCATTCCCAGTTTTAAACTCCTACAAGAAAGCCTGAAAAATAAACAGTGATTGCCTTTCCTCATTATTTGTGCAGAGCAAACAGGATCTACTGCTTTCCCTTCTGTAGCTCGTAAAGCTTGTCAGCAGCCTGCTCAAATACCTCTCTAGATTTGCACCTTTAGAGACACAAGGTGGAGGATCCACACAGCCAGCCAGCCTGCCTCAGCAGACACTTCCTCAGGTCTGCTTTGCAAGGGGAAGCATTACAAGACCGTCAGCAGCACACCCATATCTGAATGCTGCACTTTGCAGATGTCCCTGTGTGACACACACACACTCACATGTCACAGTGCTGCCCTAACAGGAGAGATTCCTGCCATGGTCTTCCTTCAGGTAGCTCCTTCTGATGTCCCAGAACTTCTGCCTTCCCAGTCTGTCCTATCAGCAATGCTCCCAGAGCTCTGTTTTCATCACTTCCCCACCCTTTTCTGAACCCCACTGCCATAAGCTCTGTTGTTGTCTTTCAGTGTTACTTTCCCACACCAGCTAAACTCAGTCACCCCAGCATCCACACCAACCATCACTGCAGTCTCAGAAACTCCCACCTTGGTCTATCCCATCACAGCTGGCACATATAAAGTCACCACTCTAAATATTCAAGGCCATTTTTATTGTCCCAGCCATACATATCACAGTGAGTACCTAGGGCTGTACAGCAGCACAACTCTCCCAGTATACAGAGCTCTACAAGAATTTAAGTTTCAGAGGCTGCCAAAGCTCCAGTTATAGAGGCATCAGTTTCAGATGCAATTTCTCCCCATATAAAATTGCTCTCAAGAATCAAACCCTAAAGCCACAGCAGTCACAAAGTTCTACTTTCTTCAACAAGATCTCTTTACTCTCTGTTTACTAAGATTGCTCAGAAAGGTGTAGAATTGTGGTCTGATCAGACCTCAGAGCTTTAAACTAGTGTGTCGATATACCAATATACAAGTGGAAGACACAAGCAAAAAAAGTCACAGACCTACAGTCTTCTGTTGACACAACTGATCTTGCCCCAGCAGTGAAGGGTTAAGTGTCATTACATCCATTCATCTTGTTATCCAGTAGGTGCCCATGAGAAGTTGGTCTTTATCGACGCACACCCCGTAACATTCTGGTTCTGTTTCACTTCAAGCACTTAACCACATCTGTGTGAGGACATGCTCCCCGCTTCCCAAGCAAGCCAGCTGCAGTCTCCACTCGCTCAAACATCAGTGACAAAAGCCTGCCCAAGAACATGCATCTGTTTCACTTACAGCTCACACGGCTAATTTAAACAGTTTCCATATGTTGCCAAAAAACTGTGACCAAATGCCACTTGCAAATAAATGGGAGATTGTCTGGCTTCCACAGAGCAAGGTTTCAACACACAGCTCACAGCAACGGTTCCTTTGTTCCCAGGTCTGCTTGGGCTTCCCCAGCCCCTTCCACACTCAGATGCTGCTGAATGGTCTAATGGCTGCCTCCTCCCGGGATCATGGCACCTCAGGAACACACTTAATGGACCACGGTGAGAAAAGACCTACAATGAACACCTCAACATGTGAAGATGATCTATCAGGTCAGGCAACGCCACCACCCCCTGCTCCTGGTTCCAGATAAGTGACTTACTCATGGGGTAGGAGTGCTTTTTAGTCAGCCCTCATCTAGAAATCACCATCAGGTGCCAGGCTGTAGTTGTCAGAACTCCTCAAAGCATAAATGAAGCTCTGGGGCTCCATGTAAGTTATAATTCCACGTTTCCACATTTTGCTGAAATTAGCATCTCACTTTTAATGCACAGTTCCACTCAGTTCCTGCTCAGTTCCACTGTGGCAACAGGTCATTTGCCAAATTACAGCTATACCCCATCCAAACTAATGGTCTGTAGCTGGGTAGATAGGAAGACTGAGCAGACAGACAGGTAAGGCCTTCACTCAGGGGCACTGCTCTCCGAAAGGTAGATCTAGTCATGGAAGCAGACAATAAATATCTCTGTTTGGAAATGCAGTGGAGGCTATTAGAAGGATTTAAAAGCTCAAAAGGAAAGTACATGGATGCCACTATTTTCCTTGTCAATAACGGCACATTACACTTGCATCTCAAGAAAGCACAGTGCAGAATCTGTGCCTACTGGAATGGGCCTTGCACAGTAAAACCCACCTCATCTCTTCAGACAAAGCTTGCTGAAGCAGGCATCAAACAGATGTCCCAAAGATCCACGCAAAGACATGTTTCTCAGCCCTTTCTGAACAAGTGAAGCAATTTTTTTTTCAGTCACAGAATCCAAGGTAGAGCTGCGTGTCCCAGCTTCCCATCCCAGTGCTCCACCATTAGACAGACCATCTGCTGCTGGCCCCCACCAAGGTGCTGGAGTTACTTCCCCTCTCTTGAGGTGGAAGGGTTTCAAGCCCTTGCCACTTTCACAAGGCAATCATGCTACAGTCAGACCAAGCAAAAGATGAGAGCATTCAGCTCCAAGTTCACTTGCACACTGGGCTGTTTCCCATTACCTAAGTCAAGGGGATTCACATTGACCAAAACTATCCTATTCCTACACCTTGTGGCCATCCCAAAGTATCTCTTCCCTCTTTGAGGAAGCTGTCAAGGGCCGCAAGACACAGTTAACTGAAAGTCCCCCTCAAATCTGACGTAGGGTGAAGCACATGAAAAATTACTCATGCAATTGATTCACATGGTTTCTGTCATTCATAAATTCCTATGCATAAAGGAGGGGCATCAGATTTGCACGTAACTGATCCAGACAGCTGCAGATTTCCATAGGCACTAAGTGCCTGCAGGCAGAAGCCACTCCTCATGTAATCCTGTTAAACAGCTGGAATGAATGAAAATGCTCCACAATTCAGCACGCTAACTGTGGCCACCTCTGCTTCCCCTGTTAGTGCAGGGTCCTCTCCAGTTCAGCCTCTTCCCGTGGGTCCAAATTACAGGAGTTATTTCATGCCCTGAACTCTGCAGGAAGCCTGGAGCACATGCAAGTATGAGGCTACAGTAATGGAAGGCTGCCCTCAGAGACTGCTAGGAACATATCCAGGATCTCTGCCACAGTCTGTCTCCTCGTGGTAAGATGTAGCTTTTGGGGAAATCATTGCAGAACACGCAAGTCTTCTCATGAACAGAAATCAGTACGGTGGAGACTGGGTATAGAAGGAAAATCAACACACTGCTATCTCAAAAGGCAAAGTGGTGGAATTCATGCAAAATAAAAGTGCTAGCAGACCCAGCTCCAGACTGGAACCAAAGGCTCTGAAGTCAGAAGGATTTCAAGCGGAAGCTGTTTGACATTTAAAGGACCTTCATGGCATTCAGCATTGTATCACACCGCAACAGATGTGAAGAGCCAGCATAAAGCTACAGTGTTAAGTAATTTGAAGGAAGCATCATTAATCCTTCACCTCCTAGGGAAGGCCAGCCAAGCTGAGTTCTGTCCCCTCATGCAGCAAGACTGGCTTAAAGCATCCAGCTGAAGATGAAACTCAACAAGGCTTATGCTTCATGCATATGTAAATATGGTCTACCTTCCACACCTTCATAAACTCCTAACTGATGCTTAGTGCTTTCTGGTCACATTTGATCACTAATACATAAAATCTCCTATGAGTTCATGGAAACTGGAAGGTCTCTCAGTGTACATTAACTACAGCTATGACTGTCCAGACAAGCAAGCACAACGAGACAAGCACACACACAACAAAAATACCGTCTCACTGTGCATGCAGCTTACAGAATTGTTGCTTTACACTCCCAGAGGTAGCCAGTTTTATCTCTTTTCTCCCCTTCCTCCTCCCCAGCCACTTGTTCCTATGACCTCTCCTGTGCTGCCACAATCATTCACAAGACTAGGCAACACACAGTAAAAAACAACTTAGTTTTACTAACTCAGTAAAAAACAGCTTGCTCTCAAACAGATTGGTCCCTCTATGCGCAAAGTTACCACAGCTCAGTGATACTGGGAGCAGGAAGATGGTGGGAAGACAGTCTTCCTCAGCAGCACACCAGACTTAAGCCAGAATAAAGCGACCACGACTGCAGCATCAGTGGATGTGGCTGGCTTAGGGAGCAGCTGCTCAGCCCTCCTGAGGCAGTGGATGGTCTTCTACGTCAGTACGCCCATCCCTCCTTTTCCAGCTTCGTCCTGAGAACACAGCATCACCCAGAGTTACTCATGCCAGGCCTTCACGAACATTCACAAGATTACATTAAATATACAATCATATAAATACACACCATAACCACTTCTGCTGGCCATCCCTCCCTGAAACAGCCCAGCTGCAGCCTGTACGTTAGCGTAGCCCTGTCTGTGTTAGAGCTCTGCTCCCTCCTTTGTGGTAGCAAGTACTCGGCACTTTTGCAAGTGATCTATATGCTCCCATGTCAAACACACAGGAAAGCACAAAGGACGCAAAGAGCCTTGGACAGACCGGTGCTACAGCTCACTGAAGACCATGTAGGAACACTGATGCAGAGCATCGGCACACACTCTGACATGGTGCCACTCAGCTGTCTAAAAGACAAAAGCTTTTTCATCCCTGCCCAGTGTGCACCCCCTGCCTCTGCAAGAAAATAGAAAGGATCCCCGTCATCATCAGTCCCCTTCACCCCACAGCTGGATCTATTCCAGGAGCAATGGCATGCAATCATATAATTAGCAGCTATCACAACACATAAGCAGGGCTGGATTGAAGGTGCAAAAGCAAACTTCAGTTTTGACATTTCCCAGCCTTAATAAAATGTCTTTACATGGGGAATAAAGACAGCTTCCCCTGACAAACTGTTTGTGCCCTCTGGATAGCAAACAGTCTTATGTCAGGAGTGTGCCTGTCTTTGAAGTGGGAGGTTGCAGTTTGACAAAAGCAGGGAGCAAAGGGGAAAGGGGACAGAGCTGCTTTGGGGCAGTTGCCAGGATTTAACAGTGCCAGTAAGGTCTCCCTGCACTGGTTTTGCTCTGAGGCAGCCAAGCCCTTTTTTGACTCAGGCTCTGAAAACTCTTCCCAGCCCCAGGCAGACCAACATCAGGAGAAACTCCAGCCCAAAGTACTGCAAACAATAAATTAGTTCCAGTTTCCCACAGCCTTAAGCCAGGCCTTGCCATGAGCACTCCTGGGCATCAGCAGGGTCACCAGCTCCAATGGAAAAAGGAAGGTACCAGAAAAAGTGGCTCACTTATTACAGAAGGAGACTTGTGCTGGGTCAGAAAGAGGACTCTGCTCAGGCATTTGCTCCAGTGGCAACTGGTTTTCCATACCTCCTGCTCCTCCAGAAGATACCAGGGACAGGGGACAGGATTAGCTCAGCAGGAGAGCCCGAGGGAGCTGTAGCAACCTGCTTTCCCTCCCACCATTAGCAGAGAGGATGAGCAGGGAGATCTGGCGCCATCTCTCCCTCTCAGGCACTCCCGTGCCAGCTCTGCATCAGCACAAAGCAAACTGCAAGCACTTTCCAGAAGGGTTGTCCCCATCAAAAAGGGTTTCCAGCTATTGAGCTATCATAACAACCCAGCAACAGCAGATCTGCTCCCCCTCCTGTCAGTTATCCCTCTGCAGCCTCATCAACACCACAGCTTTTAACCCCTCAAATACCAGTGCTTCCCCACAAGGCACACATCCATAGACTTTAATCTTGCACAAGATTAAAACCACCATAAAGCAGCATGGCCTAGTATGGAGGCCTTTAAACTCTACTCTTCTGATTCCCCTCTAGATTTTGCACAGACCTGCAGTATAGTGGAGAGCAAACCTTCATCCACACCTCATGCACCTGCAAGAGGACAGAGCTCCCTCAGCATCAGGCACTGAATTGCTGAGAGCAGGCAAATCCACTGGTAAAAAGGGGTATTACCAGGGTCTAGAAGTCTGAGGAAGTTCAGAAATGTAGTATTTAAGGCAGTCCAGAAAACATAACGCAGTTCCCAACATACCATTCCAGAAACAAAGCAAACAACATGACAATTGTTTCTCCACACTCTACTATACAAAGGTGTCCCTACTGCAAGACACTGCACAGCTCTCACACAGGAACTGGGTATCATCAGAGAGGAAACCAGTATTTCCATGGCTGGTGATGGCTTCACTGCTAAGGCTGGTTTTGTCTCCTCACCAGGTCTGACTGTGCAGAGAAGGTTACAAGATCAGTGACAGAAGGTGGCACAGTGGGTCAGAGAGTAAAGGAAAGGGGGAAACACATCGATGTATTTCTTTGGGCTTATTGCTAATGGGCCCTTTTACATCCACATGCTACATGTCGAAAATCAATCATGACTCGTGAAAGCTCATCTGCTTCACTGTTCCTCAATACAGGGCAGACAGCCACTGGGAAGTTTGGGGAAGACAACCCAAGAAACTTCACAGATCTACAAGTGAAAAATAAAACCCAAAATATCCCCACAAGAGAAAACCCAATGCCCTGCACTAAATAGACATGCTTCTGCCATCAGCTGAGAATACTGTGTATGAACTACCCGAAGGAGGTGCACTGTCACTGCATGCCTTCCAGGTACCATAAGAACAAGGACAGTTCATGAACTTACACAAACTAGGAAGTGCTCCTATCAATTGCTCATTAAAGCTGCTCTTACCTAGTCATTCCTAGCTCCTAAGCAGAATCCCAGACTAGCCAAAAGCCAGTTATAAGCTCATATAATCAAAGCTTCTCTCTGGACTGGCATGTTGAGGGTTCAGGACAAGTCACAGAACCAACTCACAGCACTGCCTTTGTACTTCCTCTGTTGACACTGATAGAGGATGCATATCTATTCTCACAGATCTTGACTTCTCCACCACATCCAACACAGCTGACTGAGCACTACTAGAGATCTGCTACTGAATCTGTTAAGATTCTCTTTATTTTTTTTAACCTCACTTGTTTACCCACTGACTGTCCACATGATGAATACAACCCATAGCCATCTGTACATACCACACCACAGAGCTACCGTATCACAGCAGCCAAATGCTTAGCTGATACTGGGTAAAGAACAACTTGTTTATCGTCCTTCTCAGGTGTAAAGGCACAATGTCCTTCCCTAAAATCAGGACCACCACAAACACAAGATGCTTTCTGAAACCATGCCTTTAGCCATGAAACCTCACCAAATGCTCTAATAAAGTAACTGGGGTTTCAAATTTCCAGTACTAGAAGATGCCCATATACTACAGTGGTGAGTACATCCCCTTCCTACACTGTTCTTCCTCCCATCAACTCTCACCACAACTTCTTAGACACTTCTCTGTAGAGGACAGGCAATACCACACACTTCCTCTGGTCATCCCCTCTCCACTGCAAGTAAATTAATGAGTACACTGAAAATTATCCCTCAAACCTGAATGGTCCAAAACTCACATGTAAAACATGCTGCAGAGAAGCACTAAGCAATTTCTATGAGGGGTGGAGCATGGCTGCTACTGCCCTCAACATTTGCCCTCCTCTTCCCCAGCCAGAGCAATTTCAGAGTTCTCAAATAAAGCATTTTCTTGCAACAGCAAAGGACAAGTATTTTCTGCTATTTAAAACCAGTTATGTGCCTCTGAATTTCCCAAAGACAGAAACCACACATGGGAAGCTTTGGTCTAAAAGGAGACAAGAACGGAAATGAGTAGGCAACACTAACAAAACCTCTGCAACACCTGATGCACCAACTCACACATGGACTATAAAAAAAGAAAAAAAAAAAAAAGCGGGGGGGATGCTGTAGGTAAGTTCTAACTTTTCATCCCAGGAGGCTCTAGATGCTAAAGCTTATGCAGGTTCAAAAAGAAACCAGATGGAAGACAAAGTTATCCAAGATCATTAAAGACAATGAACCATCTCTGCCTCAGAGACTGTGGAGTGTGCCACAGTAAGGGAGACTTTTTGGACAAATCACTCTGGTTTACCCTGCTTTTCTGAACCCCCCCTTGGCATTTGCTGCTGGCCTGATGGAAACAGGCTACTGAGTTTGAGACAGATCAGCCATTCTTAACAGTACATTTCTAAGGAATCATTTTAGCTTTAGCAAAGCTCCAAATACAAAGGAACAGATTTATAGAAGGCCTTTAGAAAGTATTTTCCAAGTGCTTATCCATACCTTTAGGCTCCCAAGTAACTTTAAAACTCTGGTCTTTGATGGAAAAGGAGAATTTTTGTAGAGGGCCTTTAATAAAATGGCAGGACGTCATCATCTCTCTGGGATGTTCCTAGAGAGAAGTTACAGTAAAACATGTAGTATACTGGGCACTGAATAACAGGGCAAGGTATGTAAGCAGAGACGGAATAATGTGGTTACCGGCTGGGAAATTACTGAACAGAGCCACAGATCAGTCTTCACGTCTGGAAAGCTGCTCTGGTTCCCCCACTTGTAGTTTTATTCTGACCCAACTCTGAGAGTGACAATAACAGGCCGGATCATTCCTGCCAAACCCCAAAGCACCACAAACAGTTTCAGAAATGGAGGGGGTGTTCAGAAGAGTTTGCTTTGCAGGGCCCAACTTCCAGGCAGCGAGAGAGTGAGAGAGAAAATGCAAGGCTGAAATCACCCCCAGACACATTCAGCTCGTTCAAAGCTTCCAGCAGTGGGATTTAGCCAGAGCTTAAAGCAGTTCTCTGTGACTCTTTGTCACAGGAGTGTAGGTACAAACAAACAGGAGCTGGGACAAAGGGAGTCAACACACATTTTATTAGTAAAAAGTTAATCGGCTTAAAGTGTGCAACTAAATAAGCAAAGCTTACATTAAAGTGACCCGCTAAGAAAAGATGCCATGGAAATAAAGTTATAGGAAATACAATATAGTCTCTATGTTCTTTTGTAATCCAGCATGATAAATATTCATGATTCTGGGTTAATGGGGTACCCAGCTCTCAGCCACCACAATAGTTTTTTGTTTATTCTCAAGACCATGAACTTTGGAACCATGAACCTGAATTTCAGGACTCTGCATTCATGCATGTTAGCAAAATTCATGGCAAGGCAGGGGGATGGAGAAAACGCCAGGACCTTGGCTTGTGACAGGGTAACTGAGGTTGCTGGCAGGTTTTCGATAATGAGTAACAAGAGCCCCAGCATACACAGGACTTCTGGTGTATCCATCACCCTCTCTGCCTCACCCCCAGCAGAAGAAGGAGAGAAGA
This sequence comes from Streptopelia decaocto, assembly GCF_964273445.1. NCBI lineage: Eukaryota > Metazoa > Chordata > Aves > Columbiformes > Columbidae > Streptopelia > Streptopelia decaocto. Next base: position 51,100,752 of record NC_138659.1, read on the forward strand.
GGCACCACCTGCAATGCAACCCCATCACTCACCTCCAGTTCCTCCAGGACATGGCTCATTCCCGAGTGTCTGTGTCCAGAGGAGAACAGCATCCTCAGGCCAGCGCTGGAGGAAGCAGCAGCTGCCGGCGTCACACAGCAGCACCACGGAGCAGAGGAGAGGCCTGCTCCTTACACGGCAAGAAAGACCCGCACGCCCCTAACCACAACCCTTTGAGCCTTCATGTTGACTGAAAAGGCACTTTGGCATTCTGAAAACAGTCCTGCAGGGAGAGGTCACCAAGTTCCAGCACTGCATTCATGCCAGAGAGCAAACATCCTTACATCACATGTTTTAGAGACCCATGCCCCCCTAGCCAGCCCTACATCCAGTTGCTCCTTTGATGGTGTCGTTTTCTGCTTATAGTAACTTTTCCAGCTTTCCCAGTTTTGCTAGAAGACCTTCCAACTTCTCCACTCCAACTTGCCTTAAAGTTTACAGATTACTGTTCCCTCTTTCAAGGTATGCTGGGAGTCTTTGGAGTTAATGAAGGATACCAGGAAACTTTAAAAAAGCACACACAGAAATTGAAAGTTCAAAGCCTTGAAAGGAATATGAGAAAAACAACTTTAAATCCTGAATCGAATGCATTTTAAGACTCAAGCTTGTTGGTTTGTTACCCCACATCCACTCACAACTAAAAGCAAAAACTACAATTCACTAAGATCTCCAAGAGTTTCCTGGTGTGTTCCCCTCACCAAAGTATCCACCCCCGCTTTCCCTACAAAACCTTCCTATTAGCTTTCTCCCCTTTTCCCACCTAAGTTAGTTAACCACGAAAGCAAACCTGCAAACAGCCTGGCACCAAACAGCCAGGACCTGTTTCATCAAGAGCTGCGAGCACAGCTCTCCACTCCACATCACTGTGGATCAGTCTGCTCGGTCTGCAAAAAGAGCTCATATCCCTTCACTGGCCCTCAAGGTTTAATGGCCTATTTTAGGGAAAGTGCAGCCTAAGAACTGTAAATTAATAGGATCTGTTCTTCTTGCACCTTCCTTTAGGACAACCTAGATGACAAATCTTGCCCCAGAAAGCTTCACTTCTCCTTTTGGGCAGAGCTCCTCATTCTGATCAGCTGAACCTCAGTAGCAACAGGACAGGCAATGCAAAGGCAAACTTTCTTCAGAATACAGTTTCCTGTAACAATACAAAAGTCTAAAAGGAACAACAATATTCTCTTAGATTTTAAGTCTTTGATGCTTCACTTGCAATACTTCTAACACAAGACTACCATAAAATATCCATACGTAAAGAAGAGAAATTTAGCAAGAACCATGAAAATGGAGAAATTAATACAAAATGTGAAAGTGTACTTTTTGGAAGAAAAAAATATTTCTCCAACTATTGAAATAAATACCTGCCCTGAATCACAGAAAGGGTCTGTCTAAAACATCAAATATATTATAAATAGCAACAGCCTTCTCAAAACTGAGGTATCCTGCTCAGAGAACATGTATTTAGCATTTACCTTTGTAATATTTTATCTTTGCAATAGTTGCATTAGCATAAAGATGACTGGCCAGAGGGATGAATACACAAATGTGCACAGGAGGAGAACTAGTTGGAAAGAAAACACTTTCCCCCTTCCCTGCGTGGAATTTTGCACAGAATGTCCTGTTCCTCCTGAAACATGGGACAGCCGCACATTCTCGCACCCAGCTCTGAGGACATGCCTCTTCCCCTCACACTTGCCACAACCTACCTCAGTAATGAGGAGCCAGGGGGGCAGCCCAAACCTGGCAGCTCCTGCAGTTTCACACCAAGCAGAGGTGTAGCTACAAAATACAGAGCAACCATAAAAGCATCAGGACCCAGCTGCCAGCACCCCCCAGGAGGACAGAAAGCGGAGGCACACATGATGGTGTGAGGGTCTCCATTTCACGCATGCCTGCAAACCCCATGGCAAACACATCACACTCCTGCCAGGAGATGAGGGATTGTACAATGGGCAAAAGGATAGAAAATGGTCTTCTCAACATCAAGAAAAAAAAGGCAGCCAGAAGGTTTTTACTCCTCGTGTCAACATCCCATTACTAACCAGTTTACCTTGACAACAAAGCTTTCCAAGAAAAGGCAGAGACTTGGGCATTCAAGCAGTGGCCTTAGGAGATCCCAGCTCTCTGCCCAGGAAACAGCAAAAAAGAACCCCAGCATATCACATATCACCTTCCTACCGAAGCATGACAAAGAAGAGAATATATGGCAGAAGAGGCCAAAGAGGGGAAAACCAGAAATCAATAGGATCTAACAGAGCGTGACAGAAAATCACTTCCCCCATAAAAAGAGGTTACTTGCCAGGTTAATGAATCTTTTCTGTTCTGTACTTAGACACCCAGGAAATGGAAGGGGTCACAGGAGCAGTGTGGGTGGGAGTGCAATCCCTAGAACATGCTTTCAAGAACAATCAAAGGTTAGAGATTAAATCCAGGCAGCAGTCAACTGCACAACACATCAGCAGTTTGATACACGGGCCAGCTGCAGCTCAGAGCGTCACTGAGCAAAATACACTGCCAGCATCAACAGCACGGCAATAACAGGCTCCTCTGCCAGGGCAAAACCAGGCCCTCCTCACCCCCGTCCCGCAAAAGGGTCAGCCCCAAGAATCGGAGCATCTCTGCCTTTCCAGGTCAGCAGTGCCAGTACAGACAAAACAAAATGGTCTATGGGTCTTTAATCTGAGTAACTGCAATAGAACCACAAAAACCAGACTGCACCAGAAGTCGCACTGTGCAAATAACTCAGAAAGCTCTTGGACCAGCGGCCAAAACTTCTCACAACTCACTTTCAGGTAAAGAGCTGTGCCTTACTCTTGTTGGGAACGCACAGGCAGCAGACAAACCAACAGAGATGTGTCTGAACAACAGCAGGGTACAAGATCTCGTGGTCACAAAAGCCTGAACTAGACCTCTGGAGTATCAAACACACCCAAAGTCAGGTTCATATAACTTTGAACTGCAGTTTCTTCTGACTAGAGCCCTACTGACAAGCTCCATAAAAGAAGTGCAGATCCTTGCTCTTTTATCACTCCCCTGCCACGTCTAGCTTGAGCTACTGACAATAGGCCACCCAAGGAATAGCTCTACTTAGGCCCAAGATATTCAGTAAGGGCAATGCAGGTGCATGATTTCCACCCTTTTCAAAGCCACATAACTTGTAGGTTACTATATTAGGTTCCTCCACTGCCCACCAGAGTCATTTACCAACTGCTGTTCCTCAGTCTGGAGCCTCTTGACTCCGGCACAGCTCAAACACCTCTGCCATGCAGCTGTCCAAGCTTCTCCTGCAGCAGCTGCCTTATTTGCTACCCACTACCAAACTCTGCAACAGACATGGATAATGCAGCCAAAAATCCCCTTTATTACCTGTACTTGATGCAGTTTCAGAGTAGACTCCCTGCACCAGACAGCTGTTCAAGACATGTCACATCATTCGAATCTACCTTCATCCCCAAGGCACTACATCACAGGCTCCAAAGCAGACCTAATGCTGGCATTTCTGCAAGAGGGAGTTTTTGATTTTCCAAGTCCAGTATTTTTATATGTGGGGGATTTTAAAGCAAAACCTTACTGAACCAATACCTTCATCACACAGCATCCTGCCAGCACAAACACCAGTGCAGACTGTTCTTTGCTTCCACAGCAGCCACCTCCACCTGCAGCAGGGACAGGCCCTTCTGTCCGGTACTGCACTGCTAGCGGGAGGCAGGGCACAGTTTGGAAATAAATCTCTTTCCTCCAACCTCTGCTCTCTGAAATGAATGAACAACCCCCAGCAGGTCTACACCTGATATTCAACATGCAAAATACCAACCAAACCAGCTAATTTTGCCAAAATTCTGAGCAAATGAAAAAGCTGCTGATTAGGCAGTGCTATTTGCAGGCAATGCCATCTAAGTTCAAAGTCACACTGATGAGGAGTAGGAGACTGGCAACACCCACAGCTACAATGTGAGAAGTGAAGAAAGGTAATTCTCAGTACCCTCCAGGACTGTATCAACCAGCTTCTAATAAGGACACAGAGACTCAACCATTCTCCAGTGCTAACTATCAACAGGAGGAGATAAAATGTTCAGCAGGCTTGAACTTCTGTCTTATAACACTGTGGTGCAGTTTGCTCTGCAAACAGCTTCGGGGTTTGTGGATGGTGAGGTTAAACAGATGCTTTTTGCTTGGGTGCTGACATTCGCACAAATACAAAATTACTTGAGAGGATGCAAATTTCCGTTTGGGTCTAAAGCTGAGCTGACTAATGGACCAGCAACAGCTGCAGGTCTCTGACAACATGTATCAGTCAAACCAGAGGGTGATTTACCCGTGGCTGGGGTTCTGCGTGGGCTTCCTTCTCAACACACAGTTAAACATCTCTCTCTGTTCCAAGCTGGGCTGACACAAACTGGCCAAGAAAGAGCAATCAATCATTGAGAGTTCTTTAATCAAGGGCTTCCTTACACATTTAAGCAGTTTCTATTGACACGCAACCTTCCTGTTCAGAAAGTGCTGGAGTGGATCTGAACATCAAAGTACAGGCGCCCTTGGAGATCAGCATTTCTGGGAGCTCAGCTACAACAACAAAAAAAAAAAAAAAAGGAAAACACCACCACAAACTAGCAGCTAAATTAAAACAACAGCCAGCTTCTGCTCAATCATCCAGCTCTTCTGTGCAGTAAAAACACATTCCAGCACTAGTTGAAAGCAATTTTGTTGCGGATTCATACCTGTGACATTCAAGATCAAAGCAGGACAACAAGGTCATTCATTGTCAGAGGTGCCTCCTTCCTTCCAAGGTTGCCTGTCTCCACAAAGAGCACACGGACCTCCCTGTCAGTGTTCTCCCCACTCCCAGCACCATCTCCTTGGCACAGAGAGTCCTGGACCCTGATTCACAGAATCTGGCCCCACCATTTCCCTCCGGTTTCTCGAAGGAAAGGGGAGATAGGCACAGCAGTCCACCTACTACAGCGAACAGCCTGTTGCACAGAACTAGTTCATCGAATACGACACAGAAGGTAAATGCACACCATAGCACAGGGCTGCTGTTAGGTGAGCGAGGATGGAAGAACCTACTGACCACTGGGAGAACAGCATGAGTTACTGCTGGGGTGGGAGAGGAGATGCATCACCTCACAGCCTGGGGAAGAAACCATTGCAGAACACCCAGGGCAGAAAGCAGAGAATTGCAGGAACCGAAGAGAACTTCAAGCAAAAGGAGACAAGGGAACATCTGAAATGGATCCATAGGAACTACCAAAGGAAGCAGGCAGGGAGCACAAGGGGCTCTGCAGCAAAGGCAATGTGGAGAGAGAGAGGAGGAAAAAAAAAAGAGATGGATTATTTGAGAAAGGAGGCTAGAAATTCCAGTGTATCAGGCACATGGTGCCTGCAATTTCCCAAATACAAATGTGTGAGCCTGAATACACTGCAGCAGGTATTCATCAGCTCTTCCCCGGACTGGGGCAGCAGCCGCTTACCTGGGAGACACTCACAGGCACAGTGAGGGGCAGCTTACCAGTAAAACGCAGCCAGTTCTTGTGTTAGCCATCCAGCAAGGCACAGGCACACTGTGCATGAGGTTAGGACAGGAGGAGAATAAAAGCTCCAAACACAACTACAAAGGCAGAATATAATTACACAAGTCGAAAGTGCCTTGAACCAAAATCCGCAGCTTTATGGACTTCTGAAGCCTGGAAGTCTTACAGCACAGTTTCTGAATGCCTCCATCTGGGGCTCTGTGACTTACTAATCTTATGTCACAGAACACCTGAGGAACAAGCAGTCCTCATTGATCAAACCTGTGCATGCTGTGGTCAAGGGCAGACACCTGTGAACTGCCCCCAGTCTACAAAGTTCAATAAAAGCTCTACAACAGGGGTGTCAAACTCATTTTCACGGGGGGGGCACATCAGCCTCGTGGTTGCCTTCAAAAGGTCAAATGTAATTTTAGGTGCGTATAAATCTAACTACTCCTACAGTCCTAAAATTACATTCAGCCCTTTGAAGGCAACTGCAAGGCTGATATGGCCCCCCGTGAAAACGGGTTTGACACCCCTGCTCTACAAGGTCTTTGCACAGAACTACCCATGACAACTCCAAGTACCTCTTCCCTACCCTACCAGCCTTTTTTAAGACAAAAAAAAAAAAAGAAAAAAAGCCTGTTGCCCTAAATTTGCCCAGCCCTTCTCCTGTCCATTGCTAAATCCCAAGGTGTAGGTATAGCACTGAGTGTTACATCTCACGTAGGACAAGTAGATCCAACGCACCCCAAAAAATGCCAAAGGTCCAGCCCATTTTTGTCAGATCCCAAGCAGACAGCTAAACACTGGAAGGACTTCAGACCTGGATCTCAAGTGCTTCTTTTCCCAGGGACCACAAGGTTTTGCTCTCAAATTCCACAGGCCAATGGCTTCTCTACCTGGGAATCTCAGCTGCAAGAAAATGGTTGGTGGTTATTTTTTCTTTAAGCCACAGCCATTAGCTTGTGCTTGCTAGGATTATAACAAAAGCCACCTTAAACCTTCCCTTTGAGGAGGAAGCTTCTCCTGCAGCTCTACCTCACTGCAAAATAGAGCATCCCCAACAGCAAACAGCCACAGCGCTGAATGTGCATAGAGTGTTTCCAGTAGTCCTCACCCACCTGTTTTCTGCTCTGTAACTGCTGTGACCTGCCCAAAGCAGGTAAATTAAAGACTGAATGCCCTGTTCTCTCATTCTTTCCCAGACCACCCAAAAAGACTCAGTCACTAACTTCCTCCTTGAGCATTTAACCCTTCCTGCAACCTACCAGGGAAAAATGTAAGAGGAATGATTGCTGGCAGGAGCTTTCTCCTTCCTCTACAAACATTTGAACCAGCATCAAGGAATCCACAGACTAGCTTATGTCTCAGACTCTTCCCTCAAGCATGTATGTTAGTATTGGTGGCAAAGAAAGGAGGAAGGAAGCTTTCTTTTCTGGAAGTCCACATGGCTTTGAATGTCATGAGACCAGGATTCAGCTTCCAGCACTGCCACCGCCACACTGACTGCCCTTGGGTAAGCCATTGGCTCCCACCACCATCTTCTACAACACAGAGCCCCATGCCAGAGGCACTGGTACCTTCACCACAGCTGTACTGCAGCTCACTGAGGCTTTCCACACCAGCTAAGAGGCTTCAAAGCTTTATGGAAAATCTGTAAGACACAGCTGAGATTCCTCCACAGGAATCTGGGATTCCCAAGCAAAGGGCAGGTTGGCACATACTTTGCCAGTGCTCCTGCCATTGCCAAACCAAACAGGACAACTTGTGAGATTGCAGGAAGGCCCTCAACAAGAGCTGAGCAGCCTGGATCCACAGCGTGGCCTGCAAAGAGCTTTCAAGTTGCCCTGTTAACATAACAGAGCTGTGCTTCCAACAGAGAAAACAGCACCTGCATCCTACTCAAAACCCAAGCAATATTCAAGCGGCCCAGACTTTACAGATCCTCACTCCCTTCTCTCATTTGATTACCCCCTCAAGTTTTCCAGTTCCAAACAGCTTGGTCAGCTTATAGACAGGACATGCCACATGAGAATAAACTGCCTGGCCAGAGCAGATAGAAATGGGGGACTCCAACACAGGACACCCCCAAAGGACCCCAGCCTGGAAGATGAGCCACTGAAGGAACTGCCAGGCCTCGGGAAGGAACACCGCATCTCCAGCTCACAAAGGGCAGGAGGCACCATACAAGGAGCCAAAGTACCCAGGAACCAAGATGCTGAGACCAAACCACAGCTTCTTCTCCTTGCCTGCTGACTTGTAAGTGGAAAAGAGCCTCATCACAGGCTTGCTGCTGGAGGGAACCAGTCATTGACACTGTAAATACCTAGGGGACAAGTTATTTAGTGCCCAGCTGTTCTTCCTCCTCTTGCTGACATAAGTTGGACTATATTATCTCCAGAGGTCACCTTGAACCTCAGAGATTCTGCTCTTCAAAGTTCATGTAAGTTTGCACCAAAATAATTACCAGAAGTAGCTACAGCCTATTTAATTCCTTTAGTTCCAACTGGCACGAAAAGCCCCAGAAGGATGTGCTTGTTTTGTTTCACAGGCATCCATCATTCCTCCTGTTGCCTGTCTGTCAGGCAGCCTTGCTCAGACCTGCACCCTGGCCCAGGCATCTTTAGCCAGACCCTCTGAGCAGCAGATCTATCCAAAGCACATACCAGGCTTACAACATTTTTCCATCTATAATGGAGCAGATCTGGCAGGAACCTTTGCACTGTTCACTTTGACAAGCTCCAGTGACCTGTGGCAACACTCAGCAAACCCCCCCCCCCAGCAGAGTCAGCACTGTCACCTTCCCTGACATCTCAAACCCACAATGCAGCCCTGCTTCAACTGCCCCTTCATCACCCATTCAGGAATTTTGTTCTCTCTTCCTACCTTATCAAAAAGACAAGAAAGCAGCTGCAGATTAGGAAAGGAAATCCTGGATGGTTGGAGCTAAGAGGCTGAGCAGCATTGGAGTTATGGCCCATCAGCTGAGCCCTGGTAACTGGACACATGTTTATACCAGTAACTCAGTAGTTGCAGTGATTTAGGAAGCTACTGCTCTGTGCTGCCCATCCCTCCTTGCTGCTGGAGATTATTATAACCTTAGCTAATGCAACAAGAGTAGAGCATGTGCCGGGCTTTTCACTTCCAGCCCAGCAGATCAACCATCGACAGCCTGCGCTCAACCTCAGGGCATGAGCTGCAAGGATGAGGAACTGGCAAGCTTTCATTTTGTAACCTGCCAGATCTAAATCCATCACGGCCTCTGGGTCACAGCCATTAGCCTGCAGCAAAAAAGAAGTAAAGCACTATAGTTTTAACAGCTTTGGAAAACACATAAATGGAGCAGCAGTTTGTCTTTGCAATGGGCTAAGAGCCTGCATACAATCTGCAGGCACAAGACTGTGCACAGGAGCCTGTGCCTACAGCAGCAATGGAAACAGTCTAACAGTGTCTCTGTTTCCACACACCATCAAAAACTTTCCCTTACAAAACACACCAGGCACCTGAGGTTTTCACAGCAGGTCTGCAATCACTGTCTTCTCGCCAGTAATGCTGCTAGACAAATACTGACACTGTCCCACCAGTGGAGAAACTCAGGCCTGAGGAAGTTAAGATGACTTGTCACTGCTATAGCACATCAGAAAGAGAGTGTGATAGATTTCCTATACAGGCACTAAAAACCAGCCCTGACATAGCCCATCTTGGAAGGACAACTCCATTAGAGGTGTCTTCACCTTGTCTCACAGAAATGGATCTCTTCACTCATTAACCTTGGCTGGACTGACCCTTTGTGATGGCTTATTCAGCACTGAACACCTGCTTAGCTCTATTAATGGTCTAACATTGGAAGAGAAGGGAGTACACGAAAGCAAGGCTGGGGGTGGAGGGGAGGAGGAAAGACAGTGTCTAATACAGGTCCATGTGGTAAGAGTCTTGCTTGCTCTGATTTGAGGCTGACTTCAAAATCTGGAGCCATTCAGTGCACAGAGGTAGGTACATGGCATGTGAGGAGCATCTTGTAGCCCAGGTGCTCTGCACTTCAGGTTGATACAGCCCACATAGAGAGAAACTGGATCAGAGAGTCAGAAAGAACAGGCAGTCAGGACAGGCTGAAAGAGACAGACTCATACCGTTCATAGAAAAGACGACTGAAACATGAGAAAGCTGGTTAACAGTGCTCACCAGTGGAAAATGCTGCAGCAAAGCAGAAGGCACCACATTGTCCTCCATACACACACAGAGCTGGGGAGAAAAGCAGAGTTAAGCTGCAGTTCTGGGGCCTCAGGTCAGACAAGAGGAAAGCCAAAGCAATGCAAGGCCAGGCTGCCTGGCAGCCCCCACCAAAACCAGATGTGTGCCCGCACTGTCAGAAACACCAGCCCGGCCCTGGGCTCCAGAAAAGGGCTCTGTGACCTCCAGAGCTCTTGTTCGCTCCTTCCTCTCTATTGGAAAGAAGAAATTGGAAAAGTATTATATGCAAACCCTGAGAAGTCAGTATATAAAGATCATTTGTGATTTGTGATCCTGACTGAATGAAATTGACAGGAGTAACACAGGTAAGGTTTTTCTGCCCACTAGGAGAGGAGGTGGGGATGTACAATAGAGGGAGACTGCCATTTGTAATCCAGGCTCTTCTCTGCATACATGCAGAAGTGAGAGATAGAAAGCCTGGAAGATGGGGGGACTGCAGGAGAAAGAAAGGGTCTTACAGCAAAGGCAGGTCAATGACAGGCTGGGATTTTTTTTCCTCTTCTGTCACAGGTTCACTGTCTGACGTAGGTAGGTCAATTAAAGTAAATGTTGTCCACGTGGTCCTTAAAGGAGCATTCCTCATCCTCCACATACTTGACCTACAGTAATACCTAACAGTCCCAAATATAAGTGAGACACACAGGAGATGATGCCATAATTCTGCAGGAAATACAAGGATAATACATTTTCAGATAGGAAAGCACTGTACCTGCAGCTCTCCAGGTCCGAACCATAGCTGTATCACTAACACCTAGTCTCACTGGAAAGAGAGAGAGAGATGAATTCATTGCCATTTAGAAGTAGGCACAAATACAATAATGCATGTTTCGGTGCGCTGGGTCCCATATTGATTCTGCACTTAAAAAACCCCACCAAACCACATGCGAAATCACAGATGACTTAGTGATCGATGGAATGCTTTGTGCGAAAGATGCTCTGTGGAGAGAAGAGGACCAAGTTGAATTTTGGAATAAAATCTACCACTCACAACACAGCTGGCATACACGGCCAGTTAAACAACTTGCTATACAAGACACAAAAGCTCCAATAGACATTGCTGTGACAGAGCTCGTCTATGTGAGCAGGTGCGGCTACAAGTCCCCTAAAAGCAGTCAGGAGAGAGCTGATAACAAGGGAAGCTATCACCAAGGGACACTGAGGAACAGCTAGGAGAGCATTTGGGGGGCAAAGCCCCAACTCAAAAGATCAACTACATCACACACACAAAGAAAGTCCTTTCTTTTTCCGATTCCTACAGTATTAGGAAAATAGGGCTTTGCACAAAGTTATCGGTAAATGGAACGAGACTTACAAGGTATTGATTGCCAGTTTCCCAGCAGAGAAGCAATTCACAAGACCACAACATTCACTGATGGCTGGAACCAAAAGCAGCAACAGTCATTATCAAGAGTACCACCTAGCTTTCCAAAGAGAAAACCTGGGTTCATATTCCCTTCGAATTAACATATTAGAGGTGACAGAAGCTCTTGGAGAAATCAAACGGTTAAAAGGCTCACAACGAGCTCAGAAACAACTGAGTGTAATTTAACACGGGAACGAAAAACTCTGAAAAAGGGATGGAAGGAGCAGCTGGAGGCTTCCTGAAGGGGATGCAGTTAACTCCCACACAGGCAACTAGAAAGTATGTGGAGACACCGGCGGCTCAGCTGGAGCCCGGGGCTGGTCGCACCGGCCCCTGCCCGCCGGGGAGCCCCGGGAGAGCCCCCGCGCCGGCCCCCACCGTGTGCCGGGTGCTCCTGCCTCTCCGGGGCACGCACCGCCACTGCGGGCCGGACAGACCCCGGGACAAGTTGAAACAGCTGCCAACAGGCTGCAAAAAATGCGCAGAAAAAGCTTATATGGGGGAGAAAAAAAAAACCAAAACACCACCACCACCAAACCGCAAAGCACCGCCGGGCATTTCCCTGGCTTTGCAGAGATCTCCCGTAGGGGAGGGGGTGGATAACAGGTGAGTGAGCGAATTGATGGGGGAAGCGGGGAATAATTTTTTCAAAAAACCCAAGGCATAGCCTCCGACTCGGGGCTGCAACCCGCAAGTAACGGGGGCAGCGGGGGCACCGGCTGGGGGGCACCTTGAACCCTCCCGCGCCGGCGGGACGGGCAGCAGCGGGGGAGCTCGCCGGGTGCCCGCTGGGGTTTGGGAGGGCAGGGGGATGCCGAGGCGGCTCCCGGCCGGGGGGCTCCCGCCGCGGCCAGGTGAGCCCAGCGCCGGTCACGCCGCGCGGTACCGGGTGACACCAGGGTACCGAGAAGCGCTTCGCAGGGCCACCTGCCCACCGCCACCTCCGTGCTTGCAAACTTCTCCCGGAGTTGCATCCCGCCCGCTCCCCTACCGGCTTTGCAAGGGTCGCGGTACTCCATCAGCTCCTCCGCCGCCTCCGGTTGCCCCACCGTTAAGGCGGCTCCCCCTCCGCCCGTCCCCGCGGTCGGTAGAAGTAGCAGCGACAGCAGCAGGCGGCGGAGCGGGGCGGCCCCGCGGCCCATAGCGGCGGACAGGGCGGCACGGCTGCCCGGGCTGCGGGCACTGCGCGGCGCCAGCGGCCCCGCCGCGGGAGGCGGCCGGGGGGTGCTGCTGCTGTCACTCAAGGCAAGGCCAGCCAATCGCGTCCACGCCCGCGCCTCTGCCCCGCCCCCGACGGACCCCGTAGCCCCGCCCGGCCCGGGGCGCGGGGGACCCGCGCCCCGGGCCGGGCGGGGCTACGGGGTCCGTCGGGGGCGGGGAACCCCCTCCCTCTCCCGGTTGCAGCACTTGGGTGGCAAGTCCTCAGATATAATAACTATTATTATTATTATTATTATTATTATTATTATTATTATTATTATTATTATTTTAATTTTTTAACTGTTACTATTATTATTTTTATTTTTTTCCCCTCAAAATAATCGTCACTTCAGGGGCAGCTGAAGAGAAATAGCTCGTCCGCTGCCAGGAAAAATACAATATTTCACATTGCGGCCTTTAAATCCATGCATAAGGGGAGCTGCGAGACTGTGAATGGGGAAAGATGGGGTACGAAAAAACAATAAGACCAACTAAAGAATAGGAGAAATGGAGAAAGATGGGGCAAAACATAAGGATGTGCATCTATCCCTCTCCCGCTCTTTTTGAGCACATTACAGCAGCTTTCAGGGGCAACTGGGCTGATTTACTGGAAGTCTGGGCTTTGGGATGATCCATATGCAGTGAGACTTGGGAAACTGGGATGATGGATTGTGTGTGAGTTGCCCAGCTGCATCAAAATCTGCCCTGTGGTATCTGAACCGGGGGACTGCAGCTGCCTGAGGTTGTGTGGTATCTCACACACCTTTAGCAGCAGAGCACACTGGAAAGCATCGTAGCCCAGGGCTGCTGGCTTGTGGTGTAGTCAGTCCACAGAGGCGCGATGTCTCTGCTATTTGAACAGTGACTCTGCAGGGAAACGGCAGATGCCCAAAGCCTCACTGGATGCTGAAGTCTTTCAGAGTCATCTCACAAGGTGCTTCAGTCTGAATTTAACAGCGCACAGGCAGCTGCTGCCTGGACAAGATGTTACGGTCTGAGGCTGCAGCAATAGTTATGGGTGGTATACAGTACAGGTGCTATACTGGTGAGGAGAGGAGGGCTGACAAGAGTACGAGCTCATTCGGGGGTTCCTGGGGTGAACGTGCATACCACAGTCTGCCTGTGCCATTACTCTTTGCTCCTTCAGCTGCGTACTTCCAAGCTCCCACCGCAGGATCCTCAAGCAGTCTTTCCCATTACAGCATCAGCTCCATACCCTCCCTTCACCGAGGCACACGATGGCTTGCCATCAGCTATCCATACATTTGTCACTTCTAGTCCACAGCAGTGAATGATTCTTGGGCATGAAAAGCACAACATGATTCAGGCATCTCCTCAGCAGCAACACAGGCTACTGCAAACTGCTCTTGCCTCTCCCCTCCACCCCCCATTTAATATTGGCTTCCCAGAAAAGATAAAGTCAGGAAATTAATATCCTCTCCAAACCTTCACGGAGGCCAAAAAGGCTGCATCAAACCCTGGCATGAAGACCATGGTCAAAAACTCTGCTGATCGAAGGCACTAGAGTTTTCTACAACTGGTGAAAAGCCCATCGGGTAAAGACAAACAGCTGTCTGGGGAGCATGGAGGAGACTCCCTCCCACGGGAAGGGGAGACCGGCATGAGTTGCCCACTTTCCACCCCAAGCGTCAGGTTCTCCACCTGATTTCCGTAACACACAGCACACAGGAGACATAGTCTGCTACCAGAACAAAACACTATGTGCATAGCTACTCAGGGGGCAAGTCAAGAAAAATGTTAATGAAATCTAGACATTATGTAAACAACTACCAAGAAGGCACATTACAGTAAGGGCACTCTAAAAATCTTTATGGCATGGGAGGTTTTTGTGTACTTGATGGATGTGACCCTACCCTCTGCACAAGAATCACCCCGAGGAAAGCCTCTAACATAAATGTTTTTCTGTCTAATCTGCATTTTATAGGGGCCGTAATCAAGGTGACGGCATTCAAGTATTCACCAACACCTCAAAATCTTTCTTGTTGTTTTTTGAACAGTGATATGAGCTGGAGCAAACTGCCCATTTATGGCTGTGGGCCAAATAAACACAGCAGCTGGTCCATGCTGACTCCCAAGACCTGCACTCAGCCTTTAACAGCAGTTCTGGCAATAGCTGGGCAGAAGACACACCGTACTTACTCCACCTTGTGCTTCAAAGCAGGTCCCAGAAGCTCAGAGAAGAAACCTGAAGGACAGAATCAGTAGGTGGGGGTGTCTGAGCCACCCATGAGGGAATTCCCAGGCTGCTCCACAGGCCCAGTCACTCACAGGGTGGGCAGAGAAGCCATGCGTGGGGAAGGTCTTGGATTTTCACTGAAAGAGTGAAACATCCCTTTGCGGTATCAGTCTTGGCAAAATGAGGTGAAAACAGGAATAATAGGAGCACAGTTCAATGGATGAGCCAAGGCTGTGACTGGGACTTGCTGCTGGTGCTGGATAACAAAACAGCTGCCTAGCCATTTGATCTCCCTGAGGATGCTCGTTACATTCTCTGCATTTCACTCCTCACTGATGCCCACCAAACTGGGGCTGTAACACCAAATCCACCTGTTGAGATCAAGCTTGGAGAATACAGGCACTTTGAACAAAAGCCCTAAATGAATATATATTCTCACCCAACTTGTGAAGATTTGACATGCAGCTGACCAATCCGTTGACGAGTGTCTTGAACAGAAACAAGGAAAGGAATGGTAATTTTGGAAGCCAGTCTAGCACTCGAGGCCTCATCTGCATAGAAGCATCTTGCTGCTGCTCTTGCTCTCACCATCTTAGCAGGAGATTACCAGGAGCTTTAGGTACAACTCTGGAAGACCTGAGCTGAGACCTTCACAGAGGAAAAGACGGGAACCCTCTTCAAATATGTAAAAGAAAATTAAGCATCAGGTGCACCAAGGAAGACTTAGGTTTCAGGCAAGCTCTCTAGCAGCAAAACAGCAAAGCCCTAAAGCAGACTGCCATGAAGAATCAAGGGCATTTCCATCACCGGAGTTTTTTTAAGAGGAATGTACAGTAACACTAATAACTTTTTCTCCATAGGATGCTACTTTGTATTACTTTGTCAGACAAAGATCAGAGCCTCCTGGTTATTTTAAAAGGAAAGGCTGATCCCCTTCTGTGCTTCAGAAGAACCCCCAATACCTATAAGGGCACCAGATGCTCCTTTCTCTCTTCTCTGTAGAGAAGGTCCTGGCAGTGCTACTTTTGAGGGTGTGTGAAGCTGGAAAACAAAAGCTGGAACACTTACAAGGATGGGTCGAGAGCTCCCTGGTCAGCACCACGGATCAGCACCACGGATCAGCAGGGCGAGTGCAGCCCTTGGCAGCAGAGTGCAGATCGGGGCTGTCACCACTGAGAACAAGGTCTTTTGACCACATGGCAACCGTTTGCTGACCTCTTCCAGGATGGCAACATGTGCTGGGGAGCCCAACCTCTTCTGCACATAGAAGCTCTATTATGGATGTGGATGGATATACAAGAGAACATCCCACAGCTTTGAAGGAGAAAGAGGAAGGGAGTAAAATAAAATGTGGATCCTTAATTGTGCAATTAGAAGAGCCTGTGAGGGAGTTCAGAGGAGTCTGTTACTGTCCTCCACATGCAAACAGAAAAGTTATCACATTACAGCAGACTCTGGATGTCCATTCACTAACATGGAGAGCTGCTCGATCCTTCTACAAATGGCTCTCAGTAACAATCACAGCATTTTGCAACCAGCAGCCGAAGCAGCTCACGCAGAGTAATGACTGCTTCTCAGTGCTTAAAAGATCAGCTCATGTCATCTTGATTGGCAGGTGCCACCTCAGTGAAAATAAGGAACATAAAAATCCCTGAAAATCTTTTTCATCTGAGCTGGTAAAACAGTCAGTGAAGTTTCATACCAGCACTGCAACCAGTGACACCAACAGTTAACTATCTGAAAACAAAATCATCTATATCCACCACTGCCAAAGGCAGCCTTTTGCTTTGCAGAATCCCCTCCTGCCCGACACATGCAAACAAAATGCACTGTCCTCTCAAGCCTCCCTGAGCACAAATGCACACAGCTCCATCTGAACAGCATCCATGAGCAAAGCTGGGTGGGAGCTCCTTAGCACTGATGGAATGTCCCTGCACACAACATGTCCCAAGGTCACACGAGTTTGTTAGTTCTCCCACAAGACCTGCTTCTTCCCTCTTGCTAACACTTGGGTCCATCAAATCTTCTAACAAAGTGACTGAGGCAGGGCTCCTTTGGAGCCTGTCCCACTGCAGATTCCTCAGCTGTCTCCAGGTTTACAAGCAGAGATTTCCTTTTCCAGTCTCAGCTCCCCGAGCACATAAAGATATTTTTTCCTCCATGTACATCCCCACCCCAAGGGCAGATGGGGGCCTGGAGAGCTGAAGCCCATCTCTTGATCCAAAGTATTCTCTTCCCTCTGTATTTCCACTACCACCCGCTTCTGCTTATTTCGTTGCTTCATTTTTTGGTAGGATACAAATCCTGCCATAACCTGGCATAACCTGATGTGCCGTGCATCCCTTCCCACGGGCAGCGCTGGGGCTCCGCAGAGCCTGCCCCTGCTCCCTGACACTGAAAAAGGCTCTTTACTCTGCCAGTGCCACTACGGGGCTCCACACAGATAAAGCCCGGTCACTCTCCTCATCCCCTTTTGCCCATTTTCTGCCTCTGTTTTTATCTGGCAGCCAATTGCTCTTGACTCCTCTCATCACTCCTGGAGTTGACCCCTCTTAGGACACCTTCACCAGCTTGACTGCTGCCTTTGACAAATCCAGGTAATAAAATGAATATCGATCCCTGCTCTCCCATCACCCATTTTAGTCTCTCCTGCAGTAGACTGGGGGTGGGTTGGTCTTTTTTATCAAGTTTATTGCACTGCCACACAGGACTACCTCACTTCAGGGTAAATGACCCAGTACACAAAGCGCATTTTTAAAGTTGTTGACATGTATGTGCTTAAACGTGTTCCAGGGGTTCTGAAATCTGCTGTGCAGAGCTCACTGCAGTCACAGGCACATTCACCTGTGCATTAACAACTCAACAT
The DNA here is from genome assembly GCF_964273445.1 of Streptopelia decaocto. Taxonomy (NCBI): domain Eukaryota; kingdom Metazoa; phylum Chordata; class Aves; order Columbiformes; family Columbidae; genus Streptopelia; species Streptopelia decaocto. The sequence continues at coordinate 51,118,178 of NC_138659.1, forward strand.
ACATTTCACAATGTAGCCCTGTTATACATGAGCAGTGATGCTTCAGGAAGCGAGCAGTAACTGATGGTTGGAAAATTCCTTTTTGTTCACCAAAGCAGCAGCAGACAGGATTTTAAGTCATCCCATCTCAAAAAGCACCACGTTTTCCCATCATTACTCTAATCCTTAAACCGTGTGAGGGAAAACAAGGTACTTCCATGGTATTTTTGAGCTGTAGTCAGAGAAAAGCCATAGGAAGGAGGGGCGGGGAGAAATCTGTCTTATCTGGAAGTACGAATTTTGGCTTGACCACTGGTTCCCAAACCGAGGCATGTGAAACTGATGTTAATTCACTTCAGCTCCATTTTCAGGGTTCACGCAGGTGTCGGTTGGAAAGCATCGAGCAAAGCTTGTGGTGATTTCTGCTGCATCATTAAGCAGGGAGGCAGGAGAACACCTTTGGAAAAGCATCTTGAGTTCAAAATTCTGAAAGATGAATCGTTTGGTCTTTCCAGAGAATTTTCCATCGTAGGAAAAATCTGTATTTTTTTTTTTTTTCTCTTTACCCAAAAGGGATGGATCTGGGAAAGTAAGAACATTTCTGCGAGCCTCTGCTATGAGGCAAAGCTGGGATAGCTGCAGTACCTGCTCACCTGCTCCTCCACTACCGGGGCTGGCAGCACGCACTGCCTGAATTCAGGCTGTTCCACAACAGTGGGTAGAATTTAATTAATCTGTCGAAACAGTGGAGATGCTGCTTCTTGGAGAATTACCTTAGAGAAGTTTCCCAGTTACGGTTTCTGCACAGGATTTCTGTACATAGGTCTATCTGTAGTAACCCAAACCGCACCCAAATCACACACCTGGCTCGTGCAGAGAACATGCAGATATTTCATTCATTAGGTAAGCAATACTTTAAATTAGGTTAATCTTACATGTCACTCTTCAGTTTGCTAAAACAAGGAATAGTGACTTTCTTTTTCATTTTTTATTTCACTATACATATCATACAAAAAAGTTGCATGTTTCAGATCCAGCCAGAGGTGGTTTTTTATCACTTCCTGGTAGTGAGACAAAACAGGAAAAAAATTCTCAACAAAAGTCAGCTTTCATCTAAGCAATTCAAATTACTAACATTGATTCTGCAGAGTCCAAATGCAGGACTTAAGTAGCCTAATAGCATCTCTTCAATATCTTATTATAAAAGCCTCCAATTCTTGCAGGTAAATGGGTGTCTGTCTCTGTAAAACTGTCAGATCCCTTCTTAAAGCAAACAGTAGGTAACGCTCACCTGCCAACTTCTGGCCAGGCGTTAGAAGGGAAATGAGAAAATTTCCATCCCATTCTTGTAGCTACTCCTCTGTAGCAAAGCAAGAAAAGCCTCGCGCTAAGCTAATAACATAATCCCACAGGTAGGACTTACCACTTTTCCCAGCCCAATAAAGTGACACAGCTAAACCAAGACTGTGGCATTTCGGAATGAAAAAACAGCATAAAATGAACTCAGAAGCAGCATTACATCTCCAGTAGCCCAGAAATCCACCGTGCCTTGTCTAATGCTTTAGCACATCACACAGCTCTGAAATTTCCGAGACAAACCTTTAGGGAAATGAGAATGAGCATCCCCAGAAGTTTCCTTGAGTTCAGTATTGCATGAAGTTCTCAGCCACGTTTGGAAGTGACTCAGAAAGTTACTACAGCTCTCAAAACTTTTCAGAAACCAAGTAAAATCTTGCAACACAGCCTTCAGGGAAAAAAAGTCACAGCGTGGTGCCGAACTGCAGCATGTTTTTCCAGGTTGGTCGGGTTGTTAGACAGAACTACTAGAGACAGGACTCTCTGGCCCAGACCCAGCACAAGCATTTAAAGTTTATAGGGCCTAAGTCTATGCTTTGGTGAACTGGAGTCTATCAAGGTACCTACTGCATCATATGGGTAAGCATGACTGGTAATATTAGAAGGGTTTATCTCTAAATCAGGAATATGTTTAAAACACCCCCTCTAAAATAAAAGTTCCATAAAATTAAGTATTTTGTTCATTGCACATAAACACTCAATTCTAATAATGCATTTATTTTCTATTATAGAATGCTGTAGTCATGCAACACCAGCTGAAGGGTAAGTATGAATTTGTGCAGTTGTGTTTTGGAATGCTCCAAGCCCCAGGTCTTGAAGAGATCTTCCATCAAGAACGTAAGGAAAGTTCCTATGGGTTTGTTTTCCGTAAGAAATGAAGCCTCAGAATGGTAGAACCTTCAGAGGTATTTGACATCTTGCTCTGTATTGTATTACTAGAAGCTGGCGAGAAAGTGTACCTATCGACAAGACAAAACCACTTGTAACAACAAACAACATCCACTTTGTTCATGACAGACGAACCCTTTGGTTTATTGCGAAAACCTTGCACCATGGCAAACACACTGGTGAAAAGCCCATAACTGGTACAGGGCTGAGGCAAACAATACTCTGACTGCAGATGTGTCTCCAGAGCCTTTGAAACAGGCCAGTCCACCAGATAAAACAACTTCTTCTTAGTGTTTGCTCAATTGAGTTTCTGCCCTTTAAAGTGATTCTCTCCCAGGACTGCTGGAATTTACTAGAACTGCACAAAGTCTTACAGATTCAGGGGTTCTCCTTTTTTGTTGTTATTTTTTGGGGTTGTTTGTTTTAATCTTTATTTTGTTCCACATGCCAAGATAACAGGACCCCTCCACTCCAGCTCCAACTATTCAGTTGTCCACAGACTGAAGCGGAGTCTTTTCTTAAGCTTATGCTTTTTGGGTACATTCCAGTGGAGAAATTGCTGATGGAGTCACAGGCAGTTTTGCTGTCTTCAGTGAAACTGTGCATATATACTTCATTGGGCAAATTTAGCTGGATGCTGGTGATGCAGCCAGAGCAAAATGTAACTTTCTCAGTTGCATCATCATTTTTACCCAGTTTTAGCACCAAAAGCATAGAAGTCAAAGTTATAGTTTTGTTTGGAGTTGATTGTTTGGTGGTGGTGGTTTTTGTGTGTGTATCTTGTTTGTTTTTTCTTTTGCTTAACCTGAAACCTGTTAAAGAAATACTCCTAGACTATCATACAGAAAACAATTTAATTGTGTGCCCTTTACACACTTTGGAATGTAATTCTGGAAAGGAATTAATAGACACTTGCACCAAAACATTCAGACATGAAAAAAAAAGAGCATAATGTAATGTTTATTTGCAGTCTCCATTATCTCCAATCCAGCGTTCACCGCTTTTCATACATGAAGTACCAGAGGTGCTTTCTGTGTGCACCCTGTCTCAATTGAAAAGATTTACAATCTTATTTATCTAAAGCATTTGATCGAGACTGGCTATTGCTACATAACTTTTACCCATTTTTCTGGCCTCTGATCCAGGGTTGGGAAGAGAAGCAGCGAGTGGCCAACTGAAGAGTTATCAAAAGCTGCAACTGAAGAACCAGAAACTCCTAAGAAACAACCATGGAAAGAGGAGCGTTGGCTGTAAGATCTTTATTTCTTCCATAAAAGAGGAAGGACTACATCATCTAAGCAGAGAGCCTCCGAATTCTATTAAGCAAGATGGTTCAAGCGATATCAACAGTGCTAGGGGGGCAAATAAACAACCTTGCCCCAAACAGCAACCATAAAGACAAGCTGTTGAAAACTGGTCACATTTTGCACTCCTTCAGAAACCAAAAGGAAGGGGGAAAACAAAGCAACCCCCCAACCTACTGACGTGCTAGGGTCGAAGTATAAAAATGTCCATTATTTAAACACAGTACTCCAGAGGAACGTGCTTGCAGAAAACAAAAGCGATGCCTGCGCTGTAAGTATCTTTTCAATGTCACTTTAAAAGCTATACAGTCCTATCTGGATATGCAAAAGCTAATAATGCCAGAGGATAGAGAAAGCAAGTAGGCAGCCCACCATTCTGTGGCATTATAAAGTGATTAAATGAAATTCACAAACGGTTTAGTGACATGTCTGATAGACTAATCACACAGCAGTGCTCTAAATAGAGAAACAGACCTATTATCAAAATAGTCCCTTTAAAAAACTTGTATCTCAGCAGAGTACTAGTACTTAATGCATTTATTGTGTGGAGATAATGGCTTCTCACTTCAGATTTACAAGAACATGGATGAAAAGAGGGCTTCCCACAGCTGTATGCACTAGCAAGAACTAGCATAACACCCATTCTTTAAGTCTCCACGTTTTGGAACAACGGAAAACTAACCATTGACCCAGTTTATAACCTCATCTTAAAATCAGCCTGTACTTCAAAAAAAAAAAATCTGTTAAGATTTATTTGCTCTGTTTCCTCAGAGCGGTGTGTTCAGCTACAGACACCGACCATTCACTTGAAGCAAAACTTAATTATTTTCTGACAGATTGGTTAAACTTGGCCAGGGAGATGAGAGCTGAAAGCTCAGACACTTTTCTGAAGCCATATCCAGCAGGACGCATTGCTGCTCACTGTGACCTGTCAGTTCCGCTCCCCCAGCCCCAGCGCGACCCTGCCGACACACGGCTGCTTCTCTTTGCGGCTATTGCATTATCAGTACTTTTTATACAGAGACAATACAGTGCTAATCAATACAAATACTTCGCTCATTTCTTAAATTCAGGAAGTTGCCTCCTCCATGGCGGGTGCTCTATTTCAGACAGCCACGCTGATGAAAACATCCCTATATGACAGATGCCTAAATAAAAAAATGACAATAATCAAGCCGACTGGCTCTCAAATCTGTCACAAACACATCCAGGATATTTCTAGCTAAATACAATGCATATTTAACAGTCGTCTTAGAAGGACTTAACCTTTATTTGCCCATTTATTTCAGTCCACGCTTACCGCTGCTTTTCTCGGTACACTAGCTGGATCACACAACAGATTTCTCCACAAACAGTTCAGCCAAGAAGAACCTTTTGGGCTGGTCATCCACTTTGGAGCTGTATTGCACACTACAGCTGTAAGAAGATTCTGAATTAAAGCATGGGGTTTTGCTATTTGAAAACCACACTAACATTGTGTACAGAAACTGGTGTTCAGCAGTATTGCCTTTTCAAACACTTTCAATTGCAAACTCATCTACTTTCACAATCGGAACACTTTTGTCTGAAAAGTTTATTTTAGTTTTCTGAACACTCTAAAGCAACTCTGCTCCTGATGTTACACAAGTGTCCAGATAGGATTAACAAAATTTAAAATGTTCTAAATTACAAATTTAATTTTCTGTAAGAGCTTGAGGAAGGAAACAGAACAGAAAAGCATGACATACACACATTGTGAAGAAACCCCAACTTTTCATGCAATGGCAGGCAAGATGTAAAAAGCCACCCAAATTCACACATTTTTACACCGAATCATCAGAAAAGTACTCTGTAGTAAATCTGTACATCCAAATACATTTGGGATCTACACCTAAGTTACATTATTTAATGTTTGTTATATACACTTATTACCCCTTGTATAATGTCTAAAGGAAAATCTTCATTCAAACCCAAACAAAAAAAATAAGCAAGACTAACTTGGAAAAAAGGAGAATCACTTTAGACATTCAGTTAAAATGTTGGTTTTGTTTTAATCTAGACCTCAAAGTGTTTATTAAAAAACAAACAATCCTCTTCATTTAACATTTTGCTTTCTAACTGTACAGTAAATTGCATTGCAGAGAACACATCCCGTCTTCAGACTGTATTTTCTTTGGATGGATTTAAGATGTAGTTGGATATTACTTTAAAGATAAATAAAGGGAAGTTGGTCCAACTAGAATAATAGCTGATATATTACATGCATATGGGTTTTTTATATATTTTAAAATTATTTTTTAAACAAATGAATGTAGGGTATAGTTGATATCGCAAATAAACCAAAAAGCACCTGGAGTCAAAATATAAAACATACCTCCTATCCTGGCAATGGCAGTAAAAATCAGAAGAGTAATCTTTCTGGAACAGCATTTTTACATAATTTAGAATTTTTAAGTACCAGGAAGACTACTAATCAAGTAGTTTTAGCAGCCAAGTTTCCCTCTTTCTATTGAATGGAACAAATGCTTTAAATAAACCGTTTGTCCTCTTCACTGAAGAGAGCTAGTCTATTCATCTTTAATGAGCTAGGTTTTTTGTTTTGTTGTTGGTTTTGTTTTTGGGAAGATTAGCCACATACTGTAGTAATGCCTACTGCGTATAATCCAAGCATTTGCTGTGAACAGTTGGAGAAAGCAGTCAGTAAGAACCTAGGATCAATGAAATAGATGTTACTTTAAGCCATCCACAAAATGGAGACCCATATAGTGCCCAGTGTTAAAACCCAGATATCTTCTTGCGCTTTTCGTTGTGCAAGTTCGTCCCCATGATAACAGGAACTGATCCATAGTTCAATTTTCTTATTTCCTTAGTCAATTTTCACATTAGTGTAGATTTTACGAACAAAGGCACTTGTTCCCATGTAACCAATTGCTCCTGCAAAATAAACCAAAAGTGTTGAATATGTTAGAGAGCAGACCATCAAAATAAGCCAGAAATATAAAACACATACTTAAACATAAAGCATGCACTCTACACACAGAAAATTATTTACCTGCAATACTTGCTCTCAAACTCTAATTATCCGTGCTCCCAGTCAATGTCTGGCAAGAACTCCCCTAGTCCAGCAATCTAAATCCATTAAGCCATCTTACCAAGAGGCCATGCTCACTTGGCCTTGATAAATATAGCAGCCCCCCTACTGCTGCCAATAACTGGGTCCCCTCTTCTGAACAGAGGGTAAAAAACATACAATCACCCACTCTGCAGGGAAGGTGGATGGGAGGGAGGGTTTTTATTAGAAGTTACATGCCTTCTGGACAAGTGCTTTGTTGGCAGATGGCTTTTTCCTTCCCACAAGGCACAAATAATAATATACCCCCATCCCAGGAGTCTTGAACTCCAAGGAGGTCTGTACAAAGAGATTAAACTAGTAGCAGTTAGTAGTTAAAGGAAATTGCAACCTGTGGTTTTCAAATTAGTAAGAGTCACGATCAGAGAATGCATCGTCACAGCAGTAATAAAAGAACAGGTCACTGAGTTTCTGATAGGGGCAACAGTTTATACTGAACTCAAAATACTGCAAGACTAAGGATGCCTAGAAAAATGAAAGAAATGCACTGGACCAAGGCCTCTTCTCAGAAAGAGCTTCAGCAACCTGCTCAGTCAAACCCAGAACCCCAGGTTTGCCAGCCTCAGTAAATACTGTTGTCTTGCAATATCTGCAGAAAATATCTTCATCTCTTTCAAGCAAAACTAAGCCTAAATCAGCCTCGTGGAAGTCAGCTTGGCAAAGTCTCAAGTTACAAGTTGACAATCAAGCAAGAATTAAAGACAACTGCTGTCAGATTGCCAGAATAACACGTCATAAAATATGGGAAGAAAAGGATAGAGAAGTCAGGGCTGTAACTCACTACAGAGAACTCCTAACATCAAATGTTCGGATGCTCAGTACAGAACAGACTCTAAACAGAAGAGATATTTTTGCTTGCCTGAAGCAATACAGAAAAGCCCAGATCAAAGCATAAACTGACATTTTTGGTGATCTGGGATGCACCGGTCTTGCATGAGACGTGTTAAACACAAAAGCCTAACCAACACTAAAAGTTTTCTGCTAAAACTTTATATTTCAATAAAAATAGAGAAGTTTGCCTTTAGAAATTAACACCATGCAGACCTGCAGATAGCAGTGCTGACCACAGAGTTTTCAGAACCTGGAGAGTTCTTTAAATCCTGGGCAATGATCGGATCATTCACGAGTCAGCCATTGAGCTCTCACGAAATTTGATGTTTAGAAGGCTAAAAGCCCAACATTCATACCTAATCAGGAAATCTGCACAAGGCAAATCCGATGCATCCGTCCATTGCTATTGGAGCGGTAAAGAGCCTGTGGTGTCCGCCTCTGTACTGCACAGCATTTCAAGCTGTAAAAATATCTTGACAACTATTCCACTGGCCCACAAATTAGGGATTTGTATTACTAACTTGGACAAAGTAGAGTTCAATCAAAACAAATACAGCACACACAAGATGAGGCTGCTTGCTGTGCTGAGGACGCAGCAGAGGGAAGGGCTGGCAGTTCCAGGGGAGACCAGTACAGCACTCAGACAGACCCAAGCACGGGCTGTGCAGAGGTGACGTGAACCTGGAGTCATACAGGAGCACACGCAAATTCTTCTGTAGCCCGTCAAGGAGCTCACTGTCTGTCTTATCCAGTAAATGGACAAAATAATGGCACTGGAGTCTTGTTTTAAGACTCATTCACGTTTTGCCTGTTAAAGCAGACACTGGCAACAGATCCAATGCCCATTTTAGTTGCTAAACTCAGACATATTCCAGAACTTGCTCTTTGCGGGTTCATCTAGTGATGCGATGCCAGATATCAGAGAGATTTGGGAGAACAGTATATTAATTGTGTTTTGTTTGGGATCTAGAGAATGTGTGCATGAGATGGAAGCAAGGGGGAGGAGTAGAGAGTAGCAGTCACATGAGACCACAAGCTCTCAACCCCATAAACAAATCATAACCTATTCTGAATGACGGGAGCCTTAGCCATGAAGGCCACTAATGGCCAATACCCAAGGCAGGGGTTAAACCTCAGGGCTACTTCACAGGCATTGAATAAAACATGGGGCGGGGAGGGGGAAACCCTATTCAATGACTACTAAAGAATGTCCTCCTGAAACAAATGCAGGACAGTTGGCTCATTTGAATTAAAAAATCCATAGCAAAGGGAATGATTTTGTTTATTAAACACCTTATCAGATGATATTTATAACTTGGTTATGGCCTATATAGGTTCAGCAGAAATAGACTGCAAGCATATTTCAGCAGAACAACAAGCTTTTAAATAGAGCAAAATGCAAACAGCGAGGAAGAGCAACCACAAACCAGAAAAATATTATTTCCCATCTATTACTTCAAACCAATTAACACTAATTAGAGTTGTGACTTTGTACGCACAGGATTTTTTCAAAAAGCCCTTCGATCATACTTACAGTATTCATCTGGACGCTGAAGTGTAGTATTTCAAGGGGCCTTTCTATACTACCTGGCTCCTAAGCCATCCACTGAATTGGGGAATACGTTTTATTCTTTTCTGTCACTAAGAGGGAAACATGAGGAGCTCAAAAGGTTTGGAAGTTCTCATGGGCTCCCCACTGTCCAGTCCCAGAGCTGAGATGCTCTGCAGGGCACAGCAGACTTTGTGGATCAAAGCGTTCCACTGCATGTGGGATCCGAGTTCACTGGGCATCGTCAGGGGCACTAAAACCAGAGTTGGACGACACAAGGCTACAGAGTTTCCCTGTGGCTGCTTTGGACCCTGTAACTAGTGCATCTCCTACCAAACTTTGTGATACTGAACAGGCCCATTTGTGTGAGCCCCCCAAAGCACAGCTCCACACACTGTTCACAGGAGACATACAGTCAGTAGCATGCACATTGCACAATTCTTTAACACAAATGTCTTTGTTAGACCTCAATGGCAGCAAGTTCCCTAGACAAATGCTTTTTGACAGGGGATTTTTTTTCTTCCCTCCACATGCTGGAAATGGGAGTGCTCAGTAAAAAGGAATCTCACAGCTTCTCTTCCAACCCACTTAAAAAGACAAAAAGAAATCTCAATAGAGCTATGGAAATAAAGTTTAATGTCACAGTATTTTCTGATTTTCTGATTTTACTCTAATATTCCATCAAGTAGTGTCCTACCATGACAAGAAAGCATTTGACAGTCTTCCTTTTCCATATTTTAAAAGACATTTTAATTACAGAAACTGGTGGGCAAGCTTGGCTTCTGCATCATAGACATTTTAATCAATACCAGCCTGAGCACTTTAAAAAGAAAAGATTAGAGCTGAAAAGTATAAGCCTATTAAAGAAAAAAAATGGCTGCAAGACTACCAGAACAGCAGGGAAGTCTTGTAATGTGCCAAGAACCTGATGAAGCAAGATTAGATTGTATGACAGAAAAGGGGAACAGGTACTCAGCAATTAAGAGATGATTTTCCTGCCCTTTTTATCAAGCACTGTGAAACCCACCCTCTTGCAGTATCATGAAATGTATACTTTATAGAAAGTAAGTTACTGTAAGACATCATGTGTCTCAAATATCTAACTCAAAGAAATCCTTTCAGTAGAGTCGATAGACTACTCATTCTCTGCTAAGAAGTATTTAATAAGTTTCATGCATAAAAAGCAAATAACATAATAGAAAAGTACAAAAGAACCAAGTAGCACTTCCTGAAAGTCAGAGAGCAAAGGATAAAAATAAAGCTAACAGGCGAACAAGTATATTTGACTTTACCAGATGAGCTCCATGCAGAGCTTTTTTCTGAACATTCTAAACAGTATCTTAAAAAGCAATGAAATCCAGCTGTACACAGGAGCACTAACCATTCTCCTCACCTGCGAATATTCCAATACTTATTTCTCATATGCTATCTTGAAGTGTCATCTTGTCTGGTCATTCTCATACATACATACCACAAGATACAGGTGGTAGCATCACCAGTATTGCAACACCACTGATGCCTCAATAGGTGCACCAACCTCCCTGTCTTCCAGCAACAGTAAAACCTCTAAAACAAATTGCTAGCATGGACTCAACTTAATGGAGTTTATTTTCCACAATTTCTTGCCAAATATTGAGTCTTTCAAACTTGCATTGAGGCTGAAATTCACTGCACAGTATATAAATTATCTTCCTATCAGAAGACACAATCCACATAAATCTCCTATATTAGGTAGAAACATAGTATAAGCAGAGAATTCTTAAGATTATTTTTAAAGATTGTAAGCTTTTTTGAGCACAACTTGCAGACATACACACTCCACCAATAAAACCACAGATCTAAAAATCAGAAACATGACAGAAAACTGTCAATGTATTTGAAACTTACCACACATTATTCCCAAAGCTGTGCTAAATACTGCCATATAGCCAAAGTAAAATGACGTTTGAAACAAGCCATACATCCTGAAAAAGAAAGACAGGAATTAATGCCAGGTATTTTCCCCAGTTTTTCTCAATAAACTTATTTAGCAATATGGTAATCTGATATTCAAGCAAGAAAACTACCACTTACTTTGTCTTGAAAAAGTAGTAGTAAAAGGAGTACATGTAAACATAAATCGCAGTTGATGCCGCAGAAAGAAAGCTTGTCCATTGCCTGAAAATAAACACACATGTCCATCATATATCTAACCAAAAGGCCTCCGAAGAAGATGCACAATGCGCTAAATCTTTATCCTGAAAATAAAGTATTCTGGCTCTACAGGCTTATTTAACAAAATCTACATGTTGTCTGCTGTAAGTGACAAAAGCTTCTATGGCAACAGTTACCACTGATATCAAGATGATCCTTCTTCACATTCCTGTGTGCCTTGACATACATATTTTTTTAATACATACATACATGCACACACAGATGCACATACATACAGAAACTCCTACACAGAAAGGATCCAAGATCTGCTTTTATTCCCTACAGCTACACTGTGGACATGGGACCCTTTGAAAAGACCCATCTAGGCTGAAGAAGATTACTTTTCTATAAAACTCTCACAATCTGGTTAACTACGCAAATAATGCAATACTTACCACCTGTAATCCTCTGCGTTTAGCAGGAAATACGTACAAACGATAGTCACACAAACTGTCACAATACAGAGGATAACCAGAACCAACATCATAAAGCCATAAACATAGTAGATCTTGTAAGCCCAGAATGAAGTAAAAATGAAATACCTGAAGAGAGTAAACAAAATATGCAGATGATATTGTAATTGAGCTTAAATTATTATACTCTTTAATCAAATTGGCAAGTAGCTGACATACTCACATTTCAATAAAAATTGAACCAAAAGGGAGGATTCCACCTAGACAAACAATAACAGCTGGTTCCATGAACCTGAAAGACATTAAGATTAGTTTAGGGATAATTTTAACCTTTCATTTATAAACACACTAAGACAACACCAGGTAATTAATATAGAACAGAGAATTTAAATGGCACGCTAACAAAACCATATCTGAAGAAGATTCCTCCAAAGATGTCATGTGTATGGATAGAAGGAGTTATTCTTGGGGAAAGCTGAAACAAAACATAAGTCTCACACCTACCACCTGCAGGCACAAGGTTGGGCATCTAACCACAGCCTTAAAGGCTACAGAAAGAACCTTTCTTGCCCAAAAAGTGCCTAAGCAATCAAGCCCCGTAACATCCACTAGCCTTGAATGAAGGCAATGAAAACTCAGAGTTGTTGATGGCTATAAATACAGCAAAAAGCACAAAGAAAATTTTGAAGGGTAATGGTTATATAATTAAGAACCAGTGTTTATTTTTGATGCTATACTAAGTCACAAGCCTACGGCCAAAAATGAATACTCATCTACCTATAGATGATACTGTCACTTACGAAAGGTGACCTCTGTATAGTACTTGTAATGATGCTGAATCTAGCTAGTAACCAGTGATTTAATTTGCAGCTTCTTTTATTATTTATAGGGAGACTTGTCTAAGCTGACGGTGTGCAATTTCATCATCTTCAAGAGAAGTATCTTATTTCTTTTTATCTGTCACACTGATCCAGAAAAATCCATCAGATTGCCAAGATACAGGTCACAATATAAATCAAATCCTAGCATCTGAGCTGCACAACCCGCCGTTAACGAGAAACTAAGTATGCCGCACTTCCTGGATATCGTGGGCGTACACGTTTCAGTGCCCCCTTCATTTTGTCTCTTCCATTCCTCGGAACAGGGAAAGCAAGAAAAATCTATTAAAATATCCTCTGAGGATATTTTCATTTCCATAGCTTGCTGCCTCCGTCTCAGAATTAAATTAATAGGAAAAAGTGACTGCATTGATGATTTTCCAAAAACCAAGTCTACTTTTTGAGACTAGGCATCTACCTCTTTATATTCCCTTCAAAAATTATAAAGGCTTATTTGCAATTCAAACTGTATACCTGGAGTATTTTAGGCTCTGTGCCATCAACAAAAGTGCAGAATTGGGAGCAGCATTGCAAACTCCTCTCCACCCTCACCCTGTCAATATATCTCAGCTTGTAGATGGAGATCATTAACCAGAACAGTTCTGCCTCCAAGGCACATTAAATCCTAAATGTGCAAAAGGCGTTAACTAAAGAGGAAAGGTTTGGTTTCAAGATACCTATACAATAATGGGTTGGGACCATCCCTTTTACATAAAACACTGAAGAGTATTTCAGGCCAAAAGTGAATCAGTGACCCATGATGGTAAATCTGCTACAACTATTAACAATTAACTGCACTTGGTGTTTCTATTCAACAGACAAATCATACTAAGGAAGTGTCAGTTGATGTGTTCTTCTAGATACAACTCAAATTTAAGAAGTTATTCTAGAAACGCTTTCAACAATCACATCTGAAAAGTCATTTTTAATGTACTGAAGTGAATACATCTAGTTAACATGTACGCTTGTCTTTACCATTTTTTCTCTGGTATGGGACGAGGCACTGCATTGACACGACATGGAAAATTAGGCTGTCCTGACAGATTTCGGCCAAGAATTGTACCAACGAGGTTCAATGGAAGAATGACAAAGAAGCAAATACAGCACACTGCCACCTAGAAGCAAACAAACAAAAAAAAAATTAAATTTAAAAGATGACAAAAGAAGAGAACAAGCTCACTCTGTATACATCAGTCCTTAGTAGTTTTTGCTTTAGAATCATACTGCTACTTATGAAGCATTAGTCAATATACATCTGTTTTATCAAATGGAAGTATTTACTTCCCAAGAAACTTCCTCATAAACATTATTAAGTATATTTTCTTGCATCAACTGAGAGAACAGAACCATTACAGATTTTTTTACTGTTTTCATCTAATCATTATACTCAATACAGTGAACAGGAAAGAAATGGAAACCTTCATGGTACTTCATCACAGAAAATTTTGTCAGCTTCTCTAAAACTTTTGCAGAGTATGCTGTCCCTGGGAGTCAACATCCAGCAGCTACACAGCTGCACACAAAACTACAACTACCGGCTGCAAAATTTTTATTCCAATCCAAAAATGAAACCCAAAAAAGAACTGTCAGAATGCTACCAACTAAAACTCTGGGTTCCATTTTCTCCACCATCCACCAACTAACTAATTAAGAACACAGACTGCCAGAGACACAAGTGACCACTGGCATGGACAGATACACAATTCGGAAGCACAGTGGTCCTACTTACACATAGAGCAAAGTCAACCAAGGTTCTACCTCTTTCCTGAAAATTTTACCACAAATCATCTTTTTTCCAACATATGTATGTAGCTTTACTTTTGCTATTCTTTGAAGGCAACATATTTTTATCTTCCAAAATGTGAAAATTTCAAGCATTTAGCAAGATGTTCTCTACTTATAACTGTTTAGCACTAAATGAATTAGCATTAGGCAGTTTGTTATCTTTTTGATATTGATAATTAAAGACACAATAGTTGCCTGTAATGCCATAACCACAGTTCTGAATATTGACCCTGTGACCTTTTCTATGCAAACATAAGAAAATACTGCCTTCTAAAAGCGCTGTTGCCTGAGGCTCTGTGTACACCCTGGTGCCTCCTGAGCAAAGAAGTTATATTCCTCTCTGATTCCATCAGGATGCAAAGCCCATGGCAGCAGATTAGTCCAAAACAATGGACAAAGGACCACATCTAAGAGCCACACACTGACTTACGAAGCAGTTACTCCAGGATAAAAAAAGGCTGTTCACATGTTATATCTACAAAAATCTGCTGTGAGCAGCTGAAAAACAAGAACTGCTGTCAGGCTTCATGAGATGAGGAGCTGCACTACATTAACACAACACAAACTTAGCATTAAGTCAATCACACCATTTAAGGCAACATCTGACAAAAGTCAGTGGGTTATCCCTCTATTCCTGAGTTGTTATGATCACTAGGCCAGGCCAGATGTGAATGGAAAATGTTGTCTGGGGTTGGATGGAGCAAGCCTTCATGCTTTACAGAAGGGGTTCACCAAACAGGAGGTGAACAAGCTGAAGCACTGTCCAGACTGCTCTGCATATCTTTGAGGAGCCGTTATTAAAGAATTACATCATCACCAAAATATGAAGCTTCAGCAATAAATAAGGAAAAGCTAGAGTAATTATGCTTGCCAATAATAAAGCAGATTTTGCACATTTTATACATATTTAGTGTCTGCTGTTTATCTTCTTCCATTACTTGAAGAAACACAGGTAAGCAAGCAGCGTCTTAGGTAGGGCACTGAGGCTGCCTAAGAATAAATTACAGCAGAAGTATACAACTAACTCACTTTAATGGATGCAAGTTTTGCCCCTGAAAACTGCTCAGTCTGAAAGAATGAGCAGATGAGTATTTTCAGAGAAAAATGTCCAAAAGTATTAGAAACATTAAAGAACATCTTGAGCGCTATGTTTACTAAAATTCTGAGCAAAAAGTCCCAGCTTGTTTGTGGTCCAGTGGGTAGAAGGGACATCCAAGAATTAAGGCCTGGGCAGGAATAAAAAAATTTCCAAGCTGACCATAATGAAACCATTTCCATTTGCAAGAAGAGCTCCCTCTGCTCCTGCCTGGCAAGACCCCCAGGTGTGTGGGGCAGCCCCTGTTATTGGAGCTCGGCAGTTTTCAAACCTGGCTGAGGCAGAAAGCTCACACAGGCAGCATGAGAGGGCAGCTGTACTGCTCATCCTGCCACAACTGGCTTTTATAGTGCAGTTATCAAGATGTCTTTATTTCTTTATTTCAGAAACTACCCCTGACTAGGGACAGCGGCAGAAAGTGAATCCACTGCTTCACTGCAGAAAAACTGTTCAGGAAGAGCCCTGGGTTCCAAGCTCACCTGGAACAAAACTTAGCTTCTAATTGTCCATCTTGCACATCTACCATAGGGAATCCACAGGAAAAGAATATAACCTTGGATAAGGAACCAAGCAAGAAACATCCAGGCCTAATTAGTAATTAGCTGGCAAACTCCTAGATGAAAAAAGGCAGTCAGTAGCACCTCATTCTAGTGACACCAACTGCAGAGCTGAATGGCTTCAAATCAGGTGGGCAAGGAGAAAACCCAACTTGTTCCAGCAGGGCTGGGCTGTTGTGTTGTCCAAGAGACTGACTCAGCAGCAGCTTTGAAATCTAAAATATTCATCTGCATAAAACAAGCTGAGACAGACCAAAGTTCCTTAAATAATGGCTTCAGGAAGTACTGTTCACCTGTCCCCAGTACACTCAGATTTTCTGAAAGATGCCAATTACAAGCGCTTGTGGTTTTGTTATCAGATCAGTCAAATCATGACTGATAATGTTGTAACATCTTCCCTTCTATTAACAATTTGGCTGAAAAAAAGAACTGATTTCAGACAGAACAGCTATCATCTTCAGTGAAATCTAGCAATCAGCATTAGGTAAAGTCAATGTTTGTTACACAATGAAATGCCTGTCTTCATGCCATGCCATGTTCTGACGATAGCTGGAACTGAAGTACAATTTTTCCTGGTGCCATTCCGGAGCATAAAAATTATCTGAGATAATTTTGCAGAGCACAGGAGGCCCAACTAAGCAAGCAAGGATGGCCCATAGTGCAGGTTCAAGTATGGCTCCCACTTCCACCTGCTGCTGATAATGCTGTCTAAGCTGTGAATGTTCTGTCTTCGGAGATAACTCCACCCCAGTGATGGCACCCTGTGGGTCTTGGTAGGTTGACCAGCACAACCAGTACTGGTTAGAATCAGCACACACTGTGCTGACCTCAGTAGCATTTTCTTTCTTGCTTTGAACTTGCTGTCTGACTCAGGGTAGTCTACCTGCTCAGACTGATGCTTGCTGAAAATCACTTTCTTCATTCTTGGCAGTAACAGTCTTCTCTGGATGTGAGAGGTGGCTGGGCATAGCCAGCTTCTGCCTTTTTAGGCATGTTCCTCTTAATTTCAGATCTGAGGTGAAGACACTGCCTTCCCCAAAAAGTGAAGAGGTAGTGCTTGTCACCACACATGGCAAGAGCAGCGATGATGCAGGTTGGGCAATGTCTAAACGTAGAGAGCTTAAATCCAAACTGAAGCAAACACAGGGCACCGGAATACACAAGAGTCTTAACTGAGAAGACTGAACTGCCTCATAGATTTCAGAGATTGAGATTACAACAGTGAAAGCAGCTCAGGCACTTACTGGCCTCCATGTCACCATCACCAATGGCGAGAGGAAACAAAGGCAGGATCAAGACCCATACGCGCTCTGCCCTCCCACAGAAGCATCTCCCTACAGACATCACTGGTAACATACTAAAAATCCAAAACCTCAATAATAGCTGTCGCATGACAGGCAGAAATAAGAAAGCTAGGTCTTCGTGAGCCTTTTAAGAGAAGAATTACTGTAAAATTCAAAACAGTGTTAACTACCACTTAATAAAAAAAATTATGCAAACACGCAAATCTACTATGTCTATAAACCCAGTCTTCCATCAAGCAAACAAGCACACATTCTCCATAATCCATATTACTGATGACAAATTTTATGAGTTTTTCTGCCAAGCTAGTACATTAAAACATACCTACTTCATTTTGACTGTTGCGTTTTTGTTGTACAAAATATCTTATTTATACACAAGCAACTGGTTTAGTTTGTAGGTTTTAGCTGCCACAGAAGAGACTGTCAACCCCACCAAGCCTGCATTCTTTCTAACCCTTTTTGTTTGGAGGGGGAAAGAATATTCTACTGCCCTTGACTGAATGTGCAGAATTCGGTTTTCCATATTTGAAAGGGAACATTGTCAAGAGGGACATAATTTATGTTCTAGCGCCATGTGTTTCATATTTTCTGACAACTGTAGATTAAACTTCATTCAAAGGTGATAATTAAAATTTTTATGAGCATATCTAATATTAAACAGCTACTGGCAGGCTACAGTGCCTTGACTGCTAAATGCACAAGGGAGAAAAGCAATAAAAATTAACTGTCAAAGCAGCAGCTTGATCTTTCCTGTCAGCTACCAAAACTGCACCCTCGGTCTCCCCCCACACAGAGGTTACCGAACCTATACAATGAAACAGTTTCCTGCACATCACCTGGCCAAACACTATACAAAACAAGACATGAACACAAGGCTTCAAAATAAAGTGCTACTGATTTTATTACAACTAAGTAATTAATCTAGGGTGCTGCTTTGGGTAATAAATTGAATTGTTGAAAATTTACACAGAAGCATTTACCTAGGTCTATTTTCAGCAAAAATGAGGGGTTTGACCAAGGATTCCACAGTCACTTTCAAGTAATCTGAGAAAGCACCCTGCTGAATGTATATAACTACATATTTTTATATTCTTATCCAGGTATATCTCCTTATCTGGCTCAAGGCATGAAAAATCCTTGGTGCTACCAGGTCCTCCTTTTTCAGTGGCAGCAAACATTTACATCAACATAAAGCTGCCAGGGATGGCTGCAGCCTAGATTAAGCTGTCTGTGGGAGGAAACACTTTTTTCTAGTTTAAACAAGGTATAAAAGATGCAAACACCAGGGCCTTGATCCCAAGAGAAATTCAGTGTGCATAACCTTAATTAATTAAATCATTAAAAATGCATACTGGAAACATTAGCCACACAGGAACCTACTGCTCAAACAAAACAAAAATGGTACATGTTAAACAGTTTAATAGAAGCTGCATAGATTCTGCAGTCAGAATATTACATCAGTCATGGTAGCCTTAATGGAAATCTTTAAATTATGTATCACACACAGAACAAGGTAAGCAGTCACAACTTATGAAATGCAAGAATTAAGACGGTCCCTTCAAATTCAATCATGCTGTACTCTGCAGAAATTCCGCATTACTTCGTAAGTATTTCTGCACAGAACTACCACTGCACTCACAAATATATATGGAGAGGTCACTTCACTTGCCATTATTTAGAATTCTTTTTAATTGTTCCATGCTCCTTTTTTGCATATAATTAAAAACCAACAAAATAGAATGATGGTTGATATATACAGTGAAAAGACTGACAAACATCAACAGAAGGTAAGCCACGGTGTACACCTTCAGGACCCTTCAGTGTTCACCAGTAAGACGATACAATAAACAAAATACCTCCCAAAATCAAATCTGGGCTCCAAAAGAAGAAAAGATTTGAACAGCACCCACTGCATTTCTATACAGGTGAAGAGATGAGAGAAAAATCCCAGACTTTTATAACTCCTCCATAGGCTTAGGGAGCTGAAAGCTTTAAACCATTAAGTTTCAAAAAGCTCTCATTTTGAATAAAATCTGTCGCATTCCGTATCGCAGTTTGAAGGGAAGGGCAGCTGAAAGATATCCCATGAAGAGATTGAGCCTTTGTTCAGGCTCATGGTGCATTTCACTAGAGAAGGTTTGTCACAGTTTAGGTAAGATGGTTTGCATGTATGTCCAAAAGGGCTAAAGGCAGAGTCCCAAGACTGAAGAATGATTTGAGAAGCAAGCTTCGGATTTTCTCAGTCCCTGCCACATCTTCGAGATCCCAGGCATCAGGAATGAATTATATAAGGTGAGCGAGGCTTTTAATTTCAACACAGACTGCAAAGATTGCGAGGTGTAAGAAGGTCCTGAAGAGCCCAATCAATTTGAGCATTTCAAGACAAAGTGTGGATGACCAGACACCAGGCAGATCAAAAATGCAGCAACTGTGCGTTAGCTTGGATGTCTTGGCTTTGGCACCATCAGCTGCCCTTGCCTACATTGCAGAGAAAAAAATCTGCCTGGAGGGACAAATTAAGACAGCGAGAGGAGACTACCTAGCGGTTCATGGGGCAGTGGCAACACGAAATGGACAAAGTACAGGATGTCATATTTAACCACAGTCTCTTAGCAACCTTTTAGCTCAGAGACTTTCTTCAGCAACTTGGGTTCTGCTTTTTCCAGATTTACAGTAGTCAAGAAGAGGTGGTAATTCTTGCCAGCAATTTAAATCAAGGAGGGTGGTTTCAAGACACACCAGTGTAAAGGAAGTACTTTCTGTGTTCTAATACACTTAGATGGCAGAGGTTTTATTTTCCCAAGGAGGCAGCAGCAGCAAGTTTCCACTAGAGAATTCTGGAAGCTTCTTTACGCTGAAAAAAGGGGTGGAAAGACATAAAGGTACCTTATCTGTAAAACCAGAGGGCTTCCCAGGGACTTCAACCTGAAGCATAACACAGTAATTTCAAACAATTTCATTTCCTTCTACAAACCAGCTTCATTAGTTGATTTGAAATCATTAGAGCGTTGCTTATTCTGATGAAGTTTCCGATTCATAACCTGCTCCTACTAAAAGTCTGCTAACTCCCGTGAAGGTTTATTGCCACAGTCAATGATTTGAACACATTCATAAAACCTTGAGATCATTAAAATCACTGTGTATAGAGAGTCCTAACATCCTGATTAAGTGACCCCTGAAGATTTATACTCCCTTTTGCTCTTGCAGATTTCCATGATCTTAAAATATAAACCAGCTGAACAGATTTACAAGACAAACTTCAGCACAGTTGGAACTCCCTGACTTCCAAATGGCAATACAAGTGAGAAATGTGATTTTATAAATTGCTTGCTCAGCAGTGAAGCCTATTTGCACATATCAAAGATCAATATTGTATACTTTCCTGACAGTATTGTATTTGGCTACTAGCTTAGGAAAAACAAACAAACAAACAAACACTACAATATTCTTTTGGGGCACTGACTAACTAATACAAATATATCCAAAGATTTTAAGCTATTTTCTGGAAGAAGAAAACCAGAAAAATTAAATGAACAGTTTATAAACATATTTAACTTGATGTTATATTTAGTGGTATTATAGCAACAAATTTAATGCAAAAAGTTGGTATTTAGGCATTAATTGAAAATACTGAAAAAGAGGTGACTAGAACCAGCAATGTACATGCCAAATAATGGCTCCTCCATCAGGAGAAAACTATTGAAAACCCTTGCCTGAAACTGAGAATGGTCTCTCTTTTTATTACCATTTGTGATTTCTACCACATTCATTCATTAACAATGTCTTCTTAAGAAGTATTTTCAGCCACATAATTAATTTGATAATATCCCAAATAATACAATTTTTAAGACAGAACTTGTGATATTAGGCTTCACTATGTTGTAGATTTAAACTAAGAACAGTTTAATGTATCACGAAAACTGATATGCAAGGGAGCTATAAAGTGGTTAAATTCTAAGATTTGCTACAGCTCTAGAAAAGAAAACAAGCCTTCCTGTTTCAAGACATTTAAAGTTAACAGTGCTACTGCATAAAAATAGAAAAAGCAATTTTATGGTGCATTAAAAAAAAAAAATCTGCTCTCAAATACTACCCCTTGCAAGCTCAAAGAAAAATTCTGTTGAAGTGCTAAGTGATTATTTCCTACATTGTATTCACAGGGTTATTTGAGGTTACTTGAAAGGGCCATGACAACAAACGAAATCCTCACAAAAGCCACAAGAAACAACAAAAGTCATCATGATTAAATGAGAAAGTAATCCAACCAGCATTCTTTTTCAAGTGATACAGTTAATACACAGACACAAGAGCATAACTGGATATTAAATACCACTTCAGAAAGTGAAAACAGAGATTTGTTTTCATAAAGTCAGATCTCCTCAGGATTTCTCATCTCACCTTGTTGGCTGATCTTTTATTTTTATTTTTTCTGCTTGACTGCAATGATTTGGAAGTAGCTTTCACTTGGAACCCTTCTGTGTTGCATTTGAGCTTATAACCAGTTTGCATTGGCCATCCAGAAGCAAATTCAAGTTGCTAACTTCCCATGTTGCTATAAGATTGAATACAAAGCAGCAGCACCATTTTAAGCAGAGAGAAGCCTCTTGGCATCCACCAGCTGTTGCTATTGTGACTAAAATGATTTATACTTGAAGCACCTTAAAACCCTCCAGAATAAATTTCTAACTAGGCAGCTAAAGCTATGACTCACAATTGTATTTAGACTAAAAGGTAGTTTTCCTGTGTCTATAGTGGTGTTTAAACTCTCCAGTAAAATGACTCACCATGGTTCCAAAGGGTATAGCTCTTGAAGCATGATAATAGATGGCAATGAAGTTAATGAAAAAGGCAGTTCCACACACCATTGCTGGAATAAGGAAGGCCCCAATGAACATCTGCTTTATCCATCGTCTTCCTGTAAAAAGCGACATTCCAATGGGACTGGTGAGATAACTCTTTACACAAAATACATTGTACCAACAAGCTCTCCAGAATTTAGGTTTTGACTACTTCTTCCACAAAAAGGTGAAAAATTGGTAACCATATAATACATCAATACAAGAGCCAAAAGTTAACTACAGTTTCATTTGACTCCTGGCAGTTCACAATATGCGGCACGTTAATCAATTTACAAGGCCAGGTGAAAAGACAGGAAAAGGGATATAGCGTGAGAACGTTTTGGCTGCAGAGCAGCATATGCTGACTAAGCTGGCCAAAGAAACCAGGATTTGAAACACGAGTGTGTATGTGAGCCGCAGCTCAGCAGAGACCGAGATAGCAGAGCTGGCCCTGTGCCGAGCCTGCTCACACCCCGAGAGTACTCGGGAGCCCAGCGCTGCTCCTGGGACAACTCAGCACCGCAGCTGCCCTAAGGCAGCACCTGCTCCAGGCTGTCCTGACCCAAGTAAGCTGGCTCCAGACATTCAGGATGCAGTAAGGAATCAGCTATCCCTGGCATAAAGCAAAATGCCACAGCATTTAATGTACAGCAAAACTGAACTCTGATATCTTCAAGAGCAGAAAAGGTAGAAAGAAAGTGAATGCTAAACCTCAGACATAAAGGGAACAACAACACTTGTTAGCAGAGCTCCCTGAGGAGCTCAAAAAAATTCTTCAAGAATTTTCACTGTCTGTATTCTTTTTACTTCCTATATTCTTACACACTGTCTATTCCTACCAAAACAATTCTGTGATTCTATATTTAAATTTAATACACCATAGATGCATCTGTAATATGCACTAAATAAAAAAGTCAGAAAACTAGCACATGCTTTTCAAGACAGTCATATGTATTTTCACCATGAGACAACATAATCAGCATTTCACAGTTTGACGTGTATTGGATCTGCAGGAAAAAGAAAAAAAAAAAAGGCAAATCTGGCTCAACTATAGAGCACAGTACATTTTAGAACAGCAAACCTAACATACCTAGGCCTGTTTTTCTACAAATCACTAGGTTTATACACAAAACACATGAAAAGAAACATCTCACCTCCAAACTCAGAGTAGATTAGAGTGCAGTTGAGACTGAATACTAGCAAGTATGCTGTGCTCAAAAGATACAAATTTTCTTTGGCGAACTTAACAAAACTATTTTTCCTAAAGCACTGTAGAGGATAATAGATATCGATTACTCTTTTATTGCAGCATAGGGAATGGATAAAGCTAGCAGTCTGCCAGGATATAACTGGTCATAACTCAGAGGCATAGTGCGGAGCACTTGAAGACAGCCTGTCCAAACCTGTTATGTCAATTTTACTGGGCTTCTGCTCTCTGCTGATACTAATTTTTAATCTGCCAAGTGTAAAGCAGATCACATACTGAAAAGCAGAATAACCTTCTTTAAAACATGCTATAAACAGTTTTCCTCATCCACATTTCATGGTCTAGTAAGTACTGCATACTCATCCTTTCTGTGCTAGTAAACGTAATCCTCCTGGTACCTATAGAGCAGGGCTATGTAGGAGTCATCTCGACAAGACGACATGAGCTGCTTGACAGCATGTTACAGACGAGGAAGAGACTATTAAACTCTCTGGATGTCATGAGCCAAACCATTATATACAAGAGTATAACAAGTAATTCGTAAGATACCACTGTTAACATTCTTTTAGCTCTCATTACTTTCAAATTAACCAGAGACCTCGGGTATCTTTCTTTAGAATATGCAGCCCATACTAAATAGAAAATAATAGGAAAGTTAAATATGCTCAAAGTATTTTCTGTTTATTAAGAATTGAATGGATTCCATCTGAATGACCTAACTCCACGAGGATACTTCTGTATTGGTGAAAGTCAGTAAATAATAATTTCTCCATTTAACAATGTAATGGAAATGCTGAAAAATGAAAACAATTTACCTCCTTGTCTAGCATAAAGGCTTCCTCCAAAATATCCATTCACTGGCGATGTTGCAGCATAAACGAATATAGCTGTACTAAGCATTGATCCTCTCCTACAGGAAGTGATTTTTTGATAAATGAAAAAAAACCCCACAGTATTAGAGCAAAAGATTACAGTATAATATGTACATTTAGCAGAAGCAGTTATTTAATATTTTTAGGTAAGTAAAAATTTTACAGTGCTTAAATTGTAAAATCTGCATAAGAATGAGAACTGTTTGTATTCAAAGCTTCTGGCCAAGTCTAATTCAATCTGGGAGAAGGAATTGCAACATACTACCTTTTTGCTAACATGCATTTATTTTCACTGCAGTACAAAAATCTCACCTCTGATCAAAATCCTCTAACATTTCTATGTGTGTACCTAGTGTATAAAGAACTGCACTATTTACATCACATATGTTAAGTGTAAGATTTAACTGCTGCAGATAAAAGGTACTCTTTGCTTAACAAAAAGGCCAGTATTAACAAAAATACTCTAAGATTGTGAATTATGTTTCTGCCATCCCTCAGAAATTAAACTTTTAAAATCGAAAGTGTTAATCTTACAGAAAATTAGAAAACTGATTTAGAAATTATAAATACTATAATGAAGCCACAAATCAGCATGGAGTAGTCCAGCCAGAAGAGTTTAGTGATTTTAAAATTACCATCTCATTAAATGTTGAGAGCACTCATTTTGGCATAATTTTTCTGAAATGTTACTGGCAAAGCTAATAATTTTAAATCACAAAAGCCATCTCCAAATACATTTAAAAAAAAAATCCTATCTAAGAATAGCCAGATATAAATGTTATTAACGATACAGCTGTTTCCCCATGTCCCTCTGCTACTCTTCGATAGAAAAAAAACAGCGGAAGGTTTTCAGCCAGTTTGCTGTACTATCTTCAAATTAGTTCTTCCAAAAGATTCTAGACTTTTGGTGTTTTGGCTTTTGATGTACCATTCCTGGATACCTGCTCTACTCACGAAAGTGATCCTTAGTACAACCAGCTTCCACGACTGGATGGACTGAACTAAGCAAATATACCTGCTGGTCACATACACTGAAGGAGCGTTACGCTAACAACTGCTTCTTAAAAATAATAAGCAGTAGTTACATTTTAGAAAGTTACTTGTTAGAGGAAAATCAATTTTAACAGTTGCCCTAACTAAAGCCAATTTAGAAACACACAAAAAAAACAGAAAACCATGCACAGTCCACAGTGACCCATGTAAATCCAGATTGCCTATAAAGTGACCAGCCAAAGTCAATCTAAAACTATAAAGATTTCTTATATTTGAACTTACTCACTTATGTTTAAAATATTCTAATGGAAGGGATCTCAAAACACCAACTGGTATTAATAATAAATTGCTGACATGACCGAGACACTTTTAGTTGGCATCGTCTACATGATCCCCAAGACTTTTAACAGACTTGAAGAACACTGACAGGACATCAATCTTGTAATGCTGATTCACAGCCTTTATCACTCACATCACTATTTTCCTAAACATAAGAATTCTCTGCACCAGATGTAGTGAACTGTTCCTTACACACCCAGAATTAAATTCACTTTGAAAGTGATATAAAGGCCTATTACAATAAAAGACTAAGTGCACATATATTTTTTAAAATTACTGTTCTGACACGTTTTACATTTGCTATTACTAACTTACAGCTTCCCTACGGTGCACAAGCATTCTGAAATGGTTTCATTCCCTCCCTTCAAGGGCTGACATGCTATACAATTAAAATGTGTATGTAAGTCTCTCCAGAAATGTAACCATGGGGCATAAAGGGGGAATAATACCATACGAAAAATGGAAATATGCCAAGATACTGGTACTACACAGTGGCTTTTTAAACACACCACTAAAATGCAACCAGATTCAAACTCAATAGTTCCCTCTAGTGGCACAGGAGAAGTACTACAACTCGTTAAAATCAATAGTTAGAGATGATACGCAAGGGAAAATAGAACAGAGATTCGACATTTAGGCCATTGCTTAAAACAAAGAACTTGTAAAAAAATATGTACATATTTCCCCAGTATCCAAAATATAATCTCTACAGAGACAGATACTTCAGTCTTTACAAGACAAAGGGAGGAAAAGAAGGTAAGAAATACAGCAGTATCTTATCACTCCAGATGAAACCAGAAGTGAAATAAGTGAAATATGTACCTTTTCACATTTATTTCCCACATAATCTACCCATGATGCTGCAGAACAAACTACAGTTTCATAATAAATTATGAAAAAAGCAAGCATTGAAACAGTAAAATTAAAGGAAACCAACTCACATGACAAGAGTAGGACAAAGTTTCATTACAACTTAAAAGAACCCTTCCAAATACTACATCTGATCATTTGCTAAAGACTCTCAAACATTTTTTTCCAGGCCAATTTGAACATTCATTCTTGTAACAATTTTGTTGCTTTAGACATTCTTTTGTGGAAGGCATGGCACAATTACACTTACTCTGTGTATAAATCTTCTATCATTGCAACAACAATGACTATAAGAGACACAGCAAAAATTTGACAACCAGAACCAATAAGCGATGAAAATATTAGAGGATGACTGGATGGTCTAAAAACATCTCCATGGACCTGCTTCCACCCGTACTCATCACCTAGATCTCTGTCCTAGGAACAACAACAAAAAATTTTAAGTCTAGTCATGACAACTAATGACAAACACACATGCTAGGCATAAATTAAAGGTTTGATTTATTAAAACAACTTAAAGTGCAAATATGTCTTCCCTCCTGAATGCATCAAATCTAGGACAAAAGTTTACTTTTCAGATGCTTATGAAGACAACAAAAATTACTACCTGAATGCATGAATCAGATTCCCCCCATCCCTGAAGTGTTTAAGAATATACACAGGCTTCTATTACACACCCAGATGGACCTCGTTTAACCTAAGTGTGGATATGAATATTAACACAGTGACTACAGACAGAATTCTGGGTTGCAACCTAGGAGCACGAAAACCAGTAAAGCTTTCAAGACACACATAGTGCAGTTTTCTGTCTTATTGAAAAAAGCCATTCAGAGCTGCTAACACAATAAATATACAAAAGCAATAAGCCTTAAAAAAGAGAATTAAAAGTGTGAATGCAGATCTTACCATATCATCCATTTCTTCCTCCTTGCTGTATCTTGCATAATCTTTTCGTAAAGTTCTCATTAATATCATAGACACTAGGCCAACCAGAAAGATCACCATCATAAAAGAATTGAAAATTGAAAACCAGTGAATCTATAAAAAGAAAACACATCCCTAAGGTTTAGAACTGTAAATGTGTTTCAAATTTGTTCCAATAAGGATAAATCATTGCCTAGCTAGTGCTGACAAGCTGTCCTGCTAAGTAACACTTAATTTGTAGAAAGCCCCACTAAAACTGGCTTGTGAAACAGCATACACAAAACTTTTCAACAGCCAAGCTTGCTCATTACAAAGTTATCCCAGCTTAGGTAAGTGCCAGCAAAGTTTGAAGGACTGGCTGTGCATGCTGCCCAGGTAAAGGCAAGGAGACACATGCACTGCTGCCTTCCCAGCAGAGAGCTTTAAGTGGTAAAAGAGATGCCCACAGTCAAAAAGCCAAAGGCAGCACCACGTGCACAGCATTATTTTGCCTCTGACAAGTAAATCTTCTGGCTTTCATGGAGCTCCAAACAGAACCCAAAACCTCTAATTTCAGAAAGAAGTATAGCTCAGTGTACTACTAAAGAGATTACAACCCCAGGTTTAAACCATCACAATTGATATCACCAATTAGTTTAGGCTTATGCTTTTTGCTTTGCATTTACGGCAGCAAAACGTATACATATGACCAACTGCTGCACAGTTGTGTCCCTGAAACTCGATTGCTTCCAATCGTGTCAATATATTTACTTGAACTGCCTTGTATTTGCTGCAGGCTTGAAGCTTGCCTGCAGACACTTAACTGAAGCACTCTAAAAACTGGAGCCACCCTATTTGAACAAGAAAACTATCACTTAAAACCTACAGTCCTAGACCTGCCTGCCTTATTGTCCCAGAACACCTGGGACATCCACAAATTCAAAGATATCATCCAAAAATTCCAAGACATCTTCTGAACTAAAGCAACCATTTTGAATTTGTCTTTTATAAGGTTGTCTTAGAAGAATACATACTCTGTGCTGAAAGAAAGATGGGTCAAGATACTTGTCAAATCGGTCTTCAAACTTCACATCCGATTTCTTCCATTTCACCTGAACACAGAAAAATTTACACTTGAAAAGCTCATAATAATATGTCCAGCTATACTCACATGCAGAAACCCCAAACATTTTAAAAATCTGCCACTTAAGATGTTTTCTTCAATATGAATTGAGGTTTTGGCAAAAACAATGGACTGATGTTCATCAAGACTGATATCCACAGACCAGACACAGAATGGACATCAGTCACCTTGTCTCACAGATCTAATCTTATTTATGCTTATGTTTAAGAACAAGGACAAATCAGTCTTGCGCTGCTCCAGCTCTCACTGTCTCTGTCAGACTAACCAAAGAAGCAAACTTCTAGTTGTCAAATAAAACAAACCCTTTTGATTATTATAGGAGTTCATTAAGATACTCATAATAAAGATGCCAAAACCAAAATCCATCAAATGACCTTATTTTTCAGTTTTGCCAAATGAACAGTTCAAATGTGTTTTATTTAAATGTGTTTTATTTTCCACAGTGGGCAAAACTGCTGAAAAAATCCTCCCAAATTTGCCCAAGATTTCAGAACAGAGGTTAGAGAAAGAAGGCATGTTTAAATATGTTCAAGAATGACATGCTAGAAAGCAGTGGAATTTTTCTTTTTTTTTTTTTTTTTTTTTTTTTTCTGACAGCACACTCCCTTTTCTCAACATTTCCAGGTGTTGTGTTGTATAAAAAGAAGCTTGTGGAGAACAATACTGGTGTTCACTGAGCGATGACAACACCCGCTTCATCTGCCCTTGCAATGGCAGCTGAGATCTGGTTTGCTGCCACGCACTCAGACTGGTGTTCAGTGAAATCACCTTTACCTAAATTCGCTGAGTACTGTGCCCAAGAAAAAAGATGCAGTCTAGCAGAAGTGAGGGAAATTTGAAGATATGAAAGCAGATTTAAACCAGATGCCAACAGGAAAGAAATGGGCATAGACTGAGATACAAGCTGCCTGGAAGGGAACTGGGTAAAAGGAATCAAGCTGGACCCTAAAAGCCAGACACCAAAATTTTAAAAGCTGCAGTCTAAAATCAGCAACACCATGGGATTGTGCAATCTAGACACTTCCAATTGCTAACAAGTAACTCCAAAAACAGCTGGAAAAGTACATATTTATGGCCATACTATCAGAGATTAGCAGCATATTGCTGCTGTTGGTTACTCCACTAGCTGCACAGAGGATTTGCTTTGGATTTGGAAGATTTAATCATATTAATGACCTATACAGTGCTAATACGATAGCACAAAGTATTTCTCACAATATTTGCAAGGCTGTGTTAGTTTTCATTTTTAAATGCAGTTTCAGAAATTAAACACAAATCTACACTAAAATTTCTTCAAAGGCATGCAAAGATTAGGAAATATTAGGATTTTTAGCGATCTTGAAAAAAAATGCAGTCCCTTGTGCATATCTTTTAAAAATACATGACAAGGAATTATCCTTTCCAGCAGATGTTCTCTTATTCAGTATAGAAGCGCATAAATGTCGATGGAATACCCCTATCACTCATCAGTCTTGAGACAGATTAAAAACCCCAAGACTCAGGTATTACTAACTTTGAGGTAATATTCCTGTTCTTCAACTCAAATTAGTCTTGTTCAAGATTAGTACCTCAAAACATTAATAGCTTAAAACAATGGTGAAAGCAGATATATTTCTTTTATAGAGCATCTGCCACTAAGAAGCGCTGCATAGAACAGGCCAACCAGAGACAATCTGTGAATTAAACACCCCACACGTGCCAGCCCAACGATTGCCCAGTGGTGCCAACAGAATTGGAAATGTAAATCTTAAGCACCATATGCTAAAAGTATTTTAAGGGAACGGCTAATGTTATTTCCATTACTGGCAGCTACTCAGTGCTGTCCACCTCAAAATTCACAGAGCAAATGGACTTCATAAAGCTGGTGGAATTTTAAATAAAAAAACCCAAGGTTTCTAAGATCAATTTTGGAGTAAAAATAGGGGATTTCTGTAAGAGTAATTCTAGAAAGCACAGATAAAAACCAGTTATCTGCACTTCAAACTATACAACTTATTCAGCTCGAGATAAATGTAATAGTGGCAAGAATACCCTTTGAAATAAAGTCTTATGCTGACACCTACTGCTAAAACACTGTAGAAAAGCAATGCATTAAGAACTAGTTTCAGTATACAAATGTGGTGAGCACGAGAAATGAACCATTACAGATTTAAGTAACAGCAAATAAATACGGACAAAAACTGAAAAATTGAAGTCATTATCTCAGATCAGCAAACACTGTTTATTCATTACCTTTTAACATAGCAATTCAATATAATAGCAGAGAGCTTCAGAAAAAAAACTTACTAATAAGGTTATATAAATAAGACAAATTTCTACTGGAATCACAAAAGCAAAATAAGCTTTGATACTAACTGCCTGCAAAGTACAAAGGCTTACTGTGGATCTTGGTCCTAGCTCAGAATCCAGTGCAAATCTATGATGCAAATGTCAGAGCTCCAAACATAAAGAAAATGTCTACCTACTGGGGGATCCTAGTCTCCATACCTCTTAGGATATCTTCCATTCCAACCAGAACACTTCTCTGTAGATCACACCAGCTTTAGTTTGTTTGACATGTTTCAAAAATCAACAGTTTACATTTCTTCTTAATAAACCTATCAAGGTTTTTCAGTAATGAAAAACAAATATTTGAAGAAGTGAAGATGCATCTTCCTCTAATATAGCCTCACATATTAATACATAGTAGCAGGTGTACAAGTACGTATTTTTGAGCTATTTCACCGTGTAGAGTTTCTTATTACAGATGCATCACCAAATTACTTACTGAATATGACATCTGGATTTTTGTGTTTGGTACCAATTTCACCTTTCCTTCACTGGTCAGATTGACATCTACAATTCTATTCCCATTGTAACCAATTTCAAGTTTTTTATAAGTCCAAAGGTAATAATCTTCTCCATTTTCATCGGCTTCTCCAACAATACCTGCACAGGAAACAAGTGTAAGCATCTATTACAGGTTTGCTTTTCAAATATTCTGTAATTATTTTTTTAAATAGGCATTACAATAATTTTGCTAGCTAATAAAAGCAACATAACTACAGTAAAGAGAACATGGCAGACCTTACGCTCTGCTTTTTAACTGTAATACAGGTATCTGCAAGAAGCATTTTGTAATGACATTAAAAGAAAAAAGCACGGAGCTCCAAACATTGCAGAAGAAACAGAAGACACAACAACAGTTCCTCTAGTTTTATTTGGAATTCTTACCAGGTAAACAACTAGCTGAATACAGATTTAATTTCCATGAACACAGCTTAGCCCCAACCTCTCTATTTTCCCGTCTCACATCTACCCCTTCACACATTTTTCTTCCTCTTAAAAATTTTACTTTGCCTGTATTCCTCATTAGTTGACTCTCCAACACACTTTTCGCTCTCATTTGCACACATTTCCAATGCTTGCCAAGAATGGCAGTTTTTGACTACTTCCCTCTGTTACTTGCACTAAAAAATTCAGAAAATTATCATTTACTTGAAGATTTTGATCACCAGCAACATGGAAAGCTTCTCAGATGCTTCTGGAGCATCAGAACTCCAGTGAACTTGATATTAGCCATCATTAAATTCTGACTTCTCTGCAAAATGTTTAATGTACTACAGAAAAATCCCAGAGAATGTACTATGCTGAAAACAAAAAAAAAGTCAACTCTAGGAGTCACCAAGTTCACAGGCAACATGCATCATCTTTAACATCAAGAACATCATACCAAAGATCACATACAAGATGGAAAGCTGCAACAAAAGCAGCACTCCAGAGATACAAAGGTGGGGTGGAGTGGGAGAACAAGTGAAGGATATGGAACAGTTTATCACGAAACAGTAGGTATATGAAGGAATGGCACCTGTGGATTACCTGTGCTTTTTCATATTCAAGGTGGTATTTTTGTGTCATGTTTTCTACTCACGCTCATTTGTCAGGATTGCCTTGTATTTGCCATCCCCATGAAACACACACCAGTTTGTGCCTATACCATACAGCCCAGCACCTGGCACACCATCTGTTCCCAGGGCAGAATCCAAAACCATGACAATACAGATCTCTAGACAGCTTAAAGGACATTCTGATCAATCACTGCGTGAAGGACAGAACTAACACAGTGCTCCATATACTTAGGGAGATGTCCTGAAACAAAGATAGTCAAGCCTACCCACTCCACTGTAGAACAGCAATTCAGGAAAAAATGGAAAATTGAATAGTTTTATCTGAATACACTTTAAAAGATCTGGTTGCATTTTAAGGTCAGAAAGTAAAGTGTAAACCTTCCAAAGCCCTCAAACAGCAGCCTGAAGTCATTACCTCTAGTTATCAGCAGTTATTTTATGCCCAGTCTTTACTGAAAAGAGAGTTCTCCTTACTGAGTATTTTGAGGACTTCCTAAGGAGAATTTCAAATATTAATGGTTGTGCATATGACTTTTATAGCAGTTAGCCTTACCAAGGTGAAAAACTATGAAGAACACAACTAAAGTTCCCCAGGAGACAGGAGTGACACAAATCCACCTGGATGAACCCAGAGGAGTGAGTGGTCTGCTTTAAGAACTGAATTAAATAGAAGTTGCCTAGAATTCTCAGCAAACATGAACACTCTCTGAATCCTTTTCTGTTAAGCTCTTCAGAGAATACTTACTTTCTTTTGATAGCACAAAAAATGGACTCTAGGCATTTACATTTAGGAAACAACATTTTGGTTTAATCCAGCTACAAGACACAAATCAACAAGGAAAAGTAATAGTGGACTGACTGGGTGTATACATACAATACATGCTGGCTAGTAGGGTTCTCAGGAAAGGTAATTTGAATGAAGTAGATCAACATGATAGCCTACACATATTAAAAGGGAATTTAAAAAAAAGCCATTTCAGCACAAGATATTTTTAATGCAAGCTTAGGGGAACCTGTTCTGAACACTATCTTAAAACAAACAAAAACCAACCACACACCAAACCTTCTCAGTATTCAGAGTATTTCAGAGATGCCATCATAATAACTAAAGTTCTTACTCCCACGTATTTTAAGCAGTCCTAATGTTTTTCATTACAGTTACTGAAATTAAGAGCTATGCAATGACAATCAAGGAAAAGAGATTAGTTTTCCTTAGTACCTCTGCTGCCACATTACATGGTACTAGGCAAGTCTATATAATACAGTCAAAGACACTGACAAGCTGGAGGAGCCACGTGTACGGCATCACTCACGCCGTATTCATAACAGAAGTTATTTATAATAAAAACTATTCAGTGAGCAGCAACAATAGGAATATTTCAGGTTCTGAGTTTTAGGCAGCACTCAGAACCTGAAATATTCCTGTTGTTGAAAGAAACTCAGCAAAACCAAAATTAATGCAGATAAGCCATATGCATAGTTTCTAAACTGCACGTGGAACGCAAAGTTCAGAACGACTTGTTCAGGCTTGCAGATGAACCCTTCTGATCAGTTCGGGTGCATCCGCTCCTTTGTCAGTCATCCATCAAAAACCAGTTAATTTTTTTGGAATAAAAGACAGGATAATATCAATGGACCAATCTGCAGACCTGCTGGTTTTACACAGCCCTCAGGAGATACAGACCCAAATCGTCAGCACTGCTTGCATTCACACCTGATGTCAGATTATATCCTTGCATAAAACCGCCACCACTTACAATGTTGCAGTCATCTTTTAAGCGTCACAACTTGAGTTCCTGGTCCCAAACAAAAATCAAAACCAGCTTCCTAATGTCATACAAAGATGGTATCTAGATTCTGCATGTTTGTTAGCTGTAGCACTAGGAGTGGCTTCTTGTGCATACAAAGCGTACTACTGAAGAACATTAAAAACACTAGAATCACAGATTTTTCAGCAGAGAGCATAAAATTTAGTCAGTGTATAGAAGATTTAGTAAGTATATTTGTTCTTCAGTATTTGAGGTGGGAAAAAAAATGTTCCAAAATAAGATGAGAAAAATCAGTCCTGAAAACTTGCTAGTCACACAAGAGTCCAAAGAAGTCAGGTTAGCATCCGTCACGCTTGGGCAGTCTGAAGCCTACAGAGCTGCCACTAGTCTAGTAAAATCATTCATTGATCTTTTGCTGAAAGGCCAGAAACATAAAAAATATTGTAGCAACTGTCACTCGTGGATGCTTTATAAAGCCTAGCAGCAATTGCACAAGAAGTACAGTAAAGGCCACACAGATTAATTCAGGTCTACTCCAAGCCCTGCCACAGACCTGTTACACACACTGAGCAAGTCAGCTGAAAAGAATATGATATACAAGTACTTCTCCTGTCAGGCATTATAATGTTATCTCTTCAAAACAGATACATCAAAAAAAGCAAGAGACTTCCTAAATAACAGATAAACAAATAAAACACTGCGGCTTCTGGCTGGGGCTCGTATTTCAACAGCTAGCTGCTTTCTAAAAACAATTACAAGAAAGAGCTAAAAAACAGCCATTGTCAGAGTGAATGAATGATGAGTAACATCATACAACACACTATCTATCAAAGAACTTCTGTCATGAACTTTATTTTTGTAGGTGTTGTAGGGTTTTCTTTATTTCAGATTTTTTTTTGCATCCTTCTCAGAACACAGGCAAAGACAGGCAACAAAGACCTTACCTTAACAGAGCATTTTGTGGTGCTTTTCCTTTCCCCTCAGTTTACATCTACAAAAAGGAGATTAGGGCTTGGGAAGTTTGGCTGATTGCTATCAGTGAAAAATGCAATCTGCAGAGCAGTCTTTACAAGGTATGTGATCACAGGTTACAAGGGGGTGACAAAAAACACAGAGCTTAGGAGACAATGGCAATAAGGACACACAAATTTTGGTTTGTGACACAAGTACATCTAAGCCAAAATTAATATTCAGCAAGAGCAATTTTAAAAACCGTATAAGAACAAATAAAATAAAGCTACTTTGTATAACCGCAGAGTGCACATGCAAAACTGTTTAAAAGCCACTAATTTACCACAAAAGTAAATCAAACAACTCTTGCATTATTAATAAACCCGAGAACTAGCAAAATAAAGCTAAAACACTGAGTTTTACAAAAACTGTTATTCAAGAACACAAGAACACGGACCTTATATTTGACCTATCTGATTACCACTTGAATATTTAATATAATTTAACCCTAAAAACCTGGTATTATTACATCAGTGCTTAGGAAACATAAGACCTTGTATTTTTTTTTTTTTGTATTTTACCAGTACAAGCCATCCAACTGTTCTTTCAATGCAACAATCCCCTAACTTAGTTGTACTGTTTGGTTACATGAGTTCTACATACTTGTGAGATTATTGTAATGAAGCTTAGTCATTAAATGACTCTGGGAAACCCCCTAGGACAGGCCTCCTGTAGTTGTAATCAAGTTGTTTGTGCACAATATCACTCACCCCATATTGGCAAGTCATCAATATACATCTGGTACCAATAGTGATTTTTAATAGCATACACAAATGCATCTCTTCTGCCTTTGTCCAAGTCAATTTCACAGTACGTAGTCTGCATGACATCGTCTGCAAAAATATAAAGCACAATTAATGATTTATTAATGAGCTGGCTCAAAGCAAAGGCAAACCAAGCAAATGGAGGAAAGGACATTGCTGGAGTCTTTAACCCCTCTCTGTTGTCCTCAAGTAGGTAACAAAAAACGACATTTGAAAAGGAACCATTAAAGCAATTATGTGATTGTTCTTGTAATTCCACCCTTCCACATGCAGAAGCTTCCCACAGACTGGAAAGGAAAGGTCTCCAAGTATCCTTTTGCTATTTCACCCACACTAAACTAAGATTCATTTGCTTCACCAGGAAAGACCATGAGAAGTACGACATTATTAATAGATACCTAAAACTGTGTGTTATATTATCTCTCCATTTTAGTATAATCAGGCTCCCTGACTAGGAGCTTTTTACAGTTCATAAAAAAAATAAAATTTTTAAAGTTCTCAGCAATTTTCAAGAAACTACCATAAAGGAAGAAACAAAGCAATCATGGTAAAGCTAGAGAAAAAAGAAGACAAAAATAGGAATAACACAAAGAATGCACAAGAGGCTGCATTTGTCAATAAAATAAATCCACCTCTTCGAGTCAGAAAGCTAGTTTTCCCCAACTACAGTTCCTAAGTAATGCAGTTAGCAGTCTTTTTTTTCACATCCTAATTTCCTTTCCTAATGTCTTCTTTCAAGTGAAACAAGACAAAAAGGCTCATATTTACAAGAGTTCAGGCAGCAACAGATTTAGACACCAAAAAAAACCCCGTCTGCTTCTTAGTGAATGTTTTCACTCTGCAAATAGTCAAACAAAGTGAACATAAATAATCCCAGCTCCCCCTCCCTCCCCTTTTTGTCATCACTGGAATAGAGGCCTCATTTTCAGCAGATAAAATTAATTTAAAGAACATCTCTAATCTGTACCAAAATTCAGTTTGCTTTCTCATATAGGAGAACTGCCATATAAAGCTTAAAATCAAATCACCTGCACAGAAAAAGCACCAGCAAACAGAATATTGCCAATACAAAACATTATTTCTCTGACAATGACAATTTTAAAATATGCACACGATGTCCGGTCAAGCAAAAGTGAAGCAAAGCCTGGTGAAGCAAAACAGCAAGAAACCTGCCAACAGCAGCCCTGCAGCGCTACACTGCTTTCCTGTAGCCCTGGAGAAAATAGTGCCCCTGGCTATTTTGGAATGGATGCATCTCTTCCTCCTATTTCTTACGAAAACTTTAGTATTTTCTATTTTTGTTTCTTCCAAGACCTAACGAATGCACTCAAAGCTCATTTTCTAACTGAAGAAAACCCATTTTTCAGATTGACTTATTAGACAATGAAACTTTTGCTGGGAAAATAAGGATAAAAGAATGTTGTGGTTAAATCCAGTAAGCAGCTAAACACCACGCTTCCCTACATAACTGGGATGGGGGAGAGAATCAGAAAAAATATAAACCTCATGGGTTAAGATAAAGACAGTTGAATAGGACAGAAAGGGATAATTATAATAATAAAAACAACAATAGTAACAGAATACATAAAACAAGTGATGCACAATGCAACTGCTCAGCACCCATCAGCTGACAGCCAGCCAGTTCCTGACTAGTGGGTCCCTGGGTCAGCTTCCCCTAAAACCTATAGTGAGCATGACCTCGCATGGTATGGAATGTCCCTTTGGCCAGGTGGGTCAGCTGTCCTGCCTATACACCTGGCACGGCATGAGAAACTGAAAAGTCCTTGACTGCTTAACAACAGGTAAAACATCAGTGTGTTATCAACATTGTTCTTGTACTCCAAACCACAGCTCTATACCAGCTGCCAGGAAGAAAATTAACTCTATCCCAGCC
Source organism: Streptopelia decaocto (assembly GCF_964273445.1). Classification (NCBI taxonomy): domain Eukaryota; kingdom Metazoa; phylum Chordata; class Aves; order Columbiformes; family Columbidae; genus Streptopelia; species Streptopelia decaocto. Next base: position 51,155,911 of record NC_138659.1, read on the forward strand.
CAAACCAGGACAAAAACTGGTAGTGGCTGCTAAATGACACATTTACCTATCGCCAGGGCAGGGAAGCCTGATGTGGGGAAATGCCATGGGGCCAGGCTGGTTTTAGGTGGCTCCTTGCTGACTTGTTCACCCACACACAGCGATACTAGCACAACTGAGGAACATGGGGAGTGGAGCAAGTGCTACTACTGAAATTAAAACAAACAAACAAACAAAATCACATGAACTACAAGTGTCCTTTTCAGAGACCTTTCCCATCCTGTAGTCTGAATACAGCACCCTTTGTTTGCAGTTATTAACCAAACCAAATTTGGTATTAGACTGTAATCTAATACCAAGTTACTCCCTGGGCTTTCAGACCCATGGAATTCATAACTTTTTTTTTGGTGTTTAGTTTAGTTTTGTTTGGTTGGTTTTTAACTAACTGAAATAAGCCATCCTGCACCTAATACTCCAGGATGTAAACACTGGCTTTTGCTGCTAAAAAAAACCCCTAAGCCAAAACAACAACAAACCCACTTTCAAATATCATTTGAAGTGAAGTGACTGCACTGACATCTGACCAGGCTGCAGATAGGAGCATGCAACCAAAATACTGTTTTCATCCATTTTTATGGATTTTACTCCTGGTATTCAGAACACCAAAAGACATCACAGTGATATTACAAAAAGTATGGATCAATTATGTTACAAGTTACTCCAGTGCACACACACAAAACCCCAGCAGAACCTTTAGAAACAACTCTTGCAAAACATAGGCCTGACATCACATATGGTATACGATTTCACCCTCAGCCACGCTACATACATGCTACAGTTCTTCTCACCTCCCCATAAAACATCTGAATGAAGGCCGGAGGAACGAAGACAAACATTCCTTTCACCAGCCACTGAGAACGGTGAATCTGCCCTTTGTTACAGGACAGGATTAGATGGTTAAGCTCAAACCCACTGTGTTAAATGATCAAATTAGAGTAGTTTAGAACAGCGTCCAGTGGCTAAGAAGCTGAAGTCTACTTCATTACAGCTTTACCAAATCTGCAGTTTTGCATATGTGAGCTAGTTCTTATGCAAGTTATGGCTGCGTGTGTATCCAGGAGGAATGTGAAGTTACAGGTATGTTTTGGATTGTGTCTCTATCAGGGATATCAAAGCGGTAACATCTGCTATATAACACAGCTTCAGTCATGTCAGAAGCACATTAAGCAGATTTAAAAGCAAGACCCATTACAAAAGCAAGTGCACTTATACCAGATCTCAAATTTCCTATGAACAGTCAGATCAACTGGGTTTTATTCAAACATATAAACCATATAAAACCTCGTTACATCTGCCCATCTCCCAGTACAACACTGAACATCATCCTGAATGGCTGATGTATTTTCTAGAGGTGTTGCAGAAGGAATTCTTGGGCAAGGAGTTATCACTTAGAAGTATGGTAATTTCATAACATTTCTAAATAAGCACAAAATTCAAGTACGTTAAAAAATACTTTTCCCCTTTAAATTCATATTCTCTAATTGGTATTATATGGCAATGTCAAAAACTAATTTTCTCATTGAAGTTGCTATGATCCCAATGTTCAATACATTTAATAATTCAATAGGTCTCAGGTGAAACATAGAGGATGTCAATTCAAATGTTTGAATAAAGAACTTGACATATTACATAAAAAGGATTATTATTCTAGATTTAGCTTGACAAGAGAATTAAGCCAACTGAAAACTTAAAAGCTATATTACAATGTAAGTGTATGTTAATAATTCATTACTTTCTTCACAAAGATACTTGTACAGATTTGAGACCTGTGATACAAGAGCATTTTTCATATTTGTAACAGAAGGGAAGTCCAGCTATCCTGTATGGTCACAGGTATCCTTTTACATGACACATTTTTAAATACAAAAATAAAATGCTACTTCATGGATTCTTGAATATGCTGTAGATTTGTCCCACCGGTCACTACCAAGCATATTCAAGTGCAAACCTCCATTCTCAGCAGAAAACATTCCTGCAGAGCAATAATATTCTTACTCTATTTCAAAAACACAGGCAAGATCCACTAATTCAACAGGCAGTTTTACTTATGCAGTCTACAGTACTTCAGTTACTGACAGCTGCAGCCTAAATAATTCTTCAAATATGACGAACAACATGCGATTTCACACTTACCTGCCACTGCTGTCCAGCCAAACTTCGTTGAGAAAAAGGGAACTGTTTTTTTATCGCAGAGGCTAATTTATTAGAACAATTCTAATTCCCCTTTACTCACTCCATAGGATAAAAACCTACAAGTCTAAAATCCAAATCTAATTTTGTAAACTTTTGCGACACCATTTAAAGAGGAAAAATACCTGTAATTGTTAGTCTTGCCATAATCCCAAGCAAACAAGAGGAAAAGCATCATTATCTGCTAACTCAGAACTTAGATCTGATTCACATATTCATGAAGAAAAACTGTAACATTTCAGATGGTCATGCCAACATTCTGAAAAGCAGGTCCCTACACTTAGGTGTCTAGATGCATATTCAAGCATCTAAATGATATTTCTCAAAGGAAAATGAAACAAAATCAGACTTAAGGAAAACAGGCTTACCTGTTGTAAAGAATTACTAATCTGGCAGGGACACAATGAAAACCAAAACAATCCCATGACACAAAACCTACAGCACTTTTCCACCATTCTGAATCTGTGTTAGTCACGGATGACTTTGACTCCTTGTAGTTCTGAATTCCAAAAGACTTATCTTAACCAAATAAGAATGGTATCCATTTTTTATGTTATCAAGGAGATGGAGATTCAGTGTTACCCAGCTTGCCCTTATTTTTAAGAAAACAGACATTAAGTATCTTTTTTTTTCCTAAGTGTTAAAGAATTACTGAAATAGAAACTCATTAATTTCTTTGTTATTAAAGTATTTTACAGAACTATTTGAGAGTGTATCACAGAAGAATGGATTTGTCCAGTGCTCTGCTTCTGCACATTTCCCTCAGAAATGACAGTAAATACTCTGGAAAGCTAAATTACACCTGACTACAGACTGTAAAATAGTCACAGGAGGAGACAAAAGATAAACTGAAAGTTTCATCTCTCTCATCTGTTATTTCAGGAAAAAAATAGATGAAAATGCTTTACAAATCTAAACCAGTTTAACTACTACATGTACGTCTGGTACAACAGAGGCTCTGGCTCTTTTGGGCCCCTCACACAGAAAATTTTTCAAGCATTTCAGCTAGTTCCTGATGTTGAGCTAGCCCATTTCCTTCCCTTGATACCATCTCAGCACTTCTATAAAATCAGATTACAAAATTACAACCTCCAGGTCAATAAGGAACAGGGCAGGCCCACGACAGATATGCTGAAAAGTGAGCTACAGAACAGCACAATCTGCTCTGTACACCCAGTCACAAAATGAAAGACTTGATCTAACAAAAATTTGATATGATAGTGGAATATATTAACTACAAATAATCTTCAGAAAATAAATCTGGGAACAGCACACTTCATAACAGCAAACATTACGTCACAAACCTTCCAGTCTTTAAAACTTGGTGCTGCATCTAGAGAGAACACTTTTCAGAAACTAAATCCCATCTGATTGCAAATGCTGAGACAACAGATACTATGCTTAAGTTCTCCATCCAGCTAAGCACTGGTGATACAATGAAGTGTAGCTTTCTAGGGAAAACAAATACATATACACAGAAACCCAAATTGGATTAAATTTATCAATGTTAAAATTCAATACAGACAAAAAGAATCTGTTACTCTCTGAAGCTCTGCAACTACCAGTTACAGGTATCTGAAAGGGCTCTGGGTACCAAAGAACACATAAAAAGAAATTATGCAATAGAAGACTGGGGCCCTATTTGTAAAAGAAGTTAAATATCATCTCTGGAACAGCATGGAAAGAAGGAGAGGGCTGGAAACAACAGAAAAAATAACCGAGACCAGTTCCATCCTGACTGGCTTATGATAATTTACAGCCAATAATATAAAGGTATTTGTCAAAGGTATTTTAAAATAGACAGTAACTAGAAGGATACAATAATTAACCTTGTAGAACTTTGAGATGTTGAGCCTTTGCTACTCCTTTCCAACTCCAGAGAGTCTACAAGTACTCAACATCATGGGAAAAAATAAATCTTCAGAATTCATAATTCCAGAACATTAATTCCAGTAAATATACTTTAAATCATTCATATGCAGAAAGCTTAGTTTTACTTTACAAAATTCAATCAGTTACTTCAGAAGCATGTTTCTCCTGTAAGCATCTTCCTTAGAAGGCACATAGATGAAAACTTTATTGTAAACTGAAAAGGCAATGGCAGTACACAACCTTCAAGGGTGTTTCAAGCAACAATATAAAATACACTCAGTTGCTAGCAGCAGGAAACTTTCAGTTCTTCTAGTTCTAAGGGTTCTTGAGATTTTTAAGAGACTAAATGCACTTTCAATCGCTTACCTTTAAATTTGATGTCAAGACCACTAAATTCCAATTCAACTCCTTGAAGTGCTTCTCCTAGGGTTTCATGGTAATGGCTGATGCTTTTTTTTGATCCCACACAAAAAGGAAGAGAGAAGTATTTATATGTTTCTTGGCGATTGTGGTAGGGTCCTACTGTATTCATCCATAAAACAACTTCCTCTTTATCTTGGTACTGAAAGATAAAGTAATTGAGTTGGATGAGCAGCCCAGCAGAATAAAAATACTCAAGGAACTCTCTCATTCATATTAACTAGCAAGGCAGGATTGTTCAATCACAGGCAACATTTAAGACATTCGAGTATTTTTGTATCTTGGGTGGCAGGGATTCTAGGACAAGATTTTCAGCCTGCTTTCCTACCAAAAAAGAAAAAAAAAAAAAGCTTATTTAATCATAAAATTAGTAGAGCCTATCACTGAAGTATCGGAAGAGGGGCATTTACACAAATTTAGTACAGAAGTAGAAGATACGGAGAACAGAAGAAAAGCAGAAGTTCCCCAAATAAATAAGCTTTTACAAATGTTGTGGAAACATGCACCAGTTAAAAGCAAAACTCTACTTATCTCCACTGAAAGGAAATATCAGACTAATGTCTTGTTAAACAACATCTTAGCAAATAAATCAGGCAAGCTACCCATGCTGACAGGTATACTGTATTTTCCTAAAATGCAACTCCTTTTCATTTTTGCAATTATATAAATTACATTCAAAATTCCCAGAAGAGTGCAACACCTCACAGGAAGCACCAAAACTAAACTGTGGCATACCCACAGCAGCCAAGAGACAAAGGAAGTCAGACAGAAGGACTGTATTTTGATGCATTTCTAACATTCTCACAGTGACAAAACAAAACAGCAAGGAGTCTGGTGGTTGCCATGAAATTCTTTCTGGGAACATCCACCCTTCACTTTCCACAGCTACTGTTAACAAGGAAAACTTATTCCAGGAGCCAGTGATTTCAAGTCCTTGTAACAGTTCAACAACAAAAATGTCCTTAAAACCATCCATCTACCAGTATTCAAATACTGCATTAATTCAGGATAATTAAGTGATTTGACACCATAAGTTGCAGTATATCTGAATGCATCTGGATGAGGTATCAGGTTTGTTGGTTACTACAAAGCCTCCCACCCAACACAACTTCTTCACCTACTATAATTTCAACAGATTGGGAGGGACAGTGATCTAACTTATAAAGCAAAAAAAACCCCAACACCTACTTGTAACTGTACATACCTGCAAGCACAATCACCATACAGAGCCTGATTTTTTTTTTTTTTTTAAGTACAGAAGAATAAGGTACTATCTTAAGACAAATACACAAACACAGGACACACTGGAGAGGAAAAGAAAGTCAAATGTTAAGTAGCCATAACTATTTCATGGCGCGCAGTTGAAATACTGAATATAGTTCTGCATCTCTCTTTTTAACAAAAGAACAAAGGCTCTTCAGCGCCATTTATTCTGAATAACTACAGTCATACCAACAGGTTAACTCAGAAATAATTAGCTACACATGGAATGCAATAAATTCTTCATATGAGGTGTTTAAAAGTTAAACTCAAGGATTTAAGCAAACATGCTTTGGGAAATAATTTAATCCCTTTATACTAACATGTCATCTCAATTACAAGCCTCATCTTTTTTTGTTTACAAAGATGCACAAGGGTCATTCCAGCCTCTTATTGGAGCAACCTCCAAGAAGAAACTTTAAATATCTTACTAATTTCATTCTGAGCTGCAATAGAGACCAAGCACCAGTTTCACAAACCTGCCCATTTGCAGAGCACACACTTCAAAACATTTCTGACAGGTAAAAAATGTCAATGAAGGAGCAAAGAAAGACTAAACAACACAACAAGAGAAAGCAGACATTGCTCCTCTCTGCCAGCAACCAAAAAGGTTATACCAGTGCAGCGCAGTTGTTCAAAGAAAGTTGGGAAAGAAGGAAGAAGGAAATAGAAAAAACCACACAGTTCCAGTCCCCTCAGCAGCAGAAGCAGATTGTGGAATCTGCACTACGGTATCACCTCCAGCTCTTGCCAATACAGCAAGGGACAAGTTCATTTGTATCTCTTTCGAGTCTGTTATGCCTGGCACATCATCTGCTTCTTCCTCTAGCAGCTGCAGAACATATTTTCAGCCCTTTCTCAAAAAGGTCTTAACTTGTCAAGAACCCACTTTAGCATTATCTCTTATAATGCAACAGCTTGCGCATGAATCGAGTTGTGCCTCTGTTCAACCTTCAGTAATAGAATATGACAACACCCTAAGGTCTGTGAATTCATCTCTGACAGTGCCTGAATAAAGAATTGACCACCACTTCACTTAGCTTCTTGTTTCTGACCTGCTTCATACTGAGTTGGGACTTCGGCCTTTTTGGAACTATACCAGATCACCTGCAAGTGACAAACCAACTTCCAAGAACATATCAAAACCTTGTTACATTTTCTGATGTAATAATATAACTACATTGTAATTGCAACATCTAAAATAACAAATTTGGTCTTTGCTTGTCTTTTATCCACATGATGCTTAGCCCTCCTTCAGGGCCTACAAGTTTGTTCCCACAATGACTCCAAGATGCCATTAGTCTGCTCTGGAGAGAAAAGGGACCAAATCAAACGTAAGCAAAGTCTACGTTTATTACTTCCTCCTTTTCAGGAAAGACAGGCCAGCCAGGCGTGGTGGTGGAGTTGCTCTTTACATGACAGAGCAGCTACAATGTATTGAGCATTGTCCAGGCACGGATGAGGAGCGAGTTGAGAGTCTATGGGTGAGGATTAAGGGGCAGGCTGGCAGGGGTGATACTGTGGTGGGTGTCTATTACAGGCCACCGGCAGCCAAGAGCAGCCTCACAGTCACAGGCCCTGGTTACCATGGGGGATTTTAACTTCCCTGATGTTTGCTGGAAGGACTGCTCAGCCAGCCAGCCACAGTCCAGGAGGTTCCTCTAGTGCATTGACGATAACTTTCTTATGCAAGTGGTGGAGGAGCCAACTAGGAGAGCAGCACTGCTGGACCTCATCCTCACTAACGAGGAGAGTCTGGTCGAAGCAGTAAAGGTTGAGGGCTGCCTTGGTTGCAGTGACCATGAAATGGTGGAGTTCAGGAGCTCATGTGACAGGAACAGAATAGCAAGCAGAATTACAACCCTGGACTTCAGAAGGGCAAACTTTGGCCTTTTCAAACAATTGCATGGGAAAATCCCATGAGCAAGGCTGCTTGAAGGTAAAGGGGCCCAAGATATCTGGGTGGCATTCAGGGACTGCTTCTACCAAGCTCAAGATCAGAGCATCCCGACACATAGGAAGTCAAGGAAGGGAGCCAGGAGACCTGCAAGGTTAAACAGGGAACTGCTGGGTAAGCTCAAGTGGAAGAGGAGGTTTATAGATCATGGAAGGAGGGGCAGGCCACTTGGGAAGAATATAAGGCTGTTGTCAGAGGATGTAGGGAGGCAACTAGGAAAGCCAAGGCCTCCTTAGAATTAAACCTGGTGAGAGGGGTCAAGGACAACAGAAAGAGGTTTTTCAAATACATGGCAGATAAAACCAACACCAGAGGCAATGTAGGCCCACTGATTAATGGGGTGGGTGCCCTGGTGACAGAATATACAGAAAAGGCAGAGGTACTGAATGCCTTCTTTGTCTCTGTCTACTCTGCCGGAGGCTGTCTTGAGGAGCCCTGTACTGCTGAGGCACCAGAGGAAGTCAGGACAATGGAGAGGTTTGCCTCGGTTGATGAGGACTGGGTTAGGGAGCAATTAAGCAGTCTGGACATCCATAAATCCATGGGTCCAGATGGGATGCACCCGCGGGTGCTGAGGGAGCTGGCTGAGGTCATTGCTGGACCATTCTCTATCATCTTTGCCAAATCTTGGGAAATGGGAGAGGTGCCTGAGGACTAGAGGAAAGCAAATATCACTCCAGTCTTCAAAAAGGTCAAGAAGGAGGACCTGGGTAACTACAGACCAGTCAGCCTCACCTCTGTCCCTGGGAAACTGATGGAGCAACTTATTCTTCGTGCCATCTCTAGGCATATCAAGGACAAGAGGGTCATTAGGGGTAGTCAACATGGTTTCACCAAGGGTAAGTCGTACTTGACCAGTCTCATAGCCTTTTATGAAGACATAACAAGGTGGATGGATGATGGCAGAGCAGTGGATGTGGCCTACCTTGACTTCAGTAAAGCATTTGACACAGTCTCCCACAGCATCCTTGCTGCTAAACTGAAGAAGTGTGGTTTGGACGATCAGGTAGTGAGGTGGTACCCCATAGGGCACTTGTGATGTGCAAAGCAACTTAAGCCATCTTTGCACAATCACAGAAATTAGCATAGTAACCTTAAACTATTTCTTCTATAAAACGATTAAGGCTAGATAAAGTCAGTATAGGAAAGGCTGCAGAAACAAATATGAGACTGTCAGGTTGTTGATATTCTTTTTCAAATCATGAAAACATTTTGCAGAAAATGATGGAGGCACTGAGAGGATTACAACTACCAAAATATGTGATGATTCAGCAAAATGAATTCAAATCAAAATTGTTCTTTCAGGAAATATTCAATTTTACTCCCTTTCTCAAGTTAAAGTCTGGAATGAGGTTTTCCACAACACAGTTCCTCCAACACCAGCAGGTCTTTTGGGAGAAAAAGGACCAACATAACCTGTCACTGGCAGAGCAAAACTGCAGAGGCAGGATGGGAAATAAGAGGCAAGAAGTGAGACTCAACCAGCAAGTGATATCCCAGACTTCAGTCTCCAGCATCTTACAGATATTCTGCCTATCAAGCACTGTGATAATTCTCAATGTTCGCAGCTCACATCCACAGTCTATTAAACCATGGATTTCAGCCTCATGCTCTGTTTCAGATAAAGTGGTTTATTTCCAGTAACATCTCTTCATTCCTCTCTGAATTGTAGGCCTCACGAAAATGTGGCTAGAACTGTCCCAGCAGCACAGTCTGAACTCCTGCACAAGCAGTTCTTTTACTGTTACACTTCCCAGATGCACAAGGTTGCTCAGGTACACCACGTCCTGCTTCTGTGACATTTATTTCACCTCTCTGAAACAGAACCATGCGAACTGCAAAAAGGAATCAGTGCTCGTCTGCACACAACTTAGCATTCAAAGCAGTATTTTGCATGTGCCAAAATGTTTTCTACAGCGTTTCTCTAACTGACAATTTACATGTACAATACAAATTTCAAGATTTTATGTATCAACTTTAAAAAAGCTTTACAAGCTCAGGGCTTTAACATACTTTATCAGGCTAAAAGTCAAAGAAAAATGCTTTTCTCAATCATTATAAATTAAGAAACTTTGCTACACAGCACAGGCTGGGTTTTGTTTATTTTTCAATGTTTGTCATGTATTTCCATGCTTACAGAGCACTGATAATTAAATTGAAGCAATGTTAGAATGAGAATACAACCAAAAAGCAGGTACATTACACACTCCAAAGCATGAACATAAGTTAAAGAATCAGCAGACAAGTTTTCAGTTAGTTTCTGATAAATTGTTCTGTTGTGCTCTGAAGTTATGCTGCTGCACTGTTTTTTGATAATTGAGATTTTAAATGCTGTGTCAAATCCTAGATTATCTTCACTTACTATTGATTTTAAATACTCTAGTCTTTATCTTGTATTTATACTATTCTTCCCCTAAAGAAATGCAGACAGCATTTTTAAAGATTAATTCACTTAGCTGTTGATACAATGAAGTTATCCATACCTAAAATCTCCAAAAACACTAGTACTTATAGTCCTAGAACTTCATGCAGAGTCCTTTGACAATTACCTTTTATAATATTTGGTTATGCTGTCCTACCATTATAAAATAAAGGATATACATATGAAACATGAAAAGCCAATTTATAGTAATACAAAAATACATATTATAGCACACATGTATTATTTTACAAATATTGTATACTATTATGTACTATAGCAGTAAAGGAATTAAAAAATTAACCTGCTAACAGAGCATTAAACACTTAAGTCAGTACTTCCAAATGTTTGGCATGCTCAACACAGATAAGGCTCTGTACATCGGCAGTTAAAAGTAAACTGTGCACAGTATAACAACACACCTCCGCCCAGATACCACCAAGTGCTCATACACAAGAAGTTGCACACTAGAGCATTAACGAGGAAACAGCAGCACATACTGCTGTGTATTCCTACCAATAGGACTCAAATCTTAAAGTTACTGAAATTTAGATTTTGAAGTCACCATGCCCTACTGTTTTCCCTCCACTTCCCCAAAAGAGAGCAGAGCCTCCAAAATAAGTGTAATAAAGCACTTTGGTTATAGAAAGATTAATCTTCCAACTGCAGTCAAATTCAAAACTGAAATTCAATAAAACGCAGTATTTAAGGAACATTTCCTTCAGGTTCTTAATCTCAAAATAAGTGCACTACTACAAAATCGTGTTCATGTTTCATTCATTAAATTAATGCTTTCACTCCAGTCTCCTGTATTAAAGTATCAAACTATCCAAGCACAGAGACAGCCTTCCAAAAAAAGGTAGCTGTCCTCCTACATCAACTATTCCTAACTTATCACATGATGTTACTAAACTGGACACCACATGAACAAGAATACTAAGCAAAGAGACAGAGTTATAACAATCTCAAACAGCTGAGCAATTTAGATGGAAAAAAACGACAAGCCTTCAAAAGGCATTTGTGATTTCCACTGGTATTTGTTAAAATAATCATTCAGAAGACCTAAATCCCATCAGAATTCACTTTTGAAGGGAGAGCTCAAAAATAAAAGATTCAACAGCAGCTTTATGAAATCTTTTTTCCCCTAGAAGACTAACAATATTGAATTAATAATTTGGAATCACTCAAGTCAAACAGCCTTTAAAATAAACACATTGCTATGCTGACAGCCATCTCACCTCAGCAGAAACCTAACCATAAAATACAGGTTCAGCAACAAAATGGGAAACCTAAGCTAGTTGAAAGTACTCAATGATAGCTTAACTCTTCTGTCATTAACTGCATCACTGAGAAATCCCATTAGCTTTTAAAACATGAAGACAATCCTAAACAGTTTTCAGGTCTCATAAACACATAGAATCAGGCAACTAAAGTGTTGCTTATACAAAACCTATGAATGCTATTTATCTGTTTTATTAAAATCACGTATTAAGCTAACCATACCACACCTAGAGCGAGCTATGTTAAGAAACTGAACAAGTGTTCACCAGCCAGGCTGCTCAAGAGCACCAAAGTTCTGACAGACAGACACTGTGTTTAATCACAGCCACACTCCAATCCACTCAGTTTGTGAGAAAACAGGGATGGTTTTCAGCAAAGTCTCGTTCCAAAAATCACATCCTGGTTCATGGCACAGACTCCCACCCTCCCACACCAAAAACTACAGGAGATAACATTCCAAAGCAAGAGCAGAAACTGACAGAGAACCAGTACTTAATTCCCAGAGATTCTTTTTGGGTGATATAGCAAGAACTTTAGCAAAACTGTCCTCATAACAATAGGTGAGTACTCCATCAGGGTCCACGTCAGCGTTCCAAGCCCGAGAGCCCCCGCTGCTCTCACACCTCATCCCAGCCCCACACTACTCCCCTACACCCCCGCCAGGGCAGCTGTCACACGGCAGCGCATCCCCGCAGGGTTGTCACCGCGCAGGACGCGCAGCCCCGCGCTCCGGCTCGGACTTTTGCCGGGAATCAAAGCAACCCCGTCCCGGAAGCGGTATCCGCTCCGGCGGCGGGCCCGTCCCGCAGCGCGGCAGCGGCTCCGAGCGCGGCCCGCGCAGCTGCCGGGTTTATCCGCACCGCGAAACGCCGGGAGCCGCGGCGGGGGCCTCAGCGCTGCAGCACCGGGGCTGACACACGGACGCCCGAACCGCACCAGACAACTCCGGCAGCGCTTCCCCGGGCATCCCGCCCGTACAGAGTCGGAGAGCGAGACCGATCCCGCGCAAACTCGGCCCGCGCCGTCACAACAACGACAGAGAGCAGAGGAGCCCCCTGGGCGGGAGCCACCCGCCTGCCGCCAGGGCCGCCGCCCGCCGCACCCGCTCCCCGCCAAGGCCGTGGCCCGTCGCTCCCCGCTACGCCCACGCCAGCCCGCCGGGTCGCGCTCTCCGGGCCGCTACGGCCGCCGCCGCCCCTCGGTGGCAGCGGGTCCCGCGGCGGGGGGGGGAGGCCGGGGCTGCGGCCCGAGCGCCGCGGCGCCCCCAGGGGAGGCCGCGACCCGCCTCACCGTGTGCTCGTGCTCGTCGGCGCGGGCGCGCAGCGGCAGGCACAGCAGGAGCAGCAGCGCGGCGGCCCCGCAGAGCTGCCGCCCGGGCGCCGCCATCTCGGGCCTCGGCGTCCCCGCGCTCGCAGCAGGCCCCGCCGCGGAGCCGGCCCGCGCCCCGCCGCCAACGCCGACCTGCGACGCCACTTCCGCTCCGCCCAGCCACGTCACCCGGTCGCACGCCGGAAGCGCGGCGCCTACGGCGGCCGGCAGGAGCCAAGCCGGGCGCTGCGCGGGCCCCGGTCGCCACCCCGGGAGCGGGAACTCGGCTCCGGTTCCTGCCCCGCCCGCCGCGAACCGCGGCTGCGGGACCCGAAACGCCCGCACACCGCGGGCGCCGAAGACACTGCCGCCTTCAGCATGAGCGCGTTGAGGCGCAGTTATTTTTTAATTAATGGAATTGCTTTGTAATTGATATCGTCATAACACATCGATCAATGAAATAAGCAGAAATTATCTGAGAACGACGCGGCGCGGGGCTGCGTGCGAGTACCCTCAGAAACCGGCGGTGCTGTGTCCCGGAGCACTCGCGGGGCAGAGGAAACTGAGAAGCGCTGAGGGAGCGGCCCGAGCGGCAGCGGAGCCGACACGGGTCCGTTCCTGCCGGTGCTGTCCGACACCGGCGGGTGAGCTCGGGACTGTCGCAAGCCCCAAGTCCAAAGTAAAAAAAAAACCCAAACCTAACAGAACCCCAGACCAAAAACCACACGGTGTTAAGCATTTGTTCATCAGAGAATTTTTAAACCGAACAAATAATTTTCAGAGGCTATTGGGTATAACATTAAAAAAAGGGGGGGGGGAGGTGAAGTAACTACACAATCTTCACAAATATCGCACTAGCCAACAAGTAAGGAGAGAGGGAAGGACGGGAGCTGAATGCAGGAGCTGCTCCAGGCTGTTGTGGGCCATCCATGCTTTGTAGGAATGAAGCAAAAACAGATTTCCCCGATTACCACTGCCTACCATGCCTATACTCCAAGCTTTTCCCATTGTGGTCTTACACATTCAATCTACCTTCCTTGAACATATTTTAGCAAGCTACATTTATGTGAAGCTTTTTCCAGGTAGTATGCCCACAATCTCACACGTATTTCAGTAGAAGGGAGGTCCCTGTAGCGATGTGTCAAAACTCATTCAAAGCCCCTGTTTATATTTAAAACAAAAACAACACTAGACCACTTTGATAACAACACGTTTCTTTCTAGTTGTTGCATCTCAGTCCAGAAGAGAGTAGCTTGCCCTTGGGAGACAGAGGCTTCAGCATCTTCAGTTTATTCAGTGCTTAAGGCTCTCAGTCAACAGCAGGGCCAGCCAGAGCCATCTGCTGCAGCGAGTTCTGTGCAAAGAGCAAACACTGTCCCCAGGCCAGCCAGCTGCCACCTGGGCTTGGTGGGTTGGCCGATGCCCCTGCAGGTAGCCAGGCCCTTCACTTTTTACCAACAATTTTATTATCTGTTCAGTTCAAGAGCTCTAATATTCAACAGAAACACACTTCATTCCCACTCTCCCACCCAAGCATACTCTTAAGCCATCAACAATCCGGCCGCAGGCAGTTTTCTTCTCCGGTCTCTTCCGAGTTTCCATTTCAGCTCACTTCTCATCTTGGGTGGAAGCAATATGTACCTCATGCTCACCAGCACGACTGGAGCTTGCACATACACTGAGCCATAAGAGGATTAAAGCAACTACACAAAACTAAACCAAGGCAGAACACATGTTTTGGCAGCTAAGAGAAAGGCCTGCCTGCACCCCCAACTGTTTACCTGCATTTAACAGTGAAGCCACTTTAGTGCTGCTCCTTTTCTCCTTGATAGGGTGACAGTTTTGCTGTGATCGCTGACTAGTGAGATCCAAAAGTAATCCAAAAGTTACAAAGAGAGAGAAGGAAGTGCCGAGACTGCAGGTACATCTTTGATTTCCCCCCTTATGCAGTGCAGAAGTGCCCTGAAGTGGCATTTATAATAGGACTCAGCCCTACCTGTCCCAGCTCACCTCTCCTCCAAACCAGAGAACCATCACCATGTTTTTTCTTGTATGATAGGTCAGATCAGACTAAGGAAGGGCCTAAGCTTCAAACAGGAGAGGGACTGAAAGGTTACTTATGAGCTACTTTTCAGCAATTCAGTTCTAAACCATCTCACTGCAGTACTAGCAATAAAAATCCAGTTCACAGACATGTTATTAGGATTGTGCAATGGCAAATGCTCAGATACAGTTCAGATAAAGCACCTCTCATAGAAGACATTTGGCTATTCAACACAGGGCGTGCAGAATAAAAATTAGCTGGGGAAGATGAATCCCTGGGCTGTTTCAGTCCCACAGCTTTGAAAGGAAATCTGCATCACACACTTTCATATTTTACTCTTCCTTTCTTGTCTTGTTACAGTTTTCCCCCCATTCTACATTTCTACCTCATGTTGTGCCTGGCAGCTGTGGAAGCAGATGCATTCCTCTTATCACATCAGAGCTCCAAGCTCTGGAGCACAGCTCCAGCCAAAACTAAGGAGACAGGGAATTCTAGAGCAAAACCAGGGAGCTGTGTGCAAACCAAAGCATGTGTAGCAGCTGAAGACAATCAAGCTGTTGAATTTCCTCTTTTAGTTTATTTCTTTTATCCCTGTTTCCTTCACTTATACATGCTACCATTTTACTCATTTCAGCACCAAAACCTCCTTCCCTGCTTCCAGTTTGACCGAACAATGCTGGGAACTTTGTTCTGTTCCAAGAAGAGCACAGGAAGGCAGCTCCCACCTCACCATTCCCCTGGCTACTGTGAACAAAGAGCAAACTGTCAGTGAGAGCCTGTAGGATCAGTTACTGGAGAAGGCACTGAGGTCCTTTAAAAACAAACAAAAAAACCCAACCAACCAACACAACTACCAGTCACCTCTGTAGCTGCAAGCACACCACATCCATCCCCCTGTCATCAAAAGGAGCAGCTATATGAACTGCACTTGGATATATACCCTGAGCTTAATGTGTACATGGTATTTAGCATATGCCTCTACCCCTGAGAGCAGCAGGGGCTACTCCACCTTCATTCAGTGCTGGCTGAGTCACAACTGCCATCTGTCACTCCTGCAGCTCTGCACATTGGCTTTGACAGCCTGCAAGAGGGAGGAGCTACAACTCTGTTGCCTGCTCCCTTACAGATTAAGGGGAGCTTATATGACCAGATAGAAGGTTTACATGTCCTACCTGTACCTGAGGGACCATCTAATGCAGATGCATCTGTGTTTCTCTCAGGGCTGGAAGAGGGGGAATGGCTTGGAAACCTAGTAGGTAATGATGCTTAATTTGGTGTCCTGAATATTATCTTGCAGAATTCCCATCTGTATCACTAATGGAAAACCAGAGCCTTATACTTGTCCCCCAAGGGTAAGGATATGCACAGAAGTTTGCAAGACCTGCAAAAAAAAAAACCAAACCAACCCCCCAAAAACCCGCCCACAACCCCCACAACAAACAAACAAAACACCTCACTTCCATCATTTCAGTCCCTTGAGATAAGTAATCAAAGTTAATTTCTGCTTCACATGCTTTCTACATTTGGAACACAAAGAGCCAAATCAGGAATCTCTCCTTAAGTTTGTAAGCCCTCAGGCAGAAAAAAGGCTGGACACTGTGGGTTGTCTAAATTCATATGATGTGAATTGATCTATAACATAGTCTTATACATATAATAAGTTAGCTAGTCTGTTGTAAGAGTAGGCCTTGGTAACAGTGGGAATGCCCTGTAGTGAAAAAACCCGACGTGATGAAGCCAAGGACAAGAAACAAAGGACTTACAGTGAAAACCAGGTGTCTTCTCCTTGCAACAGAGTATATCTTATGACCATGAAACTAGCAACTATTAGCAACTATTAGCGATGGGAATGTAGCTTGTAAAATCTTCTCAGCCGAACTAACTTTGCAAAATGTAACTAATCAGTATGTAACACGTAAGCCTTAGACTATATAAATGTCTCGCCTCTGATCAATAAATTGGATATCTTGCTTGCATCAAGTCGTGTCCCCGTCTCTTAGTCGCGGCAAATGGTGACCCCGACGTGATAACGTGATGCGTGATCGTCTGTGACAGGATCGCAGGTCCATTAACCGCCTGCCTGGTGGCAGCCCAGGGCGAGGTGGCCGGCCGCGACATCCCGCAGCCGCAGAACTTGGGAAGTGCTGCTGAAAGAAACAAGCCGGCCGGCAAATCAATCCCTCCGTCTGGAACGAGAGGTGAGCCGCTGCGGGAAAGATGGGGAATCAGGAGAGTTCCCCCGAAAGAGACGTTTATGAGCACATGAAAACTCTGCTTAATAAGCAGGGAAAAGGAGCTCTTTCAGGACAAGATCTTAAATTAATCCTAAAATGGGTGGAAGTTACGGTCCCTACGGTGACTGCCTCCTTAATTTTTACGCTTGAACTTTGGGACAATATAGAGCAGAAAAAATGGGATAGAGTCAGCAATAGAAATCATGGGACTGCCTTAAAAGACCTTAAGGCTGAACGATCTGCTGCTGCTGGAATTTTTGCAGCGTTGCAGCCTGATAAGTATCCTGAAAGTTGCTGTGAAGTTTACCCGGCTTGTGTCTGTGATACCCTCCCTACTCCATCCCCTGCTGTACTGTCGGCGCCCCCGATGGCTCAGCAGTCCGGGGCGGGGGGAGGAAAAATGCCGAGCGGGTGGCCTCCTGTACCATCGTCCAGAGGATCGGAGTCGGACAACTTACTCAAAGACCCTGTGAAAGCTGAGAATGCTAAAGTCGTAAACGAGTGTACTATCAGTCCTTTTACCAATTTTACCAGTTTGCTTTTACTGTTTTTTAACCCTCTAACCCCAACGAAAGAGCAGAGGGAGTCACCGGATGAGAACTGGGCAAAGGAACTCTGTGAAAGGTAACAGCTATAGATCATTAGAGACACTAATTGAAACACCGTAATCAGGGTCCCAATGAGACTTACACGCAATTTATTGACCATCTTCAAGAGGCCATCAGTAAGCAGGTTGAAAACTTGGAAGCTGAGAAAGCATTGGTGTTTCAATTAGCAGTAGAGAATGCTAATGTTTGCTATCAACATGTTATTTGCGAGTTTTACAGTGCATATTGTGTGTTTCTGTGTATTGCCTCTCTGAAAATCGAGCGGCTTGTCAGGAATGTGAGTTAACTGTTTTCAAGCAGACCTGTGCGTTTTCCGCCCCCCCCCGCCTTCCCTTCTTCCCTCCCTCCCTCTTCTCAAGGTTTTTACTTGCAAGATGGGGTCAGGAATAATTGTTTTCAGCTGTGTTCCTAAAAAATCAGTATTGCGAGGTGTTTTAAAACTTGGGAAAGCACTCGGAATTATAAGGAAGGAAGATCTTGTTAAATATTGAAATCAGTGTTTGCTGCTGTATGAGTTAAATGATTAGGGAAAGTGTCCGGAGGATAGAATCTTGTTGCAATTAATGTTGTTTTTGAGGCCAGCAGAGCGGGACAAAATGAATCCCTGCAAGAGATCATTAAATCATCTCAGACAGCTGAGAGACTTAACTGATAACACACAAGTCGCGAAACTTGTTAAAGTCTGCAAGGTTCTTTCCTCATTAACCTGTGTTCTTTGTGGGTATCTGTTTAAGTATGTTGCAATTTTGGTAGGTCTGTGTTATATAGTATGATAAGTTCGTACTCTGTTAAATCGTGAGAATCCGTTGACTCAAAATGTGCATTTTGTGATGGTTCGGAAGATCATGAGTGATTTGATTCCTTGCTGCGTGAATGTGGTTGTAAAAATTTTGCGTGTAGTAGCTGTTGTTTTTCTCTCTAGCATGCTAGCTTTATTCCAATATCCAGACTTGCGCAACTCTGTGACAGGCTGTCTCTCATCTCGGTACACTAAATTTGGCTTTTTCATATGCACATCAAGTAAAGAATCCAGGTTTTGGATTAACAGTTATAGCGCACCAGATGAGACACTGAAAACAAAACAAAGTAAAAAGGAAGGCCTTGCCCGGTTCAGCTCATTGCGATGGCGGGGGGGGCAAGTACTGATGGGCTCCGGCGCCGCTGACCTGTTTTGTCAGGGAGACCCAGAGGTACCTCCACCTGCCTGAGCAGTGAGAGGCTCAAAGGTGCAATGCAAAAATTGAGATATTGTCTTAAATTAGTGTGACTATAATCTATCTGCATATTTGACCTGGGTATTTGGTTTTCACATCTGAGCTCAGTATTTTGGTTTGCATATTCATATTTGGTACCAAAAGAATCTTTTCTGGGGAGATAATTACAAAATGGGAACCGGTTCCACTGCTAAAATTCCACCTTGCTCCCCCTTTAGGATGCATCCTTACACCTTGGAGCAATTGCTTATATTGTTAGAAAAGTATTTAAATTGTTAAAATGCTATGATAGATGTGAATTTAGAAGAGGTTGTATTTAAAAGTTGCTAGAATATTAACTGATTTAGATTTAGGAAAATAGAGTAATGGATTGAGGTTTATTATACTGGTTTATACTGTTTTTGACATGTCTAATTGTAAAAGGTAAATAGAGCTAAGGAATGTGTAACTGAGAAGTTTCCCAGAGCCTCCTTCTACATCGCTGTGCTCACCCCAAGTAGTAGAGCAGTTACTGCAAGAGATTGACAATTATCTATGGGACACATTGTACCCTCTACAAGTCCCTGGAATTCACCTGTTTTTGTTACTAAAAAACCAAATGGCAAGTGGCGCTTGCTCCATGACCTGAGAAAAATTAATGACGCTATGGAAAACATGGGAGCCCTGCAGCCCGGGCTACCGTCACCTACCATGATCCCTCGAGATTGGCATTTAACTATCATAGATCTCAAAGATTGTTTTTTCAATATTCCATTGCATCCAGACGATGCTCCTAAATTTGCTTTTTCGGTCCCTAGCGTCAACATGCAAGCTCCTTTGCAAAGATACCAGTGGGTTGTGCTACCACAGGGAATGAAAAATAGCCCCACAATATGCCAATGGTATGTGGCCAAAATACTTAGTCCTGTCAGAACCGTGATGCCTGCTGCATTGTTATATCATTATATGGATGACATTCTAGTGGCAGCACAATACTATGAAGTTATGGAGAAAGCTGTAGCCCTTGTCATGGCTGCTGTAAAATCAGCAGACCTCTGTATTGCGCCAGAAAAAATCCAAAAAGTGCCACCTTGGAAATACCTAGGATGGCGTATAAGGGCTCAGACTATTACTCCGCAACCTTTACAAATACAGGCGAATGTAAAAAATTTACATGATGTGCAGAAACTGCTGGGAACAATCAATTGGGTCAGACCATTGCTAGGAATCACTAATGCAGATCTCAGTCCCTTATTCGAAATGCTTAAAGGAAGCTCAGACTTAAACGCTCCACGAAGTCTCAGTCCTGAGGCTATAGCTTCCTTGCATAAAGCTGCAGCAGCGATTACCTCCAGACAAGCACATCGATGGGAACCAGAATTGCCTTTTCAATTAATCATCCTTAACCCTGCTCGACAGCCTCATGCACTTATTTTCCAATGGGACTGCCAGAAAACGGACCCCTTACTAATCATTGAATGGATCTTTTTGCCTAACAAAGCCACAAAGACTATCTCAACACAGCATGAGATGTTTGCATCTTTAATCATCAGAGCTCGACAGCGATTACTTACCCTGGCAGGCACAGACTTTAGCCTTATATGTATGCCAGTAACAAGTGTTTACCTGCAATGGTTACATCAACAATCAGATGCACTAGGCATAGCTCTAACTGGCTATGCAGGCCAACTCACTTGTCATCCGCCTTCTCACAAACTGTTAGGCATTGACTTTCACCTTTTACCTATTCCAAAGCGGAGTGACCAACCTTTACAGGCTCTTACTGTTTTTACAGATGGCTCTGGGAGATCTCACAAGTCGGTTATCCTTTGGTGGAATAGCCAATACCAACAATGGGAATCTGATATTGAAACTGTACAGGGTTCTCCTCAAATAGTGGAGTTATCTGCAGTGGTTAGAGTTTTTCGTAAATGGTCTGTTCCTCTTAACATAATTACTGATTCTGCTTATGTTGCAGGAATTGTTAGCCGAGCCGAAGCTTCTGTATTACGAGATGTTTCTCACACGGCACTGTTTAACTTGTTACAGGAACTTATCTTTCTATTGGACTCTCGTCTTCACCCTTATTTCATTATGCATGTTAGGTCTCACACTTCCTTACCAGGTTTTATCGCGGAAGGAAACCGGCAAGCTGATATGCTGACGTTGCCAGTACAGGTATTACCAGACCGTATCGCACAAGCTAAACTTAGTCATTCTTTTTTCCACCAAAATGCTAGAGGCCTAAAACGACAGTTTAACCTTACCTCACAACAAGCCAATAATATTATTGCAGTGTGTCCTGATTGTCAAAGACACTCTTTTCCTTCCATAGCAGGAGGAGTTAACCCCAGAGGTTTACAGAGTCTTCAACTCTGGCAAACAGATGTTACTCATTTTGCCGAATTTGGTCGTTTAAAGTTTATTCATTGCTCTGTTGATACATTTTCGGGAATGTTATTTGCCTCCTGTCATACAGGAGAAAAAGCACGCGATGTGCAAAAACATCTAATGCGCGCTTTTGCCACTTTAGGGGTACCCTCTCAAATTAAAACAGACAATGGTCCTGCATATGTGTCTAAAGTTTTAACAACCTTTTTTGCTTTTTGGGGAATTTCTCACGTTACAGGTATCCCTCATTCTCCCACAGGTCAAGCTCTGATAGAACGCTCTCACCAAACCTTAAAACGCTTATTATTAAAACAAAAAGGGGGAATAGGGACTGCTACGCCAGAGGAGCGAATACAGAAAGCTTTGTACGTTTTTAACTTTTTGAATTGTTCTCTATTAGACAGCAATCCTCCGGTAGTTCACCATTTCAGCACAAATAACCTTTTTGAACCCAGAGTGAAACCGCCGGTTTTGATCCGGGACCCGGAAACAGGTATGATAATGGGACCCTATCCCCTTGTCACATGGGGAAGAGGCTATGCTTGTGTTTCAACAGAAAGAGGCCCTCGCTGGATCCCGGCGAAAAACGTGAGACCTTACTGAGAGGCGCTGCAACAGTCTCCTGCTGAAGATGATCCGGTTCTAGAGCTGGGAAGTGATGCCAACGGCTCCTACTGATGACGTCACTTCAGGACGTGGACAAGTGCGATCTTCAATGCCCTCACTGTGGACTGTGCAACCCCTGGATCCTTAGAATTTGTGCAGACTGTGAAAAGCTACAGTGGGTTAATAGATGTCGTGTAGGGCGATGGTGTAATGATTGTTTACTTGCTCACTTTAGGATTTTGCAAAATCTGTTGGTAGATACGGGAATTGAGGGTGAAAGGTCTCATTCTTACCAGACAAAGTCGGAAGAATGGCACAGATATATCGCTAAACGATCAGACAATATCCTTTGGAGAACTATTGAGTGTGCCAAATTTGTTCCGGTACCTCAAATTTGGGAAGTAAGCCCCGATAAGTGGGAAGAAACAAAAAAGAAGTGTTTAAAAAAGAGAAACAGAAGGAAGAATAAGAACTTGCAAACATGGGCAAAGTGTTAGTCTCTTTGTCATTTATTATAGGTATAGGCTTTTGCTTTGATTTGCATCATGTTGACCCTCGCACTAACGTATGGCTTACCTGGGCAAATCGCACTGGGACTACAGATTTCTGTTTGTCCTTGGCACAAGTAGGCTTAGACCCCAAGTTCTCTCGGTTAATGGGTCAGTAATACCCCAAGAAGCTTGGCCAGTTACTAAGAAACAAGCAGATCATATAGTGACAAACAATGGTATTACAGGATGGATGAAAGATTTGCTCAAACAGGGAGTTTCTATTCTTTTAATAATTTGTGTGCTGTTAATAATGATTCCGTGTGTGTTGCAGTGCCTTCAGAAATCGATAACTGCTTCAATGAATAAGATCTTCCTTGTACAGCAACAGGGCTTCGCAAAAACCCCCAGTGCTGAAATGTTGGTGAAGCAAGATGTCCTGGAATTAGTCGGACGTCGACCCTGGGAAGAGTCAGATGATTGAAAACAAAAAGGGGGAGATGTGGGTTGTCTAAATTCATATGATGTGAATTGATCTATAACATAGTCTTATACATATAATAAGTTAGCTAGTCTGTTGTAAGAGTAGGCCTTGGTAACAGTGGGAATGCCCTGTAGTGAAAAAACCCGACGTGATGAAGCCAAGGACAAGAAACAAAGGACTTACAGTGAAAACCAGGTGTCTTCTCCTTGCAACAGAGTATATCTTATGACCATGAAACTAGCAACTATTAGCAACTATTAGCGATGGGAATGTAGCTTGTAAAATCTTCTCAGCCGAACTAACTTTGCAAAATGTAACTAATCAGTATGTAACACGTAAGCCTTAGACTATATAAATGTCTCGCCTCTGATCAATAAATTGGATATCTTGCTTGCATCAAGTCGTGTCCCCGTCTCTTAGTCGCGGCAGGACACAGCTGTTGCAGATTCACATCGCTATGAAGGAAGAGGAGAGCAAGCAGAGTCCAGCCCCCTGTCTCCACTGCAGTGGGCTAATTAACTACATGGGTGGCATTTGAGGTGTGTGCATTTATGATTGGTGACTCGCTATACTATTCCAGAGCTTGAAGTGCAACGCCTTCATATCGCTTCTACAATGAACGTAAGAGATAGAGAACACAGCATTGCCACCAATTCCTTTCTCTAATTTGAGAAGTCGGTCAAGAGATTTCAAGTAACAACATACCTATCCCCTCCCAAAAAAGGGTTTTAAGTATAGTTGTTTTGTGATACAGCAGGTCCCTTACCAGCTGCCTTGGGAATTTCCATGGTGAATGCAGCACACACAACACCTTGTTAAAGTCTGTCCTCTTCAGAGAGGGAAGTTGAAAGGGAAAGGCATTTTCAAGGCTGTATGCAAAATACATTCTTGAATAAAGACAACTTCTTATCCTCCCATGGTTTAATGATTGCTGGAAGGAGATTCTATACCTTCTGAAAAGCCAGTATGTCTGTACCCAAAATGTCACACCAAACTGCAGTATATTCACCTGCTCCTGCTGTAATGAGTGTTCTTGAAACAAAATCTTTGAACAACTTATTTTCTTTACTTTTTTCAAGCCCTTGCACATGGTATCAAGGGTTTTGGTAACAATGCTTGTCAGGATTTAGTTTCTAAAAGGACATATGTTCTTCCTTGATCAGAAGGAAACTTCATGTTGGTGCAGGGCTGCCAAGACACATGTCAGCGTTCTCCTTCCTAATCATGATACTTTTTCTTGAAGTCCCAAGCACCTTCCAAGCAAAAAAATTATAGAAGGCCAAGAAGTTTCAGTGAAAATCATGGGAAAAGTGACTAGAGCTTTTTGGAGGAAGAAATGGAAGAAAACATCTGGCTTCCACTTATAAATAATTTAAGACAACCCAAAAAATCTGTACAAACACACATACAAACAGAAAAATCTCATATTCCACAGATGCTGAGAGATTCAGCGGCCTCTTGGTGGCACAGGTGGAGGATAAAAGCCTTCAGAACTTACAGGCCTGTAAAAAGACAGAATACAATGCATTTTAAAAAACAGTAGAGAATAGGGTTCTGGAGCAACATGTTGCATGCAGTAACATCATATGTAAGAATACTATACAAGCAATAGTCATACAAGAACTAAAACAGGCTATCAGTGATTCAGCAACAGAGCAGGTGCCAAGGTGCCGGAGCCCTGTTCCCGACCAAGTTCATTCTTCTGCTCTCCAGCTGCAGTAATCCTACTATTACTAGACAGACACACTCTAATACTTGGAGTGAAATTTTGATAGTTTAGTAGCTTTCTCTTGAAAATTAGATGAAGAGCAACAGGAAGAGATCAAAAGATTCAATATTTTTTTAAACTAACTACAGATATTCCAGCAATATTCTTGCCAGAGCAAATCCAACATACAGAACTTAACTGCACCACACATCAGTAATTACTATTTTAACAGCTGGAGAATTTTATGAGCATCTCTAATTAGATAAGCATCTGGGGCCTGGACTTCATAGATTTGCGCTAGTTGGACTAAAGGAATATTTATAAGTTACTTAAGTTTGTGGTGGTCTGATCAAATCAAGGCAAAACCCCTCAGCATCTTTTATAAAACCAGTGCAGTTCTTTCTTTGAGGCTCACCAAATATGTAAACTAGTCCGATCTGGAGAGATGTGAAACTTGTAAAAAGAAAAATAAGTCGAAGGGAATGCCAAAAGGGAATTCCCTCTGCCCTACACTTTGTATGTTGCAAGAGGATCTTCTCAGGAGGACTGGGTACTACATCTCCGCCAAAGGCAGGATGCTTCTCCACCAGCATCAGTCTTACGTCAAGTGTCGTGTACTTCAATAGTGCTGCCCTTGCAGCGCGTGACCCGCAGTAGGAGCATTGCAATAGGTGTGTCACCAACTAGGAAACCAATTCCACCAATTATTACAGATGAGAAGCAAGGATCTTACAATTCCTAACAGAGTGTGCTTATAGATAACATTCTGGTAATTTTCTTGAAAGACATGTTTGCTTCCTGCCTTGCTTTCTGCCAAAGGCTTCCATATTGATTCACTGAAAGCCCATATTTAGACTGCATTTTGGCTTTACCTGCTTGCACCTCGAGGAGGCACCCTGGGAGGCCTTTCTGAGAAAGGCAGCCTCTCTGCTTGTTGGGCAACTGGGCTGCGGCTTCTAATTGTTTCTGCAACTTCATTGTCCTACAAAATGAAGAAGAGGTTACAGATCAGCAGAATTTGGTTTGTTAGCTTCACAATAGAAGTAGCTACATTTTGCCACTTCTGCAAATGCAGTGCTACCCCTGAACTCATTTTCTTTTGCATGAAAACAAAGCCACGTGCTTAAGAACAGTGGACCAGCACATAGCAGAGGTGAGAGCTTACCTCGCTGTCCCCTTCCATCCCGCTGCTGACACTCAATATGCTCCGAGTGCTGGAGCGGTTACTTGCGCTACCTGGAGTGAGTGAGCAAATGAAAACAAACTGGTTATTAAATCTTGGCAATTTAACTGCACTTCACTAACTCAGAATTACTTCTAACCTCATGCTTACCTCTTGCATACATCATTTAGTGCTTCTTTAGATTAATTTATTTCTATGGTTATTTTTCACATGTTCAGGATCCAAACAATGGCATGTCATGCAACACAGACCACAGGGCTAAACCATTCAGTTCTGCTTGCTGTCTAGCAGATTTCTGTCCTATCTAGATCCAGGCTTCTGATTAAATACTCACAACCATAATCCAACTGAAAGGATCCAGTGTCAATATCAATGGGCAAGTAACGTAAATATTTTCACCAGTGTTACACACCCAACATTTATGTATAGTTAAATTATCAAACCCTATGTCCTTAACAGCTGCATGGAGGTAGATGGCTCTGAGCATGGCCACACATTCCTTCCTGGAATAAGTGACTGCTTGAGAGGTTGTTGCTCCCAATCGCTGTTCACCACCTCCTCTCACAATAATCCTTATTAATCACAGGAAAGTTTCCTGGTCTACTTCAGAACTAAAAAATGACAAGTTTGCTCAAACAGCCTTCAGCAACCATTTATGCAAACCCACTTAACTTGCAAGGACTCAGAGTAGGGAATATTTTCTTAATCAGTCACGCCATCTCTGAAGGGGATACTAACTCACAAACACATCCTACACTGTTATGGGTGGTTTCAGTCATAAATACATAATGTTTTGTAAGGCTGTGCAATAATGGGACATCTCATAAGATGCAGTCCCTCCCTCGCCTTCGTGAGGTAACTCTCATTATCAGCTGGTACAAACAGCAGCACTTGAGAGTGCTAAATATGGTGTTATGGTCTGTTCTCACAATCACGCCTTGGCTAAGAGAGCCAAGCTGCACACAGTGAACTCTGCAGGCTTAGTAACATTTCTCTCACAACTGCTTATATCCAAATCAGCTGGCTCTGGCACCTGCTCTGGATGTATCAGCTGCATCTTGTCAAGAGCCACAAAGGTAGTAACCTCACTACGACTCAGTTTTCCTTTCAGAAGGCCAAAATGATCTTAATCATTTCTGCAATAATTTCTCAGTCTTCAGTAAGAGCAAGAATACAGGGAATTAATTTGCACAAATTAAACCTAATAAGAACCAAAGATAAAAATGTGCAGACTACCCAAGTCACTGAAGAGGTCCCATAGCTACCGATGAAAAACACTGCTCTTTACCTACAACATGTAGAGACTGGTTCCCAGCCTGCAATATAACTACATCCTTCAGACCAGAAGAGCATGCTGCCTGCTGAGATGCACAGCAATGGAGCGTCCTTTTTTTTTTTTTGTAAGAGAGCAGCTGCCATGTATTTTTAAGAACTGAAGATGGGTGATAGGCCTTCTCTGAGAAGGCTCAAGGGAATCTTTTACTCAGCTTTCAAGTTCTCCTCCTGCAGAGATGCAGACATAGGTGCCCAGACCACTTGATGTACCAGGAATTGCTTTTACAGTTTTGAGAACAGACAGCCTGAGGCATGCAGGGTTTGGGGTGGCTGCATCAGTACTGGGATTCAGGAAGAGAAGTCCTGTCCCCTGACCTGACTGCAGAGTCAGGCTGGGGAAGTGTTTTCCATCCGTAGAGAGGATAACACTCAGGGTTTGCTTACTTGTTGTGCTGGATGTGCTTTCTGTTTTCCAGTCTCCTCGCTTTAACTCCATTTTTGGTGGGAAAACGTTTTTCCGGGGGGCGTATTCATATATTCCACATTCTGGTTTCCTCAAAGTATTATGAGAATGTCGAATGGGTACTGTAATTTCCAAATCTGTAAGGGAAAATGAACAAGCATAGCCTCTGAAAGACAGCTTTGCACCAGAGAATAAAGTTAAAAACAATCACATAAGGGCAATCATAACTGTACATGAATGAATCCAGATTCACTCCCCAGATGTGGGCATCCTTTCCTCAGTCTGGGAAACTGAGAAGTAAAGCAATTTCCATATGTTTGAGCCAACAGGCACATGGATGTGAATATTAAAATACCATGTAACTAAAATACACATGGAGAAATTTCTGCCTTGAAGAGCCTATTAGCATTGTTAGCTGCTTCATGTCAGAGACCATTACCTGCACTTTTGTCTTTCTTTTGCTTCTCCATTTGCCTCCTGGTTATGCTGTCTCGTAGCCGTTTCAGATTTTCCTAAAAACATCACAAGATATTAGTTTCAGGGCTTTGGATAAAGTAGGATGAGCAGCTTTCTGACAACACCAATATTATATTTCAGCTAACTTTGCAACCAGCTGTAACAAGGCCTGCTAGACCTGGCTGAAGTCCAAACAATGTCAACAGGTTGTAATCTATTCCCTTCAGAAATCCATGTGTGCGGTTCAGAAGCCAAGTTTTTTTCAGACATTCATTGTTTATGTTAAGGTCAAGTTCACAGACCCACTAGCAGTTGCAGGTAAGCAGCACAGGGTTTAGAACTCCCTCTATTTTCTGTTTCCACTGTGACACCAGCACAGAAACAAGAGCCATGATCAAGTAACTACACAGTCCTTTCTGTACTAATGAACAGATAATTCTGACTGCAGGAATGGAAGAGGCTGCCACACATTCCGAAGTGTGAGGAACAATTCAGAAAGAATTCAGAATGTCCCCATTGAAGCAAGAAGGTACACCTGGAAATGTAACTGCGTGCAAAGTCTCTTCACTATCATATGGCTGTATATTGCACCTTACAGTAAGGAAAGGTAGGGGAAAACAAACAGACAACTTTTCCAGCACGGAAACATGTACATATGTTAGAGGACAAAACCTTTGTATAGGTGGAAAAGTAGATGAAGCACTTGCTGTAGCATGAGGCAAGATCTGGAGCAGAAACTTTGAAATCTGCTCACAGGATGAGGCACAGAGCATGCAACTTCATCTCTGCTACAGACTTCTACTAAAGTAGTTCTATGTTCTTCATTGACAGAAGAAGGGATTCCTCTGACGGTTTCTGGGTAGAGAGGACCCTTCCAAGTGAGAACCAGGAGGAAAAAATCTTGGTTTTCTCTGACAGTTCCCAAAACAGTGCCACACTCCGGAGATCAGCACCTCAAGTGTAAGAGCAGACTGCTGCAGCATGAACAAAAGGCTCCAAAAGAAGCAGGCAGCAGTTTTAAAGAAGGAGCCCCACTCTAATTTGAGAATGGAAATTTTAAACTATGACTGGTAGTTCCACCAGTCATTATGCTGCTGCTGCCAACATAACGACTCCATTCAGCTAAGCTGCCCAGACACCGTGTTTTCACTAATGACTGTTGCTAGACTTTGCCCAGCTGCAAGGAACAGGTAGTCCCGGAGCCATCAAACACCCAGGGAGGAATCAGACCATCTACAAGACAGGACTTAAGAGCCAATATACCATCTGGGACTGAGTCTTCACTGATTTGAAATGGATGAAAACTGACAAGCTAAATGTTAATCACAGAAGCCCCCTGCCAGCAGGTAGGTGCTAGGTGACCTCTAGAAAGGTAAGTTAGCCAACTGGATTTGACTCAATTCCTAGTGTACAGATCTCCAGAAACTAACAAAACCACTGCAAGACAAACATCTGTAAAACAGCAACCTGCTTGCTGCCACATGGAAACAACCCCACCATGTCAGGAGAGAACTCCGCTAGCAGGGAGACTGGGTTTAGCAACCTTCCTGCTCCAACCAGGAAAGAAATGTACCCACACTGAACAGCTTGTGATATATACTCAGAGACAGAACTGTATTTCTTAAACTGTGGAATAAGCCTGTACCTGCTGGAACCGGAATGATTCTGATCTCTTTTTCTGGTTTAGTTGCCATTCCTTAAAATGAAGTACTGCTTCATCAACAGTGAGTATGCCCATTTTCACTTGCTCCTGTAATGTAATCAGCTGCCGTTGACCTGGCGTTTTCATTCCAGCAAATGGATCATAGATGCTTGATTGAGACAGGTCCCTTACAGGCCTGACTATTGTCTCTGAAGAGAGAAGAACACAAAAAATATTATTGAACTTGTGGCATCTGCCCTCCTCACTGAATGAAAAGAAACACAAGCACCCTTGATTTAAAGGAGATTAAAAAAAAAAAAAATCAATATTACAGACTGAATGTTTCCTTAGCCAGAAGAGTATTTTGTCCTTATGCCATCCGATTATTTGTCAGAGCTAAATGCCCAGTTGAGAGGTAGCCTTGTATGCAAATATGTCCCAGGGATAATCTCTGTTCTTAAAAACATAACTTAAGTGAACAGCACAAAATGTACTCCTTAAAGTGCTCCTCTTCCACACTTCAAAAATCTCTCTCTCCTCAGCAATCCACAGAACAGAGCTTTCACCATGGCAGCCACAAAGCCAGACTCTTCCTAGGTAATCTGTGCAGTGCAACTCCAGGAACAGAAAGCTGAAAACCCATCCTGCTAATGCTAGCGCTCTCTAACTCATTTGCAACAAAGAGGAGTTCCCAACATGAAATAAAAGCTCAAGTGTGGTTCCTGGCACTCTGATAGTGCACAGGATAAGAGGTGAAAGAACAAGAGCACGGTTTTGGAAGTGCAGAGATCAATGGCAAGCAGTTCACTACACGTTAAACGCCAGGAAATTTTGGTCAACTGGCAGTGGCTACATCCAGAAGATCAAAAGTGCAACATTGACTCCATGAAGTAATATGGGTCTCAATAAAATAAAAGGACTTTGATGATCATTATGATCCTGACTGAGGATAAACTCCAAAACAGCAGATATGTAGAGTATGTGATAAGAGTACCCCTCTCAGACTCTGCTGTTATAAAAAGTTTCAATGTCACATAAGGTCAGTAAGGTTCAGTCATTCATACAGGACCATTATCCCATGAGCCTTGTAAAACAGACTGTTCTGTCACATTTCACACAAATGAAGCTACCTCAGTAGGTTAGCCTTTGGATTACTGGAAAGATTTTCAGGTTGAACTTCTGACTTACCTTTCTTAACCCTTCCTCTAGGGACATAGAGATTCTCAGGTCTTTGAGCTTTCTGTGCAAAAACTGTAAAACAAGCACTCTTTAGATATCAAAATGCATCTCATGAAGACAGAAGTAGCAAGGATGAACATGGGAAGCATAGACAATATTGTACTGCATTACAGCATATGACCAAGATTTCCAAAACTGCCTAGCAAACTAAGAGGCACCATTTTCTTCAATTTCAATTAAACCCCACCTCAGAGGGGAGGTATAGAATCATGTCCTATACAAATGCTATTATATCAATGATGTCATTACAGAGCAGCAATGTCTCAATTTACTATCCTATAATGTCAAGATCTTTCCTACCTAGTTGGATTTGTTTCTACCATTTGGGAGTAACCTGCTCTCCTACTGCTTTCATTAAGAGAAACCTCAAGCCAAGACCTCAGGATGCAACATCCCCACGCTTCCAGAGTGAGCAGAAGATGAAAAACACATCTGAAATTGGATCCCAAAGGTAATCCAGCTCCAGAGCCAAATGATCCAGGGATCTCAAAAACATGTACATTTTCTTGGCATTTATTTGGCAACTGGAGCCCATGTCAAGGCCATTCCTAGCCTATAGTTTAGGTCCTGGTACCCAACTCACTTTTGGAAATGTACAGCTCATTGTCTGGCTGTGGAGAGCTGGATTCTGGTCTTGGAACAGGAACTGGAGGTCTGCTCGCCATTTCCTGTGGGAAAGTATCTTGTTCCACTGAGTAGTATACATCTTCACCATGCTGCTGGCAAACTCCTTCTTCTGAATCTGGCACATCCACACTACTGCCTACAACAGAGCAGAGTTTGTAAAAAATAAACCTGGCCACTTCACTGAACACTGGATCCTTCCAGGTGCACTATGTACCACATTCTTACCAAGCTGGCCATTTCACAGGCAAAAACATTCAGTTTTGCAATGACTTAAAGTGCCAAAGCCCTTCAGGTCAGGACTTGATAAAGTCACTAACATCTAGTAGCGTGTGTTTGCCACTAAGCCTTTACCATCTGGTTTGGCAAAGAAACCATAAATACAGTTATGAGATTTTCCATTAAGTATTCAACAAACAGTTCAATTAATTCCAGTAAATTAATATATCAGTTAACAAATCAAACAGAGTGCTGGTTTCCAAAAGCTACTTGTGATGGTCTACAAAGTACTACAGAGAATTTTTCCTTTGTCTGAAATGAGCAATCACCATCAGCTGACAATATGTTTGGTCTCAGAACAATGTGTCCCAGAAGGAGCTGAGTACACACATCCATACTTAACAAGCCCCGCTACCATTATACCACCTCATCATATCCATTCTGTTCTCACTCCTAACATGACTGCAAAATCATCAAATGCTGTCATATCTGATTTAAAAGCTAGCTTCCCTGTTTGCATACTAGCAAAAGGAATTAAGAGCCCCTAGACTAACTTCCTACTCTGTTACCAAGTCACAAGCAAATACCCTAACCAATGGATTAACTTTCTGATAGTGATGTTGTAACACCTATATGAGTCAATGCAATGGGACTGCCAGAGCATCAGTATCAGCATGGAAAACAGAACAAGATGTTAAAAGCTCTAGATTTAATCTTGCTCTGAGTTCAGCTGGGTCACCCGCAAAAAGTGAACCAGTATCCCATGGAACCTGGTAAGTCAGGAAAAGGCTTGGACAACCAGATCATGCTCAATGGTGACAGCATGGAGCTAAGGTCTAGCTTTGGTCAGAGAAGGCAGAAGGGAACACTGAAGAGGCAGAGCATAGATCAGGTTTTGGAGCCAGTAGTTCCTCTTCCTCTTTCTAGTCTGCTGTTTTCAATTAATGGACTTTTTACTAAAGCATCTGCATTAAAATGCATCACTAGCTTGTGCTGCTCTCCTTTATACTCAGCCTCTGCCCATAAGGGGAGCCTGCACCCACATCAGACACCAGAATTAATTCCCATCACAAAAGAGAGCCTTATTGGTACTAGCTGTGTGCTTACACTTGCCAGTATACAGGGACCGGAACTAGAAATCACTCTTCATCTTTGTTAAGAAACTAACTGCATTTGTGAAATCACCTCACAAGCTGCTTTTGCTGTTGTGCCTCATTTGTACCCAATAAAGCACAGCTGCCCACAAACAGTGTGGACTAGCTCCTATCTTTAACAGACCAAGGAGAAATCTCAGATTCCATTTAGTTGCTTTTAACTGTGCTAGCGCCACCCCTCTCTCCAAACAGGTCTCACCTTCTAAAAACTTGCGGAGCATTGAGTCTTTCGTAGTTAGAGAAACTTCATCTCCAGCAACTGGAGTGTCTGGTTTGGATTGAAGCATCTCTACATCTGAAAAAAAACAAACAAACAAACAAAACCAAAAGAAAACAGGACGATTAATCTGTTGATTATGCCCTTAAACATGTGGAACACTGTAATATAAGAAAATGATGTGAAATTTCTGACTAGACCTTTGGTTTATGGTGAAAATCAAAAAGGAAGCCAGGCATGACCAGACATTTGCGTCAAAAAAGGCTCCTAAGTTCCTGTGTTCACAAATATTTTCCAGCTGCCTGACGGTTACACTTGAGCATGACTAACATTGCCTATTGAGAAGCTCTGACAAGGCTCCAAGCAGGCACTGAGGATTAGCTACTACCGAGAGTGTGTTGGCCAGGTGAAGATTTTGGCCTCTGCATCGTGCTCCTGAGGGGCCAAACTGTGTGGAAACTCTGACTTGGCAAAACAAGACATTACGGACAATGTGCCCATGACACAGAAGATAGTATTTGTTTTGTTTATTGGATAAAAGTCAAAACAGCTGGCTGAATTAATTAGTTGGACTGGAAGGTGTTTAAGGGGTCAGATGATAATTTAGTATTGAGAAAGGAGTGACAGCAAACAATAAGATACTTTAAGTCATTGTTTTGACATAAAGGATTCTGATTTAAAAAAAAATGTGTTAACCTCACTGTAACCCTAAAACTAAAATAAAATGTTAGGTAACCTTGCTTCTAATGATATCAAAGCCAAGAGTGATATAAAGGAAATGTTGTGAAATAACTACTACTGTGTAAATTAGACGGTTTGAGTTATGTGACAGAATATGAAATATTTCTCTGTAAATGTCTTTTAAATATTTGCTGACCTCTCTTATTTTTTCCTGCAAAGCTGAGGAGATTATGAAAAAGGGATAAGAAAATGCTAGCAAGATTTTGCTTTGTTAGAATGTTGTGGGTTTCTTTTAGATTATAATTGTCAAAGGACCCACTGACAATCATGTGAATGCACTCAACCTGGCTTTAACCTCCCAGGAGTAGCTCCAGCACAGCGGCAGCAACACCACACGCTGCGTGGACTAACCACCCCGGCAGCTTCTCGAGAGCTCTGCAGTCCGTGCCAAGTTGCGTGCTGCTGGAGCTAATCTACCCACCACCAACCTAATATAAAGTTCACTTCAGTATCACTGCACTACACGAAAGCACAGATTTGACATTTGAGAATCCTAAAGAATCAGCACTACAGACCTGTACTTTTTTGGGGGGAGCAATTTTTTCCACCTTGCAGCCACCTTGAATATTTTAAACATAGCTTTTAGAAATGAATCTGTAGCAAATTTAAGCCCAGAGGAAAGCCACTACTTCATGGACTTGGGAGCAGAATGGAAAGTGACAAGTGTGCAAAGTTTCTTCCATTCTCTGTGGAGGGAATGGTGTCTTCCCCATGTTCACTGTACTCTGCAGGATCACCAAACCAGCAGTGCAGCAGGATACTGCAGGATTTGTTTTCTGTCACATAGTAAATGTTGTCAAATCTAAGGAGAACTAATAAGCTGATAAAAGACACAATTGCCACCTTGCTACCCTCTTGCACATGGGCCTGTCTTGCATACAGATGAGACCTAACATCTCACCCACATACCAAAATGGGAAAGAAGTTCTCAGCTTCGTCAATGACACCTTCTGTTCCACTTGCTGCAAATACAGGCTTGTGAGACAGAAGTGACAAGAAGGTGGCACATACAAACTCTGTATATCACAGGAAAGGTTCCCAGATTTTCCTGAGACTATTGGAGAAAGTTGGTCTGAAGGTTTAGCAGGAAAAGACTTAAGTAATTCCTAGATGTCAGAATTTAGTAGCTAAAAGGTATTTATTCAAAGAGCTTCAGTTTCCCCTTACAAGGTTTAAAGCTTTAGAAGGGAGCTCAACCAACTTGTGAACAGACAGACATACAGAAAATAAGTTATGTCCTACAGACCCCTCACAATAGCCAAAATATCCATGCATGGGCACCCTTTAGAAAGTAATAGCACCCTTCTCCCTTTAAACATTTGCAAACACACAATGCCTGCACACAAAGCAAGCCACCTCTTTACAGAGACCAATCCTTTATTATGCATGACAAAAGCTTCAATGTGTTGGCATAAGTTGCAACTTAAAACTTTATAAGCAGTTACATTTTTGTGTACAATTATCTCCATTTGCTCAAGGATGATAAGGAGGCTGCTGTTTCTCGCATTAACTAAGGAAAAAATTAAAATCAATAAGGACAGTGTTGAGAGCTTGATCTCAAGAGAATAAAAATGGTGGAGGAGGGAAACAACATGCAAGAGAGTAGAACTTATTGCATTGCAACTTATATGTGACCTAATATCTACTCTTTAAGTGTTGGAAGTCTGCAAATTACAGGCCAATGGGTTTTAGTCAGCTGAAACTCTCTAGGAGAAAGGATTAAAGCTCTGCATGAAACTCACACTATCTAGGGTCTGAGTGTCCATGCAGTTTATAGATTACACAAACAGTGCTAAGGGTCTGGACTTTTTTCCACCAGCCCTTGGCCACTGCCAGTGTCTGAGCTTGGACAGAGGAAATACAGCCTCACTCTTTCCCCAAGTAAAACAGCATAATAGCGCACACACACACACACAAATCCAGCAGTTTAGCCTTCACACAAATCAAACCGGTTTTCAGCACTTTCAAGAGTGCTTGCTCTCAGAGCCCCTCTTGCGCACAACTCCAGCCAAAATCAGCAGGAGGTGCTGGCGAAAGGAAAGCAGAAAAAGCAAAGCACTACCTGATGCAACGATTAATGATAAGAAATTAAATAAGGCAATTCAATCTCATTATTAGAGAACAGCAAACAAGGTAACAGCAGGAGCTAGTAAATTCCCACTGATTTGGTTAGGAATACTTTATGATCTATGCTGCTTAGGGCATTAAGACCTACCTGGGAAGGAATGCTCCCCTCCAGCAGAAGGGGGGGGCAGTGTTCTGTATATGAACAAAACCTTTTACTTTTTTTTTTTTTAATTTCATCATTATCTCAAAACTTAAAGGGACAAGTAGTAACTCAATACAGGTGTGTGTAACTCTCATGCAGCATCAGTTTAACTAAAACTGGGTTCTTGCACAGCTTCTGAACTTTCTCTAAGTGTTTCCCCAGGACCAAATGCAGAGAGAAAAATGCATTGAAAAATCACAAGTCAGATTAGAATACAAGAACTAACAGAACACTCTGGTGTTCAAGTATTTGCTACTACTTTTAACGCGCTACAAGGGCTCCAGTCCTGTGTTACGTCTTTCTCAAACCAGTTCCTGACAGACAAATGACCTTGTGATATCTGACCTTCCTTTGATCAGTGTCTGAAAAACTGTGATGGAAGCACATCTTGATCACAGTAAATGGGCATGCTGCCACAGTATGGCTACACTTCAAATAAGCCAGGTATTGTTCTCTACACCACAGCCATAACTACTCACATAAGGGCTATTCTGACCTAGAGAAAGTACCTCAATAGAAACTGATTGTGATTTCCTAGGGAGCTTTTTATCCTCACAAACCTTTAAGCCATTACAGAAGCTGAAACCCTTTATTTGTGATGGCAGTTCTAAACCAGCCAGCACTCCCACTAATTTCAGTGAGGGTTTGCCTATGTGCTGGTATTGTAAATAATATTCAAACACCTTCGCTTTGAGAGAACCAATCTAAGTGTTGAGCATTGTGCCAATTTAAACTTACCTGTTACAATACAGGTAGATTTTAAGGACAGTTCAGACAAGCTGTAAATATTCTTTAGACAAAGACTAACAGACTACATAAAAACCCAGAGATTTTTCAGTAAAAGACTCCTGTGTGGAAGATTGACATACAGGAGCAATACACTAGGAGAACTCTAGAAGAAGCAAGAAAAGTGCTCATATTCCCAGCTGAAGTATTACACATAAGCCATATACAGCATCTCACCAATGAAGAAAACATTTTAAAACACAGACTCATTCAGCTCTGCTTTTCAGCAAAGGAATCATAAGTACCTACTTTAGTGATAGCTTGAGTTTTTACCTTTCCAGTCCTACTATCCCTGCAGAGCCTGCAGCGCACTCGCACACCAGGAGAACTTCCTGGTGTGGATCCCAGAGACCTCTGCCACGCTGCTGATGTGGCTGTGCTTGCAGAAGCTTCACCTAAAAGACATGCCTGCTGGGCCTGGGCTACTGAGGAGGCTTAAAGAAAGCAGCCTGGCTTAGGCTTCAAATGCACCACCTTTCCTAGCTCTCAGTCTCCATGCCTGCCAGCCAAGCAGGCTCTGTTTCTTGAATTCATCCAAAACACCAGCCAAACTCCCTCCTGAGATCTGTCGGAGTAAGACAGGAAAACCTGTGTACTTGAAGTGTTTAACTTAATGTGGCTTGTTTGACAGAAACAGGCAAGGGGACAGGCACACAAGCCAGTGAGAGAGCAGACTGAGGGAGGTGGTGATCTTCAGCAGGAAAGAAGAAACAAGCGCCTTAAAACAATTAGTTCCTCCTCTGCAGGGCTGGCAAATGATTTTCTTGTCAGGAAGCTATTCTGATATAAATCTGCACCAATACAAGAATATTTTCAGAGATGCTTTTCAGAGTCCAGTTCAAAGTGGTTGATTACAGGGAGCTTGATTTGCATGCACAAAAGAAAGGAATATCCCCTGCATAGTTTCTGAGAGATCCGGACATTTCGGGGGTAGAAGACAACAAGTTTGGGTTAGTGGTTTTAAACACATTATTTCCCCCTTCACAGACTTAATCAATCAACCCCATTCAGAGGTGCACTGATTGCAGGCAGAGCTTCCAAACATCTAGAAACTCTCTCTCTCTACTGCAAACAGCAGCAGCTTTGTTCCTTATAAATCAAACCAGCCTTACTGCTTATCTCTACCTGAAGGCAGAATAATCCCAGCTTTGGTAGCAAAATTATCCCTGCAGCAGCCAAACAAAACAAAGAAGAGTTTGATTTCAGGCAGAGAACCAAAAAAGTCTTCTGGACTCCATAATCAACAACATGTTCTATAACATCATTTAATCTAAAAGAGGAGAAAACCAGCCCAGGACAGACATAACCTATAAGTAAACGTATTTCGGTAAGAAAACATTAACCGTGATGCAGCACACTTAAAACTGCAGAAACACTAGAAGTTCTTATGCAGGTACTTAAACTGTTATAAGCTAGATTCTCTGCTCATTGTGGGAATCATGAAATATATCAGTGGGATGAAGTCTGACCAAATAGGCAGATAAGTAAGAACATCAAATTTACAATTTCTTAATATAGATACTTAACTTGATATTTGCAGTGACTGAATATTTGCAGCCTCACTGAATATTAATGGAATAGTAAAAGAGTTAAACATCTGCATATTTATCAGAATTAGCTCTATATTTTTAGCAATAAACCAAGTGGATTAATGATTTTTCAATTATAATCTCTTCAGTACATATATTTATAGATGTTGGTTTTCTTTTGTTGAGGTAGAATCTCAGCTCTTGTTTTTCACTTCCCCAGTTCTCCATAAAATCATAGCATGTTCTTTTCCACTAGGGTCTGTAAGGCAGAGTGCCCCTACCTCCCTGGATCTCAGGAGGGAGAATCAGGACATGGTAGAAAATTTTGTCTCTTCAAAATACTAATTCTCTTGTTCAGGGTTCAGAGAGCCCTCAAAGCACTGAGTAAACAGCTCTTGATCTTGTAGACTGGCAATCAAAGCAAGGCTTAGAGCAATTTTATCAGCCATGCAACATCAGAACTGGAGCATGGTTTCCTCATGGTAAGAGCAGAAAAGCTATAACCAGCCCTTACTCTGAAACTCAACTGAGGTGCTACTGTGTGTAAGAGAGACAAGTCACCTTAGGCCTCTTGGACGGGGGCTCTGAACAACCTGATCTAGTTGAAGATATCTTTGCTCATTGTGGGGGTGTTGGACTAAGTGACCTTTAGAGGTCCCTTCCAACCCAAACCACCCTACGATTCTGTAATTCTGTAAATATACATACAAAGATCTTCCGGGGCACCAGGGACAAATCCAGCCATGGATTCATAAAGCTCTTCATCAGATCCAGGATTCAAGGAACATTTCATTAACAGATCAGTGGACAGATGAGCCATAGACTCATAAACAGATTCATCCTCCTCGCCTTGCATGAGCTCTTCCTTAATGTGGCTCTTCAGCATATCTGCAGTTTCCTGCAGAGAAAAGAGGGCAAGAAAAAAGAATCCAACACATTCAAGTCTCATTTAAATAAAGAAACTGGAGAATCAAAGCAAGCTAAAGATATCTCACTCTCCCTTGACTGATGGAAAAAACCTTCTAAAAGTAGGCATTCCCAATGACTAAGACTTCTCAGAGGAATTAAATCCCCACTACAGCTGTCTGGGCCCTGCCTTCAAGATCTATGTTGTATTAATAGGTAATGAAGGTGAGAAACAAGTTGGTGCTGACACACTCTGACTACTGATTACAGCCTCTCCTCCCCTCACTTTCTTGTCCTACCTCATGTCCGTAAACTCCTAGAACACAAGCAAAGCTTATTCTAAAAATACAAATGCTTGTCAAATGCTATTTTGGGGTAAGCATAACTGACCAGAAGGGGGAAAGCTTGCCACATGTGGAACACTTACAAGAAAGCAAAGTTTTAGCTTTGATGTAGATTCAGTTTCAGTTTCTTGCCATTAGCAGCAGCACATTCACACCCAGAGTGGGAGTACACAGACCCCTTTCTGTGAGATTAACAGGAAACCTCACAGCACGCAGCTGTTCATGTAATACAGGCAACTTTCAATTCACAGGACAGCAGAACCCTTTTCTCACATATTTGCAACATGGGGCAGGGTGGGGGGTTGGGGCGGTGAGCAGATCTTCACCAAACCATGCAAGGGAGCAAAATATAAAGCTTCGTCCCAGCCCCCTCCTCAAGCTCCAACTATGTCACAAGCACAACCACCTTAACCAGTTGCAGAACTGCAAGATATTCTTCCATCCACAACAGCTACCTCACGGGCCTTCAGTCCACACGACATGTGTGTCAAAACTGTCTACACTTCTTCCCTCCACAGTCAAAACAGGTCAGGCAGGTAGCTCATTTGATGTGTTAGAGAGGTGCAGAGGAACTTCTGACAGAGAGAAAATTAGGTGAGTAAAGAGGTTTACTGGAATTTTCAGATGCCCATACTAGTAGTACTTCTAGCCACTACCCTGCAGTGGACACACAGGTGCAGATCATTTGTGTGCTCTGGTACTAAGCTGCACTAGCCAGATGGTCAGTAGCAGGATCTACTCTCAACATAGGTCTGTCACTGTGCTGGTGGAGAGGAGAACACGGGAGAAGCAGAGTACTGCCCTAAGATGTTGGAAAGGCTTCCTAAGCATCTCTCGCTTACCTAATGCAAAGATTTTAGTTACACAATTTACAGTTTCTGCATCCCTCCTGATCTCAGAACAGGGAATGGCATTTATTTAGCTCTAGTGTATAATGCTAGGTTCATGCTTATTTCAAGAAGCAAGCCCCAAGTTGCCTGGTGCAGCTGGAGTCAGGTCCATCCCGACATGTCAAAGTGCCATTTTCTGGGAATGGGGCTAGCTCAAAGAGAAGTGAATTGGGCTCCCAGACAGAACAAGTAGGAAACAGAAAGCTATCCTAATGCAGAAATGGAAGAAACAGATTTGGAGCAGGCAGACTACACAGATGAGCTGTGAATAAGCTAATAAGCAATCCAGACTGCACTATGACTAATCAGAGAGCACCCCAGATTGTACCTTCCCAAACATATTCTCTTCCCATATTAGTCCCTAAAGTAAGCAGGATGAAGGGGCTGTAGTTTTCCCAAGATCAGAAGTTAGAAGAGTACACCAGGCACCAACCACATCCCTGCAGAAACTTCATTAGAAGGATGGATAATAAAGGAACCCAGCGTGGTAGTCTCTGCTTCCATCTTATCTGCTGTGCAAAAGCCCCAAGAACTTCCTCAGCTCCAGAGATGCACCCAATCCTCCAGCCTGGAATCTTTCAGCACAGTTAAATGTCTGTCTTCTACACCCTACCATACCACACTGCAACCTTTATTAGCCCATCACTTCTGCTCCCACAACATCAAGTGCCAAGCTTGGTGCCACTGCCCACACTTGCGTGGGACAGCGCAGGACTGCTGCTTCCTCTTACCACATATTCATCAATGAACTGGCGGAGGTCCTTAAAGCCATGCTTTTCTGCAATAGTGTTTGGATAGTGGCCATACTTGTTGGCTACACTGTAGGCCTGCAGTGCTCCAGGGCATGTCAGCAGCAAGGCAGTGAGGTTCTTCAGCCCATATCTTGCAGAAAAGTGAAGCAGCGTTGGCAACTCCTCATCCCTCTGATCTGTGAGAAAAGGAACCTGTTAGAAACCAAGTTTCTCTCTAACAGCAACAGAGCCAGCAGGTAAGAAACCACGTTCCTAGCAAATACTCAGACCAAAGCAGATGTGAAAGCCCTGAAAAGTATAAATACATTTTCAAAATGGAACTAACCTTGCAGAAATCAACTGAAGTACCTAGTGCATCTCAAGGCTTAAGTCCTATGACCTCTAGTGGGGAATCTGGCACTGTACCAGTGAAACATATCTAGGATCACAGGTTTGCAAGGACCTCTTAGATCATTATTCCAGTAGGATAAAGCTGCTGTAAGGCAACCATGTCATGGTGCCTCACCAATCAAACTGCTTAGTGCCCACTGTGCACCTTAGAGCAGAGTCACAGGGTTGAGGGAAAAGGACTTGGCTGGGAAGAAATGCCATGTGGGACTGGAAGAAGAACAAGTGAAGAAAATATGAGAGACATTTTGGGGAGCATCATCTTTTCACTTTGGTTATGTTTGAAGGTGTCTACATAGCTGCATCTGTCGCAGCACAAGGAAGTGAGACTGGTGCATGTAATAAAAAAAGGTCACCTGACCCAAACAGCAATCCCCAATCTATAGGCATCATGAGAAACTGAGCTTCTTGACTGAGATCCAAGATTTTTGAGACAGCCTGTTCAGGTATCAGACACTCCAGTGTTAATGCACTCCAAGGTAAAACAACTGATCCAGATGAAGTTTAAAAAGAAAACAAAAATCTTTCATCTTACTTGTTGTCATATCTTCTTCTTCCAGCTGGTTTATTCCAAACAGGTGTAAGCC
This sequence comes from Streptopelia decaocto, assembly GCF_964273445.1. Classification (NCBI taxonomy): domain Eukaryota; kingdom Metazoa; phylum Chordata; class Aves; order Columbiformes; family Columbidae; genus Streptopelia; species Streptopelia decaocto. Next base: position 51,198,076 of record NC_138659.1, read on the forward strand.
ACTGGCAGGAATGTTCTTCTTCAGTGACTCAGTCAACAGTTTGTCCAGTTCTTCTATGCTGTATGGCACAATTTTAAAGGCCTGGAGATAAATGAAAAATTATTTTGTTTGGGGGAGACTGGAGATTCAGTTAAGGTGATATTTATAAAGTGTTTCATTATGTAGAGCATATCAGAAAATGGTAGACTGAAGGTAGAAATGTTCAGGTCAAGCAAAGGACATTAATAGCTTCCTGGTCCAGAAATAGAGTGTCACTAATCTGCGCAGATGAGAACCATACACTCCACAAGACGGAGTACAATGAGAAAGTCACTCATGCAACTGGAAGCACAGAAAACTGTTATTTCCTACTTCTTGACAGGTATAATCTTACTTTTGATACTGTTCCAATGAAGTGTCACTCCTGCTTTACGCATGAACTAGCTCATTTTTAATTGCTCTGGTGTACACTCTGGGTTTGGTTTTTGGACTGGTTCTTAACCAAAGACTGAGAAGCATGCCTGTTCCCAAATAGAGGCACAGCCCGGTACCAACTGCTCCACAACTTGAACTAAAAAGAAAGGGGAAGACAGTCTCTCCAGCCCCAGGTACACTGGTGACTAACAAAACTACTCTGTAGGCTTCCGCTACACGGTTGATAAGGGACGCGCAGGCAGGCAGCAAAGACAACACATCTGGAGAACTTGCTTGTGCAAGTTTTACCCCTCTAATAAGGTTCAGGTACCCCAGCAAAACATGAGAACCGAGGAGTGGCTTTAAAGAAATAAATGCTAAGAATAAACAAATAATTTTATGTTACTCTCCTTCATTCAGCTAGCATGAATCTTTGCTGCCTTTTCACATCTTCTCCAAGAACACTTAGATACAAATTTCCAAACAATTTATTTCTTTACTGTATTTTCTGTTATATCAGGTTCTGTCATCCCAGTCTTTTCAAGTCATCAGGGTGTAAATGTGAGTGTTGACTGACTGCAGTTTTTGTTAGTTCGATAGCCTGAGTCATGTTAGCCAGCTATTTGCTGCAGAGACAGAAAAAGCACCCAATGCTTTCGCTAAAAGGGGATATTAAGGTTAAGTGAAAATCCCTAAATAACCTTGCAATCCTTCATTTCAGAAGAGCTATTTCATGGCAAGCAGTTTTGCTTATGTCTACTTGTGTAGGCTCGGAAGGGCCAATTTCCAAAGCAGCTGTTTGCTGGAGTCATTACCTGGCACATGAACTGTACCGGGTTGGCTGCATTAGCCAACAGACTGCTGATTTCCTCCATGTCGGTGTGATAGGTGACACTTGCTGCTCCCACCATCAAATCCCCTGAATATATCTGCAGAGGCACTGTCCCAGAGGTTAAATCTGAAAAGAAAGAGAAGAAATCACTGTCAAAAGAAACAATGGGAATAGGTCTACATCACATACCTTGAGTTTGGAGATACTGCCAGCTAGATACCAAAACAGTTTCTGTTTTATTGAATTAATAAAGAGTAAGGAAAAAGGAGATTATGTTGGTCTGAACGCTAGGTAGGAAAGTACTTTGGAACTGCCTTATTCATAGTTACATCAATGCATATCACCTGTGACCTGCTAGGTCTTCTGCTAACAGTAGACTGGACCACTAATGTTAACATTACACCATCCCAAACTAGAAAGTCTCCCATCTCTCCACACCTGACTTCCTCTGGCACAGGCTCTAAAACATGCCATAAAATACGAGAGCTGGGGAAGGAGAGGAGAAAAAACAGAAATTCACTAGGGGGTTTGCAACCCCTGTCAGCTGTACTAGTCTCTGAATGAAATCAACTTAAAAGAATTCCAGCTTTGCAACTTGACCCATGCCTAGGATTTATCTCCTGCTTGCATCTTGGGAGCTTCTTGATGTTTTATTCAGTGTGCATTCATAGATCTGAACTTGCTCTTTCAAAACCAAATATTTTGAATCCCAGTGAAATTAATCTGCAAAACTTACATAGTTGTGCACTTCATCAATATGAAGGTCATGTTTATAATTCAAAGTGCAAGTTAGTTTCCAGGTCCATGTTTAAATTATAAATCTCAATTTAAGACAGATTAAGTTGAACATTTTTATGTGGGTGAGGTCACCTTCTTTAAATCAGTCCACCTCACTGAATTAATAGGAGTCGGTATAATGACTATTAATCTCTATTCTCAGATCTGCCACAATGACTCTTCAAGAGGACAGACCAAAGTAGATAGAATAAAATCATGCTGGGAAATTACTATCAATCTGTAAGGCTCAGAAATCTTGCCCCTAAAGTTTTGTGAACCTGACGTTTAGACAACCTACAGTTTTGTAAATATAAATATCTAGAGTGACAGAACATATGTAAATTGAAAGGTAAGCCAGGATAAATAGTTTCAGTTCTGATCACAGAGAGATCAACATTAAACACATGCTGTTACAGTCATGCAATTATTTACTGACACTTACCTTTCTCTTGGTGCCCTGCCAATACTAATGTGGTGGTGATTATAACATGCAGCTAAGTTCAAAGTGCTTTACAAGCTGCAAACTGCTCTCAGAACTCCCAGTAAGGTGTTTCTACACTGCAACCCTGCCACTGCTGAGGGGAAAACAGAGCCCGAGCAGAAGTCTATCTCAATTCCTCATCATAAAAGCATCACAAATGAGAATGCGAGTTCAATATTTCACAGCCCCAAATTCTCCTGTGCTGCAACCTTTACCCTTATCCCTCTGGAACTTTTCAGGACAAGCAGGCTGAGATAGGAAGAAGCAATGGGGTGAAGAGAGGAGGGAAATCTCAGCCCAGCTTACTTGGAGCCTCCACAGAGATTGTGTACTCATTCTCCATCTCAGCCAGCACACGCACAGACGATGCATTCTCTGGAGAGAATTCAACTTCAGTTTTCACTTCACCATCTAGTTTACATTTCATGATAATATAAACTGTTGTCTGCACCTAAGAGAAAAGGCATTACAACATGCACATTCATAACATAAGAACACTTTGTTAAGTTCCTTTTCTAGGGATTTTGTTGTCATTGCAACTAACAAATTTTCATCTGCCATTTTCATAGTCCTGAATATTTTTCATGAGCATCTTCCAGTCATGAAGTAACTGGGCAGCTGGCTTCTGTTACAGTTTGCACCAGCATAGATACATGCATGAAGGTGATAAAACTTCAGACTTATCAACTAGATTTATAAACTGACTAAAGCCAGATTTATAATACTATTTAGTTTCAACTCTATCACTCTCTTCCCTCAAGCAGCACAGCCCCATTCTAAACAGAAAAAAGGAATAAACTTTCAGTATGAGGGGATGCTATACTAAAAAATGCTGGTTTTCAGATGGAAAGCCATGATCCAAGCTATTTGGAGTCACTTGCAGGACATGCACCAGAATTGTCATGTTAACTCTACAGCCTGGATGCAGTCTAACTGGCTCATTACAATCACTTTACTCCACTTGCCACCCCTAAATCTCGCTAGAATGTAAGATGGGAAGTCAAGAGTGTGAACCTGCCTCACAGCACACAAGGCAAACAGCAATGTTAATGAGACGTTCTGTCAATAATTGACATTGCAGCCTAGACAACAGTGGGCACTGCATGGTGTCAGGCTATTTCTGGGCCCAGGGCACTGAGCTCATGAAACAGACATTGAGGACAGCAGGCTGAGAGGGAAGGTGACAGAAAAGGAATTAGGGACTAATTCCCAGGCCTGTAAAGCTGTCCATTACTGAGCAGTATAACGGGTTGCACAAGCCCACAGTAACAATGTAGCCCAAGGAGGTGACATACAGTACCCCACAACGTATGCGGTCAGGCTGCACCACCGGATGGTCCCCAGTGCTCTTGGATGATCCGTGTCCTTCGCTCATGGCAAGTCTGTGGGGGTAAACTGGGTTCTTCTCGTCTTCCGTTTCTGTATCAGTCACAGAGTCACAGCCTGAGTCTAAAAGAAAGCATACAGAGTTCTGTTACATCACTCCCCTTTGCTGAAAATGCATATCACGCACATCCATTCTGAAAAACAGCCAGGGAAATGGTGGGGTGAAACTTGCTATTCTTCTCAAAGTAATGCTTAGAAAAGGGGATCTAGTCAAAGAAAGGGAAACTACAGAGCTTCCTCTTTTATTTCTTTATGTGGAGAACACCCACAAAGACACAAAAGTGCTGGACTAGCACTGAATATGCTTACAAAACAAAAAACAATGCCACTAGTTGCTGAGATGGATAGTTCCTTCTCACATTAGATAGGGAAACTAGTATGTCAATATCTAATATAAGAATGATTGGCAACTGGACTCATCTGACTCCAGCTGAACTTTGAGTACATTGTAGGATGGGCAGCAGCCTTTAGTCTTCCTCTCCAAAAGCAAATGAAGAAAACCAACTTTTATTTCATTTCAGTAGCATCTTTAGTTTTCTGGATCCTGCTTATGTTGCTCACCCCAACTCCCAAGTTCATTACTGTGTCACCAAAATACACCATGAAGCAGTAGTTTGAAGGGATCCTGTTCTTCAAGCAAGAAAGATAAGCTCCTGTACCCATACAACAGTGAAACTGAAACCCAGAGCCTTTGTGTTGAAGAATAACAGTACTCTACCCAAACAGTCCCAGGAGTAGAAGTAAATGCATGTAACCCTACAATCTGCGTGTACAAAACAATGTTCTCATTCTTGTTTCCCAGTAATAGCATGGATATTGATGGAAGAGCAAACTGAAATTATATCACTGGCTGCAAAAAAAAGCCTAGCAAGAATTAAAATAGATTACAGGCCTCCTACCCCTGCTAGGAAACACTTTTCCCAGCTAGAGAAAGGAAACAGACAATTTTGTATCTACTTAGTAGAGAGCACTTTCTTATCTAGTTTCTACCTCTTGATTCACATGATTCACACTGTTTTTCCCCCCTCCCAAAACATCTGGTGAAAATCACTGATTTCCCCTTGCCAGAAGACTAGCATGAAATCTTGAAACTCTATCTGCCATGGCCAAAATTTTTAAACCCTGCCAAAATGTGGAACAGTCAAGGACTTCAGACAACATTTTGAAAGTTATTTGTTATTGACTACTTACTGTAAAACACATCTGTGAAGAGCAGTACAAATTATTTACTAGATGAAAGCTCAAATTTGGACTGGCAGGGGTTTTATATTAGTAAAAAATGCTCTATTTAAAATGCTCAGTCCTGATAAGACCTAAGCGATCAACCACACTGTCTAATCTGTGGCATCCATACAGCAAAGTTGCCAACAGTCCAGGTTTTACTCAGAATCCCCCAACCTCTGGGTACATTAAGTTTCCACAAAACAAGAGAGTCAAAGTTATTAAAGCGGGCTTATATTGGGAGTTCATGGCCTGCTAGTTTCAAACAGTGAAACTAGAAGCCAGGTAGGAATTTAAATCTAGACTACTTCATTATTATAATTACCAAAGACTTAAACTTAGGTCATTTGAAATTCTTTGTCATGTACTTCTAAATTTTTTTTCTATACATTTAAATGGGATTTTATGAATTATACAAACGCAACTTTGCTTTCAGGAGACAGTCTTTAAGCCACAAAATTTTAGCAAATCATTCAGCTGACATTTTTTTCACAAACAGTGGTGTATATATGCTTAACTTTAAGTATGTGAATCACTCCACATAGCAAGGAAACCTACTCACATGAGTACAAGTAGATTGTTGCTTTGATGGTTGCTGCAGAAAGAGTAAAGCAAAAAATCTGCAGCTCAGCTCTATAAAGTTCAAATAAGGCATCACCGCCAACATCAACATTTCTTGAAACAAACCTAGTACAGTACATGTAATTTAGCAAACAGATTTTAAAACTGCACCAACATAAATACACAGATTTGACTAAGAAACGACTTTGACACAAGCCTATAAACTGAAGGTGGTCTTTTTGGATTTTTAGACAGTGGTACTAAGTATTACAGAAAACAGACTGAGGTTTTAAATTCCTTAACTCAATATTTTAATTGATACTGTCCAAAGTCATCAGCTGCAAGAGGCAGACTCCAGTTTTGGGAACCCTTCTCTTACAAAAAGGTGGCTACTCCCACCTGGGAGTGTGACACTGCCCAGCTGCACAGTAGAAAATAAAGCACTGGTCCCACGTCAGGCGTTTGGCACATGCAGAGCAAGGCACCAGGTCTTTTGGGGAGGAGGAGAAGAGGCAACTGTGACCAGAAGTCTCTCTAATCTCTGTTGTTTTTTTCCCAACATGACTACCTCAGAAAGACTAAGCTCATTGCAGATGAGAGCAAATGATGACCAAATTGCAGCAAAGCATTAATGTTCCTGTAACACATGCACAAGCTGACAGTGGCCAGCATCCTGACACTGAGGGCATCATTCCCACCCCAATATGGAACCATTAGTGTGGTAATTTGTACCTCACTTGCCCACCACATGGTCTGTTTCAGAGGAAAATGAAACCTAAAGCTATGGATCTCAGCTACAACATCTACAGTAAGCAAGGATAATAGGCAAGCAAAGACAGAACGAGCCCCCTGGTCTTTCTGTTTTACTGATGTTATTTGATATTAGAGACAAATTAACAGATAAGACTTTTTAAGAAGTTCGGACATTGCCTGGTCCTGTTTTGCACTTCCGCATTCTCATAACAGAGTTGAGTGCCCGGAGGTGATATGTAAGAACAGAGCTGTTAGGTAATATGGGAAGAAGCAAGCAATGTTAATCAGTAACTGGATTAACAGCTGACGCAACAGGCACTCAGAGTTTCGGGTATTAATTATTCATCTGTTTTTTCATTCAGAAAATTCTGAAATTGCAAATTACCAACTTCTCACATAAGCGGTGAAGTAATGCTACAGTCATCTTGCAAGTTCTAGTGATGGGCTTCTGACTTGTGAACATGCAAGTACTAGAAGAGGAAAGCATCCCATTACATTCTATATATCCATGCTCTAAAGATACTTGAGTAATGGCAACTCACTTGCATATACAGATTCCAGAATTATATAATCATAATGATACTACAATTTTATGATTCTCTGATACCCAGGCTAGAGAGTCCACCACTGAGGAGATGAACAGAATCATTAGAAAACTAAGTGAATACCTGAATTGAGCTTCTCCATGAGCAGCTGCTGTAGTCAACAGTTTGTGGTATAAAGGGCTCTGTCTTGACTGGGGGGCCTTTCTGTTCCCCTTTAAATTAAGGCTACCTCAGGCCACACTTGAGTCTGTGAAATACTTGTGAGAACGGCAGCAAGGGGAGGAGATGCGGTCCAAGAAACGCAACCACATTTCCCCTTGAAGAACATGCCCCCCTCCACGAAGCGTCAGCAGCTGTGCCGCAGAGAGCAGCCTCATGCCAGCCCCGTCTCGCCTGCCCTGCCAGGCTCCCTGCACAGCTGCCCTGCAGAAACTCACCCCCGGGAAAAACCCAGGGAAAACACAGGCACGGCCTCGTGCTTCATGAGCCATTAGGCAGCTTTAGAAACCAAAGTGAAGCAGCCAGTTATTTTGACCTGTGGCTGTACAGCACACACAGCTTGCTCTGTCATCCATTTCCTCCTTGCGAAGCCCATGGGCTATCGGCGTGGAGCCGGCAGCTGTGGTTTCTCAGAAGTCAGCCCTTGCACCACAGGACACACGAATGCTCGGAAAGAGTCAGCAGCCTGTCCTGACCACTCTGTCATCCAGATATTAATGGAAATGGCAAGAACTGGGCCACAGCTTGAACATATAGTTTCTGCATGTGTATATTACCCCCTCACTGCCATCTTGTGAACACTCCATTCATTGATCAGTTCATCAATCAAGAAAACTAGCCTTCACGAGGTGGCAGACGAGGGAAGGCCCTCAAAGAGAGCTTCTGCTGTCACCTGAAGCTTGCAACTGGCCAGCCTCCTTTTCCAAGTGCAAACAAGGACATTAAGTCTCCCAGAGCAACAAAAGGTTGTCATGCCAACGTCCAAGCCCTGCTTTACCAAGGAGATACGGGCTCAGCAGCGAAACATCTTGTAATAATCCCTCAAGACTGGGCTATGCTGTAGCAACATTTCCCCTTTCAACCAAGCGGAGAGAACCAAGCACAAAAGCAGCAGGTAAACAGAGAAAAAATACAGGAAAAAGTAAGATTTTGTGAAATTGTCCATATAGAACAAATAAAGTATGGGACATCTCCCCTTCAAACCTCTTATTCAAACAGCTCATCTACAAGCATAGCACCTAAAACCAGATTTTCAGTTCTGCAAAGAAAGTGGTTACATTTCATTTGTCCTTGGAAGTTACAATAAACTAGTTCTCATTCTCCATCAAGGAAACAAGCTGTATTTTACTATGACAAGTTTTGCTTGAGCTGGTGTGCATACACACACTTGTGCCTCTCTTAGGGACGTTGTATACTTACAAAGAACACAAGTGGGTTATTAAGAGACCTGTTGACAGGACCACTGTTTCAGCAAATTGTAAAAAGCCAGAAGGCAAGCCGCATTGACCTTTGTAACCTAATAAGACAATATCTATCCCTCATACTCAAAAACATACCTAACTCCACAGTTCCTCTATAAATAGCATCTCATCCAAACTTTAGGACCATTTTTTTTGTTATGTTTTATATCTACAGACATGTAACTGAAAGAAGAAAAATGTCTTTGCAGCAGGTTTTCGTGATCTTCATTAAAATCTAACTCAAGTGAATGAATCTGTTCACTTTCTTGGATCAGTGTTCCCAAATTCTGCTTCCAAGTTATTTTTTAACTCCATCTTCGAAACACAAAGTATTTGGAGAAAGCTGAGTCACCAAAAGTTGTTTACAATGCCAAGGGCAACTTCATGTCACTCCTGTAAATACTGGAAGGTAGGGAGGAGAAAGTGGCCAACAAATACCCTACTTGGGTTTCAGGAACAGGAAACTCAGCGCATAGTTTTGAGAACGTGAGGTAAATAACAAAGTCTGAAAAGCCACAAGAGTGGAAAGGACACAGAAGAGAAAGCAAAGAGAAAAAATATGAAAAATACCAGGCGCTAGAAAACAGTGATAAAATAAACACCTCAAGCAGGTGGGGAATTGGCAGAGAACAGGAAGGTAACCCACAGGATCAAAGATGCTTCTGTGGGAATATTCCAGTTTAGGGACAAATGTCACCAGTAACTTTCAGTTGCCTGCTTAAGCTGGGCTCAGTTTTGAATTATTCCTGGCACTCCTTATTAATGTGAAATTAAAAGTGGGACTGAGGAGGCAAGGTCATCTGCAAAGCAACTGTGATCAGACTGATGCATATAACCACTCCACCTCACATGACATTTCCTGATGCACAAAAGCACAGGTAGGAATCCCAGATGGAATTCCTTCCTGCATTAGGAACAGATGGAAATGGGAAATAGATTAACACACCTCTGCAATTCTTGTCATGGATACAGTGCCACAGAGGTAACAGCTGGGAAACAGCCTACCACACATCATCTGCCCCAGCCACGTTCCTCAGCCTCCTGCACCTTGACTGCAGATGATGACTGGATGAGCTCTTATAGTTCAGACTGTGGTCACTGGTCTGCAGCCCCTCCTCAGTAGCTGCAGAAGGTGCACTCTTGGTCTGTAGTGCTACAGGTTGCAAAAAACATCATCCACAAAGGTCTATGCACAGGATAGTTTCAGAGAACCTCAGCAGTTTCCCCAGGATGACAAGGCAACACTCAGTAATTCTATCACAGGCTAAAGAGGAAATTACAATTCGTGACATCCTGAAAAACTATTTCAAATATACAGCTCTTGCTCATTCACTAGCAGCCCTGAGCTGAGAACAGTACTTTTAATGTAAAGAATAGGATGCACCTGAAAAAACAGTGACTCTTAGAGCTGTAACATGCAAGACCTCAGGAAAAGCAGGCAGTCTGAATCCAGCATGGGTTTGCCTCCAGACCCAGTAACAGACACATGTTCCCTAAATGCAGACCCCTTCAAATACCGTTCTGAGATTATGCCAAATTATGCTCTTAGAAACCTCATCAGATGACCTAGCACAGTCCTAGAGAAGAAATGTCATCTTCCATTACCTAATAAAGCACATGAGTACCAATACAGCCCTTAGAGTGCTATTACTTGTCCAGAAAAGACTTTGTTTCAGCTCAGATGCACACCTCACTCCAGAGGGTTATCCTGGCTTAGTGAGTCTGCTGAGCTGCAAAAAATCATATCTGTGCATCCATGGGAGCATATACAACAGAAAGAGCTATAGCAGTTTAAAATACAACTACACCCATCACAGCCCTCTTTCCCCTTCCTGTCTTTATTTTCACCAGAGGCCATGGCAGATGCAGCAGAACCAGCAAAAAAAGAACACGTTTGGCTGTATCAGTGAGACACAGGATCAGGATCTCTGCTTCAGCAGCTGACAGCGGGGGTGTAATCTGAGCTGCCGGTCCCTGAACTCCAGGATGAGGAAGAACATTTACACATTTCACTCATATCTACTGCAAATAGAGTAGGTGTAAACTCAGGGGTAAAATGCAGAGTCCCCCTTATAACACAGAGATAACCCAGTTTATCTGACCATGTCTATAGTGTGCTACAAATGCAAAGTATTTAGCCTGTAGCTCTTTCACTAAGGTTCAAGCAATCATATACCACACTATGCCTGCCTCAAGCTAAAAGCATGCCTGGCTATTGTGGTTGAGAAACTGCAAGCCAACTCATTACAGTTCTTTGAACTCTCAGCCCAAGGGTCTCACCAAGCCTAGTGGTCAATTTGTGATAGGATTAAGTGTATAAACCTAAAGAGCTAGCTGGTGTGCATGGGACAAGAACAGAGACAAGGAAGAGCTTACAAGGAAGATGCAGTGCTCTGGCCACCCAGACAACAGACACTGTGTATGACCAAAATCTCAAGAAAGACAGGCTGGAACAGTTCACTTCAACAACCTGTGCCAAGAGGTGACAACACATACTGAAAAAGCATATGCATGGTTGATGATTATTGAGGGTGCCAAGAATCACCTTATATCCACCTCTGATTCAAGTCTTCCAAAGCAAGCACATGCAAGAAACACAAACATCCAACTTGCTGATCAATTCTCTCTTCCCCCTTGCAGTATCCCCTTGCTTCAATTTAAGCACAACGCATAACACTTGACACAACAGAAAAGACTGTCCACATAGCTGGAATTCAACCAAGAGAGCAGGGTAGCTGCTTTGGAAACATCCCACCAGAAGATCACTGTTTGCCTGAAGGTATGGCTCTACAAGTTGCTTCAGTAGATCTAAGGTCACATCACTACTGAAAAGGCAATCCCGCCCTGTCCCTCCTTCAGTTAGTCTCCTTGGAACATCACCTTGCAGTCCAATGCCACACCAGATCACCCAGCCAGATGAAGGGTGGCAAATGAGGTAGACCACTCTCTTCTGCAGCAGTCCATGCTAAGGCCAGCCTATGCCACTGATGAAACTTCCCCGTGGGAAGTTCAAGATCCACTGTTAATCTCAAGTTGCTTTTGAAAAAAGCCTAGAAAGTTTTCTATGGTACTATCAAACAGCCGTGAAAATCCTAGAAAATACAATCCTAGAAGCAAAACAACTCTCCAAGTGCACAACACAGGTCTTTGAAACAACCTGAAATCTGCTACACACATCTCTTCAGACCTGCTCTGTAAAACATCTTTGGTTTGACCACACACTCCTGCAAAGATTTTGCAGAAACTACTTCAGCTGTTCCAAACTTGGAAGAAGCCATCAGTGATGGTTACTGGGCTCTTATCTTAAGCAGGTGTTTTAAAGCCTTGCCATTCACATTGGCAGATATTTAGAATTTGGCTTAATCACTTGGGAAAATTATTAGAACTAAAAGCTACAGAGAAATATTATCAGTATTTGTGACATGCATGAAGTCTGTTATAGCCTGACCCTTCCTAACCACATCAGCTCCTGTACTTTACTGGTTCTGGGCTATCATTTCTTTGTGTCTGTCTAGAAAGCTAGTATGTTAGCACTGCTTGAATCTCATACTGCCATGAAGTATTGCTTCCAATGTGCATAAACCAGGACTTTAAGAAGTACCTAGATGACAAACAATGCACCCATACTGCAGCTGGGAAGACTATTTCAACTGTTCAATCCCTTTTGCTACAGATGGATAAGGACATTCATGCATTTCTCTCAGTGTCACTCAGGGGCTTAAAGTTTCTCTGATTGCTTTAACTAGCTCTCTGAAGTCTCTGTGCTTCCAACGTCAATCATTTTTATAACAATACTAGTATCTGTAAGGAAGGACATGCTACCAGACCTTAATTCCTGGTCCAAGAGCGTCACAATTTCCTCTCTTTGACAGGCAGTGAGAACCAGCCCAACTGCAGAGCTCCCATGTAACAAAGCAGACTCCTGTTGCACCCAGAGGGCTGACTAATACCTCACCCGTTTGTCTTCAAAGAGCAGGGTTAAAGAAGCATATCTTCTGTTTCAACACAATATAACAGAGAAAAATACAGTTTTAAGAATTCACTTAACCTTGCCCCTCCAAAAAAGGGGGAAAAAAAAAGAGCAAGGGAGGGAGGGAAGACTGCAGTACAGCAGACAATCATGCTGCCTCATTTGTTCAAAGCCACTCCAATAAACTGATAGAAATAAATGCTAGACATAATTCTCAGAGACAGGGGTACTCAGAACATATTCCTTCACAGAGCACCAAGAGCCAGAAGTAAACACCAAATGGTCCCCAGCTTCACATTTCTCTGTCCCTTTAGGTCTGTACATCAATTCCCATTCCTTCCTACCTCTAACTTGCTTCCTTTACTACGCTTCTGATATCCAAACAGACTCTGAAGATGCAAGCAGGGATCACAAACTTGGCACAGGCATTCACATCCAATCTTCGGTTTCTAGAACCTAAGGGCCAAAATGGATCTTGCAGAAAATGGCAATTGTATGCACGGGACTGGAAACTCTTTGGGAACATTGTGAGGGTGTGGGACCACCACATGAGAGCTTGAAGAGATCAACTGGCAAGGCAAATGCAATACTAGGATCTCATACAGACAAGAGACTCCAGCAGGGCTAGAGTAACACTGTAGTGAGAGCTGCATGAACCCGGGCCTGCTCACAAGCTGGAGCCTCAGAGATACAGCTTTATCTCTCTAGCAACAGAACAGGTCCCAAAGAACCATCTTCTGTAAGGCAAAAGATTAAGGAGGTGGTTTCATAAAGGTATTGATCTGACATAGCTTCATGATCCTTTTCTAAAAAGATGACCAGGGATGTCAAATTAACTCACACAAGTCTTTTTTGCTGCATTAGTTCCAGGATATATCTTTTAAGGGAGTGGCTTAACATTCCCATAAAGTACTTGGCCATGTCATGCCTCTTTCTAACAGGATTTCTTTCTGCATCCAATATTTCTCAATGGCCATGCTTTATGAAACTTAACAAGCAGCACAGGAAAGAGCTGCTACACCACTCAGAGCTTGTTCTGCCTCCACATGCAAGAGCAAACTCCACAGGCACTGGAAATCATACTACAACACTCCCTCTCACAGGAACATGTTCCTGTACAGGGCAGAATGGACCTGTGGGGAAGGAGGTTGCAGTTCACAGCACCCCCTTCACTACTGCCCCATCTGCAAGTCTCAGTATTAGTCTGACAGAGCAGTCCTGACTGAAGTGCTACCTACCAGAAACAGACACAGCACAACAGATACAGTAGCTGCTACTGTCAGGGCAATAGTTACCAATGCCCAGTACAAAGCACCCGCACCTCAGTGAATTGTTGTAGTAGCCACCTGAGATAATATCACCACTGTCCTATACTAAAGTGTGCAGATCTGTCACTGTCTGGTGGCTTTTGTGGTTTCTACTGAAAAGTTGCCATTAAAAGTATGCAATGTGAGTTAGCTTATTTTTAATGGGAGAAAAGAAAGGAAAGAGTGTTCAAATTTATCCACAAAAGCCACAGGCTATTATTCTAGGTTATGGCACTCGCTTTGTCATTTCTCAGGACATCTCACATACCAGATAACACTGTATTTCACTGTACTCATGTCCCGAAATAGTTACACAGTAAATCAGAAGGTTGTAAGTTCATCAAGGCCTAACATGGAGCTTGTTTGAGCAATCAAATGAACAAACTCTGATACCCTTCCACAGAAACACTATTGGCCAATGAGCTACACCAGGAAAAAAAACCTGCCTTCGGTAGAAATCTTGAGATACATAATAGGAATTCATTTATCATCAATGAACAGATCATTTATCATTAACTCCAAAGTAATGGGAGAGCAGCTCCTGCCCAACTTACAAATTCATTGTGAATTTAGAGCTCTACCCCTAAATGGCAGTTATAAGCAAAAGTTAGCAATCAAATAATTACAGAAGTGTCAGGCTGAACTGAATCTCTTGCATTTTACCACTTCATCCCCCTGGGTTGAGACACACGTGATAACATCTTACACATCTGTCCAACCTGACCTCAAACTCCGAGTAGCCTATTCCAAGGTTACTTTGTCTTTACAGCTTAAGTCCAGCACAGGACCACAAATATGATTAAGGGACCACAGCATATTTCATACAGGTAGAGGCTGCAAGAGCTGGAACTCTTCAGCCTTGAGAAGACTGAGGGGACCCTTCAATTTTTACCTGATTGGAGGGAATGAAAAGGAGGGAGCCAGATGTTCCTCTGTAGTGCCCACTGACAAGACATGAGGCAATAGACACAAAGTGAAACACATAAAACCCCATCTGAACAGAAGAAAACACTTTGTTAGGTTGTTCAGGTAGATTGCAAAGTGTCCACCTGCAGAGACATTCAAAACCTCACTGGATATGGTCTTCGGCAATCTGATTTATCTGACCATGTCTCAGTACGGAGGTTGGACTAGATTATGTCAAGAGGTCCCTTACAACCTGAACAATTCTGTGATGCGCTCTCAAGTTTCACTCATGGTTTTACCAGTGCAACCGAAGAAAGCCAAAAAGTTAATTCAATTCCTTAACATGTACAGGAGGGAGAATGATAACAGCTTCTGCTGTTTCTGTTATACCATTTTCCTCCCAAAGGCTCGCTGCCTTGGTCTTTGGCATTTCTCAATGAGCCCCTCACTAAGTGGAGTAACATTCCAGCTCTTCCTCACCTACAGGGCTCCAGCAAAATTCTCATCCTCTGTCTAACTGCCTGCTCTCCTCCATATTCACATGCTTCCTTACACCCATTCCTTTACCTTCCTATTTTGCAAGAAGTTTGCTGGTACGAGTCTTTCTTTCTTGTCCATTTCATTGCATGAGAACTCAGCTCAGCCAAGTCCACACTCTGTGTTCAGCAGCACGGTTCACAGCTGCCATTACATCCAGTTATCACCTTAGCAATGTCAGCTTCCCTGAGTTTTTTCCCTGAAAGAGTTTGCTTGGGAACAGGAAGTTCAAAGCCACTGATTAATTAGTAAATGCTTTGGAAACACCAACCTTTAAGGCAGGAAATTTGAAATTTTTCAAGACAACACAGGTAGGGGATGAAATAAATCGGAGAAGTTGAAATGTTCATAATACAAAGCAGATGTCAACTGAGCTTTGAGAACACAGGAGGAAGAGAAAGGTCAGTGACTCCCAGCTGAGCAACACACACAGCACAGCATGGTGTGGTATCACAAGCCAGACAAGAGAGCTTAAGCAGCAGGCTTGTACAGTGCCATCCTGAGCATTTCCATGTCCTTAGTACAGTTATTGCACAGCCGGAAAAACTTTCCCATCAATAACAGGAGCACCTGCAAACAGAAACTTTCATGATCTCTGTAGTTTGCCAGGACTGAAAAATTGTTAAAGTAAAAATGGCACATCTACAAGAAAGCAAGAGTCAGTGTCAGCACAGTTAGTTCTCAATAAGGCTAGATAAATACTTCCTCATTTCTGAATTTGTACCAAACTAATAAAAATTAAAATAGCTTTCAGCATGTGATGTCTGGGGGTGTCATGTCCCCATGATACACTAAACAAACCACAGCCTAACAGCTGTGCTAGAGGCCAGAGCATAGCCTGAGCTGGAACAGTGTGCAGGCTCTGGAGCAGAATTGGCCCTCACAGTGTCCTGTGTCATATGCTCCACTCACTTGAGATTCAGCTAATAGGAAGCTGAAATTCGGTTATTTTGCATCAGATTTTGTTTTTTAATTGTGCTGACACTGTTATTAGAAGTACCAGTGAATGCATGTGAAGAGAAGCGCTACCCAGAAGAAGACACCCAGACAAACCTTTTCAAACATGGCCATAAACTTCCTCTGCTAAGCGGTGTGGGAATTGAGGGCTGCCTTGCTCAGGAGTAGTTCACAGTCCACTGCAGAGAATGGACTTCGCTGACACCTTCTAAGAGCTCCTGCCTTCAAAGCCTTCATCTAAAATCCTAACAGTGAAGTCCTGCAAGCAGAGTACAGGCTGTGCTTCTCTACAGGAGAGATCTGTTGTCACAAACACTCTTACTTTAAGTCACTCATGCTGGGGTTGGCTGCAACCAAACTGTAACACAGATGCTATTTTTTTATTACCAACCAAGAAGAAAGTTTTCACAGTTTCACCCAAAAAGGGAACTATGTACACCTGGGGTTGTCCTCTCTTCAGAGGAAGCATCAAAACATTTTCATTTGAGGCCATTCACAAAATCTGGTCTGTAGAATCACACGATGGAAGAGGTCACCTAGTCACTTTTCCCCACAGAGAGGCAAGATCTCATACATTCATCCAAATACTTTTGCTATGAAACCAGCCTAGCTTACAGAGGTTCTTCCTTCCACAAGAGTCAGAGTGACAGTGGATGGTTTGCCTTGGCAACTTCTCTGATATGCACAAAGAAAGAGCCTGACGTTACCCAACTCTTGTGTGCAGCTGACAGCTCACATCAGGTGGGCCTCCCATAACCTCAACAGCAGTTCAGAAATTCTGAATCTTTGTGTACCAAGCTGTTTGGAAAATGCCACAGCAGACCCCACTGCAAATTATTTTGGTTTTATCTCTGAGGATTGCTGGGAAGATCCAGCACCCAAGTCCCACAGGCACAGTCCCCAGTGTGCCAACAGGCAGCAGCTGTACACAGGGAGAACTAGCTCAGTTTTGGAGAACCCCTTGTTAGAGTGGAGGAAGAGAGCCAGGTCACAGAATCACAGAATGGTTGGGGTTGGAAGGGACCTCTGGAGATCATCTAGTCCAACCCACCTGCTAAAGCAGGTTCACCTAGAGTAGATCTCACAGATCAGTCAGGTCAGCTCAGTACAATTCATTGACTGCATCTGACATCAAAGAGAGCAGAGGCTGCTCTTTAGTTGATAAGGCCCTGCATTCAGTGTACCACTGCCAACAGATATGCTTTCCCAGCACATAAGTCAGATTTTGGGTGCTTCCCTTTGACAACTACAGCTTCTCTCTACAGAGAGAAGCAGATGATCCAGAGTGGTTTCTAGCTGATCCATTCTGACACCCGTCCCCTTCACTCAAATTCTCTTTGATTTTTATTGTGCTCAACACAAGCAAAATGAGTGAAAGCCTCTCGCTAGTAGGGAACGACCTGGCTACGTGAAACCTCCCACTACAGCCAGTCCATCTAATGAAGGATGGAGACATTTGTGCTTCCCACTCCACTCGCAGCCCAGGACACAGGAGTCTTTCTTCTGCCCAGCACTGTGCTTTGTGCAGTCAGAGCACAGCAAGCCAGAACAGACTGGCGAGAGCTGGCTCCAGGAAGAGATTTCAGGACCAACATCCCTTTTTACTCTCACACGCTCTTCAGCTACACTAGAACTCATTCCTACTCTGGCCTAAAAAACTCTGACTGTCCTCGGACATGTTAAGTAAAACCGTTAATTCTACCAGTAATCTAGGGAGATGTTGTTTAAACCTTCCTAACTTTGAATAGCGTATTTAAAATGAATAAAATACTGGTGCCGTGCTCTAAACCCACATTTGGAGGAAAACAATATCTAAGCTTTTACTTTTGCCAGAAAGCATCAGAAAAGCTAATTTAATCTCTGGTAAGTTTTATTTTTCAGAGTACAAAAGCTCAGCCACTGTTTTCTGTCCTCTTCCTTGCTGAAGGCAAAGGAGCCAGACTACTTTAGCCCTAGGTTATCTGTTGGGATCAAGACATTTTAGGGGTGTTTGTAAGAGAGATGCAAACTTTAATCTATGCAGGTTTTTGAAAGGTACTAAAACATCTGTTGTGACCTTGTTACGTGAGAATGCCACCTTCAGCACAATCCCTCAGTCACCTTTTTTTCAGGAGGACTGTTTTGGCCAAGATCATGCCTTTCAAAATTTATTTTTACTGTGATAAATTTGTCATGATTATTGTTGTTGTTATCCTTGCATAAAGCACCTTTATGCACACAACATCAGACAGACTAAGACTGCACTGCCTCATTTATGCCACTAATACAGATAAATATTAATTCAAGATGTGATCACAGGACTCCAATCCTGCTAAGCTGACAAAGAACACTATAACCCTAAGTATGGCAGTATCATAAAAACATCCTGACCAGCAAGACTCCCCACAGCTCTTCACCTTCATTTCAACAAAAACTATGAGAAAGGAGTACCACACTCTCCTCTGGAGTTTAGGAAAGTTCAGACTCAATTAAAACTCAGTACATTGGGCTTCTATAGTCTCTAGCTGTTAATACTTCTGCCCTAGTAAGTCCCTGTGCTTGTTAAAAGGTGATCACTTTCAGACAGGCTGGGTTATTTTTAAGGCTATCAGCACAATTCTCCAATTCATCTCTGCCATTCCATCACATGTAGCAAGCTGATATGTTGCCAGTATGGTTACATCTATGACTTCAGGCCCAGCACTAGAGAATACATATTAGACAAGCTTATTTTTGTTCTGGTATGACAGAAATGTAAGTCTGAAGGAAAAGAAGATTTTTCCATCAATTGGGGTCAATAAACTGCAGAGTACAATATCTACAAGTAGAACTTTAAAGAGACTAAATTTTTATTTTCAACTTGCATTCAAAACCAGACACCTAAAATAACCTCCAAATTCACAAGTTCTCTGTGAGTCACTGCTAATCTCTTCTGAATTAGGGACCAATTGACCAGGCATAGAAAAACTGGCTTGCAAAACTTCCTAGTTTACAAAGGCTGTGCAATTTGCTTTAGCTTTCTATTTCAGTAAAACACATTATCAGCATTAAAATAAGGATAAACAATATCACATATCTCCCTCCTCCACCCCATGACCAGGATGCACAACCCCACAGGTGCCACCTTACCTTCTGAAATAGCCTTCTTGACAGCTGCAAGGTAAGCATCAGGCTCATCTTCATTTGTGAGTTCTTGCCACTGAGACCAGTCCTTGAAAAAGGTCAAATAGTCATCACAGTCTGTAACACCGCAGAACAGCTTGACTACTTTGTACGGGGGCCATAAAGCTTCCTGAAGGCTCTTCAGGACAGGGGGGAGATAAAAACTCTGCACCAGCTCAGACGACAGCAAAAGAATGATGCTCCGACTTTTGTTGAACAGGTCCAGATCCTGGTGGCAGATGGCAGACCGGCCTTCCAGCTGGTAGGTCAGAATTCGATGCTTTCGAACGTGCCGAGTAAAGAGGAAGAGATTTTGGAGGTACTGACACCATTCAGTGGCGTCACTTGCATACACAATCAGCACATCATATCCTCCAGAGGCTCCTGTACGAGAGCAAGATTATCCCAGGGAGAAGGATTAAATTCAAAGCAAGAACGGACTGACCCACAGCTTTGCAGAAAAAAAAAAAAAAACACACCTACAGGGCTGTCCCTATAATTCATGTCAGAAGCTCCAAAGCACTTCAAAAGAACAGTGGGTATATCCAAAGTGAGGTGTTGACAGCCACAGGCAAGTCTAAGGGTTGTTGAACTCATAATTGCATTTACCCCACTAAAATTTAAGTATATTTTTCATTCTCAAAAAGCTTCCTATGAAGAAGGGGATTTCCTATGTAGTTTCAAGTGAAACAAACCACATGTGGAGATCTACAGATTTAAAGCATGTTGATAGGAAAAAACCCACAAAAACCCGATCTCCAAAACAAACCAGGTTGAAAAGGGGAGTTCACCCTTGCGTGTGAAGTGAAATCATTTTAGACAACTACAGGGTCTCTGCAACACAACTGCAGACCACTGCACGTTCAAGCAAAGTATATACTAAACATAGTACACCTAAAATAAGAAAGGCCTTTATTGAAATGAGGTCCCACAATGCTCACAGGAAGCCACTATGGCTTCCATAGTGTTAGACATTTGCTGTCATTGCAGCAGAATGCAAACTGCCTGCAAAGTATATTTGCAACTGAAGGGTATGAACCAGTCCCGGTGCTCACAGCACAGTAATTCCATCAGTCAGTCACCAGACACTTTGCCAGCTTGTGTTAGAGTCCTTCCCCACTTTCCCAACTATTTTGACATGACAAACCCTCTCTTCAGAGTGAAAGAACTAATACAATAGTGGTGGCCATAACACAGGCCAAAATAAACTCACCAAAGCTGACTTGTTCTATAACTCTCTAGAGACAGCTCCTACGTACACACTCCTGCATTTCTGTGCTCTGGAATGAAAGTACTTTTAAAGCTACTTCCAGCTTGCTAAGAAGACCACATGCAGATTGAAGCAACATGACATGATGCAGTGGTCTCCCACCAATCTCAAGAAAACTTTAAAGTCTAAATTTATTTTTACCATTCACCTGCAAAAGAAGTTCACCCAAATTTTAGGATTACAGCTCTGGTCCCATGGTCCCAGTGCTGAGCATTCAAATTTTATTAGTAAATTGTCTTCTAATCCTATTTTGGCTCTTAAAAAGTGTTAACATTTCCAACCCATCTCCAACCAGAATCAAGCAAACAATGGCAGATTTTTCTAATTAAAGTAGAAGAAATGCCTAAAATTCAGCATGCCAAAAAGAGCATCTGCAGAGAGTGAATTTGCCAGAATTGAAGATGACAGTTTTGCAGTCACCTTATTAAAATTCAACCAAAAATGGACAGCCTCCAAAGACTGTGTTCTGCCACCTTCCCCAGAACCTGCATTAAGAAATGAAGGCTGAACTGATGTCTAGGCTACATATGGCACCCTAGCTCTAAACCATACAATTACCAACTTCAACCTGTAGTTGAGCAGAAGTGGTACAGTTGAGAAGTAAAGCATGGAGATGTGCTCCGTTCTCAACCAACAGTGTTATGTTTACCTGCATAAATGGAAAGTCTCTAGCATTGAAAGGATGATGTCCTAGCCATGGAGAACACAGACACCGCAATTCAGCAGTATTCACTAAGGTGGCTCCGTGTTTCTGTGTGAATAGAGCTTCTGAACCCCACATGGAGGCTTGTAGGAGACTGCATTCTCAGTGGAGGGGATCCAGCAAACTCATATAGCAGACAAACAGACCAAAAGCCCTGGGACTTCACGCTATGAGTGCAAAACTGCTGTGAAAATGTGTGGCTTTCACACCACTGAGAACACGACTAACCCCAAAATATTACTTCTGGCTGAACACCACCTGAAAAAGATGACAGAATCACATGAGCAGAAACAGGAAAACCAAGCAGAACTCAAGAGGTCAGTTGTTTTATTCTAGAAAGGGAGGAGTGCCAGAGACTTCTGCTTCCAGAGCCATGTGTTGATTTACTTGCAGCACAATGAGAAAGGGCAGCACAACTATCTGCAGAGAACAGAGCCCACACACTGCAGCATGGCCCCTGAGCCAGACCTTGTCAGACAGGAGATGATGCAGTGACTTTGATATCTGCCCAGGGCTCCTGAAGTCCCACCATGGTGCTCTCTGGGAGAGGTCCAGCCTGCTGGGGAAAGCAGCAGTGAATTCCAGGGCATTTTAATGTTCTATAAAATGGAACACCTAAACCAACCATGCATTTTTAGAAAGAGCGCAGCTTCCACAACTAAACCTGTTAGAAAACAACCTCTTGTCCAGTCCTGCTGTGAAATAAGCAGCTGTGCTTGGAGAGGACACAGGGTGAGGGAGCCACTGCACTATGGGGGCACTAAGTACCCAAGAAGCCTCCCTTCTCAGATACATAGGCAAAAGATGCAAACTTGACATATGCTCTGCAAGTTCCCTACCAGCATTTATATCCCCAGAGACAAAATCACCCAGAGCAGTGTAGTCTCTGCAGTCAGTAGGAAGACACTTCACGCAGTGTTTTAGGAAAGGTATTGATTCCCTAGACAGCACTTGCTCTATCAGCACATAATTCCCCTTAACAGAGCTGTGCCAGCCCTCCCCAGGCCCTCTTAATTGCTATAGCCTCTTACACTTTTAGGATAAACTGAAGAACAACGCTTTTAAAAGGAGAACTGAGATATAAAATTACTGACTCCATTTTGAGAGCCAAGGAAACTTGGAACCAAAAACACTGGAAGTGGGTCTTGAAGGGCTAAATAAGCTTAAGCCAGCAACAGAACTGTTGCAAAGAAAACAAAAATCTAGAAATAGCTTCAATTGCAACACCATTTTTTTTAAAAGGATGACACAGACTCACTTTCCTAAATCATGTTGTTATTTGTTTAACCAACACCAACTACTGTTCACTCCTCAGGGAAAAGTGTAATAAATGGAGAATACAGAATGTTTTGGGGAGTTTTTCCCACAACTATTCACACATCAGTTACAGAAAAGCTCACAGAGCACACTTCAAAGCACAGTGTAAACTCTGCCTATTGTACACATACACAGAAATCCCTAGGTGAACAGCAACCATTTTATTTCTTTAAACCTTGACCTTAGATAGATGCTTTCACAATGCGTGGGACAGTCTGGTTTTGGAAAAACAAACACAAGGAAGCCTTTGATTCAAGTAAGAAAGATATGAACAATATACGCAGTAGCAAGATGAAGAAAGATTTGTGCCAGCCAACCATTTCAAAATGGTCAAATTCTCTCACGTGTAATCTAGTTTAAATTTTAACATCACCTTGTTTTTCCATTCCTAAACTTACGGTATAAAAGTGACCTGCTTTTGGTTACAAAACGTCAGCACTATTAATACTACCGCAGGGCATGTGTAACTATTTATTTCATAGAAAATAATCCAGGTGCTGTTCTATGTAAGTTTGTAATGATAAAAACATAACCTTTGGACTCCTCTCCTGCTGTAACTGCCTCTTCAGTGCCTAGTTGCACACTCCGTTATACAGCAATGATAAAAGACCAATGAGATTACAAACCAGTACTGTAGAAAAGCCTAAGACCTCTAATTGAAGTGGAAGGTGCACAGACTAAATATCACAGACACAGAACACAATACAAAGTCTTCCCTAGCTTATAAACTGCTCACAGAATGGAAGGGGATGAAGCAATTCAGTCAAAATCACAGAAGGCCCATGGCAAGAGAATAAAAGTATCCTATAATGATAGACCATATCATGCCTTCATAGTACCCCTCTGAGAAGCAAACAAATCAGGTTTATCTTCGGACCATGTTTGCAAGTCGTGAGGTGGCAATCTTTGAGTTTAGAGCAAACATGGGATAGCGGGTTTTGGCCATATTATAAGGTTCTGATTACCACGGAAGTAGCTAAAGAATACTGCAGGAAGCTAGCATATCAACTCAGGGTAAGACTACATCTTGCCCACTTAATGCTTCCCAAACTTGAATCAGGTGTCATCAACTGTTATTACCTATTAGTTCACTATACAAGCCAAAAGGTTTGACCTTTTTCAATTTACTGATCATAAACAGTTTTCCATTGTGCTTATGGGTCCCATAAAGCAAATTCAGGGCCTCTAATAATATACAGCTTTCCTGTGTCACCTTTCGCTTCCCTCTTCTAAGTAGACCGTGACTTCTCATTGTTCACAGACAAGGTAAAAACCTGACAGACAAAATCTTTACTCCAACTCACATGATCATGTGCTAGATCAAATCCACCTCAAATTCTGACTGTATGAAAAAGTGCTACATAGCCTGTTACCAGTCTGCGTGGAGAATCTTGTGTATGGAGGATACATGAATAAGGCAATAGAAAATATAAATTCTTGATAGAGGGGGATCCACTTCCTATGATATAAATGAAACCCAACTCAAGGTGTCTTAATAATAAAATTCTTAAGAGAGCGAGCACTTCCAAGAGCTGTTAGAAGCTGGTGGGCAGAAACAGCAGTAACAGAAGTCCACAGCACCTTTCATATTTCAGTGTCTGAAGTGTGTGTATTTAAGTGATGTATGAGGAAATCAATGCATTCTTTGCCTAGCTGGAATGCATAACAAAGTAATAGTGATCACATGAAATAATTATTAACATCCTAAAAAGACCTCTCACTTTGACCAGAGCAGAAAACCTTCTACTTTATTTAAAGTGCTGCAAACAAGCAAGAAGAAACAGCAGAATCAAACTAGATAAAAGTTTTGCTAGCCAAACTTCAGCGACATGAACATGAGATTTGCATTACGATATGCGAACCTACAGTTGTTCCGCTTTTAAGAGTCTTTGTGAAATCACCTTCTGTTTATAAGGAGAAAAGTAGTTTTGCCCACAAGTCCCCTGAGGCTCCATTTAGCTTATTTTTACATCACAAGGAGATATGCATCAGTGAAACACTAACTTCACTGAAACTTACTTCACACTCCGAGAATGGCACGTTTTTCCTTTTTTAGATAAAACACTTACACTTCCCTGCAGGGAGGGGAACTTGCAAATTGGGCACTAGCAAGACTTACACAATATGGGCTAACACCCTCTCCCCCTGGAGTTCGCAGCTCTATTCTAACCAGTTTTACCTGCACACATGGTAGCTAAAACATTTTCATCGATGGCAACTTAGCCGAGTTTGTGGTCCTGCACCACTGTGGCAAGGGCCACCAAGTCATATCCCAAAAAGGAAGTATGCAAATATAGGGGGATAAAATAGGATTAAGGAAGAACTGACCTCTCTACAAAACAGAAAAACATCTAGGTGGCAAAGGTTGATCAGGGACAGATTTCTCTACAGAATACTCTCCCTCAGAGCTAGCTGAGCCGCCAACCTGAAACGCACTCAAGTCAAAGGAGAGCTCTGCCAGCGCTTGCCCTGAGCAACGCCAAGTGAAGGAAGGTAAAGGAAAAAGCGCAGCAACCCGGCTGCGAACAAAGGAGCCACCGCTGCCCCGAAAAACTCCCCTGAACTCGGGGAAAAGACCCTCCCCTCCCCTTTTCCCAGCAGCGGAGGAGCGCCCGGGGCGAGCGGAGTCGCACAGCGGCACCGCCCCGCAGGCGGGATCGCTCTCTCCGCTACCTCCCCGCTCACCGGCGCCGAACGGCGGGTCAGGACGTTCCCGGGCTGGGCTACCCCGGAACGCCTCGCCTCGCCGGGGATGAGCGGGGTCAGCACCCGCCCGGCCCCGCCGCGCAGCACGGCCGGGCGGAGAAACCCCGCTGCTGCCCCGAGCCCCGGGGCGAGCGGCCGCCGCACCTACCAGGGGCCGCCATGGTCCGGGGCTGGCGGGAAAGGGCTGCTCCCCGTCCCTCACATCGCGCGGCGCGTCCCTCCCGTGGCCACTTCCTCGCCCCCGGCCAGGCGCTCGGTCCCGCCGCCCGGCCCCGCCTCCCGCCCGCTGCCCGGCCGGAGGGTGCCCGGCAGCGGAGGGCGGCCCGCGGCGCCCCCTGCAGAGCCGGGCACGGGGCGGCTGCGGCCCCGCCTCGCCCAGCAGGTACACGGCGGGATTCCCCTGCTGTGGGAGGGAAACTCCCTTTTCCAGCTGGCTCAAATCGTATATTCCATAGGTGTCTGAGGAAACAGCGCTACACTGAAGGAAAAGTTATGTGTTACATCGTATTGAAATTCCGTATCCCGAGTCACAAGAAACTCTGAGTAATGGCTGTGGAAGAGAAGTGAGACCTGCTTTATGCACACCCCCAACACAGGCTTTGACTTCCCTCTCCTATGAGCACGGAGTTCTGCTCCTTCCCTAGGGGAAAACCAGGTTGTTCCATACAGAACAAAGCAGCTTGATGTTCTGTATTTTCCTCTAAATGATGCAGTCTTTTCCTTTAGATTTATGAGATTCCATGTGACTATGTTCATGCTTGAGTACAGAGAAAATAACCCCCAGAAGGACACTGTTGGAAGTTTAGAGATTAGGATTCAGTTTAATTTTGTCACTGAAAACAAAGCAACAGATTCTGCCTAAATAATTATTTCAGGCTACCCATTCGCAAACTTGGAAAAGCCACATGCACTGATTTGCGTTCATAAACATTTTGTTGCTGAGAACCAGCAAAGTCTTTCACTGATGTGCTTCGGCAAAGCAAAAGCAGGTTCTTTACAATCTTGTTTCCGTATCAAGGCAGTCACTGGACATCCTCCTTGTAGCTTACTTAATGCCACCAACATTAATGTTGGAACAGTAAAGAACAGACTGTCTCCTACTAAGAAACTCTTAGAAGCTGATCAAACTCTCCTGTTACCTCCAAACCTTTCTTTACCCAAAACCTATTTCAAGCTTACAAATTGTGTGCCACAGCCTGTCTTCCAAAAACAGAATGTTTGCTCCCACAATAAGACCATGAAAAGAGTGGCAAGAGCAGAGACCTCTCCCAAGAACACTCTATTCTGGGGCGAGTAGCTCTCCCTGCAGCCTTAAAAGAAGAGATACACCAGCCAAGGGGAAGGACTGAAAACACCTGTTAGGAGTAGGTGAGGGGAGCAAATGAAGCAATAGCATAAATCAGTTTAATTTGCTTACCTTTTAGATCCCAGGATTCCCCACTACTGACTTAGGGAATAGAAGAACAAAATTGCTTTCCTTCCATGGTTACTGCCCTGCCGAGTCACCTGGAGAGCTGCAGGTGCAACATAGCAGAACTCAGCCAGACAGGCGCACACACCTCTGAAAAGCAGCAGTCACGTAGCTCCTGGGAATAGACCTAACTGGCAAAGGCCTGGCAAGAGAGGGTGATGCTTGCTCACCAGGGCAAGAAGCAAATACAGCTGGTCATTTCCCTGGATCCTCCCAGTAGTGACTTCAGACAGGATGGTTTAAAATAAGTTTACCAGCAATAGCTACATCCTTTCTGATGCTGGCAAAAGCACCGACCTTGTGCTGAGCTTTGCAGATGAAGCTTGAAGTTCTGTCTTACTGTGGATGGAAGCTACAAGAACTGAGAGAAATATTGGCTCCTGAAAACAGTTTCCTTACTGTAACGCAGCCCTGTATTATTCCATACATAACAGGGGCAGGCCAGATCACAGGCAGCTGAAAACTAAGTACACATATTTAACAAGCCCACAGCTGACTATCCCTTTTCTACGCTACAGACAACAGCACCTGTACAAAACTACAAAATCTTACAGTATAATCTGCCACTGCATGAGCTGCTTTGAATTCCCCAGCAGTACAGACACAACACATTCCAGAGACACCAGAACCAAGTGTGCTGTTGTGCACAGAACCTGCCCAAACGTGTGTTCAGCTGGCACTACCTAACTGCACACAAGAGGGCACAACAGCGCTTAAGAGCAGAGGACTAGATAAAGGAAATGTAAAACACAAAGAGTGCAACACTACCTACCTACTACTGCTTTTTTGACCCTAGCAGCCCTAACTCAAAACTTCAGCACAGGACTCGTTTCTTCCTTCACTCTCAGGAGGCTATATAATACATCTTATTGAAAAGAATCAACAAAAGGCACACCATAGAGAAAATAAAACACTGCATTCATCAGAGCAAACCCTCAGTTGCACAGAAAAAACTTTAGTGGATAAATGACTAATTTAAAGCCACAGCAATATCCAACAGCTGAATGTAATCTCCTGATCAGGATCCTGCATACACTAACAGACCACACTTGTCCTGATCAGCCTCACATGGGGCTTCCACACCCACCCTTTGCCCATAGGGCCAGAAGCTCCATTCAAGCTCAGGCCTGGGTCTTTATCATTTGTCTATTCTACTTTGTAGTGGTATCTTTTTCATGTCCTGCCTCTAACCTTATCCTCCTCCATGCCTTTCAATTCTATCTTGTAATTTTATCCCAAATTCCCTCTCTAGCTTCATGTTATAAACAGTCCCTTTAAGCCTACAGTGTTACTTTTACTCTAGTTCTTCTGCTACTTCTACTATTGCTCCTGAATACATTCCTAATGTGGATATTGGACCTATTTCATAGCTCATCTTTCCTGGGACTACTGATGAATCTTCTTGTTGTCAGCATCTATGTCTGGCTGCCATGTTGAAGCCAAGTGGGACTGCACACTGTTGGCAAGGATGCTACCAGCACTGATGTTGCCCATAGATCCCAGTTTGTTCTCCTCCATGGAGCAATCCTGCTCCTTGTGCTCCCCACCATTCTCCTTTCAGTGATCATATTTAAAATGGATTATAGCTAGGAGTTGACTGATGGGACAGAAGGCGTTAAGTGGACTAAAGTCTTCCAACGTCACACGCGTGCTCCCGAATCTCCTTGCGAGGCTGACCCGGGTTCCCACCTTCACCCTCCCTTTGCACCACAAGCGGCCCTGCTGCCCTGCTTGTTGCCTTCACCCAGCCGCGGGCGCCACCACTGAGCAGGGCCTTTCCCAGCCCCGTCACGCCGGTAGGACGGCTCTGCCCGCCGCGTCCCTCCCGGCAGCCGCTGCCAAGCAGCGGGCAGGGCGGAGCTGAGGCCGTACGCGTGCGCACGCACGCACGTACGTACGTACGTGGTACGTGGCGCGGTGCGCGTGCGCGCAGGCGGCACGTGTCGGCGGGCAGCATGGCGGAATGGCGCGCGGTGCCCAGTGACCTGTTCCCCTTCGTGCTCGCGTTCCTGCGCGAGAACCGCTTCGATGGCGCCGCGCGCGCCTTCGCCAGGGAGGCGGCGGCGGTGAGTGGGGGCGGGGCTGTGGGACCGACCGACCGGCTGACTGACTGACTGACTGACTGACGCGGCCTCTCTCCCCGTTTAGAAGGAGCAGGACCCCAACGCTGCCTCGCTCCTGGACATCTACAGCTACTGGCTGAAGTAAGTGCCTCCGCGGCGGCCCGGGGCGGGGGTGTCACCGCGGGGCCGCCGGGCTCTCTCCGGCCGCCGCCTGCTCCCCACTCAGCCTCTCTCGCCGTAGGTCTCCGGCGGCCAAGAAGAGAAAGCTGGTTCCCAACGGCCCGCAGGCGAAGAGGAAGCCGTCCTCCAGCAGCGGGGACAGCTCCAGCTCCAGCGAGGAGGACGAGACGCCCCCCGCGAAGAAGCCAGGTGGGGGTGTGAGCAGTCCCGGGGCCAGCCCGGGCTGTGTTCGGCGTTGGCTCCTCTCTTGGGTGTGGAGCTCAGCTTCAGCGGCTCCTTTGGGCTCCATCAGCAGCTATCAAGGACTGGGGTGTGCTCCCTGATCTTGCTTCTGGCACGTCTTTGGCTGTGGCATGTGAGATGTGTTCACCCAAGCTAAGGGTGATCTCGTTATCCAGTTATAATTAGAGCATAGCAGGTTTTGTGTCTGCTAGAAGGTTTTAGCTGTTTAGATTGTCTCTTTTTGCTGAGACTGGTGAAGGTATTGGGCTGCACTGCGTTTTGAAGGTGCTGTTGAGCTACTGCCCTCGTTGCCTTGTTTATATTGAGATTCTGCTTTCCAAACACTTACTGATAGGATATGTCAGCAGGGTTACCACTACTTGCTTCAGCACATTCAAATTATGTGTTGATTTAAATATTGAGTGAAATTGAGTTCTGAGTGCATGTGGACTGGACTGGTATTCTCTTAATGGGAGGCAGGTGCCTATGAACTCAGTGACCTTGAGGGTCTCTTCCAAACAAAATGATTTTTTGTTACATGCTATTTTACAGGGACAGTTTCACTGAGAGCTTTAAAGAGTGATTTCTCATCTTGCTATTGTAGGAAAACTGATTCAGATTTTATAAGTGCTTTCACATTTGTTAAAATATGCATAATTTGACAAAACTCCTGCATGGCTAGGATTTATCAGCTATCTGTATTGGTGGACACCGTGACCCGTTTGATGCAGGGCAGTTGTACACAGTATCCCTGAGTTCCAGCCAAACACCAGACATCCTTACTCACCTGTTGCTTGTGCGAGGTTACTGCTCTCCTTTCTCTCAAAATTGTATCCTAGTACTGTCAAAAAGTGCATCCCTCCACTGCACTTCGGTATGTAGTGATTTGTGTTTTTCTCTTTTATTCTGGATTTGTTCTTCTGCCTTGCCTTAATCACAGCGTATGCATGTTTGTGTGTATCTAGGACTAGATTTCTGCAAGAGAAGTAGTAGACATGGAAAGGGAGAGACACAGAAGGAACCTGGTCTTCAACTTAAGACATCCTAAACCTGAATTGGAACTTAGATCTCATATTTATTTGATAGGGACAGTTGCAAATATAATTTGAGGGGAAATTATTTATTTTTCTCCACGTTATTAAAAAGCAATCAGTAACCAGGAAGGAGTATATTTGGTTAAAGCGTGTTTAGCAAAGTATTTGGAACCTTAACACAATGTTGCAGTGGTTCTCTTTGGAAGTCTGTGCACATTCAGTGGGGTTTTTTTAAGCTGGAAAGTGTGCAGATCCAGTTAACATTATCTCAGTTTGTGTGGACACTTTCCTGTGGGGCGTCCTTTTTCGTGATAGAAATCTGTACTTTGTTTGTAACGAAGATAAAAATCTAGAATTGGTTTTATCCTCTTGCCTACCCATTTTGGAGTCTTCTGTATCACCTGCTCAAGAGACAAATTTGGTGTTATGAACTTTAGTCGTGGTTTAATGACCTTAGTATATCCTTTTGCCCTAATACACACTAGTGCAGGATATAGGTACATGGGAGTTGTGAATTAACTTAAAATTGATGTGTGCTGTACCTTATTGACAGCTAAAGCAGCCACTGTGCCCAAGGCCAAAACAGTTGCTCCAGCCAAGAAGGCAGAGAGCAGCAGCGAGGACTCCAGCGATGATTCCGACTCAGAGGAGGAGAAGCCACCACCAAAGGTCAGCTTTTCTTTCCAGCCTCTTTAATGCATGTTTTGCAGTGATGGCAAACTGATGGTGATAGCAAAATTCTCTCTGAAATTTGACTCACTTTTCCTGATCTATAAAGTCCCTAGACTTACATAGCAGGTGCTATGTAAGAAGACATTTTTGTAGTGGACAGTGTGCGATTTGGACTGGTCATGTGAGAAATTAATTTCATGTCCAGCACCCACTTTGTTTCCTCTCCAGGTCTGCTCCAAAGACTGCCAGGGCTTACTTTTTTTTGCAGAGAAAGATTTATTTTACTATCACTAAAATAAATTTGACCTTTTTTGGTATATATATGTGTGTATATATAAAAAGAGATTCTTCTCTTTCCTTTTTCTTCCTACAGTCATGGTCTTGAGAAATAGCGGAGGAGGAAGAATTATGTCAGTGTACACTAGAGGTGACTTAACAGAGTTGTTCTGTCAGTATTTTCAGTCTTAAAACTAGTGTGGTCTGGTGAAGGAAGACAACAGTGTCAGCCTCAGAGCTGCCCCATGTTGAGGAGGCAGAACTGGAGACTGAGGCACAAAGCAAGTCTCCCATGGCCTCCTGGGAGTTTCCCCAGCGCAAAATTTTTACCTGGGATTGTCAGGCCGTAACTGTTAAGCAGAGTGGTGTTCCCAAGTCAAAATGGTTCCCTCTGTGAAAGACAGCTGTTTATACTCTCTGTGCATGTGTCCTGCTTGTTAGTCTCTTTTCATGGCTACGAGGGCTAATCAGTTTTCCCTCCTGTTGTTTAGAAAGGTGCAAAACCTGTGGTGAAGCCAGCTGGAACTAAAATCCAGCCTCAGAAGAAAGCAGAGAGTTCCAGCTCTGACTCAAGCAGCTCTGATGGAGAAGCACCAAAGAAACAGCCACCAAAACCAGTAACACCTAAATCGGGTACATCTTATTTTATATCATGAGTCAAAGTCGGGTGTTGTGGGGGAAGCCAGGGAGGAGAGATGGGGGCTGTACCTACAAGCAAAGGCACATGTATTAACATAGCAGTCTGAAAATCCGCTGTTCTGGCCATTTGCATTCCAGTCCAGTCTGCTTCTGACATGGAAGAGGTGTAGAACTGATGGCAAACAAAACATCTGGTCCCAAACACTGCCACATTTGCATAACTAACTGCAATTGGCAACCTTAACTGCTTAAATAGTGCTTTTGCCAGTGTCTTCCACTCAAAGAGCAGGGAAGATCTTTACTTAGCCTTTAGTCCTGGAACTTCCAATGAGCTAGAACAGACAGTTTTCTGAAAACTTTATCTAACCTTGATAAAACAGCAGTTTTGCAGTACTGCCTTAGTGTTCTCTGGCTTCCTGTGGTTCTTTTCTCTCTGATACTTTATGCTGAATGTAATTACCCCTCAGCTATCACAGCATATCTTCTAATGTCCCTTTTTACTTTTCTCAAAAGGAAGTAAACCTGCCCAGGCAGCTCCCAAGGCAGTCAATGGAAAAGCAGCAAGCAGTAGCAGCAGTAGTGAAGATTCTGATGAGGAAAAGACTGCACCGAAGAAGGTAAATTAGACCATGAAAAACTTAATGAACACTGTAGAAGTCTAGCAAGATCGAGTGTATCTGTTTCGCAGGGACTGAAATGTGCAGACAAAGGCACAGACTGCACAGATTCTGAGCACAGTATTTGTGGCTCTTATACCTCCTTCTCTTTTATACAGTGGGATGACATGTTCTGGTATCTCTTCATGTGCTGGCTTGCTTCCCTGCTACCTCCTTACTGCTTCCACTGCTCCTTCCTTTTACAGGAAGGCATCTCATTGTGTCATAACCATATTGTCGTCTCCATTTTATGTTCACTTTTGCATGACTCTTCTGTGCTTAGTTATTTGTAAATTTGAATTTTCCACTAGAGAGTGTTTAAACAAGTTTATGCAACACGAAAATAATCGTAGTTCTGATTAATGAAGTGGCAGTTGCTATAATTTTGATCAGTTCTGTGCCTCCTAGTCAGAGGAGCTCCTCATTAGGGATTTTAGCAGAAAACAACAGCAGAGTGGCCACAAAGAGCCTGGTGCTTGTGTGTTTCCTAAAATTTGCGTTTGAGAATCTTCGTTAATCTTTCTCTCTTTGTCTTCAATATTTGCTCTGTTAAGTGAGGTGTAGAGTTAAACAAGATCCACATCCAGCTGTCCCCACAAGATTTCTGTAACATCTTTTTTAATGTGTGTTTCCTTCTTGTGATAAGGCTGTTCCCAAGAAGTCACCTCTGCCGAAACCTGCAGCCACTCAAGCATGTCCAGGGAAAACCAAACGTGCCAAGGAAAGTTCCAGTAGTGAGGACTCATCTGACAGCTCAGAAGACGAAAAGCCACCTGCAAAACAAAAGCCAAAGTCTGGTAAGTGTTAAGTGCCATAGCTGCGATGTGTGCAGATGCTTTGTGCTATTCCTGATGTCCTGGGAGAAGTGTGTGCAGGGCACGGGAAAGTCTTGCTGCACACAGGGTTCCAGGTGGTGCTGGTAGTTGTAACATGAACCAGAAATAGAGCAGTCCTTTTCATGTGTGCTAGTGGGGCTAAACTTAAACTCAGCTTCTCACTCAGCAAGGGCTGGGGAATGAGAGAGATTGCGGCAGACTCTGCTTAGTTTGCTGCATGTGTTCTGTTCAGGTAGCCTTTAAATACATTCTTCTGGCAGGTTTGTTGTCTGCTAGGATTTGGGAAGTAATTTGCTAGTGGTTGGGTTATTCTGTAACTGCACTAGTTTCAGCTTTTTAGTGTTTTTGCAAAGTATCCTGGGCTTTTCAGTTGCAATCCAGCTGATGGACTAAATGGGCCTCTGTTCAGTATAGTTTAATGCTTTTAGGATTCCAGTAGAGACCTGATCTGAGTGGAGGATCATGCATCGAAACTCGGTCTGATTCTCTGATCAGAAGATTTGAGAGTAAATGAAAACGATCAACAATTTACATCATTTGTTTTGTGGTGTTTTTTTCTTTTTTTTCTAACTCTTTTTTTGTTTTTATTGTTGTTTGTTTGTTAGTTTGGGTTTGGGGGTTTGTGTGTTTGTTTTTCTGAAAATGCTTGGTGACACGAGTTCCCATTCTTCTAGAAGTGCAGAGAAAACTTCTGCAGAGATGGTTGTGTCAACTGAACCCCAGGAGGAGAGTTAAACTCACAGTAGAAACAGGAGGTAGCAGTGGGGTGGGTGTAACCTTTAAAATTATAAGCTAGTAGTTTTGATTGTAGCTACAGAAGGGGAATAAATGGAACCATTCCATAAATGGTGCTGTATTCTAACTACAAGAAACATCTCATGTGCTGCCTGCATTGTCATGCAAGCATATGAATGCTGTTTGTCTTTTTGTAGGTCAGTACAGTGCTGTGCCACCTCCTCAAGCTACACAGACAAAGAAAGTCCTTACCAAGGCTCCTGCAAAAAAGGCTGAGAGCAGTGACTCTTCAGACAGTAGTGATGAGGCGGAGCAGGTGCCCTCAAAGGGAGGAGCAGGTATGTTGTGGGAGAAGAATCTATAGAGGAAGTACCACATGGTGTGGTCAATGTTTTGGCAATGTCTTGGTTTCCTGAAAAAAGCTGTTTGACTTTGGTGTGTGGTGCTGTTTGCTTCTCTGGAAGCTTTTGAAGGAATTTTTTTAAGGATTTGAAGGAATCCCAAACACCGTGTACAACCTGTGGATCCGGACTGTGTGCAGGTTGGATTGCTTTGCACATGTTGGTTTGAAAAGTCACCAGGATGTGGTTATGTGGAGTAAGGCAGGTCCATTACTGCAGCTGGCCAGGTCCTTGCTTGGCCTCCCATGTGCTGGCTGAATGGCTGGTGCACTGAAAAAGGAGCTTTTTCACATCTGGAAAGGTGTGGATCTTGAGACAAAGGTTTGTTGTGGATGTAACCTGTTAATTTTAGAATTGCTTTTGCAGGCAAAGCAGCAGTAGCTAAAACAACCCCCGGACCCAAAACTAAAGCTGTGACTACCAAGAAGGCTGATTCCAGTTCTGACAGTGACTCAGGTAATTCAAGAAATAAAGTTTTTATTTTTTTGCATTAATGTTTTTATTGGCCAGGTTGCTGTATAGTGTATAGATCTGTATAGATAGATCTGATAAGATCCTTAGCGTGTGAGCTTGAAAGCTTCACAGTCTCATAGTTAACAAGGTGTGAAATTGAAAAACAGCCACTCACCACACAGAGTGAAGTCTTGAGCATGAGACACCAGTGAGACCATTGGCAAGTGCAGAAAGGTCTGCATGTTGCTAGGTGGAAAGGGTGGGGCCTTGTATATCAGGTTTCTTCAGGAATGTTAATCATTACACTTTTTGAGGATCTGTGCCTTAAGATTTTTTGTTTCTGCTATCCCATTGTGTTTGGAAGAAGTTTATAAAATAAAAAATGTTATCACCATACCAAGTTCAAAAGATGCCTCCTCCTAATGTGACCCTAGAAATAGGGTTCAGTGTGCCTTGTGTCTTACATTGATCAGCTTTAAGGTTCGCAATGCTGTATTTCCCATGTAAGTTCCCTATGTGCTACATTTCCTCCCCAAATTCGAGGTTGCTTCTGTTGTGTATCTCCACATCTCTGGTGCCATGGCAGGGTCTGTGGGTGGCAGCTGCCTGTCTGTCTGCAAACAGCTAGGACTAGGCTGTGTGACACTTCATTAAGTGGCAAGAGTTCTGTGTTCTGTTTTTGTTGCCTAGTTTCTCATAGACAGACAAGACTTCGATTATTGTTATTAAAGTGCTCAGAAGTGTTGGAATAGATGAGGCTTAGCATTCCAGCTTGCTGTGACATACAATATAAAGGCATATTTGTATGCAGGAGTCTCTGATCCATCCTCAAACTGCTGCTAAACACATTTGGTACAGGAAGTAGAAAGCTAAAATGAGATATTGTCCTGTTGATGCCTCACTTTAGCTGTTTTATCAGTTTTATCTCCTAATTTCCTACCTGTTCTTTGGTCTTTACCACATAGCTTCTTTTCTCAATGTTTCTTCTCCCTGAGTTTGTTCTTGGTGATACCTGTAGTTTCTCCAGTCTGTACCTCTTCTGCTACATTATTCTCCAAATACCTGCTTCCTTGTGCATACATTAGTGAAGAACTTGAATTGCTTGTTTCCACTTCCTTCCAACAAAGAAGACATGTGGAAAGATGAATGCTGTCCCCTGATGCTTCAAGTGTTTGTCAAATGCTGTTTATTGCCAGTTATCTAGTGGCTCTTCTTGGGCCACAACCTATTTTGCTTTTCACTTCTCCATGGCTTGTATACATGTTGTTACTAAAGTAACTTGCACCAGAAGCTTATTAACATAAAACATCCTGTTTTATTTTGTTTAGATTCTAGCTCTGAAGATGACAACAAGAAGACAGGGGGTAAGCTCCCAGCCAGACAACCTGTGATAAAGAACACTTCCAAACCAGCAAAAGTAACTGTCAAGCCTGGACAAGCAAAGAAAGACTCCAGTTCCTCCTCTGACAGCTCAGGTATTGGGATAGGAGAAAACTAGTATTTCCCACATGCATGTTGCACTTGCCCAGACCTCTGTGTTTCTAGGCAGGGTGTGATGGTGCAGTTAAATCTGCCTGTTAGCTTCATGTTGAAGGAACAGGTCTTAGCCTTAATTATTCTTTTTCTTTACATTCTAGATTCTGATAGCTCTGACAAGAAGGCCCCTGTGAAGCCCACAACTAAAACAGCAACACCTGCAACAAAGAAGTCACAAGCTGCCCCAAAGAAAGCACAAAGTAGCTCTGATTCAGATAGCAGCTCCAGCAGCTCTGAGGATGAGAAGAAGAAGAAAAGCACTCCAGCTAAATTAGCTGGCAAAGCGAGTAAACCAGTGTCCAAACCTTCTACCCCAGCTCCCAAAGCAAGCACTTCTGACTCTGATAGCTCTAGCAGTGAAGAAGAAGAAAAGAAGCCAGCAGTGAAACCAGCCAGCAAATCTACAGGGGCAGCAAAAGCAAATGGGGGGAAGAAGGCAGCTGCTTCTAGTAGTAGTAGCAGCTCATCTGATAGTTCCAGTGAAGAGGATGAGAAGCCCAAAAAGGCAGGGAAAGGGGCACAGAACGGTTCCAAGATCACTGCCTCCACAGAGAAATCAAGAACATCCACACCAGCAGCAAACAACCTGAAGTCTCAGCCAGCTGGTGGCAGCAGTGAAAGCAGCTCTGAAGAAGAGACTGGAAAAGTCAATGGAGGTATTACCTACAGTCTGGCAAGTGGGCCTGTCAGGCAGTGTTACTGAGCTAAGCATGAGTGGGAGCCTTTTCTAAATAATATTCGGTCTAATCTGTATGTGCTATTAGATTATGCCATGTGGTGCAGTACTGCTAGTTTTTAATTCGGTGTGATCATTTTTCTCTGTGTCGCGTATCTGCTGGCATTGGAATTTGTGGTAACATAAAGCACATTTCTGTACAGTTGTTACCAGTTGCCATCTGTGCATGCACAAGATTTTTAGTGACAGCAAGGCAGGCTGCTGGATGACCTTGTCTGTGTTTAGCTGAACACCATAGGTGATGCCTCAGTGCACAACCTGAACCTTTATCCCTCCAGGAGGGAAACAACTTTGAATGTGCTAGTGGTGTGTGCAAGTGCCTGCTGTGTGATTCAAAGAACTGGAAAATTTAAATGAACAGAACTTTCTTAAGTGCATTAAATCATTAATACAGAGATACTCAATTTCCCAAAATTATCAGTATCCGTTGAGATAGGATGGCAAAATCTTTGCTGACCCAGAATGGCTGTTAGTGTCTGTCATAGCAGTCTGGGTGAGGTAATGCAGGGACTGATTCTCACACCTGTGTCAACACTGGGTTTGCATTCTGGGGGAGAGGTGTCATTACTTTCCGCAACACTGCAGTTACTCTCTTTGAAGTTTTACTGCTGTACATCTAACAGGCACGATCAGGAAGAAACAGAAGAGAGAAGATGCTCAGGAGCCAGAGACACCACACAGTAAAAAGGCAAAGATCAAAGCCAAAACACCACACACAGTTCCCAAGGTGAAACGGGTGAGTGAGCGTGGACTGTTGGTGACTGGTGGTAGAGGCATCTCTGCCTTCTGAACAAGTAGGCTTGTTTTGTTTTTTTGGGGGGGAGGTTGGGCCCACAGGATAAATTGTATTTTTGCACTTGAACCCAGTGCACATGTGTGTGTAATATTCTGGCAAAGGCTGATTGAATATGCTTGCACAGGAGCATCCCTGTGCTGCCTGATCTGAAGAAGGGAAAGGATTATAAATCTGAGAAACACTTAAAAGATTGAGGCAATGTGAACAGACTCCCTATTTGCAGGACAAGAAGGGAAGGAGGTTGTCACTAAGAAAATAACATGCACATGTATGTGCTTATTGTGTCTTGTTTTCTTTCTCATAAACAGCCAGCTTCCCCATTCCGCCGAGTAAGGGAAGAAGAGATTGAGGTGGATGCCCGTGTTGCTGATAACTCATTTGAAGCAAAGGTAGGGCTCAGTAACACCCAGAGTGGGAAAACTTGGCCTCTCCCAGCACAGGTCGGCAGAGCAGCCTTGGTGTGTCTGTGGGTGGGAACTTTTTCCACCAGGAGGTGCTGTTAGGAAGCGTGTGAGCACTTGTAGGGGGTGCATGGGAGAGTGGTGTCGGCTCCAGTGTTACTGTACTGGTGTTTGCTGGGCAGAATGAAGTGCAAAGCATTGCCTTTACTCTCTTGAGTACTGACCTGAATTTCCTTTTCCTCTCTCTCTCCATCCCTCACAGAAAGGAGCAGCTGGTGACTGGGGGGAGAAGGCTAACGATGTCCTGAAATTCACTAAAGGCAAATCTTTCCGCCATGAGAAGACAAAGAAAAAACGAGGCAGCTACCGTGGGGGCACTATATCAACCCAAATCAATTCCGTCAAATTTGAAAGTGACTGAGGATGTTTTATTGGGAATTCATAAACCATCTGCTCACCAGAATGGCTTGGATGGGCATGTGGACACTGGATGTCAAACCTGCCTGGAATGCTGCCTTCCCTAGCCCACTGTGGGACAGGCAGCTCCAGAGTGGGAATGTGTGAGAATGGTTGGATGTTTCCTTCTTTTATTTCTAATTCTGGTTTAGACCCCTATTCTGGAACCGTCCTTGAGCTGGTGTTATTGGCACCACTAGCGTGACCTCCAATAATTACATTTTCGACAGTCTCATTTTAAAAGGCTGGCAGTGATTTTTCATTTTGGTTTCCTGCCCATCTAGTAGCAGAAAGAAATCATTCCCCTGTATCTTAGCCTTCCTCTTCTTTTTCAGCCAGTTTAACTTGGATACCTGTGAAATGGCAAGGACTGTGACTTGCCTTTGGCTTGTTCTGTAAGAGCAGCAATTGATTTGAACCCTCTGGCTCTAATCCCCACCCCCACTTGACATTTCAAGTTCACAGTTGCAGTGTGACAGGGTTCCTCTTTTCTGTTTCCTCCTTTCATGGTTTCACCTTGCAATAAATTCCTACCTTCCTCTTCACTCCTGTTGAGGCCACTAACCTTAGAGAAGCAGAGTCTAAAGACACCTTAGTAGTTGAGTAACTGTGTTGCTTGCACTTGCAGGTTGGGAGCTCTTGTCAGAAAGACCAAAGTCTATAGTACTGCTGCAGCACTCCTGATAACACTTTCATTGGGAATGTAGCTGGGGAGTGCAGATGTGCAGATACACCTGACTGCACGGAGGTTGTGACAGTTGGCTCAGTGGGAATGGGTAAGGAGGCAGAGGAGATAAAGCTCTCTTTTCTACCCAGCTCTGTTTTGTGCTGTGTTTTTGTTTCAGAGGCTCTGACTGCAGTGTGGCATTATTCCTCACAGCGTGCCAGCTTATGCTTACTCCCAGCAATGTGCCATGCAGGTTGTTGGGAGTTGAGATGAATGTATTGTTAATGCCTTAAATTTCTTTTTTAGTTGGATCTCTGCTCTTTGAGCTGTTTTTCATCTGCTAAATCCTCTTGAGAAGTAAAATGCCAGTTTCCCCCTGGTGCTGGAAGATTTGAAGTGTTGGCTACAAGTACATGTTCAGTATGGGGAGCCTCAAAGAAGTTCAGTAGCTTGCAGCCTCAACTGACATTTCATGAGCAACTGAGATAATGGCCCACTGCTTTTGAGGAGGGCTTGCATGACTGCCTCCTTATTTCTGGTACAGCTCACATCTTGTAGAAAATGGTTCCCCAACTACTTTTTTCCCATTAGCTGGGTTAATTTTAGTTTGTGGAGCAGTCTGCTGAGCCCATAGCCAGTATGAATGCAACAGCAATAGTGAATGTTTGGGAGATGGGGTAGTGGGCTGTGAGAACTGCTCACCCCATCTCGTGAAATTGCCAGTCACCAGGAGAGGTTATACAGGCCCTTATTTCCATGTGCCCATTCCCTCACCAAAGGGTGACAATGAGAAGAGCCTTGTTAAGGAAGCCACGTTTCTGTGTAAAGCAGCGTCACCTAATTGAGGGCTGGATGAGACTTGATGAACCACCCCCATATACATGAGCTGCAACATGTTCCATTGAGCATTTTTCAGGCCTTCCCCTCTGGCTTGCACAATCACACTGGTGCCTGGATTCTAGCCTACAGTGCAGAGGGGGCCCAGGAGACCACGGTTATTACAAGGAATTAAAGGTTAGAGGCCAAAGGAAGGTAGGAGGGAAGGCCTGGGGATTTGAACATCGTCTTGCTTGTGACTTGTCCTTTTTCTGCTGTTTATCAGGAACTTGCATTTGAAACTTTAAAACGTTTTAAAAACTTTCGGGGGTATTTTAAGTGTGAAAGTTTTAATGTGTCAGAAAATAAAAACTGCTGCCTTTGTAACCTGAGTGGATACTGTAGTCAAAGGTGTGGAATAGCAGGTGGGAAAAGGGAGGGCATTGGTGCTGGGGGTAATGTAGCACTGTCTCTTTCCATCTGTCAACAACCACTTAATGTCTCCTTAGTTGTGTGTGCAAGTTACAGGCCTTCAGAAGTGAAAGATGGCCTGTGCAGCTGGCTGTCAAGTGACGCTGCAAGCAATTTGGATAAAACTCTAAGAATATTTGATTATAGCAAGGCAACTTGAGGCTGCTTGCATCCATTCCCACCAGAATATCTGGTTAGCTCTTCTCAAATATTGCTGCCACATTAGCTGTGTGGCAGCTGGCAATATAACTTAAGTAGCACCAGCCTCTGGTAATAAGAAACAAGGAGCATAACTGAAAAATTCTGTGTATATACCTGGTTAAAAGAAGTAATTTCTGTGTCCCCTTGGATCTCTTCCTCCTCTGTGACCATGTGTACAGTAAAAAGAAACATGCTAATTAGGTAGGGCCTGGTGGACGTCTTGTGTGCCGTAGTGCTTATTTTTACCCTCTGTGCTATGCCCCTGGGGAAAGGTGGTGATGAACAGAGTGGCCAGGCAGACTGGGCTGGCTGTTGCTCTGTAACCAACACTGTCGGTCAGAACCTTCCACCTTGAATGTGATGTTGTAGGAGAAGGTGTAACGCTATCTGAGGTTTCAGCAGCAGATGCAAAGAATATCTGGAGATCAGCACCTGAC
Source organism: Streptopelia decaocto (assembly GCF_964273445.1). NCBI lineage: Eukaryota > Metazoa > Chordata > Aves > Columbiformes > Columbidae > Streptopelia > Streptopelia decaocto. Next base: position 51,239,454 of record NC_138659.1, read on the forward strand.
TGAACAAATGCAGCAAGTACCAGAGAGGAAATGCTTTGTGAGACTCAAAACTACACGCTCTTCCATGTGCTTGACACTCCTAGGGGAAAAACTGCTCCTTCCACAAGCTTTTGCAGCTAGGCAGGCTTAACGCACAGTTCTGCTCTCTGCTACTGTCCTGGCGTAAAGGAAACACCCCATGGAACACTTAGGCCTAGTTTCCCCATGCATCACTGCTGAGGTTTCAGCTGTGGTTAATGCTGGAACTGGATTAACAGGATCTCCCCCTCTGGTGTGTGCTGTACCTGTATGGGTGCCCCGGCACACCGTCCTTAGTCTCCTGATTCCTCTGTTTGCCATCCTTTCCATTTTGCTGTCCTGACTAATATGTGTGCAGTCCCCTGTTCCCCTCCTTTCCCTGAGCCCGCAGAGGGGGTCCTGGCCCTGCGAGCGTCTGAGTAGGGTCCAGTCCCGGTTACTGGAGAGACGCTTTGATACGCTGGCCTGTCAGGGGACGCAAGCGGGAGCTGCCAGGCGCTGCCTGTCTGCCTGCCTGCTCGGGCTGCCGGAGCGGTGGGGGCGGCTCCCCGTGCTCTCCCTTCCGACCCTCTCGATCTGCCCCACTGCGGGCGAGCGCCTGGCTCGGGCGGGCGGGCGGGGCGGCCCGTGGGTGCGACCCGTGGGCTGGGGCTGCCCCGCCCGTGCCCGCCGCCGCCTGGCCTGAAGGGGAAGGCGGGCGGGCGGCGGCTGCTTCCCTCCCCTCCCACTGCCGTGCCTCGTTTTGTTTCTGCGCCGCGACTTGGGCCGCGCTCCCAGTGAGACTCGCTGCAGGTGGGTGTCGGTTCCGCTGCCGGTGGAGCGGGAGTGGCGGAGCGGGCCGGGGCGGGCGGTCCGTCCGAGGGGAGCCGGCATGGGGGCAGCTGCAGCCGGTGCCTCTCATCCCGCGTCCCGCCGGGGCGGCTCTCGGCTCCGTAGGTGCGGCGCTGCCTCCCTGTCCGGACGCCCGCGGTCAGCCCCGGGGAGCGCCCCGCCGCCGGTGCGAGCGCGGCCAAGGGCTGCGGCGTCTGCCCCGCCGCTGGCCGTCCTGCCGGGCGAGGGGCTCAGCCTGCCCCTGGGCGGTCGCGGCGGCGGCGGGGCCGGTGGGCTGCACGGACGGACTAGTTCGGTGTGAACCGCGGGTCCGTGCGGTGGCCGCAGCCCCGGGTGCTGCACGGCTGCCAGTCGCGCTCCGGGTGACCACTGACGGGCTGGACCGAACTTTTTGTGCTAATGGCAGAGGCACCCGACTGCTCCTCCGCTGCCGGAGAGAGGGAAGTGGTTTGCGCTCCCAGCTGTCAGCCTGGCCCTGGTTCTGCCTGGATGCGTGTGTGAACAGCCTGGGTAACTTCAGCAGGGCTACTGAAGGGCACGAGTTAAGCATCTGCTTAACCGTGCAAGATCAGAGCCTTGGCACCTGAACAAATGCTCAAAGTGCTTTTGTGTAACTGGCTTCATCTTCCTCTAGATTAGATCTAAGGACTGTCTTCCCTCTCCTGTTCTGCCTCCTCTTCCTATGCATCCCTCCTCAACCCTTGTTTATGGCAGCTCTGTCAGGTCTGACTCCTCCAGTGCACTCAGAGCCAAAGAGCTCTTTGGGGTTTTGTTTTGTTTGCTGGTTTGCTTTTTTGTTTTTGTTTGGTGATGGTTTGGTGGTGTTTTTTGTTTGTTTGGGGTTTTTTGTTTTGTTTTGTTTTGTTTTTGTAGTGTGAGGGCATCAATGGTTTTATTGAGGATAAGGTTCATCTCTAGCTTCTCCACTGCTGTAATTCTGTCAAATATGATCAGACTTGTCTGTCAGGACTTTATCAATCCCCAGTGCTTCCTACACAAGATTTCACAACCTTCTAGGATGTTTAATGGCTTCTTTTTTTTCAATGTGGTGCTTCTCTGCAGAAGGAAGCTGAAATGACAGGCAGTAAATGGAAGACTTTTCTTCCCCACCCATCTTGACCACTTATTTAAAGTTTGGTACACTTGTAGCTCTTCAGTATTCTCTGTAGTCCCGATAACTTGTTCAACTTGACTGTCACACAGACACAACTCCTTCTTAAGAACAAAGAATGCACTGAACTGTCGTGTGCTCTCACCTTAAGGTCTACAGCTCACGTGAGTATTTGGAAATGGCCCCAAGCCTTTCTGTCTCCTGCATCCAGGAATTATAAATAATGTTCTTGTGTGCTTCCATGCTGCAGACCAGAGACCGCTCCCAAGGAGCACAGTCTCACATCAGCTGCTTCTCTGTCTTGCAGCCGTGTTGCAAGTGAAGGGAAAAGGCCACACTGAGGAACTTGCTGTTGCAGAGCTCCGTAGTGCACAAGCCATCTTTGTCCCTTCTAGAGGACAACCAGGAAGACTGTGGATATGGAGTGAGGGGAAATCTCACCACCTAGACAAATTTAATATATGGTGAGAGGCAAGGTGGGGAAGCAGTTGTGTTGCATTTGGCACCATCCGCCAGCTCAAGTTCTTGAATGTGTGTGTAGTGTCAAATGCCTTGACAACCTGAGATACAGATCTTATTTTTTTTCCCAGTTGTTGTGGACCAGTATTTTTTTTAGTACCATGGTTCCTGGTTGCGACCTATGGACTGCCAACCTGTTGGTGGCCCACAGATTCCCACCTTGCCTGTAGAGGTTCCTCCGTACAACTCTGATGATCCAGGAAGGATGTTGAAGATGGCTCAAGGTCCCAGAAGTTTGGAACTGATTGGGGACTGTATCCATCTTTGTCCAAAATGGATGAGGATGAGCAGAGCACTTCTGAGGCCGTTGTATGGGAAGCAGCAGCACCATGTGTGGTGCAAAATATGAGTTATTCTGATGCTGACCTGATCACTGCTTTGGTTGTTCCCTTTAGTCTTTTGGAGATCTGGCTTTGTTCGTTCTCTGTTTCTGGTGGGCCTCCATGAAGATGTTGAATGAAAAATGCTAGAAAGGTACGCTGTTTTGAGCAGACCACACGTGTGCTATTCGCTCTGTGCACAATCAATGTTTAAAAAAACTCAGAGCTGTAGGCTGCCTGGGAAGGCTTATATTTGGAGGGGAGTTTCGTGTTGTTTTTTGTTCGTGGGTTTTTTTTCTCACTCATTGTTTTCTATACTAAAATACCAGTATTAGTGTAGCATAATACCAATATTAGTATTTTAGTGTTATTTACCCAGATGACTGCGGTGGAGCAGGAGTCTGTGATAATCCAAAACCAGAACACAGAACCCCACTAAGCAATGGGTTGGATGTGATTGCTGGTTAGACTTCCCTGTTTCAACATATCCTTTATTAAGTTTATACAGCATTGTATCTTCTAGGTTTTTACTAGAGATTCCCCTGGGCAGCTCCTTCTTGTAGTGCAACATCTTCCTCCAGTGGCAGAATTGTTCCCAGAGCTGCATACCTTCCTGGTTGCATGACGTTTTGCCTTCCCTAAATTAGCCACGATTGGGTTGGCCGTCATTGCCTTGATGGTAGCAGGTGGTTCTACTTTTTCTGGATTATACCCAATAGATGAGGCAAACTTTGGTTTCTTATTCCAGGAAGTTTTGAGCATCCAAGTGAAGACACCTTTTCCTTTTGGTTTCAAATGAATTGTGCTACGTTGTTAACTCTTGAGAAGTTTACAGCAAAGCCACTTCTTACTGTGGGCAAGAGCTGGATAGAGACCAGGATGCAGAATGGGAAATAATTCAGCCCCATGGATGTGCGTTTCCTTGTCCTTGACAGGAACTAGGCAGTACAGAGCACTGGAGTAGATGGAGAGTTGGAAAGGGCAGGGTCCTTGCAATGGGGTCTGATTGCTGCCCTTTCTTTGTGTGCTACTCTGCTTAGACTGCTGGCTGACAGATGTGTTAGTACTTCAATGTAATAAAAGGCATCTGAATTAAAGAAACATCTTTAGAAATATAGCTATTCAGTTACTCAAGTTAAATTGATGTAATCTTCCATTGGTATCAAAATCATACCCTGTCAAGCATGTTAAATATAGGAAAATCAAGGGGCAAATTTCATCCCAGTAAGAGGTTTCCCAGGGCAGTTTGAGGGATGCTTTCTCTCTGCTCCCAGTCTGCTGCCTGCCATTTTAATTTCAATGCTTTGCTGTGGCTCTGAAAGCAAACTCCCAGCAGCTGATGGTGTCCAGGTGTGCAGGGCAGGCAGGGATGCTGCTGCCTGCAGTGGCAGTTGTGCAAGAGCTTGTGCCTGCCCTCCTGTCCTACAGCAGGCTCTGAGCCTGGCTCTTACCAACACGCCTGCTTTGCCCTGCATGCTGCAGCACTGAAAATGAGTTTCCTTGAACCCTGACTTCTGACTGTTAGGGTTAATTGTGGTGTTAGGGGGATTGCTCTGTGTAAATCAGCCAGTTTCAATGGCTTTACTGAGTGCTTGTCATGACAAAAGGGAAGGCTATGTTCTTCCTCTACAAGCCTTCTCCTTTCAGTGGTAGTGCTATTTCTTGCAATATTTATCTGATTTAGCCCCTAGCCCAGGACTTCAGACCACAAATGAGAAGGTGGTTCTGTCTGCTCTGCTCTCGGATCTACTGTGGGATCTGCAGTTTACTTAGATTTCGTATCTCTGCCACGGTGCAGGCTGTGAATTCATCTCTCAGCAGAATTCTGTTTCTGTGGCCAGCAGTTTGAAAGTTTCTGTTGAAGACCACCCTTCTGCAGCCCAATAGTGGGTGCAAGCAGCTGAGCTTCCATAGCGAGAAGGCTGGGGGGCAGCGAGTGCCCCACGTAGACTGAGCTGCACTGGCTACAGCAGTTGCTCTTGCTGGAAGATTCTGCTGCAAAGCTCACGGAGTGGCTGTAGCTATGTGTTTGGTGTTGGCAAGAGGTTAAGCAGGGAGGTGAGCGGGTGGATTTTGAGCCTTTCCTCATCTAGCCCTTGTGCGTTTAAGATTTAGGTCTTCTCTCCTTTCCCCTTTGCTGTCAACCTGGGATCCTAACCAGTGACTAATTGCTGAACAGGGGATGGAGCCAGCAGAGTGCTGCCCTTTGAGCTGTTAGTTACGCCTTCATTATATCCCAGAAGCACTAAAAAGCAGGGATGTGCCTGGCTGAAAATCTGCCTGATGCATCCAGCACATATCAGGGGCTCTACTGGCATGGACAGAGCAGAGATTTGCTCTGGTGGTACTGAGCTGGGGCAGGAAAAAAAGTCCCTTCCTTCAGCCTGGCATCTTCCCACCATTTAGGAAGATTTACAGCCTCCCTTGTTGCCTGGGCAGGGAGAAGGGAGTCCTGAGCCAGCACCTTTAGGGATTGCTCCTGATGTTGGAAGGGATGAAGCAGCTGAGAGCAATCTGCAAGTCTCCTGTGTCAGCATCTGTCTCTGACCTGAGGCCTGAGATTGACACCTTTCTTGCAGTTGAATTTTGGTAGCCCCCAGAGAGTCCTGGCAGAGCTGAGAGTCTCAGCAATGTCTGGCACATAGGTCCATGACAGCAGATGGTCCTTGCTGAAGATGAGTGACTTTTTTTTTTTTGTTTAAATAACTATTGCTTTCACCTGCACTGTTTCTTCACTTTTTACTTGTTGCCCAATGAGAAAACACCCCACTCCATGTATAAAACCACTTTTTCTACTCTTAACACACTTACATGTGTGTATGACCCACTGGATGTCCCAGGACAAGCCTATACCTGATCTTGTCATGGAGCCTGTCCCGAGCTCCCTGCTGTCCTGGAGAAGGGCAGCAGCAAGGGGCTGCTATCCCTCCCTCTTTCCCTGGAAGCTGCATGCACTCTGGATCTGCTGCATAATGTCACAGCCAAATACTTTGTCTTCTCTGGTGTTGAGCAGGACAAATCTCCTTTAGGTCTGTCAAGTAAGCTGAGAACTGGACCAGCTTCATGTGCTGTAGCTCCTGGTGGCCAGTGCTGCCGGCACAAGCCAGCCTGTTCCTGCTGGCAGGGGGGTGGGATGTTGGGCAGATCCTTACTCTCTCTGCTCTCAGATCCTTACTTCTGCTCTCCAGCCCGTCACCTTTGTCTCCATCTTCCTGGAGTTCTTCCTCTGTGGGTCCAACCACCCCTTTGATATCTGCTATCATTTCTTGTGTCTCTCCTCACTCCTGCAGGCACAGCCACCCAGTTGGCCCTGGGTGGGAGTACAAGCACTAGTAGTAGTTGTCTTTGAAACAGGCAAGTGTCTTGGCCAGTGGCTGCTCTTTCCCATGTCCCTGCCCACATGTGCAGGACAGGAAAGCAATCGGGGAAGCATGGCACTTTATTCTCCCCTGTCTGCATCCCCACTCGCTCTCTGGCCAGAGATGTCCGGCTCCTGAGGGGAGTCTGAAGACTGTATTTAGCAGGATCTTACCCAGGTGTGCTGGTTTGACTGAAATTGAGTTAATTTTTCCACGCAGTTAAAAACTTTTCTTCTTCTTAGCTAGTATGGTCTTTGTATTTGGTATAAGAATAATGAGATAACATTGCTTTTCTCTGGGATAGAGTTGATGGTTTTCTTCTAATAGTTCTCCGTTGTGTGGGATTTGGTATGAAGAGAGTGTAAGAACTTACTGTTATTTCAACTGTTGTCAGAGAGACCAAGGTCTTTCTGGGCTTTCTGTCTGCAGGTGCAAGGCAAGTATGAAAGGGGCATGGATAGGACAGACCTTGACTGACATCCAGGCTAATCAATGAACGTATTCCATGCCACTATTGTCATGCTTTATATATAATGAGAGTGGTTTTTCTGACTCATTGTATCTGTTTTAGTTCAGTTTCAGTTTGGTTCTGTTTGGAAGTTCGCTTAGTTTGGTCTTTTGCTGTTTTGCCATTTTGCAGTGGCCTTTGGGCCTTTTGCCTTTCTGTTCTTGCACTGGGATCGGCTCTTTGGCATCAGGGTGCTCTCCTCTCTGGGGCTGGAAGTTCAGCGCAGCTGGGGTTTCATGAGAAAACGCACCAAATTTATTTTAGTTTATTATTTTATTTTATTTATTTTATTTTATTTTATTTATATTATTAGTAGTAGTATATTAATATTATTTTGTGTTATTAAACTGTTTTTATCTCTCCCACAAGTTTCTCTTTACCTTTCAGTTCTCTCCCTACTTGTGGGGAGGACGGGAAGAGAATGAGCAAGCAGCTATCATGGTTCTAAGTTGCTAGCTGAGGTTAAACCACCAACACAGGACTTCCTTTCCTGCATCTTAATTGATCAAGCAATAGTGGAGAGGCTGGCAGAAAATCTTGGATCAAATTCTGCTCTACCACATCCCTGCAGCTCTCCTGGGGCTTAGCATGTGAGGCCATCCAAAATCCACTTATAATTGTTCCCTTTGTAACTTTTGCCCCCCACCCTTCCTCGCATGTCTGAACTGGGTCCTCAGGACACAGCTCTGCTTCTGAGTGTTCCCAAATAATTATCACATAATTCTTCTCCCAAAATAATGTAAGGTGTGGGTGAGACGCGTTCGCTTCCAGTGATGTAGCAACACCCCTTACACAACAGAAATGCAGGGTGTTTCACCAAACTGGGAATGGAACAAGGGCTGTAGGAGTGTGACTAAGGGGCGTTAGTGTACCATGGGTATTGCACATTATCTCTGGGGTTGCTTTCTGGGTTTGCCTTCTTCCAGTGCATCAGTATCCTGGTGCCTGCTTTCCCCTCCCAGTCCTTTCCCTGGAGCCTCCCCATCCTCCCACAGCTGACCTGCAGCAGAGCAACTCTCCTTTCAGACTCTTGCTGGGCTCTCTGGGATCGTGGTCCCTCCTGCAGGGTCCTGCTGTGATCTGGGCTCGCTCCTGCCCCATCGGCACTGAGCGAGGTGACCTGCCAGCCGTGTGAGGGCTGAAGCCAGGGTATGCCTCTTGGCATTCCCACCGGGCTCTGCAGCCTCCCTGTGAGTTTGCGCAGACATCAAGGGCTCAGAGGGAACCAGCCATTCTGGCTGAGCAGAAATAGAAAATCCAGCTGCGCTGGTTCTGTAGTGGTGACTGGGGATTGAGCAGTGAGTGTCTCTGCTTGGTGCTGTGATCCAGCACAGCTCCTCCAGCTGCTCTCCCCTCTAACTCTCTGCAAGTTAGTCTGCTAATTTTTGACCCTTGGGAGCAGATCAGCACAGAGAAGAGGTTCTGAATTTCTGGAAAACTCTTCTGATAAATCCTGGTATCTGACTTCGTGTGGCATTTTTGGCAGGTGTTGTGTGTGTTTTTTTGCCTTTTTTTATGGGGTTATGGGGGCGGGGGGGGGTTGTGTTCGTGGCCGTTTTGTTTTTATGATTGTTTTTTTTTTTTTTTTCTTCCCAGTGGTGGACTCCAGACTGCTCTTCTCTCCCTGGTCATGAGCTTCTGGCTTGCAGCTACAATCCCAGTTGTTAGTTGCCCAAGTACGTGACCAAGCATTTCATAATATATTAATGATATGTTTCTCTCCTTGCAGCGATGAAGATCATGAAGGTGCTACCATGTCCTGCTGCTCTTCTCTTCCTAGTGGCTGCTTTCAGTCTGGAGCCATCTCACTGTGCCAAGGTGCTGGTCGTGCCCACCATAGTCTTTGACAGCCACTTGCGAGTCTTCATGCGAGTGGCAGAGGCACTGACTGACCGGGGACATGACCCCGTGTTACTTCTTCATGAAGGTCGGGATGTGGAAACCTACCTGCCCAGCTTCCGTGTGCAGAGGTACTGGGGTATCTTTAGCACAGAGAGCGCAGATGCCTGGGTGCAGGAGAAGATAAAGCGTGTCTTCCAAGGGAAGATGACCTCTCTGGAGATGTTTTCCTTTTTGGAGAAGTACCTGGAAAACTGTGACCTAGTGCTGGGAAACTCTACCCTTCTGCAGGAACTCCAGCGTGAGCACTTTGACCTGCTGTTGGTGGACCCCAATGAGATGTGCGGTTTTATCCTGGCCCACATTCTCCATGTCAAATATGCTGTGATCTCTACTGGGTTCTGGTTCCCAGCAGAGATTGGTGCAACTTCCCCCATTGCTTATGTCCCCGAGTTCAACTCCCTGATGACAGACAGGATGGGCTTCTTTGGTAGGACTTGGAATCTCATAGTCTACATGATCACTCGTGTGGCCACAAAGCTGTTCATCTTGCCCAAGTTTGAACGTCTCATGGAGAAGCACAGGGTAGAGCCAAAGATATCCATGCTGGACCTTGTCCATGGAACTAGCCTCTTCTTCCTCTGTAATGATGTGGTGCTGGACTTTCCCCGGCCAACGCTCCCCCATGTCATTTTCACAGGGGGGATCCTCGCTGAGCCTGCAAAGCCCCTCCCAGTGGTAAGTGCAGTGAAGCTTTGAGCTGTGATAGCACATTTGCCTGGGGAGTTATTCAGTGTGAATCTGCTGCTGAAGAGCCTTGTAAATGCTCTGACATTCCAGGAGTCTGGAAAGCTGCTATGTTTTGGTGCCTGTATGGAGCACTGAGGACTGTGAGGTTGCAGGGAGGATATAGAATTAAGTTGTCCACCCTGAAGCAGGATTTGACTTCACCATCTGTGTAAAATGGTGTGTGTAAGTCCTAAATTATCAGTGTTGTCACTGGGACTTACCATGAATATTTTGTTTGTTCCTATACTTGAAACGGAAATGGGAAGAAAATTAATCTTTGCTTCATCACTGATATATGTCAATCCAGAATTTCCTTCTCAATCCTGTTTCTTGTAGGGTGTTTCTGGCCTCGAGCTTATAGTCTTAAGAACTCATAGAGAACAGTCGTGCTTGTTCCCTCATCAAATGTGGAATCCCAAAGTGTACAAAATGGAAGTGTATCAACATCTTTTTCTCAAGGTCCAGCTCAGGGGGAAAACTCCCCCGTCATCCCAGAGGCTTTCTCTGGCCTGTACCTCACTATCCCCACTAGTAAATTCAGAGGAACAAGCTCTTAAAGCCTCCAACTGAAGACAATACTGGAACAGAGCAGGATCTGTCTGTCATTCCTCCCATTGCCTTATTGTTTTTACAAACACTGGAGGGAAATAGACCTGGATAATGATACTCAGGCAGTCAGGTTGTCCTGGTGTCTCAACTATGGGACTGAAATGGAGAGAAGATTCAAGTTTCAAATTATTAGAGGCCTGTCAAGATCTCTGATGGCAGCTTTAATAAAGACAAATTTCGGGGTGCCAATTTTTTCCAGGTAAAAAGAAAAAGAGAGGTGAGGTGCTTTAGAAAATAAATTCTCCAGATGTGTGTGGCTGCACATCACCCTTTCCCATGTGGCGTGGCATGCAGGTAATGCAACGCACGTAGGTGCTCCGAAAGCTGTGTCAGAGAGTCGCTGCCTCACGGGTCTTGCAAAACACTGGCTTGGTCCAATCTGGCCACGTACACACCTGCCTTATAAAGAAGGGAGTTGTTTTCTGCGGCATTATTCATGTGCTTCCAGAACTGATCCCAGGGCGCCTGAGGGAAGAGTGATGGAGATAAGTGCGGAGCCCTGCAGTAGGCGGTGGCCATCATGCTGGCAGGTGTGTGTGCCCAGCTTATGTGATGCCAGCAGAAGTGGAGGCCTCTGTAGGTTTACGTGTAGCTTAAGGAATCTCCCATCTGAACTGGAGCAGAGTTACGTAATTAAGGTGTTTTATTTCCTCATGTTTGAAACACTATGATTGTGAGTTCCTCTAATTAGGACTCAGTGAAATATAGATACATACTTGAGAGATGGTGAGAACTTTCAGTGGTCAGCCATGCTTCCCTAGCAACTTTAATGCTGTTTCTTAAAGTCAGGTGTCAAGGCACAATTATCATGGATGACATAATAATCTGTTTTATGAATCGTACTTTTATTTAGAAAAGTAAAACTAACACTTTCTCTTCAGCAGTTCTAGTGGTTGTATTTCTCAAAGGATGTGAAACTCAAAAGAATGGCAAAATCAAAATCCCATAGTTATAAATTTTATTTTTTGTTGTTGGGTTGTTTTAGAGCTTTTTAAGCATTTCTGCTTTAAAAGTTTGAGTCTCCAAAGCATACAGCGAAGGACATATATCCCCTGAGAGTAACACCAAAATGTGCTTTGTAACTCTTCTGTACTATGGTCCTCCAATGTGTAGACTACTATTAATAAGATATTCTGAATTAATCATCCTATTTTTCTCCTTTAATAATAGGAAGAACTATTTTTTCCCTTCATATTCCTCTACAGTGTTTATTTCAATTAAGTATTCATATTCAAAGACAGATTTTATGAAACTTCCCTAAAATGCTCCTAACTGATACATGGGAATCTTGAAGCAGGACAGAATCCATAATGAGAAATAGGATCAACCTAGTCTGGCATAAAAGGAAATAGTCTGTGTTTGCTCCACAGCACATGTGGTGGCTGATTTCTTCTCCCAGCAGCCTTCTGGCTCTGGTTGAAAAAAGCACTGACTCTGTTCTAGATACACACCTGTTTATGCAGCATTACAGGTAGCCTCTAACCGAAGGACAAACATCTGTGGTTTCTGCTGGAACTGTAGCTACCTCTCTGCCTAGTGACCAAACCCTAAATCAGCTACCTGCAAGTAGCTATCACGGATGGGTAGAAATCTCCTGTCAAGATGGCAAAACCTTCTGCAACTTCCAGGAGCCTTTGACATTGGAGAGTTTTTGGGGAATCTCCAGCAAGTTGTTGTTGCCAGCTCTGCACAATATTTTGTTTGTTGTATCCGTCTGTTGTATCAGGTGGAGACCCTGGCAGGCCTCCTGCCTCAGTGATACCGGAAAACAACCTTTCTCTTTTTACTCCAATTTCCTTCTCCGCTCTGGCTGCTCCTGTGTGGCCCCTATCTATGTTTTCAGAGCCCTCCTTGCCGAAGAGTAATCTTACCTCCAAAGCAGGAGGTGATGCTATGAAACACAAGTTTTGATCACCTTCCTGAAACCTCCCAAGCCCAGCAGGTGCTCAAGTAATTTCTGCCTGGCTGGGTGCAGGAGTCACAGTGGTGTTGGAGTTTGTCCCCTGTGTGTTGGAGATGGATTTGGATTCATCCTCTCTGTAGACAACCTTTTACTGGCAGAGGCAGGAGTGGGAAGGGCCTTTCTCCAACAAGAATTCAAGGCAGCTGTGTGTGTTTTGCCCACAGGGTCTGCGTCTCTGGGTGGAAGCAGCAGACGCGGGTGTTGTTGTTGTCTCCTTTGGCATCGGGATCCGAGCTCTTCCCAGTGACTTGGTGGAGAAGATGGCTGGTGCATTCGCTCGCCTCCCTCAGAGGGTGGTGTGGAGGTGAGGAGGGAATGGGGTTCCTTTTGACTCGAATCAGATGAAAATTAATGTTAAAGGGTGATTAATCTCAAAACATAGAATCTGTTTTCCATCTCTTGATCTGATCAAATTTATAATTGTTTTCTGTGTGTTTCTTTTCCCTTTTTCCTCCCTCCTTTATCTCCTCCCACAGATATTTTGGACAGAAGCCAAAAAACCTGGGTGAGAATACGCTGATGATGGGGTGGCTGCCCCAGAACGACCTGCTAGGTAAGGCTGGGCTCTGTGTGTGTGTTTGTGCCGCTAACAACATCCCTGGAGTTCAGCCCAAACCACAGCAGAGGCATTCAAGGACAACAGCACCTGTGTGGGTCTAAGTCTGTTGCTTGTTAAGAGTTTGATCTGTACAAAACACGATCCTCACCTAACACCTGCTTGAAGCTGCATCTTGGCCCCATCTCCCTCCTCCTCCAGGTGCTACTCAACAAGTTTTGGGCTGTCAAAAGCCAGGTGCATTCCCAAAGGGTAACATCCTCTCTGCTCAGCATGCCTGTTTTTCCCTAAACATACATTATGCCATCTGTTGAGGAAGCCACCAGTAACCATGTTTCACTGTAGAAGGCACTGACCCACTGCCATTTCTTTGTCTGCAGGCCATCCCAACGTGAAAGCCTTCGTCAGCCACTGTGGGATGAACGGTGTATTTGAGGCAATTTATCATGGTGTGCCAGTGGTGGGATTTCCTTTCTATGGGGACCAGTTTGACATCATGACCAGAGTGCAGGCAAAGGGGATGGGTATCCTCATGGACTGGAGTAGAGTAAAAGAAGAGGATCTTTACCAGGCTATCGTCACAGTTATTTCTGACCCCAGGTGAGGCACCTGAAAGCATTGAGCTCTTCCTTGGTGCAGACTGTATGAAGGGACCAGCGTGTCTTCATGTTGACCCTGCATGGCCTGTGGTGGCTTTTGGACCAAGCAGACTTGCAAGCATTGCTCAGCTGCCCAGATGTGTTAGTGCCTTGAAATCTTGAGGTGTTGTCTGGGAGAAGATACTCTAGCACTTGCTGTTAGGGAGTGTGATCTGTTTGACTGCAGTTTTCTTAGAAAGCTTTCTGAGAACAAACCTCTTTTCCTTGTAATGCCAGCCTGTCATTGGGGAGTGGAATCACAACCTCACCTTGGGAGCTCCCTGGTCTTGTCCAAACAGTTTTCTTTAGTAATAGCACAGAGAGTGCACTGCAGGTAATGCTCCATCTGTTCCTTTTGACAACCAGATACTCTGCCCTTTCTAGATTTGCTGTAGCACAGAGACACAAAGCTCCCACTTTCTATCAGGACATGTGCAACTGCTAGTGTTTGAAATGCTGTCTGAACATTTTTGTTACCTAGTAGGAGCTCTCAACTACTGACCTCGATGTAAGTTGTTAAGGTGTTGCAACTTAGTACCTTGAAGGATTTGGCCAGTCATCAAGTGTGCATGTGCTGCTTGATGCTGGGTGAGGTCTTTGGGAGCAAGCTCCCCTCAAAAAGCAAAAATCCGCATGAACCCACTGAACAGTCACTCAAGAGCTGAACTGCTAGTCTTGTTAACAAAACACAAAGTAAAATGTGCTCTGCCTTGTGCTGCTGTGACTAAAGATTGCCATCAGAGTGGCTTTCAGAGGCATAGATGAAGGGGAATTACGGAAGAAATTTGCCACTCTCCCAAGGTATCATTTGGGACTTGAAAGCACTCCTAAACGCCTCAGACCACTTTCCAGCTATGAAGGTCCTGTCCAAAGGGTAACTTCTTGTCTTCTTCCTTTGCAGCTACAGAAAAGCGGCCAAGCTCATCTCAGCTCTGCACCTGGACAGACCAATGCCTGCGCTCAACCGGACGGTGTATTGGCTGGAGTACATCCTTCGTCATGATGGGGCACCATATCTTCGCCCTGCTGTCTATGACCTCTCCTTGTATGAGTACTTCTGCCTGGACATCTTGGCTCTTCTCTTGTTGTGCCTGACCGGTATTGGATTTGTCCTTTACAAATCTGTGGTGTGGTGCAGAAGGAAGGGAGCCAGCCCCGTATATCAGAACGGCAATTGCATGAAAGGCCACTTCACAGAAGAGAAGAAATTGCAGTAGCAGCTCAGCATGTTGCAGGGCACATCCTGTCCATCACTGTGAAACGAACTGCTGCTGTGCCAAGAAATGTATGGCACGCAGGCATGGAGAGAAGTGAAAGATCAGCAGGTCTGGATGAGAAGAGTGGGGAGGGAGGAGTATTGCCAAGTCCTGCGTGCACACCTCTGTGTACAGCACCTGTGGGCGGGGATGTGAATTCAGGCATGGGTGGAATCATTTGGCCAGGATGCTGGGAATGGGGCATGGGTAGGTAGACTTCCAGGGAGGAGTGCAAGTTGTTCCCTTTCTGTTGCACATTGGTTTAGATGCTGATGTTGTTCTTCTGGCTTTTTGGATCTCTGGGGAGGCTCTGGAGGCAGGAATAGCTTTTCATGTGTGGCAGACATGGTTTCTCCTCTGCCTTGTTACCAAGAGCCCTGGGAGTCAGGATTCCTTTATGTGCAGGTGAGGACCTGATGTAGAGCTGTGGACAGGGAAAGGCACTGTAACTGTCATCTACAAGAGAATGAAATTGGTCTTTAAATTCCATGGGTAAACATTGTTCTTTGTGCTTCCATCAACCCTCTGCAATCCTGTGTGTGTTTGAGCTAAATTATTATTTTTTTTTAAATAAAGTTATATTCTTTCCCCTGTGTGGCAGTTCTCTCAGGATGTTGTTCAAGCAAGATTAAAGGGCTTTTTCTTGTCACTGCCTTTGTGGTTTCCATGTACCTCTGGATGCCTATAAACCTCTGTCAGCAACTCATTTTGGTCTTCCCACAGGGTTTCAGCTGTGCCTTCCCTCCTCTGCCAGCATGTGACATGCACCCATGCCCATGGAGTGTCCAAACTTCTGATAAAATAAGGATTTGTAACAGGTACAGGTGCCAGGACCACAGGAAGAGCAGCCAGTAGCTTGGAGAGCTGGTTATAGGCAGTGGGCCATACAGCACATTTATATAACCAACAAGCTTGGCTCTTTCTGAAGAAAACAGAAACACCTTCTCATTTCAATGTGAAAAGGCATACTGTTGCCCCCTTTGGGGACATGATGTGGAGTGATGCCCATATGCTTCTACTCACCCTGGGTTCTAAGGCAAATTCATGCTTGGGTGTGATTGCACAATCCACCTGAAGCATTCACTTATGGTCCAACTGGCAATGCCCCACACTGAGGGTCAAGGGCTCCACTCTGTCCTTTCAGATGGGGCCATCACAGTGCTGGCACCAGCTGGAGAGTGGCCTCGTTGCCACAGCTGCCCTCACTGGTGTTTCCAGGCTCTGCTCTTTCTTGCTGTTGCACGTGGTTGTCTTTTCAGACGAAAAGCATGTTGCCATGCACAGCCTAGTGAACTGCAGTTTGGTTGGGCTCCTGGGATGCTCTGGGTTGGGACAGCATCCAGATCTGACTCAGTGGCTCTTTTGAGTCCCAGCAGTGCTGCCTTCCCTCACCAACCCTCATGGCTTGTGGAGGGGTTGCAGTAAAGATGCTGCTGTTTGAGAATCCCGTTTGCTATCAGGGATGGCTGAGAAGAGCCCATAGCCCTAAGCTGGGACCTGTAATGATCCCCCAGCAGAAGTTATTTTTCCTGGAGTTTCTTGCTGTCTCTCCTGGGATGCCCAAGCCTGGCTGTGGTCAGCAGTGGGCATTGCAACCCATCAGTCTTGCTCTGTAGCAGTCCCGTGTGGCTCTGTGCCGTCTGAGCTGAGGATGTGGAGTCTAATTGTCTCCAATGGGGAGCTGGGAGAGATCAGAGCAAGGTGAGCTGCTAAGCAATAAGCAGTAAGGGAAAAGCAGGGATTTTAGATTAGTAGTAGAAACTGGGTACCTGGTACTTTTTACTGCCCGTGAGTCAAAATTTAAAGGTTGATGTAATTTGAGGGGTTTTTTTGGGAAAAGGTATTAGTACAAGTTTTATAGCGTGTCTGCCTATTGCCAGCTGCCCTATGGTGGCTTTGTTGTCATCTCCTGGCAGGTGAGTATGGGGGTGGAGGTGGGGCATTTTGCTCAGTTCTTTGTCATTGCTGGGGTGAAAGAGGGAGATCATCTCTGCTGCCTATGTGAGAGGTTGGCTACTTAGATTAGGCTGAATATAGAGAGTCAGGAAGCTTGTGGTTTGTTGACAGAGTTAGTTTGCTTTGAACTTAGGCGAAGAAGAAGTAAGAGGACAAATGCACCATGTCTGCAAACTGGTGCTCCAGCTGCATGGCTTGTCTTCTTCCCCCAGAGCCCAGCCATGTGGCAAAACATGCTGGAGGTGAGGGGCTCCTTCAGTTTGTTCCCCACAGCAGCTGTCTCTGGCCTCAGAGGAGCTGCAGGAGAGGGTGCCGGCATCAGCCTCGCCCAGCAAAATCCTCCAGGCCAGATGCGGATCACTAGTGCTGGCACCGCAGAGGAAATAGGGGCACTATGGCCTGATGGGGCCAGAGACCTGCGGCTTCTTTTTCTTCCAAGTAAAAAGGCAAAGAGAAATGTTTGAGACCCAAGGAGTCTATGTGGGCTTACAAAAAAGTAAGTCTGTTTTCTGACTTAGTGAGGATGCTGCCTTCTTACTGTTCACAATTTCAGAAAGAAGTTCAAGCCATGTGCAGCATTAGCATATTGTCTCCTATTAGATATGTCCTTAATTCCTCAAGCTTTTCATAACTACCTTCATTTCCAAATACAGAGCAGAGTTAGGAGGCATGTTTATCCAGGGAGTCAAATTATACATAGTGTATTAAAAAATGATCCAACAACTTGATGAGAACTACTTTTAATGGACTAAAGCACAAACCTGCCCAAGGATCCTGTAAAAAGCGGATGTTCAAAAAGCATCCCTGAAGTGAAAAGGATCTTCCCCAGGAAATGGTGTTTATAGGCTTAGAAACTGTCAGGAGCCATTATTTGAGTTGGGGGGTGGGGGTTGCAGTTTCTGGAAGTATTTGGATATACGCCTTAAAGATGAGGGCCCCTCTAACTTTTTCAGCATTATTCCCATTCTCTTTACTCTCTTCCTACTAAACACATACCTGTCTCTCTTTACTTTTGTCCTCATTTTTCTTTCAGTATTGAATACAGAAGGAAAGTATAACAAAGCCTGAAGCCAGTTATTAAGTTCAATTATGAATAACGAGTAGCCTGTCACACACATTAAAAGCCGTGGTGGGAGAAGGCCTGCAGGAGAACTTTATCCTTCAGGCAGCTCTGCCTTCAGCTTGGTACCTGATCCCTGGGCAAGGTGCCTCTCAGTTACCATGTGCCCTCCCCTGTCACAGGCAATGAGATGGGCAGGTGGGGCTGTTGTGTAACTTAAGAAAGTAAAACCATAGTTTATGAGGCAACAAGCAGGGAACAAGCGTTTCCCCCACCACTACCACCCAAGGAAAAGCAGGACATGAGTCAGTACTTTCCTGAGGGCTGAAGAAGCCTCACCCAGGAGCTGCAACCCCAGGTAAGCCCTGTGCAGTGCAAAACTGCCTTCTCCTCTCTGTCTTGCTGTTGGCAAGGCAAGGGGTAGCCTGAGCGGGATGCCGAAACACCAGCAGCCTTGTTACTGTGTGCAGAACTCCCTGCGAGGGCCCCGCAAGGCTCTGCAGGCAGGGAGGCATTTGGAGTGCACACGAGCCAGCTTTTCAGGTTCACCCAGCCTCAGCAGCTCCTCGCAAACCTGCTCTACATGTGAGGCACAACAGCCCTGTGAGCAGGAGCCAGCCTGGTGTTTGAGACACCCTGGGTTTGCACGAGTGAATTTTCCAGGTGATAGCCATGCAGCTCTGCCCAAACCCTGGGCTGGAAGCAGCACCTCTGCTGGGAGCTGGTCCTGGCTGGGGACAGGGAAGGGGTGAAGCCACACATGCTGCTCCTGTTGCGACCCCTCTCTTAGCCAAGCATCTGTTGCTGAACCACTGCTGGAGCACACAGGAGGGCCTGGCACAGCCTCAAATGCTGCTCTCCTGCAGGACTTTGCAAACAGCTAATAAGCTACTGCTGCTTCATCTGCAGCGCTTTTGTATGTGGGATGGTCCTCACGTGTCCCCCTGGCAGCATCCCTACCAGAGACCCCCTTCGTGGGCTGAAACAGGGCCACATCAGCATGGTAAGGTGATGGTACCAAACTGTGTCAATAGGATTTGGCTAATAAAGAGGAGCTGTCTCCCTCTGCAGGCGAGTGTGAAATGGGCTCCGGCTGTGAGAGGAAAGCCTGAAGGAGAACGGGCTCCTCGAAGACGATTTTCACTCACCCCACCATTAAATGACAGCAAGCAAAGAGCACTTCTGTGCCAGGAACCCCTTCTCTTTGGCTGATGCAGGAACCTGCGCATGGCTCAGCCCCAGCCACTGCCCTCAACGGGACAGGGTGGCCCATGCCCCTGAGATCATGGGCAATGCCTTCCTCTAACACTTCCACATTGCAGGTGAAGCTGCACAGCTCCTGGTACCTATAACCACCCTGTTCCCTCCAGCTGAGCCTGTTTCCCCCCAGCAGGGCCACTTTACCTGCTGCTATAAAAGACTCTAGGTAGGCTGCAGCTGGGGCTAGTTCCTCTTCAGCTTTTTACAGCTACCCTTGGTGATGTCTATAGCAGCAAAGGCTATGTAATAATCTTCTTAAGGAAAACTTTTTTAATGATAAATTTGTAGTGATGCTGTTAGCTAACCTAATCCTCATCTCCTTTGAATTCAGTTATGTGTGTTCCTGTAAGGCAAGCTCTTCTGAGACTGAACCATGTGCTGACATAAAACTCTGCAACCTCAGTAAAGAGCTCTACAGAGTTGAGATTTTTTTTTTTTTTTGGTATGTTATTGGTAATGTCAGAAGACCAGAGTGATCCTGCTTGATTGTGAAGAGGTGAGTGTGCTCAAAGTGAACTATTTAGTGGTAGTTCAAAGGAAATAGGATGATTTTTTTTATGAAGTATGAGAGAATGAGGAAGCTTGGAGGAGTTACTGAAAATCAAATGGTAATGTTCATTAGGTTAAGGGCAGCCTCATATATCTATTGTCTGTTCTTAGAAAGGTATGTCAAGTAATAGAATAATAGCTAAACCATTCTTGAAAGCAATGCAGCATATCCTATTCATCTTACCGAAAAAAAAATAGAAACATTGCATGTTCTGCAAGCAGAAAACTCAGTGCTATAATCCCAATGATATTATTTCAACGGAGTGACTGAGTTAAACTTCAGTGTTCTTTGTACAAAGCTTTGGGTGAGGTGATCTATCAGTTCAGGCAGTGGTAATATTGGATTTTGGACTTCAGGCAGGGAAACAGTAATGGCTATGCCCGGAACCCACCAATGAAATGCATGGACTGCTATATAAGGCCAGTCTCTTTAAAATCTAAACTAGCTGAGAAGAAGGGTTGAATGGTTAAATTTCATTAAAACTAAACTGGCAAGAAGCTAAGATCTTCAGCAAGAACAAAAGTCAGAGATTAGTAAAAAGGTGAGCAACTATCATGGTTGTATTGCTAGCTTGGGTTAAACCACAACAATTGCTTTGCTCTCTTTTTCTCTTGCACTTGCCCTCTGGATCAGCAGAGTGAGGGATGGTGCTAAAGACATATTTTGGCAGGAGATGCACAAACAAAGCTGAGAGTAACTACAGATAGTAAAAAAATTTGCTGAATTAGGATTGGGCCTAGAGGCATCTCAGAGGAAGTCCGAAACAATTAACTGCAAGCAGCATGGCTGGGGTTGGAAATTACAAGTAGCACAGGGCTGTAGCCAGTGGGGAGAAGAACCCTTCAAGCTGTGCATGAACCTGTGTGCTCTGCAGCTGCCTAACAGTAAAAACACCCCCTTTCTTTCCCCAGGTCTGGCTGAGGTGGCCCTCAAGAGCATGTTCTTATTGCTCTGGATACAAAGCTGCTTTATCTTTCAGTCTGAATTGCTCTGAGTCAAATGGGCCATCCTTTCCTTGCCTGTAGGAACTGGGTTAGGGACTTGGGGGGAGCTCAAAAAACAACTGCAGCACATGTTTTGAGTGTGCCTGGTGTTGGTGTAACTTCTGCTAATTATTAGCACAGATGACTTGATTAGGCTTTGGAGCAGGAGGATGATGGCGAGGTGCTGACATACAGCTATCAGCAAGTTCTGGTTGTGTAAATGACCCTGGGGCTATTCTGTTTGGCTTAGCAAAGGAGAAGGTGCTTTGCATGTTTGAAAATGCAGGGTGGACAGCTTTTACACACCGTAACCGCAGTAGGCAACAGCTCATTATGGCAATTTGGTTAGTGCAATAACATTGTTATTGTGTTGGGGTTTATTTTATTCTTGTTTAAAGCCCTATACCTGTTCTGGCTGAGAAATTCTGGATGTGTTTTGTACAAAGTCTCTCTTTAACTAACAGTTCCAAAAACACAAACAGGTACATGCATGCATGCTTGTAGATGTTCTTTAAATTAAGTCTGAGCCTTGAGACTTCTGTGATAAAGATGTAGCTGATCAGGTTTTTTAAAGGACACCTTTGATCTTCATCAGAAGCCCTTCAACAGGATTTTTGTATATGTATTTGTTCAAGAACTTGTTAGGTAGTCTCCTTCAGCCTCTAAATTTTCAACTAAACAGACACTGATTAATTAAACTGACAAATTCTCGGCTAATTTAGAGTTCTCCAGCTTCTGCATATGTATTGAACTATTGTTGTCAGAACAAAGTTTGAATACATAGCAACGCTGGGCAAAATCCCAGCTTGCTCACATAATGCACTTGTCTAAATCACTGTTTCTAAACACAAGTGAGCCTACTTACAGGCTTTGAAGGACAAAAGGTTCTGTAAATGGTACATGCTACCACAAAACCAACATCAGAGCTCCTTACAGGTGATTTTCATCATTGGTGTTTGTAACCCTTAGCTTAGAGCCATGATAGCATTCATTTGAAGGGTGATTGCAGTTGTGACATCCTTATGTTCATAGCTCTTGTTGTCACAGTCCTTTTGTTTAATCCTCAGGATGTTAGCCATCTCTTACATTATTTTCCCTTCAGAGATGTTTCATAGTGCTAGGAGCAACTAGGTCAGAGAGCAAGAAATAACTTGGAGCACTAGTAAGGATGCCAAGTAGTCCCATTCTGAGAGGTCTCCTCTTCCCACTCAGTGCGTCTGCTTTGGTCGTGTCCTGTTTGGGGAATGCTGTCTCGCCTGGCAGAGGGAAGGCAGTCCCCATCCAGTATGTTCCTCAGAAGCCATCTTTTAGAGTATTTATGCATCGAGGGACACTACTTTGGCTAGCTCTTTGCAAAATTGTTCTCAAATGCCCAACCTTTTTATCATCATGCACATCCTTCAGAAGGACCATGCCCAAGTGCTGTACAGTGAGGGTCTGATACAGACACAAAAGCTGCTGCTTATGGCTTTATCTTGACAGACTAAAGAAGAAACGTTATTGCTGAGCTTTGTCTCATGAGTGCTAGTCAAATGCCACTCTGGGAGCTGCAAGTAAGGACTATTTCCTCTGGTACTGTGCAGATGTTAAACCCTAAACTGTCTGTATCATACTGTTTGGATGACTCTTGCAAGGCAATTCAGCTGACCTGAGACTGAGGAAGCTGACGACGGACTGCTTGAAAGGAGCAGGGGATCCTTTCTTCTCCCTTGGCCTGAGGGCCCTGCTTCTGCAGGGGAGGACAGCTAACAGTTGAGGAGTCACAGGAAGGAGCACAGCCAACCTCCTGCCTGCTCTTGCATTTGGGGAGTGAAGGGTTCTGCTGAGTGACGCCTCCCTGCACTTTTGCAGGCTTTTGCTCCCCTCTAATGGCCAAATAGTTGAGAGGCCCTCTAGCAGAGACCATGGTGTCACAGGTTCTGGTGACTGGTGCCAGAAGCTGACCATGTGTGAGCAGATCTGTGAAGCATCAAGCTGACTGCAGCTCCAGGCCAGCTCAGGGTTACCCACAACTGCACTGGGGATGGAGTCTCCTCAAGCTCTTTCTGCAGCTCTGATTGCTGAGTTTTACCCTCCTTGTTTTCTATTCCACCTCCCACCTGTGTCATAGTGGCTAGGAGGAAGGGTTCCAGCTAAACTTGGGAAAGAGGGGCAATGCAAGCTTAAATGTTACCCCACATACTGGTGATCCAGTGGAAAAGAGCTTCTGGGTGATGGGGCTATCCAGTGAGATGTGAGGGCCTTTGCCTGGGACTCTCCCTTCTCTTCTGTCGTGCAAGAAACTGAGTCCCATTAACTGTAATGGCTGTGCCCATGCCTCACTGTGCCCCTTCAATGATATTAAATGATCTGTTTAACCTGACTTGCTACTGCCTCAGACCCTGAGAGCTGAGCAGGACCTGGCTCTGCCCTGCAGAGCATGTGAGGTGTTGCCTATGGTCCCAGACCAGGGCCACCTCCATGGGCTGGAGGCAGAGTGGTCCCAGACTCAGCTCCTCTCAGGGTGCATCTGCCACTGTGTGATGTGTAAAAATGACTAATAAATGCTGTCATGTATGGATTGATTTGATACCTTTTTCATACCTGATCTTTGCTCTGAACTATGAGAGAAGTTTTGCTTTCTTCATCTTGATCCTGTGTCTTCCTGAGGGTGGGCAACAGCAAGGTGTCTGGAGCAGCTTGGCTTAGGGGTGGCCAGAGGGATGTGGGGAGGATGTGGGGTGCAGGGGGGCAGCCCTGCAGCTCTGGCACAGCTGTGGCAGGGGATGCACTGTAGAGAGGAAGCCTTCAAGGGCAGGAGGAGACAGGGCTGAAAATGCCGGTGCAGCAGGGGCTGCGGAGCCAGCAAGCATCGCGAGAGGCGAAGGATTCACCTGGAGGCTTTTCCCATCTTTCAGGCCGGGTGGGAGAGTGGCATTCCCTCCCCCCCCGCCGTGGCGCTGCTGCCTGAGGGGCCAGCCCCGGGTGCCAGCAGCCGGTAGGTGACACACCGGCTCACCTGCCAGGCCCGGTGGGCAGGGCCCACTGCCCACTCCCGGCACCCTGCGGGGTCTCGCCTCGGCGCTGCTGCGGGCAGTGCGGGAACGCGCTCCCAGCCCAGCCCCTCCTGTGCCTGGCTGCAACCAGGTCCTAAAGGCAATGAAGACAGAGATGAGACCGATCTCTTACAACTGCCTATCCACCTGAGCCCAGCTTGTCCTACCTCCAGCAGGAGCTTGGGAGTTCGCATCCAGTCTGCAGTTTGGGGACCTATTAAGAAACACAAGCTAGTATGCGCCAAGCAAGAAAACAAATCTCCACTGTATTAACAGTAAAAGACTAACCATGGATGGTTGTGTTGTGCTGTTTTTAGCAGAGAGAGAAAATGCTGATGGCAGCCACCAAGGACATACATCTATTTGGTGCACCTTGCTTTAGCTTCAGATGAAGACAGCAATAGTCTGTACTACATGGATAGCACAAACCATGCCAGTGATGGGGACTAAAAGATTGGCCTTGAATAAGGAAAGCATGAGTAAGAGAGTATTTAGATAAGAGGGAATTTTTTCAGACCACCTGGGTGTGGTGAACTTCACATAAAGCAATGCCAAAAACACTTGCTTTTATCTATGAGAACTACTGGGAGACAGTGAGGCATGGAAAGACTGTAAAATGCAAGCTTCGTACCCCCCCAAAACCCCTTCAAAATGAGGACTGGGGTCAAAAGCCAGGAACTGCTGACAGTTAAATCCTCTCTCACCCACCCACCACCCAAAAAATGCCGGAACAAATAATCTCACCACTGGTAAGCAGTGGAGATGAGCAGGAGCCATATGGGCTTGTCAGGAACAGAATCTGGTCAGAGTAATCTAATTTTTCTCTATGACAGGGTAAGGGCATGGTGGAGAAGAGCCCCAGCTGCCATTTAAGGGGCTCTTAAGCATGATGCAGATGGGATGTTGTATAGGTACAAAACCCATCAGAGGTATCTAGGCTTCATGGTTGGAAAGGGTCTGTTGTGTGAAGTTTAGGGACATCTGTGCCAGATCTGGGGTTTTTTTTCAGCATTTCCATTAATGATCTGGATGACGGAGAAGAATGTGCACTTGCTAAATCTGCAGATTTGGATGTATCCAGTGACAAAGTTACTTGCCTAACAGGTCTTTCAAATAAACAGGTCTCTTCTAAAAAACACTTCACTGAGTTCCAGTACCAAGGAGATACAGCTAGGGAGGTACTGGGGACTTGTGAAAGAGAGGTCCTGGAGAAGGTCTGTGGGACACCTGCTGTATCTTTATGAGAGATGCCTGTTCTGTTTTTGCTGTGTTCTCATCTGCACTTGATATCAGTGTGGGGTAGAGGGGCACGGTGTTTGGCAAGGGTGTAGGGGAAGGACTAGCTGTGTAAAGAGTTCAGCTTCTTTGTCAAGGAGTAGAAGATGATTGTGGCACCACCTGGTGCAGGTTAACAGGGAGAAGAGTTGGACTCAGCTGTGAGTCAGGATCAGTAGAGGAAATTAAAGAGAAGCTCAGGCCCTTCATTTTTCCCTTAGGGGGAAGGGCTATTGCAGAGATGGGAGTGTGTGTGTTTGGCAGGAAGGCTGCTGGATGGAGGCACCAGCACAGAAAAGAGACTAACCACTGGAGTGACCTCAGCAGCAGTGGCACTCAGAGGCAAGGTAGAATTCAGGTTACAATGAATGGTCTTGTCTTGGATGTGTTAAGTGTACGTTTTTGATGTTTATGTTTGATTTTTGAGTGCACATTGCGGTTAGAGTTGTGCTTCCAGTGGCAGCTGTTTCAGTGCAGGGTGACTTGGCTCCCTCATTTTGGATTAGTGCACAGCAAAACACAATTTTGTTACAGTGAAGTTGGGCTGACTTCTGTGATGGCTTTCAGCATCTGTTCACCAATCAGCAGCAGCAGCAGCTCCCCCTGGAATAGGCTTTGGCAAAGACTGAGTTGTTCATATGCATTGCTTGTGAAGGAACTCTTACTGTGTCCTAGTAGGAATCCTTAGCAAAGAAGTTCCTTCCTCTCTGCATGCTAACAGCATTGGAGAAACCTGGTTTATGCCAGGCTTCCCTGTCCCATTAATCCAAGTAAGATAGTTTGCTGTGGTTATGTGGGTTTTGTTTGGTTGGTTTTGTTTGTTTGTTTTCTAAGAGAAAAGTAAAATTTCAGGGTTGTGCTTTCCCCTTGGAACATGTGCCAAATGAAGGGAAAGGAGGCTGCACTGGGTAGAGATGTCCTGCTCCCCTACTGCATGTGGAGCTTCCCTGAGCCTTTGGAGGAACCTGCTGCATCCTTCTGTATCGGCTGAAGCATCAGGTGCATGTACATCTCAGGAGAGCTAGCTCTGTTTTACAGCTTTCCCAACAGGAACTGCGCAGGAGCAGGCTAGCAAGGCAGGTGGCTGCAGCTGGCCTTTCCCCTGGGGAATGCTTTTTGGAGCAGGAGTGCCTGGAGGGGCTCCTCTACCCCGGACTGCCAGGACCCCAAAGGCACTGGCCCCATCCATCGTGGCAGGGAATCTGGCACAGAGAGAGGCTCAGCCTTCCTGCTGCAGTGGGTACACATGGACAGGGAGCAGGGAGGGGACTCGTTTTCCCTTTCATACTGTGCCAACAGGTCTTTGCTGTCCTGAGGAGCGAGGTGTTCAATTTGCAAGTGACGAACAGTGATGGCGCCTCCTAACGGCAAACCCCTGGTCTGACTTGGGCTGCCTCCTGCTGGCAATTCCAAGGATGGTCTTGCCCAGGCTGCTGGCGCTTGATTTCTGAGTCCTCGAACACAGGCTCGTGCTCTCAATAACCAGACAGGCAGAAGCCTTAAAGGAATTGTGCCAACTTTTATTTTATTATCTGTTTTTGAAATGGGATTTGGGGAAGGGAAAGAGATGTGTGAGGGGGAGCTGATTGTTGCAAAAGGGGATGCTTTGAATGTACACTTGAAAAGGTGTTCCCATCTGACTGGAAAAGACTGAAGCAGGAAAGCATGACGGCCAGGATGCTGCTTCGGTGGATGTGCTTGCTTTATGGGGTTTTTGGTTTTAAGGTCTACTTTATAGGTTATCTCATGTACAAAACAAAAAAGCATACTTTAATGTCTAGATATGTATTTGTATATATATAAGATATATATATACACACACATATTTTATATCCTTACAACTCCCCAATCCTAAAGGCTTCAAGTCTGAAGAGCTGTGCGTATATATGCATTATAAAGAGAGATGCCAATCTATTCAGACAAGGTTGTGTGATAAATAGGTAGGCAAGACATCTTTAACTGAAATCTCATATGCCTGCAGGGAGAAGGGCTCAGCCGAGCACCAAGCAGTGGCCCTGCATTGCCCTGTCCCTGGCTGTTCCCCGTAGGGCTGGTGTCCAGCTGCCTGTGCTCTTCCATGGATTTGGGGAGCTCTCACTGTAAGGGGGGAGATCAGAGGAGCAGATTGAAACACACTTGGTTCTGCTGCCCATGGGTCAAGCACCCCACATGTCAGGGCTCCTAGTTCCCCATGGGGCTTCCAGTAGATTGTTTTGGTTTCTTTACCACAAGGATGAAGGTTTGGTGGGCAAGAGAAGAAGGGGCTTGGGAGGGGAAAGACAGTCAAAATTCACCATACAATAGTTAGACAAATCTTCGTAGAGGTCCATCTGCCTGCTTGCCGCTTGCTCGCGCTCTCTTGCTCTCTCTTGCGTTCACTCTCGTTCTCTGCAAGACATACTCTGTTGTAGGGCTAAAGGTCTCCTTTTGTCAGGCTAAGGTCAAGTCCCTGGTTGTCGGAGGGCAGCCTTTCATACGGGCCTGTCCACGGCATATTGGCAAGGGCTCAGATTGGAAGCTGCCGTCTGCACCGCCGGGTAGGTGAAGTTAGCGTGCTGCTTGGCCTTCAGCCGCAGGCTGGCCAGGCTGGAGTTGCATGTGTCCCTGTACATGTAGGGGCTGGCTGTTGAGGCATAAGGACAGGCACTGGATGAGACAGCGGAGTTGAGGCTTGGGCTGTTCAAGTTGTTGATGTTTCCCAGATTGTTGAGGCTGGATGCCGGTACTCCAGTCACTGCAGAAGGGACCATGGATGAAGGCATGGTCATAGAGGCGATGGAGCTGGGTGGGGAGAACATGGGCTGGGAGGAGAGGGGACTGACATTCATTGAGTTGAAGAACGGGAAGCTCTTGGCTGAGAGTGGGCTTGTGGCAAGCCCTTTGGTGGCCCAGTTGTTGTAAGAATAGCTGGAATACATGTCGTCATAAGGCTGCATTAGTCCGTTGAACTGGGCTCCGAAGCTGTTCTTGCACAGTTCAGCCTGTTGGTTCCTCTCCCGTTTCCTCCACTTAGCTCTGCGATTTTTGAACCAGACCTATGAGAGAGGGAGAGAAGGGAAGGGATGGGAATTGCTCTGGACTGTCCCTGGAAGGAGCCTTGCCCTGGTCTCTTTGTCCAGGAAGGTGAGAGCTGTTGAAGGGTCAGGGATGCTTCCAGGGGGCTGGGAGGCCAAGCATCACAAACGGGTTGCAGTAAGATGTCTAGGCTGCAGGGTCATCTCCCAGCAAGAATCACCAGCTGGATCAAAACCCAACCACTGCCATTTTACAATATATAGAATAACCCACCTCATTCAACAAATGGATGCCCTTTACATGGGGAAAAGGTAGGACAATACTCGCTGTATTTCCAAATGACCACAGCCCAGCAGGAAGGGTTGGGATTGTGTGACTTGGAAGGAAAGTATCTGGGGGATGCAGTTTGAGAGCTGCTGAGTGGAGGAAACCACCTCTCTTTTGACTGCACCTCAGGACTGGGCTTCGGGTGGGGTGTTAGAAGTCTGCCATCTAACAGGAAAAATCTGTTAGTGTTGAAGGGACTCAAACAATATAACTTCCTAGGGCACGGAAGCTGCTGGAAGGCTATTCATGATGCTGCTAACTCATATTTCTAGTAGCAGAGAGAAGCTCTCATTCCAGCTGGAGCCCTGCCACACTATGCCTGTGACTGCACAGTGCTTTGGGAACCCCAGAGCGCGCCCTCCAGCAAGGGCAAGGCTGGGGGATGATGGCACTGAAAGAAAGGGGTCTGCTGGGTCAAGACAGCCAGCTGGTGGGGCTCTGTGTGGCAGAGCCTGGGCTTTGCATCTCCCTGTGTTATTTCAAGGTGGCACTGGCTGGGGAAGGAACCACCAGCACGGGGGTACGTGTGTGGCTGGATGTGCCCAATCTCAGGTGCAGAGCCTGGTGAGGTGTTTTCAAGACAGGGAAATCTTCTAGTGCCCCTAATTGCTTGGTGGCTTGTATCACAGCCGGCTTCTTCCCCACAAGCTCAGGCCTGGGAAGATGCAGGGGCTGCAGTCCTACCCGGACTCGTGCCTCCGTCAGGTTGGTCCAGACTGCAATCTCCTCCCTGGTGCTCATGTCTGGGTAACGGTTTCTCTGGAAAGTGGCTTCCAGCTCCTGGAGCTGCTGGCTGGTGAAGTGTGTCCTCTGCCTCCGCTGCTTCTTCTTGAGTGACCCGTCCTCAGGGTTGGAGTCGTCCGTCTGGTTTTGCTGGGACTTCTCGGTGTCTGTGCAAGAAACAGAAAGATGGGAGAGATAACTCAGGGGCTTGGATGCATTTGGAGAGCCTGTCCTTAGGGCAACCAGTACATCCTCAGTGAGGTCTCCCTCTGCTGCAGTCACCAGCAGCTCCAGCTGCACCCACAGGAGCGGTCAGATCTCACTCCCTTGCCCTTGTGAGCAGGCATCCACCCTGCACCAAAACAACAGCCCCTTGATGCAGCACGGCTTGCCCTTGTTTAACTGTTCCAATAGATGTCAGCTTCCAAGTGACTGGATTTCAATTTTCCAGGCTTCCAACCTCTGGTTGCAGTTAAGATGGGTGATATAGTGGCAGAACTTATCCAGGCCAGCCATTTCCTATTCTGCTTAAAACTCTCTGCCTAAGGTGCCCTTTATAAAAACTGAAAGGAAACTGCCACTTATGAGACAGTAAAAGATCCATTAGTGTTGTTGTGGACAAGTAATGGGAGAAGGCAAATTGACAATGACAGAAAGTTGAGGTTCTTAAATTAACTACACCTGAGAAGCACAAATTTTTATCCTTCCTACCTTCTTACTCCTCTGCCTTCTTACCTAGGGGCATGTATTTCTATATTTAAAAAGTAGGAAAAGGCCTTTCTTAGACCTTACAATGAAATACTCCAGCATCTCCCTGTTCTTCTGCCCCTTCCCTACTCCTCACTCAGAGATCCCTCTCCTAGAAGCAGCATCTTTTATTTTGTTGCCCCCTAAGTGAACATCTTGAAACTCTCCAGTATTCCCGCTGGTATCTAACTGAAAAGTGCAGCTCAGCCTCCTGCTGGGCATTAAGTCCAGGCCTTAAATCTAAGCTTTGGGTTGTCATGACTGGAGGTGGGCAGCTAGGCACTTCCCTGTGCCACAGCCCCTCCCGGGGCTGTTGGTGCCCTGCAAATGGGGGCAGAATGCAAATACAAATATTTTCCACCATCAAAAGAAAATGTCCCATTTGAGCATCTGGGCAATTTAAGGAGGACAACTATAGGGAGGAAAACTACAGCTCATGTTTAATTCTACTAAGAACCAAGACAAGTCACCATAGAAGAAAATTATTCTGGTGAAAATAAATAATTTCTGATGTTCACCTCCTCCTTCCTCTGCTCTAGAAGCAAGGTGAAGCAGTTCTAACTAAAAATCAGGTTTTCAGGAGGAAGGGCAGGTGTTCTTTTGCAGTTGGAAATACTCAGCTAAACTAAGTAGAAAGTGCTGCAAACAGTTGCCAAACTTTTCCATCTGGGAGAAGGACCTTTACAAATTCTGGTATTACTTTGTCGAGATTCAGATTAAAATAATTTTTGTTTGGTTGTATTTTTTTTTGTTTTCAGTGGAAGATAGCTTAAAAGTATTCAAAGTCTAGAAAAATCCTACTATGGAAAGTATCTTGTATAGCCCCTTAAAAAGCAGGGAGGCAAGAAAATAGTAACCTGGAATACAGCTGGGCGAGGGAAAAAAAAAGGCGAAAAGGCTTTCTGAAGTCAGATGGATGTGGTCTGGAAAAATATGCCCCATAAAGCTAAATGGAAAAGAGAGAAGCTGAAAGGCACCTGAGACAGAGAAAGGGCTCTGCTGCAGGGCAGTGCTGTACCCACCAGCAGATGCTCTAAAGGAGCCAGGGCCTGGGACCTGGTGCCACTACTCCGTTCCTGTGGCAGTGCGCTAATTCAGAAACCACTCCCTGCTGCTCCTGGGAAAACCGTTCTTGCACCTGCCTGCCTCTGGAGGGAGCAGTGCTGGAGCCATGGAGAGCATTTGCAGGAGAGATGCTCACTCTTCATGGAGGAAAGCCTGAGTGCAGTCAGAAAAGGTCTGTTTCTATGGGAATGCACTGCGTTGACCAAAACAATGCAGGATCCCCACGAGCTGCCTCCACTTCTGTGGCAGGTTTAATGTTATCAGCCAGCAGGAAAGCAACGGCAAGGAGAGCTAGCTGGCTATTGAGAACTGCTCTGAGAAGCTGGAGAAGCCTCTACCATGTGTTGGCTCACAGCAGCAGAGCACAAGCTGGTTGCGTTCAGTGAGAAGGTGCTGTCTCCTGTTCCCAGTGCCAGGACCAGCTCTTGTTTCCATCCAGGGTTTACCTGCATGAGAACTTTCCCCTTGGAAAGTTGCCAAGAAGCTATAGGACCTGAAATGTGGAATAGCAGGAGATGGCTGTGGTCTGACGGCAATCTCTGCGTTCCCATGAGCATCCTCATGTGGGGATCCTACGTTCAGCAGAACTCTTGGAATTGTGCTCTTAATGTGGATTTTATGTTGTTTTGCTTTTATAGTGGTTCTTCCAAGAGGATAAATCTGATTTCTCTAGCTCAGTGCTCTAAGCCACTGTTGGAAGAGGGAGATTCCTGCATTATCCATCTCTAAAACAGATTAAAAGGGGAATGATGCCACTGTGTCTGAGCTAGTTATTAGGAATGGCTCAGTATAGAAGAAGGGACAACATTTGGTTTGTTGTTCATCTGCTAAGTCTGGGTTAATTAAGAGCCTGATGCATACAGGGGATATGTTCCCACAGGAGCCCCTGACAAAAGCAGATTTCTGAAGGGGTTGCTGGCAAGCAGGAGGCTGTGCCCTGATCGGGAGCTTCTGCTCAGGACCACCCTGCTTCACACAGGAAGAAACTACACCAAAAGGGAAGGAGAATGGAGTGAAAATACCACTGGCTTATGGGCCAGCTGTAGCATCTGGGTGGAAGAGCTCACCAAGTATCTTGCTCTGGTATTTGTCTTCTCCATACCTTCTGGTGCAGAACTTTCCATGAATCTTGTAAAGTCCAAGGGGATGTGGGAATCCTGACTTGGAGCCTGGAAAAATCTCTGCAGCTACATGTTCCTCTTATTGTCCTCTCCGTTTCTGTACCTGCTACCTGTGGCTCTTCCTGAGCATTGCTAATAGGGACTGTCATCTCTGTTTCTGATGCTTCTCTAGGCAAGGGAAAAGTACCCTCTGTAAATGGTGCAGAGCTTGGGCATTGCAGTGGGGATCAAAACCGGGGCAATACGGGGAAACAAGGGACCCTCTGGGAAGGACAGACCCTGTAGGTGCTCTGAATCCATATTGAGGAGCAGAATTCAGGGAGATGCAGGGCAGTTCCTCACCACCTCCCTCTTCATCCTTGCTCTCCACCTGACCTTTGCTGCCTGATGAAACCTAACAGAAGGGGGTGTCACAATCCACTCCATGCCATCCCAGGAGATCTCTGAGAGCTGAGCTGGGACAAGAAGGTTTGCGCTCCCTTCCTCGGGATCTCATGTTCTGTGGATGAAGGAAGCGGAGCTGAGGAGGGAGGCAAGAAGTGCCAGAAGCATAGCCCTACCCCGTCTCGGGCAGCCCTCAGTGACACACTCTGCCTGGCACTGGAGATGTGTGGCTGCCATTGGCCTCTCTGATACGAATGCACAAGCTGCCAGCCTCTGCATGCAGGTAGCGCTGGCGAACACCCACCTCCCAGAACCATTTATATTTCTAGACCATTTAAGACAGTGGGGAGTGACGTAGCCAGGCACCCAGCATTTATTGTCAACCCAAAATAGGGTGTGGAATATATCTCGTGCACATTCGCCCACTCAATGAAACGACTGTGGTCATAGCTGGAATTAGCTGCTCATGCCTAATGGAAATAAAAGTCAGCTCCTAAATTGGCAGTTCTGCAGTGTGCCAGGGTGGGCTCGATCCGGAAGGCCACTTGAATGGAGATGACCGCTGTGCATCCAAAGCAGCTGACAAGGAGCCACTGAGCTTGGGGATGTGCCCAACTAAGGTACGCGTGCAGTGGGGAATTCGGTGGGTGGATTCTCTGACCATAGTTATCCCAGCATAACTCACTTCACAATACTTACTCTGGGGAATGTTAACCTGCGTCATTATGTTTATTAGCTTTTGCATGCGGGTGAGCCTGGAGGCTTTATACAGGGAGCAGCAGGCTGTCCTCAGCCCTCACCTGCCCTCGTGCTGGCACTGGCGGGGCAGCTTTGCATTGTCCTGCTGCATCCAGAGCAATGAGGGATGGAGCACTCACAGGACAGATGCAAAATCCAGGGGAAGCCATACCATTTGGTAGGTGATTTCTGAGCAATGTGAATGGTGATGTTTCTTCTTCAGGGCTTGATAAAGAATACAGGAGGTATGGGCTTTGTTCAGCCTTCAGGAATGGTCAGAGGGACCTTTTCAGGACAGAAGCAACCCGCTGCCCGTTGTGGAGCCTTGTGCCAAGGCACAGACAACCAGGCTTTTTCAATTAAAGCGGGGGCAAGACAGTATTTCTCTTCCTTCTTGTTGCCTGAACCTGGAAAGTTTAGCCCAAGGTTAACTTGTAGCATGGAAAGTTTCAAACTCAGAAATTTAAATAGGGTTTTTTTAAAAAATGGTAATTTATAACCAGGCATAGCCTTCCGTTCCTTGGTTAGGACTTCCCATGTTGCAGGGAGACCTCTCCTGCTCTGGGGACCTGGTTTATGTGAATACAACAAAATCTCAATTGGGCAGTGACCTTGCTTGCCTGACTCCTGCCTGCACCCTCTGTCAGCAGTGGCTTCCTGCAGCCTGGCAAGGCACCTCCTATCACCAGGACAGCGCTGTCATTGCGATACATGCCCCTATACCTTCCCCCTGCTCACTGGGATGGCCCAGCTGCCATGGCACTGTGCTGGCTCACGGTACAAGAAGTAGTTCAGTGTATTCCCAGGAGAACAGCAACCAGCTCTTGCAAGCAACTGGCCACCCAGATCCACCCGCAAGGACAGGTCAGGACCTCTCTGGCATCTTGAGCCTCACACTCACCGCTGTGGTCCTGTCCTTTGCAGCTGTGCTCGTGTTGAGGGGTCCCGGAGTCTGAGAGAGACAAGGCTGGGCTGCGAGCCTCTGTGTCCGCCAGCAGGTTGAAATCCATGAGGCAGGGATGGGTGGCAGAGGAGGAGAAATCTGAAAAAGCAGGAGGCACAGGGTGATTAGGGAGATGAATCTGCGTGTGACCTCTCCCCACCCTCTCTGGGAGGGACTTGCCAACCCTTGACGAAAGGTATAGGAAAAGCAAAGGATCCCTGTGTGATCCTTGGACCACTTTGAGTTTCCTGGCTGGAAAATGGACATGCCAGGCTTTCTGCTGAGCTTCCCTATAAATCAAAGATCATCTAGTGACACTTCTATTTGAAGCCTTCAGAGAAAGAGCCTCCAATTTATAGGTGACATTCAGACTGAAATAGCAACGCCAGGAGCATGCTGTGTAACGGAGATCTGAGGAAGTGGTTCTGGGCCAGCCAAGGGCTGTTAGCACCTTCTCCAGACATCCCGCCTCCCATCCTCCCTGCCCAGCTTCCCTCCTCTTGTTCCTTTGCTTCTCCACAAACTGGTCAAGCACAAATAAAGCCTAATGCAAGAAGGCAGTCCAGAGATAGTTAATGCAGACACGCACACATCACCAAAGAAACGCACTCCTGTGCGTGGCACTGATAGGAAGGTACATCTGCCTGCACAGCTACTGCCATGAGCAGAGATCCCAGGCAGTGCACATAGACTCCTTTTGGGCACACAAGGACCTCTGAATCCTGAATTAACACAGGAATCACATTACACACCCTTGGGTGCCTGGGGATGAGTGAGCCCAGCTGCAGCAGCAGCTCACTTCCAGCCCTAGGTCAACTGGGCTGAAGGCACCCTGTGTCCCCTCAAGTCCCTCTTCTGTGGCCATGGGTCACCTCCTCTGGCTGAAAGCATCCCAGCTGGGAAGCTGGTGGTGCTGCTCCCCACAACTTCAGGCACCACTGGGAGTCCTCAGCCACCTTTTTTTCCATGCTTATCTGTTGTGGAATCAATTATTCTCATCACACTCTTCTTTGGGGCCCCTGTGCCATTCACCTGTATTGCCTGGAGGAGCCTGGCTGTGAGCACTGCTCTGTGCTGGACCATGTTGAATGCCCATGGAGAGACAGCTGTGAAGCAGTAGGTGGTACAAGCCCAGCCACATCACCTTGGAAAGGTGAGCTGGCCCTGTGCTAGATCTTAAATCCGAGTTTCAGGTCTTGACCCTGCTGTACACAGTAAGATGCATTGTCACCAATGCAGGTGTAATGGCTTCTGCAAGTTGGACCACTTTGAGGGGACCACAGCAGCTCCTGAAACTCTGGTCACCTCAGCTAATATCTCACCTGCTCAGCTACAGAGCCTGTCACTCTACAACATAACAGCAGCTGATGCACTATGCTGGGATCTGGGATCCTCAGATTTAAGGGGGTTTGGACCAGGTGTTTGGGATTTCCAAACTGCAAGTGGAAGTCATTCGCGAGGACTGGATTGTAGCTGGTGAAGAATTGCTTGGCCCCTCAAATCCGTGCATGTCAGGGACAGAGTTTACTGAAGGCAGTATTTTGCCTGGACTGCACTAGTGTTTAGACATGTAAACAAGAGATTAATCACATAGCTGTTGCACCTCCTTTGGAGGTGGATGACAGTGACTAAGAATGTATTTTCAGAGCTGTCTAAAACCTCCTGTCAATGTGAGCAGAGTTGTCACTGGGGCCCTTGGCAAGGCTGACCCCCATACCTGAAGCATGCTTCCCAGGCCACAGCAAGAGGGCAGGGAGCCATTTCTAATGGTTGTTATCCACCTCGTTTCTGCAGCAGATCTCTCTCATGAAACTCCCAGCAGCTTTTCTTGCTCTCTAGTCCTCCTTCAGCTCTTCCCTTTGCTTAACCTCCATCCCAAACCTTTCCCAAGTGCTGATGAATCTGACTTGACACAAGCCTAAATCACCACTCTCCGAAGGCTGCATCTAACACAGGGACCTGGTGCTGGTTTCCCAGGGCTTCTCATCTCCTGCCAGAGAGAAGCAGTGGGGCTCAGTCTCTGCCATGAGGCTGGTTTCCATTTCCACCTCGCGGCGAGCCTGACCTTTGATGTCCGCAGGCCGCGTCAGCTCCTGGCAGCAGCAGGGCAGAGCCCTGTTGCTTTTTGCCGTGTGTACGTACACGAAGTGATGTGATAGGGGCTCTGTTTTCTTTAATACCTTTGCACAGAGTAGGGGGAGTCCATCTGCTGCTGATATTGCCATGGCTTTTAGCATTACTCTCGGAATTATGCAGAAACGCGCAGTGAATTAATTCCATGGATTAAGTCTTGATTAAGATGTGTGTCACTTTGCTGTCTCAGAATTTATTAAGAGCCCATCTTGAGGCGGCGGCAGATGGAATTTCTGCCCAATGTTTGTAGATGATAATTTCCCCTCTTCTACAGCCATTTGCATATGATTGCATCTGTCAAGCGCAATTTCCTCTCTTCTGGGGTTGACTCTGTACTGGACCAGATTTAAGGAGGAATTCAGACTCCTGCCTTGCTGTAACTGAAAGATGCTGTCCTCCTGTGCAGGGTCCTGTTTGCTTTGGGACTCTTTTTGCATATCTTGCGTTGCTTTCATCTGTGCAAACTAGATTGGAGATGGGAAAACCAGGGGGGAGTATTTTACAGCCGGTTCCATAGATTTAAATGGCAACACAAGGTACAAGGCTTAGGGCATTCCAGTCCTGGTATTGAAAATTCATACACCATCCTTTACTGCACCAGTGAGGTGGTTACTTGGTTGATCCAAACAACAGGGCACAACATAGCATGTTGGGCCTGCCTCAGAGATGCAGTTGGGACCTAGATTAAAACTGGTTTTAAAGTGTGGTCCATATTCAAATTGAAACTGGGACTTGAGGCTCAGAAAAAGTTTTTGAACTGAATTTAAAACTAGGATGATTTCAGAGAGGAGATTTTGTATGTATATATGTAATTACATACCTATTGCATGTGCCCTATGTGATGGCATCAAGGAAGGCTGCCTCAGCTTGCTGTGAGCAGGTCACAGAGAAGCAAAGGGAGACCGGGATCTGCTCTGGTTATGAGAGACTGCAGGAAAAGTCTGCAATGGGGGACAGCATATGAGCTCTGTACCAACGCATTTACCCAAAGGCAACCCCATGCCACTAACACAAAAGGTTGTAGGTATTATTCTAGATTATACAGCCCTTTCTGGTTTAATTAAAGGAGCTTTCTTCCACACTGACTAGATCTTCCTACAGCCAGAGACATTAAAAAAGTCAACGCTAAACCTTCATGGCATTTCTACTAAGTTGTTTTCCTTTTCTCAGGGAGTTACTGAAATTGGCACCTCAAAAACATCTTTAGACAAAATCAAATTTATCATCTCCATCTGATTCTTCCATCTCACTTTTAATATAAAGGAATGGTTTCTTTAGGGACAGCTCCTGTACTAGCAACATGCAGCCAGGCTTCCTCAGAGGTTTCAGTTTTGTAAAACTACCAAGCCTGCCCTGGCACCTGTAACTCCTTTCATGGATGTATGTAACTGCTCCCAAGATAAAGGTTCCCGAATCTGTAACAAACATGCCTTTTTTTCCAATCATCACCTGTGTGCATCCTGTTCCTGGCTCCTGTGTGCTGGCGGCCGCCTCTGCAGGTCCCTCCAGCCAGCTGGGAGCTGCTGTCCCTGCCCCACGGGCATGGTGGAGGGCAGGAGGAACAGAGCAGCTCTGGCTTTAGGTTTTTACTCCTTTCAAGTTTACTCCATTTTGATTTCTGCATTAGTGCCAGGCTGCCCAAGCCAGGGCCATTGGGGCAGGAGGCCGAGGGCACTTCTACACCAGAAGGGCAACCCTGTTTATCCAAAAAGAGCAAGCAAGGATCCCTGTGACCTCTCTCCTGGTTCTCGGTAACACGCTGCTCCATCACCCAAGAGCAAAGATGCCTTTGCTTGTTTTTTTTGGAGGGGTGGGAAGGAAACATAAAGGCTGACTGGGAGCCAAGTAAGGCTAATTATAGTGGTGTCTTTTGTGATGTGGATAAGCCCACTGAGAGCTGCCTTCAGATTGACAAGTACATGCTGCTCAGCTCCCTGCGCTACCATAAGGGAGCAGGCTACCTGCTGAACCTGCTTTGGCAGGTTGATCTGGAGGAGAAAAGCTGTCTCTTGGGTTGTTTTGATGTTATTTGGCTTCCCGTGGACATGCAGGAGTGCTTCAAAAGGGACCTGATACTTGCGGTCCCTAGGCAGCAGCACACAGACTGCTGGTGACCCACAGGTAGGAGGGATGCCTGGCCAGGCTGCCTCCGGCAGATCCAGGTCCTGAGAGCTTCCCCCACCGCCTGTGCCTCCAGCTAAGGCCGGTAACTGCAGCTTCTGCTTGGGATTGCTGATCTCCAGAAAGGGTTCAGGGTTATCCCTCAGGCTGAAAGGTGCTCTGCAGTCAGCTGAGGGGGAGGGCGTCTTTCTTCCATCCCCTGAGGTGAAGGTATGATGTTACACTAGATGTCTGAGGGTCTGAGCTGTCTCTTCCTGCTCCATCAATCCCAAAAGTCAAGCTCCTGGGAGTAACTAGATTCCCGATGGAGTTTAGCTGATTGCTTCACTCCTCTCATGCTCATGTTCTTTGTGTGCTGCCTTACTTTTAGCAGAGATAAGCATTTGGGACTCTGTTTAACTGTACGTTTTCAGGAAGATAGTCTGCCTCTGTACTTTCGTCCCCAGGAGGGGCTGAGGAACCGTGGAGCAGCCCCTGCCTCTTCCTCTGTGCCATGTCAAAGGGGAAGAGGCTGAGGCTGTGCCTGTCCTCACCTGGAAGAGTATTTTATTCTCTGGATCCATACATTTGTTCAGAGGACGGTGCCATTGGAGTGCCTGCAGGCTGGGATTTCAAGTGCCACAGCCTGCACAGCACACGAATTGCATGACAACCCGAGTGCCAGACTCTCTTTGCCAGCTGACAGGAGTGCTGCCTGTGAGGGGCTCCTTCCCTGAGGCTAGAAAGCAAAAACGGTGGGATGCAAAACAAGAGTTAATCTTCACTTCCTCAAGACTATAGAAATACAACTATGGGGAGACCAGGGTCACTCACTGCTAAACATTTCAGCCTAGTTTTAAGTCTCTAATCTTAATGGAATTGCAGCAGGAACCAAGAGCGAGCATTAATCACTGGAAGATAAACAGCAGCAGCCAACTGGTGACCCAGAGAGCAGAGCCATTACGGGACAGGAGAGCGAGCTGCCTGCCTCCCAAACTTCAGGCTGTGCATAGGCCAGGCTGGCTGAGCAGCGCTTTCAGGCGCACACTCAGAAATGGATCATCGACCTACAACGGGGACTGAGTCAGAAGTTATAATAAACTTTATTTCTTGATTTAGTCCTTGCAGTTGGGCACTAACCCCTGAGCTCAGGCACTGAGTGGTTTCATAGCAGTCTGTGCCGCTTTAAAGCCTGGAACACAGTTTGGGGTTTTTTTCCTCCCATCAGTAGGATTTTCCAAAGCTTCCTGAGGTGCTTCATATCTTATTGCTGTCAGAGCAATTTGTTGTTCCAAATTGCCCCATCGCTGGGCTGGCCAATACTGCCCTGTGGGCTGAGAAAGCATCACTGGCAGCTCATGGTGCTGTGCTAACTGCAGTAGCCCCTCCTGGCTCTTGCTGCCAGGCTGCCTGCCTGCAAGCGGGAGCACGGGCTGGCTTTCTGAGGAGGGTGTCCTGGCTGTTTCCACTCTCTTCTCTTTTTGTGCATGGTTCCACAGAAAAGTTCCCAACAACACGAAGTGGGGAGAAGGTGGGGAAGATAAGGTGCTGTCGCCGACTTGGCTTGTGATGTAGTTAAAACTACTTGGCTGTTCTGAGACTCCATCCTTCATCTCAGAAATGATGTTAATGAGCCTGTCTGAGCTGGTAGAGGCAATGGAGCAAAATTCCATTAAGTGTTTCCAGATCCCCAGATAAGAGGTGCTAGGGAAATGCACAGCCTTGCTGGACACTGCCTAATGTGTTCCCCGGGGGGCTGGCAGCAGCCTGCAAGGTGAGACCAAGCCAGTTGCTTCCTCTGCTTCGATGCGAGCCTCAGCTGCAGAGGAGGGTGACAGCTGAAACATCTGCTCTGAGCAGCAGAGGGTTAATATATCCCCCGTATTCTGGAGGATTATCACAATGGAAATGTCCCAAGGATTGACAGCTCCATACCCATGTCCGCAGCAAAAAAAGCCCACAATGGAATGTGTCCCGTTCGCTTATTTGATGGGCTGCTCCGTGCCCCCGCGCCGGGGAAGCGCCCTGCAGTAACCGTGCCGTGTACATAAAGCATCGTCCTCCCCAGCGGGTGCATCTGCGGCTCCTGGACTCATCTGGTACAGACTCCACTGAGCTAAACCATGGGGGTCTGCAGAGACAGGGCAACATACTTGGGCTTGGCTTAAATTAAAAGATCTGTGGTCCTATCTTTAGACCCCAATGCTGCCCTTAGCCTACCTGGTTGTTTTTTGAAATGGTGCCCAAAATTTGGAAATGAAGAGCTAAATCTAACACAGAAAGTCCTGCCAGACTTTCTGCAATGTTGGTTTTTCTCCTGAACTAAATGTTCATGCTTCTTGCACTCATGTAAGCATTGCATGGAGGTCTCACCATGTCTGTCTGGGTTTCTGGTATCCCTTGAAGGGTTTCTGGTATTCCTTGAATGCCCTGCCTCGGTGAGGCTTTCGGCACCTCGGCTCCATCAGCCAGGACTGGGATTGTGACAGGCTATGCAGTTATACTAATAAAGCCGTGCTTTGTTACGGCTTATTTTGTTTGTTAGGCATCTGGAACAAAACAAACCAGCAAAGGCTCAGTTTTGTCTGAATGAATTGTGATCACACAAAGTTGCTGGCATGGTGAGACTCGGCAGCACAGGAGTGCTGGGAATGTGTGCACAGGGAAAGAAGAGTCCTTCAGAGAAATTAATCCCTTTGTTTCAGGGACCAAGAAAATAGACTTATTTCAGTAAGAAACTTGGTCTGGGAGAATCTCACAACCAAAACAAAGGACCCACTAAAGAGGAGCACTGGCATTGGCCTGGACGTACCAACCCTGCTCGTCCCTGCCTGCCCTTGCCCATTCCCACAGCCTTGGCAGGCTGGCTTCACAGCACCTCCTGCCAGCCCTGCAGGATCTGCCAGTGTCTCCACAGGGGGAAAACAGCTGCACAGCCACCTCATACGAGGGACCGTGATCTTCCCTTGCACCCGTGAACTGAGCAGAAGCAGAGCTGGGAGCAAGACGAGACACTTGCAAACCAGGATCCCAGGGAGGAGTGTGAGGCAGAGGCACCCTGCCTGCACCCTGCCTGCAGCTTGGGTGCTGGGCACGCGCTGCTCACGCAGCAGCAAAGGGCAGCAAGGGCTGGCATCAGCAGATCGGTATGCGTTGCTGTATTTATTTGGGCGATTATATGAATTTGACTAATTATTCCAGCAGTCAAAGGAAACCGGCCCAATTCCTGTGGGGGCTGCACTTGCAGCAGCACGGTGGGGTCATTTCTGTATCTTTGTGGCTGTAATGTTGGCCCATTTTATGGAGGTTTGAGATAGCGAGATCAAGGACTGAAGCTGTGTGACTCCAGCCACTGTCGGGAGTTTTGTATGCAGATGGAGGGCAGCGGATGACTCAGACGTTACTGAAGATGTAAATGATTCTCACAATTAGTAAACAAGCTCAAGAAAGCCCCTAATCAAGTGGGTGATGCACAGGGCTGAAGGTCAGGAAGGATCCCGCCATGCCGTCGGCATGTCACACCCTTACGGACGGCTGACCTTGGGGCACTGTAGAACTGTCCGTGTCCACCATCCGTCAGCACTTCTGCTAGAAATCCTTTCTGAGGAAGTTTGACTTGACCATAAACATTTGTTCTGTGACAAAACTTGGCAAAACTGGTGGCTAAAAAGCAGCTTTTTTTTTTTTTTTTTGTGGGGGGTGTGGTGCTGGATCATTGTTTTGAAACAACCTGGCAAAGCACAGAGGGCCACAGGACTGCAAAGGGAAAAGCAGTGACTGCTAAGGGTGCTGTGACAGCCCCACCAGCCACCATGGCCAACGAGCGGCTTTGCTGGTTAAGGCAAAGAGAGCCCAGAAGCAGCTGGCTCACTCCGAGGGATGTGTTGTCTCACAGCATAAACCTGCAGTGCTGGAGAGAGACGATGTCTGCCGTGCCTGGCTGTAAGGTTTCCTGATGATTTGTCTTTCTTTTTTTTTTCACCCCAAACAATTTATATTTAATATTTTTTTAAGCTCTCTGGCAGAAAAATCCTTGCAGGAATAAGGCTGCCGTGAATAAAACAAGAGGACGATCGCAGCCCACAGTATCCCTTCTTTTTCCCTCGGGATACTGCGGCTTGTAGGGCCGGGGCAGGGGGAGGGCTGCTCCGGGAAGGATGCGGGAGCTCACTGCCCGCCACTCTGCCTTTATGGACCTTGCAACATGCCCTGAAGGTCAGCCTGTTTACTCAGACATTGTTTGAAGGGGACTGAGGGTGGCAATTAGCTCTCTCTGCTACAAACACTGCAGGGGCTGATCCTGCAGCGTTTTGCAAGCAGCCTGCGCTGGCAGGATCGGGCCCACGGATCGCCTAGTTATCGTGCTGCTTTCCCGCGGCAAATGGTTAAATTGTGTGTATCGGGGGAAAAGAGGAGAAACGGCGGGTGGGTGAGCAGGGAGGGCTGGCAGCCCACCGTGCCCACAGCCTCTCGGCCAGGTGCCCCACTCGGGGCTGTGGCTAAACCACCCAGCGTCCCTAAATTTGGGAGCACAACAGACATCACAAGCAGCAAAACAAGAGGTTTAAATTTCAGGATCCTGAAATGCACTGTGCTGCCTGAGTACAAAGTCTGTCTCTTCTCCCCCCCGCGCCCAAATCCTTAGTTTTTCCATCTGCTGGAGGCTGCATCCCATGCAGAGCCTTGGGAGGTAAGCAGTTTGGGTGGGTAGGAAAGCAAACTGCGGAGTCCTCATTACTCATCCAGCCGGGCCCTCGGGCAATCCCATCAAAGCCGCTCAGAGAGAAAAGGGCCGGGGCAGAGGGAAGTGAGCTGTCTCCAAACGCTGCCGCTTAGGTCACACCACCAACCTTGCACCGCCCGGCCGGCTGCCCGCTGCGGGGACGGGGACCTGACCCCCAGAAATGCCTCTGCCCCCGCCAGCCTCCCCAAACCCCACCGGCAGCCCCGGGCAGCGGCAACAGCCTCCCCCGGCTCCCAGCGCGGCCTGGGACTAGCGGCACGGCTAAGATCAAGCACTGGGGTCTTTTAAACATCATTATTGAAATCCACCCGACACAAACTAAGCTGCAAAACCCTTTTAACTGGGATACAATAGTACGTGTTGTTCATCAATTTGGAATTTCTCCCTTGTTAGGTATGGATCTATACCCAAACTGACCTTCATGGCTCAATTAATTTAGCTTCAAGATTTAGATTTTATTTTTTAAATCATCCTGATACATCCAGTCCTCTAGAAAGTCTTATTTTATTTTGGAGGGAAACTTCTTCCATAAATTTACTTTAAAAAATAAGCTTGCAATAAACGCATTAGAAAAATAAAACAAACCAAAAACCAACTTGTAGAACTGGAAGTTGGGATATTATTGCACCAAAAATAAAACTGATGGAACAAAAAGAGAATTTCATGTGGTTTTCATTGTCAAGTCTAAGCTCAGAAACAAACAGGAAATAAAAATCGCTAAAACAAAAGAGGTTTCTTTTAAAGTGTGTTCAAATCTAAGCAGGGAGCTGCTTTATTTCTGAGGGATTCTCCATTTATTTGTTTTTCAGAAGGAGGAGTAAATAAAAATGTCCACACACAGACAGGTCAACTTGATTTATAGTTAAACCCTCATGCTTCTCATTGGTCATTTATAATAAGCATTTATTAAAAATTAGATTTGCATAAATGGCAGCATTGGAAGGGGGAGAAATGAGACTGGGCAATGATGGAAAGAAGAGGTAGAGAGACAAAAGTAACTGAACTCTCCAGTCATTAATTTCATCTTTGTACTTTTTCAGTTTCTGCAGGCAGCTCTGCAGGCATCGAGCCTTCCAGCCCCTGCCATCCCACCAAAGCTCCCCAAGTAGCAAATAAATGCGTTTATTTAATAAGAGTTGTCTGCAGGATCAGGGCTATGTAAAACAGAGCAGCATACATGCTATATACTGCAGTGTTTCTTAGGCTGTCAGGTTTGGGATTGTGGAACTTGTTTGATAAGAGTTTTACTAACAGGTGTCTCAGTTGCAGTAGCTCTGATGGTGATTTGAAGGGGTTAACATAATCCAAGCAGGACCCAGCTCCCCACATCAACTGAGATCCCCAGCAGCTATAGACCCGTTAATGCATCTTGGAACACTTTGAACAGTTTAAAAATCAGGACAAAATTAATAGCAGCTTCTGCAAATTCGGCTCTGGTTTCCCTCCTCTTTTGCACTAGTTAACAGGGTGTAAATGTTTATTTTCTGGTGGAGCTGTGGTTTGGGAGATAGCAAAGAGCATCAGATTGAGGGTCAAGGAACAGAGGTTGTATTTCTGGCTCAGGTTAGATTAGATAATTCTGCCAGAGCTCAGTTTCTCCTTTGCACGACAGCAATATTTTCCTTTGGTTAAAGCATCCACAGATCTACCTATGGAAAGGCTAAGTAGCTCCTGAGGAAAGACATCATAAGGTGCATCTCTTCAGAAATGAGGGCTCTGAGCTTGAACTTGTACTCTGCAAATCGGCAGGAAATTTCCTGTTCAGTGTGCAGAGGACTGGCCCTGTTCCTGAATCTGCTGGGCACACTCTGACACTGGTGGGCAGGAAAGAAGGGGACACCCCTCACTCACTCTCTGTCTCTCTTTAAAGCCTAATAATAACAGAAACATTTCTCTGCTTCTGATCTCCTAGCTCCTTCCCGAGAGCGACTTTTAAAATTTCTTTGTTGCTGAAAACCATGACTAGCCCTCCTGCAGGAATTTGCAGCTCTGGGCAGGCTGCTGTACTTGTCCTCCTCTAGGGTCAGAGACATGAGGATTTCAAGCAAATCATTTTCCACAGAAGCGAACCCCTCTGCGCTGGGTCCAGCCCCAGTCCCCTGTGCTGCCAAGCCTCCAGGAATAGCCCATGGACTCCCTTAAATGCCCCAAGGAAGCCCAGAGCTAATAACCAGCTTCATTCAATTCCCAGTCACATTATTATCCAATCTGCCAGAGGCATTAATATTCAGAGGTGAGGCGGGAGGAGGGCAGGGGTGCTGGCGAGGGGGAGCAGCACACAAAGGGGAGGCAGGGAAGTGCGGCACAACAGGCTGGCCTCAGAAATCCTCTTTCTCCAACCGTCTGAAACCCCAGCTTGCTTCAGCTGGGTGTTGACAAGAGAGGGTTTTTCCTACAGCCTCAGCACTAACTTGGAT
The DNA here is from genome assembly GCF_964273445.1 of Streptopelia decaocto. Lineage (NCBI taxonomy): Eukaryota > Metazoa > Chordata > Aves > Columbiformes > Columbidae > Streptopelia > Streptopelia decaocto. The sequence goes on from NC_138659.1 coordinate 51,284,346, forward strand.
GCCAGTTGGTGGAGGCTGTCTGCCTGCCAACAGCAAATGCCTGGGCTTGGCACAGCTTGATGCCCTCAGCCCCAGCGGCCCACAGCAAGAGGGAGAGCTTTGCCCCCTCTGCCATCAGGCCCTAAGTAAATAGCAATCTCCCATTTTCAAACAGCCAGATAATCACTGAGCCCGCTCAGAGATGCCGCAGCTTCATTTCTGACCCTCCCCCTCACCCCCTTCATGGCCCCATGGTCTCATCCCACTGCCTTGCCTCTGCAGGGCACACAGTGTGAAACCACCGGTTCTCCCCATCTGGGACTTTGTTCCCAGTCCGGGTACCTCCCCTGTCCCCAGAGCTGGGGTGCATGTGCCAGGTCACGAGACAGACCTCATGTCCCTAGCTCATCTCATCTTCCTTTTGGAGCAGCCTTCTAGATCAGGTTTCTGGCTTTTTTCATTTTGGCAGACTCCAAAGGCAGCCTCACCTCTCAGTCTCAAGGTTTTGGGTAGCATCTGAGAGAGAGAGATGCCACTCTTTTTTTGCTAACTCCCTGCAGGGTACATTAACTGACCCTTTTGCAATTCAGTCATAATTTTCACATCTATTAATTGCCTGAATTAAGTCCTTGTAGAAACATAATAGATATTAAGTGAGGCTTGCAATGGTTTATCTCCCAGAGAAAGATACTGGTTTTCAAACCAGTGCCTTGGACAGCAAACAACTCAGTTGCAGGGATATAGGCGGGCTTTCATAAGGGGAAGCCTGGGCTGCAGGTCTGAGGCGACTCAAGCAAACCCAGTAAGAGCAGGAAAAAACACTGCCCTCACCCAGACCCCTCTCCAGGCTATTGGGAAAAGACATCTCCCCGTGAGGTCTCCTTGTAAGGCGTACTGGGCATGGTGAGATGGTTTTCTAATGAAAATCAAACCCTGCTTTCCTTCTGCAGACATTTGTGGAGACTGAAAGCAGCTACCATGCTCTGCTGGTCCCTCAAGAACCAGCAGGCAGCTCTTTGTCCCTCACAGCAAGGCACCGTGAAAGCCTGTGCAAACACCCATCTTTCTGGCTCACCAACAGGCCAAGGGGCTGGGAGGGAATGCAGGGAGCCAGGGACACCCTGATCCCATCACCAAAACCGTGGTCCCCTCCCTGCTTCTGGAAGGTGGGACAGGAACAGGGGTGACACTCCTGAAAGGCACCTTCCCAAACTGTTACTTTTAGTATCTCTGGAAACTGCAGAAGAAATGAAGCCACTTCATTCTTAGCATCCTACAGGCCATGGGCCAGGCATGGAGGACCCACTTGTCTGGGGGATGCGTTCAGCACTAGTTTCCACTTAAAGTGGATCCATCAGGTGGGAAGCAGCCTCCCACTGAGACGAAGGAACACGAAAGCATGTGAGGGACTGGTTTTAATTCCTGCACCACCAGCTCAAAGCATCAGCCAGGTGCAGCGGCTGTAGGTCACAGCCGGGACCTGCTGGGCCCCTGCATCAGCGTGCCCCTCAGTGGCTGTCCGTGCGGAGCCGAGCCCTACATCTCATAGCCCGCCGGGCCGGGTGGGAAAGGTGTGTGAGCCTTGGGACCTCCGGCCGGGGTACTACTGCTCCGGGCTGCCCAGCTCCGGCGGGGCGGGAGGGCTGCACTGACCTCCGCCAGCGCCTCCGCCAGGCCCCGGCGCTGCTGGGGGTGCAGAGCCGGCCCCCTCCCAGCCCGTTCCCCCAGCTGTCCAGCCGCGGAGGCGCCGGCAGAGGGGCCGACAGGTGTGCCCTGCTCGGCGGCATCGGGCTCGCCGCCCCCCTGGGGCCGCTCCAGCAGCTGCGGCGGAGCGCGGGCGTCGACCCCCGCCCCGGCTGCCCTCCCTCGCCAGAGCCGCAGCGAAGCCGCCCTTCTCCCCTGCTCCGAGGAGGAGGTCGGGGAGAAGGACGAGGGGGCTACCGCGCTGGTGGGCTAGCCCGTCGCCCGGAGCGGCACTCGTTGAGCGGGAAATAGCCGGGAGAGCGGCCGGTACCGCGTTCCGTCGGGCGCCCGCTGCGGTCGGTCGGGCTTCCTGGGCACCCGGCGGGACGGAAAAGTGCCGGTTTGCACCGTGGCCCCGGCGCCGAAGAGGCGGCGGAGCCCGTGCGAGCGGCCGGAGCTCCGAGCACCGGCTCTGCCCGCAGCCTCCCGGCGCCGGGCGGCCCTGCTCCGCCGGGGCGGCTCGGCGTTCCCCCCGCTCCTTCACCCGCAGCCCAACCAGGTCTATTATTCCCGGTCGGGTCCCGGGAGCCCCGGCCACGAAGGCGCAGCAGCCAGCGGCGTCTCGGGGCAGGTTCGCTCCGTCCGCGGGGGCCGGCTCGCTCTCTCCCCGGCGCTGCAGGGAGGTCGGCTCTGCTGTAAACAGGAGCCAGCCCGTTACATAAATATCATTTATCCAACTGTCCAAAAGCCGTCGGGCTGCCTTCCTTTTCCCTGGCGACGTCTCCCCGCCTCTGCTCCCCGCGCCCTTCTCCCCCGGACCCTGCAGACAGCTGAGCCGCAGCCCGCAACGCCGTTATTTACAGCGAGCCCCGGCTAATTTAAACAGCCCCTGCCCCGCTCGTCCGAGTGGAAAATGACTAAGTTTAGCAACAGCGAGAGGCTCCGGCAGCGCCTGCCGGGAGGGGCCCGTGGCGGCCCCGAGGGGATGTCCGGCGTTGCGGTACCCGGCGGCGGCGAGCAGAGGCCGCCAGGCCATGCAAGGGCAGAGCGGGGTAGGCGCCGCGCCCCGTCGCCAGGCAGGCAGCGACGCCGGCAGCGCCGGGGGACAGCTCCGCCGCACACAGCCTCGGGACCCCTCCTGGACTGCTGGACAGGGCCCGATCCGCCTGCTCTCCCCCTCCTCGGCCTGCTGCCCCTTGCCCCGCAGGAGGCGACGGGTCGCGGGCCCCGGGCAGGAGCGGGGCTGGCCCCGTGCTGCCGCGCAGCGCGCGCCGAGCCGTCCCGCCGGGGATGCTCTTACCCCGCGCCAGAAGGGCTGCGGCGGGCCGGCGCCGCACGGCCGGGCTGGCGCCGAGGGGCTCACAGGGAAAGAAGGAGAAAATCCTGCCCGGGGGGCTGGGAAAGGAGAGGCACTTACAGCGGCTCCAGAGGCGGGCTCGGCTGGGCGGCCTTAATCCTGCGAGAGGGGCGAAGCTGGCCCCCGGCCCGCGGCTCGGGCTGCTCTGCCGCTGTCAGAAAGTAAATTCCGCCCGGCTCCCCGGGCACTCTGCGCCTCGCTGCCGGCCCGCGGCTCACGGGGAGGGCGGAGGGCGCCGGCCGACTGCCTCCCATTCACCCTGGCCATTCACTTTATGGCGGGCGGCCGGCGCCCCCCGCCAGCTGCACCGGGCGCCCCGCTCCCGCCCGCCCCATTCCAGCTGCGCGTCCGCCGCCCGCCCGCCCCGTCCAGCGCTGCCCGCCCCGGCTCCGCCCCGCGCTCCCACCGCCCAATCGCCGCGTGTCTCACTTGCATCCCGCCGCACCCCAGCTCCCGGATTCGCCGAGGAGGGCGCTAGGCCCCGCCCCCGCGGCGCTCGTCCCGCCCCCGTCCCGCCGCACCGTGGCCGCCGGCTCGGCCGCGCTGGGGCATCTCCGGGGTGCGGGGCTCTGCCAGGTCTGAGGGCACATAGTGGTGTCCATGTATATGTATATGTACTCTTACGTATTGCTGTTGTGGCTGCCGTTACCTGCGTGCGTTGTTCCGTGCTTGGTGATCTGGTGCCCTGCAGCCCGTGCTGGGCATCCCCCCCGCTCAGTACCGTCGCGGCGAGCCTGTTCGGCTTCACAGTTAGAGCCACCAACCAAGCAGAGGTTTCCGGGGGAACCAAGTCCTTAGTCGGCTGCTGGAAGTGTTCCACTGCACGATGGAGCAGCACTTGCAGGGGACGCTAATTATAGGCTAATTACTGCGCGCACTGTTCCGGCTCTTGGCCGTACCGAGAACCGCTTCTCTGGCAATACCGTGCCCGCTTCTCCCGGGACACGGGGGCTCCGGCTGCGCGGTAACACCGCGCTCCCGCCCACAAATGGCTCTCTGGGAACCCAAATGCTGCTTGTAGTTCAGGCTGTAGCCCGGCTGCTGCCGAAGTGCATGGCAAAATCCCGGTGCAGCGGTGCAGCGTCCAATCCCGCCCTGAAATGTCCCCAAATGCTCGCCCCCGCTACAGCAAGCCTTGGACGTGTTTGCAAACACATTTCACTCCCAGCAGACACGTCCCCTCTCTCCCAGTGCTCACGGGGAGAGGTTTGCAGAAGTCGGGCTCAGCCTCTCCGTCCTGCCCTGGGAGCCCCGGGGACAGGTTTACCCTTGTAAGGCTCTTACGGAGCTGGGTGCATGATTCTACGGTCTGATTTTCTTGGGGTCATTTCCATGTCAACCCACTCTCCGATTTATGATACCAAAGGTCACCCTCAAGCTCTTCCACTGACATGTTTTAGAGATTAGGAAATAATGTTGTGAGAGTAGGAGTGAATTTTAACCCTATGTGATTTATGAGCCATATTTAGGGAGCCTGCTAAATGCATAATGTGGCATATAGATATGTATGGGAAGACAAATGCACATGAAGAAGCACAGGATGAAAAGAGAGGTTAAGTAGACCCAGGCATTACGGATTACAGTTCAAAAACATGCACAAACACGTTAATTCAGTAGAAACGTGGAGAATTTAAAAGGAGTCACAATGTTGACATGCTCATGAGAAATCACTGTGTGTTGTTTTTTTTTTTTAATGGTATTAATCTGAGGCTTGTGTTTGCCTTACTGTTTTTTTTTGCCTGCCAAAAATGACAGCAAGCTAGACCACATATTTTTCCAGCCCAGATTTTAACCCATCCCAGTATATGCTTGTCTCTGTCAAGAGAAGCAGATACAGTGCTTTCCAGTGGGCAGTCTGTCCCTATCACCATATGCCACAGGGAAGCTATAAACACTACTCAAGGTCTGCAGCAATGAAGGGACCATATTTTGAACTGACTCCTTATCCTTCCAAACCTTTTACCATCAGTAGCCCACAGCAAATATGGTTAGTGCTTACGCTTTCAAGTAATAATTAAACAAAGGTATTTCTAGCTATTTCCGTTAGGGAACTGTAAATACAAATGGGCACTATGTCACAAGCTTGCCCCCTGTGGAGTGCAGTGTGGAGACTTTTGGATTAGGCCATCCAGGGACCTGCACTAGGTCTTTCATTAGAACAACCTCGGTGAAACTGCTGGACTGATCCCTGAAGGGTCTCTTTGAGAGGGAGTACTCCAGCGTTTGTTGTTGAAATGTAATAGCAGATCTTGCTGCTTAGTGCAAAGATGTAGTGCATCTTGTCTTGCCAGCTGGAGAATTCACTGCTGGGAAGAGACGAAGAAGTTCACCTGGATTTAGGAGAGAGAGGTTACTATTTTATAGAAAATAAAAATGAAAAAAAAAAAAAGGCAAAGGCAAACTAAATCCAGAGTGAACCTAGTTCACATCTTGGTAGAGAGATGGGATATGAAAAAGGAAGGAATTACTCAGCATCTTAGACATACTTCATTTTTCACCAGCTGGGAAGAGTTTGTTCTCAGAGAACCCCCTGTCTCCGTCACAGGCAAGTGCAGTCCTCATGCTGGATACATCCACTGCTCTCAGAGAGTGGTGGAGTTGTTGATTGTTGATCATGGTTTCCATCTTTGTCTTAACTGATCTTTTAGCCATGCTGGGTCTGTGCCATCAAATGCCTTGAAGATCAGGACTCAGGCCTGAATTTGGCTTGGCTTCCAAGCCAAAAGATGGCCTAGGGAGCAGAAGGAAGATTTGATGGGTTTGTGGTAGCCATGGCTCCCACTGCAGCATACTCTCCTGGTTGGCATTTGCCAAGTGCTGTGGGCTTCATGCCCAGGTGCATCACATAGCTGTAGTCTAGCCAAGAGGTGATGAAGATATGACTAACTGAGCCCAGGTTGCTCCTGCCAAAAAGGCATGGCTTGCCTTGGCCAAGAAGAGACAATGGAAAACATTACATGGGGATGTTCATCAGGAGGGTTTCATGTCACTGGGAAGTGCAGGAGTGTTCCTGAGACATGGGTAAGTAGAACAGGTGGGAGGGTATTTTAGCTTAGGAAGGCTGCTCTGCAGCTTCAATATTGTACTTTGTATAGTTTCCAGAGAAGGATTTTAATATTTTTGAGTGTTTCAGTATAGCTCTGTTGCTTCAGTCATACGTCCTGGCCAGAGTGCGGACTGCACCAGGTGCAGCACATCAGTTTTCCTTGGGAGAGCTGTTAAGGAAACAAGAGCCTTCAGCTGGCTTTGGGCTTGCCCTGGAAAGAAGCAGATGCTTAGAACCACTGCATTCAGCACTCAGTAGCATTTTTGGGATATTCAGCTCTGGCTGCAAGCAGTTTCTAGCTGTGACAACTACTTGTACCTTCTGAGTCAACCCCTTCTTTCTACCCTTTTTCTGTAGACTAAGTCTCCGAGAAATAGCAAAAGCCTCCAAGAGGAGGGGATGAAAGTTCAACCCCTCTCAGACTATTTAACCTGCAGGAAAATGTCTGTGTTGCATGTGCCTATGGGTCTGATATCTGGACCCTGCAGAGAACCATGAACTGGAAGGGGCTGAGCAAGGGTAATGGACTTTGCAAAGTCAGTCCCGTTCATCAGTGCAGATTGCAGAGGTGGAGGTGATTTGCGACATGGATTTGTGACGGTCTCATCAAAAACTTGCAGGGAGCAGGCTATTACACTGGCAGTCTGGACCCAGATGAAGGCAGTTGGTGTGCCCCATGGAGACAGTCTCCTTGCAAGGAGCTGGCTGCTCAGATGTATCGGATGAAAGCAGGTGAGCTACCAGGTAACTGGGCAAAGCCTGAGAGGATGATTGTCAGTGCATTTGCATCCCCTCCACATGCTTCTGTGGGCAGAGGAGGACTACCGAAGACAGGAACTCTGCTGAAAAGCTGCATCTTTGTCATGAGGATAAACCCCAGCTTTCTTGACCAGACAGCAGGGACCTGAAGGATTTGCACAGACTGTGCTTGTCTGATCTCTGGTTTCATTGTACTGTGCTGTGTGTAAGAACTAGTGCATTATCTTGCGAATAAAGGGACAAGGGACCGTCCTGTGTCCTGGTCCTACACCTGTCTCCTTTGGGGCAAACAGAGTGCTCCAATGTGCCCACACGTGATCTGTACACAGCTGTACCTGCTCTGGCAGTGCTGCTGGATCAGGCAGCCCAGGTTTCCCCGCTGCTGCTGAGCTGGGGAGGTTGGTGCTGCGCTGTCACATCAGCAGGATTTTCTGTGCAGCCAGGGTGGTGCTGGGCTGTCTGAGGGCTGACTAACGCAGTGCCGTGATGCATGAGAGTGAACTCTCTTCTCCCCAGGCAGCGTGGGGCCGAACCATATTGTTTTTCTCTCCAGACAATGCAGTGCTGGATTGTAAGTAAAAATGCAAAGCACATTGTAATGTTTGCTCTTTATTAATTCACTAAGATGCATTTGGGTGAAGCAGAAGGCTCCTGGCTGGCTTGGTTTCAAGCTCCGTGACAGGCTTCCATAAATAACACGTTAGCAGGGTCTGATTCACCAGATCAGGCTGGGTGGGAGCCTCAGCTGTGCAGCTGGCATTGGAAGGGGCAAAAAGGGGCATGGAGAAGGCTCTAGCCCCTTCTGTGAGAGGGCAGGCAGGCTTGGCTGAGCTGTGTTGTGTGCACTGGCCAAGCCAGCACCCAAAACCACCTTCCATGAGCAGGAAGCGGATGGACAGACTGGTAATGACAAACTTCTGGGAGTTACCAAACATCTGGCAGATACCATAGGGGCTTTAGTGGCTCCTGGAAGAGGACAGAAGGGAAGGAGAAAGGAATGGCAACTAATCTTGTTCTGCAAACCTTCACTCATTGCTTAGGTGGTTTTTGAAATCTCTTTGTGCTAGGTATTTAACCACCTGTTTTATAGCTGAGGAACTTGAGATAAAACCTGCATGTACTATGGTTGCAGTAGAGGCTGGGGTGAGAGTTTTTAGCTTCTGAGCCCATGGTTAGGCCACTGGCACATTCTACTTCTACATTCTGCTTCTCATTCCACTCTTGGGGAATAAATGTGGCTGCTTAATGCAGTTGCAGCTTAAACCTCCAACTCCAAAGACTTCCTGCATGTTATCAGGCAAAGTTCATCTGAAGCAGGTCCCCTGGCCTCGAGCTGTCAGAGCTGGGAGATAGTGGCAGTTTCAGCCTAAGATACATTGATTCTTGATCAGGCAATATTCAGGCAGCTATTCACGTGGAGAGGGAATGATTTGGTAACCACCATTTCCAGAGTGTCCCATCCTGCACCTTCCTGGGACAACACCCTCTCTGGAGATTGTGCCCCCAAGCCAGGGACATGATGATATCTGGCTGTTGGGTGGCATTAGAGTCAGATTTGGGTTGGTCTGGCCAGGTAGGATTCTTGCTGCACATTCTCTCGGGCCTTTGTCTGAGAACTTCACTCCTTCAGCCACGCTGCAGCAGATGAAGTTGTTATTAGGACAGCCAGTGAATATTATTTGACCTTTTCACCTTCAGTTTTATCTGTGCTTTCCCTGCAGACAGAACTAAGATTTTGGGGTAGCAGCTGCTTCGACCGCTCTGAAACCTGCCACAGCAGACCCCCGGGGTTGACCTGGCTGCAGATCCCAGTGCTATAAAACCGTTAGGTAATGCGAGGACTTTCTGTCCTCTGCCCCAAGTTCAACCGGCAGTGGCTTAAACAAGCAGAGCAAACCCTGCAAATGACTGCCATTGAAGTACACTGCATTGACACTGATGCATGGACATGGAAAGCAGCTGAGAAGGTTGGACCAACACCATGAATTCACTGTGCTAGGTGCTGTGCGATTGCTCTTTGAACCAAGTTTACTGACCAGCTCTTTCCAGTAGGAAAGAGCTGGTCAGTAAACTTGGTTCAAAGAGCCTTGACACTGAGCTGTGGTTCCTGGCTGCCAGGCTAGATGGGCTGGACGAACTGAGGCTGTAGCACATGGCTTGTAGACCTGAGCAAAGCACCAGCTGTGTTCAGGTTTGAGGGAGGCTACCAGGCGAGCACGACCGCACAGGCAGAAGCGGCTGCGTGTGCGTGCTGCGGTGCGTTCTCCCGTGGCAGCTGCGTGCCGTGTTCCAGACACTGCAACTGTCCTTCCTGCCCGCTCAGGGCCTGCTCAGGGGGACCAGCAGCTAAGAGAGGCTGCAGGAGCAACTCGGGAGATGCCGGCACTGCCTCACAGGACCCTCGCTGGCGAGCTTCTTCCCCAGGGAACGGGTCCCAGGACGCGCCCACGCTCAGGACCGGCGGGCAGCCAAGCCCACAATGCCTTGCGGGGCAGCGCTTCCTCCGCTTCCGCTCAACCACCCTTGCTGCTGCCGTTCCGGCGAGGCCCCGCCCCGCGACGGCAAGTCTCCTTCGCGATTGGCCAGCGGTTCTGCTAGTTCTCCCTTCTCTGCTGTCATTGGCTCTCTTCCGCTTGTCACTGGAGGATCCTCCTTCTCCGGTTACGCACCGTGATCCTATTGGGCATTTTGGGAAGCTGCTTGCCGCATCGTGTGCGGGTTGGTTTTTTGGGCTGTCCGTCGGCGCAGTAACCAGGCAGCGGGTTAGGGTGCGCCTGTTTCCACGTCAGTGAGAGCGGTGTGGAGCCGGTTTCGCTTGTCCGTGCCCGCGAGGACCCCGCGCTCGGCGGCCTCGCCGGGACGGCCGCCGCCTCCCGCTGCCGCCGGGAGGGAGGAAGAGGCGGACAGAGGGAGGGCCGAGCCCTCCTGCCTGCGGTGCCGCTTGCCTGACCGATATGTGAAGCGGCCGCCGCCGCGGGGAGCAGGCGCCGCCATTTTGGATGCGGGGGTCAGTGCCGGGCGGCGAGCGCTTGTCGCGATACTGTCGCGACGCGGGGCCGGGAGGAAGGGAGGGAGGCCGCGGCGGGGGAGCCGTGCGGTGCCGGCGGGGGCGTGGACGGAGCCGAGGCGGCCCCGGGGCGGGCAGGGGGCCGGGGCGGGCCGCCGCGGGGGTGCAGCGGGCCGCGGTGGGGTTGGCAGCCGCCTCCTCCGCCCCCGGCGGTGACGCGACACGCGTGACGTCCTGCCCGGGGTGCCCCGGGGGCTGCCCGGCACCGGGCAAACACCCGCCGCGGGCTGGGAGTGGGGCTGGCGGCCGGGCCGGGGTCGGAGGTGTCGGGTGTGCGCTGCACCTGCACAGGCACCCGCGCCCCCCCGCGCCAAGGCGGCCTGTGCAAAACCCCCTGGAAACAGAGACCTTTCCCAGCTGATCGCCAGCTCCTGAGGTGTTGCGGGCGGGAGGCTCGGGGCTAACTCAGGGTGTACGTTATCAGTCCAGCTGGTGCTGTGTTCCTTAGTTTCAACGGTGTGAACTAACTAAAAAAACACCCAACCTAACCAACCTTCTCTCTGTTTACCTTTGGATTTATTCTGCAGTTCTGACAGATAAATGCGACTTGGTATTTCTTCTTGGTTCCCAGGTGATTTCTCAGTGTTGCAAGTAAAAGTGGAGACTTGCAGAGAAGCCTGTCTCACCTTCCTTTCTGATGTGCCACCACTGTCACGTTGGTGCTGCATGTCTTTTAAAGGGCCTTCTTAATTGCCCAGAATTTTGGCATCACTGGGCCGCACAGTTCCCTGCTGTACTTACAAATTAATACTTTTCTATTATTTTTGTCCGGGCATTAGGAGCTATCTGTTGGAGCAACATCCTGAGTTCTCTGAACTTTTACTGCTTGTTGCAGAGTAGTTATTACATGAAAAACCCCAGCAAGTTCAATTTTGTGGCAGAGGTTCATGTACCTTCTCTGTGTGGCTTAGAAGGAATACAAGGAGGTTTTTTATTGTCAGCCGTGCTCCTGGGTAACCCAGCTGTCTCTGAGTTATGCAGGAATTGTTTGTGATTCATGGACTGAAGGGGGTTGTGTATTCTGTTTTGGTCGCAGTGTATTGTATCAGGACTTGAGTGGCCAAATTTAGGTCAGAGATTATATAGGTTATTCATGCATTATCATAACCAGTGCAAATTTAGGTCAACAGAAGCTTACTTTGGAATACAACCTTTCTTGCATATGTAGTGATTATATTGTTTTTTATTGCTACTACTTATTGAGGTAGTTTCACCAGGTTTGAGTCAGTTGCCACAGCTGAAAGCTAAAATTAGTGGGAGGAAGAAGCGACTTGATGGAAGTCTGCCAGATTTTGTCACTTGTGATGCTAACTCTTGCTTGTTTCCAGAAGACCTACAGACTTTTCCTTGCAGGGGAGGGAGTCTTTCCTAAAAGTGTATCCGAGTCTTTGTATGGTAGTACCCAGGAAAAAAAATGGGTTCCTCTGTTTTGGGGTAGGATGTTCCAAGGTTGAACAGTGGAGTGTTCAGTGCACGTGTGAGATACAATTTGCAGATGTAAATCTTGTCAGTGTTTTTTATGGGAAGGTTTCACATCTGATACTGTTTTGGGAGTCTCAGAATAGTGATAATTACTATCCATAGAACATTGCTGAAGGCTTTGAGAAGCATATGCGTGTTAGATTTGGTTCTCTTATAACATGCACAGGCATCCACCTTTTTCTATTCATAGTGTTCCTGACCTTGTTAGCAGTGGTGCTGTGGATGCTCACAGCCTCCCTGTCTCTCATGGTGGGCTGGGCAGCTGTGTTGCCTTGGTTTGGAGCTGGCATTTTCACTGTGCTGACCACTGATGCTCTGAGCAGGAGCAAAATCTGAGGACTGGTCTGCAGATTTTAGCAGGTGTATGAACCTATCGTGAGGAAGAAGCAGGAGTTTATGTACGACTGACTGAAGAGATAAGGAGCTAAAAAGCATTTGAAATGTAATAGGTCCCTTTCTTGTTTTTTCTGTGTAATTCAAGACCACAGAACTTAATATGTTTGTTTCTGTACTGAGTCCACTGTCTTGTGTTTGATTAAAGGTTGCTTTCAAGAAAGGCATCTGGTCTTGATCTGAAAACATCAAGAGGCTTGGAACAATTGGAACAATGGCTTTACTAGGGAGGTTGTTTCAACTGTTTTGATGATCTTCAGCATTGGTAGTTCTGTTAAGCTGTCCAACCAACAGTTATACAACATTCCATTCTTCAGACCATACCTTTGTAACATAAAGCCTGGATTCACATTAGTGTGTTTTGTGTTTGCGGGGTTTTTGTTTTATTTTTCTTTTAATGTTGAACATACATTTAATGATTTTCCTTGACTACCACCATGCTCTTGTAAACCCAACTGATCATTCCAGGTTGGTCTGGTAAATCTTGTCACTTTCTCTCTGCCACTCAGCATGTTAATTTCAATCTTAAAACTTCTTTCAATGTAGTACATCTACATGGAGCTCTGAAGTGCGAGCAGGTATTTATTGCATATGATAAAGTTACAGCTGAAGGAATGCATGCTGAAATTATCTGATAGTTTAAAAGGGGCAGGCTTTGAGAAGTGCGGAGTTTAGAGAAGCTATTTCCATTGCTTGAAATAAACTTCTAAGCTTTTACAGGGATGGACTGTGCTTTTGGCAGGTTTAGCCTGCAAGGTACATCTCTGAAAACGGTTGTCTGACTTTCCCCCCAACTCAGTAATTGTTTTCTGTTTCCTTTGCCAGCACACGGTTGCAGAGGTCCTTTGCATATATGACAATACTTGGCTATGGTTTACTTTGGAACGTATATGTGCTATTACTTGGTTAACTGCAGGCTTAAATGTAAAGCAGGATTTTTCTCTGTCTTTACCCAGTGTTTATGGTGAGGCGGGCTGTATTGTGTGATGTTCAGAGATCTGAGGGTGAATTTGTTTCTCCAACATTATATGTTATTTCAACTGCATTGGGCCAAGAATTTTTTTGTTGTATGTAAAGTGAAATTTTGTACTTTTGAATAAAGCCACATTTAATGGAATCTGCAAGGAGGAAAGGAGTGCATTCTCATCAAGTGTTCTCAAATAGCTAGCAATGAAAGGTTACCATTGCAAAAAAAAAACCCAAACCCTTAAGTTTTGCGGGATTTTAATAGGTCAGGAGAGCCCTGCCAAACAACTTGCATTTTTTGCACCCTTGCTTGAAAGGATTAGCATGTTCAGTTTCCCAGCAGGTTAAAAAGAAAAAGGTGTGTGTTGGAGGTTTGTGTCTGTCCTCTTCATATTTTCCGGCTCGGAGATTGCACCAGTTTTGTGAACAACTGAGCACTCTAAGTCTCCTAAATTCTGGAAGGACCGAGTTTAACAATTTTTTCCATCTTTATTCTTTTAAGTTAAAAGTAGAGGAGAAGAAATGGGAGTCCTGCAGGCAGATTCAGTAGTATGCAGAATAGCATTTAAGCTTTAGCATCAATTTAAGTGTTGTCAGAACTATTGAGTATCTGGGTGTATACAAGGCATGTGATACGTATGTCTGGTATTTCTTTACATGCATTTCCAAATCAGGTTTGGGGAGCCTTTGTTTCCATGTCAGTTTGCTAAATACCTGGAACAGCACCCCAAAGTTTACATGCTCAGTATTGCTTTCTAACAGGGAAGACAGGAAAAACCTGAGTATAAAGTATTTCCCCAAAAGTACTTCTGTGGACCAGAGTTTTGATTCCTGAAGCTGCCTATGTAGAAATATGGAAAATATTGAAAGTACTGAAAAAAATAAATAAATAACTGGGGAATTTTACATGGAGGAGAAAATCTCCCATTAGTGCCTTGTACTAAAACAAAGACAACACACTGAAGTAGAAAAAAATTCATGATCAAAGGTATTTTTATGAAATATTTTGATGCAGTCATATAAATAATAAATGGAGTAAGTTACTGTTGAAGATGGGACATCTCTCAAGCATCAGACACATGAGTAGGAAGAATATTTGTGGTTCTGTTATATACAGCTGTGGAGGGAGGATATAAATGTTTGTCCTTCAGGGCACAAGCAAACTGTGGCAGAACTATATGTTTATTTTTCTGAATCATCTAGTAGTGAGCGAGATAAACTATTGATCTGGCCTGTTATGGCAGTTCTTATATTATAAAATACTTTTGTCTTTGCCCCTAATTTATTTTGTAGCACTTTGGAATACCATTATGTATAATTAATATAACAACATAAGAAACAGTTTTGTCATGAGATTATTCATCCTATTGCAAAAACAAAAAATCAAACCAACAAATCTGATGTTCTCCTTTGATAAGGTGTCTTTTATAATATTTTGCTTTCTTTCCAATATTTACAGAGCTCTGAAGCAAATTGGTATCATTCACTCAGAGGATATTTGTATGTTTAAAGTGTTGTTGATAATTCAAATATGTTAATAAATGTGAAGCCTGACAGATCCAAGATGTATGTTCTGAAATTTCTGTGGTGGTGTTTCTGAGGTCTGGATTAATACACGAAGACTATGTCCTTTCAGCTTTGCTATTTTACATGGGCAAAAACCCTTCTTACATTCTTTATGTTTTATCACCTGCTACAGCCCCTTCCCCCACCCAGCTGACTCCTTTAAATGAGCATGTCTGATTTGAAGTGTTGTGATCAATGTTGCATCTGTTTTCAGTATTTCCCTTTCCTATGGATGGCCTGTTGTGATTTCAAGCTGAATTCCTCATTTTCCTTTTATATCTTCTGAAAAAGTCTCATTACTTGGCTACCATTTCACTGAATCCTTCTCATTTGCAGACATGGTATCATCTGACTCTCTGGCCTCTTTGTAAGTCTTGTTTATTCCTTCTAAACAGTCATGTCTGTTCACTCCCCTGCATTCTTATTTCTTTATGGTTGACTATATCTGGGCTACAGTTAGCGTAGAGAGAACAATCCTATAGTAGTCCACTCTTTGTTTCTTTTCCTCAGATTGTTACAAATATTTCTTGCTTGTAGTTTTTTTTCCCATCTTCTGGGTCGCTCTGTGGATACATCAGTTTAAGTTTTTTCCTGTAAGACCTTAGAGAGGTAAACGTCTGCCTTTCACTTTTTCTCACTGTATTCCATCCAGTTTTGTCTCTAGTTTTGCTCACTTCTTTGTGGGGTCTTACCCATGACTTTTTTTTACTTGCCCACTTTCTCGAAAGCTTTTTCCATGAACAAAGTGTGAAATCAACATCTGTTATAAATTACTTTTTTTTGTCAGAGTTTAAAGTCCCAAAGAGTTTTTCTCTGGCCAGCTTATTCAAGCCACTGATGCTTATTTAACAGAGTACAAGATTGGCTTTGTGTTCTGTGTAGAGCTGGGGGACTTTGCATAAGTGCTGGATATGCATGTGTTATTGCATTGTCATGGATGTCTGTCCTGGTACCCTAACACTTTCTCTTTCTCTGAAGTCACATAGACTGGAAAAAGTGAGGAATGTGCCTCGGCAAAGCTGACTCTTGCTTCACAGATGCCCTGTTGTAACTAATTGTCTGCTCTTATGGTCTTGAAAACACAGTCGGTGGAAAAGTATCCTCCTTTTGACAAAACAACTGCATTTGTCTGCATGCACAAAACAAAGATCTCAAAGAGTTCCTTGAGTCTCTGATGCCCTCTTGTTTGGCCAGGGCCAACTTGATGTTTCATCTAAGGAAAGGAATAATTCTGAGGGTCTGGAGATTAATTTGAATTACCTTTATTTTCAGGATTGTCAGGATGGTGGATAAGAACATTTACATTGTACAAGGTGAAATCAACGTGGTGGTGGGAGCCATAAAGCGTAATGCCCGATGGAGCACTCACACACATCTGGTAAGTGACCTTGAATTGTTGCTACCTGTGCATGCTGTGGCAGAAACCACCTGGTTTCAGAAAAATATCTGTGTGGTTTATTTTTTTAGCACTTGTTGTAGTACTTTTGTAAGTAAAGTTGGAATAGCTTTCTGCATTGTTTCATGTTGAGTGGTTTTGGCTTCTTATGTGCCAGCAACTGGAAGAGGTACAAAGCTGGAAATCTTCTATCTGTATACCCTGTAAACAAAGAAAACCACACACTCTGTTTCACATGGGAATTATCTCATTTAGACTTCTATCACCTGGTATGTCAGGGATTTTGAATATATGGTGTTATTTGATTTAGCACATTGTTTTTATATATCTTTTAAGCCCTCTTAGAGAAGACTTTCTTTACAATGAAAGCCATGGAATAAAAATTGGGGAAGTCATTATATACAGGGTATTTTTAAAAAAAATTCATATAGTGTAGAATCCTTTTTTAGCTCTGTTTTGTGACTGCCAGCTATATTCCTGGCTGAAACCTGTTAACAGTTTCAAACCTGTTTTGTTAAAAGCCATTAATACAGTGTTTCCAAGTCTAACGATTGGTCAGTTGATGGCTTCCACAGTGTAAATGTGTGCATGTGGCTTTCTGTATCTGTGGTGCACTTCAGAAAGTCACGTGAACAGCAGGTGGCTGTCATCCAACATAAGCGGTTTCAGTTTGGACAGGGCCCTGTTTCTTTCTAACAAGTATTTCTTCATTAGCGCTCACTGCCACTCAGCAGGAGGTGTGGCTGCAGATTTACAGAGCCTGAAGAAACTGCTGCTTCTCCTTGTTTCGATATTGTGAAGACAGACTAAGGCTAAAGGATGCAGCTATCCTATGAAGTTTGCACTGTGATTCTTCAAGTTATTTTAATGACACCAAATGTCATTGTATTTCTGTTCCCATTACAATCTGCACAGATTAACATTATAGCAAATCCAGATGAGCCTTTTCAATATGGCATGAGCTAGATTTGCTCCAAAATGTATTGAACAGCAGCAGGCTAACCAGGAATACTTCTAAGGACAATAAAACCAAACCAGAATGCTCAGTCTTGAAACTACGCTTTGACATTTGAGCTGTATGACACTGAGGAGCACTAGCAGGAAAATAAAAATGATTCTCTTGACTTTGATGGAGTAAATGCACTGACAATTACAAACTCAATGCACAGTACTTCTGTGAATGTGAGCTCTTTACAGACCCATTATTAAGGTTTGTATTCAGGAATATGTTTACCTCATTAATTACTTCCTTCATATATGTAACCCATAGGATGAAGAAAGGGATCCCCTGCTGCATAGCTTTAGCCTCTTAAAAGAAGTGCTGAATAATATAACAGGTAAGTTTACAGAGAAATCATCAGGTATGTGCAAATAAATGTACAGGTGTACTTGTTTGTCTCATTAGCTATCCAGAGTTCATATATTGAGTAACAAGAAAAGAGCAAATATGTATACACTTTTAGACAAATAATACCAAGGTAAACTGGTGCACAAATCCCACTGCTGCCACTATCTGGAGAGATACATATATGTATGTAGATCTGTGTGTGCGTGTGTATATATATATGTATGTATATATATATATGTATGTGTATATATATATATGTATGTATTTTTTTTATATATGCATATTTTTTCAATATACTGAGGCTTGTAGTAATATATGAAATCTGCTATATTAGTATGCATAGTTTTTCTGTGCTTCGTTTTTGCTTTCTGATCTGTGAATGATGGGAAAAGTCTGCTTAGAAAGTAGCCTCCCATTATTTGTTTTCTGCTTGGTTTGTTGGTTTTTATTGTATGTTATCGGTAATAAGTGAAGCACAGACTTCACCTTCCATTTGGGTTTCTGGAAAGGCTTACTGTGTGACCAGTTGCACTGAAAAGAACTGGAAATCTGTATTGATTACAGAAGTAGAACACAAGGCTATGATGTGTATTCTGACCAGGTTTTTTCTCCCAACCTTTGTCCACTTTTTCCCATGTTTTCTCTTTTTGTAGTTTCAGGAGTGATTGTTTAAGTGTAACATAAGTATATGTTTAGAGTCTGGAACCGGGGCTAATCCTGAGATGCATGTGGCATTCTGCTGGTTCTTCCCAGGATTTGTCTTACTGACTGTAATTGAAAATATGCTTTATTTCTGGTCCCTTTATTACAGTGAGTGTTTAGAACTGCATTCAAGTTTGAGAGGACTTTGCATTTCTAATTGCAAAGCGTACCTATTATTTTGTCAGTGCTGAGCTTCAAATCCCATGAAAACCATGTTCCCTTGAAGTACGGTGGTGCGCTTCCAGGTGCTGAGGACCTGTGCCAGTTCTAAGCCCTTATTCTTCCTCTTTTGTGGCTGCTTTACTTTTCTTTGCCAGGTGAACTTCCCTTGGTTGTGAGCAGGAACACTTCTGTCAGGTCATGACGTCTTGGGGAACTCCTGCACAGCTTGGATTTCTGGATAGTATCTTTGTTCTGGATAGTATGCTTGTACCCAGACTCCATGAAAATCTGGATTTGTGTTTTTGTGTGTGGTGGGTTTTTGTTTGTTTGTTTGTTTTTTGTAAGCTTGCTCATCTTCTGTAGGATATGCAGTCACCAAAAGTGTTTTGGGAGGAAATTTTCATTCTCTCTCTTTTATGAGATAAAATTTCTTTAAAATAAGACTCTTGAAGTTCTTTGCCATTATTGCAAATACCTCTTCTCATCAACAAGAGCAGGGAATGTCAGGAGGCTCAAATAAATGTAGTATGAGTAAATGTCAAACACTGGCCATTTATCTAGAGTAGCTAGATACAGTGTGCTGTTGACTTGTTGGGAAAAAATGCAAGTCAACTATCTGCTTGTGTTAGAGAAAACCAAGTTTAATGTACCAAGAGATTCAGAGACTCCCTGTGTTAGTCATCATGCAAGTGGGTTCGTGCTGAGATAATAGTTGCTTCTATTTGGTGAAGGTAACATGTTGGTTTGACTACATGGGGTTCTTTTAAATAGGTAATTTCAACTTCAGTGTATGCTATTTATAGACCAGTGTCTTGAGATAGGACATCATTGCTGTGCTCCCTTTTATTTCAGTTTTAGACATGGACTGGTTCCCAAGCAATACTTTGAATTATATAGAGTCTCCTGCCTCATCTTTCAGGCAATGAAAAGTCCAAGCTTAGGGGTTTTTTGTGGGTAGGCTTGGGGTTCTTTGTGTTGTGTTTTTTTTTTTCCTAGACCTTCCTTTCATGTCTCTTTCATTAGCTCATGGAAACACATTGCTTTTATATTTAAATTTATTCAAGCTGTAATCTTTGACATTTGAGTTAGCTTTTAGTACAATTTTGCATTTATAGTAATATATATTATGTATTTTCTCAATCCCCCAAGAACCCATTTTAATCTGTTCCGGATGCAAATTTCAGGCTGCCTTGTCCCATCTCCCCTCTTGCTCTCGCCCTCACTTCCCCTCCCCCATGGAGCATGTTTGATCAGGTGTGGCAGGAATATCCACTGTCAAGCTGCGCCCTTTATATTAGTCAATATTATCCTTCCTTCCCTCCCACTCCCTTCATTCTCCTCTGGGCTTTACCAGTTGATTTATAATTTTGGAATTCTCATCGGAGTCTGTAATACAGTTTGTTCATTATTTAACCAAAACCTGTTTAATGAGCAAAGAGAGGCAATGTAAATGTTAGGCATGTTGCAGTGGAGTACCTTTTGTTCTCCTCTGAGCTAGTGGGTATTAACTCTGTCATGACTGTGAGGCTGAAATACCCTGGTCAAGGGTATAAAGATGCACTGTGTGCCTCCAGCAGCTAAAGATTCCCATTCCACGGTATTTACTAAGTAGTGGTATCCCATCCCACTGTAGTGTCTAAATGGGCTCTTGACAGGAAGTAGTGGATTCCGCAACATGGGACACTTTTAAGATTCATGTGGACAAGGGGCCATCTTCTCTAAACTGTGCCTTTGCCAAGAAAGGCTGGACCAGATGATCCTTGAGGTCCCTTCCAAGCTGGTATTCTGTGATTGTGTGAAACATCTAGAGAAGATGCTGTTGCTCAGTGCAAACAATCCCATGACTGTGGTAAGAGTAACTTCACTTCTACAGCTCAGCATACCTAGCTAAGGCCCTTGGACCTGAATTACATGGAACAATGTCAAACTTTAAAATTCTGACAGAGAAACTTAATTTCTCAGGCAATTTAATTTAGATTTATAAAAGCAGTTTAATAATTCGAAAACGAACAGCATGTCTACTCTGATCCACTGTCATTTGGTTTATTGTATGCCATTTTTACACTTTCATGGGCTGCGTATATTTTAATTATTATTTATAGTAGGTGCCTGAAAAACAGAAAGGAAAAATAGAGGTTCTGTCATCTTGGATGATGCCTAAGTTACTCCAAGATAAATTTAATAGCTTGTTGTAGTAAGATAAGTACCATAACCCTGAGTTTGATATAGTGTCTTGTATTTCCAATACTTAGAAAAAGCAAAAATCGATGTCCTGAGTTAAGACGTATGGAGTCGGTGACTGTCAAACTTTGTCCATGCATGCAAAATTGAAATACAACTACATCTTCAAAGGTTATTTTTAAACTGATAGAAGCCTTAGTATTGATACAAATTTGGATCTAGGGTCACTTTCACCACAACTTTCATTTGACTACTTTTTAAAGTAATCTGAACATCTAGACAATATGTCTGGGTATTGAAATATTTGTTCATTTTATTAGTTTTCTTATGGAATTAGGTCAACAAAAGGAAGGTTTGTTTTGACATCCAGTGAAAACTGAGCATCTTCTCTTTCATGAGTGTTTCCAACTTAGAATGCTTTTGAGCTCAGTAGGGAAGGGTTTTATTACCACAAATTGCTGGAAATATGAATTAATTATAAGCCTACTTTTCCATGATCTGACGAGGACTGTGTTTCATTAAATCTTGCTGCAGCTGTTGAGGTCTTCAGACCATTCCAGTGCAATGTAGGGTCAGAGCAGGTACTTCTGTAGTTGTTCTTCTCATTGTAGAATTTGTGCTTTGCTCTGACTGGGGGGATGAGTCAGTAACTAGGATTTTTGTGACTGAAGATACAGCTTACTGGTGCGTAGGATGGCTTCAGGACAGAAAATGACTGAGTGCAACTGCCTTGTACAAGTCAGCACTGCAGTGGGAGAAGCAGGTGTTTGTGGAAAGTGTGTGCATCGAGAGTCTATTTAAATAAGGTTTAAACTAGGTAAACACACCTGTGAAGAGGTGCTTGTGTATATTTTAGGTCCATGCGTGCCAGACTGGAAGGTTTGAGTCCTTTTATCCTCTGGTGGTTCAGAGTTAGTGCATTTAAACAGAAGCTGCAAAGTAAGCTGTTAGAAGCACTCTGATTTCATGCGCATTCATGACATTTTAAATGAATGCTTGTGCAGTTGGTTCAGAAGAATCTTTTCATGGCTTATTTCAGACAAGAAGCTGCTGCAAATCTCCATCTTTAGAGGGTTGGCTGGGGCATTAAGAGCTGGCTAAAGGTCAAATGACTGTAACCGTAAGAGAACCTTTGCCCAGTGTACTGACTTAATATACTTGTTACTGTAGCCATCAGTTTTCTGGTATGTAGATTTGATTGCACACTCATTTTGAGTCTGAGCTCTGGAAGCTCAGGTTTCAGGGAAAATCTGACATATATAAAACAATACAGGAATTTTATCCTGATGTGGGATTAATGTCTGAACTTTTTCTGAAAGATCTAGTTTTAAGAAGTGGTAAATTCATGGTAAATATAAATGTGTGGCCTGTTCTTAATGCTATTGCAGTGCTATTTAGTAGCGGTCTATTCAAGATAAGAAATCAGAAAAAATAATGGGTGTTTTTTAAGAGATGTAGGAATTAGATCATATGGATGCATGATATGTATAGTGCTGCAATGATTGTTACTTTGCACTTTGCAGATATGCTGTATTTTATTTATTATTTATATATTGAGTTTCTGCAGGAAGTGTCTGGACTTACTAGCAAATAACAAATATTGGTGAACTGTAAGCTGTGATACTTCTCCCTTTGTTTGCATTGAAGGATTGCAATGTTTCTAAAGCAGACATAAACCAAACCAAAACAAAAACTAAGCTTTTTCCATTGCATATGAGCTTCATATAAAATATATAGAAAGCTCAATGGTTTCCGAGATTATGTCTGCTCCTGTGATAACTTGAAATTTTTTTTTTTAATAACAGGTGTCCATACATGTTAACTTGGTATTTTGGGATACCAAGCAATTCAGGCTAACATTTAGCTTTTATTGCATCCTCTATAAAATTTTTAAGAGGAATGGTAAGGGTGTTAGAAAGGTGAGGAAATTGATAGAGTAAGGTTTCTTCTATAACTTTAACTCAGCCTCACTCTAATAAGTGGATGGCAATACAATTTTAGTTCATATTGGATGACCTGACACAGTGTACAGAAGTGGTAATTAATTTCTCTTAATATTTTCTGTCACCTTCTTACTCCAATAATTCTGAAGATTAAAATGACAACCTTAATTTGCTTATTTGCTTGCAGGCTGACTCCAGACTTGATTTTTGCGGATTGTGTTCAGATGATACCGTAAAAGTTGCCATTTTAAAAGCAAGTGCCGTGTCTTCATGAATGCAGACATCCCCAAGTGCACAGAGAATGTAAACCAATGCAGTATTTTTGCTTTAAAGCTGCAGATAGTTCCAAATACTCTCTTTGAGAGAGATTAGTCTTCTTTTTAATGTCATTTTAACATCAGATTAATCAAATGACAGTATTATGGCTGAGATATTTGAATTTACCTCAGATAATAGGTTTCTATTTGTATTTTTGGCATAGATTTTCTTGGTGTTACTGGAGAAATAATAAACCAGACTTTTCCCGGGTAGTTGCTAATTTTGTGCTTTACTTTCTAAGCAGCTTTTTTTCTGGAGTGACACTCATGTGCCCTAAGAATGGTAGCTGCACTGCAAGCTCTCAAGCCCAAAACTAACACCAAAATTGTGGTAATTTCACTTAAGATTTAGTTTATTTTCTGTATAAAGAAAGGAAGGGGAGGAATGTGTTCGATGAAGAGTAACTATTAGTATTTGTGAAGCTTACAGATACATGAAGATGAGCACCATAACCTTTTCCAAGGCTTTTTGTTGTGTGCGGGACAGCATTTATACAGAGTGTGATGAATTGGGTGTACAGATGGGGTCACTCAGAACTTTAACTGATTCTGTTGAATTGTTCACTGAGCTCTTCAACATAGGTTACTGAATGAAACTGGGACTCCTGAGAAGGGGAAGCTTGTAAATGAGAGATCATATAACTAACACTGAACAGGCAGAAGGGGCTAAACTGTGGTTGTGTAGCATCCTTAATTTGATAATTTTTTGCGTCTTATATTCACCTTCTGTTTTGTGTTTCTGACTAGTAAAAAATTTACTGAGTAAATGTCAAAGAAGTGGAGTGACTCTGGGAATATCTAGAGGAAAAAAAACCCACCACTACCACAAAACAAAACACAAACAAACCAACCTCAAAACTCACTGAAACAAAACAAAAACCCCACAAAAACCCAAACAAACAAAACAGCCACCACCACCAAACCCAGTAAGATGGTCTTCACATAAGGTATTTCTGCATTTCTCTTGAAGTCAGGGCATCTGAACTGTCCCTTCTGCAGTCCAGCATCACCATCTTGCAACACCACCTAAGCATCCTTTTAATAGAGTTCTTTGGGTGCAATTTAGGATGAGGACTTGGAGCTTAACAGTCTTTCATCCAGGCTTGGCTAATGACTGGCAGGTACAGGCAGGAGGTGGTGCTGTTGGAAGGAATAGTTTCCTGACCCCTAATCGTTACGGGCCCAAGGATTTAGACGGACAAGTGCTCCTGGCTGTGTTTGGCAGAGTTCCCGCAGTGGGCTTGCTGTGTAACACCAACCTTCTGTTACCCCTCAGGGCTGCGCTCTGAAGAGCTGCCACATGTGCACGGTGTGCAACTGACTCTCTCTTGTTCCACGCTTGTTGAGCAATTACTTCCCCACTTGTTGGGCACTCCATTATTTCCTTCAGTTACTGCATCTGTGTGAAGTGGAGCCATAAAGGAAATGGCCTAATGTACATACATTAGAGGGCAATAAATTGCAGTTTGATTTGGTTAGAAAGGCAGTACCAGATGCTCCACTGAAGTTAAGGTTCCTCCTAAGTCATCCATTGAGGTTTTATTCCAGGTTTTTTTGATGGTGATGTCTTTATTTTGGTCAAGACTTGTTAAAATGTATTGTGGCCATCCAGGAGATGTTAAGGCTATTTGCATTATAGTAAAAACCCTCTGGAAGTAGGAGTGTACATGAAATTGCTGAATTCCAGTAGAAGTTTATTAAATATATAGATATTCTCTCACCTTTCCTTTTAACTGTCTTCTCTCTTCCTTAAACTGCTGCCATCTAACCCGTTAAAAACCATGTCTCAAAGGTGATTTACTTCAAAGAAGCAAAAACTTGTGTCATAAGGTGCAGGTGCATATTTATATAGTTGCATAATAAGTAACAATGCCAAGAAGCGTTGGTCATTCATACGCAACAAGTGTGCTGAAACATTCGTCACCTCAAAGAGTTTGTAGCTTAAGAGGGAAGAAGCAGGGAGAAGTCATTAAGTATACAAAGTTGTTGAACATTTGAGAGTTTTTCTTAATGACTACCTCAATTTGTTGTTCAAACACACCGTTGTTGGCATATCCCTAATGCGATTTATAGCAAGATGTGTGTTTGAGGGAGAGGTTTGAAAGAAGATTCAAGTGGGTAGAATGTTCCTTTTTCAGGAATAGTGCAGGGGTGTGTGATAATGTGCTGCTCCTCTCAATAATTAGTGTGGAAAAAAAAGCCAGCAAGAAGAGAGGTGGAATGGGAGGGATTTAAAGGTAAGTACGAAAGTAGCAGAGTAATAGATAATAGTTTTATTAAAATAGCAAGTTGATTTGTTAGGGAACGTTAATAGTGAGGGATGTGTGGTGGGTGGCTTGCCTGTTTGAGGTAAACTTGCAAGAGCTTTTTCTTTTTAACATAACTACCTAGCTTGTGTGCTGAGTGTTGTGGAAGAGGTTATTACTGAAGGTTTTTTTTTGTGATCAGGAAGAAAAAAAAGTCTTCCAACATGTTATGGGCCTCCTCATTGTAATTTTTTTTTTTTTTTTTTAAATTCAGATTGATAGTCAAGATCTCGCTTTTGTAATTTGCCTTTAGAAAATTATGCAAGGCAGCAAATTTATCCAGGAAAGAGCTATGAAACTTACATCTATATGTAGTCCTATGAAAACTCCTGTTCTCTTTTAGATTACTTCATTTTAACTTGCTTTACACCACCTCTAAAAGCTACAAAGAAAAAGTTTGGCATACGTTGCCTGTAATACAGTGGCTTAAAGTCAGGGTCTGTGGTCTTGTGGTATGATGGATTCCGAGGTGAAAAAGATGATTCATGTTATGAACGAGTTTGAATTCATTCCAGTGTTGGTGACATCAACAGATATTTTCTGCGAAAAACTTTAGGAGTGAATGGAAATACGTGAATTTGTTAACAGAGTGAGGAACGTGGAATCATAAGTGACTTAAATATATGTAAATCTTGTAGGGACAGTGAATCAGAACATGTAATCGTGAAACTGTAGGAACTAACACCCATCTTGAGAAGGAACAGTTATCAACTAGTCATAGTTACTGAAGAAAATTGGTAGATATACAGTAGTATTGTATGATGTACTGTATCCATGTGACTTGGAAATGCTGTTGGAACTGCTAAAGTGACCTGCTCTTGCTTGAACTCCTGATTATATTTGGATATTCCTTGTTTAGTTTAAAGTCACGGATAGACTCCTTATCACTTGAACTTCATTAAATGAATATGTTCGTGCTCTTTGCATGGAGCAATTGTGAGGTTAAAACTTGTCAGTTCAAACTACTTTTGTACTCAAGCATATTGTGAAGGAAAGAGGAGGTGTATAGTTATGTGACAGTTGAGGAACAGAGCAAGACATTCTGACCAAAAAAAAAAAAAAAAAGTGTGAGATGAGTAGAAATATAAAAGTAAAAATTGTTAGATGAGAACTTGTACACATATGCAATAGAACTAAAGTTTGGAGTTCTATCGGCTTTAACTATCCTATTAAAAAGAACAGATTGATAAACTGTTAACATGGCAGCTTATGCTAATGTATTTTGCACTATAATCACAATTACACAGCTGTAAGACTTGAGGGGTGCACTTGATTAATGTTTGTTAGTGGAATATGTTAAATTCTTCAGTGGTCGTACTCTGTTTGATCCTCTATCTATACCCTAATCTAAGCTCTTCAGAAGTTCTAATTTCCAGTCCTGTCTTTGCAGCAGTAAGCTGAAACTTATTCCTATAGCCATATCGAAACAGTAAGTTATAAAGAAGTGTCTTTCAGAAAGTGTATGCTGCCTCTGCTTGGTGCAGGAGTCTGACTGCTTGCTTGACTGTAAGTAATTCTTGATATGTGTACTAGTTAGATGAGATGAGAGAGCTCCAAACAACGCTGTTTACTTTTGATAGTGTTTAACTTAATTATGGGAGGAAGTTTTTTAGTAAAATGTGTCTTTGTGTCCTGCTGTTTTTCAGGAAATTGTCATTTTTCTTAGTACAGTGACAAAATCTGTCAAGTGGCTGTTGAATTAGATTGCATTTACCTTGTGATTACATGCTTAAATAATTTAGGTGGCAAATTGTAAATATGAAGGATTGTTGAAATAAATCAAGGTGTGGTTGTTATCTGGGTCACGGCATATTGAAAGAGAACAATGTATTAGATCTGGGTATAGCCTGGGGGAGGGGGCTTTATTCTAGAAATAAAACAAGTGGCAGTGGTACAGTGTGGTTGCTTATGCAAGCATCTGTAGTAACTGCACTCAGGAACTTGGATTTTCTTCAAAGCGGGATTAGACAGTTTATAGTGGCCCATAATAGTTCTGTAATAAGTAAGATGGCTGTCATGGCAGCATGGGAGGAGATATCATGAGCTGGTTTTCACTTCAGCCTGAGGTTTTCACGTTTGTTGTTCAGAAATACTGTTTTTCTATGCAAACTCAGTGCTTAGTTAAAACATTTGGTTTTTCAGTGCCTGAAGTGCAAAAATGTTCAGTCAGACTTAAGATCTAACAAGCACTATCAAATTTTACTTTTGTTCTTCCTTTATCTTAAATACATTCTGCCTTAGTATTAAATTAGCATTTCAGATGTGAAGTGATCAGGTTGGTACAGGGAGAAGGGACAATACAGTCCTGGGAATATTTACTTTGGTAGCATTGTTGATGAGGAACACAAAGGTGTAGGAATTGTTTGCCCAAATATTTACCAATCTGTTAAAAAATATTATGGTCAACAGGAACAGACATTTTCAGTTGAAACAGGAGTACTGTGATATTTTAGGAAAACGACGTTTTGGTTTGGCAAAGACAAGTTCTAAACAACAAACTTTTCTGAAAGCACATGACTTCTTTGTGTGACAGAGGAGTCTCAACACTTCCATCATGAAGGCTTCTGCTTCATTAAGAACATAAAGAAAGAAATATCCATGTTTGATAAATAAAAAAGTAACATTTTCTTGGTGAAAATGCTTTGCCAAGAGTGTTGGAAACATAGGAGAGGAAGAAATTAAAAGATTCAGATGTTGCAGAAATCAATAGAACAACTATAACAAAGTAGCTGATTGGTAGTTCAATAATTAAATAATTTATTCAGAGAAAAAGAAATTGCTGAAGAAATATATTATAAAATAATAGGAGTAGAGACCCTCATATAGATCCTGGAATGCTTAATTTAATAGTTGTTAAAGCTTTGTGTCAGAGACAACATCAACTTAAATTTTGCAAACTGTTTTCTCCCTTCCACTTTTACTAACAATCTCTTAGAAATCTGCAAGCTAAGTCCATTCTCATTCAGCTGCCTTTAAATTGTAGTTTCCTTTGGATGGCAGCTCTTAATGCTATTGAGTTTCGCAGGCTGTACTGGTACTTGTTCACATGCACAAGACCCATGTGCTGCAGCGGAAGGTCACACACTCCCTTTCACTCTGTAGGAGCAGCAGGTGATGGTACCAGCTGTTCACATCCCTGTATTAGATGCCTGAATTTGAGCAGCTGTATGAGGCTGCTAATAAACTCTAACATGTAATGCAGTTCATATTTTGCCCACATTTCACTTGATCCTGCTCAGCACTGGCCAGTGCTTTTTGCGGTTTTGTTTTTGTTTTTTAACATCTTTCAGTGCTACCCATGAGATGCTCATTTTCTTTCTTCTTGTGCTGGTCTCCACTCCTTTCGTATGTTGTGCCAGTCAGATGCTTGGAAGAGTGTTCAGTGTAACAGATTTGAAAAGGGTCTCAGAAAATGTGCAAATGTACCGAGATTAAGGAAGCAGGAATAATCTCTCTAGCAAAAACATTTTTAAATTTAAAATTTAATGCTGTAGTCAAATAATCTAGACTGTTCTAAAGGATGTACTTGTTCTTAAGCCATACTACTTTTAGATGCAAACCTTGTTTGCTTTAGAAGAATGGGTCTCATTCTGAGAAACCTCTACATGCACTCAGCTAGCTGAAGAGGTCTTGTCGTGTGAATCTGCTATAAAAAAAAGGTTGATGTAGTTTTCAGTTCCACCTCAAGTAATGAAAATGGCCTGGCCATGAGTTTTGATATATTCACAGTTGATTTCAACTTGTGCTTTTTATTTAAAAAGCTTATTTGTGACCTGTTAGGACCCTCTGTTAAGCCAGTTAAATAAACGGTGGAAAGGTTGAAACTGCCTGTCTGCACTTTCCAGAAAAGGGGAGGGGGGAGCCAAGGGAAGGATATTTACAATTTTAAACCCTTTCAGCTTCTCTGTTCACTTCATCCTCTTGCATCACTGATTTAGCTCCCATCTCCTTCTCCGGAAGACTCACAGTACCTACAACTACCCCGATTCCACTGAATGGCCACAAGTGTAATGACAGTGTCTTCTTGCTAATAAGATCCTGAGAGGTGACTTTGGTGTTTTGTGGCTTGTGTGTGGTGTTTTTTTCTTCCCCCCACCTCGTTGCTCTAGTCTCAAAAATGCACTTATTTTTTTAGAAGCTATATTGAGGTAGGAGCTGTGAAGAACATATTTTAAAAATGTGGAGTTGAGGAAGAGAGTTTATTTGGTCATTTGTTCAAAGGATCTCAGAGATCTTAGAAATTCAGCAGGAGCCAAAATAATTATCAGATGTTGGGTGTTAAGTGTTTGATGAAATTATGAAAATAAAAGAACCTAGCTGTGCAGCTAGGCTTGGAAGAGATAGCATGAGATCAGAAGTATATAGTAGAATATATGAAGAATATAACTTAAAATAGTAATGTGGCTTATCTTAGAAGAAATAAAGCTAGTTTTTCATTAGATCCTATTCTTATTGCTCCACAACTCATTTTAGCTGGCCACCATTCTTAAATTGAACTATCTGAAATGTAGAACTCATTTTCCTTGCTTGATATGTGTTGCTTTTCTCCAACAAAGATGGCACTTTTTGAATTTTTTTTTCTAGGAGAGGAATTGGCTCTCCCATGGTAGATTAGAGCTGTAAGCTCCTTATTTAGTATCCAGCCTTTCTTCAGACAGCCTTACAGTTTCTTTCTAGACACCCAGTATGAATTGGTTGAAACAGCCAGTTATTTTTAACTGCATGTTTCAGATTTTTTTTTTTCACTGTTCAGGTGTCTCTGTCAGCCATAAAGAAAGCAGTTGAAGTAAATAGCTGTATCAAGTGAAGTACCTCTTGTCCTCACAACTGCTTCTAAAATAAACTGAGAATAATGCTTTACAGAATTTAGTCTCCTTTAACTCTAAAGGCAAGCAAGAGAGGAAGCATGGATTAACATGTAGTGGTTTCTAGGAGCTGTTCTCTCTGCTCAGATTCCTCTGTGCTTGGGCTGACTGACAGGGACATGTGGCTCAAGTGCATCTGGAAATGTATCACTGGCAAAATTTGGTTGGGTAAATATAGCAGGAATGGGTTGTCAGGGCAGGAGACAGATTGTTCTGGGAAAGGAAGTTCTGTCTGTTGTCTGAAGAACAATTTCCTATACTTCTGAGACTTACCTATTTTTTTCAGTGTAGCTAAGGTACCAGCAGGATCCAACACATTTGCTGTGTTCTGTTGTCTTCTTATGGTAGGAGTGTTACCAGAAATGGTAAAATTGGTAGGAGCAGATAGAGAGACTTGATACCAATATATTCTATAGTGTTTAAATAGTAATAGCACACATTTTATTCTAGTTTAAGCTCTTTTTGAAAATAGGTGGGGACATCAAACATTAAAAGTAACTCGCAGAGTTTCAGGGCATGGTAATAACAAAGAATCCTGACTTTTGTTCAGGTACAAAATTGTTTCTAGCTCACATCGTTCCAGAAAAACAAATAAAAACTTCAAACAAAAAACCATGAAAACCTCCCTTGAAAATGGGCTGAAAGCCCACATTCTAAAATTGGGTTTTTTTTGTTCATATTTGATATGTAGAAGATGAGCAGGGATAGAAAAAGTGAATTGCAAGGCTAATTGGCAAAGGCATAAAGATTCTTGAACCATCAGGATACTGGTCTGAGTCTCAAAACAATTATAGTGTTTGTGGAGAAAATTGAACCAACGGTGTTAGAGAGTGGCCTACAGAAATCTATACCAGCATAGGGCAGTGTAGGCTATTTTTTATACAGAAAGACATAATCATGGGCAATGACAATTATAATCTCAACAGATGCAAGCAGTAGAAAATGGAACAGTAAATTACAGACTTTCTGGAGCTTATCAAGGGAAGTTGGAGATGACTACAGATTGGAGGAAAACCAAACCAAAACAAGCCCTACTTGAGCATCGGTAATAGCTGACTATGCTTTCTTCCTCTCCATAAAGGATCTAGTAACTTAATCTGTGCCATTTGCAGCATATTCTTGATTCAGTGGGCTGGGGTTTTTTCATCTGCTTGCTCAAGAATGTCTGGGAGATGGAACCCCTGACAGCTTTGTGCACGGTAGCTGCCTGTGGTTAGTTCGTGGCTCTGCAGCGTGTCCTGCGCGGCTTCCCAGCGCGGGGAGCTCTGCTGCTGCCCTGGGCTGGGCCGTTTCTGGGGTGGGGTTAGCACCCAACAGGTGCACAGCATACCACAGGAGTGTGGAGGCAGAGAATTTGTATCCAAGGGCATTGGGGGTACATAGCTGTGGTTGTAGAAAGTGTTACGTGTATGCTAACATTTTCACTGAGCAATGAGTCTGATCTAAAATCTACCTCACAAACTTCTATATAATACACTGCAGTTTTTATCCTCAGAAGTCCAAAAGCTAAACTAGTGTTGGAATTCTTTATGACATAGGGGGAAAAAAATTAGTAGTTTGCTGGAGGATGCAACTGGTTCGAACTAGAGCCTGTCTGAAAGCTTTCTGTAGTTACAAGTGGTAGGATAAGATATGGAATTCTGTGCTTTTTGAGTAAAACTGCATGACTAAGTGGAGAAAACTGTTTTGTCAATGTACTGTGTTCTTTGGAAATATGTGTAAGCCCTCAGGATTAATTTATCTTTCCTGATTGCACCAGGTCCAAATACTGTGCTGCTTGTCGTGACTTAGGCAGGGGTAGAACCTCACCATTTCTCATGGACAGAGCTGACTCAAGACTTGTAACTCTATTTACTAGCTGTGTTACATAGCACACCTGACTCGCCTACGCCGTTTGCAATATAAACCTCAGCAGGAGGAACAGTACATTTTTAAAAAAATCAATCTTATTGTTGCATTGTTGTCTGCACGCATGCCTCTTAGCCCAGGTGTTCCAGCTTCCAGCAATTGAGATTTGAAGTCTACACCTTAGAGTAGGGGTGTAAAACTCATTTTTACCGGGGGCCGCATCAGTCTTGCAGTTGCCTTCAGAGGGTCAAATGTATAAATGTAACTACTCCTACATTTATGCAGTCCTAAAATTACCTTCGGTTCTTTGAAGGCAATCACAAGGCTCACGAGGCCCCCGGTGAAAATTAGTTTGACACCCCTGCCTTAGAGGTCTCTTGTTTATCTTCAGACTGCCCAGATGCTGTTCCTCAAAGCCCTTTTAATCTAGTTCTTTATTCCGTTTTATTTTTCCTTTGCCCAGCTCACCCTGGAATAAAACTGAAAGGGCCAAACTTCATCATGTTGCAGGTGAAATTTCACATCAAAGGACACCTGTGTTGTCTGATCATCTGGTGCTGGTAAACTGTTTGTCTTTCTGTGCATCAGCTGTCAGTATGTATGGCAACAAACTACGTTTTAATCAGGTGTCTAGCAACAAACATTAAATCAAGCATAACGTATATTCAGAATATATGATCTTTGCTTATGTGTCTACCACCATTCAATAGAAGGATGTTGTTCCTTTCTTGACATTATATTTTATTTTAAAATGGCAGAGTTCTGCTGTAAACTAAAGAAGAAGAAGCTGAGATCGACTATAGTGCATTAAAAGTGTATTAAAAGAATCAGACTGTGATATTAAAAATAATTGAAGTTCCTTAAATTTGAAAGAAATCTAGAAGGATCAAAGCACAAGGAGATTATTTGTAAAGGGCTTTGAAATTGTTAAGTATTATGTGCAATAAAATATGTAGTAATATTGGGAGGCATACAAGAGGGATATTAGTTTGAATAAGCATAAGAAATGGCGGATCGGTGTATTAGTAGAGTTTAAATTTCCCGCAAACACTTGATGTTTATGAACATGAAACAATGTGAACAGAAAGCCCAAGTATTTTTAGTCCATGAAAAATAATCTATCTTCTTTTGACTTGTTAATGGGCAAGGTGACTAAATGTCTTTAAAGCAGTAGAAAATGTACAGATTTTTCAGATTTCTGCTGCTTATTTTTAGTCATTGCATACCTCTGCGTGGAGCGCAACATTGTAAGGGAACCAAACGTGGATTAGAAGTTGAGACAGGAAGAATAATAGCAGTCAGTTTGAGCTAGAGGAAATTGGAAGGAAAGGGAGAGAAGGCTTCAGTAATAAGTGAAAACCACAAAAATGCTGAGAGACTGTAATCCTGGAACAATTAGAGATGTTTTTGGACTTGCTGCTGGGAGGAAAGTGACTAGAATAGTTAAAACTAATCTACAGGAGCTTCTTCTGCAAGGATTTCTTCTGGGACCGCTGTTGTGTGGTAAGAATGGCTTTGCTCTGGTTGTGTCTGCGTGATGATTTATTCAGGATGGCTGTAGAATTACATGTAACTCTGATCTAGCTGTGTCCATGGGTGTGATCCCGTAAATAGGAAGCATTTAATCTCTGTAAATGTAACTATTTTGCATTCTGCAACAGTCATTTGCAACTGTCTAGGCATTACTGAAAGCTTATGGTATTTAAGGTTTATTTACAGGCAGTTACATGTTGAATTGTTGACCTATTTTGATAATCTCAGCTATTTAATTATACGAAGAAGGTAGTTATTTCATTTGAAACCTTTGAACTGTTTTACCTACTATCTCTGGGACAAGAATGCACGTAAGATGATGAAAGAAGAAAACAAGGACATGTAGGTACGTAGAATCTGGGGGAACGTAGTTACTTTGTTCTTGACCTCCTCTTGAACACCTTCTAGGTAGTAAGATGTGTGGGAATGGAGATTAAATGGTTTTGTGAGATAGCATAGTGTCTGGTATTTTCTGAGCTGAAATTCCACTTTATGAAATTCACCTGAAGTATTAGCCTAATTTTATCTTTCAGTCTGAGCCCACAAACTTCAACTGCACAGAACTTTATTAGATACAATAGGGTGTTGTAAAATATTTATACGGCAACTTTATTTTTGGTTTTGAGAGGAGAATCATTTATGCTTAGAGACAGAAAAAGCAGTGAAAGCAACGCAAAACTTACGACCAGGACACAGACCTTTCAAGCATACCCTATGCATGTGCAGATGAAGTTTTATACTGGTAGAAGCTGCCTGAGTTGTCGTGCACAAACAGCACTTAGGGCTGAGTGTAAATGCCACAGACACTGCTTTGCAAAAAGGGCATGTTTTTAAAAAAATTATTTTAGCTTCATCTTCCATGACTCATGTTCCCTTTTTTTTCTTTTGCTGTTACTTTTTGTTTATGCCTCTTTTTTTTTTTTGCCATCCCTGTGTAAGCCCATTAAGACTCTAATCTTTCTGTGCCAAACTTAGAACTAATGTCACTTTTCAATAGGAAAACTCCTGTATTTGTCTGACACAGTTCTTCTCACTTCCCGTTCTTTATGTCCCTTTGCACAGTCAGCACTGAGTTTTTGTTGGCCTTAATATAAAGGGGCTTAGAAAGGCAGGTGCTTCTGGATTTGGATTTATGAGACTTCCAGACATGGAGTGTCATATGTGCTTTTCTTCCCCCTGTCACCTTCCGTAATGCTCTGTAGTCTGTAAGAGGTTGAGTTGTAACATTCATTAAACCATTCCTTGCATTCCCTGCTTTGAAAGCTTATCAGGACTGCTTTGATTTAGTTGTCTGGAACAAAAAAAAAAGCTGTTTGTGAAGGTTGGAAGGGAGCTCTGGAGCAATAATATATCAGAGATCAGATTCAGGTCCCAGTTGTATTATTCCTAGGGATTTATTTGCCTGTGTACACACAGGAACACAGTGGTGTGTATGGAAGGCTCGCAGGAATGCAAATTGGACACATTTTGTTGGG
Organism: Streptopelia decaocto; assembly: GCF_964273445.1. Taxonomy (NCBI): domain Eukaryota; kingdom Metazoa; phylum Chordata; class Aves; order Columbiformes; family Columbidae; genus Streptopelia; species Streptopelia decaocto. The sequence continues at coordinate 51,318,720 of NC_138659.1, forward strand.
ACCTGTAGGGGATTTTCACTGCTTCATAATTTTTCAAAGGTTTGTTATATATCAGGCAGCCACTGCCTCTTCTTTAAACCTTTAAATCCCCCATCTTTTTCCTGTTCTAAAGGTCAGATTTTTTGACAACTGTGTGCAGGAACAAGATTTGTTAAATCCCTTCATTTTTATTCATACAAATATCGGCGTTTAGTGAGTAAGAGTCACCCCAGGATTCGGAGGCACATAAAGCTCAGTACAGGCCCTCTGAACATAAATTCCATTCAGGGATGCATCTCTTTGGGACTGAACCTGCCATTTGAATATTAACCCTTGGCACTGCACAGGGCGTGTTTGGTAGAACTTGAATCTCTCCATGTCCCTGAGTGGGCCGCTTTCACAGGGTGACTGGTGTCCTCACAGCTGTGGAGCTGTGTCCTGGATCTTGTCCTGGGTGCTTCCTGGCTATAGGGCTCAAGGCTGAAGAGCTGTTTTATCTGGATATACCACATTTACTCATCTAGCACTAGTTCTTTCTGGTGAGACAGCAAAATACTTCATTTTAAGCCCTTTCTCTTCTGATCCAGTCAATGAAGTAACAGGGTCTGCAGTGCTAAATCTCTGAAGCTATTTTTAGTTTGGTTTTATAGTTATATGCAACTCAGCTTTAAAAAAGCTGTGTGATAGGCTGCTTATCTTTGGGCTGTGAATTAAGAGTAGGTATCCCCTTTCTTTCGAGATGACTGGCAGTGATTTACTCTCTGGAGAGCTAGTCATAGGCATCATTCTGTACAGAGCTGGCTATGAAGTACTCATCCTTGCTTTTCTTCAATGTGGGTGAAGGAAAAAGATTTAGGAGAGGGAAGTTCCTTTGCGTACCCAGGATACCTTCTGTTGACTAATGCAGTTGACAGATGAGATCTGGCAAGTCATGCTATGGTGTTCTATACAATATTGTAAACCATTCCGTTGAGTGAAATGCTATGCTGGCAGGGTGAAGTTTTTGTGAGAAAGATTTGCGTCAACGTGGGGATAATGGTTGGGTTTGTGCCTTTTTATTATCTGATGGACTTCATACTGAGGTAGCTGTGAAGCCGCCATATGTTTCCATTGTTTAGGTCTGCTGTAGGGGTGGATAATTTTGGAGGGAGGTGGAGCAGACGACTGTGAAGGCTGGACGGGGCAGAATCTTGAGTGCTTGTTTCATCACAGCAGGATTCTCCAGAGCTAGTCTGTCCGCTTCTCAAGCGCTTACCTGTGGTGTTTACATCTGTCAGTACATCTGTGCTTGTTATGAATAAGGACTGTGTTCCGTAACCACTGTCACTGTGTTTATACAAGTTTATTACATTCTGCTTACATAGCATGTTTTGCGTAGAGTTATGTACAAAGCAGTTTTGTTAACTTTTGTCCCGCTAAATTTTGCCAGTATAATATACATCCTCAGACACTGCAGATATGCAGTGTATTCAGAACCTGGATCTTGCAGTTCCTTTCCATCACAGCTAGCAACACTGTAGATTACTTCAAGGATGCTTTTCCTGTGGGGTTTTTTGTGTATTGATCCAAAAGTATGGGGCAGGGAGGAGGGTTGTAACAGCCATTTTCATGACTTAACACATTTACTAGATTTAACATGCCTGAGATACCAGAAATGGTTAAACTGTGATCTGGTCTTAAGAAAAATAAAGAAAAATATTAAATGTTTTAGCACAGATCACTGTCAACTTGCTTTAATATTAACATATTTTTTTGTTGTTGCTTTTTTTGTTTTGTTATTGCGAAGACATCTCTCTGGAGATGCTCTGCAGCTAACCAAGTGTTTCTGCACTGCCTTAGATGTAAACTGGCTAAGTAGGTACAGACTTTGCTGGCTGCTTCTTGCAGAGTTCTCTGCCTCATGATGAGAGTGGGAAACAGTTGTTTTGGAGCCCGAGGGGCTGACCTCTGAGGCTGTGCCTGCTCACTCCTGTTTAGAAATAGGTCTTGACTCTGACTGGCCTCAGTGCTAGAATACTATTTAATTCTTGAGCTTGGTGTTGTGAAGCAGAAAGGTGATGGTCCAAAGTATTTTAGTATGCTGTCTGTTAGCCAAGTGGGGTCCACTTAAAGGCTGGCTAATGAAAAACTATTTTGGCAACCACTTAAAATAATGTGTTAACTCATCACCTCTCCTGTGCAAATTACTTCTGGCAACTAAGTGAAAAAACGTGATGGGCAAGGATGACTTGTGTTTGACACCAGCCAAAGGAAGCCTGCTTGTCACTGTGCTTAGTGCCTGTACTGCTGTGTTTATGCCCCTTATTCTCGGAGTGGGTGAAGCCTGCGCTGGGCTCCGTATTGTCCAGGACAAGAAGGGTTGGCTATGGGGGCTGAAGAAAAAGACATAGCCTGCTTTCTCAAAATAACAAGACAGCTAACACCACCTTGGAAAAAGACCTGCTCTGTGGAGGAAGTGTGTTCAACAGCATTGCTAGAATAGCTGAATGGACTGTAATGGAATCTGTTGAAGATTAACCTTGGTGCTTTATAGACGAGCCAGGCTTTCAGAAGGGTTTGACCCGAGTAGCAATTTTAAACATAAGGTTGTGGTTAATCAGTCAGAACAAGAGGGAAGTAAAGTGCATAAAGCTTTTCCTTCTTGGTGATTGTATTAAGAGACTTTGGTATCTCAGAAGCTTTTCTTTTTTGTTTTTTTCTTTTCAATGATCAATTTAAATGTGTTCCACCCAACTTTCTGGAGCCTCAGAGAATGGGTGGGGAAGGGCATTTGGCGAGCATTAAGGTAGCAGGTAACCAAAAGGGCATGAATAAAATTAAAACAAAACAAGAGGTAATTGCCTTTTGTGTAGATAACCTGGCCTGTAGAGTCTTGATTGAGCTGATAATATAGGCCAGATGTCACTTGAAATAAGCCATGAGAGAGAGATTTCTACATGGATAATGAGCTGTCTGGAAGCATAAAGGGTTAATCTGTCAATTTGTTATAAAGTGGACTGCAATTTATTTCAATGAGATGCATACTTAATTTATCTATTTCAGTAACTTCTGCCTGTTATCTTTGTTGGAAAATGTTTGGGATGATACCCCCACCCATAGCCCTTTGAAAGAAGGATGGGAAGGTTTCCTTGGTGGTTGGCTGGTGACAGAGGCTGGTGACAGCTGCCTGACCAGGCTCAGCTCCAGCTTCATCCCAGTCGCTTCTCTTCCCTTTTGGGAGTTGACTTCCATCTATTGAAGGTGTTTGAGGGACATCCTACATCTTGTCAATTTCTCTTCCTTTTTGAAACTTCTTGTCATTTTCTCTTCCTTTTTGAAATTTCAGTCACATTGATGGATCTCCTCTATCCTTAGTAATAGATGTCTGTAAAGAAGAATGTAGTGTACAGTCACTGTGCAAAATGCTGCTTAAAGGATGATGTTCCGGAATACACAGACTAGTAAATGACCAGATGTAGAAAGATGTAGAAAGGATAGTAGTGAATTTTCTTTTAAGCCAACAATGTAGCACTGAAGGTCACCTCTTTAGTGGTTTGGGTTTTGAGGTGGTGTGGGTTTTTTGTTTGTGGTTTGTTGTGGTTGATTGTTTGTTTTTCAGTTTAAGCTTTTTAGTATCTGAAAATTTGATTTCTGTACATAACTCAAATGATTGGAATGATAGCATAATTCCTGTTGCTGCTCATGTTACCAGAAGCAGAGAGAAATGTGCAGTTCTGGTGCCTGTTTGGGCTCTGAAGTGACTTGTGGATGAGAGCAGAGAGGTAGTCTTTTAGGACGAGATGTCATTATCTGTGTAACCTGGACTGGAAGGAGCAAAAGACTGCAAGTTTCCACATGACTTGGGACAAATTGTAGTGATTAATAAAATTAATTACTATGAGCTGCCTTGGAGAGGCTGGTTAGAAACTGTAAATCGGTCAGTTAATGGTACTTCAAACAGGGAATGACAATTTTGGCTTATGCCTGCTGTGAGTGAGGGTGCAACTGTTGTCCTGCTTCAACAGCTTTCAGCAATATGCTGGGTGGATGGAGGGTCCCAGACAAATGTAATTGATCAGGTTTGGGGTCCCTGAAGTGTTGACAGAAGCAGTGAGGAGAAACAAAACCAGGTTCTGAACTGCAGCAGCAGTATTGCTGGATTGACTTTGACCAGTAGGATTTTCAAGAGGCCGAATGGCAGTTGCTTGGCAGTTGGTCTGCTGCCTTGTTTTGGTGGTAGTATAAATCAGAATGGTAGTAATTCTGATTATAGCTTATGAAGCAGTGGTGAAGCAGGGTCTCTGTTCTTCTGTAGCACATTTTAACCTTAGCATGTGCACTGTTGGCAGCTTCCCTGTGTTAGAAATGAGATGGGGCTGCTTGCTGTGTTGTGTTAACAGATCAGTGCATCCCCTGGTTCTGGATGGCACTTGTATTTCATCTGCTGTTAGTTATAGCAAAAATAAATTCCAGCAATCACAGAGGCTAATAATTTCTTGGGTAAGCAAATCTAGCTTCATCATTCTTTGTCTTAGTTCATGTTGAGAGCCTTCTCTCACACTTGCTAGTTTAATCCCTTGGGTTTAGAATGATTGGTGGCATCTTTCTGGGCAGTCGCTATCTGGTATAGCAAGCATGGCATCTCTGAGGCAGATTACTTGCTGACAGGTTTGTTTTATTTTTTTTTTTTTTACCTTGATGTGGTAGAGTTAGACTTGGTGGTAAAGAAGCAGCACTCTATCGGCTAACTGGAGAATTACCCTGTTTTAGAGAATGGGGGCAGTTTCCTGCATAAAATTTGTCATTTACATTTTTGAAGCTTGTGTGTGAGCCACATAGGGGAGGGAGAAGGGAGGAGAGAAACTTTTTTTTTTTTTTTTTTTTGGTAGGAAAATCTACTTTAAAGACTGAAATATGGGACCAGTTTGTGTCAGAAAGTACATCTTTTACTACCTTATTATTGCAAGTAAAATTTTGTCTGATCTATTAGTGTTGACTTCCCCTTCAGCCCCAAATAATTGTAGCATGTCAGTTTTGTCTGGACAAACACTAGCTTTGGTTTCCTACTTGAGACTAAGTTTTAAACAGAGGTCTAGGATTTCTTTGGTTTCCTCTGTGAAAACAAATTTAGTATGTTCTCTATGAATGTGTAGGTTATTGAGTATAGAATGGATTTCTGCAAATTTGCAGGTAAGCTTCTTTATACTGAAATTAATCAAAAACAGAGATGTATGCCTTTTGTCTTGAGCTGAACTGGGTTTTAATGAAGGATGACTTTTTCAAACTTGAGAATAGGGAATCTAGCTAGCCTAGGCAGAAATGGCAAAAGCAGGTTTCAATAAAGTTGTCCTTTAGCAACCTGAAACTTCTGCAGCCTGAGCTGTGGACACTTAGAACAGTGGTGGTAACCATCATTCCTCCCGTGCAGCTGACTGCAGTGCAGAAATTTCAAGCTGGTGTAAAGGACTTTGGACACACCCACCACCAAGATTCATCACCAAGGTGAATTGATATTTAGATGAATGGGAACTGAAAAAATCACCTTTGCAGTCTGTGTGTTAAATTTTATGCTTGAGAAAATCAGGCTAAAGACACCAACATGCGCTGAGAGATACAAGGTTGAAAAATACAGTAATATTGTGTAATGGGTTGTAACTTATACTTAGTTCTGAAATTTTTGTGAAAAGTAAAAATTTAATAATATTGTAATGTAGGAAATTGTTCTGCTCTTGGCTTGGTGTCTAATTAACCTTTTCTAACCCAGGAAATTGTCATAGTATTGAAAAGTTGGTTAAACAAACCTTCAGAAACTGCCAATAACGCAGTCATGTGATGTGGTGAATGGAATGTGGCAAATAGCTGATGGGTTGCTGTGAGGGGCATTGGATATGGGCCCTGTGCCTCCAAAAATTAGACAGACGTATTAAAACAGTCATGCGTTAAATAACACATCACTAGGTCCCTTTGTGTTTCTGTATTCTCATCAGTTGTCAGAAACCATTAGGATCAAAGTTTTCCTTTTCAGTTAGATAATAGGCCTTATGAAGTGGAGGAGAGAGAGGAGAGGCTGAGGCCAGCAGTCCTGGTACTGATTAATGGTACCTCCCTAATTTCTTTTTTTTCTTGCTAGACAGAATCGGTGGTTTGCCTGTGTGCAGCCTGCAGTCAGTAGAATTAAGTTTTCATTCTTGTAGTGTCGATAAGTTGTTTTCTAGCACTGAACATGTATTGGTAGGCAGACTAAGTAAGTGAAGGGTAAAGTGTTAGATGAAGGACAATATGTAAAAGTAAAGATGAGTATGTACTTTTGCCTCCAAATTAGAATTCTACAGGTGTTGTTTTTTCAACTCCTCCTTGAGTTTTTAAAGATTATTGGTAAATTAGATGTTCAAATGCAAGTCATGCAGAGGGTAGTACAATAATGTGTTTATTTATGCATGAAAATACCCAGTTTTCTGTTATCTTTGCACTATTGTTGTATTGTGTGCAAGTAATTCCCCTCACCCTGAACCCATTCTGTAAGCAATCACTTTTACTCCCAGTAAAAATTTATCTATACTTTAAATGTTAATTTGTTGTAAGGGACAAGGTGAATTTAGAGCACAGCAGCTTTTCTGCATAATACCATGTATAGATTACTTCTCTCCTGTTTATCATGGTCCATTTTGAAAGTTAGTATTGAATAATAATGTGTAAACAAAACCGTAATGAATGGCTCATTCTTATTCATTAGGTTGTATCCCTTCCTTTCCCTTAGAGCAGAGATGCTGGAGGAGGTATTGGTGGGTCATCAAACTCTACGTTAATGCTTTCCTCTGATGTCGGCTTTGCAAAGGTGACTGAATGCCTCCTCTTCTTGAATATGTAGAGGGATTTAACTAGAACTGGGAAACAGATATTCTTCTACTTCTTCCCCCTCCATCCAAGCAGTTCTGCTTCTAAATCCTGAAGTATTATTGCTCTGACTTTTAGGACTAGTTATTGTTCATACCATGGTTCAGCTATAGATTTTCCTGGGCTAATGGGAGCGGAGTAATTGGGGAACAATTTGGCAGTTCCTATTTTCTGTTATTGGGGGATATACTTGGATAAAAGTGATGCACATGGAGCTTTTTCATTTTAAATAATAAACTGTGAGGCAGTTGTTTTCCTTCCTCCAGGAATAGAACTCCTCTGCCTTCACTCTGTGAGTTGACCAAGTCTTTTTGTGGGCTCTGTGAAATATCATGGATGCTCTTGGGGGAGGGACTATTTTGTAAGGAGTTCACCTCCTTGGAAAGAGTTCTCATATACTACTCAAGTTACGGAGTTGCAATCAGTCTCCAGTGTAGTGAAGTCTGTTCTCAAACTGGTGGTTGTAGTACATTGGGAATCTGCAAAGCCACAGTTACTGGTTTGCAATGGATGCAAAACAGTATTCAGCAGTGATTTAAGTGAGAATAGTTCATGGGAATCTGGTGACCAGTTGAACTCTTCTGATGAAACTGAAGTGTGAGCTACTGCTTTAATGTTTTTTTATAACAATCTTATTTGTACTATGGTAGTTCTCAGAAGTTCCAAGTATGGTTAGGCCAGTTGTTTTTAAGCATTGAACATGCATAAATGTTTCAGTTAGAAGTGGCGCAGAGCAGGAGGGAGGAAGCATTGCTGCCACTTTCCAGATGGGGATTTCAAGCACAGAATTAACTTTCATGGGCTCCTTAGGAACTCTGTTGTACACACCCCGAGGAATTATATGCATGTTTCTTGTGGATCTAATCTGGTGTCAAAGTTGGTTTTTTTGTGTGTGGTACGTTGAAGTGAATCAAAATGAGAAGGGGTTTCTTTTCTGGCAGTTTTTGCTTTCATTTTATGTTTTAACTTAGCCAAATAGAGAGCTAAGAATAGGAGATTAAAATGAAATTAAGACATATGTGCTTCTCCACTCTTGTCTTTCCCTGAGACTGTAGTTTGCTGCTTGTAGAGAAAGGAACTGAAAGACAGTTATGGGCAGAGGAATTTAGTTTGTTTGGTTTTTTTTTAATATTGGCTAGAAAGTGTTTAATAATCATCTTACTCCCAGTGGTTTCAAGTCTTCATGGCAATGTGGATTTGCAGTCAGTCATTTCCATCCTGAAGTATTTCTGTTGTAAAGAACAGTTATTATTCTGTATTATAATGTTGTGGACTGGAGTGAATTTTTCTGAGCCTTTTGGGACTTGTGCATGAGTTGTTGGTAAAGCCCTGTGAATATGTGATGCTGGGGAATTACATCTCTAAAGACTTGGGTTCCTAAGCAGATGTATAGAGAAGTAACAGTTCTTTGATAGACTTTCTCTGCCTTTGAATTGCAGATGTGAATGGTGGAAATGTCTTCATTATTAGCAGGTTTAGACCACCATCCTTTTATAGTCATTTGGTATATTGATCAAAGAAGGAAATGAAGTAGTTCTCATGGCTGGAAGATGAAGACTGGACTCTGTAACAGCTGTGGCTTCTGGAGTAATTTCCTGCTGTCGGGCTCATGCTCTGTATTAGAAGATGACAGCACGGGGCAAACCTGACTCATGAGCTAAAAAAAATCTAAGGTCATCCTGGCATAGGCTTTTTGCACTTGTGGTGAGAAGAAAAGTTTTGTGGAGCTTTGCCATTATTACTTATAAACTTAGCACAGAAATGGCTGGACCTGTTTTATTTGGGCCATTTTGCTGTTTTTGAAGTGATTGGTGTAAACTAGAAACAGCAGAGTGTGATAGTTCCTCGCCTGCATTTGCTCGGTGCTGCCGTGGGGCTGCAGACTCATGGAGGGAATGGTGTCTTCATGTCTGTTTTCTTCCCACTATGTGAGTATGTTAGGTGACGTGTGTGGAGCCCTACCTGGCAAAGACAAAACCGGCACAGAGCACAAGATGCTGGAAGCATCTACAATTCTAAATATAAATTCTAAATGACTTTTCATTAATTGATTCATATGCAGCCAAAGCCAGGAAAGAGGTAGCTAAAAAAAGAAAAGATGCATATGCAAGATTTAAATTTCAGGACTACCTCCTGAACCTCCAAAACCACGGGCATAAATTAAAATTCTCTTTCTGCTACTCCGCAACCTCTATAGGGTGAATGATACCGGTTTGTTTCTGCTGTTGTTTTTCAGTTGATATATTGCACTTGGTGTAAAAATTAAAGTGCATTTGGAGAGGGACCAGTCTTATTTCAATTATGACTCCTTTATTCATCTCTGGATTTAGACTTTGTAGTGGAAATTCAGGCTCAAGGTGGTAATTTTTTCTCCTTGTTTTTTACTTCCTCTGTGAGCATATGGAGGACTTCT